>NC_072007.2:23057296-25515629 GCF_028885655.2 Pongo abelii | reverse complement strand
GCCCCAGACCTTTTCTCATCACTTTTTAGTCCATTCACCTATACTCAAAAGACAAAGTCTCTCCCTCCATATTGGTAGGCACATATTTCCCTGAAATTATCCTATGATATATATGGGCAGAGAAAACCACATGTCAGAATGTGACTAATGTCACTTTCCAAGACCTCTCTCCCATGTTCAGCGCACATGATCCCTGAAGAACAACCCAGAGACTTCTAGCTCTGTGATCTTGGGCAAGTTACTTAAGCCTTAGTTCCTATTTGCTACGAGATTGATTCCTTGAGTGTCTGTTGTTCTGCTATGAATCACAGAGAGGACTGTCCCTGCATGTTTCACGCTCGTAAGTCAGATGGGTTCGAAACAGATTTGGCTAACAGGCAAATGAAAGGTACTGGAGGGCAAGAGAAAGGGTATAGCCAGGCTATTTCTCTTTCTCCTCCCTCTCCTCTGATGGCATCTCTTTGGGCTGTACGTATCTCTTGGATGGTTTCCCCTCTCGCCAGACTGCCCTTGCCTGATTCCGGGTCTTCCCAGTGAGGTGAGGTAGGTCCCTGAGATTTAGAAACTGTGCATCCTCACATCTCTCTCCAAATTAAGGGTAGTAATGCCTTCTTGATGTTGCTAAACTCTGGCTTAACTCACTGCCCTTGTTCGGCTTTTCAGCTCTGCATTGCCTATATAACACATTCTTTGGACAAATATTCCTTGTTTTAACCACTGTAGGGGTAAAGGGAAACCTTCCCCTTCATCTTTTGAAGGTTGGCTGAAAATCAACTGACAAAAATCAAATTAATTTTAAAAAGGCGTACGAATTTGTATTACTACACACAGAGGAAAATCACAGCGATTACTTCCCAACCATATGAGGTCCAGAGGGTTATATACCCTTGTTCTTAGGGAAAAGGGAGTTCAGGAAGTATAGATATTTTTAAGGGGATAGAAAATGATTTTTAGAGGAAGTCAGTGGACTTAGAGCACATACAATGGCCAGTACAAAGCCTGTTGGGTCCACAAAGAAGACAATGGCTTGGGATACATGTCTGTTCAAATGTGTTGACAAACTTCAGCCTGTCTTTCTGTGATATGAATTCAGTTCATGAAAACTCAGAAAAGGGTTCATAGGGTTTTTTTTTTTCTTCTTATGTGGGTCCAGACTTTAGAGAGAGAAGGAAACTTCAGAGAACAATTTCATTCTGTGCTTTGGAAGACACAGAGAATGAGAGATGGGGGAAGGGACTAGTCAGAGAGACATTGAGGCTTCTTCTTTAGTTCAGCATGTTGGAGTGCCATATTTTGGGATATTAGTTTCTCGGCCCCAACACTACCTAGAGAGTATTCTGTTTTTCTGACATAACCCTTTCTAACCTACGTTCTCTGTGTCGGTTCCATCATCTACAAAATGAAAAGAATAATATACAGTTATTTTGATGACTAAATGATTTAGTACACGTAAAGTTCCTAGAATACTTTAAGGCACAAGGTACTAAATAAATGTTAGCACATACTTGCTATTTTATTAAGACTTCCTTGTGACCTGTAAGTTGAGAAATTAAAATCGTTAGATGAGCACCAAGAAAAATTAGCTGAGATTGAATGTTCTAAGTCTAGGAAGACAAGACAAGAAGCAGGGTTAAGCGAGGTCAGGTCAAAAATCTGCCAGTCTAAGAAGGGGACTATTCCAGTGATGTTTCTATACAATTTAAAATGTCAGATCATGTGCAAAAGAATTTGTTTAGTAATTCCTAGGCAGCTACTTTAGTTTCAGACTCTTGATACTTATTTGTATTCTCTCTTGAATAGTAGAAAAGACACAAAGCTCAGGTGTCAATGTCTTTAATTTTAAAAAACACATATCAGCAATATAGGAAATCAGAAATTTATTTCTAGGCAAACCATGCTATTAGCAAATAGAAAGAAAAGAAAAAAACTTTAATGTTAGGCAAAAATGCTATCATTTTTGGATTCTGCACAGTGACATTTAACAGCATGGGTACTCACTAAGTATAATTGAAATAAATTTCAGTTTGAAATGAATAACTCATTTGCAATTTGAAATGAACTTTTAATTTGAATTAATTTGAAAAGAATTTATAATGTGAGATAATTTGAAATGAATAACTACTTTCTAGGCTTTAAGAAAACATTTTCAGTATGTTTAGTATATTTAATATCAGTTTATAAAATGAGATATGAATATAATAATCTATCACTGCCTTAGCTTATTAGTTTGGTCTGTTTGTCATCAAGAACAACTCATGAAATTTCTTTAATGTGAAGGTTCATTGGATAATTCTGTTCAAATCTACCATAGCTTTCAGGTTGGACTATGATACTATAAATACCATTAAATATATGGGAATGATGACTGAATAAATCCTGTATATATAAAAATAGAATAGCATATTTTAAAATCAGATCCCATGAGTTTTAACTTCAGAACCTTCTCTCTAAGGTTGGCCTTACTCTCAGGTAAGTTGAGGTGGCCTTCTATTCCAGGCCTTCTATTTTGAGGGAGATGTGGGAAAATATGATACATTTAGGGACAGACACTATTTTTTATATACTTGCTATGTGCCAGTACCTGTGCTAGGCACTTTACACTTATCATTTAATTTTCATAATAATCCAATAAAGTTGGAATAATTACCCTCTTTTTACAGAAACAGAAGCTGTGGCTTATAGTTGAAGTAAATAGATCAAGGGCACACAACCCAAACCTGTTAAACCACTTTGAACGAAGGTAGGAGTTCTGTCTGACTTCAAAGCTTTTGCACTTACACCCCCTACACTGCAAACCAGCTGGTGTGGTTTGGATATGGTTTCTTTGGCCCTCACCAAGTCTCATGTTGAAATTTGATCCCCAATGTTGAAGGTAGGGCCTGGTGGGAGGTTTTTGGATCATGAGGGCAGATCCCTTATAAATGGCTTGGTGTCGTTCTCTTGGGAGTGAGTGAATTCTCACTCTTAGTTCCCATAAGAACTGGTTGTTATAAAGAGGCTGGCACCTCCCTCTTGCTTGTCTCTTGCTGTGTAATCTATACACGCTGACTCCCCTTCTCCTTCCACCATGATTGGCAGCTTCCTGAGGCCCTCACCAGAAGCAGATGCTGGTGCCATGCTTCCTATACAGCCTGCGAAAGTGTGAGCCAAATAAACCTCTTTTCTTTATGGATTATCCAATCTTGGGTATTCCTTTATAGCAATACAAATGGGCTAAGACAGAAAATTGGTACTGAGCAGAGACATATTTCTATAAAGATACTGGAAAATGTGGAAGTGGCTTTAGAACTGGGAAAAGAGCAGATAATGGAAGAGTTTGGAGAGCTCAGAAGAATCCAGGATGATGAGGAAAAGTTTAGAATTTCTTAGAAACTGGTTAAGTGGTTGTAACCAAAATGCTGATAGAGATATGAATAGTGAAGGCTAGGCTAACTAGGCCTCATATGGAAATGTGGAACTTATTGGGAACTAGAACAAAGGTCACCATTGTTACACAGTAGCAAAGAATTAGCCTGCATGGTGTCCCTTCCCTAGGGCTTTGTGGGAGGCTGAACTTAAGAATGATAACCTTAATGAATCTGGAAGAAGAAACTTCTAAGCAAAGCATTAAAGAAGTTGCATGGCTGATTTTAACAGCTTATGATAAGATATGAGAGAAAAGGAATGAACTAAAATTGGGATTTATGACTGAAAGAGAAGCAGAGCATAAAAATTTGGAAAATGCACAGCCTGGCCATGTGACAGAGAAGGAAAGATAATTTTCAGGAGAGAAATCCAAGACTGATGTGGAGTAATACCTTGCTAGAGAAATCAGGGTGTATAAAAGAGAGCCAGGTGCCAATAGTAAAGACAATGGGGAAAAGGCCCTGAAGGTGTTTCCAAAATCTTTGAGGTCATGCCTCCGATCACAGGCCCAGCAGGCCCACAGGCCTAGAAGAACAGAATGGTTTCTGGGGACAGGCCCAGGGTGATGCTACCCTATGCCACCCCAGCATGCTGTTCCTGGCATCCTGGCTGCTACAGCTTCAGTCAAGATTCAAGGGATCCCAGATACTGCTTGAGAAGCCACTCTGGAAGGCACAAGCCATAAGCCTTGGTGGCTTCGTGATAGTAAGTTAGCAGGCATGCAAAATGCAAGAATGATGGAGGCTTTGCAGCTAGATTTCAGAGGATGTATTGGAAAGCCTGAATGCCAAGGCAGAAGTCTGCTGCAGAGGTGGAGCCACTGTAGAGAGCCTTTACTAAGGCAATGCCAAGCAAAAATGTGGGTTGGAGCCCCCACGGATAGCCTGTATTAGGGCAATGCCTAGTGGAGCGTGGGATTAGAGCCACCACTCTCCAGACCCAGAATTATAGTGTCCCCAGTGGCATACAACCTCATCCTGGAAAAGCCTCAGTCACTGGATTCCAACCCATTACAGAAACCACCAAGTCTTCATCCAAGGCCTTGGGAGCCCACCCCTCACACCAATGTGCCCAGGATGCAACACATGGAGTCGCAGATTATTTTGGAACTTTAAGATTTAATACTTGTCTTGCTGGGCTCCAGACTTAGCATCCAGGCCTGTTACCACTTTCTTTTGGCTGATTTCTCCCTTTTAGAATGGAATGCCTGTCCACCATTGTATGCTGGAAGTAAATGATGTGTCTTTGATTTTATAAGCTCATAGATATAAAGAATGCATCTTGAGTATTAGATGAGATTTGAATTTTGGAGTTGATGCTGCAACAAGTTAAGACTTTGGGGGTAGGATGATTATATATTGCAATGTAAATAAGACATGAGATTTGGGGTGCCAGAGGTGAATTACTATGGTTTGGATATGGTTTCTTTGGCCTCCACCAGATCTGTTAAAATTTGATTCCCAGTATTAAAGATGGAGGCTCACGGGAGGTGTTTGGGTCATGGCAGCAGATCCCTCATGAATGGCTTGGGGCCATTCTCTAGGAAGTGAGTGAATTCTCACTCTTAGTTCCCACAAGAGCTGATTGTTAAAAAGAGCCTGGTACCTCCTCCTCTCCCGTTTCCTTCCTCTCTCATATGTGACCTGTACATGTCAGCTCCCCTACCCCTTCTGCATGAGTGGAAGCAGATGTTGGCACCATGCTTCTTGTACAGCCTGCAGAACCATGAGCCAATTAACGTTTTTTCTTTATAAATTACCCAGCCTCAGGTATTATTTTATTTATGACTGAAAGAGAAGCAGAGCATAAAAATTTGGAAAATGCACAGCCTGGCCGTGTGATAGAGAAGGAAAGAGAATTTTCAGGAGAGAAATCCAAGATTGCTGTGGAGCAATAGCTTGCTAGAGAAATCAGCGTGTATAAAA
Organism: Pongo abelii; assembly: GCF_028885655.2. Lineage (NCBI taxonomy): Eukaryota > Metazoa > Chordata > Mammalia > Primates > Hominidae > Pongo > Pongo abelii. The sequence goes on along the minus strand of NC_072007.2, from coordinate 25,510,299 downwards.
GAGAGCCATGATTATATATTGCAATGTAAAATATGGACTCAGACAGCGGCCATTTTAAAATTTGGTTGATGGATTTGTGGAGGTAGTCAAAACATTTTCAGGGGCTTGGCAAGATACAACTGCTTCCAACCATATATCTGTGTGAGGCTAGATGTTTTTCATATACTTCAACTCAAACAATGTATGGTATCAGATTGACAGTGAAGGCAGATTAGATGATTTCATTGTCTTCTGTTGGACCAGACCTTAGTTTAACAGGTGTTTTAGATGCAAAAATCAAAAACAACACTGTCATGGTTCTCGCTATTTTTTGTTTTGGAAAATACGGTTATTTTAATAACGTTATTATTTATATTAAAATATAATGGGTATCTTGTTATTTTTAATGAAATAATAAATACATCTTTAAAAATTCAATAAATGATAATAGATATAACCTACAGACATGAAATCTCATTGTGGTATTCAATAAATTTTAAGAGTGAAACAGCCTTAGGACCAAAGAAGTTGAGATCCACTGCTATAGATTTCTACTGTCATTGGGCATTCTGCAAGAACTAGAAATAAAACTGATCTGACAGCTCTTTATGTCTCTCACGTCTCATTTATCATTATAGTGAACCTTCAAGAAATTGGAGTAGAAATAAATTGGATCAAAATTTCATCTTTATCCAAGTACCATTCAAAAGCTACTTGAGCTCTAGGTTAGAAACAATTATGTAACTGTATAGAAAATATAATCCTAGAAATATGTGCATGAAGAAATAAAGCAAAGAATGTTGTTTCACTTTTTAATGTTGGAAAGATCAAAGATGAATTATTTGCAGGCAATCTGAAATGGTAAAGGACAATTCAAATGTATGACATTGCTATCAGTTATTACAGTATTTTGGAAGTAATGAAATTGTGAAAGTTAGGAATTGGCTCCATAGATAACCATAGTGCTTTTTAATAAATGTAATTTTATTGCACTAATATACTATAGTTGTCTTTCTCTGTTTATGTTGCTATAAAGGAATAACTGAGGCTGGATAATTTATAAAGAAAAATGGTTTATTTGGCTCATGATTCTGCAGGCTGTATAAGAAGCATAATACCAGCATCTGCTTCTAGTGAGGGCTTTAGGCTGCTTCCACTAATGATGAAAGGAGAAAGAGAGCTGACTATGCAGAAATCACATGGTGGGAGAGGAAAACAAGGATAGAAGAGAGAGAGGTGCCACACTTCTTTAAAACCAATTTTCAGCCGGGTGCGGTGGCTCAAGCCTGTAATTTCAGCATTTTGGGAGGCCGAGGCGGGCGGATCATGAGGTCAGGAGATCGAGACCATCCTGGCTAACACGGTGAAACCCCCTCTCTACTAAAATACAAAAAATTAGCCAGGCGTGGTGGTGGGCACCCGTAGTCCCAGCTACTCGGGAGGCTGACGCAGGAGAATGGTGTAAACCTGGGAGGCGGAGCTTGCAGTGAGCCGAGATCGTGCCCCTGCACTCCAGCCTGGGTGACAGAGCAAGACTGTGTCCCCAAAAAAAAAAAAAAAACCATTTTCAGGGGAACAAATTGAGGAAGTACTTACTCATTACCATGAGGATGGCATCAACACATGCATGAAGGATCCACCCGCATGACCCAAACACTTCCCACTAGGCCTTATCTCCAACATTGGGGATAAAATTTCAACATGGGGCTTGAAGGGTCAAATATTCAAAATAGAGCAATAACTATATTACATATTACGTTGGTGCAAAAGTAATTGCGGTTTTTGCCGTTAAAGGGAATGGCCATTATTTTTGCACTGATCTATTATTCGAATTTATTATAACTAATATAACTTTATTTAGTGCTTTACCTATACAAATCACTTCAACACACAGTGTGTCTCATTTGACTCTCACTAACCATGCTGTGGAACAAGGCAGGGCATACTCTCCATTCTCCAAATGCAGAGACCTAGCCTTAGAGTGGTTGAGTCATTTGCCAATATTACACAGCAAGTATTTGGTTGTGCTAAAACTTATGTCTATCACAACACCTCAGTAAATATTTATTGAATAAAAAAATGAAAAGAACCCAGGTCTTTTGACTCCTAGTCCATTGTCTTGTCTCTAGCATATGCTGCCTTAAATGATAGAAATGGATTTTGCAACAGTGTCTCCCTTGCCATCATTGTTTGAAGTGAATTGGAAAAGATACATCATGGTATTTATTTATAAATATCACTCTCTTCTGCAGATCTTTGTCAGGAGAGTAATAATAGATCAGAATGACATGCATTCTTATATTAAGGGCTTGCATTCAATCTTTAAATTTATTTATTTTTCCATTTTTAAAGAGTAGGTGATGTAGTACTCTTTTTCAAATAGTATGTTAGGATTAACTTTTTAAAATAAAATAGCTTGAGGCCAGGTGCAATGGCTCACGCCTGTAATCTCAGCACTTTGGGAGGCTGAGGCAGGCAGATTACGAGGTCAGGAGATCAAGACCATCCTGGCTAACACGGTGAAACCCCGTCTCTACTAAAAATACAAAAAATTAGTCAGGTGTGGTGGCATGCACCTGTAGTCCCAGCTACTCCGGAGGCTGAGGCAGGAGAATTGCTTGAACCCAGGAGGCAGAGGTTTCAGTGGGCTGAGATCACACCACTGCACTCCAGCCTGGTCAACAGAGTGAGACTCTGTCTCAAAAATAAATACATAAACATAAATAAATAAAATAACACACAAGTTTCATTGGAACTCCAAAAATATAATAATTTTACCAAATAAAGGGGAATTTTGTTCACATCTTGTATATGTCAAGCTCACTTAAGATAAACAAATGGTCTCTTCTCATTGGTTCTTTCAATTTTCAGTACCATGGACAAAGACAACAAACCTATTACATTTCATTTTTTATCTTTTGTTTTATGTTCACAGGGTACATGTGTAGGTTTGTTATATAGGTAAACTCATGTCACAAGGGTTGGTTGTACAGATTATTTTATCACCCAGGTGCTAACCCTAGTACTCAATAGTTATTTTTGCTTCTCCTCTCCCTCCTTCCAGCCTCCACCCTCAAGTAACAACACCCAGTGTCTGTCGTTTCCTTCTTTGTGTCCATGAATTCTAATAATTTAGCTCCCACTTTTAAGTGTGAACATGAGGTATTTGGTTTTCTGTTCCTGCGTTAGTTGGAGGAGGATAATGGCCTCCATCTCCATCCATGTTCCTGCAGAAGACATGGTCTTGGTCTTTTATATGGCTGCATAGTATTCCATGGGGTATGTGTACCACATTTTCTTTATTTAGTCTGTCATTGATGGACATTTAGATTGATTCCATGTCATTGCTATTGTGGAGAGTGCTGCAATGAATATTTGTTTGCATATGTCTTTATGGTAGAATAATTTATGTCTTCTGGGAATATACCTGGTAATGGGAATGCTGGGTTGAATGGTAGTTCTGTTTTCAGCTCTTTGAGGAATCCCCACACTGCTTTCCACAATGGTTGAACTAACTTACACTCACACTAATTGTATATAAGTGTCCCCTTTTCTCCACAGCTTCACCAGCATTTATTATTTTCTTACTTTCTAATAATAGCCATTCTGACTGGTGTGAAATGGTATCTCATCGTGGTTAAAAAAAAAAAAGAACTATTTCTATCCCCAGGAGCCTACAGACTTGTGGGAAATCAGCTAGAGAAACAATGTCATAATGGACAAGGTAATAAGGAAACTGGGAATAGAGAATGTCTAACTTTGCCTAAATAATATAGTCTTTCACACAGTTCATAATTTTCTGAGAGAATCAAGATATAGACAATGAAATATGAAACATTAATAAACAAAATTATTTTATAAAATTACTGAGATTCAAAGAGAGGAGAAATGGGCCCATTGTAGAAAAATAAGACATGGTTTCACAGAGAAGGTATTATCTGACAGAATCCTCTGGTAGATAAAGAATGAAGTAGAAGTAATTGTCAGCATGAGCCTCAGTTCCCAGCCTGCAGAAGGAAGGTACTAAAAATTTGACCTTCCCTTCACCTTTGCTTGCATTTAGTCCACAGAAATGTAGACTAAATGATCATGAGCCTGTTGTGTTATTTTGAATCAATTATGTACATGTGAGAGTCTCTGCAAAATCAAGCCAGGAAATAGGAGACATTGAAGAAAACCCCTTACAAATGACAATCGTACTTCTTGAACATTGCAGAATCAGCATTCCACTTAAACAGAATTATCTACAGCTGTGCATACATTTTGTTATTGCCTTCTTATGTAACCATTGCCAAAAGTGACCCTATACTTAGCCATTAAACAGTCTCATTCTGATGTTCTGGATATATCTGCCTTTATTTCAAGTCTTCCTAGAAACTAATATCTGCTGCATGTTTTCTTTCCACAATACCATCAAAATAAGCCTATTTCTAGAAGGTGCCTGCACTTTGTAGAGGCTGTATCAGGGGTTGTGTTTTTGGGTGGGGCAGCCCATTCTCTGAACCCCGTGTTTGGGCAATTGGCCATTATGTGACTCTTAGTGAGACATAGGGCTCCACCTACTACCAAAGAAATCCAAAATGCCAGATACTTGCTCTCTCAGATCCCTACAATGAACTCTCACAAAGCCCCCCAAGGCCCACTGAATCTTTATCTAGTGAGGCAAAGAAACACAGAGGGTTAGAATTCGTTCTGGTTGTTGGAATAGTGGTGAGGGGTGGTAGCATGGTGGTGGTGTTGAAGGCTTTATGAGTGGCATCCAGTGTCCAGACAAGAATGTAGCAACACACTGCTTTGGCTGCTAAAGGTCATCTCTTTGGCTGGGTTTTTTTTTTCCAAGCCAATTTCTCCATCCATTTTTTTAAATTCTATCAGCTGCCAGGTAGGTTTCCAATGCACTTCTTTCTTAAAGGCAGAATTGATTTTTGTCATTTATAACAATGAAGCGTGAGTGGCCTAGTTTTTCCTAAGTAACAGATTGTATCATGCAGTAGTGTTTTGTAGTACCTCTAACTGTATACATTCTATGAGAAATGAATGTTAAGAATATCTTAATTATTGCCAAATTACAGATGATATCACTGCAAAGAAAAAACGTCTTTATAATTAAACATGAATGAAGACACATTAATTTGAATAGCACACATGAACCTCCAAACCCAAGGGAGTGAACTTTCACCAGACTATGAAATGCTAAAACTTGTGAGTTACAACCCAAACATGGCTGGTTAACTGATACAAGTTGTTCACCACTTGGAATCAGTTAGAGGAAGGAATAAAATTAAAAGGTGGGAAGGACAGTTTGTTAGCAGAAGAACTGAACTTAAAAAGACCCAGGGCATCACAAAAAGGGATTCATCCATTAATTTATTCATTCAAAGAGCATTTTAGGAATGTGTATGTACTAAGTGAAGGGAGACACAAACAGAACCAAGAAGAGCCAGCTCAAGCTGTGTACAATATAGGTTGGCCATGAGGCTGGAAAGGGTCTGAATTATAGCACTGTGTCCAAAAGAAAATAGTGGGACACCAGATCTTCATCGATGTTCTGCAAAACCTGTGCTTGCTGGAGACACAATGATGGAAGAGAAGTCTAGGAACCACTGGGTTGCCCTACATCTATCATCCTAGAGATAGGGAACCTGTCTCCAATGTAATGTGACTTCTGTATCTGATAACCATACATCCGCAAGGACAAAACTTATTCTCTCATGTGGATATCCCTTAAAGGAAGGCAGTAAGTGCCAAATGGGAGTTACAGCTGCTACAAATACAAGCGCCTCAGCCGGATCCCAGAAATTCTGATTCAGTAGAACTAGGTCCCTGGTATCTGTGTAGATTTTCAAAGTAGATAATATATACATAAAGAGATAAATTGCAACATTTCAAAAGGATATACAGATGACAATATTTCGTTCATCCAATTCCCTTGTTTTCTTCTCCACTGCCAATTATTCTTACAAGTTTCTTTTCTATCCTTGGAGACATAATCTGTGCATATACAAGCATATATAAATCAGAGGGGGAAAAAAGCATCGAATACCCGCTACTCTTTACCTTGCTGTATTTTCATTTAATAACATATATTGGGGATTATTCCATGACCTTAAAACACTCTCAAAGTGTTTTGATAAATTAAAGACATTGGAAAAATCTTCCACATGTATTAGACTCTTCCAATATTCTTTTTTTTTTTTTTTTTAGATGGAGTTTCGCTCTTGTTGCCCAGGCTGGAGTGCAGTGGCTCAGTCTCGGCTCACCGCAACCTCTACCTCCCAGGTTCAAGCGATTCTCCTGCCTCACCCTCCCTAGTAGCTGGGATTACAGGCATGTGACACCAACACCTGGCTAATTTTGTATTTTTAGTAGAGACGGGGTTTCTCAGTGTTGGTCAGGCTGGTCTCAAACTCCTAACCTCAGGTGATCCGCCCTCCTTGGCCTCCCAGAGTGCTGGGATTACAGACGTGAGCCACCACGCCCAGCAAGACTCTTCCAATATTCTTTAGGGGTAGTTCCATGCTAGACTCAGACTGCTTTAAAAAGATTCCATCAAATCCAAATTCTTTTTGTCCTTACCTACCAACCCAAATTTACCTGCCATTCTAAGTTTACATTTCTTTTGGTCATTTAAACTACAGAGTTCTTATGGGACTGCTTAGTACATCAAGACATTTTTTCTAATCAACAAATCTTAAAGGCCTAGAAAATGACCATCCTTCATAAAACTTTAGCCTCCAAATTCCTTCTACTTTTGATGTTTGTCATGTTAAAAGAATAGTAAAGGGAGTTGTTTGCAAATATTTATACTTTAAAGATTCTAAACTGTATACTTCTTAAGGACAGGTATTAATCTATTGCCTAGATAAGCAAAAGAAAAAGCATATTTATATAACAACGGCTGTAAACTTGCATTTGGAAAAAATGCTGCTTTCCTTTTGAAAATTTTATTTTCTTCAGGAGCAGACAGTTAAAAGTTTAACAGCCATTAAATTTTTCAACCAGTTTAATTGCCTATTCAAGTTGGAGGAAGATTAATTTGGAAATTACGTTGAATAGACTGAAAAAGATTAAACACACACACACACACACACACACACACACACACATACACACTCACGCATACCAAAAGCCTCTTAACCGAGCATCACCAACTTATGGTTATAAACCTGGGAAGAACAAACTAGTTTCCATTTGACTTTAGTTAGAATTTACCCGGCACAAGTACTTTGCTGTTTAAATATTAATTAATGTGTTTAAATATTAAATAGAAGCCTCTCTGATTCTAGACATGCACTAAAACAAATTGAAATCAGTTTCTGAGTTGCAATATTGCTATTCTCTTTGGAAACAAGTGAGAAAGAAAACTTAATGACAAAAAAAGTTACACTTAAGGATGTCCTCAAAGCCAGAAATAAAATATATACACTTGATATACACTTGATACTGATACCTAAAAGTCTAGCGAATTGTATATAATTTTATTTATGAACTCAACTAAGTACAAACTTAACAGTAACATTTCTCATTTTTTTACTAAATGATTGGGAAATACAAGTGAAACATACATAGGGAATATCTTCTCTTTTTGGAGATGAAAAATTTTTTTAGATTTTTTGGGTTTTGTTCTCTTCTGACTTAAAGTTTGCATTTCAAACTGTACATTCATTGGATTTCCAAAGTTTAGTAATTACTTTTCATACTTTGGATCAAATAGCATACTAATAGTTGCTCATTTGTCCACATCATTATTCTTTTTTTATTAATTCTATTCTTATGGTAATAAAATTTTTTTCTCTTTTCTATCTAAAATGTATATTCAGCCAGTGCCCCACATTTATTCATAACGTGAGTCAGAATGAATATGAATAAATCACAGGGCTAGAAATAGAATTCTCCTATTTCAGTACAATTCAAAAAGAACTTTAACCATTTCAAAGTTTTATTTCAAGTCTAGCTAATTTCACAGTATAAGTGGTCTGGTCTGCATTTATTTATTGCCCTAATCCTCAAAGTCTTCTTATTTTTAAAAGATAATGATGATTTTTCACAATATTCTTGTGCTGTGAGGCATTCCATCTTATTAACATACATTCAAACATAAATTTATGTTCTACTTTTTGGCATTGGAACTAATTTATAAATCTTTCTTATTGCCTGTGAAAATTTCCAAGGCATGCTATCTATATTTTTAAAGTTTACATTGATTTCCGTTGCACAGGTGGAAATGTTTTGATGCTACATTAGAAATGATGACTAATGGCTGGGCGCATTGGCTCACGCCATAATCCCAGCACTTTGGGAGGATGAGGCGGGCGGATCACCTGAGGTCAGGAGTTCAAGACCAGCCTGCCCAACATGGTGAAACCCCAGCTCTACTAAAAATACAAAAAATTAGCTGGGCATGGTGGCAGGTGCCTGTAGTCCCAGCTACTCAGGAGGCTGAGGCAGGAGAATCGCTTGAACCCGGGAGGCAGAAGTTGCAGTGAGCTGAGATCATGCCACTGCACTCCAGCCTGGGTGACAGAGCGAGACTCTGTGTGAAAAAAAAAAAAAAAGAAAAGAAAAAAGAAGATGACTGATGACACTTCTAGATCTCAATTACCAGCTAAATATCATGTGTTACATGTACAACAATACTGTAGACAGTCTGAAAGTGGGGAAATAAGCTTATTTCCTTTAGAAGCAGAAACTGTAAATGGGGGTGTATGGAATTCTTTTTTTTTTTTTTTTTTTTTTTTGCAACAAGCTCTCACTTTGTTGCCCAGACTGGAGTGCGGTGGTGAAATCATAGCTCACTGCATCTGCAACCTCCTAGGTTCAAGTGATCCTCCTGCCTCAGCCCCTCAAGTAGCTGAGACCACAGGTATGCGTGACCATGCCCAGCTAATTTTTTATTTCTTGTAGAGACAGGGTATCTCCTTGTTGCCCAGGCTGGTCTCAAACTTCTGGGCTCAAGCAATCCTCCTACTTCAGTCTCCCAAAGTGCTGCGATTACAGGCATGAGCCACTCTGCTTGGCTAGAGTTATTCTTAATTAGGAACAATTCTGTTGTTCAACAGAGCAGAGATTTTTAGGAATGAAAATGTTGAAAAATTAAGATTCATCTCAGACCTTATGAAGTAGTTGAAAATTGCACCTTTGTTTCTTTTTCTTTTTTTTAGAGACAAAGTCTTGCTGTTGCCCAAAGCTGGAATGCAATGGCATGATCGTAGTTCACTACAACCTCCAATTCCTGAGTTCAAGTAATCCCCCACCTCAGCCTCCTGAATAGTTGAGACTACAGGTGCCCACCACCATGCATGGCTAATTTTTTATTTTTGTACAGACAGGTTCTCACTATGTTGCCCAGGCTGATCTCGAACTCCTGGCTTCACGTGATCCTCCCACCTTGTTCTCCCAAAGCACTGGTATTACAAGCATGAGCCACTGTGCCTGGCCAGAAATCACATCTTTGTCCCTTATTATTGTAAGACACAATCGTCACTAGTTATGACTAAACTATTAATGCCACATGCTTACCCAAGACACTTTAAAGATAGAATACAATAATTTTTTTAAAAAAACCCATGACATACTAACTCTTCTCAAACAGAGTGTGCCTTAATACAGATTACACATCTACATGAGTTTTCTTTTATTACAGCTTTTTGCCATTTTAGTTTGAAAATGACTATTCAAATGACTATCCTTTCAAAGATTCAAAGTATATTTACTTTCATCAGGCACAAGCTTAAGTTCTCGAGTAAGTGAATAGTACATTAAAAAAAGAGTAAGTATTAATAAAACAGTCCTTGCTGTGAAAAAGCACACTGTTTACTAAAGATAAAACACACATGAATACTATTGATACAAGTGAGATTAGTATATGCAGGGTAACAAACACAGATGTGATCAATTTCAATGAAGATCAGTAAAATCTTTATAGCAGCAACAACACAAGTTGTTACAAGTTATTCAAACTGTGTTAAGTGAGTGCTCCCAAGGCCAATGAAGAGAACAGCACAAGCAAGGGCACAGAAGCTTGAAGTATCATGTGCCTCGAGGGAAACTTAAGAGTGCTGGTGGGATCACCAGGGAATGGCGGGAGTAAGGAAAGTGTAGTAGGAGCAAAGGCTAGGAAGGCTGGAAGAGGCCAGATGACCTGGAACCTTGCACCATGCAAAGAAGGTTGAGCTCGTAAGACTTTATGTTGTCTATTATTTGTTTTCAATATTTTGAAAACTACTTTTAAAATGGGAACTCCCTTTTCTAAGAAACATCATGTGGAAATTCAATATTTAAAAATATATGTAAGTTCTGTTTGATTTTTTTCTGATGATTAGTGATGTTGAGCATCACTTTTTCATATACTCATTGACCACTTATGTGTCTTCTTTAGAGAAACGTCTATACTCAGATCTTCTGCCTATTTTAAAATTGAATTATGTGGAGTCCTTTTTTTTGTTATTGAGTTGTTTGTGTTTCTCATACATTCTGGTTATTAATCCTTCATCAATTAAATTCTCACCAGAGTTAAAATATTTTTTACCAGGGACATGCAAATGAAAACCACAATGAGATATCATTTTACCCCAGTTAGAATGACTATTATTACAAAGAAAAAAAAACACAGATATTGGTGATGTGGAGACAGGGAAATGCTCATACATTTTTTGTTGGAACATAAATTAGTGCAGTCACTATGGAAAACAGCATGGAGATTCCTCAAAAAAGTAAAATTAGAAGTACCATATGATCCAGCAACTCCATTGCTGAGCATATATCCAAAAGAAAGGAAATCAATATATCAAACAGTTATCTACACTCCCATGTTTATTCCAGCACTATTCACATTAGCTAAGATATGGAATCAACCTCTGTGTCCGTCAACAAATGAATGGATAAAGAAAATGTGGTAGATACACACAATGAAATATTATTCAACCATAAAAAGAATGGAAATCCTGTCATTTGCAACAACATGGATGAAATTGGAGGGCATTATGCTAAGTGAAATAAGCCAGGCACAGAAAGACAAATATGGCAGGTTCTCACTCATACGTGGGGCTAAAATAAATTGATCTTATGGAAGTAGAGAGTAGAATGACACTCAGAAAGGTAGTGGGAAGGGGAGATAAAGAGAAGCTTGTTAATAGGAACAAAAATATAGTTAGTAGAAATAAGATCTAGTGTTCAGCAGCACAATGGGGAGACTGTGGTTAACAATAATTCTTAGTATATTTTAAAATAACTAGAGGAGTAGATATGGAATATTCCCAGCACAAAGACAAGATCAATGACTGAGGTAGTGGATCTCCCAATTACTCCAATTTGATCATTACACATTATATGTGTGTATCAAAATATGACATGTATCTCATAAATATATGCAACTTAAAGACCTGTTTCAAATACTTATCACATAAATAAATACATGCACTCATCCGAAGAGCGGGCACTTTGCTTTTTGAATGTTGAGGATAGCATGTCCATTCAGCCCTTAGCCACCAGAATAAAAGCTTTTATTCTTAGTTCTATAGAAAATATGAAGAAGTGCTGGCACCAGAGGAGAATGTAGCAGGATGAGGAAACTTATTAACAATGCATATCCCTATCCCCGCCTAGAAGAGACCTGCTTTTGTTTTACAGGATCCTGAGAATGAGGTTGGGTGGGTGTGACGGATAGTGAAACCTGCTAGGAGATTTATTACTGTTTTGAACTCTGCAGTTTATGCTTTGCTTACATTATTTAAGCTTAGCATTAAAGTTGATACTGGTAACAGTATTGCAGTTTGTTAGATACTGCCTGAAAAAAGAAAGGAGGAAAGAAAGAAAAAGGAAGAAAAGCTATTGAGATTGGGAGGACAGTGTTTGGGAAAGAAAAATATTAAGAATCCTTATGTCTAATGAGGATTTTGCCTAAATTTCTGCTGTGTGGTGTGTGGCATGGCATCTTCTCTTTCTCTCTGCAAAATCTTCAGTGAACCTTCCATTTCTTATTACTACTTGATGGAGTTTCACATGTTTTATGGGAGACCTCACAAAGTGCTGGAAACAACTTCCATGTGAGTGAGGAGTCAAGGTGGAGGCTTGTCCAGAAACCTCCAGAAGTGAGTCTCATAAGGATGAGCGGTTTATAGTTTATCCTGAAACCCACCTCTCTCCCACATTAACTTTGAAGATACGTATTACCTCAAGTCACTGTTAAGATTGTGATAGCTGATTGTGTTATCAATTAGGGTTGTAATGGTATCTGATCCTCAACATTCCCTACTACGTAGACAAAGCTGGTTTCATCCCTCCTCTAGCCTGTCTGGCTACTGGTATTAGACTAATATTAAGTGTTTGAGCCAGGGATGGTGGTGTGTGCCTGTAGTCCCAGCTACTCAGGAGGCTGTGGCAAAAGGATCACTTGAGGCTAGGGGTCCAAGGCTGCAGGGAGTTATGATCACATCTGTGAATAGACACTCCATTCCAGCCTGGGTAACATAGTGACTCTCTCTCTCCCCCCTCCCCTGTGTGTGTGTGTGTGTGTGTTTGTGTGTGTGTGTTTGGACAGCCATCACTGACCAGACATCATTTTGAACATCGGTACACTACTTCCTCTTCAGGACCTATAAAATTGACCTACATCAAGAATAATATCTCTTAGAGATATAGGTTCATATTTCTTTTAACCAGAAAAGTTCCAGATACTTAATGTATTAATGGATTAATGAGTTCCCAGCAGAGTCATGTGCTGATCTGATGTCACAAGAAGGTTTGAGGCTGGCACATTTCACATATTTGTGTGAACAGCCAATCGTCATGCTCATGAACTACGAAAGGATCAGGGACAAGGTTTGTTTTTTTTGTTTTGTTTTGTTTTGTTTTGTTTTTTGAGACAGAGTCTCGCTTTTTCACCCAGGCTGGAGTGCAGTGGTGCGATCTCGGCTCACTGCAAACTCTGCCTTCCGGATCCAAGCGATTCTCCTGCCTCAGCCTCCCGAGTAGTTGGGATTACAGGTGCCCACCACCACGCCCAGCTAATTTTTGTATTTTTAGTGGAGATGGAGTTTCGCCATGTTGGTCAGGCTGATCTCGAACGCCTGACCTCAGGTGATCAGCCCACTTCAGCCTCCCAAAGTGCTGGGATTACAGGCGTGAGTTACCGCACCTGGCAGGGGCAAGGTTTTAAGGTTTGTTACTTTTGTGTTTGACAGGTACATAAAAAGGAGAGCCAACTCATATGTCTGAAGAAGAAAAAACAAGTCAACTACTGTTATATTGGGTTGACATGTGGTTAAGAACCCAGACGTGAAGGCAAAGCTTTTCAAGCATGAAGGAAAACACACATCACCTGGAAATCTTGTAAAAATTTACATAATGATTAAGTCTAGGGTAGAAGCACAGGGCCTGTATTTCTAATATTACCAGTGTTACCATACTGCTGGCCCATGAATTCTACTTTGAGTAGCAAAATTCTAGAGTCTGATTATCTGGGTTCATGACCCGGTTCTGGACTTTACTGAGCTGGTGACCTTGAGTAATTTAACCTTGATTAATATGCCTCAGTTTCTTCATCTGTAAAATTAAAGTAATATCCATGGGTTTTTATAAGAATTAGTAGAATTAATATAGAGTAGCACTGAAAAGAGTGTCTGGCACATGGTGGATACTTGATAAATATTTGCTGAATGAATTTCCTAGCAGCAAAATGAGTGGGGAAAAAAGGGTCTGTGCTTTTGAACTCAACTCTTTTATGTCTCGTCAAATAATTCACTCGTCTTTCAGCTTCTAACTTGGTACCATTGATTGTCTTTGAGTTAACTCTGTAGAGTCCTAATTAGGATTTAAAAGAACAAGATGAAAAGCTTCTGCAGAAGGTAATGAGGAGTCCTAATTTCCCCTCCACCTAAGAGAAGGGAATGATCAAATTTATATTTAAGAAAATCACTCATAGTAGAAGAGAGACAGAGAGAAGGAATTGGACAAGACTAGGGGTGGAAAGATAAGTTTACAGAATATTATAATAGGCCAGAGAACATATTTAAAACCACCTGAGATTAAGACAGTGGAGACAGTTGAAAAGTGGAAAACAATACAAGCACAATTAAGAAGGTTGATTTGGCAAGACATGGCATTAAATAGTGGGCACAGCTAATGTTCAGGGAGAAGTGTGAGGATGTTTCCCAGTTTTCTAGCTTTGGTAAGAAGATAAAACTGGGGGAACATTTGCAGAGATAGAGAATAAAAGAGCAGGAATATGTAAGAATAAAAGGGATGAATAAAATGAGAAGGGAATAAGATGGTAATAAGACTAATTTTGGACATGTTAAAAGTGGCTGTGGGATAAATACCCATAGGCAATTAGAAATGAAATATGGAGCTGAGGAGACTTTACATGTTGGCCATAAGAATTTGGGAGTCATCAGCATTTGTGTATTAAGGCCCTGGAAATGAATGAATCAGTCCAGGAGAGTATTAGCTGTAAGAAAAGTTGGATACAAATTGAAGACCATAAGGAAGACTTAGAGAGAACAATGAAAGAGGTAGGAACAAAGCCAAAAGAGAGGGATGGCAGAAGTCTAGGGAGGAGAGTGCTTCAGCAATGAGGGAATGGTCAGCAGGGCCAAATTCCACAACACATCTATACTCCTGGAAACCAGTTCTTCCACTGTGACTCACTGAATCTGTCAACACCACATCATTATTTTAATCCTTCGGGGACAAAGCCTAGTATCTTGGTTTGACTCATTCTGCTTCCTCATTCTCTATATTTAAGACACTAAAATTTCTTTTCCATTTTTTGATATCCATCCTTTTCTAAGCCCAGTTTTAAATGCTAGTCCAAATACTCCTAGATGACACAAAAACTTTCTGTACTGTATGTTTTAGCTAGACCCAACTTCCTGTAACACCTTTTTCATTATGCCATATTTATTCTCTTCAAAACTTCTCTCTCTCTCTGTATATATATATATGTGTGTGTGTGTGTGTGTGTGTGTGTGTGTGTGCATATATGTGTATATATGCATGTGTGTATATATATATATATATACATATTTTTTCGAGGTGGAGTCTTGCTCTGTCACCCAGGTTGGAGTACAGTGGTGCAATCTTCGCCTCCCAGGTTCAAGTGATTCCTGTGCCTCAGCCTCCAGAGTAGCTGGGATTACAGGTGTGTGTCACCAAGCCCAGCTAATTTTTGTATTTTTAGTAAAGACAAGGTTTCACCATGTTGGCCAGGCTGGTCTCGAACTCCTGACCTCAAGTGAACTACCTACCTCAGCTTCGCAACATAGTGGGATTACAGGTGTGAGCCACCACACCCAGCCAAATATGTATATATTTTATAATTTCAACTTTTATTTTAGATTCAAGTGATACATGTCCAGGTTTGTTACATAGGTATATTGTGTGATGCTGAGGTTTGGGGTATGAATGATCCTATCACCCATATAGTAAGAAAAGTACACAATAGGTAGTTTTTCAGCCATTTCTCCCCATCACTCCCTCTTCTAGTAATCGCCAGTGCCTATTATTCACATCTTTATGTCCATGTGTACCCAGTGTTTAGCTCCTACTTATTATAGGTCAGAACATGTGGTATTTAGTTTTCCACTACTGTGTTAATTTGTTTAGGATAATGGCCTCCAACTGCGTTCATGTTGCTGCAAAGGACAAGATTTCACTCTTTTTTTAATAGCTGCATAGTATTCTATAGTTTATATGTGCCACATTTTCTTTATCCAATCTGTCATTGATGGGCACCTAGGTTGATTCCATGTCTTTTCTATTAAACTTCACAATATATTTTTTAACTTAGAACATTTGTTTTGTTTTGGAACATAAGCATCTATGTATTATCTAAGTCATATCTATGCATTTGAGTATAAGAAATGCCTAAGAATAATAAACACCAAATATAGGATAATGATTATCTCTGCTAAGGGAGAAATTAGTTATGATTATGGAACAAAACATAGGAGATTTCAACTACATTAATAGTGTTTTATTCCTAAGCTGGGTGTATCAGTCTGTTCTCACGCTGCTGATAAAGACTACCTGAGACTTGGCAATTTGAAAAAAGAAAGAAGTTTATTGGACTTACAGTTCCACGTGGCTGGGGAGGCCTTACAATCATGGTGGAAGGCGAAAGGCACATCTCACATGGTGGCAGACAAAAGAAGAGAGCTTGTACAGGGAAACTCCCCTTTTTTAAAAACATCAGATCTTGTGAGACTTATTTACTTTCAAGAGAACAGCACAGGAAAGACCCGCCCCTGTTATTCAATCACCTCCCACTGGGTCCCTCCCACAACACCTGGGAATTCAAGATGAGATTTGGGTGGGGACACAGCCTAACCATATCACGGGGTAAGAGGACCATGGGTTTACGTTTCTGTACATTTAAATAATATGAAAAACTACAGTGTTTTAGAAACACTTTAAAATGACAGCACCCTAAAATGTAAGTTTGATGTCTTCTTAATCGGGGACCCTGCTCCCTGTCTCATCTTATTTTCTACAATTCCTTATAGTATTCTCTTCTGGGTTTTTCTTTTCAATGTTGTTCAAAAAGGTCTTTGTGAAGTGTATTGGTTTCTCTTCCTTCCATCACAGTTTCCCTCTGCCAGGAATGTGCCTCCACTCAGTCAGGTCTTCCTGTCCAAAACCTTTGCAGTCCTTTACGCTCATGAGCCTTTGTTGCTAACTTTTATTGGATATGATCTCTCAATCCTGTGAAATCTTGTGAAAGAGAGAGAGAGAGAAAGAGGGTGAGAGAGAGGGAGGGAGTGTGTGTGTGTGTGTGTGTGTGTGTGTGTGTGTGTGTGTTTGAGATATTCTTATCTATCACTTTTAAAGCTATTTATGTGAGATTTTTATTATTATAGAAAGTAGTTCAGCAGTTCTAACCCCGTTTGCACGTTACAATTATTGGGGGAGTGCTTTAAAAATATTAATGCCTAGGCCCCAACTCAAACAGGTCCCACCTCAAACAAGTTTGAATGATAGAATTTTTAAAAAGCTTCCAAGGTGAGGCTAATACCACAGGTACAGTCTGATTATTCTTAAAGGCCTGGGCCACCTCTTCCTGGCCCCCTCTATAACAACACAGAATCACATATATAAATGAGAGTAATGGGCATGGGGAATATATGAATATGAGCTTAAATGCCAATTATAGTCTGTGACTATAGGAAAAGTTAATAATCTTAAGAAACTGTCATAATATTCCTCTACTATTGCAATATACAAAAAAGTCCATTTAGCAGTAACTTGACCTCCAATAGTTCAGTGTCATGAGTATTTGGAAGCAAGTAACGTAAATACACAAACATGAACAGCTGGACTGAAATTGACACTGACTGAAGTGAAGCTAAATACTGAGTTCAAGGAAGCAAGGCCATAAATAAGAGCTCTTAGTTACAATGTTTGACAGCTTATCCTTAGTCCCAGAAAGTATCAAGGCAGTAGTAGCTGAGTGTAAAGGGTACGGTGTGAAAAATATACAGCATTTAGTTAAAAAATGACCATACAGAGATGTTAAAAAATTGGCCAAGATATTATACAAATAGTGAGGAAAACATAGACTCTCTTTTTCATTTTTATAATTAAATTATAACTGTATATAACTGGTATGTTACATTGCTCAGTAATGGCCAAATGGTATTTGAATGGGTAAAGTTGTTTTATCTGTGATAGTCATGTTAAAATCACATGCTTGCAATAATCTTGAAAGTGAGAATTAGATGATTACTGACATAATTGGAATCCCATCAGGAAAGAGGATGTGTGTTTAAACCAGTTCTGAAATAAATAGATACAGTAGACAACTTTTAATGTCTCTTCTAATTTCTAGATACTTTAGTTATTTCTATTGACCTGTCTTCAAGCTCACTGATTCTTTCCATGGCCATGTCGGGTCTGCTGATGCGTGCATACCTCATTATTCATCATATCTGTTACAGTGTTTTTGATTTCTTGCATTTCCTTTTGATTCTTTCTTAGATTTTCTATCTCTCTGCTTGCATTAGTCATCTATTTTTGCACATTGTCTACTTTTTCCATTAGGACCTCTTAACATATTAATCATAATTATTTAAAATTCCCTATCTGATAATTCAAAAATCTGTGTCATATCTGGGTCTGGTTCTAAAGCTTGTTTTACCTCTTCAAACTGTGTTTTCTTGCTTTATCATCAGACCTTGTAATTTTGTATTGATAGGTGCAAATGACACATATAAGTTACAGGAATTGAGAAAAAACAGACCTTTAGCATGGAAATTTACGTTAACCATAAATGTTAAAGGGCTTAAATCTTCTAGTGCCCTTGTTTTTGTTTTCCCTCTCAGGCTCCCCTAAGTATGCCTCCTCAGAGAGAGTCTGCTTCTTGTGGCTCTTTCAGATGTAGGCCACTATAATACTTTATCTTTGTTGGTGTGTGTCTTAGTCTGTTTTGTGCTGCTTATAATAGAATACTTGAAACTGGGTTATTTATAAAGAAAATGAATTTATTTCTTATCATTATGCAGGCTGAGAAGTCTGAGGTCAAGGGGCTGCATCTGATGAAAACCTTCTTTCTGGTGGGGACTCTCTGCAGAATCCCAAGATGGCACAGGCCATCTCATGGCAAGGGGACTGACCAAGTGTGCTCCTTCAGATCTCTCTTTCTCTGTTTATAAAGCCACAGTCCCACTCCCATGATAACCCATTAATCCATTCATTCATTAATGAATTCATCCACTTATGAGGACAGAGCCCTCATGACCCAATCACATCTCGAAGGCCCCACATCTCAATACTGCCACACCGGGGATTAAATTTCATCAAGAGTTTTGGAGGAGACAAATATTTAAACAACAGCAGTGTGGTATGGTATGGCAGAGTGGGGAGCATTCTCTAATCTTTTGATTAAATTTCTGTGTATCAGTGGTCCTTTGTCCTTGGACTATGACCTTCACAGGTGCTTCTCTGGCAGTATAGCTTCTGCGACTCAGGCCTTCTCCTCCCTCTCCTGGCTGCAACCTGTTTCCTTGAAGCTCCTACTCCTGTTGACTGTGTCTCCCCCTCATACTCCCTCACCTTACCCACTCTTTAGTAAAACAGCAATCCTGGAGCGGGTGGAGTAGGAAGAATTCCCTCCCACCAGCTGGAATAAGGTTCTGGTGAAGTTGTTTTTCCAGGAGAATAGGCTTATTTTATAATGATGACTCTTCCTCTACCCCTGCCATAGCCACAGGAATCTTCGTTGGATCTTCATCGTGAGAACATGGTGGAGGTACTAGAAGCAAAGCCTATGAAATGTCCTTCAAGTCTCCAGCCCCCAGGAGTTTCTCACTGCTACTTTAGCCCATATTCAGCCTGAAGCCATTTACCAACATTATCATTTCAGTATTCCTTCCAGTTAAAACTCCCCTTGCTTTTGTTTCAGATAAGCAGGTCTCAGCCGTGTCTCCCGTCTCTTTAGATTTCGGACAACTTGCCCTGTGACCTCAGGTCTCTGATGGGTTCAAGAAAAGTTAATGTTCTATCTGACCAGTTTTTCCCTGTGAGGATAACAGTAATAAATTCTAAACTCTTTAATATCAGAGCAGAAACCAGAATTCTAACTAAATTACTTCTACTCATATATTTCTAAGCTTGTAGGCAAATGTAATAGTTAAATTCAAGATTTTAAAGTATTTTATTACAGTTGCATATCTTATCACTTAGCTATATTTTAAAACTTCAGTTTTTTTTAGAAAAGTTGTTTGTGATTAATATTAGTGGAAGTTTAATGTTTAAATTTTGGGCAATTTTTTATTGTTGACAGTTAACAGTTAAAATTGATTTTTCTTATTTAATTTATAGAGCAATTGCTTGTCAATTCATAAATATAGCAATCCCAATCTCTGTCATTCTGTAAAACCTTCCTTAGTTGTTACATTATTTGTATCCCCATTAATCAAGAGTAATGTTGGCTTTTATTTTATTCTATCAGTTTACTTTGGGCATTAGTATATTTCTTGAAATAATTCATGACATCTGAAAACTCTGATCAAGTTCAGCATTCTGAACATTTATTTTGGTTAACTGACCTAAAATATTTTGAAAATAACATTTAGTGTCACAATCCTAGGATTATTTTGATTATTGAAGCTGCCTTGGTTTAAAGGGAAAGTATTGTTACAAATAAAGATAATTCAATTGTCTTCTCTTTTTTGTTAGTACAAAGTGTCATTGATAGATGTAGTAACAGACCATTGACATGGTCCAAGTTTCAGTGATCCTTACTTTGGCATAGTATAATGAAGGCTTCCCTCATTTGAGCCGCTCTATAATAATTTGGTATCTTGTCTTATTTTCCAGGCCAATTGTGGGTCAGAGATGAGACCCTTCATCTAAGGCTATGGTTTCAATCAGCAAACACTAGGAAGAAAGATGCTTCTGTATGACTCAATAATCTTGATGGTTTCCTGAATTGTTCTATAAATTTAGGCTCAAATAGAAATAAATTGAAATGGAGTTGTATTCTTAGCTGGGGCAAACCCCGAAATTCTGTTGGACAATGAAATAGGTAAATTATTTATTTTAGTGCTTCCGAATGCAGTTAATGAAGGATGAAAACTAATTAGTATTTCTTGGTTTTTCTAATGAAATGAAACTCTACTGAAAGGCTCAAACTATTTTATCCATCCGAGAATCCCCTGGATAGGTATCTGACTTGCCTAAGAGTAGATTTTGTCAACTTTCCCTGAGATGGGTAAATCCTCCACTGTCTCACAACTATTTCACACATTCTCCTCTCTACAAAAGTCTCCAAAATCACCTCCCTACTCCTTATTCTTACCTGATGGCCTTGGTTCTTATTTCATGGAAAAATAAATAAAAATCTGCCAACTTGCACCTGTACTCATATACACTATATTCTTTCCTGTAGTTAAAACTGATAGACCGTCCTTGGTCCTAAGGCTAAATACTCCTCTTGTGCACTGCTTCTCATCACCCCTCACCTGCTCAAGGACTTCACTCCTGCAGTTGTGTCTTCTTTCTTCCATATAAAAAAAATTACAGCAAACTCACCTTGATTTCACATATCCTTCAGCACCATTTTCCATTTCTTTGCTACCCTTTACAGCTAAACTTCTGAAAAATCACTGTCTCTGCTAATTGTCTGCAATTTCTACTTTACCATAGTCTCCCAAACCTACTCTGATCTGCCTCCTGTCTCTTTCTCTCTGCAGGAACTGATTGTTCAAGATCGCCAATGACCTGCATGAAGCCAAATGCAATAGCCAAATCTCAGTCCTATATTGCCTAACCTATAAACAGATTTTGAACCTCTAAACATGTTTTGACACTAATGATCATCCCTTCCTTCTTGAAACACATTCTTTGCTCCAAGCCAGGATCTTCCTCACTCTTGATTCTCTTTCTATCTCATTGACTGCTCCTTATCAATCTCTTTTACAACCTCTGATTCTTCCTTATCTGCATAATTTCTAAACTGGTTTGCCTCAGAGGCTTATTTTTCTCTTTATTCACTTACTAGGTAATTTTATTTAGCCCCATGGCTTTCATGCTATCTCTATAAAAATTCTAAAATTAATATCTGCCTATGCAGCAACTCCGTATGGACATCTGATATGGTCTGGCTCTGTGTCCCCACCCAAATCTCATCTTGAATTATAATCCGAATTATAACTCCCACGTGTTGTGGGAGGGACCTGGTGGAGGTGATTAGATCATACAGGTGGTCCCCCATGCTGTTCTCGTGATAGTGAGTGAGTTCTCAGAGATCTGATGGTTTTATAAGGGGCTTTCCCCCACTTTGCTCTGCCCTTCTCTTTCCTGCCACCATGTGAAGGACGTGTTTGCTTCCCTTTCTGTCATGATTGTAAGTTTCCCGAGGCCTCCCCAGCTATGCTGAACTGTGAGTCAATTAAACTTCTTTCCTTTAGAAATTACCCAATCTCAGGTATGTCTTTTTTAGCAGCATGAGAATGGACTAATATATCTATAAGCACCTCAAACATACATAAATTTTCCAGAACTGAACTTTTGATCAAACTTATTCCTCCCTAAGCCTCTCCATTAGCACATTTGGATGTTACTATGGCCAGGTACTGATCATAAATGCTGAAAAGCAAAAGGGGATTAAAAAATAATAGTTAAAAATATTTTTTTACCTGCTTTTTTATTATTATTATACTTTAAGTTTTAGGGTAGCATCATATAATTTTCTCAGTGTGAACTGTGTCTCTTTAATTTAACATTTATTTTATTTTAGGGTGCTGAGAATTCATACTAGTGGAAAACATAATGATTCTATTTAGTCATTTAAAAGATAGTTTGGGCAGGGTGTGGCAGTGGATCTAGGAGAGAAAAGCTCTTTTTTTTAAATTACACTTTAAGTTCTGGGATACATGTGCAGAACGTGCAGGTTTGTTACATAGGTATACATGTGCCATGGTGGTTTGCTGCACCCATCAACGTATCGTTTACATTAGGTATTTCTCCTAATGCTAACCCTCCCCTAGCCCCCCATCCCATGACAGGCCCCAGTGTGTGATGTTCCCCTCCCTGTGTCCACGTGTTCTCATTGTTCAACTCCCACTTTTGAGTGAAAACATGCAGTGATTGGTTTTCTGTTCCTGTGTTAGTTTGCTCAGAACGATGGTTTCCAGCTACATCCATGTCCCCGCAAAGACAGGAACTCATCCTTTTTTATGGCTGCATAGTACTCCATGGTGTATATGTGCCACATTTTCTTTATCCAGTCTATCATTGATGGGCATTTGGATTGGTTCCAAGTCTTTGCTATTGTGAACAGTGCTGCATTTGGATTGGTTCCAAGTCTTTGCTATTGTGAACAGTGCTGCAATATACATACGTGTGCATGCGTCTTTACAGTAGAATGATTTATAATCCTTTGGGTATATACCCAGTAATGGGATTGCTGGGTCAAATGGTATTTCTGGTTCTATATCCTTGAGGAATCACCCCACTGTCTTCCACAATGACACTGTCTTCCAAAGGTTGAACTAATTTACACTCCACTGTCTTTCAATGGTTGAACTAATTTACACTCCCACCAACAGTGTAAAAGAATTCCTATTTATCCACATGCTCTCCAGCATCTGTTGTTTCCTGACTTTTTAATGATTGCCTTCTAACTGGTATGAGAGGGTATCTCATTGTGGTTTTGATTTGCATTTCTCTAATGACCAGTGATGATGAGCTTTTTTTCATGTTTGTTGGCCACATAAATGTCTTCTTTGGAGAAGCATCTGTTCATATCCTTCACCCACTTTTTGATGGGGTTGTTTTTTTCTTGTAAATTTGCTTAAGTTCTTTGTAGATTCTGGATTCTAGCCCTTTGTCAGATGGATAGATGCAAAAATTTTCTCCCATTCTGTAGGTTTCCTGTTCACTCTGATGGTAGTTTCTTTTGCTGTGCAGAAGCTCTTTAGTTTAATTAAATCCCATTTGTCAATTCTGGCTTTTGTTGCCATTGCTTTTGGTGTTTTAGTCATGAAGTCTTTGTCCATGCCTATGTCCTGAATGGTATTGTCTATGTTTTCTTCTAGGGTTTTTATGGTTTTAGCTCTGACATTTAAGTCTTTAATCCATCTTGAGTTAATTTTTGTGTAAGGTGTAAGGAAGGGGGTCCAGTTTCAGTTTTCTGCATATGGCTAGCCAGTTCTCCCAACACCAATTAATAAATAGGGAATCCTTTCCCCATTGCTTGTTTTTGTCAGGTTTGTCAAAGATCAGATGGTTGTAGATATGTGGCATTATTTCTGAGGGCTCTGTTCTGTTCCATTGGTCTATATATCTGTTTTGGTACCAGTACCATGCTGTTTTGGTTTCTGTAGCCTTGTTGTGTAGTTTGAAGTCAGGTAGAGTGATGTCTCCAGCTTTGTTCTGTTTGTTTAGGATTGCCTTGGCTATACAGGCTCTTTTTTGGTTCCATATGAAATTTAAAGTAGTTTTTTCTCATTTGGTGAAGAAAGTTAATGGTAGGTTGATGGGGATAGCATTGAATCTATAAATTACCTTGGGCAGCATGGCCATTTTCAAGATATTGATTCTTTCTTTCCATGAGCATGGAATATTTTTCCATTTGTTTATGTCCTCTCTTATTTCCTTGAGCAATGGTTTGTAGTTCTCCTTGAAGAGGTCCTTCACATCCTTATAAGTTGTATTCCTAGGTATTTTATTCTCTTTGAAGCAGTTGTGAATGGGAGCTCACTTATGATTTGGCTCTCTGTCTATTATTGGTGTATAGGAATGTTTGTGATTTTTGCACATTGATTTTGTATCCTCAGACTTGGCTGAAGTTGCTTATCAGCTTAAGGAGATTTTGCACTGAGACAATGGGGTTTTCTAAATATGCAATCATGTCATCTGCAAACAGAGAAAATTTGACTTCCTTAGCAGAGAAGAGCTTTCTAGAAGCCTGGACAATGTGCTGTGACATAGCGGTAGGGGGTGAGACAGGCAGGTTGGTTGATTCCCTATTTCAAGATGGTCTGGAGAAAAAGGGCAAAAGCCCTTCACTCCAGCTCTAGCTTATCTAAACTCACAGTCAATCAGTAATGAAAGACCCAAGAAACTATTAACCACAATCTTCCATCTCAGGGGATGAGGGACTTCCTGGAGCCTTGTATACTTGGTAAGACTTAAACTCCAACCTGAATTTATCTCTTCCTAATTTTAATGCTAAAATTCATACCAAGTGATAGAGATTTAAATTGTTAATGCTACATATAACATATGAAGAAGCATGTTGAGCCACTGTGAAACCACTAGGAAAACCCTCGCTATACCTGCCATGACGTAACTCTTCCCTATTGAAAGACCCTATAAAACTAACCCATACACTACCCTTGGGAGAAGCCCATTTCTCTTTCTTTCTTGGTGCTGGCTCCCTTGTGCACAAGCTGAAGTAAACTTTCCTTTGCTGTTATCTTTGGTGATCTCTCTTGAATTCTATCCTGGTAGACTGTAAGAACCCAAGGCAGATGTAACAGAAGTAGGAGTCTGGCTCTGGGGATACATATGTACTGTGGGCTATGGGCTCAGTTAGGGCCTGGGTTCCAAAATTCAGCTTAATGCAGGAGACTAGACCCTTTGGAGTTGGTTGTAGTTTTGTAGTAAAAGAAGTGAAAGTGAATAATGCATTTTAGGTAGTGGGACAAAAATAAGTTGCTTCAGACAAAACCCTAATGACGATACTTCTTTCAAAGAATATGATCTTAATTAGGAAAGCTTTGTGATGATTATGATGGTATCTCAAAGCAGTGGCAGCACCAGCCCCATCTACAACCAGTGACCAAATCCTGCCACTGCTGCTGCAGTTGTATCAACTGGAACAGCAGCTGTGGCTCAAGTCCCAGCCTCTGTCTTTGCTTTGCTTGCCACTTGTGTGGCTGTACCCATCACTCCAGCATCAAAGACGGTATTTTCTGGACCTGCACCTAGTAGTGCAGCTAAACAAGAGAAACTTGCAGAAAAGTCTGTGGGAATATCAGTGATTAGTAGCCCAATATCAACTGAGCGCTCATTAGAAGATTTTTCTCTGGAAAACATTTTGAAGATGCATCAAGAACATTAATGACAGATTGACATTATAAAAATAGGGTAATGAGATCACGTCAACATGTTATGAACAGGAACAAATAATTACAGCTCTCAAAACTAGTTTCAACAACCCTGGCAGAGCAGTAAATTATCTTTTTTTTCTTTACGATGTATCTAAAAATTATTTCATCCCTAACAGACTTCAATTTTTAGAGATTTTTAGGTTTACAGAGTTATTGAGTGAGTACAGAGAGTTCCCATATACCTCTGCTCCCCACCACAGGAGTTTCCCCTATTATCAACATCTTGCATTTGTGTAGTATATCTGTTGCTATTTATGAAACAATATTAATATATCCATTATATTAACTAAAGTCTGTAGTTTAGTTTAGTGTTCACTTTTGGTGTTGTACAGTTCTGTGGGTTTTAACAAATGCATAATGTCATATAGTCACCATGATAATAACATACAGTTTACTTTTAATGCCCTAAAAGTCCTCTGTGCTCCATCTATTCATTCCTCCCTCAACTTCCTCCCTCTGACAAACACTCATCTTTTTACAGTTTCTGTAGTTTTGTCTTTTCCAGAATGTCATATAATTGGGATCATACAACATGTAGCCTTTCCAAATTGGCTTTTTGTTTTTTTCACTTAGCAATAGGCTTTTGAGGTTCTCCATGTGGCTTGATACCTTATTTCTTTTTATCACTGAATAATATTCCATTTTATCGACATATCAGTTTCTTCATCTCTTCATCTATTGAGGGACATCTTGATAGTTTGCAATTTTCATCAATTATGAAAAAAAGCTGCTATAAGTAATTATGTGCAAGTTTTTGTGTGAACATGAGTTTTCAATTTATTGGGCCGCATACTTAGGAGCACTATTGCTGAATTGCATGGTAAGACTAAAGTTTAGCTTTGTAAGAGACCACCAAATTGTCTTTCAAATTGCCATTTTGCATTCCCACAAGCAATGAAGGAGAGATCCTTGTGTACATTTGATCTTATCAGTGTTTTTGGATTTTTGCCATTCTAACAGGTGTGTGGTTGTATTTTGTTGTTTCAGTTTGCAATTCCTAATAACACATGATGTGGAACACCTTTTCATATCCTTATTTGCCAGCTGCACATCTTTGGTGAAAATTCTGTTCAAATTTTTAGCCTACTTTTTAATTGCATTTTCTATTTTTTTATTGCTGAGTTTTAAGAATTCTTTGTATATTATGGGTGCAAGTCCTTTATCACATGTGTAGTTTGCATATATCTTCTCCCGGGCTATGGCTTGTCTGCAAAATATCTTTTAATGGGAAGTCCTGGAAAAACAGAAAGGAAGGCTATAGTTGAACCCCCTTAAGTGGCTAGTACTGGACTCCTCCATCTTCACCAGAGGCCACGGCTGCAGCAACTACAGCAGCAACTCCTAGAGGATCTGCCCTTGAATTTTGATGGAATCAGCCTCAGTTTCAATACAGGAGATACAACACTTAACAGAATCTGTCCCTGCTTCCAGTATTGCTACCTCAGATAGGTCAAGAGACTCCTCAATGACTGGTACAAATTAGCTGACCTTCGGAACATGTATTGAAATGCCAAATGGACCAGTCCTAGAAGCTAGTGGAGGAGTGGGTGGAAGTGGCAGTGGAGGAGCTGATGAGGCAAAAGTGTGCCTAAACCACATTCAAGCATTGCCTCAGGAAACAGACACCAAAGAAAAGTCAACTGTATCAGGATTTCCTGAGGGACCCGTGTTTTCCCCTCATAAAACACATCAGTGAGTGTATTGCACTAACTGTTCCCTGGACCATCTAGGATGATATAGGCTCACTTCTTAACTTAGTAAAAGTAAATAGTAGCCCTAAATAGTAGCCAACTAACTTATTTTGGTGATGGGGAGGGATGGATATAGGAAATAGTAAAGGGACAAAAAGAATTTATGTCTACCTAAATTAATATTGCACATCCACACAATGCATAGACTATTAAACAACCAAAAAGGTAACCTTTGTAGGTCTTTATTTCTTCCATAAAATAGTAGATAATCTTTCCTAGTTGCTTACTCTCCTTAGTACACTAGATCCATAAATTTTTCATCATGCCGCGTTTTATATTACTTTGACTGAAGATTGGTTTCAGAATCTTTGCTAACTAGAATCTGCAGTCTCTATTTTATGGCAATACTGGACAATGAAAAAATATTTTGGAGTAACTATAATATATATATGAAGCAAAAGAGTCATCAATAATTTGGCATTTATGAATATGAATATTCACATATGAATATTATAGATACAATATTTGTGTACGAAAGCACACAGTTTCATGAGAAAATTCACGGGAAAATGAGAAACCTTCTCTTTAAATGAGAGTAATTTCCAACTTTGAAAATATTTCTTGTTCATTAAACATAAGACCCTTCTCTGAGAATTTGACAAGCTATACCACTACAGTTGCTATACACAAATATAGTTAGTTTGTTGTTCTCATATTTGGCTTTGTTTTGGGAGAAAAACTGGTAGTTTTCCAATTACAGTTTATGTCAATGGTATATTGAAGTAAAATTTCAAAAAAGTCACCATGGGTTTGATTCTGATGTATTCTTTGGGGCAATATACATTTGCGGTCAATTGAGCAGTGCAACAGTCACTTTCTCTCTATCTTACCCTTTCCTCTGCAAAAACGTTTATCAGCAGGTTGTGAGCTCAAACTGCTGTCTTTCTTTTTAGTTCACAACCTGCCGACTGGATTAAAAATGAATATTAGGTTGGTCCAAAAGTAATTGCAGTTTTCCCATTACTTTTAATAGCAAAAACTGCAATTACTTTTGCACCAATCTAAGAGAGTTATTGCCAAACCCGTTTCTGACATGTGTGGACTTTTTTCTTTTATTGCATAAGTAAGACGAGCAGGGACCCTCTTTTTAGGGAACTATGGACCCCCAAGCATAGAAATAAAGGAAAATGCTTGGTTTCTTCAAGGGAAATTCCAGGAATCTAGCTAGCAGAAAAGTAAATCAGTAGTTTTTTAAACAAGAAGATAATAGTAGCTTAAGATAATAATCAAGGAAGTTAGAGCTCTGAAGATGTTTGCTTTTTCCATGGAAACTAAAGATGACATCTTAACAGATGTGCTTGAGTTGTCTTTCAGAAACTCGCATCCAGACCAGGAACCCACCAGATGGATCTACTGGCATTTAGGCCTCAGCAAAGGGGGAGGTGAGGACTGAACTCTGACCTCTGTTCTTTGTTCTAAATTTCTTCCTGAGGGGCCTGAAGAAGGTCCTACCCAGCAGCTAGAGCTAACATTCTTTTCTGCTGATCTCAAATTTTTAGACAAAACCTCACCTCCTGAATCAGTTGCAAATCTGAAAACCTTTGAATCAATCTACAACCTGTAAACTCCTCACTTCAAGAAAAGTCTGTTCAGATTTTTAGCCTAAACCAATGTGTAACTTTCATGAATTGATTTACAATTTTGCCTGTAACCTCTGCTCTCCTGAAATGTACCCCTATCTCTAAAATCTCTTATCTGCAAGCCATTGAGGAGTTCAAGTCCTAAGCATGAGCAGCCTTAACTCCTTGCTTGGTGTCCTGCAATAAATGTCTCACATTCTCTCACTGCTATCCCAATGTCAGTGACTGGCTTTGCTCCTATGGGAGAGCAGACCCCAGTTAGGTTCTAAAACATAAATACGTATGACAATTAAGGCATTAATATTATAATGCTTCCAAAAAGAGAAGGAGAACAGAACTGAATCTGGCATCATTTATTTCATCCAGAAGATAGGAGCTGACTTTTAAAAGGGTTAGGAGATATTGCTGGAAACATATTTTCAGAAATATAAAATAAACATTTTCATGGCACATTCAAAATAAGAGTTTAATGGCACAAAATTATTTGAATGCCCTTTTAGTTGTATAAATATACAATTATCTACTTAATAACTCATATATATTTTACAAGCATCTCAAATCTATCATTTTCTGAATAAACAGGATTCTCTCTAAGTCTTATCCATATGAATAAATATAAATAGTAGCACTATTCACCCTTACTGACTTAAACAAGCCTTTTTTTAAACCATTGTTAGTGTTTCAATTTTATTTGTTGCATTTCTGGCATGCCAAACATGTTGGGTTTTAGATCATCAAATCTATCATAACTTTGTTTTTATGACTTATTTCTTAGAACAGCAACTATAAACCAAAAATATATAGATATTTCTCTGCACTATTTTAGAATTCAGTTCGAATATCTGATATGTCTGATATATTTCATGGTAAGTCCTTGACTTGATCAATAGTTAATTCAAACCCCTATCTGGAATTATCGTAGATTTCAGGACTGTTTGAATCCAGAGAAATTGTTTCAGAGCAGTGATGTGATGGTGGCAGTGGTGATAGTAACGATAGTAGTGGAGGTGGTGTCCATGCATCGACTGATGGAGGAGATGATGGGGGTGATGGTGTAATGGTGATGGTGGTGTTGATGGTAGTGGTGGTGGAGATGGGGGTGGTGGGGGTGGGGCTGGGTAGTAACTGATGAGAACATATAGCCTTACAGTCTGGCTCATCAGGGAACAACTGAGCGGTTTCAAAATCTCGTGTAGGAAAGGCATGTGATAATCATTGCATATTTATTATACACTCCTATGTATCGTAGAAGGAAAACATACAGACGGATTTCAGATGAGATGGAATGTTGAAATGTGCTACCATAGTATTCTGAATTATTGTGATGCTTTGCATTGTGATCTCTGTCCTTTTGCCTCAACAAATTTCTGTTTTGATGGCGAATGTCAAAAGCAGTTTTACTAGTTAGTGCGAGTCTTAAAAGATTTTAGACTTTTAAAATAAATTCTAGCACTATTAAATTTTAAGCCATATTTAAAATTCCAGCAATATCTTTTTATTTCCCCATTTGTTTTTAATACTTCATTGGTAAGAGTTCTGAAGTTGCTGCTTTCTCAGATTTTTCCCCTAAGTATAATTATTCGTCAAGAGTCATGGTTTTAGAATTTTCTGAAGTTTCATGATCTCTATAAACATGCCTAGTTCTGGAGGCATGTTTTTTGTCTCTAACATTTGTCTCTAACAAAAATAATTTTTAACAACAAAATTTGATTCTTTTTTCTGTATAAAGGCCATTCAAAGTAAAATACAAAAAATAAAGAAAATAGTTATTTTAAACACTTACAATTTAGGGAATGGAAGAGAAGTATCTACTACATGCCAACCTCCTAAGGCTTCCATTTGTGGTTTCTTCCTTTCTTTCTTCCTTCCTTCCTTTCTTTCTTCCTTCCTTCCTTTCCTTCCTTTCCTTTCTTCTTCAAGGTCTCACTCTGTTTCCCAGGCTGAAGTGAAGTGGCATGATGATGGTTCTCTGCAGCCTTGCCTCCCAGGTTCAAGTGATCTTCCTACTTCAGCCTCTCCAGTAGCCCTGACTACAGCTGCACACGACCACGTCTGGGTAATTTTTAATTTTTTTGCAGAAACAGAGTATTGCTATGTTGCCCAGGCTGGTCTTTCTTGAACTCCTGGGCTCAAGCAATTCTCCTGCCTTGGCCTCCCAAATGTTGAAATTACAGGCATGAGCCACCATACCCAGACTTTCTTACCTTTCTGAATGGGCAAATGGCCACCTCCAAAGTAATAACAAGTTTCTTTTCATATTTTGTAGCCTCTCCCCTCCCAAGTGTACCCTTTAACAACCTGGAGGCCGTAGTGACCTCACAGGATTCATTCCGATCATGAATAGGAATAGAGATAATGGGAAAGAAAATCTTTACTACTCCTCAAAGTGGAACATCTATATGAGAAAAAAATTAAGGAGATGAGAAATAGAGTTAGATACTTGATAATGTAGTACTAGTTGGTACCTCATCCAAGTTCAACGAGCATGAAATTTCATGGTAACTCTGCCACCCTAGATGAAGGTTTCTCAGCCTTGGCACTGGTGACATTTTGAGTTGGACAATGCTCTGTTGTGGGGAGTGTCTTCTATATTATAAGGTGTTTGGCAGCATCCTGGCCTCTATCCATTAGATAAGATTGACACCCCTTCCCCCAGTCACAAGTATCAAAAATGTCTGTAGACAAATGTCTCCTCAGAAGCAAAACCATGCCCTAGACCCTCGACCCACGTTGAGAACCGCTACTCTACACTAAGATGTAGGTATGTGGGGCCTTTTTACACAGATCACAGAAATGAACTGTTTGATGACTAGGCCACTCAATCTTCCAGTGCTTCAGAAAATATGGCCGGGCACTGTGGCTAACGCCTGTAATCCCAGCACCTTGGGAGGCCGAGGCAGGCAGATCACCTGAGGTCAGGAGTTTGACAGCAGCCCAGCCAAAATGGTGAAATCCTGTCTCTACTAAAAATACAAAAATTAGCCAGGCATGGTGATGTTTGCCTGTGGTCCCAGCTACTCGGGAGGCTGAGGCAGGAGAATAGCTTGAATCCAGGAGGCGGAGCTTGCAGTGAGCTGAGATCATGCCACTGCACTCCAGCCTGGGCAACAGAGTGAGACTCTGTCTCCAAAAAAGAAAGGAAAAAGAGAAGGAAAAAAAGAAAATAAGACAGAACGAAAATAAGAAAGAAAGAAAACCAGTTTGGAGTACTTCATCATTTTTTCTTCAGTAGTTGTTATGGGCCTCTCATGGTGTAAGCACCTTCCCCATCCTAAACTTAAGCGAAGTATATTATCTGTTCCAGAAGAAACAAAACCTAGTGCAAGGCTGAGTGAAAGACTGACTGTATTGGACTCTTACAAATGGTAGATTATATTAAAATATGGTTTAGAAATACCATGGACTATATTTTACAAGCAATGTAGGGTATTTTCAAAGACAATGTTGACTATATGCAAGTTTTCACATTGCAAGTTGAGCCCAGAATCAAGCCCTCAGCTGTTAGGTTGGTGCAAAAGTAATTGTGGTTTTTGCCATTACTTTCAATTTCATTACCACAATTGCTTTTGAACCAACCTAATAAAATTTGACATTAGTGTAAAAGAGAAGTCTGTTTGAGTCAGACATAAAAAGAATTCATACTTACAAAATATGTTAGGATACAACTAATCAAATTCCAAAAGAGTTATCCAATGTTTTCATAAAGTATTGAGTTTATCTGGAACATTTAACAGATGATGACTTTTACAAAATAAATGTAACTAACTGACACATTTTGGAGGGAAAGCAGCAGTTGGAGTACCATTTATCTTTAGTGTGATTGCTACATTTCTGTAGACTTTAAGTCAAAATGTACTTAATATTACTAATAGTACTAATATACCATTTTGACTATAATGTCAAATGATAAAAGATGAGTTTAGGAGTGAAGTTTTTATAGTATATGTGGAATAACTCTATAACCATCAGAGCATTGTTGCATTGCCCAACCCCAGGGTCACTACTGTATTCTTGTGTGAAGCACTCTGGAGTACGAATGGTCCTGAAGATGAAATCTTTTTGTTGTTGTTGTTGTTGTAGATGGACTAGTAGTCCTTTATTTTCTGAGTGTGGTTTTTACATAAACATCAAAAAGGAAATTTTTTTTTTAGCCCTTTTCTTTTCATGCTAAGTTTCTTGAAAGCCACATTCTTTGCCTTTACTTCTTATGCACTTTTCTACCTGTTGTGATCTAACATCTGTTCCTACAATGAGGTGGGCAGATCACCTGAGGTCAGGAGTTCGAGACTGAAGATGAAATCTATTCAATTTGTAGATAATGGCTAGCTCGGTATAAGCACTTTATTTTTCTCGAGAAAATGAACTATTATTTCAAAATCACTCTTTCTGTGGGCAGAGGGCTGTGGTAGAGGCTTGTAGGTAATGAAATATTTCTGAATACCAGAAAAATACTACTGACTTTTTAAATAGGGTGTTTTCTATTTAGGAAAAAAGTCAGTCTCAGTAATTTGAGTGGAAGTAGGGATGGTAGTTCATTTGATGTTGAAAACTTAATATTTTTCTTCTGAAAAGCTGCCACTAACCAAAAAGAAAACAACCCATAATATGGGAGTTGTGTTTAAATATTGTTA
The DNA here is from genome assembly GCF_028885655.2 of Pongo abelii. Lineage (NCBI taxonomy): Eukaryota > Metazoa > Chordata > Mammalia > Primates > Hominidae > Pongo > Pongo abelii. Next base: position 25,476,745 of record NC_072007.2, on the reverse strand, counting down.
GCTCATTACTTTTGATTATTCTTATGCCATTTATTAAGTCCTTTAAAGTGAACTTCATAACCACAATTATTTTCTACCCTTTCCTCTCTACATTGTTCTGTTGCAACACTTTTATTGAACAAAACTTCAAATAAAGTTGGCATATTTGCTTTCATAAAACAGCAGAAATGTCCGAAAGAAAATGTAGCTGGGAATAAGCATAAGCCATCATATTTTCTCATACCCTATAGCAAAGCTATTTATTATCTCTGTAGACTTCCTTTTTTTTCTTTTTGTAATGGCAATGGCAGCCCTCAGAAGTAATACGTGTATATTTAAAGCAAACTTATATAGGTTGAATCCCATTAGAGTGAATTATAAGACACATTTCAATTTTTCAAAAATAAAGTATCCATTTCATTGAATAAACTTTCAAATAAAAAAAGACTTAGTTCATTAGAGCTGCTATAAGAAAATACAACAGACTGAGTAATTTATAAACAACTGAAATTTATGACTTACAGTTCTGGAGACTGGGAAATCCAAGATCAAGGCACCAGCAGATTTGGTGTCTGGTGAGAGCTCACTCTGCTTCATAGACGGGGCCTTCTCACTGCGTCTTCACATGACAGAGGGGTGAGCAATCTTTCTCGAGCCTCTTTTGTATGGGTACTAATCTCGTTCATGAGGATGAAATTCTCATGATGTAATCATCTCCCTAGAGCCTTATCTCCTTATATCATCACGCTGGGACCTAACTGTCAACGTATGAATTTTGGGTGGAACAAACATTCAGGCTGTAGTACAAGTATGTGAACGTCCATTAGAGAATTGATTCTTATTGGAGGGTTGGAGGAGGAGGCAGCGGATAAAGAGATTCAGGCCTGGCCAGGAAGGTGGGAGGAGATCAGAATCTTGTTATCCTGGAAGAGAAAGGAAGAGTATTTCCAGAAGGAAGTTAGCAGTGGTGTCAGACGTGCCAGACAGTTCACAATATTAAGGACTGAAAAACGCTTCTTTTGTTTCAACAAAGAAATTGTTGGTATCTCTGGAGAGAGCAGTCTTAGGCAGGTTTGCAGACAGCATCTGGAACCCAGACAATTAAGGACTAGAGGTAAACGAGATAGAAGAATGGAGAAAAATCGAGTGTGGGTAGTCCTTTCGAGAAGTTTGGCAGGAAAAGAAATAGAGAGCAGGCAGCCACAGAATGGTCATGTGGAGCTGGGAGGGGGATTACAAAACTACTAAAAATGGGGAACCTTAGAGAGCTTGTTTGAATACGGAAAAGAAAGGGGAAGAAGAGAGGGAACGATTAAAGACTCAAGCAGGGAAAAAGATCACTGATGCAGCAGAGTCATCCTTCCATGCAGAACTGAAACCTCATCTCTGGAAAGCCTTCTTTGGTGGCATGCAGAATCCACTTTGGAAGATTCTCCTTGTGCTTCCAGAAGCTCCTTGTGCATTGCTGTATGCAGACTTTGTCCTATAATAGGCATTGACTTCTCAGTTTCCTTCAGACTGCAAACACTTTGAAGGTAGTAACGTATCTTATTTGCCTTTGTATCTCAGAGCCCAAACCATATGAGGAACTCCATCTGTATCTGATGAATCACTTTTGCTTAGTTGAAATGAAATGTCAACCTCCTCTGAACTCCTACAAGTGGTGGGGCATGGGAATGGCATGAGCTCCCTTCCTCTCTCTCTTGCTGTGAATTTCTGCTCCTGACTTGATTTACAATCCCTTCTAATCATCTTCACTCTGCAGCTGTTGTTCTCTCTGAGCTTGGCTTTCATCCAGGCTTGACAAACATAGCTCTCCCATCTTCTTCCTTTTTTCCAAAAAGTCACCCTAAATAACAGATTTTTTTTTACTAGATGTTAGGGCTTGATGGAGAACTACAGAAATGTGCAGAACAGGAATCACCCTAAAGTGGTATATTAAAAACCATGACAAAAATCAGTTTGTAGTCTCATTGACAACCCCTACTACAGATAAACTCTCACTGATGTCTTTCTACTGAGAACACAGCCTGCCACCATTTGCAGGAGCTTCCTTCTCCTTATCACTCATGAGAATTATTTCTCTACCTTCCCCACATTCCATGGCACCCACCTCTTCCTACAGGGATTGTGGTAGGCAGAATAATGGCCCCTAAAGATGTCCATGCTCAAATCCTCAGAACCTATGAATATGGTATGTGTCAAAGGGGAATTAAGGTTGCAAACGGAATTAAGGTAGCTAATCAGCTGACCTTAAACTAGGGATATTATTCTGGATTATTGAGGTGGATCCAATAATCTAATAAAATCTCAAGGGTCTTTGAAAGTAAAGAGGGAGGCAGCAGTGTCCATGTCAGAGTGATGCAATGTGGGAAAGATTGAACCTGTCGTTGCTGGCTTTGAAAGTGGAAGGGGCCACAAGCCAAAGAATGATGGTGGTCTGTAAAAGATGGAAAAGGCAAGAAAATGGATTCTCCCTTAGAGACTCCAGAAAGCAACACAGCCTTTCCGACATCTTGATTTTAGTCTACTGAGACCCATGTTGGACTTCTAACTTCCAGACTAAAAATAATAAACTTGTGTTGCTTGGAGTCAGTAAGTTATAATAATTTTCCATAGCAGCAAATAGAACACTAATGCAAGGACCCAAACAGCAAATCCATTTTCAAAACTTTTATGATGTGAAATATATTAATTTTGTTTACTCAAAATCAGCTCCAGCCTAAGCTCTGGAACTTTCTTTTGGCAAATTAAAAAAAGTTTAACAAACTTTCTTTAAAAAACAGCCATTTGTCCCTAAGATTAATGAAAAATGGTTCTCCATGCCCAATCCTCTTGCTGCATTTATGACAACATTTTTCATTTCTATCATAAATACACTGTTCAGTGAATGAGTCTAGAAATAACCTTCTTCTTCCAGGGAGACACTACATGTATGTTGGTGTTTACCACACTGTGTATTTTAAATAAGAATGTGTAAATATGCACCCATCAAAGGGATGGGAGAAGACATGTTTGAGAAATAGAAAATTTTTAAAAATGTCGATTTGCCAAACTCTTCCAATTTCACTCTTACAACTCAGTATTAAATAGCTGCATATTTCAAAACACAAAGATATTATGTTTAATGAAATTAAACAAAAATGACATTAAGCTAAACCTTTTCAATTATTCAAATAGAGATTCCTATATAAATAGGATCAAGTTCCTATTCTAAATAAATAGAATAAAGTTGTAGGGTAATTCCTCTCAAGCTTTAACGTGCAAACAAATCACCTACAGATCTTTTAGAAATGCAGATTCTAATTCAGTTAGTTTGGTTGGGAACTGAGATTTCAACTTTCTAATAAGCTCCTAGTTGCTGCTGATGCTACTGGTACCTGGACCATATTTCAAGTAGCAAAATCACAGGATACCTTGAGGGTTGTAGTAGAATCTAACGCTTGAATTCTATACATCAATAAAATAAGTGTATTAAAAGTACATGCTCACAAAGTCTCAGTTTATATAGCAAAGAGAAAATTATTTAAAATTATTATTTGAAATTGAAAAGACTTTTGTGGCAAGATCCTAAGATTGTACATTTCACTTGCAGTTGGTGATGGCATAATTAAACAATTCTATTCCAATAACTCTGTAATCATGGCAAACTCTGTGTTACCCTAAGTGTGTACATCAAGCATATATTTCAAAATAGGTTTCCATTAGCTTATTCACCTGTGTACTAGGATGAGGTAAGATCAAGAAGTCAGATGGCATTAGCTCTCTCCCTTTCCCATCACTGACATACCTGAGGGAGGTTCCAAGTCTCTAATAAAACTTTGCATTTGGCTAGGTTTCACATTCCGCATGTTGCAGGAGCAACAGTACAGCAAATTTGATCCTATTACCTAGACTTAAAATACACCAATGGCCCTTAACTGCCTACAATACTTACTGTCCCCATGATGTCTCTCCTGTCCACTTCTCCAGTCTCATCTGTGCCAGTCTCTGTCCTTCTTTTCTTCATCTCCATCCAGCCACACTGCTGGTCTGTCAGTTCTTTCAACATCCATTCTTCCTCCCGCCTCAGGTCTGTGTTCATACTCTTTTCTCCCCATAAATACAACTCTCTTCAAACTTCTCACTTTATTTAATTCTTAATCATTTTTCCAATCTCAACTAAAAAGTCACCTTCTCATCAAAGCCTTTTTTGACCCCTCAGACTAAATCACATATTATTGCCATATACTCCCATAGCTTCTTTAAATGTACTTATCACAATTCATAATTATTAATATATGCATGGCTGATTGGTTGATCATATTTGTGACTCTAGATGACCATATGTTCCCTGAAAACAGGATCTGTGTCTGTTTTTCTACCATTGTATCTATATTGCCTAGCACAGAAAAAATTTAATAAATATTGATGAAAAATGAATGTAAAATTTGCTTTTAAATGGGCTAACTTAGACAGCTAACATTAGAATCAGGGACTTATTTTCTCATAGAAAAATGCCTGGCTTGGAAATAAAGTTTTAGAGCCAAGCTTTCTCATTTATTGATGACTGATAATAGTAGGTTGATCAATTTTCACCTATATTATTTGTTCATCTTATATCCATCACCATGTACTATGCCAGGTGCTGAGGGTATAGATTTAGAGCTAGGTGGGAAGCTGAACCTTGAGAAGCTGAACTTAGTGAAGTGCTCCTGCTGACTGTCCAATGCTCAAGTGACCAGAGAGGGGTTTGTTCACAGTTTTCATTTGTGTCTGATCCTATGATTACAATGGAGAATATGAAATCAGCGCATGGTTAGAATCTGACTCATGTTATTTCCAGGAAGCAGACTCTACCTGCTCAATGTTTTAAACAATAGAATAATAAATATTATTTCATTGCAATGAAGCAAGACATAACCCTTTGCCACTTCCTTCTTTCAATTAAGTGTTGTTTGCAAATCCAACAATGATCAGAATCTGTGTTATGTAAATGCTTAAAGGAAAATAATATCTACACACTTTATAACACTAGGACAATAACATTTCAATCACAGCAGAAAAATGATACCAGTTTTGAAGATTCATTTTGTAAAACAAATATTTATTGAGTTCTCTCTTTATACTAGACATCCTCCTGAGAACAAATATCCTTATACTCACTGAGTTTTTATTTTCGTTAGGAAGAAAAAAGACACATAAACTAACAAGATAATGACAGATAGTGGTAAATATAATGAAGACAATGCAAAGGTGTGTTGAGAAAGTTACAGAGAAGGCAGATCTGGAACGGAGAGCTTTGGGTTGAGACCTGCATGATGGGAAGGAGCACACCTGCAAAAGAGATGGTAGAAGAGCAGAGGAGACCAGGAATGCAGAGGACCCAAGGCAGAATCCACATTGGTGTATCTATCAGAAAAACAGAAAGAGGGACAGATGGGCCAAAACAGCAGAGGGAGGTTGTGGTCAGATCATGTACATTTCAATTTTAGGTGCAACTGTAAGTCACAGGAAGGTTTTGAACAGGAATATAATGTTACTCTGGTACTATGTAAAAATGAATTCTAATTGAGCAAGAGAAGATGTAGGGAGATGATTCAGGATATTGCGTAAGTCCAGGGAGGAAGTGGTCGTAGCTTGAATCAGAGCAGCAGCCATGGAAGCGGAGCAAAGTTCTCGGTTTCAAAATGCAACTCCACACATTAAATACTGCACATAAATTCTAGTTAGGCGATCATCTTACAGAGGAAGCTGCTCCATCAGGCAACTGCCATTGTCTTTAGGCCATTTTATGAAAGAATATTATGGTTATAGCTAAAGTAATACTTTTATTTCAAATATAGATTCAGTTAACGGACAGCAGTTTGGATTCAGCCATCTTTCCTATATTTGCCTTTACTCACAAATAGGCCAAGGCATTCAAAAGGAATCAGAATGATTCTATCGTAACTTTCTGAAAACACGGCTGAAACACAAACCCTGCTGTTAATGAAGAAATATAATGCTGCCTCATCACGACACTCATTTTAGTGAAAGAAGTGGCAACTTCATATACTGATAAAATTGTGATCTAATCAGAGAATGAAAAAGCAACTAGAAACTATTTAATATCTTGAATATTCTAAGTTTGGAATGTATTCTCCAACAACAAGTACTATCAAACAGTACTTAGATTGCAGAATAGCTTTCTAGTTATCATTTCACTCTGTTGTCTAATCAGTTGCCCAAAATGTTTGTCAACAATCACATATATATATAAAAATATATATTTACATTAGAGAACCTAATTCTTTAGTGTACAAAAATCACATGGATTATATGGTTAACTCCTTCATTCCAGGCTTTGATTGGAGACTGTTTTACCTTGATGGCCACAGACCTTAAGGTTGCTAGTAACCACAGTAAAACATAACAATACTTTGTTGATGTATTACATTAGAATTTATGTGCTAGATAAAATTTTATATTGCCATGGTACTAAGTGGGATGGAATTTGTAAATCTATTAAAGAAACTTACCAGTACCTTCAAATAGCAGTAAATGATTTTTTAAAAATTGTAATCTCTCAATTGTATTTTCCACTGAAGTACAATTCTTCATGAAATAACTATTTTCATACGTAAGAAATTGCATTTATATTCAAAACCACGACCACACAGTTTTGAACAGTATGGCCAATTTGTCTTCAAGAATATCTTTTGTCAAAATTTCTGCTCTTTATTTTTAAATAACAAATCTACATTCCTGAAAATCTACTTTCTTTATCCATTGCTATTTTTGATTTCTAAAAGTGTAACTCACAGGCACAGAATGTTTTCATTGACAATATTGGACTAATAATTTTTCTGGTTTGCATTTACCACATTTGAACCGGGAATAAAAATTGAAACTAATATTTTTAATTACTAAATTGCATGAATTACTGTGAAGAATGAATTGTTATTTCTCTCCAGTTATTTTCTGAGTTTTGTTATGCATAAAAACAAGCAGAGTTTTCAGTGAAGCCTAGTCAGAAGGTAGAATAATAAGGGCTCCTCTTTTTCTGGTTACTTACATCACCAAAAATATTCCTAAGTGTATCCATATAATAATTATCTCCTGGATTCAAGACAAGCCTGGGCAACATGGCAAAACATCATCTCTACAAAAATTAAAAGGTTAGCTGGGCATGGTGACACACATCTGTAGTCCCAGCTATTTGGGAGGCTGAGGCAGAAGAATCACTTGAGCCTGGGGTTGTCGAGGCTGATATGAACTGTGATCATGCTGCTGCACTCTAGCCTGGGCAACGGAGTGAGAACCTGCCTCAAAAAACAAAACAAAGCAAAAAAACTACCTCCTGAAGGAGTCTTACTCTCTTTCTACATTAAAACTCAACATATGCAATGATAATTTTAATTAAAAATGGTTAATAGTATTACAAAATAGTTCATGAACAGTAAGAATCTTAGTATTCATATGAGTAATGTACTCATTTATATTGTTGAATACTTAAATATAAGAACTCATGGCTCTGGACTATTAGCCTAGTCTCCTAATTCTGAACACTTTTAAATTAATCCCATGCTGCTTTGTGATGTACAGCACTTTGAAATCTATAAATCACAGGTTTCATAGTAATCATAGTATCTATTAGAAATTTAATTGTGGGAAAGAGAGCTCCTAAATTCCTTAGAGAATTAAATGGTTGGGTTTGTGTTGAACTAAGTATATAAGACACAGACCTATAGCCAAAATATTTGAAAAAAAATTTCCATTTCCAAAAAAATGTAAATTACCAATACGATGAGAAACACATTGTAAACATTGCTCTTTTGGGTTATAATTTTGAGTTTAGTGAAAAGTTACAAGAATCATGTGAACAACTCTTGCATATTCGTGACCTCGATTGACCAATGTATACATTTTGTCTCACTTACTTTATTATCCTGTCTGTTTATCAATCTATTTATGAACTTTTTGGAACCATCAGAGAGGGCTGCAGAAATCTTGCTGCTTGACCTGTAAATACCAGTGTGTATTTCCTAAGAACAAGGATATGCTCTTAAATAACCAGAGTATAATTATTAAGGTAAGAAAAATCAATATAGATATACTACTATCTAACACATATTCTTTTTAAAAAATTTCATCAATTGTCCTAACAATGAATTCTGTACTTTAAAGCCTTCTCCTCCAGCTTCTGGCACCCCCTCACTGTCTAATATCCAATCCAGGACCATGCGTTGCTTTTTTTTTTTTTTTTTTTTTTTTTGAGATGGAGCCTTTCTCTGTCACCCAGGCTAGTGCAGTGGTGTGATATCAGCTCACTGCAACCTCCGCCTCCTGGGTTTAAGCAATTCTCCTGCCTCAGCCTCCCGAGTAGCTGGGATTACAGGTGCCCACCACCACCTGGCTAATTTTTGTATTTTTAGTAGAGACAGGATTTCACCATTTTGGCTAGGCTGGTCTCGAACTCCTGACCTCATGATCTGCCCCCCCCCACCCCCCTCAGCTTTCCAGAGTGCTGAGATTACAAGCGTGAGCCACCGTGCCAGTTCCCTCATTTAGTATTGAACACTTTCTCAGTCTTGTTTGTCTTTCACAACCTTGACGTTTTATAAGAGTATAGTCCAATTATTTTACAGAATATTCTTCAGTTAGGTCTGTCATAGGTTCCCTTATACTTAGATAATATTGGGCTTTTTTGATAGGAAAACCTCAGAATCATGTGAGGATTTGTCCCACTAACTTTGATGTTAACTTTGATCAAATGAATAGCTTGATGTCTATAAAGCTAGTATTTCTCCCTTTATGATTAATACATTTATCGTGAATTATTTGAGCTTATATAAATATGTCTGTGATGGTTAATTTACATGTCAACTTGGCTAGGCTATGGTGCTTAGTTATTTGGTCAAATACGAATCTAGATGTTACTGTGAATATACTTTGTAGGCGTGAGTATTGTTTCCAATCAGTTCACTTTAAATAAAGAACGTTACTCTCAATAATGTGATTGGGCATCATTCAATTTATTGAAGGCTTTAGGAACAAAACCTGAAGTTTTCTGGAGAGGAAGAATTCTGGCTTGAGATTGTAACACACAGAAATTTTGCCATTGTTTTCAGCCTGCTGGCCTCACTTGCCAGCCTCCACAATCACATGAGCCAATTCCTTAAATTACATCTGAGTGTGTGTGTGTGTAATAGAATATACGTCTATATGTATAATTTTATATTTTGCATAAATACAAATAGAGAGATGTAACAGATTCTGTTGAATCTGTGTCTCAGGAGAACTCTGACCGATACAATCTATTTTTCATATTACTTTCACTCATGAGGTTTAGCATTCATTGATGATTCTTGCCGAGATCAGGTATTGCTTTGACGGTTGCTGAATGGTAAATTCCTGTCATCATGTCTACATTTATTAGTTGGCATTCTAAGAAACTTTTCTCCACATATTTATTTCTATCATAGACTTGTGGATTCTTATTTTATTCAATAGATTATAATAAGTTACCATCATTATTTAGGTCGATGCCTAAATTGTTCTAATTGGGCCAGTTGGAGATCTCTCAAGCCAACTCCCATGTCGTTTTGACATGTCTCCATCATCCTGTAACCACTTCCATACTTTCTGTCACAAGATGTTCCAGGCTTATCTCATACTTTCTCCAACCCTGCTGCTGATTTAGTCATTTCTCTAAGGAACCTCAGTTTCTGTTGTTGTTGTCATTTGGCTTTTCATTTGTTTTTTAGTGAATAACAGTATTTAGAAATCAAGATCTGGGTTCCAGGAATTCACTGTACCTTTCAACGGCAGATGACCAAAACCCCACAGGCAATTTAATCAGTTCAATTTGATGACTATTTACAGATTACCAACTATGTAATAGAAGAACTGCAGGATATTCTGATGAGAAGGAAATGAGGAATTCAACAGATTTGCATTCAGTGGGTTAATTTAGAGTCCATTGAAAATACTACCTGTTTTCTTGTTATTGTTATAATCTTCTCCAAACTCAATCTACAGGTCAATTAAACATTACCGAAAAAATCCCAGGTGATTTAAAGATCTAAACCATTTCAAAAGTAAATTATGAAAATCAGAAGAAATGCAAAATACGTCATTCATCTGTGGGGTGGAAGAAGCGGGTGGAATGTGTTCTAAAAATTTTTAAAAAATCTAGTATTGACATAGATGTGGAAAAACCAGAATTCCAATACACTGCTGTGACAATGTAAATTGTTATTGCGCTAAAAAGGATAATTTGAGTCTTTCTATCAAAAACTGTCATGTCCTTTGAAATTTTACATCTACAAATCTGTCTTAGAAATACCAAGTTCATGAGCACAAAAATATAAGCACAAGTCTATTAATTGCAACAGTTTTGGTCAGTAAAATATTAGAAATAACCCAAATGTGTAATAGTCACGGTAGATTAAATAAAATTGTGTTATAGATATGTTATTGATTTCAGCAGCAGCTAAAATAATAAAATTAGATATCTGTGTACATCTGTGGGAAGGTCTTCAGGACTGGTTAATTTAAAAAATGGTTGTAGACTATTCCATGTCATTCCTGTGAAATAAAAAATCATATATGAAAATGTAAATGCAGAGAAAATGTTTGGGAAAATAACTGTTTGATTAACTCAGGAGAGGGATGTAGAATTAAAGGAGATTGGAGATTAAATGTTACTCTTTTTATATCTTTGGTATTTGAAATTTTTGATCCAGCTAAAGTAATATATTACTTGAATAAAATGTTTTTAAGTTATTGGAAAAACTGATTCCTAAGCACATGATCTTAACACTATATTATAATAGAATCCTCGGCCTTTCCCCTTCCCCCTTATTAGTCATCTGTGGTTGCATAACAAATTCCTCCACAATTTAGTGGTTCAAAGGCTTAAAACAATACACATTTATTATCAGTTTTTGTGGATCAGGGATCCTGGGAATGGCTCAAGGTTTTCATTAGATTGCAGTCCGGCTCTTGACTGGGGCTGCAGTCTCATCTGAGGGCTCAACTAGATGGGGAATCAGTTTCTAACTTACCTAATCACATGAGTTTCTCCAGGAGCATGTTCAGAGCAAATGATCTACGAGACAGCACAAGAGAACAAACAGTATGGAAGCCACAGTGTCTTAAAACTTAATCTTAGAAGTAACATCCCATCACATTCATCTTAATCTCTTCTTGGAAGCAAGTCAAGAAGTCCAGCTCACACTCCAGGGGAAGGGATTACGCAAAATGGGTGAATTCCAGGAGGCAGGGTTCATAGCTTCATAGGTGATAGCATCCTAGAGGCTACCTATCACACACTCTCCAATAAACCAGACTCGGAAACAAACACCTTCTAAGTTCTTGTATTTTTTAGAATTTCAAAGAGGCACAGGCCACTTTTTATTTTTGACACTTATAACATATTAAAAAATCAAGTTTTTTTTTAAAAAGAGTTAATAAAATTCTGGTCTACCTTACCTGTTGACATTAAACAGATTAATCCTTTCAAGATGAAAATATAATTTACTATTTACAAGTTAACTTCAGAATTTATAGAAACTATTAATTGACAGTTCACTATAGATGGTATGATCTGGTAAGTAGGTAACAAATTTAAAGTTATGAGACACACAAGTTCTTTCAGTTCTGTGATTTTATGCTATTCCTTTTGGAGATAGGTAAGTCATTGCTGAAGACCCCTCGTGAACATGCACTTCTAATCAAATGACCCTCCTGGTAGGCCATCTTTTGGCTGAGGGACACCTGAGCATACCTGGATTTGTAAGAGGGAAGGAAGTGTCCTCTCCAGGAGTTTCAGAGGCAGCATGGCCTTGCCAACTCCTTGGTTTCAGGCTGCCAGTCTCAAGACCTGTGAGAGAACAGATTTCTGTTGTTTGAAACGAGCTAATTTCTGGTACTTTGTTATAGGAGCCCTAGGACACTAAGACACCACCTGCCTTAGTCAGTTTGGGCTGCCATAATAGAATACTATAGACTGGATGGCTTATAAACAACAGAAATACATTTTTCACAATTCTGGAGCTGGAAAGCCCAAGATCACGGTACAGATTCAGTGTCTGTTGAGGGCCCACTTCCTGGTTCCTAGAGTGCCATCTTACTGTGTCCTCACATGGCAGAAGGGGTGAGGTATCTCTCTGGGATCTCTATAAGGACACTCATCCAAAGGCCCTGCCTCCAAATACCATCACATCAGGAGTTATGTTTCAAAGTATGAATTTTAGGGAGGGGACACATAAACATTCAATCTATACAATACCAACAAGTATAAAACCTGAATGAACTATGTTAAATTTTACTTTCTCCTCTTCATGTCAACATGTAAAAAAAAATTCTTGAAAGTTTTCTCTCACTATTGGTGGTAATACAACCAATTTAAGCCTAAATTTCCTATCTTCTTGTTACAGTATAGATATATTATCCCAAAAGAGACCCATGAAGATCTCATTTATTTAATTAACTGCAAGGAAAATATTTGAGCTCAGTAGTTAATAATTTGGTGATCAACTTTGTTTTCTTTATATGCATGCATATTGTACACTATGGATTGTGGATCTCTGAACATCAATTACATTTCTCAGAAAATTATCTGTTACAATGTGCTATATCTGTCCACTAAGAAACTTAATGCATCATTTGTATCTTAATTCATAATTTGGCATTGTTTGATGAATCCTGCTGAATTATTTTTCTTTTCACAGTTAAACTAAAGAACAAATAAGTGCTAAAAGACTCTGATTCCTGAAAGGATTCTATTCAGTTTAGTGAAATAGAGTCTAATATCACTGGTTAAATCTGACTACAGTTGTAAACAGAAAAAAAATGCTTCCAATATTTGATAAAGCATATTGATGTGTGTGCTAGGAAAAAGTTCCTTTAATTAATTGACTAAATTAGCACCTTTGAACAGAAAATAAAAATGATCATGAGTGAAATATGACATAGATTAATTTACTCTAAGCAGAAATTGACTCAGTTTTTGTTTTATGCTGATACCTCCAGAGGGGTCTGTAATATGGATAATACATAATCACTCCTCTGTAAATGTATAAATGCTTTAGTGATAGGGAAATGGGCTAGATGTCAGGAGAAGGCATCAATGGATGCTTCAAATGAGAAAAAATATTTTTTCAGACATAAATAAAACTTAATTATATTTTCAAAAATATGTTGAAATGTCTTTCATTTAATATAGAAGAAATAAAATATCACTGGTGAGATACCATCAGCTAGAAGTATGTATAACAAGTAAACAAGGTCTGAATTTAATTGAATTTGTTGTTAGAGTGTTCACTTGTAATGCATGATATATAGGATGACATATTTTCAATGACAGAGATGGCTGCAGTTTTTGATTTGGTTTCACTTAAAATGTTTTGGAAAATTATTAGTCTTCTTGCAGATGCTAATATTCAACCAGGTAAAGAACCGACACCACTGAAAACATTTTATGGTTTTGTTTTATTTTCATGAAGCATCATGATAGCTAAATCTTAAAAGTATGGTATATGTCTATGGAACTCTTGGGTCTTCCTGAAATGCAGTGGCTACCTCTGAATTTGTCACTCAGTTTAGATGGTCCATCACAAATCTAGCAATGATTCGTATTTTCTGCAAGTAAAGTTACTATTAATCTTCTAAAACCGTTCTCAGTGATTTTTTCACACAGCTAAAAATGAAGAGACTCTTTCGTTGAAACTGAGATATTTTTTGTTTTCTACTATCGTCATATTTTAAACAAATTCACAGTTGTTCTTTGGTCTCTTAAGTTGTCTCCTTGCCTGTTAAACAAGCTGGGAGGGCATGGTTATGATTCACAAGATGGTTTTCTTTATTCCTATTATTTCATTTTTAATTTTTATATAAAAGATGGGTGAGGCCGGGCACAGCGCCTCACGCCTGTAATCCCAGCACTTTGGGAGGCTGAGGCAGGCAGATCACTTGAGCCCGGGATTTAGAGGCCAGCCTGGCCAACATGGCGAAACTCTGTCTCTACAAAACATACAAAAACTAGCCGGGGGTGGGAGTGCACGCCTGTAATCCAAGATACTCAGGAGGCTGAGACAGGAGAATCACTTAAGCCAAGGAGGTGGAGATTGCAGTCAGCCGAGATCACAGCACTGCACGCCAGCCTGGGCAACAGAGTGAAACTCCGTCTCAAAAAAACAGAACAGGCCGGACGCGGTGGCTCACGCCTGTAATCCCAGCACTTTGGGAGGCGGAGGCGGGCGGATCACGAGGTCAGGAGATCGAGACCATTCTCACTAACATGGTGAAACCCCGTCTCTACGAAAAATACAAAAAAAAAAATTAGCCGGGCTTGGTGGCGGGCGCCTGTAGTCCCAGCTACTCGGGAGGCTGAGGCAGGAGAATGGCGTGAACCCGGAAGGCGGAGCTTGCAGTGAGCCGAGATCGTGCCACTGCACTCCAGCCTGGGCGACAGAGCGAGACTCTGTTTAAAAAAAAAACAAAAAAAGCAAAAACAAAACCAGAAAGATGGGTGAAAATATTTTGTCCTCCTCATTTACACTAAAGTATACCTCTAAAAATTTTACTCTTGTTCTCAGATTAATCTCATCAAGCCCGCTTTCAAGTAAAAACTTGAATTTTCTATGTCATATTATTTTCACATATGGAGTCCAGACACATTCTGTGTTCTTTAATCTGTTTAAAATGTGTTAATTTTTATTGACAATTTTACCACAAATTCATATTTCTTTCAGAATTCTAATTTCAAATGCATTCCACTTAAAAGTCTTCAAGATTTCTCAGAACTTTTATCCAAATATAAGTTTTTTATTTCCATTTTTCTCCCATAATAGAATTTTTGTCAGCAGAACAATGAGTACAAGGAAATGCTACCTATTTATGTCAGTACATATAACTAATGCAAAATATGCTGTTCTGGTAGAGTAGTTATTAATTAAATTAAATATTACTTTGATTTTGTATTTATTCACATATTTCACTACAAGGTCAATGAACACCCTCATCATATTCAGATTTAATATCTGATGATTAAGTTCCTATGAATTGTCTGTGACTAAAAAACAGGCAGTGACATATTTTGTCTTAGCATCAAATGATAGGAATGCTATTGCTGAGTTTTATGTTTACATGTTCTGTATGATTTTTATTTTCTATGTATCCCTTACAAAAAGCCATTGCAGTAACCCAGGAATATGAAAGACGTGATTGGAGGAAAATTCATCATGACATCAATTATTGTATTTGTGTAATGTGTTTAATTTGCCCCAATATTCTTTTATTTCTCTACTAGTGAGGACATTTGTTGGATGACTTCCCAGCCCTTATTCCCTATTCCCAATGGTATTAATAGCAGATATTGTTCTGGTGGAGATGGTGGTGGATTCATATGGCTCCAGGAAAGCTAAAACAAAAAAAGTTCTAGGTATGGAGTACGTGATCAAAGCTACTTTAATCAGTTAATTCTACCTCCCTGGATACAAAGTATGGCTCAGCAGGTGGACATGTAGCACTAGCCCATGCAAAGATAATTAATTTTGAGACATTTGCTGAGAATGCTAAGACACATACACTCTCCTCTATGGTGCAAATGTATTTCGGGAAGTGTGCGCTCCAAAGATGTTTGTAGTCATCATGATATTACAAAAAGTCATCTTTAGAATGAAACCAGCTCTGCAGAAAACATTCTGGAAAGACAAAGAAACTGTATCCTTGGTGATATGCTTGCACAGGTAGCTCATGCCCCGCTCGAACAAGGCCTAACTTTGGGTTTTCCAGTTATATAAGCCAATACAATACTCTCTTTTTTAAGCTACTTTGAGTTGGACTTTCTGTGACTTGCAAGCCAGGCGTTATAGCTGACCTAAGTACCCATAGTAGAAACATCCTTCCCATGTTACATTTCTTCATATTGGGTAGTTGTGCTGTGATCTTGGCTGACTGCAACTGGGGCTTCCCATTTCTAGTTACTCTTTCTTATTTCAGAGTACTGTTTCCATTTTAGATGTGACAGAGTTTTGTCTTGGCTCTTAGACCATTTGATTTTTCATTACTATTGTATTTAGATTTCTTCTTAGAGTTCTCAGAAATAATTCTACATTACTTTTACCCTTTGCAATTTCAATCACATAAAAATATTTAGGAAGGCATTAATTTCTTATAAACAATTTTTTGCACTTTTTAAAATCAAAATAGTTGGAGTTGTTTAATACAGCAATATGTAAAATTCAAAGCTTAACTTCAAAAAGATTTACTAAGCATTGGCATATAAACATAATTCCTATAGTTATTTACCTACTTGCTACTTGCCACTATTTGTTGATAAACTCATAGGTATGATTTTACCACGATCACTGTGTTCAACAGTAGATTAGCAGAAGTAATCACATAAAAACCATACCCAGCTGAACTTAAGAAGGCATATCTAACCGTTTGACATATGTAGAATAAGACATATATAAAACATCCTAAGAATCGCAAATTTCAATACCAATACTCTTTAAAAATTCATGGCTGTTTTAACCGTTTGCCCTTTATTGATAAATTTTGATACACAGTCGACATGAGATTTTATTATTATCTAAATTTATACTGGCATTAGCTGTATGCTGACCGAACATTCAATGAAATATTCCACTATTTCACACATTATTACCCTTGATTAATATGGCAGCCAAACTCAGAATTTTTGTGAAAAACAACAGAATTTGTTTTGACATTATTTTCATCTGAATCAAAATTTCTGGTAAAGAAACCATAACAAGTCAATGTTAAAATGCTAAATGATTGAAGTGCAGTAAAATATGTATGTAAGACCGGGCATGGTGGCTCATGCCTGCAATCCCAGAACTTTGGGAGGCCGAGGTGGGCAGATCACCTGAGGTCAGGAGTTCGAGACCAGCCTGGGCACATGGCAAAACCCCGTCTCTACTAAAAGTACAAAAATTAGCCAGGCGTGGTGGCATGCGCCTGTAATCCCAGCTACTTGGTAGCTGAGGCACGAGAACCACTTGAACCTAGGAGGTGGAGGTTGCAGTGAGCCAAGATTGTGCCACTGCACTCCAGCCTGGATGACAGGGAGACTCCATCTCAAAAACAAAAACAAAAACAAAAAATAAATAAAAAAACCAAAACGTATACAGCAGGAGATGCAAAGACATGTGCCATTGTGAATAAGCAAGTTCTTTTCAATTGTTAGGCAGAACATCAGGCTGTTAGAGACCAAGAGTGGTGGCAGCGGTGATATCATCTGCAGGGCTAATATTCAGGTAGTATACACAAATTATCAAAAGGTAGGGCTAATATTCGGGTAGTGTACACAAGGTTTTTTCTGTGCCAGTTGTTAAAGAGTGAAGTACATGTTAACGCCTTGTTCATCCCAGCCCCTTCCCTGAATCAGCAGACCTCTAGGGCCCTTTTCCAACAGTCTGGTCTGTGCCCATTTTAATAGGTCATTGCTTATGCCGTACCAGTTGTAAAATATTTTTGTATCATCTCTGGATCAAAGTGCTAATAGCATTTTTAGGTTAGTATACTTTATACTATTTTTTCCAACAAAATGTTCTCACTGTTAGTAAGCACATAACAATGCAACTTCAGGATCATAACTGATTTAGTTGATTTCTTATATTTTTGACAGTTAGTTCCTCTGTATTACTGATATAAACCTCTAAAAGCTGTGGGGAGGTAGGTGTCAAGCACCGTCTTCAAACCCTTACCCTCAACAATGCTAACCTTATTCCCTATAATCAGTAGTGGGAGGTGCCCCAAAGCATTTTAACACCCATCTCACAAACAGATTGCAGTTGGGCAATCCTGTCCTTTATATAAACGGTTACTGATTCTTACTTTGGAAAGAGCTTGGCTGCCTTTGAGATAAAATCACCAGCTTCTCAGTTCACAGCAGGAACTCCTCCTGCTCCTTTGGTCTGACTTCACCAGGGACAGCAGAAGCTTCAATTCTTCTACCACTTCTCATAATCCACAAAAACCTGTCCAAATCCACTCTCTTCTCCCATCTCACCACTCCCTGATCATATCCCACTAGCCACTTTGGTGGTTTTTTTTGTTTGTTTTTGTTTTTTTTTGAGATGGAGTTTCGCTCTTGTTGCCCAGGCTGGAGTGCAATGGCAATGGCATGATCTTGGCTCAACACAACCTCCGCCTCCTGGGTTCAAGCGATTCTCCTGCCTCAGCCTCCCGAGTAGCTGGGATTACAGGCATGCGCCACTACACCCAGCTAATTTTGTGTTTTTAGTAGAGACAAGGTTTCTCAGTGTTGGTCAGGCTGGTCTTGAACTCCTGACCTCAGGTGATCCACCTGCCTCGGTCTCCCAAAGTGCTGGGATTACAGGCGTGAGCCACTGCACCCAGCTGCCACTTTGGGTTTTTAAGATAGGACAATTTAGATAAATGAGAAAAAAAATGAGGGAAAAGTTAAGGAAGATGTACTTAGTGACTGTTAAACAAAATTAAATTCTTTATTTAGTATACATCTGCCTACGCCCATTACCTGATTCAAATTCACATGAACATCCCTGTGTCTGGATCCCTTAATACTGACATCTCTTAGTTATGACCACATAAGGAACAACTTCTTTCCAAATATGAAAATTTCATGATTCTAAACAAATATAGGTTTTCCCCAAAACAACGAATAAAGGAATCCCTGTATTCTCTGTGTTGGTCATGACATGATTTCATAGTAGATTAGCATTACAGTACTTTGTTTGGGCAATAGTCAAATCTGCTTTCTTTCCCTAAATACATAAAGACTACTTGCAAATACAGGCTGTTCGTAACTTGGGGGAGGTTGGCGGGGGAGAGTGATGGCAAAAAATGAGCCCGGATAGTTAAGTACAATAAATGACGTGAGTACTGATGCAGTGTTGACTATGGTATGAGTGCCTTCTGTGGCCATCTATGGCTGTCACTAATAGTAGTAATAGAGACTACAAATCATCTACTAAGAATGTCTGGGCTAATGTCTAAATAGAGAATATATGTCTGAATAGACATATAGAATACAGTAATGTCTGAATAGAGAAGTCAGAGAGGAGACCGCTAAGCTTGGGAAAATACAGAATTATTTTTGAAAAGGATCGGAATGTATTTTGGGGAGAAAAAGTGAGCAATTGGGAAACAGAGATGAAGATGCCACTAGAAGGGCATCAGCTACTGGGGGTGAGTGGCACCGATAGCTACGAGATCTGTTGTTGAGCTAGAATGTGTGAGTGGAACAGTCTAGCAGGCTAGCATTCCATAGGCCTGAGATTCCAGAACAGTAGCAGCTAATCCCCATTCAGTCCACTTGAAATGTCATCCCTGCTTAATCCACAATCTATTCTCAAATGCTTTCCATCAACATTTGATGTAAGAAGCTATAAATTATCCATGGATGTTCAAGTTTGTATTCACATACAGTTTTTGCCGATTTCTTCAAGATAACTCCTTAAATCTGAGTTTAATTTAGTACCAGTGTATCAGTAACACAATGCAAAGCATGATGGGCTGTGGTCCAGAGGTGAAGTCTGAAAGGTCATTTGAGGAGTAGCATTATTAATGTCCAGTATACTTACGAAGGAAATGGTTCTCTAATTATATCTTATTGGTGTAATAATTCACAACCAAATTGGCATGCTTTTAAAAATCACATTATCTGAACCAGAGTTATTTATATGCATGTGTGTGTATGTATTTGTGTGTGTGTGTGTGTATGTGTGTGTAGTGTTTCAAAATCCAGAAGAAAAAAAAATGTGTTATTCTAGTTCTAGTTTATTGGCATAAAAAACAAAGATATCATTCAATGTATTTAAGATAAAGTTCTGTGCTTCAAATGTACAGGGTTTCACTTTTATTTTATTTATTTTATTCACTTTAGCATCTGAGGTTTATTTCAAAAATAATATTTGAAGTTAGAAAGAAAAAATCCAGATGATGAAAACATAGGGTAGCCTCATAACCAGACTATACAGAAATCATTAATGTTGGTGATATATAGACGTATTAATTCAACAAGTATTTCTAGATTCCTCTTGGATGGTTACACAGTTTTGTTTTATTAGAAATTAAAACATGAGTAAAGAATTCCTTGTTAGTGATTCACCTTTGAGTACCTTATACCACCAAATGAGAATTAAACAGATGTTTCACAATCTATAAAGAGATTTCACCAACAGTTGTAAAAATTTCAACATTATATTTGCTTACTAAATAATCTCATCCAGTGAGTGAAACCAATACCAAAAAAATACAAATGAAACTCATTCAGTAACTAATCATGATCAATCATTTTTCAGTTAAGCAATACTGATTACTTGTTCAGATTTTAAGGGTTTTATTTTAGAGGCTAAATTACAATGGGTTTGGAAAATGAGAAGCTGGATTACATTTCTCCCACCTGTGGCAGATGTTTTAAAAATTGAAGAGTGAATATGATTTTAAAATTGTTTGAATGATTATATACTCAATAAATTTAAGATTAAGAATAAATAAGCCAGTTGGCATGGTGGCTTATGCCTGTAATCCCAGCATTTTGGAAGGCCGAGGAGAGAGGATTGCTTGATGCCAGGAGTTCCGAATCAGCCTGGCCAACAGAGCGAGACCTCAACTCTACAGGAAATTTAAAAACTAGCTGGGCCTGGTGGTGCGTGCCTATAGTCCCAGTTACTCCAGAGGCTGGAGTAGGAGGAGTGCTTGAACCCAAGAGTTTGAGGTTGCAGTTAGCTATGGTCACCCCACTGCACTCCAGCCTAGGTGACAGAGTAAGACCCTGTTGCTAAAACAACAACAAAATGAGTCAAGATATTCAGCGATGATACTGAGGACAAACACTGTCTATAGCTCATGTATAGGTTTAGTTTTATTAATTATCAGAGAATTTGTGTTTATAAAATGGATTTTTAAACTAATAAATATAAGTAATATTTCATGATTTAAAAAGAAAATAAATCTATTTGAAATACAATCTGACTCTCCTGTATGTGTTAAGAATCTTTAATAGTCCTAGGATTTTGCTAAAAAACATGGGGAGACGGTTGAGAACATTTTCTCCTTTCTTTCTTAATATGAATCACACTTTTAACTTATCTTCAACTATTTTTATTTTGATAACTTTACCTACCTACCATACTTCTATCTATGCTTGCCCTATGGCTATTATTTCTAAATGCTTTAATTCTCTTAAAAAAGTTTTTGTTTTGTCTTAAGGGTACTATTTATTTCTTTAAAAAATTCAAATATGACAGTTTGGAAAATGGAGAAAAACTTCAATGAAAAAAATAAAGGCACTCAAAATACCATCATCCAGAGTTACCTATTTAATTTTGATGTAGTCTTCACATATTTTTTCTAAGCTAAGATAATACTGTACAGTGGCCCAGGAGTTCAAGACCAGCCTGGCAATATAGGGAGATCCTGCCTTTACAAAAATAAATTAGCTAGGCGTAGTGGTGAAACCCTGTGGTCCCAGCTACTTGGGAGGCTGAAGTGGGAGGATTGATTGAGCCCAGGAGTTCAAGGTTTCTGTGAGCCATGACCATGCCACTGTACTGCAGCCTGGACAACAGAGTGAGACCCTGTCTCCAAGAAAAACATTAATGTTAAATCTTTTTAAAATTAAAAAATAATAAGAACACTGTATAGCATTCCATAATTTCTGTCATTTAAAGCTATTATACAGTGAACATTTCCCCTATATCAGGAATTTTGATACCCAACTACCTCTTTGGGTAATCAATTTTAGGCAATCAATGTCTTTGATTCAATAAATCCATTGTTATTCCATTTTAGAATATAACTTTTTATATTTATTGTACAGGTAGATGCTATTTTTTACTGGATGGTTGTCTCAGTCCATTTGGGCTACAATAACAAAATACCATAAATTGAGTAGCTTATAAACAACAGAAATGTATTCCTCACAGTTCTGGAGGCTGGGAAGTCTAAGATTAAGTTTCCAGCAAATTTAGTGTCTGGTGAGGGTCCACTTTCTGGTACTTCTAGATGTGTCCTCACATGGCAGAAGGAACTAACTAGCTCTCTGGAGTCCCTTTTATAAGGTCACGAATCCCTATCATAAGGGCGTCACTCTCATGACCTAATCATCACCCAAAGTCCCTACCTTCAAATACCATTACATTGGGGGTTAGGATTAACATATAAATTATGGGGGTACACCAACATTCAACCATGGTAATCATCTTCCTTTGCTACGTTTTAACTAAATAGATCTTTTTCTTTTTCTTTCTGTTTTTTGAGAAAGAGTCTTGCTCTGTCATTCAGGCTGGAGTGAAGTGGTGCAATCTCAGCTCACTGCAACCTCTGCCTCCTGGGCTCAAGTGATCCTTCCACTTCAGCTTCCCAAGTAGCTGGGACTACAGGATCATGCTACCATGATTGGCTAAGTTTTTTTGCTTGTTTTTTTTTTTTTTTTTTTTTTTTTTGGTAGATATGAGGTCTCACTATTTTGCCCAGGCTGGTCTCGAACTCCTGGGCTCATGCAATCCTCCTGCCTCAGCCTCCCAAAGTGTTGAGATTACAGGCGTGAGCCACTGCACTTGGCCTGAAGTTTTCTTTTATAGATGTTTGATAACCAAGAAACATACTGGCTTTACTTAGCAAATACACGTAGAAGCAGTGTAGTAGTAATAGGAGGATTTCAAAGCAAATTTGTGTTATTAAGTTACTGATTCTAGCACCTTATTTCAAGTTATTTTATTTTACTTTTATTTCAGAGATGGGGTCTCACTCTGTTACCCAGGTGGGAGTGCAGTGGTGCAATCATAACTACGTAATCACAGCAGTCTATGAAGAGATTCGTAACCTCAAACTCCTGGACTCAAGCAATCCTTCCATCTCAGCCTTCTAAGTAGCTAGGACTGCTGGCACACACCACCACTACCAGCTAATTTCTTTTTAAAAATTTTTTTGTAGAGACGGGGGCCTCACTGTGTTGCCTGGGCTGGTTTCAAACTCCTGGCCTCAAGTGATCCTCCTACTCTGGCATCCCAAAGGGCTTAGAATTATAGGCAGGAGCCACCAGGCCTGGCCTCATATGTAATTTTAGACATGGTACAACTTCAACCTGTAAATTTCCTCCTCTGTAAAATGGGAATAACACCACCTATTCGAATTTGTTTTTATGAAGAGTATGTAGCACTGTGACCTTGAAAAGACTTTGTAAATAATAATGAACGTGGTTGACTGGTGAAAACATCCAACTTGCTGGCTTTCTGAAAGTGGGCCTTTCTGTATTGCAAAGGCTTGAAGACCAAACTACAATACCCAGGCTCTCATTCATCTATCGTTATGTATTTAAAATAAGTTCACCCAATGTAGATGCCAGAGCTTAGGAATCCAGAAAGGAGCCAGAGACCATCTCTTAGTTGCTCAACGTTGTGTTCTGCTGGCAGGCGGAGCTGAGAAGTAGAGTTCGTGCGTAGCAGAAAAATTCATTCCTAAGTTTCAAAGGTGTCAGGAAGAAATTGCCCTGAGGAGGCAGCTGGTCTCATGGGATAAGTGCTCCATTCCTGAGGAAGTTACTCTGGCAGTGGCTTTTTAATCCTTGTGGCACAGCAGTGGAGGTATTTTTCCTTTTTTTTAAACTCTAGAGTTTCATCAGCTGTCCTTGATTCTCCACCTTCTTAAATCTAGCAAAGGTCAGACCTGGAGGCCCAGCCCTGCCTTCAGGTCTCCAGTTCTTCCAAGGATTTTATACAATTTATAATTATTGAGCTGATTTCTTTCCTGCTTAAAATACCTAAGTGATTTCCAGTTCCTGAACCAAACTCTAATACTGTCAACTATAAAGCTTACCACAATACCAGTGATTCAATGATTGGCTGAGTATTTCTGTTTTCATTTGAGGCTCTCAGTTTATGGATCCATTCATAAGCTAAGTTCTAGAATTGAGATTCTGAAGTATTCCATGATTTTCTCTCACATAATTCATAAAAGTCTCCTTTATTTTTAATTACTTATTTATTAATTATATAGCAAACTTCCTCCCTCCTCTTTACCCATATTTGAACTTCCAGCTTTTCTGCTTAAGAAGTTGTGTTTCATTTCTTTTTTGTTTGCAAGTTATTGAAGACTTTGATCTCAATGATTTATGGAATAATTTTCATTTATAGGCTATAGTTGTAATTTTCCCAACATGTTCATGTTAGTCAATCAAGGCAAAAAATAGAGAGAATGGTTTCTAAATTATTTTTGACATGCTAGTAGACTGACCTCTTCAGCCTGTATATTCTTAATGGGGCAAGAATTCTCAGAAGACAGCCCACAGAGACAATGAAAACAAAGAAGACCATGAACCTCATTTGTGAGCTAGATTGAAAGGCACACTTACAAGTCTATATAAATGAAGCATAGCACAAAATAGATTATTTAGAGTATTAGTCACTTCACAGATTCAAAATACACATGGATAACTTAAGCTGGATCCATTTCTAGTCACCTTGATATGTTTCTGGTCATTAGGATATACTTGGTGGTTATGTCAATATGTATCATTTATTAAAGAAGAATTCATCAACATTGCTATTATCTATGCTCAATAAACCAGCAGATGGTGTATGACAATTTCTTCAAGGTGACATAAAAAATGCTCCATGTAATCCTTTCTTGTTTCTTTCAACATCAATATATTGGAACATATTTTTATTTGGAACATAAGATAACTAGATATCTGATTGACTTTTGTATGCAGAGATAAGTGAACATTAAGGACATCTAAATTTGCCTATGTGATCCTGTGTGAAATGTACTGAAAATCACAGAACAGTGTTCTGTCAGTAGAAATAAATGTTAGCATAGAAAAAAAGTTGCTGATCATCAAACTTTAATCTGGCACATTTCCTACTTAGCCAGAGGTTGGATGAAATCAGTTGAATGTGAAAATGAGCTGAAGACATATTTTAAATATTTTCTTTTCTCCAGAGCAAGATAGGAGAACATGAATAGAGTGACTGAAATACATGTATCTTGAGTGCTTGATTTGAAAAATACTGAAATACTCCTTTAATACCAGTTTTTAATGCAGAATTATTAGAATTAACCAATAAAACCTAGGTACTAAAGATTTAATACAATTTATTTACAAATTTGGAAAAAAATATTTATAGACTGATATTTACTTTCATAAAACATTTATAAGGTACTATGTAAGTTGAATTTGATAACAACTGAGTCAATATACATTATTGTTTTAATATAGATGTTTTAATATAGGTCTATATTATTAAAGATCTATATTAATATATTATAAAATTATATAATATTTTATATATATATGTATGTGAAAGCTCTGTCACCCAGGCTGGAGGGCACTGGCACAATTATGACTCACTGCAGCCTCCATTTGCAGGCTCAGCCTCCTGAGTAGCTGGGACTACAGGCACACACCACCACACCTGGCAAATTTTTCATTTTTTTGTAGGGACCAGGTCTTACTATGTTGCCCAGGCTGGTCTCAAACTCCTAGGCTCCAGTAATCCTCCTGCCTTAGCCTCCCAAAGTGCTGGGATTGCAGGCATGAGCTACTGGACCAGGACAATAGGCATATATTTTTGTGAAAAAGTTTCCAGTTGCTAATAACGTTTTTTTCCCCTAACTTTAAACTAGTTGGTGAGGTGGGAGTGTAATGAGTTTGTTTTCAGCTGATCAGCCAATCAAAATGTTTCCCTCTGTCACCATATTCAAATAATCCAGTATCTCATTTGATAACTTTGTGAAGGGCTTTTTGAAAAGCTTTTTGTTTTTGAAAAGGCTGTAACCTTTTATTGGTGTCAAGTTGAGCTTTTTTTTTTCCCAAGTAAAGAATTCTGGGTTTGATATCTCCTTTGGTTTCATTATGCATTGATGGAAATTTTGGCATACTGCCATGTTCACATTCATATTCCATTTATTCTGAAAGTTTTTGGATTAGAAAAATATTTTTCTTGCAGGCAACTCCTTATAATACCAGGATATAGTTAATTTTTGAGATTTAACTTGGTACTAGTCTACCTTGGCATCAAAAAAATTTTTTTTCAATGAATACAGTCCTTAACTTGAAATAGGTCCCCAAAACTTAAATGATTCAGATGTCAGATTTTTAAAAATCTAGAAATAGTATTATTTCATTGGCAAAATGGTTGATGTTTTATACTATAACACTGTAAACCAGAATTGCCAACAAATTATGTGTAAGCCACACCACACAAAATTATTGCCAGTTTGGAATGACAAATGAACATATGAGAGATTAAATTTGAAAGATTTTTAAAAACGAAGAGAGCAAAGAACGGGGGATAAACTCTACAATTTACCCCTCTTTGTGGTAGCAGCAATGTAGCATTTAGGGAGAGGTGAGAGGTTGGGGGAGGTAAGATACTTCGGTTTGATTTATCATGTCAACCTCAAATAATCAGATTCAGAAAATACCATCAAGTATAGAGTTTCTCTGAGGCGAAGCTTGTGGATGGCCTCTAGGGGCACAGGATTAAGTGCCCTGAATAAACACTTTGATCAGCAGAAGTTACAAGCGGGTTTTTAAGGGGGAAAAGGAGGCAATTTCTATGTTGTTTACCAAGAATTTACATTAAAATGACATAAGCTATTGATTGGCTGTACATTATTCTTTGCATCACAAACTCCAGGAACACGAACATAAGCAGCTAGCTGGGAATAAGATGCCTTTAAACATTTGTCCCCTGGGCATGGATGGCTTGTATGAAATCATGTCTCTCCAAGCCTGATAAATTTTGCATACTTTCCATATCTGACTGCTCTGAGCTATTTTTCTTTTCTCAGATTATTCTATTTTAATAATAGCAGGAGTGAACAATTTTGCATGTTTTGTCATTCAGTATCTCAGATGGTGTGAGACCTACTCTACACAAATTATCTAATTTAATCCCTACAACCACTCTATGAAAGCAAGTACTACTGTAATCATTTTACTGCACGTTTTAAATGTTGGGAAATTTGTCCAAGGTCCCACTGCTCATAGCTTGTGAAACTGGGGAAAGAAATAAGCTTTGACCGAGGAGCTGAGGAGTTAAACAGTCTCTTCTGGAGCTGCACTCCTAATTATACTGCTATTACTACAGCAAGCAAAAAGAGAAGGAATTATCTTGTTAATATGACAGCTAAGAACTTGTATGCATTTGAGCATTAAAAGAAAATTCATAGTATCATAGGAAAACCGTTTAAATCTGTTTGTGGTAACATTCCAAACATCCTCATTTAATATGCTAAACTGGAAAGTGGTTTAAAAAGAAGCCTCTGTGTACTTTGCAAAGGGTAACTCTGCCAATGATTAACAGTCACCACTGCGATCACTACCATAAAATAACTTGATGAGGCCTGTTGCTAGGTCTTTGAACATTCCTGATCTCAGTTAAGGATAGCAGGTTTCAGGCAGTGGAATAGCGTGGGTGGGGCTGGGATCAAGAAATTCCCTGTATGGAAAGATTTGAAAACAGCAATAAAACTCACTAAAGTCAGTCTGCTTTTTATTATCACCAGGCATCAGCAAACTCTAAGCAATACCGTGGTAAAATACTCCTGCCAGAAAAAGATCTCTAAATTCTAAAAGATCGTTGTAGTAACTGTTGGGTTTTAATAACATGGATGTGAGCTTCCCATTGGCAATGTTTTATTACTTAACCTTTGATGAATGTTATATTCTATATGAAAGTTAGTTTGGAATATTCTTTGGATAGATTTGCCTCTACCTAAACACACACACACACTCACACACACACACACACACACACACACACACACCCCCCGGTGGGTGCAGTTCTCTCTCTAACTGCCATGGTAACACATATTCTTCTATTTAAACAGTGGATCAAAATAAATAATGACAGCACATTGTAAACATGAAGAAACAGAACTTGACTTACTTCAATTCTATCATTCTTTGTGACAACTTATAGTTTTACTTGTATTTAAATGTTAAAACAGTGAAAAAGTATGAACTGCACATTGTAATATAAAGTTGCATTATTTGGTAAGTGCCTATTTTAGTTTATATGAAATATTTTACTAAATCTAACCTTTTTTTAGTTTGAACTTTTATTTTTATTTTCAGTAAATGAATGGTAATTTTAAAATGTCAAATTAGACTCTCCCACTCAAGGGGAGAGAATAGAGCACTTCTATTCCTGAAATTTAAGTCATTTTTAAAATTTTTAATTTTTGTGGGTACATGGTAGTTGTATATATTCCTGGGGTATATGAGATATTTTGATATAGACATACAATGTGTAATAAACACATCAGGGTAAATGGGGCATCCATCATCTCAAGCATTTATCCTTTGTGTTACAAACAATTCAATTATACTTTTAGTTATTATTTCAGGTACAATTAACTTATTATTGACTATAGTCACTCTGTTGTGCTGTCAAATGCTAGATCTGATTTATTCCTTGTAATCATTTTTGTATCCCTTAACCACAAATAATGTTATTAATATTAAAATGTGTTCCTTTTAATTGCTTAATTATTTAAAAAAAAACAAATCAAGAAAACAGAACCTGCAATGTTATTATTTACTACAGTTCTCCTTTGTTTCTAAAAATATATTAATACAATTAAAAGTATTAATTCATTGCCCTTGCTCCTTTTTATGCTGTCATTTTGGTGTTTTTTAAAAAATGATGTCTTCTAATGAAGTCCAATAAATTAAAAAATTTCACTGTCTGCATTTTTTTACAGCTATTGTTATGGGCTAAGAATCCCGTTTAAAAAAAACAAACTCAAATTTTACAGATATGTAAGGTGCTCTGTGGAACACTAAGAAGCTGGACTTCTTGGTTTCTTGATAGCTGGGAACACATCATAAGTATCCTTATATCTATTTCCTTAGTAAAATAGTTAAGAAATACAATACCGCCCATCTTTTTGGAATTTACAATGACATCAGAGATGGTAAATATGCACAAATGATTATCATAAAATGAAGCATCTGAATATTGCAGACAAATACTAGAAAGTTTCAGAAGAGAGAGAAGTAGGAGATCTTGTAATCAGGGTAATCACAACATATGTCATGGATGATTATTTAAACTGCACCTTTAGTAACTTCTAAAGAATTTATGATGAAGGAAAAGGCTTAATGGGGCAAAGATAAGGAGTTTGTGTGTGGATATGTTGAGTAGCAGGTGACTCTTCCGTCTTAATTATAAACAGAGGTCTGGGTTTCCTCTGTCAGGTTTTTAAAGTGCCTAGTGAATTGGATTTTTAGATAGAATCTGAAAACATTTTTTTGGCCAACAATAATGAATAATTTATTCAGCATTGCTTCATTTAGAAAGTACAGAATGTTATAGAGCTTGATGTCAAATGAACAACAATACGGCATGAAGTTTTTGTTTTTTAAGATACTTGCGCATGCATGTTTATAGCAGCACAATTTGCAATAGCAAAATTATGGAATCAACCCAAATGCCCATCAATCAACGAGTGGATAAATAAACTGTGGCATATATATACAGTGGAATACTACTCAGCCATAAAAAGGAATGAATAAAGAGCATTTACAGCAACCTGGATGAGATTGGAGACTATTATTCTAAGGGAAGTAACTCAGGAATGGAAAACCAAACATCATATGTTCTCACTGATATGTGGGAGCTAAGCTATGAGGACACAAAGGCATAAGAATGACACAGTGGACTTTGGGGGGAATGGATGGAGGGAGGTGAGGGATAAAAGACTACAAATAGGGTGTGGTGTATATTACTCGGGTGATGGGTGCACCAAAATCTCACAAATCACCACTAAAGAACTTACTCATGTAACCAAATAGCACCTGTACCCCAATAACCTACGGAAAAAAATTTTTAAGTGGGCTTAGCTATTTTATTATCCTCTGTGTTAAAATTGACAGAACTTCATTCTCCCTTTGGAAAGCTACTATGTAGACGAGATCAGAGATTTAGAGAAGAGAAACCACCTGCAGAACTATGGACACTGCAAAATCTTTATATCTCTGTTAAGTCTCCCAATGAAAAGAGATGGTAGCAAACTCTGCCAAGTGCAATTGACACTGTGTGGGCAACATAATATTCTTCTTTTATTTATAGTTCACATCCCTTTTGAGATATAAAATGAGGCTCATATTGTTAGTTCTGAGTAGCAGTGTATTTAAATTTGAAATTTGTGTAGGATAGACTTTTAGCCTATTCTATCTAAATATGTATATAGTTTTCTAAAAAATTAGTGTTTTCTTTCTAACCAAGGCCAAAACAAAATATATATTTATAATGTTCTTTATTCTGCAGAGTGTTATGATTCACAACCAGTTTGGTTTTTAGAATTCAATTTACAATCATATTTTTATTACTATTATTTTTCTGGATACTGTAAATATTCAGGTTTAATTTTGGTGAAGTAGCCGAAACACCAACACCAAAACTATAGGCCCAGACTGGACATTTGGTTTCTCTTGTTCATAAGGTTGTAAATATTTCTGAAGTTGAATACCTTCCCAAGAGCGTGCCTCTTTCATATGCCTCTGGAGCTATTGCTTTTGATATCCTTATTCCAGCCTAGCTCTAGAATTGTGAGGCCCTTGAAGGCATTTGAACCTCTGAAAGTTCTTGGCAGCCCAAAGTGTTAAGTAATTAAGTCGCAAAGAACAATGTATTTCTTCCAATTTATTTTGGACGATTAAAAACCAAATGGGGCCGGGCCTGGTGGCTCACGCCTGTAATCTCAGCACTGTGAGGCGGAGGCAGGTGGATCACGAGGTCAGGAAATCGAGACCATCCTGGCTAACACGGTGAAACCCCGTCTCTACTAAAAATAGAAAAAATTAGCCGGGCGTGGTGGCGGGCGCCTGTAGTCCCAGGTACTCGGGAGGTTGAGACAGGAGAATGGCGTGAACCCAGGAGGCGGAGCTTGCAGTGAGCCGAGATCGCACCACTGCACTCCAGCCTGGGCAACAGAGCAAGACTCTGTCAAAAACACCACCACCAAAAACACCCCAAATGGTATTATAGATACTTAATAAATATTTAAAACTTGAGGTTAAAGTGTTTCCAAAGATATTTTGGAGTATCCAAAGTAGCCTTGGAGTTCTTAGTTCAACAGATATGCAGAAATTGGTCAGAAATATCTTCTTGTTAATTACAACTGAATCTTCCGTCTTAGATTTGTGGGACTTGAGATCTGGCATAGCTATCTATGTCTGTCCGTGACTATGGATAACATCACTTTGCCCACCTGAACTCCAGTTTTGTCTGTAAAAGGGAGATGAAGAATTCCCATCTCAATGGGATGTTGTTCTTTGGTCTTAAATGAGCAAACACATGAGAAGGTGCCTGATTCATATTAGTCACTCAATTGAAAACATTGTAAATATGTCATTGTAATGCAAGCTACATTATTTATAAAATACGTCTGACTCATTCTGAAACTCAAAATTGATTTAAAATCTATATTATATAATTAATTTATTTTAACACAACAACATCTCTTTAAACATTTACTATGACTTTTCTAGTTATTTACTATAACTTATCTAGTTTTTCCCTTTTGGCACTAGCTTCAATTTAATTTTTATCTTAACATTTGAAAAAAATCATACTATGGTAAGTTTTCTATTTAGATTTTATTTTGTGAGATAAAAAATTTTGTATTAAAAAATCTTCAATGTGCTAACTGCCAATTATTTACTTTGAGACAAATTTTCTGTTATAGTTTTCCTGGTTTTATTAAAGTTTGTTCTTAAATCTCCACTTTCTTTGTGGTGAGTTTATGTCGAACGTATTTCAGACATTTAACAATTTATCTATAGAAAAACTGTGGGTTGGCTGGGTGCGGTGGCTCATGCCTGTAATCCTAGAACTTTGGGAGTCCAAAGCGGGCGGATCACTTGAGGTCAGGAGTTTGATACCAGCCTGGCCAACATGGTGAAACCCCCTCTCTACAAAAATACAAAAATTAGCCAGGCTTGGTGGTGCGTGCCTGTAGCTCCAGCTACTCTGTAGGCTGAGGCAGGAGAATGGCTTGAACTTGGGAGGTTGAGGTTGCAGTGAGCTGAGATCGCACCACTGCACTCCAGCCTGGGCGACAGAGCAAGACTCTCTCTCAAAACAAACAAACAAACAAAAACTGGGGGTTTTCCCATGTGTAGTTAATATTTGATTTCCAGAAAACCTAGTGATAAAGTGGTACCCTATTTAACATCTGTGAATTCAAATATTCCAATTGTAATGGGGAAAATATCTAATTATGCAGATGGCTTCATCCTTCTCCATCTTATGAAGTACTAAGAAATACCTGTGCCTAGATTTTGAATATTTGAATGAAACACTTTGCGGATCAAGTCCTGGGATAGTTGTATCAATTTGGTGTAGGAGGGAACCTGAGAATGAATAAAAGCAAAGAACATGTAGATATGCTCCAAAAATAACTTGAAACTTGTAAAATACATGGTTTTACTCTAATATATGGCTTTTGGAATATAAATTCTGACTATGGTTTGTGAATAACATTATAGCAATACTCATCAAAATGTAGAATGTACATATATACTTTTTTTTACTCAAAAACTCTACTTCAGGACACTTATTCTATTGATAAATGCTTATGTGCAAAATGATGTGCATACAAAGACATTCACTAGAATACTGTTCATAAAAGCAAAAGATTAGAATCAATCTAAAGTTCATCAACATGATGTAGGCTAAGAAGTGGTTAGCAGTACATGTTTTATTATGAGAAGCAGTTGGGCACTAGTTAAGAGTGAAGTCTCTGTTGCTGCACTGATTGGGTTCTCACCCTGCTTCCACCACTTATTGCAAAGTGGGTTCTAGTTAGCCTCGTTGCTTCCATTTGTGCATCTGCAAAATGGGACAGTATTAGTACTTACTTCATTGGATTTTTGTGAGGGTTAAGTGAGTGCAGTGTGCGTTAAACATGTGCAGTATTTAGCACAGTGCCAGCACAGAGGAAGCACTTAACAAGTATCAGTAGATCCTCTGCCCTGCTGAAAACATTTGGCGCACATGAGCCCGAAGATATAATGATACATCAGTAGTAAGTGCTACCATAGAGAAGGAAGATGCAATTTTACCTGAGATGTAAAGATACACTTGTTAATGCAGATGATCTTACAATGTAGATTATTTCTATGTAGTATAAGGGAGGGTTAACTTTAACCAAGGGCACCCGATGGTGGGAAAAACAAATAACTCAAATCTTTATTTCTGTAGCCAGTATGTGATAATGTGCTGATACTCAGTTTGACTTGTGATCCATTCCTCTTTGGACTGTTGCCCAAGTTCTTAGGCAAATTACCAGTCTTTTTACAGGAAACTATGGGATGGAGTTATGTGGCTGCCACATGACCTGGTAGCAGGATAAAATGATGACGGGGAAATTATTTTTTACTCCACTCGAGTAATTAGCAAAGGTCATATCCCATGGGTAAGAGAACACTATTTCATAGAGATAATGAGTTCTCCAGATGGTGGTGACAGCTGTGTGACGGGCATTCCCAGGGCAGCATCTAGTTATCAGAAACATCAGAAGAAGCCATTTGGGGATGACTAATAAAATGACTTCAAGAGAGAAAGCCCAGAGGAACACGGAAGATGAAAATACTCAAGAACGCTTCCATAATCCTCTTGGATCAGACATTTGAGCAATCTAATTTGGTGGGCACAACACAGTGTTAAAATACATGAAAACCATATCCAAATAATCAATTTAGATTTCTGAAACCACAGGACAAGCAGGATTGAGCCAACCCAGGTATGTCCTTGTCTGTGTGTCCTCAAATTTTTACTCCAGAATGTAGCATAATTCATTTTTACATTATAACATTCTAGAAGCTTCATATTTGGATTTTGGGAACTGATTTTGGCAACAGTCATTTTGCTCAGTAGAATATGGGAAAGATTGGCGATAAGAGAAAAAGGGAGAATGGGTTTTAGTTTTAACAAACTGCAGAATCGATGGCTTTTTTTCTTTTCCTTGTACCTGCAAAATTATACTGTCAGATTTCTTTAAAGGTGATGATTTTCAAACATAGTGCCCTAAATTCAGAAAAACTAAAACATTAAGCATAATAGCTGTGAGTAAATAAAAACATTTCTGATAGAGACCCTTTAATTTTTTGTGTGGTGAAATTCCTGAAGAAATAGGCCCTTGAAGTTTTAAAATGATAGATATTGTTTCTTCCTTGTTTCTCCTTTCTTAAGCCAACCAATAATTTAATACAAATAAGAAGTAGTAAAGGAGCCTGTAATCCCAGCACTTCGGGAGGCCAAGGTGGGCGGAACACGAGGTCAGGAGATCGAGACCATCCTGGCTAACACAGTGAAACCCCGCCTCTACTAAAAGTACAAAAAATTAGCCGGGCGTGGTGGCGGGCCCCTGTAGTCCCAGCTACTTGGGAGGCTGAGGCGGGAGAATGGCGTGAACCCGGGAGGTGGAGCTTGCGGTGAGCCCAGATCGTGCCACTGCACTCCAGCCTGGGTGACAGAGCAAGACTCTGTCTCAAAAAAAAAAAAAAAAAAAAAAAAAAGTAGTAAAGGAAATGTCAACTTTACCAAAACAATGAAACCATTTAGACCTGAAATTTAGTATACGTGCATGAAGAAAAACAACTGGGGGTGGTGAAAGTTTGAGCAGGGCAAAAGAAGACAGCAAGGAATAGATAACGGTTTATGAAATCATTAGTTGGTTTAAGAAATAAGTAAGGGGAACAAACACAATATCTGCTCTTTTAGAATTGAAAGTCTCTATTTGTCTTAAGGGGCTCCTCACCCTCCAAAAATTCAATGGTGTCTGTTGTTAATATTTGTATTCATTCCTATTATGTATAGCTGCATTTATTTTGTTGCAGTGTCAGGTAAACATAGTTCTGCAAAATAAAAAACCTGTTCCTCATGCCAATTGATGTCATAGACACGGGCTGCTTGCAAGTTTCTGTGAAGTCTGTTTGAAGAGATGCTATAATAGTCTGCAGCATCTTTTGGTTGCCTTAGTGCTTATAGCATAAACCTTCAACATATTGGAGTCTAACAGAAAGTGGTATTTTATCACTTCAAGTGTAGTATGACAACTTTACATTAATACATTTCTATTTTTCCTCTCCCAGACTTTGCACTGTTACCATAAGAATCATAGAAAAGAAACAAAGGAGGAAGAGCAGAAATGGAGTAGTAGAGTATGAATTTGGTTTGTGACTATTACATTCAAAGACATAGCTTCAGAGATGTGAATTTGGAGTGTCGAAGAGAAAGGGATGGGTTGGAGACATATTTATCAAGTACTATGTATGGACATTAATTGAAATGTGACAGTGAAGAAGTTCATGTAGACTGTGTAGTGAGGAAAGGAGAGAAAAAGATGGAATTCTGTGGGTAAGAGGCGCTAGAAGAGAAAAATGAGAAGGAAAAAAAATCCTACCAAGAATTAAGAAAGCCATTAATGTAAAAGGAAAGAAAGGGAATGTGAAATCATGTGAGAACTAAAAAAATAGAATCCAATTTAGGGGTTATGAATTAGTAGGCAGTACACGGCAGAGATTTTTGATTCTTGTCTGCTATCTTCAGATCCAGGGATCTTGCAACCTGTTGTATGTTTGTGTATATGCATACATACACACATATATATCTGCATATATATGCATCTTTAAAATTTACATAGATACAAGTTTTCTTTCCTAATTATACCTTTTCATGCCTTCCCTTGAAAGGCAGGATCCTATAGAAAATAAGCAGATTTTAAGGCTGGTGCCCAGGGATATGCCCAGATGTATAATTCAGCTTGAACATACTGACACTACCAAACAAGTAATAGGTTCTGAGGTCGGGCTTCCCAACAGGAATGATGTGAACCTTATAAAGATGTCCATAGTTCTTATCTGGCTCAACTAGAAAAGATGCATCTGCCAGATTTGTCATGATCTGAGAACGCAACATGGTATTCGACCCAATTTCACCACCACCTCACCTCAAGATAAATAGATTTGGCCTGTGACGTAACTTTACTTTTTCAGGAAAAAGAAGAAGAAATGGAAGAAAACAAGAATTAGTTACTTTTAGAAATTGAGATCAGTGTGGCTTTTCATTGCAAAAACCCATGTCAGGGTTGTTTTTTACAGATCCCTTAAAAGAAGAGTGGGAAGCCAAAAACCAGAGATATTTGGTTAGTGCTTGCAAATAATTTTGTTGCTCTCAAAATGAAAACTTAAAATTAAAATCTTTACAAAACACTATTGGATTAACTAAGGCCAGAAAGTGACTAAAATAGATGATTGTGCTGAGATTGTGTATGTTCCATAGAGACCAATTTTGTCAAAAATAAGAAAGCTGCATAGCCTATTTTTAAGGAGCCAAATTGCATTTCTGTACTTTTAAGTTTAGTGTATCTTAGCAACGAACAGAGCAGAATATGCGCGCCTGAGAACAAGAGAAGATTCACACTTCTTTATGCTCTGTTTTACGGAAATGTTAAAACTCATGATTTTCTATTATTTTTGGATGAGATAGCTCCTCTCCAAAATATAACACAGCCATTTAATGGTATTATATTTCATGGGGGAAAGGTACTTGGAAATTTTCTTTAGTTTACAGAATTTATACAATATTTTAGAGGGATGAATTAAAGTTTTCACTGGAAAGCTTATACAAAATTATAGATCCCAAGAAGACATTTATAAAGATGAGAAAGTTTGTATTACTTAACTAGCTTCATAGTTAGAATGAACAATTTTTAGGGAAATTAGATATCCTGAGCATGGCCATTATATACATGTAAAGCTTTTCATTACATATTTATTGAATAAGTACCATGTACCGTGCACTGTGCAAAGAACTAAAGAGATCTTATGGAAGTGGTATTTTCTGTCTTCAATGCACTAACATTCTAAGAGAGAAAAAAGCAAACAAACAAAAAAAATTTACCATGTAATTAGAACATTAATAAAAAATGTGCATCAGGACATTGTACAAATTGCAATACAAACCAAAAAGATATACAGGCCCATAAGAAATAACTTTTCATTAGGGAATGTATAATACATTTTGAGCTAATAAACCTTAAACACATACAACACATAAACATTTACATGTAGGAGGGATTAAAACCCCACACTTAGGTTGAATTCTACTTAACTGATAATTGAGTAATGTTTTCCCCATGCAGTTTGTAGAGTTATCATTAATATTATAGTGTTTTCCTGCATATTTTACTTTGGCTGTAAAATGTGCCAAATTATGTTGTAAAAATGTGTTTATCCTGGGGGAAAACAAAATGTATGCCTGAAATTGAGGTGCTCTTTTTTTATTATGAATTCAGAGTCATGAAATAAATTTCCCTGGCTTCTTTCTTCTGTAGTTTAAATGCTGCCTCAGTCTCCAAGATAAAAACTATGTGGTTAAACTATCTTTTATTGTCAGAATTCTTTTTTTTTTAATTAAAAACTCTGTCTACAGTAGGAGTTGTTGACTTAAGCAGGATGCTTTCGTTTCTCCAGATCTTTTATCATCCTTTATATATTATACTTAAAACATTTTTCTTGAAAGTTTTCTCATATTTTCTCAGAAAGCCTTTAAATGTCATTATAAGAATTAATTGCTCAGTCAAAAAATATTATGAACCATATCCATGTTTTCCAACATGTTGTTTATCTTTTTTTTGCTATGGAACAAAAAGGATAAATGTGAATAGTTGAAAATTTTCAAAAAGACAAATCCCACCTATGTATAATACTAAAAATTAGTCTAATCCATGTTTAATGCTAATAACTATAGCAAGTCATGAACACGATTAGTTATTGATTTCTGAAGGCTCATTAGGTTACAAGTAATGATGTTCTCTGCAGCTTCCTGGAGGCAATGGCAGAGCTTGGTGCTCAATTAATAATTTTGCTTCAATAATCTATAACTCTCATAATACTCAGTTTTCTTCTTGTCTCATTGTAGACAATAATTTTAAAGTTTTTAATCTGTCCACCCACTGTTGTTTTATGAAGATAATGGCTATTTTCACATAATCCCCTCCAGACAGCTTTTTGTCTAGTAAATAAACAGGGTTCCAAGCAAATCTTTTTCAAATCTGTTCCCTCATTTCTATTTCCACTTCTGTTACATCCACTGCCTTGGTTCAGACTATCTTCCTTCATCTGGACTAGTCCATCAGTCTCCCTACTTTTATACTTGCTTAACATTTTTTCTTTGGCAGACAAAGTGAAGAAGAAGTTCTCAGATCTAATACAGAATCCATCACTTTAAAAAAGAGGTGTGTATTTCTCTGAGGCCACTTTTTTGGCCTGACAACTGCCTTGAACCAGAAAAGAGAGAAGATGCATTTCTGGCAATGATTGGTCCGACCTGCTTTAGAAATTCTTCCATTACCACTGCATCAATTCATGGTCTTGAGCAAAGTGAGGAGGAAGGAAGTCCTAAGGAAGGAGAAAAAGACAGCCTAGGATCTGGGGATGAATTCTCAGGAAGGACGGCTTACTACAGCATTTAAGGGTCAGGTATGTAGACAGAGACATTTAGAATCTCTGTTGTGACAGTGAGAGAAGGAGGAAGAGGGGACTGTGGCTCCGAGAAAACAGGCATGGGGCACTGTACAACACAAGAGGTTGAACTAGAGGGAGGAGATAATGAAGTTTTTACTCCAGTAATTTGGGCCCAGCTAACTTAAATGAAGCTTTGATATGAGATAAGAATAAAAAGAGGCAGTGAAATCTACCAAACAAGTAAACTTAGCTCTACACTTGGGAATCCTTTTGCATACTGGGGTCTCCATGCTGTATGGGTATCACCACTAGTGAAAGTGATAACCCACACTCCTTCCCTGTCTCTATCTCTCACCTTTGTCTTTCTTTCTTCCTTTCTTTTCTTTCTTTCTTTTAATTAAGTATTAAGTAGGTGTAAAATAATATTTATACCATATTTAGTATGTATACAAACACCCACGAACCCACCATCCAGTTAAAAATGGAGAATATTGTTTTAATTTTGAAGTTCCCTAGGCACCGCTCCTCTAAGCCCTCCATAGAGGTAGTAGCTGTAAGAATTATCTTTACCATTCTTTTGCTTTTCTTTATACATTTCTATTGGAGTCTGTTCAAGCTGCTGTAACAAAATATGTTAAACTGGGTAATTTGTAAACAACAGAAACTTATTGCTCAGAGTTCTGGAGCCTGGGAAGTCCAAGATCAAGGTGCCAGTAGCTTCCATGTCTGGTGAGGGCTCCCTCTCTTCTTCAAAGATGGTGCCTTCTTGCTATAACCTCACATGGCAGAAGGGCAAAAAGGGGTTAATGAGCTCTTGCAGGCCTCTTTTATAAGGACACTAATTGCGTTCTTGAGGGCTTCATCCTCATGACCTGATCACCTCCCAAAGGCACCACCTGTTTATAACAGCATTTTGGAGATTAGATTTCAATATATGCATTTTGGAGGAATGCAAACATTAAGACCATAGCACTTTCCCACGTGTTTGTAATCCTAAACACTAAATTGTTTAGTTCCATATTTTAAAATTTGATGTAAAGAAATGCTGTATGCGTTCTGCACTTTCCTCTTTCCCTCCATATTGTATTCTTGCAATTCATCCTTGTTTAGCTCATTACTATTGTTTTATTTTCATTGCTGGATGGTATTATGTTGTGATAGATATTTGGGTTGCATCTGTTTTGTTTTTCGTTTTGTTGTTGTTATTATAAACAGAGCTTCTGAGAGTATTTTGGTGCCTGTTTCCTGGTTCATATATACAAGAGTTTATCTGTGCTATATACCTAGAAGTGCAGTTGCTTTGTCTACATAGAATACACACATCTTTTACTCTAGATACTGCCAAATTGTTTCCAAAGTGGCAATAAAGTCTTACACTTCCACCTGCAGTGTATAAATGTTTTGGCTTTCCACACTCTTGATAACACTTGATATTCTCAGTCTTTAAAATTTCCAAGTGAGCAAACATGAAATGATATCCCACTGTGGTTTTTTCCTCAACAGTAATATGGTTGAACAACCTCTAATATACTTATTGATCTTTGAGACTGCCTTTTTTCTGAAATTCTATTTAAGTATTTTCCTCATTTTTCCATGGAGCTGCTTATCTTTTTTCAATTTGCATTGCAAGAGATCTCTGTCATTTCAGTGTATTTATTGCAAATACCTTCTCCCTATTTGTGATTTATATTTTTACTTTCTTTGCAGCTTCGTTTGATGAACATTCTGGAATTTAATGTAGTCAAATTTATCAATATTTTCCTTTCATCAATATTTTTCTACATTTTTTTTCTTGGTTAAGACATCTTTATCTAAAGAATATAAAGGGCCAGGCATGGTGGCTCACGCCTGTAATCCCGGCACTTTGGGAGGCTGAGGCGGGGGCATCACGATATCAGGAGATCGAGACCTTCCTGGCTAACACGGTGAAATCCTGTCTCTACTAAACATACAAAAAAATTAGCCGGGCGTGGTGGCAGGCACCTGTAGTCCCAGCTACTCGGGAGGCTGAGGCAGGAGAATGGCGTGAACCTGGGAGGCGGAGCTTGCAGTGAGCAGACATCGCGCCACTGCACTCCAGCCTGGGCTACAGAGCAAGACTCCGTCAAAAAAAAAAAAAATATATAAAGATATGTTGACATGTTTATTTTTTAAATCCTACAGTCTTTTTAAATACATTTTGTACTTTTGAATAATCTTAGATTTATAGAAAGGTTGCAGCAATAATACAGAGTCCCTGTGTTTCTCTTTCTCAGTTTCACCCTTTGTTAACATCTTACATTACCATAGTATATTTGTCCAAGATAAGAAACCAACATTAATCCATTACTGCTAATTGAACTCCAGATTTTATTTGGATTTCACTAGGTTTATTTTCTTTGTTTCCAGTATTCAATCCTGGATCCAGATTGTGTTTCTTTGTCATTTCTCCCACGTCTCCTCTGGTCTATGACAGCTTTTCTTTCTTTTCCTTGTTTTTCATCATCTTGGCAGTCTTGAGGAGTACTGGCCAAGGAAGCTGTAGAATTGTCTTGGATCTAAATTTATCTGATGTTTTTCTTATGATTACAATGAGCTTATGAGTTTTTGGAAAGAATATGACACGGGTAAAGTGCCCTTCTCATCCCAGAATATCAAGGGGGATATCATACCTACATGACATCACTGACGTTGTTAACCTTAATTACTTGGTTAATCACGCCTTGCCAGATTTTTTCACTGTAAAGTTACTGATTTTCTCTCTCCTTACCCTAGTCCTTGGAAGCAAGTTATTATGTCTAGCCTACCAACAAGGAGAAATGTGGTGGTAATTAAGCGCCACGCCTTCGAGGGAGGAGAATCTGCATATTTTAAATGGAATTCCTCTGTAAGGAATATTTGTTTTTCCTTTCCAATTTATTAATTTAACTATTCAGCTTTTTCAGTACGTATTCGTGTGTATATGCATATATATATGTATACACATATAATATTTTAAGTTAGTCTTGTAGCTTTTTTATTTTTAAGTATTTTGTGTGTCTGTAATTGATTTTTGAAAATTGTGTGACGTAGGGTACTAGTTTCATTCTTTTCTATACAGATGGTTAATTGTCCTAATGCATTTAATCTAGCCTCTTGCCCCCACTATAATGACAGTCTGTTGATAAAAATATTCTGTTAGAAATTATTGCTAATCTAGGCCAGGTGCAGTGGCTCAGACCTGTAATCCCAGCAGTTTGGGAGGCCGAGGCAGGCGGATCACGAGGTCAGGAGATTGAGACCTTCCTGACTAACATGGTGAAACCCCGTCTCTACTAAAATACAAAAAAATAGCCGGGCGTGGTGGCACACGGTTGTAGTCCCAGCTACTTGGGAGGCTGAGGCAGGAGAATAGCTTGAACCCGGGAGGCAGAGCTTGCAGTGAACTGAGATCGTGCCACTGCACTCCAGCCTGGGCGACAGAGCTAGACTCTGTCTCAAAAAAAAAAAAAAAAAAAAAGGTAATCTAACAATTAAAAATTTTTATTGATTTAATTTTCATATCAAGAATTTTTGAAGTTTAACATTTTTTGTAATCTATTGGATGTTTTGTGGATTCCTTGTGGGTGTTAAGAACTGTTTATGGCACATATCAGTTAAAAAAAATCTGTTAAGATACACAGTTTTTTGTTTGTTTGTTTGTTTTGAGATGGAGTCCGGCTCTGTCGCCTAGGTGGAGGGTAGTGGTGTGAATGGTGTGGTCTTGGCTCACTGCAACCTCTGCCTTCCGGGCTCAAGCGATTTTCTAGCCTCAGCTTCTCGAGTTGCTGTGTTTACAGGTGCGTGACACCACGCCCGGCTAATTTTTGTATTTTTAGTAGAGATGGGGTTTCACAAAGTTGGCCAGGCTGGTCTCGAACTCCTGACCTCAAGTGATCTGCCCGCCTCGGCCTCCCAAAGTGCTGGGATTACAGGCGTGAGCCACGGCGCTGGCCACAGATTTTATTTTTTAAAGTAAAACTAGAAATGTCTCGGTAATAAGAGGTACTATTTATTAGATGCTTTTTGTGAATCCTATGCTAGAAATTTAGCTACATTATCTCATATAGTTTTCACATCATTCTCACGAGGTCTGTATTTTCCAATTGTACACATGACAAAACTGAGGTGCATGTTCCAAATCCTAGCTAATCAGTAGCAGAGCCAAGTTTAATCCTAGGTTTGGTTTGATTTCTAAGTTCATAGCCAATTTTTTTCAGAAGCCACAGGCTCCGCACACTTTACAACCTAATTCTTTTGATTCAAACATACTTTCAATGAACTACTCATGTTAACAGTCCAAGGAACATTTATTGGTAAGGGTGGTGTCTACTACATCTTGCCTCAGCCAATGTTGATTATTAACAATAGTAGTTTCAAATGGAAATAAATGCACAACTTAAAAACCAAACCTAGCCCAACTGGCAATATAAATATTAAATTATGCTTCAGTGAGAAAATGTGACTGCTTATAAATGAAATTATTAGAAAATAAAATTTACAAGCCTATTTAAGTGATGAAAACTATTTTTAGACAAAGCAATAAACCAAATGAAGCCAGTAAGAGCACCTGCTATTACAACCGTGGAGAATTAAGATGAGACTAGAAAAGAGAATGAGAAAGTAATTTGCAAAAGCAATTTAACATCTTTGAGGTAATAAGGCACACTCACCTCTTTGATAGATATTTGATTTTGAATTTTACTATGCAGAAGACATTTTATTTTAAAGGAAACAATAAAAATTTTAAGTAAAGGATTATAATTACTTTTCAAGAATCTATGTTGTTGACCAATTCCATAATTGGAGAAAATCTTATTAGCAAGACCAAATTCTCATAGAAACTAGGGAACTGGAGAAAAAAATTAAAATGACAGTCACCGAAAACAAGAGAGTTAGAAGGCATTGACTTATAAAACAAACCAGCGTAGATAGTGTTCAACATTTTTGCCAACAGGTTAGCAGTTCTTACAAATTACATTTCTTAATTACTCGGGAAACACTGCAGTGACTTTACCCTGGACAGCCATATTATTTCCCCAAATTTCACATTCTGCAAGTTATGTATCCTTATAAATTATCAAACTGTTCTTCACTGGTTTAGAATTCTGTACCTTCTACTTCTATTTCTCTAACTCATTACTCTAAGGTTTATTAACTAAGTAGTGTTAAAAGTGAGAACAATTTTAAATTTCAATATGAAAATGTGGGTTGTTACCTAAATTTCAACAAATTCTCAAAAGCAAGGATGTTAAAATCACTAATGGTTAGGTGTTACTTTCTTGGCCCATGTTCCCAAAATCGTATGAAATCA
Organism: Pongo abelii; assembly: GCF_028885655.2. Classification (NCBI taxonomy): domain Eukaryota; kingdom Metazoa; phylum Chordata; class Mammalia; order Primates; family Hominidae; genus Pongo; species Pongo abelii. The sequence goes on along the minus strand of NC_072007.2, from coordinate 25,432,988 downwards.
GAAAACAGGTTTTTAGGAAATGACCTGCATAGCCACATCTGTAAGTCAAGTAGCATGAACATTATCTAAAATGCTTTGCAAATGTTCTCTGTTTGGGTCACTTCTGAGGCAATAGAATTGATGGGCATGGTAGGCAGAATAATGGCTTCCAAAGATGTCCAAGTTTTATTCCTGGAACCTGTGAATATTAAGTGGCAAAAGGGAATTTGCAGATATGGCTAAGTAAGAACTTGCAATGGGGAGGTTATCTGGGATTATCTTTGTGAGCCCAATGTAATCAGGAGAATCCTTATAAATCAAAGAGGAAGATAGGAGAGTCAGAGTCAGAAGGGGAGATGTGACCATGGAGGCAGAGGTCAGAGGGCTGCGCCGCTGGCTTTGAAGATGGAGAAAAGAGTCATGAGCCAAGGAATTCCAGAGGCATCCAGAAGCTGGAAAATCTCCTCTAGAACCTCAGAAGAAAGCAGGCTGTGGCTCTCCTGACTATAGCCCAGTGAGACTCATGTCAGATGTCTAGTTCATAAAACTATGAGATAGTAAACATGTTGTTTTAAGCAACAACACTTGTGGCAATTTGTACAGCAACAGCAGGCAACTGATACAAAAGGCACTGGAATACATTTCGCCAGAATAAGTAATTTCTGGTTTTTAAAATGCAGAACACTGAGACACAGAACTATAAAGATTTCCAGGAGAGATTGTCTATAATTACAGTTTTCTTCAAAACAGAGCAACAGAGAACATTTCTATGCATTGGTTCTACAAATATCAATTACACATGTTCTGTTTCAGATTCTGCAAAAGGTTTAAATGCCAGTTTCATCTTACAGTGAAATTTGTCTTAGAAGAAAAAACAAGTTACTCATATTCAAACATTTACTGACCATCTAAACATATACTAAACACTGGGGTTAGCAACAGAAATAAGAGAAGATCTCTTTGAAGTACACAACCTAGTAGAGCATTTTTCTGTTTGTTCATTTTGACCATAAGCCACAGTAGGAACTATATTTTACATTGTAACTCACTATATATACCTTTATAAGCCTGAACCAAAAACTTGACACACTTCAATATTTTCTATTCTTTTCTGGCCTAGTTCGTTTAAAAATGCTATGTAGAAACTATTGAATTGATTTTATAACCCACTAATAGGCTTGAAAAGCACACTAGCTTAGTGAGTAAGTTAGACATGTAGAGAAATAGCAGAGCATGTCACATACTAATGAAGATGACAACAAAGGTAAGTACAAGAAAAGTAGTAAGGTAACATTTGAATGCTTACTATATTCACTGTTCTAAGGGAGTATTGAACATCTGAAGTACCCTAATCAGGTATTCACACTTCAGAGGTAGCTACATAAAAACTTTAAATATTATTATAGGAATCTATACCTAAGAGTTTTTAATTAGCATACAAACATTAGTAAAATGAGCTGTGCTTGAGTTACATGACTGGATAGAATGAGTGTACAGGCACCAACACCCATGTATGAACTTGATGTAAGGATATGCAAATCCAGCAGAAACTAATATCTCTGGAGCAGCATGGTAGGTTCACATCTCCATTTGACCACACACTTTCATTTCAGAGAAGAAAATGTTGCTTGACCCAAACTAGAAGGTTGGCTTATCCTGCTTTCAGAATGTCTTAACAGCCTTAGTATTCTAAGCTTACAAGAGCAGTTGATGTGACTATTTTTGCTTCTTGTTAATACATTTTAGACAAGTCTTAATCTGTTATATAACTTGTTTTCATTATTGACATACCATGGGGTAGCACGGTTACATGGGAGAGGATTGCCATCCAACGCCTACTTGCCTACCTCTAACTGCTGGGAGCTCTCGATATTTGCCAAAAGAACCTGATGATTATTAAATGGTCAACTTGGCTTCTCTCAGTTCCCCAAGAGATTCTGCATTCTGTTCCAAGAAACTTGTATTTCATATTTTAACTGGTATTTGTCAAAAAGAGGCATGCTGTCAGAAACACTTAAACAGAGCTCAGCATTCCACATATTGTACTTAAGCAGTAGCTCTCCCACTTTTAATCAGCGTTCTTAATATCTGTATGTAGTGAATGAGAGGGGTGCTTGTTGAATCTGTAGAATATTGAGCTCTGTTTAAGCAGTTCTGCTACAGTCTTACTCCTTTTTCTCTTCCCACCACCAAACTGGAAAGACAATGTGTCCTGATCATTGCTTTGAAGACCATGGCATGTTCCCTTCTTGCCACACCTGGAATTCTTCTTGATTGTTTTTTCCTGTCTGTCTGTGGCCTAAAATTTGTCCTCACTCTGGCAGTCTCATAAGGACAGAATTATAGAGAATGGGAATAAAACAGTCATAGGTAGTACTATTAGTCATTTGTTAGTTATTATCTGCAGCCTTCCTATAAGAAAGGATAAAAGGCAGCATAAAAGTGCTGAAAACATAACCTATCTCCTTCCCAATCTGAGCTCTAATTCCTCAGGTTCCTTCCAGTGCAATCTATAGATAACTTCCTGCGTATTAGTCCATAATCTTCAAACCTCCTCAATCACCACGGAAATGCCTGACTGTACTTCCTTGGAAATGTCATGAAACTTATAATCACCATAAAAGAGTGACTCCTAATAATTGTGTCAAGTTTGTTTTTCTTGGAGGTCTGAGATTGAAAAGGAAAGAGTAAAAGAGAGAAGGAAGGAAGGAAGGAAGGATGGATGGAGGGTGGGAGGGAGGAAGGAAGGGAGGGAAGGAGGGAGGGAAGAAGAGAGGGAGGGAGGGAGGAAGAGAACAAAAAGGTTCTAGAGACCTTAGAGAATAAAACAAATTATTCTTCCTATAATTTTGATGATTAAAAATTAAAAACAGGCCAGGAGCTGTGGCTCATGCCTGTAATCCCAGCACTTTGGGAGGCCAAGGTGGGTGCGTCTCTTGAGCCCAGGAGTTTGAGACCAGCCTGGGCAACATGGTGAAACCCAGTCTCTACAAAAGATACAAAAATTAGCTGGGCACGGCGGCACGTGCCTGTAGTCCCAGCTACTTGGGGGGCTGAGGTGGGAGGGTTGCTTGAGCCTGGGAAGTTGAGGCTGCAGTGAGCCATGTTCACACCACTGCACTCCAGCCCGGGTGAGGCTCTGTTTCTAAATAAATAAATAAATAAATAAATAAAAACAAGCTAAGCTTTAGGATACAAGACTGCTTGCCTCAGGGACTCCTGGAAAAATTATCCTTCTCTCATAATTCCAATTTTCAGCATAGTGTCTGAACCATGTAAAGATCAATAATTATGCTTAATGGACAATGGATTATCTGAAACAGATTTAAATCTGTTTCGTATGTATGCTTACATTATGTATGCTTAGGACACACAAAGATTTTAATAATATAATAATAACAGCTAAATTTACATAGAACATTTTCTGACTCTGCTTTAGAATGTTTCAAATTTCAATTTCTAAAATCTCCATATTATCTATTTACAAGTATTCAGCTCCTCTGAGAAGTCCTCCCTCACACCCCTTCTTTGTTCGGAGTGTGCCCTAGTTCAAGGTTTTCAGAATACCCCAAGATTCCCTGTTTTTAGGGCCCTTATGAGAATTATCTTTCACTCTTTCTTTGCCTAGATAAAAATCTGGCATGCAATAGGTGTTCAGTAACTGCTGGATGGAGGAATAAATGAATTATTACCACTACTATGGATTTATTTTTTTCCACTAATGACTAATTTTCCTCTTTTTTTGGCATTAAGGCACTTTTTACAGAAATGCAAAAACATTACTTAACGTGAAAAACCACTATTATGATGTTATAATCTTCACTCCAAACAGAAAGACACAAATTGTCTTTTGCAGCGACTGTCTAAATTATGGATTAAAAGTTTCAGTTTCTAAATGTAATTGCTGTGCAGATCTATTCATTTTGTTCATTTTGGATCTCCCTGAAGCACTCCTCTAGCCTTCTACCTTTGAGTTTTGTTTTAAGAACACACTTGTCAGTTGAGATTAAGATAACATTTCTGTGTGAACATAAAAGCTGAGAAAGAATTCCAGTCATGCTGCCAGAGGAACCAGCTGTGCTGTTTAGCTCCTCTAGACAGAGTGCTAGCTGTGCCTCAAACATTGAAGGGAGACAACAGGTACAATTCCTGGGTGAGTAAGGCGTTGCACAACATTCCCTCCAAAACAACAGACATGGCAAGCACCAGGATTAAGGGTAGGCTCCTTGCCTTCTATTAAACATTGGGGAAAAAACTGATGTTTAAAGTAAGTATTTTAGGGTACTGGATGGGTTCCTGCCATACTCTTTAGTCCCTGTTGTGAACCCAAAGTATCTGAGACAGATCTCAGACACTTCAGAAAGTTTATTTTGCCAAGGTTAAGGAGGTGCCCATGACTGTCTCAGGAGGTCCTGATGACATGTGGACATGTGCCAAAAGGTGGTTGGGTTACTGCTTGCTTTTAGACATTGTAGGGAGACATAACACATCCATCAATACAGGTAAGATTTACATTGGTTTGATCTGAAAGGACGGGACAACTTGAAGCAGGCGGCTTCCAGGTCATAGGTAGATTTAAATATATTCTGATTGGCAATTGGTTGAAAGAGTTATTATCAGTAGAAAGGGATGTCTTTGTTATGATCAGGAGTTGAAGACACCAAGGTTTTATCATAAAGATGAAGCCTCCAATTAGCAGGCTTTAGAGAGAACTGTAAATGTTTCTTATCAGACTTAAGGTCAGCATTGATGTTACTGCTGGAAGGGTATGATGAGGCATGTCTGAACCCCACTTCTCATCATGGCCTGAACCAGTCTTTCAGGTTACATTTTAGAGTGCCCTGGCCAAAGAGGGAGTCCATTTAGAATTTTATTCTAATGCTTTGTTTTTTTTTTAAATTCCTGAAATACCATAGCCCAAAATTCTGAACAAGTTGCTTCCCAGGTTCTACTACACTGTATTTTTGCAGTGTTCCCCAAATGGTTTCTCTCAGTAAGGTATAAGACATCTTTATAAGAAATCATGTTTGGTAAAAGTTTGGATTCTCAGCCTGTGAATCCCAAGAGAGTCTGTTTTGGTAGCAGGATTAACCCAGTAAGTTCTGTTTCTGAAAAAACTTCTAAAGTGTTTTTTGGGAGGCAAACACTCAAAAATCAGAAACATTTTGTAATAGCAGAAAATGTAAGTGACTAAATAGTTGAAAAGCATTTTTAATGTTGGTTTGGTAAGCCCATTAAGTCACATTTAGAAGAAAATTACCAAATACAACTTAACCCAGTGCAGCAATAATCATGTTAAAGAATGACTAATGCTCTCAAATAACTTGATCATTGAGAATTTCTCCAACTCACGCAGTACAAATTTAAAATAAGTCATGCAAATTAGTAAAAATTAATTAGACTTATGAATGTAAAATGAATGCACATCTTTTGTTCTGGTTAGATGCTGAAATATGGCAACTATCCTGTCTTTACCAGTGTGCACAGAACCTCAAAGAACATTTTCTGTAAGAATAGGTACTATAAAAACACCCTATTGCTGTGTAATCACATGATGAAATGTCTTCTGCATTGACAGAGCCAAAAGCTAGGATTACATCTAAGTAATTTTGTGTTCTTCTTAGAATCATCCAAATCCTTTTAAGGGGATCTATAACCAAAGCCTTTGTAATCTTAGGTGGAAATTTGACTTACAAATGCAGCCTTTTGTTGATTTAAAACTTTTAATAACATTTGATGTTTGATATATTTTAATTTCCAGAATTTCCATTACTAAAAATTAATATTTAAGGATTCTTCCCAGAAGCCTTTACATGTTTAAAGACAACAAATAAAACAATTACTTATTATCTCCTTTATGGGAGATGTCTAACTTTACAGTATTTTTTTCTTCATTTTAGATTTGACCCAGTCATTGCCAAATTAATAAAATGCCTTTTATAATTATCCAGAAATACAGAACTCCTAAAGTGAAAGCAAAAAGAACTAAAAAATTATTTATGTTGGAGTGATGAAAATGTTCTAAAACTAAATTGTGGTGATGGTTGTACCACTTTGTGAATTATTAAAACCACTGAACTGTGTACTTTAACAGGGTAAATTTTATGGTATTTTAATTATATCTCAATAAAGCTGTTAGAAATAATTTATTAGGTTTATATTAAATGCTTGTGATGGCTAATACTGAGTGTCAACTTGATTGGATCGAAGGATACAAAGCATTAATTCTGGGTGTGTCTGTGTGGGTGTTGCCAAAAGAGATTAACGTTTGAGTCAGTGGGCTGTGGAAGGTAGATCCACCCTTAATCTGGTGGGCACAAACTAATCAGCTGGCAGCGAATATAAAGCAGGCAGAAAAATGTGAAAACAAGAGACGGCCTAGCTTCCCAGCCTACATCTTTCTCCTGTGCGGGATGCTTCTTGCCCTTGAACAGCAGACTCCAAGTTCTTCAGTTTTGGGATTCAGACTGGCTCTCCTCGCTCAACAGCTTGTAGACAGCCTATTGTGGGACCTTGTGATCGTGTAAGTTAATACTTAATAAACATATATATATGTGTGTATTTATTTAATAGGATATATATATATCCTATTAGTTCTCTCCCTCTTAGAGAACCCTGACTAATACAGTTTTCGGTACCAGGAGTGGTTCTAGAGGAACAGAATATTAAGGATGGTGTTCTTTCATTGATTTTGGGGATTCTGAAATTGGCTGCTTAATATGATTAGACCCAAAAATGCCAGGGACTCTACTTCTAATAGTATGGAAAAAACTGATAGTCCTTGTTGAAAACTGTTTAAAGAGTTATGCAAAATAAATGCATTTGAGACTCCTGATTCACTGCTCATGAGAGGCAAGGGGTTTAGTGACTTTATACATAATTCCTTTGGCCATATGTGGAGAACCAAAGAACATAATGAAGCTGGTTGGTTGCTCCTGTTCAGTGGACAAAGTGATGAAAGAAAATGTTGAACTCAGGGATTCTGTCTCCTGGCTTCAGAAGCAGATACTGAGCCATAAGTATGCTAAGATTGCCCTGAGTGAGAGTCTTATGTCCTGTAGAGAAAGAGTTGAAATTGTGGAAAAAGAGACCGAAGCTCTTATCATGCAAGTGGCTGACCTGCAATGAAAGATGCACTCACAGCCTCGCCAGGTGCCTACTGTTAAAGTGAGGGCATTGATTGGAAGAGAATGGAACTCCGCAACTTCAAATGGGATCGTGTGAAAGGACCCTGATAAAGCAGGGGACACTGAGTCTGTAAACTCTGATGAACCTTTTTGCCAGAAGGAAGAGCTTCCTCATCCCCAGTAGTGGCAACATCCTCTCCCCAACCCAGGCTGCCATCAGCCTTTCCAACTTTGTCTGAGGAGATAAACCCTACACTGCCTGAGGCAACAGTGATGGCCTCCCGGGAGGCAGCTGCCAGGCATGATAATGTTGACTCTCCTCAGAGCCACCCTCAACACCTCTGTTTGCTTTTAGACCTGTGACTACACTAAAGTCCCTATGGGTCCCTAGAGGGAGGTTCAGAGTGTGACCCATGAGGAGATGTGCTACACTCCAAAAGAACTGTTTGCGTTCTCTAATTTATATAAACAACAGTCTGGAAAACAGTCACGGGAATGGGTATTAAGGGTATGGGATAATGGTGGAAGGAACATAGAGTCGCATCAGGCTGAAATTAATGATTTGGGCCCACTAAGTAAAGACTGTGAATTTAATGTTGCAGCTCGGGGAGTTAAAAAAGGTCCTAATAGTTTGCTTGGTTAGATGAAATATGGGTTAAAAGATGGCCCACTGTGGGTGAGCTGGAAATGCCTGATCTCCCTTGGTTTAATGTCAAGGAAGGGATCCAAAGGCTTAGGGAGATTGGGATGGTGGAGTGGATTAGTCACTTTAGACCTACTCATCCCAGCTGGGAGGGTCCAGAAGATATACCCTTGAACAATGCCTTGTGAAATAGATTTGTGAAGGCAGCACCTGCATCTTCGAAGAGCCCTGTAATTGCTCTTCTCTGTATGTCAGATCTAACAGTGGGAACTGCAGTCACTTAACTAAAAAATTTAAATACACAGGGAATAATTGGATCCCGAGGTGGCAGGGGCCAAGTGGCAGCACTCAGCCATCAAAGCCAAGCTGGGCGTAGCTACCATAATGGACAGCAGAGGCAAAGCGGCAATCAAAATAGTCTGACTCATTTAGAGCTCTGGCATTGGCTAATTAATCATGGTGTTCCTAGAGGTGAAATTCGTAAGAAGCCTACTGCATTCCTACTTAAATTATCCAAACAGAAAACTTCTAGGTTGAATGGACAAAAGACTAATTTGAATTATAAAAACAGAGAATCACGGCCCCTCAATCAATTTCCAGTCTTGAGCCAGTTTACAGACCCAGAAACTGTTGAATGAAGGGGAAGCTGGGTCCCCTTGAGGAAGGACCCCACTACGCTACTGACAATTTATGCAGTGAAGCTTTCTCCCATCCCTCCCCAAGGAGACATTTGGCCTTTTAGCAGGGTAACTGTGCACTGGGGAAAGGGAAATGATCAGACATTTTGGGGACTACTGGACACTGGCTCTGAGCTGAAGTTGATTCCAGGGGACCTCAAGCATCACTGTGGTCCTCCAGTTAAAGTAGGGGCTTATGGAGGTCAGGTAATTAATGGGGTTTTAGCTCAGTCTGACTTACAGTGGGTCCCTGGACTCATCCTGTGGTCATTTCCCCAGTGCCAGAATGTATAATTGGCATAGACATACTTAGCAGCTGGCAGAACCCCCACATTGGCTCCCTGACTGGTGGTGTGAGGGTTATTATGGCGGGAAAGGCCAAATGGAAACCATTAGAGCTGTCTCTACCTAGAAAAATAGTAAATTAAAAACAATATTGTATCCCTGGAGGGATTGTGGAGTTTAGTGCCACCACCAAGGACTTGAAATATGCAGGGGTGGTGATTCCCACCACATCCCCATTCAACTATCCCATTTAGCCTGTGCAGAAGGCAGATGAGTCTTGGAGAACGACAATGGATTATCATAAGTTTATCCAAGTGGTGACTCCAATTGCAGCTGCTGTACCAGATGTGGTTTCATTGCTTGAGCAAATTAACACATCTTCTGGAACCTGGTATGCAGCCATTGACTTGGAAAATACCTTTTTCTCCTTTCCTGTCCATAAGGCCCACCAGAAGCAATTTGCCTTCAGCAGGCAAGGTTAGCAATATATCATTACTGTCCTACCCCAGGGGTATATCACCTCTCCAACTATGTGTCATAATTTTATTCAGAGAGAACTTGATCGCTTTTTGCTTTCACAAGATATCAGGCTGGTCCATTACATTGATGACATTATGCTGATTGGATCCAGTGAACAAGAAGTAGCAAACACACTGGACTTATTGGTGAGACATTTGCATGCCAGTGGATGGGAAATAAATCTAACTAAAATTCAGGGACCTCTACCTCAGATAGATCAGTATAACAAGAAAAAACATGTCGGCTGACAATGACTACACATTTTGTTTATTTACCATGTGTTTTCATGCTCTATCTTTGTGAATATTCAAGCCAAGTTTCCATCACATTTGTAGAGTATGTTTTAGAAGGCATTTCCACACTGAGTGTGAAATTGGGCTTAAGGATTTGAAAGGTCCGTATGATTCTGAATTGAGTAAGAACTGTGACGTGGTTTAGCTCTGTGTCTCCACCCAAATCTCATGTTGAATTGTAATTCCCAATGTTGGCAGAAAGATTTAGGGATTGGATCATGGGCTCGGATTTCCCCCTTGCTGTTCACGTGATAGTGACTGAGTTCTTATGAGATTTGATGGTTTAAAAGTGTGTGGCACTTCCCCCTTAGCTCTCTCTCCTGCCACCATGTTAGGACATGCTTGCTTCCCCTTCACCCTTCTGCCAAAATTGTAAGTTTCTTGAGGCCTCCCAGCCATGCTTCCTGTGCAGCCTATGGAACTGTGAGTCAATTAATTCTCTTTTCTTCATAGATTACCCAGTCTCAGGTGGTTATTTATAGCAGTGTGAGAATGGAATAATACGAACTCCAAAACATGGAAAATCAGTCCTATTGTAATAACTTTTGTTGTGGTATCTATGGATGTGTACTGAAGAAAAAACAAAAAGCTTAATGCTAGAATATTTTACAAGAAGCGTACCATTTAAAACATATTAAAATAAGTATATTTCTAAAGCAGGTTTCTTTTGTTCATATAATTTAATCAATTTTATTACCAGTATTATTGTCCTCCCCCTAGGGTAGTCATAACTGTTCTGTGAAAATAAAGGCCAGTCTTGGCTAAGGAGACTATGATCCCATAAGACATGCCAGCATTGTGGCAACATGGGATTCTGTACTTTAAGCTCATCTCAAAGAAGTAAGTTCCTGTAAATCTCAACTTGGTCAAGGTCCTTCTCACCATTCAACTTCTTTAATGACTCCATTCTAGATTGTTTCTTTTCCCATCATTTAAGTAACACACACCCCATAAGTAGTTAGGTGTTTTCAGGGGAGGAGAAGGAGTCAGTATTGGTAATTGTCTTTGAGAATCCCATTTGGTGATTTCCTGAGTTTTTGATATGCCAAGTGCACATCACCAATGATCTGTACTTAAAAACCTCTATGTGTGTCAAGACACTCTGAGTATCCTGAATGTTGCTCAGAGCCATTTACATTCTTGTAAAAATATGCATCAGTGGTAAGATTGCAGAGATTGTACAAAACCAAAATGAAGAACACATATTTCCAATGTTAAACTAGACTTGCTACACAGAAAGCAACTCTATAGCATTCTGAAGTCAAAGGGCAATGAGGAATGTTAGAAAATGGCAACCATTACCGAAAGACTCACCCCCCAGAGCAACAAGAATGGAGAAGTATCCAGACCAAACTGGCGATTTGGTCTGGATTTATACTTTATACTACAGTATTTATATTTTATGATGATTTATTCCTCAGCATAATGATTGGATTATTCACCGTCTTCCTTGACTTCTTAATTTGAACATATAATACACATTCCCAGCTCTTTTTGGCGTTCCTTAGAGTAGAACATTTTCCTTATTTTGTTATACATGTACACTGCACTAGCAACTCTCAAACCAAGAAGTCGAGAGACTTTTCCTTTTTTTTTTAAGAGCAAAGGAACAGAAAACTCTCTGTTACCGGGAACACCGTATTCATGGAGTATTTTCTCTCCAGAGTCAGATGCTAATTTGATCTATTTGATTGCCTGGAAATAGAGATGGGTTTTAAACACAGAGGAAATTTACTCCAGAGGCTGTGAACATGTGAACATAATCACGGAATGAATCCTGTAAGTTGAAATACTCATAATCTGACTTGATGAATTCTTGTATATAGGAATATAAATATTAAACAGTATAAATGTGCATGTACCTGCATAAGAAAGTAGACAACAAATAGTGGCTATCATGGCTATTAGTAGAAAATGGACAAAGATAACCATGTTCTAATTTTGCTTTCAACCATACCCAAATATCTGGGGATCATCTTCGATATTTGCTTGATTTCAGTCTTTGTAACAAAGAATATGTAATTTTAATGAGAAAAATCTGTTGATAATGATTTTAAGAGAATCATCATATTGAGCATGGAACAAGGCTCTTGGAAACATGTAATAAAGACATTTCATGACCTTGTGAAATTCCCACATTGCATGGAAAAGTTTTTGAAGTAGAAGTAAACATTTTGAAGACTAAAACTATAATTACTAGTCATGAGATAGTTGATTATGATAGGCATTTTCAGACTGTGAAACTCAAACCTGCTCACAGATGCCTTCTCAGATGATTTCAGTAATTTTTAATTCCTGAGTAATTGTAAAATCCATTTATATTTTGGAAAGAGCAGAAATAGCACAAACGTTACCATTTCACTCTATAAAACGGGAATACTGTATGCCAAACAGTTTTCTACATGAGTCATCAAGATCAACAATTAGGTCTCCATGGAAACACAGGCATTTAAAAGCCTCTAATATTTATTTTACTTTATATTATTTTATTATTTATTTTTTAAATTGCAGTAAAAGATGCACAATATAAAATTTACTATTTTCACCATTTTTAAGTGCATAGTGGCATTAGTACCTTTAATATATATATATTTCTGTTTTAGAAACAGGATCTCACTCTGTTGCCCAGGCTGAAGTGCAGTGGTGCCATCATAGCTCACTGCAGCCTCCAATTCCCAGGCTCAAGGAATCCTCCCACCTCAGCCTCCTGAGTAGCAGGGATACCTTTAAAATTTTGTGCAACTATTACCACCACTCATCTTCAGATTTTTTTTTAATCTTACAAAACTGAAACTCTGTATCCATTAAATAGTAACTCTCCATTCAACCCTCTCCATAGTTTCTGGAAACCACCTTTCTACTTTTTCTCTATGAATTTGACTACTCTAGGTCCCTCATATAAATGGAATCATACAGTATTTATATTTTTATTATGATTTATTCACTCAGCATAATGTCTCCAAGGTTCATCCATGTTATAGCATATGCCAGAACTTCCTTCCTTTTTAAGGCTGGATACTATTTCATTGTATGTATATACCATGTTTTGTCTATCCAGTAATCTATCAATGGGCACTTAGATTGCTTTCAGGTTTTGGCTGTTGTGAATAGTGCTGCTATGAACATGAACGTACAAATATCCGTTCATGCTATCAGTTCTTTTAGGTACATACACAGAAGTGGAATGGATCACATGGTAATTCCATGTTTAATTTTTGAGGAACCATCGTACTATTTTCCACAGCGTCTGCATCTTTTCACATCCCACCAGCTATGTACAGGGGTTCCAATTTCCTTAAAAACACTTGTTACTTTCTGTTTTTAAATATTAACTATCCTAATAGGTGTAAAATGGTATCCCACTGTGGTATTGATTTGCATTTCCCTAATAATTAGACATGTTGAGCATCTTTTCATGTGCTATTGTCCAGTTGTAAATCTTCTTTTGAGAAATGTTAATTCAAGATCTTTGACCATCTTTAAATCAGGTTGTTTGTTTTTTTTGCTATTGTTGAGTTTTCTTTATATATTCTGGATATTTACCCCTTATCAGATGTATGATTTGCAGATACTTTCTTCTGTTCATGGGTTGCCTTTCATTTTGTTGACAATATCCTTTCATGCACAAAAGTTTTTTTTAATTTTGATGCAATCCAATGTATGTATTTTTTTATCTTGTTGCCCTAATATTTTATTTAACAAAATGGCATTCAGTTGAATTGGTCAAGGTTATAGTATAGTCAGTTATACTCTGGGCAATTTTCCATACAGACTAGATGAATTTAAATGCATGATGATTATGTACTCTGTCACCCCGGCATACTGCAGAATTGGTGCACAGCTTCATCTAAGTATGGACAGGTTTTCTTATTTTGGTAATTTTTTTTCCATTTGATTTCTACCTGCATTTTCAAATAAAATTACTGTTTAATCTGAAGTTTTAAGTATTAACTTAGGTAAAGGAACTAATATTCAGAAAGGTTTTTTTTTTTTTTTTTTTTTTTTTCCGAGACAGAATCTCACTCTGTCACCCAGGCTGGAGTGCAGTGGTGCCATCTTGGCACCACTGGTTTTTGTTTTGAATACCTCCTGGGTTCAAGTGATTCTCTTGCCTCAGACTCCTGAGTAGCTGGGATTATAGTCGTGTGCCACCATGCCTAGCTAGTTTTTGTATTTTTAGTGAAGATGGGGTTTTACCATGTTGGTCAGACTGGTCTTGAATTCCTGGGCTCAAGTGATCTGCCTGTTTCAGCCTCCCAAACTGCTGGGATTACATGTGTGAGCCACTGTGCTCGGCCTGAAAGGTTTTTCTCATTGCCATTATTCATACTTCTTAGATCTACTACATACAAATATCTAGAAATTTTCCTCCAAGGCTGGATAGTATTCAAATTAATTTGTTCTATAGTCAGTTCAGTTTCTAGTCGTGTGTTATTTACACATAAGAGAGGAATGGAAATATTCTGAAACTCTAACCCACCTGTAAAAACTCCAGACTTTTAGGAAGAGTCAAATTCAAAGATCCTGTGATAGTTTGAGTTTACTGCTTAGTGCTTTGGTTATAAGTAAAGAGACCAGAATCAAATACCTGATCCAATGAATAAAGTTGGATAGCTTCCTCATCATACAAACACACACACACACACACACACACACACACACACACACACACACACACACGGTGAAGAAACTAGAAATAACCCAGTACTTCCAACCAACAGGCTGTCTATAGATCTTAACCAAAGTGGTGGATTTCAAGAATGCATTAAAACAAGCAAAACAGGTTGTCCCACTTTCTACTTGGGTGGGCCACCTATAGGGCCTTTGACATTTACAAATATCTAATGTTTGACATCATCTAAATCAGTTAAGATAGTGAGTAGGCTCCAAATATACTAACATTTTACATGTAGGAGATTTTAAAATATGTATTTTCAGAAAGCCCACGTAAGAAAAAAAAATAACTTGTTTACAAGTTGGCTGAGATCTAGCCAGTAAGATTTTAGGATTTCTAGGTAGAAGCTCCATTCCAAAAATATTTAATTATCAATTAATACCAAAGATATTTAATTATCTTTTGTAATCTAAATACATTCCTTGTTAGATGCCCAGTCTTTTAGGTCGGAAAGGATTTTGGTCTTCTAATATCCTGTTAAAAAAATGAAAGCTCAAAAAGTTGACATCATTATCAGCTGAAATAAGCCAGGAGCCAATTATGAGCTCTTGTGGAAATAAGGCATTTGATAGTAGACTTGGAGATCAAGATGTTCCAAGGTAGAAGAGAGAGATGTTAAAACAGTGTGGATCTGCACCTCTCTCAACTGAAAATTCAGATGAATTGAAAAGTTAAATTTAAAAAAAAATGCTTTAAAATACAGTTAAAAAAAGCTTTAGAATAGTTATAAAAATGGTTTCTCTCTCTCTCTCTCTCTCTCTCTCTCTGTGTGTGTGTGTGTGTTTAGGTATCTGGATTCAGATAACTTTCTAACACAAAACAAAAAGTTATTACTACCAAAAATCACTCAAAAAACTACAAGTAAAATTAAAAGACATACTGGGAAAACAGTCACCTCAGACATAAGAGTTGATGTTTTTTATATTGATTTAAGCAAGCCTAAGGCATGGTATCTTAGAAATAACAAAGTCACAGAAGACTAAATGTCATATTCATGGTAAAAAATTTATAGAAGAATAAATGTCATGTATCTTAGTCCTTGACAGAGAGACAAAATCATAGGGAAAAATGTACAATTGAAAAATAATAATCTTGTGTTGGCAATGAGCGATGAAAAAACAAACATGTGATACCAAGGATTTATTTGATGGGTCATGCCATTTTCCCAATCAGTATAATCACTTGATTAGAGGTGGCCCTAAGGAGAGCCTGCTCTTACTGAGCCATTTCTCAAAGGCCATTAGGATTTAGCTGGTAAACAAAACGTGATTAATGTGGCATGGCTACCGTCACTTTTGTGGCAGTATAAACACATAGCTTTTGCGAAGGCCCTACGTTAAAGGGAACATGTATCTATACGCCTGCATTGTTCTGTGTAAATCATGAAGTAATTCTCAGGGATTGACTTATTTTCTGGTGAAGATAAGTGCTTTTGTGTTTCCCTTCTTTTGTAGTTTTCTCCCTAACAGCCTGTTTGGCTCTGAACAAATGAGGACAGTTAACAAAATATATGTGTGCATACTTTTTAAACCTGTACTTTAACCTCACTTCAGCTTCTTTCCTGTTTAGATCGCAAACGTTGTTAGAGACTGACCAACATGTCAGTTTTGTCTGTATTCTCTAAATTGCGTATTGTCTGTTCACCAGAGCTCTTACTCAGGTTAAGTCTGGGTTAATTAACTGTGTTCCTTTTTCTAAGGCAATAAATCTCAATCATCTTGTTTTTCTGTTGTCTTGGCTGTAATTTTGATCTTATAGTTAAAAATTTGTATAAGATCTTATAAAGATCTTACAAAAATCTTATAATGTCTTATAGATCTTATAATTCCTTTAAAGGGAACTGTAATTTGGAATGCTTTTCTCATAAATAAACACAAATTAGAATTTGCTTCAGATGATGACAAGATCTCAGATTGAGGTCTGTAGATAGCATCTTGAGTGTCCAAAATAGCTTTCTTTGAATTCTGCATCATTTAGATGCCAGTCTTATAATGGATCTCTCAGTCACATCAACGCCCAAGTCTATGGTGATGACAAGGTTTGTGCAAAGTGGATGCCAAGTGACTGCACAATAAAGGTTTTTGAGTAGTTGAAATAGATAAGTCTTGAGGCAATCAGTACATCTGTACCACATTCATGTGGCAAATGCTGCTTTATGGAGATGTTTCTAATACTGACCTACAATAATTCAGCCAAGGTAAGTGAGCACTAAATATGCAATAAAGAAATTTGCTGCTTTCAATTTTAGCAATCAATAAAATAAAAATTATTTGATGTTGATTTCAACAAAGCCACAATGCTAACTGAAATGTTAAGCAAACAAATAGTCTTTTTCGTTTTTCACGTCTTAGATTGGCACTTGAAGATTGCTTGTTGGGTAAATTGTGATTATTCTGAGCTAACTGTCTTAACAATTCTGCTTTATGTAGTATATAAATGTAAGAGGCAATTCTTACATTAGTGGGATTCATGAAAATATACATAAACAGATCAAACATAAAACCAGACCTAAGGCTATATCGTTCTGTCATCAAACTCAGTATCATTGATCACATTGAATTATTAATTTGATTATTTAAATTGTTTTTGCTTGATTATTCTTGGAATTTTACTTGGTTTCATGGCTGTAGTTATGTTACAAATTTAAAATATTTATTCTTAGTTTTATTTGTATTTAATATTATACCTAAGGGATTTTAGTCTAAGCATTTTTTCTTTAAATTGGATCTAAGAGATAAATGAGAATTTTGCAAAAAAAAACCTCAAGTAAACAACAACAAAAGATTCCTCTCATTTATTCAAAGGATCATGAAGAAGAACCCCAACTAAAAAAACATCCTTGAGAAATATTCCACCCATTCAAGCTGTAGTAACACTACTGTTAGCCAGATAAAATATACATTTTTGAAAATAAACATTTTATTTGGTGATTTCCCAATACCATAAGAGTAGGTGATAGAAGCCAATGATTCATTTTTACTGCTTATTTTCAAATGAAAGCTGTAATCTTCATATCTTATTTTAGAGAAGTACTGAAATCTTGCATTATGAAAAACATCCATATAACTGCTATACCATATTCTTAGAAATGTTCTTACTATAAGCAGAAATTCTTACTTGATTTTCTTGCCTGCCTTTGGTTATATTTTCAAAATGTGTGCCTTGTGAGGATGTTGCAATAGGAATACTAACATTATTACTGCTAATAACACTAATGAAGTAGAGCTGATAAAGCCTTGGGATTTTGTAGGGTTGAAAACCTTATAAAATGCTTTCTCATATGTTAATTCTCACAACGGTATTTTGAAGAAGGTCTACGACTCAATTTACAGGTAAAGAAATTGAGGAGAAATTGAGGCAAACAAGCTTACCCAAGGTCGTAGAGTTAGTGAGTAATTTAACAAAGGAGACTTTATCTTGGCAACTTCTGACAATTATTGCCTCTTCTTTTTCTCTTATTGCCCCAAACCATTCTAACAATCCTCCCTCTGTCCTTCCTGCCCCCAGCTTCTCTCCCCTTCCAGATGATCCTTCATGAAGCTACAAGAATCCCTTCCTTCCTTCCTTTCTTCCTTCCGTCTTTCCTTCCTTCCTTCCTCTCTCCCTTCCTCCCTCTCCCTCCCTCCCTCCCTCCCTTCCTTCCTTCCTTCCTTTTCTTCCTTCTTTTCTTCCTTCTTTCTTTCCTTTCTTCTTCTGTGCATGTGTGTGTGTATACTTGTGTGTGTGTGCGCGTGTGTGCTTGTGTGTGTGTGCGTGTGCGTGTGCATGTATGTGTCAGACTCTCACTCTATTGCCCAGGCTGGAATGCAGTGATGCAATCCTGGCTCACTGAAGCCTCGACCTCCTGGGCTCGGGTGATCTTCCCACCACAACTTCCTGAGTAGCTAGGGCTACAGACGCACACACACCATGTATTTTTTGTAGAGACAGGGTCTTGCCATACTGCTCAGGCTGGTGTTGAACTCCTGGACTGAAGTGATCTACCTACCTCAGCCTCCCAAAGAGTTGGAATTACAGGGGTGAGCCATCACGCCCAGCTAAATTATTTTCTTATAGAAATAAACCTGAGTCTGTCAATCCCCTTCTCATTAAAGAGCCTCTGCTAGCATTATTGACTGAAGGGCAGAGTATCACGAGCCTGACATCTCTCTTCATCCTCACCTTGTAGCCATCTTTCATTACAATCACTGCAAGTTGCATAGGATGAAGGGCAAATAACCCAAGAATGTCCCATTAGATGGGCAATAGGCAATTATAGCATTGAAGCATAATGGTATTGTCAAAATTACTTGAATCAATTTCACGTATTGTTGTACTATCTCAAGCAGTTCTTTTTGCTCTCACATAAATTCCTATTTGCTTATTTAAGGTCCCCTTGTGAAGAAACTTGCTGTGATTATGAGCTAATAATGCTTCAGATATTTCAGTCATGATATGCTTAGGCCAAGTACAGGACACGCTGCTATTGCCATGGAAATTACCAGGTGCTTTCATTTTTCTGTGTCTGGAATGTCCTCCTTGCCACAACTTGCCTGGCAAACCTATCCTTACATTTTAGCTCAACTGTATTGTGATGTCTTGCTAACTACCTTAGGCAAGGTTAGGGTATTTATCTCATCCTCTTGTCTAGCATTCTGTCCATTCCTCCAGAAGATCAGCCATCCTCTATTTGCAATGTTTTTAGAAAGCTGCTACATGTAAGGAAGAGAAACAAAATCATCTATAATTCTATTACTTATTAAAAAATTAGTATAATTTTGGCTTTACTCATTGCAAGTTTTTCTAGGATCTAGCTGTTTTTCTCTTTTTATTTGATAATTCAGTAATCCTACTATACATATGAGTGCCTTCTGCTTCCTTTCATTATTTCATGTCTTTGAAACCATCAGTTTTAACATCTGCATACTGTTCAATTATGTATCACTGATTATTTATCACTTCCCAAATCTTTCAAAATATGTTAATTTATTTAGTTCTTCTTTAATTATATATATTTGCAGCTCCAATTCTGTCACTAAGCTTGGCATGTTAAATATTCAGTAAATTAGTGGTTAAAAAATCTTCTGGCTGTCCGGAAACTGATGCGATTTCCCTATTATCTTACTATTTTGATGATAATTACAAATACTAATTTGGGATTTGTGACTAATTTCCCCAATATTAGTTGAAAATTTATGATGAGGTGGGAAATGGAGCGAGAAAGGTAGAAAAGCTCTCTGGATATTTTAGTTTGGAAACATACAATATTACAGTTCGTGTGGTTATCATGTCCATTCCAGATAGACGATTGTGTTTACAAGTGTTGCTCCTTCCTGAAATATTTCCTTTGCCTCTATCAATAGCAAACATTATTTATGAATGCCACTAATGGAATAGAAAGAAGAAGATGCCAACATATTTTACAAAATATCTAATGATTTATGCTTAGATAGATATCAAGCATGTGGCATGCAAATATTTTTAAAAATATTAAATTAATAGTAAACTGAAAAGGTTTACTCCTTCAGAAAAGGGAGAATTGTCTTGTGGCTCAAGGAAATGTCACTGAATGAGTAAGTGAGAGTTAATTATAGAAAGCTTTGCCTAAGTTTTTGGCCTTTTTAACCAACATCAGGATTTGCTTCACCCATCCGTGGAAGGTGGGAGTGGGGAATGGGATAACAGATGAGTGGGTGAAACACCTTCCATTTGACAACATATATATATACAAAGGGTCAGTGAAGCTAGCTGATATGGCTTGGCTGTGTCCCCACCTAGAATTTCATCTTGAATTGTCATAATCCCCATGTGTCAAGGGACAGGCCAGGTGGAGATAATTGAAACATCGGGGCGGTTTCCCTCATACTGTTCTCATGATAGTGAGTGAGTTCTCACAAGACCTGATGGTTTTATAAGGGGCTTCCCTCTTCGCTTGGCTCTCATTCTCTCTCCCGCCGCCATGTGAAGAAGGATGTGTTTGCTTCTCCTTCTGCCATGATTGTAAGTTTCCTGAGGCCTCCCTAGCCATGTGAAACTGTGGGTCTATTAAACATTTTTTCTTTATAAATTACCCAGTCTCAGGTATGTTTTTATTAGCAGCATGAGAACAGACTAATACACTAGCTGACTCTGACAAATAATTGTTTGCTAAAATAAGTGATATATCTGGAAAACTGTTGGTGTTGGTATTTTATACATTGGCTTTCATCACATAGTAAGAAACATAATATGGAAATAGTCTGGTATAGAGGAAGAAACAAGGAATTTGGATTCAGGCATGGGTTCAAATTTCATTTTCATTTTTTATGACTTCTGAGATCTTAGACCAGTTATTTAACCTCTTTGATCTTTAGATTTCCCATCTATAAAATTGTCAAGTTGATATAAAAGTAAAAAGAGGCAAGCACTTAGCATCTGACACACAGTAGGCATTCAAAAAGTGGGAGCTATTATTATCATCATATTATCTTACATATTGGCATATAAAAAACAAATAGAAAAACTTGGGTTTTGTCTGAAATAAAAAGCAATTGACATGAGAAACATACTGAGAAGAATAGGTTATCACAGGACTCCTGGCATTTTTTTTAAATATCATCTGGAACTTAGTTTATCTGATATTGTTTTAAATCCATAAACCTCTCTATTTTGGGGCACAGGCCCCCTGAAGGACATCTGAAAACTTCCAATGCACCTATCATTGACTGAATCAATAAACAGGGTTTCTGGTCCACAAAAAATAGGAATCTCCAAAATGACACCTTTAGTTGCATAAAATTGGGGGTAGTAGCTGCTTTGAAATTCTACCCTTGAATTATTCCATCTGAAGGCTCTAATCTGAGTCCAGTAAAAACCTCTTGCAAATGAGATCTACCAACCAAAGAACATAACTGTGCTCAGATTCTCCTTTGTACTTAGAATATTTTTCTTCCCAACTATATCAGTAGAAAGAGCTTTGCATATTCAAGAGAGAACAGTAAGCTCACAAATAAAGACTCTTCCTCCATGTCCTGTTCTTTATTTTGGACAAGACACTAATGAACATATGGAAACGTCAAATCCTTTTGGAAGGAAAGACATATTAATGAAAATGGGAGGAATAAAAAGGGAGGTTGTGGGAAGAAGAGAGATGTGAATAAAGTATTTATTTAATTAAAATATACAAGAAGACTAAATTTGAGGTTCATGAGATAGATATAAATTAACTTTCTATCCAAAATGGATTTTGGAGAAAGTAAAATCAAAGTAATTTGGCTGGGATTTGTTTAGTACTGTGTGAATGTGACTGATTCAGAAGAATGGTTCATTCAGTTATGCCCAAACATATGCAGTATCTCTTTAAGAACTATCATTTCCTTTTGTAAATTGGCAATTATCTTTCCTAATACATTTATACCAAGAAAGAAATTTGCTAGCTGGGATACATGGGAAGGTACGAATCATTGATGGATGAATCCTCTGTTTAATTTGAAAAGACAATCAAGTCCCCTTTTCCTGAAGAATGCTTTCTCTCAGATTTTAGTAAACAATTGGTACCACCCCCTCCTGCCCATAACTTTTTCCCAGAGTAAATAGGAAGGGTGTCATTTTCACTATTACTCTTAGAGTAATAGACTTCTGCTGTTGTCTTAAATCAAAACTTCTCATTCGTGAGCAGACAAAGCCTTTTTACACGTGCCCCTCCTAACCATCTATGAAGATGCTTTTCTCTATTCCATGACTGAACTAAGTGAGTTCAAGGGTTTTTAAGTAACCTGTCCAGTGGCATGCTATTGGTGAGAAGAAAATGGAAATGGAGGCCTCAAAAATCCTAGTCTATATTCTCATGAACTCATTGAATCAATTCAATGTCATCTTGGAAGGCCACAGACAACTGTGGCAAGGAATGCAGGCAGTAGACATTCATGTTGGGAGACTGGCAGATAAGACGCACAAGAAAAAGCTTAGTAGCAACAAATGCTTTATGGTCTAAATTGGTATAGGTAGCCAAAAGGAAGTTAGTAATTTTGAGAACATCAGATCAGGAACATAGAAACAAGGTGTTAGAATGAGGGAAAGGTCACCTGGAAGAAGTGGAATATAAACAACAGAGAAGATACTCTTTGAAGACACTTCATTTTGGTCTCAGACAGGCATGCAATGAGATAAGAAGATTGCTATGGTCTGAGTATCCGTGTCTCCAAAACTCATACGTTGAAGTCCTGACCCCCAGGTGATGGTATTAGGGGGTGGGGCCTTTTGGGAGGTGATTAGGTCAGGTGATTATGGAGCCCTTGTGAATGGGATTAATGACCTTGTACAACAGGACCCAGGAAGTTCTTTTAACCCTTGCCACCATGTGAGACAGTGAGAAGACGCCATCTACAAACAAGAAAGGGGACCCTCACCAGACACCAAACCTGCCAGAGCCTCAACCTTGGACTTCCTGGACTCCAGAACTATGAAAAATGAATTTCCATTGTTTATAAGCTACTTTGTCTATGGTATTTTGTTATAGCCAGCAGCCTGAATGGACTAAGACAAAGATTTTATCTATTTTATACTGTGAATGACTGTCAAGTAGAGTCTTAGCAGTTAAGATGATTTTGACTCTTATGTAGTCATCATTTATTCTACATTGTATTCAAGTTTGAACTTTCTATTGAGGGCTGTATTTCACAAACATCAACAACTTTTTACCCCTCCTGGAAATTACCACAAGAAGTAAAAACTAAAAAGGGAAAAAGTAGAGATGGAGTGCTAGGTAATGAGCTAGGATTACTCACCAGATATGGGACTGTCTGAATTTCCATTGTGTGATCAAATTCTTTTTCTGAAGCACTGGGATAGAGCCCTTGTTAAGGTCAAGTTTACTACATAACCATCTAGAATATGCACGAGACATCTTTGGATTTGTTTAATTTATATAAAGCCCTCTCTCTTGTACAAAGCACAGAGGCTCCAGGACCTGTAGCAAAAGATAGAAATGAGCTTCAAGACCCTATGACAAAGTCAAGGACATATCTGCTTTAATGACAGTCACCCTGCAGAGTCTATAATGAGTGCTGTATGATCAGGGAGCTGAAATTTCTATTAAGAATAGCTTCCTGTAGATAACCTATTATATATTAATGTGAAAATTACTTCCTATATCCAACTTAAGTTACTTTGATTCAGAAGATGACTAATTTCTGCTCTCAGTAACCAGACATGCTTGATCTCTGAAAGACAACCTCCCTCCCAGTACACTTCTGATGGACAGACAGTGGGCTGTGGCCTGACAGTGCCTCCATATGGTCACCTGGGTTCACACTGACCCTAAATGGGTCAAACTGAAGTCTTAGAGGCTTAGAAAAATGGCATATTAAATGTTTATTCATAGTTTTTATTGGAAAGATCTCTATTAATATGAATAAAATTAAGGCACAAGGGACAAAGAATACCTGTTTTCCTAAATTCACTGTGATATGAAAGAATTTTCTGACATCTTTTAATTCAGAGAATTCTTGTTAGTGAAGTGTTCCCTTAAAAGGTGGTCAAATAGGTGATGGGATTTAGAACACAATATACCCTAAAATACGACACTTTGGCATCTTGAATTTTTTAAATTTAAGGAATTTGAGAAAGGGCAAGTATGGAAAGGATTCTCTGACCTTCCCTGAGCAGATCATGCATGTCGGAAAGCATGTTGTGAAAGCCTGTAATCTCCGCAACTTAGGAGGCCGAGGTTGGTGGATCACAAGGTCAAGAGATCGAGACCATCCTGGCCAACATGGTGAAACCCCATCTCTACTAAAAATACAAAAATTAGCTGGGCATGGTGGCGTGCACCTGTGGTCCCAGCTACTTGGGAGGCTGAGGCAGGAGAATCGCTTGAACCCGGGAGGTTGAGGTTGCAGTTAGCTGAGATCGTGCCACTGTACTCCAGCCTGGGGACAGAGCAAGGCTCCATCTCAAAAAAGAAAAGAAAGAAAGAAAGAAAGAAAGAAATAACTCTTCTCTGGAAAGTTCACCTTCGTCAGTTGTATGCATTGCAGACTTGTTTGAACTGTTGGACCCTAAGATGAAGATGAAGCTGGGTGCAGTGGCTCAAGCCTGTAATCCCAGCACTTTGAAAGGCTGAGGCGGGTGGATCACCTGAGGTCCGGAATTCAAGACTAGCCTGGCCAACATGGTGAAACCCTGTCTCTACTAAGAACACAAAAATTAGCCAGGCGTGGTGGCACACTCCTGTATTTCCAGCTACTCAGGAGGCTGAGGAAGGAGAATCGCTTGAACCCTAGAGGCAGAGGTTGCAGTGAGCTGAGATCACGCCACTGCATTCCAGCTTGGGTGACAGAGTAAGACTCTGTCTCAAACAAACAAACAAAAAACAAAAAGAAAAAAATGAAGATTATTGTTTTATTGGAGCAAAAATTACTGTTGAATTAGAGGTTAATGTCTCTTCCAGGCATTTCTGGAAGCTTTTCTTCTACTGACTTCTATATTACTTGATGGTGAGCATCAGTTAAATGAAATCTTAACAAGATTCATTTAAATATTATATGTTTTGAGAGTCTAAAAGCTAAAAGTACCTATTCTTCCTACTGCAAATGTTGACCATGGTTTAGTTCTCTTACCACGTCCCTTTGAATATGAAATAGGAATGATATGTTTAAGGAGATAAACAGGTAGAATGGATATTTCACTTACTATCCCCGATTAACAAAGTACATGGAATAGTGCCTCTTAACTTTCTATACACTAATCCCAAAAGGAAAATGACATATTATGAGTCAACCTGAGTTACATAAGTATGTGCTCCTTGCAGTGATCATCTTTTGTATCCACGGCATATCTTCTCTTTCAGATTAGAGGGAAAATGCCTCACTCCTAATTTCTTAGCTATTTTACCTAGCTATTGAGGGCAGCAGATGATAATCCTCAATATTAAAATAAAGTAAGATGAGTTTCCTGCACTCTTTAGGAATCAAGCTATTGCTATAAAATTACCTGGAAGACTATTTTCAAGCTCAAGAATAGATGGAGCTCTGTGTTGTAAAGGGTTAGTTTTTGAACACTATTTGAACTGAATTTGAACACTATTTTCCTTCATAATGGGTGTGGATGGGAACAAAAACCAACTTCTCATAATGACCTCAAACATCCCAGGAATGCAGTCTGACCCTTCCCAAAGATGGGATGGCCGGCAGGGTGCATGACCATGTGGGATGAGGTTTCTTTATTTACTTCCCCAGAGGATGTGAAATGAATGGTTCATAGGATTCTATTTTCAAGGGTTTTGTTTGGCTCATTTCAGGGAACTCCCTTGTACAATGATGTTGGCGTCTTTCCAAAAAATGTTGATGCTTAGATAAGTTTATAATATCTCATTCCAGGAAGTGATTTATGTCTCCTATATTGTGAGAACTGTCTGTTCAATTTAACTGCTCCTATGTTGTTTATATGTGGGAAAAATTTTGTAACACTAGGAGAAAATTAAAAATGGCACAACTTTTGGATAAGCAGGGCCTTAAAAAAAATCCACAAAAACCCTGGGTCTGAGTTCTGCCTGCATAACAAACCAGCTATATGATCCTCAATAAATCATAATCTCTTGACATTTCAGTATCTAATTTAAAAATGAGAATAATAAAACATACTTAGTAGATGCTGTAAGTAGTTAATAATAAAAGTATGCTAAAGAACCTATAATCTTTGGGCACAGTATACTCAATAAATCTTGATTACTAGTTTTCCTTCTATCTTAATTGTGAATTCATATTTTATTAACCTATAAGTATGGATTTGGTGGCTCATGCCTGTGTTATCCCAGCACTTTGGGAAACCGAGGCAGGAAGATTGCTTGAGGCTAGGAGTTCAAGACTGGCCTGGACAACCTAGCAGGACCCTGCTTCTACAAAAAGATTAAAAAAATTAGCCGAATGTGGTGGTGCATGCCTGTAGTCCTAGCTACTCCGAGGGCTGAGGCAACAGGATTGCTTGAGCCCAGGAGTTTGAGGTTGCAGTGAGGTATGATGGCACCATTGCACTCCAGCCAGGGTGACATAGTGAGACCCTGTCTCAAAAAAAGGAAAAAAAAGGATGGTTTTATTTTTCACTAGCATTCTTTGACATATTGAGTCATTTAGATTTCCAAGAACGTGATGAGGTAAGAAGATATTGAAAATAGTATTTCTTTAGAAAGTTGATGTTTTTATTTCTAAGGTTAATACACATTTATATTGGACATCTATGAATAAGTGCTAGAGTTATTAAGAAAGATTAGTACAAGCTTTGAAATTTAGATTCTTTCTGTTTCAAAGAGTATCTGAGCTCAAAATGCGATGCAACTTCTGTGCATTAATCCATCGCCTACTCCCACAGAAGCCTCCTATTGTGCCTTGATAACAGCTTGTCATCCATTTGGCAGAAGTTTTATCCTTTGAGAACAACCAAATTCCAAATTGTGGAGGTGTTTTTAAAGTGGCAACTTTTGTTTTATTCTTTTTTCTCTGTGTTCGTAAAAGAAAATTCTACTCTTTAAAAGTAAAGAATTTTATCAGCCTAAATTTTACATTAGATTTAGTTATGCCTTTAAAACTTACATTCAGAGTACAATTAATTTACAATTCCTTTACAACAAAGAGATATTAGATACTGAACTCAAATTGAAAAATTCTTTTTCATGAGCCTGGCAACACGTTCTTCTTTGGGAATTGTTTTGGAAGTCCACAGGTTTTTGTGCAATTCTAAATTTTAAATCTTTGGTAATAATACATCACTCATCTTAGTTTCCCTCCAATTATCCTCACTTTTACACTTAAGAATTAAAGAAGCAAACACAAATATAGCAGGATGGCTTGGAATAAATAAGAATACCTGGGAACTAGATGATTTTTAAATGATTTTTTTCCTTGTAGACCAGGCACAAACCTGTAGATCTGAAATTCTAACTTCTGAACTAAATATAGCTCTCTATTTTGGCTTTGATTGGTTAATTTCATACCTATGTTACTATCTTAGTGTATTCACTTATTTGATGCTACTATATAATTGTGACTTCTTTGAATAAGAAGTCACATGAATCTCAGTCTTTTATTTTCACAAAGAATCACAGGTAATTCAAAAGCCTATAACTCGAATATACTTTGTCAATGCTGCATTTGCAACGGGACAAAAAGAGCTTTGATAATAAAGTCCAACAATCATTAAGTATTAAAATAATTATTTGGAAATCTGGCAATTACACACACCCCACAATTTTTTTTTGTCATTTACTTCTTTAACACTTTATTTTATTCAGAAATAAAAATTTTATTTGTCAATTGCTGACCCATCAGAAGTAACTTTTTTTTAAAGGAGAAAACTGAATTTCTGAGAAATTAATTACTTTTACTAAGGTCGCACATTGGGCAGGGGAAGCCCAAAATCTCATCTAGGTTTTCCTACCCCCATTGCTTTTATTTGTTCCACATGATCCATACTTTGACATAGACAGTCAAGCTGAGAGCTCTTCCCTCAAAAGACATCATTTAACAAGACAGACAAACATGTAAACAACCATTTATAGTGGACTTGAAAGCAGAATACATTTTACTAGTTTCATTGAAACTCCTATAATGGGACCAACTCAATCTGTCTGGATACCACCGAAGAAGATTTCATTGAGGAGCAGGACTGAGAAGGAACAGAAACTTTCAAGACAGAGTAGGAAGGAAGGCTTGAGAACAAGAGGAACTAGCACATGTAAATGCTTTGAAACATACGGGAACAGCTCAAAGTTAGGGAATCACAAAGAGGAGCGTGTGATAAGAACCTAGAAAAGAAGAGGATGCATGAAGACTTGAAGTCTCAGACACCATGTTAAGGAATTGAAACTCTACAGTATAAGAAAGTAGAAGCCATAGGAGGGTTTTAATCATAGAAAGAAACTCCATTTACTCAGCAAATATTTGAGTGTCTATTACTACCAGGCACTAATCTCATTCATAACTTGGAAAGATCTGACAGCAAAATAAAAGACAGACCAGACTTGGGAAAGACTGGAAGCTATTTTGAAAACTTCAGGCAAAAATGATGACACAGAATTGAGGTAGAGACTACGTCTATTTCACCTTTGGGTAAACTATTGTCAGGTGGCAAAATAATAGCAAGCATCATTTTTGTAGCTTTCCCCTCTCATCCCCCTACCTGCAGTTCCCCAGAAGACCTCTAAGGAGCAAACAAGTTTGTCTTGAACATAGATAGTACCACCTGGCTTGCTCCAGTCACCACTGTATTTCACTACCATGCCTAAGACACTGTCTCCAGTGGAAGTCAAGTTTAAGAAAGAAACTGTTGAGACAGTTCAGCAATATAAACCCCCATAGGCTTCTGCCTATAGCCCAGGGCTTCAGAGCACTCCTGCTTCACTTATTGAAATCTTTTCCAAGTTGCTTATGTTATTCAGGAACACTGTAGGTTTGGCTCAGTTCCTGGGCCTTTTATGTAAAAACTCATTAAGAAGCGAGGAGGATTCTTCCCTACTTTGCCGAGCATCTTATGCTACCAACAATTTAACTCATATCTTTTCCCCTCTTTCTTTTTGTCCTCTTCACATTCCAGCTGTTGAATGTAAGTTTAGAAACACCAATATAAGAAGAAATGTAGAAATAAGCACATAGGCAAAGGAGTTCAAGTAATTGAGTTTTACTGTAATGTTAGTGTAATGAATGCAGAATTTGCTTAAAGAAATCTTTATCCATGCCCCCCAGGTCTGGGACTGTGTTTCACAGTAGAGGGTAGTTTTTTAAAAAAATTATTATTTCTACTGGACTTTTTGCTAGAACAGTTTTAGATTCACAGCAAAATTGAGCTGAAGGGACCAAGATTTTCCAAATACTTCCTGCCCAAATACATGCACAGCCTTCCCCATTATCAACATCCCCCATGAGAGTGGTACATTTGTTAAAACTGATGTTGACGCATCAGCAACAGCTCACCTGCCAAAGTTTATAGTTTACATGAGGGTTTGCTCTTTTTATAAAATGTGGAATGCTTTATGAATTTGCATGTCATCCTTGTGCAAAGGCCCTGCTAGTTTTCTCTGTGTCACTCCCATTTTAGTGTACATGCTTCTGAAGGGAGCATATCATCGGTCTTTTTACTATATCCGTAATTTTGCCTTTTCCAGAATTGAAACCATACTGTATGTACTCTTTTCAGATTGGCTTTTTAACTTTGTGATATGCATTTAAGTTTCTTCAGTGTCTTTTTATGGTGTCACAACTTATTTCTTTTTAGCACTGAACAATATTCCATTGTATGCATATACTATAGTTTGTTCATTCACCTGCTAAAGGACATCTTGTTTGCTTCCAAGTTTTGGCAATTATGAATAAAACTGCTACAGACATTGTGTAGAGGTTTTTGTGTGGACATAAGTTTCCAATTCTTCATTAGTCAGAGTTCTCCTATGAGATAGAACCAATAGGAGATGACAGATAGATGATAGATAGATAGATAGATAGATAGATAGATAGATAGATAGATAGATGATAGATAGATAGAGACGGAATTTAATAAGGCAATTGGCTCATGGGATTATGGAGCCTGAGCTCCACAATAGGCCATCTAGAAGCTGGGGAGCCAGGAAAGCCAGTCCAAATTTAAAGGACTAGAGCCAACAATATAACTCTCAGTCTGAAGCTGAAGGCTTTAGAAACTGGTGGGCCACTGGTGCAAATCTCAGATGGCAAAGGCTGGAGAACCTGGAGTTTTGATGTCCAAGGGCAGGAGAAGAAATGTGCCTCAGTTTTAGGAAAGAGAGAGAAGTCACCTTTCCTTTGTTTTTGTTCTATCTAGGCCCTTAGCTGATTGGATGATGTCTGCCCACATTAGATTAGGGCGGATCTTCCTTCCTCAGTCCACTGATTTGAATGTCAATTTCTTCCAGAGACACCCACCTCGACAAACCCAGAAATAATGCCATACCAGCTATTTGGACATCTTTTAATCCAGTCAAGTTGACACCTAAAATTAACCATCATGAACTCTTTTGGATAAATACCAAGGGACACAGCTGCTAGATCATATGGCAAGAGTATATTTAGTTTTGTAAGAATTGCCAAAACTGTCTTCCAAAGTGGCTATACAAATTTGCATTCCCACCAGCAAGGAATGAGAGTTCCTGTTGCTCCTCATCCTTGGCAGAATTTGGTATTGTCAGTGTTCTGGATTTTGGCCATTCTAATTTGTGTGTATTGGTATCTCATTGTTGTTTTAATTTGCATGTCTTGGATGACACATGATGTGAAGCATCTTTTTGTATACTTATTTGCCGTCTGTATATCTTCTTTGGTGAGGTGTCTGTTAAGGTTTCTGGACCATTTTAAAATCATGTTGTTTGTTTTCTTATTGGTGAGTTTTTTGTGTATTTTGGATAACAGTACTTTATCAGGTATGGCTTTTGCAAATATCTTCTCCCAGTCTGTGACTTGTCTTTTCATTCTTTTGACGCTGTTTTTTACAGGTTTGAAATTTTCAATTTTAGTGAAGTCCAGCTTTTGATGTCATATTGAAAAAGTCACATATTGAAAAATCTAGAATAACCCAAGGTTTTCTAGATTGGTGTGTCTAATCTATTGGCTTCCCTGGCCACATTGGAAGAAAAATAATTATCTTAGACCACAAAAAATACACTAACACTAACAACAGCTGATGAGCTAAAAGGAATCACACACAAAAAATCTCATAATGTTTTAAGAAAGTTTACAAATTTGGATTGGCACGCATTCAAAGTCATCCTGGGCCACATGCGGTCTGTGGGCCCTGGGTTCGATAAGCTTATTCTAGATTTTCTGTTGTTATCTTCCAAGAGGTTTATAGTTTTGTGTTTTACATTTAGGTCTGTGATCCATTTTGGTCATTTTTGTGAAGGGTGTAAGGTTTGTATGTAGATTAATTTTTTTACATGTGGCTATGCAATTATTTCAGCACCATTTGTTGAAAACACTATCAATTCTTCATTGAATTGCTTTTGCTCTTTTGTCAAAAATTAATTAACTAATATATTTATGTGAGTCTATTTCAGGGTATTCTATTCTGTTCCATTGATCTTTTGTTTATTATTGCCATACTGTCTTGATTACTATAGCTTTGCAATGCATCTTAAATCAAGTAATGTCTGTCCTCTGACTTTCTTCTTCTCCTTCAATATTGAGTTAACTATTTTGATCTTTTGCCTCTCCATATAAATTTTAGAATCAGTTTAGTGTTATCTACAAAATAACTGATGGAATATTGATAGAGATTTCATTGAATCTACACACCAAGTTGGGAACAACTGACATCTTCACAATATTTTCTTCCTATTCATTAACATGCAATATGTATTTATTTAGTTCTTTGATCTCTTTCATCTGAGTTTTGTAGTTTTCCTAACTAATATAGATCTTGCATATATTTTGTTAGGTTTATTTTTAAGTATTTTGTTTTTTAGGTGCTAATGTAAATGGTATTGCGTTTTTAATGTCAAATTGATTTGCTTACAGGAAATACAGGAAAGGAAAGCAGGAAATACAGGAAAGCAATTGACTTTTTGTATATTAACCTTTTATCTTGCAACCTTGCTATATATTAATAGCTTATTAGTTTCAAGAGTTTTTGGTCAATTCTCTTAGACTTTCTACATAGACAATCATGTCATCCATAAATAAAGATACCTTTATTTATTCTTTTACAATCAATATTCCTTTTATTTCCTGTTCTTGTCTTATTGCACTAAGACTTCTAGTACAATGTTGAAAAGGAGTGGTGAGGAGGGACATTCTTGCCTTGTTCCTCATCTTAGCAGGAAGGTTTTTCATATCTTACCATTCAGAATAACAATTTTCATAGATACTATTTATCAGGTGAGGAAGTTTCCCTCTATTTCTAGTTTACTGAAAGTTTTTAACATGAAAGGTGTTGGATTTTGTTAAATGCTTTATCTGCATCTATTTATATGCTTATATGATTTGTTATCTTTAGCCTGTTAGTATGATGATAACATCAATTAATTTTTGAATGCTGAGCCTACAGCCTCACATGCCTAGGATAAATCCCATTGGTCATGGTGTATAATTGTTCTATATATTGTTGGCTTCAATTTGCTAATATTTTCTTGAGGATTTCTGCATTTACATACATAAGAGATATAGGTCTGTAGTTTTCTTTTCTTGTCATGTCTTTGTCTGCTTTTACTATTAGTGAAATGCTGGCTTCACAGATAAGTGAGGAATTATTCCCTTCGTTTTTATCTTCAGAAAAAGATTGTAGAAAATTGGTATAATTTCTTCCTTTAAATGTTTGATAGAATTTACCAGTGAAACCATAGGGTCTGGTGCTTTCTGTTTGGGGATTTAATTTTTTTAAATAGATATAGGCTAATTTAGAGTTTTTATTTTTTCTTTGTGAGTTCTGACAGATTGTGTCTTTCAAGGAATTTGTTTATTTCCTCTAGAATATCAAAT
Source organism: Pongo abelii (assembly GCF_028885655.2). Lineage (NCBI taxonomy): Eukaryota > Metazoa > Chordata > Mammalia > Primates > Hominidae > Pongo > Pongo abelii. The sequence goes on along the minus strand of NC_072007.2, from coordinate 25,400,359 downwards.
TTATGGGCATAAAGTCATTCATAGTATTTCTTTATTATCATTTTAATGTCCATGGGATTCATAGTAATGCCCTCTCTTTCATTTCTAGTATTTATAACTTGTGTCCTCTCTCTTTTTTTTTTTTTTGAGACAGAGTCTCGCTCTGTCGCCCAGGCTGGAGTGCAGTGGCGTGATCTCAGCTCACTGCAAGCCCTGCCTCCCGGGTTCACACCATTCTCCTGCCTCAGCCTCCCGAGTAGCTGGGACTACAGGCGTCTGCCGCCACTCCCAGCTAATTTTTTGTATTTTTAGTAGAGACGGGGTTTCACCGTGTTAGCCAGGAAGGTCTTGATCTCCTGACCTTGTGATCCACCCGCCTTGGGCTCCCAAAGTGCTGGGATGACAGGCGTAAGCCACCGCGCCCGGCATCCTCTCTCATTTTTAATAACTGGGCCTAGCTAGAGGCTTATCAATTTTATTCATCTTTACGAAGAACCAGCTTTTGGTTTTGTTGATTTTAAAAAATTGAATTTCTATTTTCAGTTTCATTGATTTCTGCTTTAACTGTTATTATTTCTTTTCTCACGCTAACCTTGAAATTAATTTGCTCTTCTTTTCCAGTTTCCTAGGTTAAAGTTTAGATAATTGATTTTAAATCTTTCTTCTTTTGTAACATGTGCATTCAATGCTGTAAGTTTACCTGTAAGCACTGCTTTCACTGTATCACACAAATTTTAAGTTGTTTTCATTTTTGTTTAGTTTAAAATATTTAAATTTTTTTTGATATTTGTTTTTTGACTTATGAGTCATTTAAAAGTATGTTGTTTAATCTCCACATATTTTCAGATTTTTCAGCTACCTTTTTGCTATTGATTTGTAGTTTAATTTCACTGTGGTATGAGAATGGAAATTGTATAATTTCTATTTTTTTAATTTGATGAGGTGTGCTTTATGGCCCAAATTGTGATCTCATGTGGTTTCGTGTGAGCTTAAGAAGAATATATAATCTACTATTGTTGAATAAAGTACTCTATAAATGTCAATTATATCCAGTTAATTGATGGTATTGTTGAATTTTACTATGTTCTTATTGATTTTTGACTGCTGGGTCTGTCCCTTTTCTGATCAAGGAGTTTTGAAATACATGCCAAAATCCCTCATTGTGTCATATTTTGACACCATGTTATAGGCAAACACATGTTCAGGATTATAATATCTTCCTGGAGAAATGACCCCTTTATCATTGTGTAATGCCGTTCTTAATCTCTGATAACTTTCCTTGCTCTGAAGTCTGCTCTGTCTGAAATTAATAGTGACACCACTTTCTCTTCATCAGTGTTAGCATGGTTTAATCTGTCTCTATCCATTTACTTTTATTCTGTATGTCTTTATAACTAAAGTGCGTTTCTTATAGACAACGTCTAGCTGGGTCCTGCTTTCTGATTTACTCTCACCATCTTTGTTCTCTAATTGGTGCATTTAGACTATTGATGTTTAAAGTGATTATTAATGTAATTGGATTAGTATCTATTGTATTCGTTACTGTTTTTAATTCATTGCTTTAATTGCTTGTTCCTATTTTTGTCTTCCAATGTTTCTTGATCTGCTGGTGCTGCTATAACAGGATACCACAGACTGGGTAATTAATAATGAATAGGAATCTATTGGCTTGCAATTACAGAGGCCGATACTGTCTAATATCAAGGCAGCAGCAAATTTAGTATCTGCTGAGGACCTGGTTTCTGCTCCCAAAATGACACCTTGAATGCTGAATTCCCCAGAGGGGAAGAATATTGTTCTTTACACAGCAGAAAAGCAGAAGAGTTGAGAGAGAGCCCACTTCTGAAAACCCTTTTATTAAGACATTAAACCCACCCCTTAGAGTTGCAGCCTCATGGCGTAATCACCTCTAAAAGGTCTCATTTCCTAATACCATTACACTGGCAATTCAATCTCTAATAAGTTTTGGTGGGGGACAAACATTCAATCTATAGCACACTATTTTTCTGTCTTTTATCATTTTAATTGTGAATTTTATATGATTTTATTTTTTCTCCTTTCCTAGATCATCAGTTATACTTTTTTAAAGGTAGTTTCCCTGAAGTTTGCCATATATATTTACAACTAATTCAAATCTACTTTAATAAGACTATACCATTTATTATGGATAGTATGTATAGTACCTTATAATAACAAAATAATCTTAATTCTTTCCTCCTATCCTTTGTCTGATTGCTGTATTTCATTTAATTTATACATGAGCATAAATAAGCACATATGTACACACATACATATTGTTGTTATTATTATCTTAAAAACTGTTATCCTTTAGATCAGTTAAGAATGAAAAAATTAAAAATTTTAATTTTACTTTCATTTATTCGTTTTCCTATGCTTTTCCTTTATGTAGATCTGAGTTTCTGGCCTATATATTTTTTCTTCTTGCTAAAAAACCTCTTAACATTTCTTGCAACATATGTCTATTGGAAACACATTCCTTCAGTTTTTGTTTGTCTGAGAAAGTTTTTATTTTTCTTTCACTTTTGAAGATAATTTCACAGAGTTCTAGTTCGGTTGCTTTTTTTTCCCCTGAACATGTTAAATATTTCACTCCACTCTCTTTTTTCTTGCATGGTTTCTGAGGAGAAGGTGGATGTAATTCTTATCTTTCTTTCTCTGTGGGTAAGGTTTTCTTTTCTTTTGGCTTCTTCTGGGATTTTTTCTTTATCTTTGATTTTTCTATAGTTTTAAAATGATATACCTAAGTGTATTTTTTTGGGGTGGGGGGTGTATTTATCTTCTTCAGTGTTCTCAGAGCTTCCTGGATTGGTGGTTTAGTGTCTGATATTAATTTGGGGAAATTTTCAATCATTATTATTTCAAATACTTATTGTGTCCCTTTCTCTCTTTCTTATTCTTCTGGTATTTGCATTACACACATGTTGCGCCTTTTGTAGTTTTCCGAGCCCTTGGATATTCTGTTTTGTTCCTGTCAGTTTTTCTTTTCTTTGATTTTCAGTTTTGGAGGTTTCTATTGAGATATCCACAAGCTCAAAGATTTTTCTATAGCCATTTTTAGTCTACTAATAAACCCACCAAATACATTCTTCAATTCTGTTACAGTATGATTGATCGCTGATATTTCTTTTTGGTCCTTTTTTAGAATTTCCATCTCTCTGATTACATCATCTGTCTGTCCCTGCATACTATTTACTGTATCCATTAGATCCCTTAGCACATTATTTATTGTTGTTTAAAATTACTGGTCTGATAATTCTAACATCCTGGCCATATCTGAGTCTGGTTCTAATACTTCCTCTGTCCCTTCAAATTATGCTTTTTGCCTTTTAGGACAGCTGTAATTTTTTCTTGATAGCTGGACACGATGGTTAGAGTTAAAGAAACTGCTGTGAACAGGACTTTAGTAATATGGTGGAAAGGTGTGAAGGGAGGAGAAGTGTCCTATAGTCTCATAAATAGGTGTCAGTGTTTATTGAGCTTTTACTTGGACTGTGAACTTCACAAGGGCTTGTCAGTCCCCTTCCCTTTCTCATGAGGCACGACGGCTGGACTGGGCTGGAGTTGGGTTTCTCTTTCCCCATGTGGAAGCTAGAAGGGACTGGGATTGGGTATTTCTCTTCTACCAGGACACGCAGGCTCTGAGAAAACCACATTAAGTTAGGCTCTGGTTAAATAGCTTCTCCCGAGGGCGACCTTGTTAAGTAGCACAGAATGCTCTGGTGTATTTCAAGGTGATATCTTTTCCCCTCCCTGTGCTGGAAGAATGAGATTTTTCTTCACTATTCACTGAGAGAAACGGTTAGGACTGCAGGAGGCAAAACTCACAAAATTATGGGGACCCCACAATGATTGGGTCCCCCTAGAGATTTTATCTGTCAGACTTGTCCATACTGAGCCTTCAGCAATCCATAAATTACAGTTCAGGTTTTCCTACTGGTTTCCAGGGAGGTTTTTGCTCTGGTAAGCTGTGCTTCTCTATAGTCACTTGTGCATCTCTCCAATTTTAGGATTAGCGATTTGCTCTTGGACCTCACTTTGCTTACAGACCGGATAAGAGTTGTTGATTTTTTCAGTCTGTTTAACTTTTTACTTGTTAGAATGGAGTGGCAACCTCTAAGATCCTTACCTGCTGTTGAATTAAAAACTAGACACCTCTGATGAGAGGTTTTTTTTTTAAGTGAATTTTATTAAGTGATGTCTTAGGAGTAAGGAATTAGAAATATGTGTATAATTTAGTATCATTTGATACTCCCAAGCACCTTCAAATTTCTAATTACTTGAGAAGGACAAGATCATATCACAAACCATACCTCCTTCATTCTTCTTTCTAACTCCCCTTTTCATATTCTTCCAAAAGACCACACTACCCCCTCCCCTGGATGACCTACTCCATGGCAATCAGGGACAAAGAAAATACAGTGTAGGTTTCTCCTCTTACTAGTGCCATTGCTATCAAAGAATAGTGCCAAAAATTCTGGGAAGTCTGTTTCCTTCACTTTGTTACTCCTTGGCATTTTATGTTTAAAGGCAAGTCTTGCCAGGAGCCATGGCTCACACCTGTAATCCCAGCACTTTGGGAGGCTGAGGCAGGCAGATCATTTGAGGTCAAAAGTTCAAAACCAGCCTGACCAACACGGTGAAATCTCTCTACCAAAAAAAAAAAAAAATTATCTGGGCCTGTAGTCCCATCTACTCTTTTATTTATTTTATTTATGAATAAATAAGTTTTACTTATAAATTTTATTTTATTTATGAATAAACAAATTTTATGTATTTATAAATACATAAATTTTATTTATAAATTTATGTACTTAAAAATAAAATTTTATTTATAAATTTTATGTACTTATAAATAAAATTTTATTTATAAATTTTATGTACTTATAAATCAAATTTTATTTATAAATTTTTTGTATAAATAAATTTTGTGTATAAATAAATTTTATGTATAAATAAATTTTATGTACTTATAAATAAAATTTTATTTATAAATTTTATGTATAAATAAATTTTATTTATAAATTTTATGTATAAATAAATTTTATTTATAAATTTTATGTATAAATAAATTTTATTTATAAATTTTATGTATAAATAAATTTTATTTATAAATTTTATGTATAAATAAATTTTATTTATAAATTTTATGTATAAATAAATTTTATTTATAAATTTTATGTATAAATAAATTTTATTTATAAATTTTATGTATAAATAAATTTTATTTATAAATTTTATGTATAAATAAATTTTATTTATAAATTTTATGTATAAATAAATTTTATTTATAAATTTTATGTATAAATAAATTTTATTTATAAATTTTATGTATAAATAAATTTTATGTATAAATTCATTTATAAATAATTTTATCAATAATTTTATTTATAAATTTATTTATAAATTTTATATAAATAAATAAAATTTTATTCATAAATTTATAAATTTATTTATTCATAAATTTATTTATAAATTTATTTATTCATAAATTTATTTATAAATTTATTTATTCATAAATTTATTTATAAATTTATTTATTCATAAATTTATTTATAAATTTATTTATTCATAAATTTATTTATAAATTTATTTCTAAATTTATTTATAACAATTTATTTATTTCTAAATTTATTTATAACAATTTATTTATTTCTAGATTTATTTATAACAATTTATTTATTTATAAATTTATTTATAACAATTTATTTATTTATAAATTTATAAAAATTTATTTGTAAATTTATTTATAAAAAATTTCTTTATAAATTTATTTATAAAAAATTTACTTATAAATTTTTATAAATTTTATTTATAAATAAATTTTATTTATAAATTTTAATTTTATTTATAATTTTTTTATTTATATATAATATAATATATATTATATAGAATATATAGAATATATTCTATATAATATATATTATATATTATATGATATATTATATATTATATGATATATATTATATATTATATGATATATATTATATATATTAAATATTATATATATTTATATCTATAATATAATTATAATATATAATATATATTATATATATTATATTTATTTATAATAAAATTTATAAATGAAATATATATAATATGATATATATTATATATAATATATTATCTATTATATAATATTATATATAATATATAATATTATATATAATATAATATATAATAGATAATATATTATGTATAATATATTATAGATAATATATAATGTATAATATATTATAGATAATATATATAATATAATATGTATAATATATTATACATAATATATATAATATAATATAATATAATATATATAATATATAATATATAATATATAATATGTAATATAATATAATATATATAATACATAATATATAATATAATATAACATATATAATATATAATATATAATATAATATAACATATATAATATAAAATATATAATATATATAATATATAATATATATAATATAATACAATATAATATATAATATATAATATATAATATATAATATAATATATAATATATAATATAATATATAATATATAATATATATGATATAATATATTACATAATATATAATATATAACATATTATATATAATATAATATATAACATATTATATATAATATAATATATAACATATTATATTACATATAATATATAACATATTATATTACATATAATATAATATATTATATATAATATTATATATAATATATAATATAATATATAATATAATATAATATACATATAATATAAATATATAATATATATTATATATAATATAATATATAATATAATATAATATACATATAATATAAATATATAATATATATTATATATAATATAATATATAATATATATAATATATATTATTATATATATAACATAATATATAATATATATAATATATATTATTATATATATAACATAATATATAATATTATATATTCTATATAATAAATAGAATATATTATATATATAAATAAAATTTATAATTTTATATATAAATAAATTTTATTTAGAAGTTTCATTTATACATTTTATTTATAAGTTTTATTTATACATTTTATTTATAAGTTTTATTTATACATTTTATTTATGAAGTCTTTATTGTACTGTGGATTTGACAGAAAAAATTTAGAGGTGATACTGTATTGTAGGATTCCAGAATTTTTTTTATGAAGTTGTGATTTAAGAAAGGAGTTTCTAACCCCATTAGAGGAATTCAGGGTTTGTAAAATATTTTGGAGAAGTCCCTTCCTTTCCATACTCATATACCCAGAATATGTGCAGATAGTGTGTGACACTTGGGAATACTCAAATGTTAGTGTTTTTCAAACCTGTCAGGTGCTGTGGAGTTTGTGTGAACCAGTCTGACAGGACTTCATTGTCTGTTCTTTTAAACTTGTAAAACCAATTCAGGAGGGATATAGGAAGGGTAACTGGAGTTTAAACTGGAAAATCCTGTAGCACCAGTTTATTAAAAAGATGATTTCTTTCTCTGTTTGTTTGACTCTACAATTCTGCCTAAGCCACAGGCAGTCTCCTAAAATCATCCAGTTTATACGGATATTAAGTTCCAGATGGAACTTGGTCTGAAAACAGATGCAGGTCCTCTCAGGGTCTGGGCAAAAAGACATATGCCCCAGGTCACATTCATAGACATTTTCCCCTGGACATAGCAACTCAAAGATTTCCCCCCCAAGATCTAACCTTGGGTTCAATGCAAAGTTATACATATTTAAGGCTGGCAACCTAGGGATCACATGTACCAGATTCAGGCTTGGGGTCCGAGTCTTTACTTTGGGTTTGAACAGTTATTTGGGGTAGTAGTGGAATAAGTTTACGCATTAGTATCTTCTCCTAGGGGAATGGAGGCAGAAATACTTACCTCGTAGTAGTACAAATTAAAAGAATTTTTTGGTTGATTTTTATCTGAACATAGAAAAAATTAAACCTGTTCTCTGTGATGCAGAACTTGGGAGAAAGGGATAACCCACCATTCCCACTGCTATGACCGTCACCAAAGTTCTTTCTTATTCCCTTTTCTGCCTATACTATTCATTTGGTATTTACCACTTTTTTTTTATTATCATTTAACTTCTCAATCATTTGTTTCTTCATCTTTATCAGGAACACGTGAAGAGCAAGATTCACTTGGTAATCTATCTTGTGGTGAGAAAACTTCATTCTCAAAATGTCAAAACCAAGTAAACAAAGGTGCTTTAGTTACTTACACACTTACTAAACATAACACACAAACTGAAGCCCAGAGTTCAAAATTTTCCCACCCTTCATGAGGGCGTATATGACAGAAGCTTAGCAAAATGTCATCACTCAGTTTCTGGAATTAAAACAACTGAGCTGTTTGCCACACCCCACAGCTTGGCATGCAATCAGGAATTCAGGAATGTCAGGCTCCACTCAAATTAAGATGATGCAAAACAATTGCATTAGATGGTGAGGAGGTCTGCCCTCCTCCTACTCAAAATGCCTGGGAAGCAGGAAATACAAGTTCAATTAAAACGGCATTTCTGTAGTAGAAAAGTAATTGTCTCATGCCAGAGACAAGTGAATAAATATTATTGATGATTCTACAATCAAAGGAGACTTGGCTTTTGTTATTGTGACAGTCATTTGGCTGCTGCCTTGCAAATCAACACAAGTTAATAGATTGACGATGACTGAACAATTACAATGAAAAAAAACTTGCTTTTGATCCTTACTAGGGGGAAAAAAGAAGCCAAGACATGTTCAGGGTGGCAGCAGTTCAGAGATCTCTAAGAGGCAAATACAAGTTATCTACATTAGAGGGCATTTTAGTCAATGGTGAAGATTATGCTGAACATAAGGATAACAACATCTAAGGATAAGGACCTTCAGTACCCACTTGTATTTTGAGCTGGTGTGGTGTCCTATTTGCAGGTAATTTCCCACTGTGATAATTCGTTTTGGAAGGCAGTATATTATTTCCCACTGCAAAGGGCAAAGAGGATAAGGAACGGCCTGGCGGCCAAGCAGTTACGATGATTTAGTTCTCTCAACTGGATTTTCCATACATGGTTTGGAACCTTTGCTTCGTGGTGCATACAAGAATGATAGCAATTCATTCTCAATAGCAGTGCCCACATCTGGGCCAGATGAGATGCTAAGAGATGCCGCTTCAGACAAGCCTTCTATTAATATAGTGAGCTCCTGATATCCTTAAAGTATATGTATTTAAGCTATCCACAGTATGTTTCTGTTACTTATTGCAAAACAACGTCTTAATTGATACAGAAAGCAAAGCAGACAGACACAAACTAAGTATCCCTGGGAAAATATGGAGAAAATGGGATTGGTTATCTGGTCTGAATGCATCTAGTTGAAGTTCCCTAATATTTTGGTTTTGGAATTCAGCAATCCATGACAAAGAGCTGTGAAAACTGCTAATTAAGTCATCCCGTGTACTGCTAATTATGTCATCCTGTGTGCCCTTGGGAACAAAGTTTGGGAGACAGCATTGTCGCCACCGAAGTTTGGTAGCAAAAATGGAAGACCTGTACGGTGGCATGACTCTTTCTAGTAGAATTAGATGGTGTAAAGGGAGGGAATTTTAAACCCAAATATCTAAATTCAAGAACCAGAGATCAGATCTATAGTTGGTTTCCGCCCACCTTCCACGAAGCATCTCCTACCCTCAAAAGCAGATTTCTTTTTCTTGTCTGAGAGTTCTTTCTCCATTGCTTGAGGATTATTTTGTTACCACCTCACCATGGTGCCTTCCTTAAAGAAACAGTCCATCACCCACACGTCTCTCCTTATCCCTACTTTGTCCACACCTCTCACTAGAGTTAGGTGTCAGTATAGCAAAGGGAATAAACTACAAATTAAAAACTTGCAAGTTTGGTTGATGTCATATACATAAAAAGAATCAAAGACTTCCCAATTTATATTGGAAAAAATCTGGAGGGTGTGTGTAAGAACAGACTTTAGGGTGCTCATACAAGGGTGAAACATTTTTAGATCACTAATACCAGTTACTAAGATAAAATTCTCCTGCCACGCTGTGAACACTGGTACTTATATAACTTCCTTAAAACCTTCCCAAGTGTGTCTTGAAGAAACTAATACAGTTAATCATCATCTCCAAGTGACTATATAAAGAAAGACATTTGAAAAATTATAAGTTTAATGTATTATGCAATTTTGGATATTTTATCAACTGTTCTTTTTCTGTTTGCTCTATCTCCTTCCCTTAGCCGCCTACACTTTTTTCTTTTCCATGACAACTATTTGTGATATAGTCAGTCTGATTAGATTATGAGAAAAGATTAAGAAATTCTTAAATGTACCTTTTAGAATTTTTCCATTTGATTGTCTGAAACTGAAGTCTTCTCCTACTTACAAGAAGAGAGAGCTGAGAATGAAAATGTCAAAATTAGTCTTCATATACTCATTAAACACTTATCTTCTAGACTTCTCCATTACTAACTCACTTTTCTTTTGTAACAAAGTATTTTTGTTTCCTCCCAACTAGTTGTTGCCCTGAGCAATGGCCGTAACACTCATGCCTTTCGTAAATTGCCCTTAATCATAATTCTCTGGCAACTGTTTTATAAAAATCAGTAGTATTTTTTCCTATAGATGTAAATAAGTTGTTTAAATAGTTTTGTGTCAATAGTTGTTTTCATGAAAGGAAAAAAAAAATTGGCCTAAAATACATAAAGGGCCACAAGATGACATAACTATATTGGTTTTATTTACTCAGGGAGGAAAAGAATAAGCTTTCATGCTCTTTAAGGATTAGAATGAAAGCAAAAATAGGGTGAAACTATGGGAAAGAACCTCGGAGGGTCAAAAGAACATAACCTCCTGGAAAGTATTAAAACTGCTATACGTAATAAAAGGGTTATAAGTGGCTACTATCCATTTGGTTTTAAACAAAATGCAAAGGCAATATTAGAAATACCGATCTACATGTATGTTAGATGCATTCAGATATTTACATGGAATGTTACAAATAACCATTGGAAACTTATTCCTTCCTTGGAAGGTATAAGAATTAGTCAGGGTTCTCCAGGGAAACACACACACACATACACACACACACGAGAGAGAGAGAGAGAGAGAGTGAGAGAGAGGTTGAGAGAGAGAGAGATCTATTTTAAAGAATTGACTCAATTATTGGGACTGGCAAGCCTGAAATTCATGGGACAGGAGGAAAAACTGGACTCAGATTTCAGATAAGAGTTGATATTGCATTCTTGAGTCTGAAGGGTGGAAACTCAGGCAGAATTTCCATGTGATAATCTGGAGACAGAATTCTTCTACTTTGGGAAACCTGTCTCTACTCTCAAGACCTTCAGCTGATTGGATGAGGCCCACTCACATTATGGAGTGTAATCTGCTTTACTTAAAGTCAGCCAATTGTAGATGCTAATCACATCTAAAAAATAGTGTACAGCAACGTGTAGACTAGGGTTTTACCAACCAACTGGGCACCATAATCTAGCTAAGATGACACATAAAATTAATTACCATGGAAGGTTTGGAAGAAGAGAACATTTTGTTTATGATGTGGTTATAATTGCTTCCATTTTTTTTATTTCATGGTTATTCTCTGCTGATTTTACTAAAAATTTAAAATAATTTTGAATATCTTAGACACAGATTCCTGTTTAATATGTTGTACTATAAGACTTGGCCATGGCAAATTTTACCACTGGATTTACTGGAGTATATTAAATTCATTTTTTTCCTGCAAGTCAGCATCTGGTGGCTCAGGCTTTGCTTAGTCACTTATCACAGTGGCCCACATGTAAAAATACTGTAAAGAAGAGAGTAGACAAGTGATAATTAAAATTACAGAAATAAAAATTGGGTCCCCCAAAACGAAAGAAGGAGGACATCTTGTTCTGACATATTGGGACTCAGAGAAATGAATTAAACAGGAAGATGTACCAAAACATTTTAAGTAGAGTAGCAGATTATATACCTCCAAAAATAGCACCAAAGCCTACTTTTAGTTATATCTGGAGACTAGGTATCAAAAACTGAAAACATCCATGCCTCACAAAAATCAAACTCCATCAGAGCCAATGGTACAAGGCTAACTGTATTATTTCTTCAGAAACTGGATTTAGTTCTCTCAGCTATGACTTGATAATTCATGTCACTCAGAATTATTTTTGTTCTAAATCTTGCAACCAATTTCCGCACATAGCACATTAGAAAAGCCTTCTAAATGGATTTGCAAGTAAAGGAGATGTCAAAAGACAGCCAAATATATGAATGGTCCTTGGTTGGCCACCAATAAAAAAGTTTAACTTTTAATTTTATTATTTTTTAAAATAAACAAAGCTGCAATGTTTTCCTCTAAATTCCCTAGCATAATAAATAAAATTCCCTTTTGCAACACACATGGTACGTCATTTTATATTTCCTTAATAGTCTCATGAATATCTTTTCTCATTGAGATTCCATCTGGTTCCAGTAGAAGGAATACTTAGCTGAAAGGAACATGAAACAGGCTGAAAAACAAAATTTCTAAATTGCTGGTAGCCTTAGAACACCTTAACTCAATTTCAGAGATTTAGCTGCTTTGAAGCTGGGCTGCAGTCTGTGTGAGGGCAGTGCTACTTGAGGTTGATTCAGAATGTAGTCTTTAGGGCCCCAAGCTTAAAATGTGGGCCTAGATGCCACCTTTGGTGTCTTTATCCCTGAGAAGCCGTCAAAAATGCTGGCCAGGTCCTGAGCAGCTAATGGTCCCAAGGGAAAAATTACCCTCTCAGCTGGATTCACTTTTCTGCACTTTAATCTTCTTTTGGATCTTCACCTGATAATTTTTCACCATTTTCTGAGCTTTTTGGTGTCATTAGGCTAATGGCTTTGATAAAATGTCCGTTTTTTCACCTTGTCTTTAGTAGGAACATTGGTTCAAAGTATGCAGCCCTACCTTACCAGAAGTAGAATTCATCCCCATTTCTCAACTCTTTATATGTTTCCTGTCTCTCTTAAATTCAGATGTGCATAATGACCACCATGTTGATGACCAAAACTGAGTATTATATAATGTCATTTACATACCATAATGTGAATAATGTTGGTTTTAACATTATATATCTAATTTTACTTACTTCTAACTGTGGTTTTTTATTTACTGTCTTTGAGCCTGTAGCTGGGGCTTCTTTCCCGTTTAAAAAGCCTCCCTACCTTAAGGTTATCTATTCTTCTCCTACTCATATTTGAAGGTCTAGCTTGAAGCCAATTCAGTCCATGATTCCTTCTTCTATCCCTCCTTTCCACTTGATCGCCTCCTTTTCCAAATACCATTTTACTTATTCTTTGTATGATAGACATAGGATTTACATTCCTTATGGGTTGGCTAGTGTGGTGGTGGGCAAAATGATTCTGTTGGCCATTCTGCATTGCAAACTCTCCTAAAACAGGTTTTAAGTTCTTAATCCTTTCCCCTGCATTTATTCTAGTGCTATGGACACAACAGGGATTCTAGCACTAGTTAGAGAGATCATTTTTACTACCTCACAGCATGTTAGAGAATTTCCCATCAATCTCTGAATCCCATACAAACTTCTGAACTCTACCTAATTTAAGTATGTGGGTAAGTTTTTTTTTCTCAATTTTTAATAGTTATGACTTCTAATGCACATAAAAAAGTTTTAACTTTAAACCCACAATTTTATATATGGTTATGGCAATGTAGACCTCATGAATCAATAGAATGTTGAAGAGGTGGTAAAGGAATTTTTGCAAAATGCATGAAGATGGTAGATAAATGTGGTAGGCTGATTGCAAAAATCATTCCCAGTTCTTCACGATGTGACTTTAAATTTCTTCCCATCAAGAGGTGGTGTCCATCTCCTCTACTCTGAAACTAGGCTAGCCTCAGGACATGTTTTGGCAAATCAAATGTGGCGAGAGTGACAAGATGATGGTTCTAAGCCTAGGCTTCTGAAGAGTTGCACATTTTTGAGCAATCCCTTGCACAACCTTGCTAAGCAATTAGAAAAGGAGAGGCTAATTGGGAAGAAGAGCCAATATGACAGTGAGAAGGCTGCCTGTCAGGAGAATTTGCTCTCACCTGAGTAAGGATCAGCCTTTTGTTCTATTTAGTCCTTCCACTGATTGGATGAGGCCCTCCCACATTATGGAGGATAATCTGCTTTATCTCATTTCTACTGATTTAAATGTTAATCTCATCCAAAAACATCTTCATATAAACACCCGGAATAATGTTTGACCAGATATCTGGGTACCCTGTGATCCAGTCAAATTAACACATAAAATTAACTATCACATTCCTCATTCTTAAATGAAGATCAAAGGCCAAGAAAGATATAGAGATTTACTTAAGATATAAGTAATGACACTCAGGATTAGAATCATAAATGCACTGACAGAGGTTTAAAAACCAGATCTCCTTTTGCCATGTAAAAGCTCTTTAGTTTAATTAAGTCCCAGCTATTTATCTTTTTTTTATTGCATTTGCTTTTGGGTTCTTGGTCATGAAATCCTTGCATAGGCTAATGTCTGTAAGGGTTTTTCCAATGTTATCTTCTAGAAGTTTTATAGTTTCAGGTCTTAGATTTAAGTCCTAGATCCATCTTGAGTTGATTTTTGTATAAGGTGAGAGATGAGGATCCATCATCATTCTCCTACATGTGGCTTTCCAATTATTCCAGCACCATTTATTGAATAGGGTGTCATTTCCCACTTTAAGTTTTTGTTTGCTTTGCTGAAGATCAGTTGACTGTAAGTATTTGGAAAAGTCAGCAGAGTAAATAGACAACCCACAGAGTGGGAGAACATATTCACAATCTATACATCTAACAAAGGACTAATATCCAGAATCTACAATGAACTCAAACAAATTAGCAAGGAAAGAAACAAACAATCCCATCAAAAAGTGGGCTAAGGACATGAATAGAAAATTCTCAAAAGAAGATATACAAATAACTAACAAACATACGAAAAAATGCTCAATGTCACTTATGATCAGGAAAATGCAAATCAAAACCACAATGCAATACCACCTTACTCCTGCAAGAATGGTCATAAACAAAAAATAAAAAAATAATAGATGTTGGCATGGATGTGGTAAACTGGGAACACTTCTACACCGCTGGTGGGAACATAAACTAGTACAACCACTATGGAAAACAGTGTAGAGATTTCTTAAAGAACTAAAAGTAGAACTACCATTTGATCCAGCAATCCCACTACTGGGTATCTACCCAGAGGAAAAGAAATCATTATACAAAAAAGATAAAGATACTTGCACGTGCATGTTTACAGCAGCACAATCTGCAATTGCAAAACGTGGAACTGACCCAAATGCCCATCAATGAATGGATAAAGAAACTATGGCATATACACATACACACACACACACACACACACACACACACATACACACACAATAGAATACTACTCAGCGATAAAAAGGAATGAATTAATGGCATTTGCAGTGGCCTGAATGAGATTGGAGACTATTATTCTAAGCGAAGTAACTCAGGAATGGAAAACCAAACATCACATGTTCTCACTCATAAGTGGGAGCTAAACTACGAGGATGCAAAGGCATAAGAATGCCACAGGGGACTCGGGGGAAAGGATGGGAAGGGGGTAAGGGATAAAAGATTACAAATTGTGTGCTGTGTATACTGCTTGGGTGATGGGTGCACCAAATCTCACAAATCACCACTAAAGAAGTTAATCATATAACCAAACACCACCTGTTCTCCAATAACCTATGAAAACAAATAACAAAAAACAGATTTCTAAAAGAAAAAAAAGGCCGGGCGTGGTGGCTCATGCCTGTAATCCCAGCACTTTGGGAGGCCGAGGAGGGTGGATCACAAGGTCAGGAGATCGTGACCATCTTGGCTAACATGGTGAAACCCCATCTGTACTAAAAAAAAAAAAATAATAATAAAAATTAGCTGAGCATGGTGGCGGGCACCTGTCGTCCCAGCTACTTGGGAGGCTGAGGCAGGAGAAGGGTGTCAACCCAGGAGGCGGAGCTTGCAGTGAGCGAGATCGAGACACTGCACTCCAGCCTGGGTGACTGAGTGTGACTCTGTCTCAAAAAAAAAAGAAAAAAAAGAGAGAGAAAAAAAGATCCCTGAGGTCTGTCTGAAACACACTGCTCCACTGACTCTCATGGCTGCTTATGCCTAATCATGCCTTAGCCCAGTATCCTACTCCAGACAGCAACCTCTCGAATTGTGGTTAGGTGTCTTATAACACTCACGTTTAACTCAATTAATGCTACTTTATTCATTCATCCAGTAACATTTGGGTGTTTACCATGTGTGAGGTGCTTGTTGACTTCTAGAGACACACATATAAGCAAGGAGACATTGTTCTTCACTCATTCCTTGCAATGCCATTTAGGGGAAAAGAAATATCTTTCCTTCTCATCTTGGGTTCATGGCTAAGACCCTGATAACAAAAGACAGATTAACAAAAAAAAAAAGCACACAATTTAGTTTTTTAAAAATTTTACTTAAAAAATTTTGTGGGTATATAGTAGGTGTACATATTTTTGGGGTACATGAGATGTTTTGATACAGGCATGCAATGTGAAATAAGCACATCATGGAGAATCCTCTCAATTGTCTGAGTTACAAAACAATCCAATTACATTCTTTAAAGTTATTTAAAAGTTATTTAGTTATTGAAAAATATAGAATTATTATTGACTATAGTCACTCTATTATGCTATCAAATAGTAGGTCTTATTTATTCTTTCTATTTTTTTTTATACTTATTAACCATCACCATCTCCCTCCAAATCCCCTGCTACTGTTCTTAGCCTCTGGTAACCACCCTTCAAATCGCTATGTCCATGAGTTCAGCTGTTTTGATTTTTAGATCCCACAAATAAGTGAGAACATGCGATGTTTTTCTTTCTGTGCCTGGCTTATTTCACTTAACATAATGATCTTCGGTTCCACCATGTTGTTGCAAATGACTGGATCTCATTCTTTATTATGGCTGAATAGTACTCCATTGTGTATATGCTTCACATTTTCTTTATCCATTTATCCGCTGATGGGCATTTAAGTTGCCGCCTAATCTTAGCTATTGTAAACAGTGCCACAACAAACATAGGTGTGCAGATATCTCTTTAATATAGAGATTTCCTCTCTTTTATGTATATACCAAGCAGTGGGATTGCTGGATCATATGGTAGCTCAATTTTTAGTTTTTTGAGGAACCTCCAAATTCTTCTCTATAGTGGTTGTACCAATTTACACTCCCACCAACAGTGTACAAGGTTTCCCTTTTCTCCACATCCTCCTTGCAAGCATTTGTTATTGCCTGTCTTTCGGGTATAAGCCATTTTGACGAGGGTGAGATGATATCTCATTGTAAGGCGTTTTTTTTTTTTCATATATCTGATGATCAGTGATGTTGAGCACCTTTTCATATGCCTGTTTTCCATTTGTATGTCTTATTTTGGGTAATGTCTATTCAGATCTTTTGCCCATCTTTTGATTGGAATATTAGATTTTTTTTCCTATAGAGTTGTTTGAGCTCCTTAAGTATTCTGATTATTAATCCCTTGTCAGGTGAGTAGTTAGTTGTAGTTTGCAAATATTTTCTCCCATTCTGTGGTTTGTCTATTCACTTTGTTAATTGTATCTTTTGCTATGTAGGAGCTTTTTAACTTGATGTGATCCTACTCATCCGTTTTTGCTTTGGTTGTCCCTCTTTGTGGGGGTATTGCTCAAGAAATCTTTGCTTAGATCAATGTCCTGGATAATTTCCCCAATGTTTTCTTGTAGTAGTTTTATAGTTTGAGGTGTTAGACTTAAGTCTTTAATCCATTTTGATTTGATTTTTGTATATGTTTGGAGATAGGGACCTAGTTTCATTCTTCTGCATCTGTACATCAAGTTTTCCCAGCACCATTTATTGAAGAGACTGTCTTTTCCCCAGTGTATGTTCTTGGCACTGTTGTCAAAAATATATTCACTGTAGGCATGTCTTGTTTCTGGGTTCTCTATTCTCATTGGTCTATGTGTCTGTCTTTACGTCAGTATCGTGCCATTTTGGTTACTATAGCTCTGTAGTATAGTTTGAAGTCAGGTAATGTGATTCCTCCAGTTTTGTTCTTTTTACTCAGGATTGCTTTGGCTATTCTGGATCTTTTCTGGTTCCACATAATTGTTAGGATTTTTTTTTTCTTTTTCTGTAATGAACGTCATTGGTATTTTGACAGATTGCATTGAATCTGTAGATTGCTTTGGGTAGTAGGGACATTTTAACAATATTGATTCTTCCAATCCACGAACATGGAATATTTTTCAATTTTTTGGTGTCCTCTTCAATTTCCTTTATCAGTGTTTTATAGTTTTCATTATACAGATCTTTCACTTATTTGGTTAAGTTAATTCCTGGGTATCTAATTTTATGTATTGCTATTGTAAGTGGGATTACTTTTTTATTTCTTTCTCACATTGTTCACTGTTGGAATATAGAAATGCTACTGATTTTTGTATGTTGATTTTATATCTGGCAACTTTACTGAGTTTATCAGTAAATTTAACAGTTCTTATAGCTTTCTTGTGAAATCTTTAGGTATTTCCAAATATAAGATACATATCGTCTGCAAACTAGGGTAATCTGATTTCTTCCTTTCTAATTTGGAGCCCTTTACATCTTTCTCTTGTCTGAATGCTCTGGCTAGGACTTCCAGTATTATGAAGAGTAACAGTAGTGACAGTGGGCATCCATGCCATGTTCCAGATCTTAGAGAAAAGGCTTTCAGTTTTTCCCCATTCAGTATGATACTAGCTGTGGGTCTGTCATATATGGCTTTTATTATGTTGAGGTATGTTCCTTCTCTACCCAGTTTTCTGAGGGTTTTTATCATGAAGGGATATTGAATTTTATCAAATGCTTTTTCTACATCAATTGAAATGATCATATGGTTTTATCCTTCATTCTGTTGATGTGATGTGGCATGCTGATTGATTTTGTGTGTGTTGAACCATCCTTGGATCCCAGGGATAAATCCCACTTGGTCATGATAAATAATCACTCTAATGTATTGTTGAATTCAGTTTGCTGGAATTTTGTTGAGGATTTTTGCATCAATATACATCAGAGATATCGACCTGTAGTTTTCTTTTTTTTGTTGTGTCTTTGTCTGGTTTTGATATCAGGGTAATACTGGCCTCATAGAGTGAGTTTGGAAATATTCCCTCTTCAACTATTTTTAGGAATAGTTTGAGTAGGATTTAAATTTATTTAATATAAATTTTATGTAACATTGGAGCCTTCAGAAATTTGAAGGTCCCCCAAACAGGTAAGCTTGTGTATTTTAATGCTTCAGTTTGATTAAGAGTGAACAGTTGTCAAGAATTGTGATTGGACAAAGAGGGCATAATCTAGTGGTAATAAACTGGAGGGGTGGGTATTTAGCAAGTTCTGCTTGTTCAGATTCTTTTCTGTGTCCCTGTTTCTCCCCTCCTGGTATAGGGAGGACACCCCTGAAATGAGGGTCTAGAGAAGGTCAAAGAGTAAGCTCGCTAGGTTTCGTAGCCTGCTTTAGGAGAAAAGTGTGATGGGAAAGTGAGAGTGACCTTTCTGCTGCTGCTGTTTTCTCAAAAGCCAAGGAGTCACATGTTGGGGTAACATGTCCTCAATCCCACTAGCCATATTTTGTCTTGTGTTTGCCTATCTGTGTTTCTGCTTTCTATAGTTACTTGATACTTCTACAATTACTTTGAAGGGAAGAAGAGTATGTCATGTTTACTCTGTGTGCAACACCTCACCAAAACTCAATAAATATTTGCTAAATGAGTAACCGAATGTCCTTCCAACTCATGGTTCTAAACATATCTGAATCCAAAATCTCTAGTTTCTCCATGCCAAAATGGACAGGCGTCTCTGGCACAGTGGTTTAAATAAGCTAACAATAAAGAGGTGTTTGAACAAATTTACAAACAAAACAAATGAAAAATGAAGTGTTAGATTAATCTACATGCAATAAAAATCCAAAATGCTGTATCCGGTAGTACCATCCATTGCCCCTATGGACCAAAACACCAGTTGGTTTTGCTCAGTCTGTGTATCAGTCACCAAGTCCAGCACGGCATTCACACAGCTAATTCCAAAATGTTTTTGAAATATATAGATGCGACTTAAAATTGTGCTTACCCAAAAAGTTTACAAAATTTAAAGCAAAATTCCCAACTGCACATGGTGTGTTTGCTTTTTACAATTCATTGTTTAAAGGCCTCTAACACTAATGTTCACTTCATGACACACGCAGGAAGAGCTAAAACTGTGTATTTACTCTTGGGATGGCTCAGATCCACAGTAAGTAATAAAATCAAATTACACTACTCTAGCATTTCCCTTCAAATTCAACCTTGCGTCTGCATATTGTAATAATTGTACATTGGTCATTTTCAGTCATAAAACATTTGCAATTTGTTAGCCTTAGTGGCCATTAGATGGCAGTGGTATACCATAATATCAGTGGCATTTTGTTTGGTTCTTCTTTTTCTTAGGTATAGTGCAAATCGTTTTTCAAAAAGCAAAAGGCTGAAGAGAATTTTCAGAATAGAGATAAGCAATGAAATCTCTTTGAAAAATACAAATTTAATTAAATCCCCCCTACTTGAAATAAAAGAAATTTTAATATATATTTTCTTCCTGAGGCTTAGGTTTTTAAATAGTGGCTAACAGCACACTCTATAGTTACATGGATAAGGGATTGAATTTTTTTCTTCAGAACTCACCAACAAGTTCATTGTAGGCAATTACTAAATCTTTCTAGCCTTTGTTTTCAAATCTGTAAACGGTATTCTTATAGTGCCAAACCCTACAGTGCAGTTTAGGCCACATAGTTCTCAATAAATGCTAACTCTAATAAAACAAAAATTATTTTATTACCAGAAGCTTGGTAGGTGGAAGAAAATTTAACTAAAAAGTCTTCACCTTGAGTTTAAAGATGGAGAGAGTGATCGGGCAATGTGGCTCACACCTGTAATCCTAGTACTTTGGGGGGCCAAGGTGGGCAGATCACTTGAGGTCAGGAATTCAAGACCAGCCTGGCCAACATGGTGAAACCCCATCTCTACTAAAAATATAAAAATCAGCAGGGCATAGTGGTCTGTGCCTGTAGTCCCAGTTACTCTGGAGGCTGAGACAGGAGTGTTTGAACTGGGGAGGTGGAGGTTGTAGTGAGCTGAGATCGTGCCACTGCACTCTAGCCTGGGCAACGGGAGCGAAACCCTGTCTCAATCAATCAATCAATCAATCAATAGAGAGAAAGAAGCATGAAGGGCAGAAATAAAGGGAATATCTAATAGGTTTTGCAAGAGAAGCAGTGACAGAGTGAAAACATCAATTTTAGAGCTTTATAGACTAGTGTTGGAATACTGATTTTGCTGTTGACTACCTGTCATAGAAAGAAAGAGTCAAAGGAAGAATCCTTACATTGCTAAGCCTCGGTTTCTTTATATGTGAAACAGGACTCATGACACTTTTAGGGCTAAGATAAAGCAAGCTAATATACATAAAGTACTTGTCAAATATTAAGCGCTCAACGTTGCTATTTCTTTTCCTTGCAGACTTTCATAAAAAACTGCTAAGAAATTTTGGACACTAAAGTTTGATTTCATTATTTTCCTGGGGCTTGAGCTCTCTCAGAAGTCTGTGAAACATACAGATCTAGTAGCCCCACTATGTATTTCTCTATGCAAAGGTTAATGTTACAGGTCTTTACAATTTTAAAACCTTTGGCCAGGCACAGTGGCTCACGCCTGTAATCCCAGCACTTTGGGAGGCCGAGGTGGGTGGATCACTTGAGGTCAGGCCAACACAGTGAAACCTCGTCTCTAATAAAAATACAAAAATTAGCCAGGTGTGGTGGGACACGCTTGTAATCCCAGCTACTCCAGAGGCTGAGGCATGAGAATCGCTTGAACTCGGGAGACGGAGGTTGCAGTGAGCCGAGATCGCATTGCTGCACTCCAGCCTGGGTGACAGAGCGAGACTCTTGTCTCAAATAAATAAATAAATACAATAAATAAATAAAAAAACTTCTATCCAAACTTACAGATTATCTTAAATCTTCAACAGCTTTCTTTAAGCTTCCGTTCTCTGGGTAAGATGTTAATGGGTATTGAGATGACAAGACTAGTCAGCCTAAGGAATTAGAAAACACACAGAGGATTAATCCTCTAAATGGAAACACAGTCACTTAATGACCTATGTTTTAAAAGATTATGAGAAATAAACTCCTTCAAAGTGATGTCTATGGATTTTTCCCAGGGGGGTTAAGAGAATTAAATTATGGATTAAAGAAAGCAAAAATACAAACAAATTGTGTTGACTGGTGGATCAATGTTGACCTAACAGGTGATGTTATAAGTCCCGGTAAAGAACATTAACAGTAGCAATGTGAACAATGTTCTGTGTGCTTACTCTTCAATATATAAATGGAATTTCCATGGATTAGAATTTGTGTGTTCAATAGTAGAAAAATAGATGGCATAAATCTATAAATAGGCCGGGCGTGGTGGCTCATGCCTGTAATGCTAGCACTCTAGGAGGCCAAGGGGGGTGGACCACATGAGGTCAGGAGTGTGAGACCAGCCTGGCCAACATGGTGAAACTCCATCTCTACACAAAAAGTAGCCAGGTGTGGTGGCACACACCTGAATTCTCAGGTACTCAAGAAGCTGAGGCACAAGAATTGCTTAAATCCAGGAGGCAGAGATTGCAGTTAGCCAAGATCCCAAGATCGCATCACTACATTCCAGCCTGAGAGACAGAGTGAGACTCTGTCTCAAGAAAAATAAATAAATAAAATCTGTAAATAGATTCCCATTTACAGAAGAAGATATATGCCCAAGAGAGGATTCATTTTCTTGGGCATATATCTTCTTGGGAATATTTGTGCTCTGTTACCTACTCATTCTCCATATCAGTCTTTGTTTTTAAAGAGAGCAGTATACTTATAAATGCTGAAAAACGTAGCCATCATACTGTCAAACTGATTACCAATGGAGAGAATGAGGCTTTGCGAGATTGGATTTTTCCAGGCTGCACAGGTTGTTAGTGGCACTACTCGCCTAATTCCTAATCCAATACTTGGATTTTTCACATCCTACCTCCCAGAAGAGGAAAAATCCACAGTTAGATTCTAGAATTTTTCATTTTAATTTTTAACTAATTGCTATGCCTCCTTTTGGATAGCAGACTGAAGAGCTGCTGATTCTAAAAAGCAAGCAGACCATAAAATGAAAACCCTACCTATAAATCCAAATTAAGAGCACACCTTTATTGGACAGTTTTAGGGACCTGGAGGGATTCCTGGTCTTTTTATTTCTTATTGATTCAGAAAACAAGGGTGTAAACAACCTAAAATACTTCAAAAACGCTATTTTAGCTGCTGCTGATCTTGAAAGCCAAAATGAGAGAATAGTGGAATAACAGCCCGATCTAGGGGTAACCTGGGTGAAAAGCCAAATACTTAACTGAATTGGTTGTCCTTTCAATCTTGCCTTTCATTCCCAGGGTGGTAGAAAGGTATTCAGATGTCTCCATTATGTTGTTTAATCCTGCTGGCCAAAAAGGCTGAGGGTTCTCATTAATTTAATGGGAAGCTCCTAAGTCCTTACCATTCTCACTATGGAATGCACGATGGTCAGCACTATCTGTCATTCCCAATTTATTATTGTCTGATAGCTAAAATTCTGCTGCACTTGACAATCTTAGGGAATCCATTCTCTCTTGGTACACTTTGGATAGAGTTATTTCAATATAAAAACAGCACATTTTAAATGTCAAATAATAAACAAGCATGTTAATGATTTTTTAAATAATTGTTTTCTTTGAAAAAAAAGTTTGTTGGAACATAATCCATATGACATTAGAATGTAGTTGAGACATTAAGCTTTCTTTTTAAAGTTGTGAGCAGCTGGGAAAGGTGACTCATGCCTGTTATCCCAGCACCTTGGGAGGCTGAGGCAGGCAGATCGCTTGAGCCCAGGAGTTCGAGAGCAGCCTAGGCCACACTGTGATGCCAAACCTCTACTAAAAATACAGAAATTAGCCTGGCATGGTGGCAGGCACCTGTAGCCCCAGCTATTGAGGAGGCTGAGAGGTGAGAGGATTGCTTGAGCCCAGGATGTCACAGCAGCAGTGAGCCATGATTGTGTCACGGCAACTCAGCCTGAGTGACAGTGTGAGACTGTATCTCAAAAATAATTAAATTAAATTAAATTAAAAAGTGTGGGCAACGTCCCTAATTTGCAGTTTACGGATTAAATGTTAATTTAAAGAATACTTACAACATATACCTATTCTCTTAGAGATTCCATTATAACTCAAACTAAAATGTTCTATGTAACTAGATGGTTAACCTCAGTTAAAGATAAGGAACATAAGGCTAAGAGCAGTTAAATCATCAGGCAGAGGTAACACAGCCGGTCAAGTGAATGGAGCCCAGAACATCTAATTCCTCAATTGGCACGTTGTTTTTCAGTATGCCAAGTTGTTCTTGCTAAGAATTCTTTTGACGCTGGTTCACCTGGGAGATTGAAGGGATGAGCCAGATTGCTCTCATACCTTGGAGTTCTGGGTGGAGATGGGGAAGGAGGGGGAAGAATCCGTAATTTGAGCAAGTTTTATAAAGAGGATACCATTTGAAGCCACTGTGTATTGAATAAACATGGAGATAGACCTGATCCAACGGAAAGATTATGAATGTTTCCTTGATGGTTACTTGATCACTTGACTCTTAGTTTTCCTAAGAATAAATAGGAAAAAAAACATAAGCCTTGGGAAGTTGTTTAAGGGAAAATTGGGTAGACTATGTAAAGCATCTAGCAGAGTGATTTACTCACATTTGGCGTTTAGTTAACATAAAAACTAATTTACCAGGCTTCTAAGGCAATTAACCATTTAAACTAAATTTGAATTAAAGCTAGGCATGGGGTAAGAAAGCAAGAAGTAAGACAGACTTAAAGTCTGGTGTACTCTAATTAAGTGAAATGTGCAAAGGAGAAAAAGTGTTAATCTTTTCCTTACCTGTTTCAATGTTCCCAGCTAAGGCACCTGTAACAAAAGATAGATTAACAAGAGAAAAACAAATCTATTTAATATAAGTTTTGCCTGACATGGGAGCCTTCAGAAATGCAGACCCACTGGGCGCAGTGGCTCACATCTGTAATCCCAGCACTTTGGGAGGCAGAGGCAGGTTGATCACTTGAGGTCAGAAGTTCGAGACCATCCTGGCCAACATGGTGAAACCCTGTCTCTAATAAAAATACAAAAATTAGCTGGGAGTGGTGGTGCATGCCTGTGATCCTAGCTACTCAGGAGGTTGAGACAGGTGAATCTCTTGAACCCAGGAGGCGGAGCTTGCAGTGAGCCGAGATTGTGTCATGGTACTCCAGCCTGGGTGACAGAGCAAGACTCTGACTCAAAAAGAAAGAAAGAAAGAAAGAAGAAAGAAAGAAAGAAAGAAAGAGAGAGAAAGAAAGAAAGAAAGAAAGAAAGGAAGACCCAAAGAAACAGGGAAACCCGTATATTTTTATGCTTAGGTAGGAGGAAGAGTGGAGAGTTGTGCAGAAGTGTGATTGGACAAACGAGGTATGATCTAATGGTAACAAACCCCATCTTAGCAAGGCCTGTTTGTTGAGATTCTTCTCTGTGTCCCTCTGACTTCAGAGATAAGAACATTCTTTCCCTCCAGGTACAAGGAGGGCACCTCATGAAACAGGGTTTTATGACCTGCTTCACGGGAAAGTCAGCTGATTTTATTCTCTGCTACACGAGAGAAGGTCAGAGAATTATTTCTACATTTTATGGCCTGCTTCAGAGGAGAAGGGGCAAGGGGAAGGTGAGAGTGACCTTCATGTTTCTACTATTTTCTCAAACGTCAAGATGCCACATCCTGGGTTAGTGTGTCCTGAACCCCATCAGCTGCAAAACTTTAAAAAGTTCAGGAACATACCAGTGTACTTTTTGTTTGTTCAGGAAATACAGTGCTGTTTAATAAAGTTAACGAATCATAGGCCACCTAGTCTGTGTTTCCGAAGCATTCTATCTCACTTTGGAGTATTTCAATCTTAGCAATTGCTAGAATCTAATAGGATCATCTGCAGAGGCACCAAAAAAGACTTCTGAGAGCAATGCTTTTAACTGAGACTGCTTTCTTGAAATTTAGATTGTTACATCTTTTTCCCTTTTGTGCTCTAGTTGCAGTCAAGACAATTTTCATTTGTCCTGTGATGGTATTTTCTGCATACTATTGATCTGAGGCAAATAGTATCTGAGAAAAGAGAGTTTTCTTAGGCTATTGTGCCTTTCATCAAACAAGATAAATCATCAAATGAGCAAATTTGAGGTCTGTCTGATTGTTATTCTTCACACAGTTTTGCTATGTGGACGGACATTGAGAGAACACCTACTCCATTGGTCTTTAGAGAATTAACAACAATATATTCTCGAGTAAATGTAGGCAAACTTGCCTTCCTGGTATTAGTGAGGCTCCTGGGAAACATTACTGAATAAGACACAGTCATTATCCTTAGGGAGCTCGCAATTTAGCACTTGTTTATTGAACTACTGAAACAATTTATAGAACTGAGTTTTTAGTCAAGAAAATGAAAAACGAGCAACAAACCAGTGTTCACAGAGAAGCAGGTTTCCTGCTTTTAAAAAGCAATTCCATATACAAACGTTTGATGCAATGTAATAAACAAGATTATTGGAAAAGAATGAAGCAATTTAACTCTTTTTTTTTTTTAGTGGTCTAATCAAGCTTCCACCTAAAAAAAAAAATGTGTAAACTTTCACCTTTTACAGGAATTTAATTTTAGCTTAAGCTATCCACGTTGCTTCTTCTTCCTCTTGGATCATACATTACCTCAACTCAAAGTTTAGATAGACAGGCTATAAGAAATCTTCCTTCCTTCCTTCCTTCCTTCCTTCTCATCTTCCTTCCTTCCTTCCTTCTCATCTTCTTTAATTGTTTTTAATGATTATTAAGGCCTGAAAAAGTCAGAAATGAATTAACACATACCACCTGATTTTATGTATGGTGAGAGACAAGGAGTGTGTTAAATGTTTCAAGAGAGTATTTACAAAGGGCAATGGGAATGCAAAAGAGAAAGAGAGTAGATTGAAATTTGAGTGATTTGTAAATTGGGAACAAAAGCAGATTTTTGTGTGTTTGTTTGTTTGTTTGTTTGTTTTTCTGAGACGGACTCTTGCTCTGTTGCCCAGGCTGGAGTGCAGTGGCGCAATCTCGGCTCACTGCAAGCTCTGCCTCCAGGTTTCATGCCATTCTCCTGCCTCAGCCTCCCGAGTAGCTGGGACTACAGGCGCCCGCCACCATGCCCGGCTAATTCTTTGTGTTTTCAGAAGAAACGGGGTTTCACCATGTTAGCCAGGATGGTCTCGATCTCCTGACCTCATGATCCGCCCGCCTCAGCCTCCCAAAGTACTGGGATTACAGGTGTGAGCCACCGTGCCCAGGCGAAAGCAGGTCATTTAACTCCAAAACTTTTACTTCTAGACTTTTGATGTAGATACGTCTTCCTTTTTGAGACTCTGTTACTGGTAGTAATGAGGAGATTAAGTATTAGGTTGGTGCAAACGTTGGCACCAACCTAATAAATTCAACTTTCTACTCACATGTGAGGTGATGTGTTAGGAATATCAAGAGGGAAAACTTTGAAGAGGGAGTAATGTCTGGGGTGAGCATTGAATGTCTGTAGGATTTAGCTCAGTGAAGACAAATGTCAAGGAATTTTCAAGTAGAGATAACATCATGAGCAAAAAAAAGAGAAAAATATGAAAAGATACAGGTCATTTGGAGAAATAATCCTTTGCTTAACAGGATGGGACATTTTAAACAAATAAAATAAGAGTGAAATCACAAAGTAAGTTTCTCCTGAAAGGAAAAAGGGTGGAGGATGGAGTGAGGGCTGCACAAGTTAAAGAGATGATAATGTGTTTGCATGAGGGAGATTTGATACTACCTGATGCTTATAAAACAAATTACTGTGAAAAAATTTGCTATTACTATAATGATCAGAAATACTTGGATGAAAAACAAATGGTTGGAAAATATAGTGTCATTATATAATTTACAGTGGTACCACACACACAGCTTGGCAAAACGTGCATACTGTTTAGACTATTCCATCAGAAACACTTCTTCGAAAGTTCCTATACTTTCTGAGATGGACGGAGTTTGGTATGGTAGGCAGGGAGTGATAAACTGAGGTGAGGTTGGAAAATCAGGCTGGGCTCAAAAGCTTTGAAATCCATTCTCAGAAGTTCTAACTTTCTCCAAAAAGCAGACAAATGGCATGATTAATCAATATTCTAGAAAGAACTTTGAGGCTGAGGTATGGATTTGACAGGGGAGGAGATTGTTAGCAATGAGGTCTATTGGTAGGTTATAGATGTACCTGTGAAAAGTATTGAAGGACTGAATGGTGCTGTTTATAGAGCACCCTTGACATCTGTAACTCCATCTTAGAAAAAGACTCATCTTATGTTTCAGAATGCATCATACCAACAGGGATCATAGCAGCAGGGATCAGATGTTCGCCTAATCAATAGAGACTGCAATCAATCAGATAAGGACATAACCAGGCACACTTTTTACTATCAATTCAGTCCTCACCAGAAGACTCTGGGGCCATAAGAATAGCAAGACTTCACCAGCTCAAGACGGCCATCTTGATAGACACGGTTATGTTGTCACTTGTGAGTAGCACCTGGCATCTGAGGCTGAAGGCTCTGCCCAAATAAAAGACTCCTCAGTGCAAGTCACTGACATCCATCAAGATCAGGCCAGGACACTCTCCTTGTCCATGTCACTCTCCTTGCACTGGTTCATTTGACCCCATTTTCCTAACCCTTTTTGTCTTGATGTTAATTGTTTGTCTGATATGGAATGTTTAATCTATAACATTTATATATTAATTATACTACAATGTGTGATTTGCAATATTGACTGACTTGTGGCTTGAGCCTGTGTGCCCATGGCGCTAACTACTGAATGAACAGGTAGTGCTAAGGAGAATTGCTTCCTTGGGAACTCCATGTAGCCATGACTTTTACAATTGAAAGAACACCAATGAAAATCTGACCTTGTGGAAAGATACAAACATGCACAGACTTGGTTACGTCTCATCTTTCACTGCTCACAACACACAGTTACAGCAATATTAAAGAAGAGCAGTGGGTTCTGAACACATTTCAGAATTATGACATCAGGTTTGGACATGGCTTTTGAGGCAGAGGGGCAAGTCAAAGAAGCATTCACGCTCTTGGTATCTGCACTGATAAAGATGGAGGTGGAAGCAAGGTGATGTAGTAGTAATTTCTTTTAATAAGCAATAACTTCTAAAATGCTTTTTGTAATTACTCCCAATTCGATCAATGGAAATGGAAAAACAAAACAAAACAAAACAAAAAAAAGGCTAAAAAAAAACCTTGCTAAAAGAGAACAAGGGTACAAAATAGAAGAAGGGAAAGAAGAGATAGGGAAACAAAAACATCAAAATTTGGCTGAAATTTGGGTAAAAATAATTAAGGTTAAACCTAGTTTAGGTTAGGTAAAACTCAAGAATTTGATTTTTTGTATCTTAGGGATTTGATAATGCAGCAAAAAGTTATTAAGAGGACTACAAAGAGATCCTTTTGGTGTGAACACCAAAGAGAACACAAAAATTGAACTTCACATTACTTATTACTTGGTAAACTGTTTCATTGTCAATTAGTGCTGTGTAATAAACCTCTTTATATAGATTATTCTTCCACAACATAGTTTTAAATGGGTGGATAATATTGCATTATAAAAATATACCATAATTTATATACAAATTTCATTGCTTGAGCATTGTATTAGAGTTCTCTAGAGGGACATAACTAATAGGAGATATATATATATCTTATTAGTATATATGATATATATATATATGAGCTTATTAAGGAGTATTAACTCACACAATAATAAGGCCTCACAATAGGCTGACTGCAAGGTGAGGAGCAATGAAGCCAGTCCCAAAGCTGAAGAACTTGGAGTCTGATGTTTGAGGACAGGAAGCATCCAGCACAGGAGAAAGATGTAGGCTGGGAGGCTAAGCCAGTCTAGCCTTTTCTGTTTTTTCTGTCTGCTTTATATTCTGGCTGCTCTGGCAGCTGATTAGGTGGTGCCCACCCAGATTAAGGGTGAGTCTGCCTCTCCCAGTCCACTGACTCAAATGTTAATCTCCTTTGACAACACTTAGCAGACACATCCAGGATCAACACTTTGCATCCTTCAATCCAATCAAGTTGACACTCAGTATTAACCATCACAAGTCTACTCCCTTGTCAACTTGAACCCATACACATCTCCTGAGATCATACATAATCTTCAAATAAAGACAGTAATAAGGTTATAATTACACCTAACAGGATACAACTATCTTTCTTACAACCGAAAATGCACCAATCCTCAACGCAAATGCTATCACATAAAGTCAACAATACTTAAATGCTGATATGAAGTCAATAAATCTTATGTCACAGGATAAAGGAAAAATAAAATGAAGATATTTTCTTAGTACAAGTAAATCCATGCACCAACATGTTTTTAACAAAAGAAGGTGGATATACTCATGACAATTACAGTCCTCCTTTCTGCAACTGACCACGTGATCATAGTCGGTATTAATTATTACCCTCGTCTACCGCACATTCTGTATTCCCATCAGCAAGCACCTCAGCAGGTCGTAGTTTTTTTTCCTGGTGGAGTGACCCAATCCTTCATTCCTGATGGGCCATTGGTAGTCCTGCCTGGATTGGGCTGTTGCAGTTTTCCATTGACTTTAATCACAGGGCATGGTAATACTAAGAGACACCCTAATGGATCTCCTGTATTCCGTGCATGATCTTCCTTACCTCTGTTGTGGATTAGTAGACTTATTTCATCTTAATAGCCTCAATCACCCCAGCAAACACTGTAACACCCTTCTTAGCCTGTTGATTTAAAGGTAGGAGGAGCCTAAAGTGTCCAGGTGGCAATCTTAACTTCCCGTTAAATGGAATTGTTGTTATGTCTCCCCGTGGCAGTGTTCCTCCCTCTGGAACTAAGACCTCTAGGCCGGCAGAATGTAATGTTGTGGGAACAGGAAGCAAAAATCTTGCTAGTGGATCACTTGTGGTGAAGGTGAGTGGTGCCACTTCCACTTCCACCCTTTGATTCCTGGACCTGTGAATCCTGGCTATGGGACAAACAGTGCCATATATTGGATGCGGATGCAGAGCATACACGACCTTCTGGAGAACTTTGCCCAGGCATGCAAAGTATTGTCACTTAGTTGGTGTTGCACTTGTGACTTCTAAAAGCCATTCCCCTGTTCATCAATCAAGCCTCTTCAGGATGATGGGGAACATGGTAAGGCTGGTGAATTCCATGAGCATGAGCCCACTGCCACACTGCTTTAGCCGTAAAGTGAGTGCCTTGGTCAGATGCGATGCTGTGTGGAATACCATGATGGTGGATAAGGCATTCCGTGAGTCCACAGATGGTAGGTAGTCTTGGCAGAAGCACTGGGTGCAAAATAGGCAAACCCATAACCAGAGTAAGTGTCTATTCTAGTGAGGACAAACCTCTTCCCTTTTCATGATGGAAGAGGTCCAATATAATCAACCTGCCACCAGGTAGCTGGCTGATCACCCTGAGAAATGATGCCATATTGAGGGCTCAGTGCTGGTCTCTGCTTTTGGAAAACTAGGCACTCAGCAGTTGCCATAGCCAGGTTAGCCTTGGTGAGTGGAAGTCCATGTTGCTGAGCCCATGTGCAACCTCCATCCCTGCCACCATGGCCACTTTGTTCATGGGACCACTGGGCTATGACAGGGGTGGCTGGGGAAAGAGGATGAATGGTGTCCACTGAATGGGTCATTCTATCCACTTGATTATTAAACTCCTCCTTTGCTTAGGTCACCCATTGGTGAGCACTCACATGGAATACAAATATCTTCACTGTTATGACCACTCAGAGAGGTCCATCCATATATCTCTTCCCCAAGGTCACCCGTTGGTGAGCACGCACATGGAATACAAATATCTTCAGTTATGACCACTCAGAGAGGTCCATCCATATATCTCTTCCCCAAGGTCACCCGTTGGTGAGCATGCACATGGAATACAAATATCTTCAGTTATGACCACTCAGAGAGGTCCATCCATATATCTCTTCCCCAAGGTCACCCGTTGGTGAGCATGCACATGGAATACAAATATCTTCAGTTATGACCACTCAGAGAGGTCCATCCACATATCTCTTCCCCAAATTTCTCTGTCACCAATTTTCCAATCATGCTTCTTCCAAGTCCCTGACCAGCCAAACCACTGGCTACAGTCTATGAATCAGTATAAAACCGCACATCTGGCCCTTTCTTTTTCCATGCAACCTGCACAACCAGGTACACTGCTTGAGGTTCTGCTCACTGGGAAGATTTTCCTTCACCGCTGTCCTTCGGGGACGTCCTAGAAAGGGACTGTTGTGCTGCAGCTGTCCACTTTTGTGTGGTGCCTGTATATCATGCAGAACCATCTGTGAACCAGGTCCTAATCTTCTCTCCCTCTGTTAACTGACCATAGGGAACTCTCTATGAGGCCATCAGTGCAGCCTGGGAGAGAGAAGGCAGGGTGGCGGGAATGGAGACCACAGGCATTTGAGCCACTTCCTCGTGTAACTTACCTGTGCCTTCAGGACCTGCTCAAGTCCGATCACATATATACCACTTCCATTTGATGATGGAATGCTGCTTTGCATGACACAGTTTATGGCTAGATGGGTCAGAAAGCACCCAGTTCATGATAGGCAGTTCAAGTTGTATGGTGACTTGATGACCCATAGTCAAATGTTCAGTTTCCACCAAAGCCCAGTAACGGCCAAGAGCTGTCTCTCAAAAGGACAGTAGCTATCTGCAGAAGACGGCGGGGCCTCTGCTGTGATTCACCTATGGGGACCTGCCAAAAGCTACAAACTGCATCCCCATCTGTCACCAACACCTCAGGCACAATTGGATCTGCTGGGTCATATGGCCCAAGTAGCAGAGAGCTTCCACAGCAGCCTGGACCTGTTGCAGAGCCTTCTCCTGTTCTGGACCCCACTCAGAACTGGCAGCTTTGGGGTCACTCTATAAATGGGCTGGAGTAACACACCCAAATGAGGAATATGTTGCCTCCAAAATCCAAACAGGCCCCTAGGCATTGTGTCTTTTTCTTGGTTGTAGGAGGGGCCAAAATGCAGCAACTTACCCTTCACCTTAGAAGGAATATCTCAACAGACCCCACACCACTGGACCCCTAGAAATTTTACTGAGGTGGAGGGTCCCTAAATTTTAGTCAGATTTATTTCCCATTATTTCCCATTTTCTGGCACACAAATGTCTTGCCAGTAAGCCCAGTGTGTTTGCCACCTTTTGCTTAATGGATCCAATCAGCATAATGTCATCAATGTAATGGACCAGTGTGATATCTTGTGGAAGCAAAAAGCAATCAAAATCTCTCCAAATCAGATAATGACACAAAGCCAGAGAGTTGATATACCACTAAGGTAGGACAGTAAAGGTATATTGCTGGCCTTGCCTGCTGAAGGCAAATTGCTTCTTTGGGTCTTACGAACAGAAAAGGAGAAAAAGGTATTTGCCAAGTCAATGGCTGCATACTAGGTACAAGAAAATGTGTTAATCTGCTCAAGCAATGCAACCACATATGGTACAGCAACTGCAATTGGAGTCACCACTTGGTTAAGCTTATGATAATCCATGGTCATTCTCGAAGATCCATCTGTCTTCTGCACAGGCCAAATAGGAGAGTTGAGTGGGGATGTGGTGGGAATCACCACCCCTGCATTTCTCAACTTCTTGATGGTGGCATTAATCTCTGCAGTCCCTCCAGGGATGTGATATTGTTTTTGATTTACTATTTTTCTAGGTTGAGGCAGCTCTAATGGCTTCCATTTGGCCTTTCCCACTTAATACCCCTCATCTTACCAGTCAGGGAGCCAATGTGGGGGTTCTGCCAGCTGCTAAGTATATCTATGCCAATTCTGCATTCTGGCACTGGGGAAATGACAACAGGATGAGTCCGGGGACCCAGTGTAAATCAGACTGAGCTAAAACCCCATTAATTACCTGACCTCCATAAGCCACTACTTTAACTGGAGGACCACAATGACCTTTTCAGTCCCCTGGAATCAACATCAGCTCAGAGCCAGTGTCCAGTAGTCCCCAGAATGTCGATCATTTCCCTTTCCCCAGTGGTAAAAGACTAGAGGTCCCTTTGGGGAAGAATGGGAGAAAGATTAACAGCATAAATTGTCAGTAGTGTAGTGGGGTCCTTCCTCGAGGAGACCTGGCTTCCCCTTCATTCAAGGGTTTCTGGGTCTGTAAACTGGCTCAAGTGTGGAAATTGATTGAGGGGCCGTGATTCTCTGTTTTTATAATTCACATTAGTCTTTGTCCATTTGATCTAGAAGTTTTCTGCTTATATAAATTAAGTAGGAATACAGTAGGCTTCCTATCGATTTCACTTCTAGGAATACCTTGATTAATTAGCCAATGTCAGAGGTCTACACAAGTCAGACTATTCTGATTGCTGCCTTGCCTCTGCCATCCATTACAGTTGCCCACCTTGCCTTTGTTGTTTGAGTGCTGCCACTTGGCCCTTAGCACCTCAGGATCCAATTATTCCCATTGTATTTAAATATTGAAGTTGAATGACTGTGGTTTCCACTGTTAGATCTGACGTACAGAGAAGAGCAATTACAGGGCTCTTCTAAGAGGCAGGTGCTGCCCTCACAAATTTGTTTCGCAAAGCATTGGTCAAGGGTATATCTTCTGGACCCTCCCAGCTGGGATGAGTAGATCTAAAGTGACTTATCTACTCCACCATCCCAATCTCCCTAAGCCTTTGGATCCCTTCATCTACACTAAACCAAGGTAGATGAGGCAATTCCAGCTCACTCAGAGTGAGCCATCTTGGAATCCATATTTCGGCTAACCAAGCAAATAAATTATTAGGACCTTTTTTAACTCCCTGAGCTTCAATATTAAATGCAGAATCCCTACCTAGTGGGCCCAAATCAATAAATTTAGCCTGATCCAACTCTGTGTTCCTTCCACCATTATCCTACGCTTTTAATATCCATTCTCGTGCCTGTTCTCCAGATTTCTGCTTGTATACATTGGAAAACTCAAGCAGTTCTTTTCAAGTGTCCCACACCTCCTCATGGGTCACAATCTGAACCTCACCTCTAGGGGCCTGCCCCGACTTTAGTCTGGTTGTAGTTCTAGAAGCAAACAGGGATTTTGGGGGTGGTTCCTGAGGAAAATCAACATTATCCTGCCTGGCAACTGGCTCAAGCAGTCCATCACTGTTGCCTCAGACAGTACAAGCTTTATCTCCTCAGACACAGGTGGAAAGGCTGATGGCAGCATGGGTTAGAGAGGGGATGTTGCCACTACTGGGGATGGGGAAGCTATTTCTTCTGGCAAAAGAGTTTCATCAGAGTTTACAAACTCAGTGTCCCCAGCTTCATCAGGGTCCTCCCACACATCCCCATTTCAAGTTGCAAGGTCCCATTCTTTTCCAATCAATGCCCTCACTTTAACAGTAGACACCTGGTGAGGCTGTGCATGCATCTTTCATTGCATGTCAGCCCCTCCCATGAGAAGAGTTTGTGTCTGTTTTTCCACAATTTCAGCTCTTTCTCTACAGCTCTTTCTCACTCAGGGCAATCTTAGTAGATTTGAAGCTAAGTATCTGCTTCTGTAGCCAGGAGTTAGAATCCTTGAGTTCATCATTTTCTTTCATCACTTTGTCCAGTGAACTTAGGAGCAACCAACCAACTTCATTATGTTCCTTGGTTCTCTACATATGGTCAAAGGTATTATGTATAGAGTCACTAAACTCCTTGCGTCTCATGAGCGGTGAATCAGGAGTGTCAAATGCATTTATCTTACTTAACTCTCTAAACAGTTCATGCCAGAACTATCAGTTTTCTCCACACTATTAGAAGCAGAGACTTTAGCATTTTGGGCTCTAATCATATTAAGCAGACAATTCCAGAAACCCCAAAACAAATGAAAGAACTCCATCCTTAATATTCTGTTCCTCTAGAACCACTCCTGGTTCCAAAATCTGTATTAGTTAGGGTTCTCTAGAGGAACAGAACTAATAGGATAGATATATATACAAAAAAGGAGTTTATTAAGGAGTATTAACTCACACAATCACAAGGTCCCACAATAGGCTGCCTACAAGTTAGGGAGCAAGGAGAGCCAGTCAGAGTCCCAAAGCTGAAGAAGTTGGAGTCCGAAGTTTGAGGGCAGGAAATATCCAGCATGGGAGAAAGATGTAGGCTGGGAGGTTAGGCCAGTTTAGCCTTTTCATGGTTTTCTGCCTGCTTTATATTATGGCTGTGCTTGCAGCTGATTAGATGGTTCCCACCAAGATTAAGGTTGGATCTGCTTTTCCCTGCCCATTGACTCAAATGTTAATCTCCTTTGGCAACACCGTTACAGACACACTCAGTATCAATGTTTTGCATCCTTCAGTCCAATCAAGTTGACACTCAGTATTAACCATCAGAAACATTTTAGTTGATTCCTATTTTTCACCAATGAATAGTACTCCAATAAACATTCACTGTAGCTAAACTTTCGAACATGTATTGAAGAATCTATCTTTACTGGAATCGAAAAGTAACTATTTCTGTACATTACATTTCTATAAATATCTGAGTTCTTTCTGGACCTTACATTGCCTATACTTCCTACACTTGTTCCTCTCTATTTTAATTACTTTTTTCTTATTTATTTTAATATCTAGTAAGTCAAAGCACACCTTATTTCCAAAAATCTGTTGGCCATTTTTAAAATTTATTTCTTACAGGTAATATTTTTAAAAATTTTGACACTAATTGGACTTATAAAATATTTATAAATTAGTTTGGAGAGACCTGACTTGTAAGCAGTGAATCTTTAAGAATTAGGGTATTCTTATTCTTAGATCATTCTCAATTTTATTAAAAATAAGACATTTTACTTTTACCTTTGTATTCAGCTTTTGAATTCTAATATATGGTCTACAACATATAAGAAGCAGGGCATGGGGAGATGAACTGGCACAGTGGCTCACACCTGTAATCTCACTTTGGGAGGCTGAGTCGGGTGGATCACTTGAGGTCAGGAGTTGGAGACCAGCCTGGCCTGTATGATCTCTACTAAAAATATAAAAATTAGCCAGGTATGGTGGCATGCAACTGTAGTCCCAGTTACTTGGAAAGCTGAGGCATGAGAATCACTTGAACCCAGGAGACGGAGGTTGCTGTGAGCTGAGATCACACCACTGGACTCCAGCCTGGGTGACAGAGCAAGACTCTGTCTCAGAAAAAAAAAAAAAAGATAAAATCAGGAATGTAAATGAAATTTAATTAACTAAATACATTTCTGGCATTAAACTGCTCATAAGATTTTCTCTCTTATATAGTAGAGGATAAATAATATTAATAGGTCCAATGGAAATTATACCTTGCATTCTTAGAGTAACCATACTTGATCATGAATGACATATTATCATTTTAAGGTAATGATAATTGTTTTGCTAACATTTTGTTTGAAGATTTTGTTTCTAAGTTCTGAAATGCCAATTGTCTTTGATTTTTTTAATTCTATTTAAAGATCACATTTCTACTGTCTTCAGGAAATGAGAAAAATGAATCTAGGAAATTTCCATCTTTAAATATACTCTATAAGTGTGCTGTCCAATACACACATAGCTACTGAGCACTGGAATATAGCTAGTCTGAATGGAGATGTTCTGTAAGTATATCATACATACCAAATTTCAAATACTTAGTATGAAAAAAGAATTCAAATATTGTACTTTTGTATAGAATGTACATTGGAATAATATTTTTGATACATCAACTTTTATAAAATCTTATCATTACAATTAATATATCATTATAATTATCTATTATGAAATCAAATTTCTTCAATTTCTATTACTTATATGGGGTATTCATTTATATTTCTATTGTATAACTTCTCTCAATAACATTCTAAGTAGGAGATGAATGATCTAGTTCTTAGAAGTCTGAAGGGTATTCTCCGTCACAATGATTAAATGGGTGTGGTACCAGGGCATGAATATACACACAAATCAATGTAACAACATAGAAAATTCAGAATTTTCCTTTTTTGGGTAATGAATCTTTAATAAAAATTTTAATTTTTTGGTTATTGTTTTATTGAGCTTCTCTACTACATTTCCACCATTTTTTATAACGTATATTTCCTCAAACATTGCTTTTTTATTCAGATGTAAAAAGTTAATAGTATAGAGTTTTGCTTCCTTTACCATTGCACTACTTCTCAACTGGAGGTGATTTTGCCTTTCCTGACATTTGTTAATGTATGGAGATATTTTCAGATTTTACAGATGGAAGTGGGAATGTGCTACTGCCATCTAGTTGATAGAATCCAGGGCTACTGTTACAATGCACAGGATAGCCCCTTATAACAAAGAATTATCTGGCCCCAAATGTCAGTGTTGCTAAAGTTGAGAATTTCTGATCTATGATAATATCCCATCCCCTTCATCATTTTTCAAACTTAGGTTTTACCTCTTTTTTTTTTTTTCATTTTACATTTCCTGAGGTTTCCCTATGGTCTTTTCAAAGAGCTGGTAGTTGGATTTATTTATCAGTTTTGCATTTTAATATGTTATCATTAATTTAAATGTGGTTCTTAACCTCTATTAATTTCCCTTTTCTGGTTCTACATTTAGAAACTTAGTTCCTTTTGTATTACTTTTCATACCTTCTTGAGTGATATTCCTTTGTTAAGCACAAAGTGCTCTGTATTTTCCTATTAGTATACTTTTAAATCTGTTCCCATAGGTTTTTAAAACATTTTATTGAGAGATAGTTAATATAAAAAGAGAAAAGTGCATACACCATAGTCATAAAGCTCAATGAATTTTTACAAACTGAACACACTCATACAACCATCACCAACTGAATAAACCTGTGTAATCTGTACCTAGATCAAGAAATAGAATATACTAGCTTCCTAGAGCCCTTCTTTTTAGTCACAATCCTCCCAAAGTTAACTAATACCTTAACTTTTAGTAGCATAGATTAATTTTGCCTCCTTTGTTCTTTGTATAAATGAAATCATAGTTTGTCGTCTTTACATCTGGCTTCTTTGGCTCAATATTATTTGTGAGCTTCTGCCATATTGTTATGTATAATTATAATGTATTCATTCTTATTGCTATATATTATTTTATTCTGTGAATACATCACCATTTGTTCATCCATTCTACTGTTGATGGGTCATTTCTAACTATAGAGTATTATAAATATTGCTGCTATGAACTTTCTAGTAGATGTCTTTTGGTGAACATATGGATGCATATCTTGGTGGGGATATACTTGGAATATGTATTTTCAACATTAATAGATACTCTGAACAGTTTTCCAAGTTGGTTGTACTAATTTTATTTCTACTAGCAATGTATGGGATACTTGGTTACTCCATATCCTTGACAAAATTTAGTATTGATTGTTCTTTTTAATTGTAGTCATTCTGGTGGGTGTGCAATGGTCTCACATTGTGGTTTGAATTTGCATTTTTCTGATGACATGCAAAGTTAGTATTTTTTCATAGTTTATTGGCCATTTAGATACTTCTTTTGTGAAGTAACTGTTCAAGTTTCTTGTCTATTTTTCTTTTGTATTTTCCTATTGATTTTTAAGTGTTCTTTTTTCTGGATCTGAAGTCTTTGTTACACATGCACATTATGAGTATCTTCTTCTTCTATGGTAGCTGCTTTTTCACTCTCTCAATGGTGTCCTTGATTAACGTAGTTTTATAATTTAAACATCGTCCAGTGGATCACTTTTTTTCTTTGAAGAGGTGTGTCTTATTTCTTGTTTAAAAATTCTTGTTCTAAAGTTACAAAGATGATATCTCCCTTGTTGTATGGTAAAACTTTTATCGTATTACTATAATCACCTAGGTTTGATATATAGACACTTAATTAGTTATATTCTAGAATCTAGAATACAATCTAGAATTATCTGGATAAGTTATAGTACCGCTTTGATTTCTTTTGTTACCCAAAAATTTCTTAGGAGGGTGTTTTAAAATTTCTTTGCAGTGTGATTTTTTGTTTACTATTATTATTAGAGTTTTAGTATACTTAGATATGTGGTCCATATAATTTCCACATTAAATTATTTATTGTGCTTTCCTGTGGCATATTATATTACTGTTTTTTGTAAAATATCCCTAAAATATTTGGAAAAAAAATTCTCTATTTGTAAAACTCAAAATTCCATATATATATATATATATATATATATATATATATAAAGTACATCATTAGTTATTATTATAGTAGCACATATTAATTATTTATTATGGGCTGGGCACCAATTTTTGTACTATATGTATGAACTTATTTAATCATCATAACAATGATACCATCCATTTTATAAGGAAGGATAGAAGGAAACTGAGGTAGCAAGGTGCTAAGTGTATTGTCTAAGGACTGAGTTAGTTAAGTGGGGGAAATAAGTTTGAAATTCAGGTTATACAGTTCTGCAGTCAATGTCCTTAATCACGACCCTCTTTTACATGTATCTCTATATTGTTATATTATTATTTTCATATCCATAAAATTAACATACTAAATATACAATTAGACCTCTGTATTCATGGATTTTGCATCCTTGGATTCAATCAACTGCAGATGAAAATTAAAAAAAATAAAAAATAATTCATATAGAAAATACAGCATAATAACAATTTACATAGAATTTACATTGTATTAGGTATTGTAAGTAATATAAAGATGATTTAAATAATGTGGGAGGATATGCGTAGGTTACATACAAATACTACACCATTTTATATAAGGAACTTGAGCATACATGAATTTTAGTACCCAAGATTGTCCTGAAACTCATCCCATTTGGATACCAAGGGACGACTTGTAATAGTCAATTATTTTATATACTGAACTTTTGTCTTGATTGGCCAAAGACTGAGAAAACATTAAATGCTTTTTGCCATGACTACAATGTAATTTTTATTGTTTCATTGGATTTTGCTGTTTTTTTTAAAGTGCCATGGTACATAGCACATATAAAGTTTTTATCTTTCACAAATTCATTCTGGATTTTCCTTTTTATGAACAGAAAATAGTTCTCTCTGTCCTGTTTATGTTTAATTTGAATTTTACCTTTTCTGAGATTGACACATGTATTTTTAAATTTGCATTTCCCTGGTGTGTATTTACTTGTCTCTTTATTTCTAACCTTTCTGTGATTTAAGTTGTTTACACTGCTGAAGAGTCATATATTTCTTTTTTTTAAGAATTGTTTTCCAGCTTTATTGACGTATGATTTACAAATAAAAATTGCATATACTTACAGTGGATAACGTGATGATTTGATATACACATGCATAGTGAAATAATTCTCAAAATTAAGCTAATTAATGTATCAACTCACATAGTTACCTTTCTTGGGGGTGGGAACACTTGAAATCTACTCTTTTGGCAAATTTCAAGCTAATAATACATTATTATGAACCATAGTCACCATAATCTACATTAGATTTTCAGAAGTTATTAATGTTA
Source organism: Pongo abelii (assembly GCF_028885655.2). Taxonomy (NCBI): domain Eukaryota; kingdom Metazoa; phylum Chordata; class Mammalia; order Primates; family Hominidae; genus Pongo; species Pongo abelii. The sequence goes on along the minus strand of NC_072007.2, from coordinate 25,358,645 downwards.
TGTTGAAAGATTATACTCTTTAACAAATATCTTTCCTTTCTCCCCATCTCCCAGCCCCTGGCAACCACCCTTCCACTCTCTGTTTCTCTAGGTTTGACTTTTTTGGACTCCACATGTGTGAGATCATGCAGCATTTGTTTTTCTGTGCATGGCTTATTTCACTTAGCGTAATGTCTTCCAGGCTCATCCAGGTTGTTGCAAATGGCCAGGATTTTCTTCTTTTTTAAGCCTTGGAGAGTCATTTGTTTTCATAAGAGGTACATATTTCAATACTTTTGTTATTGATTCATTTTTAATAATTATTTTGGCGCTTCCTCCTTTGCATTTTCTATTTTTGCTCTCCTTTCATTTTCATTTTGAGGAGCTGGGTAGCCTAGTGGTTAAGCACTCAGATGTGGTACTCAGACTCTCTGGGCTTGACTCCTGGCTGCACCATTTTGCTAGCCCTGTAACTGTGAACAAGTTCCTTGATTTCTCTAAAACCATATTGTCCTCTGCACTGGGTATAGCAACAGAGTCTATTTCATAGGATTATTGTGAGGTTTGAGTGGGTCATTAAATTATTTGGAACAGTGCTTTGCCCATAGTAACCACCGGGTAAACACTACCTGTTATTACACTACTGTCTTCCCCCTTCTTAGATTTCCGATACTGCTTTTGTCTCTGTCAGCTGTTCCCTTCTTTTTGTAATGTTTTGGAAGGGGACATAGTTATTATGTTTTGTCTTTTCTTTCTTTCTTTTTTTTTTTTTTTGAGATGGAGTTTCACTCTTGTTGCCCAGGCTGGAGTGCAATGGCACGATCTCGGCTCACCGCAACCTCGGCTTCCTGGGTTCTAGCAATTCTCCTGCCTCAGCCTCCCGAGTAGCTGGGATTACAGGCATGCACCATCACACCCAGCTAAGTTTTGTATTTTTAATAGAGATGGGGTTTCACCACGTTGGTCAGGCTGGTCTCGAACTCCCAACCTTAGATGATCAGCCCGCCTCAGCCTCCCAAAGTGCTGGGATTACAGGCGTGTGTCTTTTCTTTTCTTTTATATATATGTCAGCTCAATTAGGTATGGAATTCCTGGTTCTTAAATTGATTTTCTTAGACTCTGATGGCAACTCTCTATGATCCTTTGGCATTTAGTATTGTGAAAAACTTGATGTCAACTTGAGGATTTCTTTTGTAAGTCACTTGTCCTCGCCCTTCCCTGCCGGCACCCCTGTGTTGATGCTTGTAGGTTTCTGTTTTTAGTGCTGAAATGAAATATTTCATCAAAATATATCAGGCTTAAGTCTGCTTTAATTAATTTTACCTGACATTAAACATGTCATCTACACTTGTAGTCAAATGACTTTCTTCAGCTCTGCCAAGTTTTCTATTGCTTCTTCCTCTTTTTCTTTTTTTTAATTTTTGCTGCTCTTTCTGCCAAGTTCTTTCTTTCTAGACATCTATCTTTTTCAACTTTTATTTTAAGTCCAGGGGTACATGTGCAGGATGTGCAGGTTTGTTACATAGGTAAATGTGTGCCATGGTGGTTTACTGCACAGATCATCCCATCACCTAGAAATTAAGCCCAACATTCATTAGCTATTCTTCCTGATGCTCTCTCCCCCACACCCCCAACAGGTACCAGGTGTGTGTTGCTCCCTGCCATGTGCCCATGTGTTCCCCTCAATCAGCTTCCACTTATACATGAAAGTATGTGGTATTCGGTTTTCTGTTCCTGTGTCCTTCTAGACTTCTTATAAAACTTATTTTAGATCTCCTGGATATTTCCTCTAAATTTTTACTTCTCTGGCAGCATTTTTTTACATTTTTTAGAAGTTCTGGAAGAAGTTATTTAGCTCATTTTTCTTATCCATTGATTCCAATTCTACAGAATCTCCTCTTGTATTTACAAATTCCATTACATTAGAAATTTCATGGTCATATTTTTCATCTCAAAGCAACTTTTTCTGCTCTCAGGTCCTACCTTTTTAATGACTTCTTGCTTTTACTTCATACACAGAATGTTCTCTTTAATCTTCTTGAAAGTACACATTGGATATTTTCTATAGTTTTTCCTAGCTTTTACTAATAAAACCATTCTTAGTAAATATGTTGTCTGCCTTCTCAGATTGACTGCCTTCTAACTATTGACTCTCTTTAGAATGTTCTCTTTGCTTCTTGCAAATAACACATGGATGGGATAGGGAATGAAGGAGTGACTGGGTAAACAGAATGTTGGAGGACATTCTAGGTTTGTCCATATTTGGAGATTTATGTGACTTCTTTTAAATAGATACAGTTTGGGACAAAATAAAAAATAAAGCAGGAATAAAGAGGAGGGAAGAGAAGGAATAAAGAAACAGGGGAAGAAAGAAAGTAAAAAATGAAGGAAGGAAGAAAAAAAGAATGAAGGAAATTAAGAAGGAAAATGAAGGAAAAGTTAACTCTATTGTAGTTTTACATTGAAAAATTATAAGGTGATGACCTCTGAAGAATAGGATATAAGTTAAGGCTGGGTGGGGGTGTGGACAGAAACATCAAGAAGTCTTATTCCTAAGCCAAAGAGATTAAATTCACTCTTTTATTGCTGGAATAATGTGCCTGTTCTCTGACTGTCACATCCTTTCTCTTTTGAGACTAGTTGTAGCATTGCCCCTATTCTATTTGGCTTGCTGTATGATTCAATAGTAAACTGGGGAAAAATCATGCAGTGTAATCCCATCCTTGTCAGCTCCAGATTTGTAACTTCCCTCCAGTACCTCCTACTTTGTCCTAATGCCCTGCTGCTATCAACTTGGAGTCACTGTGGGAATTGTGACTTGGTCAGCAGTTCTCTCAATTTTCTTGCTTACAATACATTCTGCAGGAATTGCTTTACTTTTTCATAATAGTTTGGTTTCCCTCTATGATTTTCAGAGCTGATACAATTTTCCCACAATTTTTGAATTCTTTTGGTCATTCCATTGGGGATTTTGGGGAGTCAGAAGTTAAATGCGAGTATTCAGACCAAAGTCTGTGTTTTAAATGTTTGAGTAGATTATTATCAGGTATTACATGATAATTAACACTTCAACAAACCATTGGGAATATTTAAACATCCCTCAATTTTGTGGTTTCCAAACTCTGGTGACAGATGAGCTGCATCTGAAATACCTGGAAACTGCTTTATGAATAGTGACTCTCAAGAGTTCCAGTTTAGAAGGTATGTTGAGGGTCCTTAAAATATGAGTTTTAAACCTCTTTCTAAGCAATTTTTATGATCAGCTAGGTTTGAGAGTGCTATGATGTAAATGTGTCCCCCAGAAGTTCATGTGTAAAAAAGTTAACTGCCATCGTAACAGTATTAAGAGGTGGGGTCTTTAAGAGGTGATTAGGTCAGTGAGTACTCTGCCATCATGAATAGATTGATGTTGTTGCCTTGGGAGTAAGCTCCTGATAATAGAATCAATTTTGCTCTGTTTGTCTCTGTCTTGCAGATTCACACCCTACATGATGCCTTCTGCCATGGGCGGTCCCTCACCAGATTCTAGTGCCATGCTCTTGGACTTCCTAGCCTCCAGAACCATAAGCCAAATAAACTTTAGTTCTTTATAAATTACCCAATCTGTGGTATTCTGTTATAGCAGCAGAAAATGAAGTAGAACATTGAGTCATTTCCCTAACCTAGACTGGCCAACTCTTTGCAATTATGATCTTATTATTCAATTTTTGATTTTAGGAACTCTTTCTCCTTCCTACTTCTAAGGGTAATAGAATACATTTTAGTCTTTTGTTTATGAGAGCAAGTATACATTAATTTTTTTTCTTTTAGAGTTTTATGACAGTTGTTAACATAACTGGAGACCCCCCCAAAGTGTGACAAGAAAAAAATTATTGTTCTAACTGTAGGGTGGTTGTAGCTACATCTGAATAAGACACATTTTGAAAATGAGATAGTAATCCCCTACAAATTCTTTGCTGGAGTTCTTAGATCTGGAGAAGTAATTTCATCATGCATTGTGATTATTTGGGAAAGTCCTATTGTGCCTTTTTAAGATGATAGTGTGGAGCTGATGGGGGAAAATAATCAGGAACAGCTGGAGGCTTTGCAAGTGTTCTCATGAGCAGGATGTTCCATGCCAGGAGGGAATGCATTTTACTGGAATTTTTAAATAAAAATGTTCTACTTCTTGAATATGTTTTTTATTAGTATTATTTAGAAATTTCAGTACTGGCTTTATTTTCTGCAACAATAAGGACAGATATACTTATTGCTAAAGATGTAGTTAACACAGTTTGGTTTTATTTGGGGAGTGGTTGGCTATTTAGATTAATCCATAATTCAAATCCACCAATATCGTGAGAAATGTTCATACTTAGAATGACATATGCAAACACATAAAAATAAAAGGCATTTTTAAACTTTGTTTTTAACCTAGGAACTCTGCCTCTGGTATCTAAACATCTCGTTTCCATTCTCTTTGTCAAAGCTAACAGCCAGAGCCCTTAAGAAGAGAGATTAGATATAAAATCCTGATAAATCCCATTCAGTTTGAGTTCTGTACCAATAACAGAACACCATTTGTTGTCCTTCTGTCTTTGGGTAAAATGGGGGAGCTTTGGGGCTAACACCACAATGAAGAAAAGTGATCGGAGTTTATCTTGCATTGTATTTTATTCTGACTGCAATCTGATGACACAGATATATACCACACTGTACTCTGAAATCACCAGAATAAAATTGTTTTAGGCCCTTACATAATACTGTGCTAACTAAACAATAACACCCACATTTAAATGGTCTGTGGGTTACACAGACAAACTGCAGGTTTTCTTTTAGGTTTACCACTCTCCTAGGAACTTTAAATCTCTTTGTATCTAATCTCTGATTTCTTCTACCTCTCATTCTGTTTATAAGTGCAACTTGGGACTCAAAACAGAAAAGCATTTGCAATGTTTAAGGGTTTAGAACTCTACCTCTCAGGACAAAACAAATTAACAAGCAAATCTCTTGTGTAAGTTACTGCATTATCATCAAGATGAGAATCTTAACAATTTATTTAATTATAGAAGACGTGTATGAAAGATGGGTAGTAAAAGAGCTATTTAGATATAAAACATAAGTCAATGATAGGTATACAAAAGGCATATAGAACAACAGTAAGAATATGTGTTAGGTGCTGCCCGTATTTCAAAGCCACTAAATTCTCTTAGGGCACAAATTATCCATGCACACAAAGCTACGCATGCACACACATGCACACACGCACACACACACACCACAATGACATTTGCCACTGTATTAGTTGTATTAGTTTTCTATGCTGGATAGAAAATAACCACTAACATAGTGGCTTGCAATAATATTAATTTATTATCAGAAATCTGGCATGCTTTAGTTGGGTTCTCTGCTCAGTGTCTCATGGTTGCAATCAAGGTGTTCGCTGGCTGCATTTTCATCTGGAGGCTCAGCTAGGGAAATCTGTTTCCCGGCTCTCTCAGGTTATTGGCAGAATTCATTTTCTTGAACTTGTGTCACTGAGATCCTCATTTTCTTACTAGTTGTTGGCTGAGGATAAACAAAATGTGATATATCCATATAATGGAATATTATTTGACCATAGAAGGGAATGAAATTATGATACATACTACAACAGAGAAGAGCCTTGAAGACTTTATGCTTTTCATATTTTCATAAGTGAAAGAAGCCAGACACAAAAGACCACACATTATGATTCCATTTATAAGAAATATCCAGAATAGGCAAATCTATAGGCACAGAAAGGGGATCTGTGGTTACTTTGGATTGGGGGGTTAAAGAGGTAGGAAAATGATGGCTAAACAGGTTTTCTTTTGTGGTGATGAAAATGTTCTAAAATTAGCTAAGTAACGGTGTACACAATTGTGAATATACTATGAATCCTTGCATTGCACACTTTAAATGATTGAATTGTATTATGTAAGAACTATATCTCAGTTAAGCTCTAAATAAGGGATTTATAACTGCTGAGAGGAAATCATGTTGGGTAAACAGAGGTAAAGCACAAACTTCAGTCCCCTTTCTCAAAATCTAAGTAAGAAAGGGAAACTCTTTTACAGCAGAGTAACCTTCCTCTGGCAAAATCTTTTCAATTCACTGAGAATATACATTTTTGTCTACTTTTTCATCCAAGAAGTTCCAGTGAGGACATGTTTCTTAATCATATTGAGAAAGCTCTCGGGAAGGTGTAAGAGCGGGCTCTGATACTGAATTCCAGGAAGAACAACATCTTGTCTTTGCTTTGGAGATTGCTTGCTAGTTTACTTATGCAAAGTACCTTCCTGTGGAGGGTTGGGAAGTGGGTGAAACTTGGGAATCCTTAAGCAGCTTCACAGAAGCAGGATTGCTTCTGCGTTGTAGCTACAAAGTCAAAGATCCAGGTTTCCTAAGAGAGAGATAAGAGGATAAATGTTTTTCTGGAGTTTGGTGGAGCTAAACTGAACTAAGCTTTGAGGGAGAAGGGAAGAGATAAGAGGCCCATAGTAATGGACACTTACAAAGGCAGGCACTTTGAATATGCTCTCACTTTAAGAAGTGTTTTCAATATTAAATAATTGCCACACCTATTTCTTGAATTAGATTATATCATGCCCATTTTGTAGATGAGAATACTGGGGTCTGGAAAGATGGTCACAGTTAGTCATGGAATTGTAAGTGAATGACGGATCTGTATGATTCCTTGACGCTTCATTCTCTGCCCTCTTCTCTTTTTACTCCATACCAGTGGTTCTCAACTGGGGTCACTTTGGCCCCAGTATCCCCCAGGGGACATTGGGTAATATCTGTAGACATTTTTGGTTGTGACAACTGCATGTGGGAATGCTACCGGCATCTAGTTGGGTGGAGGCTATGGATATACCTAAACATTTCACAATACACAATGCAGAATTGGCTGTCCCCAAGCCTCAGTAGTGCAGAAGTTGATAACCCCAGCTTCAAACACAGCTTTGTAGCTCATCAGCTCATGTGTGTTCAGCAAGAATTCATAGTTGATTCTGACTTCTACACATATTTCCCCAGTTCAGATGTCTGTCAAGAGCTTTGGATTTATGCATGCAGCTGCCTCCTCTCCTCACTTATTCCAAACTCAAACTATTCAATCATCATATATTGAGTCAGTATTTAGGTGTGCAATTGTGACATAAATATCGCAATTTTGGTGTACAGTTGATTTTTTTAAATCAAGGTATAAATAAGGTCCACACATTGGGATGGATAGGCATGTCTCTGATTACTCTTCTCATCTATAGTCTTTCTCCATTTCTTTTTTATTTTTGTAATTTGTTTGTTAAGAAAAATAGGTCATTTGTCTTGTTGATTTTCTGATTGTAACCTGTATCATTCTAAATTTCCTGCACATTAGTAATCGGTCTGAAGGTTTGATTAGATGTTTAATTAGATTCAGGTTTAACTTTTTCTTTTAGCAAAATTAATTCACAGGTAATATTATGTTCTCCTATTCAGAGGCACATAATGTCTATTGGGTTTTCTTTCATGGTTTTAGCAGCTATTGCTGATCAATACCTACTCTATTACCTCATTTATAGTTGCAAAATGGTTATGTACTAATTACATTCTTCCTTCCTCATTTATTAGCTGAAGTATTTCTTTAAAGAGAAACGTCCCATCTAGTATTGTTTACCCTTTGGTACAGTTCATACAGAAAAAGCAAGATAAACGCTTGAATCTTTCCCTTTATTTAACAGTTTTAAAATAATTTATTGGTATCCTTTGGTGGCAGCTAATTTGTGTTATCAGAGTATCATTATAGACTGAAGCTTATGTGATGCACTTCGATCTATTGTAGTTATCATTATTGACACTCAAATTGCCCATCTTTAACGAGAGCCCTTGGAAGTTGACTCTTTAGTCCCCTCAGATCTGGGAGTAAGGAGGTTAGGAGTAGAGGCCGACCTGCTCAGCTGCTCTAAATAGAGTTCCTCAGTGTTCTGCACTGATGTTTGCCCTGTATTTCTTCCGCATAAGGTTGGGACACCCTTGGTTCTCTCTTATCTCTTTTTCTCTCTTGTTCATACATTGGCCTGTGGCTTCTTTGTCTATCTGATACTGTTTAATTTCTATTTTTATGCAAATCTTCCATTTCTGAATTCCTTATGGTTTCCCATGGCTGTTATTTATTTGGCCTTTTAGATGATGCTCTTTGTCCCTGGGGGAAAAGAGGTGTTTGGTAAGAGTCAGGAATTGATGGAGTCTGCTGTCTTGATTGAATCTGAGAGATCTTTCAAAAATGTGAATTAAACAATGCTGCTTCTATGACTGAGACTCTAATGGCCCACACCTGCTACAGACCAAGTCCAAACTCTTTAAGGAATTCTGTTATCCTCTAAATCCTGCTTAACCTTCCTTCTTGCCTGACACCTTCTGCCCCCACAATTTCAGCCATGTGAAATCTCTTGCAGTTCTCCAAACATGGCACACTGTTTCTCCAGCTTATTGTTTTCTGGTGACTATGTTCTTTCTGACTGGTCACCTGGAGTACACTCCCTTCTTTCTCACCTTTGTCTCAACTTCCCTTCCTCCTTTAAGTCTCAGTTTAGATGGTATTTCTTCCATTAGGTCTTCTTTGAACAGGGTGCATATGTCTCCTACTTTTCCTGGGAAAGTTCTAGATTATGCCTGCTTAAAAATAATTAGTGCCTTTAAATTCTTTTTAATACACCTTTTCACTCTTACAAGTGTCCCTATTTGAATAATACATTATATAATTACCCTATCTCTGAATTTACATTTCCAGAACTGTGTTATGTTTCTTTTGTATGGATTTCCATGACATTTTATAATTGCATCTAGCATATTTCAGGTGCAATTATACTTTCCTATTTACTTGCCTTTGTCATGGAAAGAATTGTGTCTGGCTCAAACTTATATGTTGAAGCCCTAACCCTCAGATGTGACTATATTGGAGATAGGTTCCTTAAAGAGGTAATAAAGATTAAATGAGGTCATAAAGGTGTCATCCTGAATCCCTATTTACTCCAATAGGGATGGCACTGTGTCTGAGAGACTGAAGAAGAGACCTGAAGACAATGAATAAGACACAGTGTTCTTTGGGGGAACTTGCTTTCAGGGACAGTCCAGTGGCAGCAAGCTGAACAGGAGAAGTACTACCGTTTGTAAAAAGCATGCAGTTTATATAGTATTTTCACACAGTACCTTCCATCTAGCAATCACTATTTAACCCAAAACAAAGGGCCTCAATCCACTGGACAGCCTGTGTTCTAAGGGAAAGGCCAGGGATTCAGAACTCTGAACACACATTCTTCTTAGACCATAGGGTCATTCTCAGCGTATGCTTAAGTTATTGCCGACACGTGTATCTGCTATAGAAAATGTGAGTCCCTAATCCAATAGGACTAGTGTCCTTATAAAAAGAGGAAAAGATACCAGGAACGCACACACACAGAGAAAAGGCTGTGTGAGGGCACAGAAAGAATACAAGCATCTGCAAGCCAAGGAAAGAGGTCTCAGGAGAAGCTAAACATGTTGATACCTCGAGCTTGGACTTCCAGCCTCCAGAGCTGTGAGAAAATAAATTTCTGTTGTTTAAGCCATCCAGTTTGTGGTATTTTATTATGGCAGTCCTAACAAACTAACACAGACTTCTTCACTAGATTGGCTTAATTTTTATATCTGTATGATCAGAATATAAAATTAATTTTTATTTTATATCCATACGATCAGTGCTAGGTACATGGTGGGCATTGTATGAGTCAAGGTTCAGTCTGACAAAACACAGCCCTTAAGAATGAAACACATTTGATCTGTGTACCCAGTTACTGTCACCTAGCTCCTAAAACCATTGGAATTTCCTGGGTAATTACAGTGTCTTTTGTTATTCATGGACCCCCTTTGATTGCACCTGTATTTATCCTAATATCTCAATTTAGGATAGGGCCCCTGGATAGCCTCAAGTGCTGCCAGTTATCAGAAAGACCAAGGGATTAAAGAATTAAAGGGTTGGAACTTTCAACCCCACCCATTGACCTGATGGAAGGTGCTGGAGATTATAGTCTGTAAAAACTCGTGAATGACGAGATTTAATGAGCTTCCTGGTTATTGAACATGTGGAGGTTCTGAGAGGGTGGCAAACCCAGAGAAAGATGAAAACTGTGACATCCCCTACCCCAGACTTGTATCCATCTCTTAAATGTAGCTGTTCATCCATATCCTGTATATCCTTTAAAACAAACCAGTAAATGTAAGTAAAGTCTTTCACTCCGTTCTGTGAGCTGTCTTAGCAAATTATGGAACACAAGGAGGCAGACTGTGGGAATCCCAGTTGGTATAGCCATTGATCAGGATTACAGGTCACAACCTGGGGCTTGCAGTTGGCATCTTAAGGTAGGGGGGCAGTTTTGTGTGATTGAGCTCTTAACCTGTGGGATCTGACTCTTAACCTGTGGGATCACATAGTGTCAGAATTGATTTGAGTTATAGGTCACCCAACTGGTGTCTGCTAAAGAATTGCTTGGTGTGTTGAGGGGAAAAAAACCCACGCGTTTGGTCACAGAGGCATTCTATGTTAAGAGTGAGAGTAGAGAGAAAAATGTGGTTTTGGTTTTGGTTTGCCTTTTATAAGAAAAAATTCCAACTGGCCTTATGTAATTTTGGAAGTTGCTTAAATGGTCTAACAGAGTCTATTGTCTTTGCGCCTGATTCTGAAGTCTGAATCAGGAAGGCAGCCAGCTGTGAAGAAAAGACGAAGGCAAAGTGGTAAGAGCAAGGAGAAACTGGAACCCACGAGAATGAGCTGGAACTCCAATGGGTAAATTAGAACTATGTCAGTCTTTCCAAACCTCCAGTTTCAATGCTGAAGGGGTGACCTTCAATCGAAGTTTGAGCGCTTTGTCGTGGAACTAAATATTCACCTGATCAAGGAGTTGAAGAAGCTTGTCAGAGAGTTGAGGGAGTGTCTGATAGGAGAAGAAAAACTAGGAGTGGGATCTGCCCTATGCTATTATTGGGGCTTGGAAAATAAAACTGCAAAGGTTGGCACTTTGACATGCTGAGAGGCCTTAGAAGCTGCCTCAGAATCAAGGTCTGTCTGATATTGTCTTCTTCCTCCAACCCCGCTTCCTGCCCAAGCACAAGAAGGGATTCTCTGGAATTTTCTTATTTCACCATGAAATCTCATTTCCAAAATGAACAAGATTGTCTTCTTCCTCTCCCTGAAGTCCCCCGTCTCTCTCAGAAAAGAAGACTGAGGAATGCAACTAGGATGGATTTTTCACAAGAGAATATCTGCTTTTCTAGCTAATTCGAATTCCAAAGAGAATCATTTACAAGTTAATTTCTGTCCATTTCTTCTTAAGAATCATTTGCTGCCTCTGAAAATTATTGTCCACATTCCCCATCTCCCCTCTCCCCTATGAAAAAGGATATAAGCTTCTGTACCTCATTGGGTTATTGGGTAATCATTCTCCTGAGAATCACCTGTGCTATGCATGTTAAAATAAAACTGTGCAAGCCTTCTCTGCTATTGATTTGCCTTTTGTCAGTTGATTTTCAGTGAAACTTCAAAGTGCAAAGAGGTCATTTCCCTTTGGCTCCTACATCTTCAAGGCAAGCCGGCAGATGGGCGCAATGTACATGAGTTGCAGTGGTGCCTAGTGGACCTGCACAGATCTTCCACCTATTTATTTTATTTTTTAAGGCTGCTGTTTCACTTCTACTTCTCAGTTTTTGCAAATGTCATTTGTGGCCCATACTAACTTGGAATTATGCAGTGAAGGAAAGTCTGAAAACTGTGGTTACACCTTAGCTAAGTTGACATGATATAAATCCACCACGGGTACTCAATATTATTTGTTAAATAAATAAATGATGCTGATATTAGTGACCTTATCATAGTATCACGATCCTTCTCCTAGAATGGAAAGAGCCCTTCAGACCCATTTAACCTCTAGTATCTTCTCAAGGAGCTTTATGTGTCAGTTTGGTCCTGCAGATTTTGAGGGTATTAAAATTTTATTGTGAGTACGAAAGGAAAATACAGGACCCCCAAATCACTAAGCCAAAGGGAAAAGTCAAGCTGGGAACTGCATCAGGCAAACCTACCTTCCATTTTATTCCTAAATAAGATAGCTACAAAAATACAAAGTATATACCTCTCTCACAATTTGCCCACTGGGAAATTCCTTGTGGACTTCAAGATCTTTACCCTACAACGGTTCTGTTGAATTTTACTCTGACAGTGAAATAGACAGCTTATCTTCACAGGTGCGGGACAAAGGACAGAACTCTAAGTCATCCCTCTGATCACTTGAGACAAACACATATCTGATTGTTTCCTGTGATGTAAAAATGCTGATTCAGTGAGCTAGATGACAGCATAAGTGTCTATTCCTCCACACCACCGACATGTAAATTGTGTATTCGGTGAAAGGCTGATCAAAGATTCAAAAGAATGCAACCACTTGTCTACCCACATGTTTTGAAAATTTCTTCCTCTTTCACAAATACCCACCCTTTCACCTTTAAATATTGAAGCCCTCAAAACCATCTTTGGAGAAAGGCACAGACCTGCCTCTCAGGCCTGCATCCTTAACCTTGGCAAAATAAGCTTTCTAAATTAATTGAGAGCTGTCTGAGATACCTTTTGGTTTCCATGAGGCTGGCATGTTATTACTAAAACAATAGACGTGAATCAGATATATTAGACATAAAGCTATAAAAAGAAGCCAGAATCATGAGAATTGGCTATAACTTTGCTTTATAATTAACCAAATTACAGAGGATCGGTAAAGGAGATTACCAAGTAGTGATAATTATTGCTTCATATTTACCCTCAAACTAACGTAATTACAGATGTAGGTGAGGCAAAAATCGTTTTCTCTATCCATCTTAGATTCTTCAGCTGGGGCTCTATAAATTAGACTGTCCAAAAACAGATTAACAAGAGAAAAACAAACAATAGTTTATTAGTGAAGTGGCATCCTTGTCTGGGGTAAATATCCGGGGTTCATCATCTTGCACCAAGAAGATTAAGAACATGGACACATGTGGGTGGGTTAAGGAGCAAAAAGTTTAATAGGCAGAAGAAAGAAGAGAGGACAGCAGCTATCTGAAGTGAGGTGTCTGAAAGGGAAAAGCCAGCCTGCAGCAGACCACAGCAAATTTTATAGGCAGGCATGAGAAGGCAGTGTCTGATTTACATAGGGCCCACAGATTGGTTCTACCAGTTGTGATGTTTGCATAGCCAGGGGTGGGGCCAGGGAAGGCTGGTTGCACCACCCTAATCTTATTATGCAAATAGACTTTCCACTTGGCCAGCGCCATCTTGTCTGCTTCTTAGTGTACATGTGGCTGGCAAAGAGAAGGGAAGATGGAGCCGACATTTTGATTATGCCTAGTCATAGGTTGCCTTTTCCTACTGGCACAACGGCTAGCATTCACCCATGCAAACTTCCCGCTTGCTTGTGTATGTCTGCAGCTTGATTTTACAGGCTGCTCTTTGTTAGAAAACAAAATGATTTGGAGGCTGCTTTTTATTAAAAGGGAAACCTTCCTTAGCCTCACTATCTGCCTAAATAATTTCTTTTTAACTCCTATATCGTTAACACATGTGTTGTGCTTACACACGCGAGTACCCAGAGATGAGTGACCTACAGGGGTGGTTAGAATTTAGGATTATATACCATCTTAGACTAAAGAAAAAGGGTTTCATGTTGTGGGTGGAAGGAGGCAAGTTATGGGAAGGTGACAAAAGAAAAGAATGGCAAACAAGGGCTGTTTATTAAGATTTGTTTGCAGATTTAAATTGGTGCTTTCTCCATTGATAAGAGTTGAAAGTTGTTAAGAGTCCTCCTCTTCCTGGTATGAGGGAGACACCTCTATAAATGGAGATTTCCCTAATAAAAGGAAAATCTGTGCTTTATTTTTAGAGCTTTTCCTGCTGCTGGTTTTTAATGGCTTTTAGCTCAAAATAATCCATAATCCAAAGAGGCATATTTTAGGGTGGCATACTCGGGTATCCCTCAGAGATTACCTGGCTTGTGAAGTAGCCAATTTCTTTTCTTCATTGTCTATTTACCTCTTCCATTTACTGATTGCCATTTTATTCATTCATGTAGAATGAATGTAGAATTCACGTAGAATGAATGTACATGAATGAATTCATGTAGAGTTTCTGAAACACATAATATACTGTGACATTAAGAGATTTTGTTCTATAGATTTTCCAGGGACCAACAGTTTGAAGTAGAACAAGAAACACCATTGCTGTTGATTGCTTATATTGAAGGACAATATATGTTTCATCACATCAGCTCACAAAAATGATTTACTGCCATAGTATGTAAACAATGCTCTGTAACCAATAACTGTAGTTTTTAGATAAATGATAATTAGCATGAACAGTGTTCAGTCCCGTTCTCTCTGGGACACTTGAAGCAGCTCAGCTGTTATACAAAAGCACCCTGAACATGGGAGATTTTTCTTTTCTATTTTGCAGGGTTGCTTAAGAAACTAGACCCATTCTTAAGATCTTCCACTTGGTCATTGTTGGAGGGGACAGAAAGTGCATCCTTAGGCTTAACCAACCAACCTTTCAAAGGTGGAATATCAAGCATGTTAGCTACTTTGGCTAAATGTCTGCAGTAGGATTCTTAGTTAAAATGTTACTGACATATAGGTAGACTTTATTTAGCCAATGAAATCTCAGGCATCTTTTTAAAAAATATAAATAATTGCAGGTTGCTAGTGTTCTTCTTTTAATTGATTTTGACTATGCAGAATGATTTTTTAAATCTTTCCAGCTGCTTCCTTAGAATTGAAGAGAGAGAAAGTGGCTCATCCCGTCACCCTCCTCTCTCATTGTAATGAAGTAAAATTCACAAAACCAGAAATGCAAATGGATTTTCTTGAGTCTTTCCTTCTAATACACTGATTAGCATGATAACCAACTCTTTTTCATCAACTACTTCCATATAGAATCATGCATGGAAACTGTACATGGACTTGGCAGTTATGTGAGGGGAATTTGCATTCTCCAAAAGCAATGCAGATAGCAGAAAAATGAACTGAAATAACAGGAATGAGAAAATGGGAATAAATCATAAATGATAATCAGAAAGATCCTGATAAACCAGTGGCGAGGATCTTACAAGTCTCTAAAGGTTCATAAAATTCCTTGATTGCTGCCAGCATAGCAAAGAAAGGTAGTGTATGAGCATCATCAAGTCAGGCTTCTTTGTGTCTCCTATTATTGCAGCTCATCTCTTTCTCCTCCCAGCTCATCAACTCTCATAGCTCTTTGGAAATTAAAAGAGCTCTCTCTCCATGTTCTCCTTTGGTTACTGAAAAACAGACTCACTCAAACCACTAGAGGGATCTCTCTTCTTTGAAAAGAGAGAGAGAGAAAAAAAAGTAAGTTGCATAATAAGCTATAAAGTTGGAATGACACAAGAAATCATCGAGCAAGACAGAAAATGAACTGTTGCAATTTTCAAAGACATTTCAGGGTCTGTGAAGGGGACTCTCCCGCTGTGGAGTCTGGCCTTGCCAAGGTCTTGAGAGAGATCTCTGGCAAATATGGATCCTGTCATACCAAGACGCTTTGGATGACTCTAGTGGCCTTCAGTGGTAGCTGGGATTACAGATGCCCACCACCACATTGGCTAATTTTTGTATTTTTAGTAGAGAAGGGGTTTCACCATATAGGCCAGGCTGGTCTTGAACTCCAGACCTCAAGTGATCTGCTCGCCTCGGCCTCCCAGAGTGCTGGGATTACAGGCGTGAGCCACCGCACCTGGCCTTTGACTTCTATATGATAAAAATTTAAAGCTACAGAAGGAATTGCCACCTCAGAAAACTTTCCTCACTAGTCTTCCAGAATGCCTTACCATTCTGTGGCTAAAGACACAGCAAACATTTCCCTGATTTATTTGCCAGCTGGCCTCCTGTTGGGTTCTGCCAAGAAGCACTAGAGTGACTGGAACACAGGAAGAAAGGAGGAAGGACCTCCTTTTTCCTGTTTGCTATTCTTGCTCTCACCTGCGTGGTGACAGCTTTCTCCAGCAATAACATTTCATCCCTGTGGGAACAGTTGTCTTAACAGTGCCAGTTGGTTTCAATATCCAACTGCCTTCAAATTCCCAAACCAGTTTGTTGCTCTCCTTCATAAGAACTAACCACCATCAAGCATTGCCTACTCTTTAGAAGTCTGAGTCGTGCCGGTTGTGGTGGCTTATGCCTGAAATCCCAGTGAGGCGGAAGCAGGAAGATAGCCTGAGGCTGGGAGTTGGAGATCAACCTGACAATATAGTGAGACACTGTCTACAAAATAAAATAATGATAATAATAATTAGCCAGGTGTGGTGGTGCCCGCCTGTAGTCCTAGCTACTCAGGAGGCTGAGACAGGAGGGTCTTTTGAGCCCAGGATTTCAAGGCTGCAGTGAGCTATGTTCATGCCAATGCCACGCACCCTGGGTGACAGAGCAAGACCCTGTTTTTTAAAAAAGGAAAAAAAAAAATCCAAGTCACAGTTATGTAAGTCCCCTTTTGTGAAATCCTAAGCTTTAATAGTCTAACCTCTTCTTTTTTATTCTTCCAGCTCTATGAGAAATAGCTGCTTGTTGTCTCTTGCTAACCTTTAGTGTTTTCTGTTGCTCTTTCATCCCTCAAATATCTGTATAACCAGCCCCTCTATTAAATCCTCCTTGTTGGAGTCCCTAGTATGGTTTCTGTTTTGTTCTGACTGCACCTGACTGATAAACTGTGAGAAGACTATAGCAATTAAAGATCTATGTAAATAGAGTGGGGGTTCCACAATAATTCAGTTGGAAAGATCAGCGAAGAATTTATGAAAAAAATAGGATTTGCAAAAGATTTTGAATATAGGTAGGATTTAGAGGTGTAAAGATGGGGTGGAAAAAGACTTTCAAAGCAGGAAAACATTATAAAAATATTTAATAACAGGAAACAGAAAATATTATAATTCAGCTGGAAATCATAATATGTAAAAGTTAATATTTAATAATAAATTACCAAAGGTAAAATTGAATCAGATCTTAGTGTAGGAGTAGGGGGAGGGATCTTTAATACCAGACTCAGAATCGCTGAACTATTTAAGGCTTTTGAGCAGGAAGGTTGCAACATTAGGAAGTCAGAGAAGGAAAGGAATAAAACGTATTATATATTTTGAAGATATGTAGTTGGTATCAGTATGTTCTGTGTTATGCTGGCAATAATAAGAATGTCATATTCTTCTGTTTTTCTAAATCAAACGTACTCTGTGTCTGAGTTCCCAATTATCTGACCGGCAGGGCATCCAATATCGGTCATTACTTGAACTCATTTCTTACCTTCATGTAAGAAGGTAGGTGAAACTTTATTCCATATTAACTTACTGTGAATTAATCAGTTTAATTCACATTATTCCGTGAGAACAGGGGAGGTCCCCAGTTCTTAGTTCAAGATGGCCAACACGCTTTCTTGTTCCTTTTGTTTCTGGGTGGCTCGGTTGACAACTGCAAAACTATTCTGGTTGAGTTCCAGAGATGTCTTGTCATATGGTCCTCTTTGATACAAGAAATTTGCACATGTTTACCTATGTAATAAGCCTGCACATCTTGCACATGTACCCTGAAATTTACTTAAAAAAAAAGTTGAAGGAAAAAAAAATTGTAGCTGCTCTCAAGGTCAGGGTGTTTACATTTTAGCCTCTTTGGGTCTCTACATTTGTCCCTCATCAGAGGTTCTGCCACCTTCTAAGTTCTGGTTGGGAGTAAAATATAGGTTTTGCATGTTCCTTGTGGTAGGTAGAATAATGGTTTCTCAAAGATGTTACATCCTGATTCCCAGAACTTGTGAATGTTATATGATATAAAAAAGGGGAATTAAGATTGTAGATCAATTAAGATTGCTAATCAATTGATTTAAAAGGAGATTATCCTGAATTATGTGGGTGGGCTCAATGTAATCATAAGAGTTCTTAAAAGTGGAAGAGGGAGGCAGAGAAAAAAGTTGGAGTGATGTCATCTCAGAAGCACTGGACCTGCTGCTGGCTTTGGAGATGGAGGTAGAGGACCACGAACCAGGACACGTGAAGCTGGTGAATTCAAGGAAACATATGTTCTCCTCAAGCCTCCAGAAGAAACATAGTCTTGCTATCATCTTGATTTCAACCCAGGGAGAACACTGTTGCACTTCTAACCTATAGAACTGGAAGGTAATAACTTTGTGTTGTTTTGAGCCACAAAATTTGTGTCAATTTATTACAGCACATATAAGAAACTATTGGAACAGTTATGACAGAGATCCTATGGTTGACAAGTTCTTAAACATTTATTATCTGGCCCTTTTCAGAAAAAGCGTATTGTCTTCTGTCTTGGAAACAAAATTATCGCTAATCTTAGGATGAGTATGTGAATAGGTAGGGGGGTGCAGACTTTTTTTTTTAATTGTTATTCTACAGTGGCAATAAGTATGACAGACAATATCTCAATAGAATAACTCATGGTTGGTGAGGTAAGCTACATTATGGCCCCAAAGATATCAGATCCTAATGTCTAGAACATGCAAATGTTGTAAATGTTACCTTACTTGGAAAAAGGTCTTTACAGATGTGATTAAGGATCTTGAGATGAGAAGGTATACCTGTATTAGCTGGGTGGGCCCTAAATGTCATCTTGAATGTCCTCATATGAAGATCTAAGAGGTGGAGGGAGATCTGTATACACATAGAGAAGGCAATGTGAAGATAGAGGCAGAGATTGGAATGATAGTGCTGGCAAGTCAAGGAATGCTAGCAGCTGCCAGAAGCCAGAATAGGCAAGGGATGGATTCTCTCCAAGAGCCTCAGGAGGAAGCACAGTCACTGTCGCTTTGATTTTGGACTTCTGGCTTCTAGAACTGTGAGTACATAAACTTCTGTTGTTTTAAACCACCAAGGTGGCTATGATAATTTCCCATAATTTGTGGCTATTAGTGATTATTTGTTACGGTAGCATTAGGAAACTAATATAGGTTGGGAGACTATTTGGGAAGATGATAACCTTTTCATTGGCCCATATGATTGAAGTCAATAGAAATTTCGTCTGCTTTTGAATTTCAGACTCATCACTTCACATGATAGCTGTCTTTGGTGGAAGAAATGCAGGGAAATGCAAAAGAACATGCTTTGGGGACTTACGGACTTCATGGGTATTCAAATCATTTACAGTGTGTAAATGATTTCACAGTAATGCAAAGTTCTCAGAGTAAATCACTTTGATTCTCACTTCTGTCTGGCACAAAGAAATAATCAGCACTTCAAAATGAGCCCTCGGCTGTTGTATCATTGCCTCAGTAACTGCTTACAGAGCACATGTGATGCCAGCTTACTTCTCTTCTCTTTGTATTATCAACTTTTCAAAATCAATATTTATGTACATATATAGATTATACTATACTATTTTACAATACATTATGTCATATGTGTGTGTACATAGATTTAAGATGGTTGTCCCACTTCATTACCATATTTAATGTATTAAATATGCTAAATATTTAAATATTCTGGCATGCATCAGTGAAAACTATTTACAACTGGCTTTCTTATAGATTGGCATATATTATTTGAACTCTTAACATCTGTAGTATAATTTTCTAGTTTTAATATGTACTATTCTCTCCTGAGGAAGCTGTATATCTTGGTAAAGACATCAATCATAAAATTACCTATTAGGAGTTTGGCTGTTTAATATCAATATTCCCAAAATTAATCCGATGATTCATTTTATTGAATCAAATTAAAGGCAAGTTCTACAACTCATATGCGAGTGTTAATAATCCCTTTTTGGGGGCAGCATACGGCTCTCTTGCCACATATCAAATTCTCCCTGCCTCCCCTCTTTGTGTAGCCACAGATATGAAAGCTAATTCTGCATAGGCTTGACTTCTCATCCCATAGGTACCCTAGCAGGACAAGGACTCGGGTATACCAGATGTGCCACTCACTTCCTGCCCTGGGCTCTCTCTGAGGCTGAGAGTGTCTGTTGCCAAGGTTCATTTCATCACACTTCTTCGAAAGCCCTTCCATGTGAGCAGCCTCACGTGGTGGCCAACTCAACAATGCATCTTTGTGAAGACCCTCTCTTATTTCCTGTTTACCACCCTCCCTCCATCACACTTCTGAATAGTCCAGTCAGGCCACAGCTTTTCTCTTAGTCTTCGCTGTTTGGGAAACCCAGGCTAAGGTGATAGGATACCATGGTCAAGAGAAAACACCAGCAAAGATTAATTTTTAAAACCTTTCATTGTAGGTATTTATAAATAAGCACAAAAGTATAGAGAGGAGTAAAAGCGACCCTCATGAACCCTTCACCCCATAATATACCCTTTCCCCAGTGTTATCTTTGAAAGACATCCCTAGACAAGGTTATTATAGAGGGGAGATTGAAAAATAAATGCATATATAGTTCTGCTAGTTATAACTCAATTCCTCCTGATATAGATTATATCATTTTAGATTCTTCTTACCAATAAAGTCTAAGAGAGTCTATTTCCCTGTAGTCACTTTGATAGAGTATGTTGTCAAACTTTTGGATTTCTGCCAATCTCATCAGTGTACTTTTAATTGCATTCTTTTATTATATTAGAGATTGAGCATATTGTTGTGTTTATTTGTGGGTTCTTTCCCCGTGTCTTTTGTCCATTTTTCTATAGGGCTATTAGCCTTTCTCTTCTTGTTTTCCAGAAGGTCTTCTACATAAGAGGTATTAACACTTTATTTGTGATATAATGTGAAAATACATTTATCCAGTTTTTGTCATTTAACTTTTACTTTTATTTGATGTTTTCTTGAATTTTTTTGAACATGTGTTTACAATGAGGGCCTTACAAAGTAATCACTGGAGAAGAGATTTGCATGAGAGATTATGCTAAATAAATATTGAGTGAATTAGTTCTTATTCTAAGAGCATTTTGACTTCATGAAAGGATTTATAGAAAAGGTGGTGGATATGATCAGAACTGTTTTTTGGAAAGGTCAATCTGAGTTTTGTATGGAAAACAGATTGTAGGGGTGCCTGAGTGGGAAGAAATCCAAACACAAGGTAGGGTCTATGATTTGAGAGAAGACAGTGAATATGATCAGGGTTGGTGACAGCATGGGTGTACCTGGTGCATTTCACAGTGGAGTACCTCATTTTTTAATACCTCCCCATGTGACAAATTATTTTCGGCAATCATCAAATGAAACAAACAGCTTATAACAATAATGGCTAAAAAAGAAATATAGACAAGGAAGGATTTTTTCATTGAACTTTGTGTATATAATCATGCCAATTTTTAAAAAATTAAAAAATAAATAAAGCACAAAATAGGAAAAAAAGTATTCATTCAATTATTTTTGTTGCTATTTAACATTTTGAACTTCAATATCAGGTTATAGAGCTATAATATCTTATGTAAATAGTGTTTTGATAATAAGTGCATTTTAATAAAACCAAAATGTCTGCAAAAAATACAGTTTGGGAACAATGAGGTGATAACACTGATGAAATGCTTTGTTTTCTTGATTTTTTGGCTTTAAGATGCTTACTAATTTTTTTTTAATTTTAAAGATACTATTCATTATGAGTAAACTAAAATTTGTGGTTAAGAAACAAAAATATTACATCTCATAATTCACACTTTCACTTTTTTGTCCTGCCATGACTTGGATATGGCCTGTTTGTCCCCCACCGAGTCTCATATTGAAATTTGATCCTTAATGTTGGAGGTAGGGCCTGGTGCAGGGTGTTTGGGTCATGGGGGCAGATCCTGCATAAATGGCTTGGAGACATTTTCTTGTGTGTGAGTTCTTACTCTTAGTTCCTGCAAGAACTGATTGTTGAAAAGAGCCTGGCAGCTCCTCTTCTCTCTGTCACTTCTCTCGCTGTGTGATCCCTGCAGGCCAACTCTCCTCTGCCTTCGGCCAAAAGTAAAGCATCCTGAAGTCCCCACCAGAAGCAGATGCTGGTGCCTGCAGCATCTTGTGCAGCCTGAAGAACCATGAGCCAAATTAACCTCTTTTCTTAATAAATCACTTAGCCTCATGAATTCCTTTGTACAACACAAATGGACTAAGACGGGCTTTAAGTGGTCAGCATACAATGACAGAATTGAAGTAATTCAAGTTCTGCTTCCTTGTCTTCACAATCACTGTGCTGTCATCATATATTCGGAATCTACTGTTTAAAAGAAATAATGAAAATTATATACAATATCCAAAATAAGCTCAAATGATTTCTGAACCATTAACCTTTGTATTAAAATAAAAGCATGTGCTGAACCAATAGGTATTAAATGCTGACTGTACAACTGGGAATTCTCTGAATTAATTTTCCTGTAAAAATACAATAGTTGTTAAAGAAGGATACAATAGTTGTTAAAGGATAAGGGATAAAAATGTGCTAATTTAAAACTTATGTATACATTATTAAAACTTAACAGTAACCAAGAATATTATCTAGAAATTAGATCCACAAAAGATTTGGAAGAAGAGGAGTATTTTTATCACTGACATTGTTTAGAATCACAAGCATATGGTAATAATAAAAAAAGATGCTTTAAAATCCTCTATTAATAATGTACATCTTTTAACTGCTTGCACCAGAGGAAGAGCTCACCCACCGTTTGATCTACTACTGGATGGCAGTGAATGTAGAGAAAAATAGATAAATTCACAGGGGAAGTAGTTCAGAAGTATAACAAACCTAGTTTCTGCTCTGAGAGAGCTTATGCTATAGGTGGAGAAGACATTTAACTCTGATTTTAATGGCCTTCTAATACTTTTCTGATAGAGAGGATATCTAGTGAGAGTGAGCTGAGAGTGGACTTTGGCCAGAGACTGACAAAGATTCTCTCCTCGACCAACTTCTAACTAGGCTTCTTTGATCCTTGCTGTGGAATAGGCCTCAACCTTGGCCTACAAAGCCTTTTTTTTTTTTTTTATATACTTAAGTTTTAGGGTACATGTGCACAACGTGCCGGTTAGTTAGATATGTATAATGTGCCATGTTGGTGTGCCGCACCCATTAACTCGTCATTTAGCATTAGGTATATCTCCTAATGCTATCCCTCCCCCCTCCCCCCACCCCACAACAGGCCCCAGTGTGTTATGTTCCCCTTCCTGTGTCCATGTGTTCTCATTGTTCAATTTCCACCTATGAGTGAGAACATGCGGTGTTTGGTTTTTTGTCCTTGCGATAGTTTGCTGAGAATGATGGTTTCCAGCTTCATCCATGTCCCTACAAAGGACATGAACTCATCATTTTTCACGGCTGCATAGTATTCCATGGTGTATATGTGCCACATTTTCTTAATCCAGTCTATCATTGTTGGACATTTGGGTTGGTTCCAAGTCTTTGCTATTCTGAATACTGCCGCAATAAACATACGTGTGCATGTGTCTTTATAGCAGCATGATTTATAATCCTTTGGGTATATACTCAGTAATGGGATGGCTGGGTCAAATGGTATTTCTAGTTTTAGATCCCTGAGGAATCGCCACACTGACTTCCCACAATGGTTGAACTAGTTTACAGTCCCACCAACAGTGTAAAAGTGTTCCTATTTCTCCACATCCTCTCCAGCACCTGTTGTTTCCTGACTTTTTAATGATAGCCATTCTAACTGGTGTGAGATGTGGTTCTCACTGTGGTTTTGATTTGCATTTCTCTGATGGCCAGTAATGATGAGCATTTTTTCATGTGTCTTTTGGCTGCATAAATGTCTTCTTTTGAGAAGTGTCTGTTCATATCCTTTGCCCACTTTTTGATGGGTTTGTTTTTTTCTTGTAAATTTGTTGGAGTTCATTGTAGATTCTGGATATTGTCAGATGAGTATATTGCAAAAATTTTCTCCCATTCTGTAGGTTGCCTGTTCACTCTGATGGTAGTTTCTTCTACAAAGTCTTAAAACATTAACATAGTTTCTAACAGCTTATGCTCTCATCCCTAGGGTAATCCTAGTCCCTCTTAAAGTACTTGACTGAGAAAACTCAAGGCTGGCAAGTTAATTTACTCTTTGTTTCAACCCACAATTAAAGATAGGGTCCCTTTTGCCCAGCCTCTATGATAAGGTAGAAACCTAAATTCAATAAGTGCCAATTAACAAACCCAGGTGGGTTTCATGTGGACCTATACTGCTTCCCACTTTTTGTAACTTTTCACCTTCTTGACTATACTGAGGCCCTGATCACCTACTCCCTGTTTGTTTTTTATTTTTATTTACTTAAAAAAAATTATTTTTAATTTTTGTGAGTACATAGTAGACATATATATATTTATGGGATATATGGGATATTTTGATACAGGCATATAATGTATAATCTTCACATCAGGGTAAATGGGGGTATCCATCACCTCAAGCATTTATCCTTTGTATTACAACCAATACAATTATACTCTTTTAGTTATTTTTAAAATGTACAGTTAAATTATTATTGACTATAGTCACCCTATGGTGCTATTAATTATTAGATCTTATTCATTCTTTCTATTTCTTTGGATCCATTAATCATCACTTGCCTCACCATCGTTCTACTCTCTATCTCCATGAATTCAACTGTTTTAATTTTTAGCTACCACAAATAAGGGAAAACATGGGAAGTTTGTCTTTCCATGGCTGATTTCACGTAACGTAATGACCTCCAGTTCTATGTTGTCGTAAATGACAGGATCTCCTTTTTATGGCTGAATAGTAACCCATTGTGTATATGCACCATATTTTCTTTATCCATTGATCTGTTGATGGACATTTAGGATGCCTCCAAATCTTGGCTATTGTGAATAGTGCTGCAATAAATATGGGAATGCAAATATCTCTGCAATATACTGATTTTCTTTATTTTGGGTATATTCCTAGTAGTGGGATTGCTGGGTTGTATAAAAGCTCTATTTTTAGATTTTGTGGAAGCTTCATACTGTTCTCCATAGTGGTTGTACTAATTTACATTCTCACCAACACGTACAAGGGTTCCCTTTTCTCTACATCCTCGCCAGTGTTTGTTACTGCCTGCCTTTTGGAGATAAGCCATTTTACCTGGAGTGAAATGATATCTCATTGTAATTTTGATTTGCATTTCTCTGATGATCAATGATGATAAGCAGCTTTTAATATGCCTGTTTGCCATTTGTATGTCTTCTTTTGAAAAATATCTATTCAGATATTTTGCCTATTTTTAAATGGATTATTAGATTTCTTTTCTTATAGAGTTGAATTATTAATCCTTTGTCAGATGGGTAGTTTGCAAATATTTTCTCCCATTCTGTAGGTTGTCTTTTCACTTTGTTGATTGTGTTCTTTGCCGTGCATAAGCTTTTTAACTTGATGTAATCATATTTGTCCATTTTTGCTTTGGTTGCCTGTGCTTGTGGAGTTTTACTCAAAAATAATTGCCCAAACCAATGTCCTGGAGATTTTCTTGTGGTAATTTCATAGTTTTATGCCTTAGATTTAAGTATTTAATCCATTTTAATTTGAATTTTGTATATGGAAAGAAGTGTCTAGTTTCATTCTTCTGCATATGGATATCCAGTTTTCCAAGAACCATTTATTAAAGAGACCGCCCTTTCCCCAGTGTATGTTTTCAGCACCTTTGTCAAAAATGATGTCATTGTAGAAGTATGAATTTGTTTCTGGGTTCTCTATTCTGTTACATTGGTTTATGTGTCTGTTTTTATGCCAGTAGCATCCCGTTTTGATTACCACAGCTCTGCAGTATGAGTTGAAATCAGGTAATATGATTCCTCCAGTTTTGTTCTTTTTGCTCAGGATAGCTTTGGCTATTCTGGGTCTTTTGTGGTTCCGTATAAATTTTAGGATTTTTTTATATTTATGTGAAGAATGTTATTGGTATGTTGATAGAGATCCCATTGAATCTGCGGGTTGCTTTGGGTAGCATGGACATTTTAAATATTGATTCTTCCGATCGATGAGCGTGAAATATCTTTCCATTTTTTTCTGTGTCATCTTTAATTTCTTTCACTAATGTTTTATAGTTTTTATTGTAGAGCCTTTCCACTTCTTTGGTTAAGTCAATTCCTAGGCATTTAGTTTCATTTGCAGCTATTGTAAATGGGATTACTTTCTTGATTTCTTTTTCAGATTGTTCACTGTTGGCATATAGAAATACTGCTGATTTTCATATTTTGATTTTGTATCCTGCAACTTTGCTGAATTTTTTTTTCAATTCAAACAGTTTTTTTGTGGAGTCTTTAGGTTTTTCCAAATATAAGATCATATCATCAATGAACAAGGATAATTCAACTTTTTTCTTTCCTATTTAGATGACCTTTATTTCTTTCTCTAGTCTGATTGCTCTAGCTAGAGATTTCAGTACTATGTTGAATAATAGTGGTGGAAGTGGGCATCCTCGTTGTGTTTCAGATCTTAGAGGAAAAGCTTTCAGTTTTTCCTAATTTAGCATGATATTAACTGTGGTCTGTCATATATAACTTTTAGTATGTTGAGTTATGTTCATTCTACACCAAGCTTTTTGAGAGTTTTTATCAGAAAGAGATGTGAAATTTTATCAAATGCTTTTTCAGCATTAATTTAAATGATCTCATGGTTTTTGTCCTTCATTCTATTAGTTTGATGTATCTCATTGATTGATTTGTATATGTTGAACCATCCTTGCATCTCAGGGATAAATTCCAGTTAGTCATGATGAATGATCTTTCTAATGTTTTGTTGCATTTTTGTTTGCTAGTATTTTGTTGAAGATTTTTGCATCAATGTTTATCAGAAATATCAGCCTATAGTTTTCTTTTTTGACGTGTCTTTGTCTGGTTTTAGTATTAGGGTAATACTGGCAACAGAGAATGAGTTTGGACAAATTCCCTTCACCTCTATTTTTTTTTAACAATAGTTTGAGTAGGATTGGTATTAGTTCTTCTTTAAATGTTTGGTAAAATTTTGCCGTGAAGCCTTTGGGCCCCAGGCTTTTCTTTGTTGGGAGATTTTTATTATGGCTTTGATATCATTATTTGTTGTTGGTCTCTTCAGGTTTTTTATGTCTTCTTGGTTCAGTCTTGGTAGGTTATATGTGTCTGGGAATTTGTCCATTTCTTCTAGATTTTCCCATTTATTGGCATATAGTTGCTCACTTGCTTATAGTAGGCTCTAATGTTCTTTTGGATTTCTGTTTTATCAGTTATAATGTCTCCTTTTTAATCTCTTATTTTATTTATTTGGGTGTTCTCTCCTTTTTTCATCACCACTGGGATTGTGCTGAAGCCAGCACAGAACTGGGTCTTGCCTGAGGCCTGCTGTAACCACTGCCTGTACCACCTATGTTCACTCAAGGCCCTAGGGTCCTACAATCAGCAGGTGGCAAAGCCAGCCAGTTTTGTGTCCTTCTCTTCAGGGCAGTTAGTTACTCTGGGCCCCAGGCAGGTCCAGAGATGCTGTTTGGGAGCCAGGGCCTGGAGTTGGAAGCCTTAGAAATCTACCTGGTGTTCTTTTATATTGCGGCTGCGCTGGCACTCAAACCATGAGATGCAGTTCTTCCCACTATTTTCTCCCCTTTCCACAAGCAGAGGAGCCTCGCCCCCAAGGCCTATGGTATGTACTATCTGGTTACTGCTGCTGATTATTCAGAGCCCAAGGGCTCTTTAGTGAGCAGGTGATGAATTCTACCAGGAGTGGGTCCTTCCCTGCAAGGCAGTAGATTCCCTTCTGGCCCAAGGTATGTCTGGAAATGCCATCCAGGAGCTAGGGCCTGGAACAGGAGACTCAGGACTCTGCCTGATGCCTTATACCAAAGTGGCTGAGCTGGAATACAAGCTGCAAGACAAAGTCCTCATTACTCTTCCCTCTCTTCTCCTTAAGTGAAAGAAAGGGGTCTCTTTTGGAGCTGCAAACTGTGCTGCCTGAGGTTGGGGGAGGGATGATGCGAGTACTGCCTTCGCCACCCTGACTGGTCATGTGCCCCTCCAAGTCCACTGGCTCTTAGGCCAGCACAGCAGTAGGACCTGCCTAGAAGTTGCAGTCCTTATGACCTAGACAGGATTGAGAGTTAATTTAGGGCCGTGCGCGGTGGCTCACACCTGTAATCCCAGCACTTTGAGAGACTGAGGTGGGTGGATCACCTGAGGTCAGGAGTTTGAAACCAGCCTGGACAACATGGTGAAACCCTGTCTCTACTAAAAACATAAAAAATTAGCCGGCCGTGGTAGTGGGTGCCTGTAATCCCAGCTAGTTGGGAGGCTGAGGCAGGAAAATCTCTTGAACCCGGGAGGTGGAGGTTGCAGTGAGCCAAAATCACAACATTGCACTCCAGGCTGGGCAACAAGAGCAAAAAACTCCATCTCAAAAAAAAAAAAAATTAATTTAGGACCCCAGAGCCCCTTAGCCCATGGTGATGAGGCTTGCTGAAACTCAAGCTCCAACTGCTGAAATGGAAAATTCTTCTCTGGATAGAGCTGGTCTAAAGACTCCCTTTGTGGGCATCCCCTGAATTCTGCCTGGTGTTGGCAGCACTGAGTTTCAATGAAAAGTTGCACAATCACTGTGCTCTCCCTCCCACAAGTGCACAGATTCTCTCTCCACACCACCCGGCCATTGCTGGGGGATGGGAGAGAGGTGGTTCAGCCATTCAAGACTGTCTTTTCCATCTTCTTCAGTGCCTCTTTCAGCAATATGAAGTTAAAACCAGGTACTGTGATCTCTGTCCTGATTGTTGGTTCTTATGTAGGTGCTTTTTCCGTGTGTAGGGAGTTGTCACATTTGGTGTTCTTACGGGAAGTACAATTGGGGGAGGCTTCTATTCGTTATCTTGCTCTGCCTTTCCACCTCCCTATTTCTTAATTCCGCCTTTAAAACACTCTGTCGCCTCCATACAAATCAAAGCTGAGTTCAGGTCAGGCTGGACTCTTTTTATTGCAGCAATATACTAGCGATTAAATCTGTCCATACCACTTTAACAAATTTCCAATTTTGCTTATATTTGGCAAGATTTATAAATCAATCTAAATATATATTTGAACAAAGGTAGGCACATGAATCAAAGCCCCCACTGGGATTACATCTGCAGGAAAATTCTACTACAAATGTAGTCCTTCAAATGGAACACATTTGACTCTGTTGACTACAGCTAGAAATAGAAGTCAGACCAGACATAGGACTGGTGGAAATTGAAACAGTTTGCCCATCGGCAGGAACTAGCAATAGAGATGAAGATTCTAACTAAGGGCTTTGGAGTTGCCACATGGAGAGGCAATGGATGGACATCCCAGATGGAGAGAGAAACTTGTAGAATATACTGGTTTAGTGATAATTCCTAAAACGTCAATTTGTAAATAATTTGGAAATGTTTAAATTACAAGAGCCATCAGATCAAACAAAAGCTTTCAGTTTTCCAACAAACTGCATGGTATGGGATGAAAGGGATAAGGCACAAATGAGAATTATTAGAAAAGGTCAAACAGCATAATATTTTTGTATGATATTTTGACAAGTTATAGCTCCACTATACCAAGAAATGTGGCATTTTCATAGGAAGTCATATATACACAAAGAAGCACTGATTTTCTGATTATTAAATGCTGACATTATATTTGCTAATAAATCATTCATTTATTCTGTAAAATATTTATTGATGCTTAATGAATGTTAGACTCTGGGCTAGGCAGTGGTCCCTGTCTTCATAGAGCATATAGATGAGTTATAACAGAGGTAGAAGTTCTCCAAGAGCCCTTAGGTGTGGGTGTCAGTCTTTTAGCCGTTGGTTCTCGAATCCGTTCCTTGCCCTACTCCAGCTCTGCTCTGTATCTCAGGAGACATAAACTTTCAGGCTACATTTCCCAGGCTTGGCAAGATTTTGGCTGAGTTTGACGGAAGAAAGGAATCAAAAGGAGAATAAAGGTGGGAGGATTGTAGAAGCCAATGTACTTGTCCTCTTGCTCTATTCAGGTAGCATTTTGGAAACAGCGGCCCTTTTGCATGGCTCCAAATTCTGCTTGACAGGCTCAGCTTCTGGTTTCTGGTGTGTGAGCTCATAACAGCTGAATCTCTGCATCTCTTCCCAGCTCTGCGTTTAGTGAAATGTTGGTATCTTGAAATCGGCCATGGTATGATATTAACACCGCAGAAATTGGCAGTAAAGTTTTGTTTATCCCTAGAGAGCTGGATGTTAAACATGAACCAGTACACCACTGTTTCTAGTAATGGTACTTCTACTGGTTCCTCAAACTCTCTTCTGTTATTCCCTCAGTTGCCTCAACTTCTCAATTGTTTCTTCCTCTGTACAGTTATTTCCTTGTATTAAATCCCTTAGGCTGGAATAACTAGAGTAGTTTTATTTTTCTGATGACATTCCAGTGGATATTACAGGGCATCTAACCTGGACTTGAATATTTAAATATTGGATATACAGGAAAAAATCTTCAGAAGAAGTAAAATATCTACTTTTTAAAATTTAGTTTAATTTTATTTCAAGTTCTAGGATACATGTGTGGGACGTGCAGGTTTGTTACACAGGTAAATATGTGCCATGGTGGTTTGCAGCACCTATGAACCCATTACCTAGTATGAAGCCTCTAATGCATTAGCTATTTATCCTAATGCTGTCCCTCCCCTTGCCCCCTGACAGGCCCTAGTGTGTATTGTTCCCTCCCTGTGTTTATATGTTGTCATTGGTCAGTTCCCACTTATAAGTGAGAACATGTGGTGTTTGATTTTCTGTTCCTGTGTTAGTTGCTAAGGATAATGTCTTCCAGCTCCATTCATGTCCCTGCAAAAAAACATGCTCTCATTCCCTTTTATGGCTGCATAGTATTCCATGGTGTATATGTACCATATTTTCTTTATTCAGTCTATCATTGATGGGCATGTGGGTTGATTCCATGTCTTTGCTATTAAGACTAGTGCTGCAATGAACATACATGTGCATGTATCTTTATAATAAAATGATTTCTATTTCCTTGGTTATATACCCAGTAATGGGATTGCTGGGTCAAATGGTATTTCTAGTTCTAGATCCTTGAGGAATCTTCACATTGTCTCCCACAATGGTTGAACTAATTTACACTCCCATCAACGATGTAAAAGCATTCCTATTTCTCCACAGCCCCAGCATCTGTTATTAAAATAATTATTTTTAAAAGATAAAATGAACATAAATTGGTAATAAGATGCAAGGATAAAGAAAAGGGATGATCCAGCATCAGGCCTAGATTTTTGGTTTAGGAATGTAGGTGGATAATGGTGCAATTTTTCAAGAAAGAAATCAAAGGCAGAGGGTTTGGGGGTGGAGATGGAACTGATGAGTTGAGGTGCTTATAAGATCCCCAAGGATAAATACATCCACTAGGGTTCAGTGAAATCTACAACACAGAGGGGATATCATTTCCTGAAACCCTCCTACTCTTCCTAATCCCTTAGTTGCCTTGCTCAGTAGATTATCTTATTTCCTTTCTGTACCTTCAAAGTGCTGTCCCAGGTTTCATTTCTATGTACTCAGATCTCTATCTTTAAAAAATAAATAAATAAAAATAAATAAATAACTAAATAAATAAGCCCTTTCTTATTAAATTGCATCTTTCCCACCAGCTTCTGCTGAATTTCTTTTTTTTCCCTTCATGGGTTAATTTTGTGTCCATAATAACTATTTCTACTTTCTCCTTTCCCATTCCTTCTTAATCCATTGAAACCTGGCTTCTATCCCCACTCTCCTGAAAGTGATCTTGGCAAACAGCAATGACTTGCTTATTGCTGAAGCCAATGGATTCTCAGCTCTGAGTGGGCCAGATGAGTGGCCAGTACATAGTAAATATTCAGTAAATGGGAGTTGTTTTTATTATGATTGGGCTGAATTTTTTAGTGTCACTGCTAAATTTACTTTATCTCAAGAGATATTATCTTTACAATTCATCACTTCATGAAACCATTTTATTTCTTAGTGAATTCTTCTTTCTAATTGCCCATCATTAAAACAACAGGATAATTCAGTGAGGAAAAATAACATTAATTACTTAGCATTCCATGAAAAAAAAACAAAAATGCAAACTCTAAAAAACTGTTTGAGTAAAATTTTCACCTTCCTACTAGTTGTTTGTTTCATTACACAGAGAGAGCTTCAAAGGATGCAAATTGCCTTAGGGGAATGACAGATTAAACATTTTTCTCCAAACTTTCTATGTTTTCTTGCGGTTTCCACAAATAGCTAGTACTCTTTAGTAAGGAACAGAAATGAAGAATAAGGGTCATTTACTGAAGTGGCATGTTTGGTTTACAGTCTGGTAGTTGCAAAGAATTAGTGGCATATTCATATTTCAATAGCTCACAGCATAAAAGGCATGGCTATAGTGATGAACATTCTCTTAAATCATATCTTTGCCTAACTGTAAGAGAATACACTTTAAAACAGCTCTGCTACCTAAGCTTTCAGTATCTTTCAGAGGAAGGAACAAGATCTATAAATGACATATGATACTTTATTTTTTACTTTTTACTTTGGCTTTTTAAAAATAGCAGTTTGTACTTTGTAGACAATTCGAATTTTGAAAGCCAAGCTTTGCCATGTGGACATTTGTAATCATATATGCTCGGATTTCATCCTGTGTCACTACCAATAAACCTCACGTTCTGAACCATAAAAACCACAAGGCAATCTTGAAATGGTCAGTAAACTAGTGTGCTTTGTAATGTAACACCCATGGTTGGAGTGCAGGAAGATTTTTAGGGTTCATTTAAGGGCACACTTAACATAGTATTTCTAATTAAAAGATTATGATGACACAATGATCCATCTCTGTTAGATCCCAAATGAAATGTTAAAGTTGATAAAAGAATTACAGATACAATCCTATATTAGTCTTAAATAAATGATCCATTCTTTTAATAAATAAAGAGATAGAAGGAGACCTAATACCATGTTTATCTCAGATGTTCACCCACAATCTCTCTTTCATCACATGGAGAAGCTCTAAAGAAAATAAAACGCAGTGCTAAATGGAATCTGTCTTACACAAATTGCAGAATTTGAGTACGAAAGTTCAGAAGAAAGGAGTGTTTTAATTTAACATGAGGCACATCTGTTCTCATGTCTTCTCCTGCATTGTTCTTGTTTCTTTGTGCCCTTATATTCACCCAATTAGGTTATACTTGACTGTAGGATTTTAAAAAGCGAATGACCAATCAGGTAAGCTTACAAAAGAAAGAAAGGCCAAAAAAGCGTCAGTGCATAGTTAAACACACACATGTGCACACATGAACACAGATTGTTTTGATGATTTCTTGAAAATTTCTAAACTGTCCCTGTTTTGCTGACCAAGATTAAATTTCCTTTGATAATTTCTCCTCTTTAATGGACTTGGGAAATAAGTAACCTTTTCTAACACATGGCATTATTTCTGTAGGTCAGAAACATCCATTATACTTTAAAGTACTGAGGCAAAGAACAGAGCCTCGCTCAAGTCATTGTGCGCCACAGGGTTTTTCTCAGGACACATGTGTAGGAATCAAGAAAAACTGAACCATCTGGTCAAGGAATCTTGGGAATTCTGGAAGAGCTGTGCACCCCAGGACAAGAGCTGAAAATCTTCCTTACATTTCATTCTCTTTCAAATAACCTGCAATTTTGCATAGTAGGCATTGACAACTTTAACCACTTTTCATTTGCCATGTTCAGTCTGATAAATTAACTAATTAATGAATCCTTTCTTCTTCCCTTC
This sequence comes from Pongo abelii, assembly GCF_028885655.2. NCBI lineage: Eukaryota > Metazoa > Chordata > Mammalia > Primates > Hominidae > Pongo > Pongo abelii. The sequence goes on along the minus strand of NC_072007.2, from coordinate 25,324,982 downwards.
ATCCCTTCCTACCTCCTTTTCGTTCTTTCTTCCTTTATTTCCTTCTTTGGTTTTGCTACCTGGACGCTGTACAATCTTGAGTAAGCTACTTAGCTCTTCTATGCTTTAGCTTCTTCTGTAATTGAAATAGTAATATTAACATTAATAATAATAATATATCCTCTAGGGCTGTTGTGATTATTAAATGAGTTAATACATCTGTAATGCTCAAAGTATTGCCTATTACGAGAGCTTTAAATGTCATTTGTTGTTATTATTAGTAGTTACTTTTCTTTCTTTGTTTTCCTTTCATGAGAAGTATATAAATCTATTCTTGTAAAAACATTAAATGAATACAGAAATATGTAGAGTACAATGTCAAAGTTTCATTTTCTTACTTCCCATAGACACTATCCTTGGCAGAGATAACAACTTGATATATATAATTTTAGTTCTCTATCTAGATAATTACATGCATGTATGTGTTAAACACATACACATCCCTATATATAAATACATATTCTTGACATAAATGTGAACATATCATTTGTGGTTTTTTTGGCAACACCAATAGATCTTAGATATTTTTCTATGTTAAAATACACAGTTGTATCATATACTTTTGTAGAATAAATGAATTTATCAAACATACATTTATTCTTTACAAGACATCACTCTAGGCATTGGGGATTTAGTGATAAATAATAGATAAATTGCTTGCCTATAAAAGTTTTGATTCTAGTGAAAGATATAGACAATAAAAAATGTGGCTTAATATTTAATATAATGTCGAGAGAAGGTAAATTAGACAAAGAAAATAAGAAGAGATAAAATATGGAGAGGTTTGAGGCCAGGTTGATGAGGAAAGTTCTCCCTGGGGGTAACATTTAACCAGAGATGCTGGAGAGAATGAATCAGCCTTGAGAATGGCTGGAGATATAAAACGAGCAGAGGAATAAGCAAGTGCAAATGCCAGTGAGTTCTGAAGCAGGTGAGTGGTGGGGAAGGAGAGGAGAGATGAGTTCAGAAATGCAGGGACCAAATGATATAGGACTGCGGTTCAAAGTAAGGATGTTGGGTTTGATTTTATTTCTATTGAATCCCTGCCTTTTTTCTAATGAATGAAAATAACATAGCCTACTTCACCCTAATGATGGAAATGTATCTCCTTTGAACATTACAACGAAAATCCTTGCCTCATCTTTGTGCACCTGTGGCTATTTTTGCAAGTTGTATTCCTGGAGTAGACTAACTGGGTTAAAAGGTGATGAGCATAATGTAAATGCTGGTAGATGCTGCCAAATTGCCTTAATAATTTTTATATTCCCACCCATGGGGTGTGGAGGTGACCATTTCCCTTCATTCTTTTCAATACGAGATATTATCACCCTTCTTATTTTCAATAATATGAGACTTGTCACTCCTAATTTTCAACAATCCAATGGGAATAAAATCATGTCTGTCTCTTTTTTTAGCTTGCATTTTCACTGTTAATAAAGCAGAAAAGGCTTTATAGGTTTATTAGCCAGTTTGATTTTTTTTCTCTTATGAGTAACCTACGATCACATTTGCATTCCAGGTCATGCTCTGGCCAGGCTTTGGATTGGCTGCCTTTGAGTCAAGTATTCACCCTCAATACAATCAGCTGTGTCTGGAGATTGGGGTTACATATTACAAAACATAGCTCTTTAAGGCTGCTCTTCAACATGGGCTATAAGTAGCACATGATAACCTATAAACTCTATAGGCAAAGCAGTCACCCTGACTAATGCCCAGTACAATTTGATGGTGAGTGAAATTAGAAATGTAACACATTATTTATTGAGCACACACTGAAAGCATCTAAGCTCTACTTTACATGTTATAGGTGACAAAAAGTTATACAAGACAGTGTCACTATCCTCAAGGAAAGACAAATTCAAAACTAATTACAATTCAGAATCCAATGTATTCTGAATTCCCCAAAATGATACTCACCAAATGATAAAGTAATTCTGAGAGAAAGGAAATCACATTCAGCCAGTAACCCTGGTAAGGTTTAGTGGTAGTAATAGTCTTTGCCCTTGATTTTGAATAGGTATAGGATTTTTTTTAAGTGGCTATATTGTTTTTGTAAAATAAATTCATGCTAATACATGACATAAAAGACCGAAGTAAAAATCAGCTATAGTCCCCCACTGGGAGAAAACCACTTTATTTTTTAGCGAATGACTCAATATTTTTGAGAAGTTCCCACCAGACATCTGTGTGTGTGTATGTGTGTGTGTTCATATTAACATATGTAAAGTTTTACATCAATAGGGACTTTTTTTTTTCTGTTACTCTTTGGTACATTGGCCAATGCAGATACTCAGTATATATTTTTTGAATGAATGAACGTTTTATAGCTTGCTCTTTCTATGTTAATAAAAGGTATGTCTAACTAGTCATGTTTACTGACTGCATAGTGTTTCATTACTTGTATAATTTATTTAACCAAGATTCTATGCAAAACTTTTAGGTTTATATTCATCTACTTTATTTTAAAAAACACTGATAAAATAATCTCAGGCTAAATCTATTTTATATGGATGTAACTATCTCCCTAGAGATAATTTTTAGGAATGAATTTTCTATAGGAAGGATAGAGCATATTTTAGAGCATAAATGGTGCATATAACCAAACTTCTGTCCTGCATGGAAATGTGAATTAAATTTTCAACAAGATGTGGTAGCACATGGTTTTACACACTGGCCAAAACCAGGTTTTAAAAACCTTTTGGTGAAGAGACAAACAACAGATACTGGGTCTTAACTGAGCAGGGAGGGTGAAAGGAGGGACAAGATCAGAAAAAGTAACTATTGGATACTAGGCATAGTACCTGGGTGATGAAATAATCTGTACAACAAATCTCTGTGACATGCGTTTACCTATATAACAAACCTGCACACATGTACCCCTGAGCCTAAAATAAAAATTAAAAAAACTGATTACATTCTAGTCACTTATCATGTAGAAAAAGAAATAGATAATTGAAAGTTGATTCATTTTTTAAAGTGATGAACACATGATAAGAAAGTCAATAGATAGATGTTCTTAATTATTTATTCTTATAAATTATGGTAATAAATTTTTTTTGGTGTACGTGGAAGTTAGAAATTCTAGTTGTTATTAGGTATGTATCAGGAGGTAGAGGGGGATTAGAAGTGGGTCTATTGTTTAGAAATATCATTTGAGATAAGGTTTATTTGGTCTGATTTGGAGGATAAGAATGCTTTAATTTTGTGTCTTTTACATGTTTGTCCATTTATTTTACTAATTTTATTCTTGGAAGCCACAAGCTGGTTCAATATTTCTCAAACAAGAATCAAAGTGGACATTCAGATGCACAGTGTATCTCCTTGTATTCCATAATGAACAGGGAGTGGAAACTGAATGCTTATCTCTTTCTCTTTGTTAAAACTATGAGACTATGCTGAATTATACAGCTTCTTAGTAAGTTACAAAACTACATAAGCAGTTTAGCTATACCATAGTGTAACTAATCATGAATCAATTTTCAGTTATTTCAGAAGACTTTTCAGTGTATGGTTGTGCCACTTACTCAGCTATTGTCTCTCAGCTCAAACCACATTTCTATAATTGCTTCATGATCCTGAAGTTGGAACTCTGCAAACCTTATTTCTGCTCTGCCCCCTGATTTCCTGTTATGCTCTGCCAAAAGGGGGCACAAGAGGGAGACTAGGACTGGAGGAGAAAGAAGGAACCTGGTCTTTCTTATTTACTCCTTGTTGACTTCCTGTCCGTTTGCAGTTCCTGTAAGCATCATCTTGGCAGCGCTTCTTCACCCAGGCAGGAGTAGTAATTCCGTATGCAGTAGCTGAATTCAGTTAACAGTTTTTTAAACACTTGTGAAACACGCTTCACTGTGTCACAGTTAACAATCACCAGCATCTGCTAACAGTATCCTGTTTTCTAAAGTCTGGGTCTCAGCCCCTTGTGACTGCTCTTCCAAGCTCAGAGACACCAGAATCTGTTGAGTAACTGAACCAGTAGCCCTCCTCAAAGCCCTGAGTTTCAGTTATGCAAGACCCCTCCTCTAAGTTTCTAAATTTTAATAAATCCAACCATGTCCCTTAGTTTTTTTAACCATAAGGATAGTATCTGCTTCCTACATTTGCTGCCTCCATGATACATTAGCGTCCTCTTTTTATCTTTTCAGTTCCTAGTTCACAACTTCATACCTGGTTGACAATTATTTACATTACATTCTCCCTGTTCAAAATCTCGTATGTTTTCCATCCTCCTACCGGACCCCGATGGAGACAATGGTCATAGAAGAACTGTGGGAGTTTTGTATTAAGTGTATGATAGTAGAAACCAAGTTTTGTGTTTTTAGAGAACAAATGTTAATTCACAGCCACCATATATATATATATATATATATATATACACACATATATATATATCTCCCTGGAAGGATTCTATGAGACAGAGAGGACGAAGAAAACCGAGGAGTGAGGCTCATTCATTAAGTGCGATTGAATAAAATGTGTCCGTAGAGCATTGCCTTCACCACAGAGAGACTCCAGAAACCTCTTTGCATGTTTTTTTTTCTTCAATGTCATAAAGTCACATCTCCACAGCAGTAGCAGGATGGATTTTCTTGATGTAATCTGTCTAATAATGGGTTGTTTGTAGAGCCAAGGTGTTTCAGTGACCTGGGGTTATTCTGGAAACTGCAATTACCTACAGAGAATAACCGCTGAAATTCCTACGTGGAGAAATCCAGGAAAATGTCACGGAGGTACATCTTTGAAATGGCCATGCTCGTAAACTATGGTTGAGGGCAGGATTTCACGATTTACAGAAGTGAGATACAATTCCTATGTACAGTGACTGTGGTCATAACAGGTTCTTTACTTTTGATATTCATTTTCTATAAAGTTTTGTGGTTTTAAAATTTCAAGTTAACCATTAAAGCTCAACTATGTTAAATAAGCATTAAGAATCAAGCTCATAGCTCTTCTGAAAATCAAAGTGATTGCAGAACTACTTTTTAACTGTGTTCTAGTGCAACAAGCTAATCGACCTGCTTATAGGAACAATTTCTTTTGTGCAGTTAGCTCAAGGCTGTATCCATTCACCTGGAACCCTCTAGAAGTAAGCCCTATTAGACTTCTTCAGTTATTGATGATCTTGAATGTAATTTCATCTGCTTTTGAAAAAAGTTACTAAAACATTTCAGATATATTCTTCATATCTTACAAAAGTAGACACAGTGCAGCATCAAATGTATTTATGTCTGTGATACATACTAATTTTCCATAAAGCTATGTTTGGGGATTTTATGTAGATTATCTTATCAATTGCAAATAATGACAATTTTGTTTTCTTGCCTACCATTTTCCACTTACTTCTTCAGCTCTATTGCTTCCAATGCAATGTTGTATAGAAATGGTGAGAAGGAGCATACTTATCTCACACCTGATTTTATGGGAAATAATTTTAAAGTTTCACTACTGAGTATGTTGTTTACTGCACTCTTTTGATAAATCACCTATATATCTATTAGAATTTAGTTCAGGAAACAAAAATCACTCTAGATATTACAAGGAGGGAAGAATATAACAGGCACTTGAAAGGTCATTGGAAGGGCTGGAGGAGAGCATTTTGGGGATAAGGGGTGATGCTGAAATTTCATTTCACAGTCACCTACCTCAGGTGTCATCAGAGGTCAGATAAGCAAATTTGCTGCCACTGTCACAGTTGCCTCATACCACAAATCTCGTACCAGAAACAGAGAATAATGAATGAACATATGTTACTGGTTCTTATTTGTTAGTAACTTTTGCCAAAGGAAGATGCCTCTGCTCTTTTCTTAGTGAGCATCCAGAACAACCACAGAGGTTACTTTAACACACGTGATTCCATACAAATATTTTAAAAGTAATAAGTGGTTGTTAATGTAACTCAGAAGAGGAAAAAGTATAAAAAACCATTAAGTTGTGGAAATAGCAATCGCAGGCAGCAGTGACCACTCCTAGGCTTAGTGAACAAAGAGAACAAGTTAGAATTACTAAAATTGAAAAGCTTTGTTGAAGAAACTTGTGGAGATGAAACCGACATTTCGGGAGATGAAGCTGGTTGGCAGGTGATCAGTTTCTCTGAGGAGGATTTAGTTAGGCCATTTCTACAAATTTTTGGGGAAAAAAATCCAGCTAGATTGAACTGCAGCTAAGGAAAGGAAGTGCCTCTGCTATGGTGCAGGGAAGAGTTTTGTAGCAGGTCTGATGTTGCTCTTCGAAGGGCTTGCTAATCCTTGGATGGTGTCTGAAAACTTGACTTTGGAATTTTCCCTTTGTTACTAAAGAATCCGGCTGTCTTGTATGCCTCAGGCACTGAGTCCTCCTTGCCTATACTGTGCAAACAGTGTGATTGATGGTAAATACCTGCTTTCCTCCTAGGAGTCTAGAACTTTGATAATCATTCCTGGCTACACTGGGAGAAAGTTCCCATGTGACCAGTCCCCCAGTAAAAACCTTGAACTCTAAATCTCAAGTGGGCTATCCTGGGCAAAATCCCAGCACACATATTGCAGCATTTTGTTGCTAGAACAAGGAATGTGTTCTATGCAATGTATTCTAAGACCTATCTGGAAGGGAGCTTTTGCCTGGACTTTCTAGACTTTGATGCATCTTTTTCCTTTGCTAACCTCACTATAAAGTCATATGAAGTCCCTTGTAAAGCTGTCTGGATTCTGTTTCCATTTTTAAGTTTTAGAATTTCTTTCTCAGTGTTGTTGAAGGAATGCAACTTTAACTATGAAATCAAACTCTTCATGATTGAAGCTCTATTCAGATTTTCTATTTCTTCTTCACTCATCAAGCTCATCTATTTAAACATTAATTTTTTTTTTTTTTTACATTGAGGTGTTGTTTACCTACAACAAAATTCCTAAGTTTGAAGTATGCACTTGGAGTTTTGAAGTATGCACTATAGAGTAGTGCAATTACTGCAACAATTATGATATAGAACATTTCAATCTTCCCCAAAAAATTCTCTTAATGCCCCATTGAAGTCAATTCCCTAACCCACCCTACCCCTCATAATGACTGAGATGCTTTATGTTATTATACTTTGTCCTCTCCATAATTCCACATAAATGGAACTATACAGTATATAGCCTTTGGGGGCTGACTTTTTTCACTTAGCACAGTATTTTTGAGATTCATCTGTGTTGTTTATACATAAGCAGTTTTTAAAATTGCTAAATATTATTTCTTTCTACATACCACAATTTTAAAACTTATTCACCAGTTAATGGATATTTGGATTATTTCTACATTTGGCTATTATGAATATAGTTTGCCGCAAATATTTGTTTGCGAGTGTTTGTGTGGAAATGAGTGGGTTTTTTAGAGAGGCTCAATTTCTAGTAGTAGAAATGCTATTATATGGTGTATTAGTCTGTTTTCACACTGCTATAAAGATACTATATGGGACTGTAATTTATGAAGAAAAGAGGTTTAATTGACTATCAGTTCTGCATGACTGGGGAAGCCTCAGGAAATTTAGAATCATGGTGAAAGGTAAAGGGGGAAGCAAGACACATTTTATATGGCAGCAGGAGACAGAAAGCATCCAGGGGAAACTGCCAGACACTTATCAAACAACGAGATCTCATGAGAACTCCCCCACTATCATGAGGACAGCATGGGGAAACTGCCCCCATAATCCAGTCACCTCCCACTAGGTTCCTCCCTCAACATGTAGGGATTACAATTAGAGATGAGATTTGGGTGGGGACACAGAGCTAGACCATATCATACAGTAAGTTTTCAACTAGCTTTATTATAAAGAATTAAACTGCTTTCCAAAGTGACTATGAAATTTTACATTTTCACCAGCAATATATGAGCGTTGGAGTTGCTTCAAATCCTCTCCAACACTTAGTATTGTCAGACTTGTTAATTTTAGTCATTCAAGTAGATATATATTAGTAACTAACTGTAGTTTTAATTTGTATTTCCCTGATGCTTTGTTTATTGGCAGTAGTGTATCTTTACTGAGGTATGTGCTCAAACTATAAAAGCAAAAATTGATAAAATGGATTCTAACAAAATTAAACCTTTTGCTTTTCAAAAGATACTATGAGGAAAAATAGAAATATAAAAAGCAATTGGAAAATATATATCTGATAAAGTATTTATATCTAGAATACGTGAAGACTTCATACAACTCAATAAGAAGACAGCATTATAAAATGGGAGGTTGTATTAGTTCATTCTCATACTGCTATAAAGATAGTACATGAGACTGGGTAATTTATAAACAAATGAAAGAATTTTAATTGACTCACAGTTCTGCATGGCTGGGGAGGCCTCAGGAAACTTACAATCATGGTGGAAGAAGAAACAGACATCTTCTTCGCAAGTTGGCAGGAGGGAGAAGAGTGTGTGAAGGAGGAACTGTCAAACACTTATAAAACCATCAGATCTCATAATAACTCACTCACTATCACAAGAACAGCATGAGGGAAACTTCCCCCATTATCCAGTCACCTCCCTCCCTCCACATGTGGAGATTACACATCTCACCTTTGACACATGGGGATTACAATTCAAGATGAGATTTGGGTGGGACACAGAGCCAAACCATGTCAGGGGCCAAAGATTTGAGCACATACTTTTGTATTTTTTACTTAAAATGTATCTTATATGCAACATATAGTTTGTCCTGCCTTCTTAAAAACCCAGACTAATGATTTCTGTATTCTGATTGGCATGTTTAGTACATTTATATTTAATATAATTAAAGATAGCATTCTATTCAGGTCCGCTATTCAACATTTGTTTTATTTTGGTTCGTTTATTTGTCTTATTCACTTTTTTTATTAGTTTACTTTTGTTTTCTTCTTTTTCTGTTTTTTATGTCAATTAAGCAATTTTAATATTCCACTTTAATTTCTCTCTTAGCCCTCCTCAATATAGCTTTGTTTTGTTTTGTTTTATTTATTTATTTATTTATTTTTCAAACAGAGTCTTGCTCCGTCACCAAGACTGGAGCTCAGTGGCATAATCTTGGCTCACTGCAACCTCTACCTCCCAGGCTCAAGTGTTTCTCTTGCCTCAGTATCCCGAGCAGTTTGGATTATAGGCCTGAGACACTTCTACTGGCTACTTTTTTTTGTATTTTTAGTAGAGATGGGGTTTTCCCATGTTGGCCAGGCTGGTCTTGAACTCTTAGCCTCAGGTGATCTGCCTGCCTTGGCCTCCCAAAGTGCTGGGATTACAGGCATAAGTCACCATGCCCAGACTGTTTGCATTTTTTAAGGAAGTTGTTCTAGACATTATAATATGTATCTGACATGTATCCCAATTACTTAGAGTTGAAGATGAATTATTTCAGATAAATCTTAGAAAACTCACAACAGAACAGTTTTTATTACCCTGAGGATAGAGTCATACTTTCCTGATTTTTTTTGTACATAGTCTAATTTTGGATTAAAATCTGGATATTATAGGTAACACACTGTAGCAACTCTAGCATCATCATATTGTTCAGAAGATTAGATTTTAGTTCTGATTGTGTTACATTGCCTAGAATCAATCTAGAAACTTTGCCCCCTACTCATTTCCCGTGGTAGACAGCTGTTTATCATTCCAGCCCATTCTAATGTCTTCCTACTGTTGCTTTTAAAGCTTCTCCCCCTGTTGATTTCCTCCATGCTTGTTAAATTTGGGCAGAGATGAGGAACTAGGCAATGATTAGGATCATTCTGTTGTTTTCATGTTTCTATGAATTTTCCTAATTTTCAGCTGTTCTGTCAGGTTTGTCTTTAAACTTGGACACTTCGGGCTTTTTACCACCCAGGTTGCACATAATTGGAAAATTCAGTTTAAGAAAAAAAGAAAAGCATGTAGCTCACAAATTTGGATCCACATTGCTCTAGCTCGAAGGAGCAGATTTCTCTCTGGTCTCTGCCTGCTTTTTCATAATGCTCCCCTCTGGTTTTCCAGCACATCAATAGTTTTGCCAAGGATTTTGGCAGCCTATGCTGTGAATTTGGGTATCACGGCTCCCCACACATTCATATAACTTCCTTCCTTTACTTGCTTCCTTAATTAAGCATCATAGAATTTTATAACTGGAAAGCATCTTAGAAAGAATGTGGTCACCTCATTTTAAATGGGAAGCACCAGGAGTCTCAGAAGGTAAAATGAGTTGTCCAGGGTCACGGAGCCAGTTAATGGGTTGGATTCCCTAATTCAGTCCTGATGAATAGCTGTGATGCTGGCACCAGGAGCACTCTATGGTTCTAATGCAATTGGATAGTGCAAAAGATATGAAAGATACCATCTCAGTCCTCAGTACACTTGTATCTTTTTTAAAGAGATCACGTGTACACAAGAAAGCAAATCGTTAACAACTACAAAACCAACCTCACTTCTAGTTCAAAATACTATAATACTAACTAAATACAAACTTAAGAGCGATAAGGCTACAAGCTCAGGCAACCAACCTAGAGTGCATTTGCCTTAGCACCCTAGGAAAGAAGACATTTTAATACATCAGAAATCCATGTAGTATTACTGTATTTCTTCAGACTACAAATGCATCATGCCAGTAAATGCATAATTCCTATGGCACTGGTAAGTGTCAGAAGGCTTCTGAAATTTTTCCACTTTGAAATTTTGGCAAATTAAATTTGTTTTAAGTGCTTGGCTTTCAGTGTCTCTCTCTAATATGAATCCACTACAAATCTCTTTTGATAGAATGTTGGGTTACATTTCCAGGCATATGAGATGTAAGGACTAATTTTTAGGAACTTTCAGTTTCCTCTTCATCCCTGCGTCTTTACATCTATTAATGGGAAAGGCATAACTTTATCTAGAGTATTCAGTGTATCACGCAAGCTCTTGTATGTGTATGAAGAATAGAAACTTTTTCTAATTATTTGTTCTATGTAGCCTTCTTTTTATAATGAAGTGACATAAGCATAGAGTTAAATTGTGGTTCTAAACATGTGAATTGATGAATTAATCAAGAAGTGGATAAGTTAAATAATGATGATACAAATATTTAATTTTTGATTAATTTGTAGCATATAACATAGTTTTATTTAATTACAAGTTTATATTCAAGGCCAGTTGTTACTTTTACAGATATGCTCCATTTAGTTTTTGTTTAAAGCCTTGGAATGGTTTATAATATGAATTGGGTGAAAGTAATAGCATATTATAAAAACAATCCCTTTCAAACTCTAGAAGCAATTAAAGCTGCATTTGTTAACCAATTTGTTTATCTGAATAAAAATCTTTCTGAATGAAGAATTTTATTTTGCAACATTCTTGCAAAATTCCTCTTTGTTTTTGGATAGACTGTTGCCCTTGTCAAATGGTCAAATGTCTTTTGATTCACAGCAATGGAAGGAAACGACTTTACCACCTTCTTCCTCTGGAAAGAAGGGAAGGATGTTGAGGCTAGAAGCAGCAATGTATTGGGCTGATACACTGATGGAACCAAAAGCCTTGTTCAAAGTGTGATATTTTGGCAGGCAGAGAGTTTTAGGTGGTGTTACATAATGGGTTCTGCAAGTGGCCACAAACTTATTTAAACACTTACTGGAATTAACATTTATTGCCTGGGACATAAAGTGATTGCAAAATGCTTGCATGAGTCTGAAATGATAAAGGCTTTCTGTATCCTGGGCCAGAAACAGGAAAAGAGAAGTTTGTTGATGGTGTTTATAACCAAGTATTATTTGTAAGGATCAAAAAGCAATTATTATGGTTAAAAGTAATTTAGCTAAGACTTTTTTTTTCTTTTTTTTTTGCAGCGAGCAGTTGAAGTGAAAACAAGAGCATGGAAAAGGAGATATATTTTGGTAGATCCAAAAATCTATGTTTGATAGAGTCTTCACAGAAAGAGTCGAAATTGACAACATGCTTATTGCTTTGGCTTTGGATGTTGGTTGGGAACATGGTTCCAGAATATCCACACTTCAAAGTAGATCTTACTTTCTGGAAGAGTAGAAAGCTCATTACATTAGTTAATTTGAGAAGTAAGACAAGGGCTCAGAAAGGTACTAGTTATTAGTACCTTATACACTAGCCTGCGTGGCATTCTTACCATAACAGTGAATTGTCATGGTAAGAATTGTGGTTTTAAACCTCTTTTCCTCAGACGTTACATGGAGTAATATATGTATCCACATACATATTAAAGTAGGAGGTAGATATTATATTGACTGGTGACTTGAGGACATGATACACAAAATAGGTAACGTTTGATGAAGCTTGAAATGAGCCAAGAAAGGACAAATCTGGATAACACACTGTAGTCTTGGTGATGAGAAAGGAGAAAGGAAAGATAATGAAGATGGATATCATATTGTTTTGCCTTGAATTTGCAGAAAGAGATATTTGGATTATGACATTACCTTAAAAAAGGCAGTTGATATTACTCAGTGAAAGTTAAGAAGCCAAGAAAACTATGTGTGTGTACATATATGTATATATATGTACATGTTTATTTCTTTTTTTAAAAAAATTCTTACCTACCTCTCTACTATAAAAAAATTAATTTCATTCTTTTTTGTTGCATTTAAACTTTATCTTGGTAATAGTCATATTACAAATTTGCCTATATTGTTGGTATCATATTGTTACTATATAGATATATTATATTTGTAAGCATAAATGTGTGGTATTCAAATGTTTAACTGGTAATATTCATATTACAAATTTGCCTATATGTTTGGTATGATATTGTTACTATATAGATATGTTATATTTGTAAGCATAAATGTGTGGTATTAAAATGTTTAACAACTCTCCATTTTTTCTCAACTAACCCTCCGACAAAAGGCTGTATTTATATAAAACTGACAGAGTTTTATGGTGGATCATTTTCTTACATTAATTACATAGGTAGTATTATTTTAGTTGGAGGTCAAATAACATACTATCAATGACAATTTAGAGATAAATTGCTTTGAAATCCTGATATGGAAGAGCTATAGAAATAACATAGGTGACCTCACGTTTTTAAGATAGCCTCTCTGCACCATATGGCTAGTCCCAAATGGAGATCAAGAAAGCAAGGTCATTTTTAATCTCTACATACATCTTGCTTTCCTGGTTTAACACTAATCATTCATTGTATTCTGCATATTGGAAGGGAGTAGATGAAGGATACTAAGAATTCACTTTGAAAACATGTACTCAATGTTTCATGTCCAAAAACTCCCAGGGATTAAACAATCAGAAAACCCTACATCATTTGCATTTTAATGGATAAAAATAAGAGTTGAAACATTTCTTTACACTTAAACTACCATGAACAAGCTTACGTAGCTATTAGAAGTGAAGATGGGGAGGAGGAGGAAGAAGGGGACTCTGAAATTTAAGGAAAATTCATTTCTTTTACAGAATTGGAGCTAGGCTGATTAAGTCAAGGTGCCTGACTCTGCTAGAGACACATTTTCCTAATGAAAAATACTGTAACTTCAGACCTTTCACATTTTCCATGAATAGATGTCATTACTCATTATCACATTTATCATTACTTGTAAAACAGTGAGGTGGCAGCAGGGGGGAAAGGACTAAAATAGAATCGAAAAAAAAAAATTGGTACTAGCTAAGGTAATTTAAATGAAGCTTTTTTGTTCCAGAAGCAAAGGCGACCTCTGTGATTACTCCATCATACCTTTGGGAAACTGACATAAGGTAGTGGACAACTATAATGGAAAGAATAGTAACTACGGTTTCTCTCCACCCTCCTCTAATTCTGCATTAGAAATGAAAAAAAGCTTGACTGGTAAAATTCTGAAACAGATAATGAGTTGTTTAAGTGATAATTACTGAATCTCATTTTTAGAAGCCCATTAACAGGTATCTCTTTAGTCATGAGAAAATTATTCATAAATGTTAAATTATGTGATCACATGTGCAAGTTTCTTTCAAATTATAGAATCTGACTAATTTCACAGTAACTGTTTGCCATTAATCGGCTTTAAGATTTAATCAAGTAAAGGCATCATTGATTAATTCTAATTTGTAAAGCCAAAAAAAGTGTAACATTATTATCTTTAGTCAAACTTCTTCAAATGTTCATGCAAGGTAGAAATTGAAAACAACAGGTACTCCTGTGCTTACAGTTTCTCCAGTTCAAAGAACAAAATTCATCAATGGGGAGCTGCAGTGGATCGTAGAGTAAAATCTTGCTGCCCAACTAGAGAATAAAAAGAGTTTGACCAGACTTATAACAATGACATAATGGCCATTTTGTTGAGTTCTTAATGAGTTTAGTAGGTAATGAAATGGGAAAGGTTCTCTTGTCCCCCTCGCAGGGTGTGCGGTGGGGGTGTGGCTTGCTTCCTCAGTGCCCCACTGCTCAAACTTCTAGGGGAGCATACAGACGGGCAGGCTGTGGGGCTCCAACCCCACGGCAGTGTCTAGGGGTGAATGTTTACAGCTCTTGAAGTGCCAGTGGGCGTGTGTTACAGGGTGCTCTTTTAGTTTGCCCTCTCTAGACTGCTTGTGTTAACCAGCTCAGCTGGACCCTCTACTTTGTTGCGAGGACAGAAGGCTTTCTGTATCTCCAGGTTCTTGCCTTGGTGTACCAGAAGAATCAATCACGCATGGTCTTGGAGAATGAGTGCAAAGTTTTATTGAGTGGAGGTAGCTCTCTGCTGCTTTTCCACCAGTGTGCTCTCCACAACCAGCCACTTGTGTGTTCTTCCACTGATGTGTCCTCTCAATGTCCGGACGCTTCTGTCTCTGCCTTTCTAGGATCTTGGGCTTTTATAGGCCTTGGATGGGAAGGTGGTGGGCCAGGGTGGTCTTGGGAAATGCAACATTTGGGCATGAAGTCAGGAGTGCCTGTTCTCGCCTAGGTCCGTGCGGGTAAAGAACTAGCTAGGGACCATGCCTTCCTCTACCCAGCACTTCCCTTCCCCATTCCGTATCATTTAAAGGGACCACACTCTTCCCTTCCCAGCACTCCTATATCAGTAGGAAGAGAGAAGAAAACTCTAGATCACCATCAAGTTCAAGTAATTTCAGATTTTTCAGTGAATATATGTTTGCTGTGTTCTTCAGGTACCAAGATGTAGGGAAATGATTAAAAGGCCCTGAGATATACAATACTGAATGGTAGGGAGGAGGAGGCCTTCTAGGTTGGAAAGTCCCATAGCTGACTAGCTACTAAATGTTCTATCAGCTATTGATAAGACCACGTTCAGAACATACAGAAATTGTAGGATATAATTTTTGTATATTACTTGTCACCAGCTGCTCAATATTATGAATTATACCTGAGACATTACAGAAGTTGAGAATGAATTGTGCCCATAAACAGAAAACATATTAACCTATAGAATACACTCGTTTTCCTTTTAGAGACACGAATACCCCTAGCTCAAGGAGTTGATAGGTATAAAATAGGCAACTAGGGGCATGCAAATATTGTGGAAATGGTGTTTCTGATTGGCACTGGTAGATTTATTATTCGAAATAATCCTGTTGGCAAAAAAAAAGACATTGTTTTTCCGTATCATAAAATCTGATTTCAAAAACGTGCTCCTTTTTGACTTTCTCTATAAGTTTTTAAGTCTGCATTCTTCTCTCATTTTTATTTCCAGGCTCTATTTGTAATTTGTGTATTGCTAACCAGTTTTCAATAAAATATATAATAAATAAGATTTTTGGTTTTTATTTTTCAATTATTCAGTTATTCATAAAGCTGATGGGAGATAGGAAATTAAAGTTTTCAGCAAGCCTTCTTATAAGACTGTGGTTGTATCTGTAGTCTTATTTTTTTGATGACTGTGAACATTAATCAAGCTATAGCTATGCAGGTTGGAATGTCTGTTATGGTCTGAATATCCACAAATTTATATATTGAAATCCTAACTCCCAATATGATGATATTCAGATATTGGGCCTTTGGGAGGCAATCATATCATGAATTCAGAGCCCTCATAAATGAGATGAAGTCCCTTAAAAAAAGAGGCCCAAGGGGATTTGTTTGCCACTTCTGCCACATGAGGACTCATCTAGAATGTGCCCTTAGTGAACTAGAAATCAGGGCCATCATGAGACTCT
The DNA here is from genome assembly GCF_028885655.2 of Pongo abelii. Classification (NCBI taxonomy): domain Eukaryota; kingdom Metazoa; phylum Chordata; class Mammalia; order Primates; family Hominidae; genus Pongo; species Pongo abelii. Next base: position 25,308,911 of record NC_072007.2, on the reverse strand, counting down.
GAATCTGCCAGTGCCTTTGTCTTAGAATTTTTAGCTTCCAAAACTGCTAGCAATAAATTTCTGTTGCTTAAAAACTACTCCAGAGAAGACACAAACAAATAGAAAAATATCCTATGCTCATGGATAGGAAGAATCAATATTTAAATGGCTATACTGCAGGGATTCACGGTGGCGCTGACATGCCAGCCCCCTGCCCCTTCAGCCCCCTCTGGACTTTGGGCACTGATAAGCATGGAAGGGAGGTCGAGGTGGGGATAAGGGCGGCTTGGCACAGGCCTGCAGGTGCACCTCAGCACAAGCAGCCTGGGCGCCGTGGGCACTGTGGATGGCAGGTTAATGGCAGGAGGAGGCAGACAGGCTCCTGGCTAGAAAGGGGCAGGTCCCCAGTGAAACACCAGCTTCAGGCCAGGGATGACCCGAGAGGCCTGTGGGTCAGGCTGTCAGTTCCATGGACCAGAGTGAAAACTAATGGCGCTTTTTCAGGGCCTGCCCATAATCACCCGTGGACTAATCAGCACGCACTTCCTCTCCTCTGACGCCCATAAAAATCCTGGACTTGGCCAGACTCAGGCAGACGACAGGACAAACCTGCTTCTGGAGAGAAGCTGTCCACTGTGGGTCTCTTCTCTACTGAGAACTCAGCAGAAGACAGGACAACCTGCCTACATAGAGGAGGTACCCACTCCAGGGTCTCCTCTCTGCTGAGAGCTGCAGATTCATCAGGACGACCTGCCTGAGGACAGAAGCTACCAACTACAGGTCTCCTCTGAACTGTTCTGTTGCTCAATAAAGCACCTCTCTGCCTTGCTCACTGGTCCGCATACCTCATTTTTCCTGGATGTGGGACAAGAAGTCAAGACCTGCCAAATGGTGGGGCTGAAAGAGCTGTAACACAAACAGTGCTGAAACATGCACCTCGCTTGCCATATTGCAGGTGACAAGAAGGAGAGAAGGGAGAAGGAGAGAAGAGCTGTGGACCTCAGGGGAGCCCAGACCTAGAAGCTCCCCGAGCCAGGGCAGTGACACCCTCTTTGGGGTTCTGTAGTTCCTGGTGTCTCCAAGCTACCAGGCACCACTGTGCTTCCTGGTGCCAGCCGTCGCAGCTATTTGCAGTACACCTGGTCCAGCCATAGCCTTGCAGTGAGCAGGCACTCATGCCAGTACCTGGAGCTGCCTGCCCTGCCACAGCCAGAATGTCTGGCTATGCACAGTGGCCAGACCCCACACTCTCTCATGCACCCCTCACCACTCCATGCCCGGCTCACACTTGGCAGGCAGAGGATCCAGGTTGGTAGCATGATCCAAGTGCAGCCTGCCAGGCCACGTGGGTGGAAGGAGCCCGGTGGGCCTGAGCAAAACTCAGGCAAAGGTGCCACTGGCCACAGAGGTTACTGGCTGGAAATGTGACACCCCCAAGATCCTGTGACAGTGTGGTGATGCTTTCTTGCATTTTCCGAAACCCATCTTTTGCACCTCCAAACTAGAGTCTAAAAGCTGAATGTTTTATGCTGTAGACAATTTTCTGTAGCTTGAGGAAATTTCAGCCACTTTGGAGGTGGGGAGGAAGTCATGCACACAGGAGAGCTGAGATGAAGTGGCATGAAATCTTTATTAGAACTCTGAGCTCTTCTGTCTCCTCTGCCCTGTTCCAGGGTTCACTCCACCTAGTGGCAGATACTCTGGGGAAGGATTCTTTCTCTGTGTAACCCTGGAGCCTTTACTTCTATCAGAGATGTCTTGTAGTTTATTTCCCCTAACTTCACCCACTTCGCCCCTGGAGCACTTTCCACTCGTGTTCAATCAAAATAAAAAGATGCCAACATTTATATGGCATTAGGGAGGATTGACTGGCTCTTTTCCAGGATGAGGGCATGGTTGGGAACTTCTTCCTTTTCTTCTGGAAACATTTGTTGCTTTCTTTGGACTGGCTTATTAAATTACAATATGTTATTCTCTTGTTCTGGTTTGGTGGTTGCTGTTGAACATTTTCTGATTGGGTTTTATTGCTGTCATTGTTCTTTTTTGCTCGTTTTGTGAAATTTTATGGGAGAGAAATTAAATTTTTGAACCCACCATCTTAACATGGAAGCTTGTAAACAATATTTTACTGGCCACTTTTATCCATTACTTAGAAAAGAAACTCAATCTATCAAAACTATATTTCAGATATAGGATTAATTATTTTGATGAAGTGAAGTTTATTTTACATATGGTGAGACCTAACTTGTGTTTTTAATATCCTTAAAGTGCCTCGATTGTGTGGTGATAGGAGCAATAAACATCAAATATAAATAAGTACTCACACCTGACAAGTAATTTATAAATATTTTGCATGTTCTATGACCATACTTATTTGTATACAGAAAATATATAGTCAGACTATATCCACAAATAAAAATGCTGACCATATAAAGTGGTAATTCATAGGCATTACATGTCTCTTCTCTCTTGGTTTATTTTCCTCTGCATCTTTTCCCCTAATTATTTCCTTAACTCATGGCTGTCAGTTCTTTTTTTTTTTTTTTTTGAGACAGAGTCTTTCTCTGTCACCCAGGCTGGAGTGCAATGGCACGATCTTGGCCCACTGCAACCTCCGCCTACCAGGTTCAAGCGATTCTCCTGCCTCGGCCTCCCGAGTAGCTGGGATTACAGGCACCTGCCACCGTACTCGGCTAATTTTTGTATTTTTTAGTGGGGACGGGATTTCACCATTTGGCTAGGCTGGTCTTGAACTCCAGCTGTCAGTTTTACTTTAAGGCAAAAAGCAAGGAAATGCAGCTTTTAAGTTTACGCCAGAAAGCTTTTTCTGCCTTGAAGAAAAATAATATTTCTAACTGTACTCTCCAGTTTTTAATAACCTGATGTTCTAAGTTATCAACTCTTGTCTATTCTTGTTAAACTTTACATAAGCATATGTGAAATAAAAAAACTAAGTAAAGAAGCTAGTATCACAATATTATATGAAAAATAAATGCTCAAGAGAATTAATTCAGATGCCAACACTGCGTATAACCCATGTTTAATTTTCTTCAGAGTTGCCATATAATCTGCTTATAGTTGACAAATCCTTGAAATGTATAGATATTTCAATAAAAATTCAGTAGGACTCAAGAGAGAATATTTGATGGGATCATGAGACAAAACTAGAGAGTACACACAAATGTACACAACACACACACACACACACACACACAGAGTAAGTTAGATGCCACAGTGTCCTAAAACATTAACCAAGTACTTTAAAACAAGGTATTCAGGTGACTGTATGATATGGTTTGGCTTTGTCCCCACCCAAATCTCATCATGAATTGTAGTTTCCATAATACCCAATGTGTCGTGGGAAGGACCCAGTGAAAGGTAATTGAATCATGGTTGAAGTTACCCCACGCTGCTCTTATTGTGGCAGTAAGTTCCCAGGAGAGCTGATGGTTTCATAGGTTTTATAAGGGGCTTTTACCTCTTTTGCTTGGCACTTCTCCTTCCTGCTGCCATGTGAATAAGTACATGTTTGCTCCCCCTTCTGCCATGATTGTAAGTTTCCTGAGGCCTCTCCAGCCATCCTGAACTGTAAGTCAATTAAACCTCTTTCCTTTGTAAATTATCCAGTCTTGAGTATGTCTTAATAAGCAACATGAGAACAGACTAACACACTGTAATACAGCAATGGCTTGTAGCTCCGTAAGTGACTGTCATCCTGCCCTGATTCCTCTCTCTAGCACAAAACAATTCCTTTGTATTATAATATCTCATCAGTTCTATAAAGGAGTGACTAATAAAAAATATCTTTAATTTATTTTTCTTGTTCCAAGAAGCAAAAGTGCTAAAGGTAAGTCTAATTTATTTCATTAAAATTTATAAGCACACCAACATACATTAAACTGACAGTAGGTATAAACTACAAAAAGATCATAATTTTATTCTGTCCTCGTTTGTTCATATCTATAATTATTAATAAGAAAAATCAGGAAGCCTAATAAGTCTAGACACTATAATTCAGCTTATGAGAAATTTCTTTTCTTTTTTTTAATTTACTTAACCAGTTAATTTTTATTGAACATTTTGGGTTTTCAACTTTTCACTCTCACAAACAATACTAAAAATGAGCTGTTTTGTATGTAAATGTTTTGTACCTTTTTCATAATTTCCTCAGGATAGAGTCCTAGAAGTGGAATTTCCAGGACAACAGAGCATGCATATTTGAAGACATCTAAGGCAACAAACTGCTTTTCAGAAATATGGCACTCATTTATAGTACTATGGGTGGTAATTGAGATGACGGATACCTTGTTATTCCAAAGTTATTGCACTGGAACTTGAAGAACCATGGTTTGGGTTTACAGCGAAGGAAGTGAGCAACCTGCACTGTCCTATTACAGCATTCTTCCCAAAAGACAGACCTGATAGGCCACTTCCGTGCTGAAAGTCTCCATTGATCTCTGATGCCTGAGGAACCAAGTTTCTTTGTGTGTGTATATATATATGTATATATATGTATATATGTATATATATGTATATATGTATATATATGTATATATGTATATATGTATATATGTATATATGTATATGTATACATGTACATATGTATATATGTGTATATATACATATATACATATAAGTGTATGTATATATGTATGTATGTGTATATATGTATGTATATGTATATATGTATATATGTGTATATATATATTATTATACTTTAAGTTCTAGAGTACATACGCACAATGTGCAGGTTTGTTACATATGTATACATGCGCCATGTTGGTGTGCTGCACCCATTAACTCGTCATTTACATTAGGTATATCTCCTAATGCTATCCCTCCCCCCTCCCCTCACCCCACAGAAATATCAGTGAAGAGTCAACAGGTAATTCCAGATGCATATTATGTTGAGATGCATTTTTTACTATTTATAGGTCTAGAAGTCACTTGGATTAAGGTTATTCTTAAATTCCCAAGATTGCTCCTTCTCAATTCATTCTCTTGGAACATCCTGAGTATATAATTAATATTCTTTAAGTGAAGCTATACAAAAAGATATGCAATTTGATAAAGGTTTGTACTTTTTTCATCTTACTGTTAGAGTATTGCTATCCCAGTTTAGAATATGTTAGTTCCAGTGCCCAAGCCCTACCAGATCTGCAAACATTCATTTATAGAGGCATGTTTTTGTGTGACTCTTCTATATGTTAGCTGTGACTGAAATATCCTTTGATATGATAATCTATGTCAACTATAGCCACTACCCATGTAACATCTCTGAAATCTTTCTCTATGGTCTAGTGACTCATGCAGTGTTTACCAAAATAGAGCAGTAGGAAATATTAAACTTGGGCACCATACATTTTCACTAGAGAATGTATTTGAATGGTCTATAACCTCTGCCTCATAAGGCTACAGAAAGGCCCATCAACCCACTCGACTCTGCTCCCATTACCATAAAGCTATGGATGTCTCATTATACACTGACCCAACACACTCTCCAAATTTTTTCACATTAATTCTGAATAACCAATTTGTAAATTCATGCAATTTAAGCAGGCAAAATAATTTGTTGATTCATGACCCCCTTCGTGGTCCATTGGGCCAAAAATTAGAACAGCCGAATCCCACAGAAAAAAAGGGAATGACTAGTTTGGTTATTTTTTCTAAATGAGCAGCTACTTATGTAATTAGGTATTGCAGTGAATAGTCAATAAAATCATCTTTTGCATTATCTTATTCTATGAGGGCTGTGGACATTGACTACTAGAAAAGAAAATTGTCTTGCATTTTGTTTAGCAAGGTGTGGTCAGTAAAATTTCCTACCACTTTAGTGGAAGTTCATTTGTTTTTCTGTCTAACTAAATAGTCATATTATTTCAGGAAGAAGCTTCTAGAGGCTATCTCCTTAATAGGACTTAAATATTGTTACATAGTATATGAAAGCCTCTCTAGTTTACTCAGTTTGTCACTTTGAGTGTATTTCTTTTTAATATTTTTATTAAAGTGGGGGAGCAGCCAAGATGGCCGAATAGGAACAGCTCCAGTCTACAGCTCCCAGTGTGAGTGACGCAGAAGATGGGTGATTTCTGCATTTCCATCTGAGGTACCGTGTTCATCTCACTAGGGAGTGCCAGACAGGGGGCACAGGTCAGTGGGTGAGTGCACCATGCGCCAGCCGAAGCAGGGGCGAGGCATTGCCTCACTCGGGAAGCGCAAGGGGTCAGGGAGTTCCCTTTCCAGGGGTGACAGACGGCACCTGGAAAATCGGGCCACTCCCACCCGAATACTGTGCTTTTCTGACGGGCTTAGGAAACGGTGCCCCAGGAGATTATAGCCCGCACCTGGCTCAGAGGGTCCTACGCCCACGGAGTCTCGCTGATTGCTAGAACAGCAGTCTGAGATCAAACAGCAAGTCGGCAGCGAGGCTGGGGGAGGGGTGCCCGCCATTGCCCAGGCTGGCTTAGGTAAACAAAGCAGCCTGGAAGCTTGAACTGGGTGGAGCCCCCACAGCTCAAGGAGGCGTGCCTGTCTCTGTAGGCTCCACCTCTGGGGGCAGGGCACAGACAAACAAAAAGACAGCAGTAACCTCTGCAGACTTAAATGTCCCTGTCTGACAGCTTTGAGGAGAGCAGTGGTTCTCCCAGCATGCAGCTGGAGATCTGAGAACGGGCAGACTGCCTCCTCAAGTGGGTCCCTGACCCCTCACCCCCGAGCAGCCTAACTGGGAGGCACCCCCCAGCAGGGGCAGACTGACACCTCACACGGCCGGCCAGGTATTCCAACAGACTTGCAGCTGAGGGTCCTGTCTGTTAGAAGGAAAACTAACAGAAAGGACATACACAACAAAAACCCATCTGTACATCACCATCATCAAAGACCAAAAGTAGATAAAACCACAAAGATGGGGAAAAAACAGAGCAGAAAAACTGGAAACTCTAAAAACCAGAGTACCTCTCCTCCTCCAAAGGAACGCAGTTCCTCACCAGCAACGGAACAAAGCTGGACGGAGAATGACTTTGACGAGCTGAGAGAAGAAGGCTTCAGACGATCAAATTACTCCGAGCTACGGGAGGATATTCAAACCAAAGGCAAAGAAGTTGAAAACTTTGAAAAAAATTTAGAAGAATGTATAACTAGAATAACCAATACAGAGAAGTGCTTAAAGGAGCTGATGGAGCTGAAAACCAAGGCTCGAGAACTACGTGAAGAATGCAGAAGCCTCAGGAGCCGATGCGATCAAATGGAAGAAAGGGTATCAGCCCTGGAAGATGAAATGAATGAAATGAAGCGAGAAGGGAAGTTTAGAGAAAAAAGAATAAAAAGAAACGAGCAAAGCCTCCAAGAAATGTGGGACTATGTGAAAAGACCAAATTTACGTCTGATTGGTGTACCTGAAAGTGACGAGGAGAATGGAAACAAGTTGGAAAACACTCTGCAGGATATTATCCAGGAGAACTTCCCCAATCTAGCAAGGCAGGCCAACATTCAGATTCAGGAAATACAGAGAACGCCACAAAGATACTCCTCGAGAAGAGCAACTCCAAGACACATAATTGTCAGATTCACCAAAGTTGAAATGAAGGAAAAAATGTTAAGGGCAGCCAGAGAGAAAGGTCGGGTTACCATCAAAGGGAAGCCCATCAGACTAACAGCGGATCTCTCGGCAGAAACCCTACAAGCCAGAAGAGAGTGGGGGCCAATATTCAACATTCTTAAAGAAAAGAATTTTCAACCCAGAATTTCATATCCAGCCAAACTAAGCTTCATAAGTGAAGGAGAAATAAAATACTTTACAGACAAGCAAATGCTGAGAGATTTTGTCACCACCAGGCCTGCCCTAAAAGAGCTCCTGAAGGAAGCACTAAACATGGAAAGGCACAACCGGTACCAGCCACTGCAAAATCATGCCAAAATGTAAAGACCATCGAGACTAGGAAGAGACTGCATCAACTAACGAGCAAAATAACCAGCTAACATCATAATGACAGGATCAAATTCACACATAACAATATTGACTTTAAATGTAAACGGACTAAATGCTCCAATTAAAAGACACAGACTGGCAAATTGGATAAAGACTCAAGACCCGTCAGTGTGCTGTATTCAGGAAACCCATCTCACGTGCAGAGACACACATAGGCTCAGAATAAAAGGATGGAGGAAGATCTACCAAGCAAATGGAAAACAAAAAAAGGCAGGGGTTGCAATCCTAGTCTCTGATAAAACAGACTTTCAACCAACAAAGATCAAAAGAGACAAAGAAGGCCATTACATAATGGTAAAAGGATTAATTCAACAAGAAGAGCTAACTATCCTAAATATATATGCACCCAATACAGGAGCACCCAGATTCATAAAGCAAGTCCTGAGTGACCTACAAAGAGACTTAGACCCCCACACATTACTAATGGGAGATTTTAACACCCCACTGTCAACATTAGACAGATCAACGAGACAGAAAGTCAACAAGGATACCCAGGAATTGAACTCAGCTCTGCACCAAGCGGACCTAATAGACATCTACAGAACTCTCCACCCCAAATCAACAGAATATACATTTTTTTCAGCACCACACCACACCTATTCCAAAATTGACCATATCCTTGGAAGTAAAGCTCTCCTCAATAAATGTAAAAGAACAGAAATTATAATAAACTATCTCTCAGATCACAGTGCAATCAAGCTATAACTCAGGATTAAGAATCTCACTCAAAACCGCTCAACTACATGGAAACTGAACAACCTGCTCCTGAATGACTACTGGGTACATAATGAAATGAAGGCAGAAATAAAGATGTTCTTTGAAACCAATGAGAACCAAGACACAACATACCAGAATCTCTGGGATGCATTCAAAGCAGTGTGTAGAGGGAAATTTATAGCACTAAATGCCCACAAGAGAAAGCAGGAAAGATCCAAAATTGACACCCTAACATCACAATTAAAAGAACTAGAAAAGCAAGAGCAAACACATTCAAAAGCTAGCAGAAGGCAAGAAATAACTAAAATCAGAGCAGAACTGAAGGAAATAGAGACACAAAAAACCCTTCAAAAAATTAATGAATCCAGGAGCTGGTTTTTTGAAAGGATCAACAAAATTGATAGACCACTAGCAAGATTATTAAAGAAAAAAAGAGAGAAGAATCAAATAGATGCAATAAAAAATGATAAAGGGGATATCACCACCGATCCCACAGAAATACAAACTACCATCAGAGAATATTACAAACACCTCTATGCAAATAAACTAGAAAATCTAGAAGAAATGGATAAATTCCTCAACACATACACCCTCCCAAGACTAAACCAGGAAGAAGTTGAATCTCTGAATAGACCAATAACAGGAGCTGAAATTGTGGCAATAATCAATAGCTTATCAACCAAAAAAAGTCCAGGACCAGACGGGTTCACAGCCAAATTCTACCAGAGGTACAAGGAGGAACTGGTACCATTCCTTCTGAAACTATTCCAATCAATAGAAAAAGAGGGAATCCTCCCTAACTCATTTTATGAGGCCAGCATCATCCTGATACCAAAGCCTGGCAGAGACACAACAAAAAAAGAGAATTTTAGACCAATATCCTTGATGAACATTGATGCAAAAATCCTCAATAAAATACTGGCAAACAGAATCCAGCAGCACATCAAAAAGCTTATCCACTATGATCAAGTGGACTTCATCCCTGGGATGCAAGGCTGGTTCAATATACACAAATCAATAAATGTAATCCAGCATATAAACAGAACCAAAGACAAAAATCACATGATTATCTCAATAGATGCAGAAAAGGCCTTTGACAAAATTCAACAACCCTTCATGCTAAAAACTCTCAATAAATTAGGTATTGATGGGACGTATCTCAAAATAATAAGAGCTATCTATGACAAACCCACAGCCAATATCATACTGAATGGGCAAAAACTGGAAGCATTCCCTTTGAAAACTGGCACAAGACAGGGATGCCCTCTCTCACCACTTCTATTCAACATAGTGTTGGAAGTTCTGGCTAGGGCAATCAGGCAGGAGAAGGAAATAAAGGGTATTCAATTAGGAAAAGAGGAAGTCAAATTGTCCCTGTTTGCAGATGACATGATTGTATATCCAGAAAACCCCATTGTCTCAGCCCAAAATCTCCTTAAGCTGATAAGCAACTTCAGCAAAGTCTCAGGATATAAAATCAATGTACAAAAATCACAAGCATTCTTATACATCAATAACAGACAAACAGAGAGCCAAATCATGAGTGAACTCCCATTCACAATTGCTTCAAAGAGAATAAAATACCTAGGAATCCAACTTACAAGGGATGTGAAGGACCTCTTCAAGGAGAACTACAAACCACTGCTCAAGGAAATAAAAGAGGATACAAACAAATGGAAGAACGTTCCATGCTCATGGGTAGGAAGAATCAATATCGTGAAAATCGCCATCCTTCCCAAGGTAATTTACAGATTCAATGCCATCCTCATCAAGCTACCAATGACTTTCTTCACAGAATTGGAAAAAACTACTTTAAAGTTCATATGGAACCAAAAAAGAGCCCGCATCGCCAAGTCAATCCTAAGCCAAAAGAACAAAGCTGGAGGCATCACACTACCTGACTTCAAACTATACTACAAGGCTACAGTAACCAAAACAACATGGTACTGGTACCAAAACAGAGATATAGATCAATGGAACAGAACAGAGCCGTCAGAAATAATGCCACATATCTACAACTATCTGATCTTTGACAAACCTGAGAAAAACAAGAAATGGGGAAAGGATTCCCTATTTAATCAATGGTGCTGGGAAAACTGGCTAGCCATAAGTAGAAAGCTGAAACTGGATCCCTTCCTTACACCTTATACAAAAATCAATTCAAGATGGATTAAAGAGTTAAATGTTAGACCTAAAACCATAAAAACCCTAGAAGAAAACCTAGGCATTACCATTCAGGACATAGGCATGAGCAAGGACTTCATGTCTAAAATACCAAAAGCAAAGGCAACAAAAGCCAAAATTGACAAATGGGATCTAATTAAACTCAAGAGCTTCTGCACAGCAAAAGAAACTACCATCAGAGTGAACAGGCAACCTACAAAATGGGAGAAAATTTTCGCAACCTACTCATCTGACAAAGGGCTAATATCCAGAATCTACAATGAACTCCAACAAATTTACAAGAAAAAAACAACGCCATCAAAAAGTGGGCGAAGGACATGAACAGACACTTCTCAAAAGAAGACATTTATGCAGCCAAAAAACACGTGAAAAAATGCTCATCATCACTGGCCATCAGAGAAATGCAAATCAAAACCACAATGAGATACCATCTCACACCAGTTAGAATGGCAATCATTAAAAAGTCAGGAAACAACAGGTGCTGGAGAGGATGTGGAGAAATAGGAACACTTTTACACTGTTGGTGGGACTGTAAACTAGTTCAACCCTTGTGGAAGTCAGTGTGGCGATTCCTCAGGGATCTAGAACTAGAAATTCCATTTGACCCAGCCATCCCATTACTGGGTATATACCCAAAGGACTATAAATCATGCTGCTATAAAGACACATGCATACGTATGTTTATTGCGGCATTATTCACAATAGCAAAGACTTGGAACCAACCCAAATGTCCAACAATGATAGACTGGATTAAGAAAATGTGGCACATATACACCATGGGATACTATGCAGCCATAAAAAATGATGAGTTCATGTCCTTTGTAGGGACATGGATGAAATTGGAAACCATCATTCTCAGTAAACTATCGCAAGAACAAAAAACCAAACACCGCATATTCTCACTCATAGGTGGGAATTGAACAATGAGAACACATGGACACAGGAAGGGGAACATCACACTTCGGGGACTGTTGTGGGGTGGGGGGAGGGGGGAGGGATAGCATTGGGAGATATACCTAATGCTAGATGACGAATTAGTGGGTGCAGCGCACCAGCAGGGCACATGTATACATATGTAACTCACCTGCACATTGCGCACATGTACCATAAAACCTAAAGTATAATAATAATAATAATAATAATAATAAAAGAAAAATAAATAAATAAATAAATAAAGTATATCATCAGACTTAAAAAAAAAAAAAGAAAAATAATGTGTCCTTCAGGAGACATAGTGAAACATAGTTTTGGGGGGTTTTTCCAACCTTCCATAACATATTACTTTAACACATACAGACCAACATGAACATCTTAATTATGTTCTGCCACAGTCTGTAATGCTAAATGAGGCATTTTTATCTTACTTAGTCTGGACTATGATTTTTCCATGCGTCTCTGGGATATCCTAACAGTGTGTTTGAATAGTTTCTCAGGGTCCTTTCTGGGGTGTTAAATCCTACATCTGGAGAGGGTCCTTTCATGTTAATAAGCTACGTTTTATCCCAAATCAAAAAAATATATATTTTTATTAAAGTATAGCTTACATTAATTGTAATTGTATAGCTTGATGGAAATTTACATATGTTTACACTAATGTAACCAACACCCTGATGAAGGTGTGTAAATTTCCAGCATACCAGAAGTTATGCATTTTGTAATTTTTCTGAACTTTAGAGAATAATGGGTAATAATGGGCTTTGCCCAACTCCTAAGCATTGTGAAGTCAAATGAAATAAATTAAAATGCCATTGGGAAACTTTAAATTCTTACCCAAAGAGAAAGCTTAGCAGCAGTAGTAGTAATAGTTATGTAAGATTTCCCTTAACCTGGAGATCATTCTGTCATACTTTGTCCTTTCTATTGTATATAAACTCGCAAAAACTGATGGCTTAGCTCTCAGCAGATTAAATATTTCAAAGTTAGTTTTTCAAAAGCAAATTTGAAAATGATGTTTAAGCAGTCAAAAGTATTTCCATGGCATGGTTCATTAATGTTTCATCTATACTTACTTAAGTGTAAGCAGTTTAAATTATGTAATTACTGCTTCTCCTTTACTCATGCCAAATTGTATGTGTGTTTGTATCTGTATTAAAAACCATTGCCAAACTATGTAATATGATCGGCATCTACTGGTGACAAACCAAGCAATAGGCTCGTATGGTTTATTCAGTTTAAAAGAAAAGTAAAACAAAACAAAGCAAAACAAAGTAATTGTTGATATTTTCTTTAGGCGTTACTAGGGATATTACAACAGGATTTTTTGTTTCTGGTTTTATTTTTCCAAAAAGTTAATTGTCAGCATTAACACATTTTTTTTAACATTCTCTAAAGAGTACATACATGACCAGAAAAATCAGCAGATTTGAAACAATAGAAAAATGTACAATTTTTTCAATGATTGATGGATTTAGTTGGATTATTGGCATTAATTTTCTACTCATATGTATTCAGTCTTTCACATATATAAATATATGTGCCTAGTATATTTTTTATATTTCTATTATTATGATCTATTATTTTAACTCTCTGTAAGGACAAGTATCACTTTGATTGCAACAGAACTTTCACCTCTTTGTTGGGCTTTAGCTAATATTCCTAGGACAGTCACAACTATAGCTCCAGAGAGTTACAGGTAACTCCAAGAGATAAATTGTTGTGTCTGCAGCCCAAGCTAGGAAACAGGTTGCCCATGGTGAGATTTATTGACTTCAACTTTCGTTTTTTAAAGTAACTAAATTAAACTAATATTGACTCTGAGTGTCCTGAGACATTTAAAACAATGTATACATTTAGGAAAGGATTATTGTTGTGACAATCATAGTAAATGTGATGGTTTTAGAACTGAATAGCTTCATTGCTCTGGGGCTATCTTTGATAACTCAAGTAAAGAGACTAATATTTTCTGAAAAGTTATAGATAGGAATTTAGTGTATATGAGAGTTGAGGGAGAGGTAGAAGCAGATTGATAGCATTAGTTTGAGTGGCATAGCCAGGATATTTGAAACATCCTCCTCAGAGTTCTTTTAATACTCTTCAGGCCTGAACTGAACACACAGTACTTGTCCATCCGCAAAAATGCAGATTGTTAATCTTTGCCGAACCCTTTCCAGTTACTGAAGAGAAACGTCCAAAAAGTAGAGTGATGCCCCCATTATTTAAACAGATTGAAAATGATTTTGGAATTTAGACTTCCTAATATAATTATTTAAAATGTTAAAATAGATTATAATGTCATAGATAGAATACCAATCACTGTCACGGTCATTATGTTTAAAAAATCCTTATTGTGATAGAGAAGTATAATTAAGTGTTTATAGGTAAATCTTTCCAGTTATTGACACTTGCTTTAAACATTGGTGTTTGGGGAATACATGAAATAAAACTGTCAAGATGTTGGCACATGGGGCTCATTACTTACTGTCTCTACTTTTGAGTATGTTGGACAAATTCCATAATAAAAATGTGAGGAAGTCAACGGTGATGATGTGGATACTAGCACATTTGGGTTCTAGATAGAATGGAAACATTAACTAGTGGATAATCTCACAAGAGATGAATTATTTTGGTATATTGTGCTGTTTACATTTATGAAATAGGGAAGTAGCAGCTAAAATGCCTTTCATAAGATCTCAGAGAGTTAGGTTGAGGGCGCTGTCTTTCCCAATGTTGATCAATACGTGTTGAGCAGCCTTACGTGTTGACAGAAGAATGGACCCTGATCCTGCTAATGTAAATAAATTCTATTGCACTCCAGGGAGGAAAATATTCACACAAACAGATAATTACAATACAATGTCATAAATGCAGAGGAAGGCCATAGCATGTTTGAAGTGATGATAACCACAGGAGCAATAGCATGAAGAACAGGAAATACATGCACTGCTGAAAAAGAAACAAGCAGTTGAGTGTTGCTAGAGTTTCAAGCGTAAGGTAGGAGGAAATGAGAATGACGGAGGTGGGGCAGGCAGGGATCTTTATTCTGCGGATGGTTCAGATAACATCAGAGTCAGGGAAGACAGAAGTCTGTGGCAGTCAACCAGGCGAGAGATGATGAGGACTTGAACTAGATTCAGACTAGTTTGAGTGGCACTTTCATGGGGAGAAGAGTAGGAAGGAAAGAGGATCTCAGATTAGGGTATTTTTGTAATAGTGGGTTACAACAGAATGTTAAGCGTTCCCTGCTTCTCTCTTCCTCCCCTTTCACGTCCCCTTTGTTCTCCTTTTCTTGTCTCTCTCTTACCTTTCTCTTTCTCTTTCTTTTGTTGCATCTTGTGCAAATATTTAATTAAAACAATTTTAAAAATAGTAATATATGCTAATGGAACACAACTCAAAATACAAAAGAGACATAATTTAAAATGTCTGTCTTCCTTTTCCCTTGTTTCTCAGCTGCCCAGTTCTCCTCCTTCTGTGGAACCAGCCATTGTTCCTTCCAAGGTTCTTGTGCATTGCTTCAAAGGTACTCCATGCACTTGCAATCACACATAACACACTTGCAAAGACTTTCAAAAATAACTTGCATGGAGACTTTGTGTACATACTTGACAAGCTAATTAGCATGCTAGCTGCACTAGATTAAAATTCTATTAATTAATTTGATGGGTCATTTGATTATATAGCTCTAAAAGGAAGCGCAGGCTTTTTCTTGAAGACAACAATGAACTCATCAAGGATATTCACATGAATAATCTTTGGAAGATGCAAAATATTAAATTAAACTCTCCGAGCCCATCTTTTTCTAATGGATCTGAAGACTGTTAATCTAATGTCTATCCAGAGTATTGATTAATTTTCATAAAACCTCAGTGAATACTCTTTTTTCCTGTTAAAAAAAATCTGCTCATGCAACAACATGTTACCCTGCTGAAAGGTCTCTATCCTAACTGAGCAATAATTGAGACTCTAAATAAATTTGTTTTAATTTTTTAAAAAATCACAGAAAAATCTTTAACTTTTCTTCAGTTGTAGGTTGTGGCACATTCACGTAGTGAAGCATTCCCGCTTTTATTTTTACCTTATGTACACTGCAATGAAACTCTTACTGCAATAATTCACGGAAGAGCAGAATATATGATGCTTTCATAAATAAGTATTAGTGCATTAGTCTTGTTCCAGTCCAAGCCAGATTTTCCTGGCTGCTTATTTCCCCAGGTGGCCAGAATAATACAATCCCTGATATAAAAACTCAATGGCTTCAGATACATATCTGATCAGAAGTAACACTTTCATAATGTTTTTGCATTTCTGTTGGCGAAATATGGTGTAGTGTTTATATAACAGGCATAATAAAATAGGCACATGCATGATTAGAACAACTGTGTCTTAATATGTGGTTGTATTTTACTTTATAAAAAGTATTCCATAATAAGCACTTGCTCAAAGAGTAAGTCCTTCAAATACAGAAACATTTAGACTAAAAATAATGATTATGGCATGTTTGAATGCCAGCTTTTTCCTAATATGATTTTCAGTACTTAGAAGCATGTTGACAGAATTAAAGAGAATATGAATTCCTAAAGATATTAAGAACACTATTATCAAATTATACTTTTCCCCCAATAAGAAGCTAGCTAACATTCTCCAGGATGTCATAAGTCTCTTATATTTCAAGCAGATGCACTCCAATTTATTGAGTACCGAAATAATATTTAATGTTATTTTACAAAATCTGTTTGTTTTTATATGTTGGGTCTGAAATTATGTTATTAAACATAATTTAAACGTTATGCTGAATTATTTAACAATACTCTCTGCATTAATTCTCTAGAATATGTTTATCTGTTTCATTCACTGTTGTATCCCAAAGACTTAGAACACAGTAAGTGTTAAATCGATATTTTAAAAATGAACAAACACAGCATTAACTATAACCCATATTTCCATTAGAGTATCTTCTCAATCACCCATTGTACATCTTTTTACAACCTTGATTTTGCTCTTTGCTATTTCAAACTATATAGCATAGGATTAAAAAATAAAATTGAAAAAAAATTTGGCTTCATTAGCTCATTATATTCCAGCTGCAGGAACGCTAGTATAGAAAAATATTAACATTTTAATGGTTTAATTATTTTCCATACTTCATTTTCCTAGTTCAAGGTGATAGTAATACGGAAAAAGCTATGGATTTTAATAAATAAACAAAAAAATAGGAATAGAGATAGAGAGGACTAGACAGCTAGGTCATGAGTCACAGAGGCCGAGACACTGGTACTGGGAGGGAGAATCTTGCTTATGTGTCATTAGTAGACCTTTTAAAACAAGGCTTCCCACACTACTCCATGCATTTCATCATATGTTAATGAAGACATGCTTTAGTTAGGAAGATAATAAGTGATTCAGAGGGTGAGAAAAGAAAGCAAGGGTTCCAAACCATTGGAGCTAAAGGGTCAGCTGCCGAGTGAGAGAAGGCCTGTGGCACAGGGCAGAGAGCAAGTAAGCTGCGTGACACTGCAATAGCAAGGAATGGAAGGCATAGACAGCGTCCTCAATGAGAACTCACACCCACAAGGGTTAGAATATCACAGGGCCATGCTGGGCCTCCACCTGACACATAGTATTAAGCCAATTTACCCTCTTTTTATTGTCAGAAGAAAAGCAGATTATGTCAAATTTTGGAATGAGTCACTAAAATAATCCTAAATTTATTATTCACACTATCAGTTTAGTCTTAAAATCTGTAACAGTTTTTTGACATTCCTTAGAGAATCAATGGTCTGTCATTTGATATAGGAGAAAAAACAACAGTCCTGCTCCTAAGGAAACTTTGCCAACAGTTTGACTATCGGGACACTGCTCATTAGTAAGAGTTGTGCTCATTTAGAAGAAACAGATGAAAAATGGCATGTAAATGTTACATATGATCATAAATCAACAATACAGCATATCTCCTAGGTCTCCTTTTTCATTCTGTTCTTGCTCATGCTTTCTTCTCCCAGAGACCCAGAGAAACTGGTGTAAGAAGACAATACAATATTAAGGCATGATGAATACAAACAGGATTTCTATTTTTAAGAGGGAGGTATTGACTTTCATCTGCATCTTGATTTAATTTTTGTTCTGGAAAACAAAGGTCTTCGTAGGAATTAGCAGTGAATCTCTAGAAATACACTGGATGAAGACCACTAAGCCAGTGCTACTCAAAATGTGATTCATAGCCTGATGCCTGCCTCTGAACTGCTACTGGATCGCAATAAGGTAAGTATAGAAATGAGAATAAACATTTAGAAATTTTCACAGTAATTTGGCAAAGTTTTTGTCTATTGAACTTAATCATAAAAAGTTGAGACATTTTATGAATGTCTTTTTTAATTTTTTCAGGGAATTTTCTCTTGCATAAGTACTGGATTAGCACTTACCTATCTTTTGATTAGAAATATAAAAAATATCTTGCCAAAGACCTTCTTTTGAATACTTCTAAATATCTACAACTTTGAATATTATAAACTTCTGTTTATGTTTTCTCTGCTATTTTACAAAGTAAATATATCTTAAATCTGGAATGCCTTTATATATTTTGGAAGGATTTTTAAAAATTCAGTCTTATGAAATTTAGAATTGAAACCATGCCTGTAAGGAACATTTTACTTTTGTATCAATAAACATTTATAGGTGATTGTGGATGGAGATAGCAGTAGAAGAACAGAGTCTCTCTGTACTACTCTTAGTAAACTACTAGGTTATAAATTAGGTCATTGACAAATATCCACTGACTATGCCAGGAAAAATTTCTGCACACTAAGTCATTAGAGGGATCATGTTAAGAGAAGCAAATAAAACTGCAAATAATTGTGAACCAAGATCATTTTGTCAAATTGAAGTTGGACACAGGAGTGCTTGAGCTGAAGGAACATTTCAATAGCTTACAGTCATAAGATGGAGGTGTGGGAACGGACACAGGTTATCAACAAATGTGAGACACCTTCAGTATCTACAGATCAACTGCCAAGGCCCACGTCCTCTGCCTGAGCTACATTCAGTCTCCAGAGACTGGGCAGCAGACCACCAGGAACTGCTAGAATATGTTTTTTGAAAACTTTGCATATTACCTGCCACCCTTGTTAGCTTTATAATTTTTTAATTTATTTTTTTATAATTGACATACAATAATTGTATTTATTTATGGAATACATAGTGATATTTCAATACATATAATGTATAGGGATCAGATCAGTGTAATTAGCATATTCAGCATCTCAAACATTTATTATTTCTTTACATTGGGAATACTCAGTGTCTTTCTTCTAGCTATTTGAAACTATATGACATATTGTTATCATTCTCCTTCTAGCCACATTTCCCCTCTTCTTATTTTTGGCTGATTTTCCCCCTGACTACCTACATACTGCCTCAAATCCCCGTTTGAAGGCATACAAAAAAAATCCCTTTTTTCACCCTTTGACACTTTATTGAACCTCTTCTTGATACGACAGGAACCAGACTCTTCCATAAGAGCATAACTTTGCATGTAGGAATTAGTTTTTTCCACATGTCCAATATGTCAGCCATCCTCCTTTACCCCCAAGGCTGCTTTCACGGCGTTATTGCATTAACCTTATGTAAAAATCCCCACTAATTTGAGATTATTTCATCAGGTTATACTATTCTCTAGCCTTCATTTTTACTGTCACCTACTGATCTGGCCACTCACTCTCATGACTTCAGTAAGTTAGCGTCTAACTCATTTTTTAACTCTTAACTTCACATCCTACTCCTTTAGCCACTCTCTTGCTTGAATACTTCATTTCCAGCAACGTTGCTGTCTTTAGTAACCCAATACTATGAGCACACCCAGATGTTGTCATCATTTGAAACTGTCCCACCTCTGAAACATTAACTCTGAATGCCCTGCTCTGACCACAGTTCTCCTCTGCAAGCCCTCTCTCCCAGTTATTCTCACCATTCCTCTCCTTGACTCCATGGGGCTGGCATCCTGTGATCCCTCTCTTAGTTCCATCTTGTCTTTTTCTCTCTTGTCTTGCTTTGATATCATGGACCCTCACTTCAATCATTCTTTTGGCAACTTTTAAATAACTTAGCACCATTTCTGTTTTATCCATCCTCCTAGCAAATCCTCCATCCAAGTACCCTGTTTCTGTGTCTAACTTAGTTTCTGTTAGTGAAGAGGTTTACACAACTGTACACATTGATAACACTATTAATTTCTGGCCTTAACACTTTTCATATTTCCTTATTCGGCTCTCTCTTTTCAAATCTTTACTGTTTTCATCACTATTGCCTGATACACTTGCCTGTTTGTTCAGAGAGAAAACAGAACTCCAACTTCCTGCCACTGAATACACAAACAGAAGCCCTAGAAAAGAGAAATTATTTCCCTGGCTGAAGGTTAAACCCTGCAACTGTACTCACATTGACATTTCCTGCTTTCCCAGAGATGCTTTCCTTTGTCTCCACACTTTATTTTCCTTCTTCTCCTTTTCGTCAGCCCATAAACATACTCAGTGTTCTCACATTATAATAATGTGTCCCCCAGCTTCACACCTTCTGCCAGCTTCTCTACTTTCTGACCACTCCTTCACAACTAAACCTTTAGAAAGAGCTATCTGTATTCACTCTCTCTAGTTCTCAGTTCTACTCACTCTTCAACCCCTTTCAATCTGGCTTTTGCTCTCAACACCCATAGAAACAGATCTTGCCAAAGGCATCAACGATTGTCTCGCTGCTAAGTCAGTGAAGCATTTCCTTTTTGATCTCCCTGCTCCTCTTTCCATTGTTGAGTACCCTTTTTGTTCCCTAATGCCACACTCTGTCTCCATCCCATCTAATTGCATTGAAATCACAGATTCCTTTGTAGAATCCTGAAATTTTTGTATTTCCCAGGGTTCTATCTTAAATAGTCTTATTTCAATTTGCATAATTTCTAAGAATTGTCTCCCTCCTTTCCTCTTGTGGTTTCAAAAACCCTCTATCTATCTGGTGAAGATTCCCCCAATTTGTCATCTCCTCTAAATGTTAGAACTGGAAATCCCTCTTCCCACAAGATGTCTCTTGCATGTTCAATAGATTCATCAAAGTCAACAGACACATAACTGAGATCCTCTTTTTTATTAACCTGCTCCATTTCACCTCTTGCCCACTGGCAAAAACTGGAACTCTAAGTATCAGTCTTGACTGCTCCCTTTCTTCTATGTTAAGATTCCTAGATATGGACTCATCCATCACCTTTTTCTTTTTTCCCTCTGTTACTCACCTAATTCAGTCCATCACGTTATTTTTGACAGCTTCATAAGGGGCCTTTCTTTCTCTATCTAGGTGTCTTAGGCGGCTTCCTGCTGCTACAACAGACTACTACAGACAGAGTAACTTACAAAAGCTAGAAGCTTATTTGACTGACAGTTCTGGAGGCTGGAAAGTCCAAGATCCAGGGGCCACATCTGGTGAGAACCTTCTTGCTGCATCATAAGATGGTGGAAGGCATCACATGGCAAGACAGCACACATGAGAGCAAGGGAGGGTGGGAGAGAGCAAGAGACAAATTGGGACAAATTCATCCTTTTTACCAGGAACACAATCTGTGATAACCACTCTCACAACAATGGCATTAGTCCATTCATGATGGTGGATCCCTCATGACCTAAACATCTCCCATTAGGCCTCACCTCCCAACACTGTTGCATTGAGGATTAGGTTTCCAACACATGGATTTTGGAGGGGACAAACATTCAAACGACAGTGCCTGTTCTCTCTTCAACTTATTCTTTACATTGTAGATCGTGACTTTTCTAAAACATTAGTGTTATGTCTGTGTTGCTGATATGCTTAAAAGTGTTCAATCACTCTTCATTACACTGAGGGTAAAGTCCAAATTCTTTAGCAGGCCTCTCGTGGTCCTTTCATCTTCTTAGTGCTCCTTGCTATTCTTCTTTTTACCTTTTAATGTTTCAAACACACTGCGCTTCACTTAGGTTTTCAAATATCTCATCTCATTTCTATTACCCCATCTTTCTCTGTCCCTCAGGTCTTTGCATAGCCTCTTCCTTTTGTTTTGAATTTTACACACACGTGCACACACACACACTACACTACATGCTTTCCCTGGCTAAATTATACATACCATCCAAGTCTCACTTAGACGTAATTTCCTCTGGGAAGACTTTCTCAATACGATAACACTGTTTTGGGGATCCTCCTTTGTGCTTCCACAGCAATTAATATTTCATTTACATAATACTTGTCACTTTCTATTATGCCTTTCTATTTTTGCCTTTTTATCCCCCATTAGCTTGTCAGCTCCATTAGAGCAAGGATTGTTTGTTTATTTTGACTGTAATGTTCTTGGCACATAGTAAGTTCTAACAGTTATCCAATTCATGAATGCAGGAGGAAAAGAAAAGGATGATGGAGGCAGAATCAAGCTAATAGAGGCAAGAAACTAAAGAGATCAAAACTAGATGTATAAGCCAAGGTGAGAAACTTAGCATGTTAGAGGTGGAATAGTTAGGAGTTGTACCTCTTTAGGCTCTCAGGTTGTAACAGGATCAGGACAAAAAGACAAAATCCCTGTACCAAATACTTCTCTGCATTTGGGCATGTCTTTTTCATTGGGTTTGGTCCCATACGTCCTGTCTACATGCTTCCCCAAGGAGTCATTTCACAGTCTACAAGTCCATAGTTCTTCAAAATTTCATTTCTACTATTATTGACAATACCTAAGCATTCACTGGGCTGCCTGGGATTATTACCAAGGCATGCTCCCTGCTCACTCGAAGTCTATACTCAGTCAAATGCAAAGCAGATACATCTAGTTGAGAAAAAATAAAATGAAAAGACTAAACAAAATTTATTTAATAAATATATACAAGGCAAATATGTTGTACCAAGTGACAAGTGAGAAGGAATCACAGGTGTTGCATGATTTAACCCACTCCTCTCAAAGTGCTACGTGACTCACATGAATCTACTAGCCTTCTCATAGTTGCTTCCCAAATCCTTCCTTCCTCAACCGTCATTTATGATACCACATACATGCTAAAGCAAATCAAAATTCCTTAGGTAAACTAACTTGTCAGGATCCTGTCACCTGAGTCATCAACATGTGCAAAAGGATTTCTAAATTCTAATTTAGACTCAAACTTACACACCCACAACACTGCTAAGTTCTAAGTTGTAGATAGAGCAACCTCTTGCTTTGCAATTGATAGAACTAATAAAAGTATTTCTGAAACATCAAAATTAAAAACTGCTTCAAAAATCATAATCAACAGAGTGAAAATGCAGCCTATGGAATCAGAGAAAGTATTTGCAAATTATATACCTGATAAGGGGTTAATATCCAGATCATATAAAGAACTCCTACAGTTAAACCACAACAGCAACAACAAAAAACAAATCACCTAATTTAAAAGTGGGCAAAGCAGACTTTGCCATTATGCAAAATATCCATGTAAAAAAGTTGCACTTGTACCTCCTTGTATTAGTTCATTTTCACATTACTATAAAGAACTACCTGAGATTGGGTAAGTTATATTTTTAAAAAAAGAAGTTTAATTGGGTCATGGTTCTGCAGGCTGTACAGGAAGCATGGATGGGGAGGCCTCAGGAAACTTACAATTTTGCAAGAAAGTGAAGGGGAAACCTGCACATTCTACAGGACTGGAGAATGGGAAAAGAGAGAGCAAAGGGAGAAGTGCTACACATTTTCAAACAACTGGATCTTATGAGAACTCATTCACTATCACAAGAACAGCAAGGGGTAAATCCACCCCCAAGATCCAGTCGCCTCCCACCAAGTCCCTCCTCCAACGTTGGGGATTACAATTCAACATGAGATTTGGGTGGGGACACAGAGCCAAACCACATCACCCCTAAATCTATAAAAATAAAAATAAAGACAGTAGCAACATGAAAAACAAATGGGCAAAGGACTTGAATAGCCATTACTTCGAAGAAGATATACAAGTGGCTGAGAAGCATATGAAAATATGTTCAATGTCATTAGACAAAGGCAAACAAAACTGTGTGGTGACATAACACCTCATATCCATCAGGATGGCTACTTTAAAAAAAATAGCAAGTATTGGTGAGGATGTGGAGAAATTGGAACACTTACACACTGTTGGTAGAAATGTAAAATGGTGCAACTACTATGGAAAAGAGCATGGTGGTTGTTCAAAAAATTAAAAATAGAACTACAGGCCAGGCAGGGTGGCTCACGCCTGTAATCCCAGCACTTTGGGATGCCAAGGCGGGTGGATCACTTGAGGTCCAGGAGTTCAAGGCCAGCCCAGCTAACATGGTGAAACTCTGTCTCTACTAAACATAGAAAAGTTAGCCAGGCATGGTGGCGGGCACCTGTAGTCCTAGCTACTCAGGAGGCTGAGACAAGAGAATAGCTTGAACCTGGGAGACGGAGGTTGCAGTGATCATGCCACTACACTCTAGCTTGGGTGACAGAGCAAGACTCTATCTCAAAAAATAAAATAAAATAAAATAAAATAAAACTATGATATAATCCAGAAATTCCACTTTGGGATATATACACAAAGGAGGTGAAAGCAGGAACTTGTACAAGTATTTGTACATCCATGTTCATAGTGGCATTATTCACAAGAACCAAAAGGTAGAAAGAACCAAGTTTCTGTTGATGGATCAATAAAAAAACAATGTGTGGTACAATGGGATAGTATTCAGCTCCGATGTGTGCTACAACATGGATGAACTTTGAGGATATTATGCTAAGTAAAATATGCCAGTCACAAAAAAAAGATACTGTACGATTCCACTTACATGAGTTACTCAGAGTACTCAAATTTATAGAGACAGAAAGTAGAATGGTGGTGGCCAGGGGCTGGGAGCAGTGAGGAATGGGGAGTTGTTTAATGGATGTAGAGTTTCAATTTTGCAAATGAAACAAGTTCTGGTGATTAGCTGCACAACAATGTGAATGTACTTAATGCTGCTGAACTGTACAGTAACAAATTGTTAAAAAATGGTGAATTTTATATAATATATGTGTTAACACAATTAAAATTTTTAATATGTGAAAAAAAGTATTTCCAGAATGGTTGTAGCTGTGTATTTCTACACAAGACCAACATTTCATGTAGATAGCAAGCAAATTTGTAGATATTAAAGAATTGCATGTAGATCTCAAGCAATGGATTAAACATTCCCTTGTTTCCACTCTATCACAAAAAAATCATGAAATTTTTTTGGAGAAAAAATTTGCTTTCTTCTTACTAAATTTTCTACTACTCTTTTAATTGATTTATAATTTTCTTTAAAAACTAAAACAATATATCATTATAAATGATGCAAAACATCATAATATATTCCATTAGGATATTTAGAAAATAAATGTGGAATGTTATTTGGGGTGCATTGTGTAAAATCTTTCCTGTGGTATAGTCATAGTTACCTCAATTTTTTGTTTTCTAGAAAATATGGAAGTTTATTGTAATCAAACTTCAGAATGAATGAATGTGTGCACTAAGAACAATTACTATGTATTGATTAGCCAACAATACAGGTAGAGTAAAAATTTTAAGTTCATTTAGTTGTCAGAGAACACCAATTATCTGAGAGTTTCATAAGTCTCATGTAGCTACTGTTTAGGGGCCCATTATCTTAATTCTTGTGCTATTGAGTGTACCGTGGCAGGGAATCTCAAAAATGGCCCCAGTGATAACCTTCTAGGATTCATGTACTTGTATAATCAATCCCCTTCCTTCTCTTGATTATGGGGCTTATAATGAATAGAATATATCAGAAATGATGGTATGTCACTTCCCTAATTAAGTTACAAGAAGATTGTGTCTTCCATCTTGGATGCCTTTTTTCCTGTCTTTGTGTCTCTCTGTCTTTCTCTTTTTCCTTCTCTCTGTCTTCTCTTTCTTAGGAGAAACAAGCTATCAAGTTGTGAATAGCCCTATGGAGGAACCACATAACATGGCAGTAAAATCTGGAGATAACCTTGAGCATTTGAGGGCTGCCAAAGCGACATAAGTGAGCTTGGAAGTGGATCCTCCCCAATTGAGAAGACTATACCCCAGGCAGACATCTTTACTGAAACCTTTTGAGAGACATCAACCCAGAGGTACCCAACTAAGCTGTGTCTAGATTTCTAGTTCACAGAAGCTATGCAATTATAAGTGTTTCTTTTTTAAAGCTGGTGAGTTTTGGGGGTAATATGTTAGACACTGCTGGATATCTAATACATTCCCAAAAGTATGAAATATAATGACCTTTTAATAGTAATATTTTATATATAATTTTTATACATTTTTAGGTAAGGCTACATACTAGAATTCTCTTTACCATAGTTTCTGTGCTCCTAGCTTGTCCCTAGTCTCATCCTATTACCATAGTCTAGCTTTGACGTGTGGATCACATGTATTCAGCCTGACTTAATCAACACATTTTTCTAGTCTTGTCTATCATCTTTTCAATGTTCTTAACAACCCCTGTCTTTTTTTCTCTTCTCAACATGAATTAGAATATACTTTTTTCCAGTCTGCCTCTAAATGTTTATAAATATTAGAAAGAAGAATAGTATATATTTATGAGCTATAAGTGTGCTTGAGTAAGTGATAAAGTTTAAAAGGACAATTCCAATTGTTGGCTAGGTCCTCAAATGCTTCAATCAGCAACAGAGTGATCCTTTGGTTCCTATTCAGAATCTGATGATTTCTCATCACCCAGAAAACCCACCATCAGTTAACAGAATTATACCAATAGCTTCTGTATTGTTCTTCTTCCTTCTGCTCTTACTTTTTGTTATGACCTGAATATGATGTTCCCTCAAAAATTCATGTTAAAACCCAGTCAGCAATGTGCTTGTATTAAAAGGTTGTGCTTCTGGGAGTGATTAGATCATAAGGGCTCCTCTCTCATGAATGAATTAGGGTCCTTTTAAAAAGGGCTTTGAGAGTGGGTTCTCTCACTTCCATCTTCTGCCATGTGAAGACACAACATTTCTCCCCTCTGGAGAATGCAGCCCTCAGCAGAGAAACAAACCTGTCTTGATTTTGGACTTACCAGCCTCCAGAACTGTAAGAAGTAAATTTCTGTTCTTCATAAATTACCCAGTCTCAGATATTTTGTTATAGCAGCACCAAATGAACGAAGATACTTTCCTTTAGTCTGTTCTCAACATAGAAGCCAGAATGATGCTGTTAAAACAAAGGTCAGGTTATGTTTCTCTTCTGTTCAAAACTCTGCTGCAGCTTCTTTTATTGCACTAAGAATAAAAGATATTAGAGGGCCTCAAAGTGTCTTCTAGCCCCAGTTTTGTAATCCTATACTCCATGAACTCCTTACCTACACCACAAGAGCTCACTTCATTACAGCCAGGCTGTGCTCATTGCTAGTCTCCCACTTTCCAAGGACACTGTCACTTTTGGGCACTTGCTCTAGATATTTCCGCTCCTGGAATCTTGTTTCCCCAAGTATGTTCTTGGCTAACTTATTACTCCTCTTTCTAGCCTTTATTTCTATTTACAGGGACTTACCTTGACCCCTACCAAATATAGTAACTCCTCATCCCCTGCTCCAGCCTTCAGAATTCACCACTGTTTATTAAATTCTAACATATTAAATAATATGCTTATTATTTATTGCACTTATGGCTTATTAACTGTCTCCTTTCACAAGACGATAAGTGCCATGATAAGAGGTATCTTTGTTTTGTTTACTGTTGTATCTCAATCGCCTAGACCATTGCCAGGCACATAGTAGGTACTCAATAAATATTCATTGAACTGAACTGTGAACTGACTTGAATGGATGTGCCTTTTTAGCTCTCAAAATGTGAAAAGAAGTAACAAAGTATTAATGATAAGTAAGTAGAAATGCTGAAAAAGTTATAGTAATGGAAAACATTCTGGCAGCAGAATCCTTGTATTCTCTCAAAATAACCTGATGGAGCATATTAACAAATAGGGACATGATTTATTCATCGCCATTTGCAACATCTTGACTGACAAAATTAAATTGTTTTGTAGATGCTTGATACACTCAGAGACCTCTTCAATTTCTTTGCTGTTCTTTCCTTACTAGTTTTTCTTGTTTTCGTTAAAAGACTACAGGCAAGTAAGCAAAATTCTGCTCCTTTGGCAAATAATTGATCACTTGGCCTCTTGAACTCCTTCATGGACAGTATGTCTCTACAGGTTTACTAAGCATCCTGAGCTGGGTGATGGAATTAGAGAGGGATTTCTTACTGGAAACCATGAAAAAAAAGAAAAGAGTCAGTGCTGCTTATTTTGGCCACAGTGCAAGATGAAATAGAGAACCAGCAAAAGGCACTTTCCAACATCACTTTAAAGAGTATATATTTCACTCATCTTTGTCTCAAAGGAAAAAAAATGCTTTCCAACTCACCCTTCCTGTTGCTGTTCATATTAGCATTAATATCAAATCACAGATTTGAAGTGGAAAGACACATTAGGTCTCTGATTTTAAATGAGAAAGTAAATTATGAAAATCAAAATCAAATTCCTTTGCACTTAATATTAGCTAAAACATGATTAAAACACCATAGCTCAATTCCTTTCTAAAATATTGTTATAATGAGGATTTATGTATCTAAATAAAAATATTTCCCCAACCTAGCTTGAGATCTAACAATTGTAAGTAACCACATCTAATACAACCAAATTCTAGAACAGGAGTTAGTAAATTCATTACCTTTCTTTGTAAATAAAGTTTTATTGGAACACATCTGTGTCCATTCTTTTATGTGTTGTCTGTGGCTGCTTTTGTGCTACAAAAGCAGAGTTGAATAGCTGTGCAGAGATTGGATGGCCTACAAAACAAAAATATTTACCATCTGGCCCATTACAGAAAAAAAATTGCTGACTCCTGTCCTAGAAAAATAAAACATTGGTGCAGTTCCTTATGTTTCATCTCACAGAAGCTAATCTCCATGTTCACTTCTTTCATTTAAGAGGGAAGGAGAACTTGGAGACATTTCTGAGTTTCTGAGTCTGGAGAGATAGCTGGAATTGATTAGGAAAAGACAGAACGAACTACTGGCTCACATGAGTCTCTCAGGCTGGCCACACTCATGGCTTCCTATAATCCCTCAATTTTCTTCCAAGTCCTCTCACTAAGCGCCTGAGGCACAGAAGTCTCCCCTGAGATGCTTACTTTCCACAGAAGTGTTTAAGTTTTCCATCGTGACCTTGCCTTACCTTCTTTCCTCTATCGATCTTCTCACTTTAGATTGTGGCTGGTTGCACGTGTCCACTGATTTGGCCTCAATGCATTCTACAGCTCTGGGAGCTACTTTGTCCTCAGCTGCTGCATGCCCCAGTTCTGCCTCTTGGTCTTGATTGTCAAGCCTTAAACATGGGTAACAATTTCCAACTTCTGATTCTTAGATTTCCATCTCAGGCTACCATTCATCTTCTGCTCCCTAATCAAACAAGAGACAGTGACTGATAAAGAATTTAGATAGCATTTTGAAATATTTAACGAGTCATCCGCAAAAAATAGTAGGAACTATAATTACTTAGTCTTAAGGAGAGAAGGTGAATAGAAAATTACGGCTGCTAAATTCTTAAATTCCACAACTATATTTCATAGGGAGAAAGAAAATCATTGATTTGTATATCCATGGATACACAAATATGAAAAAACCTGATAAGCATGAAGTGTGTGATAAAACAATAGAGCAATATGTGCCAGGAATCACAAAATTTCCAGGATAGAAAAATTCCATAAACAAGATAGATACCAATTTCTTTGGTTAGTCAGGTAGATATTGCAGTTTACATTCAGAGGCCAATATTGATCATCTATAAATATTTCTTCTAAGTGACTGAAGCAATAGCTGTTCTGTGATTTTTATGAAGACATGGTCAGAGACAAAGCAGAAAAGTCATGTTTTATAACATTTAAAAGAAAAACTATCATGAAAAAATATAGTTTTAAAGCACAAAATTGTACTTTTTTTTAGCTACTCAAACTAGTCTTCTTTAAGGCATTTGATCTTCATGTTGCACTAAGAAGGGATTTCTTTATGCAAATATAAAAATAATTTTCTATATTTTATTCAAGTACTTTTATGGTTTTATATTTACATTCTAGCATTTAATCCGTATGAGATTTATTATATTTTTGTTTTGAGATAGGAAGCTGAGTCTTCTTTTACCAAGTATGTATGTGGCTTTTCTGACCCCTTTGCTGGAGACTTCACCCTTATTCACTGATTTTTAAATACTGTCTTCAGAGCATCTCTAATTCTCTTTGTCATTGATGGAGTGTACATAGACCTACTGGACTGTATAAAACTGCATATGCCTCTAACACTCAGTTCACCTTAAGAGATAGTATATTCTTACTATTTGTTATGGCAGGTCTTTATTCATCTTTTTGTTTGAAAGAATTCAGGCTACTGTCCTATCTATATTCTTGCTGATCAGCTTTATACTACATGTAATCCAGTTTTGTAAAATGTACACATTGCACACAGTGTTTATAAATACTCTGAAAAAAATTATTGCAGGCAAAAATTAAACTGGTAAATTTGGCTGTCTCAAGGAGGAGAAGGAAAGGAGGGTCATGAAGTTTATGGGACCTGTTTACTGTGAGAATGGGGCTAATCATCTGACTCAGACTCAGGGGTCAAAGAAGGCTTCTTAAGAGTACTCATTTGTGGCCATGGACAGTGCATTGGGCTTCTAAGAGTAGTCATTTGTATCTGACTCAGACTCAGGTGTCAAAGAATGCACTGTGGCAATGGACAGTGCATTGGGCTTCTAAGAGTAGTCATTTGTATGGTATTTGAATACAAATAGAAATTGGTTGATGTGAAGAAGGAAAGGAGAACATTTAAAATAGAGGAAAAATTCATATGTAAAGTGGTGTGTCTTTAGAGGACTGACTGCTAACTATTCAGAATGGTTTTAGTTCTGGGGAGTGTCTGAAGATTTGGTGACATGTTTGGGCAAGAGTCATATTATAAACAGCAATTATACCTAAATCAGGAGCTTGAACTTTTTGTAGCAGTTTGGATAAATTGCTTAAAAATTCTAAACAAGGCATTGTCATGATCAGGTCTGCATCTTTAAAATGTCACTGTGATATCCAAGTGGAAGTTTGAAGGGAGTATTGAGGACATTAGAGAGAAGGCTACTGCAATATTCAACTGCTAATCATGTAAATCTTGGTCTTCATGTGGACCGGTCTCTTTGTGATGCCATAATCAAATAAACACAACTTTTGCCCCTGAAAATATTTAAATGCAACATAAGCCTTTATTAGAATTTCAGGAATAGTATTAGATCATCATTCTTCACTCACCTTTCTATTTCTATCAAACCCTAGCACTACACTGAAAACTTTTTTCCACCCTCGGTTCAGGTGTAAACTTTTTTAAAAAAACTCATCTCCTTGTTTCCTGGATGTGTTCCTTCTCCCCACTACCTTTTTTCTCTCTTTCTTGGCCCTATTTCTAGTTATTTCTAATTTTCAATTCTTTTAAACCATTATCACTATGGGCACAGCAGACGGTTCTTAAGTGAATCTTGCAAATGGGAGAAGGACACATAGCAAATACTCATGCAGAAGTCATTTTTATCTTTGTTAAACAGGAAAAAGGTGATTAGAGCCAATTTTCACATAGTAGTCGTAAGGATGAAGAAGAAGGCATGGATGTGAAAGTAATATTGGAAGCAGAATGGCAGACATTGGGCCTTAGATGTGGAATGGCAGAAATTGGATATAGAGGAAAAAAAATGAAGGTTGTCTAGAAATATCTGCCAGGTTTGTGGCTCAGAAAAGAGGATAATTGGGGGTACTACTGATTAAGTAAGATACTATAACAGGAAGAGAAGAGTTAGGGGACATACATAACGCATTCTACCTTATAAAGACTGATTTTGAAGTGTTTTAGATTATCCAAGTGGAGCTTTCCAGAGACAGAGGGATAAATAAAACTAGACCTTAGGGGAGGAATGAACTTAACGTTCATCATTGTAAAGGTGTTAGTTGAACCAGAGAATAAGGTTTAGAGGTGTCAGGACAGAATGCCAGGTAAAGAATAAAATAGAAGGCAAGGCACTTCCAAAAGTCTGCAAAAATTAGAACAGAGAAGTGGGAAGAAAGTAAGGAAGTGGAAGAGGGAGATACTTCATGCAGCAATGCCTAATATTACAGAGAAGTAGAGAAACACGTGAACTGAGCCTGGAAGTAGCCGGAAATATTCCCAAGAATAGTCCATTGCATTTGACCCTATTAAGAGTTATTTCAATGGAAATAGGGACTGAAAGCTGATGAGGACTGGAATGTAGACTGCTCTTTCCATAATCTTGTCTATGAAGGAAAGAAATTGAGCTGAAATGGGGATCTAGAAGTATTAATAGACTGATCTTAGGTTGCAGATAAAAGGAGTTGTGAGAATGAGCAACCTTGTTTGACGAGGACAAAATAGGAGGTCTCATCTTAAGGAAGAATCAGGTTAAAGAGGTGACTATAAAGAGGGAGAGCTGGGTGAAGTGCTTTGAATGAACAGACGAATTTATTTACAGGGAAATAAGGTTTCCAGAGAGTCACTATACAAAGAATTTAATGTGATTATCCAGTCATATATGATAACCAACTGTGTGCCAGGAGCTATGGGGTAATGGGGAAAGAAGACATTTTTCTTGCCTCCAAGAAGCTGATGGTCCAATAGAGATGCTTATCTCATTAAGAAACATTTAGTAAGAACCTACTGTGTGCTGGAAGATACTGTTCTAGGCACTGACGATACAGTTGTGGGTACAGAACTATCTAGGCCCTTAGAGGGATTCGATTCTAGTGGCAGCAGACATGCAAAGAAATTCTTTAACCATTTATATCATAGCTGCTACATCTCACAAATTGGCAAACGTCTCCATTTTTACACCCTATATGGAATGCAAAAATAGAGGGGATTGTCAATTCTATGAGGTGCTGCAGCTAGGCGGAGGCAGGTGACGGTTCTCCTTTGCAGAAGTGATTGTGATGAGTCTTGAAAGGACAGTGGGTTTTCACCAGGTGGAGCATGTAGTCAGGGCAGGCAGAGGGAACAATGAGAGCAAAAGCCAGGAGGATGGCAGGGAAATTGAGTAGGAATGGAAGGATGATTCATAGGAGAGGACACCGAGTAGCGTGAGGATGAGGATGTAAGAGACCAGATGACGATGGCAGTGTGCATTTTGGGTGGAGGCCAATGATGGCAGGAATGAAAAGTTCTGTAGGATTAAGTGGCTTCAAAGTTCTGAAAGACTCTGACTTAGAGTGGTGCTCACTCTGGCCAAAGAAAATCACCAATGAATGCTACAGTCTACAGCCCAGCCCAGTCAGCAGGCTTGGTCAGGGTTCCAGAATAAATGCCTGGGCAAAGTAGTCTGTGGCTCTGTTGGGCTAGGCCCAGCATGACTGGAAGGAGAGAGGTGAAGTGGGATCACAGGCCCGATGGAAGCCTATGGGAAGTGAAAAGTTCCACTGAGTCTCATGGATACACAGCTATGGGGAGACATCTAGACAGATATTCCCATAAGGATTCTGGCAGGCCACATCATCGCGAGCCAGGGAATCTCACTTCCCTGTGGAGTCCAGTTCTCATCCAAAATAAAAAAGGTCAGAATCAATGAAGCTTTGGGTCCTTTTTAGCTCTGAAATTCTAAGAATCTACTTGTGAGCATGATTTATAGAGACAAAGAAATGTGCTTTCCTTGTTTTTATTTTTCTAATTTTACTTTGGTACAACCCCTTTCTCAAAAAAAAAACAAAAAACGACTTTTTAATAAAGTGCTCGCCACATAATAGAAGTACAATTAATAAGTAATTAATTGATTCATTTCATCATGACAGGAAATTTTTATCCTTAACCAGTCATTATACGTTCCATATGCAAATATTATGAATTGTATTTTCATTATAGTTTTTCTGCTTACATTTTACTTTAGTTGACTGACTACAAATGCTTCCAAGTTTTTACTCTTTGAATTTTTCAGCTGGCAAATCAGCATGCAAATTAATCTGCATCCAAAAATCTGGGTCCCAAAAGTGGGAGGGTTGGGGATGAATAAATATCATTTTTATAGAGATTTTCAAATTTAAGAATATTCACTGCCATACGTTATATCATTATTTTGTTCAAATAAATATTGGGGCATAAATCGAAAACTTGAAAGATGATAAAACGGCAGGCAAACTGGATTGTTTACATTGATCTACAGGTGTGTTCTAAATCTTTGAAATTTGGGAAGAATCTCTCTCAGTTATTTTCATATCAGTAACTATTTAGGAGATTTCCCACTTCTATATTTCTAGCATTCTTTTGACTCAATGTAATTTTCCTTTTATTAATTTTACCCTCCTTCACATTGAGAGTCGGCTGTGATTTTGTTCATATACTCTTCACTCCTTTGTAGGTAATACACCTACTGACCAAAAATGAACTCGAATCCTGACTCATGGGGCATCTCTGGACACTGTCTTCTGGTGGAAAACTCATCTACTGGCCCTTGATTGCACTGGCATTTGTCATTATCCTTGTTTACAGTCTTTGAGCCGGTTTTCAATCCATGCAACAGTATTTCTGTCCAAATCCATTTGTACAACTTTTTCAGTTCGGATTTCACAAGGCATTGGATCAAATGTACTACGGAAGGTCCAGGTATATGACATTTACACATTCCCTTCCTCAGTCATTTTGTAATTAGATTCTTTTAAAAGTAGGGGTGGCATGAGTGAGGGGAGATCAAGTTTCACTGGCGCAACCTGCCTGTGCTGTCGCACCACCTGGCGAAAACTCCTGTGTGGAAGTATCGCCGCCGGCACAAGTTGAATACCCACGGTAAGCTGGAGGGGTTTTTAATGGAACTGAAATACCAGCTGCTTCTCACATTCCTCACGGCATATTGTCCAACGAAGCAGCCCCTTTTTCATCAGCTCTAGCCAGGAATCGTTGAGTCATTTTAGATCCACTTTTATCCTTTGATCAACGTTTGATCTATGGGATGAAGCCAAATTGTGAGTCCATCAGCTTCCCTCACTTGTGCTGTTTCCCTCTCTCTTTTATGCACTCAGTTATTAACACTCACTTCTAACCGAACTCATTTCTAACCAGCTGTACCTCTGTAAAGCTTTATTCTTTGGCTTAAGCTAGTCACTTAGCTGTTGCAGGCTGTTTTAGTCAGCTGGTCAAGTTGACCCTGGTACCGTGGGCACAGTCCTTATTACTCAGGCACTTCATGTTCTTAAATGAAGTCGCCCTAAAGCGTTGGCTTATATTGTCTCTCATCTTCAGTGGGCTGAGAGCAAACACAGCTATCTGGATTTCATTGCATTTTTTTTTTTCTTTCTTAAGTCTGGAGACATTTAATCCCCAATAAAAAAAAAGTCAGCAGAGCTTGTGTGGTTGAGGTAAAATGGTGAGCAGGGGAAGAGGCGGTGAAGTCCTTGCCTGTGCTGTCTAGGAACACTCTTATCTTAATACTTCTGTAGAGTCTCATGCTATTTTCAAACAAAGACAATTTTAGCGTAGCTCCCTAAATTTTGCCCCCACCCCTTTTTTGGCAAATCACCCTGATGCAAAACTTTCAAAAGGCTAAAAAAAAAAAACTGACAATAAATTATTGTAAATGGTATGTCCAGCTCATTGTATATATTAGAATGTGTCTCTAGTCTCTCCTTCTCCAATGAAATTAGCGAATAGTTTTTAATTTTTCCTCATTTTCTAAAGTGTCTTGCTCTTCTCTGACTGTTTGAACTTTGCACTGTGCAGTTTTCTCAAATCTCTGCACCAAAAATGAATTTTATAATACTTGACCTTTTAATCCAGCAAATCAGACCCTTTTGTAATTAAATTAAACTTTTCATAGGATGAACTAACTATCAAACGTCATCTTATCTTTAGCAGCAGAAGCTGATGCAGAAACATCAGACACTGTAGACAAGAAAGAGTCAAAACAGATCATTAACACCAGTCTAAATGCCTTTAGACTGTTTTACAATGTCTTCATGCTTAGCTGTTGAAAACAAGCTGTCAAAAACTATGTTGTTGTCTGTTCAAAGAATACAAAGTAATATACTAAGTATATTTGCTTTGAAGCTGTCTGGAGCAGCTTTGAAAAAGATTAGCAACTTAGTATGGACATATGAATGCTGAGGCGCATGGAATTGCCATTTTGGGGACAAGAAGCACTAAATGTAGATGTGCTATATTACGCTTATAAGGTTGCTCTTTGCTAATAAAAGCTAATGGAAAATGAGAAAGAACCAATTATTGATCGAATATATGGAATGAAAATAAACATTAGAAGATAGGGACTAAACTGCCATTAAACATTAAGATGTATTTGAAATCCTTCTTCAAGTTTTAAAACACATTTATACTTATAATTAAACATTCTCTCAAAAATCTACGAATAATAAACAAGAGAAGTTCAGTCGTAATTTTCAAACTTCAAAAATAACTGCTCTCTTATTCCAGGCTCCAAAAATATTTAAACAGATCTAATAAAACCAGAAAGATATCTGAATAAAATTTGCCACATCTTATCACCTTCATGATCTGTGAGGATCTATTTCTGAGTAACCAAGCTTCTAGGGTTTTTTTTTTCATTTTTCATTTTTATTTTTTAGAGACAGGGTCTCTCTGTGTTGCCTAGGTTGAAGTGCAGTGGCATGATCATGGCTCACTGTGGCTTTGACCTCCTGGGCTTGAGTGATCCTCCTGCTTCAGCCTCCCAAGTAGCTAGAACTAAAAGCATACGCCACCACATCCAGCTAATATTTATTTATTTTTATTTATTTAGGGAGAAGGTGGAGTCTCACTATGTTGCCCAAGCTGGGCTGGAACCCCTGGCCTCAAGTGATCCTCCTGCCTTGGCCTCCCAAAGTGTTGGGATAACGGGCCTGAATACAGGCATGAACAACCACACCTGAATGCATATTTGTTACAGGCAGATAAATATGTTCTTCTGTGAGGTCAAGAAGAAGGTGATGATGCCCTGTTTCTATGAGCAGTAAAGGAAAGAGATGTTGTATACAAAGCACTTAACACTGGGCTTGGCACATAGTAAGTGCTCAATAAATGCCTTTCCCATTAAATAAACCTATTCAGCCAAAGTGTGATCAGATACTGTTTTAATACTTGGTGACTGGTTTGACAGCTACAAAATAAGATGTTCGCTTAGGTAGGTATCTGCCTTTTCAAAGTTTAAGAGAACACAGAAATGCTCAGGTAAAGCTAATGCAGCTGGTGGTTACACCTTGTCTCCAAAGACAAGAATGGAGAGGACTTTGCAGTTATGTAGGCCAAAACATCTGTTTTCTAATCCAGGCCACAAGAGATACATGGCTTCAGGTCTCTCTGAGATTCAGATCTCTCATCTGAAAAATCTGAATAACACTGCCTACTTCACAGTTTTGTCATGAGCATCAAATGAAATCATGTTTGTAAAATGTGTATCAAATTGGCTAGTTTATAGCAGGTGTTCATTAAATATCTTTAACAGATGAAATGTTCTTTTCCTTTTCTCTGAGGTAGTGAGTTGGCAAGAGCAGGATAGGGTGTCAAGGTGCTAGCTGAGGAGGCAGGAACAACAATTACGTGGACCGAACCAATACAACTGGGGATGGTAAAGTCCCTGGCAGAATTGGCATGGGGCAGCCTGCATCCCACTCTAGACCTACCATGAGTTCAGGTTAACAGCAACGAAATTCATGTCAGATTACTTCCTGTTGAGCCTGCCTTGTCCTTCTACAGTCTGCATGGAGTACCAATTAGTGGTACTCAAACACTAGTATAAGTATCAGAATCACCCAGGGAGCTTGGTAAGAATACAAAGGCCCATATCCTATCCCTCTTCTACAATTCAGGGCATCTGTGTTCTTTAATAGTTCTCCAGATGATTCTGATATTCTTCTGCATTTGTAAACAACTGGCATAGGTAATATAGTTGCAGCAGACACGGCTGAGGTCCCTTCTCTGGCTCCAGCCACACCTGGAGTAGAGACTTCCAGTGCACTCTCCAGTTTTCTGACAGCAATGTCTTTAACTTCTGCCCTAGTTCTCTTTTGATGCCAAAGACTGTGGCCAGAGTGAGCTTCAGCAGAACAATGTTTGACCAATGGGGAATATAAGCCAGTGGATCAATGCTTCCTATCCACCCACTTGTAGATAGTTTTGGGAGGCATTGTGTGGACCCTCAAAATGTCGCAGTACAATAATTCACCATTCTCCTTAGCAGCAGTCTCGAAAACATACTCGTATTGGATTTTTATACTTAATATGAGATTATATATTCATATTGGATTCCTCCCCGCCCCCAACCCCCCCCCCCCCGCCCCCCGTATTCATCCCACACTTCCTGGAAACTCGCTCCTATTTCCTAGAGCCACCTCCCAAGTGAACTCCTGCACACAAGGCCTTACCTCCGGTGCTGCTTTGGGGAAACCACAACCTAAGGCAATGATACGGTGGCTGAAAACATGTCTGGAACTGAGAAGAAAATCGAGCTTCCATCAGGAAGCTTCTATTGCATGCAATGCAATGACAGAGCAAATTAAAAATAAATGAGGCTCCAAAGGGCAAGGGAGTTTTTGGTCAGAACTAAACAAGTGACACACTGTGGAAAAGGGAGGCACCCACAAAACTGAACCAAGTGTGTATGGTCTGTTTGAGTGGACAATGGTTCAGACCCTGGATTCTCTTACACAGATGCTAACAAGAGCAAAGGTAGTGCCTGGGAACACTGGTAGAATATTTGATGTGTCCAAAAAAACACATCCCTGGAACAAAAAATGATCTTTGCTGGTGTGCAGTAAAGAATTAATTTTGTCCAAAGAAAGATTTGGCCTTTTCCCTGGGCTCCTGGGAGGTAAATCTCTAAGACCTTGGAATGTCCTTGCCTTATATGAGTTTCTTTGTTTTCCTGGAGGCCTTGGGCCACACCAGATTGTCTATGCTAACAATGGAACAACATGTTATTTATTCTTGGGCAACATGTTACCGTTTTGACCTCTGGAGGGACTGGAGACTATGATCAGCCATGTGGTAAGTCATGTCAATGTGACCAAGCCCCCATAAAACTCAGCACACTAAAACTTAGGTGAGCATCTCTAGTTGGTGAGACTCCGTGTGTACTGTCACTCACCCTTGCTGGGAGAAATAGGCACAGTCTGCACCACTTCACTGGGCGAGGACAACTACAAGTTGCATATTTTGATGTCTCCCAGATCTGCCTTATGTGACTCTTCCTTCTATTAATTTTAATCTGTATTCTTTTGCTGTCATAATGTACAACTGTGAATATAACGACTTTTCTGAGTTTCTGTGAATACCTCTATCAAACTAGCAAGCATATGCATAAT
This sequence comes from Pongo abelii, assembly GCF_028885655.2. NCBI lineage: Eukaryota > Metazoa > Chordata > Mammalia > Primates > Hominidae > Pongo > Pongo abelii. The sequence goes on along the minus strand of NC_072007.2, from coordinate 25,269,733 downwards.
CTTGGAGCTTCCTGAATTTGCAGTTGGTATCAGAAGTGAGGATGGTCATGGGGACTACAGAACTTTTCAGCTTGTACTTATAAGGAAGAGAGTGCAAACTGGATAGCAGATCTCAAAACAAACAAACAAAAAAACCTACTAATGAATAATAGTAAGCCACTGCTTTACTTATTACAAAAGACAAATGCCCGATAACTGTTTACAAGCAGGTGCTATATTTCAATTAATCTGATAAACCAGAATTCAGATCATTAATAGCTGATAGAATATTCTTGTTGAACAGTCCTGATTTAAATAAAATTGGCTGGTTGTTAAATGAATGTGATAATACTTTTTGAATTTTGATAGTAATTCAGGTCCAGCAAGTATTATCACAATTTCCTCTTCTAAAGGCATAATTGGAATTGAGGCTAAGCTGGATTAGTTAGGTCCAACTTTTCACAAACCTGCTGATTGCCATCTCATAACTAGAGAAGATTGGTTTTCTATTTAGATTTATATAACTGGTTATGTGAATATACTTTAATATGATAGTGAAATTCCTTCACTATCTTATAAAGTAGAGTAAGACTCATCTGTATTTGAATTTGTGTTTACCAGTCCATCTAAACGCAGAGGGTGAAGATTTGATTGCCATGCCCATTTTGTTTTATTTTATTTGGTATGTTCTATGTCAATTTCACAAAAGTTTCTTGCATCTAAATTGTTGTTTTTTACATAGTTTATATATAATATCAAAATATATTTAACACTTTTTTACATTTTATAGATAATCTATAAGATCTGATGCTTTTAAAGGTCAAAATGACAAGAAGTAGTAGCAAGTTAGAATTCACTTTTGAATTGTTTACTATTACACTATGTTGTAATTCAGGCTTATGCTTACGTAGTTATTAAAAAATAAATAAAATTGTAGAAATGCCATATATGCATGATTATTAATGGGGGTTTCACAAACTCATTAGAATGTAGAGATGTAACATCAGCACAGATTTGTAAGTGATGTCATCATAAGGCTTTAGTTAAATTTTTTTTTAATTTTTAAAAAACAAAAAAAATTCCTGGTATGGTAGTTCCTAAGATGGCTTCCAATGAGCTCTGTTTCCTGATATTCACACCTTTGTTTGATTTCTTCCCACTGAGTGTGAGCTGGCATTAATAACTTGCTTCTAAGAGATGCCACTTCAAGATGAGGTTGTAAAAGTCAGTGACTTCTATTTTGCTCACATTCTGGGGCTGTCTTGTTTGCTCATTGTGGAAGCCAGCTGCCATGTTCTGAGCCACCCCGCAGAGAGCCCGCAAGGGCAGCCTCCAGGCAACAGCCTGCAAGGAATTGAGGCCTTCACTCCAATAGCCAGCGAGGAACAGAATCCTGCCAACAACTATATGGGCTTGGAAGCGGATCCACTCTCAATCGAACACTGGGGCGTCTGCGATATTCTCCTAGTAAGTAACTCAGAGCCAGAGGACCCAGAGAAGCTACAAGGAATTGTGAAATAGTAAATGCTATTGTGTTAAACCACTAAGTTTTGGAATAATCTGTTATGCAGCAATAGATAATATATCTAGGCTTAAATCTCAGCTTCATTCCTTTGGAGTAGTATGATTGTTTATAGGTTATTTAAGATTTTTATGCCTTCATTGAATTATTTGTAAGCTTTGGGAAAAGAGTAGTACCTACCTTATAAGGATATTGTAAGAACCAGTAAAATATATTAATCCCTGGGAGGACAAAATAGAAGCAGCACAATGCATGTTAATTTTCATTCACACTGTCTCAGGAACTGTGTGGAATTACAGTGACTGCTACTTGCAAGGTGATAGGCAATGAGGTCTTCCTAGCTGAGACAGAGTCACTTCTTCAATGATGCCATCTAATGAGACTATCAGTTGGATCTGATATTATCCGAATGATTAATTCAGATAATTTGGGGGAAAAAAGAGATATGTTGAAATTGAGTACTCTGTTTTCTATTTTGCACCAATGATTTAAAGAATAATATTTATTCTTTAAAACCAAATATTTAAATACTTAGCACCAAAATATTTAAAGTATAATTGTGACAACTGATAGACATATTAAGCTCTTAAGATGTTGGCATCTCATTTTGAATATAGGCTGAAGTCAGAGGTCAATATTTGTGGTAATTAGAAAATGTATATAAAGGAACTTAATATTGTCTCCTTCTTGTTGGTTTTGCATTTTGGACTATTTAAGTATCCCAGAGCTGTGAATTAGGATTTGTGTTTGTCACAAAAGCAAATGAAATAAACTTAGTGAATTTATCAGATTATCATCTTACTCTAACACATTAATTAAATATTACTTATTACATATTTGTGTCTATAATTACTATCCAGTAATTATTAAAGCAAGTCTGGTATTCTTGCAAATCAAACTATACAATCCAAGTAAATTTTTACCTTCAAATCTTTTTTCTGGCCATTTGTCTTTTTCTTTTAATCATACATTTTCTTTGGAGTTGTTAAAAGAGCAAAGTCATACATTTGAGTAAGTGCAGATGGCCAAGATTAAGAGAACATTCAGGCTAGGGTCCCTCCAACATAATTTAATTTAGGGGTTCGAGAGTTCCAGAAACCTTTCTGCTGGGGTAGAAAGGCATTTTAGGAAGACGTGAGTGACTGGCAGCCCTTGCCGAAGTAATCTGTATTCTCTTTCCAGCCAACTGCAATAACATCAACTTCAAGTGATAAGGATACTGCTAAATTTGCTTTAATTAATGTCAGGTTCCTGAGCAATAAATCACTATTAATTGTTGAGTTAGTTTTTTGGAAATGGCCTAGTCTTTTTGGCTGTCGCTGAAATTTGGCTGGGAAAGTCTTCCACTTGTGGAGGCCCTACCTGCTCAATCATTTACTTTACTGTTCTTAGCTTTTCAAGGTAAGGATTTCATCATGGTTGAAGGTCCGTGAAATTACTCTCATTTTATTTTGCAATTTTCCCAAAGAGTAGAATTTCATAACCTAATGTGGAATTCAAAAAGGGAAAACATCTATATGATTCTACTCTTCTAATCCCGAAGAGTCGAATTTCATAACCTAATGTGGAATTCAAAAAAGGAAAACATCTATATGATAAAAAATAACTGAACTTCTGTCTTCATTTTTCAATATTTTCTGGAGATGCCAAGTAGGATACACAAAACCTGTATTTTTTTCCTCTCTTCTCCCTATAATTTAGAGATGCATTTCTGAGTTGCATAATTTCTAAAAAAGAATGTGTGTGCGCGCGCACATGTGTGTGTGTGCTTGTGTATGTGTGCGTGTGTGCGTGTGTGTGTGCACGTGGGTGTGTGCGTGTGTGTGTGTGCCTGTGTGTGTAAGTTCTCCTAGCTATTTGGTCTATCCTTTAATTCAACTTATTTGAGCTGGTTGGTCTCATCTAGTCTAATCTTGCAAAGAATCCCATTCTCAACCAAGGATCCATCTTGTGCAATAGCTTCTTGCTTCTGAGGCTTCCTAGAGCTCTATTTTCAGTTCAGTTTTGATTTGTATTTCTTGCTTCCACTGGGTGACTTTATTCTTTGTAGTGTACACTGTCACATGCATGCAGGAAATATGCATAGGTAAGTTCTAGTCTGGGCTGATCCTATAGATGTTTGATATGTTGTGTAATTATGCCTCCTTGATATGTAACCGTAGGCCATTTCAAATTTTGTTAAATTTGAAAGATACCAAGTAGCATTATTGATTAGTTAATCCATGCACGTCATAAATTCTGAACTCTTTAATTGGCGTATCTTGTATTGGTCCTTGAGATTCTCAGAGAAATGTGTCTGAACCAGGGTAAGAAAGAAACGACTTTCTTAATACATTGCATTGCAATTCAGTGAATATGCTAAGCTACCACATTAGGAACCTGGCCAAGCTCTTTAGTCAATTTTCAATTAATTTTAAGTGGGGGGAGGGGCAAAGGGTGCTGAAAGGGAATTGGGCTGAGAATTAGAGAGCCTGACACTGACATCTGACACTTACATAGACAATTTACTGAACCTCATTTTCACATCCATTAATTCAGTGAGAGCTGGATGGTTGGGCTGGGGAGTTCCTCATGTCCTTTCCACTGCTAACTTTCTATGAATAATTCTTAATGTCCACCTATAACCAGTCCATTGCTTATCAATTTCTTTATTTCACAGGGACTAGGAGCAAAGTAAGGGTATTAAAATTCAGATGGTTTTTTTTTTTTGTTCTTACAACTTCTGGCATATGAGGTTAAGTTTGAAAGAAGAATTAAACCATTTATAAAAATAGAGAAGGAAATTATCTGTAGATTTGTGAACATACACAGCATCTTCTTATTTAGCATATAAAATTTAGAACTGGATTTTTAAAAAATAGAATCTTTGCTAAACAAATGCATATTTTTCTTTCAACTTTTCTTTGTCTACAAAAATTTCTGAATACTATTCCCCCCAATCATCACTTACAGTTCTTAAGAAGCAGCTAGCTTCTTAAAAGCTTTGAGTTTACTCATCTCTCGACAGTGATTATAAGAGCCTCATTTGCACTCAATCAAAAAGTATGCCTATTTCAATGTCTTGTTATACTTCAATGATTTTCTAGCTTCACCTCAGCAGTGATTTTGTGGGATAAGAGTGGAAACCACTGGAAAATAGAAGACTGAGCAGAATTGTGTAGCATTGTATAAGATATCATAGGTATGGGTTGTTTTAATGGACTCCTCTTTACCCTATTAGTGAGGAAGGGATTTCCATGCTAGGGCTAAGGTGATGGCCAAATGCACAATACCTGGCACTGGACAGATGGGATAGACAGCAGTTTATTAGTCACATATACTCACAGCCCAGGAGAGGAGGACACTGCATGCCAGAGAGTATATCACCAGGAACAGAGTGAACAACCAGGGGCTGTGGGAGTAGGCTTTGTAGTATCAAGAGGGTATGATGTCCTGGTTCCCGCAAGACGATGTGATTGACTTGTTTGAATAAATCCATAGGCTAGCTGGGAACTGAAACCTACTCCCCCGTAATAAGCAGAAATTGTGCCTGGTCACCTCACTAAGGAGAGTTATTCAGCTAGGGAGCTTTATTCACACGAGCAAAGTGAGGAGGGGAACTTGCAGTTAGACCATTTGAGACCCTCCATTTTTAGCAGATGTCAAGCAGAAAATAATATTGAATTTTAATTTTAGTTCTAATGACACATGGATATATGAGGTTATATATATTTTTAAAAAATTATCTAAAGCAAAATTATGAAAATTAAGAGGATCATATTTAAATAAAGTATGGGAAACAATTATTGGTGAGAAATAAAGACTAATTTTTTTGGAATAATATGTCAGAAGATGTATTCAAGCTTTAATAAATAACATCAAAATCCTGCAGAAAATGTTTTGTTTGGATAGAAAATAGCTGAATTTTAGGATCTTCCAGTTTTAAGCTTCTGTCATTTATTATCACCTGATTAATAGTTTGTCTTTCTCAGGGATTTCATTAATAAATATCTTTTTCTGGTTTCAATTTCCCCTTTTGTTCTAAAGTGTTTCTGCATAGGTAATCTAAGCTCTATCTGCATCTTCCAAGATTGAGGTTGGCTTTTCCGGTATTTACTTTGCTTGGCTTTCACAGAGCAAATTTGAATTTATGATTTTAGGTTTGCTCAGCTCTTTTGTATATAAGAAAATGCTCTGCAAACAACAATTCAATAGACTAATTTTTATGTAATTTACAAATTGCAACACATTTTTAGTGAGAAGAAACTATTCAGAAGAATAGCATTAAGGATGAACCTAACACTATTGAAAGGCTATTTTTCAATAAATGCTAGTGTAGTTTACAATCTTCTATGGTAGGAGATGTATTTACCACGACCAACTCCTTCAGTTTTCCTGGTACTTGTTTTGGCACTGAAAATATTGCATCCTAGGAAGCCTTTCAGTCCTGAGAAAACCAAGATGGTTGGTCACTCTAGTTGTAGTCCCATTAGAACTTATATTTCAGCAGGTCAGAAACAGATACAAGGTGACTGGCATATATCTTTATAAAAGTATTGTATTTCTTGCTATATCCCCGACACTTAAAAGATTTCTGTGTGTGTAGTAGGTTTTCAAAAAATATTTGATGGCAAAATTATTGAGAATATAGCCTACCAGTCAATGTCTAATTAACTCAGAAGGAGAAGGTGCATCTCATTGGAATATCATCTTTATCTGTTAGGAACCATCTCTTCTAATTCATGTGAGATAAAAGTAGTTCTCTGATTGGAGAATACCTGGCGAATTGTGCTGAATCTGTCGAAAGGAATGAGTGTTCCAAAATGTGAATGCTAGTCAGTTTGTAATGAGTATCATTGAAAATCTCAAGTTAAAAAGTCAGATGCTTGTTTATCATGTTACTCAAAGCATCTTTAGTAGCATACCCAAACCTCTAAAATTATCAACTTCACCTAACCCTTTGTGAAGACTGTACATGTCCACTCAGGTCTGATGGTGTAGGAGAGGCGCTGCAGGAAACCCGCACTTGAGAAGGGACTCTGAGGCGACCTGCTGCAATCTGTCCAGCAGAGGGCGGTGGTACACCTCTGCAAAGACCAAGGCCCACTCTGGGATACGCGAGGATGATCAGAAAGATGCCTAAGGCCTGCCTGCAAGCGCAGAAAATTAAGAGCAGTGGGGAACTATTCTATGCAGGAAAGCTCTGAGGTCACTTGATACAAGCACAATGCTATCGTGCACAAGCTGTGGTTTCCCGGTGAACAGTCTTAAGTCACTCACAAATACATGAGGTCTCATAATTTTACTTTAACCTAAAATAAAACAAAAACAATAAATTATCATTTCTGAGGGCCAATGCACTAAAAAGCTCATTTAAAAAAAAACATTAAATACTCAAAACCAAGACAAAGCACAAATGTATAAAGTTTAAAGGAAAAATCCTAATCATTTTTTCTAGCTTCTGATGATATCGAACATGTTCAGTGCTTTAAAGTTTCCCAAAGTTACACTGACATTCTTTTAAATATACAGGCTTTTTGAGATCTTTAGGATTCTACTAGCTTTGTGTTTCGTGCCAAACTCTTGTGGCACAGAGCAGTTAAGTGCTTTATTTAAGGACACATAGCTAGATGGAGTAGAGCCAGTTCGTTTGAAAACAAGTTTATTTCTGTCTGCACTCACCTATGGCACTCTCCAATTACATACCACATATTAAATAACATTATATTTATCATTAAAGATTACCCATGCTTTTAACTAAAGACACGTATTTCTTACAAATAATAAGGTGATTTCACCAAGACTAAACTTGATAATCTGATTTGTGTCCTAAAATGTCAACTTGCCCTGTAAATAATAATTCAGAAAAAAAAATTGAGTGAAGTGTTACTTTCCAAAGAGCAGGAAAATTCTGGGCGCAAGAAAGAAACACTAGTTCTAGATATCATTAAGGATTTCTTTAGTACTTTCAGAAAGGACATAAAGCATCTTTAGAAAAGAGAAGATAATGGTGAAATGAGGGAGGTTCTGTGCTTACCAGTGACATTTAATTTCCTTTGCTAGGATGAAGAGGAAAATGAGGTCTCTGGGGACAGCTCCTAACATGCTTGCAGCAGGGTGACATTGTTGAATGCTTTTTCTGACTTCCATTTTTTCAGGGTAGTGACAGCTGTTTGGCTTCTCCCCCTGGAATCTGCAGTCGTTTGCTACCCTACAGCAAAATCTGGGTGATCACAGTTAGGAAAGATGGGTTCTGGGACTTGACATTTACATTCTGCACTAGTGTTCGTGGGCTCCATTATTAAAAAAAAAAGAAAGACTCTTAGGGGACCGCCTTTCTCTGGCCTTGAAAGCTACATGGAAAATCTGTAGCAAAGCTATTTGAAGTGTATACGTACTTGGGAATGACATGTGGTCCGCTCACCATCAGGAACAGATCTTGTTCAAGCACAGTCATCTAACGTGAGCTGCTTGGCTTGGCTCTCAGGAGTTCAACTGCATATGCTGTTTGGATTTGTTTGTGTCCAAATATATGTTTAACAGTAACTTTTTTTTAATTGAGACTTCGCAACAGCAATAAAGAAGATTACTTCAGAATGACCTATCTGTAGTTTACAATAAACTATATTTAATTTATTCTATTATGTATATAAAGCATATCTATGCATACATGTGTGAAATGCCCAGAAACCGTGCTCAGCTTTAACTAAAATGAGATCCCTGGGTTCCCTTACTAATCTTTTCTACGTTCTTTTTTTGTTTTGAGACGGAGTCTCACTCTGTTGCCTGGCTGGAGTGCAGTGGCAGGATCTCGGCTCACTGCAACCTCCACCACCTGGATTCAAGCGATTCTGCTGCCTCGGCCTCCCGAGTAGCTGGGACTAAAGGCGCCCGCCACCACGCCCAGCTAATTTTTGTGTTTTTAGTAGAGACGGGGTTTCACCATGTTGGCCAGCATGGTCTCGATATCTTGACCTTGTGATCTGCCCACCTCAGCCTCCCAAAGTGCTGAGATTACAGGTGTGAGCCACTGCGCCCAGCCCTTACTAATCTTTTCTAGCTATGCACAGTTTAGGGGGAAAGTATCTTCAGTTTTGAGCCTGATCCTCTTACTGTGTCATTATTTGATTTTTTTTTAATCATGGGTTGACTTCGCTCTGTGTTCTCTGCTTTTATGTGGATCTGCCTCAGTGTAGTCACTTCCTGAGTCAAGACAGATGTGCTAATTGGAAGAATTCTCAGTCTCTCTCTGTTTGCAACCATTTAGAGTTCAGACTTGAAAATACAGCCTTTGCAGCAGAATTTCCACAGCTTGTATTTCTGTTCTTATTTACTACTATACATAGCCCCGCAAGGGCTGGATATGTGAAACTGCTCCATTTCTGTAAATATGTCTATTGTAACTCTTGATTATATAATTCCTCTTCATCTCTACTATAGTAGCCCCTTCAAATTGTATCCCTCTTATGTTTGCATGTAGCACACTGTACTTGTCTTCTCACAGAACTCATCAAACTGTCTTCAAATTGTCAATTTATTATCTGTTTCCCATTAGATTGTAAGGTCTGGGGACAGGAATAGTGCTATCGTTACTTGTTCATTCATGCAACCAGTGAGTTGTTTCCTCCTGCCTCCATGCCACTAGTATTTGTTGAGCATCTACTATGTGCTAGATGTGCATGCACACATGCTGAAACACACTTAAGAGCACAGCAGACATTTTCCTTGCAATCATTATGTCATCATTGAGCTAATAGGCTAATGAGGCAGGCAGAGGTTAATCAAATAATCAGACAACATGAATTATCATTAAATGTGATGAAAGAAGGAGAGGTACATGATACCCTGAAATTAATACAAATGTAGCTGGGTGTGCAGTAGGTGAAGTGACTTCTGAACTGAAACTTAAAAGGTGACAGAGTTAACTAGAAGGGGAAGTGGGAAAATAGTATTGCAGGCTACAAAGTTGCAAGGCAGAAAGGGTAAGTTTGAGAAATGGAAGAGCGTTGTGGTTGGATAACAGACAGTGAAGAAGAGACGGGTGGTAGATGAAGCTAGATAAACAGGTATGGAACAAATTATACAGGGCCTTGGCAGCTGTGTTAGGAGTGTTAGCTTCCATCTAAAGAGCTGGGGAAATCCAGTGGAGCGTTTTAAGCAGGAGAATCACAAGACCCTGTATGAAATTGCTCTGACTCCTGTGCAAAAGATGGATTGGATACGATCCGAGTGAATGTAGAGATTTACCAAGGTGGCTCCTACAGCAGTCCAGGCAATAGATGATATAGTTTAAACTGGGATGGTGGGGGTAGAGAAGGGTAGAAATTGCCACATGGTAGGATGAAACTGGATTCATATAGCTTTCAGCAAAGTGAAGAAAATCTTTCCAGAAATGACTGGTTATGAGTGCTGGGCATTACTTAGAATTTTCCCACTGTGCCTTGTTCACAATTTTATCTCCAGCACCTGACACAGGCAGGTTGTTGTGGTTAGTGCTTAATACATTTTTTTTTCAAGAAAAGACAGAGGAGAGTAAGAAAAGAAAGCAAAAAGGAAACGCATAATCTTACCAGGCTTTTAGTGAAAAGAAAAAAATCTCTGGAGAGTTTTCACCACCATTCAAAATTCAGACATCTTTTGCTGGTGTTTGATAGAAAGTAGCTCTCAAATTGAGTTCAAAATTTGATTGTTTATTTGCTTATATAGTGGCTACTTCCAGTGCTGGGTTGACAAGGATGCTGAGGCCTGGCCTGGGCTTCATAGAACAGAGAGCTGTGCTCCTTTAACATTGTCTGCCATTGGCATGCAACATAGAAGGGGTGAAATAAGCACCACATTTTGCTGCTTCTACAGATTACACTATAGCTAGTTCCTATGTTGTATCATAATGGAAACTGTTACTGAAGGTTTCATCTGCTTACCTATTTTATATCTAGTTGTACTTGTGTTGCATGTGCTCAGATCACACACATATTCATTCATACACACACATTTTGCTGTTGCTTTGTTTTCACTAGAATTATCATTAGGAAAAAGAACATGGTAGTTCAGTCTATGGGAACAGATCTTCTTTTGACCTTAAATGTTGTACTCACTCTGTATAATGGATTCAAAAGACAAATAGTACACTCATTATTTCCATGAGAAAAGGATAAATTGGGACAGATTTAAGGACCTGTAAAACTATACCATGCTGCAAAAGCACATTTCATGATTGAGATCACGTCTGCTTGTCCCACATCCATCCCCCACTATTGATCCACTGCCCCCATTTCCAGCAGCTTTGCTCTTTCCACCATCTCAGTTAGTACCTGCCTCTCACGTTAGAACCTTCCACTTCACCAATGATCTGACTTTAACTCCTCTTCCTACAGTATGTAGATTCTGTATAGATTCTCAGACTCATTCCATGGTGACTTCAAAGCTCCTCCTATAAAAACTGGAAACATTTTTTTCTTTTAATTCACCCTTTTTAATTTGTGTCTTCAGGGATCTCTAAAGAATTAAGTGTGTATTTAGCTCCCAAAAGTTCAGAAGTTCAGACTGCCATCTGAACCTTTGAGTATGTTCTATCAACATAGCTAACACACAGAGTTAATTTCCTCTGTCATTAGAGATGACATTAATTGCTCCCAAATTCCCATCTGCAAGAAGACTAAGCGGGAGCGTGCAAAGCTAATCCCCATCAGTCTCTAGATACCAAAACTCAACAGGAAATCCTAGGAGAAAAGCATTAAGCCATTGGCGGCTTAATTTACCCCACTGCAACAACGTTGAGGGTTAAATGATGATATTCCCAACAAGAACATGGTACCATACTGCTTCTGCCTAGTAATACATTGCTACTTCATGGCCCAGAAAAAGAAGTGTGCATGAATACTTATTTGAGTAAGAAACAGCAAAAAATATATTGTGAAATAAAATACAAAGAACTGTGTTAGTAACTTCTGGTGCTTATCCCAAGCTGGTTATCCTCATCTCCCTGGCACAAAGGGGAAATTATACTTTTCTGACTTTTAAATTAAGCTGGACTATGCAACCGTTCCTGGTAAAATTTTGTGAGAAGCAATGATATGTGTTGTGTTGTCACTTTCACGCTAGAGCATTTAATTGCTACTGTGAGCATTCTCTTTTCCTGCTGCATTGACTGAGGAAGTGCATGCTACAGATGACACAGCTATTGTATGGTGGAAACTAGCTCATCTGGGACCACTGAGTGAATGCATGGACAACAGATACCCTGAAGAGTCACCAGAAACTCACAGCAGAATTTACATAAGCAAGAAATAAATATGGGCTATGTTAAACCACTGAGGTTTGGGGTTTGCTACTTGATATAGTTTGGCTTCTTGTCCCCACCCAAATCTCACCTTGAATTATAGTAATTCCCATGTGTCAAGGGTAGGACTAGGTTGAGATCATTGAATCATGAGGGTGGTTTTTCCCATGCTGTTCTCATGACAGTGAGTGAGTTCTCACAAGATCTGATGGTTTTATAAGGGGCTTCGCCCTTCCCTAACCTCTCATTCTTCTCTCTCCTGCTGCTTTGTGAAGAAGGACGTATTTGCTTCCCCTTCTGCCATGATTGCAAGTTTCCTGAGGCCTCCCCAGCCCTGCAGAACTGTGAGTCAATTAAACCTTTCCTTTATAAACTACCCAGTCTCAGGTATGTCCTTACAGTAGCATGAGAATGAACTAATACACTACTATAGTATACCTGGTCTATCCTGATTAATGCAGTGACCTTAGGGAAATTGTCAATTTTTTAAATCAAGTGCAATAGCACTACCAGGTTTTGAATGGTTACACTAAGGACTTTATGGGAAGCCAGAATAAATGATGATAACCTACATCTGTTCTCTGGTCATGGCTTGGTTCTGTGTCAATGAGTTTAGGTTTGGAATGAACTATCCCATGTGTCAGGGTGATCTCAAATATATTGCATTGATTTTTTAGTCAATTTTATTGAGGTATAATCCACATACAGTAAAATTCACCATTTTTTTAAACATGTAGCTTTATAAATCTTGATGAATGTGGATATTTGTATAACTACTACTATCATCAAGACATACATAGAATATTTTCATCGCTCCAAAAATTTCCTCTATACTTCTTAGTAACACATCCTGTTTCCCCATCCCCAACTCCCTGACAATCACGTCTTGGATCTATGTCCCTTTAAATTTGCTTTTCTCAGATAATCACGTAACTGGAATCACATGGCATATAAGCTTTTGTGTCTGGCTTTTTTCAGTTAGCATGATGTTTTCGAGATTCATCCATGTTGTTGCATCAATTGTTCATCTAGTTTTGCTTTTGAGTAGCACTTGGTTTTACGGAATTATCACAATTTGTTTAACCATTCACTCCACCACAAATGATGAACATTCATATTGTTTTCAGTGTGAGGCAATTATGAGTAAAAATGCTGTGAACATTCACATAGAGGTTTTTGTGAGGACATGGGTTTTCATTACTCTTAGGTAAATACTTAGACGAGCTATTGATTGATCATATGGTAAGTGTATACTTATTTTTCAAAATTATGTTTCAAAGTGATGATAACGTTTGTATTACTACTAGAAAAATGTATGAGTTCTAGATGTTCCACACCTTTACCAGTACTTTGTATTTTCAGCTTTTAAAGTTTTATTCACTCTAGTATAAGTGTGGTAATATCTTACTTTGATTTTAATTGGGATTTCCCTAATGACATGTGGTATTGAGTATCTTTTCATGTGCTTACTTACCACTTGGATTTCTTCCTTGGTGAGTTGTTTACTCAAGTTCTTTGTTAATTTTTTCATATTTGGTTTTGTGTCTTCTTTTATTATTCAGTTATAGATATTCCAGATATTTTAGTTTATATGTTTTAAACATAACTCTCTTTTAATGTGTGTAAAGTAAACACTGCATCATTTTTTAAATTAGATAAACTCAGCCAAATGGGAGAATATTGAAAGGCAGTGGTACAGTACAGGCCTGAGAAAGAATTAAAGATCATTTTATCCCTTTCCCTTCCCAGAGCCTTGGAGAGAAGAACGATGCATAGAGACAACATATGTAGCCTCAGGCTTTTTATGTACAAGTGGTGGAATTTTTCCATTTTCCATTTTCTTTCTTCTCTATCTTCCTGTATCCTTGTCACCAGCTTAAGGTAGCATCCAGCCACAAGCCCCAAATCTTCAATACCTTATGCCAATTCAGGTGACTTAAAGATGCTTTGTAAATACTCTTTTGCATAAAAGTATGATTAAAAGATTTCGGCATATTCTCTCACTATGACATCTTATGTTATTCTGAAATGAAGAGTTTACTAAAATTATATTTGATCATGATGAATCTTTTTAAAACCACTTAAGGAAATAGGAAGAATTTCTTATATTCTGGAAATTTTGCCTGTGATAGTAACTGTCATTGATTGTCCTTAGAATCAAAGGGGTTCATCACAAAACAACTTTTTATGGTAATGAGGAAGCAGATCATTCAAGTTTGTTTTTCCTCCTCAAGAATTCTTTGTAAATTTGTTTGGAAAAGTTTAGTAGCCTTATTTTTCTATATTAATTTTTGAATATTTAAAATAAATCATTTCTAGGTTTGAAAATTATCACCTGCCTGAAGCAAATAACTAACTAAACAAAGGAGTTCTAATGCTTGAATTGTAATTTCCCACATAATATACATATTTTTGCTCAATCTCTCTTGGGTTAGGAAGAGCTGAACTCGGAAGTTTGTTTCCATCTGTCATCAGTAATATTTACAATAGTTCAATTACATTTCATCTATTATTTATGAATATTGAGAGATAAAAAGATTTTTCATACATTGGAGTAGATAAGTATGTCATGATTAAGAAATTAATCACTTAAGCACCACCTTAAAAATTGATTCAAAAAATATTGTGAATTAAGAAAATAAATACTGTGTGGTCAAGACTATCCCAGGGAAAGTATTCATTTTATGCAATTTGAATATCATCAGCCGCTTAGTGAAAACTTGCTTCTATGAGGGAGCATTACGTTGTTTTTCACCATGCTTGATTTATGTCACACAAAATAATCCTCCTCCTCTTTCTATTATCTGTCCAACAATAACTTTAAATTCTTTACTCTGGGCTAACCAAATTTTTATGTATTGTCATGTATTATTATGTAGTCTCAATATGACTTCATATAATGGAAGTAAATACGATTGAAACAGAACTTGTAAAATGCAGAAGAAAGATATGGACCCCAAAGGCCATAAAGACAAACTAGGAGACTAAAGAGTGCAGCTTGCCAAAAGTCTTTGGAGTCAAATGTTTTATTTCTTAACATGAAGTCTTTAGAGAATTGGATCAAATCAAATAAAAAGAGACAAGAGAAAAGTGAAACAATCACAGAAATAATCATTTATTGAACATCTACTACATACAAGACCCTATTCTTCATGTTTTATATGCATTAATTCATAATCTTTACAGCAACTTAATGAGGTTGTTACTATTATTAGACCAATTTTACAGAGTGGAAAACCAAGGTCACACAGTTGATAACTGAGAGAGTCACAATTGCATCCTAGCAGTTGAGCTACTAAGCCCATGGTTTTATTCAGTATGCCATGCTATCTCTCAATTAAGTTAATTAATAGCTCAAAAAGATCTTCTCTCATAATAAATTATTATAATTGTTATTTGAAATTAGTATTGTTAGCTATAACTCTAGAAAAAAATCTGATTTCTGTTTTCAAAGAATGTTTAGCTAATGGGTTATCTATACATTGGATCTGTAAAATAATGCAATTTATTTTCTTAAAAGTAGCAACATTTATAAATCCAAATGCTTATTGTCCTTCTCAGAGTGGTTACCTTGGGAGACCTTATATTTATGTCAAAGATGCTATCATTACTTGAAATATTTTTGCTTTGTCTTTTTAAATTGTCTTGGAAAACTGGGGATCTTAAAAATATTTCTGTTGGTAGTAACATTAAACTTTTATTTTATTATTTTATTTTTTTAATTAATTTATTTATTTTTGAAATGGAGTCTCACTCTGCTGCCCAGGCTAGAATGCAGTGGCATGATCTCCACTCACTGCAACCTCTGCTGCCTAGGTTCAAGCAATTCTCGTGCCTCAGCCTCCAAAGTAGCTGCGATTACAGGTGCTCACCACCACGCCCAGCTAATTTTTGTATTTTTAATAAAGAGAGGGTTTCACCATGTTGGCCAGGCTGGTCTTGAACTCCTGACCTCAAGTGATCCACCTACCCCAGCCTGCCAAAGTGTTGGGATTACAGGCTTGAGCCACTGTGCCCGGCCATATTAAACTTTTAAATGTGGATTTGAATGTTGGAAACAAGTTTGGTAGATAAAAATCCAGTTAACCAAAATTAGATGTAATTCTAAACAAAAATGAGTTCTTGTTGAGACTCAGGATGGCCTTTATTTCAGGTCTAAAACATTTAAAATGGTTGGAGAATGGGACAATGACAATTTTGGAGTTTACTAAATTGTCTAGCTTACTAAGGTGTCTACAACCTTGAAGCAACAACTTTTGTTAATGTAAGTTCTGATATGTTTTATTAAAACAGACAATATTAATAGCTCATAGATCTGTGCCTAATATCTTGCTTTAACTCATAAGTGGGTTGGATGTTTCTGAATTAATAACAGAAAAATTGTTTGAGTGTTCCATGTTGATCCTAATGGCAATAAAGGTGAATGGTTGATATTTTTTCTCTTTGTATAAAGAAGTGGTTTTTCTGCAGTTTTACTTCATTAATGGATATCACATGTATTTCTCTGCCAAACGCTGTTATGAAGGAATTCAGTTTGCCTTTCTGGTTGAAAGGAGTAGATTTCTGCCTGTTTTTGAATAATAGATAAGTAAATGGGAGAGCATGCACTAAGCCTGGCCCTTCATATCACTTGCTACGTGGGTAGAGACTGGGCCATTGAAAATTATGTATACCCTGGGAAAATGTTCCATTAACTCATTATTCTGAACTAAAATAAAATAAAACATTTTTATAATATTTTCAGAGCACAAATTTTAGCCAAAGAAATCAAAGTTATGATTTAGATGAATTTTAGTGTTTCAGTGTAATTTCTAATAGTCTTATCTAGAAATGTTTGAAGTGGACCAGTGGTTTCCAACCAAGAACAATTTCCTGATCCCAGGGACATTTGGGAATTTCTAGAGGCATGTTTTATTGACACAACTGGTGGAATGCTACTGGCACCTAGGGAGTGGAGGCCAGGGATGCTGTGAAACACAAAACAATGAGCAGCAAATCCTCCCACAAGAAAGAATTATCCAGCCCCAAATGTCAGTCATGCTGTGACCGAAAAACTTTGGTCTAGAAGAACTACCAATGAAGACAATAATAATAAGTTAAAGCGATAACTTAAAATAAATAGACACAAAGTTAAGGTAAGCAGAATATTTAAAATAAATGTTTAGAGCACCGAATGTAATACCACAAATTATTTACCTCTTCAAATCTGAAGATGAATCACTCACTGTAGTGAATGAAATGGTGGTTTCTACATAAGGTATGTCCACCTGGTACCCGGGAATGTGACCGTATTTGGAAGGGGGATCTTTGCAGAGATAATTAAGTCAAGGATCTCAAGATGAGATCATCTGGAATTATCCTGATTGGCCCTAAATTCAATGAAAAATGTCCTGATACATAGAAAGGGAGAAAACACAGAGGACAGATCATACAAAGACAGAGGCAGAAATTGGAGTTAGGTAACTACAAGCCAAGAATCTGGAATAGACAAGGAAGGATTCTCCCCCAGAGTCTTTGAAAAGAGCATGGTCCTGTTGACACCTTGATTTCAGACTCTCACCTCCACAACTATAAAAGAATGATTTTCTGTAATCTTGAGCCACCAGTTTGTAATTCATTATGGCAGCTCTCGGAAACTAATATACCTGCTAATTATCCCTGCTCAAAAGAACTCAGGAAAAAAAAGAAAAAAAAAGTGAGAGAACACTTCAGGGGCATAGGAGGTTTGAAATAGCTGAAAGGATCAGGATGGACCTGTCTGAACCTTTAACTTTGCCAACAGAATGGGTCAAAACGTTCTAAGCCAAATCAGTCTCCCAGGGAGCCCTCTACTGGACATAATGTTCTGCCAGCTTGAACTGGCTGTGAGGGATGAACTCTGTATAGATACCCAAAAGCCAAGACCAGAACCAAAATATATCTAAAAGGTCACGTCCAGAGAGGTGAAGTTTGTTAGGACGTTTATCCCGTTTCATCTTGAATGTGAAGAACATAGTATAGTATGTAGCACACCTAAACAGAAATAAGCCCTATCATGAGAGAAAATTTTAAGGATCACTCTTTACTTGTTTTTCTCCATTCAGAATGTCAGAAACATGAATCTGGTATAGAAGGCTTTCTAAATCCAAGTTTCATTCATTCAGCAAATATTCATTGGGTCTGTTGTTCTAGATATCTGTCCATCCAATCCTGACGGAAGATTCTTCAGCTCCAGGCTTTATGAAGAGGAAAAATGGGTTTGTTGGTAGTGACTGATTCACAATTTACCATAATTTCTTGGACATGATATGGGCAAATGTGGGCATCAGGGTTTGACTCTCCACTTTCTCTGGGGTAAGAAGCAGGTAGCAATCTTTAATGAGCATTATCGTAGGGAAGAGCAACAGCATTTTTAAAAATTATTCATTGCCTTACAAAGTCTGCCTTGGAATGTGTGTGTGTGTGTGTGTGTGTTTAAAGATCTTATTGCTAATTAGACTTGGTGTTCATATGCATTTATTCCAAAGGCAGTTTTTAATTATTTATAGTTTTACTTGATTTTTATGGAGGATTTGTTTTTCTTAACTACTTCTTAGAGTACTGTGTGAGGATGTGTGATACTCAGTGCTACATATACTTCATTGCATGGCTGTAGGCTCAGCATTCACATCTCTGGAGTAGTGTGGAAAGGGTTCCTGAAATCCCCCTTTGGTAGCAAAAGTCACTCCCTGCTCAGAATGTAGTTAACAAGCAAATTCACTGTTGGTTAGAAACTCGGGTGCCATGTTTCCTGTGTAACATCATTAACTGTCTCCTGAGCAGTGGCATATCAGCCTTCTCAGTTTAGTGGTGACTTGGGCAGCAACAGCACCGTATAGTCACTTCATAGCCAAAGATTTTCATGTGGGATACAAAAAGATGATTATGTCTAAGGAGTGACATAGAGGTTTGTGATTTAGGAAGCCTTCACTATCTTTCTTGACATCTTCTTTCAAATATCAGGAATTTATTCTGTTATTTCTAGTTTTAAAAAACACGTTGGTCTAGCTTTTAAAAAATCAAAACAAAGTTTTAAAACTTTTCCTGAAGTTATTTATTAGGCTTACAGACTTATCGCCTCTTACAGTTGAGTATCTTAGGCTTGCCGCCCAAGGGATATTTTTCTTTTATAAGTTGAAAGTTGTCTGTATTCACTATTAAATTTAAATTTTCCAGGGATTAATCATTTATTTGTCACTTTTTCTGTCTTTTTCCTGCTGCCTGCTTTGGACTTACTTTTCTCTCTCTCTCTCTCTCTCTCTCTGTGTGTGTGTGCGTGTGTGTGTGTGTGTGTGTGTGTGTTTCCTCGGCATTACCTTCAAGGAGTAGAGAAATAAAGAGATGAAAGACAAATCAGGTAACTTTACCATTTTATTTAACTTTTTACAGATGTGGAAAAGGAACCAAATTCAATGGGTAAAGTACAAATTTATCTCTGCATTAAGTTACCAATGCTTAGCCCTGTTCGTCAATACTGATACCCAGGTTGACTGTAGTGAAAAATGTCCTCACGTGCATTTTAATTTTGAGTAGCTGCTTTTTAGGGTTAAGGGGCTCTGCTGGCAGGGCCTGGTGCATTTGTGGGCAAGCTGGGAAATCATTTCCTAATAATAAGACGATGGGAAAGCAACACTGTTGTCCCACTTTGAGAATCCCTTCCAACTTACTAAAATGTGCTTTGAAATCATTTATAAAACATAAATAATAGATGGCGAATCATCGTATTCAGTATTGTCACATATCTCTGCCATGATATTCACTGTTCAGCAACTCATATATTTCTTTCTGATTAAATAGTCATAGTTTTTTTTTTTTTTTTTTTACAGAGTCTTGCTCTATTGCTCAGGCTAGAGTGCAGTGGTGTGATCTCAGCTCACTGCAACCTCTGCCTCCTGGGTTCAAGCAATTCTCCTGCCTCAGCCTCCCGAGTAGCTGGGATTACAGGTGCACACCACCACACCCAACTAATTTTTATATTTTTAGTAGAGATGGGGTTTCACCATATTGGCCAGGCTGGTCTCGAACTCCTGACCTCGTGATCTGCCTGCCTCAGCCTCTTAAAGTGCTGGGATTACAGGCGTGAGCCACCGCACCTGACCTAAAATTCTACTCTTTTTCTACTTAGCATTTGTAAATGGAATCCAGTCATTTCTCTTTCTTCTGAATGAATTGGTTTAATCTTCGTTTGTGTTGAAAAAGAGTAGAACTTAAGACCATACTCAATCCTCCTGTGTAGCACTGAGAAGAGGGGGTCTTTAAGGAAATTGGTTACAAGGAAAGTAGAGCTTTGGTGTTTTTCACATTTTTATTTATTTGCAAAGATGCATATGCCTTAAAGCTTTATAAAGATGCCATATGAAGTAATACATATAGGGGTCTCTCATTTCTTCTTCTAGAACTTGTACATGGTCTTATTCTGCAGCCAATATTTTACAGATTGCATTTTACCTCTATAGTGCAACTCTGAGAGCCGTGTCCCATATCTTTAGCCCATGATCCTCAATTAACAGATACAGCCAGATTTTCAAATAAATGATTAAAAGTAAGAGAATTCTCAAAATTTCTTATACTCATTCTTTTAAGCCAAAACTTTAAAAGATGCTAACCATTTCAAAAGAAACTTTGCCAGAATAAATCCTATTCCTCTGTGCTTTTAAAAACAGAGAATGCAATCTTAATTCTAATTTGTATCGTGGACTTAGAGTACACTTTTATCCTAGTCAAAGGGCAAAGCAGACCACAGTGGTGTTCCTGGGAGACTGAGGTGTGGAGAATTCCATGTCTAGATGCCCATAGAAACACTATGCATTTTGACTTTCATTCCGTACTCAACAAATGTTTATTGGGCATTGGTGTGCTAGAGATTATGCTGATAACTAAGGCTACAAGGCTACAAAGGCACTAACTCTGCTCTCAAAAAGTTTACAAGTCAGCAGAGGACAAAGACAAATAAATGTCTGGCATATAATTACCATTTGGGAAATGCTTCTAATAGAGGTGTGAACAGAGCTTTCCTGAGAGAATCAAGAAATAATTTTTAAATTTTCTTTAATTGAAAATATCTGTATTGCCTCTTCTGATCATAAACATGCATGTAAAAAGTTTAGCTAATGTTTAAAAAGTGTAAGAAGAAAATAAGACCACTTGTAAGCTCATTACTAAAAAATAACCACAAATTCCATTTTGGTACGTTTCTTCTGAATTTTTATGGGGATTGTTGCATATAATGGAGTGCATGTGTGTGTTTGTTTGTGTGTATGTGTGTGTGCATATGTTTTTACCAGATCGTCTGCCACAAGGCTGACCCCTAGTCTACATAGCCATCCTGCCCACTTTGCAATTTCCTACTTTCTATCTCTATTGGGTGGGAAATCAGACAACCAAACTTGTTTGGATGGTGTCTAAAAGAAGAGCAAATTACACTGAGTGCAAGTCTGAGGGCCTCTTCTCAGAGAAAAGAGCATGAGCTTTAGCACATGGTTTCTATTTTGAATCCTCAGAGGCCTTTTTTTCCCTTGCTTCCTGGGTTTCAGCTGTGTTCCTGGTACTTGAGGTTATTGGAGAGATGACCTCTCCATAAGCGAGCCGCTTTTTTCTAAATGTAGTTCCTGACTTTTAGAAACTAATGAGAATTTGGCAATGCCTGGCTATCAATAGCTTGTCACTATTAAGCAGTGAGCAAAAGCGGCCTCAATTTTAAGCCTCTACTTTCCCCCAGGAGAAGCCTGCCAATCTGCGCATAAAAGACACGTGGCAATTGGAACCCAATGCTAGTTATATTTGTCTTGTGTGATCCTTCATCTAGGGTTACCAGATAAAATATAGGACACCCAGTTAAATATGAATTTAAATAAACAATAGGTGATTTTAAAATATAAGTATGTCTCATGCAGTATTTGAGACATCCTTGTACTAAAAAACTGCCTTGTTTTATCTGAAATTCAAATTTATTCAAGCGTTCTGTATTTTTATTTACTAAATCTGACAATTTTACCCCATCTTTTCCAGATACCAAATCACCATATTCAAACTCTCCTCCTCCCTCTTTTACTTCTTTTCTCCTTACTCACAAGGCTGGCCAGAGAGGCTCAGTTCAGTTGAATAGAATTCACTTCCTACTTGGCTGTGATTCAAACAGTTTAAACAGAAGGCATGTTTGGTAATGGAATAATCTAGTTTAAATAAATGAAATATCTTAACATAAATGCAGAATCTTATTCAAAGACAATTAAATTGAGGTCAAATACGTATGTGTGTATAGATAGATAGAACCATTACGATTTTATAAGAAAAAATTATTTCCAACTTAAGTTTATAATCTAAAGCATAAGGATTTGAACAGAAAGTTTTGGAAGGTTCCAATAGAGGTTAAGTTTCAAAATCATGGGGAAAGTTCCCTAGAAAATCACTTTTCTCAATGCTTTTTTAATGATTCTAAAATCGTAGTCAAGGGAATTTATCTATTAATTCCTTTAAAGCTACTGCTAGCACTAAGCCAAGTGCATTGAGATGATTGATCTACATTTCTTCCCCATGATGACAAAGATTATGCTGCTTTTTCAAAAATACCTGTATAGAATTGGAGAATTTAGAGGTTTTTTGCCTATTAAATGTATAAAATTCTGAGTTATACTCTTATCTTAAAGTCAAAGAAGGCATAGTTAACAGTTTGTCCTGGATTAGAATTTGACCTCTGATCCTTACTTTTCAGACTGTACAGAAATCCCTTAAATGCTCTGAGCTCCGGTTCCAGTATCTGAACAAAAGGATAGTGATACCTGAGGATTTATGAGGCTTAAATGAGGTAACATATGCAAAAATATCTGGCCTGGCATAGTGGTTGCCCAATAAATGTCATTGTAGTTCTTTTGGGATGTAATTGCCGATAGACACTAAGATATCTGGCAATTAAAGAGACATACATGTGAGCAGTTGATTCCTGCTTTTTGTGGTAAATCCTGGACTACATCATTCACATGTTTCTACCTTTCTTCATTTTCTTCTACATATCATAAGGCATGTTAAGTTACTCTACAGGCCTTAATCTTATAATGTTCCTTTCACCTCTTGCCAAATTCCCAAAGCCATATGTAGAGGATGGTTACCTGATAGCTAATAAACAGAGGTCTTGCATCCATGGCACTGATATTTTGTATACATTTATCTTTCCTCTGAAAAACAGGTACTACTTATTTTCCTCCATTCTTGCTGAAGAAAAAGTGCTATAACCTGATATCACCTAAAAATAAAGTTTGGCCAGTACTACACAGCTTCCATGTAAGTTCATTGTCAATGAAAGATAAAATGACTAAATTAAACAAAATGTCCTATAAGTGTTAAATAAAAGATATGTATAAGCATGGATTGAAACATAGTAGAAACAATTATTTTAAACAAAAAAAAATGCAGTTCAAAATGTTACAAAGGTAACCCATTGCCTTATTTGGAAAATTCTGGGGTTATATTGGAGTAACATCAAATTAATATTTTAAAATATATGTTATATAAATATAATTATGGAGCTTTCAATTAGAAATTAAAAAAGACAAAATAGGTAGATCTACAGCAGACCTTTTAACTGTTGTTTGAGTTTGCCAAAACTCTTGTTGAAATTTCATCCCTAATGTGGCAGCGTTGGGAGGTGAAACCTTATGGGTAGTGTTTGGGTCACGGGGGCAAATTTCTCATGAATGGTTTGGTGCTGTTCTCACGTTAGTGAATGAGTTCTTGCTCTGGCCAGAATGGATTAGTTCGTGTGGGAATGAATTAGTTCCTGTAAGAGTGGGTTGCTAAAAAAGCAAAGATGTCCCTTGGGTTTTGCTTCTTTCCACGTGTTTGCTTCCACTTTGATCTATACCATGTTATGATTTAGCACCAAAACCCTCACTAGAAGCCAGGGCCATGCTTTTGAACTTCTCAGCCTGCAAAACTGTGAACTAACTAAACCTGTTTTCTTTATAAATTATCCAGACTCAGGTACTCTGTTATAGCAACACAAAATGGATGAAGACACTAAGCTTCCCAGCAACCACTTCTTCCCTGCAATTCAGAGACTGTCTGATATGTACTGTACAGTGAACAGTAGTATCTATCACTGGAGTTCTCACCAACAATGTCTATGCTATTTGAGTGTTCTCAAATCATGGACCTACACCTTACAAAGTGTCTCGTGCATTTTGCTTCATATTTACTTTTAAAATAGCAGAACTCTGGCATTTTATAGTAGGTGACTGTCTTAGTCTGTTTGTACTGCTATAACAAAATACTAGATACCAGGTAATTTATAAATAACAGAGATTTATTTTCTCACAGTTCTATAGGCTGGAAAGCCTAAGATCAAGGTGCCAGCAGAGTTGGCAACTGCTGAGGGTTTGTTCCACTGATGGCATCCTCTCACAGTGGCAGCCTTACATGGTGGAAGGGGGAAGAGCAAAAGGGGACAAATATATGTCCTCACCTAGTGGAAGGGATGGAAGGGCAAAACTGGCCTAGCTAGTCCCTTCCAGCACTTTTATCTGATCACTAATCTCATTCATGAGGGTTCCACCCTCAGGACTTAATCACCTCCTGTATTAGTCCGTTTTCACACTGCTGAAAAAGACATACCCAAAACTGGGTAAATTATAAAGAAAAAGAGGTTTGATGGACTCACAGTTCCCCGTGGCTGGGGTCTCACAATCGTGGTGGAAGGTGAAAGGCACATCTTACATGGCAGCAGGCAAGAGAGAGAATGAGAACCAACCAAAAGGGGTTTCCCTTTATAAAACCATCAGATATCATGAGACTTATTCACTACCATGAGAACAGTATAGGGGAAGCTGTTCCCATGATTCAATTGTCTCCCACCAGGTCCCTCTTACAACATGTGGGAATTATGGGAGCTACAATTCAAGATGAGATTTGGGTGAGGACACAGCCAAACCATATCACTTCTTAAAGATCCCACGTTTTAATACAGTACTATCACATTGGGGTTGAAGTTCCAACATGAACTTTGGAGGAGACACAAATATTCAAATCACAGTATCTTTTCACTCACTTTTTAATTTATTTTACATTAAGTTATGGGATAAATGTGCAGAATGTGCAGGTTTGTTACATAGGTATACATGTGCCATGGTGGTTTGCTGTACCTATCAACCCATCATCTAGGTTTTAAGTCCCACATGCATTAGCTGTTTGTCCTAATGCTCTCCCTCTCCTCACCCCCAACCCCCCAACAGGCCCCAATGTGTGTTGTTCCCCTCCCTGTGTCCACGTGTTCTCACTGTTCAACACCCACTTGGTTTTCTCTTTCTGTGTTAGCTTGCTGAGAATGATGGCTTCCAGCTTCATCAATGTCCCTGAGAAGGACATGATCTCATTCCCTTTTATGGCTGCATAGTATTCCACAGTGTATTAGTACCACATTTTCTTTATCCAGTCTATCACTGATGGGCATTTGGATTGGTTCCATGTCTTTGCTATTGAAAACAGTGCTGCAATAAACATACATGTACATGTGCTTTATAGTAGAACGATTTATATTCCTTTGGGTATCTACCCAGGAATGGGATTGCTGGGTCAAATGGTATTTCTGGTTCTAGATCCTTGAGGAATTGCCATACTGTCTTCCACAATGGTTGAACTAATTTACATTCCCACCAACAATGTAAAAGTGTTCCCATTTCTCCACAGCCTCGCCAGCATCTATAGTTTCTGGACTTTTTAATAATCACTATTCTGACTGGCAAGAGATGATATCTCATCGTGGTTTCGATTTGCATTTCTCTAATGATCAATGATGTTAAGCTTTTTTAAATATGTTTGTTGGCTGCATAAATGTCTTCTTTTGGGAAGTGTTTGTTCATATCCTTTGCCCCTTTTTTGATGGGGTTGTTTGTTTTTTTTTTCTTGTAAATTTGTTTAAGTTCCTTGTAGATTCTGGATATCAGATGTTTGTCAGATGGGTAGATTGCAAAAATTTTCTCCCATTCTGTAGGTTGCCTCTTCACTCTGATGATAGTTTCTTTTCTGTGTAAAAGCTCTTTAGTTTAATTAGATCCCATTTGCCAATTTTGGCTTCTGTTACAATTGCTTTTGGCATTTTCATCATGAAATCTTTGCCCAGGTCTATGTCCTGAATGGTATTGCCTAGGTTTTCTTCAAAGGTTTTTGTGGTTTTGGGTTTTACATTTAAGACTTTAATCCATCTTGAGTTAATTTTTGTATAAGATATAAGGAAAGGGTCCAGTTTCAGTTTTCTGCATATGGCTAGCCAGTTTTCCCAGCACCATTTATTAAATAGGGAATCTTTTCCCCATTGCTTTTTTTTGTCTAGTTTGTCGAAGATAAGATGGTTGTAGATGTGTGGTATTATTTCTGAGGTCCCTCTTCTGTTCCATTGGTCTATATGTCTGTTTTGGTACCAGTACCATGCTGTTTTGGTTACTGTAGCCTTGTAATATAGTTTGAAGTCAAGTAGCATGATACCTCTTTGTTCTTTTTGTGTAGGATTGTCTTGGCTGTTAGGGCTCTTTTTTGGTTCCATATGACATTTAAAGTAGTTTTTTTTCTAATTTTGAGAAGACTGCCAATGGTAGTTTGATGGGAGTAGTATTGAATCTTTTAAATACTTTGGGCAGTATGGACATTTTCACGATATTGATTCTTCCTACCCATGAGGATGGAATGTTTTTCCATTTGTTTGTGTCCTCTCTTATTTCCTTAAGAAGTAGTTTGTAGTTCTCCTTGAAGAGGTCCTTCATGTCTTTTGTTAGCTGTATTCCTAGGTATTTTATTCTTTTTGTAGCAATTGTGAATGGGAATTCATTCATGATTTGACTCTCTGCTTGTCTATTGTTGGTGTATAGGAATCCTTGTGATTTTTGCACGTTGATTTTGTATCCTGAGACTTTGCTGAAGTTGCTTATCTGCTTAAGGAGTTTTTGGGCTGAGACAATGGGGTTTTCTAAATATAGAATCATGTTGTCTGCAAACAGAGATGATTTGACTTCTTCTCTTCCTATTTGAATACCTTCTTTCTCTTGCCTGATTGCCCTGGCCAGAACTTGCAATACTATGTTGAATAGGAGCGATAAGAGAGGGCATCCTTGTCTTGTGCCAGTTTTCAAAGAGAATACTTCTGGCTTTTGCCCATTCAATATGATATTGGCTGTGGGTTTGTCATAAATGGCTCTTATTATTTTGATATTTGTTCCATCAATACGTAGTTTATTGAGAGTTTTTAACATGAAGATATGTTGAATTTTATTGAAGGACTTTTCTGCATCTATTGAGATAATCATGTGGTTTTTGTCATTGATTCTGTTTATGTGATGGATTATGTTTATTCATTTGCATATGTTGAACCAGCTGTGCATCCCAGGGATGAAGCCGATTTGATCGTGGTGGATAAGCTTTTTGATGTACTGCTGGATTTGCTTTGCCGGTATTTTATTAAGATTTTTGCATCCATAACTCACCTTTATAATCACTCCTTTGTGTAGGATCTAAGAGAAGAAAGGAAAGACTTCAACCCACTCACCAGAAAGGTTCAGCCATATCTGATGTTTTGGAGGTGGCAGAGAGTGATCTCAGAGGACAAAGGAAAGGGAACAATGAGAAGGAACTCACCAAAGAAAAGGGGTGGCATAATCCAGTGGTCCGGAGTCAGTAGGTCCTGAGTGGGGAGGGGGTTAATGGATGTGGGTATTAACCCCCCACATCCTGTAATCAGCCTGCTGATTACAGGAAGTGGGCCAAACAACCTTATTTCAACAGGACCAAACAACCTGTTAGTTGAATGATCCATCAAAGAAAACAAGATAACATTTGGAACTGAGGAAGCTTTGTTCTAGGAGCCCTGGCTGAGTATACTGGAGAAGGAACACTGTTTCTCTCACTTTGCATAGGTGGCAGTGAGGGTTTTATCCGTGAATTACATTCTAAGCATGGCAGATTTTCCAGGAGAAGAAATATCTTGCATTTTAGGCAGTGCTAGTTCTGATTTCAGCGACATGGAAAGTGCAAGAGCCCCCATGTGGTGCAGGGGGGAAGGATGGCAATGAGAGGAGAGTCTCAGCCTGGAAGAGGCCTTGACCTTTAGGCCTGGACCTTTAGGATCCTGGCTCATTCTCTATGGGGGTGAGTGAGAGTGTGAAGTACTGGATGCCTAATCCTTGAGACTCAACTGAAATTGCCATTAGAAGCACTGGCTAAGACTAATGTAGAATGGGCATCCTTTCTACCACCCAATTACCCTCCACCTTCATGATAGAGACACAGGCCCAGTTTCACTGGCATGTTGCATGCGAGATTCCCCTTGTGGCCATAACAGCAGTGGCTATGAAAACAATATTTTAACCTTGGAACAGTTCTTCCATGAATCCAAGGGCCAAAGATTGGAGAGTTCTGGGTTGCTAGCCCTAGCAGCAAGCAGCAAAGACTAACAAGTGCCCCTGGAGATGTTAGAATACTCGGGTAGGGAAGCTACAAAACACTTGACTTCCTACAGTTAAACAGAAGGATAGTTTAGGAACAATAAATGTAGGATATTAATATCCATGAGACAATCTTTGTACTTAACTGGTAGGTGGAGTCCACAATGCTTGGACTTATTATGAACACTTATTATCTCATATGTTCATTCATTGACATATCCAGGAACATTTACTGAACATCTACTAGATGCTAGACACTGTGCTGTCCTCTGGGGACACATTAGAAATAAGGTAGACATGATCTCTCATTTCCCTGGTTGGAATTTGCAGTCTAGCTCTTGCATATCTCCAAGGAAACTTCACTATTTTAAAATCATCTTTTCGTTAATTTAAGGCAATGAAATCCAAGGATTTAAAAATAAAAGCCTTGCAAATCTGTGTAATAGTTAGGCATAGACACTACTTTTAGTGTGTAGAAATACTGATTTTTGCTATTGTTTCCTAAAATATGGTAGGGAGAAGGTGGAGCTCCTTTTATATTCTTGACTGTAGAATGTTCCTTCTTCTCCAAATGGGATGCTCATCTTCTCAATTTTTTTTCATGATTTCAGCATCCAGGAATGAATAGGACACCTGGCCAGCAAGTCAGATGAACTAATTCCACCCAGAAATCAAATGGATAGCAGATAGTACAGCCAAATGATCCTCCCATCCTAAAGGTTGATGTTAGATATTTCCAATTCAGGAGAGATAGGTCAAATAATTTTTCAGCTTCAGACTTTCAGAAAGAAAAATTGCTATTCCATTTTATGATAAATATGTTTGCTTAAAGTACCACCCACAACATGAAATATAGCTTGGTCCTTTGGACCCTCTTTAATGCTATTATGTACATGTCAACATCTGCCATGTCAGGCATTAATAATGAGTCAAATAAAATAAATGATTATTAGCACTTAAGACGTGTTAGATTTTGCTAGGCAATAAGAAGTTTATCAACCCTACGAAGGGATAAATAGATTATATACAGTATTGTTCAGACTTTCAAAAAAATTATAATCCTATTAGGAAGGTAAAATTAAAACACACGAAACAAAACTAAACACAAAATATAAAGAATTGTATAATGAAGTGCTGAAGCATTGGCAAGTGGTAAAGGGAATTAGGGAACATCACTAATGATTGTGATAGTCCAACAAGGCTTTACAAACTAAACGGCACTTGTACTGAGTCTTGAGAAAATGGCAAGGGTGTCATAGGTGAAAGTAAACAGGAAATTTGCAGATAGGATAAACGAAGGGGTAGGTAGTGGTATAAACTTTCTGTGTTTCTAGAGCAATAAGTAAACTGGTCTCACTGGAGGGAGAAATGAAATAAGATCACTAGAAGGGTGGATGCTTTAGGGAGGATTTGAAAGCTCAACAGAGATGTTTTAATGTGGGTAATGAGTAATAAACCATAGAAGATTCTGTTGCAGTGGAAGCACATGCTTTAATTAGTGGCTATAGAGGAACTAATCTGAAAACTATATGAGGGCTTGAAGTGAGAAAGTTGAGTCAGGGAGACCATTAGGTTACCCAGCCACTGGCCAATGGTGTCATTTCTCCACATATAAAACTTTAGGCTTATCTATAAGGGATTTGTTGGCATGAATGGATAAGGTGTAAGTTAGAAAAGAGTAACTCAATGAAAAGTCCACAGATTGGGCAAGAAAAGGGAGAGGATTAGTTTGGAAAGTGTGAGTTAGAAGGAGAAGAAAACAGGCACAACATCTACTATTTGGAAGACCCTGGTTACACAATGCTCTGTGCTGGAAAGATTATCTTGGAAATTCTGTTAATGAGCAATAATTAGAGGGCCTTAAAAGAAATTATTAGCAGGGCCCTGACTCTGAATGACCTATACCACCCTGATGAAATGTACATATTTTGAAGCAATGTTTAGAGAAAAAAAAATATTAAGGTCAGTGTAAACCCCCATATCCACAAACAGGTCATTATCTGAGATCATCTCTAGATCAAAATGTGAAAAATGCACTATGTTCAAATTAGTATGCAAAACAAAGCATCAGCGTGGAGTGAATTTATGTGATTATGCCATGAATAATTCATTAGTACAAGCAGTACAATTAGCTGCTTATAATATAATGATATAACTGTTGCATTCATGTACAATAAGCCTGACCCAAACTGTAGTAATAGCAAGACTTATTTTGAAAGCAAAAGAAAGCCCCAAATGTGTCAAATCCAAAAGCACACAATGGCATGTGTTGCTAGCTAGTGTGAAAAAAAAAAGTAGTAAAAGGACAGAACAAGTTTATGCCTAAAATTTGCTTTTTAAAAGGGTGAGATTGCTTATCTGAGCATTTTATCAAACATCAAATAAAATTGCTTTACTCAGCATTGTAATCTAATTGATATGTTTGCTAAATATATATTGACACATTTAAAAATTACTATATAAAGCATGTAGATAAACAGTGAAGTAGCTAGTTATGCTGAATGAAAAGCATTTTAACTATAGAAAAATCTCTCTCAGGCTTTCAGTAGATAGAAGTCAGGGTTAAACAGATAATCAGTTCATGGGCTGGATCAATAAGTAATGGTATCTGCAGTCTGATTCAATAGTCTTTACTTTTCAGAATACAGGTTCAATTCACTTTAAGTCCTGCTTTAATCATTTTCATGATGAAATTACATCTGTCTTGGACTTCCATTGTGCTGGTTTAGGCTAAGCTTTCCCATTGAATGGACATTCTAGGGGGTTTCCTTAGAACTTAATTCTGCTCTTGTTTAAGAACTGCCATGCTTTTACCTGTAAGAATCCAGGACAGTAATGTACTTGAACTTGGCTTTAGGTAACTTCTAGTTGATTTTGCTTCAACACTAATTAATGGACAACAGTAAAATATGTAAGTTGAAAATGGTAAACCGGAGTGATCATTTTTAAAAGATGCACCAAAAATAATACAATGTTCTTATCACTGTTCTAGTTATCCTGTTAGCGAGCCATTTTATGAAGGTGAGCCATGTTGCAGTGAGGTTTGAGGGGCTGCTTTAAGTGAAATCATGCATCTCAAGCAGGAATGCATGCTTATGTTGTTTCCCACACTAGCAGTTTCAAGTTACTCATATTTCCCAGTTACAATAAGCAGTGATACATTATTGGGCATCCTTGCACGTTTGTAACAATATACACAAAAGTAAAATGACATCAAATGAGTATTGGTGTAACGAGGCTCATCTTATGCTTTTTGTATATATGGTCTCTCTTAATTTCCATAAATACCCTCTATAAGAGACTTTCATTTCTGGCGATACAGTGGAACACACATCTTCTGAAACCAACCTATTGAGGAACATTTAACATATTGAAGAAAATACACACATATGTGCAAAACACAGCCATGCTTATATTGCTGAGTTGGCAAGAAAGTTCAAGCTAAGCCAAAATGTGAGTCCAGTGCAAAGAGTGCTAGCTGAACTAGAGGTAATTTCCAGAATTATCTGAACAGGAGCTTTGATATTAATGAACTACATGTGTTAGGAAGAGATAAAACCTAAGGCCTTCAAAGAAAGAGAACTGGGTTAGAACTTCAAATAAAGCTGGGATTCCAAAAGTTTGCTCATTTAAACGGTTGGTGAGAAACAAAATACAACCAAATAAGTATCTCTTGTAAAGGTTATCATCAAAGAAAATTGGCTTTGTTCTTTGTCTTGATGAAGGGAAAAAATAAAAACCAAAAGCAAATGTAAACTAATACACTTAGCAAAGTTGCAGTATACAAAATCAACACACAAAAATCAGTTGTATTTCTGTATGCTAACAATAAATAATTCAGAAATAAAACTAAAAATAAATTCTTTTTATAAAAGTGTTAAATATTATAAAACACTACGTGATAAATTTAACAAAGGAGATACAAGACTTGTACACTGAAAACTATAAGATATTGTGGCAACAAATTAAAGAAGACATAAATAAATGGAAAGTCATCGTGTGTTAATGGATTAAAAGACAATATTGTTAAGTTGGCAATACTATTTAAAATAATCTACAGATTCAGTACAATCCCTATCAAAGTCCCAATGATATTTTTTTGCCGAAAAAAATGCTAATGAAATTGTAAAGGGCCCTGGATAACCAAAATAATAAAAAAAGAACAAAGAGAACTTACATTTCTTGATTTTAAAACTTATTAAAAAGCTTGAATAATCAAAACATTACAGCAGGGGAACAAGGGTAAACACATAGACTAATGGAATGAAATTGGGAGTCCAGAAATAAACCTATACATCTATGCACAATTACTTTTCAGTAAGGGTGTCAAAACCATTTAATGGGGAAATATAGTTTCTTCAATAAACTGTGTTGGGACAACCAGGTATCTACATACCAAAGAATAAAGCTGTTCCTTGATTTCATATATATAAATATTAACTCAAAGCTGATTAATGACCTAAATAGAATAAAAACTATAAAACTCTTAAAAGGAAACCTTAGAAGTTTAATCGTCATAATCTTAGGCTTAACAATGCATTGTTAGATATGACGTTGAAAGCACAAACAACAAAAGCAAAAAAATAAATAAATTAGACTTCATCAAAACTGAAAATCTCTTTATGCATCAGAGCACACTACAAAGAGTGACAATACAACCTACAAAATGGGAGCAGATATTTGCAAATCATGTATCTAATAAGAGCCTATAGGCAGAATTTATAAAGAACTCTTTTAACTCAACAACAAAAGACAAACAACTCCTTTTTAAAAATGAGAAGGGACTAAAATGGCCAACTAGAAACAACTGTGGTCAGGGGCTCCCACCAAGAAGAACAAAAGCGAATGCTGCACTGACAACTGAGGCAACTGAGGTATCCAGTTTCTTTCATTGGGACTGACTAGGCAGTTGGCGCATCCCATGAAGAGCGAGGAAAAGCAGTGTGGAGCGAGGGCCCACCCGGCCACATGGAACAAGGAGAGCTCTCACCCCCAGCCAAGGCAGGCAGTGAGTAATTGTGCTACCCTGCCTGGGAAACCACACTTTTTCCATGGAT
The DNA here is from genome assembly GCF_028885655.2 of Pongo abelii. Classification (NCBI taxonomy): domain Eukaryota; kingdom Metazoa; phylum Chordata; class Mammalia; order Primates; family Hominidae; genus Pongo; species Pongo abelii. The sequence continues at coordinate 25,236,478 of NC_072007.2, read as the reverse complement.
CTGTGCAACCCACGGATCAGGAGATCCCATCATGAGCCCACACCACCAGGACCTTGCGTCCCAAAAACAGAGCTGTGCAAATTCTCAATGGTTGCTTGGCTGGAGACTACCTAAGATGACTGAGCTCCCAGGGGCATAGGCGGTCACCATCACTTCAGCGGCCTGCTGCCTAAGACTACTGAGCTCCCGAGGGTTGGGGGCGGGGGTGTGGTCACCATCACTGCCGCTGCCTGGTGCCTAAGACAACTGAGCTACCAGGGGGTGGGGTGGCTGCCATCACTGCAGCTCCAATCTGCCATTTTCCCCTGCTGGGGTGGGGTTTGGATCCAGGAGGAATTCCCCACGGTGCAGCACAGTGGTTGTGGCAGATTGTGGCAACACGGCCTCTTTAGGCTGGACCTTGAACCATCCCTTGTCACCAGGCAGGGCCTCCCTGTGAGAATTTCAGCAACTCCAGCCGGGGGTTTATGGACAGAACTCTGATCTCCCTGGCACAGAGCCCCTGGGGTGGCCACAGTCTCTGCGGCTCAGTGAACTTACTCTTTTCCCCTGCTGACTCTGAGGAATCCAGGCAGTCTGGACGAGAGGGAGTTCCCCCCAGTGCTGCGCACCTCCTCCACCAAGGGGCAGCCAAACTGCTTCGTTAAGTGGGTCCCTGATCCCATGCCTCCTGACTGGGCGAGATTCCCCAAAAGGAGTCACCAGACACCTTATACAGGAGTGTTCCCGCTGGCATCAGCTTGGTGCCCCTCTGGGACAGTGCTCCCGGAGGAAGGAGCAGGCAGCCATCGTTGCTATTCTGCCTCCACTGGTGACATCTCCAGGAATGATGGGAGGGAGCCAAGTGAATAGGGTATGGAATGGACCCCTAGCAAATGGCAGCAGCCTGACAGAAGAGGACCTGGCTGTTAAAAGAAAATCAAACAGAAAGCAATAATAACAGTATCAACAAAATGTCCTCATAAAAAATCCATCCAAAGGTCAGCAGCCTCAAAGATTGAAGCTAAACTCATGAAGATGAGAAAAAAATCAACAAAAAAATCCTGAAAACTCTAACAGCCAGAGTGCCTCTCTCCTCCAAGTGATCATAACATGTCTCCAGCAAGGGCATGGAACTGGGATGAGGCTGAAATGGATGAACTGACAGAAGTAGGCTTCAGAAGGTGGGTAATAATGAACTTTGCTGAGCTAAAGGAGCATATTCTAACCCAATGCAAAGAAGATAAGAACCATGATAAAAATTACAGGAGTTGCTAATCAGAATAACCAGTTTAGAGAGTGTATTAGGGTTCCCTAGAGGGACAGAACTAATAGGAGATATATATATATATATATATGCACACATACACACACACATATATATATACACATATATATATACACACATATATATATACACATATATATTATGTAATAGGATTATATATATGATATTATAGGATATATATAGGGAAATTTGTTAAGTATTAACTTACATGATCACAAGGTCCCACAATAGGCTATCTGCAAGCTTGAGGAGCAAGAAGAGCCAGTCCCAAAACTAAAGAACTTGAAGTCTGATGTTTGAGGGCAGGAAGCATCCAGCACAAGAGACAGATGTAGGCTGGTAGGCTAGGCCAGCCTTGCCTTTTCACATTTTTCTATGTGCTTTATGTTCACTGGCAGCTGATTAGATTGTGCTCACCAGATTAAGGGTGGGTCTGCCTTCTCCAGCCCACTGACTCAAATGTTAATATCCTTTGGCAACACTCTCACAGACACACCCAGGATCAATACTCTGCATCCTTCAATCCAATCAAGTTGACGCTCAGTACTAACCATCATAGAGAGGAACATACATGACCTGAGGGAGCAGTAAAACACAACACGAGAACTTCACAATGCAACTGCAAGTATCAATAGCCGAATAGACCAAGCAGCGGAAAGAATTTCAGAGCCTGAAGAACATCTTGCTGAAATAAAGACAGGCAGACAAGATTAGAGAAAAAAGAATACAAAGGAACAAACAAAACCTCTCAGAACTATAGGATTATGTAAAAAGACTAAACCTATGACTGATTGGAGTACCTGAAAGAGATGGGGAGAATGGAGGAACCAAGTTGGAAAACATACTTCAGCATATCATTCAGGAGAAATTTCCCAACCTAGAAATACAGGCCAACATTCAAATTCAGGAAATCCAGAGAACCACAGTAAGATACTCCATGAGAAGATCAACCCGCAAACACATAATCATCACATTCTTCAAGGTAAAAATGAAGGAAAAAATGTTAAGGGAAGCCAGAGTGAAAGATCAGGTCACCTACAAAGGGAAGCCCATCAGAATCATAGCAGACCTCTCAGCATAAACCCTGCAAGCCAGAAAAGATTGGGGGGTCAATATTCAACATTCTTTTTTTTTTTTTTTTTTTTTTTTCAGATGTATCAATTTTGGTATTTTTTTATTTTGATTTTAAATAAATTCAGCAAACCTCATTATTATTTTTAATCTCACTTAGTTTTTTATTATTATTATTATTATTATTATTATACTTTAGGTTTTATGGTACATGTGCGCAATGTGCAGGTAAGTTACATATGTATACATGTGCCATGCTGGTGCGCTGCACCCACCAACTCGTCATCTAGCATTAGGTATATCTTCCAATGCTATCCCTCCCCCCTCCCCCCACCCCACAACAGTCCCCAGAGTGTGATGTTCCCCTTCCTGTGTCCATGTGTTCTCATTGTTCAATTCCCACCTATGAGTGAGAATATGCGGTGTTTGGTTTTTTGTTCTTGCGATAGTTTACTGAGAATGATGATTTCCAATTTCATCCATGTCCCTACAAAGGACGTGAACTCATCATTTTTTATGGCTGCATAGTATTCCATGGTGTATATGTGCCACATTTTCTTAATCCAGTCTATCATTGTTGGACATTTGGGTTGGTTCCAAGTCTTTGCTATTGTGAATAATGCCGCAATAAACATACGTGTGCATGTGTCTTTATAGCAGCATGATTTATAGTCCTTTGGGTATATACCCAGTAATGGGATGGCTGGGTCGAATGGAATTTCTAGTTCTAGATCCCTGAGGAATCGCCACACTGACTTCCACAAGGGCTGAACTAGTTTACAGTCCCACCAACAGTGTAAAAGTGTTCCTGTTTCTCCAAATCCTCTCCAGCACCTGTTGTTTCCTGACTTTTTAATGATTGCCATTCTAACTGGTGTGAGATGGTATCTCATTGTGGTTTTGATTTGCATTTCTATGATGGCCAGTGATGGTGAGCATTTTTTCATGTGTTTTTTGGCTGCATAAATGTCTTCTTTTGAGAAGTGTCTGTTCATGTCCTTCGCCCACTTTTTGATGGGGTTGTTTGTTTTTTTCTTGTAAATTTGTTGGAGTTCATTGTAGATTCTGGATATTAGCCCTTTGTCAGATGAGTAGGTTGCAAAAATTTTCTCCCATTTTGTAGGTTGCCTGTTCACTCTGATGGTAGTTTCTTTTGCTGTGCAGAAGCTCTTGAGTTTAATTAGATCCCATTTGTCAATTTTGGCTTTTGTTGCCATTGCTTTTGGTGTTTTAGACATGAAGTCCTTGCCCATGCCTATGTCCTGAATGTTAATGCCTAGGTTTTCTTCTAGGGTTTTTATGGTTTTAGGTCTAACATTTAAGTCTTTAATCCATCTTGAATTGATTTTTGTATAAGGTGTAAGGAAGGGATCCAGTTTCAGCTTTCTACATATGGCTAGCCAGTTTTCCCAGCACCATTTATTAAATAGGGAATCCTTTCCCCATTTCTTGTTTTTGTCAGGTTTGTCAAAGATCAGATACTTGTAGATATGTGGCATTATTTCTGACGGCTCTGTTCTGTTCCATTGATCTATATCTCTGTTTTGGTACCAGTACCATGCTGTTTTGGTTACTGTAGCCTTGTAGTATAGTTTGAAGTCAGGTAGTGTGATGCCTCCAGCTTTGTTCTTTTGGCTTAGGATTGACTTGGCGATGCGGGCTTTTTTTTGGTTCCATATGAACTTTAAAGTAGTTTTTTCCAATTCTGTGAAGAAAGTCATTGGTAGCTTGATGGGGATGGCATTGAATCTGTAAATTACCTTGGGCAGTATGGCCATTTTCACGATATTGATTCTTCCTACCCATGAGCATGGAATGTTCTTCCATTTGTTTGTATCCTCTTTTATTTCCTTGAGCAGTGGTTTGTAGTTCTCCTTGAAGAGGTCTTTCACATCCCTTGTAAGTTGGATTCCTAGGTATTTTATTCTCTTTGAAGCAATTGTGAATGGGAGTTCACTCATGATTTGGCTCTCTGTTTGTCTGTTATTGATGTATAAGAATGCTTGTGATTTTTGCACATTGATTTTGTATCCTGAGACTTTGCTGAAGTTGCTTATCAGCTTAAGGAGATTTTGGGCTGAGACAATGGGGTTTTCTAGATATACAATCATGTCATCTGCAAACAGGGACAATTTGACTTCCTCTTTTCCTAATTGAATACCCTTTATTTCCTTCTCCTGCCTAATTGCCCTGGCCAGAACTTCCAACACTATGTTGAATAGAAGTGGTGAGAGAGGGCATCCCTGTCTTGTGCCAGTTTTCAAAGGGAATGCTTCCAGTTTTTGCCCATTCAGTATGATATTGGCTGTGGGTTTGTCATAAATAGCTCTTATTATTTTGAGATACGTCCCATCAATTCCTAATTTATTGAGAGTTTTTAGCATGAAGGGTTGTTGAATTTTGTCAAAGGCCTTTTCTGCATCTATTGAGATAATCATGTGGTTTTTGTCTTTGGTTCTGTTTATATGCTGGATTACATTTATTGATTTGCATATATTGAACCAGCCTTGCATCCCAGGGATGAAGCCCACTTGATCATGGAAAGAAAAAAATTTCCAACTCAGAATTTCATATCTGGCCAAATTAAGCTTTGTAAGTGAAGGAGAAATAAAATCCTTTTCAGACAAGCAAATGCTGAGGAAATTCATTACCACCAGGCCTGCCTTGCAAGAGCTCCTGAAGGAAGCACTAAATATGGAAAGAACAAACTGTTACCAGACACTACAAAAACACACTGAAGTACACAGACTAATGATACTATGAAGCAACTACATCAACAAGTCTGCAAAATAACCCCTAGCATCATGATGACAGGATCAAATTCACACATAACAATATTAACCTTAAGTGTAAATGGGATAAATGCTCCAATTAAAAGACATAGAGTAGCAAGCTGGATAAGGAGTCAAGACCCATTGGTGTGCTATGTTCAAGAGAGCCATCTCACATGCAAAAACACACATAGGCTCAAAATAAAGGGATGGAGGAAAATCTACCAAGCAATTGGAGAGCAGAAAAAGCAGGAGTTGCAATCCTAGTTTCTGACAAAATGGACTTTAAATGAACACAGATCAAATAAGACAAAGAAGGGCATTACATGATAAAGGTTTCAATTCAACAAGAAGAGCTAACTATCCTAAATATATATGTGCCCAGCACAGGAGCACCCAGATTCATAAAACAAGTTCTTGGAGACCTGCAAAGAAACTTAGACTCCCACACAATAATAGTGGGAGACTTTAACACCTCACTGTTAATAATTGACAGATCATTGAGACAGAAAATTAACAAAGATATTCAGGACTTCAACTCAGCTCTGGATCAAGTCAGTCTGATAGATATCTACATAACTTTCCACCCCCCAAAAAACAGAATATACATTCTTATTGGTGCCACATGGCACTTAATCTAAAATCAGTCACATAATTGGAAGTAAAACACTCCTCAGCCAGCGCAAAAGAACTAAAATCAAAACAAGCGGTCTCTCAGACCACAGTGCAATCAAGTTTGAACTCAAGATTAAGAAACTCACTCAAAATCACACAACTACATGAAAACCGAAAACCTGGTCCTGAGTTACTCCTGGGTAAATAATGAAATTAAGGCAGAAATCAAGAAGTTTTTTGAAAGCAATGGGAACACAGAGACAATATACCAGAATCCCTAGAACATTGCTAAAGTAGTGTGAAGAGGGAAATTTATAGCACTAAATGTCCACATAAAAAATCTAGAGAGATCTCAAATTGACATCCTAACATCACAACTAAAATAACTAGAGAACCAAGAGCAAACAAACCTCAAAGCTAGCATAAGAGAAGAAATAACCAAGATCAGAGCAGAACTGAAGTAGATAGAGACAAGAAGAACCTTTCAAAAAAAAAAAAATCAATGAATCCAGAAGCTGGTTTTCTGAAACAATGAATGAAATACACAGACCACTAGATGGACTAGCAAAGAAGAAAAGAGAGAAGAATCAAATAGACACTATAAAAAAGATAAAGGGGATATCACCGTGGACCCCACAGAAACACAAGCAAACATCAGAGAATACTACAAACACCTCTATGCAAACAAACTAGAAAATCTAGAAGAAATGGGTAAGTTCCTGGACACATACACCCTCACATGACCAAACAAGGAAAGAGTTAAATTCGTGAATAGACAAACAACAAGTTCTGAAACTGAGACAGTAATAAAGCCTACCAACCAAAAAAAAGCCCAAGACCAGATGAATTTACAGCTGAATTCTACCAGAGGTAAAAAGAGGAGCTGGTACCATTTCTTCTAAAACTATTCCAAAGTTTTGGAGACTTCTCCCTAACTCATTTTATGAGGCCAGCATCATCCTGATACCAAAACCTGGCAGAGATACAATAAAAAAAGAAAACTTCAGGCCAATATCACTGATGAACATCACCACAAAAATCCTCAGTAAAATACTGGCAAACCAAATTCAGCAGCACATGAAAAAGCTTAGCCACCACAATCAAGTTGGCTTCATCCCTGGGATGCAAGGCTGGTTAAATATACACAAATCAATAAACGATTCATGACATAAACAGAGCTAAACACAAAAACTTCATGATTATCTCACTATACACAGAAAAGGCCTTCAATAAAATTCAACATTCCTTCATGTTAAAAACTCTCCATAAACTAGGTATTGATGGAACATACCTCAAAATAATAAGAGGCATTTATGACAAACCCACAGCCAATATTATACTGAGTGGGCAAGAGCTGGAAGCAAAATCAGCACAAGACAAGGATGCCCTATCTCAACACTCCAATTCAACATAGTATTGGAAGTTCTGGCCAGGGCAATCAGGCAAGAGAAAGAAATAAAAAGTATTCCAATAGAAAGAGTAGAAGTCAAACTCTCTCTGTTTGCAGATGACATGATCCTATATCTAGAAAACCCCATTGTCTCTGCCCAAAAGCTTCTAAATTTGATAAGCCACTTCAGCGAAGTCTCAAGATAAAAAATCAATGTGTAAAAATTATAAACATTCCTATACACCAACAATAGACCAGCAGAAAGCCAAATCATGCATGAATTCCCATTTACAATTGCTATAAAGAAAACAAAATACCTAGGAACATAGCTAACAGCGGAAGTGAAGGACTGCTTCAAGGAGAACTACAAACACTGCTCAAGGACATCAGAGAGGACACAAACGAATGGAAAAACATTCCATGTTCCCAAATAGGAAGAATCAATATCATGAAAATGACTATACTGCCCAAAGTAATTTATAGATTCAATGCTATTCCTATTAAATTACCATCAACATTCTTCACAGAACTAGAAAAAAAAACTACTTTAAAAATCATATGGCACCAAAAAGAGCCTGTATAGCCAAGACAATCCTAATCAAAAAGAAAAAGCTGGAAGCATCATGCTAACTGACTTCAACTATACTACAAGGCCACATTAACCAAAACAGCATAGTACTGGCACAAAAACAGAAACAGAGCAATGCAACAGAGTAAAGAACTCAGAAATAATACTGTGTGTCTACAGCCATCTGAGCTTTGATAAACCTGACAAAAACAAGCAATGGGGAAAGGATTGCCTACTTAATAAATGAAGCTGGGATGCTAGTCATATGCAGAAAATGGAAACTGGATCCCTTCCTAACATCTTATACAAAAATCAACTCAAAATGCATTAAAGACTTAAATGTAAAATCCCAAACTATAAAAACCCTAGAAGAAAATCCAGGCTATATCATTCAGGACATAGGCATGGGCAAAGATTTCATGATGAAAATGTCAAAAGCATTTGCAAACAGAAGCAAAAATTGACAAATGGGATCTAATTAAACTAAAGAGCTCTACACAACACCAACAACAAAACTATCATCAGAGTGAACAGACAACCTACGGAGTGGGAGAAAACTTTTGCAATCTATTCATTTGATGTAGGTCTAGTATCCAGAATCTACAAGAAACTTAAACAAATTTACAGGAAAAAAACAAACAAGTCCATCAAAAAGTGGGCAAAGGACATGAACAAACACTTCTCAAAATAAGACATTTATGTGGCCCACAAACATATAAAAAAAAAAGCTGAACATCACTGATCACTAGGGAAATGCAAGTCAAAACCACAATGAGATACCACCTCATGCCAGTCAGAATGGTGATTATTAAAAAGTCAAGAAACAACAGATACTGGCGAGGCTGTGGAGAAATAGAAACACTTTCACACTGTTGGTGGGAATGCAAATTAGCTCAACCATTGTGGAAGACAGTGTGGTGATTCCTCAAGGATCTAGAACCAGAAATATCATTTGACCCAACAATCCCCTTACTGGGTATATAAGCAAAGGAATATAAATCATTCTATTATAAAGATGCATGCATGCTTATGTTCATTGCAGCACTATTCACAATAGCAAAGACATGGAATCAACCCATGCATGTCAATGATAGACTGGATAAAGAAAATGTTGTACATATACACCATGGAATACTCTGCAGCCATAAAGAGGAAGGAGATCATGTCCTTTGCAGGGACATAGATGGAGCTGGAAGCCATTATCTTCAGCAAGCTAATGCAGGAACAGAAAACCAAGCACTAAGGCACCACATGTTCTCACTTTTAAGTGGGAGCTGAACAATGAGAACACATGGAGATATGGAGAACAACACACACTAGGGCCCGTTGAGGAGGGATGAGGGAGGGAGAGCATCAGGAAAAATAGCTAATGCATGCTGGGCTTAATATCTGGGTGATGGGTTGATAGGTGGAGCAAGCCACCATGGCACACATTTACCTGTGTAACAAACCTGCAGGTCCTGCACATGAATCCCGGAACTTAAAATAAAATAAAAAACGAGCAAACAACTTAAATGGATATTTCTCCAGACAAGTTGTCCAGATGGCCAATAAGCACATGGAAAGTTTCTCAACATCATTATTTATGAGGGAAATGCAAATCAAAACCACAATGAGATACCACTTCACATCTGCTAGAATGGCTACACACAAACAAAATAAAATGGAAAATAACCTCTGTGGACAAGGATGTGGAGAGATTGGAACTCTCATACATTGCTGGTGGGTATGTAAAATGGTACAACCCACAGTGGAAAACAGTTTTGGGGTTCCTTAAAAAGTTAAACATAGATTTACTACATGATCACAGTTCCATTCTTAGGTGTATACCTAAAAGTACTGAAAACAGATATTCAAACAAAGACTTGAACATGAATGTTCACAGCATCACTATTCACAGTAGTCAAAAGATATAAAAAACCCAAATTTCAATCAATGGAACGGCCAAGCAAAATGTAATATGTGCGTACAGTGGAATTTAGCCATGCAAAGGAATAAAATACTGATAATGCTACAACATGGATGAACCTGGAAAGTATATTAAATGAAAGAAGCTAGAAATCAGACATCATATTTTATATGATTCCATTTGTATAACATATATAGAACAGGTATGTCTATAAAGAGAGAAAGAGCACATCTGTGTTTGCCAGGGGATAGGTAGTTGGGTAATGGGAAGTAACTGTTTAGTGTGTGTATTAGTCCATTCTCAAGCTGCTAATAAAGACATACCAAAGACTGGGTTATTTATAAAGGAAAGATGTTTAATTGACTCAGTTCTTTATGGTTGGCTAGGCCTCAGGAAACTTACAATCATGGCAGAAGGGGAAGCAAACATGTCCTTCTTCACATGGTAGCAGCAAGGAGAAGTACCAAGCAAAAGCGGGGAAAGCCCTTTATAAAACCATCAGATCTTCTGAGAACTCACTCACTATGACAAGAACAGCAAGAGGGTAACTTCTCCCCTGATTAATTTACCTTCCACCAGGTCCCTTCCATGACACATGGGGATTATGGGAATGACAATTCAAGATGAGATTTGGGTGGGGACACAGCCAAACCATATCAGTGGGTTTGGGATTTCCTTTTGGGGTGATGAAAATATTTTTAAACTAGATAGAAGTGATGGTTCCACAACATTGTGAAGATAATAAATGCTACTGAATGTACAGTTTAAAATGGCTAGTTTTATGTTATGTAAATTTTACCTCATCTTATAAACAAACAAAAAAATACACCCACTGGGAATATATCAGTATAAACAGGGCCTAATGTGGGATTGTGCTCCAAATTTATATCACCCCCTGACTGGTAGTGCTAGTTGATGAATGCCATAAGAAAATGCACATATTTTTGGAGGAATACACTCTTAATCTAAGACTCAGAATAGCCTCACAGAAAAAGTTTCATCAAGCCTAAACTCACAACAACAAAAATAACAAAACACAATGGAAAATAACATACTGAGACCAAGAAAGAGGATAAACAACAAAGAATACAAAGAAAAGAATCAGATCCATTAAGACTTCAGATATTGAAATTATTGAATTTAGAATATAAAAAGTAAGAATACTCTTTTTTCTTTTAAAATTTTAAAATCTGTACTAAATTTTTAAATCTCTACTGTTTTTCTTTTAAAATTTTAAAATTTGTAAATCTCTACTAAATTTTTTAAATTTTAAAAGAAAAAAAAGAAAGGCATCAAATGTGTGAGGAAGGCATAAGACTGGAGACTGATCATGCAGAATTGCTAAAAAATTTTAAAAACAGAACTTACAGAAGTAAAAAATATAATTATTGAGATTGAAAGCTCAATGGTAGAGTATCAGATACAGCTGAGGAGAGAATTTACAACTGGAAAATACAGCAGAAGAAATGACTCAACATAACATGGGTAAATATTTGGAAAACATGAAATAGAGGTTAAGGGACATTAGAGTAAAGTTAGAAGGTCTGGCTTATTGCTTAGAATTTCACAAGAGAATATAAAGAATGGAGAAAAGTCAGTATGGGGAAAAAAATGGCTAAAGGCTTCCCAATATTGGTGGCAGACAAGAATACATCAGAAGACCCCAGTGAAATATAAGTAGGTAGCAACAAAAAAACACACACCTGAACACACCTTAGTGAAATTTCAGCCCACCAAAAACAAAGCAAATATGAAATAACTACAAAGGAATGAAAGCAGCTAAAATGGAAGCCAGAAGATGATGAAAAATGTCTTCAAAGAGCCAAGAGAAAATGACTATCAAATAGTTATATACTAGGTGAAACTACTTGAAATAAGGCCATTATCAGATAAACAAAAGTTAAGTTTTTAGGAGCAAATCTTCACTAAAGGCTATTGTAAAGACTGTACTTCAGTAAAAAAGGAAAATATACAAGAAGAAATGTGATGCTTTTAAAAAGCCCAATAATAATGCTGGGCAGTGTGGCTCATGCCTGTAATCCCAGCACTTTAGGAGGCTGAGATGGGTGGATCACCTGAGGTTGGGAGTTCAAGACCAGCCTGACTAACATGGAAAAACCCCATCTCTACTAAAAATACAAAATTAGCAAGGCATGGTGGTTCATGCCTGTAATCCCAGCTACTCGGGAGGCTGAGGCGGGAGAATCGCTTGAACCCGGGAGGCAGATGTTTCAGAGAGCCGAGATTGTGCCATTGCACTCCAGCCTGGGCAACAAGAGCAAAAATCCATCTCAAAAAAAAAAAAAAAAAGCCCAATAATGTAGAAAATACTGTATTTATTTAATTTAGAAAACTGAAGTTTGGAGTATTTCCCCAAATCTAGAAATAGTAATTGAGAGTCAGTGTTAATATCCTGTTCTGTATGACTCAAAGCATGTATTCTCTTATAATACATATATAAAATACTTGACCCAGCTGCATAGGTTTGCTTGGGCTGCCATAACAAAATATAGTAGACTGGGTGACTTAAACAATAAATCTTTATTTTTTCATGATGCTGGAGGCTGGGAAGTCCAAGATCAAGGTGCTGGCTGATTCTGTTTTTTGTAAGGGCTCTCTTCCTGGCCTGCTGATGGCCCCCTTCTTGGTGCGTTTTATACTGGAGATTAGAGTTTCAACATATGAATTTAGGGAGGACATATTTCAATCCACAGCGTCATCCATCCACATTTTTTAAATTCCTGAAAGTTAGTTATAAACCCGATGATTGAATTCACTCTAATTCTCTCATATTTAAATGGAAAATTTTGTGCAAATTATTCCTTAGTCTCCATACCAAATTCCTTTGCAACCCATGTTTTCCCTGCTGTGTATCAGGAAGCTAACCCCTACTGAATCTTTACTGACAGGTTACAGCTGATATTTTGCCACAGGATGTACTGGCAGGAGTTGACTGAGTTGCAATGAAGTAAAGCCAGGGTATTTATTCTCTGCTGCCCTGTGGCTTCGCACCACGTCTTGGGCAGCTGCTGCATTTCTCCAAAACTACAGCTCCAACTGGGCAGCCCCTCCTCTGTGCTTCCAGTTCTCACTGGGTTCTGTTAATGTTATTTCTTCTCATTGTCCCTTCAGCCCAAGAGGTTGTAATGTTGCTAGTCCCTGGGTAAACTATTTATTTGCTCCTAAAACTCTGCCTATACCTTTTTAGAGTCCTACTATTAGCATATCTTCACTTAAACCATATTAAGGGTGAATCCTATTTCTTACTGGGACCCAGAACCTAACAGGCCTTGCTTACATATTGCATTTAAATTAAATCTCAGGTTTATGGTACTTACATGCCATTCTACATTTGTATTTCAGAAAATATATATGTACATAGACATCCATTTCATTTAGGGAGAGAAAAAGGAAAAGGATAAAGTAAGATGTCAGAAGGAATGAAAGGGACCTTGCAAAACTACATAGAGAAATCGTCCCTTATGCCTTTAGAAAAACCTCACATTACCAAAGGGTCTCTGGCAAAGAAGCCATACAGAAAAAAATGCCCTTTTGTCTTCTTACACATAAGTTGAACATCATTACCCAAGTATTGTCCATTCCTTTAAGGGAAAGGTTATAAGAGGGAATTGTTCTTTTTCTTTATGATTTTTTTTTCATTTTTTTCCCTTGGAATGAGAATAATTAGAAATTTTCAATACTTTAGTTTAAAATAGGTCATTTCCCTTTCACATTGTCAGGAAAGTCGTACTTCCCTAAATTGGGTGATTGGGTGTATTTAGGGAGTTCCTCTACGCAGTGTAGCTGAGTTTCAAAATCAGTGTCATTCTCGGTGTTTGAAATGTATAGTGGAAATCTGTTGGGATTGCTTTGTAAATGCAGAGCTAGGTCAGGTGAAGCCCAAAGGCAGTAGGCCAGAGTGGGCCCCAGGAATACCTCCAGCAGAGAAGCAATTCAAATGGACAATGAACAGGTGCAGGCAGGTTCAGATGCTGTGATAGAAAGGTCAAGAAAGGGGATCTGAAGAGAGGAGAAAAAGGACAGAGAAGGAACTTTTCTATGGTGGCAGGCCTTGTAGCTGGGACTAACAATCTGAGAGAAACTCTTTTTTCACATACTAGACAAATTCACCAAGAGTATAGGAAGTTGCCTAAGAAAGAATGGCTCTGAACTTCTGCTAATTCATTGAAAATAAATTTATGCTATTCATATAATATAGGTAGATTTTATCCTTAAATTTTCCAGTGGTATTTTAGATGTCCCAACAATGTGTGCCACTGTGAAAGGCCAAAGTCAGAGAGAACAGTGAGTCACTGAGATAAGTTTTTTGTCCCCTGGGTCTTTAAGGGGGTGATTACTCAAAAGCAAAGCCAAATTTAATAGCAAGGACTTCCAGGGTAGTGTTCCAACCCTGGCTTATTCTCTATTAAACACCTTGAAAATTAAAAGCATGACTTTGTCACTTGGTATTCCCAATGCCCAGAACAAATGTCCTGTAATAGGTAAACGTGGATGCTTGTTGACTGATTGCAGAAACACTCACATGTCTGACTCCTTCTGTCCTTGTGCTCCTAGACGCACCTTAGCAATAATGGACACAAGGGCCTTGCCTGGACCACCCACCTGGTTTGGGCCATGCCAGCCGCTCAGCTGCAGTGTGTGGTTGCTCAAGTTTAGCTACAAGGCCATATAAGAGTCCTTCCAAGAGGAGGATAGGGCGAACTTTCCAGCTAGAGTTTGACCTAAGGAAGGATTTCAAAATTTACCCCTGCAATGCTTTAACAGCATTAAAGTCAAATGGAGGCTTTTCATATGGTGAAATCCACAGTAGCTCTCTGTGGTATGTAGGGCTACCAGCCAGATATACCTGAAAGCAAGCGTTTGCCTTGCTCTCTCTCTCTGCCACAGAACGATGATATAGGGATAACAAAGGGAAATACCAGGGAATGTCAAGTCAAACAAATCGTAGATCTTCTCTGGCGGCTTCTTTGACCTTGTTCTGAGGTAAGTCACACCAGCAGGAGGGGCATTCAGGATAAGCGTGTTTGTCATTTGAGGCTTCTATCTGCTCCAAAAGGAACTCTAAATCTTCCTTATGAAGGCACTGACATTTAGTTTGGCACATTTTCAGATACTAGAAAAAGAACCATGACTTGACAAAAAAAAAAAAAAAAAAGTTTGGTTAATACAAAGCAGAAGAGGCAATTATTTCAAGCCATTTAGAGAATAATTTGAACATAAATGTGCAAATATATAAGTTTTTAGGTACCGAGATTTCTTTTTTTTTTCCTGTCAGTGAACACCACGTACATCAAGGAAGATAATTACAACTTTTTCAAGTCTTCTAAAATCGAGTAAGTTTTCTTTTTTTTTTCCTTTGCAGTATCCAGGGATTTTGTTTGTTTGTTTATTGCCACATACAGTTTCTGTTTCAAGGTCTAAGAGCATCATATCAAGCTTTATCACATCTGAAGTTGAAGGGAGTAGTTCTTGCAGACAATCTATAGCATCCATTTAAGAACAGATAGAAGTCTTAAATTGGGCACATGTTTATCTGATGAACCTCACTGTTTTTGTTCCAAGTTTCAGTTAAATCTCATCTGAGGGAGCAAACCTATTTGTTGATTTGATGGGGGTTTTATACTCTTTTATGTGACAAAATAACCCAGAGAGTCTCACAACTTAAATGTAAGGGATTCAGAAAGCCTGGAGATACAAAAACGTTTTCCAAAATAGATGTGCAGTTTGTACCTGTTTATGTACTTGCTGAGTATTTTGCTTTCTTCTTTGTTTTCAAAGGGACACCTAATTCTATGTTCCCACCCTTTTCTTTCTTCTCCAACTTGTACATTCTGTAACTTGTATTGTCTTGACATTTTGAGGCAATATTCCATCCCCCCAAGTCTTTGATATCATTTTACTCATAAAAACTAGCCCATGAATGAAATCAGAAGAGGAAAGTTCATTTTTGTAATTCCAGCAATGAGACATCTTACACATTCATTACCACCCAAGTATCAGTTATTTGAAGGCAGATTTAAAAAAAGGCCTGATGTCAGAAACATCAGTATGTCATGCCCAAATCATATGGAGTCTCTTGAACTCAAAGGGGAAAAAAAAGGCAGCCTGCTTTTAGACCTTCTGCTTTCCTTATTAACTTTGACCTTAGCTATTTCTCAATCAGCTGCTTACACATCCATTTTATACACTAGAGGTGTAGAAAATTTCATAAGAAAAGCAACCAGCATAAAAATGACTTTTTAAAGAAAGTTCAGTAACCTCCATATAGATCGAATATGACATGTTCAAGTCACTGACTTCATTTATTAAACGCACTTCCCTGACATGTTAAATAACTCTTTCTTCTAAGTGCAAAGGGTTTGTGTGGCTCCTCCTGCCCCTCTCTTCCCATCTCCATGATTTATGATGTTCTCCTGACAGGCTTCATATGTCTAGGGCCCATTAGGTAGGAAGATAGCTTTGCCTCTGGGTGAGTCCTGCAGTCATCCCGGGGTGAGCATTACTGTTTGGCAGTCTCCCTGGAAGTTTACGGAGGAACAAACAAAACAGAGAATCACCCGGAATAGAGGTTTTAGGGAGAGATGGCCCCTGTTTGTGAAATAAGCTTTAGAGTTTTGTTTCTGTGTAAACTTTTTTTTTTTTTTTTTTTGAGACAGAGTTTTACTCTTGTTGCCCAGGCTGGAGTGCAGTGGTGCCATCTCGGCTTACTGCAACCTCTGCCTCCCGAGTTCAAGCAATTCTTCTGCCTCAGCCTCCTGAGTAGCTGGGATTACAGGCTCCTGCCACCATGCCCGGGTAATTTTTTGTATTTTTAGTAGAGATGGGGTTTCATCAGGTTGGGCAGGCTGGTCTCGAATACCTGACCTCAGGTGATCCACCCGCCTTGGCCTCCCAAAGTGCAAGGATTCCCACACCCAGCCAACTTTTATTATTATTATTTTTGTTGTATAAATCCACAATGTTCTCTTTTTTAAGAGAATGTAGAACTGGGAAAAAGATGACATTAAGAAGCTGGCTCAACTGTTCAAAAAAAATTTGGGAAAAAAGTGGAGCTGCCTAAATTGTAAATTGGGGCTACTTGTCAGAACCTTGAGGACTGAAAAGTACATCTTGAATTAAAATATGGTCTTGTGCCTGTGAATCAGTAAAGGATGTTTATAGATGTGAAATGTTCTAATGTTGTCTGGAAACAGCTGCTAATCTTGGATGAGTATCAGGTGTGTGTGTATAAAATAGACCTCCACACACACAGAAAACTGAAGCTGCTAGGAAGGATCAACTGTAAGTTAAGTACATGAATAATTCAAGGTGCCTATCTTTTCTAAACTTCTTTCCTGTAGATTTTGATGTCTGAGAATACTTGGGAACACTACCACCACTTCTCTGAGAATTGTTACTTAGGGCTGATGTTTAAGATGGGAATACTCAGATAGATTAAGATTTAGTCCGCAAGTATTTTGCATGAATTCCTTTAAAATGGGGTTGCAAATTTTTTAGTCTTTTCTCTTTCCTTTGAATGGACTTTATTACTAGATCAAGAGCTGCCAACAGCTAGGCCCAGTGAAATGTGGAAATCACTCATGTCTTCCTACCTTGTAATAAGGTGAGGTTTCTGAATACCTTTTAGTTAAAGGAATAATAATAGTTCTTAAAAACATAAAAATACTAGTTACTGATTGTTACCTGTCCCGAGGCCTAGTTGCTAACACATTGTCATGATGAAAGAGCTCAGATCAAATCTAAATTTTGTGTTAGAAGTCCATTGCTGTATTAATCATCTGAAATAAAAATGTCACAGTTATGATTCTTTGGAAACTGCTGCACTTAACTTCCAAACTGTTGCTTTTTAAAAGGCTAATTCGGGGTTGGGTACATTAATGTCAATGTCCTATAAAACTGCCAGCTAAAAAAAATGTCAGCAGAGACATTTTTTCTAGCCGATGTCAGCACAAAAGGGTGCCTCAGTTGTTTCATCTCCAAACAGCTGCATGCTTTCATTGACATTTGGTGACCTTTCTTTGTGCACCCGGCCTAACCTCTTAGGTTGTTTCCTGGCCTCCCTTCTGTGACCTTTGACCAAGGCCAACCTTTAGCTGGAGAATGTGACATTTTGTTCTCCTCTGGCTGACATGTGATGCTCTCATTATTCAAAGGTATGTGAAAATAATGACCCCAAGTGACCTTTGAGTTTCCTTTCATTTATTGGTTGTTTTTGGTGCTTGTTCAGCATGTACTCGCCTAGGTGAAGGGAGGGGGGTGAAAGTGAGGGTTGGGGTAGCCTTAGACAGCCCATATCTCATTTTATTTCATTTCTAATCTCTTTCCTTCCAGACATGCTACTTTACTGTTTATGACTAAACCTTATTGTTTTCTGTATACTGATCAAGGGACAAATTTGACCTGTGAATAATGAGTCTTTTTGAAATTTAAGAAATTTGGTTTAGTGAGTGAAGCTCGTTGTGTGTTTCTATCTTCTTCCTATCAAGGACATGTCTGCATTTCTGAATATAATTTTCCATCTAGTAATGGTAACTCTTTTATATTTAGAAAATGAATAACATATAGAATGGTTGTAATATGCGACAAAAAACTAAAAAGTTTGTCATTCATGTTTTATTTATATAATTCGGTTGATATTTGAAAGAGTGCCTGTCTAAAAAATAATTTGCATATTTTATCACATAGTTATAATAAACTTGGTTATGCTTATAGATTTAATGTTACATTAATTTAAATCTGTATGTATATTAATATAGAAATGTGTACAGTGGGTCCGAACTATGAATAAGGAAAATTAAATTTAAGCACTGATAAAATAATGGTCATAAATTGCTTAAGTTAGATTTGGCATTTCAGAAACAAATTAGAGGACATTTATCTATAAGAATTTAGAGATATTTAAAATTATATTTCTCTCAAAGTATTTCACTAATTTGTGACATCTGAGACAAAGCATATATCCATTTAAAAAATAACAAAGCAAGGAATTATCATGCTCTTTATATAACATATATCTGCATGTATTTTGCTCCTAGTCAGTTCTCTTCTCTAAGGTATTTACCTCTAGAATAGATCCAGCTGCTGTGGAAAATTAAGGGTAAGAGTTTAGATTGCTTGGCCAAAATTTAAGCGTGGTCATTAACTCCGGGATTTCATAACTTTCCAAGGCAAGCTGTTTAGGTGCTGATGATGAGTGACTAGAGAATTATTAAAAGTACAGTAACAATTACAGTCTTCAGTAAAACACAGGGCCCTCTATCTAGACACATTCAGATAAAGAAAATGCCATCATTCCTGAATTATGGTATCCTCTAATTTAATATCCAGATACTAGAAGAAACTATAATTACACCATTTTACCAAACTGTTATTTATTTTTTAGTACAGTAAAAAATGAGACCTTTAATCCCATGGTGCATTTTCTACTTATGATTCAGTCCAGTGGTTAAGCCTGAATTTAAGAAACTTTGACACAGTGCATTACTTTCCTCCAAAAGACCTAACATAAAACTATCCCTTCTCATTTCTGAATTCATGTGATTAATTTCAAAAAGGACACAAGAGAGGTAGGTGCTTTAAGAAACAGGTTGTCTCAAGCCTGAACAATACCTGCCAATCAACCACCTCCGATGCAGGGTGCCATTTTCCTGGAGAATGCATGCTTTTATTTCTAATTTGCAAAAGGATGGCATATGGGCTCTGCATTCAACAAATATTTGATGGTTAATTTATAGAGAGAAATCTACTAGACACATGGAGATAATATGAATCAGACATGGGTCTGGCCTTCAAGAAAGATGCAATCTGGTAGAACAAAAAATCTTTATAACACACTGAAACTTCTAAGTACCACAAGAAAAAAAATTCCTATAGTTCCATGAATAATAAAGAACTGCAACTTAAATCAACATGTTTTACCTATTTTTATAGCTCTATTTAAAGCATTCTAAAATTCCGTTCACAGATAAGTTTTTGATGTATCTGTAAAATTCATTTCTCATGTCGTTGTCCTTGTGGCTAATTAGTGTATATTGCTTTATCATCCACCAATCATCCAAGCAAACTTTACAAATAATTAGATTTAGGCCCATTAACTATTCTAGGATGAAAGTTGAAGCTAATGTCAAAGCCGAATTTCATATTTCTCAAAAAATAACAACACATTTAAACTCCTACATTAGGGTTTGTTTTTGTTTTTGTTTTTGTTTTTTGAGTTTTTTTTTTTTTTTTGCTACAAAACAAACTGGAGAGATAATAATTAGAGTATGAGATTAAGCTCATTTAATTAATGTAACCAAGAACACAAATAAAAAAAAGTGGGGTACTTATGGAATGGCTACATGTGTACTCCCAAGTTTTATCAATAAACACATTCTGCATGAATATTACCTTCATAAAATTTTTTTCTTCTCTGCCTAATACTGAAAATTTAGTCTTTTATTCTTTTTTCCTTTTGTAACCAATGATATGCTTCAAAGACTTAGAAGGAAACCTCAAAAATGACCCCGAAGAATGTTTCTTGTGATTTGCTGTGTGCAGACATGATCTCTCAGAGTTGTAATGGCTACTTTCTTTCCATTCAAATAGGTTTAATCCAATAAAGGAGCAAGTTTAAAATATTTCATGGGTCCTGTACTGAACTGAAGAGAGGGTATTGCACTGATTAATAAACAGAGATGTATGCAGAGTAGATGTGCTGCCAGGGTAAAAATAGTCAATGAAAGGAAACTTTAACAGGAAAACAACAAAAGCAAATAATTGATCAATATTTTAATAACTACATATCTTACATTGGAGGGAATATCTTCATTCTGTTATTTTGTAGGGTTTTAAAAATAAATTATTAAATTAGCTTTAAAAATGTTTTGAGTTTCCAGTTTGGAAATCCCTGGTGCATTTATCTCCTTTATTCATTTGTTATTTTTTTATTTTTAGAAGCAACACTAGAAACTTGTTTTTGCACTTAGCTCATTTTGTTCTCTGTAAAGATTCTAACTTGTTGGGCATTTAATCACTATTAAAGACAAATGTTTTCACTTGTTCAAAAAAATTTTCACCTAATAATAAAATATGACTTGCCACATAAATGTCACCCTTCATGGACAAAGTGCTTTAAAGTGATAACGGGAAACCAAGTTAAAAATGTTTAAAAATCATGTCTGGCAGGAGGCATAAGTTTCCCTCTCCAAATCCCAATAACCTAAAATTGAAGAGAGCCAAGGCCTGTTTCCTGCTTTGTGATACTGTCTTATTGTCATTCAGTTGTATTTAACCACAAAGGCCCCATGCTCCATGTGGTAGATTCCTAAACAGTCATAAATCTACCTCTTGACCAAGTATGGTTTTTCAGCATGTGTTTTGTTAAGCAACAGAAATGTGCACACAAGAACAGTAGGAAAGAATTACTCATATCTAGGTTCCCCTAACGGAATCCCCAGGTCTTTTGATACCGAAGGCCCCAAACATGGCCATGATTTCTAGATTAGTATAAATTCCAAAAGTAACACAGCAAACTCTAAGAGCAGAAAAGATGTAGAAGATTTCAGTTTTGTGCAGTTTTTAAAAAATGAATGTTTCATGGGTTGTCTGATTATATACGACAAAGTAAATTTCTCTATGTTTCTTTATATAACTACAACTTTGTCTCCTTTTCACCTCCAGAGTGAGACATATTGTAATTCTGGCTGATTTCAATGAAATTTCCTGTTGCTCCTTGAGAAGGAGTCTAGATATCACCAATACTTTTGCGCCATTATTAATTTAAAGGCACATATACTTCTTTTATCTCCTGGAATGAGGATTTATTTTTATTTTTTTAATCTAAACCTACTTAATTGTTAATGATTGCTTTGTTTTGGATCCATTAATTCCAGTGTAGACTATTATTTAACTTTGAGGTGACAGAAGAAATGATTTATAATGGAAGCTGGAGAGGAACAAATAGATTAATTTTCTAAACCATTTCTAGTCAAAACGACAGTCTCATAAGCTATCAAAATTCACTGTATTTTGTTAATAGGTCTCTTCATTTTTAAATGAGTAAGAACATATTTTGAATATCAGATTTTTATCCTCTCATATCCAACTGATTCCTTATTTTACTGATATGAGTGAGCATATATTCCCTTAAGAGTGAATTTTGAAATATTATTTTAAAAATTAACAGTAAATTTCTTCTGATACTAAACTGGAGGTTTTTGTTCCCAAAGATCAATAAATTACTCTATAGGACATAATAACTCAATGTGTATTCTCAAATGAAATTGACATACCTTCCATATACATAAAATCTGCAAAAGAATTTATTTCAGTAGGATAATAGTTAATTTATAGTGTTAAGTTCAAAAAGGCAGAAGAAGATAACAACTCAATTTAGGTAAAGATGTAGCACATATAAGCTGGAGGAAAATAAATGTCAAATAGAAAACCATATCTGAAATTCAGATCATATTTAGATGCACAAAAAACTGTTAAGAGCAGTAGGGGGTGATTGTATTTCAATTAAATTTCCTTTACTCATATCGACCAGTCTTGGTCTGAAAGTCAATCATATGATTTACTGGGCTCTTGAAAGAGTAGAAAGGGGGCAGCTCATGAAAGGGAGAGGGAACTGATAACATAACATTTCTAAGAAGACCATGAATACAAAGTTTGGGCTTAGCATGCAGTTAGGGTAGGTTAAAAGAAAGTCATAAAAAAATAAAAAAAATACATTTTGTTCTTTTTGTGTAAGTGATACCATTCACTGGAGATTTTTTTTTCTGAAGAAAGGGAAAGGCCAGATAAAATATTCTAAGTTTTATGCAATCCTTCAAGAGAATATAACCAGAAATTAGAGATTTCCTAAGGCTTGGAGTTGTTTGTCAGGGGTTTCCTGTGAACAGGATCAGGGTGGGCACAGCAGGGCATGCATTTATTGCAGTCCAGCACAAATGTCAATATATATTTTTTGGTTATGGGAAACTCAAAGAAGTTGTCTGCATCAAACTGCCTCTGGGTTTAATTTTGAGGAAATAGTACTGTTACTAGCTAGGTGAACTTGGAGAAGTAAGAAAGCATCACAAACGTGGGCCTGGAAAAGAAGTAGGTTTTGTTATGTGCTTTTTTTCAAAACCCAAAGGACAACACATAATCTGAAGAGACTGGAGACTTGGGGACAGGTCTAATGAGTTATTTGTTGTTCCCAAAAGCCCTTGACATGTATGCGGGATTGGACTACTACCAGCTTTATAAAACCATGATAGCTTATAGTTGACTCTGTAAATATTGAAAAGCACACAGCAGACTCATATGTCCACAGATTCTTGGAAAATTTTGGGTTGCTATGGTGTCTTTAATTTCCTCTTCAATAAGATGACTAACAAAAGCCGTATAAGTTGTTTTGACAGACATTTAAGATACTAGGAATCTTTTATTGTAAACTCTTCTATAATTTTCTTTGAGTTTTCTTCTACTCACAATTAGGAAAATCACAAAAAAGAAGACAACTAAATATCTTTATTATAGTGGCATTGTCACAGCCTTAGGTGACTTCCAGTGTATTTGTTTATGCAATAATATCTTTTGATATTTTCAAAGTGTTGGTCTTAAAAATATTTCTATCATAAAGGAGCATAAGATGACATTAGGGACAGAGATAGTTATAAAGAAATCACTAGGAGTTATGCTGTAAATATGTATATAAGATCTTTTCATAATGCAGATTACATAAATTTGAATTAAGTGACTTTTAAGAATATTGATTATTGATCTGTTAAACTATTAGAGCCATTAGGCCCTTTTGTGTAAATAACTGTTTTTAAAATTCATGTAGCTTTATAATAAAAATTCTTATGAAAAACACTTATGGTCTCTTGCATGCTGAATAGCCACTTTTCAACATTAAATGTCTTGGCCAAAAATGCATTTTAAAATTAAGAATCATTTAAATTATACAACCACCAAAAAAAAAAAAAGAAGCCCTCCTGGAATTATTCAGCATGCACTTTAGCACTATGTTACTTTAAAATGGTCAAGACACTTTGTTTTAAATCCCTGTAAACATGTCTTACATATTTTTAAAGCCATTTTATGTTTTACTGATTACAGTATATACTCTGCCAAAAATACCTATATATACTTTTTATTGTAGTGCTAATTCCTATTTTTGAACATTTAGAGTTCTCAAGGAGCCCTATGTAATGATAGCTGTATTCATCAAAACACACCATAGAAATATATCATCACTGAAATGAAATATGTTTAGTCTATGGATGAAAATTGAGCCTGATTCTTTGTAGCTCTTTGTGATATCTCATCTTGGTGTGACAGAGAAAACTAGAAAGTGAACTTCCATTTGCAAAATTTTCAATAAGGTCTATTAATGAATTAATGACTTATCTTTGCCTGTAAGCTCCTTGAGGACAGGAGCTACAGCTTATTTGTTTTTAAGTACCAGCAATATTCTGCTTGATAAATTTGTGGTGAATGCATGTATATAAAAGGAAGAAAATCCTTTCTCTATCCAAAGGAAAGGATTTTAGGTATCAGAGAGAAAATACATCTTTTCAAGGAAAGATATTACATAGAATGTGTCTTAGAATCATAGAATTTCAGAGTTGAAAGATACTCCTGAAAGTAAAAGTGATTATATATACACATTCAATGCCACATTCATTCAATTTTTATAAATTAGAACAGTTTGGAGATTCCCTTTTTTTTTAAGCTTCATTCTTTTGGGCTAGTCAACAAAAAATGATACCCCAAGGTATGGCAGTTTTGCATGCTGAGCACTTTGTATTAAAGGAAGTTGGAAGGACTTAGAAGCTGCCCCAGAATTGAAGTTTCTCTGGCCCTCCCTTAATTTCTCCCTCCAAGCACAGGCAGGAGCTGTCTCTGAACTTTTCTTATCTGACTAAGGGAAGTTCTTCCAAAAAACACAATTGCCTTCAATCCCCTGTTCCCCTCACTGACCAGGGAATATTAATCATGGGAAAGGAAACTAAGATCGTGACCACACCCACCCAAACAGGCTTTTTATCTATTCCTATGAGAACTGTTACCTGAGAGACTTTATCTCCATAATAAGACAACCTTTGTTCACAATGCAGTCCTGCCCCTTACCTTTCTGTAAATTGTAACCATGTACACAGAGCCTGGAGGAAAATTATCCCAGGCTATTGTCTGTTCTTCAGACCCATTAGTCTCCTCTAGAAATCGTTTTCTCTTCTATTACAATTACCTGTATCTACCACTTTCCTCTTTCCTGTAAAGAAGACATTTAATCTTCAACCTTCTAGCCCTTGAGTTTTATACCTTATGTGACTCCCATGCACTTATACATTATAAATTTGTTTAACTTTTCTCCCATTAATCTTTCTATTGCCAGTTTACTTTGGCAGATTCAATTATCAAACTTGCAGAGGAAAAGTTTGAACTTCCCTCCAATTTTCTCCCTCTCTGCCAATTTGCTACTTTTCATTTTTTAGTGTAAAGGAAATAGCTCTCTACTTTTATTGTTTACCTTATTTGGCACAAAGTACATAGATAATTTTTACAGATTAACATTACTTGGGCATTGAAAGGGAAATTGTTTCTCTAAACCTTTTGCCTCACTTGGTTTGAGCACTGTGTTAATGAGGACACAGCAATGTATTTTCTCTCTGTAGCCACTCTTTGGCCTCTTAACCTTTTTCAGTGTTCTCAGTGAGAGGTCAGGAGAGAACAGAAGAATCTAGCACCACTGAAAAAGCAAGTCACTGTGTAACCCTACTCTCAGTATTTCATATATATCACTGTTTTACAAGAAAAACAGTATAATAATTCCTTGCAGTTCAGTCCTGAGCACTGCAGTACTACTATTATGGGATGCATAATATCAGACTTGGCCTTTGAGGTGTTCCACCTCCCCATCCTAGTTCCCATTCAATAAATGTTGGTGAATATACAGAATGTTAAGGGTGGGGAATTACTATTATAAAATCATCCTAAATCATCACAAATACATCCATATAGGACAGTTTCAACAGGCCAATACCCCAGGTTTAAATATGTTTTTAATGTCAGGTGAACTCCAAAAGATGTTTACCTTTCTTCGAAGCCAAGATAAACACCCCATATTTTGTAAATGTTTGCACTGGTATGAGAGTCTTGCTAGAATTTAAACCAGCACTGGGCCCCCAGCTGGCACAAACACGGGTGTGGGAAGCATAGCTGAGGCAAGCTTGCTCACCACCAATTCTTCTCAGGTCACTGAGCTCCGTAATTACTGAAGAATCAACATTCAGTGCCAATAGTCAGGGCCTCTCTTGAGATTCCCTGGCTCTGCGCTATTTTAATGCCATTTCTTCTTGCCACCTGCTTTACATAGAACTTGATGCTTTTGTTGTTGCTGTTGCTGTTGCTTTTGTTGTTGTTGCCATTGCTTTTGTTGTTCTTGTCTTTATTAGAGCATCATTTTGTTTCACATTGTTGTATGCTAAAAATAATTTTTAACCTATAAGTATCTGATGTATATTATATGCTTAATAGAAAATGCGATCTATAACACTGGAGAGAATATCATTTAGTAAGAGCCCAATAGATAGGAATTGCCCTTTAAAAATGGAATCTAATAGGCAAACACAAAGCATTGCTGCACAGTAGCCCAAAGTAATTCCTTAGCCCAGTGGACTTCAGTAAGACAAACACATCTCAAAAATCATATCAAAGGGGCCATATGTGTTGGGGACTAGAATCTTAAAGGTAAGTCTGGTTTTCACCCAGTAGTTCCTAATGGTACAGCTAGACCAGAGTTTACAGCTGGACTTCATCGAGATTGTCCAGAACCCAGGCAGTCCCACTTCTTGAATATTTCAAATTATCAGCAGGTCTAAAAGGATTTTTGAAATAAGTGCTTGCTTCTTGTTAACTAATACTATACTAAATACTCACTAGCTTATTCTTCCTAAAGTTTCACAGCCACACTGGGAAATAAGCAAGCAGGATTCATTATCCCCACCTGAGCTGTGAAGAAATAAGATTTAGAGAGATTAGAGAGATCTTGTTTTTCTGTTTTTCCCACACTAGTAAACCATCATTCCTCACTGTCTACAGACGCATAGCAATGAGTTCACTCCCAGCACTAGAGCTCTATTCTGTTTATGAGTGAAGCCCAAATGACTCTTGGATGTTTGTCCCCTCCAAATCTCATGTAGAAATGTGATCCCCAGTGTTAGAGGTGGGGCCTAGTGGAAGGTATTTGGATCATGGGGGTGGATCCCTCATGAATGGCCTGGTGCCCTCCCACGGCAATGGTGAGTTCTCACTCTATTAGTTTACTCAAGAGCTGATTGTTTAAAGCAGCCTGGCACCTCCTCCTCTCTCTTGCTCCCTCTCTTGCTGGATGACACACCTGCTCCCTCTTCATCTTCTGCCATAAGTAAAAGCTTCCTGGGGCTTCACCAGAAGCCAAGCTAATGCTGGTGCCATGCATATATCGCCTGCAGAACCATGAGCTAAATAAACCTCTTTTCTTCATAAACTAACCAGTCTCAGGTATTCCTTTATAGCAACGCAAAACACACTAATGTAATGGCCCCACACTAAGGAGTGGCATTGGTTGATGCCCCCACACACCCAAATGCACCATGCTCTTTGGCTGCTGTACCTAATGCCTTCTCGTTCCTTTTAAAACTTTCTCCTGGGAAAGAAAGGAAGCTGTTTCACCAAGAAATTGATAGTGGATACCAGCTTAAAGGGTTACTCCTCAGAAATATTTGCATTAAAATTGATATCTGGAAGGTGATATTTTATTAGCCATCATCAATATGTGTATGGTAAGGAAGAACATTTTTGTGGAGTAACATGGGAAGTGTGTTAGTCACCTAGATGTGCCACCCAGATCCTCCTGTACGGCATGTGATCAGCAGACAGCCTCCAACCAGTGCCCCCTTGAGGTTGACCTCAGCTACAGAGTGCAGCCTACCTCTCCCGAGGTCCCGCCCACTCCAGGGCACCTGCATACAATGATAAGCAAAGGTGTGTGCGAGGGAACAAGAAGACCCTGATACGTGGGGAAACCTGACAGGTAATTCCCTCTTCAGAGCTCCCTTTTGGGATATCTAGGGCTTTGGTTCGCCTTTAATATTGCAGGTCAGTTTCTATCCTACCTACCAACAATGGATGCCCAGGTGGGACTGGGGGAAGGGGGAACTGGGAAGAGGTGCTGTAGAGAAAGACAAGACATCTCATTGTCTGTTTTCAAAAGCTTCATTTAACGCAGAAGAATGGGGAAACACATGTACAAAGGACCACAGCAAGAAACAGAAAAAGCAGGAAAACAAAGAATCATGGATGTTTTCTCAGGAAAGTACCTAATTGTGGAGGTCCCAAGAGATAATGATGTCGTAATGGCTGAGATTCTTCCTGGAGGACTTTGGGAAGTGTGAAGCTCAGAATAGTATCTGGCTCACTTCCTGTCCTCCCGTTTCTGTTTAGGACTCTCCTGAGAAAGGTGCTCAGTTCCACTGAGTGAAATAATAGTACATTTATGGCCACAGTCTTGACTTCAAAATGACTCCCAGATTTCAGTTTTTCTGCAGATCCTTTCAGGAAACTGCAAGCTATGCTTGGCTTTCTGTCGCCATACACACATCTATCACACCAAAAACATGTAACTTATGTCAGGACAAATGTAATAACAGGATAATTTGATTTCTTAGGTTTTTAACAGAGGAGATCATGCTCTCTGTTCTTGTTTAAGAGCCACAGAACATGAAATGGTACAGTAAAAGGAGTGGTTGATGTCAGTGGCTATGCCCTGGATGGCCCACAGGAAGGTCAGATCTTGGTGTCAAAAGTCACAGAGATGCCACATGGCCTCTTAATGAATGCAGGGTGGAGTATTACCCCTAAGAAATAGTGGCCATCAGAACAAAGGGAGTTTACTATTGTGCAAATTATTACTGTTTAAGGGATGACTCAATTTTGGTGATTATACTGGTATCATCCAAAAATGGAGCTTTTGAGTTTGCTCCAGATTTTCAAAAATTGATTCTTACTGAAGAGGACTAAAATCTCTATGTCAGCGTTCAGTGTCTTAACACATTATCTTCTTATCTACAGGCAGCTTAAACCAGTATCTTAAGTGAAGGGCTGGAAGCCAGAAATTTTGAGACTGGGTACAGCCTAGTAGAAAAAGCATGGGTAATGGGGCACTATTTAAAATCTCTCTTTGAAAGATTTGAAAATCTTGAATTTGAAAATCTTGAATCTCTCTTTGCCAGCTAACCAGCTCTGAACATGGAGCCACTTCTAAGATCCTTCTGAGCCCCAGTTTCTGAATCTGCAAAAGAGGGACAATCCTTCTTGCCTTGCAGAATTATTGTGAAGTTTACATTAGATCCTGTATGCTATGCACAGGATGTATGAGGCTTACAAAAAGCCTTTTCTTATAGCTTCTTGGTGAGGTAGGATGAGTTCATATTGCACAAGAGTTCATTTTCTGAATCTAACTTACCCTTCTTATAAGAAATTGATAATTAAATGGTTGTGACGTTTTTATCATTATGACATAGCAGAAAAATACTTAACAATTGAAGTAACATGGCATTCATCATCAATCTCATTTTGAGAGGGTTGACTCACAAATAGAACTTCTTTTCTTGCTTATGATATTCATACAGCTATATTCATATCTTTAAGAATCATGACTTATCTTTTATATTTTTATATATATTTCATGCTTTATATTTTCAAATATAAATACAGTTAATATACAATCTTCTTTTGCCTTTGAATTTCACTTTCAGAGACATGTTTCTATTTCCCAATATTTGCCCCTTATCTATAATAAAAGTCACCATCCTCTTCAAAGTGTGTTGTGTCAATGTGCAACCTCAGTATACTTAATTCTCTGACACACACCCTCTGAGAAGAGTGGTAAGAGTTGCAAGGTGAAGCTCTCTTCTTTGGGGCACTCATTCAGAAAATACGTAGACCAAAAGACAATCCTTGTCTCACTTTCATTATGATTACCCAATGAGCCTCCTGAAAACTTCTACCGTTAAATTGATTATGCGTAAAATATAATTTATGAACTTGAACAATCACATTTTTAATTTTTTGCAGCTGAAATGATATGTCATGTACAGTTTAAAGGGTTATCATCTCCTTTCAGAAATAATTACCTGGTTATAAACCCATTATCAAGATAGTAAATAAGACCAAAATCTTCAGTGGCTTTGAAGATAGACTTGGTTTCAAATATTTACCCCACAATAAACTGCTTGTATAAATTTGGGAAATTTTTTTGCCATTTTTGAGCCTCAGCTTCCTCATCTATTAAGATTGGGTTAGTAATGATACTACTTCAAGATGACATTATGAGATGATGAGAGAAAGCACATAGGGCTTTCTAGAAAAATTCTGTCTCATCTGAAACTTGAAAGAGGTATAGTGTTAGCCAAGCCAAGAAGGTGGGAAAACATGCCTTAAAAGAAATGATCAACTCTGCACAGAATATTCTTTATGGTTTTATCATACCAGTGATGGTATCTCTTGTCATATGCATGCATTTAGGTCATAAACTACATTTCATTTAGCATTGAACATCTCCAGCATCCCCCTGCCTTTATAGGAATAAGCAACAAAAGATAAATTGAACTACATTGAAAGTAAAAGCTTTTGTGTTGCAAATAATACTATCAAGAAAGTGAAATGACAACCCACAGAATGGAGAAAATATTTGTAAATAATATGTGTATAAGAGATTGATATATAGATTGTTATAACTGTTATAATAACTCCTACAACTCAATAATAAAATGCCAAATAATTCAATTTTCAAATGGACAAAGGATTTGAATAAACATTTCTCCAAAGAAAATATAGAAATGGCCAGCCAGAACATTTAAAAAATGCTCAACATTGTTAGTCATTAAGAATGTGAAAATTGGCCAGGCATGGTGGCTCACACCTGTAATCCCAGCATTTTGGGAGGCCGAGGCAGGTGGATCACTTGAGGTCAGGAGTTCAAGACCAGCCTGTCCAACATGGTGAAATCTCATCTCTACCAAAAATATAAAAAATTAGCCAGGTGTGGTGGCATGGACCTGTAATCCCAGCTACTCAGGAGGCTGAGGCAGGAGAATGAATCACTTGAACCCGAGAGGTGGAGGTTGCAGTAAGCTGAACTTGTGCCATTGCACTCCAGCCTGGGTGACAGAGCGAGACTCTGTCTCAAAAAAAAAATGTGAAAATTAAAAGTATATGAGGAACCACTCTACACCTACTAGGATGGCTATATTTTAAAAAGAAAGAAAGAAAAGAACAATAACAACTATTGTTGAGGATGTAGAAATATTGAAACCCTCACACATTGCTGGAAGAAATGGAAAATGGTACAGCCATTGGAAAATAGTTTGGATGTACCTCATAAAGTTACACATAGAGGCATAGAGGTATCTTGTTTAACTCCACTATGACCTAGAAATTTCACTTCTGGGTATATGCCCGAGAGAAATGAAAATATACATCCACACAATAAACATGTGAAAAATGTTATAGCAGCATATTCATAATAGCCACAATATGGAAATAGCGCAAATATCTATCAACTGATGAAAATAGGGTATACCCTACAGCAGAATATTATTTGGCGCTTAAAAAGAATGAAGTACTGACACATGCTATAACAAGGCTGAACCTTGAAAACACTAAGCAAATTACCAAAGATTACACATTGTGTGATTCCATTTATATGAAAGTTCATAATAGGCATATCTATAGTGACAGAATGTGAATTGGGGTAACTAGGGCTGGCAGAGTGGAAGAGGGAAAATCAGATTAACTGTTAATAAAGAGGGGTTTATTTGGGGGAGTGATGAAATCTTCTAAACCTAGATGATGATGATGGTTACAGAACTCTCAGAATTCATTAAACCCATTCAATTTGGTAAATTTTATGGTATGTAAATTATATTTCAATAAAGAGTATTAGAAAAATAAAAACCATACAGGGGTCTATGCACCATTGTCAGAAGGTGATGGAAATTCCAAAGCTCATTCCATTTCTGAGGCATTTTTGAAACTACAGGTATTCTAAAAATGCATGTATATATGTATTTGAAACATCCCGATGTAGAAAACAAACTACTTTTCAACTTAAGTGAAACTAGATTGAGATAAACTCAAAATAAAGTTAAGTCTGTCAAAGTGATTTGATACCATTACAAAATTATTTGACATTCACTGTTCATCATGTGAAATTTTTGTAGCCGCTTCTGCATTGCTCTCTAGGCATGTGGGATTGTGGAACTATCACTCTG
The DNA here is from genome assembly GCF_028885655.2 of Pongo abelii. NCBI lineage: Eukaryota > Metazoa > Chordata > Mammalia > Primates > Hominidae > Pongo > Pongo abelii. Next base: position 25,204,580 of record NC_072007.2, on the reverse strand, counting down.
GCTAATATTTAAGTATTAAGGCATAATGTCTAGCAGATACAGTAATAGACAGTGTCTGATTTATCTGTTTTCAATCTAACTGATAGTAATAGATACACTTTCATTAACATAATAAAATCATTTCACAATTATTTTAATGCACCAGCTAGACACAGAAAATAACTTTGATTTTGTGTCCAGTGCCCATTTGCCCACTTAAACCTGCCTGCAACCTTGTCTTTTCCTACTGCTTGGATTAAATCTCAAGAATTCACACAATAAAAATTCATCCAGTCACTCTGAGTTACAAATAAGATCTCATTTTATCAACTGAAATATCTAGTACAGAGTCATAATCAGAACTCCAGACCCATGCCTATTTAGTCCTCCTCTTCTCTGACAGCTCAATTCGGTGTTATGTCTGAAAGCTCGTAGCAGGAAGGAAACGGGCAGATACATCCCCCTTCTTGCCTACTCGCTGGCTGTGCTTTCTGATCCTTCCACGGTCAGGCCTCAGGAGGGCATGAATCAGGGACCCAAAACAGGGATTTTGAGATTACTCAGCCAAGGGATTAAGAGAAGACTGAAGTTCTGCTCATACTCTGCCCGCCAACTCATGTGTCCTGGCATATGGCATTATGTCCCCCAGGAAGAAGCGATACCATTCAAATCTGCACGTGCCCATCACGTGTTCACAAGTCTTTTGCCTATGGGGTGGGCCTGAATCTACTTCAAGAATGTACCATTTCGTTTTTTTTTTTAACTAGAAAAATTTTAACATCATAAAGATAGAGCTGCCCTATACCATTACCCAGCTTAAAAAATTACCAAATCTTAGAGATGTCTTTTCATTTCAAACGAAGTTGTAGGGAATTTTTTCCTCCCCCTCTGAAGTTTCAAGTCCGCTAAAACAAACTGACAATGGATTTACAAGAGGAAAAGCACACAAATTTATTAACATGTAAGTGTTTACGGGAACCATACAAAATATGAAACTCAAAAAAGGTCAAGGTGGTTGAAGCTTAAATACTCTCTTCATAGGGAAGAGAGAAATGAGAAATGTAGGTAATTTTAAGAGGTAGTAAGTGACTTTCAGGGAGATTGAATGAGTCCAAAGAACAGCCAATGTCCTAGAACAAAGTTTCTCTGATCTCTGAAGGATGTTCCAACAAATTGCAGAAAAGTGAGGGACAGAACTTCACAGTGAGCAAAGGTTGTCTTCTTACGTAGGTAAAATCTCCCAGGTAACTTCTCAGAGCTAGTCTCAGAAGAATAGATGAAAAGTGTCTGGGCATGGTGACAGCATTAAGTCTCTTCTCTGTGCTTAATCTTCTTTGGTTATTTGATGAGATTCCTAGGGAGGAGGTTTTAAGATAATTGCGTTTCTTTTGGAAGAAGTTTCTACAGCCATACTAGAGAACTTCCAGAGAGAAGCTCTCTCTGTGCTTGGTGAGGAGGAGAAACAAGAGAAGATCAGAAAGTCCCTGTTTCTGAGTCTGCTTCTAAGGCCTTTTAATTTCCCGTAGTTCAAAGTGCTCAGCATGCTGCAGTGCCATACTTTGGAGGACTGGGCCCCAGCAAAGGTATCATTCTATGGACTCCTAGAGGCCTTAAACACACTGCCTGTAAACCTACCTTGGTGACTACTTCATATGGTGCCTTTGGGCTACATAAACCCTCCCCTCCACAGTCCTCACCACTTGTCTAAACCATACCTGTCCTTTCAGTTTCACCTCCTTTATAAGATCCTGCCCTGATTGTCCTGGCGTAGCCATTCATTCATCCATTGAGAACGCAAAGCATCCAGTACCAGTTCACTGAATACTTTTATAGTGATATGTTATATTCCTTCCCTCCCTTTCCCTTTCTTCACCTTTCTCTCTCCGTCCCTGCCTCTTCCTCTCTTGTTCTTTTTTCTTTTTTGTCTTTCTTCCTTATCTTTTATTTCCAATTATGGGCCCTGTTTAGAAAGTCAAGTGACACAGCTCCTTTAAGTAAAAAGAATAGCGCTTTACTCCAGACTTCTTACCCACTAGTCCTGTGCCTCAGAGTGGTCCTTTTTTATTGCTTTGCTTGTCTCTTCTGCCCTTTAACTTAATGTTTCTAAATAAAATGCATCTGTTGCTTTTAGAGCTTTTTCAATTTTATAAGTTGTCTTTTTACTTCCTTCTAACAAAGACTAGGATTTAGCTGTCTTATGCCAATGCTAACACACATACTTTATCCTTCCATGGTAGTTCCTTGATACGTCTTAAAGTCAAGATTTGGTGTCTGTGTGGTTATGTTTAAGTTAGATTTTTGTTCATATCAAGTCTTGTAGAAAACATGGTAATATTTCTTTTCTTGTATAACTTCTTATTTTTCCTGGATTTAATAATTGCCTCATTTATTTTCTTGTGTCTATAATTAGTGTGTCTATAACTAATGTGTCTATAATCTGTCTGACTGAACTCTAAGCCTTACAAATGTAGTCATTCAGGCTGGTTTTATGGTTTTCTTGGTGCTACCCCTCCTGGAACCATCTGGTTTCTGTTCTGATCTGAACTGATTTCTCTGCTGGCCTCAGTGTAGTTATTTTCCTGGGACTTTCCTTCATCTTCATCCTGGGAATTCCCTTAGCTTTTCTTCCATGTTGGATCCCAGTTCCTGAATCATTTGTCTTTTTTGATTTGGAGGCTTTGATTTTGGGAACACATACACAAGTATCCTCCCAGGAAAGTCAGCGTGCCTGGGAATGGGCAGAGGGATGGATGATTGTTTTGAAATTTTGCTGCATGTCTAAAGATGTCTTTATTTTACCCACATAATTGATTTATAATTTGGATTGATATAGGATTTTGTGTTGTTAATTATGTTCCCTCAAATTTCACAGGTTTTCTCCACTGAATTCTAGCTTCCAGGGAGGCTATCAGTAATTCCGAAGCCATTTTAATGCTAATCTTTCTCTGCAGGCTTTTAAGGTACTCTCATTGTCTCAGGCTTTCCCACTGAGGGTTCTTTTCATTCACTGCAATGCCTGCAAGTAAACTCTTTAGAATTTGTGCTGCAGACATTTATCAAGTTCTCGCTATATGCAAGAACTATCTTAAAACTCATGTCTGGAGTGCTATAAAATTTTCTTTTATTATTTCCTATTTCCTACCCTTCATTTTCTATCTTCTCAATTTATAGTGCTCCTATGATCTGTCTGTTGGATATAAGATTTGACTCTCTAATTTTCTTACCTTTTCTCACCTATTTTCAATTTCAGTTTCTTTTGAATAGTTATCCTCCTATTCAAGAGATATCCTAAATTATCTTCTGTTGTTTAAAAAATGCAACTTCTTAACTATCTGATTATATTAATTAAAGTTTTAAAGTTTATTTTTTCATTTATCTTGTTTCATGTAAGTTCATCTTTTTCTGTTTTGGATTTTTTATTTAATAATAGCCACATGTCTCAAATAATTGGATGTTACTCCACTTCAGAGTATGGCTCTGAGAACTGGTAGTAAGCTACGAGAGACCAGCCTTGTTGTCTGCAACTATTTTCTCTAGGACTAATAAATTCTGCTAAAGCTGGTCCTCCATTCTCCTGCCAATCAGGATATAAAGCTAGCATCCTTCAATCTGAATCTTCCAGGGGAAGGAAAGAGAAAGAGTGGACCAGATGTCTCACCATTTAGAATGAAAATGATCACCCAGTGTTGGCCTTCCTTTCATGGTCAGTGTGTCTTGTGTCCACTTATGGAAATCTTGATGATAACGCCTTTCTCCCAGAGTCAAGGACGGACAGCTGCTCAGCTTTGTGGGATGAGAGAAGGCATCTGAGGATATAACTGTTCCCTACAATGTTTCATTCCATTCATCTGGGTCAGCGGCCTCCCACACTCTTCTTTCTGAGCTACCTGGTGCTTCTAGTCCCTGAGTGTTTTCAAGGTTTTGTGGTCTGTTTTTGGCTTCTTTTCATTAGGCGTGTACATTCCCAGAAAGTTCAAATCTGTGTGAGTTACCGTTTGGTGATGACTCATCTGCTGTTTTGTCTGCTCTTCGTCTCTATGTTCTTACCATTTGGGGGATTTTGGGAGATAAGCATATATGTTCAGTTGGGTGCATTTAATTTCAAGTCTATTTTACTGTTTCGTTCTATCCATTTTTCCTTTGGTCAAAACATTTTCTGTCCTCTCATTTTATTCTTCCCAGTCTCCAAGTACCCTAAAGCAATGATCGTGGCCTGCCATCGGTCTGTGAAGTGGGCAGCAAAGTCATGGCAGGACTGATTTTCAAGAGACAGGAACTAAGAAAAGTGGCCTGACCTCAGCCTGGACTATGGCTTTTGAGGGGGGACTGTGCAGGGGGTTGCTGGGCTGGTCTGGGGATAGGAGGCAGCTGGTCAGCAATAATTACTACAGGCTGAGAATTGCTCCAGGCTGCCTGGAAAGGAAAAGATGGGCATTGTAGGGATCACCTGGACCTGGTCAGTAGATTCTCAGAAACTCTAAGGAGATTCTGGGGTGGTTGAGGTCACCAACTAAAAGGCAAGAATGATTTCAGTCTGCTGCATTCATGATTACAGCTCCATGGTTTACTAGCTGTGGGGCCCTTAGGAAACTTGCTTAATTCTCTGAAATTCAGTTTGTTCAGCTGCAAAATGGGGTCATTAGCTATACCTTCCTCCTAGAGTTGTGAAGATTAATCCTTTAATATATTAAATGACTAATATAGCTTCATGTAGTGACTCAAGAAAAAAATGGTGTGGGAGGACTAGTCTTATCGTGCTTCATGTGTGACACACGGTACATCCTGTTAATAAACCTTTGTTAACTAGTTGAGTGAAATACATTTAGAGCTAATTATACTGAATTGAATTTTATAGCCAGTTTTCTATGCTAGGCAAGAAAACTAACAAAAAATTGTTTTAGTTGTTGCTTTTAGCTGGAATAATTAGCCACATAGCACTGCAACTGAAAAGATGTATATTTCCAAATCTCTTCCAAATATTCCAATCTACACCGCCAGGTAGAAAAATCATGACTGATTAACCAAGAGCTATGCTTTGTTTGGTCCAGTAACAACTCTGCCCCAGGCACGTCGGCACAGTCTTCCAGGGACTCTGACTGATCAGCAAAGAACCAAATGGCTGGTAATTTCTAATTTATAAACACTGCTTGATGTAGGCAGTTGGGCATTCTGCCACACTGCTATGGCCTGAAATGGACCAACCACTTTTCAGTGCACGGAAAGCAATTTCAAGTGACTTAATAACTCTTTACCTACCCGTCTGTTGGGGTCCACAGACAACATTGGATGGAGATGGCCACCAAGTGGCCTCAGGACAAGGGGCTCAGATTACTGCTTCCCAGGGTTTCCAGCTGAACAATGAGTATATTGTGAAGGTCCCATCTGTCAAAGTAATCAAAGTATAAAGAGGGAAATAATACAATTAGACCTTTAAGACACATACATTTATCTTTGGTTTTTCAAAACTGATTGCAATTTGGCCAGGCTTCCCTTGGCGAAGAAGACAGAGATTGGCATTCTTTCACGCAAACTGAAATCTTGCCTAAAATGAATCTCCAAGTACAAAGGTGAGAAAACAGAGAAGCAAGCAGGACTATTGAGGGAGGCATGGAAAAAATCCTGTATATAAACTAAGTGTTCCAACAAGACAGATAACTAATTAGCTAAGGTTAAGCACTATTTTTTTTTTAATGAAACGTATCCACCTGCTAATAGCATGGAAGGCTATATACAGAAAAAAAAAAAAAAAAAAAGAACTGAGATAACTTCCGATGGCAACAGGCCACTGTCCTCTCTGGTTGCTGTGACCTCTAGCAGTGTTGCTGCTGGACTCCCAGTTCCCTCGTCAGTTCTCTTCTGTACTGAGGGGCTCATGAAGAACTCGCGCTCTCACTTTCAGCCTCCTTGCCAGCTACAGTCATGTCCTAGATCCCCACTGTTTGAAACTGGTGGGATGCTCCTCCACCTTTCAGATGCTTTCTCTCTGCTCACCCCAAAGTCATTCCTCACCTCTGCCATCAGCCATCTATGCACTGGTTACACACTAGCCCCACTGCTTCAAAGTAGCCATCCTCCCTCAGTGACCTGAGCCCAGACTGCCACACTCAGACTAACCGTCTTTGGACCCTGCCTGGGGCCACATGGTACTAGTTACGATTTCCCCACAAAAATCATTACCCTTCCTGAAGGAGAACTTTGCCTCCTCTCCTATCTTCCCCATTCCCTTAGACCAAGCTAAGCAAGACTCATTATCCAGGTGCTATGGCCTCTTCTTGCTTCTCTGGTGAATGAATTATTGGGTATTCAGGGCACCTACAACCTTGTCTGGATCTGAAACGGCATCAAATGGAAGGCAGGCAGACACCCAGACATCCCTTAACAACTCTGAATGCCATTAGGCTGGTGTCCTTCCTCCTGCAAGGTGCCTTAGAGCAAGGGCTAATCATCACTTGTCTAGACAAAAATCCTGATCTGTTTGATGAATTTAGCCTTACAAGAACCTCAGACACAAGCAAGAGTATCACCCCAGGACCAGTCCTAAGAAATGTGTGTTTAAGAACCTGAATGGAATTCCTAGGCCATATTTTGTCTTGCCAACACAAGGGCATAATGCTGGACTAAAGATTGGTGAAATGTCCCTGAAGATGATTAGAAATGTGCAGTAATTTTTGGGGTCCACTGTTGATTACTCCTAACTTGTTCTTCATTTTTCTACCCTGATGATAGAAACAATCTCCTTGGGGAAGGGAAGTGCTTCCCCAGTCCCAGTCACATCTGTAAACTCCTGGCATTTAAAAACTGGGTTGATATTTACTGTGGTGCCAGTCTACTCTACCTTACATAATAGAGACACAAAGGCTTCTCATTTTAAAGGAAGTAGGGAATCCCTTTCCAGTACTGATGTCTTCAGGAAATAATACTGGGGAAAGTCAGTTGACTAATGTTAGAGCTGGACTTTTAATGATCAAGACTACTTTTGGCCACCTAGACTGCTGCTTCTTATGAGAGCTGAAGCAGACCTAGAAATTCAGACTTTGAGGGTTTAGATCAGGTTTCAAGGCATTTTATGTCTTCACCAAGTAGGAGCAGCCAACCAGGAAAGCATCATGTATATCAAGGACAATGGGGTTACTCCAATTCTACACATTTTCTGTCCCTATAACTTCAAGCCACAGGTGAATGAAATGACCCAGTAAAGCCAGTTCATCATTGAGCTCCATCCCGAGCCCTTTAAATCTAACTGGTTCACTCACACATCATGGTGCAAAGAGCATGGAATCAAATTATAAATATCGAACTCATCTCAAATATTTGCCTAACACTCTCAGGCTTTGCCACCTGACCTGTTATTTCCAGCTCCTCAATCTTCTGGCTGTTCCAGCTCCCCGAATTTGGCTTTAAATCCTCTTGCTATTTAGCACTCCATTTGAACCTCATTAATTGGTTTTTAACCTCAAACCGCTGCTATACTCTTGGGATCCCAGCAGGGCTGTTTCCCTAAATGTTTTGGCTTTCTAGAAGACCGACTGTCACTCACACCCCACCATTATGTCCAGGTCAGCCCCCTTAAGCTCCTTTTTTAATTTTTGTTAGAGGAAGATGTGATTATTCATTAAATGCCTAAAGAAACGTTGCCATATATTTTAACTGATTTTTTTTAACTTTTTGAGCTATGTGTATCCCCTCTCTAACCCAAGTACATAATGCTATAAGTCAACCTAACTCATTTTTGAAGACTTCCATTAGATGTGCTGCTATTATGGCCTCCTATCTCTATATCCACAGCTACATTCTCATGTTATTGATGCTGAACTAAGCAATCCATTAATACATACAAACATACTCACAAAAAATTAGTCTTCCTTTCATCCCTAATTCCTGCTTGCAAATGGATTGTCTTTGCCATATCTGTGTTTGCATCTGATTCTGATTCTTGGCCATTATTTTCCCCTGGATTCAGTTGAAGTCACTTCTTCCCATTCGTACCATTTTCTCCCAGCTGACTACTCAGCCACCTTTTCACAGCAGTATGTTCTGAGACAATCTTATGCCAAAAATTCTGTGTTTGCTCTTGAGGACAGAACTAAAATAGATAAGGCAAAATTATAGCAAAAAATGGTATCTTAATATAAGGAAAATCTAGCCATGTGTGGTATTTTGCAATAAAGCTGGCTATCTCCAAAGTGATGAACTCAACTGCAATTAATATACTTAAGTCAAGGTTGAAGGACTAACATAATAAAAATTTTTTTTGGAAAGAGATGCATTAGAGAACTCCAAAGAGTCTTTCTACTTCTAATATTATATAAAAATAATATGTTCAAATAACATTAAACTCAATTTTGTCTGAGGCATCAAAGGCTGAGAGTAAATGGTGACTCTCACATCCCCAAGTGAGCTGAAGGAGCAGACTCCCTGCAAAGCACATGTTATGGGAGTGAAACTGGTTCTGCCAGCATGGGGAGCCAACCAGGAAAAGAGAATTGTTGCGGACAAAGGGATAACCCCATAGCCTCTGCCATATATAGTTGCTGAACACCATTCTCCCACCTCCTCCAACCAAGTCTAAGGTTTGGAGAGAGAGTTTGACTTGTGTTCTTATGCCCAGGGAAATGCATAGAAATAAAGAATGGGGCCAGACACAAGTTTGAGAAATTTAAAGGTGACAGAAGTCACTAAAGCTGCCTTCCTCTTGGCACAGCAAGATGACACAAGTCCTAGAAAGGGAGCTACACTTACAATAACAGGCTCAGTTTCCCCATGGGGCAAATGAAGCTGTTCTTGAGCCATCCTGAAAGAGCCTCCACCCAAGAGGGTTGCCTGAATACCAAGGGGACCTTAAAACAATGTGATGGAGTACTAGGATCCAGGGCCTGAGGGAGGAAGTGGGAAGCTGATGCTGGAAGAAGCATTCAAGTATCAGCTAATACTCAGCCAATCAATACACTCCACTATAGGTGGAGGTCCTTTGTGTGTTTTGAGGATACATAGAATGAATTGCTTGGAATGATGGGGAGTCTGGGGAACTATCACTGGAGGATTAGATTAGGACCAAACTTTGAAGGTCAGCCTAAATTGTATGATCTAAATCAATACATGAATTCAGCATAGATATTAGGCTGAGAAAGATCATCGTGTCAGATGGTTGGGAAATATATTCTTCCTTGGTCCCACTTATTTCCCTATTATGAAGCAGATTTTTCCCAAATTAAATTAAACCAATTTCTATTGAGGTTTATTCCTTCATATTCTTTCCTTTATCCTTGTACTGAGCTTTTTGCTTTCCATGTTTTTTGTTCACCTACATGAAGTCAGATTTAATCTTGTCTTCAGTGCTCTATGCTAGTGTTACATTGCCTGCTAATATCATTCCTACTTCCTGATATCATTAAACACAAGACACTGATACATCTTATCAGAGTCTTTACTTAATTCTTATCCACCAAACCCAAACTTTCTGTCTAATATGATCCTCACTTCCTTAGAAATGCATCTGACTTGATCGTCAAATCATTTTACTTAAGCCTTTCAAAATTTAGTTAAAAAATCAATTTGTCTATAATGCATACAATATTTCTATAGAATCAAAGTCATTATCCCAAAGGAAAAATTCCAAATTAAGGTTATTGAAAACTATATCCATCGTAAAAAAATTCCACTGTGCCTCACCTTACTTCCAACTTCTATTTAATTATTATTTGAGCCTATGCTCTTTCGTCAGATAGGGCTGGGTTTTGAAGGAGCTGTCCACCCTAGCAAATGTCTCAGCCTTTCAAAATATTAATTATAACAGTAGTCAATTAGAAATGTTTCTGGCAACTTTCTAGCTCTGAAAGTGTTTTCTAATAACTATTGGTGATATTAATAAAGAATCTTGGGAAGAAGGAACAACTATATAAAACTATGTTTCTCAATACACATTACTATTGTCTCTTAAGTCTATGTTGCATATTTTTATTTGTTTATTTAGTGCCAAAATCCTGAAACTGCTCTTGTGGGACGTGTGCAAAGAAAGTGTCTCTGGTCTCTGAGGTCTTTCCTGATTCATCAATATGTATTAGGAAAGAAAAGTGACTGTCTTGGCAAAGAATCACAGTATTTTGCTGCATTTGCTTGTTTTTATTAACACAACCCATATTTGAATAAAAACACATTTTATACCATACTCTTTGGTCCCCTCATTTTACATAATATCACAACTTAAATGCATTTTTAAAATAAGTGTATATAGAAGGGTGTTATTTTTGTTTTCTGACTTTAACAGTTGAGAGTGTGTGTGTGTGTGTGTGTGTGTGTGTGTGTGTGTGTTTTAAGAATTCCTTTAGGTCTGTTCAATTTATCTCATTTTGTTTTGTTTGTGTAACTTAAAATCACTAATCATTTTCTTGTTTAATGTTAAAATAGTTCAGATAAAATGCAAAAGCAAGAAATTGCACCTGATACTTGAAAGTCACTATTCCTGACAGCACTTCATCTTTTTTCATGCCCATATTGGCTTTTCTCCCAGCCCATCCATTCCTTAATGTAAGTGTTATAAATTGCTCTAAAGTGCCATAAAGCATAATATACATAAATCAATATTTCTTGGTTAAAAACTTAGAAATTCCGGTCCACCTCAGGTTGGTTACAGGTGTCCCGAATCTATCATGTCCCTTGCTTATTTCATCTTACCAGAAGTCATTTCTTGGTCCAAGAATGCCTCCCTTTTTGTTTTTCTCTCTGACCCTTGTCCCCTGGACACTTGCAGTGACACATCAGGATGGATTGTGGGGAAGATATCATCCAGCAGCCTTAGAAAAGCCCCATTCTTTTTCCTTTTGGCCTCTGATCCTGGCAACTTTAGAGGAGTGGAGTGATGTTCTCAGACAAAGTCAGACCGCAGGCTGGCAATATGTCAAGCTCATCTGAGGCAAATTCCAGTTTGTCATGGGAAAAAAAAAAATGTCCATTTTCTTCTGGGATTCAATGAATTAAGCAAAAACCCACTCTTTTCCTTCTGGTTTTTGCAAATGTGTCATCTGATCTAAATGGAACACCTGCAGGCAGCTTAATGACAAAAACGACACATTTGAATTCTGCTATCTTTGGAATTTTTTAATATGATCATATGCTGCACCCTTGGGTAGAAAACCACATCCCTCTCCTGGAAATGACAGCTTGCCCCCACAGCCAACTGATGCTATTTATGTGGCGTTGTTGTTATTTATTCCCATCTCAAAGGGGATGATTGAATGGCTTTGTGGTTTCTCCCAAGACGCTGCAGAGCTATATAGTATGAAATCTACAAGCTCAGGTGATCATCTTTCTTGAGAAGATTTTCACAGGTGGCTCTTTGGAAATTGCATGAAAATGTTGATAGGACATTAGACAAAGTGATTTTATTAAGCTTATTGACTCACAGTTCACTTTTCTTACTAATCGTGATCCTTTGCACACAGAAGGTAGACTGCCTTCTCCCTAAAACCTCACTCAGCTCCAGCAGAAAGCAGGTTCTTCCTGTATAGTAAGAAGCAGCTTTTGCGTGAGGAAGACACAACTACCTAGATTGTGTTTCATGGGAATAAGGATGGGGAGAATGAGACAGACTCCAATCCTGCAGTTATCTCCCTCCCACCTGTCCCAGTCTCAAACACTTTCATTGACATTCGTTCCTTAGGATTTGGAAAACTTGTAGATCAATAGAAAACTAAGTGATCTCTAAGTATATGAAAAGATGCTAAGCTGTACTCATAATGGCAATATAAATAGAAAAGACCCTCAGATGTCATTTTTTTACTAATGATATTGGCCAAACAATTTTAACACAAGAAGATTTTGTTATATCATTGCTGGTGACTCAAGCCTTGTGGAGGAGCACTAGGAATAGCTATCAAACTTACAACTGCAATTGTTCTTGGATTTCAGCAATTCCAATCTTAGGACTCGATCCTATTAAAAAAACCCTGCATATATATATTTATACATATATAAATATATATATATATTTTATATATATATATTTCTTGCAGAGAATATATATAAATATATATATTTATATAAAATTATATATACATTTTAAATATAAATATATAAAATTATTTCTTGCAGAGGTCTGTAAATATCAAAAATTCAAAACAACTTAAACTTCTTCACTAAGGGACTGGTTAAATTAACCATGGTATATCCACACAATTGACTATTATACAGTAGTATAAAAGAAAGCGGCAGCTCTTTATATACTGGAAATATCTCTGGGATGTGTCTTTAAATGGAAAAACAAAGACATAGAACAGCACATATGTGTTAATATATGTATACATGAAAGAGGCAAAAAATTCGTATTTAGTCTTGCTTTCTATTTGCATAAAGATATACTTAAAATATAAATTAAAAACTAATAACAGCGGTTACCTGTGGGAAGTGATAAAAGGAACAAAACTGATGAGATTGGAGAGAAGAGTAAGAATTCTCAATGTATACTGCTTTGGTTTTTGAGCTATGTGAATATGTAACTATTCAAAACATTTTAAAAATAAGAAGTCATATATTTATTTACTTTGTAAAGCATTTTATTGTGGTAAAACATATATAACAAAATTTGCCACTGTAACTATTTTTAAGTTGACAATTAAGTGGTATTAATTACATTCACAATGTTGTGCAACCCTCAGAACTTTCGATTTCCAAAAATTTTCGTCAACCTAAACAGAAACTCTGTATTCATTAAGCAATAACTTTCTGTTCTCCACTCTCCTCATCCCCTGGTAACCTCTGATGTACTTTCTGTTTCTATGAATCTGCCTACTCTAGAGATTTCATATCAGTGGAATCATACAATAGTTGTCATTTTGTGTCTGACTAATTTCATTTACAATAATGTCTTCAAGGTTCATCCATGTTGTAGCATGTATCAAAATTTTATTCCTTTTTATGGCTAAATAATATTTTATCATATGTATATAATATTTTGTTTATCTATTCATCTGTAGATGGACATTAGGGTTGTTCCCACCTTTTGACTGTTGGGAATAGTACTTGAATACACACTAGCATGTGAGTACCTGTTTGAGCCTCTGTTTTCAATTATTTTGGTTATTTACGTAGGAGTGACTTGCTGAGTCATGTGGTAATTCCATATGTAGCTTTCTGAGGAACTTCCAAACCATTTTCCATGACAGCTACCCCCTTTTACATTTCTACCAGCAATATATGAGGGTTCCAATTTCTCTACACCCTCACCAACACTTGTCATTTTCTGCTATTTTGATTATAGCCATCCTAAAGAGTATGGAGTAATAGCTCCTTGGGGCTGACCTACTCAAAATGTTTAAATTTATAAGAAAGCTATTCATAAATGCTTTCTATTAAAATGTAGAAGACAAAATTGATGGCTCCCACCTGTAATCCCAGCACTTTGGGAGGCCAAGGTGGGAGGATCACTAGAGCTCAGGAGTACAAGGACAGCCTGTGCAACATGGTGAAACCTCCATCTCTACAAAAAATCCAAAAATTAGCCAGGTGTGGTGGTGTGCACCTGTGGTCCTAGCTACTTGGGAGGCTGAGGTAGGAGAATCGCTTGAGCCTGGTACGTAGAGGTTGCAGTGAGCCAAAATTGCACCACTGCACTCCAGCCTGGGTGACAGAGTGAGACCCTGTCTCAAAAAAAAAAAAAAAAAAGAAAGAAAGAAAGAAAAAAAAGAGTAATACTGTGAAGAAACACCATCTCAAATTTGTTACTAAATCAACAAGTTGGCTGACATTTAGCAGACCTCAAGTTGCCAAGGCGCGGGCACTGGGTAGGCCCTATCCTCTGAATGTACATAAAAGCCACTCATAATTACAGTTATTATTATTATTGTTGAATGTCTATCAAATGCTAGCAATTTATGCCATTATTTTCCCCTGAAAGTTCTCTGAGGTAGATATTTTTTATCCCTATTTGATAGATGAGGAAGCTGAAGGCCTTCCAGGATAAGAAAGCCAAAGTCAAACCGCTGGTAAATGGCAATGCCAGGATTTGAATCAAAGTTGTCTTGACGTCTGGACTTTCTTCCACCCAAAACAAGACCTTTAGGCCCAAGTCTTTTCCTTTCTTTCTGATTTGATACTGTGGCATCTGAGCTAGTTTACACCATTTTCTCTGAAATCTCAGGCTCACAAGACACCACCAAAGAACACAGATCTTTCTATCAGCTTGGCACCCGGAGCTTTCTCCTTTCTCTGAGACCTGCAAATTTGAATATATCTGCAGCCAAATGGCAGGTTCCTTCACAGAAGGAAGTAAGCTGCAATGCACAAGAGACAGGCTGACTGCTCTGCTAATCTGAACTGGGATCTGGCAGGAGAAAGGTGAGCAGACCCAATGGCCAGAGCTTTCCATCTGTGATCTGACAAGTGGAATGAACGGTCAACCCCTTCTTTGTACATCATGCCTTACTCTGAGCACAGTGCCCTCATCTGTGAATAGCTGCTGCCAAAATGCTGGGTGAAGTGACCTAACCCACCTAAGAGAGTCTACTGAAAAGCTCACCAATCACCTCTTCACCAGGTCCATGTGTGAGTGGGGTTGTTAGCAACATCTATCTGCACACAGGGAAATGTGAAGTCCCGGGAAATTCATGATCTTGCCAACTGTGCTGAATTCTTTCCCATACAAACACAAAATGCCTTTTTTACCACTTCACTGAAACACAGAGAAGATTTTAATATAATATATTACAATAGGACATATTACAATGGTTTTATATATATATATGTATATGTGAAAACTACTCATTCAGGGAAAACAACACAATTCTGTTGTATTAGTCTGTTCTCACACTGCTAGTAAAGACATACACAATAGTGGGTAATTTATGAAGGAAAGAGGTTTAATTAACTCACAGTTTGGCATGGCTGGGGAGGCCTCAGTAAACTTACAATCATGGTGGAAGGGGAAGCAAACACGTCCTTCTTCACATGATGGCAGGAAGGAGAAGAATGAGTGCCCAGCAAAGGGGGAAGGCCTTAGAAAATCATCAGCTCTCATGAGAACTTACTCACTATCACGAGAACAGGATGGGAGAAACCACCCCCATGATTCAATTATCTCCACCTGGTCCCTCCCACAACATTTGGCGATTATGGGAACTACAATTCAAGATGAGATTTGGATGGGGACGCAGCCAAGCCATATCATCTGTCTTGGTAGATTGTTGATTTGAGCTCAAAGGGAAGGTCAAAAGAAAGTGAGATCTGAAGCCTGTTGGAAAGATCTGGAATACATGTTCCACTCTGCTTTTTCCTTTGTTCTACTTGTAGCAGTGTGACTGTCCACCCAACTCAGGAATCTGCAGGACCCTGCTCTTGCCTCTTTTTTTTTAGGTTTAATTATTTTTAATATTTTATCATAAGTAGTAAAAATAAAATGTGAAATTTCTTTTCATTTTAAACTTTGAATAGAGAAAAAGTGACTTCCCCTTACTTCTCCCCAATCTCCTTCCACATGGATATTTTCTGTTACTAAATCCTTGTGTGTTCCTCAAGGTCTTTTAATAAACACATTAGTACATTACAACTCAGCTTTTTAATCATTAAACCTCTATACAACTAATCTTTTTTGAGCACTTACTATTTAGAAGGCTATGGGTTAGGCACAGGGGATATGGAAAGATTAAGTCATAATATATTAAAGACTTTTGCCAGGAATTTTGCTGAGGGGTTCATTTTTGGTATTGTATTTAATCTGCACAACAACCCCCAAAAATGTACTACCATATCAGTGAGAAAACTGAAACTCAGAGAAGCTGAGTAATTTCCCAAAGGTCGCACAGATGATAGAACGCAGAGCCCAGATTCAAACAGAGGGGTGGCTGTCTAGAGTACCTAGTCTTAACCACACAGCACAGCAATATACTAAAATAATTGTCAGCCTTTTGTCCACTCTGTAAGACCTTCTTCTCAGGACTTTACATAGATTGGCTTATTTAGTGTTCATGGGAACCTGAATGCAGGTTATTATGCCCATTTTACAGATGAAGATACTGAGGCGCAGTGAGGTTAATTACCATATCAAGATTATGCTAGTTACAAGTGCAGAGCTGGGATTGGAATCTCTACAGTCTGGTTCCATAGCTGCTTCTCCTGACTGCCATATTATGATGCCTATTCTGATGTTATGTGCATAGATGCATACTCATGCTTGAGTACTCTGCAGCTCTTAATCACGTTTGCTTAGAGTTTTTAACGACATTGAAAAATGCTTAGTTATAATGTAACAAAAATTAGAGAATTGTATATACGGTATGATTCTAATTATATCAACTATATATAGCAGAAAAAATTTGTGAGAAATTAATTGGTTTTGGTTCCTCCTGATATAGAGGTTTTTTTGTTGTTGTTATTTCAAGAAAGTCACCCATTCTCTGTGTTTCCATATCTCATTGGAGACGTTCGTATCTCTTTGTTCTACTTGTAACAGTGTGACTGTCCACCCAACCCAGGACTCTCTTTTATCTCTTTTTTTAGGTTTAATTATTTTTAAAATTGTATTATGCTTATAATAAAATTATATTAATAAAATTATTATAGGCATAGTAATAATGGGAACGTCCAAAGCAGAAGTTTCCTGACACTCCACAGATGCCATGCTCACCACCACCCCAGCTTTCTAGAAAAGATTGCGCTAAGTGGGGATATGGAGGGATGGCTGAGAGGCAAGTGTTTCTAGAGTGAAAAAGCGGAAACAGGAGAATTAGCAATGGAGAGATTAGGAGCTTCTCCCATCACTGGGAAGTGGTTGAGACATTTTTTTCCCCCCTCAGTTTCCTTCTACATGGTGACAGCCAGCCTACTAGTAATAGAACTTTTGGAGGAATAGTGCAAGTGTGTGGTGCCCTCTCATAGGTTTGGGGGAAAAATGGTAGAATATTAAAACTCATGGACTGAGAGCCCGTATCAAAGGTTCCTACACCTGGCTTAAAAAAGTTGGAGAACTGTGGTGGCCAGTGTGGAATGGAGAAGCACACTCTTTTTCAGAATTCAACTGCAGAAAACCACACAGGACTCTTTTGAAAGACACCCTGCCTACCCAATCTCCATCCAAGATAGGAATTAATAATTACTGGTATTTTCCTCCAACTCAGCTGCTGAGGATTACAATTTAATTTGATTTAAAAACAGAAGGAATGTGACATTCCACATAGAGAAAAGACACAAGAAAATCCAAACAATTGTCTTCAGGTAGTAGAATCGTGGGTGATTTTTTTTTTCTTTATAATTTTATATATTTTTAAGTTTTCTATGATTCTCACTTTCTACTTACAAAATCATAAAACCAATTACTTTATTTAAACTCTTATTAGTTATATCACTTCCCCATCCATCTGGCTTAGTTATGCTTTATTTTCATCTAGACATTTTTACACTGCAAATGTTTGTTACAAGTAGGACAGCTATGATTTTTCTCTAGAATCCAATCCTAGAATTTGCATTTAGATATATGTAAATTAAAACAATTTAGGCCAACATCATTCTATATCCTACTTTTAAAAGAATTTTTGAAAACTAGAGGGGTTTTGTTTTTTTGCTCCCTGCCATCCTTTAAATTCAGGATCAGGAACATAACAGGCAGCATGGGCCAAGACAGAGTGATGGAGGAATGAAGCCACACCTTGAACAATGTTCCTCCAAATGGTGATTTTTGGCAACTAATTCAAACGTAAAAAATGGAATGTGGGCCAAATGTACAGGCCTAGAAGAGAACCTCATGAGCTGCTTGCAGAGTAACAGCAACCACTTTGCAGTTTCTGCTTGAGCCAGTTACTGGTTTACAGTTGTAGTTATTCACTTCAATTAGATGTGAACTGATACCAAAAATAGATGTACTGTGTCAGGTTACTTTATCCCAGACTGTAACCAAGTGTACTATAATCCTACATAAAAACTAGTACTCTTTAAAGACCATCTCGAGACAGATCTATCCTTCAACAGTCCCCCAAGGCTTTAGCACCAGGGCTGTTAATTTCAGGTACAATTCCTAGGTATTCCCTGTTTGTCTCAAATATGTGAGACTTTCAGAGGAATTCCAGTTGCTTGATAGTAATTTTTTCTGTGTCCCATAGTCCCGCCTGTAATTTGCATTCCAGTTTTTGCAAGAACTCAGTATTCCCTCAAGGCATTCCGCTGTGTTTTTGAGTTTATTGTCCCACTGTAACCTGGGCTAAGTAAATGCAGACTGGGTCCTAACCCTCAGTCTTGCATGATTCCTTTGAGTCTATTTGCCAGCCTTCCTCATGTTTCCCAGCACCCCATAGGGGTATATTCAGATAAATGCTTGCTACTTATGGCTTTAGATCTGGACCACCTTTCTTGGCCCATCCCTGCTAAAATATATACTCCTTGGGTCATCATCTCCTCCTAACCCATCTTTCCAAGCAATGGAAGAGTACATCATCTTACCATCTTCCTTACTCTCCAACAAATTAACTTTTTGCATCTTCATCCTTTACCACTCATATAATAAAGTTCCATAAACATTTATTGAATAAGCAACCACCTTATGTTGACCCTATTTCAGGTACACAAAGGTGAGTAAAATGAGATGTTTGCCTATAAGGAAGCTACAGTTTAGTGGGTTTATTTTTTCCTAGGGCTGCAATAACAAAATGCATGACTTAGAACAACATAAATGTATTGTCTCATAGTTTTGATGGTTTAAAGTCTGAAACCAAAATCAAGGTGTTGGTTGGGTTGGTTTCTTCTAAAAGCTGTGAGGGAGAATCTGTTCCAGGCCTCTTGTAGCTCTGGTACTCTCAGGCTGTAGCCTCAGTGCCTGTAGCCTCAGGCACTCTCTGGCTTGCAGACAGTGTTCTCCCTGCACCCTGAGTCTTCACAATGTCTTCTCTGTATGAGCGTCTGTGTCCAAATTTCCCCATTCAGGGCCCACCCTACACCGGTATTACCTCATCTTAACTAATTACATCTGCAACATCCCTATTTCCAAATAAGGTCATATTCTGAGGTACTGGGGGTTAATCCCAAAATATGAACTTTAGGGGAACTCACTTCAACCCAAAACAGTAGACAAAAATGCATACACATTTGATTAACTGGAATAAAATATGAAAAGCCGAATACTAATGATAAGCACTAAATGCCAGCAAAGCACAAAGAAGGAGTGTTACATTGTGATTAGGGTAGACTGGGCAGAGATTGCAAAATGAAGCACTCACTCGAACAGCACTGTCAAGGTTTCTCCTGGTGTGGCTGCCTGGAGCAGAGAAGAATGTCCGGCTATTGCCGAGCATGTAAAAGCTTTCCCCTTCTCTGGGCTCTTTAGGGCACACCTTTGACCCATGTCCGAGTCCACCACGGAGGAAATGGTCTCCCCACAGCATGAGCTATTCATCTAATATCCAAGTATCAGAGTCTACTGTACTTATCAGATTTATTAGATAAAATCACCTGAGGGCGGAAGTACCAATAAGTATGAGTAATTAAAACACTGAGCAGCAATATTATTAAAGGTATATTAAAATCAATGACATCCATTTGAAAAGATATATTTCACACCCTGTCCGCCACAGTGGGAGACGTGGCTGAGCAGAAACAGGTCAAGCAGGGAGTATTGTTAATGAAAGTCCTCGTGGAAAAGGCTGCCTGAGAAAAAATGAGTTAAAATCTTTATTGTGTCTTGACAGCCCACATGAATCTATGATGATGATAAATGTTCTCATTTAGAACTTTTTCTTTTCCCGAGATATTTTACATGTTAACTCCAATTTGCTTTGAATTTCTCAAAAGACATATGTTCACAGAAGAAAGTCTCTGCTTGCTTTTCATTAAGTAAGATCTTATCAGGCTATTTGCATGTGGCATCACGTTTGAACTATTAATCTTATGACAGGATATTAAAAAGGGGGGAGGGGAATTCCTTAACAGGTTGAGGGCCATTACACTCGAGAAACAGCCCTCAGCACCCAGGAACAAGAACCAGCCCAGGAATTGCAACTGCGATGACTAATAAGACTTTCCTGAAGCCAATACTCTAGGCAAAAATGTTGCTTCTTAGGAGGGTGTACCCTGGACAGAGGAAGCTAAAATGACTTGTGTGCCACTTGGCTGGACTGTGGTGCTGCTGGATCATTGACCTGCAGGATCATGGCGGGGCGCCAGGGAGTGATTGTTAATCAGATTGGTGTCAAGCGATTGTTAACTCTCAGTGACGTTAAGGCTTCTCTGGAATTGAGGCACAAACCAGTGGGGCAAAACACAGATCTAGAGTAAAAAGAAAAATAATAATTCTGTATCCCTACTATGGCAAGTCTATAAAGTACAGAAACACACTAGTGTACACTCAAACACACATACAAAGAGAGACACAAAAACAACACTCTAAGAAACCAACAGGAAACTGGCTTAAGAGAAGGCTTTGGGGATAAGTGGGGTCTTCATGACTTTCTGGGCCATAAGACTAGGACAGGACTTTCACATTTGTCCCAACAGTAGTGAGAATCTTTGATGGATTTTAAGCAAAGAAAATATACAACCAGAATTGTATTTTTCAAAGGTTATTTTGACAGTGGTGTGGATAATCGATTCAAAATATGGCGAGAGAAAGTCAGAATGCTGTAGAAGTCTAGGTGACCACCTTCGCCTATGGTTGACCTATGGAAATGATGAAAGTATATAAATTCCGGAAGAGTTTCGAAGTTCAAATTAAAGAACTTGATGATGGCTTAAATACCAGGAATGGGAAAGAGTAGGATATCAAGGGAGATTTCCAATTTTCTGGGTCTACAACCAGACCAATGGCAGGGAATGAGGCAGAAATGGGGATAGCAGACATGGTAGGGCAGGTCATGAGTCGGATTTTGGACATATTATGTTTGCAATGCCTATGAAGTGTCTAAGTAGGGATGTTAAGTTGTTTATTTCCATCTAATGGTTATTAAATGCCATAAAGTAGCCTGATATGTGATCTACTCAATACTGTCTAGATAACTCTCATTCATTTTTCTAAGTCTTTAATTTAAAAAAAATTCGAAATATTTTTGCACTTGAATAAAATAGAAAATCTTAGTATTATTGCAAATTTATAAATTAAGTTGACTCAAAATATCCCGAGCTTCTTTCTCCCTTTTCTATCCAGGAAAAGTGTTGTCATTTGAACGTCAAGGGTTTCTCAGACCACCAGAAAAGGTAGCCAAACCAGGCCAATGTTGACGAAGGCCTAAGAAAAATTAGGTTTATCATCAGTAGAAAATATGTGTGTTCTTGCTATATGTTAGTTTTTTCTCTTCTTCTCCAGATTATCTCCTTTTGATATCTCTGCTTAGAGGAATACAGAATGTGGCCACATGTTAGTCTTCTACCAATGTCAGGATAAAGCATGCATTTGGATCCCTCAATGGAGAACTATGTCCATTCCATGCTCCTTCCAACTAGTTTGAGAAATGGCTCCAAATTTTCCTTAATATTATTCTGAATTGCTCTATGAAGTAAATGTCAAGCATTTTATTTCCATTTCCCTAAAATAGAGAATGGGTTGCTAGGGAAAATGCCTAAGCCAGCCGTAAAGCATTTCCAAAGAGGGTACATAGTGAATAAAAATGTTAATTCCTGTCTTGTTTAACAAGCTCTCATGGCAGCTCCAAGGGGTAGTAAAATTTATACTCCTACCAGGACAGCTCTAGAATATGGCATCAGCATGGGATGGAAAGTAGCCCTGGGAAACACAATAGTGTGATTGCCTGCTACCCTTTACTTAGCTGAATAGTTTGTCTCTGCTGTGCCTAGGAGGTTTGCACCTCATGGGGTGGGAGGTGGTGCAACCAGGTAAGAATGCTCTTTACTTACTCCTTTGTTGGAAAAAGGATGACTGTAATGTGTGGGCTGGAGTGGAGTGGAACTGAGTTTAAAATCTGCAGTAACATAAAATTAAAGACTAGGTATTAACAATGGCTTTGCACTCTGAGTTGCCGTGGACTGAGAGGGACAGCTTATGCCAGAGAGATTCCAGAGGGACTTGGCAGGACAGAGCAGTGTAAGCCATCTTACTGCCTCAAAGAACACAGAAGTCTGTAGGAGCACATCAGACTTCAGTAACACAGGATTTATCTCAGTATCCATTTTTTCTGATTCTCAGTTTTCTTATCCATAAAATAGATTAGATTAAATAATATATGCTTTGTGAGGTTCTTGTGAAGATTAAATGAGATGAAAAATGCAAAATGCTGGAGGAACACCTGCAGGAGCTCTACACTGAAAAACTGTTGTTATTATTGACAAAATAAAAGTAAAGGCTGCATTCGAGACTGTTAAGAAATTGTTACAGAAAATATTTTTATTAGTCATTGTACAGATAAAGAAAATGATTCTCATATAAAGGAAATTTTCTATTTAAACTTTTTATTTAAATTTAAATGTTCTATTTAAAATGAAAAAATTACAATGCTTCTGCCTTTTGTGATGAGAGATAAGAAGTCATGTTATCAGTAGAATAAATAAAAATATTCCCTTACCTACAAAAAACTGATGAGTGTACAAGCCACACTTAAGAATTTGTGATCATGTTTAAGGAAAGATGACAATATGAAGACCTTGAATATTGCCTTAGTTTTGCAAAAGACCTTGCTAGGCCTTCCTGATTTGGTCAAGAAAAGTCCCCAGAGAAGGTCTTAAGGAAGAAGAAAGAGGATAAGAAAACTGGACATAAACTAAGCCAAAATTTTGACATGGATATAGCCTCATAGAACAAGACAAAATACTGTAAGCAGGGTAGATGGCTCTGTGTGATGGTCTTGGTTGCATACTCCGCTTCACTAAGGTCAAACAAAACCCAAAAATCTCTTTGTAAATACCTCTCATTTTCATTGTCCATGTGGAGAAGCTCAAAGCTTTCATTTGGCCTGAGTGACTTCCTAACCACTTTACAGCCTATTCAGGTCCACTTGATAATATTGCACATGTTAGAAATGAACCTGGTGCTTATGACTCCTAGAAGTATAAATTTTAATGAAGATTCTAAAAACTTTATCTTGGCTCAGTGGTGGTGCAGATTGAAAAAAAGTTCCATTTCTGACATGTCTATAATGAACTTCATTCCTGCTTTTTAAAAATTTTTCCTTTTGATAAGAAATTAAAGACTGATTTCCTCTTTACAAAAGAAAATGCCACTTTATTCCCCATAGACACCCTCTCTCTTAGTAAAACAACTCTGAATTTTATAGCTGGGCATCTTGCCACCCAGTTAAAGATATATTTCCCTTGGAGCTAAATAAGGCCAAGTGACTATGCTCTTGCCAATAATATGTAAACTGAAGTGTAGCAAGGTACTTTTGGGAAGTCTCTTTAAGAAGCATCATTTCTTTTGTATTTGTCCCTTCGTCTTCCTGCTACTCAAGATGTACGTATAACGGCAGGCACTTCTGTAGGCATTTTGGACCATGAAATGTCTTTGATGGAAACTAAGAAAAGTAGAGAAACAGAATTGAAGGTTTCACAATTCTAAAAGCTTTGTAAAAGTTTTGTAAAAGGTTTTACAATTGAAGGTAATTAATATTACACTATTAATTATAGTAAAGGTCATGCTTCTGTGGAAAAAAAAAAAAAGTCCCTTGACATGATGGTTCAAACAAGTTAGGAAAGGCAGACTGTGCTTCTCAAAATCAGCCAGAGAATCAGACTGGCTGAGCACACTGCCATCCGCAATGCGTGGCTTCTAGATTGCTTTAGCCTTTATCATTTGAAGCCAATAGGAAGCAAGGAGAACATCAAAACACACAATCAATGACTGAAAGCACCCATCACTTCTGCTCAAATCATTTTGGTAATGTCATAGTCTTCTTGATCACACTTGAATGCTGGGGAAGCTAAGCAGTGTAGTACAACTGGACAATCAGTTCCTATGTCCAAGAACTTTTTTAAGACAGTAGGGTAGAATGCTTACCCATAATCAAATAGCAGTCTCCACCAAAACTGTAGGTCTTCATATCTCATCCAGATGATAAAAAGTCTACTTTTCTCTTGTTTAGCTTACTCCATGCCGGGCCTTTATTATTTATAGTTGAACATCATCTTCATTGATATACCCCTTTTATGTTTTTTCAATGAACCTCATCTGTAAATCATTAATTGGATTATTAGATAAGTGCTAAATAATCCTCCAGCTATAAAATTCTAAGAATAATTAAAACTTCCTTTCTTAACATTCTTAGTGAACAACTTACAGGTTAAAAAACAAATCCAAAGAGATTATTTCCTGCAAACAGCCTTTAGTATGGTAGCACCTACTTGTGGAAGGCCTATCATAAACTGTTGTCTAGTGAAAGTGATGAAGAAGAGTGGCTGGGAGTCAATCTTATCAGGAGCTGGAACAGGTGAAGCCCTCACCAGTGAAAAATCTTGACAGATGCAGCCACTAAGATTTCCTACTCCAAAGAATAACAGCAGTTAGAAAAGCATGTTAGAGAGTTTGTTTTGTTCAACAATACTTCATTCTCTTACTTATCCCGACAAAATTTACTCCCATAGGATAAGAGATTTATATTTGTTGGAATACTTTTATCTTTGGAGGTGACTGACAACTTACATCAAAAAGACTTAAGTAATGTATGACATATATCTAGAGTTATATTTGTTTGAAGAGAGAGAGCAAGTTGTTTAGATAAGAGCTTGATTCCTTGTTCAAATGATGTCAACAGATTCATTTCTTGGTTCTGCTTCTGAGTTGGCTCCATTTATAGGTGAGCCAGATTTAGGCCCCCAGCAGCCAAAAGAGAGGGTTTGCTTCCCCATTCAATAGTCCCAGAATTGTGCCTCATTGTTCTGATTGCACAGACTTGGCTTATATCCCTGACATGAACCCAAACACGATGACCAGGCAGTGAGACAAGCAGGTTGACTTAACCTTGGTCGCACACCAAACCCTCGTAGATTGAGAGAGAGTTAGCCTCATGCTAAGCACATAAGCTGAATGTGGGGAAGTCAGCACACTGTGTTCCAAACACAGAGAATAGATAATGAGTGTCAAGGACAACAGATGAAACCTCCATGTATTACCTTTGTTTTGTCCAAAATGTGAAACCTCAAAGGGAGACAGTTCAAGGTCTCATTTAATTAATGTATCCAGCTTCAAGTCTAAACTCTCTGAGGGATGTGCACCCAGTGAGATTAGGATACAGGTCCCCATGGTTCACTGATCCATGGCTAGTAAGTTTAACCATCCCTACATATCCAGTGTGCAATGGGGAGGAAGGACCCAGTACCTATAACCAAAACACATATAGAAAGGATGAGGGGGAATGGAAAACAATGCACAATGAATCCTACTTCATAGTACACACCTATCCCATGGGCAGGAAAAGCAATGACTCACTGCTCTGGCCAGACAAAGTCCTTTGGTCAGTCAATGTGGTTGACCTTGGCTCTGTCCTCTTAAATCATTGCCCGTTTCCATTTTTTTCCCCATAGCTCCTGGTTCTGGTCTGTGGAAGGATCCCCCTTGAGTATTGTCCTACTTAAGAGCTGGGTACTGAGGATGATTTCCTTTCAGGGAGCTGCACCTTTTTTGAAGCCCACTTCATTTTGGTGTATGTCAGGAGCCATGATAATTATTTTAGATGTTGACCAGAAACCCTTGGTGACTTATCTCCTTTTCTCAGAAATTTCACATTCTAGGTTCAAGAGTTTGTAATACAACATTCCAGAAGTTAATTTTAATACATTTAGTGCTCTTTTACTTGAAAAAGATAAAAAGCTCAAATCAATCTGACTTAAGCAAAAGGGGAATTTTTTGATGTAGATAACCGAGAAGTCCAGGGATAGCATTGGCTTCAGGTAGAACTTGATTTCAGCTGTGCACAATGCACGGTCTATTGATCTGCTTCCTCTATGTCTATTTCATTCTCAGACTCCCTATGGTGGTGACCAGTATCTTCAAACTCATACCAGCGTAAAGCCTTGTAAGTTTTGTTTCTCTGAATCAAATCAAGATAATTTTGCTACCAGAAAAGTAAACCTATTCTAGATAGCATGAAACAAACAAACAAGCAAAACCCACCATATCAATCTAGTTAATGTGTGGACAGAATGGTGGCGATTGCTCATGTTTCCTCACATTCCACAGTTGAGAAGAAACCTATCCAGATTCCCTGAGATAGAAAATGTATAGTTTAGTCTAGCTCTAACCAGCTCAGCAGAGAGTACAGTGCAGGAAAAATATTGCCTAAATAACTTGTATTTATGGCTTTGTTCTTGTGAATACTTTTTGTTCCTGAGAATTTGAAGAAAAAAAACATACATGAGAGCAGTAAACAACACAATGTCTGAGATGATAGTAGCTGTGTAACACCTCTCTGACATGCTCTGATGGTTAATTTGATATGTCAACATGGCCTGACCATGATACCCAGAAATTTGGTCAAATATTCTTCCGGATGTTGTTTGAAGGTGTTATTTTTAGACCACATTAGCATTTGAGTCAGTAGACTGTGTGTAAAGCAAAGAATCATCTGTAATGTGGGTGGGCCTCATCCTATTAATTGAAGGCCTTAAGAGAAAAAGACTGAGTGAGGTCCCTCTAGGAAGAGGGAATTCCTCCCCCCAGACTATATTTGAACATGAAATGTAACATCAGTTCTTCTGTAGGTCTCCAGCCTGCTAATCTACCTTTGCAGATTTTTTGGACTTGCCAGACTCTAAAATCATGTGAGCCAATTCCGCAAAATAAGTAATAAATATCTCTCTTTCAGTCTTTCTTTTTTCTCTCTCTCTCTCTCTGGGTGTGTCTCCCACTCTCTCTTTCTTTCTCCCTCTCTCCTTTTCTCTCTCTCTCTTTGTCCCTCTCTGTTTTTGTCCCTCTCTACATATAAAGAAGTAATACACACACACACACACACACACACACACACACACACACACACAGAGAGAGAGAGAGAGAAAGAGAGAGAGAGAGAGAGAGATGCCCTCACGATTCTGTTTCTCTGGGGAACCCTAGCACATACACTAATGTAGACGTGGTGCTAATACACTGGGAAGAGCCAATATAGCACTTGTATCAGTTTCCTCTTGCTGCTATACTAAATTGTCATAAATTTAGTGGCTCAAAATAGCATGCATTTTTACATTGAAGATTTGGAGGTCAAAAGTGTGACACAGGTCTTGGCTAAAATCAAGGTATTAGCAAGGCTGCATTCCGCTGGAGGCTTTAGGGGAGAATTCATCTTGTCCAGTTGCCTTTACCAGCTCCTTGCGTTCCTTGGCTCATGACCACTTCTTCCACCATTGGAGCCAACAGCACAGCATTTTCCAGTCTCTCTCCAACTCTGACTCTCATGCCTTTCTCTAATAAGAACCCTTGTGATTAGAGTGGATGTACTTGGATAATCCAGGATAATATTTCTCAAAATATAATTATATCTACAAAGTACCTTTTGCCATGTAAAATGACATATTCAGAGGTTCTATGGATTAAGGCGTGAACATCCTGAGGGGATATATTATTCTGTCTACTGCAGACCTTTATAAAGACTGGTATTTTGTGATACATTCAGTCATACATTCAACAGGAGCTTACTGTATAGTATGAGCTGAGACTTCTTTGTGTTACTCTAGAGGTCAACATATTAGCCAACAGCAAAGAAGATGAGTCAGATTCTTATGCCCGTGGAGCTTACATCTAATAGGACCAGTCAAAAATGGATAAGAAGATCCTATGGTCTGAATGTTTGTGTCCTTCCAAAATTCAGTGTTGAAATTCTAATTCCCAAGATGATGGCATTAGGAGATGAGGACTTGACAGGGAAGTGCCCTTATGAATGGAATTTGTGTCCTGTAAAAGAGGCCTGGGAAAGCTAGCACTGTAGTCCCTTCTAACATATGAAGTGACAGTGAGAAGACATCCATCTATGAAGAAAGTGGGCCCTCACCAACACCCACCGTGCTAGTTCTCTGATCTTGGACTTCTCAGCATTGAGGACCGTAGGAAACAAATTTCTGATTTTTATAAGCTACCCAGTTTATGGTGTTTTTGTTGTAGCAGCCCAAGTGGGTTTAAACAGGAAATAAATGCGTAAATAAGATAATTTCAAATAGTGATAAGAAAGTTGAAAAAACAAAATGTGATAGAGTAACTGGATGTGGGATGAGGTAGCTTCTAAGGTGAAGGCTTTCAAGCTGCCATTTGAATCAGCAGTCTCCAGCCATGTGAGGTTCTGTGAGAAGAGCGTTTCAGGCAGAGGAGATACCTATTGCTCAGGCCTGAGGTTGGGATTAAGGTGATTTTTTTTGGTCTTGTTTTGTTTTGTTTTCTGAGATAGAGTCTTACTCTGTCACCCAAGCTGGAGTGCAGTGTTGCCATCTCGGATCACCGCAACCTCCACCTCCCAGGTTCAAGCAATTCTCATGCCTCAGCCTCCCAAGTAGCTGGGATTACAGACATGCACCACCATGCCTGGCTAATTTTTGTATTTTTAGTAGAGGTCGGGTTTTGCCATGTGGGCCAGGATGGTCTTGAACTACTAGCCTCAAGAGATCCACCCGCCTCAGCCTCCCAAAGTTCTGGGATTACAGGTAAGAGCCACTGTGCCCGACCACGAATTAGTGTGATATATTTGAGAAAATGGTCATGCCAGAGCACACTGACCAAGGGAAAGCATGGTATAAGATAGTGTCAGAGAGATAGGCAGAGCCATACCACGTAGGACTTTGTTAAAGGGTTTGGAGACTGTGTTAGTCCATTCCTGCATTATTATAAAGAAATACCTGAGACTGGGTAATTTCTTAACAAAAAGAAAGAAAGAAAAAGAAGGTTTAACTGGCTTACAGCTCTGCAGGCTGTACACACATGGTACCTGCATCTGCCCGGCTTCTTGGGAGGTCTCAGGGAGCTTTTACTCTTAGTGGAAGGTGAAGCAGGAGCAGGTGTCATACTGCAAAAGCAAGAATAAGAGAGAGAGAAGGGAGAGGTCCCACATACTTTTAAACAATGAGATCTGTGTCAATGAGAGCTCATGTATCACCAAGAGGATGGCACCAAGCCATTCATGAGGCATCAGCCCCCGTGATCCAAACACCTCCCCCCAGGCCCCACCTCCAACTTTGGAGATTACATTTCAACATGAGATTTCAGGGGACAAACATCCAAACTCTATCAGAGAGCCCATTATTTTTCCCCCATGAGATGTTTCTTGGTAGAGAAAAATTTAATAATATTAAGAATCTGCTCACCACATAAACTGTTGATCATCCTTTTCTGGCTAAGGGATATTTGTCAAGAATCCTGTATTCAGGCCTTGTGCCTGACAGCAGTCTTAAAGTTCCCCCAGAATACTTCCTACCAGACCATCAATTTGTCACAGCTAGTGTGCCTGCAGAATATAAGCAGTTAGTCAAAATTATTTGAGCTTACATACAAATATCTGGATTTACTGATCATTTCCAAGTGCATTTTGCCATGGGTATGTGGAAATATTCATGGAATATTCATAGGAAAAAAGGAAATGAGTTATGTTGTCTCCTAGCCAACAATTTAGTATTAGTTTTTTTTTTTATCACTACCCAATAAAAAAAAATACGTGCTCCCTGCTTCTCCCCCATCACAACATCGCTGGGTTTGAAAAAGATCTATTTCAGGTTTCTTTACTTCACAACAGGAGAAAGTCTGTGTTTCTCAACACTTATAAAGTTGCAGGAAAAAGAGCTGAAAATAAAAGGGAGAATTGCTTTGGTCATTTTGCAGGATAATTCAACTTGAAAAGAATAAATGTTACGGCCTTATATTTAAAGTCCAGATAGAAAGAAAAGTGTCCTATGGTGTCTGGGAAGACAAGCCAGAAACCAGGAGCCTAGATAATTAGCAATTTGAGAACCATGGTCAGAAAATAGCAAATTAAACAAAAAACATTATGGTGGAAAAATAACACCATGACAAACTAAGGCTGGTTCTACCCTTGATAAATATCTAGTCTTTCTCTCTCTCTCTTTTTCTCTATCTATAGCTCTATCCATATCTGAATTCTCCCTTCCCCACATTTCCATCCATTTTCTTTACTTTATTGCTTATTCTTTCTGTGTTTCTTTTAGCAAACATAAGCAAATATATAGATATTCTTATTACCCTGTCTTTGTTACCAAAAAAATGGAAGCATAGTACCGTGTTTTGCTTTTGGTCCACATATCTTTGTAAAAAACCTTTGTATCAGTTGATTTCTTTCTCTCTCTCTCTCTGTGATTTCACAGTACCTTGTTTTATGGCTCTACGGTGTACTCAGTCTCCCATAAATGGTTATTTTGGATTTTCTATATATTGCTATTATAAATAATGATGCATGTGTAACTTGGTTTTGTTATTTGTGGGAGCGTATCTTCAGACATATTCCTAGAAGTGGATTGTTGCATCAAAGGATAAAGGGGTTTACTAAAAAGGAACTCGGGCCCTTTGGCTTAAAATGTCAAAGAGAGGTTGGATTCTTTCCTTAAAAATAAAATATTTCATTTGGTTAAAAAAAAATGTGTGTGGAGTTTTGTTGGACACTGCCACTTCCCTTCCATAGAGATTATATCATTTTGCACGCGCACCAGCAATTTGTGAGTGCCTTTTTCTCCAAAGCCTCACTGACAGAGTGGGTTCTTAAGCTTTTTAATTGGTGCCAAACAAGCTAATAGGTAAGAAATTGTATCACACAGTAGCTTTAATTAGCATTTCTTTGAATATGAGTGAAGTTGAGTGCTTTCCCCATGTTTTTTAAATGCCATTTCTTCTGTCAGATTTTGATATTTCCTCCTTTTGACAGTAAAGAATTCTTTATGCATACAGGAAATTGGCCTTTTATCCATGACACCTCAACTATTTTATCGCAGTGTTATTTTCTTTATATCTTACTATGGTTTGTTTGTCATGCAATTTGTTCTATTCAGTAAAATTTACCAATCCTTTTTTTGTTATTATTATTGCAACTGGATTTTGAGTCTAATTACGAAGGCTTTCCTCACTCTAAGCTTATAAAAAATGTGCCCATGTTTTCCTCTTGTACATATCTCTCTCATTGTTTATACTTACATTTCAGATCCATTTGGAGTTCTTTCTTATGCATTATGTGAGGTATGAATCCAATTTTCTCTTTTTTTCCAAATGATTATCCAGTTGTGCCAAATTCATTATTAAATGTTCATGTCTGCCTCAATGATTTGATGTCTTACATATGTTAAGTTTCCATATGCACTTCGGCTTGTTCCTAGGCTCTCTATTGTGTTTCATTGGTATGTCTGTCTATTATATCCCAGTATCACATTTTAAAAACAGAACTTAATAGTGTATTTTAATGTCTAGTCAGGCTAGTTCCCCTTTATTCCTCTTCATCTTAAGGGATTTTCAAGCTATTCTTGCATGTTTATCTTTTTCACTCAATCTTCAAAACAACTTATCTTATTCCAGAAAAACAAGCAAACAAATGAACACTTATTTGTATTGGAATTGCACTAAATTTAGACATGAAACTGAAAAAAATTGATATCTTTATGAAGCTGCATAATCCTATCCAAAAACAGACATCTCCTTCCATTTGGTAAGTCTTTATCAGAAACGCTTTCAAGCTTTCATCATATATGTTTTGCCCATTTCTTGTTAAGTTTATTTCTAAGTATTGGAAGGGAAGGGCAGAATTATAAGAGATTTTTCCTAACATTTTCCAATGATTATTCTCTCTATTTATGGAAATTATTGATTTTTACGTAAATTTTATATCTTGTTGCCATACTTAAATGTTGTCTTAGTTTTACTTTAGATCTTCCTCGTTTATATTCTGAACTTAATTAAGGTGCTCTTTGACACATAATATATTATTAAATTTCATGAAATTTTAATGGATGTTGGAAAAATGCATGTTCAATTTTTAAAGTAGAAAATTCAATATATACATGAACTGGTGCTCAAGAATTCTGCTAGTCAAATTTTTTGTGTTAGTTTTGGCATATTTGATCACAACATCTGTTGATATTTGTTAATGTTTCCCAACTGAAAAAGTTATATTTTAAAAAATTTTTCCCCTTTTTTTCTAATAGCTTTTGCTTTACTAATTTGAATCTATGTTATTTGGCAAGTGATAATTTGTACTATATCTTCATTGTGCATTATAATCATCAATTTAATTAAGCCATTCATATATTCCTCAAATTAAGGTTATCATTTTGCTTTATTTTTTCTGTTTCAACAAAGACATTTTTGCTCTTTTTAGCTTAAGTTTTCCATTTACCTTTTGTTTTACATGTATTTCTTCTAAGGAGACTCTTATTTTTGTGGCTATCGTGTAATTTTACTATATGTTTTGAAATGTTATAGAGACAACCAAACTGTTCTCCCAATATATACCTAGTGATTTGTACCCCACCAGCAGCCAACGAGAGTTCAGATTGCACCATATTTTCACAAGTCCATAATTTTTGCCCAGATGATGGCTGTAAAATGGATTTACATTGTGGCTTTTTAAAAATTTTTTCTTTTCTTTTTTATAATTTCAATTTTTAGATTCAGGGAGTACATGTGCAGTTTATGTGATTACACTGCACGATGCTGAGAATGGGGTATGGATCCTGTCACGCAGACAGTGAGTATAATGCCCACAAGGTGGTTTTTCAACCCATGGGTCTTTATGTCCATGAGTACCCAATGTTTAGTTCCTATTTTCTTGTTCTCCACTTCTGCAAAATGCTTGTTTAGATACTTACTTGTATTTCCCTTATTAATTTGTAGTTCTCTGAATATTCTGGATGCCAGTCATTTGTTCGTATGTTCACTGGGAATTTTTGTTCCTTTTTTATTTATTGACTTTTTTTTTTTTACCAGTTTTGGGTTTCAATTTTAGTTTCTAAATGGTGTCTTATAATGAACAAAAGTATAGTTTAATACAACTAGGGACTTGTGCTTTTTGTGTGTCTTATTTAAACATCCTTCTGTGAGTCCTAGCCAGAGCAATCAGTCAAGAGAAAGAAATAAAGATCATCCACATAGGAAAAGAAGTCAAAATATCTCTCTTCACTGACTGTATAATTCTATACCTAGAAAATGTAAAGACTCCACCAAAAGTCTCCTAGAACTAATAAATGACTTCAATAAAGTTTTAGGACACAAAATTAATGTACAAAACTCATTAGCATTTCGATACACTGATAACGTTCAAGCTGAGAGCCAAATCAGGAACACAATCTCATTTACCATATAGCCATGTACAAAAAAAAAATGCCTAGGAATACATCCAACCAAGGAGGTGAAAGATCTCTACAAGGAGAACTACAAAACACTGCTTAAAAAAAATCATAGATAACACAAAAAAATGGAAAAACATTCCATGCTCATGGATTGGAAGAATCAATATCTTTAAAATGGCCATACTGCCCAAAGCAATCTGTAGATTCAATGCTAGTGCTATCAAGCTACCAATGTCATTTTTCATAGAACTAGAAAAAAATATACTAAAATTCATATGGAACCAAAAAAGAGTCTGAAAAACCAAAGCAATCTTAAGTAAAAAGAACAAAGCTGGAAACATAGACAAATGAAACAGAATAGAGAATCCAGAAATAAAGCCACACATGTACAGCCATCTGATCTTCAAGAAAATCAACAAAAATAAGCAATGGGGAAAGGACTTCCTATTCAATAAATAGTACAGCGATAGCTGGCTAGTCATATACAGGAGAATGAAACCAGACTTCTACCTTTTACCATATAACGAAATTCACTCAAGATGGATTAAAGATTTAAATGTAAGACCTCAAACTATAAGAATCCTGGAAGAAAATCTGGGAAACAGCAGTCTGGACATTGGCCTTCGGAAAGAATTTATGATTAAGTCCTCAAAAGCAATCGTGAGTCCCTGTCTCTAAAAAAAGTGAAAACAATTAGCTAGGCATGGTAGTGCATGCCTGTTGTTCCAGCTACTTGGAAGGCTGAGGTGGGAGGATAACTTGAGCCCAGAAAGTTGAGGCTATGGTGAGCCATGTTTGCACCATTGCACTCCAGCATGGGCAACAGAGTGAGACCCTCTTTCAAAAAAAAAAGCAATTGACAAGTGGGACCTAATTAAACTAAAGAGCTTCTGCACAGCAAAAGAAACTATCACCAGAGTAAACAGACAATCTACAGAATGGGAGAAAATATTCACAAACTATATATCCAACAAGCATCTAATATCCAGAATCTATAAGGAACTTAATTCAAAAAGCAAAATAACAAATAACTCCATTAAAAATGGGCAAAAGACAGCTGGGCATGGTGGTACATGCCTGTAATCCCAGCACTTTGGGAGGCCGAGGCAGGCGGATTACCTGAGGTCAGGAGTTCGAAACCAACCTGGCCAACATGGTGAAACCCTGTCTCTACTAAAAATACAAAAATTAGCCGGGTGTGGTGGCACACACCTGTAATCCCAGCTACTTGGGAGGCTGAGGCAGGAGAATTGCTTGAGCCCAGGAGACAGAGGTTGCAGTGAGCCAAGATCATGCCACTGCACTCCAGCCTAGCTGACAGAGTAAGATTCTGTCTCAAAAAAAAAAAAAAAAAAAGGGCAAAAGACATGAACAGATACTTCTCCAAAGAAGACATGAAAGCAGACAACAGACATATGAAACGTTGCTAATATCACTAATCATCAAACAAATGCAAATCAAAATTACAATGAGATACCATCTCACACTAGTCAGTTGGCTTTTATTAAAATGTCAAAAACAACATGTCAAGGCTGTGGAGAAAAGGGAACACTTATACACTATCGATGGAAATGTAAATTAATTCAGCCACTGTGGAAGGCAGTTAGGGAATATCTCAAAGAACTTAAAACAGAGCTACCATTTGACCCAACAATCTCATTAATGGGTGTATATTCAAAAGAAAATAAATTGTTCTACCAAACACACATGCACTCGTATGTTCATCACAGCACTATTCACAATAGCAAACACGTGCACTCAATCCAGGTGCCCATCAATGGTGTGTTAAAAGAAAAACTTTAGCCAAGTTAAATTTAAAAGAGTTTAATTGAGCAAAGAATAATTTGTGAATCAAGAAGCCTGGCGAGCCACGGTAGGCTCAGAGACTCCAGTGCAGCCACGTAGTGGAATAAGATTTATGGACAGAAAAAGGAAAGTGATCTACAGAACATGGAAGTGAGGTACAGAAACAGACGGACTGGTTACAGCTCAGCGTTTGCCTTATTTGAACACATTTTGAATAGTTGGCCATCTTTGGTCAAAACTCGGTGATTGGCACAAGAGTAGGTTACAGTCTATTTATAATTCAATTTAGGTTACAGTTTATGATGTACAGTGAAACATTTAGGCTGAACTTAAAATATGTAAGGAGGCAGTTTTAGACTAAACTTGATTTAACAGATGCATTGAATACAGAAAATGTGATATACATACACCATGAAATACCACACAGCCATAAAAAGGAATGAAATCATGTCCTTTGCAGCAACATAGATGCAGCTGGAGGCCATTTTCCTAATCGAATTAATAATGTAGGAACAGTAAACCAAATACTGCATGCTCTCACTTATAAGAGGAAGCTAAACACTAGGTACTCATGAACATAAAGATGGCAATAATACACACTGGGGACTACTAGAGAGAGGAAGGAGGAAGTGGAGCAAGATTTGAAAAACTATTGATACTATGGTCACTACCTGGTGATAGGATCATTCATATCCTAACTTCAGCATCACGCAATATACTTATGTAGCAGACCTGCACATGTACCCACAAACCTTAAAGTTGAAATCATTTTTAAAACTTATAAATAATATAAAATGTTTATAGAAAATAGAAACAGAAAAACCCTTCTTTGAGGCTTCTCTTTGTTTCTTTTCCTTTTTTTGTTCTCTTTGAGGTTTTAAACTAATCTCTATTATTTTCCACTGAGATTTTACACTGTTTCTTTTCACTTTTAAGTTTTGGATACATCTGGAATTGACTTTTTTGCATGGTGTAAGGTAGGTGTAGAATTTAATGTTTCTCCATATGAATAACCAATTTTCCCAACTTATATTTAATAGTCCATACTTCCCATACTGTTCTAAAATGACACTCTGCTTTATTTCAAATTTTCTTTATATATGGTTCTATTTATGGACTTTCTATCCTGCTGTATTGGCCTCTTTGTCTTTACCTATCTTAAAATTATGAGGCAGTACATTTTGTTGCTTTATAATAAACCTTGATATCTGGTGGAAAATTTATGTCCGTTTTCTGGCTCTTTGCCTTTCATGTAAATTTTATAATAAGCTTGTCAGGACATGAAAATCCTTGTTAAGATTTTTACAGTCATCTTTTGGTATTGGCAGAGATTTGTTCCAGGAATTCCTGAAGGTACCAACATTCATGAATGCTCAAGTCCTTTATATAAAATGGTATAGTAGTATTTGTATATAATCTACACACATCCTTCCATATACTTTCAAATATCTCTAGATTACTGATAGTGCCTAATACAATGTAAATACCATGTAAATATTTATTTTACTGTACGTTTAGGGAATAATGACAAGAAAAAAGTTTGTAAGTTTGTACATGTTTAGTACAGATGCAACCAACCATTGTTTTCCAAATATTTTACATCCACAGTTGGTTGAATGCATGGATGCAGAACCCATGGACCACAGAGGGCCAACTGTATTTCAAATGCTTTCTATTTATGCATTAATTTCTTGTAGAATTAATATTGAGTCACCCTATCCATGAATACGGCCTACCAGTCCATTTATTTCATTTGTTTTTAATGTCATTTCCCCATAGCTTGGATATTTTCTCTTATTTGTGCTATTTGTTCTTGTTACAGTCAACTATCTTTCAGAGAAATTTTAAGAGCATGAAAAATGTCTTTTATATCTACAAGCATATTTAACATTTCTGGTGCTCTTCTCCTCATCGGGCAGATTTGGTTTTCCATCTGTTATCACTTTCCTTCAGCCTGAAGAATTTTAACATTTCTTGTAATGGAGGTTTGTTGGCAATAAAGTTGTTCATAATATTACCTTATTATACTCTGCATGTGTGTAGTATTTTTTGTGATTTCCTTTCTTCTATTACTGATATTGGCAACTTGTGTTTTCTCTTAATTTTCTTGATTAGTATAGCTAGAGGTTTGTTTGCCCTCTGCGGTCCATTTGTTAACTTGATTGATCTTTGCAGAGAACCAAATTTTGCTTTTAATTACTTACTCTACTATATTCCTTTTCTATATCTTTGACTTCTGTTGTTTTCTTTATTACTTCCTTCATTACTCTTACTTGTTTTCTTTGCTCTACTTTTTTTAACTTAAGCTGGAAGCTTATATAATTTATACCTTTCTTTTTTACTAATGTATAGGCATTAAAATAATAAATTTACCTCTAAGTATTGTTTTTATTTCACAAAGTGTGTGTGTTGTGTTTTCATTATCATCCAGTTCTGAATATTTTCTAATTTCACCAAGAATTTTTCTTCTGACCCATGGGCTATTTAGAATTCTTTTTGCTCTATTTTTGAAAATTTCTTTTTTGCTTTCATTTTTGGAGAATATTTTTACTGGATATAGTATTCAATAGTAATTGTTTTTGCCTTTCAGCAGTTTAAAAATGTCAATTCATTGTGTTTTATTTTGCATTGATTCTGATGAGAAACAATGTCTTTTTTCTTCCTGTTTGTAACCTGTCTCTTTTTCTCTGGCTGCTTTTAAGATTTTCTCTTAGTCATTATTTTTTATAAATTTGATTACAATATGTTTCGTGGTTTTTCTTGGGCTTCTTTTCTTGACCTTTATTGACCTTTTGGATCTGTATGTGGATAGCTTTCATTAAATACAAAGAATGTCTGACTCAGTATTTCTTTAAATACATTTTCTGACTTCTGTGGTCTTCATGGGAGCCAATGACATGTTTGTTAGACTGTTGTTTCATATTATCTTATAGACTGTTTCATATCATCTTACAGACTGTTTCATATCATCTTAGAGACTGTTTCATATCATCTTATAGACTGTTTCATATCATCTTATAGACTGTTTCATATCATCTTATAC
Source organism: Pongo abelii (assembly GCF_028885655.2). NCBI lineage: Eukaryota > Metazoa > Chordata > Mammalia > Primates > Hominidae > Pongo > Pongo abelii. The sequence continues at coordinate 25,166,590 of NC_072007.2, read as the reverse complement.
ACTGTTTCATATCATCTTATAGACTGTTTCATATCACCTTATAGACTGTTTCATATCATGTTATACACTGTTTCATATCATCTTATACACTGTTTCATATCATTTTATACACTGTTTCATATCACCTTATAGACTGTTTCATATCATCTTATAGATTGTTTCATATCATCTTACACACTGTTTCATATTGCCTTATAGACTGTTTCATATCACCTTATAGACTGTTTCATATCATCTTACAGACTGTTTCATATCATCTTATACACTGTTTCATATCATCTTATACACTGTTTCATATCATCTTACAGACTGTTTCATATCATCTTATAGACTGTTTCATGTCATGTCATACACTGTTTCATATCATCTTATACACTGTTTCATATCATCTTATAGACTGTTTCATATCATCTTATAGATTGTTTCACATCATCTTATACACTGTTTCATATCGCCTTATAGACTGTTTCATATCATCTTATAGACTGTTTCATATCATCTTACAGACTGTTTCATATCATCTTACAGACTGTTTCATATTATCTTATAGACTGTTTCATATCATCTTATAGACTGTTTCATATCATCTTATAGACTGTTTCATATTACCTTACAGGTCAGTGAAGCTCTGCTTTGATTGTTATATAATACTTTTTATTTTTTAGAATTGGGGGGTCTCACTCTGTCAACCAGGCTGGGGTGCACTGGTGCAATCAAAGCTTACTGCAGCCTTGAAATCCTGGGCTCAAGCAATCCTCCCACCTTAGCCTTCCATGTAGCTGGAATTACAGGTGTCCATGACCACTTAGCCTACATTTTTTTCTATTTGCTTGGCTTATATCATCAAGTTCCATGATCTTTTCTCCTGCCATATATGTACTGTATCTTATCCTATCTAGGAATATTTTTTCTTCTGATATTTTATCTTTCAGCTTTTGATGTTCTATTTCTTAATGATAGAATTTCCTTTTCCCCATTTAACCCCCACCCCACAAATCCTAGCTTCTGGTAACCATTATTCTGCTCTCGGCTTTTATGTGTTCGTCCTCTTTTTTTTTTTTTTTTTTTAAACTTTCACATGTAAGTGAGAGTATGTAGTGTTTATCTCTCTGTGTCTGGCTTATTTCACTTAGCATAATGTCCTCCAGGTTCATCCATTTTGTCATAAATGATATAATTTCCCTCTTCTTTAAATGCTGACTAGTAGTCCATTGTGTATATATACCACATGTTAAAATCAATCCATCAGTTGATGGATGCCTAGGTTGTTTCTATAAGTTGGCTATGAATAGTGCTGCAATAAACATGGAAGTGCAGATATATCTCTCTCACAGTGATTTCAAATCCTTTGGGTGTGTACCCAGAAGTGGGACTGCTGGATCATACTGAAGCAGGATAATTCCCTTGACCCCTATGCAGGAGTTGTAAAGAGATGGCTCACTTACTCAGTCCACAGCACTCAAACCCTTTGTGGGAGGGGGAGCATGCAGGTGAGCAGGTACAGGAGCCAGGGAGAGTGCCTTTGGGTGCTGGCAGGAACAAAACCCCATACTAGCCTGTGGCAGCATGTAGGGGTTGCCCCCGAACCCTTGAGCCCCACAGGGTGTGTGTTACAGTGCACTCCTTTAGCTTTGCTGTCCATGGATGGCCTGAGTGTTAAACAGCTCAGTGGAGGGTCAGTGTGACATCCTCTTTCACCTGCACCTGGGTCCTTGTCTGGTGTCCAGGAGGAATGAGGTTGGGCAAACAGATTGGAGGGTGGTTAATGCAAAGCATTTTATTGAGCAGTGGAAGTGGCTCTCAGTGGGATGGGGAGCTAGAAAGGGGATGGAGTGGCCAGGTGGTCTTTCCCTGGAGTTCAGCCATCCCTGGCCGAACTCCTTTCCAGCTATAGTCTCCAATGTCCAGCTGCTTCTTCCCTCTCAATGTTCAGACACTTCTCTCTTTTAGTTTTTACTAAAAGACAAGTTTAGTGAGCTTAATACATGAGCTTCTTGGGATTGCTACTGGATGCCCAGCATACTGAGTGAGCACACTTAACTCTGGATGGTTGGAACTTGAATGTCTCCCAGTCTTCAGGTCTATGGATTTCAGTAGTTATCCAGTTTATTATTACTCAATGCTTTGTCTTTCTCTAGGAGTTATTTGTTCTACTTTGTAAAATACTCAGAAATCTGCACAGGGGCTCTCTTGAGTCTCTGGAAAATGCTAAGATTTCTGGGCATCTTTCTCTGAATAATTCCCTTCTTTTCATTCAGCCCTACAAATTCTAGACAACTAATCCTTCCCAAGTTCTGATCAATGTTTCTTTAATTCAAAGAGACCACTCTGTTCTGAAATGTTTTCCACTTACATGCACCAGTCTGGAACATGCCTCCAAGCAGAAACCTGGGGAAATGATAGGGCTCATCTCATTTGTTTCCTTTCTTTCAGAGATTATAGTCTTGCAATTTTTTTCCCAAAGTCTAGAAATAGTTATCTTTCATAAAATTTTTTCACTTTTAATATTGTTTACATCAGAAGTACTAGTCCAGTACTAGCTACTCCATCATGGCTAGAAGTGGGAGTTCTCTGCATAGCACTTTACTCTTCAAAGAAGTCAAGACTATTACAGTTAGAAAAAAAAAAAAATCTCATGAGTCATCAATATATCAATCCACCCCAGCCTCATAGGACTTGAATTTCATTTTCTCACTATCCAATAAATGGCTATTTAGGCTATACCTGGTTGCTTCTAGTGATGATGAGATCACTATCTCCAAGGTAGGCATACATTTCAGGCTGGCAGGATCATCTTTTTCATGTTCAGAACTCCATCTCTCTGTAACTCATCCTTGTCTTATCTCTTGACTTTGTATATGGAAAAGTCTACTTTCTCTTCCACTAAACAGTCCTACAAATAATTGACAGCAGCATCATGTTCCCACAGAGCCAGCTCTTCTTCAGGATAAGCATGCCCAGTTTCTTCAACTTATTCCACAAGAGTGAACAAATAAGGTAAAAAGACAACTGCTTTATTCTCCTCCCTGCCCTTAAGTATATGCCCTAAGACTTTTGAAATCTCAGGAGAAAATTCCTTTTGAAGCCCTCCTGCACTCTTAGCTTGAATCAGACATGCTTAATTTGATCATTTGATCAAAGGATCACTCAGCTGTTGCAAACAGTCTATGTAGTTAGCATCTTCAGCATCTCCTAGGACAATACCAATAGAGCCTCTTCCTAGTATTATGATAGAGAAAATGCCAGTCCTGACCATGCCTTCTAATGGAACTACAAAACTATTAGATAATTGCTTCATTTATTGGGGAGTGGGAACTAGAAAAGAGCAAAGTATAGTTCTATTGAAGTACATGTTTCCATTTTCTAATTGATAACTTTAAGCCTAAGATTGAATATAACATTTCAGGCCCCAAATGGTCAGTTAACATATCTGAAGATTATGGGTAAGTTATGGTCCTAATATTATTTGTTGCTCAACTTTTTTTTTTTTTTTTTTTTTTTTTTTGAGATGGAGTTTCACTCTTTTGCCCAGGCTGGAGTGAAGTGGCATGATCTTGGCTCACCACAACCTCCGCCTCCTTTGTTCAAGCGATTCTCCTGCCTCAGCTCCCAAGTAGCTGGGATTATAGGCATCTGCCACCACACCGTAGTTAATTTTTGTATTTTTAGTAGAAACAGGGTTTCACCATGTTGGCCAGGCTAGTCTCAAACTCCTGACATCAGGTGATCTGCCTGCCTTGGCCTCCCAAAGTGCTGAGATTACAGGTATGAGCCACCCCGCCCGGCCGACTTTTTATCCTAAAATTGAGCTTTCAGCACTTTGTTTTTATTCCAAAGTCAGGATTAATCTTACTTAATAACTGTCTTATAGTGAAGTTAAATAAAAGTCCGGAAAAACATGTTCACCTGCACCTCTTCATTCGTAATAAGAACATGTTTGGGGGCAGTGGGCCTCGTAGACTAAACCTGACAGTTTGTTTTAATTGATTTCTGATTCATTTCTTTAGGCTATGCCTTATTTCTCTCAGTCTCCAGGTCTGTACTAATCTGCATAACAGCATCAACAGAACATTGTGAAACATAATTCTCACTCATTAAAAAAATGCAGATGCTAAATGTCATGCGTTTACATTTTGAAACAGTGATTTCCTTCAATCTACTTTATCTTATTTAACTTTTAAAAAATGATTTCCCAAGGGCTATAGTGTAGGAAAACCTTGGTAAGTAACTTTACCTCAAGCATTTTTTAATCACATAGAGAGATAACAGTTGCACCAAAGCGTCTCCTTATTATCATGTAATGTCTCTTATGGCGCTACGGGTTCTGCAGCTGAGGAGTAGCTATAAACATTTTTTGTTGCCTAAGACAAAATGGTTGATGGTTAATACTTGCTTTCTCTTAACAGGCTCTTTATTTGCCTAATTAAACTTGTCTCATAAACTCTCTCATTTTAATATAATGATGAGGCTCTGGGGTTAGATCTGATGCTGGAGTCAGATATTTAGCTGTTCACCTTTACTACCCACAGAGAGGAAATGTTTTTCAGTAGCTTGTGATAAAAAATAGAAGGGAATAATAGATTTGAAGTGTCTGATATTTTGTAATCTGTTACTTTTTCCTTGTCACTTCAAGACATGGCTGGAAAAAGAAAAGGAAGTGACCAGAAGATAAGCCTAGAAGTTGGTTTCAAATAGAGGAGTTGGACAGATTCTGCACTGCAGGCTTTGCCAGTCAATGAACTAGAGTATGAACAGCAAAGAGTAACCTGCAACTTCTATCATTAGGCTTTACCTTATTTCTAATACTAGGTGACTGTGGACCCATAGGCATTTGTCACCACCAAATAGGGGTCAAGAGCTCTCTAATTTTAGCTAAATTACTCTGGCCCCACTCCACCACCAAGATTCTTTTTTTAAATTCACCAAACTACATTTCACTCCTACTGTGAGCCAAGCCCAAAACTAGGTGCTAGAAATGGCTAGAAATGCAAAAATAAATGTCAAGTTCCCTGCCTTAAAAGGAATGCACAGATAAGACTATAAAACAGGCAATTCAAAAACAGTTTGATAAGGTTTACAACCAAGATTGGCCAAGTTCAAAACTAAATTTTAGTGGATCAGAGAGAATTTCTTGAAAGAAGTAATGCATGAACTAAACAGATAAGTGGCTAGCTTAGACAATGCAGGGGTAGAAGAGATGGAAATGTTCGGAATGAGAGAGGAAGGAGGCTTCAGGTACCATAGTGTGGAAGTCTGAAGGAACATGATGGCCTCAGGTAATGATAATTGGTTTAGTGTGGTGGGGACATTAGGCATTTGTATGTTAGCCCCTATTTCTATTATTAGTATTAATCAGTTGCCCAAATGAGAGACCTCTCTTTGCATATGCCTCAGTATTACAGCCTCGGACACGGCTTTGAAATATACTTCTCTCTATCCTCACTATCACTGCCTTAGGTCTCCCCTGGACTACTGTGTCTTCTACCTGAAAGTCAAGCCTTCATGCTGTCTTCTCTCCATTCCAACCTCCATGGGAAGAAGAGATAATATCATTTTCTGGCTGTATAAAAAAAAAAAGTACCAGGAATTTTTTGTTGACTGCAGGTATATTTAAAACCCTTTGTCTTGTCATACAAGTCTCCATCTAACTGAGCTGAGCTCACCTTACTAAGCTACATTCTAGCCCACTCCCACACCATACAGGTTATTCCATAACCCACCACATATTTTTAGAATTCTACTTTGAGGTCTTCCCTGAGATTTGAACATACAATTTTTTCTTCTCTTCTTAGACAAATACCTACTCATCCATCAGGATCCAGCTCAAATGCAATTTTGCTATGAATCTCTCTGTGGCTTTATTGATGAAATTAGTCAGTCTATCATTTCTCTTCTCTTAGCACATTGTAAATAATTCTATTAAACATCTTATATTATATGGTGTTATGTTTTCATATCTATAAATAGATTGAAAAGTCTAAGCATATCCATTTTGCGACTCTTGGTGCCAAACTCTAGAGACTATAGTGAGTTGAATGATGGCCCCCAAAAGGATATGTTCGTGTTCTGATCTTGGGAACCTGTGAATATTACCTTTTTTGGAGAAAGGTTCTTTGTAGATGTAATTAAATGAAGAATTTTTTAGATAAGGTGATCATCCTGGATTATCTATAAAGGCCCTAAATCCAATCACAAGTGCTTTTATAAAGGTGAGACAGTGAGATATTTGACACAGAACAGGGGGAGCCAGTGTGACCCTGGTGGCAGAAATTAGAATATGGTCCCAGCCAAGGAATGCCAGCAGTGACCAGAACCTGAAAGAGGCAAAAAAGGATTTTCGGCTAGAGCCTCCAGAGGAAGTGTAGCCCTGGCAACACCTTGATTTGAGATTTCTTACCACCAGAACTGTAAAAGAATAAATTTCTGCAAATTTAAGCCATGCAGTTTGTAGTAATTTATTACAGAAGTTACAGGAAACTAATACAGAGACCAAAAGGTGGCAACTATCACTATTATTATCATTAATAGAATACAAATCCACCAGGATATAAAATGTATCCATTACATTTCAGGTTCCTTTTTATGCCATAAATATAAATAACAAGATTCACCTGTATCATTCATTCATTAATTTATTCACATATAAATATTTATGGTTTGATCCTTTTCTATGTGCTAAGTACTGTGCTTAAGACCTTGAATATATTATCTACTTGAATATTCACAGTAACATTCTTAGGGAGAAATAATTATTACAGCTTTGCAGATGACTTGAAAGAGACTTATAAGTTTTAAGTAATTTGTTCAATCATGAGGAAGTGACTGAGGCAAGATTTAAACCAGATTTTTGTGAACCTAAAGTCTATACCCTTAACCCTGATGATCCACAACCATATGATTTTAAAACATGGAGGCAAAATTAGATATATGACAACATAAACAGTATTTGTTTTAATGACTCTTCTTTTGCCAAAGTCCAAAGTTAGATGTCAATTAAAGACATATTCTTAAACATTCTCATATTGGATAAAACAAATAGACTTCATTTCACTGTTTTTATTAATGGAACTAAGTTGCATAGTCCCATTCCTATGATAAATATTATTTATCTAAAACTTCAAGCTTAGAATTTAAAAATAATATAGGATTTCACTCTAATAGTTTCTATTAGTGAAACAAGAGAGTTCCCTGATGCCCTTTGCAGGATGTGCAACAGGGGTATGGCTTGTGTGTTCAGCTGCTATGCATTCAAACCCCTTACAGAAGGGGGAGCATGCAGATGGGTAGGTGCTGGAGCTTGGGCAAGCACTTTGGGGCTCTGATCCCACAGTAGCATCTAGGGGTGGGTGTCTCCAACTCCTGAAGCCAAAGTTGGCATGGCATGTGTTACAGTGCACTCCTTTAGCTTTGCCATCTGCAGACAGCTTAAGTGTTGACCAGCTCAGTGCCCTCTTGGTACCCAGGTCCTTGTCTGATGTTCAGAAAGAATCAGGTCATACACGGACTTGAAGGATAAATGCAGGGGTTTTATTGAGTGGTGGAGGTGGCTCTCAGTTGGATGGATGGGGAGCTGGAAAGGGAATGGAGTGGGAAGATGATCTTCTGGAGTTTGGCTATCCAGCAGCCAATCTCTCTTTGACCTCCCCCAGCCAAACTCTTCTTGCCATCTGGATGTTCCTTCTCTTCTCTCTGCTGTGCTGTTCTGCCATTCTTCTACTCTTCTGTTCGTCTCTGCCTTGTGTGCTTCTGGAACCTGGGGTCTGGGGTTTATATGAGTACAAGATGTGGGGCCATGGTGGGCCAAAAGGCAAATTTTGGGTGCAAAAACAGAAATGCCTGTTCCCATTTAGGGTCATGGGTTTTCAGGCTTGAGGGTGGGGCCTTTGCAGGGGAACAGCCCTCTTCTACATAGTATTTTCCTGTCTCCTTTCCATATAATCAATAGCAGTTTAATTGCAAAGATATACTTGAATCAAAGTAATAATAGGATTCAACCAAGGTAAAGAGAGGAGAATTTGAGCTTCCACTCAGAAATACAACTCTATTCTATAGCAAAATAATTTTGTCATCACTGCCTTAATCTTTACTTGGATTACCTTAATTACATTTTGTTAATTCTACTCTCAGTTTCTTCAGAGACTGACAGGCACAGTTTTGTTATCATATTTTATTAAGTGGATCAGGTTTGTAGACAACCTGGTTTCAGAAACATCAACAGGATTATCTTCTGTATCAAATAAAGGATGATAATCTGTTTTTAAAGCTTATAACAGAATAGTTCTGAAAGCAGTAATGGAGTCCAGGAAGAGATGAGGTAGAGATGGCAAAAGGCCATTGATTGCCCAGAAGTTTTCTTCCAAAATCTTAGACCTTACACAAATATACAAATACCATTTACCTTCAATAATTACATTACTTTAGCCTGAGCTATATTTAAGCTAGGTCATTTGTTAGTTTGCTTATTTGTTTTAAGATCAGTGTTTCATAAGTAAAATCATGTTTATGCTAAGACAAAAACTAAATCCACCCTACTAATACAGAGCTGCAAATACCTACAAAGCCACTTTTGTCTTACTTTTTCAGGAAATAACAGATATAAAAGAGACTATTTGTATGGCATAAGCCTCATATTTATCAGAGCTTAGTCATGGATGTCTGCCAATTTGGTGCTGTGAAAGAGCACTGGACTGAATTCGGAGATGTAGGTGCTAATCCTCTTTCATTACTAATTGTAGGAACCTCAGATAGTCACTTTTCTCCCTGGGTTTTAGTTTTTTATTACAAAGACAATGAATATGGCAAGATGCCCCTAAAGTGCGTTCTAACTTTAGAAGTTTACCATTTCAATCCCAAAAGAAAGGAATTAGGTGTAATATTTTTATTTTGTTTCATCCAGATCAAATGATACTCATTTACAGTGCAACTTCTAAGAGGCTCCATTAGCTTCATATTGTTTCACAGAACTTCAGGCTTTGCCTTACATAGTTATTTTACAAAATTATGGGCTTAACATATATTTTGGAGGTTGAATTGACAAGATTTTATGGTGACATGAATACGGAAATAAAGGAGAAAAAAGTGTTAAAGATGAAATGCTTGTTCCTGGCATAAACCACTGGGTGGTTGCTAAAATCAGAAATACTGGAAGAAAACTAGATTGGAAGGAAAGGTCAAAAATTTCATTTTGAACAACTCTAATCTGGGATGCTTCTAAGAATCAAATGTATATGTAGGTAAATATTCAAGTTTGGAGTTTAGAAGAGAGGCCAGGCAGGGAGATATGAATATGAAAGTAATTAGCATATAAATGGTATTTCAAACCAGAAGTACAGATGAGATTGTTGAAGGAGAGAGTATAGATTGTGAAGATGAGGGCTTGGAGAATAAGCCCTAAGAAACTCCCACAGTTAAGAGTTCTAGGATAGGAGAAGTGAAATAGCAAAGGACCAGAGAAATAGCCCTAAAAGCAGGAGAAAATGGGGATCATGTGGTGGAATAGAAGCCATTGCCAGGAAAGTGTTCAGCAAAAAAGAAGAAGCCAACTGTACTGAATGCCCATGAAAAGATGAGGTCAAGATGGACTAGTAAATTTATTCCCTCACATACTTCTGATTCAAGCACATGCACAGATAAAATACAAAATGGAAATCAATTACACAACCATGCTCACAAACAAGGTAAACAAATATTTCTATGTACATAAATGGAAGACAACACAAAGTGATAAGTGGGACTAAAGCTATGAGGAGGCAACTGGGCTAAAGCCTAAGAGTGTTTATATAAAATGGTCTAAGGGTTTAGGAGGCTGGGGTGGGCTTGAAAGATATTACTCATTATCATTGTTTGGGGCTATGGCTAATATCAAGCATTTAATCTAGGGTTGTAAAAGCATACAGACACAGTCATGTGACTAAGACCTAAACCAATATCTTACTATGGGGCATATATCCCAGTCTACCCTGTAAAATCTGGCTCCAGGCTGACTTTCAAGAACTAGGTAGACCTCTAAATATTGCGATGGTCCAGGGCTCAGTCTTCCAACCTCTCTCCCATTACATTGACTCTTTGGTGATATAGTCCATGCTTATTTTTTAAAATACCATCCACATCATGATGACGCCTAAGTTTACATTTTTAGCTTGGACCTCTAATTTGACCTTCAGATTCACACATCAAGTTGGTATCTCCACTTGGATGTTCCAAAAACATAGTCACAATTTTACTCCCCACACCTTGCTCCTCTCATAGTCTTCCCCTCTCCAGTTAATGACAACTTTATTCTTTCCATTTCTGAGACTAAAAACTTTGATGTGATTCTGGGCACTTGTTTCTCATCTCACATTCAAATCTCGGCAAATCTTGACAACTTCACCTTCAAAACATATCTAAAATGTGACCACCTGTCATTAGCTCCACAATTACAATGGCTCAAGATGCCATTATCTCATACCTGAATTACTGAAATTGCTTAATGCCCTCCCCCACTCCCCACCATTGTACTACTGCTCTGCTATTGTCTAATCTCAACATGGCAGCTTGGGAGAGCCTTTGAAATATCTCAGCCTTTTCATATCACATCTTGGCTCAAAATGTTTTAAAAAGTTTCTAGATCTCCAGAGTAAATGCCAAAGTCTTTATAATGCACTACACAAACTGCTGTCTTTCTGACTTTTTTCAGTAAACTCTACACTTGCTAACTCCACCCTAGCCTCACTAGATTCCAGTGTTCCTTGAAAACAAACATGCATGCTTCTGTTGTAGAAATTTCATTTGCTTTTCTCTCTGATTAAAATGTTCTTGCCCTAAGGAAACACAGGGCTTGAGCCCTCACTCCATGTAACCTTTTATCAAACTTACCTTTCAGTGAGATCTTTTCTGATCATTCTATTAAAAATGGTAAACTGTCACAGATGTGCCCTGCCTCTTTTCCTTGCCATGTTTATCTCCACAGCAACTTCTATCATTTGACTTATTAACTGTTGTACACATGTATTTCTATACGATCTGTCTCTCCATCACCAGAAAATTAACTTCATGAGAAGGTTATGTGAAACTGATGCAATGGAAGTGTGATGTGTGACTGGCCACTTGAGCTAGATGGATGGTGGTTGTGGCTGCCACAGAGAATTTTTCCTGAAGGTCTCCTCTAAATGGTTTCACCAGTTTTGTGGGACACTAAGCAGTGTTTCTGAGTAAGCACTGGCCTTTGCACTTTCAAATCAGACAACTGAGCGTTTCTTCCAGGTTCCATAACCCATCTCCAGGCCTGAGTTAGGAGAAATAGTAGTTGAGTATATACCTGCTGCATGCATTACCTATGTCTTGGACATTGAGTCCAACCTTTCAGTTCCAAATCTCTATTCACATATAGTAAGTTTTCTATTAGAATTTCCATTATCATTTCTGGCTTTGGGACAATAGCTATTCCATTCCACTGAAACGTTCTCCATGAATCTCTGAGTTGGTCAGAGGTCCAATCCCTTTACCTGTGTGTGACTTCTCAGCTTCCTGGGTTGGTTAATTAGAAATCAGTTTCAGGCCACTTTTCAGTGGCCTCCAAACCCAAAAGTGAAAGAATATGTTGGGGAAGGGGCACATGAGTAGCTGTTTATGGAGCCAGGAGGGTCATCTCCCCTTATAAATATTTTCCAGAAGTAGCACCCTTTAAATACAAAATAACATAATACTCTAGAATATGCCTTGTGCTGGCTATGATAAAAATATGTTAATGGAAGCAGTGTGAAAGCAAAAATCAGGCAAAGCAGGTACTCACAGGGCAGGGAGCTCTTACAAATTTCCTGTCCCTTCCCGTCACCACTGAAGAAGCTTTGCTTTGCCCTAGGGATGGAGGAGGAGGATGTCTTAAATTACTTGCCCTTGGTAGCTATGCCACAAGTAAAATGTCCTATTACATCTTTATCCCTTTTCTTTCTTCATCTAGAAGGAGTTTCTTCCTTGTATTTCCTAATGAAATCCTACTAATTCTCCAAAAAAAAAAATTTAAATGCCTTAAACCTTCCTTAATATCCCCAGATCAAAGTTGCCTTTATTTTTTTTGAGTTCAAATATTCCTTGTCCTTCTTTGTTAATACATTTTCTTTTTATAGGATTTACTATCCTTATCAGACTGTCAATCCCTTCATATCAGGAACCAAGTCCTATCACCTTTGCTCTTAGCAAAATATTTTAAGTAAAGATTTACTAACTGCCTATTGAATTGAAACAGAATATAAATTGTTGAGGTATATTGTTGTAATACAATGTATTTCATAGAGGTATAATGTATATTTTTGAGATTTGTCATTATATCCTTCCAAGTGAGATGGGAGAGCTCCCTGACCCCCCTGACAGGACATGCAACAGACGCGTGGTTTGTGTGTTCAGCTGCCACATACTCAAACCCCTCATGGGAGGGCAACACACAGATGGGCAGGTGCAGGAGCCAGGGTGAGCGCTTCTGGGCTGTGGCCCCATGGTAGCATCTAGGCGTGGGTGCCTGTGACTCTCAAAGCCCTAGTGGGTGTGTTACAGTGCTCTTTTAGCTCTGCCATTCACAGATGGCTTAAGTGTTAGCCAGCTCAGTGCCCTCTTGCTACCTAAGTTCTTGTCAGGCATCCAGGAAGAATCAAGCCACATGGACAAATTGAAGAATGGTAAATGTGGGGGATTTTATTGCTGGATAGAGGTGGTTCTCAGCAGGATGGATGGGGAGCTGGAAATGGGATGGAGTGGGAAGATGATCTTCACCAGATCAGCCTTCCTGCTGCTGATCTCCTCTCTGAATGCCCCCAGACAAACTCCTCTCGATGTTCAGATACTCCTTTTCTCCTCTCCTTCTCTGCCACACCACTCTGCTACTCTGCTGCTCTTCTGCCCCTCTTCTTTTCTGCACATGGAGCCTGGGGTTTGGGTTTATATGGGTACAGAAGAGGGGAATGGGGTAGGCCAAAAGGCAACTTTTAGGCTTGAAAATAAGAATGCCTGTTCCTATTTAAGGCCATGGGTTTCCAGGCTTGAGAGTGGAATTACAATCGCTCAAGATGCCACTATCTCGTACCTGAATTACTGAAATTGCTTAATGCCCTCCCCCTCTCCCCACTGTTGTACCACCGTTGCTTTTGCCAGGGAACTGTCCTCTTTTACCCATTATTTCCCTGCCTCCTCTCCATGTCACAAGCAAATACCTCCTTGAAGTTAGGTGTTCCCATGTGACTTGCATTGGGCAACAAAATGAGAGCAGAAATGGAGGGTGTCCCTTCTGAGTTGAGGCATGTAGAGTGGTGTGTGTCTCCCCACACTCTTCCCCTGCTGTGGAAGCCCCTGTAGATGTGGAGGTGCTTTACGAGCCTGGCAGCCTGCAATGTGGAGCCTCCACATGGGGACAGTTGCCTTGGAGAGTTCCTGTAGATGTGGAGGTGCTTTGTGAGCCTGGCAGCCTGCAATGCTGAGACTCCACATGAGGACAGTTGCCTTGGAGAGTTGCTGGGTGATGAAATTTTGGAGCTCTTTGTTTCCCAGCATAATGAAATTTATCTTGGGGTAAAAGAAAATCAAGTTTTTAAAGAGAAAGAGAGAGGCCGGGCATGGTGGCTCATGCCTGTAATCCCAGCACTTTGGAAGGCTGAGGCAGGTGGATCACAAGGTCAGGAGATTGAGATCGTCCTGGCTAACACGGTGAAACCCTGTCTCTACTAAAAATACAAAAAAATTAGCTGGACGTGGTGGCGGGCACCTGTGGTCCCAGCTACTCGGGAGGCTGAGGCAGGAGAATGGCATGAACCTGGGAGGTGGAGCTTGTAGTGAGCGGAGATCGCTCCACTGCACTCCAGCCTGGGCGACAGAGCGAGACTCCATCTCAAAAAAAAAAAAAAAAAAAAATAGAGGGAGAGAGAGCTGAATTCAAATCCTGAGTTTGCCACTTCACAGTAATGTGACTTTTAAGAAGTTCAGAAAAATCTTATACCTCAGTTTCTTTGTTTGTAAACTGGAAGCTGCTACTCCCTCTACCTTCCACATGTAACAGAAGGTTATAGAAAATATCATAAGTATTGATCATATAATAGATGCTTAATAAATAGTATCTATTAATCTAGCTATAATATCATATCATATATATCTTACATTTATGCACTTTCTGGGTCACCTAGCTCAATGCCAAGAAAAATACCATGGCTTGGGTAACGTTGGCTGATTAATCTGAATATTTATAATAGAGTACCTATACACTATACAATGAGAGGCTTACAGAGGTACTCAAGAGAACATTTCTAAATTAACAAAGAATGCAAATGAAGTCTGGTATAAAGTTGACCCTGACCTTTAAAGAATTCAGAGGGCAATGTGTTCTTAAATGATGAACTGTACTTGAATAATATCTTCAATGTGTTGGTTCCAGCCCTTCAGCATACATTGCATGCCAGACCTCCCTGTTCTCACTGCCTTGTTCCTAGATGATTGTTCTGTAATTAACCTTGGAAAACTCCCACCCGTCATTTTTCCTCCTTATGTATCCTTCCGAATATATCATTTAGCCAGTTCAGGGGTTTGGCTTGATTCAGCTTCTAAGGTTTTGATTTCTCAGACTCATTACACACTGGCAACATGCCATGATCATCAACACTAGCCATTTCTATTTAATAGAGAATTAATTATTCTACTTCATAACATTCATGTTTTTTTTTTCTTTTTTACTGCTATTGCTCTGTTTGCCTAAGAAAGATTTGAGATTAAAAAAAAACCTGTTACAAAATGGTATTTCGTTCTAAACGTCTAAATAATTTAAACTCAGTCACAAAGATTTAAAGGATAGTTTGGAAGACGTTTGCTGTTGTCAGGGAAAGATCATGGGCTTTGGGATGAGAGGAGAATCTGAATTTTAGCTTCTCCACTTGATAGCTCTTTCTTTAGAGTAAATCTGGCTTTTTACAACCTCACTGTCTCACTTTCTTTATCTGTGAAGTTCAGATAATAATAATATTTACATCTCAGATTAGTAAGAATGGATGAAGTAATATTAAAAAATCCATGTAAAATCCATAAGAAGTGCCTACTATAAAGTTAGCACTGGATGAAAATGTGGGTTCCATCACGGAAGTTACAGTTTACTTAGCAGATAAATGGAAACATTTGAAATCGAAGAAGGAGCTCTGTAAAATTGATCTTGAATGAGCATCTTTATCCAAGAAAGGGCAATTAAGGGCTGATTTCTGTGATAAGAACTTTAGGTGCACCAGCAGGGCATAGGAGAAGAAAGCCAGTGAATACAGGAGTTGAGAATTTTAGTGCTCAGAGAACCTTAAAGAGAAACCAATGATATGATGCAGGGTTTGAGATTTTATCTGAACTCAGAAGTGTAGATACAACTTGGATAGATGAAGACATTAGGTGGGTGGTAGAAAGCACAGCTGAGCTGCTATGTTACGACAACAGAATTTTTTCATATATGGAAAAGAATAAGATAACCAGCTCACTGGAGCTATGAGTTTGCCTTAGGAACCAGCATAAAAATTGGAGAGAAGGATTGCATTCATTTAGGGAGAATCTGAGATCCACAGTTTCTTTCACTTTACCTTGAAGGAAATTTGGAGTCATTTTAGGGTGGTAACATGACAAAGCAGTGCTTTAGTATGATTCTCTCTGGCTGCTGTGTTTGCAAGATGATATCAGATGTAGGACACACTGCGGCAGAACGGCATGTTAAAGAGATGATGAGAGTAATACTGATTTGGGAGTTGGAGACTTGGAGAAGTGGCAAATGTGAATAGAAGATAAATGGTGACCTCCACAGCCATTCTCAGGAAAACATAGGGTTTGGCAGTAGATCCCTAACAGGAAATTAAGAAGAGATAATATTTATGAATGACCTAGATGAGTGTTTGTGCATCAGACTCAGAAAGTCCATCCCACTCATCAAAGAATCTTTGAAAACTCCCTATTGTGAAGCATTCATTGAACTTTGCATGATGAATTAGAACAAAATTGTATGTTATTATATTTTAAGGTGGCCTTTGTGTTGACTGGTTTATTGGGAGACAGAGAACATCAATACCAGTCTGCTTTGCTTGGTACCTAATAGACCTATGGGCTCAAAATGGAAAGATGTGGATATCTTATATTTTACTTGTTTACCCACTTTTGCATGGTGGAGCTAGAGACTCTGAAGGCAACCTACACAAGTTCCTACTCTGCTTTAAATGTGGAGATGGCTTCTGTCACAAGAAAGGGCTTGTTCCATTATATCAATTATCATATAACCTGAAAATTCCTCATGTGGTTAGCTTTCACCCCCTGTGCATGTCTGACCCTACTCTTTTCCTTTTATCCATGGTGGTCTATGCATGGACTCCTCCTTTGTTAACAACAAGCTCACATTTAGTTAATTCACCATAATAGGAAATTAAAATGCCACAAAGTCAGGGGAAAAAATGAACTAAACTGAAAAATGTGCTAAGTGGGAACAAAATGTGTACATAAATTTATATCTTTCAGCCCAACATTTAAAGAACTGCATCAAGAGAACAGATCTAGAGAGATCATTTAGTCCATTCAAGTAACTTCAGTGAACACAGTGGCTGTCAACCCTGACTACGTAGGAGAATTTTACAGGAACTTCTGATAGATACCAGTCTCATCTCCAGAGATCCTGTTTAATTATGTATAGAGGGATACCTTGAGATCAGGACATTTTGAAATCTCCCTAGGAAATTGTAAAGTGCAACTAGAGTTGAGACATATTCTTCTGTACCCTGGCCTGGCTGCTCATTAGGATCAATTGGGGAGTCTATAAAAAATATGCCCAGTTTCAACTCCCAAAAGATTCTCATGTAAGTGGTCTTGGGCAAAACCTGAGCATTGATGTATTGGAAAGTTCTCCACGTGATTCTTCTGTAAAGCCAGTTTGAGAATCAATGAGCTGAGGAGTAACTCCTAAACATCAAAATCCCCTAAAAAGGTTGTTAACACAAAAGATTACTGGATCCCATTTCCACAAACTCTGCTAAAGTAGTTGTGGGTGGAAGCAGAGAATTTATATGTCCAACAAGTTCCCAGGTTCGGTTGCTGTTGCCAGTATGGGGACTCCATTTTGAGAACCACTGAAGTAAAACTCATCTATACTAAAAATATCTCCGAAGTAGATTAGTCTTCTTTGTAAATATCCTCCAATACTTTAGCCTCCCCTTAATATATCCAATTTATTTCCTTAACAAGGTTTTAGTTATTTGAAGTTGAGATGGTCAGTGAATTCATATGAACACCACTAGTTACCAATTAATTCCTTCACTTTTTATCCCTCTCTCCCCGCAAAAAAGTGATTTTTTTTTTTTGGTAATTTCAGTTCAGAAGAAATGTAAGCAAATAACTGCTAATCATTCAAAATTTGATTTTTGACTTCTAAGGGTCAAGGTCCACTGATCCACAGTAACTTAAAAAAATTATATAAACACAAAAGAGTAGGAGGCACGGATAAGACACCATTGTAGGTATCACATAATAAAACTCAAGTTAAGGTCACGTTGACCCATAGTGTTAGAGAATGCCATCTACTAAGCACAAAGGAAAACTAATTGTCACATTTTTTTTTTCTGTCAGTGGTTGTAAATGAAAGAAGATATTTTGAGGAACAGGATTAATAAAACATTAAAATAACTAGGAAAAAAAGCTGGTAATTAAACATGTACTGTAATTCAAACCCAGCCTGAACGATGGCTCTTCTCTTCTGATTCTGCTTCTTTTTAATTACAGAAATAACAGTTCTTCCTGGATCAGCCCTCTCCCGTCTGTCATCTCCAACAGATACAAAGCCAGCTTTAAAAAGACCAAACCTCCAAAAATCATTCATGCTTTCTGCCTCCATGTTTTTCTTTCCAACCTAGTTCCTCCAGAAAATGTAAAAGAGCAGCTGAACCATCAACTGGTACAATGACTTCTACATGTCAGACCTTGGCCACGCCACAGTCATCAGATTATTCTATCACAGGGGCTCTCAACCGTGGAATATGGTCTCCAAGGGAAACAAGCCAGAGAGGGCTCAGGAGCATTGCTATAAAGAGTAGGCAAATGGAAATCTTTCCCCAAAGGGCACACTGGGATTGTTATGCGAGGGCTGCTCAATCCATTAAAAGTTTAAACTCGAAAAAAAAAAAAGAAAAAAAAACCTTTTGAAAAAATACAGAAAGCAACCTGTTCTAGATTTTATGTATAAAAGAGAGTTTATTCAGGGGACCAAAATGTTGACAGTGAATCAACTGGGAGGATATTTTCAATCAGAACCATCTGACTGACAGCTTTCATATTAGTAACGCACATACTAGGAGACATCAAATTTGAAGGGCAGGCATTGTGCTAAGTCAGACTTCTACCTTAAAATGCATTACATTTTGTCTGTAAATCAAGGTCAGTTATTAAATTAAGGTGCTCTCATCCCTAAATACTTTATTCCATCATCGTGTGTAATTAATCACAAACCCCTTACTTGGGGTTCTTTAGAAAGTGATGAGCAAAACCCATAAAAAATTAAGAGAAAAAATAACAGATATCTTTTAAAAAACAGGGAATAAGTGCAAGGAAATTTAAGTATAAGTAAAAAAATTTGCATGATTCTTTAAATAGATAATAGATACAATAATAATAATTTTGGAGCCCTACAATTCCACAGCACATTAATCTTTTCAAATCTGTTATTTTTCATCATTAAAACAATCATGTAAAACAGGTGGAGTACATCAATATTCCAATTTCACAGATGCATACACTGAGTCAAGGAAAAGTTAAGTATCTATTAAGTCATCCAGCTTACTGGAAATGGAACTGAGACTTGAAAGCATATCTTCTAAATCCCACCTCTTCTCTAAAGATAGTGTCACCTCTTCTCCAAAGATAGTGTCAGGACATAGAAAGCAGAAGTTAAACTGTATGTGCTATTCTGCCTTCCATATTTATTTTTCCCAAGAAGTAATTTAAAAAACACATTGGAGATAATGCTTGTGAAGCACTTTGCTAAATGCTAAATTGTCCAAACACTTTGGAAAACAGTGGCAGTTTCTTAAAAATTTAACAAAGAATTACCATATGACCCAGCAATTCCACTCCTAGCCATGTACCGAGGAGAACTGAAAATATATGTCCATGTAAAAACTTAGAGTTAAATATTTGTAGCAGCTTTATTTAAAATAGCCAAGAAGTGGAAACAACCCCCCAAAAATGTACCTCAGTGATGGATGTATAAATAAAACATGTTGTATACGTAACAATGAAATATTATTTAGCCACAAAAAGAAATGATGTTTCTTTTTCTATTACTTGGCCATAAAAAGAAATAAAGTGTTTTGTTTTGTTTGGTTTGGTTTTTTTGTAGCATGTACTGACCTGGAAAACCTCATGCTAAGTGAAAGAAGGCGGTTACAAAGGACCACATATTTTTGATACCATTTATATAGCATGTCTAGAACAGGCAAATCTAGAGAGATGGAAAGTAGGTTAGTGGTTGGCTAGTACCAGAGTAAGCAAGCAGGGATTGGAGGGTGTTGGCTAAGGAATACAGGGTTTCTTTCTGTGGTGATTTTCTTAAAAAGTTCTAAAATTGATTGTTGTGTTGTTTGCACAATGCCGTGAATATCCTAAAAGCTATTGAATGATACACTTTAAATGGGTGAATTGTATGGTAGGTAAATTATGTCTCAATAAAACTGTTAAAAAACACACAAGCATACTCCGTTTCAAATGGTGCCTAAGATCATCTCTGCATTCAAAAGAGATAAAAGAAACCCTCTTTCTTTACTTCCTTTACTTTTTCTTCTATTAGTCTTCCCAGTTTTTAGGATCCAGAACTCAAGTTCTTGTGATAAGTAATTTGCAAAGTACGAAGGAGTTTGACCACTTTGATTTGCCTGAGATCTAAACCCAGATATAGTACTTTGATGGGCATTCTGAGTTTTCAACATCTTACTGACAGAAAGACTGGCTGGAAGGACACAATCCTTTTGTACAAAGGACACTGAGTATTCTTTAATCTTGTATCTGTTTTTGTTTCTGTCTCTTACCTGGATTCTTGTGTTGCATTATCCACACTTACACATAACAATTCATAACACTTCAACTCCAGGCCATTAGATTGGGGGGGTTTGAAAAACCCCGTAGCCAGGCATGATGCCTCAGGCCTGTTATCTCAGCATTTTGGGAGGCCGAGGTGGGAGGATGGCTTGTGGCCAGGAGTTCAAGACCAGCCAGAGCAATGTAGTCAGATCCTGTCTCTACAAGAAAATGAAAAAACTAGCCAGGCATGTCACCACATGCCTGTAGTCCCAGCTACTCAAGAGGCTGAGGTGGGAGGATCGCTTGAGCCCAGGAAGTTGAGGCTGCATGAATTATGATTAAAGGACTGCACCCCAGCCTGGGCACACAGCAAAATGCTGCTTCTAAAAAAAAAAAATTAAAAAAATGAATAAAGAAAAATTTAAAAATAAACACTGTGACCACTATTACTTACTTGACTTCCCATCTTTCCTTTTTCTAGTTTTTAGAGAAATGGCTCTTAGTATCTCTGCAAACCACCTACCTAATCACTAGCTTAATTTGATATAATAAAATAAAATTTACATAAAATCATTCCCATAGTAACTATCTACACAATTAGATACAATAGTTCTCTAATTTTAAGAGGTAACTGTTCTCTTTTCAGGTGCAAAGTTAACCTAAAACACAGCACAATGTTTTTTTAAAAAACACACTAGTCAAATCTAAGCAAGCATATCAAACAATAAAAGGAGGTGATTTCATCACATGCACAAGGCTGAAAACTTTTTTCTCACTTAATTATTTAAAGATTGTGAACTCTTTGATGTAAAAATGTGTTTTTTAATTCATTTTTATGCCTTTACATTTCTTGAATATCTTGAATATTTCCTACTATATAATGGGTGCTTAATGTGAATGAATGAATAAACAAATGAGTGAATGAAAGTCTGAATTAGTCACATCTGTTTTTAACAGACTGGAATCAAAGAGCCCTGGACCCAAGACATGATTTTTTCAATTACTATTTTTGTACGCACATGTAATTTGATTTTGGTTAGACTTAGTTTTCTCATCAGGTACATGGGGTTGCTGATGTGTTGTGAGCATAAATAACAGTGTGAACCCAGAAAATCTGAGACAGGTCACAGTTAATTTAGAAAGTTTATTTTGCCAAGGTTGATGACATGCCTATGACACAGCCTTGGGAAATCTTGACTACATGTGCCCAAGGTGGTCGGGGCACAGCCTGTGGTTTTGTACATTTTAGGAAGACATGAGACATCAATCAATATATGTAAGAAGTACATTGGTTCAGTCTGGAAAGGCGGGACAACTTGAAGCAAAGGCAGGAAGACTGGAAGTGGGGAGGGAGCTTCCAGGTCACAGATGAGAGGCACAAAAGAATAGGTTGCATTCTTTTGACTTTCTGATTAGCCTTTACAAAGGAGGCAATCAGATAGGCAACCATGTCAGTGAGCAGAGAGATAACTTTGAATAGAATGGGAAGTAGGTTTGCCCTAAGCAGTTTCCAGTTTGAGTTTTCCTTAGTGATTTTGGGGGCCCAAGATATTTTCCTTTCACAACAGCATACAGTTCCTAAAAAACAGGTAGCATTGAAAACATGTAAACTATTAGCTTACAGGCATTACTTTATGTAATAATCAGGTTGGTCACAGAAAAAGTCAGAATTTACAGGTAATCAGGAGAAGAAAGAGTAAAAGAGGATGAAACCAAAGCAAATTTACTAGCTGAATATGATTGTGATCAGCCTGATCATTTTGAAAAACTACGAGGAAAGAATCTCAAATTTGTTGCAAATCATCATTATGGTTTGTTGCAAATCATGTCCTCCACTCTTTGAAGCAGACATTTTTCTTACTGTCCTGAAAACTTTGACGGTGGGGACTTGTAAAGAAATAAATTATGACTTAAAGAAAGGTCAAGAATAATCTATTCCAGCTGTGGCTTGAGGAAGCTAATTTGAATTTAAAAGAAAGCAAAAATCCTTTTTTATTTCCCTCTTTCCACTCAAGATTTTTAATACTGTGGACTCCTAACAGATAAAATTTCATGGCATCAATAGAGGACTCAAAAGGACTATTCAAATGGTGGAAAATCTACCAATAGTTTGGAGAAGAATCCCAGATATATTTATTGAAAAAGTAAATTATGTACGGTAGCTGTCAGGCCCAGACAAAGGTTGTTCTTGTTAAATATAGTGAACTCCAAGTTTCTCTTCAAAGAATCAGTATGTCAGTATGTTCAGCTCTCTTATTCTCTGTTCTCCATTTTAAAGTTTAACTTCCCAGTTCTCTTCGCCCCCTTGCCTCTAGTTTCTGTAAACAACTTTCCCACCACTTCTAATCAGTGGTTCACATCTGTTCCCCTGGTCACCTGCTTTGACCTGAGTCACCCCTGTCACCTGCTCCATCCTGTCTCATCCTGAGTCACCCATTCTGTAACCATCCTTCCTGCCAAACTACTCACCCCACCACTCCAACTCGTACCCCTGCTCTCTTTAAAACAGCCAACTGGAATTAGCTTAGACTGTGTGGTCCAACCCTAGCCAATAGGGGAATGACGCAGCAGTAGGGGCTACCTGCATCAGGAATAAAAACCCCTTTGCCTCCCTTGTTCAGGTGTGCTCTTGCCATTGCTCCATCCAGGAGATGCACCCTTCTGTAGAAGTAAAATTGCCTTGCTGAGAAAATTTATATTTGAGTGCTATTCTTTTATTTTTGCAGCACTGAAAAATTTGCTTCTAACATTCTTCTCCCAACGTGGCACCCAAACCCTTCCCTGCTATGCTGCCTCATTCAGCCTCTTCCCATTGTGATCACTTGTGATTTTTGGCTAGCACATAGTTTCATTTTATTGTCTAATAGTCCTCCAGAGTTCACCGAAATCCTGCTACCTGGGAGTGTATACTTGGCTAGCAAGTAATGGAGAAAACATGGTCTCATTTCCTGCAAGTCCCTAAAATCTGCTGTAGAAAATTCATCCTTCTTTCTACCACTCTTTATTTCTTATAATCTTATTTTATCACTGAAGCTTTGGGAATTTCGTAGAGTGCTCTCTTAACCTCAAATTGTTGCTACTTTTCAGCTATTTTGGTGAGATAAAACTTTTCAGTTATATAATAGCTAATTTTCCTGAAATTTTTTCTTGACATGGAAATAATTTTATTAAAGATTATATGAAATAAACATATTTGACCAGTTCACAACTACTCTGGTCAGATAAGCATTCTTTTGGGCTCATATTGTTTAAAACTTCTGCCAAATGTTCAGAATACTTCTTTTTAAAAGAGTTTTGTGAAAGACAGTTTATTTGGCAAAGTAATACTACTAAAAGATGTGAGAATAAAACTATTTATTCTCCAAAAATACTCACATTTTAATGTGAGATTAGACTTGGCAAAGTCCATTTTGTTGATTTCTTATTCTGAGATAAATCTTCAAATATTTACTATATATTATGCTATTTGCAAGTTAATTTCATATTCTTAGAATTATTAATACATATGAATTTAGCAAAATTTTAATTTAATGCTGTGTGATTTTATACAGGGTTAGGCATCCCTAATCAGACTATATGTGTAAGGTGTATATGGAACATAAATGAATTTTGTGTTTAGACTTAGGTCTCATCTCCAAGATACCTCACTATGCATATGCAAATATCTCTTAATCTGAAAATATCTTAAATCCAAAACACTTCTGGTCCTAAGCATGGTAGATAAAGGATACTCAATCTATAATTGATATTTCATATTGAAACAAGTTTCTCTACTGGAAAGTTGAAGAAAGATTGAGATTTCTTTTTTTTTTCTAGTCTCTTTCTTCTAAGATAACATTCACCAAGACAGATCATATACAGAACCATAAAAAGTCTTAATATTTCAAATCATTGAAACCATATGGAGTATGATTTCTAACTACAACAAAATCAATCTAGAAATCTAGATGAAAAGATATTTTAAACATTCCTAAACTTTTGGAGCCCTAAAAACACACCACCAGGTAAGCCATGAATCAAAGGAGAAATAACAAGTTAACTACAAAGAATAAATTGAATATAAATGGCAATGAAACATATTAAAATTTAATGTATACAGTTAAAGTATTGCTTGGAGTTTTTGCTATAACTTTTAGAAGAAATACGGAGCGAAACATTTATATGATTGGGTAGGCAAAAATTTTTAGGACACAAAAAAATGAGTCTTAAAAGAAAAACATGATGAATTAGATTTCACTTAAATTAAAAACTTACAGTCTTTGCAAGACACCATTTAGAAATTAAAAGGCAAGCCACAGATTGGGAGAAAATATTGACAATACTTATTTCTGACAAATAATTTATAACCAGAATACATTAAGAACTCCTACAACTCAATAAGACTAACAACTTTTAAAACTGCCAAAAGATTTGAACAGAAGGCTCACAAAAGAAAATGTACAAATGAACAATAACATAAAAAGTTGCTTAACATCATTAGTCATCAGGAAAAGGCAAATAATTGAAATAATAGGTGGTGCAGAGTGTCGCCGAAGATACAAAGCAACTGAAAATATTCTTGCTACTATTGGGAAAAGTAAAATTTTTGCAACCACTTTGGAAAAAAATTTGGCAGGTTCTTTTTATGAAGTTAAACGTTCACTTATAAACTCAGCAATTCTACTCTTAGGTATTTACCCAAGAGAAATGAAAACATATATTCACATGAAGACTTATGCATGAATATTCATAGGAATTGTGGTCATAATAGGAAAAAACTAGAAACCAACAGTCTATTAAGAGATAAATGTAGAAATAAATTGTGGTCTATCCATACAATGAAATACTTCTTGGAAACAAAAAAACCACAAATCTGTAATATATACAACAACATAAGTGAATATCAAAAACATGCTGAGTAAAAGAAGCAGACCTAAAGGAATAGGTACTGTATGATTTCATTTATATGCAACTGTACAAAAGGGAAAACAATTTATAAAGATAGAAAGTATATTGGGCCAGGCACGGTGGCTCATGCCTGTAATCCCAGCACTTTGGGAGGCTGAGGCGGGCAGATCACTTGAAGTCAGGAGTTCAAGACAAGCCTGGCCAACATGGCAAAACTACTTCTCTACTAAAAATACAAAAATTAGACAGTCACAGTGGCGGGTGCCTCTAGTCACAGCTACCCAGGAGGCTAAGGCCAGAGAATCACTAGAACCCAGGAGGCAGAGGTTGTAGTGAGCCGAGATGGTACCACTGCACTCCAGCCTAGGTGACAGAGCAAGACTCCATCTCAAAAAAAAAAAGAAAAAAGAGAGAAAAAGAAAGCATATTGGTGACTGCCAAGGGCCAAGGATAAGGGTGTAAAGTTGAGTTCCTAGGAAAATGGAGGAACTTTTTCCTTTGGTGGTGGTGACTTGCTGCACACATTTATCAAAAACCAATGAACTATACACTTAAAAGTGGTGCATTTTATTATATGAAAATTATGCCTCAATTAAGTTGATTTTTTTCAAAGCTGACAAAAAACCCACCAAGATCAGCTTTGTATTGATGAACTAAAGAATTAGGTTTTTCCCTTTTTTTTAATTTTTTTCTTCTCATTCCTATTTTTTTTAATGTGCAAGTATTTCTTCTACAGTAGAACAATATCAATATTTTTAAAAGCTCTTATACAAATTTCCATGCAGGTTTGCTCTCTTGTATTTCATCCTGCCTTGTTACTTCTTTGGTTTTTAAAAAGACTGCAGTACTATGGGAGTATTAAAAAGGATATCTCACTTATTCCTCAATTTTCAGGCCACGTCGTTTTAAAGTAAAATATTCCTCTCACACAGGTCTTCTACATCTTTTATTTGCTAGAAAATTATGTGGGTTGAAGAGCTCAGCAGAGCTATCGTTTGTGATCACTCTGCTACCTCATCTCGACCTTTATGTCCTAAAGGTTTAGCTTCTGAGGAACACAAGGAAGAGTGTTTCATTTAGCATTTCCAGGGTACTGCCGACCCTTCCTTGTTCTCTGGTCTTAAAGACACCTTAGCAAAGTTAACATTGGAGACTCCCAGTTTCTACAGGCAGTCTGATTAAGGAGGTTGTTGAAATGGTACCAGGGGTAATTTTGTGTACATTCATTTAAAAAGTAAAAAGGAATACCCTGGCACAAGGCCATGTTGCCCTCTACTACTTAGTAAAATTAATTAAATTGGCCTATTCCTAGGAGAGGTTTTCTGCTTGAGTTTGAATAGTTAGTGCAGGTGAGGTTTATAAAACTCTGTTTGGATAGATGTTCAATTAGATTTTCCAATTTAGGCTGTGCTGAGCTGATATACATTCTTGAGCCATTCGGTGCATTTTGATTTTCTAATTTTCTGGGTCATGTTTTCCAGCACTACAGAGGCTAAAAGAACATACTTGATGAATGAGTGAAATCAAAAAAGGAAACAAAGAATTTCTAATACACGGAGAGAACCCAAAGAAAATACGCACAGGCCTCTTCTTCATTTATCTTTTAGTGGCAATTCTTACTATTGTCATTCATTCACTGACTCATTCTTATGTGATCTGTTATTTTTTTTCATTTATTCTGTCATTTGCTTATTGAGTCCATACTAAGTACCCAGGCCTCAAAGATGCAATGATAATAACAGCTACCATTTTCAGAACATCTTAGGTTTGTGGCATTGTACATACTTCGTTTCTAATGTTAAAATTATTTTGGAAAGCAAGGTCTAATTATCCTTTTTCTAGATGAAGGCAATGAAACTGAACCAGGATTTCGACTCAAATATCATCAATGGAAAAACTCAGACTCATTTCACTAAACCACCTTGGCTTCCAAGTAATATTCTAGAGATAAACCGAAAAGGTTTAATAGTAATCAACAGAGCATGCAAAGCTGGAGAAAGCACAAGTCTAGGAGGTAAGAATTCGAATCCTATCCTTGACAAACTGGACTTGGGATCTTGGAGAGACACTTTACCTATGGGAGATGGATGTACAAATCCCCTATAAAACAGGAAGTGCATTAAGTTATTTTTTATGGTTGCTTCTTTTCCAACGGTAAACATTTCTAATTCTGTCATTTTTGCCTTGAAAATTATAGAGTTGACTTGAAATTTCAGTTTTTAGAGATTTTGCAATTTTAAAAATTATTCTGTTTTCTGCTTTCTCTCCTTTCTAACTAGCTCGTCAGTTAAGCTCCAAAATGATAAAAAGAGGTATTGGGTACCTCATTTTTGGGGGAACCAGATATTGAACTATCAACTGATTCCAAATTGTGTCAAGCAACTTGTGAGCTGGTGGCTCTTAAGCTCTAGTTTTTCACATTCCTTTTGGCATTGGTCCTCGAACATGACAACGCAATGATGTTCTCAATTTGGTGATTTTTTAAATATTTTAATCTTAATGAATGAATACAGAATAAGTTGTGTTTGCTGAGCTCAAATCTCACCAAGTGTGAGAAAACTATATTTCAGTTGTATGTCCTGTTACACAATGTTCTTGGAACTTCTCATATGTCATTCTGTCTGTTCATGTGCAATCTGATAACTAACTGCAATTAGCAAACGAAATATTTATATATGCTGCCACATAGTCAGTCCATATGTGCAAAATATTGCAAGTTCCTCAGTAGCATTTAGTATCACCCGTTGTTATGTTAGTTTCTTGAAATAGACCTTATGGTGCCTTACAAAGTATGTCCAAAACGCATGCGATTTCCTTGCTTTGCATGCTTATAGTAGTCAGTCTCGGTGAGGTTTGTTCTCTAACAAAATTCAGCACCACCAACACAGAGTTATCTTCTGTGTTACTCATATCCTTAATTTGTAAGTTACTCCATGTCCCACAGAGCAGTGTACATCCACATGGCCCAACCAGTTACTATTTTATTTTAAAGAATTTCTAGTCATTGCCCCAACAGAAATAATTGAAGGTCGCACTGAGAATCTCAAAAAGGAAATTTAAACCTTGAACAGAGACACATTCTCTGTAATCAGCACATGAACAACAGGAAGAGTTTGTTGACTTTTTAAAAACTCTTCCTGAAAGTGGAAATTCATAAATGGAAAGAAAACATGCAGTGGATTGACTTCTGAATTAAATTAAAGGACATTCAACAGTCGAAAGAATACAGGGCAGCTGCCCTCTGTAAAGTATCGGTATTTGTAGGCTTTCTCCCCTCCTAAGTCTGATCACATTACATTGAGTAGTGGAGAGTGTAAGGAACTGAGATTCCACCTGCAACCTTAGGTTTGTGTATAACCTTATTTATCAAAAAGGTTCAAGCGATCCCAAATAAATCACAACACAAAACAGCGAGGGAGAGGGAATGCAGAAGAGACGGAGAAGAGGGAGAGGTGAAGGAGAACATGAGGTGATTGACGTGCCCCTTGTGAGGGGTTCTGGTACTTGCGCTACTGAACTAATGATACAGCCAATCGAAACTGCTGAAATGTGGTGAGCAGAGAAAGGTCCTGGTTATTAGACCAATATAAATGAGAATGCGTCTAAACACAGCTAAGATCTAGTTCCAGGGGATATTGATGCCATTAATTTATGACCTGTATGTTTTTTATAATACAAACCTTGTTAATAATGCAGTCTCTTGAAACATACAATTCCACAGCTCTTAAGAACAACCTTGAAAAAGAAGGTACTTTATGTTACAATAATGGCGTCATGTCACTGCAGTTTGAAGGAGGGAGGGATGCATTATTTCCTGTCTTTTTATATTGTAATAGATTTGTGGTGGGATGGTTTAAGAGGCTCCTGCTGTCTCAAACCGTTCCCTTCAAGTGCTGACCATGAACTGGGCTCAGAGATGATTTGGACACTTAACATTCTCAAGGACAAAAATTTCTCCCTATGTGGCAGAGAGAGCAAGATGGGAAGAAAAGATTATTTTATCATTCTGTTTTACTGCCACCAAGGCAAACTTAGAGATGGGAGAAAGACTGAAAAACAGAGACTCCAGTACTGAGCTTGCAGTGCCTAATTGCGTACCACATAAATTAATGGCATAAATGCCTACAAAGGAGTAAAAATACACAGTGCTATTTAAGCAATGGTTTAAACAAATACAGCATATTTTCAGTTAGAAATGCTAGCTTGGCCACTCACTGCCAAATCTCTTTGCAAGGCCTGTCGGCCACACGGTTTTCCCCACCGTGACAGATTGGACTTAATTGAAAAGTTGCTAGTTTAGAGCTGTCGCTGAAAACTTGTATCATGAAAGAAAATCGGCCTGGTGATTGTCCTTCAGTCTATTTTTATATAGGCTCTTCATCCTGGTCATCATTTTTTTTAGGAATTAATATGAATATTTCCCAAAGCCATAAAAAATATTTAACCCAGAGGGGTACTATATTTTAAAACGATCAAAGTCTCAGAGATCGTTACTGCTCCTGATTCTTGTTTCTTGACATCAGTGAATTTTATGTGCCCTGTTTATTACATGGGGTGCTTTTTAAAGAGCCACTTGTAACCTAGTTAGCTTGCTCTCAAAATGAAGTGAGGTGAGCAAACTGGAATAAATAATCCATAGGAGAGGGAGTAACATGAAGGTAAATAAGGAGAAAGGTGGGAAATCAAGGAGTTAATGAGTCTAACTGTCCCAGTTGGGAACACTCACTGCCATATTTCTTTAAGTCATGTTTCCTAAATTTCTCTCCAATGCCTATTGCTATATGTGACTTAGAGCATCCTCATGGACAAAATCAGTTTCAGTGAGTTGCCATGTAATGCTCTATCTTTCACAAAAATTACCAGGAGTTTTCTGTTATCCAGAGTCACACTGCAGGCAAGCTTTATGAGTCTTTTCAAAGGAAATAGAAGGCGTGGTTGCTACTTAGAAAGTAAACGCTTAATTGTACCTCAGTAAATATCAGTAAGTAGTTATCATGATGACCATGATCCTAAGGAGCCCCCATGCCTTGCTGCTCAACATTTGCTCATGAATCAGCATCCTCAGGATTACCTGGGAGCTTGCTGGAGATGCAGATTATCAGGCCCTGCTTAAATCTGCAATTTAGCAAGATCCTACAGTGATTCAGTATGCTCTCAAAACTCCAGAGGCCTCTCCCCAGTGAATACACATGGGACACCTGTGTGAATTTCCTTGAAAAATTCTTTAAGTTTAGAAAGTATCCTCTACTTTTCTTATTCTCATTTTTAACCACATAGACCTGCAAAACAGATGGCTACATTTAGAATTTAAGAAAACAGGTCCAGGAAAGGCAGCCTGATGTTTGACATTGGCGTTTCCACCATCCAGGTGCTTAGTCCATTTGGAGACAGGAAACAACACCCAAAGAGTGAGAACTAAGGACGCTGTGGGTTGACAGCAAACTCAATTGCACACAGGTGCAGAGGATACATTAAGTAGCTACTGCGCTGACACATATTAGCATCAGCTATGTAAGCATAATTATTGGTCAAGGGCAGACTGTTGTAAAACAGCTAATAAACAGGAAACATTAACTTCCCTCAGACTGGGCCTTTGCAAAACCAATATTAGGCCTATGTGTTCTGTACATGTATTTTCTCTGAAGCCAATTAACCTCTTTATTGGAAAACAAGAGCTTCGTTATTGTTGAACATGGCAGCTAATCCTTCACAGTAGATAACTTTCATTGAGCAAGAGTGGAATAAGTTGTGTTTACTTCACTGACTGACATTCCTATACAATTAAAAGAAAGATTAATTATTTAATTTCCTCAACATTGGTGCTGGTGAAGGCTAGGAGATCCATAAAACTAAAAACTATAGTTTTTCATTTATCCAAGGCCAAGGGAGCAGTGGAAATTAATTTTGGTATGGTATATATCTTTTTATTATCCTGACCATGTAAGGAAGGTTGAGGGCTTGAACATCTTTGCAGAATCAATTTTTATTATATTTCCTCCATATAACTTTGAAGGTTTAGAATGGAACAAGATACGAGCCTGTAGATCTGTCAAATCATTTTGATGTTTCAGACTTAGACTATTTAGATGATACAGAGTGCATGGAAGATGCCAACGGAAAAGAATAACAAAAAATATGAGCAATGACCACTTCAGTAGATATAAAATGCTGAAGGTATACTTAATAATAATAACTTGTACCATGACAGTGAGTCCACCTAAACTTACAGGAAGAAATTTCATGAGCAATCATGGTGCAAACTCATCGACCTTGCTGAATTTACTTGGAAATCAAATATGTGAGATTTGCAGTATAGGGCAACAAATCAAGAGGATAGGAGCTCCGTGGTGTGTGTGTGTGTGTGTGTCTACCGTGGTACTCTTGTTATTTTGCATTGATATTTCATCAATTGATCCATCCTCTTTGCTTTCTGCAGTCATTTGATTCCCTAACTCTATTGCTTCCTTTTTTCCTCTTTCTTGAACTTTCTTCTCCACATACGCAAGTTAAAGTCTATCCTTCCTTATTTCATTTCTTAGAGTTGAAATCTCTTGTTTCCTTTATTTTTTAAAGTGACTTCAGTGCCTGAAGTTATAGAGATACAAATATCTAAGACTGGCTTCTAGGTCAGAAACATAATGTGAGCAACCTGTGCAACTTTAAATTGTAATATAAAATTTTCTAATAGAAATGTTAGAAAGTAAACAAATTAATTTTAATAATGTATGTATTTAACCAAATATGTCCAAATTATTATCATTCCAATATGTAATCAAAATAAGAATATGATTGAGATATTTTACATTTTTTTGTGGGGTATTTGAAATCCTACATATATTTCACACTTCATAGCACATCTCAATTCAGACTAGCCACATTTCATGTCTAATAGCCACATGTGGCTAGGGGCTACCACATCATCAGATGACAAATCTTATATCACGAAGGACTGAACGTTTTTTCTTCCATGAATGCAAAATGCCATTTATAAACAGGGAAAGTATACTTTCCTTATTAGACCAAGGGAAGGCCCATCTTAATCAAGGACAATAACATATATAGGACTTTAGAGTATTTGTTGAACAACTGTCAATTTGAAAACTATTACTTTGATAGGTACTTTTAATCTTATTCTCTCTTGTTAAAAACCTAACACCTTAACATAACTACATGTTATTTTTCCTCATTCATTTTTGGTTGGGGGTAGTATGGAAGAGGACATAGACTTCCTTCTCTGGAAGGGTTCTTGCACACATCTCTTTTCATTTATAGTCTCCCAGAAAAATCAAAGGACTTGGATAATTCACATTGATAGAATGTAATAATAATTTCACCATTTATGTTGATGTTTTCTATTTTTTATTACAGCTTTGGCTGTCCTTAGCATGTTATTATAGTCTCTTTAAAATATTTGTGATGACTATACCCCATCCTCTTTCCAAAGCTTTCCTCTGCCTCCTGAGTAGAGATGTGTACAGCATGTCTTATCAGTCAGAAAAGCCCACAGGATGTCCTGTCTTTCAAGTACTTAAAAAAAACTCTTACGTTTGTTCTGCCATTTCTAGCAACCTCTATCAAGGGGAAGAACATAATTCTCAATGTCAACTTTGTGATTCAGATCACAGAGCAAGCTCTAAAATGGGTTTATCAAAGACAGCTCATATTATCTTTTAGGGGACAAGTTAGGAAAACTATAAAGGAATAGAGATGGCCCCAAATTTAAGACAACCTGAAGTATGAAAACCCAAACCGGTTAAAGAGATGCTGTGGAGGGAGTTTCTTCTATAGCTCAAAATGATTTTTCTTTTCTCCATTAGGATTGCTTTAAATCAAAATCTCTTCATCTTCCTTACATTTAAGTGTTTGTTTATAAATCAATAACTACTTGAAAGACTAAAGAAAAGAGAAAATGAAAGCTGAAGCATTGGGAATGAGTGCCAAATTGAGATTAATAAAAAATGAAGATAAACTATCTTTAAGTTTACCGAAAGTCAAGGGGAAAATAAGGTCTACCATTTAAACTTTCAATTGTGCTCATTTTCACCTTTATGTGTGCCTGAAGAAATTATGAAATAAAATTCTACAATTATCTATACTCATTAATGGCCTTCTTAAAACTAATGTCCCTGAGCGCCCCTACACACCACCATGAAATACACACCCACACAGGCATATTTCCAGTTTCGTTCCAAACAACTCCACAATGCCCTTGTGAAATTATAGCCACTGATTAATGTTTATCTGAGGAGTATAACTGTAAGTTTCCAGAGCTGCTGGAAAGCCAATTCTTACCCAAAACAGCTGTGAAAACCAGACTGACTTTTAACCTCCCCTGTTGAATACAGGAACTCTTGGCACAATTACAGTGCAAGTAGCACAGAACCTATGGGGTTACCATTATAGAAACAGACTTGGCCAGCAGGAAATGTCTATATCCTGCATGAAACCCTGATGTTTGACATAAAACTGGAGCTGCTCACCATCGTTTTATAAAACAAAAGTCTCCCTCTTTGAACTTGCCTCGTGGCCCAAACGAAAAAATACTCCCATTTCCTTTCCATCAAATACCTCAATCCCAACTATTTCTTTCGTTGAACCATTTTTGTACTCTGTAGATACAGGAAATAAACAGCCCTGCAGTGCTCTGCCTGTAATGGAATACAACCCACTTCCACCAAGGAGAACAACTCAGTAAGCAACAACAAAGAGAGATAGACTCTGGGTTGGTCCTTCCAATTCCTCAAGCATCTCCTAGGTAAGGCAATTATATTTTAATAAAAATGAACTAGGCTTCATACTACAAAAGCAACACCACCAGATTTCTGTATAGCTTACTGAATTTGAGCCTTAGAACTCAAGAGGTAATATCTACATGCTGACTTTCACCAGTTTCTCCTTTATCAAAGATAGCCATGTGAAGACGGGGAAATGAAGAAAGCCTGGGTTAAGAGGTTGAGCTAGCTGAACCCAAGGATCTAGAAGAGATAAGTTAAAGCCTTTTTATGACTTCCAGCAGCCCTCGGCAAAGTTACAGCACCAGAAAACCACCTGGTCACCCAGTTTCCTGCCAGTAACTGAACAAAAGAGGGAGGCTAGCGAAACTCTCCAAAGGACTGTTAATTAGTTTAAGGGGCAACCTACACCTGATGCCCTTGATTATTTCTCCTTCCCTGTCAGCAAAAAATTAAAGGGACAGGAAAGACGAAGAGGGCACCGACTATTATCTTTCATTGTGGCTGATAAATGCGTCTTTCTCTTTTTTTTTTTTAAAGCAAATTACTGGTATTGCTGTTTTCTTAGGTGTAACACAGAGCCTCTCAGAGGTCAGACAATTTTGTTGTGACCTCAGCAGGCTACTATGATTAGACTATATTGGTTTGTTCCTTTCATGTGTTAAGATGACCATGCAAATGCGTGGACTTCTTAACTGCAGAAGGCCAAAAGGAAATCAGGCAGCCAAAAGGAAATTGTGCGTAATCATCCCTCTTCCAAATTTACATGGATTTCTTAAGCATATATGGGCAGAGAATGTTTGAAAGCCTTTGAGGCAATGTGTTGGGGGGCAGGGTGGAAAGTGGGTTTTAGTGCTGGATCCATTCTGTTATTTGGAGTATCTTATAAATATATTTAATCTCTCTGTTTCTTCACCTACAATGAGGGAACAAACATCACCTTCTCAGGACATTCAGGTACAGTGGGGAAGGGTCCAGGCCACTCTAGACCAGTACCTACACTTCAATATGAGGGAAGGAAGCTGCTTCTCATTTGAAATCTTCAAATTCACCATTTTGGTTGTTTCTTCATTCAACTGAGATGATCATCTAAAAAAAAAATCATGGCACTATGTATTAATTTTCCATTGCAGCTGTAACACAGTGCTGCAGATGTTGTAGATGAAAACCACAAATTAATTTTCTTGCACTTCTCTAGATTAGACGTGTGATATAGACCAAACAGGGGTAAAATCATAGTGTTAGTAGGGCTGTGTTTCTTCCTGGAGAATCTGTTTCCTTCCATTTTCCAGCTTGCAGAGGCCACCCACAAGCCATGGCTCATGGCCCTTTTCCTCTGTCTTCAAAATCAGCAAGATTTCATCTTCCTGACCACAGCCAAGACAGTTCTCTGATTTTTAAGGACCCGTGTGATCACATGGAGCTCACCTGGATAATCCAGAATATTCTTCCTCATCTCAAAGTCCATTACTTAATAACATCGGCAAACTCTCTTTTGTCCTGTAAGGTAACATGTTCACAGGTTCCTGGGAATAGAATGTGGAAATCTTTGGGGACCACTGTTCTGCCTATTCTACTCTGGAAAGTAGCAGAATCTTATAAATGCACATTATTTATTAGAAAACATCTTTGCAGCTTTGACCCTGTTTTTAGGATACATATGGGCAATTCTAGAACTTTCCACTCTCCTCCAAATAGTTTCCTAGTTTCCAAATAGTTTCCTAGTGTCAAATGTGATAACATCAAGTAAATTGAATAGGAAATAAGATTTAACTGCATCTAATTTTTTGGTCAGATTATGTACAGATATGTTTTTGACCAACCTATTTTAAAATGTCATTTTTTTTTTTACAGAAAAATTAGGCCAAAAGTGTTTAATAATCTAACAGCTAAGTTGCAGGAACTATACATTTCAAAAATAGTAAGATCAATATTATGTCTTAATCACCATCAAAATGTAGACATCAAAATTTCTGTCCGTTGTAAATATTCCCAAGGTCATCAAAAATATCAATACTCTCATATTCTGATCATTTTTCTCATTATAGCTACAGGCTTCTTTGACCCAAATTGTTTTCAATTTACACTACTCAGTTACACTCAGAATCCTGCGACAACACATTCTAGTCCTTTTTGATCTTTTTAGCTGAGTGCTTCCTTCCTGCATTATTAAAGTTTAAATGTTAGAATTCCCAGGAGTCCGTTTTAGGGTAATGTTATTTAGTTACACTAAATCCTTGCCTAATCACATCAGGTCCCACAGCTTTATCTGACATCTGTATTCTAACAAATGCCAAAGTTATATTTCCAGGCCCAACCTCTGCCAAAATCACATATGACATCTCTACCTAGATGCCTAATAGCCATATGAAACCTACACTTTCAGAAGTCTTGCCCATCTCAGTAAATGGCAAAATGGCAACTATATTGTTTATGTTGCCCAAACTCTCCAGTGTTCCTTGATAACCTTCTGTCTCTCACAGTCAACATATGTAAACTATGACAGCTCTCTTCTTTCCAAATGCATCCAGAATATGATTGCTTTTCTCACTGCCAGGCTCACTATTTTTCTAGCCCATGTCACCATCATCTCTCACCAGGATTACTGCAATAGTTCCTAAATGCTCTTCTTGCTTCTATCCTTGCCTTCTCCATTGTTCAAAATTGCCCTGTGACTTCCTATGTCACTCAGAACAAATTACAAAGTCCACATTATGGAAACAAGGCCCCACATGATCCAGCCTCTACCTCACTGCTCTCATCTCCTGCTGTTCACTCGTTTGCCTGCTAGGCTCTGGGCACTCTGGCCTCGTGGGTCCTTCAGACTTGCTATGATAAAGAACTTCCATTTTCCCCTGAAGATCCACTCTCCGTGCTTCTCTTCTCTTTTCTGTCCCCTGAGAGGGAGAACGGTATGGACTTTATCAACAGGTGCCTTAGTCTTCTGTTTTCAGCCAATAGCGGGCACTGTCAAGAAATCAGAGGGAGGATAAGAGTAAGATTAGAGTGTATATTCACTGTCTCCCTCTCTACAGGTTCTTTGCTGGCAGGACACAGGCATCCTTTGTTTAAGGGGTTTACTCCTACAAGGTAGCCCTCTTTACACATTTCTCTCTGTCTCCGATTCCTACAATTAATCTCACCCCTCGCCCTTTTGGGCCTAACATCAGTAATGGAGACCTACTGTTATTAGCCCTCGGTACTATATTTTTCCCAATGACTTTCTTATATTCTCTTTGTTCTTTATATAGAGTATTGATTAGACTCTACTCAAATTATTTTGCTGGGAGCCAGACTGATATAAATGCCAAGCACACTCCTGCTTTAAGACCTCAGGTATTTGCAGTCATTCTTTTCTTTTTTTTAAATAATTTCAACTTTATTTTATATAGATTCAGTGGGTACATGTGAAGAATTGTTACATGGGTATATTGCAAAATGCTGAGGTTTAGGGTATGATTGATCCCATCACCCAGGTACTGAGCATAGTACCTAACAGTTAGTTTTCCAACTCTTTCTTCCTTCCTACTCTCCCACCTCTGGTAGTTCTCGGTGTCCATTGTTCTCTTATTTATTTATTTATCTATTTATTTTTTGAGACGGAGTCTCACTCTGTCACCCAGGCTGGGTTGCAGTGGCTCAGTCTTGGCTCACTGCAACCTCTGCCTCCCGGGTTCAAGTGATTCTCCTGTCTCAGCCTCCTGAGTAGCTGGGACTAAAGGCACACACCACCATGCCCAGCTAATTTTTGTATTTTTAGTAGAGATGGGGTTTCACCATATTGGTCAGGCTGGTCTCCAACCCCTGATCTTAAGTGATTCACCCACCTCTGCCTCCCAAAGTGCTGAGGTTACAGGCGTGAGCCACCGCACCCGGCCCATTGCTCCCACCTTTATATCCGTGTGTAGTCAGAGTTCATCTCCCAGTTATAAGTGAGAACATGTGTATTTGTTCTGTTCCTGCATTTATTTACTTATGATAACGGCCTCCAGCTGCATTCATGTTGCTGCAGAGAACATGATTTCATTTATTTTTGTGGCTACATAGTACTCTGTTTTTATGGCTACGTAATAGTAAACTAAAATATATATATAAAATATATAACATTTCTTTTTCCAATCCACCATTGATGGGCATCTATATTGATTCGATGCCTTTGCTATTGTGAATAGCTCTGTCATAAACATACAGTGCAGGTATCTGTTGGTAGAATAATTTACTTGCTTTTGGATATATACCCAGTAATGGGATTACTGGGTCAAACGGTAGTTCTAAGTTCTTTTTTTTTTTTCACACAGTCTTGCTCTGTTGCCCAATCTGGAGTGCAGTGACATCATCTCGGCTCACTGCAACCTCTGCCTCCCAGACTCAAGCGATTCTCCTGGCTCAGCCTCCCTAGTAGTTGGGATTACAGGCATGCACCATGATGCCTGGCTACTTTTTTGTATTTTTAGTAGAGAGGGGATTTTGCCATGTTGGCCAGGCTTGTCTCAAATTCCTGACCTCAAGTGATCCACCCACCTCAGCCTCCCAAAGTGCTGGGATTACAGGTGTGAGCCACCATACCCAGCCTGTTTTAAGTTCTTTGAGAACTCTCCAAACAGCTTTGCACAGTGGCTGAACCAATTACCACCACTGGTGGCATTCCCGCTAATGGTGTATAAGCATTTCCTTTTCTTGTCAGCCCTGCCAGCATCGTTGTTTTTTGACTTTTTTTTTTTTTTTTTTTTTTTTGAGACGGAGTCTTGCACTGTCATCCACGCTGGAGTGCAGCGGCACAATCTCCACTTACTGCAACCTCTGCCTCTCAGGTTCAAGTGATTCTCCTGCCTCAGCCTCCCGAGTAACTGGGATTACAGGTGTCTGCCACCACGCCTAGCTAATTTTTTGTATTTTTAGTAGAGACAGGGTTTCACTATGATGGCCAGGCTGGCCTTGAACTCCTGACCTTGTGATCTGCCTGCCTCGCCTCCCAAAGTGTTGGGATTACAGGCGTGAGCCACCGCGCCCTGCCGTTTTTTGACTTTTTAATAAGAGCCTCTCTGACTGATGTGAGATGCTAACCCATCATAATTGTGATTCATATTTCTCTGATGATTGGTGACGTTGAGCGTTTGTTCGTATGTTTGTTGGTCACTTGTGCGACTTCGTTTGAGAAGTGTTTGTTCATGTCTTTTGTCCATTTTTTAATGGGATTATTTGTTTCTTGCTTGTTGAGTTTTTAAAGTTCTTTGTAGATTCTGGATATTAGACCTTTTTCAGATTTGTGGTTTGCAAATAGTCTCTCCCATTCTTTAGGCTGCCTGTTACTCTGTTGATAATTTCTTTTGCTGTGCAGAAGCACTTTAGTTTAATTAGCTACCACTTTTCAGTTTGTTGTTGTGATTGCTTTTTAGGACTTAGTCATACATTCTTTTCCAAATTTCTTGTAGGATTTTTATAGTTTGAGGTCTAACATTTAAATATTTAATCCATCTTGAGTGAATTTTTATATATTGTGAAAGATAGGGTGTAGTTTCATTCTTTTGCATATGTCTAGACAGCTACCCCTGTACCGTTTATTGAATGAGTCTTTTCCACATTGCTTATTTTTGTCAACTTAGTTTGTCAAAAATCAGATGACTGTAGGTATGTGGCTTTATGCCTGGGTTCTCTAGACTGTTTCCTTTGTCTATGTGTCTGTTTTTATACAACTACTAAACCCTTTTGGTTACTGTAGCCTTATAGTATAGTTTGAAATTGGGTAATGTGATGCCTCCAGCTTTGTTCTTTTTGCTTAGGATTGCGTTAGCTATTCAAGCTCTTCCATTATTCCATATGAATTTTAGTATAATTTTTTCTAGCTCTGTGAAAAATGACATTAGTAGTTTGATAGGAATAGCATTGCATCTGTAGATTGCTTTGGGTAGTATGGCCACTTTAATGATATTGATTCTTCCAGTCCATGAACATGGAATGTTTTCCCATTTGTTTGTTTTATCTATAATTTATTTCAGCATTGTTTTGTAGTTTTTCTTGTAGAGATCTTTCACCTCCTTGGTTAGATGTATTCCTATATATTTTATTTTCTTTTTATTTTTTTGCAGCTATTGTAAATGGGATTACATTCTTGATTTTGTTCTCACATTGAATGTTATTGGTGTATAGAAATGCTACTAATTTTTGTACATTTATTTTGTATCCTGAAACTTTACTAAAGTCCTTTATCAGTTCCAGGAGCCTTTTAGTGGAGTCTTTAGGGTTTTGCACATATAGAAGGTGGAGTCTTTAGGGCTTTGTATCATATAGTCAGTGAAGAGAGATAGTTTTTCTTCCTTTCCAATTTGGATGACTTTTATTTATTTTGTCTGATTGCATTGGATAGGATTTCTAATGCTATGTTGAAAAAGAGTAGGTATCCTTATCTTGTTCTCAAGAGGAATGCTTTCAGTTTTGACCATTCAGTATGATGTTAACTGTGGGTTTGTCATGCATGGTTCTTATTATTTTGAGGTCTTTTCCTTTAATGCCTAGTTTGTTGAGGGTTTTTTTTTAATTGTGAAAGGATATTAAATTTATCTAAAGTTTTTTCCACATCTATGGAGATAATCATACAGTTCTTGTTTTTAATTTTTTTTTTCTGGGGTGAATCACATTTATTTATTTGCATATGTTGAACCAATATTGCATCCCAGGAGTGAAGGCTACTTGATCATAGTGAATTAACTTTTTGATGATTGGGTTTGCTAGATTTTTGCTGAGGATTTTTGCATCTATGTTCATCAGGGATATTGGCCTGTAGTTTTCTTTATTTGTTGTGTCTTTTCAAGGTTTTGGTGTCAGGGTGATGCTGACTTTGTAGATGGAGTTAGAGAGGAGTCCCTCTGCCTCAATTTTTGGAATAGTTTTGGTAAGACTGATACACCCTCTTCTTTGTCTGTGTGGGAGAATTCAGCTGTGAATCCATCTGGTCCAGGAGATTTTTTTGGTTGGTAGGTTTTTACTATTGATTCAATTTTGAAACTTGATATTGGTCTGTTCAGGGTTTCAATTTCTTCCTGATTCCATCATGGGAGACTGTGTGTTTCCAGAAATTTATCCATTTCCTCTAGATTTCCTGGTTCACAGAGGCGTTCATAGTAGTCTTGCAGGTGCTATAGTATTTCTGTGAGATTCGTAGTGATGTTTGATTTTATGCAAGAAGAATTCAAAGAGCAGTGAAAGAAAATTTGTGTGTTTCCAGAAATTTATCTGATTTGTTTTTTCTGATTGTGCTTACTTAAATCTCTCTTCCTCATTAATCTAGCTAGATGTCAATCAATCTTGTTTATCCTTTCAGAAAACCATCTTCTTCATTGATCTAGCTAGATGTCAATCAATCTTGTTTATTCAGAAAACCAACTTTTGATTCTGTCGATTATTTGCATGGATTTCAAGGTCTCAATTTCATTCAGTTTTGTTCTGATTTTAGTTATTTCCTTTCTCCTGCTAGTTTTGGAGTTAGTTTGTTTTTGTTTCTCTAGTTCCTCAGGTGTGATGTTAGCTCATTAGTTTGAAATCTTTTTAACTTTTTGAGATAGGCTTTTAGTGCTATAAACTTTCCTCTTAACACTGCTTTTGCTGTATCCCAGAGATTTTGGTATATCATGTGTCTGTTTTCATTTATTTTATAAATTTTCCTATTTCTGCCTTAATTTTGTTGTTTACCTAAAAGTCATTCAAGAGCAAGTTGTTTAATTTATACATTAATTGTGTGGTTTTGAGGATTATTTTGGTATTCATTTCTATTTTTATTCCACTGTGGTCCAAATGTATGGTTGACATTGTTTCCATTTTCAAAAGCGTATTCATTCTTCCTTTATGTCTGAGCATGTGGTTGATCTTGGAGTATGTTCTGTGTTTGCACTCATTCTTTCCTATGCTAGGTTCATTCATTGCATTGATAGTCCTATGGCTCATTTCCTCCTTCATATTCTGTTCAAATATTACCCACAAAAAGAGGCTTTACTTGACTATTCTATGTAAAATAACACAATCTCCTCCATCTCCCTATCCTATTGCCTTGTTAGTTTTTTTTTCCTGAAACCATATTTCTCCCACTGATGTGCTATGTATCTATTTGTTTATTGCCTGTCTTCTCCCATAGGAATACAAGAAAGGCTTTGTTTGAAAAGGAACTACATTGTGCTCTGTAGTGTCCCTCAAGCTTAGAACAGGACTGTCCATATACAAGGCACACAGTTATTGTATGTTGAATGAATAACTGAATTGAATCACATTTTGAGTAACATGGGCAGAGGTTGTAGTTAATGAGAGCCCTGGGAAGACTCCATAATTTTGTCTTGGCATTGCATCTGGAAAAGGACATTGTATCAAGTGTCTGGTGTTTCTCCCATATGACCTCTGTATTGTTTCTAATCCTGCACTCTCTATTCAAACTTTCTTCCACTGCTCTTTGAATTCTTCTTGCATAAATCAAATGAAGGGAAACAACTGTGGAAGATATAAATGTAGTTTGAAGATAGAATAAAAAGAGAACAAAATTGAAGACTGTGATGAGCAGAAATAGAGTTGAAACCTACAAAGTTTAAGCACAATATGAATGAGGGGAACAAGGATGAGTCTAGATCTGGCAAGAGAAAACTATTCTGCCCTAGAGACACCTGGGATTGACAGTTCATCTATTGTTCCTGATTTATTTTCAGGAACAAAATAGAAGGGTGGGTTGGTAGTCAAAGTAATTGTGACTTGATATATGTTACCTACTTATTATAAGTTATCTTTAAGGCATCAGTAGTGTTTATTGAACAGTTTATTTTCAAGATTATGGAATAAAAGTGGAAGAGAGTGGACCACAGAAGCAAGTAAATTTTCAGGAAGTAAAGCTGCATTTCTCTCATTTTAATCATTAAAAGTTGCAAACAGGCCAGGTGTGGTGGCTCACGCCTGTAATCCCAGCACTTTGGGAGTCCGAGGCAGGTGGATCACCTGAGGTCAGGAGTTCAAGACCAACCTGACAAACATGGGGAAATCACATCTCTACTAAAAATACAAAAAATCAGCCAGGCGTGGTGGTGGGCGCCTGTAATCCCAGGTACTCGGGAGGCTGAGGCAGGAGAATCACTTGAACCCAGGAGGCGAAGGTTGTAGTGAGCCAAGATCACGCCATTGCACTCCCGCCTGGGTGACAGGAGCAAAACTCCATCTCAAAAAAAAAAAAAAAAAAAAAAATTTGCAAACAAAGTGAGTAATACCACCTAAAATCACTGTGTAGCTTAATAATAACTGTGAGTTTCAGGAACTGGTAAACATATTTCATCTTTTGGTCAATTTCCCATTAGTTTTATAAGTAGAATCACTGAAAATCATGCATTAAAATATGCATGCCTTTTGGATGAGAATCACCTAGTGTTGTATATTTAAAACATCTGTTTAGTTGTTTAACATGAATGTTAGAAGTGCAGTTTAATTCCCCCCAAATGTTTCAAGTATCTTCTATATATTAATCATGTATTCATATTCTAAAGAGACATAAATAAAGAAAACTCCTGGTTCTTTCCCTGAAGAAATTTACAGTCTATTAAAGGAAACAAGCATTTTACAAGAAGTGATTATTATCGAAGGTGTTTTGCTAGAGCACACATAAAATACTGTAGGATACAGAAGAAGGGAAAGGGTAATATCTCATGGAGGATAATTAAACTAAAAGAGTAAAAGTTTTAAAAGGAATCACGTTGGAACTGAATCCTGGAAATTATTTTTTTATAATAGTTTGGTAAGAAATATCACTCACATAAAGAAAACATCAGGAGCAAAGATAGGTTTTCAGAAAACAGTGAGAAAAGACCAAAAAGTGAATAGGCAGAGAAGAATTCATGACATTGAGACACATTAAGGACAAGATGAAAAGTTAAGAGAACCATTTGTTTTCTATATATAAAACTGTAAAGAATGAATAAGATGTGACAGACTTGAAAAACATTTCAGAGTTAGATTTGACAAGACACACTGACTGACTGAATTTGTGTAGAGAGAATGGAAGAAGTCAAAGTTGGCTCCTAAACTTCTAGTTTGGGAAAATAAATGTTTGAATAATAACCCAAATATTGAATAAAGTAAGAATATCAGGTTTCAAGAGTTGGATGATGGCTGCAGTTTGGAACACAATGTGGAGAGGAACCTCTGTAACTTTGCTTGTACAGGTAAATTTATACATGAGGCTAAATCATGGAATGGATTAAATAATCCATGGGGAAGAAGTCAAGGAAAAAGAACTGAGTTTCTAGACTAGAAATAGATGGAGAACAATTATGTATGTGTTTGGCCATGTAGATTTTGCCCTGTACAACTTTAGGAAGAAAATTCATTTACACTATGAAGTGAATGGTGTTAGTGGACTTGTTCAATTCAAGGTAAGCATCCTGAGATTAGAAAAAATAAATCAGACAGAATATCTCAAGAG
Organism: Pongo abelii; assembly: GCF_028885655.2. Lineage (NCBI taxonomy): Eukaryota > Metazoa > Chordata > Mammalia > Primates > Hominidae > Pongo > Pongo abelii. Next base: position 25,122,499 of record NC_072007.2, on the reverse strand, counting down.
AAGAGACATGAGACTGAAGGACAATGAGGAACACCAAATGTCAGGGGTAGATGACAAAAAAGAATCAAAACATATGAATGAGAATTGTCAGAAAGGTAAGATGTAAATCAGAAGTATTGTGCTTGGAAACAGAGAAGCCTTGATTCTCAATTTTAAATTCTATGAAATGATCAAGTAAGATGCAGAATTTTAAAAGTTACTTTTTCTTGAAACTAAGGAATGATTGCTGGTGCCAGTAAGATCCAAGATTAAGGCATAGATCAGAAGTCATAGTGCAGTAGGTTAAATAATGACTTAGAAAAAATAACATGGAATTAATGCATGGACATTATATCTACAAAGACATTGGTTTAATATTTTTGTTATTTGGATGTACATTTTATCTCCCCTTCTAAATTCTTTGTTCTTTCTATTCAGAGATTATTTCTTTTACTCTCACATAGGATCCAATGGTGTTCTACAGAAATTATACATTTTAAATTAATGAATAGGCATTAAAGTTTTGCTCTTGTTTACCTAACTCTGCAAATTATATTTTACTGATTGATTATTAATTTACATGTCTATCTGTTTAACTGTAGTGGAGATATCTATATCTGTGCTATTTCTAATAAATGGAGTTGTAGCTTTGAGAGCTGTATTCAGAAGGATTTTGTATCCGCTCAACTCAAAAGTGCAAAAATATGTGTCGCAAAAAACTGAGGAGTGCCCCATGCTCATTTTGAGAATAACGACTTTATCTGTTTTTATAGCCCCAACACCTTGTGCAATTTCTGTTCCAGGCAATGAATAACTGTTGAGTGAATGAATGAATATAGTCTGAATTATAGTTGATTTGATTTGAGTCTTAATAAATAAACAGGATTCAATTTGACTTGATCTGTGCTTTTCAATCAATGCCATGATACACTTGTGGCATGGACTATAGATAATTTGCTGCTAAAATAATTTGCAAAGCCTTGCCAATTATTTCATTTAAAACAATAGATTTGATTCACAGTATATAATTCTCACTTACATTCCAACTTTATCTCCTGAATGAAAGATGAATGGGGAGATTTAGAGCTGAATTTCTAAGAAGCATAAGAGATGCTGGTTACATGCAGTTATGGTCGTGTTTCCCAGGCATGGGCTTCATCCATCATAATAATGAGGTACATAGAAAATCATAAAAAGTGTTGAGTCACTATAGACAAGGGAGAGAAAGAAAAATGTCAGACAGAAAGAAAGTATTCCAGGTCATGGGAATGTTAGGAACACAGAGGCTGGAAAGAGCTTGGCACAAGCAAGGACATACACTAGCCTTGCTCAGCAGGATGGAATGCTCTGCAGAGATGCTGTAGAGATATGAAAAAAATAAGGTCTCATTACAGTCATACATGAGGTGAAATATTGGGAAATATGTTCTCCCTTCACCTGGAAAAAAAGGAATTGGATTTCTACTTAATGAGAGAGTCAGTGTGGTTTATTACCAAGGCCAAAAAACATGGTAGAAATAAAAAGCCATTCAATACAATTGTAGATTCTGGTTGAAAGAGGGCAATGCCACAGAAACATTTACTGGTCAAGTTTTTCAGACTGACCTTCAAAAAGTGAAATAGCCATTATCCTAACAGCACATGAAATGCATACAATGTAAGGAAGTAAAATCATTTTGTCATTTCAGGTCATGTTAACCTTCTTGAAGATAGAGCCAAGTACTCCCTAAGTTAATCATCAGTTACTCTGGAATTGGTGGCTATTTTGGCTTTAAGTTTTGTTTAGAACAAGCATGTGAAAGACTGTTGAATTGCTATATTTGTTTATGTAAGGTCAGACTAACCTAGAGGTCTTCGAGTATTATAAAGTGGAAAAAAATTTAGATTAGTCCACTGTTGTGTGTTTGATTGTGCAAAAGATAAACCCTTCTTTGCCACCCTACAAGGTCATACTACTCTTAATGCTAAGTGCACTTTACTGAAATAGTAACCATTCAACTGACTGTGAAATACACTTGATGCATAGACTTATCTAGAAAGTTGTATCACAAAACATTTTTTTTCAGTGTATAGAAGGAGCAAATGTAGACATTGAGAGTAGTGTCAAATCTTGAGAATTACTTTAAGACATCACAAAAGAGAGCCCTCAGTTATAAAGTTTAATAATACACTGACTCATGTCTAAACAATCAGCATATTTTTTGGTGAAGAGAAGACTACTGGTCTGAAAATTAACAATTAATTTTATATTAAGTTTGGCAGAATGGGAACAGCACAGTCAATAGTGCTAGCAAACACCATGATTTATGTATCACTTTTAATTAAACATGAATTCTTTAAAGTTATTATAAAAATGAACACATTGAATTTGGTTCCTTTATGATAAATATTTTAGTAGAGGTATAATGGGCACATTTTTATACATGTGTATTTTTTTTACATACTATCTGTACTACCTGTCTAAATGCCAATATATGGATGAAAACAATGATTACAAAGATAAATGACTCAAAGGAGACTTTCAGAACAACTGATAATGGAGATGAGATGAATCTGATATTTTAAGTGATCTTTCTCAAAGAACAGTGTGTTATTTGGAAGGAGCCATTCATTTTTTTTTAGCATTAAATGTTTTCCAGCTATTACAATTGAAACTTGAGCTAAAAACTTATGACTAAGTAAAATTCAGGGGGAGAGAAAATATTTCTATATGTTAAGCTTGGAAAAAAAATCTGGAATAGGAAAGCTGCCATTTTTCAAAAAATAAGCATTTTCTTTTCCTTAGTAGAGGTCAGTTTAGAAGTCTTTAGAATGATTTAGGATGATTGGTTTTAAACTGAGTAACTTCAATAAAATACAGATACGTGATCTCAAGTATTGCTTTTCTAAGAAATATAGTGCAAGAAATATTGTGGCAAAGGAAATATGAATGAGAACACAAATGAGAGAGAAACTTTTACCTCCAGAAATCTATTGATAAACCACAAAGTTGAACAATGTGGAAAAACAAACAGAAATCATACTGTAAATATTTAACTTTAGAAATATATGTATAATAGCCCTCTAAATCTAAGTCATATTCTGTGAATTATTTGATGAATGTTTTATTTAAGAACTATTAATAGACTATTCATTAATTTCCAGGCACTGTGCTGGGAAACAGCATACAGCAGGAAGTTAAGAGATAGATTTGATTCCTGATCACCAAAAGCTTACAGGCTACTGAGGGTGACAGTGACTCATAAAATCACACCCGCAAGTATATGATTACAACTGATGCCCATAGGCTGTCAAAAGAAAGAGAGAGGATTCTGACAAAGAAATCCAGCTTTCACTGAGGATTCCAAGAATGTCTGAGCTTTGGTTTTAAGTTTGAGTTGAAATTAACTAGGGGAAAGGGGAACTCTCAAGTTATATTTGTTGAATGAATAAAAATAAATCCCAGATAGTTGTCCTGTGGCAATAGGTACCATAGTAGCATAATTCACCTGAAAAATTTAACAAAAGTCAGTGTGGTTAGAGCACAGAGAGCAGAGTTAAATTGGTCAAAAAAAAAAAAAGAAAATGTAGGCAGAGACCAATACATATAGGGACTTGGTCTTTGAGGAACAAGAATGTACTAGTCCGTTTTCACACTGCTGTGAAGAAATGTCCAAGACTGGGTAATTTATAAAGGAAAGAGGTTTAATTGACTCACAGTTTCATGGCTGAGGAAGCCTCAGGAAATTTACAATCATGGCGGAAGGGGAAGCACGCACCTGCTTCACAAGGCAGCAGCAGAGAGATCCTGTGAAGGAGGAACTGTCAAACATATAAAACCATCAGGTCTCATGAGACCTCACTTACTATCATGAGAACAGCATGGAGGAAACCACCTCCATGATCCAATCACCTCCCTCCCTCGAAACATGGGGATTACAGAGCCCTCCCTCCACACATGGGAATTATAATTCAAGATAAGATTTGGGTGGGGACACAGAGCCAAACAATATCAAAGAAGAAACCGTTAAAGGATTTAAGCCAAGTGAAATTATCAGTTTGTGTTTTCAAGAATTCCCTCTAGCTGCAGTGTAGAAGATGAATTCTGAAAGGATATGCATGGATATTGGTAGAAGAGATCAGAAGCCATTGCCTTAGAATGAAAATAGGTGCTTTAGCTTGCACTTTCGTGGTGGTAGTAACGAAGATTGAGACACATGGAGAGTCTCCAAGACAATTAGGAAAGAAAACTGAAAGTCTTTAGCAATTGTGCTGATCAAGTTTCTTGGTTGAGAATAACAGAAGCCAACCCCGGAAGATGAGGAATTTATTGGAAAGATATCAGGAAGCTAACAGAATTGATGGGAAATGGGAAAATTGATGTTGGAAAACACATGAGAACAAAAGAACAGTAGGTAGCCAAGAAAACAGCCAAAGTCATTCCAGAGGAATAGGCTGGTAAGAACAGCACACTGGACTGTCAATCTCACCATGTCAACCGTGGACAATCACAAACTGTTTTTGCGTCTTTGCATCTTTACATCTCAAGAGTCAAAGACCTAGCTGGGGAATCCACCTTCCATTGCCTAATTTATGAGCCACTGACTTGACGGCTCTGGAAGAAAGGAAAGAAAATATTTGCTCCTGCTCAGTCTCTATCCTTCGATAATGGGCTCTGTCTCCCACAGTGACCCGACCAATCAGGGAATACCCTAATTGTTAGTTTATTCATACTATACCTAACAATAAAATTGCAATGAATGCACTAGACAGTGTTGGATTGGATATGGCTGATAGTGGAGAACAAGACAGGAGAGATGACTATGGCATGCTACTTCCTTAGGTGGGAACCCTGAAAAAGTGACCGGTTTCATTTAGGTTTAGGGATTTTTTTCTGAGGAGAAGGGGGACTCAAGAGTTTTTTTTTTTTTGGACAGGTAGGTGCCTTTGGGTAAGACTTGGATCTAAATTTTATTATCTTATTCCCTTTGCCCCAAAGCATTCAAATATTGATATCTCTAAGGAGGGAACTCTGTCTGCTGTTAGTTAAAATGAGCAAAGTTGAGTAATTATTACTAATGGAGTATTTATCTTTTTCATGTTAATCATTTAAAACACTCTTTCTTAGATAAAATATTTTTCATAATATTTAATGTAAAAAAATGAGATGGTTCCCTTCATTCTATCACTCTATAGCACACTTATTTTATTAGGGCCTTAGGTAACAGACATGGATGAGAAACAGTTTACTGCTGATTATTATAGGTACCTACCAGAAATCATCCAGAAAATTAATTCTATGTATCGCTGAATTTTTAGTTAGTAGCTTATACATGTTTTGGACAGGTTAAGAGAACTTAAGTCTGTATTCACATAGTTCAGACCAAGAAAGATATTCTCTGCAAGTGAAGAATGACACTCCATGGGGAATCAGTTTTAAATAGTGTGTTTTGAGGAAGGACCATTCTTCAAAATAAAAAGGTGGTCTAGCTCTCAATTAGTTTAAAATATTCATATACAGAGTGGCAGAAAAGATTATTGGAATTAGTGTATAACTCAAAATAAATGATTTTTAAAGTTCTTTTTTTAACTTTTATAACTGTTTTATGTTATAATTTGTATAACATGAAACACATCATTTTAAAAATAATGTTTAACTGAGAAAGAAAAATTGTATATACCTCTTGTACAACATGATGTTTTTAAATATTTATACATTGTGTAATGGCTAGATCAAGCTAATTCACATATGCATTACCTCACATATTTATTTTTCATGATAAAAGCACTTAAAATCTACTCTCTTAGCAATTTTCAAGAAAATATTACATTGTTGTTAACTATTGTCATCATGTTATGCAATAAATATCTTGAACTTACTCTTTCTATCTAATTGAAATTTTATATCATTTGACCAACACCTTCCCAACTGCCTTCTTTCCAGTCCCTGGCAACCATCATTGTATTCGCTGCTTCTGTAAGTTCAACTGTTTTGGATTCCACATTAAGTGAGATCATGAGGTATTTGTCTTTCTGACCCTGGTTTATTTCACTTAACATAGTGTTCTCCAGATTCACTCATGTTGTTTCAAATGACAGGATTTGCTTCTTTTTAAAAGCTGAATGGTGTTCCATACGTTCTACATGTTCTTTATATATTCCTCTGTTGATGGACACTTAGGTTGATTCCATATCTTGGCTATTCTAAATAACGTTGCAATGAAAATGGGAGTGCAGATATCTAACATACTGATTTCGTTTCCTTTGGATATACATGCACTAGTGGGATTGCTTCATCATACAGTAGTTCTATTTTTAATATTTTGAGATATCGCCATTGTTTTCATTATGGCTGTATTAATTTTTATTTCCACCAATAGTGTGCAAGTGTTTCCCTTTCTCCATATCCTTGCCAGTGCTTTTTCTTTTTCTTTTTTTTTTTTTCTGAGACGGAGTCCTGCTCTGTCGCCCAGGCTGGAGTGCAGTGGCATGATCTTGGCTCACTGCAAGCTCTGCCTCCTGGATTCACACCATTCTCCTGCCTCAGCCTCCCGAGTAGCTGGGACTACAGGCGCCTGCCACCATGCCTGGCTAATTTTTTGTATTTTTAGTAGAAACGGTGTTTCACTGTGTTAGCCAGGATGGTCTCGATCTCCTGACCTCATGATCTGCCTGCCTCGGTCTCCCAAAATGCTGGGATTACAGGCGTGAGCCACCACGCCCGGCCATGTTTGTATTTCTTTTTAGTATATAACTAGGAGTGGAATTGCTGGAGTATATGGTAATTCTATGTTTAACTTTTTGATGAACAAAGCTGTCTTCCATAGTAACTGCAATATTTTATGTTCTTTCCAGCAGTGTACTAGCATTCCACTTTCTCCACATTCCCACTGACACCTGTTCTCGCCCTTAAAAAAATTATTATTATTGCCATCTTCATAATTGTAATGTGGTTCTCATTAAAGGTTTAATTTGTGTCTCCATAATAATTAATCATGGAAGGTTTTGTATCTTTTTTTCCCCTAAAAATGTCTCTTTTGATCCTTAATTTTTTGATTGGGGTACTTGTCTTTTTATTGTTGGGTTGTAAGTGTTCTTTATGTATTCTGTATACGAGACCTCTTAACAGTTGTACAATTTACAAATATTTCCTTCCAATCTGTGAGTTGTCTTTTTGCTTTCTTGATAGTGTCATTTAAAGCACAAAAGTTTTAAACTTATTATAGTCAAATTTATGCACTGTTTATTATTATTACTTATGCTTTTGGTGGCCATATCTAAGAAACTATTCTCTAGTCCAAGACTTTGCAGATTTACACCTATGTTTTCTTCTGATAGTGTTATGGAACACTATATATTTAGCTCTTTGATCCATTTTGAGTTAATTCTTGTGTATGGTAGGAAGCAGGGGTCCAATTTCTTTTTTCTGCAGGTGGCTATTCATTTGTTCCAGCACTATTTGTTGAAAATACTATTTTTTTTTCCATTGCATGGCCTTGGTACTCCGTGGGAAATCAGTTGACTATGGACATATGGATTCAGTTTTGGACTCTCAGTTCTACCCCATGGGTCTGTGTGTGTGTCATTATGCCACTACCTCACTGTATTAATGAATGTAGTCTTGTAGTAAGATTTGAAAGTGAGATGTGTGATTCTCCCAACTTTCTTTTTTGTTTTCAAAATTGTTTTGACTATTCAGGGTCCCTTGAATTTCCATATAAATTTTAGAATAATCTCGTCCGTTTTTGAAAAGAGAAAAGAAGCAGTTGAAATATTGATGAGATTATGTCGAATCTTCAGAAAAATTTTGGAATTGTGATTGCCTTAACAATATGAGGTCTTCAAGCCCATGACCCAGGATGTCTTTTTATTTATGTAGATATTTAATTTATTTCAACAATGTTTTATAATTTTCAGTGTACAAATCTTTCACTTCTTTGGTTAAATTTATCCTTATGGTGGATAAAGAAAATATGCATACACCATGGAATACTATGTAGCCATAAAAACTAATGAAATTATGTCTTTCCCAGTAACATGAATGTGATGGGAAGACATTAACCTAAGTGAAAAACTCTGAAACATAAAATCGAGTACCTCATCTTCCCTCTTATAAGTGAGAGCTAAATAATGACTACACATGTTCATAAAGATGGAGATAATAAACACTGGGGACTCCAAAAGATGGGAAAGTAGGACTGGGTTGAGAGTTGTAAAGCTACCTATTAGGTACTCTGTTTACTATTTGACAGACAAGCTTACTAGAAGCCCAAACCTCCACATTAGACAATATACCTATGTAACAAAACTACATATGTACTCCCTTGAATTTATAATTTTTTTATAAAAAAGACAGAAAAATTCTCATGTGTTTTTTCTTTATGATGCTGTTATAAATGGACTTGTACAAATTTTACTTACAGGTTGTTAATTTCTAGTGTTTAAATATCCAGCTGATGTTTGTATATTGTTCTTGTATCCTACAACTTTGCTGAATTCATTTATTAGCTCTAATATTTTTTTCTGTGGACTTCTAGGAGTTTATCTCTCTAAGATCATGTCATTCGCAAACACAGGTACTTTTACTTTTTTCTTTTCAATCTGTCTAACTTCATTTGTATTTCTTTGTCTTGTTGAATTGCCCTAACTGGAACCTCAAATATAACGTTCAATAGAATGACAAGAGCAGACATTCATGTCTTAATCCTGATTTTGGAAAGAATATTTTCAGTTTAATAAATAATATTTTAGAGTAGATTTTATTCTTGTACTTTCTTTTGAGTGCTGGTGTACATTTCTAGGGAATTTGCAATACTTAAGTAAAATATTTTTAAAATCCATAGTGAAGCCCTGAATCAGCAGAAGCAGGAAAATAACTCACGTTTTGCCTCTTGGTCTTATTTATTTCTTTGCCAATTCAATTTCACATTCAAATTGTTCTATGACATTAGCTTTAAATGAGTTGTCCTTTTATTGAATCACTTGCTTTTCAGCATTTTTACTGGCAAAAGTAGCTGCAGCTCCAGCAAAGTGGGAGGTGAGGCCTCTGTACATACCGCTAGGAAAGAGACTGAATCCAGGGGGCTGAGTAGGAGCACCTGGCAGGCCCCACTTTGACAGTACCTCACAGGATAAGACCCACTGACGTGCAATTCTAGCCAGCCACTGGTAGCAGCTTTGCACCTCCCTGAGAGGGCGCTCCCAGAGGGTGGGCCAGGTTGCCATCTTTGCTGTTTGGGCAACTTAGCCACTCCAGCTTTCAGGGTTTGGAGAGTCTGAGCTGACTGGGAGCAGAAATCCGCCAGTATAGCACTGCTGCTCTATGAAAACATAGCCAGATTGCTTCTTTAAGTGGGTACCAAATCCTATTTCTCTTCACTGGGCAGGACCTCCCAACCAGGGCCTCCGATCACCCCACTGGGTGTTCTCCAGCGTGAGAGAGATTTGTAACCTTCCTGGGATAGAGCTCCCAGAGGGAGGGGCAGGCCACCATTGTTGCTGTTTGGGCGACTTAGCCGTTCCAGTCTTCAGGCTTTGGAGTGTCCAAGGTGACTGGGGGTTGAAGTGGACCCCCAGCACAGCACAGATGCTCTACCAAAACATGGCCAGACTGCTTTTTGAAGCAGGTCCCCAATCCCGTTCCTCCTTACTAGGAGGGATCTCCTAACTGGTGTCTCCAGCCACCTCCTACAGGTGTGTTTGAGCCAGCAACAGGGATGAATGTCCCTGGGATGAAGCTCCCAGAAGGAGGGGCAGGCTGCCGTCTTTGCTGTTTTGTAGGCCTCACTGTCGATATTGCCAGGTACTGAAAAATTCGAGGTGACTAGAGACTGGAATGGGCCCCCAGCATACCACAGCAGCCCTGTGGAAAAGTAGCCAGATTGTTATGTGGGTGGTTGTTCTTATATCTCCTCACCATGCAGGTCCTCTAGGCCTAGGCCTCCAGCCGCCCCCTGCCAGAGCTATTGAGCCAGTAGCAAACTCAGCAACTCCCTGGACAGAGCCTTCAGGGGGCAACTGAAAGCCTCTCTGCTACTGCCCCTGCAGTGGAACTGCCCTTGCCACCCTTGCACTAATGAAGAGGCAGAAAACCTAAGTGCTTTATCCACATCTTCAATAAGTTGCAGTTGACCCAAGGAAAGGAGGCCAGTCCATCTCTCATGGGTCACACACACACCCTACTGCTTATCAGCAGACCCCTGGCTTGGGACCACAGCACAGACCCTCCATCCTGGGCTGATTACACTGAGTGATTAATGGCCTGAATCTCTCTGGGGTGGAGCCCTCAGGAGATAAGCAAATGACCCTTGGCCACAACCACTACTAAGGTTCCTTCCTCTGTTGCCTCCAAACTGGGGAAAGAATATAACCACTGTGATTGCCTCAGAGCTGCACTGGTCAACCTAGGAGTGCTAAGCTGGGATCTACAGCCAGCACGCAAGGGAAAGAAGAACCTACACTTTCAGAGCACTGAGAGGGAGCACAGCTGCAACTGTGAAGAAACATAGGAGAACCACAGAATCGAGCAAGAGTCTACCAACTGAACGATAAGCCTAAATACCACCTGCTGGATTCCGCAGCTTCAACACCAAAAATACCTCACTAACATACTCCATTCTGAAACAAGAGACAAGAAGTCAGATTCAAATAAAAACCCTGCACAAAGCCTCAGCTCAGTGAAAACATCCAAAAAATAAGTCTATTGACTATACTTAATCTACACTGAAGTTAAAGGAACACCCACATGCAGAGATGAGAAAGAACCAACATAAGAACTCCAGTAGCTCAAAGGGCTAGAGTGTCATATGTCCTCCAAACAACTGCACCAGTTCTCCAATAAGAGTTCTTAACTAGGCTAAACTGGCAGAAATGACAGAAATAGGTAGGAAGAAAGATTATTAAGATTCAGGAGGATGACAAAGCTCAGTCCAAGGAAAATAAGAATCATAATAAAGCAACACATGAGGTGAAGGATAAAGTAGTAGAAAAAAGAATCTAATGGATCTCACACAGCTGAATAACACAATACAAGAGTTTCACAATGTGATCACAAGCATTAACAGCAGAATAAACCAAGCTGAGGAAATAATCTCAGAACTTGAAGACTGGTTCACTGAAATAAGACAGTCAGACAAAGATAAAAATAAAAATAAAAAGGAAGAAACAAAACCACTGAGAAGTATGGAATTATTTAAAGAAGCCAAATCCATGAATCATTGCCATTACTGAAAGGGAGGGAGAGAAAGCAAAGAACTTGGAAGACATAATTTAGGGTAACACCCATGATAATGTCCCCAACCTTGCTAGAGAGGCCAACAGTCAAATTCAGGAAATACGGAGAACTCCTGCATGATTCTATACAAGAAGACCATTCTCAAGAAACATAATCATCATATTTTCCAAGGTCAAAATGAAAAAAAAAAGACTGTTAAAGGCAGCTAGAGAGAAAGGACACATCACCTACAAAGGGAACTTCATCAGGCTAACAGCAGATATCTCAGCTGAAACCCTACAAGCCAGAAGATATTGGGGACTTATATTTAACATTCTTAAAAAAAAAATCTTCAACCAATAATTTCACTTCAGCCAAACTAAGCTTCCTAAGTGAAGGAGAAAGATCCTATTCAGATAAGCAAATGTTAAGAGAATCTATTACCAACAGACCTGTTTTACAAGAGATCTTGAAAGGAGCACTAAATATAGAAAAAAGGTTGCTACCAGCTAATACAAAAACACACTTAAACACACAGACCAGTGTCACTATAAAGCTGGCATACAAACAAACCAACATCATAACCGGCAGACAGCACAATGACAGGATCAAATCCACACATATCAATACTAGTCACTAGTGTCTCTTTTTAGTCATTCTCTTCCTGCCCATAAGAGGCAACTAATATTTTAAATTTTTTTCCACCACAGATTTATTTTGCTTGTTTTCATATAAGTGGAATTATACAACATGTACTCTTTCGTAAGTTTCATGCTTAGCAAAAAAGTTTCGAGATTAATTCTTGTTGCATATATCAGTAGTTCATATTTTTAAAATTTCTAGTAACATTTCATACTACAGTTTGTCTATTCTGTTGATGGACATAAGGGCCATTTCTGGTTTTCAGCTAATATAAATAAAACTGCCATGAACTCTCCTGTAAAGTCTTTTTGTGGACCTGATGTTTCATTTATTTTGGGAAGTAACTAAGAGTTGAACTAGTAGGTGATAAGGTTTAGTTTCATGAGCAACTGCAGAGAGTTTTTTTTTTTTTAGAGTAGTTGTAATATTTTATTTTCTTATGAACAATGTACGAGAGTTGTGATTATGACAAAAGATTGAGTTACACAGGCTTGTGAATTTGTCAAAACTCATTGAATGGAACAACTGAGAGATATGCATTATATCATATATAAATGTTGCTCAGTAGGAAAAGCAGTAGACAAATATTAAACTTTATTTAGTAAAATATGTGCTGACCTGGTTAGTGGGAAAGTGTACTGAATATGTGCAACTTATTTTGAAATGCATAAGATACACACAGTATGCATAAAAGGATAGATATATGCACAAACAACTGATAACACAACTAGAAGAAATGTTCATTGTAGAATCTAGGTAGTGGGTATATGAGTATTACTATACAATTCCTTCCACTTTTGTACATGGTTAATTTTTTTTCAATAAAATGCTGGAGAAAACATAGTGAAAGATGAAAAATGTCACAATTCCTACCTATTATTAAGCCTGTGTGACCCTGACAATGAAATCTGGCAATGACACACACACGTACGTGCACACAAACATACACAAATGTGCACATAATGCAAGGAAAGATCTACAGACCAGTCCTACTTGTGTGAAGAAAAGGTTTTTAAACTTAAAGAAAACACTAGAAACTCTAGAAGATTTTATAAAACAAAAATTATGACCGATAGATTTTATCCTTTAAAGGCACCATTGGTTTAATTTATAAAAATGTGTTAGTGCTCTGTCATGTCTATGCATCAAATAAAAATGATATAATCATCTCAATAGACCTTGAAATGACCCTTGTAAATTGAGATCTATTTCTAATTGAAACAAAATGTTTTCAGTGTGTTAGGAATATATCACAAAGAATAAACAAGAAAAACAGCCACTTCTTACAAATTAAAAATAATGAGGAACACTAAAAGAAAATTAGTTGGCTTGTAAATAACTTAGGAATAAATGAGAGTTAAACCACTACTCTTAAACGATGTACCTGCAATTATTCATATGTAGTTTAAATCCAGATTCAGTAGATCTGGATGAAGTCTAACACTCTACACTTCTAATAAACTCCTAAGTGATTCCAATGCTCTTGCTCTCAGGGACGTATTTTGTATAGTAAAGCATTATATGATAAAGAGGACATTTTAAATAAATTAGAAAGGAATAATTATTCAAAACTTATTATTTACATGTAATCAATTGATACATATTGGGATATCTAATTAAGCATTTATAAAGAATAACATGAAATTGCCACCTCATGTGATATTTTAAAATAATTGTCAAGTATGGTAAAATTAATTTTAAAATGAGCAAACATTGTTTCAATTTCATAGATATGAATATCTATGCAGTTTTGGTAGGGAGGCTTTTCAATGATCATCAATTATGATAAGAAACATAAAAGGAAGTGATTTAAAAGTTTGATTATTAAATTAAGTTTATATGCCAAAAATACTTAAAATATTAAGCTGAATGATAAATTATAAAAATATTTGCAATATATTTTATCTAAAATTTAATGTCTTTAACATATAAAGAGCTCTTACAAATAAATAAAATGGAAACACATTGAGCAGTAAAAAAATAGGTAAAAATATTTACAGAAAATAATTCACAGAAGACACTTTATGACTGAAAAAAGAATGTTTTCAAGTTACTAACAATTAAGAACTGAAAATTTAAGATATAAAGTATTTTTCTTATCAAATTGGCAATAAGGTAAAAATTTTGGAAAGAATATAGAGAAGTTGATGTTCTCATGATTGGCATAACAATTTTTTGGTACAACTGGTCAATATAAATAAAAAGACTTAAAAAATGAGCATAGTATGATTAGTAATTCTGTTTCTAGAAATTTAACCTATAGAAATCATCAGTGTTGTATGTAAATATTTATATCTAAAGATGTGCACTGTAGTACAATTTATTGTGGCAAAAATATATGTATATGCTAGAGTCAAAACATATAGATGTGAAATAAGCAAGTTTAAAAAAATGTGTGCTCAATGTATAAGGTAGAGTTTTTTGGTTGTAAGCACAAAACCCAGCTTTGGCTCAGGTAGGCAAGAGAATATAGACAAAGAAATCCAAGAAGCAGGGTAAGACATAAAATCAGGAAATAGAGCAGAAAACTACTCAACCATGTTTTCCATCTTATCTGTGGAGACAAATGAGCCCCCCATGTTTTGTATCCTCCACCTCCATCCCACCCATCTTTCTGTCACTTCACTCAAGATCCACAATCTTGGGAGAGACTTAATTGCTCTGTCTTGGGTCAGTTGTCAGTTCCTTGGTTGGGGATGGAAAAGGCTTCTTAATTTAGGATTCTACCAAGACAATACACAATGATGAGGTGATATTGAAATAGGAAACTTGGACTCATTAGGAAGGGAATAAATGACAAATGAATCCGAATAATTCAAAATATCCATTATTTACAGTGTCCCCCCCAATCCATAAATTATTAATGTATATATGTATGTGTACCATAGACAGAAGAAAAAATACTATAAAACAATATCATAACTTTATAGTAGTGCTCTTTCTGTGTCAGAGTATGTTTGAATTTTACTTTATACCTGGTCCTTTTCTGTGTTGTCCATATTTTTGTTTAACAAAGAAAACCATTGCTTTTGGATTAAGATATAGAAAAAATAATTTGAATACATTTTACAACACATGACTTGGTTTACTTTCTATTGATTTTCAAACTTCATATATTAAATAACCATAACTATTTTTTCCAAGAGCTATATTCCTATTCCAAATATTGGTATGTTTTGAAATATAGTAAAACACAAATTTTTCTTGCTTTACATGAAGTACCTAATGCAGTCTCATCTTGATCCTGCGGAATGCATTATCTAAAAAACAGACTCATGGAAAATCCACATTGTGCCAATGAAATTGCTTCAGTTTTGTTCAAGATCAGGACTTAGTATCACTCCCCAACAAATAATGTTCCATTTCCTAATAGTGAATTCTACAGAGAGATGATCTGTCTACTACTCTGTTCTAAAGGGAGCCCTGAATATCATGGCCAAGATTTTAAACTGCCACATAAGAGATCACATACTTCTTGAAACATATCCACTTTACATGAATGTGGTTTGTTTTTACTACATCAGGATGTTGAATTCTGAATCTGCTTGTTCATAACACAAGCCCATGCTTCAAGTGATTGGGATCCAAATCAAACACAGAGCACATGCAAAAACAATTGCTATTCCCTTTGTCAGTGCCCTGCTTCAAACTCCAGTCCTTCAGTAATCATAGTTTATAATAACAAAGGTACATTACTAGTGGGATATGTGAATAGAATTCTCAAAATATTAGCAAGAAGAGCAAACACTTATTTTTTCATTATTAGCTGAATAATGAATGTATTTTAAGTAGAAATTATCATGTTTCACAAAATTTCGCTCTTCTTAAATTATAGTATCTTGAACAAATATAATTAATAGTCATATGAAAAATAATTGAGTTTCAATTCCCAAAGATTAAGTTCAATGATATATGGGGATAATTGCCAATATAAAAATGCTCTCTTTCAAGGATTGTACCAAATAGTGACTCTGAAATAAAGAGTGAAGAACACTTAAAAATCCATGCCATTTATCTACCATCTAGAAAATTCCAGAATAAAAACGAACAAGTTAATCAGCTTTAAAGTGGCAATAGGCAATCAAGTAACTTGTGACTTGTATAATGCAAAAGTGATTTTTATTCTCTTTCAGATGGAATTACATGGTTTGGGGCTTTTAGGCAGTATTTAGTAAATGTAATTTTATTAGTCTTCATATGTTAATGTGGTCTCTAAAAATATCTAACAATAAACAAAGGGCTCCAAAGACTTATTTAAGCAGATGTCTCAGTGAAATGTAGACGAAGGTGAAGACATAAATCTCAGGGAGAGACTACAAATAACATATATTAATAAATATAAATTATCACCATGAAAATTTGGGAGAGGGGAGCTTCATCAATCATGATTTGCCGTAAAAAAGTTTCCAGAACTTTAATTTGACAGAGGAAAAGTGGAGGTTATGGAGGAGTTAAGGAAGAATTTAATGTAAAGTTGAGTTGTTTGTTTTATAGTGACATTGTTATGTAATCTTTGGGGTGTCTCTTTTCTAGCCAGAAACCTGTGGCCGATGGCACCTTTGCCCAAGTTTTGCTCAGGCTGACTGGACTAGTTCCATCCACTCACCCTGGCAGGCTGCACTCAGTTCACGCTGTCAGTCTGGATCCCACACCTCCAAGGGAGACTGGAGTCAGGCAGGGAGCAGCACCGGGTGTGTGTGAGCGTGGGGTCTGGCCACTGTGCAGCAGACATGCTGCTGCTGTGGGGTTGGCAGATCCAGGTCTCAGCATGGAAGCCAGCTCTCTGTGAGGCTGAGGCTGAACCAGGTGCACCACAAGCAGCTTCCCCATCTGGCCCCAGGGAATGCAGTGGCACCCAGAAGCTTGGAGACACCCGGAACTACAAAACCCCAAAGAGGGAGTCACAGCCTTGGCTCAGGGATCTCCTAGGTCTGGGCTCCCTGAAGGACTGTGGCTCTTCTCTCCTTCTCTTCTCCTGCAACATGGTGAGCAAGGGGCATGTTTAGCTCTGTTTGTGTTACAGCTCTGTTAGTCTTCCATTTGGAAGGTCCTGAGTTCTTGTCCTGTAACCAGGAAGAATGAGGTACACAGACAAGCGGAGGGTGAGCAAGACAAAGAGGAGCTTTATTGAGCAACAGAACAGCTCAGAGGAGACCTGCAGTGGGTGGCTCCTTTCTATAGCCAGGGTGTCCCCAACAAGTGTTCAGCTCATAGCAGACAGGGTAGCTCCTCTCTGCAGGCAGATCACCCGAACGAGTGCTCAGTTCTCAGCAGAGAGGATAGCTCCTCTCTGCAGCTGATCATTCCATCATCTGCAGTTCTTTGCAGAGAGGAGGCCCTAGAGTGGGTGGTTCACCTCTGCAGGCAGGTCGTCCATTCATCTCTGCAGCTCTCAGCAGAGAGGGTGGCTCCTCTCTGCAGCTTATTGTCCTGTCCTCGCTCCACCCTCCGCTCAGCTCTGGCTGAGCCTGGGACTTTTATGGGCCTCAGAGGGGAGGAAGTGCATGCCAACTGGTCCATAGGAGGCCAGAGGCAGGCCTAGTAAAGGCACCATGAGTTCCCACTTTGCTCCACAGGGCTAACAGCCCAGACCCCAGCCTTCAAGCCCTACCTGGCCTGAAGGTGGGGCTTCACTAGGGACTTACCCTCTTCTGCCCAGGAGCCTGTCTAGCTCCTGCCCCCATCCATGGCATCCACGCTGCTCACGCCCTGGGGCACCTGAAGGCCAGTGCTGAGCTGCCCTTAGTTCCCCATTGGCTTGCCCTGCCTCCCCTGCACTCATCGATACCCAAAATATGGAGGGAGTCTAAGATGGCAGGGGCCTGGCATGTCAGTGCTGCCCTGAGTGTGTGCACACTTGGCCAGGCTGTGACAACACCTGGGCTTGACCCCAACTTTAATCCAAGTTTGGTGTGGGTGCCAGGAGTAGGGAGAGCCAGGCAGCAGGAGCAGAAACACCCAAGCCTGTGGGGGTAATAGGGGACCTTCCCAGGCCCCCAGGACTTCAGACTGCAGTGAGGCTCTGGTCCTGCCTGGCTCGCAGCCCTGCCATGGGGCACCTCCAAGAGTGGATTGCAGGCCTCAGGCCTGGACATCAGAAGTGTCAGACCTGAAGTTCACCCCAATGCGAGGTGGACCCCGGGGACGTGGCCCTGGGTGGCCCTGCACAGAGCCTGCTCCTGAGATGGAGAAACCCAGCACCCTTGGAATGGGCACAGTGACTGCACCACTGGCCCGGTCCCTCAAGCAGGGCATGTACTGCCCTGAGCCCCTACACTCTTTGTGCAAGCAGGGCACTGTCCTGTGCCCAGCTTCACCTCAGGGCCCCTCTCTGTCCAACCGTGCTGCTTCACAGCTGGTGGGCAACTCGACCCAGCCCCATTGTGACGGCCCCCAGGGCAGTGGGTTCCAGGAACTGTCCACCTCTTCCGACACTCTCCCTGCAGTGGCAGCAGGTGAGATTGGCAATGTGGGGCCAGGGTCTGGAGGAACTGAGGCTCTGGGCCTGGGGGTGGGTCCCGCCTGGCCACACAAAGGTGAGGGCAGCCCAGTTGGCTGCCTTGGGGATGTGGGGCACAGGGGACACAAGGCACAGTGGTACCCCCACAGTCGCTCCCGCCACCTATGCTTGCACCTCTTCACTGCAGCAGGCACAGTGGTAGCAGCTGCTCCCGACAGCCTGCTGCTGCCATCAGTATGTTTGTCTGCAACTTTAAAGCCAGTCTCTGTAATATGATTCACAAATTCAGTGACTGATGAAGAAAAAAATGAGTTTATTTATATGAGTATATATATAAAGCAAATATTTTAAACCATCTTTTATTCAGAGTTTTTCTTTGATTTTTTCCAAACTATTTTAAATCAGATCTTTAAACTGCCAACACATGTGAACAATAGATTTGCACTTACCAATATCCAAACCTAAAAACAATGTAAGACTTTTTAAAAGCAAGCAAATTTATTTTTATTTTTCATTTTATTTTTCATGTTGACTTGAATAAATTAAAATTCATTTTACCTATTTTCATGTTCTCTGATAAATGGTGATGACTTGTCCAATAAAAAGAGACTGGTTTATTCTAAAATTACAGTAGAGTTAATCTTTATGGAGTCAATCAGAAATTCAAATTAATCAAAATATTAAAAGAAGTTCATAGTATTTTTATAAAAGTGTACTTTTTCAATGATGGGTTAAAAAACAACTATTTTTCCTCATTTCATAAATTGATGTGATCTCAATGTATTAATTTGTTATTAGTTATATTAAGCAACGTCAGGTTTAATGAATATTTGCCAATCTCCACATTGATGCTTAGAGAACCATCTCTTACCACAGATACAGGATTCTAAGTTTTTTCACTCTTATCTAGTTTATTCTGCTTGCCTATATGCCAAAGATGTGATCTTGAGGTTTTATTAGATATTTGATTGCTTTGTTGGAAATGACCTTCAGCCTCCACATGAGATGACCCTGCAGATACATCTTTTCTTGAGCATTACGTCTTATTTCAAATGATCAGCACCAAAGGTTAGGTTGTCAGGGATGAATGGGAATATTTTTACTTTTTATTCCGAAACCACTAGTAAAATCCCGATTAGTTTATGACTGAGTTCAATAGTCTCACAGGGCTGTTGGGGAAAAATCCAGCTTGTTTGATTCAGTAAAGGGCAATGCCCTATATAACCATTTCATTTTATTGCTTATTGATTTGATGGGCAATGATGTTCATGTGCATCTTTTACTTCTATGACAATTGATTTTAATAACATATTATGCAGCACAACATTTCATGCTAAATATGGTGGAACTGCAAATTAGGACATGTGGAATTCTAAGTTGTTATTGTGTTAATAATTTTTATTAAAACAGCAAAGGACCTGTTTATAAATTTGGAATACAAAGGGAGCATTAGGATATCCACTGTCCCATCACCCCTTTTAGAATAAAGGCAGGATTAGCTTTGTGGGGTTAAAAGGTCAGAACAGAAGGTCATCCTTTTTGTCAATATTCAAGCAGAAAGCTGATTCAGACAGAAAGATACAGCTTAATGGACCAATGAACTCAGTCAGTATTTTGCCAAGAGTATTTTCAAAGTTGAAGGCTGATCTCTGAAAATGTTAACACCTTCTTTTCTAACATTTCCTAATTCAAAACAGGCTACATTTACTCCCTTGATGAGCATCTTAATTAGTATTATTACAAACCATGCCAGTTTAGTAGTGACTGCCGAATTGACAGTTTATACCACACATTTCCAATGATGAAAGTTACAGAAGCCAGGGTAGATGAAAAATTTTTGATACTTGAAACCTCCTATCTTCAATTTCAAATTTATGCAGAGGATAACAAAAGTCATATTATAGGCCATATTTTGACTATACAGAAGATGTGTTGAAAATTGCATAGACTTAGGTACATATTTTCAAGGACTTCAATCACTGAAACCTAAAACTGAACAGCAAGATCATAAAGGTCACCCAGGAATACTTTAACAGGCATCATTGAATGCAAACAAAATACAAAAAGACTATCTGAAACATAAATACCCTCTTTTACTGTAACGTTTTCCATAAAACATCCAACTGTCATCTGGGAGTAAATGACTAAGTATGAACTTTTTTTGTGACAATTCACCTATTCTTTAAAATTGTGGAGACAACATGATGTTTGTTAAGTGCAGACTCTGCAAGTGTGAGCAATTTTTATCAAATTAAAACTTGCAATAGTTAATAAAGCACATTTAATCATACGCACATTGTTATTGTCAAATGAAAAAACAACAAACTACACAGCATTTACATAAATGACTATTAATTTCATACAGTCAAGCCTTAAATTTTCACTTTCCTCCTTTCCACAGTTAGTTCCTCTATTTCTGTAATCAGGATCAAGGTGGAGAGGAAACCATTTAGTTCAGTCATCACTGTAGGTAGACACTCTCTCACAGACACATGTTAAAGCAAAAGTTCAGAGATCTGACCTCTCTGGCCCCAGGCTGATGGTCTCTGACTCTTGCCAGTACCGTTGCACCTCTCCAGTCCTTTCTCAGACTCCAAGAACCCACTGGGTCCTCAAACAGCTCATGCAGCTGCTCCTTCTGCCCCCCGACCTTTCCTGCTCCCTCTCACTCCTCCAATAGTTTCTCTACATTCTGGAGGGCTTGTAGTAACTAGATATCTGGACATTTAATGTTTTTTTTTTACTCCTTTAGGTAAAATTATCAATTCTACTTTTTAAATAGAATGTGGATCATGATATTAGAAGATATAAGCATTTTTTTCATGACTAATGAATTGAATAAATCAGACTCACCCTCAAGGACAGCATTCATATAGTATGACTTCATTGGTTAAGGGAAGATCTGACAAATACCTCCTTGGTGGCTGGTGTCTGAAATTACTTTAAGGAGAAAAAGATACTCTATAAATGAGTTAAAGTTTAAAGAATAAAAATAGCACTATAAAGCAAAAGGACAACTAATTGAGATCAGAACTTCTCTCATGGGGGTGGTAACGGAGGTAGTAAGAAGGAGGATGGCTAAACTATAGGAGACGTTAGAAGACAGCAACGCTGGAAAAATTTTGGTTCATGGCAGCCTAGTTTAATATTAATCATGTTGGAACTTAGAAAGGGGCATTACATATTCTATTTATTTCTGGGAACAATAGTTCTGAACCATGTTGAGAAGGCCGTTCAATATTATTATTTTACTTAACCAGTTGTATAAGGCATCTTATTTTGTGCAGGCTCCAAATTATTCTACACTTTTAGTTTTAACTGCCTCACAGTATTTCACTCAGTTTTCGACAGATGTTTATAAAATACCTACTCAGTGTCAGCCACTGCAACAACAGCTGAGGAGGAATAAAACAAATTACATATGTTAAAGTGTGTAGAGTTTGCTAGAAATTCTACTTTTTAAGAGTTAAAGTTAAAAAAATAAGTGGTAAATGGTACAGTGCTGTATGTAGCATGGAATAGAGAAGAAAGAAAAATGTGCCTATTTGACTTTCTGAGGTGAAGGAAGCTAATAGAGGTGCTATATGACATCCTTTATTCATTCAACAAATGAATATATTGGAGGCAAGTTCTTGCTCTGTCATCCGGGCTGGAGTGCAGCAGCACAATCTCGACTCACTGTAGTTTTGACCTCCTGGGTTCAAGGACCCTCCCACCTCAGCCTCCTGAATAGCTGGGACCACAGATATGTGCCACCACACCCGTATAATTTTTTTAAAATTATTTTTTGTAGAGATGAGGTCTTACTATGTTGCCCATGCTGGTCTAGAACTCTTGGGCTCTCAATCTTCCTGTCTCAGCCTCTCTAAGTGCTGGGATTACAGGTGTGAGCCACCACACTTGGACCACTCAGCAAATATTTACCGAGTACCTACAAATACCAAGAAAACACCAGTAGGTACAGAAGGTACCATTGTGGGCAATGCAAGCAAAAATCTCTGCCCCCATAATATGTATCCTCTAGTGGGTAAGAAATTAATCAAGATAAATAATATATGATATATAAGAAGTGAGAATAAAAGATAAAATAGAGATCACTGTAAACAAAAATGAATTAAAAACTTAAACATAAGACCTCGAACTATAAAACTACTAGACAAAAACATGAGAGAAATGCTTCAGAACACAGGTCTGGGCAAATATTTTATGGCAAAGATATCAAAAGCACAGGCAACGAAAGTAACAATAGACAAATGGGGCTATATCAAACTGAAAAGCTTCTGCATAGTAAAGGAAACAATCAACAGGGTGAAGAGACAACCTGTAGAAAATATTTGCAAACTATTTATCCAACAAAGAACTAATACCCGGATTATACAAGAAACTCAAACATCTCAACAGCAAAATAAATGCATAATCTGATTAAAAGGGGGGAAAGAATCTCAACAGACATTTCTCAAAAGAAGACATACGCTTAGCCAACAAATATATGAAAAAAAAGTTCAACATCACTAATCACTGGGGAAAAGCAAATCAAAACCACAATGAGATATCATCTCACCCATGTCAGAGTGGCTATTATCACAAAAACAAGAAATAACAAATGCTGGGACTCATATATTATTAATGGGAATCTAACTTTGTAAAGCCATGATGGAAAACAGAGTGGAGATTTCTCAAAAAACTGAAAACAGACCCACCGTATGATCCAGCAATCCCATTACTGGTTATTTATCCAAGAAAAGGAAATAAGTATATCAAAGGGATACCTGCACCCACATGTTTATTGCAGCACTATTCACAATAGCTAAAATATGGAAAACATGGAATTCACTTAAATGTCCACCAACAGATGAATGAATAAAGAAATTGTGGTATATATACACAATAGAATATTATTCAACCACAAAAAAGAATACAATTCTATCATTAGTGCCAATGTGGGTGAGCCTGGAGGGTGCTAATCTAAACAAAATAAGATAGGCACAGAAGGATAAATACCACATGTTCTCACTCATATGTGGAAGCTATGAAAGACAATTTGAGCCCACGGAGGTGGAGAATAGAATTGCGAGTACTAGAGGATGAAAAGAAGAGGGGAGAGGGTAGGGTAAGGAGAAGACAATTAATGGGTACAAAATTACATCTAGATGTGAGTAATGAGTTCTGGCGTTCTGTAGCCTTGTAGGGTGAATATGGTTAACTATAATTTATTGTATATTCTTGAAAATCTGGAAGAGAGGATTGTGAATATTCACAATGCAAAGAAATGGTAAATATTTTAATTGATGGATATGCTAATTACCCTGATTTGATCATTGCATATTGTATACACATATGAAGATATCACTCTGTATTCCCTCAAAACATGTATAACTATTATGTGTCAAGTAAAAATAAAAGGAATAAAATAAAGCAGAGGTGAAGAAAATGAAATGTTGAAATGAGTGACATTTTTTGTAAGATGTTCATGGATTATTTCCTTGAGAAGATGAGTTATGAGTAAAGATCTGTTTGGGGAGAAATTTGCCAAGTAAATGAGAATTTGGAGGAAACATATTTGGGACAGAGGACTTGCAGCATAATGTATGTTTAGGGAATAGCAAGTTGTGGGGCTGAATTGTGTGTGTGTGCATGCGTGTACTTGTACTGTTGACAAGAAAAATAAAGGAAAGGTTGGATTGGGACCAAGGTGTGATGCACTCTGCTCACTTTGTTAAGGAATTTGAGCCTTACCAGGACAATGAGACTACATCCTAAGCTTTAAACATCGTAAAGATAAGTCTTATGAATCTGGAATGTTGCCTAGAGCAGTATCACTGTGGCATTGGGGCACGACTAGCATTAAATTGTGTATAACCCTAAACAAACCAAGACCCTAAACAAACCAAGATCTACCCAAGCAGTTGTGGGCTCTCCTTGCATTCATATATGTTGATTGCATTTTGTACATAGATGACAATGGACCGAGTTACTGATGTGCGAGAGAAGAGGAGCAAATGAGAAGTTGACACCACAACCCAAAGAGGTGCTAAATAAGGGAATCTTGTGAAAAGGAGAAAAGAGCTGGGTGATAAACATTTAAGAACATTTTTAGATCTAGTCCATTAGTTATTACATACATAGAAATATTGGTTTTTTTGTTTTATCTACCTGCTCTTTAAAGTGTTTTTAAAAACAACAAAATTGTTTTGTATTTTTAAAGTAGCAGTTCTCAACGCTGGAGTTGCAGACTTGGAGGGATTTCCAAGACTTTCCCAAGGATCCACAAACTAAAAACTGTTTTCGTAATAATATTATGAAGCTATTTGTCTTTCTACTGTGTTGATGTTGGAACTGACGGTGGAAAAGCAATGATGCCGTTACCTTGGTATGAATGGAGGTAGCGGCACCAGACTGTAACAGCAGTCATTGTAGTCTTCACTGCCACAGCCTCACAGGGAAAAGAAAATTAAAAAGCTGACTTCACATAAGAATCTCTTTAATTAAGCATTATTTTCATTAAACCTTTACCTGTGAATACACTTTAAAAATTTTGTGTGATGAAAATGTACTTACATGGGAAATACATGTAAAGTATGTTTGCCAATGTGTGACAGTTCTCATGAGGAAAATGTCATTGGTGTTACAAGCTGAATCACCCACTTTTTTTTTTTTATGGAACACCATCTCTACTTGAGAAAATGGCTATGGTTATTAAGACTTGCATATTTAGCAGAAATGTTTTTAAAAAATAATCAAAATGAGCCTGTTATTTACTTCAAGCAAAACAATTGTTAGGATTTATTGCCAATGATAAAATTTTAACTTTGAAGCTGAAATTAGTATTTTGGGAAACTTCTATCCACCTCCTTGAGCTTGACATCTTCTTAATACTTAAACGACTCATCTTATGAAATTAGTGGTGATATTAACAAATGTGATTTTTTCGATATTGTATAAAGATCATTTGAAAGAACTACATAAATCAACAAACCAGTTATTTTTCAAATGGCCAATGTCCATGATGTTATAAAATTAAGGCAGGAATAAAAGATCCATTCAAAGCATAAGACAGAGAGATTTTAGTACTAGCAAGTATGAAAAATTCACCGCCATGATTTCAGATGTTTTAAAAATAAGGCAGGAATAAAAGATCCATTCAAAGCATAAGACAGAAAAACAGATTTTAGTGTGACCAAGTATGAAAAATTCACTGCCATGATTTCATACATTTTATTGCAACTAACCTTTAAGGAACTACTAGTTATTGGCTGGGTGTGGTGGCTCATGCCTGTAACCCAGCACTTTGGGAGGCTGAGGCAGGCAGATCTCTTGAGTTCAGGAGTTTAAGACTAGCCAGTCCAACATGGCAAAAGCCCACCTCCAGTAAAAATACAAAAACAAAAACAAAAATATTAGCTGGGTGTGGTGGTGTGTGCCTATAGTCCCAGACACTCTGGAGGCTGAGGCAGGAGAATCACTTGAACCCTGGAGGCGGTGGTTGTAGTGAGCTGAGATCATGCCACTGCACTCTAGCCGGGGCAACAGAGTGAGACTGTCTCAAAAAGAAAAGAGAAAAGAAAAGAAACTATCAGTTGTTAATTTTGAGCATAGCATCAAAGAATAATATCCACAATCTTCTGAAAAATCATTAAGATACTCTTCCCTTTTCTAAAGTATTTATCTGTGAGGCCATATTTTTTTCATCTACTTTTACCAAAACAACATAATGCAGTACTCTCAGGGCAAACGCAAGTAGGAGAATCTACCTGTCTGTTATTAAGCTAGACATTAAAGAGATTGGCAAAAATGTACAATGCCAATTTGTTCTTTGTTTTAGGAAAAATGAATATTTTTCATGAAGTTGTTACTTATGTAATAGGTCTATTGTTATCTTAACTCAATGAATACAAATTTTTTTTAGTTTTAATATATAATATGTAAAATACTAACAGATATAGCTAGCATAAAAAAAGAAATAAGATTTGTCAGATTTACCAAATAAAAATACAAGACACAGAGTAAACTTACATTTCAAATAAATATGAATACTTATTAGTGTACATAAGTCCCATGTAATACTTGGGACATACTTGTGTTTTTAATTCACTGTTTATTTGAAATTCAAATTTACCTAGTCATCCAATATTTTATCTAGCAAGCCTACTTGAGAGTTCTCAATAATTTGTAATGGTATAAAGGAGTCCCAAGATCGTGGTTTGAAAACCATGCTTTAATGCATTCTATGGGTTACCCTTTTTCCATTTTCCATTTCTTTTTTCTTCTACTTACTCAGAATCAGTGAGGTTTAACTATAACTAATTATTATACATGCCTTATTACCTCTAGACTTAATTGCTATTGAATCTTTTGTTTTCGCAGTCAGTTCTAGACACAGCTTATTCATCTATGTATATTTTGCTCAAGTAGAAAATGAATGTGTTTTAGTAGCATAACTGATAAATTTATTTTAAGTTTTATAGCATATTTCATGGAGAACAATGGTGGACTCATATGCATGCATGGTGTGAAACCATGTTGGAGATGCTCTTAATAAAATATTAAATATGATGAAATAGCTCCTATATTCTCTTTGTATAGCAATATTAAAAATGAAGTATTTGGTCTAGATGCCTAAAAATTTTTGATTTTAGATGAATGTTCCAGAAAGAGAGCATAATGCAATGTAATATGTGTCAGAGATATGATATCAGTTTTTTGTTTAATGCTTGCAAGTACCTTGCCTGTCCTGGGTTGACTAAATGACATATTTGTACTGCAAATAGCACTTATGGAAAAACAACAGACTTTGAAATGAGATGCTAGTTAAAGTTGTATAAAACCGAACACAAATTTATTAAACAAGTTAGTTGTCTATGTTAGCATATTGTATTAGTTTGTTTTCATGCTGCTGATAAAGACATACCCGAGATAGGGCAATTGACAAAAGAAAGAGGCTTATTGGATTTACAGTTCCACATGGCTAGGGAGGCCTCACAATTATGGCAGAAGGCAAAGGAGGAGCAAGTCACATCTTATGTGGATGGCAGCAAGCAAAGAGAGAGCTTGTGCAGAGAAACTTAAAAACCATCAGATCTCGTGAGACCTGTTCACTATCACGAGAACAGCACGGGAAAGACCTGCCACCATGATTCAGTCATCTCCTACGGGTCCCTCCCACAACCCATGGGAATTATGGGAGCTACAAGATGAGATTTGGGTGGGGACACAGAGCCAAACCATATCATATATAGAAACCATACCTGTGTCCTTTGCAGGGACACAGATAAAGCTGGAAACCATCATTCTCAGCAAACCATCACAAGGACAGAAAACCAAACACTGCATGTTCTCCCTCATAGGTGGGAATTGAACAATGAGAACACATGGAAACAGGGCAGGGAACATCACACACCAGGGCCTGTCGGGGGCTGGGGGCCTGGGGGAGGGACAGCATTAGGAGTAATACATAATGTAAATGACGAGTTAATGGGTGCAGCAAACCACCATGGCTCATGTATACCTATGTAACAAACCTATACGTTGTGCACATGTAGCCTAGAACTTAAAGTATAATAAAAAAAAAAGGAAAGGAAAGAAAAGAAACCATACCTGTGAAGAAATCAGTGGCCCCCAGTGATTTTTTCAGAGGAAAAATAAACAAATTCAGAGTGCAACACACCCTTGAGTACTACGGCACTGATATAAGAAGATCTTATTCCTAAAAATAAAAATGTGACTTTTAAACAAAGCTAAAATCATTTAAAAGTGTGATCTAAAGATTTTATATCTACAGAAAAAAGTATGCATACATACAGAAAAATATTAACTGCAGTTATCGTGGGAGATTACGATTATAGAGAACTTTCTATTTCATATGCATCTATAAAATAGATTTATATCTTTGGACTACATTTAAAATCTGAAAGAAGCCGTCAAGATAACGCATTTAAAAAATTACCTTTTTTTTTTTTGAGAAGAAGTTTCGCTCTTGTTGCCCAGGCTGGAGTGCAGTGGCATGATCTTGGCTCACTGCAACCTCCGCCTCCTTGGTTCAAGCGATTCCCCTGTCTCAGCCTCCTGAGTAGCTGGGACTACAGGCACGTGCCACCACGCCCAGCTAATTTTTTTGTATTTTAGTAGAGACTAGGTTTCACCATGTTGGCCAGAATGGTCTCGATCTCCTGACCTCGTGATCCTCCCAAAGTGCTGGGATTACAGGCGTGAGCCACCGCGCCCAGCCAAAATTACCTTTCTTTTAAAAAGTGAGATCAGACTTCACAAGCTACTCTTTAACTTGTGTTTAAAATGTGTCTTAGATCTCTTTCCATGTCAGTATCTACATCCATATCTTTTAATTGCTACATAGCAGGGTATACTAACATTTTTACCCTTTCTCAAGCACTTTTTGTTGCTATTTCTAACAGTGCTGTTATAAACATGATTATGCAAATCTTTGTGCCACTGTGGGAAGTTCACAGGGCAGTAGGGTAAAATAAAAAATTGTTTTGGGGTAGTGGCATGGATGGAAAGGAAGCATGCATACAATTATTTTTATTTGTATATCATTTTGTGGCACTTATACAGAGGACTTTATCTTCCTGGGAGCTCCATGGAAGGTTTGGAAACACCAAAGAATTTGTCTTAATGGAACCTGTCTTTTTGTTAATATGCTGTGTCCAATACCCTAAATTGCTTTATACAACATCCGTTCTAACCTACCGGTAACATGAAGCAGCTGGAAAGTTAAACTACATTTCTCAGACACATTGGAGGCTAGAACATGATTTACGTTCCTTCATACTCTTGCAAGAATGTTTAGAATCTGAATCAAATAGAAGAAAAAAAGCCAAGTTTGAGGCATATATTTTGCTGGTGTGGATCAAGGCCGAGGTGGCAGCTAGCAGTGACTGCCCAATGTGGTAGGTAGATTCCTGATTCAGCAGCTTCCTGGAGCAGCCTTGGCATATTTCTGGATCATGGCAGAGTAGCCTGGGACTGAAGTCAGCAGTATTAGCAGCAGATTCATAATCTGTCAGCTTCCTGCATCTGTGGTGGTTGTTTACCTGCTGAAGGCAAAGGCAGAATGTTTCTGGGAGCTACTATTTGTTCCTGGGTATTAAGAATAGAACTGTTCTTCCATTTCTTCCAATAAATTTGTTGGTTTTGAATTCTTAAAATTTCTTGTTACTTATATGATCTAGAGCATAGATCAGAAAACTATGGCCCATAGGCCAAAGCTAGCTCACTGCCTGTTTTTGTATAGCTTACAAAATGGTTTTTACATTTTTTTTTTTTTTGAGATGGAGTCTTGCTCTGTCACCCAGGATGGAGTGCAGTGGCATGATCTCGGCTCACTGCAACCTCCGCTTCCCAGCTCACTGCAATTCTCCTGCCTCAGCATCCTGAGTAGCTGGGATTACAGTTGTGCATCACCACACTCAGCTAATTTTTATATTTTTAGTAGAGATGGGATTTCACCATGTTGGCCAGGCTGGTCTCGAACTCCTGACTTCATGATCCACCCACCTCAGCCTCCCAAAGTGCTGGGATTACAGGTGTAAGCCACTGTGCCTGACTATATTTTTAACTGATTAGAAAAAAAATGAAAAGGGCTGGGCGCGGTGGCTCACGCCTGTAATCCCAGCACTTTGGGAGACCGAGATGGGTGGATCACGAGGTCAAGAGATCAAGACCATCCTGGCTAACACTGTGAAACCCTGTCTCTACTAAAAACACAAAAAAATTAGCCGGGCGTGGTGGCAGGTGCCTGTAATCCCAGCTACTCTGGAGGCTGAGGCAGTGGACTGGTGTGAACCCGGGAGGCAGAGGTTGCAGTGAGCCGAGATTGCACCACGACACTCCAGCCTGGGCAACAGAGTGAGACTCCGTCTCAAAAAAAAAAAAAAAAGAAAAAAGAAAAGAAGAATATTTTGTGACATGTAAAAATTACATGAGATTCACATTTCAGTGTCCATAAATAAAGTTGTATTGGAAGACATCACTTTGATACATTTGCACATTAACTATCCGTGCTTTCGCACTAAAACAGCAGAATTGACAAGCTACAACAGAAACTATATGCCCACAAAGCCTAAAATATTTATTATCTGACCTTTTACACAAAAAGTTTGTCAACTCTTGATGTAGAGTGAACACTCTCGATTCAACTGAATGCTGATTACTATAGATGCCACTGTATTAAGACATGTAAGAACACAGAGGCACAAATTATAAGCAACACATTAATTACATTGAAATTGAAGTCACTGATATCTTTTCTATTTCTCATATCTAGTCCTGTCACATAATTTTCACATTGGAACAATAATCCATAAAGTGACAAAGGGTTTACAAGTGATGGTAGCCATTAGCACTGTTCACCAGCGATCTCTGTTCCTACTCATGGTCTTATGGCAGCATTGTACTTCTACACCCGGTTGATAGTAGATATGACCATGTGACTTGCTTTAGCCAATAACATTTGAGCAGAAAGAATACATCTCTCATCAAAACAAAAGTTTAAGAGCCAGTGTGAGTCTTGCTATGTTCTCTTTTTCTCCTGTCATGGTTATTTATCAGCAACTTTGTGAGACTCCATCAACCAAGATCT
Organism: Pongo abelii; assembly: GCF_028885655.2. Taxonomy (NCBI): domain Eukaryota; kingdom Metazoa; phylum Chordata; class Mammalia; order Primates; family Hominidae; genus Pongo; species Pongo abelii. Next base: position 25,091,633 of record NC_072007.2, on the reverse strand, counting down.
CTGTCTGAGTCACTATGATGAATTGTAGCCCCTCAACTCTCATGCATGCAGCATGAGTGAGAAATTAATTAACCTTTGCTGCTTTAAGGGAACAAGGTTTGGGGGCGTTTGTTACTGCAACATAACCAAACTATCCTGACTAATACTTCATCACATAAATTGTGATGAAGTTTTAAAATCCTAAAAGTTGGATATGTAAAATACAAACATGCTTTTTCTATTTCTAAAAAAATGAAAGGTTGATCAGAAGATCCCATTCCCACAGATGGGGGAAAATATTAAAACTTGCCAATAATGAGTAACTTTTTTCTTTGTTATTGTTTTCAATAAAGAAATTAAAAATGTTTTTGTTGGGTAAAGAAATATTCAGCACATCCAAAATTTAAATCCTTACCAAGGATATTTCACTACTGTCAACAGATGTGTACTTCCCTTCCTTGCCAAGCTGGCATCTAAGTGAACGGGGATTCCTAAGGTTTACAGGGGAGGGGTGGGACTGTAGGTGTATGTCCTCTTCCCTAAGTGTTTTTGCTTCAGATGGTTGCCATGTGTTGTGTATTCTTTTCCCTGGGCAGCTGGCAAAGATGAGACTAGATGGCTGTGTTCATTAGATCTTGGGGCATGATACTGGCATTTGCTGTTGAAGTATGTGAAGGTCTCTCTATGCCACAGTGTTCTTGTCCTGACTCCAGGTTCTCTCATTCACTCAGCTCTTCTTTACTTCCATGTGGAATTCTCAGTTGCTTTATCTCACTCTCACCTGAAGTGCACAGAGCTCAGGGAAGCTTTTTTGAAGGTCATCTTTCTTGGCTTTTTCTAACCTACTGCTTGGTGTCTTGTTGAATGTAGCCCTCAAAAGACAGCTTCTCTAAGAGAATTGCCATTTTTTCCAGGACATGTCTAGGATTCCCCAAAGCCTATATGAGTATTTCTATGCCCTTAGGTCTTTGGATTTGAACCAAAGGGAGGAAGCAAGAGAGCCCACGTGTCTTACTCCTGCAGTTACCTTTCTCTGGCTCTCACCCTCCCCTTTATCTTCTGGAGCCAGGGGGTCTTTCCACTGCCTCTCCCGGCTGGTAGGAGTTTCTCCACGCTCATTCTTCTTCATTTCTGGGTGTTCATCCTTCTCTTCTCTATTGCAATATAGCTGAAGGGCCACAGGGCATAAATGCGGCTACCAGGAGAATATTACTTCAGAAGGTATTTCAAAAGTGTTATCCTTATTATGTTACTCTCTGTATTAGGCCATTCACATTGCTATAAAGATACTACCTGAGACTGGGTAATTCATAAATAAAAGAGGTTTAATTGACTCACCCTTCCACATGGCTGGGGAGGACTCAGGAAAGTTACAATCACAATCATTGTGAAAGGTGAAAGAGAAGCAAGCACCTTCTTTACAAGGCAGAAGGACAGAGAGAGCATGGAGGGGAAACTGACACTTTTAAAACCATAATATCTTGTGAGCACTCCCTCACTATCATGAGAACAGCAGGGAGGTGCTGCCCTCATGATCCAATCACCTCTCACCGGGTTCTTCCCTTGATACGTGGGGATTACAACTCGAGATGAGATTTGGGTGAGGATACAGAGCCAAACCATATCACTTTCCATAGACCCAATAATTAAGAAAACACAAATACCACATATGTTTAAATATAAGGTTAGTTAATTTTTTAAAATTATGGCTTAGAAGTAAGAAAGTCATCTGAAAGAATTTTGATGTTAAATAGTACCCTAGCATTTTAACAATAAATTTATATTTGGGAAAGATCCATTAACCCCAAACACTTATGTGATTAAATTTTTTAAAAGAGGCAAGTAAATAAACTTATTTATACTTAATAATTATTTCTGTAATATGCCATGATAATCACAAGTTTTGTATATAAACATACCTTTTATGTATCACTTTAAAAAGTAAAGTAGTGATGACTAAGTTGTCCAAATAATAACTACCAAATGAATATTTGTGACTTGGGGTGAAACTCAAAGTGATCACCTTTCCTGCAGATTATAAAAAAGCTATATCTCCAACAACTTATATGGAAGGGAAGGTCATAAGCTCTTTGGTTTAGAAGACTCAAAAAGTCTTCTAGTCAAAGCAAAGATACTGAGGTCTAAAGGATACTTAAAAAAATACCTTTTATTATATGCAGGCATTATAAAGTATTCATGCAAGTGATGAGGTTTCATATAGTTGCTTCCCAGAATGGAAACAAAAAAATGGCAACAAATGTTCATTAATGTATCATTTAAAATAACATGTGATTTTTAAATTGTGTGCAGCCAAAACAGATGTTCCTTGCCCTATGATGGAGCTATATCCTGATAAACCCATTGTAAGTTGAAAATATTAAGTCAAAAATGAATTTAACACACCTAACCCACTCAACATCATAGCTTTGCCTAACCTACATTAAATGTGCTCAGAACACTTATATTAGCCTAGAATTGGGCAAAATCACCTGACACAAAGCCTATTTTATTATAAACTGTGGAATCTCTCTTGTACACAGTACTTTGCCAAGGTAGAGACAGATGAAATTTCAAAATTTGAAGTAAAATTTCTTTTGAATGCCTATAGCTTTCACATCATCATAAAGTCAGAAAGTCATAGGTGGAATCATTATAAGTCAGACTTCCTGTAATTAAATTTCATGAAAAGATCTTTAAGCCACATCTCTAAAATGATGTATATTCCAGTTAGCAAACAAAACAAAACAAACACACATAAAAAATCTCCTTTTAGAATCGTCTCTTGGGAAAATGGGGGATCATTTTATATTCAAGTTTGCTTAATATTCAATACATTACAGAATTTGAAGTCTCTCCAACCAATATTTTTCTGCATGAGTGTAGCTCCTACTACTTAGGAATAACTACTTTTTTTCAAAGTTCTCAAATTTCTGTTCTGATGAGCCTTCTGTAATTAGCAGGTTTATACACATTTTTTGAAGTTTTCATATCTTCTATTTACTAAATTCCAAGCGAACATTTCCAGCATCTCTTAGCAGCATTATGAGTAACTATCACCTAATGAAAAAAATCCTTTCTCATTGGATATTGCTATTCCTCTTCTACCTATTCTCAGACCCCAAACTAAATCTCAGACAATTCCAGTATGATATTCACTGGACCCCAATTGGTCTCTGTTGAACCTGCCTTTCATAAAATTACAGTGACCTCTCTTTTCAGAATTTATCCCAAAGATTATTTTTTATATCATTTGACAAAAACAAAGAAGCTCTTCAGTTTGAAAATGGAAACTATTCTACAGCAGATAAAGAGAGAGGAAAAAATGCAAAAAGAAAGAGAAAAGACAACAAAAAAATGAAGAGCATGAAAGGCCCTGTAGAAAGCTAAGGGAATTTGGTGCAAAACCAGCTTGCAGTGTCTAAAAATGTGATTCCAAGTTTGGAACCACTTTCATTTTCCAGAAATGGCAAATTTCTGCTTGAAGAGGTCTTACAAAAATTTTTTAAAATATTCTTAATTACCAATCTGAAATAAACCTAGAAGAAAGTAATATGTATTTCCTAAATTCAGGAACTCTTTTTAAAACTGTCCATCCCCACAGTTCTTTCCACTTTTTAAAAGAACTTTCCTATGTTTTATTTTAGAATAGACAAAGGGGATATTATCTCTTCGTTTTCGAAGAAAGCCAAAGACAAAATAGGTTCAGTGACTTGCTCAGGATCACACAGCTAAGCCAGAGGCAGAAGGAGGACTGGACCAGGCCCAGGATCCTCCCAGCATCACTGCACTGCCAGCTTCAATTATGTAACAAGTCTCCCAAGTTCTCATCTGAATTCAGCAACGTTAGCAGAAGGGATGCCCAGTAACAACCCTCACCTAGTATTCTAAGTCACCAAGGCAAGGTGATGATAATTTAACCTCAGCAATTTTTTCCTTCTTACCTTTAACCCAAGGGATGAATACATTATTCCTAGAAGCAATTGCCCCATGGCTGGTATTGTACATTACACTCTAAAGGTTGATGGTTGATTACAAGTGGTTACTAATTTGGGCCCAATGAATGGGCTCGAACCCAGTAATCATATTGCTGTTTCCTATGCAGCAGAATCCAAATCTACTTTCTTGTCCTACCTTTTCCCTCTGTGCTAGTGTGCACAGGTGCACCAATCTAGTGTGCCAAAAGCAATCTCTTTGTGTGTGCTGAATGGATTTCTTACCCTCTTAGCAAGAGCAACATCTACATCTGGGCACAGACCAAAAGAAAGTTGCCTCAGCAAATTTTTAGTCATTTTGGATTTAGGGATTAAAAAGATCTGATCATGTTTTATTGTGTTCTCTGTGACTAATAGCTAATTTCTGGAATTAACCACAAAGGAAAGAGAAGAAAACGTGGCTCTAGAGTTTTTCATGCCATTGTGGATATGGTTTTGAATGTCTTGACTGACGTGTATCCACAGGCATAACGAAAGCAAGTTTCCGAGGTCTTATTCACATTATAAATCACTCTGCAACAGTTCACAGAGTATGTTGATACTTGTTGGCAGAGGAGGAGAATATTCAGTTACAGGAAGCATTTCCTAGTGATGTGTGAAATATGTCGTGAAAAATCATGACTAAACAAATGTGCTACCTTGGTCACTGAGAGATGGACGTTTGTATCAACTGGATTGATCAACTTCACTCTCTCTTGACTTCAACAAGGCTACACTGTTCAGGTTCTCCTGCTTCTCTAACAGCTTCTTAATTTCCTTCTATGATTCCTCTTCCCCAAAAGGAGATAGTGTTCCCCAACATTCAATCTTCAGTGGTCTCTCCACTTTGTGTCCCTCATACTTTATCCTCTCAAAGCTGTTATCTGAATAGCCATTACCTTCAATGGCTTAATTTTAAGCCTTCTAAGAAAGCATTAGAAATTTAGTCAAACTTTACTGTTAGAATAATCTCTACATCTAAATTCTCCCTCAAACAATTTTCAAATGGATATTTCTCCTTCAAATGACTGCTTTGGCATTCAATATTACTAAAATGTATTATTTCTAGACATCCCTGTCTCATCTCCTGTCCAAACAATTTCCTCCCCAGCTTCCCTAGCTCCACTAAGTTGCCTCTCTGCCTTCATTCTTTCCCTGGCAAAGCAGCCAGCATGCTGCTGCCAGATTTATCTGTCCAAAGAACAACCATTAGCCTGCTAAAAACCCACAAAATGATCATCTTGTGCTCATAACTAGGACTATTCAGCCTGAAATACAGAACCTGCCAAAATCTGGTCTTATCCTGTCCTTACAAATTTACCTTTCATTGCTGCTTTAGGGACTCTCTACTTCTGTCTCCTCAGAGTTTCCAATACATTTTGAACTTTCAAACCCTCTCTCTACCTTAGTTCATCCTGCTGTCATTGCTGGGAACTCCCTTTCTTCATTCTTTCCTGATATTTAGATCTCATCTCTCCCTATTTTTCAGGGCCCGGACAAACCCCATCTCCTTTGTCAGGACTTATTCTGGTCATCCAGTACTAAATGACCACCCCCTTCTCTGCCTTCCTCAAATTTTGTGGCCTGCACCTCTTTCTTTTCTTTTTTATTTTCTCTTTCTTTCTTTCTTTCTTTCTTTCTTTCTTTCTTTCTTTCTTTCTTTCTTTCTTTCTTTCTTTCTTTCTTACTTTCTTTCTTCTTTCTTTCTTTCTTTCTTTCTTTCTTTCTTTCTTTCTTTCTTTCTTTCCTTCCTTCCTTCCTTCTTTCTTTCTTTCTTTCTTTCTTTCTTTTTCTTTCTTTCTTTCCTTCTTTCTCTCTCTTTCTGTTTCTTTCTCTCTTTCTTTTTTGGAGACGGAGTCTCACTCTGTTGCTCAGTCTGGAGTGCAGTGGCGTGATCTCGGCTCACTGAAACCTCCACCTCCCAAGTTAAAGCGATTCTCCTGCCTCAACTTTCCAAACAGCTGGGACTACAGGCATGTGCCATCACGCCCGGATAATTTTTGTTATTTTTAGTAGAGACAGGGTTTCACCATGTTGGCCAGGCTGGTCTCAAACTCCTGAATCCAGGTGATCCACCCGCCTTGGCCTCCCAAAGTGCTGGGATTACAGGCGTGAGCCACCGCACCCAGGTCTGCACCACTTTCTAAGCACTGATTACTCATAGCCTCATGTTGTTTGTTATAATTTTATTTATTGTCATATCATCTCCCTTAATAACTCATATGCCTCCTGAGGGCCTAAAGTACCAAACAACTTATGTATCTTTGCATTTATAATTTCTCCACAACAAAAACATCAGCAATTTGTTGCTATTCATTTTTATTACTATTATAACAAACAATATTCAGAAAATGTGTTATAGACGTGCATACATTGAATTATGTGTATACATGGCTGTGAAAGAATTACAGTCAGATGAAACCCGAATACAAGCAGAGTTGGCAATTGTATGGAGTGGAAAGATAAAAATTTTAATGTCCAGCATAATCAAAAGTAACAATAAAAGAATAAACAAGACAAAAACTATTATTTTACTTCTTATAATGCATATGAAAGAATTAAGAAGGGAAGGGGGTGAGAAAGACTTTAAAATGCCTTGGGGTGCCCAGGGGAATTTTCTTGCTAAAATAATGAATGGCAAAGATGAGAAAGAGAATGCCACATTCCTAGCAATCAACCCAAAGAAATGGTAAAAGTGTGATACTATGGAAGCAATTTTATATTTGTAAAAGTAATAGATGCTTGCTTATGCAGCATGGTGGAAATTTGCAAACCTATAAAAAGTGCATAGAAGTAAATTATTTAGTGTTACCTGTATTTTTCCACAGTAATATCTATTATGCTATGATTTCAAGTCTGTATTTTCCTTGCCAATCTTACTGACACCTCTTCTGGATTTGTTAGCTCAAACATATGACTATAAATTCACCTCATATTAGGTCATCAGCCTATTTTACTGGATCCATCTCTTTTGCAAAGCAAATGGAATGTGTGCTGTTAAATGTTTTTACTGTTGCCATGGAAATTTCAGCTTCAATGCTACTAATGGCTTGTGATTTTTAATTAACAGATCATTTGATTTTTATAAATACGTGCGTGACCTTCCTAATATCATTTTAATTGATTTTGTTTAAATAGCTTTATTTCTAAAACTGCAATCAATACGGTTCCTAGAAAAAGGAAGCAGACCAAAAATACTGGACGTAAGCCATTTTACAAGATGTCTTTCTGTTCAAGCAAATTATTTAGAAGAAAGATGACCTTTTAATTATGCTATTCAATTATTTTCTATTATATTAAATGTATTTCAGTTTTTTTGTAGTTATAAGGCAGTCTTGCTTAGGTCATTCCAATGAGTTCTCTAACACATGCTCAAGAAATACTTGCAAAACTAACTCGTTCCTGTTAATGAAAACAAAAACTATTACTGTACGTGGCTTCGATCCTAAGCACATGGAAAACAGATTATTTTTTAAACATTTTTATTAGAGGTCAGAGTAACTTTTTGTAAGTACATTTATCTTAAAAAACAATGCTCATTTGAGTAACCATGTCTGAATACGTACTGGGAAGGATATAAATGGGAGACGTCACTTCCAATGTAAAAATTCACATTTTTATAGTTCCTTTTGGTTGGTTTCATGTGTTTTTCATGTCAATGGAAAGTTATATTTGTGGAGAACGCTAGAAACAATGAATTATCAACTTCAGGTAAGATGAAATGCCGAGAAAATAGCCAGTATAAACATCCCACAATTTCATGGCTTATCTATCCCCCCCAAAAATTTTTTCAGATAAATCATTCATATTTAGGTCAGCGGTGTGCAGGGAAGACGAGAGAGAAACTTGGAGGGACAGGAAAGAGGAGAATCTACTCACATGACCTTTGGGATACATGGCATATTGATTTTCGGTCAACTCCTCTGGTTAATGGGAGTATACTCGTCTATTGAACACTAACAAATGGGCCAAGTATTACAGATGGGTAATGAAAAGAATTGAGTATGACTTAGAGGGGTGTTAGAGGTACTGCAAAAATGTAAATGAGTCTAGTACATTTTGTAGACTAAGATGAATTTTGTTGAGCCTCGTGATCTTCAAAAACTATTTGTCCATCTGAAATAAGCAACTTTTTAACACTTTTTTTGGAAATATAGTTAGGCGCTAAAGTGCAGATTTCTTACATGTGTATATTGCATAGTGGTGAATTGTGGGCTTTTAGTGCACCCCTCACCCAAGAAGTGAACATTGTATCCAATAAGTAGTTTTTCAAACTTCACTTCTTTCCCACCCTCCTACCTTTCGTAGTTTCCAATGTCTATTATTCTGTTTAAAGATATGCTTTTAAATATCTTTATTTTTCAATGCTATATTAGGTTATGAAAATTTTGCCTATTTAAAAAATCATTCAGTGACAAAAAGAAATGAACAATTAAGTCACAAAAAGGTGTAGAGTACTGTTACATGCATAGCATTAAGTGAAAGAAGCCAGTCGAAAAGGCCACGTACTATATGATTCCAAGGATATGACACTCTGGAAAAGGCAAAACTATAGAGACAGTGAAAGATTAGTGGTTGTTAGGGGCTCAAGGGGAGGGAGAGAAGGAAGGGATGAACAGGTGGATCACAGAGGATTTTTAAGGTGGTGAAATTATTCAGTATAAAATGATAACGGTTAATACATATCATTATACATTTATTAAAATCATAGAACTGTACAAAAAAAGTGTGAATCTTTATATAAACTGTGAACTACAGTTAATAATGTATCACTATTCATTTATTAATTGTAACAAATGTACTAGACTAATGCAAGATGTTAATAATGGGGAAACTGTTATTGTGGATGGGAAGAGTATATGGAATTCTATGTACTATCTGCTCAATTATTTTGAAAATCTAAAACTGTATTGAAAATAAGTCTATGAATTATCTTAAAAGCTATTCTCATATGTCTAGTTCCCATGACTTTTTATTAAAATAAGAATGGGGGTTTTTCCCCCAAAGAAAACAAGTATTTTCTCTTCATAGGTTAAAAAAAAAAAGTTTTCACTCTTAATATTGAAAAACATTTAGGTATGCCTTTGTTTTTACCATTAATTCAGTAGTTCAACGTGACTAATGCTTTTTGTTTAATGCCAAATCACTAAATTTTTGTAGTTAAATAAAAAAATAGTATGATAGTATATGTGTAATTTTAGTGAACTAAAAGTTGTCCTGGGCATTGAGATATTGAGATTCCAGTAAGTAAAAGGTTAAGACTCCCAAGTTGTACATTTTTCAAATATATCCCACCCCTGAAGTATTAGGGATTTCCCAAAAAGGTTAAACTGTAGTTTCCTAGTGGCTGAGGTCAGAGAGAGAAAAAAAACAGCCTTTGAGACAATGTGTGCTCAATATTTAGAGTCTGTTGAGCCAGATGGCTATTTTTGTCTTCTTTATGTTATGGCTTCCGATTGTTCTTAGCAGTCCCAGATGTTCCTTGCTTTAAACCTCTTTCTCTCCTCATTCCTAACCTTATGTCTCCTGTATTTCTTCTGGAAAGGTCTGTGGAATTGCCTTTCCCATATTGTGCTGGGATTAAGTCTTTAATGATATGTTTCCAAATGACCACAGCCCTTTACTCTAAGACAATAAAAGTGTTTTCCATCTTTCCTAGCCTCACTCTTTAAAAGATTACCTATAATGACTTAATTCATATTCTGAAAATAATTAAAATGAGGTCACCCTAGGATAAACTAATGCTGTGATGCGTGGGGTTTCACTTATAGCATCTCACTTCAAAGGTAATAAATGTATTTTTTAACTCTTAATTTTTAATACACTGTTAAAATTATTATACATGCCAGAATTTCCAATATGGTTTTGATTTTAAATATGAGATATTTCCATGCCTACATAAAGTATCAGTCGCCTTCAAAGTTGCAAAATTTTAGCAAATAGTGATTAAGTTACATAAGCTCATAAATATTAAACTAAAAACATGCAAATAAAACAACAAAGTTTAGCACCAAATAAAGGGAAGATGTGGATATTAGTTATAACATAATTAGTTATAAAAATTATATGTAGCTGTATAATTATATGTAGTTATATAAGGAACTAGTTTTATATATATGTAAAGGCACAACTGTGATGCTTTACAAAATACTAAGGCTGTTTAAAACTTGAGAACATAAAAATGGTTTATAAATGTTCCAGCAAAACAGCAATATAAGGTGATTAATAAAGAAAATACCCCCAAGGTATCATTATAGTTATTGTTTTTACAGTTTGCTATTTATTCAAAATTGCAAAACTTAAAATTATTAACATTATCAAAAGTTGTCTAAAATGACAAGACAAAGATCACTCTTGAAGAAACTTTGCAAGGAAAATTAGTAGCTTTTTCTAAAAGAATACAATATTTCCACACATTATTTTACTCTCTATATATTAGCTAGATAAACATTGTTCTTGCTGAAAATCTGCCATCAGTTTATCAAACAAGCAGCATTTGCCTCTCAACTAAGTAGTCAAAAAGAATTTTTTAAATAAAAGATGATCCTCTTATCATGAGGTTTTGATTTTATAAAAAGTAGAATTGAACATCATCCTCTGAAAAAGTTTCAGATTTAAGCATGCACCTTTAGTCTTGTTTTTTCATTGTTTATAACAAAAATTTCATCAAAAATGAAAGCAAAGTAACTGTAAAAAATACATTGCTTCCAAAGCAAAGAAGATTTTTCTGATAGATATTAGACAAAATCACTCATCTCATCCTTATAACTAATTTCTCTATCTACAAATATAAAGTAATTTCTATACTAAATTAGCACATACCAAAGTGGACAGGAAACAGCAAAACTCTAAGTGGACATCAGGCATTTGAAATGAACAATAATGGTGGAAGTGGGCAGAGAAGCCATGTGCTGGTGATGGGGTGATGGGGTGACACAGGACATAAATAAAAGACAGTCTACAATAATAGTATAGGGATGTTCCTTGTGAACTCAGAATGTAACCAGAGAGGAAGAATGCAAAACTGTAGCTTCCTGGGAAGTGGGAAAAGTTTGCACAACAAAGAGAGAGTTTGAGGTTTTTTGTTTTGTTTTGTTTGTGTTTTTGTTTTGTTTTGTTTTTTGTAAATTAGAGACACTGGGTATGCAGGAACTGTGCCATCACGAAAACTCACATTGACTAATGCTAGCATTCCAAATATCTAAAAATACATTGAAGTGTTCATTTACTGCAATCCAGAGGTCATTTTTATACTGATTACGAACACTGGGGTCCTGGACAAGCCATGGATGCCCCGTTGAAACCATTTCACCAATCTTTATAATACAAATAAATTAATAGTGGCTTGCCAAGATATAGTTGATGAAGGAAAGACAAATGGTAATTGAACAAGCAAATTTCTTCAAGGAAGAACAAAAGAACAATAGAACAACAACTTGAACTCTGCACTGGACAGGCCAAGTCTGAGAAAGCCTGTCACACATGTGCATTCTTTTCTGAGGGAAAGCACCTCACCCACCTCCTATTTTCCACACACTAGATATTAGTTCTCACAGCCACTGCTGATCAGACCAGATCAGGGCACCAAACGCAAAGCTGGCTAGAAAGTTATGGTATGGCCTGAGGTTAAACAAAAACAAGATGGACCAAGAGATTTCTTCTCAAAATATGCACTGAGAATCAGTGATGGATTAAGTCCATTAAAGTGGGAGTTAAAGCACAAAGGGTATAATGGACACACAGGAGATGAATCAGAGGGCATCATGGGAAATGTCTAAGGTAAAGTTGTCGTGGGAACTGTGAATAACCAGAGAAAGACAATGAAATGGAGAGCAAAGCAGAATGCTGAGGGAGCATGAGAGTGCTGCGTCTCTATAGCCTACACCTGGGACTTCTCTGGCCTGGATCCATTTCCAGTGACAGATCTAGGCCACATGTAGACTTGAAGTAACTCAAGTATACAGAACCATAAGATTCTGAAGAGAACAATCTCAAGTAAGCTTAGCACTGTTGTTAAAACAAAGATTCTGGAGTCAACCTGTCTGGTTCAAATTCCTGCTCATTCACTTTCTAGCCTGTGCCAAGGGCAAGTTACTTATATTCTCTATGCCTCAAATTCTACCCCTTTATAAAATGAGTGTAAAGATAATAACCACCTCATAGGTGGATGTGAGGATTAATTGGTTGATATGTGTAAAACCTACATCTACCCAAAGCTATGTAAATGCTAATTATTGTTTTATTAGTTTTGGGTGTCAAAATTCACAGCACAAGTTTTATATTATTTTGACCTCAAAAGACCAAAGTCTGAGTATTTTACCTATTATCAGGAAGAGGAATTCAGTATTGTGCCTGAAAATAGTGAAGTTATTTCCCTTGATGGCTATTCAGCTGTGAGCATCATGTAAGTTTTATGTAAGGAAAATGGATGTGCTGTGGTCAAGAATAGGCTGAGCAGACGTCCAGTCCAACATGACTCAGCAAGTTTGGAGCACAGGCGCACAACCCCGCACAGTAGGTAACCACGCCATGTGAGGCTCATTAGATGATCACCCACATGAGCTGGTGCTTGACTCGGAGCCATTATTGTCTACAAAAGATATAACCTGCTAATGCCATACATACAGCTTGCTCATGCCCAGGCTCACACTCGCTCATGCCCAGACTCACTCATGCCCAGAGAAAGAGTAAAGCCATGTCAAAACTGTCTATGATTCCTCAAGTGTTTTTCCAGCTATCCACCAACCCACCAACTCCCCTTGGACCTCAGTTAAAACCTAACCTTTCTATAGCACATCAATTAAATGACACTTTACTGATAATTCCTAGGAAACACTGGGCAACCATATGACTCAGAATTCAGCTTTCCATGAGAACATTAATTGGGTTTGCTTAGAGCTGTAGTGGTAACAATGTTGACAACTTTTCAGGTTAAAATCACCCCTGGCAGTTCTATAACTGTCCTACCCAAAATGGATTAGACTTACCTTTGGGAGAAGTGGGCTAAGCAGCATTCAAAGCTAATCAATAAACAAGGTTCATCTTCTTAGAGTTTATTAAAGATACTAACTCTATATTAAAACAAATATATTTTATTGAGATGTGTACATTTTGGAATTGCAAGTGGAGATTTACAGAAATTGTCAATCTATGGAACAGATCTTTGGGAATTGACCCCAAATCCTGATAGTAAAAGTTTAACTTGACTTTGCCATTAGGAGAAACTTGATGGAAATATTTGAGGAGCTTAGCTGTATTAGATAGCAACCTCTCATTCCACCATCTGTGGCATGAGAAAATTCAGCTCACAACACTGGTTAGGGTTCTGAATTTTCTAATTATAGATTGGCCTTTTACCAATTCATGTGGATTCTAAATCTTACTAATCTGTCTTCATCATAAACATAAAACCTCAGCCAAGTTCGTCACCTGAGGGTTGCCTTGAGCAATTTGCCGTAGTCCTGCTCCTAACAAGTAGGAAGTATAAACCAAGAACCAGTCTCAGCATTTCATACCTCCAGGCATTCTAAGTTTACCCTTGGATCAGAATTGAACACATGCTGGCATCAAATTCTCTGGGCTCCTCCCAGAACTGTTTTTCTCCCTAATATTTTAATATTATGGTTTTGACTTTTATTGAAGGCCTTTACAAGAAAGAGCCACATGAGGCCCATTTCTGCATTTGCTGTGAAATGGGCATAAGGACATTGCCCATTACATTACTCAATGTTCCCCACCTAAGACCCACAAGAGAACTTGGTCTGAGTTTATTACCAGGGAAATAATGTGCCTTGTGAAAGCAGTACATTTTCTTCTTTTCTATTAGTTAGTTATGTAACCCATTGTGTGTGTGTGTGTGTGTGTGTGTGTGTGTGTGTGTATTTAACTTTGAATGCCAAAACATGCAGCCAATTTTAATGTGCAATCATACACACTGGACTGGCCTCTGCAGTTGGCATGCTTAATTCTTCTTCTTTCTTCTCCACTTTCTTTCCTCTAACTTATTCTGATACTGTTAGTGTGTAGATCTTTTTCTGCAAGCCAGCTAAAATCTGTATTGGAAAGAGGATGAGTATACCCAAGTCAGATACAAAAATATATTGCTCTACTTAATACAGATTTTTAAATTATATTTTCAGTTTTGTTTCATAAAATATTATTGAATTTAATATAGGATAAACATCTTGTTAAATGTATAATTCAATGTGATGTAATCATATGTCTTCAGCAAAATTTTCTAGACATAAATTTATAAATCAAGGAAAAAAATCCTTAGGGGCAGAATCACAATAGCCATAGTGAAAATCAATTCATTCATTCATCATTTTAGTAAAGTCCAGCATTCAACAAATGTGTCATAGTGCCAGCTTTGTGTAAAGCAGTATGCTGACCACTGCGAAGAATAGAAACATGGATTTAAAATGGATCACCCAAGATGAATTTATGGTTTAGCAATTAAGAGCCAAGGTGTTTACCAATCTAAGCAGGAATGAAGTATTTCCTGTCTACCAACATCCTAAGCCACTATGTCAGGATATTTTTTAAAAAATTGAAGTTAGAAAAAATGTCTTGTAAAGATAAAAGAAAATCTTGTTTGGAAGAATTTTGTTACAAAGAGAAGAAAAAGTTTACACAAAAACATTAATAGTTAAACTTCCTTCAAATTGAATTATTTGCTAAAAAGAATTATGAGAAGTAAAAATACTAAGCATGACATTATTGCAATCTGCAAGTAGTTAGACATGTAGAATTTATTTTATTTTATTTATTTATTTATTTATTTTTTCATTTTTTTGAGACAGAGTTTCAGTCTTGTTGCCCAGGCTGGAGTGCAATGGCACGATCTCAGCTCACCAGAAACTCTGCCTCCCGGGTTCAAGAGATTTGCCTGCCTCAGCCTCATGAGTAGCTGGGATTACAGGCATATGCCACCATGCCCGGCTAATTTTGTATTTTGTTAGTAGAGATGGGGTTTCTCCATGTTGGTCAAGCTGGTCTTGAACTTCCAACCTCAGGTGATCCACCCTCTTCGGCCTCCCAAAGTGCTGGGATAACAGGTGTGAGCCACCACGCCCAGCCAACTTCTTTTATTTTAGTGTGAGCAATATTCCTTCAAAATAACACTTTCTTAAAGGCAGACAGCATTACTGTTATATGCGGGCTGACAATATAACTATTTTATCAGTGTCCTAAGCCCTCACACAGGAAGTAGGGTCATGGGAATATTTTCACAGCTTGCCGTTGGCCTTTCAGGAATTAAGGGTGGAAGCTTGCTACAATCATTTGCTTTTCATATTCTGCTTGTCTTTTTTCATGAAGCGAATAATGCAAGGGTCTGGAAATCCACACTGGGTTGGGGGTTTTGCCTAGAGATCTGTTTAGATTAGCTACCAAGCTTCCCAGCTTGTGGTCATTGAAGGTCACTTGGTTGATAGCTAAAATTTCAATTGGAACCTTGTCATATAATCAGGATTTAAAGCCCAGCTGAGACTTTGTCTCTCCTGTGAAAGGGGAGGTTGTTTTATGATTAGCTTCAGAATGTTAAATTAGGTGTTGGCAATTATGAACCATTTTTGTAGCTAAAATTGCACTATAGAAACACCTGTCCAGAATAGCAAAGTAAGACAGGCTTAAAAAAAAAGTTATGATTCTCTTATGCACTGATTCTATTATGCATGAATAGTTCTGCTTTCATTATCAAACCCTAGAAGCCACACTTAACCACTCTTGAGAAAAAATATTTTTTGTATCCTTTACCAGTGATTTCCAAGAACAAGCACCAAATTAAGGGTATCTTTTGTATGTGGCACAGAGAAACGATTTGCATAAAGATTCAGTTTTTAAAATGACTGAAATGTTTCCCAATGTATTTCCAATAATTTTTTTTTCCTTCTAGTAGCAGTCCTCATGTTCTTAGAAAACGTCTATTGAATAACCCATAAAATCATGTCCTAAAGTGGGCAAGGTTCAATAAATTCTTCTGCTATTTATTATAAAGGAGACTCAGCACCTTCAAGTAAGAGAGAATTGAGCAAAAAGAGAATCAACAAGACAGGAAAGAAACTGAATAAATTTCAAAATTACTAAAGTTGTTCTTATCAAAACAATACATCAATTTTTTTTTTTTCACGGACCATGCTGGGATAGGGGCTTAGTACAGTGAGTGAGCAGTGAGAACGCCACACACACACACACACACACACACACACACACACACACACACACAGGGTTCATATACATATATACACACAGACACACACATATACATATCCACATACATTTGAATGATATTGAAGTGTAGATTTCCATTTCTGGCTAAGATGGAATCATAAGGACTGAAATCACCCTCCTGCCTAAAACAACAAAACAAAACAATTTAAACAATGGCTTTCAAGAAACTGGACATCGGGCAATGAAGGAACTGATTTTGAAGTGATTAAGAGTTTCCAGGCTGTAGGATAGGCGGGGGGACCCAAGAGGAGCCCAGCAAACTCCCTGAGTTGCAGAGACAGAGTTGAGAGTCTGGGGAGACCAAGGCAATCAGAGATCACTAGACAAAGAGTACTGGAGAGGAGGGGGATGCTCAGAGTTAAAAAAACAAAAATCTGCTAAGAGTTCCTCTCAAGTAGCATTCAGCATAGTACTGATCAGCACATACATGTAAGGAAATGACTGAAGGGTAAGAAAGAACCATCTAAGATTAAGTGAACAGTATCTGGAATTCACACAGGGCCTGGAATGGTGCTTCTTCCTATCAAACTGACGGGAAAAATCGCATAGTTCTACCATAATTGGGTAGAAAACTCAAAAGGATCTTGATCGGTCCTAGTAAGCACTATTCTGGTCCCTCCTAACAATTCTTAAAAGCAAGACCTGAAAATGACAAACTGCTTCCAAGAAATTTTCTATGCCCCCAGATCAAAATTCAAGAATATTTGTAGGAGTGCAAATCACCTGGGTTCAAATCCCATCTTTGCCACTTACCTGCTGTGTGACCTCAGGCAAGTTATTTAGCCTCTTTGATGCTCTGTTTCTTTATCCTTGAAGTAAGTATAATGATACCTATTTGATGAGGTTGTTGTAAACATAAAGTTAATCTCAATATATGTAAAGTATTTGTACATGGTAGCCTCTCAATACTGTCCAGGAGTGTCTTTCCAAAAAAAGATGAATATATACATAATATGTAAATTATATATATATGTATATACACATATATATACACTTACACATAACAAGCATGGAACAAGGTAAAATTCACAGTATCTGACATACAACCAAAGATTACCAACGTGCGAGAAATGGGAAAATACAACCAATAGTGAAGTTCAGTCACTCAATTGAAACTCACCCAGAACTGATACAGGTATTAGAATTAGCAGACAAGGGTATTAAAACATATGTGACTGTATTCCATATGTGCAAAATACTAAGTGGAGACATAGAAGATATTTAAAAATATCTAAGTTGAATGTCTAGAGCAGGAGTCCCCAACCCCTGGGCCATAGACTTGGTACAGTGGCCTGTTAGGAACCAGGCCACACAGCAGGCTGTGAGCTGCAGGCAAGCCAGTGAAGCTTCATCTGTATTTTCATCCGCTCCCCACTGCTCACATTACCACCTGAGCTCCACTTCCTGTCACACCAGCGGTAGCATTAGATTCTCACTGGAGCACAAACCCTATTGTGAACTGCTCATGCAAGGGATCTAGGTTGCGTGCTCCTTTTGAGGCTCTAATGTCTGATGATCTGTCACTGTCTCCCACCACACCTAGATGGGACTGTCTAGTTGCAGGACAGTAAGCTCAGGGCTCCCACTGAGCTCATTCTACATTATGGCGAGTTGTATAACTATATCATTATATATTACAATGTAATAATAACAGAAATAAATAGCACAATAAATATAATGCACTTCAACCATCCTGAAACCATCTCCCCCACCCCCTGTCTGAGGAAAAATTGTCTTCCACAAAACCAGTGCCTGGTGCCTAAAAGGTTGGAGACCGCTGGTCTAGAGATGTTCCTGCACCTCTACGATTTGAAAATCACGTCTCTACATTGGAAAACTACAATGTGTAAGATGAAAATACACTGGATAGGATTTATAGTAGATCAGATCCTGCAGAAGAAAAGGCTGGGAAACTTGGAGATATCACAATAGAAACTATTCAAAATGCAACACACAAACACACAGAAAAAAAGAAAAAATGAACAGATCATCAGTGAGTTTGGGAGTAACTTAAGCAAATTGTATATTTTAAAAATATGCAGTCAATTGTATGTCAGTTATACTTCAATAAAGCTGTTTAAAAATAAGAAATTTGATAGTATGCTGAATAAATTTATAGTCTAGTCATTAAATCAAGGAAGATTTATAAACAATATGCTACATAGTAGTATAGACTGTTACCACCTTACAAACACTAAGGTAACATGCATGCTAAACAATTCCAACTAATAAAATTAAATCATACTTCTTCCATACAGAGAACAGTTTTAGCATCTTATACTTTTTAATATCTTAAACTTTTCAGCATCTGATAGCAAATCTAATGTTACTGAAATAACATTTGGAATAACCTCTTTTAACCTTTATAAAGTACATTATCCCAATTCACATTTTCAACATACAATTAATTTTTTAGAGATAAAACTTTTGAGTAGATTTAATTGCCAAAATAACTACCTAGGAAATGGAAATAACCTTCAATTATGAACTATGATCAAAGAGAGCTTTTTCATTTTTCATATTGTTTTGTGAAATGACTTTCATTCCCCCATCACCTTCTAAGTAACTTTGACATAACATTTATTTTTTATCACTAATGAAATACTTTTGGTTGAATACAATTTAATGAGACAAAGCCTTTGGCCAATTCTAACACAAATAGATTTATATTTGGGGAAAAGGGGCAGCCAGGTGCTAAAATGAAGCTCTCTTGTCTTGAAATCATCCATGTTTGAATGCTTCAACCAGACTTTGTGGATGACCATTGCAAGGTATGAAGGTTTACTAAGGCTGACTTCTAAATTAGTAACAAGGAAACATCTCTTGTCATTAATTCACTGAGAGTATATGCATCTCCCCAGCAGGATTGGAAAACCAAATTTATCTTATTCTTTCACCATTCTCAAAGACTTTGCCTCATTGTTCCCTAAATAAATTAACTTCTGAAGGATAAAAACGAAGAAAATGAATAGAGAACTTAGAAGCTGTAGAATAACAATGGAAAGTCCTCATCTCTGAGTAATGTTTTTGGAAGAGTAAACAGAATTTTATGTTAGCGCATTTTCTTTATTCTAAAAGTACATTAGTTACACAGTGAACCATCAGTTTAAGAACTTGTTACATTAAATGTCCACCTAGATTGTATGTAAGATGCAACCCAATGTCAGAAACATTTGAGTCTTTGAATCAAGGAAACTTTACCATAATCAGAAGTTTAAAATTTTAATATACTTTAAACAAATATGTATATGAAAAGACAACCTTGAAAGTAATACATCAGCTTCAATGCAATTTATCTCTATAGATAAGTTTAAGGAAACTTTCAAATATATATGACTTTACACCTGAATTTATTTACCTCCAGCTCTTTCTACGCATTTAAAAATTGTATGGCCATGGTGCAAAAGAAGGAACGAGTTTCTGTAGCCCGGAGAAGTGTGATTATTATTAGGTAGATTATATATATTTTCATTTTAGTTTTAAATAATTGCTTCCAGAAATTTGAATCTATCTGAACGTTACCTAATTCTTCCTCACATGTTTAGCTTAGGGTCTATCTTAAATTGCATAGTGAAATATTTTGTGTAGGTACCTTGCTCAGAAAAGTAAAAGAGATAATAAGTTTTAAAAAATTTCAAAATTGTAAGTACAGTTTATAAATTGACTACCCTTTCATTAAATCTGTCTCAATCAACAGTCTGCTCATCAATAATTACTCATTAGAACTTAACATATACAAAGTATTTCATTACACTTTCATCAAAGGTGGAAACACAACCAAACACTAAAATGTCTAAAATGGTAATACTAACACATTGAATATGAACACTGGAAGTTGTTTCCTTTACTTAAATAAATGATGTCATTATCACTGGCTGAGTAGCCAACAGCTGGCAAGTAAAAATGTTTTAAGACTAGAGGAATGGAATGGGAACGTGAGGCTCTCCGGGACTCTTGGAAAAGATAGAATCTATGAAGGAGGAGGTTTTCTTCTATCTGGCTGAAATACCTTAGATGTGACTCATTCAGTAGTCAAATAAGGCAGCCTTGAGTGCGACATTAATCTGAGGGAAAACAGTGCCTCTCCCACCATTCATTTTCAGGGCCTGACTTGCCTGCTCCTGCCTGTTTTTCTTGTTCATTAAAGCTCTCCTCATTTCATTACTCTTCTGTTTTCTTGCTTGGTTCCCATCAGTGCTTCGCTTCTCACTAATTGCAATTCTTATGAACTTCCTCCGAAGTAGCTGGTGCATGTAATTTGGAAGCGAGCTCCTAAAACGTTTCTCATTAGTATACTGTAAGAGTTAGAACATACCAGGATTTCAAATATTTTGGAAGATCTCTACCATTACTCTTGAGTTTGAAAGACATGCTTTATGCTAGTAGCAACCTGGATCACTTTCTTTTTTCACTGTTTTGAGAAATTCTTCCATATTAATGTATATAAGATTCTGTTTGTGCATTTTTCTGGAAGAAGTTTCATAGTTCACATCACATTCAGAGATATCTTTTCCTTCCCAAAAGGATGAAAATCATGGTTCCATGTGCTTTCTTCACTCAACTAGTGTTTATGAAGACTGTATTATAATCCAAATAGTATGTTTAATACTGAGAAAGAGAGGTGAGTAGTGGCTTCCTTCCTGAAGGAGTTTTTTGGGATAGACAAACATCTAAATTGACCACCGTAGTACAATGTAGCAAATTCTGTGATAAAAGTTGCTGAGTGCTTTTTAAGGACAGAGGAGGGAGAAACTGAGTCTAGGAAAAATTAGAAAAGTGTTCATTCAAGTTGGGACATTGTTCGTGGGTCTGAAAGCCCAAGGAGAAGATGGGTGCTGTTGCTCCATTCCTTGGATCATACATGGATAAACTGTAATACACAGCCATTGGGGGTTTAGAGACTGATAATTCTAGTCTCTCACTAATACTTAAAAGGAGTGTAGCCCGAACTTTAACTGATTTCAGAGATTCTACTGACTTCTCTCTCTCTGAGTCTCTTCCACTTCCTAGTTACTTCTAAGTTTTCTGCAATATAATTCTGCATGCATTTTGAAATTACTCTGGGCATTCCTCTCTGGCCTGCTTATTTTGTCCCCATGCTTTTGCTCTACTACTAATAACCCTCAGAAAGTCTCTTCTCTGTTGAACACAGTGGGCTGCCCATAACCACTGGTGATTCCTCTAGTTGGGGCCCAGAAGTCCAAGTCCTGGTATGTCTCATCACTTGGTAGTGGGGCTAGGCATGGCCACTTGAGGACAAAGGACTCCATTACTGCCCAGAGATGATTGCTCAAAAAGCTGTCGCTTCTGCGTTCTACTGTTCTTGCTATGACTGCAGCTGGCAGTAAAAAGGGCAAGGTCTGTGATTATTCTGCCTCCTAGCCTGCTTCTCCGTAACCAGGTGTATTGGATACCACTGGTGTTCCTTCACATCTCTGTTGCCAGCTTTTTATGCCATTCCCAGCTCTGTGATCTACCAAGTGCTTGCACCTGCAGTTTCTCAAAGGCCTGCTCTTGAGTGCCAGAAGCAGAGCTGGAAGTATCTGGAGTTTACAAATCCTCATTCCTATCCACCTTTCCCAGCCTGTAGCCAATGACTAACTGCTGCTGCAAGCAGATGCAATTCAAGCCCATTTGCCTCAAGGCAGGGCAATGTCTGAGGTGGAATATACACTCCAGACTTCCCCAGAGGGTAAAGCCAGGCTGGGACTTTACCTGAAATTACACCCTTTCTTGGCTTTTTTCCCCTCATGTAACCTGCTTCTCCTGTACCCTTTCCTATTTCCTCTCCATAAACCACTTACATGCAAATCCTCTCACATCAGAATTTGTATTGTGGAAACTCAATCTAGAATTCTAGGTTAATACCATGCCTGGAAATCCCTGGTCCTGAGGAAGTAAGATGTTTCTCCAATCCCCAGAGCAAACACACACCTTATTGCTTGTCCCATATTGAAAAAGTTCCCAAGATGTTTGACAATGATCACATTTTTTTTTCTTTTTCAGGGAGAAAAGTGTGGCTTTGCCTCAAGGTGCCAACAAGGTGATCTCAAAATAGACTGATATTAGTATTTTCAATATTTGGATTATAAAATCCATGGTCATGAAACTTTTTTCAGAGTTTGAGCTGGGGTGGAGGGGAGAAGCTAACAGTACACAAATATTGCAGAAGAAAAGATTATCATAAGAATTCCAATATGATTGGAGGAGAGTACACGCAGCTATGAATAGTAGAAGATGAGAATCCAGACGCTGGTGGATTTTACACCACACTAAAGAGTTTGACCTGTATCCTACAAACATCAGGGGTGTTTAAATGAGGTGGAGATATGAAGCAGGGCATTCTTTTTATTAATAAAAGATAAAGGTCAGAATGGACTGAAGGAAATGACAACAGGAGATGACTGGACATACAGATTGAGAAGTCATCTGCACATGGAAATATAGCTCATAATATAAGATAAAGCTATTGATAAAAATGGGATCATGTACGGCTGCTGTAAAAGAAAAGAAATGAAGATCAAGGATCGTACCTTTACATACTGAGGGAACACCCATATAATGCAATAGGTGAGCCCATTGAAAGGCGGAAAAGCAAATAGAAACTAGAAGAGATTAGTGATGGCAGCAGTCGCCCGTCTAGAGCAGCTGCTGCCATGACTCCAGCTTCACTCCGGGAGGCGTGGCTGGGGCTATGTGCTGCCTGTAGCTGGTGGGAGCGGGAACAGACAGAAGCCCCACCCCCTTCTCAGTTGACAGGGTGGAAGCTTCGCACTCCTTGGGCGCAGCTGCACACCCAGGCCTCCGTGTACTCTTAGGGGCCGGGAGCAGGCAGGAGCCCCACCCTACAGGGTGCAGCTGCAGCCGCCCAAGCTGTGGCTGTGGACCTTGGCATCTCTGCACTCTCCGGCCCGGGAAGGCCCACTGCTCCTGCAGGCTCGGAAGTGTGTGTTCCCGCTGCCTGGCCTTTCCTTGCTCCCAGCGCCGACTCCGATCTCAGAGCAAAGTTGAGGCCAACCCTGGGCACTGTCACAACCCGGCTGGGTGCGTGCTCATTCGAGGCAGTGCTGACACGCCAGGCCCCTGCTGCCTCAGGCCCCTCCAGACTTCGGGCCCCGATGAGCACAGGAGGGAGGCTGAGGGGGATGCTGAGGGTAGCTCGTCACTGGCCTGCAGGCTCCCCTCAGCACGAACAGCCTGGGCACCACGAACAGCAGCCGGAGGCAGACAGGCTCCTGGGCAGAAAGGGGCAGGTCCCCGTGAAACCCCACCTTCAAGCAAGGAAGGCCTGAAGCCTGGGGGCAGGACTGCCAGTCCCACAGAGGAAGTGGTAACCTATGGTGCTTTTTCTGGGCCCATCTATGGCTGCCCACGGACTAATCAGCGTGCACTTCCTCCCTCTGAAGCCCATAACCGCCCCCACCCCGACCCACCCACTCAGCCAGACTCAGAGAGTTGATGGGACCACCAACTGCAGAGAGGAGTTACCCACCCCAAGGTCTCCTTTCTACTGAGAGCTCAACACTTGTCAGGACTCCCTGCCTGCGGAGAGGAGCTAAACACCACAGGAGCTGCCCACTGTGGGTCTCCTCTGAGCTATTCTGTTGCTCAGTAAAACTCTTCTTTGCCTTGCTCACCCTTCACTTGTCTACATACCTCATTCTTCCTGGACACAGGACAAGAACTCAGGAACCACCGAACGGCGGGGCTAAAAGAGCTGTAATGCAAACAGGACTGAAACATGTCCCTTGCTCATCATGTAGCAGGTGACAAGAAGAAGAGAAGAGAGAAGGAGAGAAGACTTGCAGTCCTGCAGGGAGCCCAGACCTAGGTAGTCCCCAGGCCAGGGCTGTGACACCCTCTTTGGGGCTCCGCAGCTCCTGCCATCTCCAAGCTTCTGGGTACCACCACTGTCCCCTATGCCAGCTATGGAAGCTGCTTGCAATACACCTGGTCAAGCTGCAATCTTGCAGGGAGCCGGCACCCGTGCTGGCACCTGGAGCTGCGTGCCCAGCCACAGCCAGCATTCCTGACTTGTACACAGTGCCTGGACCCCACGCTTGCTCACACACCCCTCACTGCACTGTGCCTGGTTCATCCTTGGCAGGCATGGGATCCAGGCTGGTAGCGTGAGCTGAGTGCAGCCTGCCTGGCCAAATGGGTGGAGCAAGCCCAGCAGGCCCAAGCAAAATCGGGCAAAGGTGCCACTGGCCACAGAAGTTCCCGGCTGGTGAAGTGATGCCCAAGAATCTCGTGACATTAGTACCACAGAATTCCTACAAGAAATAATATCAAGCATCAAATTCTGTAGGGAAATTAAGCAATGTGACCAAAAGCAAAAGATTTGGTGATAAGAATGTCATTTGTGGCTAAAGGGAGAACAGTCTTCTTAGGGTAAAGAAAAAGAACACTAGATTGTAATAAGTGAAGGACTGTATGAAACTCGAGAACATACAGCCAGAAAGTGTGTTCTTTTTTTCTTTTTTTAACCTCCCCTCACCCCCTGAAAGAGGAATTAATAAGTTGCTTAGATAGGATGTAGGGATAAAATAACATATTTTTGAGGGTGAGGAAGACTCGGGCATATCAATATAACTCTGGAGGAGGGTTTCAGAAGAAAAAAGAAATGTGGAATATTTATAAAAAGGGGACCTAAATGATGATCAAGGTCCTAGAGTACGGGGGAAGGATGTTATATCAGTCAGGGTTCCCCAGAGAAGCAGAATCAAAAGGATGTATATAGGAAGAGATTTGTTATGAGGAATTGGCTCACTCAGTTATGAAGGCTGAGAAGTCCCATGATCTGCCAACTGCAAGCTGAATCCCCAGAAAAGCCAGTAGCTAATTTCAGTCTGAGTCTGAAGGCCTGAGATTCAGGGGAGCCGATGGTGTAAATCTCAGTCCATGGTGTCCCAGCTTAAGCAGGCAGGCCAGAAGCAAAAAGCGACAAATTGCCCCTTCTTTCCCCTTTTATTCTATTCAGGCCCTCAATGGATTGGATGATGCCCACATATATTGGGAAGGGCGATATTTACTGAAGCCACTGATTCAAATGCCAATATCACCTGGAAATTCCCTTTCAGACACACCCAGAAATAACGTTTGGGCACCCCTTGACCGAGTCAAGTTGATGCACAAAATTAACCATCACAGATATCTTAGAGAGAAGGCCCAGGGATACCTTGCTCTAAAACAGGAGAGAAGATGGATAAGAATGGATTCCGTAAGCAGAGGCCAGCATGCTAGGGAGAAAGGGTCCCAGTGGTCCTTCCCTTGTTTGAGGAATCAGGCAGAGTTGACTGCTCGGGCTTAGAGAGATGGAGTTAGGAAGACAAAATGAGCAGAATAAAAAAAAAAATCTGAACAGTAAATACAGGATATATAAAAGGGCCAAAATTATACACAAGAGAAAGAATTATCTAGTGGTATTGAGGGACCAGTTGGTTTGGGATAGACATGTGGTGGTACCATTCAGCACCTTTACAGAATTCTAATCTTCTGCACCAAGGACAAATAGTAAAGAAAAAGGATGGTTATAAATAAAGAGAATGGGTATATTTGTTTTTGATTGGATATTACCATTGTCATGGCTGGGAGTAGATAATGGTTAAAGAAAGACGAAATAGAGGAGAAGTTGAGGGTGCTGATGGAAGTGCCTTCACGTGATTGAACCACGATGTCTAGGCTGAGTTGGAAAGAGATCGATTTCAAAAGGAAATTGTCCAATCTGGCAAACCGGTAGGACATATCAGGCAAGGAGGAGAAGACAAAGCAATCTTCAGAGTCAGGACAAGACTTCACAAAGTGTAATGATAGTAAGGGGAGGCCCAACACAGGAAGAGAGTATGTGCTGTGGTACGGAGGTGGACAGCTGGTGGACATTGAAAGCCCAGTGGAGCTGGTAAGCTAACTCCACACACACAGAGAAGGGGCAAATCCCAGATGATCTTTGAAAGAAAAGAATGCAAAGCTTAATGGAAGCTGAGACATAGAGAATGACAGTAAAAAGTGAAGGCTAAGATGTTACCCATATTCCTAATTTCTTGCCCTGAAAACTAGAAGGATAAGAATATCCCTAACAGAATGTCATAAACAGGGAAACAGCTCCAAGTTGAGAGGGAGATGAAGTTAATGTAAGTTAGTGTAAGATGTGAGGAAACAGGCAAGTGAAAATTTCCTCTAGTCTGCTGGAAATACACTGAAAATATGAACTGAAATGTTCTTGGGGTCAGGCCTAGAGTGTTCTGTTTGTAGATCTCAACAACTTCTGGCCTTGTATATTGATCTGTTGTCACTAGGACAAACTTCCCCCACACCATCTTGTTTTCTCCAATGATTAATAACTTAAAATTTATACTATGGCCATTCAGAATAATTAAAACCTAGCAGAAGCCAAATGCAGTGGCTCATGCCTGTAACCCTAATGCTTTGGGAGGCCGAGACAGGAGGATTGCTTAAGGCTAGGAGCTTTAGACCAAGATACACAGCATAGTGAGATCCTATTTCTACAAAATATTTAAAAATTAGCTAGGCATGGTGACATTTGCTACTTGGGAGTCTGGGGCAGGAGGATCATTTGAGTACAGGAGGTTGAGGCTGCAGTGAGCTATGATTGTGCCACTGCACTCCAGCCTGGGAAACAAGAGTCATTGAGACCCTGTCTCAAGAAAGAAAAAAACATCTGGAAGGCAAACATAAAATATCTCAACTAGAACACCAAATCACAGATGGAATTCAGGATACTTATCACTTTTGTAAAATAACTTGACTTGTAATTGATAAGCAGCAGTATGGTGATGCTGGAGCTGGATAGTGATTGATTCACACACACTGAGGTGGGAGTGGATGGGAGTGGAGAAGAGCATCTTGCCATGCTTATAAAAGTTATCAAGCATTGGCTTAAATTATAGTACAGGTCTGCCTGGGGGAGTTATCAGGATGCTCTGTATGGACAAATGCATAATTTCTAGCCATTAGCATACTTAAAACTCTAGGCAGTGAAGTGACTTAAAATACGTATACCCTAAGGGCCTAATGGAGTTAATTCTCCTTCAGAAACCTAGACTTTATTTTTCTCTTCAAAGGAAGATCATGCTCATCATATTGCAAAATAATTTACTCATCATAAGTACATATGTATTAGTAATTTCTGGCTTACAAATATTGTCTCTAGAGCTCTTCTCTTATCCATAGCACTGTATAAATCGTCTTTATTAAGCTGAGTCCATGAGCTATACCTGCTAATTCTGAGGTTAATGCAAAAGACATGGAGATTAGCCTCTCAATCCAACTAACCGATCGTTACTTCTTTATATCTCTTTTTTTTCTTTTCCTACTTGAGTATTGCCACTTTGGCACAATAAAGTTTCATATTTCTTATTAGAAAAAGTAAGTATTTTTTTCAAATTAAAATAATACACTAGTTTGGTGGTTCAATCTTGCATTATTTCTTCCATTCAAAGCACAGATAAAACAGCTTATCCCAAAGTGCATGCAGTTATTATCCAACTTGGTAGACTTAATTTATCAGCTTCCTTCCCAAGTATTTAACAAAACGATTCTATCCATACCCCAATAAAATCCCTTTTTATCACCAAGGGTGTATCCTTCCGGTGACTGACCAAGCACAGGTGTTGTTCATGGGGACTTAGAAATGAAATGCTCTCCCCAGAGTGCACAACTCCTTACGAGAATATTCGGAGTACAGTGTGTTCCAGGCATGCAGCACCTGTTACTCACTTGTTTAAATGTCTCATGAAGGGGACAGAGAAAAAATAGTTTCTCTCTGTCTCTGCGAACATACATAAATTTAGCATACAGTTCTTTTTCGGCCAAGCACAAGTTTGAATTACCTTAAGAAAGGCCATAAGATATAATTTCTTGAAGATGCTCTTCACATTACAATTTATTCCGTAAAATGAGAGAGGAGATGGTGGCCAGGAGAAGGGAGGATAAAGATGGAGATAAAAGAAATGAAAAATAAAATGGAAGGCAAGATGGTAAATCCAGAAATGAAGCTGGGATAAAAAAGAGAACTCATCAATTCATCCCGACTAGTAATGTTTGCATTATGTCAAAGTATTTGATGTTCTAATTCTATTCACTTCTGGTCATGTGAAATCCAGGTAACTGGTTTTTAAATACTGAAAAATCACTTTCTATGTATGAAGATGTTACTGATCAACTTGACTTAGGAAATAGACGAGTTTGTATTATTTTTCCTGTATTTTGAGATGAACACCATCTAAATAGGAGACCTGAATGTTTTCTTCTCCCATGAGACCAACCAGCCTTAATCTCATTAAAATCATACTGGTAGCTAAGTGTGGTGGCTCACACCTGTAATCACAGCACTTTGGGAGGCTGAGGCGGGGGGATCACTTGGGGCCAGGAGTTCGAGACCAGCCTGGCCAACATGATGAAACCCTAAAAGACTAAAAATACAAAAATTAGCAAGGTGTGGTGGTAATCCTAAGGTAATGCCTGTAATCCCAGCTACTCTAGAGGCTGAGGCATGAGAATCGCTTGAAACAGTGAGCTGAGATACTGCCACTGCAGTCCAGCCTGAATGACAGAGCAAGACTCTGTCTCAAAATAGATAAATAAAGAAATTAATTAATTAAAAAAATCATACTGGAAAAAACTAAAATATTTAGGTCCAACATTACTTTGTTAAGTTTCTTGTTAAGTAAGTGATATGGTTTTGCTGTGTCCCCACCCAAATCTCACCTTGAACTTAATAATCCCCACCTGTCAAGGGTGGGGCCGGGTAGAGGTAATTGAATCATGGGGGCAGTTTCCTCCATACTTTTCTTGTGGTAGTAAATAAGTCTCATGATATCTGATGGTTTTATAAAGGAGAGCTCCTCTGCACAAGCTTTCTCTTGCCTGCTACTATGTAAGACATGACTTTGCTTTTCATTTGCCTTCCACCATGATTGTGAGGCCTCCCCAACCATGTGGAACTGTGAATCAATTAAACCTCTTTCCTTTACAAATTACCCACTCTTTGGTATGTCTTTATTAGCAGTGTGAGAACAGGCTAATGCAGTATAGTCATTGACATTGCTGAAACCAAGGAACATTGGAATGGGAAGCACTTATTATGTGCATTCTGCGGTGGATAATGCTTATTAAGAGCACGTTCTCTCTTAAATCAATATAGCAATAATTGGAAGCAAATCATGATTTGTCACTGCAGAGCGCACATAGTAAGTGCTTCCCCAAAGTGTGCGTGCTTAAGTTGCACGTATACACAGGAGTGTGTGTACTCACAGGCACATACACACACATACCCTGCAGTGTTCAGACAAAGCTGTGGCTGCTGAACACCTGCATTGCTTCAGCATTTCATTACTCTATTGAAGTAAAACACCTGTCTACACACTTTGGACTTCTGTCACTTTTATATGTACCACTGTTTATTAATAGCCACTTTGTGAGTCGTTTTCCAGCCTTCTGGGGCTGCTTTTAGAATTGCAGACATACTCAGAAGAAGGGAATTCAAGGTCAGCAGTCAGTGTTAAGCAAGTCCTATATTTATAAAATTTTTAGAAATGAATAACTTATCATTCTTCATCTCCATCCTTGCTGGGCTCAGGACCAGCCACTATTTTCACCAAATCTTTTTTTAACACAGGGATGAACATCTAGTGGGCATCTGTGGTTCAAGCTCACTCAAGGTTTGTCACTCTGGTGATTGGCTAAGGAATAACAGTTTGGAGTCAACTCTGCCTTCTCTTCCTACCAATCTGGCTCACCTCAGGACCAGGTGCAAATTTCATGGGAGAATCCAGCCTCTGAAAAACTCTTCATAGTCACTGCCATTCTTTCCAGGAAAGATAAGAATGTGCAGTGATGGACAATGTGTATTTTTGTTGGTGTATTTCTGCATATGTGTTTTGTTTACTCTCTTTTTTTTTCCTTTTTTATTTTTTTAATTTGCTTTTCACCAAACTGGAGTGAGGGCTTGTGCTAGGTTTTGGACTCTGATCTGCCTTTGAAGACTCTTCCAAATGCAAAGACTTCATGTTCCTTGTTTATTATGGAAAAATAAACAATGAAGGTTTGTATAATATTGAGTATGTAGTCAATGTATAATATGGGTAAACAAAAAATGTATGCAAAGAATTATGAACAAAGTCATAAAAAATCAACAATTAAAATAAAAGCTATAAAATGAATGTATTTGGTCACATGTGAAAGTCTTCCCAGGAAATGATTAAAGCAAATAATGGGAATTCCTTAAATTTCATCAGGAAACCAGGTACTTCCCTGGAATCTCATTAAAAAGACATAAATTTAAAATGTAACTAATATCTGACAAAGAATAATAAAATAATACATATTACTATGTATATGGTACAGAATGGACACTTCATAAATATTTCTTTCTCACTCAAATAATTGTACAATCTATTTTTATAACAAGTATTAGTAGGATTTGTGAAGAATAAAGAAAGAAGAATGGAAAGTTGCCTGTGGATTATCAGAACTGTCCAGTGGTGATTCCTGGCTGCCCAATTTAATCATTCTATTTATTTTGGCAGGCACCTACTTACATGAGGGATGTGGCAACAGGCTAGGTAATGCAACATTAACCGTAAAGAACATTTAACTTTCTCTGCTACAACTTAACACTCATCATGAATGTTTAGATCTTTATTTGGCTTCTGAAGCTGATTCTTTCAGTAGAACAAGACTGCCTTTGGCAATCAAAAGAAATATTCTAATTTACTTAGTGGTAATATTTCCAAGTATTAATTAATACATTGTAATTCTCTTTTAAAAATAAATTTCTGACAAGTGTTGTTACATTGAGAATCTATCCCTCAAAATCTGATCACGAGATCTGTGATTTTTAAATTGATGGAATCAAGATATTTCCACTCCTCTCCTCTCAAAATCCAACCCCCTAAAATTCAGAAAAATAGAACAAAAACAAATAAACAAAAAATTGAATATATTCATTAAAAATTAATAGATATCTATAGTCCCAAGCCACAGAATTTGAAGACTAAAGTCAAAGTAGGAATAATAAATAGTTTAGAAGAGTGGAGGAGAATAAGCTCTTGCAGATGGATATACATAGTTGGCCCCTAAAAGTTATAAAAGACTCAGGAATTGGAATTACACAGAATAATTTGAAGGAATTAGGGAGAGGATTTGAGAAACTGCTAGGGAGCAATTAGCCTCAAATTCCTGGTTCCCGCCCACTCTGAGCACCTTCAGATTACTGCCCCACTAGGGAGCAGTTAGCTTCAGATTCCTGGTTCCCGTCCACTCTGAGCACCTTCAGATGACTGCCCCACTTTTACTACACCTGCGAGCATGAGGCATCAAAGACAGCAAAGTAGCATATTGAAAAAAAAAAAAGGAATTAATCTAACTGAACTGTGGACCCTGAGCCTTTCTTTTCCACCAAATTCTAGAATGCTGGTAGCCAAGCTAATAACCCCCAGGTGTGTGTAACAGAGAATGTACTGCCTCCGAGAAAACTCCTGTGGGAATACAGGCATTTGGAGATTTCACAACACAGAAGCTAACTGGCCAGTTGTGGGAACCTCGGGAGGTTTAGCGGTGCAAAACTGCAGCCTACACCCATAGAACTTTCCATTTACTTCTGAAGGCATGATATTAATTAGTAAAGAACAAAAACGTCATAGAAAACATCTAAAATTAAAATGAGAAAAGAACTATAGTGAATTCAGGGAACAAACAAACAAAAAACAAAACAAAAAAACACTGTAATTTGTATCCCTGGAGAGGTAAGAGTGGTATTGAACCCACATAGCAACATGAAAATGCATAAAAAGGAACACTCATGAAACAAGAAATAGATATTTAGAAAATAAAAATTTAACAAAAGAATCAGAAGATCAAAAACATAAAGAGATAACCAATAGGAGGGAAAAGAGTAAAGAAAATATTAAGCAAAAGGGCCCAACATCTGACTAACAGGAGTTCCATAGAGAAAATCAGATAATTCCTCACTCTGAAGGATGTAAGTCTCCAGATGGTAAAGACTTACTACCAAGTGCCTAAAGCTATAAATGGAAAAAAAGAAAAGAAAAAGCAGGAATAAAGAGGAAACCTTCCAGGGAGAAAAAGGAGATACATTAAAAGATAAGGAATAAAAATTGCTTTTGCTTTTTAATAGCAACATAGAAAGCTAGAGGACGGTAGTGAGACAGCCAAGTATAAAGGGCTCCCCGGAGAACCTCCAACTGGCCGGTGCACTGGGAGAATGCGGTGGAGCCATGGGAAGTTTGCGCCCTTTCCAGCGGGGAGGAGCCTGGCTTCTCCTGTCCCAGGGTGTTAACTAGGGTTTCAATCTGTGAGGCAAGAAACCCACCCTCAGGACTCTCGCTTTGCTGAGGGTCCCTATTTCCCTTTTTTGCCTTTCACCCAATGAACCCTGCTCTTCTCACCCTTCAAAGTATCTGCGAGCCTAATCTTTCATGGTCATGTGACAAGATCCCAGCTTTTAGCTGAACTAAGGAGGAAGTCCTACAACAGTAGCACAATCCATTTCAGATTCTTGATGTAAATGATATCCATTCTAGTAGTTCACGTCCAATGACACGATCAGCCTTACATGAAAATGAAATAAGGATATTTTATGAAATGTTGTCTTAAAAAATTACCTTTGATCTCTATTTCTCCAGGAACTAGTGGATGCTCTACCCATAATGGAATAAACCAAGAAGGAGCAAGACTAAAGATCAGAAAACAGGTAATCCAAAACCAAGAGAGACAAAAGAAATGACCAGGAGGTACAGAGGGTCCAAGATTATAGTTGGGCAGAAGCTTTCACACAGAAGAGAGCCATTTCAGATCGGACAAAAGCACCCCCCGACCCCGCCACCGGAAGGATGCTTCCAGGGGAAAGAGAGATGAAGAAGAAATGGAGAGATTACCAGGTAGATTTCACTGTATCGGAATTTGAATGAAACAAGATTTTATACAGCTGTTGGAAGGTGTATGATGACTTAACCATAATTTCAAGGCAAACCGAGAAAACTAGAAGAAAAAGTTTCAGTTCTTAACCCAGGAAAATATACTATAATAATATACTATAAATACAGTGTGCCACTTGGGTTCACTTTGAATAGCATTTACATTAGTCATAATAATTATAATACTGACTAAGGATTTTTTGCCACACTGTGATAGGGTTGGATAATGTTTAAAATTAATAATCAAAATAAAGCAATACTATATAGGATTTGAAAATAAGGAGGCAAGTACCAGAAAAGCTAAGAAAGATGACATTTCTCATCTCCAAAGAAAGATCACATTGGTGAGGAGGATAGTTGTGGGCTGGAAGGTAAGGGGGAAGGGGAACACTGTTATAAGCCTTTTAGCAGTGGTTTACTTTTGAACAAATATGATAAAAAATTAAATTTTTAAAAAAGTTTATGATCTCGGTTTTCAAAATCTAATAAAAACTAATTTCCAAACACGCAAAGTCAATAACCAGACTCCGAACCCCACCAAAACACAGCTGTTACAGGAAATACTGCTTGAAACAGCCCACTAAGTTCTCCTTCATTTATTAGAATTGTTGTTGTTGTTATGCATTCACCATGTCATTGAGGGCTAGTCAGGGAATGAACCAGAAAATGTCCTTGCCCTCATGCAATTTGTATCTTGTCTGTAACAGATTAGATATAAAACATCAGTTCCAATTTAAGGGGGTAAAAGCAGAGAGAGAGAGAGAACATTGCTTGAAGGTGAGTCAGGAGTTGATGGTATAGATGAGTTGGTTGCAAAATACTTTTTAAGACCCAAATAATTCCTTAAAGTTGAACACATTTCTGAAATGAGTAATATAGAAATATCCAAGTTTTTATATCAATTCCATGGTAACTGCACTAGGGAAGAAAATAACTCAAGCTACTGTTTCTAAAAATTGGTTATGGAATTCAAACACTCTTCTGTCAAACATTATGGGACAACATGACCCTAACTCTAATTGAATTTTCTTTTGGGAGAAAAGAGACAACAGCCCAAAGTACTAATTTATCAATATATTAAGGCAGTTGTTTTCTAAAGCCTATGCCAAAATTATATTTAATATTATACCCTTCTTATATAAACAAGGTGAATTAAAATTCACTGTACACACCCACAAACAGCAAGAGCTATTATCAGAGCTTGCTCTGCTTCCAAGTTCTCTGTCTGCTGAACACATCTGAGCTTTAACCAACAATAAAATCTTACATTACCACTCATTGGTGCACACTACACAGCAGTGATGGTGTGGCAAGGTTGTTGGTGAAAAATGCTCATTTCACTTATTCATTCATTTAATAGTTGAGTGCCGCCAGGCATGGTGGCTCATGCCTGTAATCTTAGCACTTTGGGAGGCCGAGGAGGAAGGATCACTTGAGCTCAGGATTTCAAGACCAGCCTGAGGCAACATGCTGAGACCTCATCCCTATTTTTTTTTAAATAAAAAAACAGTTGAGTGCTATCAGTAACTGTTCACAAGCTTGGAGACAGTGGGTGACTAGGAAAACGTCCTTGTTCTCAGCCAACTTACCTCGAAAGAGGAGGAAACAAATTATAAACAAGTCATTGAGTAAATATTCCAAAAATCTTCAGGTAGAGAAAACCACTATATATAAAATACAACACAGAGAATGAAAATATTAACTTAAATGAAGTGCATCAAGAAAAAACTAAGAGCAATAGGTCACCCAGTAATGTCATTTGACCTGGCAACACCTCTGGTTCCATGATCCTGGCTGGAGAATGTCCTTTTGTTTTTTTCACCTAGTTAGTAATTTGACAAATCATCATTTTATCCCCAAGGTCCAACATCGAAAGCATTTCTTGGCCTGTCTTTTGGGCTTTCGCCTCCAAAAGCCTGCACTGCTGACTCTCAATTTGCTTTCATTCAAATCTTATGTTTGCCACATTCTTCACCTACAAAGCGACCTCCTGATTTTTGACTCAGCTCACATGTGATTTGATTCTTGCAAAACCCTTTTGGAACTCAACTGTCTAATGACCTAGAAATGTGTTTCTGTATGACTGCAAAAAATTGCACTATGAATGGCAGCCTAATAGTTCTCTTAATGCAGAGTAGGTAAGTGTTTCTTTCTTCTACTGCCTCTCTTTGCCGGTACAGAAGACTCACGAACTCTCAACATGGTGTTTGGCCCTTTCCCACATGCGGTATGAAAATACTTCAATTCTTATTGAACTTTAGTCCCCAAGGGACTTGAAAGCATTTGAAAATTCATTTTACTAGCAAAATAAATCTTTTCGTATTCTTTTGGGTTTTATAACATTGATGTTAGATTTAATTAAAAGTGAAGAAATCCTAAAAATGATTCTAGCTAGTGGTTAATTTTATGTTTTTATACAATTACTATAACCTAATAGGTAGCTAGTTTTCTAAAATGTTAGATAACTAACATTTTGAGACTGCAGCATAACTAATTTTCTGCACAGAAGATGCCAAATGCAAAGGCAAATGAGTGGAATCTTCAGAGCTTTATAAGCTTCCTACACACACAAGCCACTACCAATGCCCAGGCAGTGGCTAAGTGTTGCTCCTGGGCATGTCATCTGCTAATGGGCTTCCTAACTCTAAATTCTTCTCTGTGGTTCCACAAAGAAAATACTCATGATCTCATCTAGTTCTCCCTGTTGTGTCTTTGCCACAAAATATAATACTTCCCCATATGGGGTTCTTTTCAAAATGCAAGCCACTACACACTTTCTTTTTACAAGTTGGATCCCAGGTCTCTAACACTGTCTCCTGCTGTGTTGAACATATGTTCAGAGTCTTTCTACTTATTTTTGTTTCCCCACTTGCTTTCCCACTGGTTATTTCCCACACCAAATTGCTTGACAAAATGAAGTTAGTAACATTAGCTTGCATGCTTTTGTGAGCCAGGTCTTTTACATCCTACAATATCCCACAACACAGAGAATAGCATGCTATGCATCTTATGCTTCAACAAATATTTGTTGAAAGAATAAATGGATGGCTCCTTTTTGTAACTTCTGTAGGTGACATTCAACAGGTGTGACATTCTCTTTATTAAATAAATGTTTAGACTCCATCACCTTATTACATATACTGATGAACAGAAATGGGGCTTGGGAGTGACTCAATTAGCTAACCAGTTGTCCATAAGAATTGGAAAGGGAAACCAAAATAAACCTGGAGACAAGGCATTTTCAATAAAGATGTCTTGAACGGAGATAAACTGGACTGATTTTACATAACAAAAAAATACCAAAAAGTGCTTTAAGCAGGACAGGAAGTACAAGAATGGCAAATGAATGTATTGGCTTTTAAAAAATAAATAAATAAACTCAAGCCATCAAAAAGTTGTTCAGTAGTATGGTGAATCAGTTATTCAGCTGCAAAGGCACAGTTGAGGGAGAAGATAGATAGCATTGAAGGAGTTATTATTCAGAAAAAGATAATGTTTTTCACAAAAAACCTCCTTAAATAGAAAATAGTCATTATGAACATAATACTCTAATTTATGATATCAAAGATGAAGAGCAGTCAATATTTTCCATAATATATTAGAGGATGGGAAGGTTCTAAGCACCCTTTGGCCCATACCTGTATCTCTCTATGAAAAGCAAGACACAGAGAATCTTCCCCCTATTTAAGCTTTCCTTTACAATTCATGAACATAAAATATTAGGTTCGATGCAAATTTATTAGGTTTACCAAATCAATTTTTTTCCTAATATGTGCATAAAATACTTAATTAGAAAAAAATTGTAAAACATTCTTAAAATTAATATCATTAGAATGAATTTACACACTGAATATCCAGACCTGACCATGGGATGTCAACCAGAAAGTCCAAAGGTGAGACTCAGTGCCCTTCCTTCATTGCCTGGCAATGGACAAGCTATCTTTGAGTCCCGCATTTACTCCAGCTGCATTTCAAAACCAAATTCCCACAGGATGGGTGGCTCCCAGAAGAGGTTGCAATCTCCCACGTGCTCACTAGGTCTCCAGGAGCTGAGCTGTGACAGCTGGCACCTAACCTATTAGTAACTGAGTCCAAAACATCGAGTCCTCCACCTGAAGGGAAATTTGCATATAATATACTTACTCAAACATCGTTTGTTATTCCAGCCATGAGCTCTGATCAGTTTTCTATAAAGGCAATCTGACAATACCTCCCCTCAGGCATTGGATAAGAACCCCTCGATCCTGTGCTAGGATGCCTCTCACACAAAGAGAAGACTGATAGAAATTGCAGAGTAAATTAATGCCCCTGGGACAATTTTTGGCCATTGAGAGACAGATGCCAATGGGTGAATATTTCCCCTTTTTTTCCCTTTGAACTGATGATCCCAAGACATGTGTCATACCACTCAGGCTGTTCCACAGTGTTGAGCAACTTGTCAGCCAACTTGCCAGTGACTAAATGGATAACTTATACTGGGTCATTTGCTCTCTTTCTGTGTATTTCTTTGCCTATCTCTTGTTATTGCCCCCCTGAAATCACACTCCCAAATACACTGCTCAAACATCTCTGCTTTCAGGAAAACTAAGGCTAACGCAGTCACTGCTGGGCCATTCTCTGCTTACACTGTAAGAAGTGGAATTACCAGGGCGCAAGCTGCACTGCTCATAGCTGGCATACTTCTCTATGGAATGCTGAGAAAGGGGAGATATGCATTGCTTCTTGCCAACCTTTGTGAGGTATTTTTATTTTGTAAGTTTCCCAAATAAAACCCATGCTCTGTGCTGTTGTATAATTTGCCTGACCTTCCTCACAACCCTGTCACAATGACAGTTATAGGAAAATTTCAATACATCATATTTATTTTTCCAAGACTGATAACTATAGTTGTAGAAGTCTTCGAAAAGGTGTTCCAATGAATGTAAATGGATGTGTATGTGAAAATGTGTAGGTTTGCAGACTCTTCTCAGGGTTGGTTGGTTTGAAAATTTCAACAATTAATAAGTTAAACTGGCAAAGTAGTTTGAGATAGCAGGTTCATTATTAAACCTTGAAATGTCTGTAAACCACATGTTATCTCTTGCATCTTTAGTACACTTCACATATATCCTAAACTTACCAAATGTGACCATATATAAACTGCATAACACAATGTGAGACCCATGATAAGCCTTCGCTAAATTTTGGTTTCCTTCCCCTACTGCCACAGCAATTTATGTTTCCTTTTTCCAGCTCTATGAAAATGAACTGAAAAATAGAACTTCCTAAATATGACAAATGTTAAGAAGTTTGCGTTACATTTTTGGCAATGCTGTTAACATCAGTGAGCTTCTCCAGAAACCTGTATTGATGTCATTTTAATATTTGAAATTGCTCATTTG
Organism: Pongo abelii; assembly: GCF_028885655.2. Classification (NCBI taxonomy): domain Eukaryota; kingdom Metazoa; phylum Chordata; class Mammalia; order Primates; family Hominidae; genus Pongo; species Pongo abelii. Next base: position 25,053,113 of record NC_072007.2, on the reverse strand, counting down.
GCAAACACAAACAGTACCAATAGAGTTGATTCTACGGCCTTTTGCCTGGATAATGGATGTAGACCTAGGTAACTGAATTTTCTGGTTCTTCTGCTTTAGGCTCTTCAAATTCAGATGGCATGTTAGAAAAAAACGAAACTTTTAAGGTTCCTGCCATAGTATCTTCAAGAGCAGGAATGCCCTGGGCTCCCAATTCCTTAGAAATTGCTTGTAACGTTCTCCTTTTCTCCGACTAGTCACTCAACACCTAAGAACTGCCTTCCTCTGCCAAAATCTCCCAAGAGCCAGAGATGGAACGTTGCTCTGAAGCTCTATACTTTGATGGTGCTTGAATCTCTCTTCCCTTCTGCCTTTCCTTTCCTAGAGCCTAGAATTTGTTTGCATACCTATAACTTGCCTATTTCCACTTTCATGTCCTTGACAATACGTGTGGCATCTCCATTTTTGTTTTTAATAAGGTTGATTCTCTCCTATGGCCTCTGGGATATAAAGAACCATGAAAAAGTCTTTTTGTTATTTCTTCTTAGATGGTAATTTCAAGTCTAAGGTGTTATCTACCAGTTGACATGTAGCATTCCTCTATAACTGACTTTTCTGTTTGTGGAAATATTTCAGGATTGAGTGACTTTCTGTAGGGGACTCACTGGTCTTCCACTCTTACCCAATTCTTAAACCATTCTTTTGTAATGACACCATTATTAGCTCCTTGTCAGAAAAAAATGAGGTTATCAGTTAGAATGATGTCACTTAGAATATGCTTGTCTCTGAAGCCTAAATATTCACAGTAAGGTGGGTTTTGGTTCCGTAGTAATGAACATTATCGCAGTACATGGCCAGAATGAGATCTCAGCATTGAACATACTTCTAAAAGCCATATTCTTTCGGAAGTCTTTGTAACACAACAGAATATTACTCTCACTAAATCAGCCTATTCTTTTCAGTGTATCTAAATATTTGCTGCTTGTTGTATTTATTTTTCTGATGATATGTTTCATTATCTGAATTTCCCTGTGAATAATGTTGTTTAAGAAAAGGATACACCTGACAAATTTAAATATGTGTAGCTTTCTGTGTAGATCACAGTCTATTAAATGAATTATTGATTTGATGATTTTTGTTTGGTCTTAATGACACAACTTGTAATGTTAATACAAAATGAAACAATTTCCAAAAATTAAATTTTTAAAAGATCACATAAATTCTCAAAGTTGAATATAATCATCCACTTGATTAATTTTAGGATTACTAAAGCTATTAATCAATAATTTATATAAAAAAGACGTTGTGTACAAAAAACACAAATTCTTTTATCTCAAAATGAGTATCTCAAAATGCTTCATAGAAACAGAATTATTTAGGGGTGATAATTAAAAATCAATGCAGATTACTTGGTTCCATTTCACACCTTCTGATAAGAGTCCCTGGGGACTAGAAGTCAAGGATTTGCATTTTAAACAAACTTCCTTGTTGTTTCTTCAAGGTACTAAAGTGTGAGAGCCACGTACCTAAGAGCTAACGTAAGTTTAAAACTCTAATTTGGTGGTAGAAGGCTTTCAATTTGTTTTCCACACTAAATCTATTACACTGAGGTACTCCATAAAATAAGAATCAGCACTTTTTTTGCAGAGTAAGATGCCTTTTATTTGCTAAAGTAAATAATAGCAAAATTAAGCATGAGCTATAAATTGTACTAAATGCTGATAACTTGAAATCTCCAAAATGGAATAAATTACTGAGTATTGCACTTTAAATGGACATTAAGAATGTTCCAAATTAACAAGTATGTTGCCATTTTGATAAATTGGTTTTAATTTTTTATCAGACTATATATAAGTACCCTCCAGTAGTACGTGCCAGACAGTTCCATTAGGCATTCACAATTGCATTTATTTTCTTCAATGTATAAACCGTATAAACTAAAGATAGTTTGAAGATCATGATACTCAACTCCATTGCACTTCTGGGAATAGTTTCCCCTGGGTTTGGGGCTGTGTTCTCTGTAAGAACCCTAGAAAAAAATATGAAAATATAAATTACAGTGTCTTTTTTCGTTGATTTGATTTTGCAAACATTACTCATGGACACAAAGAGAAAAATCAAAATTGCACCTGATTCAAATGAAAAAATATGATAGGTAAACGGAAAGAGATTTGGACTACTTTATGCAAAAGAGGAGAAAAATGTGTAATAAACTCAAGTCCTGAGTGTCTAAGGCAAGCATAAATAACTCCTTGGCACTGTGAGATAGATTCTCCCCGCATGTGGTTCATCGCCAGTAAAGGACATGCCTGAAACCACTGCCCAAGAAGAATTACAAGCATTTGCTCTTACTTTAAAATATTCATGTTTCAGCTGTAACACTTCATATTTTCAATTGACAGATAAGGAAAAAAAATAAACTTATTTTTCTTTTTCCCCTTCCTGGCATAAGAATCTTACATAATTAACTCCTTCATTTAACAAATGTGATAGTTTTCATTGCAACTATGAATTTAGGGCACTTGATATTTTGAAATCAACACATCTTATGAGTTTTGTTGGTTTTTCCTCCAAAATTTGGGGAATATATTTGCCCACTTGGGTCTGACTAATGCAGAATAATGCACTTTGATTAAAAAACAAACACATTTAAAACTATAGCAATGGTGGAGGGAATGACCCACCCAGGCATGCTCTCTCCCTAAGCTGGAAGTCAAAAATGCACAAAAACCGGCCAGGCTGGGTGGCTTACGCCTGTAATCCCAGCATTTTGGAATGCTGAGGTTGGTGGATCACGTAAGGTCAGGAGTTTGAGACGAGCCTGGCCAACACAGTGAAACCCCGTCTCTACTAAAAATATAAAAAGTAGCCGGACATGGTGGTAGGTGCATGTAATCCCAGCTACTCGGGAGGCTGAGGCATGAGAATCGCTTGAACCCAGGAGGCAGAGGTTGCAGTGAGCCAAGATTGTGCCACTGCATTCCAGCCTGGGCGACAGAGTAAGACTCTGTCTCAAATAATAATAATAATAATAATAATAATAATAATAATAACAACCAGTGGTAAGAGCTTTGAAGGCTTTGTAGACCTGAAGAACAGTTGCTGACAATTACAGCCTGAAAACAAAAAATGAGATACAGATGGAAAATAAAGATGACAACATAGAAGTTGTATGTACCTAAGCAAAAATCATTTTTAATATTTTCTTTTTTCATTCCTCTCCCTGTTGAGCAGAATTTTCTTTCTCTTTTATGTAAAAACTGGAATAGTGTCACAAGAGCCAGGTTTAATGCACCCCTGATTCAACATCATGGAAGAAAAGGAAAAAAAGTTATGTATAGGCCTTTTCTGTTAGGTTATTAGTGTATCATTATTGATACTGGGTGCTTTGTGTATCAAGAACCAAAAAGCAAAAATTATTGTTTGCTGCATGAACTATATATTTGAAAAGTAGGCCTGTGACTGGCAATCAAATATTGCCCTTGAAATAGGTATATAAGGATAATACTCCACTGTTTTGTTGATAAGTCTGTCTTATTCTACCAATTCATTCCTTTCATATTATGCTGCAGATCAGTCAATGGACACTGTATTAATCCATTTTCACACTCCTGATGAAAACACACCCAAAACTGGGAACGAAAAGAGGTTTAATTGGACTTACAGTTCCACATGGCTGGGAAGACCTCAGAATCATGGCGGGAGGTGAAAGGCACCTCTTACATGGCAGGGGCAAGAGAAAAAATGATGGAGAAGCAAAAGGGGAACCCCCTGATAAGCCTGTCAGAACTCATGAGACTTACTCACTATCATGAGAATAGCGCAGGAAAGACCGGCCCCCGTGATTTAATTACATTTCCCTGGGTCCCTTCCACAACACCTTGGAATTGTGGGAGATACAATTCAGGCTGAGATTTGGGTGGGGACACAGCCAAAGCATATCAAACACCATTTACCTGAATGTCCCTAAAAACACTTACCTTCCCTATCACCACCAAATATCGTATAAAACAATCCAATAGTAGATATACAATAATTTTCTGTTATGTCTCAGAAGCCGACACAGCACCTTACAGGTGACAAGTACTCGCCATATGCAGGTTGAATTGAAATTAAATATCGCTTTTCTGCAGAAATCTGCCATATTAATTTTCATCACTTTACCCATAGAACAAGTTCTTTTTTTTTTTTTTTTTTTGAGAGGGAGTCTTGTTCTGTCACCCAGGCCGGAGTGCAGTGGTGCAATCTCAGCTCACTGCAACCTCTGTCTCCTGGGTTCAAGCGATTCTCCGCCTCAGCCTCCTGAGTAGCTGGGACTACAGGTGCCCGCTATCATGTTCGGATAATTTTTGTGTGTGTGTTTTTTAGTAGAGACAGTGTTTCACCATCTTGGCCAGGCTGGTCTCGAACTCCTGACTGCAGGTGATCTGGCCTGCATCAGCCTCCCAAAATGCTGGGATTATAGGCGTGAGCCGCAGCGCCCAGCCAGAACAAGTTCTTTATTAGGCAGGTTTATGATTCTATTATAGCCTTAACAAAACTTGTACTTATTACAGATATTTTGTCACCAAATATACTTAAAATGCAATCTATTGTTAAAAACACATTCAGGGCATGTTGAATCTTTCTTCTAAACTTACATGGTTACTACCTCCTTAAAATACAGTACGACATGATTTAAATTCAAAATGTGGTATTGGTCATTTAAAGTAAACAACTCAATAATAATGATCTATGACATTTCAGTAGAACTTGACGGTTTTCAAGGCTTCAGGAGGATGACTTCCTTTGATGTTCATAACGACCACTTATAACATAAACAACACTATCATCTCCATTTAAAGACAAAATTGCCAGGCACATAGTGAAGTGGCACACTATGAAGGCAACATAGTGAGACCCAGCCTCTAAAAAAAGATTAAAAAATAAGCAAGGCACGGTGGCATATGCCTGTAGTTCCAGCTGTGTAGGAGGCTGAGGTGGAAGGATTGCTTGAGCCTGAGAGTTCAAGGCTGCTGTGAGCTGTGATCACACCACTGCACTTCAGTCTGGGCAACAGAATAAGACCGTGTCTCAAAAAAAAAAAAAAAAAAAAAAAAAAAAGAAGAAGGAGGAGAAGAAGGAGGAGGAGGAGGAGAAGGAGGAGGAGAAGAAGAAATTGAATATTCTAGTGGTCTATACAGTAATTATACATTAATCTGCCTATGGAAACTGAAAGGAAAATTTACACTGTAAAAATTATTTTAAGAGTTATGCTGAATTCATCTCTATTTTAACTAAACGTGACACTCCATTCTTTGAAAAAACTTCATGCTATAAAATTTTTGTTTGCTTGAAGACAGGAAAAGGTCCCTACTGCAAACATTTAGAAACAATGGGAGTGGTCTAGGTGTCCACTTCTTTACTTCACCACTTACAAATAATTTGGCGAAGTTAATCTTTGAATATAGGCATAATAATGTGACATTTTTACTGATGAGAGTTCTAGTAACAGTTAACTCAAGTTTTCTCCTACAGAAGAGTCACAAACACTGGGGATTCATAATATATTTTTTAAGGCGGGGAGAGATATGAGTTCTGTGACAAGTTTTTAGTTTCAGATTTCCACTTCAATGACTGTCTTTAAAAATCATTTTTCATGTTATAAATATACAACACCTTGTTTGACAAGAGAATTTACAGTTTAAAGCTTCTGTCTCAGTCAGCTCAGGCTGCCTTAAGAAAATACCACAGATTGGATGGCTTCAACAACTAAAATTTATTTTCTCATAGTTCTCGAGGCTAGAAGTCAAGATCAAAGTTCTGGCCAATTCAATTTCTGATGAGGGCTCCTTTCCTAGCTTGCAGATAGCTTCCTTCTCATTGAGTTATCAAAAGGCCTCTCTATCCTCAGTGTGTGCATAGGGCAGAGAAAAAGAGAGCTATTATCTCTTCTTTTTTTTTTTTGAGATGGAATCTGACTCTGTTGCCCAGGCTGTAATGCCATGGCATAATCTCGGCTCACTGCAACCTCTTTCTCCGGGGTCCAAGTGATTCTCCTGACTCAGTCTCCTGAGTAGTTGGGATTACAGGTGCCCACTACCATGCCCAGCTAATTTTTGTATTTTTAGTACAGACAGGGTTTCGCCGTGTTGGTCAGGCTGGTCTCGAACTCCCGACCTCAGGTGATCCACCCACCTTGGCCTCCCAAAGTGCTGGAATTATAGGCGTGAGCCACCACGCCCAGCCTCTAGCATCTCTTCTTATAAGGACAGTAATTCTATTAGATCAGGGACCCACTCTTTTTCACTTTAATTACCTCCTTAGAGGCTCCCATCTCCAAATACAGCCACACTGTGGGTTAAGGCTTGATTAAGGCTTCAACATACGAATTTTGCCGGGGACATAAACATTCATTTATGAATTCACTTTAAGAAGTCATAGTTTTTCAAAACAGAGATTCTCACACAATTTTTTCCTCTTAATACCATTGTTTATTATTTAAAAGCTGGAGAAAACTGGATAATTATATTGAGGCCTTCCAGGTGTGAACTATAGCATAGTAGTTAAGAGTATCAGTATTTTGAGTCTGCCTACCTAGTTTTGAATGCAGCTCTGACCCTTCCCATGTGTTGTAGGCAATTAATTATCTTTCCTCAGTTCCCTCATCAATCAAATAAGAACAATAAAAATAACCTACATTAAGATTATTGTAAGGATTAAATAAAATAATCCTTAAAAGTGTTTAACAAAGTATCTTGGACTATCATAAGCACATGATGCACATTATTAATAATATTATTACCAAATAGATACTAATGTTTGTCCTAAAAGCACAACATCATATTTGCAGTACACAGGTATGGTCACTCAGTGGGTCAAATTTTTGTTTTTATACTTTCTGTAGCTGACATGTTCACTCTCCATTGGAAATCACTCTCCATTGACTCCACTGATAGGTTGATTCTCTTAAATCATGGCTCCTCTTGAAGATGAAGGTGTTCCTTATCTATAGAAATATATTTTGTCTCAATACTCTTTTGGTTTTGATATCTGGTTTTTCAGACAAATTCATATTAAGGTGATCGGACATTTTTCCAAGAACTTACTGAATGACTTGAAAACCTTCCAGTTTATGACTAAGGAGCAAAAGTTCGTTGTAACCCATGAAAACCACACTGGCTTTGGCATTGTGTAAAGTAGTCTTACTAATTTGGGGTTCTTTGTGCAATGTTGTACACATTCAGTAAGAATATTAGAACACTGGATACTTTGAAAGATTATCGAGCATGTTTCTCCCAATTTAAAGGTGAGAATGATTTTAGTATAGTAACAATAGCTTAGTCGAAATGTTTTTGCCAGTGCTTTGTTTAGCTTTGTTTGGATATTCTTAGCAAGTCACAACCTGGATGTCTAATTCTTTGACTTTTGGATCTCCTTTCTCTAAACAAAGATCTACCTATTTGTCCTAGAGTTTCTTTCTTGTTTCCTACCTATCTCCAGCCTATGAAGAAAAGTAGGCCAGATCTGATAGCACAGCTTTGAGGTACCAGTATAAGAGTCCAGTGGGTATATGGGGTATATGATGCTTATGCAATGTTGAATTTTATCATCCATCTATGATGCTGCCACTACATAGGAAATAAAAAGATGGGCGATTTTTTCCTTCAGACACTTCACATCCAACGTTCATGGCCATCTTTTTCTTTTGAGATGGAGTCTCGCTCTGTCACCCAGGCTGGAATGCAGTGGCGCGATCTCGGCCCACTGCAAGCTCCACCTCCCTGCTTCATGCCATTCTCCTGCCTCAGCCTCCCAAGTAGTTAGGACTACAGGCGCCCGCCACCACACCTGGCTAATTTTTTGTATTTTTAGTAGAGACGGGGTTTCACCGTGTTAGCCAGGATGGTCTCGATCTCCTGACCTCATGATCTGCCCGCCTTGGCCTCCCGAAGTGCTGGGATTACAGGCATGAGCCACCGCGCTAGGCCTATTTTTTGTATTTTTTAGTAGAGACGGCCATCTTTTTTTTTTCTAACACTTTCTTCAATTTTTACATGGAGTCTTAGAGGAAATGTTCTCAGTGATGTCTCCTCTGGCAAGGTTTCCCTCCCAGATTGCTTGATTCACTGCAGTGTGCCATGCACATGTGAAGTGTGATATACACACCAGGTACCTATCAGAAAGAATGTAGACCGGAGACCAACAAGAATGGAGAAGCATCTTAAGCATATCTAGTTATTTTTCTAGTCTCAGGTAAATGATGAGTTACTGGTATTTAAAATTAGAGGGACTTCTTCACCCATCTAATATTTGAATTTTCTTTAATTTTGTGGAAATTATCTGTTAGGTTTTCACAATCTGAATAAATCAAGGAAATCCGTCATAAACCTTCTCTTCTATTTCTTTTTGTGAGCTTCCCTTCTGTTATCCTCTTCTTCTTTCTGTTGGGCTTGTTCTCTTGCTTCTTAAAGAGTTCCCAATCTATCTAGCATCTTGCTCTATAGACTACTGCTGAATGCCAAAGACCTGGGTCTCAGTTTCTCCTTCATCTTTTACTGGCATATGATCTTGGTAAATCATTCACTATCATTAGACTTTGGTTGTTTCATTCATAAAAGGAGAACACTTTATTTGCCTAAAGATAGCACCAAATTAATTTCTGACCTCTCTTTACTCTAAGATATTTCAGTGATCTTTTGGCACATAGTGACTCTACCTTCAGGCATCTTTGCCTTGATGGATTTGTCCACTGTTTATTTGCATCATCTACATCTCCAAAGCACTCAGTGAACTAATTCAACAAAATTGTACTGAACACCTATATAAAAAACAAGGTCTTTTAAAAGGTAGGAGAAATTGTTCTTCTCCTCAGAAGCATGTACTCTACTTGAAGAAAAACTACAAACCTTTTGGAAAAAAACACACACACACACATCTGAAGCAAGTGACATGTGATTTGTCCCAATTGGTGATATAGCAATAGGTGTCTTAAGACTTCAGAGAACTTGGCTGATAACAGAAGTCTTCCAGAAGGTGGGATATGAGTTAGGAATATAAAGTGTAGAATGACCTAGAGAAATGGACAAAAACTATGAGTGTATGCCTGAGCTAGGCAAAGAACCTCAACAAAGTCAGAAGCCAAAAGGTAAGATTTCTTTACTAGTTTGACTGGAGTGTTGCTGTTATAGGAAACTGATGGAGATGCAGTGTGGGATAGGTTAGACCTGGGTCATTCACTGTGGTAGCTACTAGCCACATGTGGCTATGTAAATTTAAATATTAATTAATTAAAAATAAATCAAATTTAAAATTTAGCTTCTGAGTCACACTAGCCACATTTCAAGTGATCAATAGCTATGTGTGACTAGTGGCTACTGGATTAGACAGTGCAGCTATAGAACATTACCAACACCACAGAAAGTTCTACTGGACAGTGTCATATTGGACTTGTTAAACACCTAACAGCCTAGACTTTTATTTGTGCAAAGATAAGTTTTCTTCCCAATGAATAGTGATAGCTTTTCACCCTGAGGAGAACTCCCTCATTGTATCTGTAAGGCTCTGCTAAGGAATTTTCCAGCTGCTGTTAGGGGTCCCACACCTGTACCTATAAAAGGCTCCTTTTGAGGTATCTGCCTTACACGTACACTTTCTTTGAAAAATCTCTCTTTTTGTTCCCAAGATAGTGGGTTGAAGACATGTTTGTCTTACAGGATCTTTTCTATCTACCCTTCTATTGCTTTTTGGCATCGGAATGGATATCTGGCCCCTGGCCCATCAGATTGACTCTTCTGGGGATTTGGCATTGGGACAATTAGACATGTAGCTGGGAGCTCTAGATCTGAGACTGTGTAGCTGTTAATCTGGACCTCCAATTCCCAATTTGTACAAGGATAAAAATGGAAGATAGCAAATAGCAGCACTTCTTAAGCTGAGCCCAGGTATTCCTGATCTGGGACAGAATTCAGAGGGCCCATGAACTTGGGAGGGAAAAATAATTACTTTTGGCCAACCACCTACTACATTATGAATCCAGATAAAACTACAGGACTACTGTCAATACCTATTATTTTACTTCCAGTAGAAATTACAGATATTTTCTATAACAACCTTCAAAATACTATTTAAACCCATCCCCACTTTGAAATTATAATGGTTATTAGACATACCACTGAGATCTTTTTATTTATTATGTTGCAAAGGAGCATGTAAATGAACACATCATAAAATTTTTATTTTATAATTGTATTTTGATATATTTTGTTTTCCTTTTATAATTCTACAGAATGTATTTTATTCATTGAAAGCATTTTCTGAGAAGGGTTTCATAGATTTCATCAAAAAGCCAAGGGCAGTCATAGCACAAAAATGGTTAGTAGCCCTTAGTTCACGGAGAGAGGAAAGATGAGGAAGCTATTAGAAAGGAGTAGAGATGAGAGCCCATACATCTCTGGAGAAATTTTGATGAATTTCTACTTTCAATTTTCTATGCAGTCTTCATCTTGCTTTTGCTGGGCTGGGTCCATCCATAAGCTGCCTTTATACCGGCAGTGTCAGCTCACATCATAATTAGCCCAGTTGTTTCATCGTTGTCCAATGAACATGTTTATCAAACAAGAGAGATGAATCTGTTGATGTAAAACCAGGTACAGATTAGACTTCCAAGCCATTACAGCTTTTCCAGGACTAAATAGTAAATCATCACTTCTTAAGTAACCCCAACTCCTTTTAGACCAGTTTCTTGCACTATAAAAACAACTCCCTAGAGAAAATAAATGAACCAGAGTAGGCTGACAGCCAAGATCCATTATGTTTGCTGAATGCAGAGCTGGTTCAAGCTTCCCCAGTTTGTTTGTTTGTTTTTTTGTACTAAACTAGCTTATAGAAGTTGATTGAATTTTATAGACTTCCTTCCTTGTTTTATATACATCATTATCCTCTGTCCTTTTACACCATAACCATTGAATTCTCTCTTCAGATTGGTATAGAATCTTATCCCTATTTTCTGCCAACAAAAACTGCTTGTTATACTTCTCTATTCACAAATATTCACTCAAGTTTTTATTTCTCATTTAAAATACCCAGTCATCAATTGCCTACTACCTAGACTCTAGTCTTGTAGGCATTTGGATTTACAATTGAGTCAAAGTTCACTTCCTAGATATTCTAGCAAAACCCATCCTTGGAAAATCAGGAGAGAAGAAATGAGAAGCGGGTGGAGATAATGCAAATTTTCATTATTACACTTATTTTCATACCATCATGTTAATAAGTGTAATTTGTAAATTTCAAGCCTCTGACGGTATTGTGTTGGTGTCGAATAGAGTGAGAAGATATTCTGTGAAGAGGATAAGGAGTGGAAGAGGAAGAGTGTGGAATATAGAGATGAAGGAAGACCCCCAGCAAATAGAATGAGCACACCAATTTTCATGAGAATGAGAGATTAAGGCACAAGACAAGATTCAGAAGAGAAGGTAGATAGGTAAACTTTGCCCAGGTTGAAAGTTTACTAAGGGCTTTCTTGGTAGAGTACGGATTCGGTTGCAAAATAAGTGAAACACTAATTTGGATTATCCTCTGCCTATATAGTCCTGCTCTTTTTCTGCTGGAGAGAAGAAGAGGAAGCAGCAGGAATCCAAAATCCCCGTCTAAGTTAACCCCTAAATCTGCAGCAGGGAGTACAAACCTTAGCCAATTGTAAGTGCTTTGATATTTCACTACTGACTGATCGAATCAGGACCAGTCCTGGCATTTGAAAAATGCCAGTTTTATCTTTCTCCTTTTTCAAATTTAATGCCAGAGCATAGTATATAATGAGTGAGATGGTCTACATCAGGGGTCATCAAACTATGAGTTTTGGGCCAAATCTAGCCTGAAATCTATTTTTGTAAATAAAGTTTTATTGAAACACTGCTATGCTCATTTGTTTATATATTGTTGTGGCTGCTTTCACAGTACAAATGGCATAGATCAGTAGTTGGGAATGACACCATCTGGCCCTCAGAGCAAAAATATTTACTATCTGGCTCTTTACCAAAAGAATTTGCTGAATCTTGGTCTATATTAAAGGATTAAAAATTTTCTTTGAGGTTAAAATAATTTGAGAATTAGAAGAATTTGGGAATGCTTCAGGTTAGGGCTTAGAACAAGAAGAGGACTCTAGTTCTCACTAAGAGGTCTAGAAAAGGATAACCAAGAAGAACTTGGGTGCGGAGGTGGAAGCACAGATATCGAGATGAAAGTTGTCAAAGCAAACTGCTTCTAGATCATACCTAGTAACTGCTGTTGTTGCTTTGTTCTCTACAAACTGCCTATCACCTCTCTCTTTCAGGATTAAGAGAAAAACACCACTAAAGTACAAAAAGGAAAGATCCCTAGCTAATATCTTTGTGTTGGGTGGAGGCAACTGCTCTCTGATGCAACTAACCTGTTCTAAGAGAATAGTATATTTGACCTGAGCCCACAGCCCATCTTATACTGTAGTACATAGACCTAATTCTCAACTAGTTTGATAGGAAGGGGGGGAAATAAAATGAAGCTTTCAGTTACCCAGAAGCAGACTGTGAGTGACAGATCTAGAAAGAATTCTTAGCAGCTTCCTACTCTGCCCTGTCCTCTTTTCCTCTTCATCCCAGATGTCAGAAATACTAAGTATGGCTATGCTTCAAAGTCATGCTAATTTCAGCCATTTATGTGCACTGCTTGTCTGCTATGCCATTATTATCATGTAGCACAATTACAATTATTAATACCATTAAAGATGTATCCATTAACTTGCCAATGATTTTATTTTCCACTTTCTGTGGAATAGCTCAGGCAATATGCAGAGTAGTAAATGCATTGCTCTTAAAGGCAAAGACCTCTATTAAAGAAGTCTCAGTTCTTTCATTTAATCATGTGTCATCTTCATAAGTTAATTAACTTATTTTAATTGTAGTTTCCTTATCTGTAAAATGAGGATAATAATAACTTACTAAATTCACAGGGTTGCTGTGGGTATTAGAAAAGATGATACAAGAGATGACAAATATGAGGTTATTGATATTTTGCTCTTGGAGCATGGTGGGCCATTTCTTCTAAAACAAAGAAAAGAAAAGGATATTTGTTATGAATGAGTAGAAAATAAGTTGTAAATGTTATCCTGCCTTCTCTTGCCCCCACTATTCACTCACGTTCTATTGAAACCACCTCCAAAGCAGAGAGGACAATGGTGGGGAAAGACTCCAATCCCTCTCTATCCAAGTCCAGTTGCCAATGCCAGAAATATTGACTTAGGTTCTAAAAGTGTTGAATGTGTGAACGATGATATTTTCCAAATGATTGTCAGCCAATTCTTAGATGACTAATTGATGTCAACAGGTATATGCTGATCTAAAATAAGGGAAACAGCTTTAGAGCATAGAGTAACAGTTGACTTTAAAATGAGAATATCCTAAAAATAAGCCTTCTTGAAAAGTCTTACGGATGCATTTTATTTATTCTGGCAGCGATTTTTAGGATCCAGGTGCTGTTGCCTTTGTTGTTGTTTTAAGGTGGGCTCTACAATGAGGGTGAATACTATTTTTATAAAATAGAACTTATCTATATAACTTCTAATAACAAAAACCCAAGTCATTCTATTTCATGTATTATTTAACTTTCAGTTTTTGAGAAGGGAATTTCAAAACTTGGTATCTTAGGGGTAATGCAAATTTCAAATTTAATCTTGTAAAGACATTTCTGTATATTTCTGAAATAATCAACCCTGTTAACATCCACTTAAAACTCAATTATTCAAGAATGTTATAGATGACTAAGGGTCTTTGGGGAAAAATCAACAAGACTTTAAGTGCTCATTAGCTAAAGCTAAATGATAGTGAAACACCTAGAAAAGCACACGTGTTATCTACCCATGTGAATACTAAATTAATTCCCCATACTAACCCAGCTATGATAAAATACTAGCAAAACATTTCCTATGGCATTAAAAAAAGAGACTGAAGATTGAAAACATAAATACTGTTAGGCTATCCTATTTGTCAAAAAAAGAAATATCTACAAATATTTACTGAATGTTAACGAAGTATCAAAGGATCATTTAAAATGTTTAAATTATTGAGAAGTGTTCATTCCAACAGAATGTGCGGCTATCATATTGCATAAGTCATTAATAGTCATGCTCTTAATAAGCAACTGGACAATTTTAATGCAAAGAATAAAAGACAAATACCAATTAATCATCAAAAATATATATTTAGCACCTATCAATTTCAAGAAATGGTGTTGATGCTCTAAGAGGATTTAACAAAACAAGTCAGGCTATTTCCCCACTCTGAACATTCAACCAATTCAGTTTGGGGGGGAATATAAATATACATACACATATACATACATAAATATATATATATGCACATTTATCTTACAGTATAAAGATGTGAAAATAGCGTCTGACATTTATTGGGTCCTCATTATAGAGCAGGCACTGAACCAAGTACTTTACAGGGATCATCTTATTTAATCTTTACAGAAATCTATGAAGGAAAATCTATTATTATTTTAACTTTACAGATAAAAAAACATTTTATGGATTACAGAAGTCAAATATCTAGCTCATAGTCACCCAGCTGGGAACCATAGAGCCAGGATTCAAGTCCAGCTCTGTCAATACCATGCTTTCGGTGTTTTTTAAACTCAATGGAGTGGTTCAAACTGTAGGCTTCAGAAGCCAAGTGCCTTGTTGTGAATTGTGGCTTTCGCCTTTCCTTGCTAGGTGACCTGGGGCAAATGTTTTACCCTCCAATAATAGTCATAGGTTTCAGAGAGTTAGAAGTGAGTTTGGAGAAAAGAGGCACGGCACAGAAGTGGTGACAGGAGGAACGTAAGTATGCCTGAGGGATACTGGCTGCTGTAAAGACAAGATGCTGCATAGCCATGGAAACTAAACCTGGAATCCGAGAGAAAGCAGATTGTGGTGAGCCTTAAACACAAAAGCAAAGGGTTCTCATCTCATTCCGTAAACAATTGGGAGGCATTAGAATTTGACCATAACAGCTCTAATTCGTATGTTCTATATATATTTTTTTATTATTTAGGCCTGAAAATATACTACCTTCAAACTTTCTAGGTCTGTCTTAACAGATTTAAGTACTTTAACACAATACAAGACACTGATGGTCTTACTATTAATTCTACAAAGTATTAATAATAACTTGGAGGATAATTCAGAATGGATGTTAAAATATCTAGTGAATAAAGTAGTTATTTCAAAAACAATAAAGCATGCACAAGCTTTCTTTACATTTCCTGCTTCCCTCAACCATCAGCAAATGAGATGGAAGGAAAATATCAAAAGATGTAAATTGTCAGTATAGTCTTACTGAATTGCTTTCTATTCCAAACTGCTTGTTTTTAAGCTAGCTAATTTGATTAATTGTCAGTAGACATGTGAAGACAATCTTTGGCAGGCAGCTTAGTATCCCCAGAAATATATTTTCCATGTTATCCTATATATAGAAGTTAAGCAAATACATTTTTACCTCTCTCATGAGATCAGCCTTTGAAAAGTAACTCAATGTATGTAGGCTGTGAGAAAATAAACTCTCTATATTCTGATGGTTTCCACATCACTCATCCTTCAGTGGTCTTTTTTTTTAAGCTATTGTAAAATGCTTGTTGTCTCTCTAAATATTGTATGGGATTAATGTAATAATAATAATAACATAATATCTCATATAATCTAATATATGGGATTAAAACTCTGAACTCCACCTAAGATTTGAAGAAAACATGAATACTACTATAACATGATCTTTTAAATATGCAAAGTATTAGACACCATTTGCTAAAAGTCATTTCTGAAAAATAAATAATTTTGTCTCACTCTCCAAGTGGCTCAGGAGGTTTTGATTATTTTTGTTTTGTTTTCTACCACTTCAGTAAAGCTTAATTATAACTGCAAATTCTCAAAACAGTGAGTTGTGGCAGGTATTACGCCTATTACAGATTGACAATGCAATACCCAAAGATGTGTTATGATTTCCACTGTTAGGCAACGTTAGAAAGGCAAGAATCTTGCCTTTCCTTCTTTATGCTCTATCATCTTTCTTCTAAAGTCCTACTACAAAGTTTTAGGGGGAAACTGTCCTAACAATGAATTAACATGAAGTGTCCCACATTTATATTTGGTTTTATAGGGGAGGAAAGTTTCCATAATCAAACCCGCCCTTGGTAGAGATTTTGTGTAAACAAAGCTTTTAACATGTTCATGTACATTTTAGACTCTCCAAGGTGAGGTAATAGTGGAAGCATTTTGTAACTCATTTTATCACAGGATTTTCTTTCACAGGCTACCTGATAGGACTAGTGTTCCAAGGAATGCACTTTGGAAACTGCTGAGGTAGAGCCCTAGAGGACACATCCATTTTCTCTCATGGATATATAGTAGGCTGACCTGAAGAAGACTTGGTTTCCTGAATGGATTATTTTTTGTTAATGTGACCTGTGTAAACCCAAGGAACGATCCCTATCACAGAATGGGATCTTCTGCTTCCAGCTCCTCATTTTTGATACAAAGCCCCAGGTCTGCAGGTCACCTCAGGCCTTTCTCTGACCTGCCTCCTTGCTTGACTGTGTTCTGAAGGAATTCAGGAGCGGAACTGCTGCCATCTGCAGAGACTTTGAATCCAGGCTTGAAGAAGGGACACTGCAGTTGATTCAGAAGAAGGTTCTTCCGAGTGTTATCCCAGAATCTGTCTCCCTGGAGATTATGAGGGCCTCCCAGCTGAGCAAAGGCTGCAGCAGCACTCCCCTGCTGGATCTTCTGGCAGCCATTTTACTTGAGATTCAGTCCCAGAAAAATAAAAAGGGAGGGGATGTCTTACAAACTTTCTTTTTTGAGATAGAGTCTCACACTGTCACGTGGGCTGGAGTGCAATGGCAGGATCTTGGCTCACTGCAACCTCTGCCTCTCAGGTTCAAGCAATTCTCCTGCCTCAGCCTCCTAAGCAGCTGGGATTACAGGTGAGTGCCACCACATCCGGCTAATTTTTCATATTTTTAGTTGAGATTGGGTTTCCCTATGTTGGCCAGGCTGGTCTCGAACTCTTGACCTCGTGATCTGCCCTCCTCGGCCTCCCAAAATGCTGGGATTACAGGAGAGAGCCACCACACCCAGCCACAAACTGTTTCTTTAAAGGGAAGAAAAATCTTGACATCTTAGGTACTTATGAATGAAAAAGGCAATGAGTCATAAAATCTTCTATGTTGCTGCATTTTGCTAACCGGGTTGCTTTACCAATTTGGCTTTCATTTCCCGAATATTAAAATGAACAAATATATATATATATATATATATATATATACTGTTGATTTGCTTCATCTCATGCTGTGAGGATTTAATGAGGTAATAATATCTGTTACAGTTTAAATTTATCCTACAATTTTTTGCCTTCAAGCAAGTCACTTAACTTCTCTAGGCCCATCTGAAAAACATGGTAATAGTGTTTTCCCCGAGCTACTTCTTAAATTGGTAGTGAGGAGTTATGAAGATGGATGTTCTTTAAAAACTAAATATAATTATATGCCTTTCAAGATTTTTTAAAAATCAAAATATGTTTTTTAAAGCCAAAGAAACCCCTTCTTTATAGTGTTTATGGGAATAATTTAAGCCATGTTAGCTAATCTTTGATAGAGGTTAGCTCTGTGTCACTTTCAAATGGGAAATAAAGTTTGTAAGATTAATTTTAATGGACATTTTTGGGTGCAATGTGAGCCTTCATCAACTGTTTAAATGAAATAACAGCATAAATATGAAAATATAATTGTTGTTTCTTTAAGCTCTCATTTCTTGAGAGCTCTCATCTTTTATTCCCATCATTTGAACTTATTTTATTGATATTCATTAGTGAATAAAATTTTGATTTTCAATTCATCATATTTTTTGGTCGTGTTTACAAAATGTTAGTCACTTATTTATTTACTATACTAAATACCGCACCCTCCGAATTGCCAATTTTTACATGGTATTTCTGGCAGTGGTGGGTGTTCCTCTCTCCGAATACATAAAATGTTCCATTCATTTCATGGTTTTCATATTCCTTTGCTGTTCTACCTACTGCTTTAAAATACATTCAAATAAAAGGATGTAAGTTACTTGCAGTGAGTGCACACATGCAACAGCGAGGAGAGCTGAGAACATAATTCACCAATACTCTTGTGTTCAGAGAATGGAGTCTGAAATCGTGGGACTGAAGCTTGTCCCTTAGGGACTTTCTCCAAGTATCCTTGGTGGGCATAAAGTTTCTTGATTCTTTGCATTTTCTGTTATTGAAAGCATTCATCTAAAGCTCTTGTGACAGCGGTGGTATTCAGGGTTGTCATATCTTTATACCTGAGTCACTGTATGCCACAGGTTGTGGAACCCAGCAAAAACACACATCTCTCAGTCGTGCCTGAAAATATTCCTGGCTATGCCTGTCTAATGCCGCTTCCTGGTTCCTCCATTCCTGCTCGTAGCTGGTTCCTTCTGTTCTTTGGTGTTGCTCTATGTTCTGACACTCTGGTGGTGCTGCACCTCAGGCCTCAGACTTGACAGGTACAGGCCCTCCTTTCCTCTCAGTTTTCCCTGAGATGTGGTTTGAACTCCACTGTGACTCTGCTGAGGGTTTGACCCTGACACAATTCCAAATTAGCCAACCGAATTAGATACGCCAAACAGACTTGGTGTGGAGGATGGTGGTAGGTGCGGGAAGGGTGACCTCATGGGTCATGGGCATCAGGTAAAGAGACGTGGATGGCAGCTGTAGCACATTGCCACAAACTTAGTGGTTTATGGTACATATGCTTATTATATGACAGTTCTGGAGATAAGAAGTCTGAAATGGGTCTTATGGGGCTAAAGTCAAGGTGTTGGCACAATTGTATCCTCTTTGGAGGTTCTAAGGGAGTTTTTCCAGCCTCTAGAGGCTGCCTACATTCCTTGGGTCCAGGCTGCATCACAACCCTACTTCTGTCATCACATTTCCTTTTCTGACTCTCCTACCTCCTCTTTCACTTACGGGAACTCCTATGATTACATTGGGCTCACCCAGAGAATCCAGGATCATCTCCCCATCTGAAGAGCCTCAACTTAAAATCTCTGCAAAGTCCCCTTTGCCATGTGAAAGAACACATTTACAGGTTCTAGAACATCACTGGGCAGTGTGGAGCATCATTTGGCCAACACAAAAGGGAAAGAACTAAAAGTGGAGAAAGACAAGTCAGGACCCCAGAACCCAACTGTGATGGTTAATATTAAGTGTCAACTTGATTGGATTGAAGGATGCAAAGTATTGTTCCTGGGTGTGTCTGTGAGGGTGTTGCCAAAGGAGATTAACATTTGAGTCAGTGGACTGGGAAAAGCAGACCCACCCTCAATCTGGGTGGGTACAATCTATTTAACTGCCAGAGTGGCTAGAATAAAAGTGGGCAGAAGAACGTGAAAAGATGAGACTGACTTAGCTTCCCACCCTACATCTTTCTCCAGTGCCAGATGCTTCCTGCCCTAGAACATCGGACTCCAAGTTCCTCAGGTTTGGGACTCGGACTGGCTTCCTTGCTCCTCAGCTTGCAGATGGCCTATTGTGGGACTTTGTGGTCATGTGAGTCAATACTCCTTAATAAACTCCCCTTTATTTATAAATCCACCCTTTGGATGTCCCTCTAGAGAACCCTAACTAATACACCAACCAACCCCACAGAGACAGCAGCACTGACACCATTTCAATGAGTTTCTCCTCCTAGAGGCCTGGCTGCTCCTTTCCCAAACCCTGCCTGCTCTTTTTTCCACTGAATGGAAACTCGTCTGAAGTTCATCACAAAGGAAATGAGCTAATCTCAGTTAATGTACTCTTCAGACAGGGCTATGTGATCACCGTGATCACCGAGGCTTTCTATAGAAGAGGATGTCCCACTTTTATTGACCTCGCCAGTTAGTGAGTTAACTATTGAGAATTTGTGGCCAGATAGAAAGGGAGGGAGACCCCACTGGGAAGATGTTTTACTCATCCTCTCAAGTCACTCTCGGCAAGGAGTTGCCTTAACCCACTTCCCCTTCTGCAGGGATGGCTCTTGAGACAGAACTGTTTTTCCTACTGAGCAGAAAGGTACTCCCAGGCCTTTTCTGGCTACGGTTTCCTCTTATATTCATGAAGAAAACTGTTCATCTTGGTGTCATCTAATGATTTAAGGGTCACCAAAAACGTTAGCCACATTGCTTGAATCAGAATATGGAAAATGAGGCTGTTCCTAGCAACTTTTCACACGCATGAAATGACCCAGCTGTGGAGAGGGACTTATTCTTCCCTAGCAGCCAGCTTCTCTCACATGGCCTCTGGCCACACTGCTCCCTCTACATGCAATGCCGTCTCACCTGGCTGACATTTTCTCATTTTTGCTTTTGTTTTTGTTTAAGATTCATAGGCATCACTGTCTCTGGGAAATCTTCCTTAACTGCCGTGTTCTGAGTGCTTGAATTGGATCTCTGATTCTTATTTCTATCCTGGCATTGACCACATTGCTATTTATGTGGAAGCCTTTCACTAGACTGTGAAGTCCCAAGGCGAATCGTGTGCTTCAGTCATTGTGGGATCCTCAGCGGCACTCAATCATGGTTGCGTGAACAGAAAAAGGAGCTCTCCTAGCACTGGCAAGCCGCAGGGGTAGAAGATCACAGACATGGGGCAATATACATGATAGCACTGAGAACCTGGGAAGAACACCCAGGAGAGGAAGGAGAATTCCAACAGTGACAGGAGGAGGGACACAGACCTGGGAGATGACATCATCCATTTATATGTGCCTTGAAATATTTTAATGAGACACCACTCCTTGCCATGTCCCCTGACCTGCACCAAATGCCTGACACACACAGGAAGACTTCATATGTGTTTACTGATTGACAAATTGCCTAGCTCTGGCTCAATATGTCTCAAGAGGCAAGTCAGGGTTATGTAAAATACATCTAAATGTATTTTATGATGTCAGAGTTATGTAAAATACATCTAAATGTATTTTATGATGATCCTTTTAAAGCATCACATAATCAGAACCTTTTAAAGCATCATGACATATAGAGAGAGGCTCAACACGTACAGTGAGGGGACTCCAGTAGTAGCTGGTGTGCATCAATAATAACAGTACAAACAAGATGAAACTTTCCTCAAGCTTGTCATTGTTAACAGAAGAAACAGAAAAATGTATATACAGTAAAAATAATACAACAATATATATTAGGAGTTGGTCTGCCCTTAAGGATAGTGGAGAACATGCCCAATTGTCTTCCTGGGGTCTAGGTCTCACCACAACAAAACTGGGTCACAGGAAGAAGAGATAACATGGTTTCCATCCTCACATCCATTAACATGTCCCTCATTGGGTAGCTTAAGAGGATGTTTCAATGTAATCATCCCCCTTATCAGAGGGTGGCCTAATCAGAGCAAGGCTTAGAAATTTTGTGCAATGGACATCACAAGCTGTTACGTTTTTGTAGATATCTCTCCTGCAACTACAGGGAAGCCAGCCTAGGGATGAAGCTAATATGCAAAAGAAGCGGAGCCAAAAAAAATCACAAAGAAATAGAACAAGAACTTTATTTGAACTACACCTGAAGCCTCCCTATCTCAGTACTTCTCAGTCCTGTAAACCAACATAGGCTACCTATCTTTTATCCAGCTTGAGTTGAGTTTCTGCTGCTTGCTACAAAACACATTTTGATAGATACTAGAGAAAAATCTATGTCTCCTTCTCATGTGTCCTCTAATTGGCCTCTTGCACAGGAGTGTATAGGGAATCTTTTGGGGGCACCATATCTTGGAAAGTATTAAAATTACAAATGTTCATAAGAAATACAATATATGGAAAAAATAGCAATATTGGCATAGAACACCAGACATGAATGCTACTACAATGCAAGAAGGATTATAAAAACAAAATTCAGGTAAAATTTATGAATCATTCTTCTATAAGAATAGTCTAAGGGTTGAGTGTGACCCTGTCTGGTTGTAGATAAAGAACTCAAAGTGCAGTCATATACTTAGTGGGGAGAACAGGAGCATTTAAGAATCAGTGAAGGCTGAATTGTTCCTCTGATCACTCAGTCAGTGATCATCACTGACAGAGTAAATGTGGAATTTTTACTAAAGAATTACTTTTCATTGAAAGCAAATATGATTCACCAGCATAAATACAGAAAAAGAAACAACAGGTGGTGACTACGACTTAAGACATTAAATTTCCATGAGTCAGTGAAGCCAGATGGCATGGATCTGAAAATTCTGAAAAAATTTAAGATCAAAGCATTTTAGATACTAACAATATCTGCAATTTATCACGTAAAACAACTATCAGAGTTAGGGAATTTGCCAAATATATTCTACGGCACTATTTGGAGAAGCGCAAATTGTTCAGGGAGTTCAATTAATTCAATGAAACCTAACAAATTTATTAAACACCAAGTGCAAACCACTGTTCTAGGCACTGGGTACTCAAAGGTGTTTAAGACAAGGTCATGTCCTCCATAATCTCCTAATTGAGAAGATTGCTTCATTGTCGGCAGCAATTAAACATTCGCAATGTCAAACATGTAATGAATTTACAGAGACAGCAATACTTAATTTTCTTATAAAATTTTTTCATTTGAAGGTGAATTGGTTAAGGATCAGCTGCAGATCACAAAAACCATTCTAGCTAGGTTAACAAGGGTAGATCTGGGGGCTTTAAGATTTGTGGAAGCTCTGGGGGCATAAGCCCTAAGCAGAGTGCCCAAGAACAACTTCCAAAACAACAGTCTAGAGTGAGCCTCCGTGGAAGACACTGCCTTTACCACGATCAGGGGGCTGGAGAAGCAAGAGGCTGCTAGCTCCACAACCACTATGCCAGCTTGTCCACAACCTCTGCCAGCAAAATGAATGCTTCCCATACTGCCTTTCCACACTGTAAAGCTAAACACTGGACATTGGAAACTCTACTACAGCTACTGCAGAAGAAACAAACACCCCTAAAGACAAACTTGCCAGGGGAAACAGCTGAAACAACAGAAGCATGGAATTGGCCACAGGATGTGCACTTCCATCTTCCAAATCTCAGAGAGGCATACATTTGACAAGCAGCTGCAAATGAAGCTGGGAAATGCAGATTTTAGCAGTACTGCATCATAGTGCGGTATCGTACATCCAGGCACGCTGAAAGGGAGTGGAGTGGAGGCTGAGTGAAAATCCATAGTCTCTGTCACCAAAGACTAGATTATTTTCTTTCCTATTCACAATCTAGTACTTCTCTACCCACCCCAAAGCAGCTCCGCTCCTTGCCTCTCTTCCTTATTATCTTCACCATCCACCCAACTGACTACATGGAAGCCTTTGAGTCAGCATCTGCCTTTCCCTGAATTCTATCTCAGATACCACTGCCTTTGTTTAGAGTCTGTTTGCCTTTTAGATAGATTATTACTAAGTTTCTTTACTAGAAATCTAGCAAATTCTTTTCTTTTTTTTTAAATAATTTTAAACTGAAACTATTTTAGCTAGGTTAACAAGAGTATATTTGGGGGCTTCCATGTGCCCTGACTTCCAGAATTGTCTTTCTAAAATCAAAATCTCATCTTGTCACTGCTTTGTATTAATACAAAACCCTCCCCAAGGCTCCCAATTTCCTGCAAAATACCATCTAAGCTTCCTGCCAGGGCAATCAGAATCCTTCCCTCTTAGAAATCAGCCTACCTTAACCTCTCCTCCTTCCAGCACCACATCCCTTTTACCTCTGGGGAGTAACTCTGAACTTCTCATTATTCCTCAGATACAACATACCCATCTATAACTGCTTCCCTACATATGCCTTGGTTTCCACCCTAGATTGTACTTTATCACAGTGAATGAAATTTATTCATTCTTCACAACCCAGAGTGAATGTTAGTTTCCCAAAGAGAGTTCATCTTTCTTTTCCCTTCACTGCTGTAACATATTTCTCAGACCACTATTGGAGTGTGTTTCACACTATATACATTTTTTTCATGCCATGCGTCCTCCACTGAGAGTAACTTTAAGGCACACAGAATCTCATCCAGAGCCACACACCCTTCCCTCTACTAAATCGACCACAGAGGTTGGCACATTAGAACATTTCAATGAATATTTGTTGGATGGCCAGATGAAGAACATAAAAAAGCACTCATAAAGAACATTTTAGGCTGGATGCATTAGCTCATGCCTGTAATCCCAGCACTTTGGGAGGCTGAGGTGGGAGGATCACTGAGCCCAGAAGTTTGAGACCAGCGTAGGCACCATAGAGAGACCCTGTCTCTGCAAACTTTTTTATTAAAAAATTAACAGGGCATGGTGATATAAACCCGCAGTCCTAGAGGTTGAGGTGGGAGGATCGCTTGAGCTCAAGAGTTCAAGCTATGATCACACTATTGCATTCCAGCCTGGGCAACAGAGTGACATCCTGTCTGGGTGGGGAATGGGGAGGGGGACATTTTAAAATAAGAGAGAACTCAAAGACTTAAAAATATAGGAACCTGGCCAGACGCGGTGGCTTACACCTATAATCCCAGCACTTTGGGAGGCCAAGGTGGGGTGGATCACAAGGTCAGGAGGTTGAGACCATCCTGGCTAAACATGGTGAAACCCCGTCTTTATTAAAAATACAAAAAATTAGCTGGGCGTGGTGGCTGGTGCCTGTAGTCCCAGCTACTTGGGAGGCTAAGGCAGGAGAATGGCGTGAACCCGGGAGGCGGAGCTTGCAGTGAGCGGAGATTGCGTCACTGCACTCCAGCCTGGGCGACAGTGCAAGACTCCATCTCAAAAAAAAAATTGTGTATATATATATACATAATATGTATATATATGAACCTATTTGGTAAAATAATTGTTCTTCTTCTCTTATCTAACTCCAAGAGAAAAAAGATGTTAGGGGAATAGGTACAGCATTCTTTTTAAGAGCTGTTCAGTCTCTAAAAAATGTAAACTTGGCAGCTTGACTTGAAACAGTCAAGATGAGCATGCACGTGCTCATTGGCACTCTACCCAGAGTGAGCCAGCAAAATCACAGACTCCCATATAGGGTTTTTCTTAGACTATGTATATATTTCGATTATAGTAGCCGGATGGCTCTAGGGAAAGCTATTGACTATCATGTAAAACCCAGCAGAAAAGAATCTGCTTAATTCCAGAGGTAACCTGCTAAGTCAAAAAACAACTAGCCTCCTTTTTGTCGTATTAATTCAAATAATTGTGAGGAAATTATTAGCTACAAATTCAACAAGGAGGGCCATAGGCTTAGATTTGGTCCCAAAAGGAAAAAAGCAGAGATGTTTGATATATGTCATTCTTATGTTTTAGAGCATAGTTTCCCAAAAGATATGCTAGGGAATACTAGCTAGAGGGTGTGTGGTTGAAAAAGTCTGGTGAGCACACTATATTGTCTTCTCAGAACATCACAAAGATCACTAGCATAGCAAGCCTCTGAGAAATTCTATTGAATGTTGTTTTAAACAGGATTCTGAAACATGTGGCTTCTCTTGTATTCATTTAACCACTATTAACGTCCAGCAGAACTAATGCTCATTACTAATGTAGGAAATGGAGAGAAACAGGAAGGTTTTTTTTTTAACAGAGAGTTAAAATTTGTGGTATTGTTATTGGAATGAAAGGTTTAGACTGAAGTAGCCCTCCAATTATAAAGAAGAAGGAGGAACAAAACAAACCATAGAACGCTTAGAAGGATGATCCCTCCCTGTCGTGGGTTGAATGGTGGCCCCCCAAACGATATGTCCAGGTCCTAATCCCTGGACCCTGTGAATACAACCGTGAATGGTGAAAGTGAATACTACCTTACATGGCAAAAGACATGAGTAAGTTAGAGATCTTAGAGGAGGAGCTTACCCTGGATTATTCAACTGGGCCCTAAATATAATCACATATCCTCACAAGACAGGCACATAGAGAAGATGATGTAAAGACAGAGGCAGAGATTAGAATACTGGGGTAGGCACCAGAAGCTGGAAGAGTCCAGAAAGGGATTCTTTCTTAGAGCCCCTGGAGGGAATGTGCCCTGTCAACATTTTGGTTTCAGACTTCGGGCCTTCAGAACTGTGAGAGAATAAATTTCTGTTGTTTTAAGCCACCAAGTCTGTGGCAATTTGTTCCAGCAGGCTACAGGAAAGTAATACACTCCAGTCAAGCAACTCTCTGACTGAGGCACTAAGCAATGTCTCCCAGCTCCACGACGTTCCCAAAGGTAAGGGATGAGCTCGCCACTTCCACCTCTGGCATCCCAATTTTGTTTAATAACCTGCTATAGTCCTTCTTGAACCTATTTATATATAATAGCCCATATAATACCTTGAGGCAATGAGTTTCATAAATTTACTACCCACTGTGAATAGCATCTTGGTGTATGGGCTTTTTTATGGCGCAGTGCATTTTCATGATGAATCCATTTGTCCCTTTTTTCAACTTTTGCTTAATGCTTCTATCATTAGCTTAAATAAATGTGGGAGACAATTGAACTCCACTAAATAGGACAAAGGTCAGAGAGGAGAGCTTGAAGCAGTTAGACCATATTCATGAGCCACATAAAAGGCAGCTCTTTCTGAAGTTGAAGGCTTTTGTGGAAAGGGCCCTGTTTTAGAGTGCTGAGATTCAAACTGGACGACATGTCGGAGGATGACCTCGCAGACAAATATTCATCTTGGGAGCATTTCAAGAAAAGATGACCCAGAGACAAAAATCAGAGTCATAGAAATTACACTCAGCACAGGGATCCACTTCCGTGGTATAAAAAAAAACATTTTCTTTTGGTTTTTAAGAGTAAAATGACCATATCCTTAGATTAACATTATTGCCTAAACCCTGATGAGATTGGTAGAGGAACGGTCTTAAAGACGATACCCATAAATATGTGTGATGGCTCGTTTTGACATGTGTGTTCTACCTGCCACCAAAAGAGTCCAATTTATAAAGAGAAAAAATTAATTTAATGAAAGAATTGAAATTCAGAGTCAACATGTTTAGGTGCCAAATAGATATTATAAAGTAAAGCATATAAAACTTTGGTTACTCAGTATTAGTTAAACTTTACTTAAGAATCTCGGACATTTATCCATAAACTTTAATGTGTATGAAAATCTAGGCAGTAAGTTATAAGTGGAGGTACCTTGGTACCCCCAGTTTTTCTGATTCAGTATGTGCAGAGAAAGTATGGGTGATGAGGAGGGTGATATGTATTGAGAAAAGTTTTAAGTTGTGTGTACATGTGTGTATTAAATTCTCAGTGTAGTGGCCAGTTCCCTCCTACCCTCCTACCCTCCTTCCCTCCTATACATGCTACAGTGTGAATTGGGGTTAAGAAGGGAAAAAAGAATACATAGAATGAGAGAGAGAGAGAAAGAGAGAGAGAGGGAGAAATTCAAATCTCTGGTACCAATAGATAGAGTTGTTAAAAGTATTAAATACATTCATGTGTTCAACCTATCATCTTAATCATTTTAAAAACAATTATATTACAAATTCAAATGCATCTCTTTTACAAATCTTTATACTCTTGAAAGAGATTTACAGACTCAAAACAAGGTAATGTTAACATTTAGTGAGGACTTGCTGTGTGCCAACACTCTCCTGAGTGCTTAATGCACAGTAACACATTTAATTTTCACAATGCTGTGAGGCAGATGCCATGTTTATCCCTCTTTTATAGATGAAGAAACAGAGGCAAGATTTTGATCAAGTCCCCAAGGTCGCACTGCTAGTAAGCTGCAGAACAGGTATCTGAACTCAAGCAGCCTATCCTGGAAACTTAATCATCAACCATATCGCATTTTTTAAACATTTGCTTTCCATCACTTCATTTATTGAATTTTAAACCTTGGCATAGGATTTTGCCATTAAAAGAATTCTACATAGCTATTTTATTTTTCTGTATTATTATAAGCCACATTCTAGATGGATGAACTTGGAATTAGGATATTGATTCTCTCCTTTTTGACCTGCCAAGGTTGGATCACTAAATAGCACTGTTTTGAAACTCTAGAAGAGGACGGTTGTCACATTTTCTACAATAGAGCCCTCCAGGCCAAAGACACCCTCATTCCATGGCCAGGGTACATTCTGGAGTGCTGCAATTTCATTTTTCCAGGTTATTTTAATAATTCCCTACAAAACAGAGCACCAAGAAATCTCTTCTCACACGTAAAACAGCATGAGCTTCAAACTGCATGGTTATAAATATCTTTAAGACCACCCATTCTTTTCATTAGCAAGAAGGGATAATATCTCTATTACGGCTGCAGGAACACACCCACGTTATGCTACCTTTCACAGAGTTACTGACATAACTCCTGGAAATTTTTTTTTTTTTTTTTTTTTCTGATTTCCCCCTCACTTTTAAACTTATATCACCTTCCTAAAGTCTTTCTTTTCACACTGGCCTAGTGCAAAAAAGGGATCTCATTTTAACGATAATAAAAATACTGCCCTTCACCAAGGCAAAACTGATGCATGTTGATTATGACGCACCTGTCCCCTTTTGGATCTTTCTGTTTTATCTTCTCTAGGATCATTCTCTATTTTAAAGCTGCTGTTGGGCCTCTTTCTCTCTTTGCTCCTTATCAGAATTTGTAATACAGATTCCACAAGTATCACACTACTCGAAAAATAGCTATCTAACTTCTTTTGGGATGAGGACTCCACATCTTCAGGAGGCATCTAATACTTCCCAAAATGAGGGCACTGACTGCTTCTTGGTGGTACCAAGTCTCAACTAAGAAAAACAGCGGGTCATCCAATGCCTCCAGTAAACAGATGGCTCCCTTTCTATATGGAAGAGTATCCAGGTGGGAATAAGAACAGCTTTGATGTCCTCAAAGCCTTTATGATTTAATCAGGAGGGAAAGTCATTCAGAGGAAATATGTTACAGAGCCAACTACATGTCAGAAGATAAAGTCCTACCCCCTTAGTCTTCATACAAGCCCTTCGGGCTATAAGTCTCCAGGGCCTCTGAATCCTCCTCTAACCACTCCAAATCCGAGTCCTGCATTCTGGCCACGCTGGGTGAAGAGCCCTTACCTAACCTAACGTTTAAAGACCTTTCTTGCTCCTACACCTTTGTTTTGGTACTTCCCTGCACCTGGAAGGCCACTTCCTCTCTCCTTGTCATCTGGCAAGCTCCTTCTTCCCACTTCAAATTCAGCTGTCACTTCCTCTCATAAGTCACCCTTATTTACCCGTGCAGTTCCACACGTTTGAACATTTATCACATTGCTCTCATGACATCCACATCCTTTCTTCCACCAGGCTGTGAGAAACCACGGGACAGGGAGAGACTATGCTCTTATTGTCTCCATCACTTAGCTGTGGAATCTGATATTTACTAGGTGTTTAGTAAAGGTTAGGGGCTTGAGTAGCCAGAAGCACAGTAGAGTAATTATGTATAATGTTCCAAATCTGGGTTCACATCCCAGCCCTGGTAATTCCTATGTGGGTGACCTTAATAAACTTACTTAACTTCCTTAAGTTTCAGTTTCTCTTCTATAAAATAAATATAATAATATCTACCTCAGAAGATTGTTGCTATGATAAAAAATAATATGGGAAGGAAAGGAATGCACTAAGACTTGGAAAATGGTAGTTATTTATATTGTCCTATTGTTAAAGAACAGCTTAAAGATAATAGGGTAAAATTTCATATATCTATGTTGAGGACATAATGAATAGAAAGGGGATGAGTCAGAGGTAGGTAAACCACAGCAGAATTTCTGGAGGAAGGCAATTTTAAAATTTAAAAATTGTAATGCAAATGCAACTCATAGCAGAGGCAAAAAATATACAAAGCAGAAATAATGACACCAGGAGTAGACAAATAACACTGAAGCACATTGAAAGAGGTGTCAAAATAATGGGATGTTGAGAGAGAATGGTGGGAGATGTTGAGCAGAGTCACTAGGATGGGACATGGACCCCTGGGGAAGCTCTCAAGTCATAGAATGAGGTGAGTGTTGAAGATTTTTCATGCAGTTATATGTAGGATCTTTTGAAGCAGGAAGAGATTTGAAGGCAGGGAGAACAAATAAGAAAGACTGCAGTAATCCCGGGAACTCCATGTAGATAACTGTAAGGCTGTCCCTTACAAATGCTAATGTATTCATGCTAAATGAGTCCACTTTGGAATGTGAGGAGGCGGGAGGCAGAGGGAAGTGTTTATTAACCCTTGTTGACGAAAGCCACTCACTTATTGACTCTGAAGTTGAAACAACCTGAAAAACAGCTTTACTTGAGAATGTCCAGAAGTGAGTTAATGGCCAATCCCAAAGGGGAGAAGAGTAAGCACTTTTCAAGCATGTGCTGATCAAGACTTCTGCATATCTGAGCTCCTGCACTTCAAAGAGGACTTCCTGCTGGGTTTGCTTACTGCTTTAACTAAGTCCTTGAATTTAAGGACAGGAGATATTCTTGTAAGTGGAGAATTTTGAAGAGTCAGATGTTGACCAATAGAGTTGCTCCTGTTGGAAAATGATGCAGCTGGAGTGTTATTAATTGATCAAACTACTCCCCCACCTGGACTCCCAAGTGACTTTTCCCTGGTAGTTGTAAATTGGCAGGTATCAGAATTCAATTGTGAAGTGCCTTACCGCTATACTGAAAGATTGGGATGCAAAGTCAAAAGTCCCTTCACCAAGAGGTCAGGTCACTAAGGTTAGAGTGCCCAGAACTGCGTAATAAGTGTCAGAATACTGCCAGTAAGACTGCAAGGCAGAGTGTGGAATTGGAAGAACCCACGGTGAAGTATAGCAAGATGATAAATAGGCTTATCTTCCAGGGTTAAAGAAACAGCGCCATGGAATCTGGTGAACCCGAATTGTGTTTGGAAACACAATTTTAAATTCAGTAGTCTTAGTAAGAATTGGATATATTTCAGAGCAAGAAAAGTGTACTTTTCTCCATCTAAGTACTAACGTGTTAATTGTATTGTTTGTTGCATATAGTCATGACCTAACCCACCAGTGCCATTTTCCGCATATTGTGCTTAGCAGTGATTATATTTGTTAGAAATTGGATCTGAAAAGTGATGACATTAGGATCCAAGTGCCAACAATTTCCTAGCATTGTGTTTCAAATATTTGCAGAGACCAAAATGAGGAATTAATTACCTTACAATATTATCTTTAAATATTCATAAAATTTATTTAAATAAGTTTTGTCTTAAGTTTCTTCTACCTTTCTTTCAGAATTATTTGGAGAAAAAATATTTTAATGTTAAACATATTTGATTTTATTTCATATTTATATTTTGCAAGTTGCAGTAGCATTAGCATATCAATAGATTTCACAAAGACAGTTTAGAATCACTCATTGATGAAATAACCAAATGGAAGTTCACAATAAAAAGTATTACACAAATACCACATTTTTCTTTTAAAATA
This sequence comes from Pongo abelii, assembly GCF_028885655.2. Lineage (NCBI taxonomy): Eukaryota > Metazoa > Chordata > Mammalia > Primates > Hominidae > Pongo > Pongo abelii. The sequence continues at coordinate 25,021,725 of NC_072007.2, read as the reverse complement.
CACTGAGTCAAAGGGAGCTATTATTATGAAAACCTTACATTTTAGGATGGTTTTTAGTTTTTTTAATATATATTACCCCATTTGATGCCCACTAGATACAATATATAAATAATGAAGTTGTGTGAAATGTTTTTGTTATTAAATGGCACTTGGCCAAATTAAAGACAATGAACTGTATTTCCATTTTTGGCATGTGATTTCAGTTAATTCTAATAAGATTATATATTTCATTCCATGTGCACTGTATAAAAAATGAATTCATATGAGCTAATGTTATTAAAGGGTTTTGTTTGGCTCCTCCTGTCTCTGGAATGTACCAGGCAGCATGCAGAATATTGCAAGTTTGCATAAACAGAATGGCAGTATAACAGTCGAGATGTAGTTCTGTTGTGTCTTTTCAAGATATACCACAGCAGGACTAATGCCAATATATCTCAGCTTGAGCAAGATCCAATTTTCTCCTCTAAAATAAAAAATCACTCCCAAGATTTAGACTTTCATTTTATAAAATTATTCCCTTAAAAATACACAAGATATGCCAAGACTGTAAAAAAACAAAGACAAAAGCAAAAATGTGTATCTCCAGACACAATTTTTGCCCTATCAGGAAATGATATTTCATTAATTGCTGCTTCACTGTACATTCTAATGTGTATGTGACTTTAAGGGTAATATATTGAGTACTGAGAGTTGCATGAGATGATTAACTTGATATTTTCACCACAAGGAGAAAAGCCTTCATTTGTAAGGACAAATTAATACCTGATCAGATAGACCTAAAGCTGATGTTTCTAATTTAACAATCTCTTCTCCAAATGACTTGGAAGAGTCCTAAAACCTGGACTGTTATCCTAAGAAACATGTTTAAAATACTTGCCTTTAGTCAGACTCTGAAGTTTTTTTGGAGTAAAACCAGACATTTGATATGTCCCTTTGTTTTGTTTCAAAAGCTCCTGGGGTCAGATGTCACCAGTCATAATGCTTAATTCACTTGGGATACTATGCTACCAAGACATTCATCATGATTATACTGCTTAGCTCAAATTAGTCAAAAGATTTAAAATCTTATCATTTTGCTGGAAGTTTATGAATTTTTTTTTCAGTTTTAAAGAAAAGAGTCTAACTCAACTGTACCAATACATTAAATATTCCCCTAAACCCATATTTAATCTTGTATACATTCAAATTATTTCATCTTCCTAAAATAAATTCCCAACTCTTCACCTAAGCAAATCTTAACAACCTGTAAAATCCCCATTCCTTTTGGAAATCTAACCTAACTACTCACTTCTATTTAAAATATTGCATGTGGCTGGGCATGGTGGCTCACGCCTGTAATCCCAGCACTTTGGGAGGCTGAGACAGGAGGTTTGCTTCAGCCCTGGGGTTAAAGTTTGGGCAACGTTGCAAGAACTCTTGACTCTACCATATACATATACATATATATGTGTGTGTGTGTATGTGTGTATATATATATTTATATACGTTAGCCCAGTGCAGTGGCACATGCCCATAATTCCAGCTACTTGAGAAGGCTGAGGCAGGAGGATTGTTTGAGCCCAGGAGGTTGAAGCTGCAGGGAGCCATGATTGCAACAGAGTGAGGCCCTGTCTCAAATGTATATATATATATATATAAAATATGTGTGTGTGTGTGTGTTTGTGTGTGTATATATATGTGTGTGTGTGTGTATATATGTGTGTATATATGTGTGTGTATATATATGTGTATATATGTGTGTGTATATATATGTGTGTGTATATATATATGTGTGTGTGTGTATATATATATATAGTATCTCCACTTCTTTGTATCTCCACTTTCTAAGGACTTAAGAAAAATAAAATCATAGCCTTTCCAATGCAATATAATAGCTCAGACCCTCTCTTACTGCCATTAACCCATTATGAAAACTAGAGTGGGACATAGTTATAAATATGTTGCATGTATCTTATACTACACTGTATTAGGCCATTATTGCTTTGCATTTATATAAATAAATTCGTGAGGCTGGGTAATTTATAAAGAAAAGAGGTTTAATTGGCTCATGGTTCTGCAGGCTTTACAGGAAACTTGGGGCTAGCATCTGCTCGGCTTCTGGGGAGGCATCAGGAAGCTTATAATCATGCTGAAAGACAAAGCAGGAGTAGGCACGTCACATGGCCAAAGTAGAAGCAAGAGATGGGAGGGGTGCCACCTTGAAATGACCAGATCTCCTGTGAACTCACGCAGAAAGCTCACGTATCACCAAGGGGGTGGCCTAGGTCATTAATGAGGGATCCACCCCCATGATCCAAACACCTCCTACCAGGCGCCACCTCCAACACTGGGGATTGTATTTCAACAAGAGGTTCGGGCAGGGACAAATATCCAAACTACATCATATACTAATTATATTTCACTAGTTCATGTATATTTCAGATGTGTTAGTCACATTTCCCCAACTGGATCTTAAGCTCATTACAGAGAATAAGGAAAAAAAAACAATATTAACTGACGTGTTGTAAGCAATAGAATATGTTAGAGACTTTATATACACTATCCTAAGCAATCATTTAGTATTGAAGATCAAAATCTTACACATCTTGTATGACCTCCAAAATGCAGGGTACAGTTGATGTTCAACAGATGCTTGCTCATTTGAAAAAACAGTGTTTAAAGTCATTTTCTTCCATAGGTGTTATTATTGCTAGTTAATTCTGTTAGCCATTAGTAAAGCTCTTTCCTTCTAAGATTAGCCAATTTTCACATTCATGAAAATTTTAGTCTCATTTTTATAAATGCCAATAATTCAGAGAAAGTATCTTGAAGTAACAGAATAATTTTAATTAATATGTTTTGTAAAGTCTTTCACTCTTCTATCTATTATTTCTGGGACTTAACATGGAAGGATAAGGTTACAGTAAATTCTCAGTCCAATTATTAAGTTATGGACTCTGGACTAAAAATGCTGGGCTCAGATTCTCGCTCTACCAATTTGAGCATGTTATTTAAACTTCGGCACTATCTCTGCTCACTGCAACCTTCGCCTCTTGGGTTCAAGCGATTCTCCTGCCTCAGGCTCCTGAGTGGCTGGGATTACAATTGCCCGCCACCACGCCTGGCTAATTTTTGTACTTTTAGTGGAGATGGTTTTTCGCCATGTTGGCCAGGCTGGTCTCGAGCTCCTGAACTCAGGTGATCCGGCCTACTTGGCCTCCCAAAGTGCTGGGATTACAGCCATGAGCCACGGCACCTGGCCATTATTTAAACTTTCTAAAGCCCAGTTCCCTTATCTATAAAATGGAGATATATATACCTCAGAGCTATGTGTGAGGATTAAATAAGATATGTTTAAAAAATATCCGGCCCTTAATAAGCACTCAGTAAATGTATTAGCTGTTATTTTATGATTACTTCATTTATAATTTGGTCTTCTTTGTATCTCCACTTTCTAAGAACTTAAGAAAAAGAAAATCATAGCCTTTCCAATGCAATGCAATCTGATGGATAGCTTAGACTCTCTCTTTATTGCCATTAACCCGATATAAAAACTAGAGTGGGACATAGTTTATCAGACCAAAGACCACACTTATGTATGCCAACTTTTTCCATACTTCACCTTGTCCCCCTTCTCTAGGGTCACCCTTTCTCACACTTGGTGCTCCATGGTCCAATGGCTCATGTGTGAATGGTCCCAGCCATCCTCCTCACTTTTATTGCTAAAGAGGATCCTGCCAGTGTTACCCTAGTTTCTTCCCATCCCCTACTATCTGATGGGAATCCTCCTTTACCAGATAGGTTCTTCTGAACCTCTGTCGTGCAAGTTCAGTAGGAAAATGGTAGGAAGTGGGGAAAAATAGAGTTCAGACTGGGTCAGAGGAAGGAGCTCTAAGGGAGTTTTGGAAATAAGAAGCATGGATACAATTGCTTTGTGCAAAACAAGAGCAGAAACGCAATTAAAAGGTAATGAATGCTGTGGGTCTGAGTTCTCTTTGTGGTGTTCTAAAAACAGAGAAAGAGTAAAGCATTCTTATTATTTTGAAATAGGTTTTTAGTTTCTGAGTTTTCTTTAACTATGGTACATTCTGAGACTAGACACGTCGCTCATGGAGTTGTAACTATCACCCAAGTAAAGCACATGACTAAAATTTATTAAGAATACAAAAATTAACTGGGTGTGGTGGCAGGCACCTGCAGTCCCAGCTACTTGGGAGGCTGAGGCGGAAGAATCGCTTGAGCCCGGGAGGCAGAGGTTGTGGTGAGCTGAGATCGCACCACTGTACTCCAGCCTGGGAGGGTGAGACCTTGTCTCAAAAAAAAAAAAAAAAAAAAAAAGAAGGAAATTTGGGGATACAAACAGTTGTAGTCATAAAATAGGTTGCTGAAATTGGCTAAATAACTTTAAGCCCTGGGCTCCATCAAGCAATGATCAATAAGTCCATTCAACCAGCTGTAAGTAGCTGCATTCAATAAGTCATATTACTTTTTAGTACTTTTTATTTTTCTGAAAAAATCAAAAATACTTAAGATTTATTTCCTTACTTCATATTGTAGCCCACATGTTTTTGCTTCTGTCTTCAGGATGGTCTGTAAATCCATAGGCACTTTTGGGAAAGTAGTATTTTTCCACAGCAATCATTATTAGCCTTTTGAGTCTTGAGAGAAGGAATGATCCCTAAGAAACAAACAGAGGGTATAGATGTTTTATTATCTTAAGAGAATTCTAAACTGCTCTTCTTCCCTTTTTCCTTCCAGTGCTTTCTCCACCAGTCATCAAATTATCTTCCTAAATGCATATTTGATTGTTGTGCCTGTGTTGAAAACCTCTGTTTTCCAAGTCTTTGCTATTGTGAATAGTGCCTCAATAAAAGTTAAAGGTTGCAGCACACCAACATGGGACATGTATACATATGTAACCAAAGCTGCACGTTGTGCACATGTACCCTAGAACCTAAAGTATAATAAAAAAATTAATTAAAAATACCTCTGTTTTCCTCTTAATACCTGTAGAATAAAATCCTATTTCCAGAGATGGCCCTTCCCATCTGAGCCCTATCAAGGCTGCCCCAGAATATGTAATCTTGACATACTGAGTATTTTAACCCAAAATAATCTGAGAAAACTGCAGAAGCAGGAAGGCTTCTCTGTGATGTTTTTATACCTTTCTCCCCTAAAACAAGCCACAAAATCTAGAAAGAATTTTCTGACCTTCCTCTAAAGCCATCATGAGACTCTCATGTGAGAGGTGCCCATCCTATTCCCTGAGGAAAGGAATGTTCTCATCTCTGAAGACACAGGGACACAAAGAAGGATCTGAACAAACAGACTTTGCTAAGTTCTCCCCAGCATATTACCATCACATCATACCCTGATTTGTCCCATCATACTTCTCCACAACAATTCACTTCTTCACCAAACCTTGCAAAATATACAACTCTAAATGTTTCTCTGGGTCTTCACTTTCTTATGAAGGCTCCTATTTCACAGAAACCTTATACTAAATAAATTTGAATATTTTTCTTCTGTTAATCTGTCTATATTAGTTTGTTTTCACACTGCTGTAAAGAATATTATCTGAGACTGGGTAATTATAGAGGAAAGAGGTTTAATTGACTTACACATCCACAGACTTAACAGGAAGCAAGGCTAGGAGGCCTCAGGAAACTTACAGTCTTTTAGGAAGGTGAAGGGGAAGCAAGTATTTCTTACATGGCAGCAGGCAAGAGAGAAGAAGGCAGGGGAAACTGCCATTTATAAAACCATCAGATCTCATGATAACTCACTATTATGGGAACAGCATGGGGGAAACGGCCCCCATGATCCAGTCATTTCCCTCTCTCAACACATGCGGATTACAATTCCAGATGAGATTTGGATGGGGACACAGAGCAAAACCATATCACTGTCTTTATCAGTTAATTTTCACACAATACCAGAGTCTGCGTGAGGGTTAAGGAAAATCTTCCTCCTCTGAAGCCCCAACCTGCTTCTTCAACCACTCCTTTCTAACACTGCCTGTAGTGGGCTGTGCAAAGCTCTTCCTACTGCCTGAAGACACTTTATCCATTGCCTTCACAACCAAGTAGCTGCTTCTTCTCTGTGTTCCTATGAATTTATGTTACTGTAAAACAGATGCTCTTGTATATGCTGTTTGCTCTTTCTAGAACATTTTTCCCTGCAAAAACCTATACCACTAACTAAATGCTGCATAACCCAGTTCAAATGCTGCCTCTTAGTTGTGTGTTTGTTTGTTTGTTTGTTTTTTGACTTCTCCAGGCAGTATTAGTGAATTAGTGAATTAACAGAAAGCATGGCTAGAAGGCCTCAGGAAACTTACAATCATGGCAGAAGTTGAAGGGGAAGCAAGCACGTCATACATGGCAGCAGGCAAAAGAGAAGACGGCAGGGGAAACTGCCATTTACAAAACCATTAGATCTCATGATAACTCACTATCAAGAGAACAGCATGGGGGAAACTTCCCCCATGATCCAATCATTTCCCTCCACATAAAAATATATGTATATATGTCTATACCTTTTTATTACCACCTTTAACTGTGACAAAAACTGAGGATAAAATCCTTATTAGCCTTATTTTACATATAATAAGTTGAGGGCCATAGAACCTAAAGGACTTGCTTAAAGGCAGAACTGGCAAATTTGACATCATTGCCCTCACAGCCAAGCAGCTATTCCTCCTCTGTGCTCCTATAAATTTCTGATCTTCTCTACATTGCAGTCTTTAGCAAGTAGTATTGAAAATATTTGTCTGTATCTACCTCCTCTGTAGTTCTAGCTGTAGGTCTAACTAAAACCTCCATAGCCCCAGAACTAGATATGGGTCTTGGTATTCAAATATTTATTGAACAAATGAAGCAATCAATCAATGAAAAACTTACCACTTTAAGAAGGAAAGAGAACATGAGCTAACATTTAATGAGCACTTACACTATTTTTTAACTTTTATTTTAGGATCACAGGTACACGTGCAGGTTTGTTATGTAGGTGAATTGTGTGTCATGGGGGTTTGGTGTATAGAATATTTTGCCACCCAGGTAATCAGCATAGTACTCAACAGGGAGTTTTTCAGTCCTCACCCTCTTCTCTCCTCCACCCTCAAGTAGACCCCTGGTGTCTGTTGTTCCCTTCTTTGTGCCCATATGTACTCAATGTCTAGGTGCCTGTAAGTAAGAATATGTGGTATTCGGTTTTCTGTTCTTGTGTTAGTTCGCTAAGGATAATGCCCTCTAGCTCCATATACGTTGCTGCAAAGAACATGTTCTCATTCTTTTTATGGCTGCATAGTATTCCATGGTGTATATGTACCACATTTTCTACATCCAGTCTACCATTGATGGGCATGTAGGTTGATTCCATGTCTTTGCTACTATGTACAGTAATGAGCACTTACACATTTACCAGATATTGTGCTACATTCTACAAAGCTCATTCAGCATTATTCAATGAGATTTTTCAAAACTGCCTAAGATTACATAAAATATACCATAAATTTATGAGGCTTTAACCAAATACAGTACATCTAAATATTCAGGAACTGGATACTCGCTGAAGACTCAATATGCAAATTGTTGAAGATGTATTTCTTATGTATCAATAAAGAAAAAAATCACTGGAGGCCAACCTAGAATTGCAGTCAATTTGTTCTCTTTACACAGATGTAAAGCCAGCAGTCTCTGAATTTCTGTATTCATGCACTTGGAGAGTAACAATCTCCCTGTTCTGCTGTGTGCTCTGTTTTAATTTAGGCTCTTTTGGTTTCAAGTAGCAGAACAGCTCAACTCAGCTTAAGCAAAAGAAAGATTTTATTATAAGAATTCAGGTGAACCTCACAAATCCAATGCCTCTAAAGAAACAGGAATCAGTAATAAAAGCTGTTAGGAACCCAGAGCAGGCTTGCAGTCTCTCTCTTTCTCCCCCTCCCCTCCACCCCTATGATTTCTTGTCTCTTTGTTTCTCTTCTCCTGTTTCTGTCATTCTTCGTTGTCATTTCTCTGTCTTTTTCCAAATAATGGATGATGGGTGGCTTGTCCAGCATCCACAGACATTTTACATGTTGCTCATCTCCAGCCATTTTTAGAAACTAAATGACTCTGAGTATCGGTTCTTTGAGAGAGAATTTGACTGACTCAGAGTGGTCAAGTGTCCATCTTGGACCAATCAATAGCAGTTAAAGTGGCAAAGGTCTCGCAACAAAATAAATAAATAAAGGAATAAATGGAGATATTCAGGGGTGAATTTCTCATAAAAAGGAGGTGAGTGTCAACTGAGCCGATACTTAAATAATTTTATATTCCATACATGTTCTTTTCCAAAATTGTTCTTGTATAAAAACCGTATTTAAAAAATTTATATGTTACCATTTTATTAGGTATTTAAAATATGCAATATTGAGCAGAGTCCATTTCTGAATGAGTTTGTAGTAGATTCAATCCTGAAAACTTAGACCACTATTTTCCAGCGACTATAAAATCATTAGGGATGATTGAATCAACACTTTATTTGGTCATTATGTAATTTTCTCCACTTTCTCAGGTAGATTGACATTTTCAGTTCAATGTAACTAGAACTACAGAAAATCTGCCGAAGAAATGTCTTTTCTTAATATATTATAATCATGTTTGTGTCATAACAGGGTGGCTAAATGAAAGGGACATACTCAAATCACTACAGGACCAGATTACCAAATTGAATAGTTTTGGTGTGTTCACAGAATAACAGATTAAACCATGTAACCTCAAGAGAGGCAGCTCCAATACACAGAAATGTCACGTAGGAAGAGCCTCTGATCTAAGGACGTAGCTTCTTACCCCATGCATGAAGGGGTAGGACAGAAATCATTCACCCAAATTTTTTCTTAGTTTTTCCTAGTTCAAAATAATCCTCCAGCCTTTAACAGCAGAAATAATCATTACATTGAACCTTGTTGTTGTTGGGGTTTTTTATTTTATTATTTTTGAATCTTGTTTTTAATATAAATAAATTAGTAAAAATGAAATTATTCTCAGATTGTCATATCCAGTTTTCTTAAAAAAAAACAACCCCTTGAAAGTAGCTCACCAAAAACTTCGACTACTAGGCAATAAACTGAATGCACACATCCATCTCTTCCTCCTGTCCTGCCACTGAAGTGACAGTAAGCATGTTTACAAGCGAATAAATTATAACAGCATTGTAAAAGGAGGTAATAGGCAGGGGCACAAGAAGAAAAAGTAAAAAGATGGGATGACATGAAGTGTATGTTCAGGGTGGAGGAAGCCATAGCCCTAACAGAATATTCATTGAAAGATGCAGCAATTCAGGCCGGGCGCGGTGGCTCACGCCTGTAATCCCAGCACTTTGGGAGGCTGAGGCGGGCGGATCACGAGGTCAGGAGATCGAGACCATCCTGGCTAACACGGTGAAACCCCGTCTCTACTAAAAATACAAAAAATTAGCCGGGCGAGGTGGCGGGCTCCTGTAGTCCCAGCTACTCGGGAGGCTGAGGCAGGAGAATGGCGTGAACCCCGGGGGGCGGAGCCTGCAGTGAGCCGAGATCGCGCCACCGCACTCCAGCCTGGGCGACAGCGAGACTCCGTCTCAAAAAAAAAAAAAAAAAAAAAAAAAAAAAGAAAGATGCAGCAATTCAGAGAGGACCCCTTCTGCTGGTGAAGATCTGTAGAAACTCGAACCTAAGAACCAGCAGATTAGAGAACAGGAATGGGCTATAAAACTGTGTCAGTCAGGATTTAATCAGGAAGACAAAAGTCTTTATAGATATTCCAAACTGAAATAAATCACTACAAAGCATTTGTTATCCTAAAGATGTAAGCAACTGGCTACTGCCAATAGCTGAAGATGGTGATTCAATGCAGAGGTTACCAATAGCAGTAAGGTTCTACCACTCCTGGGACTAGAGGGACCAAAGGACAAGGTAGGGTTACCAGGTCCTGAAGCTATAGTGCAATCGCCTGACGGGTTCATCTTGCCTGCTGCCCAGAAAAGTTAATGTACTGAGAAAGCAGGTGTTTTCAGCAAATAAAGAGTTAAATAATTACAGAGCTGGCCAAGTAGAAGTACTGGAGTTAATTCTCAACTCCATCTCAATGAGAACTCAGAGGCTAGAGCAGGGATGTTCAATCTTTTGGCTCCCCGAGCTGCACTGGAAGAAGAATTGTTTTGGGCCACACATAAAATACATTAACACTAACCATAGCTGGTGGGCTTCAAAAAAAAAGTTGTAAAAAGAATCTCAGAATGTTTTTAAGAAAGTTTATGAATTTGTGTTGGGCTGCATTCAAAGCCGTCTGGGGCCACGTGTGGTCTGGCTGGACAAGCTTGAGCTAGAGTTTTACAGATAAAAAGAGATGAAGAAGGCCTGCCTGTTTATGGTGTGCCTCTCTTGCACATCATAAAGTATATCTGCTCTTCTTTATACACACAATTTTCTAGCACAGAAAACCTATCCTTGCTACTTATATTCATTAATTGAGTCTCATTCATAATATTAAGTGGACAACCAACCACACTCACTTGAGAAAAATCAGAGGGTCAGGGTCAAAAAAGAACCAAAATAAACAAACAGAACAAATGATCCCAGAGAAAATAAATAATTCACTAACCAGAATTATAATTAGTCTTTTCAGAAAGATTCAGGAGCATGTTGCCCACAAAACATACCCACACTCAAAGAGAGACTACTATGGAAATAGGGCAATTCGAAAATGAGAGCTTTTGGAAATTAAATATGTAACTGGCAAATTTCTTAAAATTAACTAAAGTACTTGATATAAGTCAAGAAATTTTAATTTAGAATGTAGAATCAAAGCCCCCAAGATTAAAATATATTACATATATATGTGTGAAAGAAGAATGAACAAACATGGAGACTCAAATCAGGAGGCCCAATATCCCTAACTAAGAGGAATTTCTGAAAAAGAGAAGAGAACAAAATAGAGGGAAGAAAAATTAAGCAAAAGAAAATGGAGGTAGCAGAGAAGAAAGAGGACCAAATTCTCCAGAGCCAAAGAAATGTCCAGATGCTAACTGGAGTACAGGATGAAAGATCCATGTCTAGGCATTAAGAAGAACTAGACACATCCTGCCAGACATGGTCGCTCGTGCCTATAATCCCAGCACTTTGGGAGACTGAGGCTGGCAGATAGCTTGAGAAAAGGAGTTCGAGACCAGCCTGGGCAACATGGAAAAACCCATCTCTACAAAAAACACATAAAAAAGTAGCCAGGCGTGGTGGTGCACACCTGTAGTCCCAGCTGCTTGGGAGGCTGAGGTGGGAGGATCACTTGAGCTCAGGAGGTCAAGGCTGCAGTGAGCTGAGATTGCACCACTGCACTCAAATCAGGTTGACAAAGTGAGACCCTGTCTCAAAAAAATTAAAAAATAATAAAAAAAATTAAAAACAGAACTAGAACTAGACACATCCTTTTGAGTTGTCAGCCTGAAGACAAAGAAAAATGTGAATGTAAAATAACGACATTTTCAAACACACAATGGGTTATCCACACTTACCTTTGCTAAGAAAAAAATAAAAAATAAATAAAATAGAATAAAAAATAATAAGATTAAAAAAAGGAATTGTGTTTATTATTCAAGAAAAAAAGAGAAGCCATGGGATCTAAGACATAGTGCACCAACCCAGAAGTACAATGAAAAGAAATCCTCCCAGGCCAGGCGCAGTGGCTCACGCCTGTAATCCCAGCACTTTGGGAGGCCGAGGTGGGCGGATTGCCTGAGGTCAGGAGTTCAAGACCAACCTGGTCAACATGGGGAAACTCTGTCTCTACTAAAAATACAAAAATTAGCCGGGTGTGTTGGTGGGCGCCTGTAATCCCTGCTACTTGGGAGGCTGAGGCAGGAGAATCGCTTGAACCAGGGAGGCAGAGGTTGCAGTGAACTGAGATCACGCCACTCCACTCCAGCCTGGGCAAAAGAGCAAGACTCCATTTAAAAAAAAAAAAAAAAAGGTAGTCTTTCCAAAGTAGGACCTGGGGCATGTGAGAAGAAAAAAAAATGGTCAAAACTGGAACATGAGTATAGAGGACACTAACTACAACGTTTTCTAGAAGAAATGGATTAACTTTGACATATAGTAGAGTTAAAAGACGGGATTATTGTGGCACCGAATAAAAGGCTTAAGCTTCTTCTGTCAATAGGGAAATTAAAAAAGAAAACTGGAAACTCAAAGAAGAGCAAAATCCTGTAAAAGGAAGTCACGAACCAAATCTGACGAAGACTGCAGTGTGGAATGTTTTGAGCTACTTGTGGAGTATAAAGAAAAAGGCCCACTTGACCTTCACTCTTAGAACATTGTTTGTCAAGTGGACCAAGGTTAGTGAAGTAGCATTACATCATTCTACTCAGCTCCATGATGATTTTAAATTACTGTAACTGTAATATTGAAAACATTTATTGGTTCTGAATTTTAGAATGTAAGTTATTAAATAATTAGCCGTGTTAGTCTGAAATTTAAATAGTATAAACTTAATCAAGTTCAAATAATGCCATACCTAATAGATCCATAAAGGTATGGGGCAGAAGGAGGAGAAAAATGTGCAGGAGCACTAATTTTCTTATTCTAAAAATGGACATAAGGAGTTAATGTCAACTTTGATAAATAAAAAATAAGGTTTAATAATAATAACATGATTAATAGCCGGGCTCAGTGGCTAATAACCGGAAATCCCAGCACTTTGGGAGGCCAAGGCGGGCAGATCACGAGGTCAGGAGATTGAGACCACCCTGGCCAACATGGTGAAACCCGGTATCCACTACAAATACAAAAATTAGCTGGGTGTGGTGGCATGTGCCTGTAGTCCCAGCTGCTTGGCAGGCTAAGGCAGGAGAATTGCTTGAACCCGGGAGGCGGAGGTTGCAGTGAGCCGAGATCACACCATTGCACTCCAGCCTGGGTGACAGAGCAAGACTCCATCTCAAAATAATAATAATAATATGATTAATAAAAAATTCAGTGGGAAAAATAAATTCGAAATAAGGAGAGAGTATAGGTCAGCAAATTCATCAATTTCTATATGGAAAAATGAGATATTTTAAGTTGTAAATTCGGAGGTTTAAATTGTTAAGCAATTTTAAGTTGTTAAATGCCAAATAGAGGTGTGGGCTGGCACAGTGTCTCATGCCTGTAATCCCAGCACTTTGGGAGGCTGAGATGGAAGGATTGCTTGATCCCAAGAGTTTGAGACCAGCCTGGGCAACATAGTAAGACCCTGTCTCTACATAATGTAAATTTAAAATATTAACTGGGCATGGTGGTACACATCTGTAGTCTCAGCTACTCAGGAGGCCGAGGAGTGAAGATCATATGAAGCCAGCAGATTGAGGCTGCAGTGAGCCATGATTGTACCACTGCACTTCAGCCTGGATGACAGAGTGAGACCCTGTCTCAAACACACACACACACACACACACACACACATATATAATAGATGTGTGAGTGTGTGGTTTAGCACAGGGCTTGCATGTACAGGCCAGTTCTGCAAAAGAGATCCTTTTCATTTGTCTTTTATTTCTTATGCAATGGTTGTAAAAAAAAATTAAGAAACTTAACCAAAACATCTAGATTTCTAGTTTTCCTAAAGTAAAATAATTGAAAGAAAAATCTAGCAACACTGAGGTTGCCTTCATACATGGGAGCAATTGGCCAGAGCTGGCATACGGTTTCCTTTGGATGGAGACTATGCTATTCCATTGACCATAAATCCTCAATCTCATAGCTATGTATCTCCTACTCTGCTTTCTCTGCTTACATTACCTGCCCAGCCTCTATGAGATTGGAATTTATGACTTCATTGAGAGTTACGGAGTTAAATACCAGCTCTATACGTGGTTCAAAGTTGGTACCTCTGGGGGAATGTAATCAAGAGTGGGAAGAGGATAGCTTGAGTGATAATACCCTTCAGTATAGTTTCTACCCTTCAGAACATCTTAAGCTTGCCCTTTTATTTTTATATTTATACATGCATAGCTGTGTATGTATGTCTATGTCTGTGTCTTGTGTGGCCCTAGCCTGGACACAAATAGATTCAGAAAAAAGCTCAAAGACAAATAGAGACCCTATGCTAGTCAGTCAGATATGAGCAGGAAGATGGCTTTCAAGATGCTTCAGCACCAAGGGACCATGGATGCTATAAAAATATAAATTGAGGCGGGGTGCAGTAGCTCACGCCTGTAATCCCAGCACTTTGGGAGGCTGAGGTGGGGGGATCACTTGAGGTCAGGAATTTGAGGCCAGCCTGGCCAACATGATGAAACCCCGCCTCTACTAAGAATATCCAAAAAACAAAAATTAGCCAGCAGTAGTGGAGCATGTCTGTAGTCCCAGCTACTCAGGAGGCTGAGACACAAGAATTGTGTGAACCTGGGAGGCAGATGTTGCAGTGAGTGAGATCGTGCCACTGTATTCCAGCCTGGGCGACAAGAGCAAAACTCAAAAAAATTAAAAATAAATAAATAAATAAATCATAATAATAAAATGAAAAATCAAAACAACCTATCTGCCTGGTGGAAGTAACCTAATGTTTCTCTGATCCTGTTTGTGGCAGATGTTAACTCTCAAAAATAACCACGTGATGCTCTACATTTCCCAGCCTTCCTCACAGTATGGTGGAGTGATGTCACTGATGTCACCGAATTCTAGCAGAAAGGATGTAAGCCACTCCCGAGCCTGCCCCATAACCTCTTCCCGAACAATCCCTTGGATTTGTTTCCCTTCCTTAGCAACTTGAAAGCCAAGTGTTCAAGAGAAGAAAGCAGAGGCACCAAGATATTAATAGACATTATTAATCTAAACATTGAAATCATAGGTGATTTTATTGTATTATTTATAACTTCATGTCGTTCAAGTTTTTTTAATAAGCATGTACTACTTTTAAAATTATTAAAGTAATTTTCTCCATAGGAAAAGAAAACAAGGTATCTTAACTACAAGATAGAGGGAGCCTACCTGACCCATGTTGGATGGTGACGCAAGCAAGAAAGAACACTTTGTCGTATTAGGCTATTGAGATTCGTCTGTTACATCAGTTTTTATTAATTACCTAAACCAGTGGTTCTCAAACCTTAGCATATCTAAAATCACCAGGAAAGCTCCTTAAAACACAGATTGCTCACAGGTGATTCAATGTTAAGTACCCGACATACCAGCATTAAAGCAAGAAGTGCTTATTGCACCTCGGCTGAACTGAGATGAAAATGTGGGAAGAATTGGTGATGCCAGATTTCCAAGACATAGCATAACGGTGCACTTATCTGAAATGACATGACTAAAAGCAGTGTGGAAAGTAATGACTTAAAGTTACCTTGAAGCACAATTTCAATGGCAGCATGATTAGCATCTGGAAAACTAGGGGGCAGACAGACCAGCCTCCTTTGAGGTCACCTCTGTTGAGTAAAAGCGTGGGTCAGATTCCAGGAGAGAAACCATAACCAGACACTGCAAGCAGTGGATCAGTGAGACTGTGGGGAAATCACAAATTATGGCACTCAGGATGTGTGCCACAATCTTATACCTATATGCCCATCTCTACCAGTTCTTCATTTCTAAATAGAAGCAATAATAAAAAGTGATCTGCCAGAGGAGGGAAAATACCCATTAGGAATCCCACGATTTTCTATAAAGAATATTGGAGAAAAAAACAGACGCATTTCTACCCATGTAGTAGTGACAGACTCAACCCTGGATGTTAAAGGCAGCAATCAGACAAAATTCAATTTTCTTCTTTTCTTTTTTTAGATATGACAAATGCAAATCTATGGAGTGGTTACTTCTACAGTAGTTTTCACAATAGCAATATTACCATATTTTCAATTTTCCTTTTTTTAAAAGATAGTTGTGCATCATCTTGAACAACTTTACATTCTTCTCAATATCTTCTGTAACAAGTCACAGAAACTAGTCTTTATTTTTATATTTAAAGATATTAAACGGGCCAGGCATGGTGGCTCATACTTGTAATCCCAGCACTTTGGGAGGCTGAGGCAGGCAAATCACTTCAGGTTAGGAGTTCAAGACCAGCCTGGCCAACATGGTGAAACCCCATCTCTACTAAAAATAAAAATAAAAAAAATTAGCCGGGTATGGTGGCGGGTGCCTGTAATCCCAGCTACTCGGGAGGCTGAGGCAGGAGAATTGCTGGAACCCGGGAGGTGGAGGTTGCAGTGAGCCGAGACCATGCCATTGCACTCCAGCCTGGGTAACAAGAGCAAGACTCCATCTCAAAAAAACAAACCAAAAAAATGCTATAAAATGTATTTCTCTTTTAGGATTTGACTTCTATAATTTAATTTGTTAATTGTCTCACAATAAAATGATAATAAATTATCCATGTTTTCCAGGAACTACTTTTTTAAAATCTCATTTTCTTCTCTTGATTTTTTACATAGTTCTGATCACAGAAATGGCCCTGCTTAGATATCACTGTTAATATTCCTGAGGAGAACTTTGTTACTGCCAGTTATTAATTGAAAGTCTAATGGAATGGTTTGATGACACTATTTGGTTTTTCCATTCTATTTGCAATCCAGTGGGATTTTCACTCTTGATGTTGTTAACTCTTCATATTTAAATTTTAATCCTCATTTAGTAGCCGTCTGTTGTCCTTTACATGTCAAAAAATAATCTGAATTTTCTCTCTCGTTTTGAGGAAATTGTAATAGAAGAAATAATAAACTAAAATGAATTTCATTAAAGTTTTGATGTTCTAAAATTTTAAATATTTCAGCCTATTCAGAAAAAAGGTATCCTTTATTTGATTTCATTTATATTGGTTGTGATTAATATTGAGTGTCAACCTGATTGGATTGAAGGATGCAAAGTATTGTTTCTGGGTGTGTCTGTGAGGGTGTTGCCGAAAGAGAATAACATTTCAGTCTGTGGACTGGGAGAAGAAGACTCACCCCTCAATCTGGGTGGGCACCATCTAATCAGCTGCCACTAGGATAAAAGCAGGCAGAGGTACGTGGATGGGCTAGACTGACCGAGGCTTCCAGCCTACATCTTTCTCCTGTGCTGGATGCTTCCTGCCCTTGAATATCGGACTCGAAGTTCTTCAGCTTTTGGACTATTGGACTTACACCAATGGTTTACCAGGGGCTCTCAGGCCTTCCACCACAGACTGAAGGCTGTACTGTGAGCTTCCCTATTATTGAGGTTTTGGGACTCAGACTGGTTTCCTTGCTCCTCAGCTTGCAGACAGCCTATTGTGGGACTTCACCTTGTGATCTCGTGAGTCAATACTCCTTAATAAAGTCTCTTTTATATATACAACTATGCTATTAGGTCTGTCCCTCTAGAGAACCCTGACTAATACATTGGTTTTGCAATATACATTACTGACCATCTACTCTCTGCCAAGAATTGTGCTTAGTGATGCAGAGGGATCCACACCCACATGACGCAGCCTCTCCATCTTCAGAGCACTGAGAAGTCAGGTAAAGCCATAAATGCCCATGACACTGATAGTCAATGTTGAGCTCCTTTGGAAAAGTAGGACTTAAAAGCTACATATCAGAAGACCGACTGCAAGATAAATCAGTGAGGGATTCATGGATGTCTGAACTAGTTTGTGAAGAACTGTAGGATATTGACTGCAGGGAAGGCAAATGCAGACAGAAGGAGGCAGAACCATATGCAGCATATTCAGGAAGGGTGAATAACTTTTGGGGTGGCTGTAAAGCCATATGAAACAATATATCATCAATCCGAAGGCTGACAAAAGGTAAGTTGATGCCAGATTATAGAAGTTTAAAGGGTACATCCAACATTTTGGAACTTAGCCTGTGATGTATTAGGGTATGATGGAGAAATGAGAAAATTAACAGTTTTGCCTTAAGAAGATTAAGGCTGTGTACAAAATAAAGGAAAGGGTGAAAATAGAATTGATGGGATACTGATGGGAGACAAGTTACGTGGGTCAAAGCAGAGGAGGAAATCAAAGATGACTCTGAAGTTGAGAGCCTGACTAACTGGGCAGATAATGAATCCTTACACAGCAAAAAGGAAGTCGGAGGACGGAGCTCATCTGGGGAAAGATGTCATTATAGACTCGAGTTAAAAATGCCAGTGGGATAAACCAGTGGAAATGCAGAGCATGCAAGTACAAAAATGGACCTCTTGCTTAGAAGAGGGCTGGGAGTTAGTGCTAAAGATTTGGGAAATGGCTAAATCCATAGAGTGGGAGTTGGGGGTGAGGGCGATAGAAATCATCAAGTGAAAGAGTATGGCAAGAGAAAGGTGGAGAGCTAAGAATCATGCAGAGCTAGCATTGCCCAATTTACCGAGACAGCTTCCAGAACACTCATAATAGAGAAAATGGCCAACAGTGTCAAATGCTACAGAAAGAGGTAGATCAAGGAATTTCTGTTTGCGTTTATGATTAAAGTCAAGATTGAACGAGTCTATGTAGATAGTCTTTTGTGTCTTTGGGTCAAGTGTAGATTTGGCAGTCAGCTAGATCATCTGACAAAGCCAGAAATCAAACTAGATAACTCCTAACTCCCCAAATCCACCTGGATTCTGAATTATTTATGTGGATTCCTGGAATTGACCACATTGCTTATAATTCCATGTCTTCTGGCTAAACTCTAAGCTCCTTTAGGGTAGAGCTTTTGTCTTACAAGCTCTTGGCCCTTAAAAGAAGCTTAATACTTTTTAAATATAGTAGTTGAATGAAAACTAACCCTAACTGTGTACAGATACTCAACCATTTGCGGGAGCAATTAGGAATAAAAGAGGAGAACCAAGGATTCAGCATAATGTGTGTTCTAGGGCCAGTATATGCTAAAAAAGGAAGAACTAGGAATGATAGATGACTTAGAGGCCCTTGGGTGTAACAGTGAGTCAGTCTTCCCATTGCTACCACACAGACATGCTTCGTGGATTAATTAACTATTATTCTCAATTTACAAATCAGTTCATAGAGGCAAAGAGGTTAAGTCACTTCTAGAAGATCATAATGTGTCAGCAGGAGATCAAAGCCTGAAGGAACAGGCTTACCACTTAGAGCTCCATGTCTGTAACCTAATAGAGAGCTTCTGAACTTCTGTAAAACCGTGACTTCACTTCTTAGATGATGAGTTGTTAAAGTTCTCTCTGAGGTTAGTTTTACATGAGCAACTCAGGGAAAACATGCACTTTTAAGTGACAAAGAATTGCAACTGCTGCTATTATCTCTTTAAAAATCATGTGTGACCTTCCTTATTAAAGACAAAGTGAGAATTATTCTTGGTGGGAAGAGAAAATATATCCTCCCCATTTCCATTTCAATCTAGGAAATAAACATTTACTGCATCATGAACAAACACATTTACTTGCATTTTATCCAGAGCTTTTGAAATGATTGGTTGCAGGCATCCACTTGTAAAAGGTTTACTAGACACTGGTTTAAAAGGTTCATTTCTTGAATCATTACTATGAAGAAGTTGAGGCAAAGCTACCTGATGGCTTCCTGTTTGACCTCACTGCAATCTTAAAACAGGGCACAGAAGAGTTAACAGGAGGCCCAGACAGTCCCCTGCTGATCCCATAATGAGTGGGAGCTACAGCTGAATGTCAATAGCTCTTGTGAACTTGGGTAACCCAGCTGAGCCCTCTGCTTGCCAGAGCTGGAGGAGGTAATCAGCTTGACCCCTGTGACCTTCCTGAGGCTGTGTTCTCTCCTGCATGGAGAAGCCTCTTTGGCATATGACTCCTACATCCTGCTCAGTCGAAACCCTTTTAGGAGAACTAGACCTGAGTCAGCCTCAAGAGGGAACATGATATAAATTAGTCAATGCTGGTTATAGGTTGCACAATATAGTAGGTGCTTTAAAAAAAATTAATGGGAACACATCCTGGAAACCTCAGAAAGATTTCCAGGAACCACTATGACATCTGCCCTTCCAGTGTTATTAAAATAAATTGAAGGTTATATAACAGTTCTGTCAGCACTTCACATTTCTTTGTGGAGTTGTGTTTCACCAAATGCTTTCACCTTTCTGGGTTTGGTAAATTGATTTCCTTTTGTTTCATTGTTTACTTGTCACTATTTCCATTGCATAGTCCCAAGGATGTCATATACACAATGTGTACATTATAGATTAAGAGGATATTTTGTAACATTTTCATTGAGTTCCTAAACAGCATTTCATCCTTATTCTGTGCAATGAAAGAAACTTGAACAATACATTAAGCTCCTTTCATTCTGTTTGTGTCTAAATATATTGTTATTAAAAGAATGTTATTATTCATAAGCTGAGAGAATGCATGCTAATTGTGCCTTAAACTGCATAATTTATAGAACCACGCAGAGTACAGCACAACAGCACTTCCCATAAAAGTAAAAGTGATTTGTACAATAAAGATTAACCTATGGTAGACTCTGCACACCTATAAGTAAGTCCCATAACAAATACAGAGTTTATATTTTCAAGAAAATGGGGCTTATCTGTAACAATAAGATTCAGTTGGCTTCAACTCATAGTGATGCTAAAGTGCTTTAACTCGAATACAC
This sequence comes from Pongo abelii, assembly GCF_028885655.2. NCBI lineage: Eukaryota > Metazoa > Chordata > Mammalia > Primates > Hominidae > Pongo > Pongo abelii. The sequence goes on along the minus strand of NC_072007.2, from coordinate 25,001,221 downwards.
ATTATTCCATCAAGCAACTACAGGCTTCATTTTTCCCCTAAAGCAAATTTACCCCCAAGTATATTTATTATGCATGCACAGTCTTTAGTACTGAGGAATCTTTGATCATGACTAATGGATTTTGCCTGGAAAAAATTTTATATACTGTAATTCGCTTAGTGATTGTAATAATAATAATTTTAAGCCCTTATTAAATAATTGCTCTATAAAAGGTGAATTCCTTACCAAGTGCCATCAGCCACCATCATTCCTTTTTGGGTTAAAGGGACAAAAAAAAGATGCAGTTTCAGTGTGGCCCAAGGAAACAAGCAAGGTTGGAAATCACAATCTGTGGTCAAATACTATAATTTATAGTGTTTTTTGTTCTTTGAACAGGTACATAAAGTTGGACAATGGGGAGGTGGGGGAAGAAAGAGCCTGCTATCAATTCTATATTAAGTTTAATATTATACTCTCAACTTAGCCCTAAGAGAAACAACACAGCTATGAACCTAAGATGAGCTGAGAAAACAGATGGTCAGAATTACTTGAGGAAGATGACACTTTCATATTTCAACATAACTGTCTCTCTCTCTCTCCCTCACATACACACATATATACACACACACATACACACACACACATGCACATGACAATGTAACAATGGCACTGTACTCAGACTTTTCTGTTTCTGGCTCAAGCATCTTGTAACTGAGAGCTTGAACATCTCTGAACAAATATCTTAAGAGTACAATTCCCAAAGGAGGCTGATTTTTCAAAACACATGCCACGTGCCAAAGGAAACCATGTCTCAGGAGTTGGTTCTGACAAGCACGCTAAACTAACAAAATATATTTCCTTTGCTGCTTTTAAAAAGCCGGTTAAAATCAGATCACATGATAACTAGTTATTTTAACAAAGTCTAAATTTGTATATAGAGTTAGCTCTCAGAAAGTGTCACATTTGTTTTGCCCCTAAAACACTCCTCTTTACAAGGATTTGTGGAATCATTTTCTGTAAACAAATGTAGAGAGCAAATCTTTACTTAGCTAGATCGCATTATAATAGCACAGAAGAACTTTACGGCTTTGTTGGAAGTGTCTCTTTTTTGCTTCTAGGTCCTGCACCACAACCACCACCCACACTTCCCTGAAGGGAGAAGAGCTTTGTCAAAAGATTTCCCGGTAAATCAAAAGCACTTTGTGGATAGGAATAGTGTGCACTGTGCCTGAATGAGACCTAGTTATGTATGTGGTGCTCTCCAAAATGACTTCTTGCTGGCTCCAGTCAATCAAATACCTAAACCCCTAAATGAATGAGGAAGTTTGAGAAACTGCTGTAGTAACTAGGTTAAATTAAACAAATACACCCAAGTTTTGCATAGGTCTGTATTCCTCCAATCAAAATAAAATTTGCACAGCTTAGCTGTCCAAATATACTTGTAGGGCTGCCCTTCTTGAGGTCATGAAATGACAGTCCTGCTATGTGCTCTTTGCTGTGAATACTGTGATAACTCTACGATCTCACAGACATTTTCAGGGGTTTTATGATTCTGTGTCAGACCCTGTGAAAAGTCAGGGGAAAGAAAGACAATGAAAATAATACATTGCCCAGTCTTTTGTTTGTTTGTTTGTTTGTTTGTTTTTTAGAGACGGAGTCTTGCTCTGTCGCCTAGGCTGGAGTGCAGTGGCACAATCTTGGCTCACTGCAACCTCTGCCTTCCAGGTTCAAGCGATTCTCTGCCTCAGCCTCCTAAGTAGCTGGAATTACAGGTGTCTGCCACCACGCCTGGCTAATTTTTGTATTTTTAGTAGAGACGGGGTTTCACCATCTTGGCCAAGCTGGTCTTGAACTCCTGACTTCAGGTGATTCGCTCGCCTCAGCCTCCCAGATTGCTGGGATTACGGACGTGAGCCACCGTGCTCAGCCACGTTGCCCAATCTTAAAAAGTTTCCACTGCAGCAGGAGAAGAAGACAAGTAATATTTTATATAAGAAAATATACTAATATCATAATAGAGGAATTAGCCAACTTCTGAGTACTTAAAGATGGGCAAAGTCTGTTTTATTTGAGCAATTAAGCAAAGACTTCCCAGCAGAGGTGATGTTGAGGCCTTCAAAGACTTCATCAAATAGGATCCTGGAGTCATTGCAAGCCAGGAGAGGAAACTGTGGGAGGACACAACTCTTGAACATAGTTCCTGCTATGGGTGCTAAGGCTAATCCTAAGCGAATAAAAGTCTAGAAGTTTGGGAAACCAATTCTTTAAATGTGTTTATTATGAAAGATTCCAAGAATTCACAAAAGGAAAGAGAATAAGATGATTTCTCAAAGGCCTATTACTTACATTGAACAATTATCAAAATTTGGGGCCAGGTATGGCGGCTCACATCTGTAATCCTGCCACTTTGGAAGGCTGAGGTGTGTGGATTGCTTGAGCTCAGGAGTTTGAGACCAGCCTAGGCAGCACAGTGAGACCTGGTCTGTATGAAACATGAAAAAAAAAAAATTAACCAGGCATGGTGGTGTGTACCTGTCGTTCCAGCTACTCTGAAGGTTGAGGTTGGAGGATTGTCTGAGCCTGGGAGGTCGAGGCTGCAGTGAGCCATACTCACGCCAACACATTCCAGCCTCTGGGTGACAGAGTAAGACACTGTCTCAAAAAAATTTTGGCTCATTTGTTCCTCAACCTGTTTTGTTTTGTTTTGTTTTTTCTTTTTTTTGCTTAATTTTTTTTAAAAGTATATTGCAGACATCTATTAGTTTACATCTTCTGGTTTTGATGTGTATCTCTGAATGATGGATATTTTCTTATATATCACAATGCCATTATCACAAACAAAATCAATGATAATTTATTAGATAGTCAGATATCATCTAATAGAAGCTCATATTAAATTTTTCCATTTTTCTGAAAACTGCCTTTAACATGGTTTGTGTTTTAAGTTAGAGAAAGATTTTTTAAAGCCCAGCTTGCCATCCCATGGAGTTGAGTAACATCACATAAGCAGGAGGGGCTCCTGGAGGGCTCCTATCATATCTAAGTCCTTGTTGAATTGCTTTGTACCTAGCACAGAGCCTAGCCCTGATATAACCCAAAATATCTGTTTCCTGAATTGCATCAAACTGAGTTGAGTGACAGATTTTAAGTAGGGTGGCATCTCAACAGTACTCTGTTTTAACACAACTCTACTGGCTACTGGGTGGATATTGGAAAACCTGTCCTAACAAAAAGTCTGTGCCCTCAAGGATCTTGTAGAGAGTCAACATCACAGGTGTCAAAAGGACCACGAACCATGAACTAGTACTTTGTAGACAAGAAATTCTCCAGTTTATAGATTTGCTGAAATGAAAGGCTTTGAGCTTCTGGAATTCAGAAAAGGGCCATACTTACACTTGAGTGTGGGAATAGACTAATAAGCAAGTAGATTGATATCAAGGATAGATTTTTAATCAGGCTAACATGTCTCTTCTGATGATTAAAGGACTAAAAAAATATTTACTTCAACATTCTGGGTGAGTTATTAACAAATCTACGCATTCTCAGAAACTAAGAAAATAAACCAGTGGAGGAGAAAGAACTCCATCCAGGAAGAATAATATTCACCATCCTTACAAAGATTTAGCACCTGACAACTTGAGATGCACTTATGCCTTTATTCTATTGCTTCTCATTGTTACTCACAATGACCAGTGAAGTGTACAGGCAACCATTGTTACCTACATTTAAGGCAGAAGAAACTGAGGCCCAAGTTAAGCAACTGATATAATCAAGTTCTCAGGTCAAGAATCTGGATACCAGGAACAACACCAGTGGTTTTGTTTCTTACTGTTTCCTTGATTTCCATTTTCATTGTTGGCATTTTCTTGTATTCTCTTTGTTGTGTAGCACCAAATTGCCTGTATAGAAGAAGCTTTGTTCAATTCCCACCTATGAGTGAGAACATGCAGTGTTGGTTTCTGTCCTTGCAATAGTTTGCTCAGAATGATGGTTTCCAGCTTTATCCATATGTAAATGACAAGTTAATGGGTGCAGCACAGCAACATGGCACATGTATACATATGTAACAAACCTGCACATTATGAACATGTACCCTAGAACTTAAAGTATAATTAAAAAAAAAAAAAAAAGAAGAAGCTTTAAGGCAACGAAGTTCCCTGTCTTTGTGGCTGGGCAGAGTAAATAATGTTCAAGCAATTTGAAGCACTCACTAGAGATGAAAACCTCCTCTTCATATTATTTTTATAGATTCTTCAGGCTCCATAGTTATTTTTGATGATTTCTTCAAAGAAATGAACAGAATTATATTTCTCCCACAGAGTAAACCTCGACCAGTAATTGGAGATCCAGAATGATTTGAACTATTTGTTAGGTTAATGGTGTGTCTGTACTTTAATCAAAGATAAAAAAGGAAGTTAAAAGGTGTCCTAAAAAGAGTTTATGTTCAATATTTGTTATAGTATCCATGATATGTATATTGTACATATAGATAAAAATCAGACATTAATACTGAATGAAATTTTGACATTAAATTTTAGTATGAAAATCTTCATAATGTCAGATTATAACACTCACATAAAATGCATAGAGCAACAATTAGTTCTGGTTCAATTATTCCACAGCAAATTATCTTCAGTCCATTATTATGAATAAATATATATGGTTCTTGCATTATTAATATACAAGCCACAAGTTGTGCATTTAGCTTTCTATTATTGTTTCTATGTGAATCATTTGGTTCAGCTAGTGGTCTTATTTCCAGTGAGTTTCCAATTAGTGTTCTGTTTTTCTTCAAACTATTTTATTATAAAAGGTTTTCTTAATTTTTGAAAAATGGAATTTTTGTGTAAGTGCCCTTAGAAAAGGTTGTATAATAGTCAAGTGCCATAATTCCTAAAGCCTAAAGAAATTGGCGTAAGATATGAATGAAGGTTATTTTGTATTTTCTTTTATCTATAATAAAAACCCCAGAAATTTAATTGTAGGATTGATTATTTCTACTTATGAGCCAAGTTGGTCTCTAGGGGCTATATTTGGTTCCAAAACCTCATTGCAGCGGCTTCTGATTGAGATCACAGTCCATCTTTTCACGCAGTGATTTCTCAAAACACTCCATTGAGATAGGTGCTAATTTCTGTCCTTTATTTCCTACAAGTAGAATTAGAGTAAGAATGTTCAACCAGCTTTATTTTTCTTTAAAATTAAACTCAGCACTTTGAATGTTCTTAGACATGAAAGAAATTCATTTATCTAGACCAGGGAATTGTGCAGACTTACAAGGCTGAAGTTTTACTCTCTACTATGTTTCAGTTTTTGTTAATTGTTAGTGGCAAGGGAGATGTAATTGACACGGAAAATATTATTTTAAGAAATGGAAGAATAGAGCTAGTAATCTTATTGGAGTTCTTGCATTTCAAAACAAAAGAAAATTTTTAAATGGTGGAATTAGGCTCTACACCAATTGGATATTACAGACAATGCATGGGGGTTCACTGGTAAGGTTTGGACAGTAGCAAGCCTGTCTTAAAAAAATAATTTAATAGGTCAGAGAGCAAATGTTTTTGGCTTCGCAGGTCAGACCACATCTGTTACAACTGCTCAGCTCTGCCACTGTAGCACGAAAGCAGCTATAGATAATATGTAAATGATAAGCATGGCTGTGCTACCGTAAATTTTTATTAGACACTTAAAAAAACATAGCAGTTAGGTATGATGTTGAAAATCTTGCTGTTGGCTGTATCTTGTCCCATTTTGTATTTACCACAGTGCTGAGTATGGTGTTTTGTGTTAAATAGGTGCTCAACAAAGGTTTGCTGCATGAATGAATGCATAGGCCCAGGTTTAAAGAAATTCATATTCACATGACATGGTATCTCCCAGAAACACTCAATTTCAACCCCATAAGATTTACAGAAGATGCCAGAGTAATTTTTCTAAAATGCAAATCTGGTCATGTCATTCTTCTATCTAATCACCTTCTGTGGCTCCTATTCCCCACGGAAATAAATCCAAATTCCACAGCATGGCACGGAAATCTTTTACCCCATGTCAGACTCCAGCTTCATCTCTTGCTCCCACTCATCTCCCCCTGCCCCTAAATGAAATAGACATATTGACTTGCATGCTCTTTCTAAGCTTTTGTGTATGCTTTCTCCTGCCTTATTTATTTTCATGTACTCGGTTAGTTGCTACCCGTCTTTTAGTACCAACTAGTTCCAAAGCTCAATTCCTCCAAGAAGCTCTCCTTAAAATCTTACTTCCTGCAGCCTGGTGCGTCTATGTGTCTTTTTTTCTTTTTTTTTCCCCCGAGATGGAGTTTCAGTATTGTTGCCCAGGCTGGAGTGCAAATGGCGCGATCTCAGCTCACTGCAACTTCCATCTCCCAGATTCAAGCGATTCTCCTGCCTCAGCCTCCCCAGTAGCTGGGATTACAGGTGCCTGCCACCACATCTGGCTAATTTTTTGTATTTTTAGTAGAGACAGGGTTTCACCATATTGGCCAGGCTGGTCTTGAACTCCTAACCTCAGGTGATCCGCTTGCCTCAACCTCATCTCTGTGTCTTGCTAATGCTCTCTCTCATTGCCTTCTGGAATATGTAGATGGTTTCTCATTCGCCATCTTTCTGGTCTGCTCTCTGAAGACCCTGGTTCTTTTTCATTTTTAATTCCAAGGCACTCAGCATCACCGTGCTGGGTACACAGTAGGTACCCAAATATATTAGAACAAAAAGGAAAAAAAAGGAGAAAAAAAGACAAAAAGGAAGGCAGGCGAAGAGAAGAGAGATGAGAAGGGAGACTAATTACTATTGGGCTAGATTATTTTTCTAGGCTCTGTACACCAGAGCCTAGAATAAATTTAATTTCTTCAGTCTCTATGTTTGGGGTAAGCTGGAGGCAAGAATAGGTTTCTTTCTTCCTTTACTCCTAGATAAGCAGGGCCTGTTACTATTTAGATCCATGAATTCTAAATGGAAAGCAGTACTCAACATTAAAAAATAATCTACTAAACACGGAATATAAATTTTAAAGAATTAACTTTTACATTTTGTAATTCTTACATAAGGCTTAAAGGTAACAACTTCGATACAGTTCCTCTTAAGTGATTACATAATTTAATGAACAATAGAAACAGTTTTCTTATTAAAGCCTGAACTTTGAAATAAAAGAAAGCATAATAGTTCCAAGTCTGTTGGACTCCAACGTTGAGATGAAAATCCAATTCAGATATAACCAAATTCTCACGCTACAATATTTTGTTTAAATACTAAGTAAAAAGTTAATTATTTTGCAGCTTTTGTTTTTAGGTCATGAGATCAGTCTATTTTACTTCCTCTTTACCACGGCCGCAGGCTCTTAACTATTTATGGATTTCACTCATCAGCAAACTCAGTTAAACTGCACTGCTCCAAGTATCGCGGGATTTTAATAGAAGTAGAGCTTTCTTTAAACATGGTTTCATTTAAAGATGTGTTTGAATATCTTGCTTACTAATATGTACATATAATATTATTTTGAGAAAAATGCGAATAACTAAGCATGCTCATTATAAAATCTAAAATATACATTACAATATACATTCTTATTGAAAAAAAGAGATCACTTCTAGGGACAGAAGAGAGGATGTGCAAAACAGAAGAAACTATCAATACCTGTCAGTAGATGATTTCTTTTGCTATTCACACATACTCCCACCCATTTCCAAAATGCCTGTGTTATCAGGGACCTCAATAAAATACAAACATGAATAAATAAACAAACAAATTGTCAGGGCAGGAAAATTGAGTGTTTGGCTCTAAATGTGCAGAAAAAAAATCCTTGATTTGATTGTTTCTATGTAATAGTGCTTCCTTTAGTTGTAATAATGCCCTTCACCCCTTTGCAACCTCTCCAGTTGTAAACATCGAGCCTCACAGTTTGAAAACCTGCCTATCTCAGATCAGGGAGCCCTGTCCAAGGCCATTCAGTACAGAACAGGGAGTCTGAGGCAAAACTGAGATTCCCAGTTGATCAGACCACTAGACCACATTGCACCATGAAGCAAAGACAAACAGGGGGTTGTTCCAGGGCAGCCTAAGTTTGTTTACCAGTGTGCTTGCAGCTTTTCTGAAGCCTGGCTGTCCTAATTTCTTTTTCCTGTTTGCAACTTGTAAGCATTTCTGTCTTCCTTTCCCGCTATCTAGCCTATTTCTATGATCACTTTCTTCCTTTTGTTTGAAATGAATTATATGAGCAACTGAAAAATTAAAAAAGAATAAAATGATCAGAGGCTAGGTCATCTGGAAGCACATTTAACACAATATTGGTATAGCGCACATCTTGCTATAAATCATATTGACGAAGTTTATCAGTACCAAAGAATATTCTTTAAAAAAAGTGTTTTGATCAGAAACAACTTCTCGCCCTCCCCCCACATACTGAATCAAAGAATTTTAAGGAAGTGAAGAAGCGATGGAAGTTAGATAATCAATTATACTTCAACCCTAATGCAATGGTGAACTTTGCCCAAACTTATAATATTGTAAAGGAAACCTTATATTTCTCAAAGCATCTATTTAAATATAAATAGGGTATGTCAAATATCACACAAGATAGATCCACAGGCCATTTTTAGCTAAAAAACAAAAACAAAACAAAACAAAAAAACATGATCAACTAGACAAAACTGAAAAGCCTAGAAATAAAGTAGGGAACCAAATCTAATACATTATGATTGCATTATGATTACTAACACTTGAGGGAAATAAAGCAGGCTCTATTGAGAGGAGGATAAGGAGATAGGCTACTCTTGAAATTCTAAAGTGAACCCTAACCATCTAGGTAGACTTTAAGGTCCGAGACGCTGGTTTCATTTATATTTAATTTCATTTGACTTTATTCCTTGATATAGGAATTACAGGTTTATCCTAACACCATTATTGAAAGCCATAGTCAGGTTAATATTTGGTTTGGTAATATAATGAATATACAATATTTCTAGCAAAAATCAAAAACATATTCTTGTACAGGTAAAATTGTCTATTCTAATCTGTAAATTTTACGGTATTTTTCTCTCTGGACCTCTCTTGTTTGCTAGGTTCTGTTTCTCTTGGTTTTAAAATCTATGTCTCTTAACTGACCCTGGGAGTGGCCAAGGAAAGGTGCTTAGTCATTAGAATGTCCACCTAGTCACCCAGCTAAACTGGCCCTACGGCCAATAAAGCCAGACCCCTGGGTCCTTGCCCATGTGTGTCTAAGATCTGTGGCTAGTGGCTCCAGCCTGGGTTGAGCAGCAGAAGAGAGCCACAGTGACCTCTGTTTGAGTAACCTGGCTGTGAGCCCTGACCCCTGGGTGGGGCTGGAGCATTGCAGTCCATGCCCCATTGCCTAATCCCTCTGACTCCAGTGGAACCTAGAAGGAAGGAATAGGATGACTCTTACCTCAAAAAGGGGTGTTGAAGGAAGAAGAGGGAAGATTGCCAAATAGCCCTAGGGTGATGGAGGTTCCTGTTCTCCCTGTCTCCTCTCTTGGGAAAGTCAAGGCATTCCAGCTCTTATAGATGGTTAAGAGGATGATAGGATCTTTCTAACTGGAAGCTAATGACGAGCCTGTTAGTTTGTACGAGAGAAAATAATTTAATTAGAGCTAAACCACCCTGAAAAGGAGAGGAAAGGGGATCTCTTAGGAGCCCTAAGAATGGAAAGAAGATCGAAATTCTTCTGTTTATTTGTACAATGGAATATTTGGAGGCCAGATCTCCTGTGATACAGACCATGCTTTTATCAAATTGCTGTCTTTTCCCATTGACACAGGCCAGTCTCTCAAGGCATTGAGAAAAGAGAGGAGAGCAGTCTGCTGGCTTATTAACTTACATGAAAAAAAATTTTTTTTTTCTAAATGTCACCTAGGATATTTTCCAGGTATTTGACCCTTACAGCATTGTATTTTCTCCTAGGGAGGGGACCCAGCAATTGCACATAAAAGAAATTGCGTGAAACCTTGTGAATCTGGGCTATCACAGAGTGTTTTTGTGTGTCCTGGTATCCTTGATGCCCAGAAGCCAGGTAACTACACAATCATGAGCAGAAATTCTCTCAACCAAATTATCCAGGTCATGGCCTCTCAGAATATAAACACCTAGAAGAACCAGCTAGTGAAGCTCAGAGTTTCCAGTAGGTATAAAAAACAGTAGAGAGGGAAACACTGTTTTCCTAACAGCATTTCCCAAAGGGTCACTTTTCACTGACTTCCAACAGTCCTTGGTCAAGGTATCTGATATAGGTACCAGCCTAATTCTTTGATTTTTCATACTGCCTGAAGGAAGCCAGCACTACAACAAATAAAAAAGAAAAGAAATTCACTTACTCATCCTCTTGAATCAAAGGCTAAGGAATAAAGACGCCTTTGCAAGTTAGCAACTCCCTTCCCTTCTTCTTCCTTTTACCTTTGGCTGTTTTGGTGAGGAAGGCTTGAATTTAGTTAGCTACCTTCCCGGATAGGGATTGAATTGGAGGGTCTAGTACTTTCAACTTTTCGTTCATAGACTCCAAGAGCTGTAGAACCCTTAGAGATTGATCAGCTACCTGGCTGACTGGTTCATTTTCTCTTCATCCATTTAGCAGGCTTTCATTCAGGGCCTGCTTTGCAGTCGGTGCCTCCCAAAGGTTGAGAATGTGGGGACAAAAAATGTCACTTTTTGCCCTAAAAAAGTGCATAGTCCAGTAGTGGAGATAGACATGGAAATACATGTTTTGGGTATGAGTCATGGCTCACAAATGGAGGTGTGTGTGCAGTAAATGGCACGTGTCTTGATTTTATCTTTAAAGGCGATTCAATGCAACTCTGAGCTCTCAACCTGCTGGGCTTATGGGAAATGCAATCTGTCAGTATTGAGGGTTTCTCCTGGCTTTGTCTCTCTCTCATGCAAAGGTCCCAAGGTCTTTCACAACCCAGAGCATGGAGAGACCTCCTTCAGTTTTGGCTCCCCATGGGCTATTTCTAGGTGCCTGTGGTTCATGCCTGGCTGGTTACTTCAGGTCTGGAAACCCCACTACTTGCATGACACCCGTGGGCCATTGGATCCTTGAGGATCTGGGATTCTGGTGCACAGGGCCATCTTCCTAGATACACAGGCAGCCATTCCCTTTCTATGGCCTTGCTTCCTCGCAGGGCTCTGCCAAGAAGTAGGGCCTGCCTGAGTCCTGCTGCCCAAAGCTCCCAGTCAGCTTCATTCTCTTCTCTGCCTGGAGGTAATCACCTCCCTCTCCTTCTTCTATATTTCCTCTACCCCAGCCCAACCAAATCTGCTCCAAGAGATCATACTTGCAAGGAGAAAATACAAGTTAATATCGCCATGAATTATTCTGCCCCTTGACACTAAGAACAAGTGCTTCTATAACTGTGGTGCCCTGGGCAACTCGGTGCTTTACTGCAGCCCTGCCCAGTGTCAGAGTACAGGTCTCAATAACGTGCTACGGGAAGGAAGAAGGGAGCAACTACCTATTGGGGAATTTGGAACTCAGAGAAGATAACGTTTCCTCTGGGTCATAAGGGCAGGAGATGTGCACAACGTGCATTGGGGCATGGGGGACGAACACCTGGAGTCAAAGAGCAGAACATGGAAAACGGAGCAGGATGACAGAGTCTGCACGTTCCAGGGAATGTGAAGATCCTACTATGGTTAAAGTATACGGGCGGGAGGCAGGGAGGAAATTGGAGATGACAAGAGATGAGGCTAAGAAAGAGTCTGAAGCTAAATCCTGCAGGGACTTAGAGTAAATGTGGTGGGGGGTATGGCGAGTTTCTGATGTAAACAGATAGTTTAAGGTCACATGCCTTCGGGGCATGTGGGAATCCATGGACTGTGGAGTTTGTTGACTGTAGCTTTGCAATCCCAACTGTGTCACTGTCTTGCCATAGGGTCCCAGGCAAGTTACTTAGCTTCTTTGTGCCTCAGTTTTTATTATCTGTAAAATGGGCATAGGTGACAATAGCACCCACTTCAGAGCCCTTTGTGATTGCTGAATGAGACAACATATGTAAAGCATCTGCCCAGTCCTAGACACGTAATTCATATTAAATACATATTAGCCAACGATATTATAATTTTACAATGATTTTCATGTCATTATATTCATAGCAACCTGGAGAGGTACATCCAACATGTACTGCTATGACATTCTGTGGCTGTGGCTACATCAAGGAACCAGAATTTGAAGTCCTCTTAACTAAACCTCTAGGTAGACAGAAGATTTGGTGTGACATTGTAGATAATGATGACCTCCAAATCAAAGCAGATGAACATAAGAACTAGTATGTAGAGCCAGGACCTCAACAACTTCGCCAAGTGTAACGACAGCATCTTGCACCCAGATGATACTCCAGTCATTTTGTTTAGAGATTCCTCAAGAGAACATGATAAAAACAAAAATGGGCAATCAAAATGGGTAATGTGGTGTGTTTACTAGGTCTGCTGTAATAAAGTACCACAAACCAGATAATTTAAAACAGAAGTGTATTCTTGCACAGTCTGGAGGCTAGAAGTTCAAAATCAAATTGCTGAGAGTACCCCGCTCCCTCTGAGACCCTGGGTAGCATCCTTCTTTGCCTCCTCCTGGTTTCTGGTTGGGGCCATCAGTACGTGGTGTTGCTTAGTTTTCCTGTGTCATCACACAGAGTTCTCCATGTGTGTTCCTCTCTGTGTCTTTTTTCTTCTTTGAAGGGTATACATTAGATTGAATTAAGGACCCACCCAACTCCAGTATGACCTAATCTTATATCTTATGTCTGCAAAGACCCCATTTCCAGATAAGATCATATTCTCAGATACCAGGGATTACAGGGACTAGGATTTCAACATATCTTTTTGGGGAACACAGTTCAATCTATAAGTGGTGTCACAGAAAGAGCACAGGGCTCAAAGCTGTGCTAAAGTTACCTCTCGGGGGTCAGATGTGTTATTTGTGAACTCAGGGATTATCTGAGCTTCTCTTGATTCTAAAAATGAAATACGCTGCAAGACAAAAACTGAAGTAACTAATTGAAACTGTGTATTCAAATCAAAACTGCAGTTTGAGGAACTAGGGATTACATAACTAATAACCTAAGCCCTTACTGACCCTGGCTACATTAGGAAGCATTGCTTATGAAAGAATGCACTCTGTTTGAACAATTTCTTCAGTCGGGCAGAGGATAGCTTTTCTTGTGTAACTGGCGTTTCCCACCCATCTCTTAAAATGTGTTTTGATAAATATATTTGGAAGAAACAACATGAAGGATAAGAGCATGGAAATTTTAGTTTTCTCTCTAAATCTCATTGTCCTATCCAATGGTTTGACTTCTGAGTACCAAAGCACACTATTATTTAATAATCATCCCCTTAGGTTAATTGTAAAATAAAGTTCACCACCAATTTACCATCTACCAACTTTCCACCTCCCTTATCTCTCATCCCAGGTTGTAGTAATATAATTTTTTGAGGTTCTCCCTGTAATGCAATGAGGCATGGATCATACTTACAGTTGATTCTGTTCTCAAAATATATCACAATTTAGGGCAGTCTTGCACGGTTGCTATCTAGCCAATTACTCTCGTAGGTATATAGTCTCTCATTTTTACATGTTTATACAACTTGATTGTAGATGTGAATGCTAGGTTTTCATCTTGGATTGGCCTAAGACAACCTAAATGTTGACACCTGCTTTGTATCCATAGGGAGAATACAACAGTTTGGTAGGCTCTTTAACGATGGTTCAAACTTGGGGGATAGTATGAGAAGAGAGGTACAGGCTGAAGACCATAGAGTATATCTGGAGGAAACTGATTTATTTCATTAATTATTAACCTCATCATTTCAGACAGCTATAACAAAGAACCTTAGACTGGGTAATTTATAAATAATGGAAATGTATTGCTCACCATTCTGAAGGCTGGGGAGTCCAAGGTCGAGATAGCAGCAGATTCGGTATCTGGTGAGAACCTGCTCTCTGCTTCAAAGATGGTACCTTCTTTCTGCATCCTCACAGGGTAGAAAGGGCAAGGGAGCTCCAAGGAGCCTCTTATAAGTGCAGTAATTCCATTAACAAAGGTGGAGTACTTGTGACTTTATCACTTCCCAAAGGCACCACTTCTTAATACTATCACATTGGGTATTAGGGGTTCCAACACATGAATTTGGGGGAGACACAGACCTTCAGACCATAGCAATTATTTATTCCCAAATAAGCCTGAAGAAGGAATGCTTGACCCAGGTTATGAAAGGGCTTTGCCTCCAAGGCTTACCATTTTGGAATTTATTCTGTAGGCAGCAAGGAACAATTGTAGGTTTTGGGTAAGGTGGTGGGCCTGAGCAGGTGTTTTAGTAAGCAGTCCTGTTAGCCGCACAGAAGATGGACTGGTGAGGGAGAATCTGCAGTTTCAGAGCCCATCAGGAAAATCATGGCAAGAGTTTCAGTGAAGGGTAATGACAAGCCTGCATCTAGGTAGTGGTGTCAGGAGAGCAATGGAAAGTGTAGCTATAGGAGACCGTACAGACACAGAACCAATTTGTCATTGGCTTAAAAATGCTATTGCTAGTTCTAGCAAATGGGGGAATGATATGGCCCCACGCAAGTGTGAGGAGGATTGTGTTTCTATTTTGGGTGTGTTGAGTGTGAGGTGACCTCAGGACAGCCCAGTGAAGATGTTCTCTGGGAAGCATGAGGTCACTATCTCTGCTCTGGCATGTTTGTAAAGGAGACTCTCAAGGGCACACACTGCAGCGCTGTGTCCTTTGCTGAATTCAGATATCCTGCCCTGTGGTTCCTGAACACATAGTGATTACTCAGTACATCCCAGTGAAGATCTTTACATACCACTCTTCATGGAACACTCAACGTCATTAGCAGCCCCACCTATTTATTCAGCCATAGATGCAGGAGACCTGTAGTTCTAACATTCTTAAGGCAGCAACTTCTAACCAGAACACTCATCTAAAATCAGCTTTTTACTGAGGAGTGAAAAGGGATACAGGAATAGCCTGAAGTCATGTGTTCCATATAACTAAGAAATGGGTATAGATTTCAGGAGCCTGAACTCTCAAATGCCTACTTTTATCAGGCGACTTATTTTTTTACCTTTGCTAGTTGATTTATTAACATTATGCATTACAGAAGTTTCAAGAGCCCCATCTGAGAAGAATAACCAGAAAAGACCTTTTTTATCCATAAAACGGGGGAGGGGGGAGAAGCATTGGTACAATGCCAAAAGCAATCATGCGTTTTAGATATGCCCTTGGTTGGTATGCGCATAAAAATAATTTACGGGGTAAAGTTGACATGGAGCCACTTTGTGCCCTTACAACTAGAAGTTTCAACTTCTGACTTCGGTAGAGAGAGACAAAAATGTGAATAGGGCAGAGGTAAAGAAACAATGTGCCACGCAGACATGTGGCTATGCAGTGCCTAACCAGTCATCTAACCCCATATGAGAAGAGCAGCTCGTTTGCTTTTCCACAGCCTCAGGCAGGATGGAGAAAGGGAAGGCATTCTGCACCTAAAGCTAGGACCCATGGGTTCTAATTTTGACTGTATCCCTAAATGGAAGTTCTGCTACTAACCTTGGGTAAATTATTTCACCCTCTGCGTGGCAGCAGTTTCGCCTGTAATTTTTTCTCCTTCACGCATTGCCTTCTCTATTGATTCTCTACCCTTTCAGCCTCCTTTAAACAATCATATGAAATGAATAAAATACCTATATATTTTTGGATGATGTGTATTTCCTACTGAGAGAAGCTCCTCTTCATGTAGCTAACAATGAAGATTACAAGGGTAGAGCCTGGCTTACTTGTGTCAAGATGATATGAGTTAACTGAAGGTCACTTTCAGCACACTTTATTTACCATGCCTCCCAGGCACTGCTGATAAGAAAAAGACAAAAGGACAAAGACAAAATTAACTTTTAATTTCCCATCCAACCTACAACTGACAGAAACAGAGAGATGGGTAGAATTCTTCTAACATACAATGGGGAATGATATATCAAACATCTTATCTGATTTAACTTATCAGAGATAACGAAGCATGCAACTATTTAAATCTATATTTATAGGGTAAGGTCCCTCGCTGTGTGCACTGATAAATTTTAGTGACATATTTTCATATCTTGTATCAGTCCAAAAATCTTTCAGCCCTAAATTAGATGAATAAATAAACAAATCAGATAAATTAATTTTCTCTTTGGAATAGTTTTCTTTCCAAGCAATCACTAAAGTTATTTACATGATGATATAAGACATTACTTAACATAATGAGTAACAATCTTCTCTCCCTCTAAGGTGCTAGCCACAAAACCTTCTTCAGTAATTTATTTTTGCAATTCGATAGCATCACCAGGAATACTAGCAAAGAACCTGGTATTTTGTATCTGATTTATTTCATGGAACCAAATCAATAATTAGAGTTGGAAAAACATTAGCCATACAAGCCACCTAATAATATGAGAAAGATGTATGTTAATTGCAGACAATGAATTGATTTCACTGAACATCCCACCCATGAATGAGCTGTGAAGCATAAGGTCAGATGACCAGCACTTTCAAATAATAGATTGAAAACAATTTTTGAGTATAAGCTTTTCTTACATACACTTTCAACTTTGTGTAGCATATCCTAATTCCAGCCATTTTATAATTAAAAGCAAGGCACATCCTTGGCTTCAGGAAAGTCAAATTCAGTAATGAAGTTTTAAAAGATATGCAAATTAATTATTACTTTGTTGCTTTACAAGTTCATTCTTTTTGTTACCGAAGTAAAAGTTATCCTATCGCATTTAAGTTTAGTCTGATTTCTATAATAATGACTGATTACTTAAAAGTCCATCTATTATATAAAACATGTTCTACCTCTGATATATATTTTTCAACATGCAGGATTCCTATTTAAAAGTGATGCACTATTTAGGAAAAATGTACAGTACTGACTTTAGATTTGACAAGCTCAGAAACTGGCAGGAAAGTAAGCATCCCTCCAAAATGACAATACTTGAAAGCTATGTAATCATTCTGCTTTATCTTAATATAGTTTAGGAATCCACAATGAAACAGAAACTCCAAAAGAAAATAATCTTGAACTCTAAAGCACATGCAATACATATTGCATATATAATCTGAATATTCAGAGTTTCAGTATCCAAACTTTTCCTCTCTACAGGGAATGTTAAATGTTCTAAGTTCTATGCTTAGTCTTAAACAGTAAAATGAGGTAATATTAAACACGAATAGAGAAATATGGAAGGAATTAGAAGTATTTTTATTCAAGTTATTAATAAGGTATCTGGCTTTCTGAGGCATGGAATTAAAAAATAACTTTTTTTTTTTTTTTTTGAGACGGAGTCTTGCTCTGTCGCCTGGGCTGGAGTGCAGTGGGGTGATCTTGGCTCACTGTAAGCTCCACCTCCCGGGTTCATGCTATTCTCCTGCCTCAGCCTCCCGAGTAGCTGGGACTACAGGCGCCCACACCATGCCTAGCTAATTTTTTTGTATTTTTAGTAGAGACTGGGTTTCACTGTGTTAGCCAGGATGGTCTCGATCTCCTGACCTTGTGATCTGCCTGCCTCAGCCTCCCAAAGTGCTGGGATTACAGGTGTGAGCCACTGTGCCTGGCAAAAAATAACTTTTTAAAATTTTATTAGTTCCAAGAGTCCATTGCAAAAAAATAACAGATAAGGAAAAAGAATAAAATAAATGCCATCCATAACTCAAAAATTACTGATATACATACTGTCTCTTATGGATTTAATTGTATCTCTCCCATAATTCAAATATTGAAGTCCTAATCCCCAATACCTCAGAATGTGACTTGATTTGGAGATAGGGTCTTTACAGAGATAGTCAAGTTAAAGTGAAGTTTTTACGGTTGGCCCTAATTCAGTATGGCTGAAATCCTTATTAAAAAAAAGTAGGGGGGAATTTGGACAGAGATACCCAGAGAGGGAAGATAATAAGAAGATGTAGGGAGAAGATAGCTGTCTGCAAGCAAGGAGAGAGGCCTGGAACAGGATCCTCGCTCACAGTCCTCAGAGGAATCCACCCTGCTACATCTTGATTTTGGACTCTTAGCTTCCAGAATTTTGAAATAATAAATTTCTGTTATTTAAGCCACCCAGACTGGGGTACTGTTATGGCAGCCCTAGCAAACTAATATCCCTTCCATCTTTTTCCTAAATTCACATGCATATATATACATAGACATAAACACATAATTGGTATCATAATTTATATACTATTTTGTAAGTTTTTTTAATTTACATATGGAAATATCTCCCTGTGTTTTAAAATATGCAATAATAATAATAAAGTTAACATTGATTGAGCACTTATTAGGTACCAGGCACTGTTCTAAGTACTTTATGTCTACTATTTTAATCTTTGTGAATTTTAAAAGAACAGTATTTTTAATAGCTATATAGTATTCCATTTTATGGACATATAATACATGTGATGTATATTCTATTGTCAAATATTCAGGTTTCTTTCTTTTTCTTCTGTTTAATAAGCATCTCTGCCATGAACACCTTTGTATCATAACTTAGGCACATACATATTACCTTCTTGGGGTGAGGATCTGTGGATGTATAAAATTTAAATGGAATATGGTAAAATATATATATTTATAACATATATTATTTACATATATTATATAATATCTTCATATATGTAATACTACATACTTATATTTAGAGAGTGAGGGAGAGAAAAATTACCTTCCGGGATGGTAATTTTAAAACTGCCAAGTTTTACTCCCATCAGCAGTAAACAGAAGTGCCTATTTTCCTTTACCCTCTTATTTTTTAAAGCCAGTCAAATTGTAGGCAAATGATGACAAATTTTTGTCTTTGACTCCTAATAAACTTGCACTTTGAAACTGCGTCCTTTAGTTCTTCCTCCTGTATTTTTCGTGAGTGTCTTGTTTCTTTGTTGACTTTCAATCTGAGGTCATAGTGAAAGCTTTTCTTCCCTGGATTATTGTTATCACTTTCCAATCTCCCAGCGTCCCTCCTGGTTTAAGAATTACCACCGGCTATTCCTCATTTGGTCACTTATAACCTAGAATGCCTCTTATCTGTCTTACAATCATCTTTCTGACAATCTCAATCAAGCCAAACAAAAGTACAAACCAGAATATAAGAGTCTGTAAGAATGAAGGAAAAATGCAGTCATGAAGTCCACGCACACGGCTTCAAAAGAGACCCTTATCGCAGTTTCTTTACGCAAATTTTAGCTACAGCAGATAGTAGAAGAATCAGACACACACAAAAAAATGGTGGCTCTCCAAAGTCAATTTACAATAAATGAAACACTCTTCCTTCTTGCCTGAAATTTTCCCTCTGCACTGACTCCTTCATCTTTCTCATGCCCTTCTCCAGGATTCAAGTGTTACTATAGAGATGTGACTTAAATCAGCGGTTTTCTGCTGTGGCCTTACTCAATTTTCTCCCCATATCCTAGGTGGTGACTTTTTCATATGCTAATATTTCATTTTACATAAATCTCCCATATGACACTTGTGTAATATCTCTTAATTATTTGTTCATATATCTGTTTCCCAGACTAGTCTGTGAATGCCTTTAAGTCATCCTGACATTTGTCTTTGTAGCTTCAGTGCTTGGTTCCAGACAAAGCCTGCCATACAGTAACCGCGTGAGCGTTGATGTCGCTCTCCTGAGGGCATATTTGAATTGAGGGCAGATCAAAATATTTACTCTTGTATCTAAGGCTAAATCTTATGAAATTTTGTTGATGTGCATAATTAACCATTTGAAAGGAAACAAATGAACCAGCTTAAGCATGACAGAATGATACATGGATCTGCTTGGATCCCTGATGGGTTTACGCATGTATGCAAAATGACAATTATAAATATCACAAGTCACTATACCTCTGTGGTCTCAGATTCTTGCTTTTGTCTTCTTTCTAATCTGTGAAAATAGAGGGCTGTGACATGCTCTCCAAGGCACTTTTCAGTTCTAAAATCCTGTGATTCAGATTCAACTTATGCAAGACTGGATGTAAAGTGCCTCCCCTGCTATTCTGAGGGCAGGTTGAGCCTGGTGCTGCTTGTGTCACTGTCTCGGAGTCTCAGAGATAGCATGCTGTTTACAGACAACAGTGCTACCCTGCCTCAGATAGCTGATCCTATCACACATGGTTATTTCCAGCTGTCTTCAGGAGCAGACAGCTGCTGTGTCCAAATTTGCCTGCTTCACCACTGGAGAGTGTAGCAAGCAGTCGCACTCCTTGTAGGGCACTTAAACTGTGCACCAAATGTTTGAGAGAACGTGACCTTACAGGGACAGATAGCTGCACGTAAGGGCTAACTTGGAATTAAAGCTGTTTCATATTTTCATCAGGTTTGCAAATTTGTTCAGTAGCCAGCTGGGGCCAGAGTTGGGGGAGAGGGTCGACAATTAGTAAAACATTCAATAAGAACAAATGAGCCTAAGGAAGTTAAGAAAAGAGCAAAAATTTATAATCTGCTAATAATACTGCTTTTTCTTCTAAGTATGTAAGCTTAGAGGTATTGTTTCTTTCTGTTTGTTTGTAAGTATGTAGATATTGTATGGAGCAATGGTTCAAAATGATGATATTACAAGCAGCTGTAAATACCCAATAATTTGAGAAGTGGGTAAATCAGTGTCCACCTAGACTGCACAGTGCTGGAGAGACACTTTTGTGACTTGGGTATTCTTAATGCTAAAACTTCGGCAGAAAGTTAAAAACTTAAAAATGGTTAGGAAAGAGTGATAGTGATATTTTAAAATGGCAAATAAAATAATAAAATAATAAATAACAAAATAAAACAATTACTAATCATATTTTCAAAATAATTTTCACTTACCAAGAAGCTCCAGTACATATATTCACTTAATCTAGTGCTGTTTATATTTTTAAAAAGTCCAAGTTGACAATTTTGGAGACAGAACTGAGACCTTTATTTCATCCTTAGCAAAGCTATGTGACACATATTTGAAGGCCTGCAACTTCTACCCCAAACAGATACTGACTTTCTGGGATGAAAGGGAGCCTAGAGTCCACTTCTTCCCTCACTCAGCCTTCCTGAACAGCTTCTATTTTGTGCCCCACTACAGTAGACTCTCTTACAGAGAGTGGAAGATCAGAACAGAGATGACCTCATTTCCAACAGGATACCAACAGCTCCCCACGAGGGCCAGATTTCCCCAATTTAAATGGAATTCAGAGGAATAACACACACAAGTCTAAATCATATAGTCTCTTTTACCTGGTTTCTTCTTGAAAAAAGAATTTGAAGGACTGATTTTGATGTTAGCTTCTTGCAGTTGCTCCAAGGCACCAAAGGATTTCTTTACTCAGATTCTAGCAATGCAACAATTTCATTTACATAAATTATTTTAAATGGCTCTTTTGACGTGTAAAGAATCATATTTGGCCTGGCAAATGGCTACCAGGGCCCCAAAGGAGAGTCTTCAATAGAGAAGTCATCCACTGCTTAACTTTCTAAGAAGGAAAAGATTTACTTTGGGTAAAATAGAGATGCCATTATTAAATAAAGACTGACAACAAAAATAAAACCCAAGTCTTTGGCAGTTTCTCTAAAGTTTTATTAGAGAAACTTGAGTAGCATTGAATTTTCATAATAAGGTCCAGGAAGAATAAGGATATTTGTGTATCTCCATTGAAACGAATTCCTTTATTTCATATGCTTTGGCAATACTTAAATGTAAAAGGTCATAGATAAAAGGGAAACTTACATGTTACAAAGAAACCAAATCCTTGGTTTTCAATAAGCACTTATAATAGACACGTAACCTAATGAAGGAGTCTTACTCGGTTATAAATGATTGCAGGATATTTTGTAATAACCACCACAACATCACTTTAATATGCCTGCCAAGTACAATGAAGCATCTATCAAATATATTTCCAGACTGTAGTTGTTGGGGAAATGTTATTTTTAGAGAGTCTTGAGAAATTTATTTTCTCAGATGTTAGTTTTCTAGCATTCTGAGAAGACTTTGACTAAGTCACTTGGTAAGGGAAATTACTACAATCAAAGAGACTCCACAGTGCCATGCTGCCCTTCCAGTTTTTAAAAATCTCTGTCTCAGCACGAGTCACTAGGGCAGAATGCATCTCTTGAACCAATTTTATCACCTGAAAAGCAAAAGTATTTCTGTCCCTGAACATTGACGTCAACTCAAACCTTATCTGGATTTCCCACAGCAAAATATATAAATAATAATTAACAATTACTAAGTGCCAGAAACTGTGCTAAGAGCATAATACGTCTAATCCTCAAAAGGCCCCCATCATATGGGTGATAACATTTTCCCCCATTTTACAGCTGGGAAAACTGAAACATAAGGTGTTAACATAAGGATCCCAACCCAGGTAACAGGTTTCAGAGCCAGAATTTCTAAACACTACATTATTCAGCTTCATCTGGGCTCATCAACACAATTAGCAAAAGCTATAAAGAGTCAAGGGTCTATGTGTGTGTGTGGTTGTGGGCAGGGAGGGACATATTGAATATTAAAGATTCTATTTAAGGTCATTTTTGCATAGGAAATAGGCTGTCCCTTCACTACCTTATAACTCACATCCTGAAGTTGAAAATCCAGGTATCATATTTTAACTGTCTTAAAGACACTTAAGTCCAGTTTCACCTGGGAAAACTAAAAACTAGAACTGTATTTGAAATAAATATGTAAGGTAAGCACAGCTTGAAACTTTAAAGGACAATCAGTTTTCTTTTTTTGGAAACTTTCAAGCTTACAGAAACACAGTGAGAATAGTATATGAAATAACCATTGAACTTTCACCTAGGTTTTTTTTTTTGCTGACATTTTGCCACATTTGATTTATATATATTTTTATTTTGCTCAAGTATTTGAAAGTGAATCACAGATATCATGACATATAACCCTAAATATTTAAGTATGCATCGCTGTAAAATAATAACAATTTCCCACAATTTGCAATAATAGCAATATTATTGTTGTCACGTCTAAGAAAATCATAATTCCTTAATACCATATCATAGGCAGGTCATATTTAAGTTCCCCCTTTTACAGAACATATATTTTATAATTGTTTTGTTCAAGCCAGGGTCAAAACAAGATCTACTCATTGCTTTTGCTAGTTATCTCAAGTTTCTTTTTCTAATTTCTTTTTGAAGTTGCTTCACTGGACATTACAAGGTCCTTCTTAAATATTCCTTAAAATAAGTGATTTTTGAAATTTAAAAACAAAGATTGGTAATTGGACTTGATATCTTTTTTAGGGAAATTAAAACAAATAAAAATAACCAGTTGTCTTTTTATTATCTTTTAGATATCCTTTTCAAGTTGTCTAGTACAACGACTTTTACCTGCCTCTTAACGTAGTCTCATCTTTTCCAGCCCGTGTGTCAGATGAAAACCAATGAAAAAAATAAAACCTTAGAAATTCAGGGCTGAATGATCAAAGATGTTGGAGATCAACTGGCATAACCACCTCCCTTAATACATTAGAAAACCAAGTTCCAAAGAGGTTAAATAAATTGTCCTGGGTCACAACTACATATCAGCAGAAAATGGAACCAGCACAAATGTCCAGTCCTTTTTCCACTAATATCACAGTAGAAGAAGATCGTATTGCATGGCCCTTGTCTTTCTAAAAGATTGCAAAACAAATGACTTTTCAGATCTATGCTCTGGCACAAAAGTCAATAAAGCTATTCCTGACATTCCAATTTACATCTGTGACAGCACTTTTTATCAAGCTAGTCTGCAGGTGAACTCTCCAAACCCAGTCCAAACCTATGGACATGAGGTCAAAGGTTTGTTGTGAGTCTTTTGTGCTCTCCCACATGACTGATAAAGGCCACATACAAACTGGATGGAATATGTCTCTCAGTGGAACCTCATAAACTCAGCCAGTAGCAGTTTAAAGGAGACCAATTGCAATGCCCTCTTCCAAAACTGGTTTTTAATACAGCTTTTCTCTTGCCACTGGGGGAATATTTCTCCTCTTTCTATGTGGTTGTGGTGAGACTGCCAATCATGACTTGTCTCTACCCAATAGGGAAACATTGTGTGGCTTGATTAATCGTGGAATACCCTTCTCTAATTGACATGGTTTACAGAGCACATGCACAACCCTAGCAGTGACAATTAGACAATTGCACTCATGCAATTCCATATATGGGAACTGGGAGTAACTGTTCTCTCTTTCTTTTGGATCATGTGCTGTAGGGTATGAGCTTTGACAACCTTTCCTGCCAATGCACCTGGTGAGAACCTTCAGTCAATTCTTAAAAGGAAACCAAGTCATGTGGATCTAAGAGATAGAAAGAGTGAGCCCTGACAAGAACACTTAGACTTGGAATTCTTGGTTAGTTAATTGAACTAAAAAATCCACTTTTATTTTGGAGGGGTGGGGGAACATAGGGTCTTGCTCTGCTGCCCAGGCTGCAGTGCAGTGTTGTGATCAGTCATAGCTCACTGCAGTCTCAACCTCCCAGGCTGAAGCTATCCTCCTGCCTCAGCCTCCCAAGTAGTTGGGACTATAGGCACAAACCACTACACCCAGATAATTTTTAAAATTTTTTAAAGATAGGATTTCACTATGCTGGCAAGGCTGGTTGCAAACTCCTAGGCTCAAGTGATTTTCCTGCCTTGGCCTCCCCAAGTTCTGGCATTACAAGCATGAGCCACCACACTTGGCTAGTTTTTTGTTTGTTTTTTTGCTTTGCTTTTGCTGGATTTCTGTAATTTACATCCAAAAACGTTCTAATGAGTACAAAGTTCTACTTTGTAGAGAACCATCGTCCTAAGGTTTTAAGACATCTAAAGCTAATGGTTTGTACTTTGTCACAGCTATTTATAATTTTTTTATTTTTATTTTTGAGATAGAGTCTCACTCTGTCGCCCAGGCTGGAGTGCAGTGGTGCAATCTTGGCTCACTGCAACCTCTGCCTCCCCGGTCCAAGCA
Organism: Pongo abelii; assembly: GCF_028885655.2. Lineage (NCBI taxonomy): Eukaryota > Metazoa > Chordata > Mammalia > Primates > Hominidae > Pongo > Pongo abelii. The sequence goes on along the minus strand of NC_072007.2, from coordinate 24,976,277 downwards.
ATTCTCATGCCTCAGCTTCCCGAGTAGCTGGGACTACAGGCGCACCACATGCCTGGCTAATTTTTTTATTTTTAGTTGAGATGGGGTTTCCTCCATGTTGGCCAGGCTGGTCTCAAACTCCTGCCTCAAGCAATCTGCCCTCAGCTTCCCAAAGTGCTGGGATTATAGGAGTGAGCCACTGCTTCTAGCAGCAACCGTTTTTAATTTTGAAAGCAGAAGCTACGTATGTCCAGGGATACTGTACCCAACAGTAACCAATCAGAAATGAAGATGTGTTTTTCTTTTCTTTAGGGAGAAAAATGCCCAGGACTTCATGACTTAGGCCAGGATGAAAAATCACTTTGGAGTCACAGAGAGTAGCCTGATTTAGAAAGGTAGAAATATGGAACCATGGAATTACTTGGGAACCTTCCTGAAAAGGATATAGCACCTTGACTAAATCACCGAGGATTGCATCCCTGAGAAAGGTGAGCAAAAGGTAAATGTAAGAGATGTGGGTAAAGGCGGCAAGATCAGTTACTTCTCCCTTAGGTAGCTCACTGACGAGGAAAAGCCACTGGGGTCCGGGACCTGGGAGTTAGTATACACGAATGTGGATCAGCTCCAGTCCCTTACTAGTAGCTTGCAGTTTGGAATGGACTGTTTGTGTATAACAGCAATTGCTAGGACTTCAAACATGGACAGCCTTTGGCCAACCTTAGAACTGAAGAAGTGAGATAATTGCAGCATTCTGGGCCAGTCATCACTGTTCCAACTGTGTAGGACTAATCTTTGAGAGGCATCAGCTACAGCAGAGCACTGTTTTGCCTCTATATCTTTCCACTTTCTGGTAGCCAGAATTGCCCTACTCTGGACTGGATGAGCCTGCAGAGGGTAGGGAATCGATGAGTAAGGGAAAGACAGGGAACCTCAAGAAAAAAATACTAGACTTCCAGTTACAAAGACATGTAAGTATTTGCTATAGTTTGGACGTGTCCCCTAAAAAGCACGGGCTGGAAACTTAATCCTCAGTGTGACGCTATTGGGAGGCAGGGCCTAATCACAGGTGTTTAGGTCATGAGGGCTCTACCCTCATGAATGGATTCATGCCAATTGTAGGAAAACTTCAGGCTGTGAGTTCAATCTCCTGCTCCCCTCTTCACCCACGTGATGCCTTCCTCCCTCACCAGATTCCAACCCCTCCATCTTGGACTTTCCAAACTCCAGAACTGTGAGGAAAAAACTATTTGCTTTGTAAATTACCCAGTCTCTGATATTCTGTTACAGCAGTGCAACATGCACTAAGGTAGTCCCACAGCGGTTAATTGAAAATGAAAAAAATTTACTAAGTCACTGCTTTTGTACCAGGATTTGTGGAGCAGTTTGTAGAACATATAATTTCGTTTGCTAAAGACGGATTTGGGCATTCAAATAAATCTTAAATCGTATTCTCTCATATTTCATTTGTTAACTGTGAGGTCTTCAAAAGTGTATGGCCTCAATTGAGGACACCATGGGGCTCTCTTTTGCCCAATTCTGGGCAGACTTTCTGTGACATATTTAATGCAGGTTTTTGTATGCACATAGTGTACACCTTCAAGGGAGGCAATATAGTTTGTTAACCAGAACTGGAAAATGATGAATTATTTGTTCTCACCCATAGGTGGTAGACATATGTGGGTATCTCTATACATAAGGAAGACACCATACTGCCCCTATGTTCCCATCTCAATTAGTTAATTTTACTTAGAAACAAAGTTGTGGACTTCTCTTAAAAATTGCTTTACATTGGCCAGGCGCGGTGGCTCACGCCCGTAATCCCAGCACTTTGGGAGGCTGAGGTGGCTGGATCACGAGGTCAGGAGATCGAGACCATCCTGGCTAACATGGTGAAACCCCGTCTCTACTAAAAATACAAAAAATTAGCAGGGCATGGTGGCGGGCGCCTGTAGTCTCAGATGCTGGGGAGGCTGAGGCAGGAGAATGGCGTGAACCCGGGAGGCGGAGCTTGCGGTGAGCCGAGATCGTGCCACTGCACTCCAGCCTGGGCAACTAAGCAAGACTCTGTCTCAAAAAATTAAATTAAATTAAATTAAATTAAAAAATAAAAAAAAATTGCTTTACATTTTGTTCTTCTAGTTTTATCTAAGTCACTGCCCCATAGCCTGTCTCCCTTGTAATTCATTAGGTGTCTTTCACAATTTGTAACAAACTCCTATTTTCTAGTTGTATCCCTTTTGTTATTCCACCTACTAGAAATGTGTATTAGTCAGCTCCAGTCAGCTCAGTCCTCTTCCTTCAGCCATCACTGTCAGGCTCCCAAACAGATTTCTTCTGTCGCCCAACAGGATCTTGCTTCACCTTCTAGTCTGAATGTTCTGGAATCTTTTTTTTGTTTGTTTCAACATAGGCAATTAATCATGCACATTTATGACCTGCAATCTCCAAGAAGGCTTCAGGATGTACCCAGTGGGAGAATTCATGGACTAGTAGGCAAAATGCCAGCTCAGACAGGAATACTTGATACTCTGGTATTTCTGGCTCTAGTAAATATTGCCCAAATCACCATAAAAAAAAGACATTTAAGTGCACTGATTTGGGGGGAGGGTAGACTGCAAAAGGGATCATTTTAGGGCTCTATTACTTTCTCCCTAGCCAGTCCTCCCCTCAAATATCTTTGTTCTTTTAAATCCTATCCCATCCTTCTTCCTTTTCCCTTTACTATTTTCTACAACCTAAAATTTGGCTCAGCCTGGAAATAGTACCGGGTAGAAAAATCTTAATAGGGTATATGGTCATGGGTAAAGAGATGGTTGCAAAACATATTGTTGGAATGAGTTGGGGATAGGAGCTGAAATCGGGGAGAAGTCCCATTACTCTGGTAACAAAAAACAGATAAAGAGTGAGAGAAGGAAAATCAAATCACCATGTATTACAAATACATCTTATAACTTGGTTCAATAGTTGTCTCCAAAGCCACTATGTTACAAGATTTTGTTAATGATTTTAGTTTTTTCTGAGTTAAACAAGTAACGCTTGTTCCTTGTAAAAAAATCAAATGATACAGAAGTCTAAAAAAAATGTAAAACCTCCAAAACCTGATTCCCTGGAAGGAAAAATTGATTACAATTCGGTGCTTTTTTGGACTTGCAAATTTTTATATACATGCATTTTTTTCAGCACATAATACATAATATATAAAGGGCCCCTTCTTTTAAAAAGAATTACTTTATTCTTTTGTATGAATAAGATAAAAATAAACATACTCTCAGCATACACTTTACCCTTACTCATGGACATCATAATTGTTCATATTTGAGGTATATAAATTGGACATTTAATAGGCAACTCTCTACAAATTATTATTTATGAGTCAATATTTAGTTAGTTTATTCAAAAAACAGTGACTAAAAAGCATGATATCTGTTCTTATGCAGCTTAAATTCTATTTGGAAAATAAAGCCACGCCAAAGAAATATTAAAACAAAAATATCAGGAATAAATGCTAGTAAAATAATGAAAATATCATAACATGAAAGAGTGACTGGGTATCTACTTTACATTTTTATGGTATCTCTTTTAAGTCTTATCCACCAAGAAAAAAACTAAAGTATGAGTTTTATACTGTAGTTTTGTACAATTAAATTCTCAAGATTCAAAAATACCTTCCAAATGCCAGCAATTAGGCGTATAAACTCTCGTAGGCTTTGTGCAATGGTATCCTGTAAGGCCAGCTCTTTCTAAGTCAATCACTACGGGTCTGATTGACCTTGGCAGTATTACAGGGTCATATTTTTACATGGCTGAGCTGTTCTTGAACAATTTCTACAATGTACTAGGTACAAATAGTCTTTTCTTCAGCACCAGGCATGCGTGTCTTATCTTCTCACCCATTCTTCTCCCCACTGCCACTCCACCCCACCTTTTCTTTCATTACTTTTATGAAAGAAAAACTATTGTAGGACATGTAAAGAAAACTCGTCCCCACGGGCTTTTTTTCTTCCAACCTGCCCTTTCTTCATGCTATGTTATAGTTGAAATACTGCACTTGTGGACTCCTGGTTTATTCTTAAGATGGATTTTATTTGTGAGTTTATCTGGTTGTTTTGTGGCTCCAATATCGCATAGAATAACCTCTTTTCATTTTCATCAGAGGAAGGACAAGAGCTGGAAAGGGATGTGGTTCTATCAGCAATTCGCCTAGGAAAAGTTTCAATGTTTTTCTAAACTGTTCTACAAAGGAATTGCAATGTCATCACAAAAAAAAAAGACTGAGATTACAGTTCTTAACTCTCAAATATCTCCAATAAAATATAATTTTTTTAAATAAAGAAATAAGACCCATTTCCACAAAGGCAATCTTTTATTTCCTTCATGCTTCAACCCGGCATAGTGTAGGATGGAGGGGAGAGGAGAAAACATTAAACTAGAAACCAAGGTTGTCAGGCAGGATCAAAGCAGCGTCCCCGGTGGCATGTTCAAACAGGTGATTGAGAGTTCAAAGAAAAGGTAATTGACAAAAGTGTGGACAGGCTAAAATGAAGCCAACAAGGGACAGTCAAATATTGAGGGAGCCAGTTTTGCCGCTCAGCTGGCTGCAATGGCAAAAGAAAGTGGTGCAGCTATGGAGGCTGATGTAGAAAAGGGCTCTGATGGGAGTTGCAAACTTCACTGAAGTACCCAGCCAGCTCACATGCAGCTCGGCAGAGCAAGAGTTGGGGGAGTAAACATCCCAGCTTCACTCTTCTTGAAGTCTGCATCTCCTGATGGTGCCTCCCATTGGTGGAACTCAACTGGAAACCTGAGGACAAATGAGCTTGTGGGTGCAGCTCATCCAGGTCAGCCTCTCAGGGCAGAGAGCTATGGGGAGAGGAATAGAGAAGATCTGCAGGGCAAAGAAGGTAATCAGCCCATCAGATACTACTGCACATGAAATCTCAAGGCCTTTGGGCCTTTTCTTTCCTCTCTAGGCGAGGTAGAGGCCAAGGGTCATCCCAATTGCCAATATTCCGTAGGTTTTCCCTTTATTCTATATGGCTTATTTGAAGAGGAGGGAGTAAAGGGCTGAAAAAGAATAGTTGAAAATGACATCAAAATGCTGTTCAAAATTCTCAACATCTTTCTTTCCTTTCTTCCCTGATATATTCCAGGGGTGATTTTTTCCCCCATCATTAAAAAAAGGTTTATGGGTAATTAAAATATTTTTAGTAAAAAATGAATGGATCACATGGAGGTAATCTAAGTGTGCCAGATTTAAAAATGATTTAACTTTCATGTAGCATTTCCATAATATCAATATGAGTATGAAATGTTTATAGCATTGATTTGCCATTTTCACATTTTTCCTTATTTAGTATGAGTATTTATCAAAATCCCAGAGCATTGACAGCTTTTGTTCTCCACTAAATTGTGAGCTCCCTGAGGAGTCCACATGTATTTTTGTGTTTCCTAGAATCTGTGTAATGGGTTTAGACGTGATTTCATAGAGACTAATTTTAGTCTCATTATTGTATGTTAAGCACTATGCTAAGTGCCTTTTAAACAATCGTCTACTTCAATCACCAAAACAACCCTACAAGTTTTCAGATGAGAAAATTTAACTTCAGAAAGGTTAAATAACTTGCCCCATGTCATGCAACAATGTGTTACAGCTAGGAGCTAGCCTGGGTCTGGATGACTGCCATGTTTTTTTCATTTCTAATGAATACATGAAACTGCCAGTTAGAAGTACATAAGACAAGGAGGCGTGCAACTTTCTACAGTGCCTGGCAAGACTCACTAAAGACATTGAAGTTGGGATTATTATAAGTATCATTATCATTATGCTGAGGAATATGAAAACATTCCTACACTCACATAGGTAAATTGTGGTAGGGAGTATTAGATAATTACTCAAATGACTATAATGAAGATAGAATAAAGAAAGGATCATAAGGCAAGTACAAAAATACATGTGAGGGTGGTGGCCCATTGAACAATGAATAGGATTTCAATAGCTAGAAGTTGAAAGAATGTCATTCCAGGTGGAGAGAACATTGTGAACAAAGGCAGTGAGGCTGGAACACACAAGGTGTTTACAGGGATCAACAAGGAATTTAATGATGGGAGCATGAGGAGGTATACGGAACGAGGAAAGAAAGGACTGGAAAAGTAGGTTGGAGCCTAGTGATTAACCTACTTGATTGCATTATCATCCAGTAAATATTTCCATAACTTGTTGACAAGGGAGCTCATCAAGTGCCACGATGAAATCTTAAAAACATTTTTATCGAGTGGATTTCTCTGATCTAGTAAATTAACAACCTTGGGGAAAAAAAAAGAAAATGAACTCAGTATGATGAAGCACCCCCAGTCCTATTCTCTTCCAATGTGTTTTCTACACAAAAGTGGGTGTGAACATTTTAAGATTCAAATCCGATTATGTCACATTTTCCTTTAAGCATTTTATTTGCCTTTCATTTCCTAAATTCAACACGCTGACCTCTTCAACCACATAGTTTACCAAACCCCATCTTTAAGAGGTTCCGCCCGCACCATACTTCTCTCTGTTTCCTAGATGTGCTCTTCCACGTGGGCGGAGTGCTCCTCCCTCACACCTCCATGCCTGGCTGAGCTGTCTTTCAGGTTCCAACCCAGCTCTCCCTTCTTTTATGAAGTCGTTCCTGCAGCCTCGTTGGTGGACTCCATCCTGCACAGCTCCAATAGTGCCATTTTTTATGTACCTCTATTTGTGCACTTGCCACATTATTTTGTCATGTTAATTTAAATTCCAGAGGCTTTTTTGGGGGGCGGGGGGGAACGGAGTCTCACTCTGTCTCTCAGGCTGGAGTGCAGTGGCGCGATCTCGGCTCACTGCAAGCTCCGCCTCCAGGGGCTTTTAAAACTTGTTTTGACATTCCCACTTCCTGGAGCAAAGTAGGTGCACAGTAGGTGTTTACTGAATTTAAAAAATAAATGAAATAGTGGCATTTTCCTTGTGAGCAGACTTAGCTTGAAAGTCATAGAACCAAGCTCTGTGCTTAGATAGTGAAATGGTTTGGATTTGTGTCCCTGCCCAAATCTCATTCGATTTGTAATCCCCAGTGTGGAGGCGGGGCCTGGTGGGAGGTGTTTGGATCGTGAGAGCAGACTTCCCCTTTGGTACTGTTCTAATGCTAGAGTTCTTCTGAGATGTGGTTGTTTAAAAGTGTGTAGCACCTCCCCACTCCCTCTCTTCCTCCTGCTCCGGGCATGTGAAGATACCTGCATCTGTTTTGCCTTCTGTCATGTGTAAAAGCTCCCTGAGGCCTCCCCAGCCATGCTTCCTGTACAGCCTGTGGAACTGTGAGCCAATTAAAACTCTTTTCTTTATAAGCTACACAGTTTCTGGCATTTCTTTATAGCAATGTGAGAACAGACTAATACAGATGGTAAGACTTTCAGCACCTATGACTGATGGGTAATGATGGGATAGCTCATGACTTCTCACCCCCTTCTATCCAGTCTCTGAAATGGTTGTCAAGGTAACTTCTGTATTCTTAATCTGTCTAGACGGCTATAGTATGGTCCCATAATTATAGCATTTGTATTCTGTTATTTTTACTTTAAATATTTTCAAAGGTGCTTTCTTCTCAGCTTGTAGATTTTTGAGGAATTCTGTTTTTGAAAGGTATGTTATTTCATCTTTATACTTCAGTCTCATATCCCAACTCATTATGTTGTGAGATTATAGTTCCTGCTCTTTTTCTCCCAAGAATTACTGGAAATCACCCAAACCACTCTTTTTTGGAATCACAAGTGTAGTTTTCTGCTGTAACAAGTTTGCATTTTTTTCATGGTTCCTTCCCACTCATTCTTGTTACCTTCAGAATTCAGTGCAAAACTACTTGGGGGAGGGCTGTATAATCCATCCTAATCAATTTTTATCAAACTCCATGCTGTACATGCTATTTTAATATATTTATTATTGATACAACTTCTGGTTAAAAAATAATTTGAGACAACTAATTTTAAAATTTTATTTAATGATTCTCACATAAGAATGGCTTGATTCAACTAATTAAGAATTTAGTTTTATATGATTGCTTATTCAAAGATAATTTCCTCAATAGCCACATCTTATCTTCATCAGATTTTATTCCCTTATATTGTTTTTCTTCCTGGCATTCAACAAGTTAACTTGTTTTTAAACTCATCTTAATGTAGCTCTGAAATAGAGAAGCAAGCTGTGGTTCTGGCTCTTCTTATGGACCAGGAAAGGAACAAGTGAAAGGAGATTCCCAAATCCAAATGTTTAAATCATATTTAGGCAACTAAGTACTTCTTTAAATGAAGTAGACTACCTAAATCAGACAAGAAAACCCTGTCATCCAGACCTTATTTTAAATCATTTAAATCATGAAATCTACTAATACTCATATCTGATTGAGATTAGGGTTCTGAAAAATTATGAAAAGAAGTTAAAACATGGGCATGATGAGATGATTGTAGAGAACAGACCACTTCAGGGAGGGAGGGGGGTGTAGGAGGAGTATCCTGTGACATGGACAGTTAGTGGCCTCTCTGCTGCATCCGTCATCTTCTAGTGGGATGGTCACCTGAAGGAATGGGCAGGAAAGAGGGGGAGTGTCAAAGTCAGATAATTGAGTTTAGGATATTGGAGCCGGTTGCTATAACAGCCTGTGAAGTGTTAGGCATCATACAGAGTGACCCATCAGGCACCCTTCTCTTAGGTCACTTGTATATTCTTATGACCAATTTTGTTTGTTTTGAAGAAAGGAAAGGTTAACATCTTAAGGACCTAGTGCTAGAACTCATGACGTGGTAACCAATTCAGAGACATTGTGGGTTCACATTTGACCTTCTATAATTGTTGAGGGTTAATGTGAGTGGAATACTCAAATATTATTCTTTAAATCCAAGCAACCATGAGCTCCTTCTTATCCATATGCATATGTATGCATGTGTCAGCTTGTGCCACTATAACAAAACACCAGAGACTAAGTGACTTATAAACAACAGAAATTCATTTCCCTCAGTTCTACAGGATGGAACTCAGATCAGGGTGCCAGCATGATTGGGTTCTGATGAGGGACCTCTCCAGGTCATAAACTGCCTGCTTCTCCTTGTCCTCTCAACGGTTGGAAAGAGAGCAAAAGAGCTCTCTGGGTTCCTTTTTATAAAGGCACTAATTCCATCACGAGGGCTCCACTTTCATAACCTAGTTACCTCCCAAAGGCCATGCTGCTAGTACCATCACCTTAGGGTTAGGATTTTAACATATAAATTTTGGAAGGACACAAACATTCAGTCCATAACAGCATGTGGCTTTGAATGCCTATTCCTCCTACCTTTCAAGCTTTCTTATTTGCAGGCTGTGTGATTCAATCATCCAGGTATGGACTTTTCTTGTGGTCACCCCATTTTATTTGACATTTTCCTAAGAATATTACAGGCCCTCTAGATACACCATTTTGCCTGATGTTAGGCACTAAATACTTACCTCACTGAAAGAAAAATGAATCTGTTTTTCTGCAGGAGAATCAGGATTAACCAAGAGGATAACTTCCAACAATATTAATGTCAAATTTAGTGAAATAAAATGTCATTATGCAACTAAAAATAAGGTAATGCATATACATGGTTATTTTAAATAAAAATATTTATTGAGTATCTCTCTGTGCCAGGCACTGAACATATGCTCCTTAGAGCTCTTATGATCATGCTGCAAAGTAGATATTATGAATTTAATTTGTAGATGAAGAGCCAGATACTCAGTGAAACCAAGTAACTTGTCCCAGATTTCTCAGCTAATTAGTAATTGGCTAAATTCTGGTTGGTTCCCACGTGTGTCATATTTCAAAGATTCTTTTCTGTATCATTCCAATTTACCCACCTTACTGGATCTCTACAGAATAATAATCTCTTCTCTCCTCATACCAGGAGGAAAGTTGAACTGCAAGAACCTTGGTTAAAATGGAGGAAGCTTCTTCTCCTCTCAGCAGCGACTCCTATCAAGTAGCACAGATGTCATATAATAACTGCTTGAGATTACTTCCCTCATTTTTTTCTCTCCAGTTGACTCAACTGTGGGAGCATGGGGTGAGTTAGTTCTAGTTCAGCAGCCCCAGGCCAGACAACCTCAGTAGCCTACTGAGTCTTGTTTTTCTCTCCCTATCCATTCATCCATTCATTCATCCACCCATATTTAATCCCAAAATTTTATGTCAGGTACTATGAAATGTGTTAGGAATTCAAAGAAACAGATCTTTCCTTCAAAGAGATAAGAGTCTAGGAGGGGAGTAGATTGTAAATTGGTATAAAAACAAGAAGATGTCAAAGTGCTAGTAAAGGTGCAAAGGAGGAAGGGATCAACTCTTCTTGATGGGTAACAGAAGGCTTTACAAAAGAAATGGTTGAGCTTTCTCAGCAGCCACTAAAACAATGAAGAGTCAGGAATTTTCCCCTACCTGGGCCAACTTTGCCCAAATTATGTTTTACCCACAGAAGTTGTGAACAATTGAGATATCATCATGCTTCTTTGTCACTCTATCATGGGACACAGTGTTGATGCATGTCACGTCTCATCTCTACAGTACCAGGGAGGATCTTTGTTATGTGGAGGTGTACATCTTCTCGGGATTTATCATCACTCTGGGAGACAATGTGGACTCTTCAAAGTGATCTGTAATCTTTTGCATGAGATCCTGCATGTGTGCTTCAAGAACACAGTCATCACATTTCTGATGATTTTAGATGACTCTCCCACAAACTTGTGATGACATGCCTAAGCTCAAATTAAAATCAGTCTGTAGAATAATGGCCTGTCAGGACACAGTGGAGACAAGCAAGCATCCTGGTGCTTTTTAAAGCACCAGAGCGGAGAAGAATGTGAATCTAAGTGGAGTGGTTGAAAATAGCTGTATGTTTTGCCATTAGCAGCTGTGGCTGCAAATCAAGGGCAAATCTCATCTAGGCAGTGTAGACAGGCCTCTCCGACATGCATCATTCTTATCTGCACATATACATGCCTGGTTGGTGAAAGAATGATTAGTACTGTTTTCAAATGCAAAACCCAGTTATGTATGTAAGTTTGCAGTGAGTATTTATAAAATGCCTGGAAAAGCCATATACCAAGTCTGTTCATTCTTTTGAGTGCTCTGTTATTCACAGGATATATGCTGTCTATGATATAAGAATGGTTTACATTCTCAGAATTGGTGCTTCAAGCATTATGCTAACAATTCGATGCAACACAACCCCTATGGTCAATGCATAGGACCACAATTCCTATGGTCAATGATCACCTTTTCTCTAATTGATCTTGTTGCATAGAGTCTAAAATAAACCTAACTTTAAAAATTACATTGCACTATACTCAAATTTTAGCATATTTGGGTTGACAGATTTAATGAAAATGTAAAATCTTAAGAATATACTTAAATCTGAAACAAATCTGAAATTTGATGTTTCCATACTGTGGAAAACTACTGTGAAAAACATATTTGCCAGTTGTTATTGAAACCATTTGCATTAATAGCTTTTTTTAGAGAAGACGTATATAAAGGGCTGATATTAAGCTTCCTGGTGTTTTTCTCAAGGATCTGGCCATTATCGGTTTCTGAAGTAGTTTGAAGTGGGGGTTCCCAACCATGGCGATGACCAAGAGACACTGTGGGGTAGAAAAGAGTGGAGTTGGCCCCTGTGCCCACTGACTATCTGAGGTCAAGGGTTAAGACTCTTGCTCACTGCACACCCAACTTCCAGGATGGGGTATGGCACAAAGAAAAGGCTCAGTATATGTTTGTTGAATGAGTATGTGAGCAAATAAGCCAGTTTATAGTCAATCAATCAAGAGAGATGTAGTCAGTCTGTTTCTGGGGTCAATATAGAGAAATTGCATAGACCGTGGGGTTGTAATGACCTCTCATCATGAGACAGTTTCGGTTTATTTATCTCTAAACTGAGCACAGTGCATAATGTGATAAACATATAAAAGTGTCAATAACCAGGCAAGAGAAAGACATAAAGCATATTCAAATAGAAAGAGATGAGGTCAAATTATCTCTATTTGCAGATAACATGATTGTATATCTAGAAAACCCCACCATCTCAGTCCCAAATCTCTTTAAGCCGATAAGCAACTTCAGCAAAGTCTCAGGATACAAAATCAATGTGCAAAAATCACAAGCATTCCTATACACCAATAACAGACAAACAAAGAGCCAAATCATGAGTGAACTCCCATTCACAATTGCTATAAAGAGAATAAAATACCTAGGAATACAACTTACAAGGGATGTGAAGGACCGGTTCAAGAAGAACTACAAACCACTGCTCAAGGAAATAAGAGAGGACACAAACAAATTGAAAAATGGAAAAACATTCCATGCACATGGATAGAAAGAATCAATATCATGAAAATGGCCATACTGTCCAAACTAATTTATAGATTCAGTGCTATCCCCATCAAGCTATCATTGCATTTCTCCACAGAATTAGAAAAAGCTACTTTACATTTCATATGGAACCAAAGAAGAGCCCACATAGCCAAGACAATCCTAAGCAAAAAGAACAAAGCTGGAGGCATCATGCTACCTGACTTCAAACTCTACTACAAGGCTACAGTAACCAAAACAGCATGGTACTGATACCAAAACAGATATGTAGACCAATGGAACAGAACAGAGGCCCCAGAAATAAGGCCACACATCTGCAACCATCTGATCTTTGACAAACCTGACAAAAACAAGCAATGGGGAAAGGATTCAAAGGATTCCCTATTTAATAAATGGTGTTGGGAAAACTGACTAGCCATATGCGGAAAACTGAAACTAGACTCCTTCCATACACTTTATACAAAAATTGACTTAAGATGGATTAAAGACTTAAATGTAGGACCTAAAACCATAAAAACCCTAGAAGAAAACCTAGGCAATACCATTCAGGACATAGGCATGGGCAAAGTCTTCATGACTAAACACCAAATGGCAACAAAAGCCAAAACTGACAAATGGGATATAATTAAAATAAGAGCTTCTGCATAGGAAAAGAAACTATCAACAGACTGAACAGGCAACCTACAGAATGGGAGAAAATTTTTGCAATTTATCCATCTGACAAAGGACTAATATCCAGAATCTACAAAGAACTTAAACAAATTTACAAGAAAAAAACAAACAACCTCGTCAAAAAGTGGGCGAAGGATGTGAACAGACACTTCTTAAAAGAAGACATTTATGTGGCCAACAAACATATGAAAAAAAGCTCATCATCACTGGTCATTGGAGAAATGCAAATCAAAACCACAATGAGATACCATCTCATGCCAGTTAGAATGGCAATCATTAAAAAGTCAGGAAACAACAGATGTTGGAAAGGGTGTGGAGAAATAGGAATGCTTTTACACTGTTGGTGGCAGTATAAATTAGTTCAACAATTGTGGAATACAGTGTGGTGATTCCTCAAGGATCTAGAATCAGAAATACCATTTGATCCAGCAATCCCATTACTGGGTATATACCCAAAGGATTATAAATCATCCTACTATAAAGACACATGCACACGTATGTTTATTGCAGCACTGTTTACAATAGCAAAGACTTGGAACCAACCCAAATGCCCATCGATGATATATTGGATAAAGAAAATGTGGTACGTATATATCGTGGAATACTATGCAGCTGTAAAAAAAGATGAGCTCATGTCCTTTGCAAGCACATGGATGAAGCTGGAAACCATCATTCTCAGCAAACTGACACAGGAACAGAAAACCAAACACCACATGGCATGTTCTCATTCATACGTGGGAGTTGAACAATGAGAACATATGGACACAGGAAGGGGAACATCACATGACCGGGTGTCAGGGGCTAGGACATGGATAGCATTAGGAGAAATATCTAATGTAGATGACAGGTTGATGGGTGCAGCAAAACACCATGTCACGTGTATACCTATGTAACAAACCTGCACATTCTGCACTTGTATCCCAGGACTTTAAGTATAATAAAAAAAATTAAAAATAGACCAGGAGCAGTGGCTCACACCTGTAATCCCAGCACTTTGGGAGGCCCAGACGGGTGGATCACAAGGTCTGGAGATGGAGATCATCCTGGCTAGCACAGTGAAACCCCGTCTCTACTAAAAACACAAAAAATTAGCTGGGCATGGTGGTGGGCACCTGTAGTCCCAGCTACTCAGCTACTCAGGAGGCTGAGGCAGGAGAATGGCGTGAATCCAGGAGGTGGAGCTTGCAGTGAGCCAAAATTGCACCACTGCACTCCAGCGTGGGTGACAGAGCGAGACTCCATCTCAAAAAATAATAATAATAATCATAGTAAATAAATAAATAAATAATAAAAAATAAATATAATAAATAAAAGTATCAGTAACAATGCTCGACACCTAGTAAGAGGCTCTTCAAATGCTGGTAGCCTCCATCACTGCTCACCCCTATTTGTGCTTCCCCACCTCCAATTTTAGCCTATATTTTATCTATTTTTTAAAAGCGTTCTGTTATGGAAAATACATTGAATGGAAACTTGGACTTGGATATTGGTCCAAATCCAGTACCACTTAACTTCTGGGCTTTGGTTTCCCATCTGCGGTATGAGGGGATTGGATTAATTCTCTGGATCTCTTCTCTAAGTTTTAGCTTTGGTTTTCCCATCTGCAGTATGAGGGGATTGGATTCATTCTCTGGATCTCTTCTCTAAGTTTTAGCTTTTAAGTCTCCTAATTTCATTTAGGCAATGCAACAATTTATAATTATCTAAATCAATAAATACAATGCAAAGACTGTTAATTATATTGTTATCTTCTCACTTGGTTTTAGATACCTTTTCTAAAATTCTGTGAAAGTTCATCCCACTCTTTAGGTATCAGTTATACACAGCATAAATTCTGTTTGCATGATTGAGATTTGAGTATTATGTTTTCTCAAATCTTAGTCAACTAAGAGTTACTCAGATGGAAGATTATCTACGAGTAAATTAATTTCTTGATGTTTCAGAAAATAATCCAGAATCTTCTAAGTCATCATTTTCATTTTAGGGTTGCTATTAAATATTGTGCTATAACATTTTTACGATAGTGTTGGGGGAGGCAGTACAAATAACTTTTGGTTAATAAAGAGTTTTTACCAATAGGATTCTGGGCAATAAAAAGTTCACTGTAACAAGAGGAAAATTATAACTGGTAAAACAAATGAAAAACCCAGATGATTTATTATATTTCTCAGATAACTTTTTCCTTAAAACCTACATGTGAGCATTTATGACAATCTTGAATTTCTTCAACAGTGGCAGTATTTTTGAAAGAGCAGCTCTTCTTTTTTGTTTTTTTTTTTTTGAGATGGAGTCTCGCTCTATCACCCAGGCTGGAGTGCAGTGGTGCGATCTCGGCTCACTGCAAACTCCGCCTCCTGGGTTCACACCACTTTCCTGCCTCAGCCTCCCGAGTAGCTGGGACTACAGGTGCCCGCCACCGCACCCGGCTAATTTTTTGTATTTTTAGTAGAGACAGGGTTTCACCGTGTTAGCCAGGATGGTCTCGATCTCCTGACCTCGTGATCCACCCGCTTTGGCCTCCCAAAGTGCTGGGGTTACAGGTGTGAGCCACCAAGTTCTTCTTAAATGTAGGAAATGTTTAAAATTCTTCAAGTCTCATCATAATTCTGAGTTACTGGAATTTGTGTTCAGAAAGAGTTGTCAATCTGCACTCATTACAAATGCAATGAGAAACATAATGCTTCTATTATAATTCATGGAAAGTAAAAGAATAATTAAACTCACTTTATGTATTCCTTCTAACTAGTAATGTTGTTTTACTACTAAGATTAAATATGCGACATTGTATGAAAAAGATTTCTGCACAGACTGATTTCAGAAAACAAAGTGACTAGAAATGTATCAGATTAAAGTTGGTGTTGGTAGTGTCCGATTTTCCCCTTTCATAGCCTATAAAGAGAGGTTCTACCAAAGACAAATATCTCCATATTTTAACAATTTAATATTTTCTTTCCATTAAGAAACTTAGCTTATGATTGAAAAGAATATAGTAAATAGAAAAGTTGTAAATTATCGATATAGTCCACTGAGCATAATCCATGTAGTTTTGGTTTAAAAACTCCTTTTCAACATAGAATACAGACAGGGCTACTTGATTGAAAGCTGTTTCCCCATTAAGACACCAATGTCAAAATTCACATATTCTGCTTAATTCTTTTACTATATATTGCTGACGTCTTGTAGATGCAGCTATTAAGGGTGGCCTTCTAATTAGGACTTTTGAAAGCAATACTTTTCATGTGAAAATCAGTGTTAGATAAAGGCAATAGAATCATCAAGCAAATTTCATTTCTTGGATTTTCTTTCTCATTTCAATGACTTAAAAGTTGTAGCAGCTTTTAATTGCTCCCCGAATGGAGAATTTGACCTGTAATCAAATACACAGAGATCCATGTTTCCTGGTGCTGGGAGAGAGTCACATAACAAGTCATCATACATTTACTTTTAAATGATCGCTACCTGAAGTCATCAGTGTGAAGGCATGAATTTGTTGGGAAGTAGGAGAGGGGAAGCATTACATTCTTTCAGGCTTGTGTTTTTCCATCTGGGTGGTGATGGTTGAAAATGATTGTGCAGTTAAGAGACTCAAGTAGTTTTGTGGCTCACTGGAGTTTTTCATATCAATATTTCTTCTCTTCAACATTCACTTTAAACTTTCACGAAAATGGTTTCTAGAGGTAGTTTGTAAATGCTTAATTTTCACCTTTTGCATAGTAATGTGTTGTATGCTCCTGCCCAGAATTTGAACTTTTCTAAAACTCTGATACTGTCACTTAAGAAAAAATTATTCAGGCCGGGCGCAGTGGCTCACACATGTAATCCCAGCACTTTGGGAGGCTGAAGCAGGCAGATCACCTGAGGTCAGGAGTTCAAGACCAGCCTGGCCAACAAGGTGAAACCCCGTCTCTAATAAAAATACAAAAATTGGCCAGGTGTGGTGGTGCATGCATGTATTCCAGCTACTCTGGAGGCTGAGACAGGAGAATCTCTTGAACCCAGGAGGCAGAGGTTGCCGAGATGGTGCCACTGCACTCTAGCCTAGGCAATAGAGCCAGACTCTGTCTCAAAAAAAAAAAAATTAATTAATTAATTCAAAGGTATTAAAATTCTGGAGAAAGCTTATGGTACTTCTTCAATTTAGGTTCTAAAGACTTTCTTTATCCTCTGTTACAGGTTTTCCAGAGCTTGTCCATGATTTTGTTAATTGATTGAGTTTTTGACTGAACAGTTACTCGGGTCTTGAAGAAACCAGACTAACATATACACCCAGGCAAATTCTGTTGTCCTCTTTCAATGAGATGGTGAATGTTATTTTATTTCCCATTACTATTTCAGTGATTTAGAGTTTAGAAAAGGAGATTTCTGCCATGATACTAAAATGAAGTTCACCGTTGTTATTCAGATGAGAATGGTCCAGAGTGCTAAAATGAGATCTAAAAGTAGCCCTCAGCCTGAGTCCAGTCGCATAGAGACATAGTACAGCAACTTTCAAGATTTTACTAACAGAAATTCAAATGTCACCTGGGTAATCCTAGTTTCTCATTATCTTTGGGAGACACAAGGTTTTCAAGGGCTTGCTTTGGATTACATATAACAGTTTCTTATCAACTGCTTGGTAAATTATAATCAAATCATAATCACCATATCATAATCAGAATATCAAGCCCTTAGGAATTTGGTAAGAGCTCAGATTTGATGCCATATATTTATATTTTCTTTTTGAAGTTGAATAAGAGCTTATAGGGCATTTAGTTGCCTCCCTAACTTTGTTCTCTCATTAAAAAAAAATAAGAAAACAGAAGTTCTCGAAGGTGATTACAACCTTTGCTTGACCAATGTCAAACAGCTAGTGAGTGACAGACCAAGAAATTAACTCAGCTCTCCTGAGTGAAGTGTAACTTCATTAACGCATGAAGCCAAGATTTAGAGCTTTCAGCCTGGAGACCAGAGAAGAGATTTTCTTCAATTTATCTTTTGATAGAAAAGAAAGAAATTCCTATGACCATTAGGAACATTTCCTAAATCACATTCTCCCTTATTTCCAGTTGTAATACCTAGCCCAGGGCTCCAGTCCATCTGAACAGTTCTTTCTTGATAGGTGACTCATTTAGCCTTGATAGAAAATAATAGTTACTTTATTCCAGTCAAGTTGTTATGCAGATACACAAAGGGCTATTGGAGTAAGACGAGAAGTCTCAAGAAAAAAAAAAAAGAGAGAGAGAGAGAGAGGTAACCTTTGCTAAGTCATTTGTGGTAAGACCATCTTCTGAAACCCCAAGTCAAGACATTGGACTTCTGGTGAGGGAAATCTTTTATATGAACAGCTTCCAAAAGGTATAAAAATTAAATCAATTTAGTTAACTAATTGACTTTGCTGAAAATAATGAAATACCAATAAAATTTAGGCTATGTTAAAGAGTACAGGATGTACCGTCACCATGAGCATAAGAAACATTACAATGTAAGTAAGACAGAAGCCTAGTACTCAAGAAGAGGCTGAAGACCAGCTTGTTAAAAATGCAGAACACCAGGCTGCAACCCAGGCTTATAGAATCAGAATGTGCATTTTCACCTGATCCCTGGGTGATTTGTATGAACATTAAAGTTTGAGAAGCAGTGGCTTAGAAGCCAAGAGAAAGGCTATTTCAGGAAGTCTGAAGTCTAGCCATCGTAAGAGGATAAATATTCCAAATTCTTTTATTTTGCTAGTTGCTTTTGCTCACAATTTTCCAGTCTTCAAGATAGGAACCCCCCAGGTGGCTGTTCTTATGTCTTGTAACATTCAGGAAACATTGAAAATATGTCCTGTCTTCTTCAGAGTAGGGCCTACTGCTCCATTTTTCCATTTTAAGTGGTTACGTTATTGCCATTCTCCTGACAACCCAGTGAAGTAGAAACTACACATACACCTTTTCCTTTTCTCAATATTTCTTAACCTCAAATATGCCACTGCAACCAGTTCTTGATTAAACAGTGCAAAAGGTGAATGGCATTGAAAGGGTCATTTAAACAACTTTTAGTCATGATTTTAACCATTAGGGCCACTCTAATCCCCTCTTGGCTTTTTGTTTGTTTGTTTGTTTTGAGACAGAGTTTCGCTCCTGTTGCCCAGGCTGAAGTGCAATGGTGCAATCTTGGCTCACTGCAACCTCTGCCTCCTGGGTTTAAGCGATTCTCCTGCCTCAGACTCCTGAGTAGCTGGGATTTCAGGCACCTCCCCCGCCACCACGCCCAGCTAATCTTTTGTGTTTTTAGTAGAGACGGGGTTTCACTATGTTGGCCAGGCTGGTCTTCAACTCCTGACCTCAGGCCACCCGCCTCGGCCTCCCAAAGTGCTGGGATTACAGGTGTGAGCCACTGCGCCCGGCCCCCTCTTGGCTTTTATAAGGAATTGCTAATAATTAATAAAATTCACAGATGTTTAGTTTTGCCTTCTCTCCCTTTTGCTGTTTAAATTTCTGACTCATTCATTAAAAGGTGATGGAATTACTAACAATTAGGAAGATAAGCTAAGAATATCAAGGATCCATAAGCTGCTGAACTGAAAGCAGTTGTTAATTGTCATTGCTGCTAATATTTATTGAGTTATTCTGTGCAGGATTTGTAGTAGGGGGCTGAATATTATCTGATCTAAATGGCATTTTTCTGATACCACTCAGGACTCCCCATGGACTGGTGTTAGTACCAAAAGTTAGGCTGTCAGACAACACCAGGTTTATTTTGTTTTGTTTTGTTTTTTCAGATGGACTCTTACTCTATTGCTCAAGCCAGAGTGCAGCGGTGCCATCATGGCTCACTGCAGGCTCTAAGTCCTGGACCCAAGCCACGCTCCCACCTCAGCCTCCCGAGTAGCTGGGACTACAGGTACATGCCACCACACCTCGCATTTTTTATATTTTTTTACAGGGACTGGATCCCTCACTATGTTGCCCAGGATGATCTTGAGCTTCTAGGTTCAAGAGATACCCCTGCCTTGGCCTCCCAAAGCCAGGTTTAATTTTACTTTAATAATTGATTGTCAAATGTCGCCTTCCACGTCTTGAAAAGCATGTATATTGGATGCTTATATTTCTGTTTAATAAGAAGGAATGGAGGTTATTATCTAATGAATCCCAAAATGTAAAATTGGCATGAAAACTTGCTTTGCTACAAAAATACATTATCACTTAGCCATCTTTTCTGTGTTCAAAAGTGGCTTAATAGCATAGGTATTCAGGAATTAATATTGGTGTTTGAAAAGTGTAAATACACCTATAATTAGTGTCACATATTTTGATTACATATGAACATGTGAAATTGTTCATCTTCTGGAAATCGATGTTTTGTTCATTAAAATATTTCTTCTGGGAGTCAATGTTTTGTTCACTTTAAAAATCAGTCTTTCAATTGCCATGCTATTTTTCAAAAAAGCTAAAAATGTTTGAAAATTGAGAGATGTTAACACACATACAAATTAAGAGCATTGAAAACTAATTTAAGGAAGTCAGATAGATATATTAGTTATAAACTAGATTTATTATTTAGCAATCTTTTTGTCTGTTTATTATTATAATGTTTTCATTTAATTATTCACGAACTGGCTTATTAAAAATAAAATAAAATCAGGCCAGGTGCAGTGGCTCATGCCCATAATCCTAGAACTTTGGGAGGCCAAGGCAGGCTGATGGCTTGAGCCCAGGAGTTTGAGAACAGCCTAGGAAACACGGCAGTCTCTACAAAAACTACAAAAATTAGCTGGGTATGGTGGCATGCGCCTGTAGCCTCACCTACTCAGGAAATTGAGGAGGGAGGGTTGCTTGAGCCCGGGAGGCAGAGGCTGCAGTGGGCTGTGATGTGCCTCTGCACTTTAGCCCGGGCTACAGAGTAAAACCCTGTCTCTAAATCAATCAATCAATCAATCAATCCAGGTAATGCCTTCTATGCAGGTAGAAATAATTTTTTACTTTTAAAAATTTGATATAGTACTTAACCTTAATATCTGAAAATAAATGTCAGGTTAAGATTATGTTACACATAGTTCATCAGTTATGCGATTTATTTATGTTATCATGAAGTGACAGAGATGCTGTCTCCTTCCCTCTCTATCATCAATGAGCCTGAACAGATGCCTGGGACTGTCCCAGTGTTAGGACTCAACCTCCCCAATCCTGAAAAACTCTGGACCAGGGAAATGAGACTAAAAAATTTCAAGTAACTTATCCAACTTTCCAGGAAAGTGGAAGAGGCAAGATGTAAAGACAGGTTTGCATGAAACTCTTGAGTGCACGCCTTCATGATGGGGAACGTTAAGGGAGGGCAATTTACATAACGCGTGCACTTTGACCAAATTATCCTGTTAAATAGGCTTGAAAAGCGCTTAGAACCACTGATTGACCTGTTGAAAATCATTATACCTGGGGAGAACAATCAGACAAGTAAACAAGATGTTCAGATGAACAATTGCCCTCACATGTAATGAGTACGCTTATTTTGAAAGGCAGGTGATGATAACTCTGTAAGAAACCTCATAGTGGTTTATTTTAAATTAACCTCCTCCTGTTTCCTATTTGGAAAACGATATCCTTATTTATCATTCTGGAGCTGCTTGCAGGCCTCTCCTTCTAATGTTTATTACCAAGAATTGTTTTGTGATGGCTGATTGCCCCAAATCAAGGATGGCAAGATAACCTTGTCTTCAGTTAAAACCACTTGGGGGATTGGCATAAGTCAGCAAGATAAACCAAAAAGCAAACACCTCATGTGTAAATAGCAGCTCTGTATAGAAGTTCAGTTTGTCTTATTTAAAAATAATGAAAATACGCTCATTCATAAATATTTAATTAGCGAGGAGGCACACAGCCAAGGTGTTTTTATTCAAAATCATTGTTAAAACATTGTTAGAACATAAAACTTTTTTATTAATCTAAATTCACTCAAATCTTAGGTAATATTTTTGATAATTTACTAATCTAACCTGTTAGCTGCATTGTAAATCACTATAAAAAGCACATATTTTAAAGATGTAAATCACGAAATGTTTGAACTTAAAAATAATCTAGTCCAGCCTTCTTATGAATGAGGAAAGTGAGTAAGTGTCAGTGTGTAGACGTGAATTGAAGCATTTGATTCCAAGGCAAGTGAGCACTCAGTCTAGAAATCCATGCTGGCTCTCTGAAATACTAAAATCGTCATTTTATTTAGGTAGAAATTGTTAAGCTTACATATAATTGTTTTTGCAATCAGGAAGATCCTTGAAAATAGGAACTGTATTATATAAGGTTTTGATTTCCCACAGTGCTTAACTCAATTCAGCAGTGCTTTGCAATTTGCGGATTGTGGATTTGTGGATTTTACCCAACCCTTCATGAGCACATTGTCACATCCAAGATGAACAGAAGTGTTGGGCCCGGCGTGGTGGCTCACGCCTGTAATCCCAGCACTTTGGGAGGCCAACCTGGGTGGATCACCTGAGGTCGGGAGTTCGAGACCAGCCTGGCCAACATGGTGAAACCCCATCTCTACTAAAAATACAAAAAATTAGCCAGGCATGGTGGCGTGTGCCTGTAATCCCAGCTACTCGGGAGGCTGAGGCAGGAGAATCACTTGAACCTGTGAGGCGGAGGTTGCAGTGAGCTGAGATCACACCATTGCACTCCAGCTTGGGCAATAAGAGCAAAAATTCTGTCTCCAAAAAAAAAAAAAAGTGTCGATGAAGAAAGGTTTAAGTCCACAGAAGACATAGCTCTACATGCACTGGAAATCTAATTGACTTTTTGTTATATCTTGTATCAAATTAGTATTTTGTGACCCCCCCTACTGAAGAAAAATATTATCTGCTATTCCTTAGGTAGAAAGTTTAAAACATTTGGAAATTTTAAACATTTGTAAATGTTCTCTTGCTTAAACATCAAGATAACATATGCACTTGGATATTTTTCCAAGGTGTTTTGTATCAATAACCATAAATCACTTAAGATGGTATTAGAAAAACTATTTTTCCTCCTTAAATGGACTGTGTAGAGGAACAGAAACCTATAATACCATCTGCTAATACTTGTGCTTAAATGACTCTTATGGACTTTCAACTTAGCACATTCCCAAAGCAAATGGAATTGGGGAAAGGATGGCTTGACACCTTAGCTGTTACTACTCTCCTGTCAGCTGTCACAGCAGCTCGAAGCATCCCAGCAAAGCAGAGCCATTGTTGTTAGCTGAAGTACAGTCCCTGCCAGCCCGGGTGAGGAGGGCAGCGAAAGATTGTGTTACTCAGTGACAGCTGAATCTTTCCAAGAGAATTAGCTACCCAATTCCCCTAATGAAAATGTACCTTTTATATAAAATTGGAAGAGAAATAAAAATGGAAATAGTATTAGTGCTTTGACTAAGATTCAACAGGCTTTCTGGTTCTGATGCTAAACCATATTTTTTTAAAAAAGATATAACTATTCTTCACAAAAAGTTAGCAAGGAAGGCTAAGAATTTTTAGCCTTGTGTGCATGTGTTAAGTATTCCTCATTCAAACCATAGAAAATTTAGCTGCTATACAATTGTGTTTCGCAGAAGCAATTTCTCATTTCATTTCTTCCTTTTTTGTTATTTGGGATCTTAACCTGACCCTCACAGGAAGTCCTACAAATAGGGACAAGAATTACCTGTAAACTAGACCACTTGTCATTGTGAAGCCTCATACCCTCTTCTCTACTTAAGAATTTGAGTTAAACTAGATGACTCTTCAGTTTCTCTTACCCCAATATCTTGTGACATTCAAAATTTAACTTTCATAAGTGTGATACTCAAACTTTAACTTTCATAAGTTTAACTTTCATAACAACATATCCACTTTGATGTTTAAAATCAAAATTGCCTCTGCTCATGATCTGCCTCTCATCATGTCTTTAATATATTAGTTTTTGAGTATCATTCACGATCATATTGTTTTCAATTCTTTATGCTAGTACATACAGCCAGTGTCACCATCTTGCTCCATGAATTTAAAAACTACACTGCCCTGTAGAAAGGTTGAGCTCTTGCCTTTAAACATTGTTCTTTGCCAACAATAAAAATTCAAGACCTGTCTAATCTTCTAAAGAACACTTTCTTCTGTTTCTGGTTTAGAGGAACATGTTTGATGTTCAATTTCTCTTCTTTTATCTTACTCTTTCATGTTGCTGTATATTCTAAGTAGTTGTTTCCGTATCTTGGCATTAATGGGGATTTCCCTTTTAAATAATATATTTCTTTCAGATTAAAACATTACTTGAGAAAGGAGTTATTTGCCATCAGCTTGAATTGTCGAGCTTAACAAATTTTAAAGGAGTATGGGATTGAGCCACTAATGACGCACTTTCTTCTTTTTTAAAGACGCCATAGGGTGTTATAGATTCTAACAGTGGGGTTCTCTTATTGAAATTACCTGTATTTTCCATACTCTGAATCCAACAATTACAGGATTTAAAATCCCCAATCATGTTCTTGCCTTCCCCATGGATTTGGGGATATATTGTTCTATTTATTCTGTTAACATCAAGCTGGGGAGTTCTATCAGGTTGTAAGCCAGGAGTGTGGACCCTGGAGTGGGGATCCACTCTAATTACTACCTTCTTAGAACAAGAATCCAAGATAATTACTTATCTTATTTTCAATTAAAAAACTCAGCTCTCTTTAGTTCTATAATACCATGGGCCTCATATGGGGCCAGTGGAATCTTATTGTTAACTTCTCCCCCTCTCTATCCACCTGCATTTATAATAAATGATGTGCTTATGAAAATAAGTAAAACTCTGGTCTCTTATTTCCTTATTATTTTATATGGAAGTGCTATAATTTAGTTCTGGTTATTAGTGGAACAGCAGGTCCTAAAAAGCTTTTTTTTTTTTTTTTTGGAGTGATAGACATTCTCACTGTTTTCTTTTGTTGTGCCTTTTCTTAACAGTGTGGAAAAGACTATATTTTCTTCTAGAGCAGAAATATTGCCTTTTAAAATCTTAATATCCATGCTATAGTCTGAATATCCTTGCCATGTGTTCCCCCAGAGTTCATGTGTTAAAATCTTAACCCCTGAGGTGATGGTTACCTTGGGAAGTGATTTAGCTCATGGAGACAGAGCCCTCATGATTGGGATTAGTGCCCTTATAAAAGACAATGCAGACAGCTATTTAGTCCCTCCTGCCAGATGAGCAACAGTAAGAAGAAGGAGCCATCTGCGAATCAGATAAAGGATCTCACTGGACACTGAACCTACTGGCACTTTGATCTTGGACTTCCCAGCCTCCAGAACTGTGAGAAATAAATTTCTGTTGTTAGAAGCTACCCAGTCTATGATACTTTGTCATAGCAGCCCAAGTTAAGACAATCCTGAAGTCCTACTACAGCTCATATTAAATACTCAATAGTAAGTGTGACACAGGCAGTGACAAAGCTGGAATTTATAAATATTAAAAAATGTCAAATATTCTGAATAAGCCTTGTAACAAACCCTATTGGTTATCTATCCAACATCAGTTCATCTCCCCAATTTCTACCACATCAACTTCTTCCTTCCTCATGTATCTACCTTTCTCTGTGGTCATAAGTTGAAGGAAATTGACTCCAATATCAGTCTCGGGGTGGTTCCTAATTGGCCTAAACCAAACACAGTGGCCACAGTACTTTTGCCAATGATTGGTTTCAGCATGACCATGAGACACATGTCTGGCCAATGAGCTATAAAAGGACATCTTCTAGGAAATTTTTCTTTCTTCCTGAAAGCAGTATGTGGAAGAAATGGACCCATTTTTCCGACCTTCTGTCATTGCTGTATCTGCATGTCACATTTTGAAGCCTGACAGAAGCTGGTCATAAGAGAATCTAAGGCACAGAGGGATTCACAGCTAGGTCTTGACTATACCATGCCTTAGAGCTGTCGAATCTCTGCATTTTTGGTTACCAGGGTAATTAATATTCTTATTGTTTAAGCAAGTTGAATCAAACTTTTCTGTTTTTCATTTTTTTAAATATTTAATTTAATTTAATTTAATTTAAGTTCCAGGATACATGTGCAGGATGTCCAGGTTCATTACATAAGTAAATGTGTGCCATGGTAGTTTGCTGCACCTGTCAACTCATTACCTAGGTATTATGCCCCACATGCATTAGCCATTTCGCCATTTATCTTGATGCTCTCTCTTGCCCTCCCCCTCCAACAGGCCACAGTGTGTGTTGTTCCCCTCCCGTGTTCATGTGCTCTCATTGTTCAGCACCCACTTATAAGTGAGAACATGTGGTGCTGGTTTTCTGTTCCTGTATTAGTTTGCTGAGGATAATGGCTTCCAGCTCCATCAATGTTCCTGCAAAAAACATGATCTCATTCCTTTTTATGGCTGCATAGTATTTCATGGTGTATATGTACCACACTTTCTTTATCCAGTCTATCACTGATGGGCATTTGGGTTGATTCCATGTCTTTGCTATTGTGAGTGGTGCTGCAGTGAACACAGACGTGCATGTATCTTTATAGTAGAATGATTTATATTCCTTTGGGTATAACTCAGTAATGGGATTGCTGGGTCAAATGGTATTTCTAGTTCCAGGTCTTCAACGTATCCCCATGCTGTCTCCCACAATGGTTGAACTAATTTACATTCCCAGCAACAGTGTAAAATTGTTCCTATTTCTCCACAGCCTCGCCAGTATCTGTTGTTTCCTGAATTTTTAATAATCACCATGCTGACTGGCATGAGATGGTATCTCATTGTGGTTTTGATTTGCATTTCTCTAATGATCAGCAATGTTGAGCTTTTTCTCATGTGTTTGTTGGCCACATAAATGTCTTCTTTTGAGAAGTGTCTGTTCATGTCCTTTGCCAACTTTTTAATGAGGTTGCTTGGGTTATTTTGGAATGTTTTTTAAGTTCCTTGTAAATTCTGGATATTAGACCTTTGTCAGATGGATGGATTGCAAATTTTTTCTCCCATTCTGTAGGTTGTCTGTTCACTCCGATTATAGTTTGTGTGTGTGTGTGTGTGTGTGTGTGTGTGTGTGTGTGTGGTGCAGAAGCTCTTAGTTTAATGAGATCCCATTTGTCAATTTTTAGGGTTTTCTGTTACTTGTAGCTCTCATCAACCTAACAGAAAATTATTCCATATTTCTTTTTATTTTTGGAATGTTTAAAAACAAGACTGTGAACAGTGAATTCAGCCCTTTCTTGCACTATTAGGTCTTGTAGAAAGTTAATGAGGAAAAGTAATGAAAAAGTCAGAATTAAGCTATATTATCATAAGTGTAGCAGAAAAAAGGACCAAAATATTTAGCTTAAAAAGTCCACATAATTCTAAAAGATTGGCTTTAGAAAGTAGCACCAAGTAATTCTATTTTTTCCCTGATATCTGTAATTCCTGGTCAAAGACCATGGGGTTATGGGATGATGGAATCCTCCAGTCTCTATTCCACATTCCCAAAACCACATGTGTGCATCCCATCGTAATGTGGAGAATCAGAAAGCCTTTCAGTGCTATATACACTGAAAGGGTAAGCCAAGAGTCAGAGATTTTATTTTTGTTTTTCCTTAGAATGTCACTCACACAGGAAGACAAGTATTAAAGAAACATACTCTTCAGCTCTCATGTGAAAATAGGAGATTCGTGTCACTCTACCTTAAAACACACAGCAGAAAGAACTTGTTGCAATTCCACATCTACTTTTGCAAATCTGCTGGCATGAGAAGCCCTTCATAATGGATTTGGATGAGTCCTAGAGTTTATTGTGCCAACATCAATTGAATTAAGCCTTCAAACCTTTTCAGGGAACTTCCCATCCTTCATTTCACATGAATACACTGACTTTTTTTAGCTGCAGAAGTGCTGGCCCCTAAATGAAAAATGACTACCTCTCAACTCAGGTGGTTTGCAGAAACCCACAGTATCACATTTTGATCAGGATCCAAAATTCATTTTCTTTTAGTGTAAACAGTTATTTCCACTCTTTCCAAAATTTCACAGTGGGCTATAGTGGAAAGAGCACTGGATTAGGAGTCAGGAATCTTTGACTCTAGATTTCTGTCCTCTATAACTAGGTTTCTTCTTGTCTACTTTAAAATGATAATCATTAGTTTTGCCAAATTGTTTCTAAAAAATTGCCATAAAAATAAACATGATAAACAAAAGAACTATAAAAATATCAGCTACTATTATTATTATTCCATCTCTTGTCTGTGAGTAGATTTGAAGACATGTCTGAATTGATTTTATCACAAAGGGCTGAGAGCAAACTTTGATGTAAAGATCACTGGGCCTCTCTAAGGATCCCTAATGTATACTTCCCAAACACTATTAGATGCAGAACCCCTTTTCTTTCTTCTTAAAGTAGCATTAATTCATCAAAACTCCATTAGGTTCTTATTATATCCTGTCCCAGTTCTAGGCACTAAGGATACAAAAACATAGAAGAAGCTTATAGTCTAGTAGGGGAAAGAGCCAAACCAGAAAATATGAGACAATAGTGGGAAGAGAATGGTATAAACAGAGAGTTATGGGAAATTAGAGGCAGAAAGCCTATCTCAATTTGAGGCTCTTGATCTTAAATGTTGAGGAATGGCATCATCCCATTTCTCCCTAATAAATAGTTCTCATAGATTTTCTCAGGTTTCCGAATATGGTACAGCCATAGTGAATCCCAGCACAGACTCTCAAGGTTCTGCAGATTCTTCTGACCCCCAGAAGATTTTAAAACATATGCAAGAGAAAGCTCACTAAATGGTTACTTTTCATCTCAACTTTCATTACGTTGATAGCATTTTTGAGGGCAACGGGTACATCAGAGTCCTCTGAATGCCAGAGGCAGAATGAGGTTGCTGGCAGAGGTTGTGCTGAATAAGTTAGGAGGTTATGGTTGCAATCGCTCTTCTCTTTCCTCCTGAGAATTTGGTAAATGGCATGTTTTGTGGGAGTCTTTAGTTGGAAAAGAAGTTGAGGCAGGGAGAAGGTGCATCATTTGCAAAATTCTAATCATGAGAATAGGTGAAACGGAAGAGGTAATAGAACTCAAGAATCCTGATTTATAGTTTGCTGAATAAATGTTTACTGCTTAAAAGCAAGTTATCTAAATATGTCCTTTTATCATCAGTGGCCTCACGCCAAAGAAGAAGAAATAGAGGGCCTCTTTTTACCGTTCATTCTTGCAGTCTGTATTAACATATAGCTATGTAGTTAGGAATAAATGCACAAGTACACATATCCCACCTGACTTACTGATCATTATCACTATGCAAATTCCATGCTACTATCTTGGAGATTTATTTACCTCCCAGAACTGAAGTCAGGGAGGGAATACTTGTTTAGGTGAAAAATTGAGCTTGAGAAACAATTTTTAAAAATCCACTATTTTAGAGATCCCACAAAGTTTAATTCATGGCATGAATAGTGAATGGACTTTTATGGGCAGACTATCTGACTGGTGACCCTAACCTAAGCTTCAGTCAGGCACAAGTGCTTTCTCCCCACACTGGTGTCCCTCTTATCCTGCTCAGCAGTCAGCAGCTATCCTCACAGCTGCAATAAAAGGAGAAGAACCATGTATCTTGAAAACTCAGTTTTTATTCTCTCTTCTGTGGTTTTCAGGTTACTGTTGGTGCATAATCAGTCACCCCAAAATTTAGTAGCTTAAAATGAGTTATTTTATTTTTCTCACAATTTTGTGAATTAGGAATTTGTAAGCTCTTTCTCACTTGAAGTCTCTCCCAAAGTTGTAGTGAGATATTGCCTATGGCTGTAGTCATTTGAAGGCTCAACTCAACTGGAGATCCAAGATGGTATACTCACAGGGCTGGCAGTTGAAGTAGATTGTTGTCTTGGAGGTCAGCTGGGCTGTTAACTGGAATGTCCCCCTGTAGCTCTTTGGCATGGCAGCCTTACAGTACATATTATTACGTGTCATTTCAGGACTCTAAAAAGTGAGTGCTCACACTAAGAAGATAAAATGCTAGTCTAGATCACATTGCCTTGTATGACCTAGACTAGCATTACTTCTGCCACAATCTATTGGCTACAGAAAAGTAACAAGCTCACTCAGATTTGAGGGGAGGGGACTTGGACTCTGCCCCTTGATGAAGGAGTGGCAGGCTTCTAGAAGAACTATGGAATGGAAGATATTATTGTGGCCATCTTTGGAAGACACAATATACTGAAAATAGTGAAGCACTGCTTCACATGAATTCCAAGACTGCTTCGTCTATTTCTGCCCTTGAATATTCTGTGATGTTCCCAAGGTTGCCTTAGCTCATTTGACTGATTCTTCCAGTTCTTTTGATGTTTTTTTCTTCTGTTTGTGGTGAAGTCAAAGGGGGCATTTAGAGAAATCTAATTCACTGATTTTAGATATAGGTTATTCCTCATTGGAGGCTATATTATTAAATGGTAGCAGATACACAGCTTGATAGAAATACTTGCTCCCTTCACTTCCCCACTGCATTCAGGTAGTCTGCTCCCTTTAAATGTGACTTGTCTTAGTGTCGTCACATGATTTGGGAAGGAACTCTGAGGGCTCATCACATTGCAGAGCTCTGGCTCACCATCATGCTCATTATTAACCTTGATACCCCACGTCTGTTGCTCAGAGACTCTGCCTAGATGCAGAAATATTGTAGCTCAGACTGGCTTGTGATTTCTCCTGTAAGTCCTCACCCATATTTTTGAAACTAAACTCCCTGGACTGTGCACCTGCGGGCCTGTTTGGACATGTAGGACTCACCTGCTCCTCCCTGCCTTTACAACATCCTTGGACTTGACCTCTGGTCTCTGTCCCTGTCTTGTGAAACTCTAGTTCTTGACCCTGGATGAGTCATCATAGGAATGAGAGTAGGAAGCCTATTCATAGTTCTTTCAACAGACTTTTTAAGACTGAATATTATCTTACTCTAAGTTTGCTTCGTGATAACTGAGCACACTATTTTTGAATCTCATTAGAACCTAAGTTCTCTGGAGAGTATAACATGCCGATTAAGAGCTTAGTATCAACACTGGAATATTATTCAGGTTTTAAAAAGAATGGGATCCCACCATTTCCTACAACACAGATTGACCTGGAGGACATTATGCTAAGTGAAATAAGGCAGACACAAAAATAAAAATATTGCATGATATCATTTACATGTGATATCTAAGGAAGAAAACAGGTCACATACACAGAGAGAGCAAATAAAACAGTGGTTGCCGGGGGCGGGGAGGAAGGGGAAGAAATGGGGGGATGTAGATCAGAGGACACAAAGTAGCAGATATGTAGATGAACAAGTCTAGAGATCTAATGTACAACATGCAGACTATAGTTAATAAAAATGTATTAGGGGCCGGGCACGGTGGCTCACGCCTATAATCCCAGCACTTTGGGAGGCCAAGGCGGGCAGATCACGAGGTCAGGAGATCGAGACCATCCTGGCTGACACGGAGAAACCCCATCTCTATGAAAAATACAAAAAATTAGCCGGGTGTGGTGGCCGGCGCCTGTAGTCCCAGCAACTCGGGAGGCTGAGGCAGGAGAATGGCTTGAACCAGGGGGGCGGAGCTTGCAGTGAGACAAGATCCCACTACTGCACTCCAGCCTGGGCAACAGAGAGAGGCTCCGTCCAAAAATAAATAAATAAATAAAAATGTATTAGGGATTTGTGTTAAATAAGTAAGTTTTAGCTGCTCTTGTCATAAAAAAGAAACTATGTGAGATGATAGATATGTTAATTTTCTTCACTATAGCAACCACTTTACTATCTATATGTACCCCATAACATCATCTTGTAAACCTCAAATATACACAATAAAATTTATTTTTTTAATAAACAGCTTAGTATAAAGAATCAGGTCATCTTACATTTGAATCCTGGGCATGCTGCTCCCTGTGTCTGTTTTATCATCTTTAAAACGCAGATCATGTTACAATGTAAAATATAGGGTTGTTGTGAAAAATAAATGAAATAATCTACCTCATTTGGTCTAGGGAGGGCACTTACTGAATACTCACCTATATTAGTTGTCATCATCCTCATCATCATTTTATTTCAGCTGTGTGTATTCCCACGTTTGTGACAATACTCCTCATATAGTAAGCATTCAATGTTGAGTTAATAAATACACACCTGCTGAATCTCTAAACAGGATAAATTGAATGAAAAAACATACATTTTATCAAAACCAAAATTATTTTTATTTTTATGAAAACCATCTAGATATAAAAAAATGTTAGTTGTACCAGGATCGGTGTCACTGGGATGATCTGGAACCTCTGTGATGTGGGAGTGAGGAAGTTGGGAGGAAGAAAGCAGCACAACAGTGGCAGGAGGAAGTCCAACCAGACCCCTGGAATGCTGTATCTTCACAGACACAGATAGGCAGGGAGGAGGGTGGGGGCAGGCAGCAGTAGCATTCGGCTAAATATACGGCATCACCAAAGGCCAATCATGTTACAGGCATGGCACAGGGGAGGGCTGGATGGAGGTTAGCATCTGAGAAGTCTGACCAAGACCCAATCACAATCAAGGACAAAATCCTCATCCCTGGAAAAAGCCCTGAAAATCCAGGCAAAGCTTCAGTCTAAACACACTCAGTCCTAGGCTAAGTGCTTAGGCATGAGAGAAAAAGGCACAGATCCAGATCTGCAAGGACAGCTTGGAGATTTAGATGCAGGAACAGGATTTTATTCAAATGCTTAGATCAGGACCAAACTAACAGGAGGGTAGAAACCATACTAAGTCCTTGCAATATTGAACTAGAGTTCAATAAATGTCCCCTGATCAAGGTCAAGATTGGTTTAATTCCTGGGGTAGGACAGAGTCTGCAGACAGAAGCCATATGACCCCCAATGTGATGGAGGAAGATTTGAGAAAACATAATCTCATTTTGAATGAGATTTTTCTTTCACTTAGCGTCTGTAGCAAATCTCTGTAAGAGAAGCATTTCAACGTTCTCTAGGTAAGAGGATAGATTAAGGTTAAAGTATGAATAACTTACTTTTGCATTGGTTTCTAGTAGTATATGCTATGTGTTTCCACAGTATCCTGAAGATATCACTTTCTCTTTCTTGCTTTAATTTTTATTTCTCTCTCTTTTGCTTTATTTAATATTTCACATACCACACAAGTCATTCATTTAAAATGTGCACTTCAAAGGTTTTTAGTATATTCACGAAGTTGCACAATTGTTATCATGATCAATTTTAGAACATTTCAATTACCCCAAAAAGAAATTTCACACCCATCAGCTGTCCCTCCCTATTCCAAGGCCCTTCCCCTACCTCCCGACAACTTACGTTTCTGTCTCTATGGAGTTGCCTATTCTTGACATTTTATATAAATGGAATTATATAATATGTGGACTTTTGTGACCGGCCTCTTCGCTCAACATAATGTTCCCAAGGCTCACCCATGTTGTAGCATGAACCAGCACTTCATTGCTTTTGATGTCTGAATAATATCCCATTGTATAGATATATCACATTTTATTTATCCATTCTTCACCTATGTCCATTTGGGTTATTTCTACTTTGGGGCTATTATAAATGAAGCTGCTCTGAACATTCGTGTACAATATCTTTTTGTGGACATATGTTTTCAGTCTTCTTGGGTATACATTAAAAAATGTAGGGCCTGGCATGGTGGCTCATGCCTGTAATCCCAGCATTTTGGGAGGCCGAGGCGGGTGGATCACCTGAGGTCAGGAGTTCAAGACCAGCCTAGCCAACATATTGACACCCCATCTCTACTAAAAATACAAAAAATTAGCTGGGCATGGTGGCGGGCACTTGTAATCCCAGCTAGCTGGGAGGCCGAAGTAAGAGAATTGCTTGAACCCAGGAGGCGGAGGTTGCAGTGAGCTGAGATCATGCCATTGCACTCCAGCCTGGGCAACAAGAGTGAAAATCTGTCTCAAAACAAACAAACAAACAAACAAACAAACAAAAAGAATGTAATAGAATTCACTCTTTAAAATTCTTCTTAAACTAACTTAGATCACTTAAAAATTATTTCAGTAAATATTTGATAACTGTCTCTTCCATCTCTTCCATCCAGGTACTTCTCTGTGTCCCAGGGTACACAAATGAACAAAATAGATAAAGCACCTGCCCTCACGGAGCTTACATTTTTCCAAAAATCTGTAAGTCTTTGAGAGCAAAAACCATATTTTACTCCCTGTCATAGCCACAGTGCTAGCACAGTTCTGTTCACAAAGCTAAAATAATAATTAATTGTGTATTCACAGTTTGTAGGAAAATCTAAATCATATAATAATGTTTAAATAGAGTTTGGTTCATCCCTCACCTGCTGAATTCTAAAAACTCTACTCCCCCTCAAATTCCTCTAATTTTTTTTAGGAAGTTCTCATTTTATGTGTGCACCCAATGCAGCTCTCCTGCCTATCACGGGGCGTTTACTACTTCTCCCTTCTACCTTGGAACATAGACTTCATGGAATGTGGGCTCCCACATTGCTATCCTGGTGATGAAGAGAGTTGTGACTTCCTGCTCAGGGCTCTCAGGACCTCTCTTGATGCTCCTTCCAATGTGTTTAGGCTTCTCTTACTTCTTGTTTTCTGAATTTCAACTTTTTCTAACAGCTACCTCTTCCACTGAGAACAACCATCCTCCATTCTACTTAGGTTACACACTACAAATGTCATATTCTATTCCTGAGTGTGCAGGGCTAGTCTTCGCTCTCAAGATCTCATAGAGATTTTTCTGATCTCTGGAGTTTTGCTGTTGCTTCCTTTTCTTCCCTTAGGCACAGGATTGCTCAGGGAGATTGGATCTGTAGGGCAGACTCACTGCTATTCACCAGGCTACTCAAAAATTCTCTCCTTTGACAACAACTGATTATAGAACCAGTTTTGTGTTCCTTAGAGCTGTGTTTTCTCACAGCAAATTCCTCTCCTTGCTGGTCTTCGGTCGTTCATACAAACAGACCCTTGAAAGTTTCTTCTTGCAAAGTCTCCAGACATCAGCAAAAGATCTAAGTCATCAGGATGGGGTGAGTGGCTTACATCTCAAATTTTGTTCCTGCTGCAGCTGTATTTATTATAAAATGTGATTTAATAACATTTTTCTCAATGTCTCTTCTGACTACCCGCATGTGAGTCCATTTCAATTATGGCTTTGAATTTATGAGTCTGGAAATAGATTTAGGAGTAGGCCAACAGTTCAGACAATTTCAGTATGACCTGGCAGCACTCTCAATCTGGTGATTTAATTTGTACCTTGTGGAAGTCACTAAAATGCTCTCAAATCCAAGCTCCTTTTTTGTAAGAAGGGGATTATTTACCATCTAGAGGGTTAGTGATAATAGCTACTGTTTATTGTACACTTCTGGGAACTAGGTGCCATTTCACATGCTTCATATCTATCAGCTGAAAGATTTCTCACACTCAGCCCATGAAATAGGTGTTATTATTCTGCAGGGTAAAATCATTCTAACCAAAATACATGGATTATAAAAGAATCATGCTTATTATTTTTAAAATGAAGCATAGACAAGATTTATTTACTTCATGAAACTTTCTATGTGATTCTATAAATAATTATATAGATAACATGTCTCTTCATTAGAAAACAAATTCTATCTGTATAATAAACGTAGACCCCTTCCATGAATAATTTCATGCAGTTAGAACTTAAGGCCCACACACTATTTTGTCTTCCATTGATCCCACATTTCCTCAGTTTTATTCCACATTTGAATTCTACCTAAGAGATGAAAGTCAGAGCAAAGAGCTCTGACAGTATCCTAGAGTACCACAGTCTATCAAGGTAGTTTGAACTCTTATTTATTTCAAAACATACAATGACAAATCACTAAGTTCTGCCTGGAACCACCACCTTGTTTCACTTTCCCAGCCAAAATTAGACCTCTGTTCTCACTGTGAAGATAATCCTTTGAAATTTAAGCAAAATAGCAAGTCGAGATAGAATAAACCTTTTCCGTAGATGGATGTGATTGTATTCTCTCTTTAGTCTGCCACGAGACTTCTGAAATAGTCCTTGACCTTTTATTTTCTCTTGATACATCTACCTGCATTATTTTCTTCTTGGTAGTAAATACAGGACCACTTGGTTAGTCGTCAACTCAACTTCTCATCTGCTTGAGCACATGCTTTGCAAGCTGCTCTGAGATATTTGGCTAGGAATTCAGTTTTGATTAACACATTCTCTTATATGGTTAAAGAAAAGACCAATTTGTCAAGAATTATAAGCAGAAAGTGTTTGGGTTTTTGGGGGTAGGGGGAACAGGAAAATTGTTGATAATCACAAATTTTTGCATTAAAATTCCAGTTCATTAAGTAATCAGCATGGGGGTGTCTGATTGGCTGATTAGATGCAGAGGCAAATCATTTGTTGCTTTTTTAGGGAAATTTCCATCAAAGTAGTTCTACCTGGAGAATTTAAATTAATGTATTATTTTAAATCCATGTATATTTATTCCAAATTCATTTATACTACACAACAAAGAAGTACTATTTCATCCAGAACACTCATGGCATTGTGGAGGTACTAGGGTTGAAAAGTCTTTTCCAGGAGTGTATTAGTCCATTTTCATACTGCTGATAAATACATACCCAAGACTGGGTAACTTATAAAGAAAAAAAGGTTTAGTGGACTCACAGTTCAGGGTGGCTGGAGAGGCCTAACAATGATGGAAGAAGGTGAAAGACACGTCTTACATGGTGGCAGACAAGAGAGAATGAGAGCCAAGTGAAAGGGGAAACCCCTTATAAAAACATCAGATCTCATGAGACTTATTCACTTCCACAAGAACAGTATGGGAGAAACTGCTCCCATGATTCAATTATCTCCCACCAGGTTCCTCCCATAACATATGGGAATTACGGGAGCTACAATTCAAGATGAGATTTGGGTGGGGACACAGCCAAACCATATCAAGGAGTTAGCTTCACATCAATGATATAGTTTCTTTTCTATAGCTGCACTTGCACTTAAGAACTAAGCTTGTTTCTCTCAGCTGCGAAACTAGACTTGTCCCTTCATCCCTGGCTAGGATTTCTTCAAAAGGACTACTGAGTCAGGCCATAGTTGCCTTTTGAGAGGATTCAGAGCCATCCTGCCCCCAGAGGACACTCACTCTTTATCTGTGTATGGCTGAACAATGATCTCTTCAGAGGCACCACAAAAGCTTCCCACCAAGATTCTGTTTGGGGAACTGAGAAAAAACACAATTTGCTAATATCATGAAGCCTCTGACAACACCCTCTATGGACTGAGCCAACACTGGCACAGAAGCTAATTTGTACCTCTGCTCCACTTGGATCCCAGAAAGCAGCTAATCCTACCAGACCTCACATTCCTGTTGATTCTCAGTCCCTGCCCAATATTCAAGTCCCTTTGACCATCTACCCTCTCCCCTACTCTCAGTCCAAAACCTCACTTTTCTGCCTGTCCATTTCTTCCTGCCATTTCCAGTTGGGGCTTCTGCAACCCACATTCTATGACACAAACCCCTCCATTGCAAATCTCTTTACAGCATGCTTCTGCCTCCTTCTTGCTTCAACTGAAAGCTGATTTCCCATGCAGACCTTTCTAATGAAGAGAGGAGTACTAGTATCTCCTGTGCCCACCAATGAAGCTTTTACACTACCCTATTATTCCCCTACGTGTCAAAAATTTGCCCTTTGGGGCTGATGTCAACTAGCTGTACATCTTTGTTGGTACTTTTTACTAAACTCCAGTTTGGGCACCTGAGTCACATATGTCCTTTCAACTTGTCAGCTTCCCAATTTCTGCTCATCCCAGGTAATTTAATTAGACATCTAGGTGATATCTTTGATGTATTTTCCTCATAGTTCAATGATATCTTTAACTTCAGATCTTCCATTTCCAGTTGCTTGGCTCATACATGGCTGTGTAATAGGCCTTGACACCATTATGAAACACTCTATGTCTGTTAAATGCCAGTATCCATTCATGGACCATAACCTTTCATCATTTCAGCTTTCTCCATCCCTTACTCACCCTGTGCCTACTTTTGACCAAATGCAGGCCTGTACCACCGTTCCATTTTCTCTCAATCAGCCAGCACTCTCCTGCCAAGCTAGACCACAACCTGTCACTCCCTAAAATGTTCAATGCAATGTATCCACCCAGTGAAGCCCCAGCAACTCCAGTCACTAATTTAGCTCCAATGCCCTAAACACCAGTTTGCTGAGTGCTGCCAGAGAAAAATCTCACCACTATGTGAAATGATGCCACCAAGGATTTGTGGTCTCTCTCCTCATTGGGCCCTCCATGCTGCTTGACAATCCTTTCATGGGACCTTACCAGCAATTGATGCAATGCTCCACCAAAACCACTTCATGCCTTATTAAATCTCTCCCAGGTTGATGTTTGTGCTTTTTGTATTTTCATACTTTCCCCCTCAATTGAAGATAAAATGGTTGTGGTATCTCCATGATTTTCAGGAAAAGGCTTTCATATGGTGGGGTTGCAATGAATTGATCTTCTGGCCTCTTGTATACTGGCCAACTAAAACTCTTCCCACAATGTATTACAGTACCTTCCCGGATCAAGATGAATTCATGCAAGAAACACACATAGTAAAAAAGGTATTTTCTACACAGTGTCTAAGAAATTATGGGAGTTGCCAGATCCCAAATCCTGAGTTTATCTATTTTACCAAATATATCCCACAAGTTTTTGATGTTTGACTTTTATGCAGTATATGTCTATATGTGTGTTTATTACCTATGTATTCAACAAATTCATTCAACAAACACTTATTAAACACTTATATGCTATTACTGCTAGAGGGTAATGTATTTCCAGTGCCATGGATTGGAGCTATGTATAGTTTCTAAAACTACTTTAATTTTCAGGGTCTTTTGCGAAATACTGTAAGAACAAGTAACATTCTTGACATCCTTAGCCTTCTCAAGAGGAAAAATCATAAAAATGAAGTAATCATATTGTAGGTTAATTTCCCTCCCTTTCTCTGTCATCCACACCATCAAGTCAAGAAATCAGAACAATCATGTAGGTAGATCTGAAATTTTGACAAAAAGCCCATATATTTATAATGTCTTTAGTACTGTGTAGTTGAGTGCACAGAGTAATTCTCTGTTGATCAGATTCAGTTCAAATAATGCAATAGAACTGCCTCCAGCAGGCATTGTTCTCTTTGCCTAACGACTTTTGATCTTTCCTCTTATCACATCTCTTGGCTCACAGTGTGTCTGGGGCTCGCAAGGACTGGTCAAGGCCTAGGAGTTAATAGTCACTAGAAAAACACTCTCAGAAAGCAGCCTTAACTTTCTATCTTACTTTCTAAGGCAAGGAACTCCCAACTGTGAAACTCAAAATGTCTTTGTGTCCTTTATGTTATCCTTTGAAGTTAGAATTCATCTACAGCTTGGATATAGTGAGCTATTTGCTACCAAGGTATATAGTCACGGGATTACTCTCACACTGTACCCTGACAAGGACCCAGTGCAGTTTCTCCAGGAAGTTATCCATGAGTCTATATTGCAGCGTATTAATAGTTAGTTTACGTTAATTAATCTGATGCACAGAAATGTAACAGTGCTATGTTTCCATAGCTGACCTTTGAATCCCTCTTTAATCACTAGCAAAATAATAATAATAATATCATGTATCTTTAAGGTAGTTTATCCAATTACAACCTGTTTAAAATATTCTCTTTGGGTTAAAGGTTAATTCACATTTAAGTTTTAAAGTTATTCAATTCATAGTTTAATCTGTTTAGTGTGGCTGCTCAAACCTCTCAAAAGATTTATTTGTCTTTTCTCCTACCTACAGGGTACAAAAGGAGCTCATCTAATTCCACAGCGCCACGTGGGGAGTGTGTGTGTGTGTGTGTGTGTGTGTGTGTGACGGGTCTGATCTTCATTTCTTCCTCCAGATTCTTGTTAGAAGCCCGAACTGTCTCCTGCTGCATGGCCTCTGTCTGTTGGTTATCGGCCTCTGCCCTTGCTACATTTGCTGCAGTTGCTCTAACTAGTCCTGCTTGACCTTCACACCCACAAGCTGCTCTCAGCTTTGGCCTCCAGTCACAAGGTCTGAACATTGTTCCTCCTTTATCTTGATCCCAACATCTTGCAGTCCACGGACCTTCCCAGCATGCTAGCACTCGCCACTGACTTCTGGAGCAGCTTCTGAATCTCTCCTCCAGGCCAGCCATATAACACTTGCAGGGTTCAGGGCAAGAGCACAAATGGAGGTCTACATATGGTAATTCTAAATATTTGCATATTATTAATTGAGCAAACAAATTGTGAAATAAAATACATTCTATACTTTTACCTTGACAAGTATACTTTTATAATGACTTAGGTCATCTTAATTTAGAATTATTAGATTACTTGTCGTTCTATGCTGAAATGTGCTAGCAGGGGGAAAGCAAACCCCAGTTTATGACCCATTTTCCATTGTCTTTCTGATATGGTTTGGCTGTGTCCCCACTCAAATCTCATCTTGAATTGTAGTTCCCATAATCCCCACGAGTCATGGGAGGGACCCAGTGGGAGGTAATTGAATCATGGGGGTGGTTTCCCCCATGCTGTTCTCATGAGAGTGAGTGAGTTCTCAAGAGATCTGATGGTTTATAAGTGTCTGGCATTTCCACTGCTGGCTCTCATTCTCTCTCCTGCCCCCCTGTGAAGAGGTACCCTCCACCATGATTTTAAGTTTCCTGAGGCCTCCCCAGCCATGCTGAACTGTGAGTCAATTAAACCTCTCTTCTTTATAAATTACCCATTGGATATTTCTTCATAGCAGCATGAGGACGGATTAATACATTTCCCATCTCCAGTTTTTCTCCCCATGACCCTAAGCACACTTGTGTGGAAATCCCCCCCACACACACATATTTAAGCTCCCATGTTTACCCCATGGCAACCACCTCCCCTCCCCCAACACACACACAAATAACCACTTCTTGGCCACCCCTCAGATCTAGGAGTTTACACACTGGTGCTATGACTTACCCTCCAGCAATAGACCCAGGAAGAGACACACAAAGTCCAGATACAGGCTGAGGGCAGTCTTGGCAGAGTTTCTAGGATCTCAAGCGTCCAGACCATGGCCTAGAATGGTGGGAGGGAGTTAAGTTCTGTATGGGCAAGTCCCTTTGTTCCAGTGGACTTCTGGTCCAGTAGGGCAGGACTTGGTCAGAAAAAGACCAATATATACCCCCTTAAAATATGAGGCCCAGTGAGGCCCAGAAAAGATCTCAGGGTAAGAACTTTTCTCCTTCCTTCTACAAAATACCATGCCAACTGAGGTGAAGGGAATATCTTAAGGCCCTGTTCTTTGCCTAACATACCATTTCTACTTTGCTGTGGCTGCCAAGGTAGAAGGGAGGCAACCAACGCTCCCAGTGGAAAATGGAACATATTCTTTCTCAATGACTTAATAATCTTAGTGCTAAGATTCCCAAGCCATCTCATGGTCTCCATGAGTGCTGCTGGAGCCACCCCCATGGCTTTCAAATATATAGACTGATCAAGAGAATCAGCACCTAGCTGGCATCTCATCTCATTTGTTCTTCCCTTCCTCATTTTTCAGACTCTTCCATCTAGCCCAGAAAGCTTCTACACAGCAAGAAGTTTCCTTTATGTTACGTCCTGCATTCTTCTCTATTTCTCATAGTTAACTATTAATGCTGATGGTATTGCTTATTAGTTAGGTATGCAGATTTTATTTACACGTGCATAATTTAAAGGGCCGATGAATTCTAAATACTTACTACAATTAAATCAGGCTTCATCAGATCCTTCAATTTTCCTTTTTCCAGAGCTAATTTCAATCTTCTGGATGATTTTTGCACTGATCTATAAGTTTCTAGATATTATATATAGTTACTTTTGACTGTTACATTTTTAAATATTACTCGTGATTTGCCAATTTCTTCCCCATCACCCACCCTTGCACATGCACACTGTTTTATCTATATAATAGACTCCTGCTGGCAAAAATTCCTGCTCTAATATATGCCCCCCTCCCAAAACTTCTGCTTCCTTTGAGCTTAGCATCAGTATTTATAATAAAGGGCCTGGTAGGCTCATGAAATTATAGCCCTGTTGTTTGGGCCAAATAGGTCTCTAAGTTCCAAAGGTTCCACTCTAGGTGATTAAAGACATTGTCCCACTCTGAAAAAAGAATCATATAAAGAGGAGAATGGATGCCACTTCTAAGTTAAGAGGAAGTCACTAAATTTATTTTTATAGCAACATTGGCATCTCTGAATGGAAGTGCTGTTCAGGACTGGATACATTAGACAGAAAAGCAGACATCTGAAGCTTGAGTTAATTTGCCTAGAGTACTAGGAACAAGAGCAGGGAAAAGAAACAGTAAAGGTAACAGATAAAAAATCAGGAGGATGTAAGAACCTTTGAAAAATCAAGAAACTGACCATAGTGTCAAATCCCCAAATATTAAGGCTCATAAATTCCGTAGGTTCAATGGTTGAATTGTCACTGTTAAACAGCAAGAACAATTTCAGCGTATTTGTGAAGATGGAAACAACCATGCAAGAGATTCAAGGTGTGGGGGGCATAGAGTTAAAGTGAGGAGCATAGGTTATTTTTTTGAGATATCTGTTGGGAGAAAAGGAAAGGAAAGAGAAAAGACAGAAAGGAGATGGAGAGACTATGAGAGAAAAGCTTGTGGTAATGGGTAGGCAAATTGGTAAGGTGGGCAGTGATATTTGTAGACACAGTAGAAGGTACCAATAAAAGTAAAAGGTACCAATAAGAAGGTACCATCTTTGCAAGACGTAAAGAAAGTAGATAATAAGAGGCTGAAGGTCATAGACACAGTTCGAGGGGCTAGTTTTAAAAAGGAGAACAATCTCAGCCAATGAAACTGGAGACAACCATAAGAAGTAAAGGGAAGGAATGGGGAAATGACAAGTGTAGCTGAGAGGTAGGAAAAAGAGATATTTTAAGGAACAAAGGAAAAAGTTATAAAAAGAAAGCTGATATCAGGGTGAGTCGGATCTTCTCCTCAATTTCCATAGTTTAAAGTCAAAGATGTGGTCACCTGCTGAAAGTAAGTAGGCCAAGCAGGGTGGGACTTAAAAGGTTTAGATAATTTTTAAAGGTTATGGAATATCCATGATGAATAATTTTCATAGGAAATCAATAAGAGTTTTAAGCTTCCACAAGAAGAAAAGTTTTGTGGGACATAAACTTGGGTCCTTTATTCTTCAGGGGAGTTTCAAGCTAACCCCATAATATTACTTTCAAATTGTCCCAGATAGTCAAACCTTAGCAGCCAATGTAAATTTGATTCCCCAATACAGCAACCTAGATAGCTAGACAGACATTCCTCACACTTTCTAGCTACTTTATTTTTTTCTACATAGCTTCAGACTTTTCTATGACTCCCTTGAGGCCCAAGGGAATCTGCTGTGGTTTACACAGGCATTGCAAAGATAGTTTCAGGTAACCAATAATCTATTTCAGAGAACCAAGAGCATGTGGGGAGGGTCTGTTATCAGGTGGGGATAGGTAGATATCGCTTGGGGTGGGGATTAGCCTGGAGCATAAAACAAGAGGAGAAAAAGAAATAGGAGATGAAAGATCCATGCCTTATAGATCTAGGGTGGTGGTGCTCAACTGGGAGAGATTTTGCCCCTCAGGAGATATTTGACAATGTCTAGAGACTTTTGTGGTGTCACAACTACCGTGGATCCTCCTGGCACATAGGGAGCATAGGACAGGCATGCTGCTAACTATTCTGCAACCTCCAAACAAACCTCCAAAACAAACAATGATCTGCCCCAAAATACGCATAGTGCCAAAGTTGAGAAACCCTGATCTAAGGACCCTGGAGGAAAGGAAAATTTTGGCAGACACAATGCCTTTTTTATCTAGTGCCAAGCAACTGACAATGATGGTAGAGGACACTGATTTTAATTCTAATAGAACATAAAACATTCTCATTATTTTTTCTGAGAGACATGATTAAGTAATATTTTAATATTTACTGATCTAATTCAAAGGAATTATTTATTCTGAGATGTGGTGGAAGCCAATTTTTGCACTCTGTCCATCCTGTGATGTCTTTGGCTGTATACCATATAGCTCATAATACCTGGATGGTAGGCTGAAAGTCGATTGTCTATAATGACAGTAGAAATTGATATTATGATATAATGGCACATCGTGCCTACTGGTCACACTTTGACCTTGTGTTATTATCCAGGTGCTACCTTTTTAAGATCAGATCCAGAATCTGATGAAGCTGCCTTCTTGTCCACTACATCTATTGCTGTCGCAGCTACCATTGACAAAAAATAAATAAATAAAATTATAAAACCCAAATACATTACAAGTTTAAACAGAAAGAGAAAAATTATATTTATCATGGTCCACGACTTTGAGAGATTCAGCTCAAGGGAAAGGAGCAGTGGAATAAAAATGAAAAAAAAAAAAAATGGGAGGGGGAGAGAAGAGTTTCCATATGGCATGTGAGAAGAGGAGGGGAATTAAAGATTGAGAAGAAAGAAGGGCCTGGCAGTTTAATAACCTTTTCCAGCGATGGATTTATAGAAGTTACTGGAGCTTCAAGAAAATAAAGTAGTGTGCCTGATGCCTTTTGAAACAGGGGTCTGTTC
Organism: Pongo abelii; assembly: GCF_028885655.2. Taxonomy (NCBI): domain Eukaryota; kingdom Metazoa; phylum Chordata; class Mammalia; order Primates; family Hominidae; genus Pongo; species Pongo abelii. Next base: position 24,931,676 of record NC_072007.2, on the reverse strand, counting down.
TCAGCTTTTCATCTTCTGTGCCTACGTTATATGTAAATTGGGTTTCATGGTGTATTAGAACTGTGAAGATGATTTAATATGCCAAAATGTGTTATGGATCATTTGTGCATCAACCCTGCAGTTTAAACAGCAGTCACTGAATTGAAACATAAAACTACCATTGCCAAATTTCAGAGAACTTTAGGATTAACTCAAATGAATGCAACACCTCTGTCTGAAAAAAGCCATTGTCTTTCCTCCACCTATTCCAGAAACATATCACATTGTTCAGTTTGTTTGTTTTTATTGCAACAAAATGAGCAAGGCTAGAGTATAAGAATTTTCTTCATGCCCTATTGTCAATGTAGTCCCTAGTTCTTTTATTATGTCATCTTTACCTGGTCATCAGAAACAGAAGTTAAGATGAAATACAGCACCTATGGCTCACACCTGTAATCCTAGCACTTTGGGAGACCAAGGTGGGTGGACCACCTGAGGTCAGGAGTTCGAGACCAGCCTGGTCAACATAGTGAAACCCCGTCTGTCCTAAAAATACAAAAATTAGCCAGGCATGGTGGCATATGCCTGTAAACCTAGCTACCCAGGAGGCTGAGGCAGGAGAATTGCTAGAACCCAGGAGGGGGAGGCTGCAGTGAACCAAGATCGCACCACTGCACTCCAGCCTGGGTGACAGAGCGAGACTCCATCTCCAAAAAAAAAAAAAAAAAGAAAGAAAGAAATACAGCACCTAACTACAACAAACTTTTCAGGCACAACCTTCTAGAAAATAATTATTCCTGGGGAAGAGACTCATTTAAATAGAATGCTCCTGATTTATCTATATTATCATATTATCAATCACATCTATTATTGAGCAATTGTAACAAAAATAAGCAAAGTAGTAGTAACTTGTGCTTATTTTAAAACCAATTCTTTAGTCTCTCCTTTTTAGAAATAACTGCACTCTGCCGCTCTTCTCTATAGATGTTTTTGAAAACAGTAGGTGCAGCCCCACTCTGTGACACTAGCCTGATTTTATGTCAAAGGTTAGATCAAGCACTTCAGTTACAGGAGGGTAAAGTCCAAAAGAAGGAATGTTTGACTGGTTTTTAAACTTATTGATACTCACACAGAAGATAATTTGAAAAATCACATGGCTGCAAAGAAAAAAAAATCGGACTAAACATGGTTTTGGCAACTAAGCTTATTTCATGAAATGAATTATCTTATGTTTGCTCACCATGTAATAGCGTTTACACATACTCATTCGTATGTTAGGGTTCCAGTAATTCTGATGTCTCTTTTTATACTTCATGTCCTGCTTCTAGACCCTGAACCCTGACTTTAACCTATAATATTCACATGAATGAGGGAACCACAGTGATATGGGTGGACTTGGGCAAGGCATAGGCTTAGTTCATGAAAGGCTGTTTCTCTTAAGCCATCATCTGATTGTTTTAGGAGGCTGTGTAGTTAGAGGAACAGCTAGGAGCAGATATGAAATGTTGACAGACCCTATAAACACATAACCACAACCTAAAGGAAGATGACTTTAGCTAGAATGCCTTGGGGTCAATTCAGAGCTTCTCACATGTATGGAAAAAATTAGGCTCCAAAGTAGTGCCTTACCCCATGGCCATGAGCTCATTAGCTATGTAGTCAGCTGACAGTGGCAACAGCCTTGTTCTAGTTTTTTGACTTTTATTTTTTGGTTTCTTCTAGAGTCATTCTGAATCTTAAAATTGCACTGATGGGGATTTGGAAATTACATATGCTGTAGGGTTGGGGGACAGAGGCAGAAGGATCTGGATCTGCATAGTGTGGTAGAACTTTCCAAAAGAAAGGAACAATGGACATGTTCCTCTCTGCACTCTGCATATGTGGCTATTGAACACTTGACACGTGCTAGTGTGACTAAAGACCAGACTTTAAATGTCATTTAATTTTAATTAATTTACATTTACATTTACATTATTACATGTGGCTTGTGGCTACTCTATTGGACAGTCCAGTTCTAGATATCTGCCCTCCTTTTTGAATGCTTACTCACTTTCTCACTAATGTCATCTTGCCTTTGACTCTTACAACTCACTACATTCTTTCAATAAACGAGACATAATTAATGCTCCCAAATTGATTTTGGAAATACATTTATGAGGGCATTTCTGTAATATTTTAGCTACTAGTTAATAATGAGCTGTGTAAATTAGTTATATAAAACTATTGACAGCTATCACAAATGGATTCCAACACATTTTGAAGATGTCTCTAGCCTTCTTCTGACTGCCCTTGAATTCTGAGTTCTAAGCATACTCAGAGGCCACTTTGTCCTGAGTATGCCCTCAGCTACAAGTCTGGGTTCTATCCTGAACTGAAGGCTTAATTTATGTAGTTCTCATGAGCAGCACTGGGAGTTACCTATGGAAATCTTCCAAGTACCAGTGAGAAAAGAGGCCTCCCTGACCCTCTGGCTTCTAGTGCATCTGCATTGTTAGGAAATCCCTCCTGCTTTAGGCCACATCTGAAGTGCTGGAGGAAGTCACGGGTTCAGGAGACATAGCCAGTCAAATTCTTTGTGAGGTTGGATTAGTCCCTTTGTTCCTTGACTTGACATCTGCGTCTGGTAATACCCCTCTAAAAAAGATTTCATAAATTCTTGTTCTGAGGCTGCAGAGAATTTCTTCAGCTCTCAACTAAATCTGAGGCAATGTGCTATTACAGCCACTGTGGTTATACATACCAATACTAAGCAAAGTGCCAGTTTGGTATACTTAGTCCCTTGTTGTTGTCATGTCAAATCATACATGACGTTCAATTAAATCATTCAATTAAAATTGAAAAATTAGGAAATGGTAGAAATCAAATAATAAACATAAGCATTATAGACTTTTCTCCATATCATAAATGTAAGATCTTGTGTACCTGGGGCTTTCATGTCCTAAATAAGAAAATGAGTTCTTGGCTTCCAGACATCTTTGGTTTCAAGTCTTGAGTTATGCAATGCAGAAGTAGATTTTTGTAAGCATTCAAATGGTTCATCCAAAAAAGGACAAAAAATGTGATAGAAACATGAAAGAACTACATTCACATTCTTTGAGGATGGGTTTCTGCCTCTTTCCAGGCCCAAAGCAAAGAACAAAGAAAGAAGTAGAGAGTTTCCTCTCCCTTCCCAAATCAGCTCATTTATCCTTCGGCTTTGACAAATCCTTCATGCCCTTTTTCATCCCAGAACCTCTAATACTCACTCTAGACTCTCTAACTGCAAGTTTTCTTTAAAACTCCCTTCCCCCACATCCTTCTTGGTGTCAAAAGACATTTGCCAAGACTTAATCATTCAATTCAGCCTCAAATTTTTTTTAATGTCCTTGGTCTCCTTTCTGGTTGAAATGAAAATGTCTTAGATTGTGGCTATTTCTGTATTTCTTTTTTGAAATCATTCTTTTGACTGTTTACATTACTTTTTCCAGATACTGTTATTCCAACAGTGCTAGGGGCAGAGAAAAAGCATGGATCCATCCATTTAGAATATTAGTTGTATTGACAAATGTTCATATTGTTATAGCAGAGTAGGGGCTGAGTCATTCCCCTCAGTGGGCATTGGCTTTGAGGGGAGATCATGTTGATACTGAAAGGTGGAAGGGGAGATAAGAAGGACAAAACATGGCTCTCACCTCCCCGGTCATCAGGGTGAAGGCAGAGTAAAGTAGGTAAAGTGAGATTCTTCTCAGTTCTCCTACCCTGCTCAATACAAACTTCCCTTGTCTCCACTCAGCGGCCATTGTCTACAAGAGTAGAATTTACTCACTTTCTTAGGTATCACCTGTGCCTGGGATAGATTTCTCCTACCTACTGCCATCAGTTCATGGTGACATCACTCAGCTCTGCCTGCCTTTAGAGGTAGATGGATATTGCCCCTTCTGTCAGATAGAAAAAAACATTGATTAAAGATCACCCGAGCATAATGCAAATGGCATCTCTTTACACCAAGCACTCTTCTGTGAATCCCAGGATGTCAGTGGGATCCGTTCATAAACAACCTTGTGAAGATGCTCTGAGGAAGAGCACCAGAAGGTCTTGCTCCAATAATGTAAAGAGAGTTTTACCTATGCCTTTTTGGAAATCACACTTTCTGCAGTGATTTTTTTTTTTTTTTTTTATTCCCAAGTTGTTCCTTCTCTCATGCTGAGACTATCAGGCCACAGAGAAAATGATACCACTGTGGGTTCCAAGACAGAAATTTTGGGGCTATACCTTGTAGACAGTAAGTCACTTATTTCACACACGTATGGTTATCCCCATCCAAACAGAACCTTCCATATCAAAAATTGAAGGCAACAAAAACTGAATAAATCATGTCTACACAGACCTCACACCTGAGTTATTCAGCTGGCTAAGCCAATTCCATCTGGCATAATTTTGTCTTTAGAACTTGATGGACAGTGAGGAAAGCAGCCTGAGTCCTTCACATATTATCTGCATATGTTATTTCTTGGCGTTCTTCCAAAAAGTCTGCACGTTTTGTGTTCATGGACCCCAAAATGAGTCCCCCAGAATAGATGCGACCTCAGCACGTTTACTATTAGGTTGCTGCAAAAGCAGTTGCTGTTTTTGCCATTAAAAGTAATGGCACCGGCTGGGCGCGGTGGCTCATGCCTGTAATCCCAGCACTTTGGGAGGCCGAGGCGGGCAGATCACGAGGTCAGGAGATCGAGACCATCCTGGCTAACACAGTGAAACCCCATCTTTACTAAAAATACAAAAATTAGCCAGGTGTGGTGGCGGGCGCCTATAGTCCCAGCTACTCGGGAGGCTGAGGCAGGAGAACGCCGTGAACCCGGAAGGTGGAGATTAGGGAGCGGAGATCGCGCCACTGCACTCCAGCCTGGGCAACAGAGCGAGACTCCGTCTCAAAAAAAAAAAGAATAAAAAAAGTAATGGCACCAACCTAAAACTAGCATCGTGCCCTTACTTTGTCTTCGGGTTATGCTATCCCTGTTTGAGTACAGAACAGAATATTTCTGGCCTTTCTTATTGCCCTATCTTATTACTTACAAATGGCAATTTAATTTGCTGTCTCCTGAACACCATGCATTCCTAAGCTATCTCATTCGTTCTGATTAATTTATCTTCATCTTTTCTCCAGATTTGGTTCATTTGCATTTTCCCTAAAGTTATGTAATTATGTTATCTCCTTATTTAGAACCTCTTTGGATTGAGGGAAGCAAGAAGATGCAGAGGATAGCAATGGCTTAGTGACATTAGCTGGATAGCAATGGCTTAGTGACATTAGCTGGAGCCTAATTTTTATTCTGTTAATGAATCCCTAGATAACCTATGGAAAGTCAGTGAGTCTCTTTCGGCCAAAATTTCTTCACCTTGAAAAAAATGAGAAAAGAACAATGCACCCCTTGAGTTGACCATAGGGAATGATTTACAAAATAAAATTAACAAAGTGAAAGTGATTTGTGAGCATTTGTGAGGATCACAGAAATATTTTTCCTTCCTCACAGATTAATTGCAGTATCTCTTGCTTTGGATCTTGAACATCCTAAGAAATCAGCTGTTTCCATGTGTCTTTTTCCTTTTTTAATGTTTTAATAACAGTCAGGGCTGCTGTTATGATTAGGAAGTTTCTACTCCAACCATAGTTATCTTCCACGTGCAGATACGACAACAACTTAAATTTTTACCAGTAGAAATTTATTCATTTAGGTATCAGAGGCATTTGGCTCTTTAGTAATCTCCAAATATATACCTATACAGACGATGACTCAGTGAAAATACATAAAGTGTCATCTTTCATATATGTGTGTATGTACTTATACATATGAAAGAAAGATAATTGATATATGAAATGATATGTGTGTGTGTGCATGTATGTGCAAGATAATACTTTATGCACTATCTCTGAGTCACTAAAACTCAGAGACTAGACAAACAAAGGCATTAGAAAAATGGAAAGAGGTCAACAAATAGCTTGTCTACATTTTACTTTTGCCATTAGTTTATTTTGAAAAATAACATTTTAATGATTTAGATGTACAGAAAAGTTGTGAATATAGTACAGAGAATTTCCATATATCCAGTTTCCCCTAACGTCTTATAGAAGCATAGTATATTTGTTACTATTAATAAGCAAATAGGCTAGGCAAGGTAGGTAGTTCACATCTGTAATCCCAGCATGTTGGGATACCAAGGCAGGCAGATCACTTGAGGTCAGGAGTTTCAGACCAGCCTGGCCAACATGGTGAAACTCCATCTCCACTAAAAATATAAAAATTAGCCAGGCATGGTGGTACGTGCCTGTAATTCCAGCTACTCGGGAGGCTGAGACAGGAGAATTGCTCAGCCTGGGAGGTGGAGGTTTCAGTGAGCTGAGATTGCGCCACTACATTCCAGCCTGGGTGAGAGTGAGACTCTCACTCAAAATAAATGAATAAATAAACAATTAACGATGCATTATTATTAAATAAAGTCCATACTTTACTTGGAGTTTCTTAGCTTTTACCCAGAGTCCTTTTTCTGTTCCATGATCTCATCCAGGATACCACATTACATTTATTGACTAAGTTTCCTCCTGGCTGTGACAATTTCTTAGACTTTTTTTGTTTTTGAGGACATTGACAGTTTTGAGGGATGCTGGTAAGAATTTTGTACAATGCCCCTTACTTGGAGTTTTTCTAATGTTGTTCTCATGATTAGACGAGGGTTTTATGGCTTTGGGGAGAAACATTACAGAGGTAAAGTGCCACTCACATCCCATTATAGCATGACATGATTGTGAGGACTGGGTTAAACCAGAGAGGGAATGCCCCTCTGTAACAGGCAGCTGCTATGGAATTCTGGTGGCTGCTCTGCGGGAGTCCTGCCCAGTGCTGAGTGATCTTAATTTCTCAGCAGAGCCAGAAATCTCAATGTTTATGTGAAATATTCAACTTTTAAATATTGACAACTAACTCAAATTTAAAACACAACGATTCCATACTTGTGTCAACCAAATAAAATAAATCTGTGGGCCAATGTTGGTCTATGGTCACTAGTTTGCTAACTTTTTGGTAAAGATATAGGAATTACTAGAGCTTGTTTATTTGCTTTTTAGAGACAGAGGCTCACTATGTTGTGCAGGATGGAGTGTAGTGACTATTCACAGGTGCAATCATAGTGCAGTACAGCCTTGAACTACTGGGCTCAAGAGGTCCTCCTGCCTCAGCCTCCTGAATAGCTGGGACTACAGGTGTGCACCACCACACCTGGCTAATTTTTAAATTTTTTGTAGAGACTGGACAGTCCTCTTGCCTCCATCTCCCAAAATGTTGGGATTATAGGAGTGAGCCACTGAACCCGGCCTCTGGCTTTATTAATGTTTTTAAAGCAAGAAAGAGGCATTGCCAGATTTGACTCCACTTGCTTTACACTTTACAAATCATTTCTAGTAACAGTAGTCATGGAAAGACAGAGTGGAGTATAACTGTGAAGGACAGAGATTAGATCAACCATGCTTTTATCACTACAAGAGATAATGAAGACTTGACCTAAAGTCTCATATGAAAGTATGTCTCTTACACATATGCGATGACATAAGACTACGGTATAAAAATACATAGTATGGGCAGGGGCATTAAGAGGAGGTGATGTATTTGGAGACATTTCAGAGTTAAAACTATGAAGACTGGAGATGTGTTGAATTTACAGAGTGGGGGTAAGAAAGGCATCAAAGATAATGTCAGGGTTGATAACATGGGAGACTAAAGTGGTAGGATGACATGGTCTGAAGTAGGGGATGTAGGGAAGGAACAGGTTTGCAGGAGCAGATAGAGGTGTCTCTGAATTGACCAGTTGGACACACTGCATGGGCACCTGGAAATACAAATCAATATCTGAAGAGAGAGATTGTAGCAAGAGATCTAGGTTAGGGTGTGTCTTAAGCAAGGTGATAGCTGCCATCTTCCGAGAATATAAGAACATACACATAGCATGAGAAAAGTACAGTCTTTTTTGTAGATGGGTACAGAGAATAGGGAGCCAATAAAAGATGACCTTAATAATGCATCTTGTTCGACCCCTTCTCCCTATTGCCATGTATTAAAAGAATTAGGAGTTCACCTTTGGAGCTTCCACCATGCTTCCTCTATTTCACCACCCAACTAGGCCTCACTTTTTAGTTTCTGGCCCCCATGCTTCTATCACACCTACCATCACCCAGAGAATCCCTTCTATCTTGCCATTCAGGATACAATAAAATCTCTATTGTCTTCCTTCCTTTCTAATAATTTGTTTTCTCTTCTTTTCTGACTCTTTTTCCAACATCTACATGTCTACATGAAGCTCAGTTGGAGAAATAGGTTCAAACCCACTTTTGTTCATTATAGGTTCTATGGCTTTGGACAAGTGTCTTAACCCCTCTGAGTTTCAATATAGTTATCTGTAAAATGGAGATAATATTTACTCCTTGGTGTGGTTGTGTGGATTAAAAGCTTAAAATAGGTCAAACATTCATTCTTGAGACTAGCCCTAAGTAGGAGCTCAGTAAATAAAGACTCACTTCCTACTCACACTGCTTTTTTCTATCTCTTAGTGTTTTGCTTGTATCTCTTTGTTGTCACCTGCTATGTACATTTTTGCGTTTTCCTTCCTACCACAGTTCAAGCTCTTTGAGGACCAGAAGTAGGATATATCTGAATTTCTATCTATGCCTTTTTCATGGCATACAGTGTGGGCTCAATAACTGTAAAAATATTTACGTATGTAAACATCTACAAATTAATAGTAAATATCTGGGACACTGTAGGCCTTAATATGTATCTGCCAATGGAGTCAAACCTGCAGCCAGGTGTGGTGGCTCATGCCTATAATCACAGCACTTTAGGGGACCAAGGTGGGAGGATCACCTGAGCCCAGGAGTTCAAGGCCAGCCTGGGCAACATAGTGAGACCCTGTTCTCTACAAAAAAATATTAAAAATTAGCCAGTCACAGTGGTGTGCCCCTATAGTCCCAGCTACCCAGAAGGCTTAGGTGGGAGGCTCGATTGAGCCCAGCTTGAACCTGGGAGTTTAAGGTTGGTTGCAGTGAACCATCTTCGCACCAGTACATTCCAGCCTGGGCAACATAGCGTGACCCTGTCTCAAAAACGAAACAACAACAGCAACAACAACAAAAAAAACTGCTGATGATTTTTCAACTGTATTCCAATGTAGAGAAAATATGAAACAAGGAAATCTTAGTTTGCTTTTATGCGTCATAAGCAAGTATTATTCTAAATTCTAAGCCCATGGGGCACTCATGTATCAACATGAGCTATACTCCTTTCTGAGGTAAAATATTAATCTATGCTATCTCCAGAAGGAGCAGCACCCTGAACGACCCACTGGGCAACTAGCTGAAAATCCTGCCCCCTTGGCATTTGTGGCCAGGAGAAGCAGCATGAATAACAGGTGCCTGGCACGAGGCCATCACAAAGTCAAGCCCTGTTTCCCTAAACCTTACCTGGAGTGCTTTTCATATCACATTTCCCAAACAGCCTGCCTCTGGTGTTTTATTTAGACTCTGTTCACTTCCATAAAAGTGAGAAATGAAAAAGAACTACTGCCATTCAAATAGAATTGGTGTCAGGACTTAAGAGGAAGCAGTGGGCTTCTGAAACAAGTGCTGAGAGGAAAGGCTGAAGAGATGGATTGTGGTCTTGGTTTTGTAAGATTAACTAACTCGATGACCCTGGGCAAATTGCCACTCTCTTTGAGTCTGTTTCCTCATCTGCATAATGGGAATACTAATTATCGGTTTTCCATCTTCCTGTGGCTTTTGCTAGGATTAGGTCGAGCAAAGCAAACTATTTGAAAAAAGTGAGCTTCCCTCTGAATCTTTAGTAGACAAATAAAAAGAGCAATTATAGAGGGAGACTCGATTCAGAAATGAATTAACCCTGATCTACCGTTACATAAGGAAAGGGTTCGCTGGATTTTAAAGGGTAAATCTAGTATTTATTTGATCTTTGATCGTTAGAGACGAGAATTCTTTGACCTGTCTTGAAATTGCCCTCATGAGTCCTTACTTCAAAGGACCTTGGTTTTCTATGTCTGTTTGGAGCATAGTTATTCTTTAGAAATAGATTTTTTTACCTAGTCTTTCACATGTCCTTATCTTGATTGCTTTTGTACACACACAAATCCTCAAGAAATTATAGTTTGGGACTCGTTTAAACTTGCATATGAAGAATAAGTGTAAGAATCTGGGAAAATAATCTGTCAGTTGTTTGTAATAATCGCCTTAAATAAGCAGTCCCTGGCTTATCAAAAGCTCGCCCAAGTTAAACAAAGAAGGCAGTCAGCAGAGCCTCAGACGCTGAACTCTGAACCCTGGCTGGACCTCGCACTAGGCAGCCTAGTAACAGGAAGGCAGCAAGACACACTTTGAACCAGGGGTTCTAAGGCTGCCGTGGGGTTATAGACAGGGTGACAGCTGCACTTTGCAGCCTGAACTTTGTACCTCGACACAGGAGCATTTAATCTCCATAACAGGCACTTTGTTTCATTACTTATTAACAGTTCCTCCTTGAGTAAAGTTCTTTGTTAATGGAGCTTTAAAATATGATCCCTCTCCCCCTTATGCCTGCCATGGGGATGGGCATTTGTTCTTGTTTGCACTATTTGCCCCTACTATGGGCTCATCCTCCCTGGGGGACGGCCTTCTCCTGTTTAAAATTGGCCCTTGCAGAGATGCCACTTTGTAATTGTGACTCCAGAGGTGGCACAGTGCTCTCCGGTTTACCCTCAGAGAAGGTAACTGTGGTCCTGATGCCATTAAATGTCACATCAGGCAGTGACTGGTGTCACTTCACCTCTCCCCACCATGTCAACTCTTCTATTTTTTTATCTTTCTTTTCACTCACTCTTTTTCCTTTTCCATTTTTTTCCTTCTCTCCTTATTTTTTTCCTCCACATTCAGCCTCACAGTGGCACTGGAGTTAACTGATGGTGCCCCCTGTCACACACATCATCCCCTCAGCCAAAGAAGCCAAGATGTGTTTTGTTGCAGTTGGAAGTCAAAGCAATTTAAGGCACGTTCAAGTATCCTCCTTCCCAAATAAACACATTGTAGTTAACTTCAACAAATCAGTAACTGATACTCAGTAAGCTTGAAGGGTTAGCTATTTAAAGAGAGGGTCTGAGCTCTAGAAAAGGGAGAGTGAGATTGTTAGTGAGCTAAGCATTAGTGACCACCTACAAAATCCAGACTAGTCCTAGTGAAAATACTCAGACTTCCATCCCCCTCCCCCAAACCAGAGAATATATTGCTACTATTTCAATTGCCAAATTTTCTTCAATACTGATCAATAAGTAGTCTTTGGTTTCTGGGACCCAGGAGGTGGTGACTACAGGCTATTCATTTAGTAACCAGCAAAGACCAAAGGGGCCCCCTCTGAAGCTTTGCTTGAGGGTTTGGGGGCCAAGAAATCAACCTTTCGCCACTGGGCTATTTTGTCTATTTTGGGAGTAATTGAGCTTAGTTCAGACAACAAGTCACCCTCTTCTCATTTTTCTTTTAATCTTAAAAAATGCCTGTGTGTCTAGCTCTCATTCAGCAAGGGGTCAGCCCTGGAGTCAGCCCTGTCTAGGGTACCATGCATTAAAAACCCCTAATTCTCTCTGACCATTCCTCATTCCCCAACCACATCTAGATCTTCCAGAGTGGTTCAGCCCCCCACTCACCTATCTGCTTTATTTCCCAGGCACCAAGTCCATTTATGCCAAAGCTGGTTGATCAAAACGTACTTTGCAAGCCAATCTAATATTCCTGCCTCATTTTCCTCTTGTTTTTTCCTAGTGTTTTTTTTTTCTCTGTTCTTTTGTCATTCTCTCTCTCCCCTTCTCTCTTCTTCCCTTTGCTCTTTTCTTTTTCATTAACACGCTCAAATAGTACAGGAGCAGGTCTGGCTTCTCTGTGCACATTGCCCTCCCTCGTTCCTAATATATTTTTGCAAGCCTGCCATGACAAGGGGATGCAATTCAGTCATTTATCCTAGTACCTGGATTTGGGTTATTTATAAGAAGAGAAGGGAAATTTAAAACAAATATAAATTATTTGGAAACATCACATCTCCAGCTTTTATGTTCAGCGTCATCACTGGATGATCCACAGACTCTATATATCTAGCTTTCCTGTGCTGGGCTTTCCAGGGACCACCTCATTTTACAGCGAGATGGCAGGGAGACATAAAAGGCCAGGCCATGCATTTCATTGTTTCTGTGCCAACGATGTTTTTGGCACTAAAACGTTGCACTTTTGGCTCTTCCCGCAACAGTCTTCTTGCTGCCTGCTTTCCTCTGGAAGCGCGCCAGCACCTGCAGCTGGGTCTCCAGCAGCTCCTCCCAAAGCCTTGGATTAGGGCTGCACCTGTTTAGGATTTGCTCAATCTGAAAAGTAGTAGGGCTTCTCCAGAACACGTAATTACCTTTGCCCTGAAAGCAATGCAGTCGGATGCTTTGGCAGCACACTCAGGACAGCCAGGGCTGCAGACATGGCCTCCAAATTCAGTCTCAGTTACCCCAGACAGAACACGAGAATTGACCCTTCCAACTCCTCCACCTGCCTCTCGATCCCAGAATCTTGCCACCTGCTCCAGGTAGGTTTAACAAAGTGCAAGCAAAGGTGATTGTAGCTTACATAGCTGATTGCTATAAGATACAAGAATAAAACTATATCATATCCACTATCATAATCTAAACTTACAGATGAGAAATGCAGGGTTTGTTGAATTTCTTTTTTTGAATAAGATGAATTCGATGAAACAAACATGATTACCCCATTTGATTCTTAATTCCTGACCAATGAGTGAAAATGTATAAGCATGAGTTCAGTGTTTCATGGATATCCTAACAACAATTCCTTCTAATTTTCCATATTTTTTGGTCTCTTCTCCCAGTACACACACACACACACACACACACACACACACCCAGAGGAACAGGAGAGAAGAGATGGGGAAACCAGACAGTAATCTTGCTGTAGAAGAGAAGGAGCACTGGACAGGATCAGTAAAGACAAATGTCTGCAGGAAGATATGTACCAACCACCCAAGTCACAGAGACTTTCCCTTAGATTTTCCGGGACCAATATTTTTATCTTTTATGCTTTGGAGGAAATAGTCATTAATTCCCAGAGTGAAAAATTGAAGAAAAGAAGTGAAGAAAAGGTAAATAGCAAGGACAGAGGCATTGCCACACTGAAAGCAGGGAGGTGATAAAGAGGGGTAGAAAGACTCTTTAAGAAAGTTGCTGTTGATTGGCTTTCTCTGGACCATCACACCAATCTCTCCTGCAATTTCTGGTCAAATGTCCTTTCCTCTAATCACATTGTGATTTCTTATTTATAGTATTACTATTAAAAAAAAAACAGGAATGGAGACTAGTGGTGAATATGGCCTAATATTAAAATATTTAGATAGAGTACAGAGTCAGATCAACAAATTATTGCTCGATATAATCAATCAACTGCAAAACCTTCTAATTTCCACCCGCAATTTCTTCTTGGTGATAATTTTGCATTTATCTTTGGCACAAATTAAGGTTAACTGCTTTTGATTATCTAAGAGGAATTGCTCTGGATGAAAAGAGTAACATGACTCTTTTAATGTCATCTAGTTGCTGGTTCACAGTACTGGTGCTTGCATGAATGCCTAGTTACTGGTTATCACATTTGGGTTTTTTTTTGAAACAGGGTCTCGCTTTGTTGCACAGGCTGGAGTGCAGTGGCCTAGTCATGGCTCACTGCACCCTCACACTTCCCTGGCTCAAACAATCCTCTCACCTCAGCCTTCTAAGTAGCTGGGACTATAGGTGTGTGTGACCACACCTGGCTAATTTCTTTTATTTTCCGTAGAGATGAGGTCTCACTATGTTGCCTATGCTGTTCTCTAACTCCTGGGCTCAAGAGATCCTCTGCCTTGCCCTCCCAAAGTGTTGGGATTACAGGCATGAGCCATGGCACCTGGCCAGTTATCACCTTTTATATTTCTTATCCTACTCCTAAAACAGCACTCCAGAACTATTTGATCTAAGAGGTCCAGAACTGATGTATGTGTAGTCATCTCTTTAACTACTCACACCTTATCTGTTTATGTTGTTTTTCCCATCTTCATTCTTGAGCTGTCTATTCTCTTTCCCAGCTGTTTCTTCCATTTCTAAGTTCTGTAAAAGTAGGTCATAGCTCTGGTCCCTTCAGTGCCTCCTTTCCTCACCTCAAGCCCTCAAAACATTTACTTGCTGATGTAATTCTTGGAATAGTTTTATCCTACTTCCAAATGTAGGTTGAACTCTTCCACTCTGTGCTGGTAGACATTGCTTTACCTGAGATTCATGGGTCCAGGTTGCAGTAGTAAAAGTCCTTTAGCTCAGGCTTCATCTGTTGCTCCCAGTAAGAATGCAGAGAAAAAAAAAAAAAAATCCGAGTTTTAGGCTGTTGTGTCTGGTGAAGAGAAAAGATGGACCATTGACCAACTTGCTCTGCAAAGGCCTCTAAAGGGAGGCACAAAAGGAGGAATTCAGTCCCCAGAAAGAAAGGAAACGTGGCATTTAATAAGCACATTGTAAATACCAGGCTCTGGACTAGACTAAAGGAGTTTATGTTTATCTTTTGCCCTGGAGGCAGAAAGCTGGGTCAGAAATCTGCACAGAGCATATAATGTCGACCAGAATTGTAGATTTAGCCAACAACCTCTTGTGGTTCCCTACTTCTTCATGGAGGCTATCTAAGCTTTTTGTCCTGGCATTCAAATGCCTCCACAATTTAGCTCCGTATGACCCATCCGAATTGACTGTCCATTAGTGTGCCTAAGGTATCTTCTTCTGAAGCCAGCTCATCAGAAATTTTTATTCCTGTGCTTATTGCTATTTTATGGTAGAAAAATGTAGTCTTTGGAGCCGGCTGGGTCTGTGTTTGAATTTCAGCTTTGTCATTAGTTAACTGTGACATTTTAAGCCTCAGTTGCTTCATCTTTAAAATGGGAATGCAGAATAAATGTGTCTTAGATATAATACCCGTGAAGGATATAGCCTCGTAGCTGGCACGCAGAAGGCATGCAGTGAACTATTATTATGTCATTATGATCAGCATTGAATATTTCCTCCACATCCACCCTTTCCTCAATGTCGCTCATCAATCAACAATTTAATATCTAATTTCTCTTTAAAACTATCTTTGCACTCCTAGTTCAAAACTACAGATTTATTTTCTTCATATGATTTCATACTTGATTGTATCCTAGTTCGTGTACCACAAACCTGATCTTAAGCTATTTGAATGCATAGGTCTCTGCTAAAACACAGCTCTCAAGCTACAATAAATGAGCAGTAAAATAATCATTTCTCAGCCTTTTGGCTACGGTCATGTGTAATGAACAGTAAATCGTTGTAGGTTTTTAACCTGTCCAGAGCATTTGCGCTTATGGAACTTCCTGGACTCTGGGACCTTATTTTCTAAAGTTAAGCCACACTCAACTTGCTACAAGCTCTTAATTTTAAAGAAGTTAAAATTATGTGTAGTGCAGTTACCACAGAAAATATAACATTGTAATATGGCAACTCTAATAAACTGTTTTTTAAATACCGAAAATATGAATTTATATGTTATAAAAACTTTCTAAGCCTAGAATTAAAAAACACTGGAAACATACTTTTCCATTCTTTTGACCAATGCAAAAAGCCCTATGATTATCATAAGAAATGCTCCCCATGCATGTTTCCCTCCTGTCACTGAAGTGAAATGAATTAACTGAATGTTCTTGGAGCTGGTCTCATATATAAACAACTTGTGGTTTGCTTTTGGTCCAATATAGTGATTTACACAGCACACGCAAGATAATAAATTACATTTGGTAAGATATACATTAATGATTTAAAGTGCGGGCTACCTTACACCCTTTAAAGAAGTATCTAGAAATATTTTTATTTCTGCTGTGGGAATCTTGGGAAAAGCTCAGGGCAGTGGCATGGAAAGTTTGGAATGTAGATGAGTCTCGACCCACACCTGCTTAGAGATTAGCAAACTTTCCTGCCTGAACTTTATAGACTTGGTCTGCACCCGAGACACACCCAGCTCTGCCTCTGGGACCTGCCCCAACCAGCTTTCTTACCCAGGACAGGCTGTAAGAAACTCTTTTGTTCCTCTTTATAAGGATTAATTTGTCTCGCCACTTCCTGTATTTTTCAGAAGTTATTTCAATAGATTATTTTTAGGAGCCAGTTGGAAGTAGCTGGTAGTTATCTACAAAGCCCAGAGCCAAAAACTAAAGTGTAAAATTTACCCGCTAGTGTCAATCTTTCTAATCTATATAACCAAATTTCTATTAATCATCAAGGCAATTTCCTTTATTTCACAGTGTTTTGAGTTTCTTACTGTTTTTATCTACATATCCTCTGCTATTGGACAAATTTAGAGGGCAGTGGAGATGGTTGATAGGATTAGAAAGTCTGAAACTTCTCTGAAATACAAAAACATTTACATCAAAAATCTATTACAGAGGTAAGAAAAACCCCAAAATAAGTTAATCTGAATGGCTCATACCTTCCAGATGGATAATGTTTTGGTAGCAAGTTTTGGTTAGTACCCTCACCTGAGTGTTCTTGGCAAAGTCCCAAGTATGGCCACAAATGATGGACTTATCAAATGACAGGATAGCCTTTTAGAGTATTTTGCAATTGATAAAAATATTGCATACCTTTCGGACATCCTGTAAATCAGAAGTTTCTATTTTACCATATCTGTTCTGGGGGAGGGGGGCAGGAAAGGGCAACGGACTGAATCAGCCCTTCAATCAACATATTTACCATATACTCTTCTGTGCAAGCAAAACAATGCACGCTTGGCCTGGGGAACATCCAGACCATTGTAACACCCTATGCCCACACGAGGCAGCTGCAATTAGGAAAAATAACACACACCTAAAATGTAGTAATGCACAAGAGAAATGTATGGGGACACTGCATAGTGAGCTTTTGGCCTTAAGTCCATCTTCCTAAGAAAGACACGTAACTTCTCTTGTCTCAATGTCCGTTTTTTTGTTGTTGTTGTTTTTTGTTTTTGTCTGTTTGTTTGTTTTGTTTTTTGTAAAAACTAAAAGCCCAAATAGGTAATTTTGTACATTTTCTTGAGGTTTGAATTTCTATGATTTGATGAATCAGAATATAAAAGTGTTTATAATAAATGCTAAAACTTTGCTGTACTTAAAACTAGAAAATTAGACTAAGGAATTGCAACACTGATTTACTATTAATCAACGGAGCTCAGAAACCCCAAAGATTGAATGTTCTCACCGATCCTGTGCCAGTATCAGAAGTTTGGGGAAGTCCAACTCAACAGTGAATGGCGTGATGATGGCGATAGCGTTTACTACTGCCACTGGAAAGTCAGAACTTATCCCAACATACTCTATTTCACTACTACATTGCTACCACACTGGCTTTTTCTGTCCCTCAAATAGAAAACCTCATTTCCACCATGGTAGACAAAACAATAGCTCCTTAGGTGTTCACACCCTCATCCTCAGAACCTGTGAATATGTTATCTTACGTGGCAAAAGAGTCTTTGCAGGTACAATTAAGTTAAGGTTCTTAAACAGGGAGATTATTCTGGATTATCCGGGTGGGGCAAATGTGTAATCATAAGGGTTCTTATAGGTTAGAGAGAGAAACGGGAGTGTCAGGTTCAGAGAGAGAACTGAAAATGCTGTACTGTGGCTTTGAAGGTTCAGGAAGGGGCCATGAGCCAAAGGAATGCAGGTAGCAGGTGGCCTCTAGAACCTGGAAAAGCGAGGAAACAGACTCTGCCCTATAGCATCTGAAAGGAAGGTAGCCCTGCCAACGCTTTAATTTTAGCCCAGTGAAACTCAGTTTTGTACTGCTGGTCTTCACGACTCCAATAAAATAAAGTTGTGTTGTTTTAAGCCGTCAAGTTTGTAGGAATTTGTTACAGCAGCCGTAGTTAGCGAACGGGGCCTTTTGTCACCTTAGGGCCTTTCCACTAGCTGTTTCTAGTACCTAGAATGCCCTTTCCCTGGAATCTTTAGCTCCTCTTTGTCGTTCTTGTCTCTAGGTGTCATCTTCTCTGACCATGTAATCTACAGAGCCATCTAGACTTTCAGCTAATTCTCTGCATAGCATACGTGTCATATTTCCAGTTTATTTGCTTCTTGACTGTCTTCTTCTCTATCAGGTCAGCTTCATGAGAACAAGAACCTTGTCTTTCATAATCACTACTCCACTTTCCGTAGTTGGAATAGTGCCTGGCCTAACCAACAGTTATTGAATATAGGATTTAGGGAACCCAAGAAATGTTCAGTGGATCTGAATCTTATAGAAAGGGGCCGCAACACATGTACACTATATACACTTTCATCATCTTTTAGTCATTGCAAAAGTCATTTGTTGCCACCTGTATTAGTCAGTTTTGTATTGCTGTAAAGGATTACCTGAGATTGGGTGATTTATCTGGAAAAGAGGTTTATTTAGTTCACAGTTCTGCAGGCTGTACAAGAAGCATGGCACCAGCATCGGCTTCTGGTGAGGGGCTCAGGGAGCTTTTACTCATGGCAAAAGACAAAGAAAGCTGGCATGTCACATGGTGAAAGAGAGAGCACAAGAGAGAGGGGAGGAAGTGCCAGGCTTTTTATAACAATCAGTTCTCACATTAACTAATAGAGTGAGAACCCACCCATTACTGCTGGGAGGGAACTAAGACATTCATGAGAAATATGTCCCCATGACCCAAACACCTTCCACAAGGACCCACCTCTAACAATGGGGATCAAATTTCAACGTGAGATTGGAAGGGGACAAATATCCAAACGATATCACCACCAAACAAATGAACAAACAAAAACAATAAAAGTCTCTTCCCTCCATTTTGACTCTCTTTGACTGTCTTTACCTAACTCACAGAGCAGGGCTGAGAAAATGTAAGAGAATGTGGTCTGGACATCCCCAAAATGTGAACTGTGGGATCAGGACAGTGCCTAACATATGTAAAGGTCTTTGAGTTCTTAAGGAATAAATGGCACTTTATAAATGTTAAACCACAAGTTTCCTTATATTGAAGATTCCACTTTTACAACGTTTCCAGCAGCAAAATTCTGTTGCAGCAAAAAGAAGAGCAATCTTCCCCCTCCCTTGAAATTTGTTAAAATGGCATTTCCCTTGTGTTGCATTTCCTTAGACCTGTGCAAAAACATCTCCTCCCAAGATAGAAAGCAATGCACAGCTGTAGCCCTGGGAAGAATAATGCTGTGCTCAGAATATCAGATTTTTAAATCTACCAAAGCTGGAAAAGAGATTAAGAATTAAGGCTGAAAGTTTGTCTTTAATGTGCCCTATTATGCACCAGGAATTACAGATAATATGTCCCTTCAGATTCTGATGACCTACTTTGCAGAGCTTACAGATGCTGCTGCGCACATTAAGGACAGCAGTTCGGCAAGGGTTGTGAATTTCCTTGCTTACGTTGATTTGACCCTCACACCCCTGCTGTTATGGTGATGTGTTGTGTATGAGGTATAAAGAGAGAGATGGTAAGGAGACGGTGAGGGAAAGAGGACAAGATAAATTATTTTGTACTTATATGATCCCCATAAATAATACAACATTGAAAGGGGAAAAAGAAGAAAGAGTTTTAAAATTTGTCTGCTATGTCTGAACCATACATTCATTAGTTTCATCTTTTAATATTTCAGTAATTTGTTTCTTTAACTGCATTTGAAGTTTCCAGTGGAGCTCTTTAGGCCTTTGATTTTATTTTTTCCTTAACTAGAATTTGCAAACTGGCAGCTATTCGCCAACTGACGCTTGTAGACCTGTTTTGTTTGGCTGCTCATTGCTTTAAAAAAATGTTTTTAATTGGAACACTTTTAGATGGACATATCTGGTTCCCAGTAGATTCCAGCACTTTCTTTTCTCTTAATCTGGCTGCTTTACACGTTTACTTTTTCCATTCTTTTTGGCTCTGAATGTGATAGACTCTGGTCTGATTTATACCTGGTTGATATGGGCAACTTGGGACATCCAACTCTAGAAGTCTACATGTATGGATGCCAGACTGTTTGTTCTGTTGTTCCCCTGGAGGAAGAATATGACTCATCAGTGCAACTACCTTGTTTCTCACTCCCCAATCAGTACTTCTGATTTATATATTTATGTACTGGAAGAAAACTTTACAAATTTAAAATTCAAATCACAATTAGATGTACTTCCACCTTGTCTTTTTTTTTTTTTTTTCCAGAAAGGATTGAAGATGGCTATTAGATGAAGTTATAAAATTGATGATGAATTATTTTCATTTAAAACCATCAAATGATATATAAATCTGGATCATCTTCAAGAAATCCTGGCCATATTGGTACCATGTGCATGGCAGAAGTCAGGCACAGGGGACTGCTGTTTTGTGGAATTTGTTAGACACCCAGTTTTGAAGGAGGAAACAGATGTTCCATTTTCAAAGCATTTGACACAATTGACAGACATAAGATTTCACTCTGGGTGGGGGAAGGGCTCTGCGGATCCATTGAGCAGTGATTAGCACACGTTTCCAACGTGAGTGTCACTGGGCGGAGGAGCCCACAAGGGCCGATTCTCAATACCAAGTGCAGAATGGAGGTAGAAAGGTGGGTGGAGAAGGTGGAAGAGGTGTTGAGGCCTGTCTGGTAACTACCAACCAACACAGAGTCAGCGGTGACTCCTGCATACCAGGAAAGAAAAAAGGAGGTGCATTTACAAGAGCCAGAGAATCCTGAAAAAAACACAACTGTCTTTCTCTGGAGTTCCATTATTTTTTCTGCTTCCTCTCCACATCTATTTAATTCCCTTCTCAGCTCAAAGTTTAGGAATTGTTGGGGTATACATTTTAATGCAAGCCTGGTCCAAGCCAACCTCATCTCTCACCTGACTTTTGCAAAGATCTACCAGCTGCAAATGTAATCACATCACAGCTGTTCTTACAACTGTCCCCTGGATTCCCCTTGTTCTTATAGTAAAGCAAAATGCATTTAATTAGCCCTTCAAGATCCTGCATGATCTATCTACCCCAGGGCTTCTCAGCCTCAGTTCTATTGGCATTTTTAGTGTGATAATTCTTTGTTGTAGGGGCTGTCCTCTCCATTGCAGGATGCTTAGCAGCATTCCTGGTCTTGACCCACTAGATGCTAGTAGAACCCTCCACTCCCAGTTGTGACAACCAAAAATCTCAACCAAGCATTGCCAAATGTCTTCCCTGATTGTGAATAATTGATCTAAATGGACCCTGCCCTGCCTTCAGCCGAATTCTGCACCACTCCCCCAATGTGCCCCAATCACATCCACTGCTCTCTTGTTCTTCAACCACACTGGCTTCCTTCCATCTATTCACATGGATTCTTCTACCATTTTTACATCTACTTGTCTTCTACTCCACATCCCCAACCCTGCACTATCTCATTCCTACTCATCTTTCAAGGTGAATTTTTTTCCTAATTCTTGTAGTCTTCCTCCCCCTAAACCATGCATGCTTCCATAACACCTGTTTTTTCTACAGAACTTATCATCATTTATCATCACTGAAATTGCTTTTGTAATTAGTTCTCTCTGTTATCCCTTCTGCACAGAAAGCTTTTTCAGGACAGGAGTCTTATTTGTGTAGCTTGCGGCAGTTTCTAGCTCCTAGCATAGTGCCTGATGCAAAATATTCCCACATAAATAACTACAGACAGAAAAATGAGATGAAGTACTAAAGCCAGGATATTCAGAGAGAGATGTGACCACAGGTAAGCACTGAAGCTACCCACATGGGGATTCTCCATTAGATGTTGGTATAGTGCATAGTAATGGCTACACCTGCAGTAATAACAAATACTTAATTTATGCCAGGTCTTGCACTGGTCAATGAATCCTTAAAACCATGTGATGAGGTAATAGCATGAGGGTCCTGATATGGTTTGGCTGTGTCCCCACCCAAATCTCATCTTGAATTATAGCTCCCATAATTCCCATGTGTTGTGGGAGGGACCCAGTGGGAGATAATTGAATCATGGGAGTGGTTTCCCCCATACTGTTCTTGTGGTAGTGAAGAAGTCTCACAAGATCTGAGGGTTTTATAAAGGAAAACCCCTTTCGCTTGGCTCTCATTCTATCTTGTCTGCCACGTTGTGACATGCCTTTCACCTTCTGCCATGATTGTGAGACCTCCCCAGCCATGAGGAACTGTGAATCTATTAAACCATATCCCCGTTTTACAAAGAAGTTAAGGAAATTATCTAGGGTCATACAGCTGGCAAGTAGCAGGACCAGAATTCATACTCCAGAAGTTGGACCCAAAGGTCTTTGTTCTAAATTCCTATACTTTATTGCCTTGTCAGGGGACAGGGAGTTAAATTCTTAGCACTTCTTCACACCATATTTTAGGAGATTGTTTTAAGAATGTCTGAGGACTGCAGAGTCTTGTTAAGGTCTATATTCTCATGAATAGGGATAAAGAAAGCATTCAGAAGCAGAATACCCATTGCCAACTAATTCTTCTTAGTATTGTTTGGAGGTAAGTTAGACATGGGGACAGTAGGGCACAATCAAGGGGACAAGGAAGTGAAACTGTCTCCTTCACATGTCACACCCATTTAAAGTTCATTTTAATGAACAAACTTCTCTTAACATCCAGAAATGTTAGTATAAATGATCTTGGGCCTATAATAAGAAAGCCTTCCTTCCATTGTATGTGTTTGTGTGTGTGTGTGTGTGTGTGTGTGTGTGTGTGTGTGTGTGTATGTATTTATGCAGATGAATATAACAACTATAGACCTATATACCAATTATAACAACCCCAGGTCATTCAGTGCAGAGAGATGAGTAGGATTACTCTGAGAAGAGTTTGGAAAGCCATAAGGCTTTGAGAGGGTTACTACATACTTGGTTCCAGAAAAGTAGCTGGGAGAAGAACACTGGACATGAAGTGGAAAGATGCCAAAAGTAATTGCTACCCACTTTGCAATTACTCTCTGAGCCCACAGGCTGAGAAAAATCATCCTGAGGGCTACCTTTGGCACTGTATGCTTGCAACAGCATTTTCATGAATAATTCACTTTGCCAAAGTAGAAGTAAGCATGGTTTGTAGTTCACTTTCCTTCCATTAATTTAATCTATGACTTTCATTTTGTCCATCTGTAAAAACAAAAGAGATACGAATATTTAGCTGTGAGCCAGGGAAGTGATTTATTAGACAACATTTATAAATCATTATTTATGGCACACTAATAGTTTAGCAAATGTATTTTTTAAAAATAAGATATTTACTGAATACAAATTCAGGTGAATAATAAGCATTCTATCCATAGTAGGCTGAATTTTATCTCTTCTCCTACAGATAAAATTTCACCTACTCAATTTTGATGCATGTACTTGGTGCCAGAGAAGGCTCAAAGTATAAAGTCCGTCTGCCTAATGGAGGTTTTGTCTATCAATCAAATTTGTCATGACTGGGATTAAGTTGTTGAAACGATCAGCTTTTTGTAAAATAAGGAAGGTGGAAATGACAGAACAAATTATGGTAAACTATAGGGATTTAGGGCAAATGACCCTTTACCAGTAAGAATCCAAGATCTTGTTACTTAGACTCCCTTCAGGACTGCTAGAAAGAAAATATTCTCATAAAGGTAGTGTCTTCATCCTTTTGGCTTCCTCCTGAGGCACCCGCCCTGTTCATCATGGTACTGTCCCAGTGCGCTGGCTACCAGTGACCTCACAACTAATTAAAAACTTGAGTAGCAGCAATGTTCAAGGGCTGGAAGTCCTTTCTGAAAGCAGGACTTCTGGCTCCAAGTTTTGGACTTGGTGATACCAAGCTAATTCCGCAGCATGGACACAGGCTATTTTTGGGCAAAGCCAACTCCTGTGTCTCCCTCCCTACAGTGGGAACAGGAGCTGACCTTGTCTGACCCCTGGTAGCCTGGGCATGGTGACTTCTCTTAGGAAGTTATCAAAAAACAACATGGAGTGTTGCCTGCAAAGGGCATGGCACTGGATAGCCAAAATACATCTAGAAACTCTCAAGAAAAGTATCTTCGTATCCTGTTAGGAGGAAAAATCTTTACTTCTTTTTTCTTTTTTCTCCCTCTCTCAAAAGTGAAAGAGGTTGGTGAGATAAGTGAGGTGGCAAAGTTGCTCCTAAGCTGATGCATAATGTGAAAAAAACATCCTGATCCTTTTAAAAATCAGTTTAATTACTGGTGTAGTTCTCTGGGAAAGGCCTGGGTGTCCCTGTTAAATAATCTTTCTGAGATTGAGAGCATCTTAAAAGAAGAGAATTACATACCTAACTGTGTATGGATACCTCTCTAACTAGGTCAGTATTCAGTATGTGAATATAAATTATTTTATACCCAATGAGTAAAAAGAAAATTAAATTTAATTTTGAATCATTTTATATAAACATGTGATATTTCCATGAATGGAAAGTATGTGCTATTTTTCCATGAAGGACAGACTATTAGAGGAAAGAAATGATGAAAGGGAGCAGTAAGCTATCACCCAATTATTTCCTTTTCTTTCTTTTGGTGGGGAGGAAAAGCCGTCCTGCAATTCTGCTCCAGGCCACATCCCCACTTTTGACCCTGGCCTTATTTCAGGGGCACATAGACAGCCAGCCTTTCCATTTGTGTCTGCAGAAGAAATTAAGTGGGATACAAGGCTGTCCTTCCCAAGTACATTCTGGAATTCCTAAATCCCCTCTCCTAGCCTCTCCTCTCTCTCCTCTTAGCTCTGTGGCAGCTGGCTCCATTATCCAGGTCTCAGCACTTCTAGATTAACTATTTTCTTTACCTGGAGCCCCAAAGAAAACCTAAAGTAAGAAGTTAGGGGCTGCAAAGATGACAAGAAAATCCTGAAAGTAGGATAGTCATGCAAGTTTCTTACTTTATTTATTATGTTTCTTGAGGAAAGAAAACTAAATTGTGGGTGGTGATTGTTGTTGTTTGAGACAGAGTCTCTCTCTATCACCCAGGCGGGAGTGCAGTGGTACAATCTCAGCTCGCTACAACTTCCGCCTCCTAGGTTCAAGCAGTTCTCCTGCCTCAGCCTCCCGAGTAGCTGGGACTACAGCCATGAGATACCACGCCCTGCTAATATTCATATGTTTAGTAGAGACGGAGTTCACCATGTTGCCCAGGCTGGTCTCGAACTCCTGACCTTGGGTGATCCGCCCGCCTCTGCCTCCCAAAGTGCTGGGATTACAGGCGTGAGCCACTGTGCCCAGCCACTCAAATGGTTTTGAAGAATAGCAAAAAATAATTGTAAAGAACTTTTTAACTATAATCTAATTTGTAAATGCCACCAGGGCACTAAAAGAATATTAGGATTGGCGTGATTATTTCCTAATTGTTAGAGTCTAATGGGTTTGAATTATCAGTGAAAACGTGCTCAGCAATGTTACTGCACATATTGTCCTTATATGTTAATTGCCTGTATTTTGAAATTATTATATCACTCTGTCATTTCAACAAATATTGCTGAGCCTTTCCTTTATGTCCAAAACAATGTAAAGCACCAAATGAAATCTAAGATAAAATAAAACATGATTTCTACTTTTGATGAGCTCAAACTCTGATACCAAAGAGAAGATATGACATGATATATGCCTCTTATAAATTCTATAAGAAACATAGTTCTAGTAGTACTACAGGAATTAAAAAAAAAAAAAGAAAGATTACTTTTCATTAGCATAATTATGGAAAGCTCTTCAGAGAAGATAGCGTTTAATACTAAAGCATAAAATAATATTTTGACCACTAATTATTTTGTGTGTATGTCTTATCTTCTCAACTACACCATAATCTTCTTGTGGCTGGAGACTGATATAATACTTGTGTTTCTATTCCCTGTCTTTTATTCTGTCAGCAAGGATTAGCTGCCTGGGAGGCCCTTCACACATAATTGTTTTTTCAATACTTGCTAAAGACAAGTATCTTACTTAGTAAGACAAAAATCAGAACAAATGCTGAAAACCCCATCTGCATGCTTTAGCTGACAGATTCCAACAAGGAAATTCTCTATAGTTTCCATGAGGTGGAAGATACTCCAATGTCTTTCTTCTGTGTTGAAGAACTGGGAAAACTGGATTCTAATTCTCACTGTTCATTATGGAAGAGTGGGGTGGCTCAGCCTTCAATGATCTCACCTAAAAACGAGCCTGATAGCAATTTGAAGATTTACTAAGTATCATTTTATGTCACAAAAGAGTTGTAAAGTTATTGGGAAAGACATTATACAAATGCAAGATGCCGTTATTACCAGCACGACTTTTGTGTGATGTTAAGTTCATTCATGACAAGACTGCAGAGATTTTTTTAGAAGCATGTCATCACTTTAATTTTTTATTTCACTTTTATGTTTCATCTGGCTCATCTTTTTGAAGTCATTTTCCTTGTTTAAATAGTTTCTATTGTACCTTTTTTCTCAAACTGGTTTTATTTTGATGGATTTAGCTTCCCTCGAGGAAGCCGCATATGGAAAAACCTATGAACCATTGAGCTGCTAATAATAATTATCCTCTGCCCTTTTAGAGCCTCTTTTATCTGAGGATATCAAAGTACTTCTCAAACCGGTATCTATAATTATCCCCATTATACAAAAGAATAACTGCAAGTGAGGCTGAGTGACTTACAGGAGGTTGACAAAGGCAAGAAGAAGAACCCCAAATTCCCTTCCCCCTCCTTATTCCCTGTCTCCTGGACTTCTGGACTTTTAGGAAGAGTGAGATCTGGCTTAGACTCTGAGGTAAGGGAGAAAGGGAGAGAAAGTCTTCATAAGATGTAGCTCCAGTGGAGGCTTACCTTCTGTTACAATCTTACCTCTGTTTACCCAGCTTACCCTCCATTCATGCATCTGAGGATGCATGAACACAAATGGCAAAACAATGGTAAGTAACAAACGAGTGGAGGGAGAGGCCACTTTGGGGTGGTTTGGCTGAGAAAGGCTTTGTCGAGTTGAATTTCCGTCAACCTGCCCCAGTAAGTGGGAAGTTCACCACGCTACCTTGCCTTTGCAGTTTTCTTTCTTATCTAGAAAAATAGAGCTTATATGTGGTTAAAAAAAAAAAAAAACAGTCCACTTTTTCCTCAGCAAGTCCATTTGGGGGCCAGCAGGATGAATTTATGGGTTCTTCTTAAGGGTGTAACTGAAGCCCAGTGTTTGCTGAGGTTCAAAGGGCTTTCGTTATTTATCACTCAATCCTTGAAACATTACCAATGTTTTCTTTATAACTTTAAGGTCTTTGTTTCTGGGTTCTATTTGCAGATAACATGTTTCAAAGTGGCAAATTTCCCCTAAGAATTGGAAAAATGGATAATACGGACTGGAGTTGGAGAGCCTGGGATTCTGATTAAACACGGAATCTGAGAACTGGCAGAAAGCCTGGAACTGATGGAAGAGAGGGCTCTAGGGCCTCCATACTAAATGGTGAACTAGGAACTATAAAAGAGATAACGTGGTGAAGAGCTTCAGCCATCAAGTTATTCTAAACATGAAGTAGGGCATTTTATACGTGGAGAGAAGGGCACTGATTATTATCTGAATATTGCTAATATGTCCCACAGAACCTACTTGGAATAATTTTTTACTATTAATTTGAACAAGAGCAGTGAGACTCTTTATATGTATAATGAAGTTAATTTTACATTAAATAGAGATGATTTTATTTTTTAATGTTAGTAAAATCAGAATCTTATTAAATTTTAGAAGTGAATAAAACTTTTATAACTTTAGGATTTTCTTTGTGGGTTCTATTTGCTGTTTAAAATGCTGTTGCTTCAATCCCTTTAGATTAGCTTCAATTTTATGGTGCTCACTCCTTTTCTTTTAGACCTATCTCAATTGTTTGAAAAAATGTAGCATTTTTATGGCAAGCTGTTTAATACATCCATTTTCACATTAGCTCTCATGGTTTTAACCAAATGCTAGTGGTTTGTATTTTTCTTATCAACAAGGAATTGAGGATGCTTGATTTAAGATATATAATAACTATCATTTTATGAAGCATTTACTGTATGCCTCATCCTGGGTTATGCTCCACATGCTATCATTTAATCCTTAAAACAGCCCTGAAGCACTAGCATTATTTCTATTTTATATGATAGATGAGAAAACCAAGCCTTCGAAATTTAAGTTATTTGACTGATGTCCCACAGCTAGTAAATGGCACAGCTATCATTAAAACCCAAGTCTTACTGCCTCCAAAGCCACTCTCTTATAGACTGCAACTTTAACCTGTTTCATAATTGATTCTTAAGTTTCTAGTTCTGTGACCTTCGCTGTGCCTAGCTAAGCCATCACAGACCATGTGCTATTACTATCCCTCAAACACCTCAAACATCAGCCAGCCTGTGGGCATATATATTTACGCAAGTTGGAAACAGCCAAGTTGGGTACCCCTTAACATGCATGTTCCTCATGCCTTATTTGAGGTTGATAAATTACCGATATCTTTATCAACTTAAATGACTGCAATGCCCTCTCAAAAAGAGATGACCTTACTAAGTGTCATTTCTTGGTAAATAAAGCTCTGCTGCTGTTGACTTTTGATCCATCATCACACTGATATTTAGTGTCAGTGAGGAGTATGCTGGATGGGGCAGCAGTCTTGAGCTCTTACAAAAGGAAACAGGTGGCTGGTTACTTTGGACATATTCCCTTTGGCAGAGGTAGGGAAACTGCAAATTGTACTTAGCATTTTAATTGAGGTTGGCAATTGGCAGGACTATTACACTTTTCTCTTTAAAACTCTTTTCAAATGAGTAGAAACCAAAATAGAAAATATTATAACTTTTTCCTGTGTCATGTACATTTAACTTCTTCTGATGAGACTTCCCTTTTTTGACTCAAAAAGAGCATTCCCATGCTCTTGAGCTAATAGTCATCAAAACTAATACACACAGGTGTTCAGCAGATCAGGGAGAGTAGATGTTTTTGTTAACTTTTTAAACAACTTCCCCCCACAATCACAAAGCTCTCCAAATAGAATCTGCTGACTTCAATGGCAGGGTCAGTGTTACAGTGACTCATTGCCAGATAGAACAAACAAGCTCAACAAAGCCTGCTTCAAGATGTAAATGCTGTTTCCTTGTTGCTGGGAAAAGCTCTATTTTTCACAAAATAAAGCTAAAAAGTCTGTATTTGGATCCTGCTGAGTCTCAGATATCCCTGGGTCTCAAGAAATCCCTACACCCTCTAACAACTGTTTCCCCACCCTTCCTCTCCCAACTCCTAGAGTGCACCAGATGCATTCAGTTCCTCAGTGAAAACGCTCCTGAACCTGATCCAGTCCTGCTCTAACCCACGCCACTTCCCAGAAGCCAGCCTTGCCAAGGTCTCCAGTAACATACTCGCTGCCAAAACGCAATGGCACTTCTCCATCTTGATGCTCCTTGACCTATGTACAGAATTTGACACGGCTGATAACCAATTATACAACTCTCTCTTCTTGGCTTCTGAGCCTCTTTCCTCATTTAGTCTCTGCCTCTCATCTCATGTGCTTTGGAGGCCCTCCCACCCCTCATTCCATTGGGCTTCCGCTTTCCATGGGGCTACCCCCATTGCCTTGCCACTTAGCTGTTCACTGCATGGCTGCCTCACTGACTGCAGAGGCCATGCTTCACTCATGTTAGAACCCCATTGCCTAGACAGTGTTTGCAAAATAGCATGGACTCAAAAAAAAAAAGTTGAATGAATGCACATATCTCATAGGTCAATTTCTATATTCACCTCAGACCTGCACTTGTATCTGGCTGTGAGACAAGTTGCATGACCAACTCCTATTACACAGAAATTTATCATCTGTCTTTAACTTTTACCACCTCCAACTCCTACGTGTAGGCAAAGAACACATAAATAATGAAGCTCCCAAATAAAACTCCTCATGACGCTTGGTTGTTTTTCAGTTTCTATTTACAGTTCCCAATTAAATCTGTTTTTTTCACTCATGACATTTTTTGAATCTGACTTGCCTTCCTTTCAACACTTCGATGGATTTTTGCAATATTTGTGCAGAATAATTTTTTAAAGTACTCTGTGTTCAGTTGGTATTTTCTATGGTAACTATTTGCTCTGATGTATAGCAAAGAGTAGCCAATTAATATTTGTTGAGTGATAGCTGCACAAAGGAATTTGTGTATTATTTCTTAATTTGATCATTAAGGTGGTTCAACAAGTGAATTTGTTGTTTCATTGTCTGTTTATTTTTTGTCATTTTCATGACCAAATCATACCAACTTGGAGGATATAATTGGAAGTAAGGCAATGTATTATTTCAATGTAACATTACAATTTGACTTGATAAACTGTGAATTTTGTCTTATGATGGTTTCTGTGTAATCCTCATTCCCTGTTTGGGTATGAATCTCCCTAGAATCCCAAGTTACAGCATTTATTTCCTGTAAGTGTTCAGTTCTTCTGCCAAAGTTATCTTTTTCACCTGTCGTTTTGTGTATGCCAGATTTTTTTGAGGCCATATAATTTTTTTAATTTGTCCTATAATTCATACGTTAGATTCTCTCAGTCAATTGCAAAGTATTCCATTATAATATTTTTAATGCCCTACTATAACCATTTTCTCCCTTCTTCTTGAATACCCTCTGAATGAATCGCAGTCATGTCTCCTGATGTACAACAATTCCATTGACGTTTATTACCCTCTTCCTATGGCCATTTCGCTTTATTTCTTCTCCCATTGGATGAATGGATGGGTAGATAGATAGATAGATAGGTAGGTAGATAGATAGATAGATAGATAGATAGATAGATAGATAGATAGATAGATACATTCACTTCTCATATATATTTAAGAATTTTTCAACATATTATGTTAGCATCGAGAACTTACTTCATAATAAGAGTTAAGGTATTTTCTTTCCATCCCCCTCATTATAAGTATATATCTTCCACATTTGTAATGGACCAAAAGTACTCATATTTGAACATTATTTTATTTGTGGTTTACAACATTTTCATGCATTTGTCTGTATCATTGTCATTAGCCCCTTATTTTAAACTCCTAAAAAGAAGAATTAATAATTTGTTAAACATAACCTAAACATTGTCTAGCACTGTACTATGGGGATATAGGCAATTAAAACATTATTTCTGAGTCTACTAACAAATTGTCTAAAACTATGAATATATCTAAAACTATGTAAGTATCTGAAACTATAAAAATCCGTTCTTCCATGTTTCACTGGCATATTTATTCAACTTTGCTACAGGGAGTAACATATAAAAATGGACCCCTTTCATTATTCAATGGATCTTGTTAGATCAATAGTATTTCCCACTTAGTAAAATGTGATGTCTCATGATTTTTCATAGCAATCTGTATAATTGGAAGAGATTAACTTGATTAACATAGAAGAGTGTAAGTCATATGAGACATCATAATGAGATACCCGAGAAATCTCTGTTGATATTTCTAACCCATCTGAGTTTCCAAAATACGTAATTTTAGGAAACGAAAGAGAACACTTAAAAAAAATCCTCCTGATGCTTATTGTTCCTTCTAGTTGATTATTTCAGTTATAAACCACATACATTCCAAATTTCTTTCTGCTTGCTACAGCCACACTCTTTTGCCCAACATTTTAAATCTTTGATAAAATATAAATGAGCAACAGCTTCCTGCAAACCACAAATTCTCCTTCTCGTTTTGCTTTGTCTAAATGTTCTTTTTGAATGCCCAAAGGACTTTCTCTTCCTGCTTGGCACAGTCCTAAATTAGTTTCAATCACATTATTCTTACATTCACTGTATGTACCTGCATTATGATTCCAAGGGTAATTCGTGCCCTTTAACCATAGTGTGCTTATCATCAATGCTTCGAGGGACTACAATCTGGCCTTGATCTTGCTCAGTTCACCAAGGTTGCTTGGGGGTAGATCTACTTGGGCACAGTATTGGTTTCATGCCTATGACAACTCAGAAATCTATTTCTCAACCAAGCCAGTGATTTCTAACAGTGTTTTGTTTTGTTTTGTTTTAATCATATTTGCAAGCTGGTGCTGATACAAAGGTGTGCATCCTTTTTTTTTTTTTTTTTTTTGAGATGGAGTCTCACTGTGTTGCCCAGGCTGGAGTGCAGTGGTGCAGTCTTGGCTAACTGCAACCTCCGCCTCCTGAGTTCAAGCGATT
Source organism: Pongo abelii (assembly GCF_028885655.2). Classification (NCBI taxonomy): domain Eukaryota; kingdom Metazoa; phylum Chordata; class Mammalia; order Primates; family Hominidae; genus Pongo; species Pongo abelii. The sequence continues at coordinate 24,899,525 of NC_072007.2, read as the reverse complement.
CTCCTGCCTCAGCCTCCTGAGTAGCTGGGATTACAGGTGTGCACCACCATGCCCGGCTAATTTTTGTATTTTTAGTAGAGACGGGATTTCACCATGTTGCTCAGGCTGGTCTCAAACTCCTGACCTCATGATCTACCCACCTCGGCCTCCCAAGCATTCACTTTTTTTTCAGACAGGGTCTTGCTCTTTCACCCAGGCTGGAGTGCAGTGGTGCAATCATGGCTCACTGCAGGCTTCCCAAGCTCAAGTAATCCTCCCATCTTAGCCTCCCAAGTAACCGGGGCTATAGGCACACACCACCATGCTGGCTAATTTTCATATTTTTTGTAGAGATGGGGTCAAACTCCTGGGCTCAATGGATTTGCCCACCTTGGCCTCCCAAAGTGCTGGAATTATAGGCATGAGCCACTGTGCCTAGCCATTTTTTGTTAAACTATTCAGTTTAAAGCAAGCAATTCTTTTTACCAGCTTGTCTATTGTGACCTAAAAATTCAACCCATGAGCATCCACTAAAAATATTTTTCTGCCTTTATTTTTAAGGTTGTATGTCTTATTTTCAATGTCTCATTAAAATATTACAGTGTTTAGTTGAAATAAATGAGTAAATTTCACCATGCTTATGGCTTGTTCCTGCTTTTATCTTCTAGCTAGGAGAAGATACCCTAATGCTAGGTTGATTGATCTGCAAAAAGTCTGATTATAAACCTTTGTTTTGTACAACATCCCCCCTGTCTACAGGGAGTAGGGCAGAGACACTCAACTGTTCCTGAGCTATTATAGTGTTACTATACTTTATTTGTGAACAAACAGATCTCCTTTAAATAATTATTTGTGATCCACAAGTTTGCCTTCGTAGCTGGAGCCCCAACTACTTTCTATGTAGTTTGTTAGTTTTTGTTTTTTGTTTGTTTATTATTATTATTGTTTTTTTTTAGAGACAGGATCTCAGTCTGTTGCCCAGGCTGGAGCACAATAGTGCAATCATGGCTCACTGTAGCCTCAACCTCCCAGGATTAAGCGATCTTCCCGCCTCAGCCTCCCAAATACCTAGGACCACAGGTGCGTAACACCAAACCTGGCTAATTTTTAAATTTCTGTGTAGAGACAGTCTGTCTATGTTGTCCAGGCTGGTCTCAAAGTCTAGGCCTCAAGTGGTCCTCCTGCCTCAGCCTCCCAAAGTGCTGGGATTACAGGTGTAAGCCACTGTGCCCAGCCTATTTTCCATGTTTATTTCAGGGCAATAGCCTGCTACCTATCCTCTCAGCTGAAAGTCATTGCCACAAACACAGCTGCCTTAACACCAAAGATAGCTAATATTCTCCTATGTTCTTTGAAGTTTCTGGTTCACAGCATCTTGCCTTAAGTCTATGTAAATCTGAAACAACGAATTACAAAGTAAAAGTAAAAAATTATCAAAGCCTTAATTTCGCATCATGTCTGGGAAAAATATGTTTTCATGAATTCTACTTTTTACAGGCTAAATTCACCCAAGACAGTTTTCATGTGAAGACAGCACCACAGAAGTAGAGAGGTTTTAATTCAGAACGTGTAAGTGACTAAGTGCAATCACCTAAAACAGTGGAGGCAAGGCTTTTCTTGACACCCATCACCTTATCTAAAAGCTTACATCTCAAAACACTTCAGTTCTAGATCAAGTTTTCTACTTTCTAATGAGCTGGATGACAGAAGCCAAGTCAGCCAACCTCTTTTGTCTCATTTCTCTTTCAGTAAAATTGGGGGATTGGACCAGAGCAGCAACCGTCTGTTCCATCTGGCACGTCTCAGGGCAGAGTATGGCATTCCAGTTCTGGCACAAAGTGCAGCGCCAGACCCCTAAGTTGTATCTTTTATCATGAGCTGCAACAGCCAGAGAAAGTATGTGGCACAAATGTGTTAACCTTCAGGTGTGTTACAAGATATAAAGAGGTTGAGAAGCTCTGAAGAAGATGACCTCCAAGATAGCATATAATTCTTCCGCAGAAAGAATAAAACATTTGAATAAAAAATTTAATGGTTTTCCCAAACACCGCATATTCTCACTCATAGGTGGGAATTGAACAATGAGAACACATGGACACAGGAAGGGGAACATCACACTCTGGGGACTGTTGTGGGGTGGGGGGAGGGGGGAGGGATAGCATTGGGAGATATACCTAATGCTAGATGACGATTTGGTGGGTGCAGCGCACCAGCATGGCACATGTATACATATGTAACTTACCTGCACATTGCGCACATGTACCATAAAACCTAAAGTATAATAATAATAATAATAAAAGAAAAAAAAAAAAAAAAAAAAATTTAATGGTTTTCTTTCAAGAGACTGAGATTCTGGAAACTAAATCTGGGGTTATGTCACATATCTTGGTCTGTAAGCCTGTTTACACTGCTATAGCAGAATACAATACACTGGACAACTTACAAACAACAGAAATTTATTGATCACAATTCAGGAGACTGGGGAGTCAAAGCTCAAGACATCAGCAGATTCCGTGTCTGGTGAGACAACCGTCTTTTTGGTGTAACCACACATGGCAAAAGTGGTGAGGAGTCTTTTTGTTTTTTACACAGATTTTCACTGTTGTTGCCCAGGCTGGAGTGCAGTGTCGCGATCTCGGCTCACCGCAACCTTCACCTCCCAGCTTCAAGCGATTCTCCTGCCTCAGCCTCCCAAGTAGCTGAGATTACAGGCATGTGCCTGTATTTTTTCAGTAAATACAGCTAATTTTGTATTTTTACTGGAGACAGGGTTTTACCATGTTGGTCAGGCTGGTCTCGAACTCCCGACCTCAGGTGATCCGCCCGTCTTGGCCTCTCAAAGTGCTAGGATTACAGGCATGAGCCACCGCGCCCGGCCAAAAAGTACATTTTTACAGAACAAACTAAGGAGTCTGGGTTTTATCTGATAGGAATCATTGCCATTGTTTATTTTTATAGTATTTATTTTTAAACTCATGAATGTTCTCTTTTTTATGACTACATCTGCTTCCTATAGACAGAGGAGCAAATCAAATGGAGAGCCACTTTGTGCCTTGATGGGCTTTATTGTACACATTGGATGGGCTTTGTTGTACAAGAGGCAGGAGAGAGGTTTAGCTGAATTACTCTGAAATGTAGAAGAAGAATTGGGAGTTCTTATTTAGGAAGGAGATCAGAAACAGAGAAATGAAATACAGGGAAGACCCAACAAGATAAAGAGAAGCAAGAAGTAGGTTCATAAACAAGAATAGTGAATGTCCACGGTGTAAGGGAAAAGGAAGGCTATTTTAAGAGTAATTATTTCTCTGCTCCTACAGGTATATTTAAAAGCCTGGGGGAAGGTTTTGGTCATGAGCAAGCCATGGAATTGAGGGAGAGGAAGAGTTTCTGCCAATTTCATCTCCAAGTCAAGTGTGTGAAAGGAGACCCCTAACCTCTGCTTATAGTAAGTTTTCTAAATCAGAGATTGGCATGACCAAATTACTTTTCGACAGAGAACTTAGCAGCATGACATTTGACATGGTGGGGTGATGAGGCAATCATCACTTTGAACCTATAGAAAGTATTGTTTGAAGCAAAGATGGGTGTCAGGAAGTGCACCTACGTATTTGGGTTACTAGATCTGAAAAATGGTGCTTGCAATAGACAATATACAAGGGCAAGGAGGGAGCAGGAGGGGTGAGGAGTTAGCTTAGGAGTATGCTGACTTTGAAGTCATTGAGCTGGAGCTTAGTAGAAATGCCCAGTAAGAGATTGTGTATATGGCTAAAGATGGTTTGTCATCAACAGTTTGAGATTTAGTAAGACAAAAACATAGACAGTATACATATTGCCTTTTATTGAGTTGTGTGGTTCTCTTCCACTCTCCTTCCTCCTTTCCTCCCTCCCTTCCTTCTTCCCCGCTTCCTTCCTCCCTCCCTTCCTCCCTTCCTCCCTTTATCTTTTTCCTACTTCCCTTTCTATCCCTCTTCTTTTGGCAATCAGTTATTAAAGAAAGTAAAAATGTTCCACTGCTTGCAACTTTTTCTAAAATATATATTTTATTATTTCACACACACACACACACACACACACACACACACACACACACATATATATATTTGAGAGAGATATATATATATTTGAGATATATATATATATTTGAGATGGAGTCTCCCTCATTCTGTTGCCCAGGCTGGAGTGCAGTGGCATCATCTCAACTCACCGCAACCTCTACCTCCTGGGTTCAAGCGATTCTCCCACCTCAGCCTCCCAAGTAGCTAGGATTACAGGTGTGCGCCACCATGCCCTGCTAATTTTTGTGTTTTTAATAGATACAGGGTTTCACCGTGTTGGCCAGGCTGGTCTTGAACTCCTGACCTCAAGTGCCACCAATCTTGGCCACCCAAAGAGTAAAATATATTTTTAGAAAAATATTTTACACTTTAATGTGAGACTTGATGAAAACAATTTGCTCCCATATATATTAAATGAGTTGTTACAGTTTTGATATGGTGATATCTGTCTCAGTTTATAATTTTTATTGTTACTATTAAAAGAAAATTACTTCTGTCATAAATATTTTATAAACATCATATTTCTCATATTCTTTCTGTCTTAAGGAGAAATTATTCTTAAAGCTATTCCTCTAACCTTATCCACTAATGTTATTTTTTTCCCTAAAGCTGTCTTCTTTTTTTTCTATTCTATTTGCTCTCCCCATATGAATTAGGGCTTCCCCAGGTCCTCTTACTTTGAACTACACAAATGTAAATAGCCGATTGGATGATGTCACTCTGCATTTATGAAGCTTTAATTACTTTTTGGCTCTGTTATAGTCATTTTAAGGTTCTGTAAATGCTCCATTAGGATCATTTAAAATTTAAGTTATTAAGCCAGTCATTTTCTATATTTAGAGAAACATGGAAGAGTTTATGAGAACCACTGTCAAAAGGAGTTGACACATACAACATAATTATTGTTTCTTCTTTAAATTATAAAAGAAAAATATTTTATCAACATATTTTAATGAAAAATTTTATTGAAAACATTTGAATTTGCAAAAGCAATTAGAAATCATTTTAAATTACCTTTCAGAAATGAGATTATTTCAAAGACATGTTTTTTTTACATATGATATATACCTATTGGAAAGATAATAAAATTATGACAATTACTAGTAACCAAAGTGTAATGCTTTTATTAAAAACATAGTAATGTTTAGTGAAAAGAGCTAAAATGCAGAAATTGGTGGCAAACAACAAAGATTAAATGTTAAATAAATCTTAAATAAATGTTAAATCTTAAATAAATGTTAAATAAATGTTAAATAAATGTTAATTAAATGTTAAATAAAAATAAGGTTCACTATCATAGTATTAATGATTTATTATGGATGTTAATGTTACTTCCATAGAAAGTTTGACTTTTAAACATTATATGTCAATACTTTTTTCAAAAAATTTATTTCAAAGTATGCATTCGAAACATTTTTAATACTAACAATTCATACTGATTTTTTAAAACCTGAGAAGACATACGGTTTATTACAATACTTTTTATCTCTTCAAATGTCTAACTAAAATGTTTTTTAATTATGTAATTGAATCAAAAATAGGAAAATGGATTATTGAGATAATTTATTGTAATGTAGATTTTGAGATGAATTTATTCTGAAAAAAATAGAAAAATGGTAGTCACTGCTTAGAAGTTACGTTTAACCTTAGGTAAAGTTACCTTTACCTTAGAAGTTCATATCTTTAGACTAGCTAAATTTTGAATATCATTTATTTGCATTATAGATTTCATCTGAAGAACTCAAGGGTTTTTTTTAATATACATAACATACATGATATAGAAATACTTATTGAGACAACAGATACTCACAGAATACCCAGAGATAAAATAATGGAAGTGGTTATTCCCGTTAAAAAAGGGTCTTCAAGAAATTTTCCCAAAGTCTCTGTAGTACAGATGAAGCCAGTAGTTGAACTAAAAAAAAGAACATATGCAAGTAGTTCAGTAGAGTGAGCCATTTCTAAGACCACACTATTTTCAAAATTTTAAAGAGTATCTAAAATTCCTTTTGGATATTCTGGTAGGGAGGTCTCACCTGTTGCTTAGTGGTGAACAAATTCTCCAGAACGCAATGTAGTGTCTTACAACGAGTACCTCGTCCATAAACTGCTCCTGAAAACATCACTGCCATTGGAGCTCACCCTTCCTTCTCACTTATATATTTATACGTGCCACTTAGCATCCTTCCTTCTGCTTGGAAAGCTATCAAGAATTTTTATCTTAGGAGTCAGTTGCTGGTTCTGTTTAATGAACAAGTCAGCAGGACTCTTGAGAATCATGAGAGTAAGGTTGTCTGTGCCCTTTTTCTCAGATGAAGAGTGCTGTTACCTCAAAAGCTAGCAATTGGGAAATAGAAGTGATACAGCCTCAGGGCCTAGCTGGCAGCCTATATACCTGGGTACCCAGACATTCTGTTTTAACTATTTATTTAAGTCTATTCACATTTATATAGGTTTATCGATGCCACAGAAATCACTGAAAACACTTCTCTTTTGACTTTTATATTCTCTACTCCAAAATGTGGATACTGGAGGTATTGAAATGTTTTGGTTAGCCTCCCAAGTGAAGAACATAAATTCACAGTGCCTTCAAACATCTTCTGTTGTTCCATTCTTCCCTCTCTCCCTCCCTCAGAATATTAGCATATTTGGCAAGATGGGGTTCAATTCCACTTAAAATGATGGGATTAAACACTCAGCCCATCTAATGAGTGGAACCTATATGCTCTTAGAAGCATAGTTAAATTTAATCAGATATTAAGCCATAAAATTAATAGTTCTACATTTGGAACTAAAACAGATTTTTGAGTTTTATTTGACATTTTAAGAGTGAGTTAAAATAAATATATAGTAGAACACCAGGCACATTAAACCAAAATATTTTGTAGTCATATATTACACTTTATGGTTTTACAGTATTACAAACTGCCAAACTATATTTCAATTTTAGTGTATTTGCATATTATATGTAAAATGATAGGAAACAAAGAAAAGAAAGCATTTGGAATACAGGAAGAAGTGATTATGCCACGAATAAAATGTACGGCTTATGAATTAAAGAAAATATATGGAGCATAGAGTTGATACTGTGGTGAAGCTTTTTGGAGGTCAATCATCTCTTAAATTATAGTAAGAAATTCTGGATTTTTCTATATCAACTTCCTGACAAATGGAATGTGTATATATTCAGATGGGCTATACCTCCAATTCTTTCTATGTCAGTAAACCATATTGTATACTATGAACTTCAGACTCTAGGGATTGATTCTTTCTCTCATTGTTTAGCTATTATTTTGACTAAATTTTAGAAGGGATCTCCTTATTCAGACCCCACTGCCAGTCCTCCCATTGGCTAGCGCTACTCCCAAATATAATTATTTTTCTTTCTTTTGAAAATCTCACATGTTTTAGGGAAATAACTGCAGGTTTCTGAGACAAAATAATCCTACAACTAATTTGCAAAACTTTTCTTGCCCGTTTTGATAAATAAGTTTAGAAATTGAAGCTAGTATGTATTAACCATTTTGTATTTAGTACCTTTCTCAGTTCCATGAGTCAGCACATGGTCTTCACTCAAACATCACCAGTCGTGATTTTTTATAGAGGAAAGAGGAATGTGTTTTTAATCATCTGTCAGAATAGTGGGTATTCATATCACTGCTTTGCTTCCCAACTGTCAACGAAAACTTATTCATACCTTCATAGTTTTCTAGAGCAATGTAGACTCTACCTTACATTTTTTTATGGTCTCTGGAGAAACGTTTTTGTTTTGTGTTGTATTTCATTGTAGTAGTGTGGAGAATTATCATCTGAGGCTCCATGATTCTCTCAGACATAGACAGAGAAAACAGTATAAGAAAGATGTAAAAGGAGTCCGTCTTTTTCTATTCAGATCTTGGTGAACACACATTGCTTTTCACTCAAGCTCACTCCATACAAATTGTTCTTCAATTTGTTATTTTCACTTACCATAATATCTTAGACATCTTTCCATTTCGGTACATACAGACCTAATTATTTCTTTTGAATGACTAAATAGTTTTCCATTACATGGCCACACCACAGTTTATGCATCTAGTATCCATTTTAAGTTGCAATTATTTTTCTCTATTATAAAGAATGTTACAAAGAACATCCTTATACATAAATCTGTTCACATTACAAGTATAATTGTGGGATATTTTCAGCAGTAGAATGGCTAAAGAGAAGCTATATGCATTTTAAATTTTGGTATATTATTACCTAATTGCCTTCCAAAAGAGTTGAACCAATTTCCATTCCCACCAACAGTATTTGACAATGCCTGTTTCCTCACATGCTTTGCAACACTGAATGCTCTCAAACTCTTACAACTTTGCCAGTGTGATAGGATCTCATTTTATCCACAAGCATTTTTGCTCACTAAAACAACCTGGAGGGAGTTCAGCAGAAGACATGTCACCAATTACAAAAGGATATGCAATACAGCAGGAGACAAATTATATGTCATGAAGTCTCACAGTCAAAAAATATATCTTGAAAGGTCCTTAGAGGTCATATGCTTCAAATTTTTAATATATTATTAAAAACTTACATCTTATGAACTCAACAAACACATAAATAGCCATTGGAGGATGACAAGCCACTTATGTTCATTTCACACTTAAGAAGACAGAGATCCAGAAAGCTAAAAAGACTTTCTACTGTGAGAAAACTGTGTCCAGGAAGTACATGAGCTGTAAGAACTACAGATACGCCATGATTTTCAAGGCAACATGCAGGAAACGCAGGAATCATGCAGCTTTATATACAATATGATGTTGACCCTAGTACAATAAAGCTGGCTAATTTATTACTTTACCAGTGGAAATCTCTTCTAACTAGCACAGTAATAATTAGGTTATGTAGCTGATAAAACATTAACTGCTGTTCTTTCTAGTTTTTAGATTTACAGGTATTTGGTATTCAATGTATTTTGTTCTAATTATTAGAAATTAATCATAAGTGTACATTAGATTTGGAGACCAGGATGTGAATTTCCAAAACAATCCCCCATTTATTTTCCCATATGCAAACGGTTTATTGCAAAAATACTAACAGATACAGGAAGGGAGAAGGAACAGAAAAAAGCCAGGATTCGAGAGTCTGATTTAAACAGGTTAAGAACTGTTGTGGGTCTTCTGCGTTTCCATTTTTTATTACAACATGAGTATTTTCTGATGTTGTTAAATATCCCCTCAATATTTAATTTTAATGCCTGCAAAGAAATTTATTAATTTATTAGATTCCTCTTCAGATCATTTCCATTTTTCTATCTCATAAATAATGCAGCAAAGAATAATCCTGTTTGTAACTTTTTGTCTACATCTCTAGTGAATATTTTAGCAGAGATTCCTCGAAGTGGGCTTATTGGTTCCAAGGATATATAAAACTTTTAAGAGGCTGGGTGCGGTGGCTCACACCTGTAATCCCAGCACTTTGGATGACCAAGGCAGGCAGATCGCTCAAGGTCAGGAGTTCGAGACCAGCCTGGCCAATATGGTAAAGCCCCATCTCTACTGAAAATTCAAAAATTAGCTGGGTGTGGTGGCACACACCTGTGGTCCCAGCTACTCAGGAAGCTGAGGCAGGAGAATCATTTGAGCCCAGGAGATGAGGGTTCCAGTGAGCGGAGATTGCACCACTGCACTCCAGCCTGGGTGACACAGTAACACACCATCTCAAAAAAAAAAAAAGAAGTCTTTCTTGTAAGAGTCCAAATGGCTTTCTCCAAAGATTAGTCTCAATTAAAATACCTATCAAGACTGTATCACCGTGTTTATTTCACCTGAACCCTCTAAGGATTGAGCATATTTATTACATTGAAGAGTTTTTGGAAGAAAATATATGGGTAATGATATTATGCATTTTTCCACCTCACCACCACCCCCCACTTTTCAAGCTTTATATTTTGTTATTTTACTTTTACATTTAAGTGGAAGAAATTTGTTTGGGCATCTATGATTAAGGAATGCAATAACTGCACAACAAATGAGTATTAAGGGCACTGTACTACTCTAGCTCTATGACAGGAAATCAGTCAAGAAATGTATCAGCATGAGGGCAAGTTTCAAAGAAGAACAAGCTCTAGATAATATCTTGAAGGATTTATAGGATTCTGATTGGCAAAAAGGAACTGAGACAGCAAACTAGGAACAGGAAAAGCATAGGCAGAGGCACAGAGGTTCAAATGAGTATAACATCCTTTAGGAAAAACTGCATTGATAAGTTGGGTTAAATCAGATAGGGCTGATTTTATTCTAAAATGGCCTTGGTGGTTCCCCCTTTCACTTCACATAACATGGAACTCATACCTTGCATTTGGTGGCAGACCTGTGACTTGGATCAGAATTCTCACAGCCCGTTATGCTATACGTCTGCTGACTTAAAGAAAACCCAGTACACTCATGCTTTCTTGATTTGTTTTTCTACGTTCTTCCTCAACCCACCAGTAGGCAGAATCTTCCTTAGATTGCAGAATCTGAGCTGACAGTTTTCAATTTGGTGCTTCCAATAACATTCTTATGCTAAATATAAGTCTTTTCTAAGTGAACAGAGGGAAGAAAAGTTTTTACAAGCCTGTTTTTAGAATTATGTTTTAATTAGCTGTCTCAAGTATAGAGTACCCCCAATCCATCTGCAAACTAGTATTCAAATCTGACCACCTCATTATGTACAAACAGTTAGATTAAAAAATGGAAAATAAAAGGCAGCCATCTGGATACTGATATAACGCCAAAAGTCAGAGTCCTTAAAACACTCCATGTTTACATTCAGTTTCCTCTTATTTATTCATTCATTTTTGTACTTTTATAGTGTACACCCAGAAAGGATTTGTGGCTTTGCATAATTTGGCCCCCAACAAACCTCATTTTGTGTGCCTTTTTTCCCATTCCTTAAAATGCATTAGGTTACAAAAGTGTTAATGTCAGCTTTATCTGTAATAGCCCTAAACCAAAAGTAGCCCAAATGTCCAGAAATGAGTTAAACATGAAGGCACCCATGCAATGGAATACCACTCAGCAATAAAAAAGGAACAAACTATTGATAATACACAACAACTTGGATGGGTCTCAAGGACATTATGCTTAGTGAAAAAAGCCAATCTCAAAAGGTGGCATACTGTATGATTCCATTGATATAACATTCTCCAAATGACAAAACTCCATCTCTATGATAGAGAACAGATTCATGGTTACTGGGGGATAAGGACAAGAATGAGGGGTTGGTGCTTCTCCAAAAAAAAAAAAAAAAGCATAAGGGAGATCTTTTATAGTGATGAAACAGTTCTGTACCCTGATTGTAGTGGTGGTTATATGAACCTCTACAAGAGGTCAAACTGTATAGAACTATAAAAACACATGCACGTGCACACACACGCACATACAAGCACATTGCATGTAAAAGCTGAACAAAACTGAGTAAGACTGTGGTCTAGTTACTAGTACTGTACCAATGTCAACTTTCTGGTTTTGATATTATACCATAGTCATAGCAGATGCCACCATTGGGAAAAACTGGTGACGAGTTCACAGTACTCTATGTACTATTTTTGTCACTTCCTGTAAGTCGATACTTATTTCAAAATTAACTGTTTTTGTCTTAATGCATCAGGGTCCTCACCTATGTTTTCCCCTCTGCTCGGACCATCAGTCCCTTGCCTCATCCTTTGACCCTCGCCAGAAAAGTATTCCTTGTCTCCCCAAATTAACTTTGTTTGCCACTGCCATATGTTCTCAAGGTACTTCATATTTCTTCTTCTGGTCCATCACAATGGCTATTACATAATTCCACTGGTGTAACGTAAGGTTTAACCTGCCCTGCCCTCCCCATACTAAATTTTAAAAGGCACACCTTTGTGTTCACCACTGTGTCATTAGCACCTGGTGAATTCTCTAAAACACAGTAGGTGCCCAGTCAATTTTTGTTGAAATAAAGACCAAGAATGACAGAGCACATGAGCAAGCATTTCTTGTAAGTCATAGCTGGAGAAATTTTAGTTGGAATATGAAGATGAGATCATGGAGAAAGTCAGCACATAGCTAATAAGTAGTTCATCACATTTTATACGGATGTCTGGAACCACAGAGTATAAATATTAATGCACACCATGCAAGACAGTCAGTTCATTTAAAATCAATCAAAGGTGGTTATTTGATTATTTCCATCTTGTCAAGAACATTTTGACTACTTTATTTGGCACTGGTAAAATGCAATCTACATCCATCTTCTCTGTTCTCTGGGGTATTTCCTCAATAACACACATTAGAACAAGTTTGATCATGAGGACATTTCATGTAAAGGTACTTGGGAGTCTGGTTTTCAGTGGCTGTTACTGCCACGGGGGCCTAGATAAAGCATCAAAGAAACAAGTGATCATTGACAGTCTGATGGTTTCCTTTTTCTTTTCAACTTCTCTCCCATCTTCTTGTGGAAGCTACATCTCTCAACTCAAAATATTTTATTATTTAATACTTTCCTCTGGCTGTTAAATACCTTCACTGTGCCATGCATTCATGTTCTTTCCCCCTTCTCACACACACACACACACACACACACACACACACACACAATTCTCCCTCCTTCCTTTTCTCCCTTCTCCAATTCCTCAGTGTTCAAGTAAACCTATAGGAGGAAGAATCTGACTACACTGATTAAAGTAGTGAAAAGCATAATTCCCTAAAACAGGGCAGAGAAGATATTTTTGAATAGAGGTGGTGGTTATCTAATCCATCTCACTGTCCACACTCCCCCATCAGACACCAGAAGAACAGGAAACGTGGGAACATGGCAGCTCATTTCTGTAATTTTTCCGACCCTTCAGCCACAAATCAAATGAAAAGTCTAGGAGACATCTGGACATGCAAAGTTTTGCAATGCTAATGTGCATGTTCTGGAAGCAAGCACACAAAAAGACCAGTATGTGATCTCAGTCTCTTTCACGAAATTAGTTCAAAGATACATAGCGAGGATAAAGCCAGCAGCAGAAACCAAATGCCAAACAGACCTGGGGAAATTCTATAGGAAGCCGAAGTCAAGGAGGACATCAAAATATTTTTAAAGTAAGTTCTTAAATAGGAAGATTTTATTTTACTTTATAGGTGGTTTAGCTTAGAGTAATTAGATAACAATGGTCATTACATACTACTGCTTTCTCAGATATCATTATTTTAATATCATCAACTGAGCATTTTGTGGTATACATTTCTTCTGTTTATGAGAATTGCACAATATTTTTATTTCCAACTACTTGCATAGTCATTTCAGACAATAGTAGAACCTGGTAAAGGCTAAAATTAGAGTAACAACATTGTTGAATCAAAACAAATTTGCTGGCCAGGTGCCGTGGCTCAGGCCTATAATCCCAGCACTTTGGGAGGCCAAGGTGGGTGGATTACTTTAGACCAGGAGTTCAAGAGCAGCCTGGGCAAGATGGTGAAACCCCGTCTCTATCAATAAAAAATAATAATAAAAATAAAAATTTGCCAATTAAGATTTTCCAGAAAATTCTTTTTCCTCCTGGAATAAAAGAAATCCTTTTATGTTTCATTGTTCCTTGGCATTTTTCTTCTGAATGTGACAAAGATTACATTTGAAAGTATTGCCGTGTACTGACCCATTGTGGTAGCAAATTAAGGAGAAAGGAATAGACTATATTCCTCTGTTTTATTCTCTGCTTTCGATTATATGCAAACCTCGTCACTCCAATTTGAAGGCACATACTATTCAAGCGAATTAATCTATTTTCAAATATGAACCACCCATCTGTCCCTTTTGTTCTCCTTTAAGTTGTTTTGGAACTCACTATGGAAAACAAAGTTACTAGCTTTAACCTATGTAATAACTACCCAGGAAAAAGTTAGCGTCGGATACAAAAAGAAAACGAAAATTTCAACATCTGTTCTACTGCATTCATGGCACTCATTATCAGAGCCAAAAAATTATCACAGCAATAATAAAAATACAGACTCCAACAAATGGATTGTGCTCTAAGATTTTATTTGCAAGTAGGTTTGTTTAGAGTATTAACACTTATAATAGAGATAATGTTCTACGTCATCGTTAGGGCCCTCAGGCATTCTGTGGATGCCTGTTTAGTCCACCTCGAACAGAATCATGGGAATCATTTTACATAAATGTGGTTTGGGTTCCGGGATGAAGAGGGAAGAGGAAGAAGAAGGGGTGAAAAAGGAAAAGTGTATTCCCATCTATTAATATATTACAGGCCTGAGCACATTTTAAGAAAGTTCACCTTTGACCTCCTCCCGCTGCCCTTGTGGCAGCCTTTGCCCGCACATTGATAACTTTAGTTTTCGGTTTTCAGGCACTTGCACCCTCGCAGTTCCATGAGACCCACATTAACGCAAGCTGGACAGATTTGTCCTCAAGAACCACATGCTCCATAGAAAAATATTACCTACTGATTGATTAAAAGGCCCGTTCTTTCAGATAATGTTTATTCACTATTATATCCCCTGGCATATATTAGGTGGTCAATAGATATTTGTTGAGTGAGTAAATGAGTGAGACATCGCTGGTAAGTCCATGTGAAAGAGGAATTTCTAAATCAGGGGGAACCTACATTTGCATTGGTTTGGAGTTCTTAGCTTCATTGGAATTCATCCATAATTAATTTTGCTCTCGTTGCATTGTAGGGAGCTCGTATACAAAGCTATTAATATTATATTATCCACATTTTAGAGTGGAAATTTAGTGGCTTTCTCAAATTCTTTTATCATATTAATAACCATAATAATAGGTAACAACACATATATCACTTTCTAGGTGCCAAGCACTTTAAGTGCTTTTTATATCTTAATTTATTTAATCATCTCATTAACCCTAAGTGTATGTACAGTTACTATTCCCGTTTTAGAGATGAGCAAACTGAGGCACAGAAGATTTTTCAAACTTTCCCAGAATTCACACAGCTATGATGTCTAGCAGTCAGACTCAAGTCTGAGCTCCAAGTTTCTCTGCTATCTTCAGGGTGATCCTTTCCCAGTGACCATTATGTCAGACAAACAAGTTGTGTTCCATCTGTCAGAAGCGGTGGTGGTGTAACCACTGTAATTTTGACAATCCCCAAACAATAAGAAAAGTAAATAAATAAATAAACTAACAATAAGAAAAAAGAAAGTGGTAGAGTCGTGTGCAAAAGTGATTGCTGTCATGCTTTTTAAATTTCTTAACATTTTTCTAAACACTGGACAGAATTAAAATTTTCTCACCTTTACAATTGATAATTAATATAGGAAAATTTCCTTTGAGGTGATTTTTTTTTAATATTGCCCACTTATGTGTCATCAAAGTAAGCTGCTTGGAATCATGACTGTAGTTAACTTTTTTCCATACCAGTTATATCTGCATGCTTGGTCTAATATTGAGATAACTGATCAGCTTTGGACTTGACTGTCAAAACCAAATCTAAACTTGCACCTAACATTACTACATATTTTTCAACACATATTTTTTTTCTTTTGTTTTAATCCCTGGTCACTTGCATGCTACATAGTGAAATAGAATAATCGTTTAGTGGAATCTTTCTTGAAAATAAAATGATTTGGTGACAAAACCCAGAAACTGCAAATGCTATATATTTTTTCTGCAACAAATTCCTTTATGTTATTTACCTCACTACATACCATCTAAGTCAACTTTTCAATAATCTTTTGGTAGCATCCGTAACCCTCTTACTGTCAGTACATCTTTTTTTTTTTTAATTTTGGTGTTCTACTTTCTCTCTGTATGAAAGAAAAATAACTATCCACTCAAGCCCAAACAATTATATTCAACATACTTTTTTTTTTTGCTATTTAAAAAACACTATCTATTCATTTTGGAACCTGGTCTATCTATTGGCTTAATAATTAGCTTCAGTGCTTCCTACCTGATAACTTTTTCAAGTCACAGCTCAATTTCACATCACACTTTTTCTATCCTGAGAGATTCATATCAGTTTGCCGATTTTCTTTTTAGAGTTTAATTTTTTATGACATATAATAAATCAACTTGTGGACTTTTAAAAAGAATCCTAAATGCAACAATAAACAAAAACAATGTATTCATAAGCACAATGATGACCTAGTATAATTTCATAAACCTGAGTTCACAGAGCTTTAGAATAAGAAAGCAAGAAATTGCATAATTTCTCACTGGATTTAGAAACATTGGCCTACCAGTAGTCACTCTTGAGTTATCCAAATATTAGTGTGATCTTCAATTTAGGTTGTACAATGATGTCTCTCATTTCTCTTTTTGCTAGTTTAGTATGAAAACCAAAAGCTATAACAAATTGATTTCCGTTTTCCCCAGTTTTCCCCTTTACAGCCTTAGAAAATGTAATGCATAATCTGGAGAAAGTTTCCTGAAGTGTTTTCTAGGATTAAAAAAAAAGACAGGAAAACCCATGCTAAGAAAAGGAGAAAGGAAAATTGTATTATACCCTGTTTCCACTACCTTCTGTCTCTGAAAGGCCGATGAATGACATAAGGAATGCACCTTATACACTGAAGATCGAGCCCACAGCCACACATAGTACAATGTGGGTAATTGGCATTTAGTTGACGAATTAAATCAGCATAGATACATAATTATTTTATTGCTTGGAAATCAATAAACATAATTATGTTTATTGCTTGGAAATCTGCAAAATTTTCACTTCACCTGGTCTAAAGGAAAACAATCAATGAATTTGACCCCTTCATCAAGTGAGATGCTCATATAATGGGTTATTCCACTTTATTTATTCTCTGGACTCATGGATCCTTGAGCCTTTCTTTGATGGTGCTTAGTTGGCAGCACTTTTGCATTACTATTCTGAGCATCAATATTTATTGAACACCTACCACAACAAATGAAGGTGTGGAAGATTAATCTAACTATGGACTGATCACAGTATATGACTGAAATGGCCTCACTGGAGGGGCTTAAAAAATAAATAGTTGATAACAGCTTGTTTTACCTGTCAAGTCTAGGATACAAACTCCTCCTAACTAAGATTTCTAATTAATCAACTGTGTGCTTTTTAACCCTAAAATGATATGTTGGGTGCCTTCTATTTCAATGGATGAATCTTTGGTATTGTTTCAGTGTTGGGTCTGTTTAATGAGTAAGCAGTGAAATAGCTTTGGCTGATAGTGTCATCTGTCATTAGTGTTATGGTATTTTTTTTTTTTTTTGAGACAGAGTCTTGCTCTGTTCCCCAGGCTGGAGTGCAGTGGCACCATCTCAGCTCACTGTAAGCTCCGCCTGCCGGGTTCACGCCATTCTCCTGCCTCAGCCTCCCGAGTAGCTGGGACTACAGGTGCCCACCACCACACCTGGCTAATTTTTTGTATTTTTAGTAGAGACGGGGTTTCACCATGTTAGCCAGGATGGTCTCGATCTCCTGACCAAGATTACCTGGGATTGCAGGCATGAGCCACTGTGCCCAGCCTGTTATGGTATTTTAAAATGTAATCAATAAGAAATAATGAACCACATGCTTCTAAAGAGTAACTATAAAATAAACAAAATTTAAAAATCAAATTAGAAATTTTCGTGTCACTAAAAGGTTAGTGTGGAAAGAGCTTGAACTCAAATTGAAGCACCTATTTAAAAGTAGGTGTAAGCACTGAATGCTGTGACAAAGCACTGAGTTTTTGTTGTGGCCCGCGGGACAGGTGGACCAATCTGTTGGCCTAGATGTTGACCTAGGCCCCCGAGGACTCATATACCATATGTATGTTTACTATTAACAGTAAAGTTTGAGATTAAAAGAAAAACATCATAAATGAAAGTCACAAACTGAGGGTGTTGGAGAAAAGAGATGTGTTTTTGGAGGCCATGACATTTTCAAGTTCGAGGATTTGTTTATGTGTTTGTTTTGTTATTACTGCCTCATATGTCAATACTCCACATTAAAACAAATGTTTTAGTACTCAAAAGAGTGCTAAGTGAAAGATGAATGGTGTATGAGAATTCATAAATTCCTCATTAAATGCAAAAAAGCAGCCCAACTTTTGAATGACAGTGTTTATAATAGTGGACTTCTATAACAGTAAACCTTTTATTCCTGTCTTTTCAGTTTTAATTCTTAGTCTTGGTTATAAAAACGTAAACTGGGCACTTTAGAAGTCCTCAAAGGAGTAGTTTTGTTTTTTCCCATCTCTGTTTTTCTACATTTATATAATAAAATGGAAAATATTAATGTGAAGTCTAATCAAAGATACAGCACAAAAGTCTTCCTAAATTGATACCCATAAAATTCATTTCATTAGCTACAGTTTAATTTGTGAAACATTTTCGTTGGTATCTTGGGCCAGTCTTCTTAGTATTTGATCTAATGGAAGTAAGTGGACATTGGATCCTGCAATGACCAAAACTTTTAGGCTCACAGCAAGACACTGCATCATGTTTCTAAGTTTTGTAAATGAGTGCTGTTGTTTGCAAGGTGAAGTTTGGAGAATATGCACAGCTCAGAGTGGCTTTGCATGCATGAGGCAGCCTACCAACGGTGTGTAGCAGGTGATGAAAGCCATCCACATTTTATTATCCAAGTGTCAGCCCAGAAGGCAAGTTGCCTTTTTCTAATTCATCCACCCAGAGAGGCCCTCTTGCTCTGAATGATCTGTCCATAGGTCAAATGTGGTGCCTTTAATAATGCATACACAAAGATATTTTGCCAATCATGGCCTTGGATGGATGCAAATAATCATTTCTAATAGAAACACCGTTCAAAAATGCATGTCATAAAAATAAAAACACCTTCTCCTTTGCATTGAAAATATGGTAAATTTTACTTATTATTGAAAATTAAGATAAATTTTGGGGTTTACAACTATTTAAATCTATTATATTTGTCCATATGAGATAATATAACCAATAATAATAACATATTACATATTAACAAAATGTAATTGACATTTTTATGTAAGTTTATAATTTGATAATTTTAAAGGTTACTCTTGGGAGATCAAAGAAACAATGACCAACAAGAGAGGCAATTAAGAGTAAAATCCTGAGAGCCAGGCCTGGGTTCATATCCTGGTACCACTTCCTGCTGGCTTGTCATCTTGGACAAGGATTTAATTGCCGTAAGCCTGATTCCTTATCCAAACATGGAACTCACAACAGCACCCACTTTAAAAATACTATAGATGTTAAATAAGATAATCCATACAAAGCACCTAGCAAGCACTGAACAAGCACTGAATCAATGCTGGCTTGTAGTAGTAGTAGTAATAGTAGCAGTAGGCAGGTGATAAGCAGAATATCTAAAATGGTCCCCAAAGATACCCTGTCTTCATCTCTAGAAAGGCAATGAGATTTCACTCCCATGATTATGCTATATGATATGGCACAGTTGACAAGGAAGGGAGATGATCTGGGTAAGCTTGATCTAACCACATGAGCCCTTAAAACTAAAGCACTTTCTCCAAGAAGTGGCACTTAAAAAGGTCAGAGAGATTCAAAACATGAGAACACACTCATTACAGCATTGCTGGCTCTGTGATGGAGGGAAGCACATGAGAAAAAATTTGAACAGCCTCAAGGAACTAGAGTAGCTCCCAGCTGAAAAGAGAACTGGAGAAATGGAGACGTGAGTCCCACAACCACAAGAACTAGATTTTGTCAGCAACCTGCATGAGCTTGGAAGTGGATTCTTGCCCAAAGGCTCCACGTAACAGCCAAGCCAGTCAACACCTTGATTTCAGCTTTGGAAACCAACCAAACAGAGAACCTAACAGAGTCTACCTGAACTACTGAGCTTTATAAATGTGAGATAATAGATAGAAATTGTTTTAAGCTGTTAAGATTATGACAATTTGTTACACAGCAGTAGTAACTAATACAGGCCGTCTGAGGAGTGGCTTGATATCTGGAAAGGATAACTGTTCTAATTGCTGGGATGGATTTTCAAAAAGAAAGGACATTTTTGTGTTCACATGGAGAGAAATCTTATGAGAATTTTAATCCGTAAATAGGAGTACTAAAGGGCAATATTTTGATTTTCCTAACAGCATAATACAAAGACCATTTATTAAAAAAATCAAGTGTCAACCCTTCTGAAGATAGATGGCTGTGCTATCAGTGGCCAACAAGAATAACAATAAGGATTACCACTAGAAATCACTTTTCAAAATAAGGGCATGGGATAAAACTTCACTCTGGATCCCTAGGAAAAGAATCAATTCTTTTGCATTTATATATTGTTTGTACTTGTCAAATATGCTAAAAGATAGAATAAGAAAGTTATTACATTGGTGGTAACACCTAGAAAATTACTTCTCAAGTGTACCTCAACACAGGGAACAGCTAATACTTTTGATTTGCATACCGCTTTTTTTTTTCTTTTTGGGAGCTGCCCATCTCCCTGATGGCACAGCTTACAGACACAGTCTCTTCTGCCAAAGGGTTGACACGTGGGTTCATGCTGGCCAATCAGAATGCCCCAGACTTCTACACAGAGTGACTTCTGTGCATGGAGATTGGTTCAGGGCTATTTAGAGTGGCAAAACACTGTCAGCCAGGGGATTAATCAGAAAGAGAGAAGAAGCACGTAAACAAAAGTGAAATATCCTTAGTCTCTGTTGGGTAAAAGTTGATGGCATCATATATCAAATTCTTCATTATCTATTCACTGCTTTATCTAAGTTATGTTTTCTTTTTAAATTTTTTTCCTGCAATTTGCTTTTTAGGATTTCAATAAGGCTTTATCAGTTTACTTCCTTGTGAGATTGGGAAAAGGACAGAGAAAGGGAAAAATGTATATTTTTTGCATGGCTGTGTTTGGAAGGGTGGTAGATTGGGGAGCAATAACTTGGGAATTATCTGTGGATATTATACACAAGTATTATTTCTACATCTCCTTTCAAAGTAACTTGAACTTACCCGGTTACCCCTTCATTTACTAAGTGAAAAGACTCTTCAAATTATGTATATTCCAGAGAGCAAAAACTTGGGGTTCAGCATCTCTATAGGATGTGATTTGGTCACAAGTGAGGTGACTAGCTAATTTGGCAAATTGCTGTTTGAGCTTATTTTCAGTTGAACTTCTGCTGAGAGAAGAAAGAACAAGCAGGCGAGCAAAGAACATACTATATGCATCACTGAAACTTATTGCTTATCTTTATTGCGTTTGAGTAAATGCTCTTTTTTTTGCTGTTGCCAAGTAAGTCATCATATTTTAGTTCTGCACTGAATCCCTCGGCAGGAGACGAGATTTGAATAGATCCAGAGTGCAGGAAATAAAAAGAATGCAAACTCTGGCTAAAACACTCCTCTCCCCAGGCTCACTTCCACTGCCTTCATTGGTAATTTGCACAATTCATACTAATCCATATAAAACATTTTATAGACACAATATTAGAATTTTATGTTAAAATTTTTAGCTAATCAAAAACATACCTTTCTCTATTCTTCTGATGTAAAAATAATCTGCTGATTGTAAGAAAGAAAAAAATACAAAAACACGAGAAAAAGAAAAAAATTTACCTAAGGTTGCATCTCTTGGAAACCCATGAACATTTCGGTAACCATCTCCTAACATTTCTGTGTTTATATAGACCTATCTATATGGTATTATTTGAATATGATCATAGTCACATGATTTTTTAAATTTCATAAACAATTTTATTTTTAGATATTATTTACCTCCCCTCCCTTTTCCTTCTTTTTTTCCACATCTTTCTCTTAATTAAACATTTGCAAATATATATACTTGCAAGTATATAAACATGCTCACTTGCTACCAAAAACAATGATGCAATCAATACCTTTATATGTTGGTGCTTTCATTTCATTTTTATTTTATTGTATTTATTTATTTATTTTGAGACACAATTTCACGTTGTCACCCAGGCTGCAGTGCAGTGGCACAATCTCGACTCACTGCAACCTCTACCTCCCTGGTTCAAGTGATTTCCCGCTGCAGCCTCCCAAGTAGCTGGGATTACAGGCTGGCACCACCACACCCAACTAATTTTTGTATTATTAGTATACATGGGGTTTTGCCATGTTGGCCAGGCTGGTCTTGAACTCCTGGCCTCAAGTGATCTTCTTGCCTTGGCCTCCCAAACTGCTGGGATTACAGGCATCAGCCACTACTCCCGGCCAGTGCTTTCATTTTTATAGCAAAATGTCTCAAAGTAGGATTATTGAGTGAGAAGTTCATACATGTAGGTCTAAAAACACATATATTTGATGTGAATTGATAGTGCCAAAGTGTTTCCCAAGATCACCGAAGCAGTTCACATGTCTACAGCAATGTCTAAGGGTGTCCTTTTTCCCACAACCCAACTGGCAACTGGCCATAAACCATTTGTTTTTATAATTTGATGAGTGAGTAGTGATATCTCATTGCTACTTTGTTTTTCATCTCCCTTACTACTAATTTGGTTCATGAAATATATTTTCCCAAATTTGTTGGCCATTTAGATTTTCCAATCTGTAAAATGCCTACTCATTTCCTTTACATAGTTTTCTCTGGGCCACCTTAATTTTACATTACCATTAAGACCCACAGTGATGGTTATTTGATGAGCCCGACGGATACTGTGATTCCTACGTTTGTCTTTCTTGATGTTATCTTGTGTTCTCATCACTCCTTACACACGGCACCATTGGCCAATTGCTGTCTTTTCAACCACGTTTATTCTTTCACTGAGGGCCCTGCAAACCCTCCTATTGGGACAGCTTGTTTGGGTGAAAATGATTTTTGCTTCCCTTGGCTGTGGACACTTGCTCTGTACCAGTAGTCATGAATAGATTACAATGCTTTTGGGAGGAAAAGGATTATTTGCTGTTTTTAACATTATATTTCTTATTTATCTGACTATGTATTTATAGTACAACAGAAAAATAATTCCTTTCCCTGAAGTCCTAGAATAAGCAGTGAATATTTCCTTGATCCATTCCCAGCCTGGTGGTCTTCAGTACTGTCAGTTTGTTGCAAATAGGCTGTGTAGAAGACATTGCATGACCCAGTTCTTTTCATTTATTCCAGGTCATTGGTAACTCGATGAATTCTAGTTCTGTAGAAAGTTTAGTATTTGTGTAGACATGGGTTATGCTTCAGGTCTATAGCTTTGTTTGAAAGTATTAAGTTTCTTAGCAAAGTAGGTGAAGGCTTGAGGGTTATATGGGCAAGATAAATATGTGTATATTTAGCTCCGTTTGTTCTGGCAAACTTCAGATCACAGACCTGGCTATCTCAGCTCCTAGCAACGTGTGGCCAGCCTTTACCTGGGCCTATAATCACACTTGAATTTTTGTTTATCTGTGAAATAAATGAAACTCTGTGCCTATAATCACACTTGAATTTTCATTTAATTTCATTATCAACAGCAAAACAGTTGAGCTCCTCTTCTGGGGAAGAAGCTCACTTCTTATCTCTCTCTCTTTGTTACTACTTTTCTTATTGTTAAGATTGGGGCAAAACCACTGCTTGTTCCTGTGCCTATAACCACACTTGAATTTTCATTTATCTGTCAGATGCCTCATTCTCAGCATTTCATTCAAGATGGGCTTTATACCCACTCTATTACTGACATAACTAACAACGTGGCTGATAAATATTCAGTCTAAATGCCAGATTCAAAACAATATAGCTAAGACAAGTACATCAGAGCTGGAAATATAATATGCTCTCTGTTTCTCCATGCTCTCTTGCAAAAGGTGGTACACACATATGCTGAGAGTGGAGCGACTTTTAAGAAACTTGGAGATCTGCACCAGAAATAAAATGAGACTGATTTGTCTCTGAAGCACTCAGGTATGCCTGTGAGTCACAGAAGAGCCTGCACTCCTAGCTACATACAGCATGTGGCACCTGAATCCTGAAGCTCTCCTAATCTACTCATAAATCTTGCTTTTCTTGAAGCTATTCTTTCCCTTGAAGGGATCTTTTAATTACCATCTTCTGGACTAACCAACCAAGCTGCAAAACCCTTAAAGCAGCTGAGAGAGTCCTCCTTCCACAATTGTCCTGCAGCCTCAGCAGGTTTCTCTGCCTATGGAAGCAATTTCTTTCAGCTACTTCCTGCCAAGGCACCGAACTGAATGGAGTATGTTGTTTCAGATGCCACTTCATTATTATCCATAAGAACAGAAAACTTTAAAGGGAACATTTTCAGAATCTGAAAATTGATGTAAGACTTTTATTTAACACAAAACAGAAGATACCACAGGCCCTTTTGGGTTAATGATATCCTTTTCTTCTGAGAGAAAACCTTTTTTCTTCTCTAGCGTGGTGTGATGTTACTATAAGAAAAGCCATAATGTTATTTGTTACGCACAAGCAACCATGAGTTTCCTGTGTTCTATCCACACTCTTGCTGTGTGCCCCTCCTAAGTAAAGGCATAGTACAATCGTAAATGGCCAAAAATAAAGTACCAATGCCCAATATTAAACTTCAGTTCATGAGCACCTTACTCTGACCTTCCGAGAAACAACCATGTTGCTAAGTATAGATAAACAAATAAAAAATTTGTAAATAAATGTGGATTGTGTTTTTTCATGGTTTCGTCAGTATAAACTGTTAATACAAAGCTGTATTGTCTCCCAATGAGATGTAGTCAGCTGAGTCCAAGTCTCATTTCCATTTAAAAAGTTGCACCAATCACTTGGAGGTTTAAGCTTGGTGAAAGGTGGTGATTACAGTTTCTAATGAGTCACTGCACCAAACTTAGTCATGAAGTAGTAGAGCTAGAAGAGGCTTGTAGACGAGATCCAACTTTTCTGTCTCCACGTTAAGTGAATGAAACCATCTAAGGCTACATTTTCCAAAGTATATTTTATGAAACACAAGCCAAATGAGATACTCTGCCAAAAAGAAGAAAGATTCTGGAAAACATGGAGCTTCACTATAAATATTATAATACTAAAAGTTTTATTATGACCTTTAGTATAGAAAATGATTTAACTTGGTCTAACCTAGTGTTTCACAAAAGGATTTGACCACAGAACCCTATTTTTCGTGTGATCCCTGTTACCATTCCATGGAACCACTTTGAACAATGTTGGTCCAATGATTGTAATTGCCAGAACTCTCCGCAGGAAATTTTAAATTGTCCTTCAGAGAGCTATGTCATTCTCTCTGAAACATTCAGCATTATTTTTGTTTTCAAGAGAGATCTTCCTTTTGGAAAACTGGTTTACGACTGAGAAAATGGAGATCCCCTGGGCCCTGTTGTTTTGGAGGGAGGGTGATGCTTGTTACACAGCTCCCTGTTATTTCTATAGAGAGCAAAACAGCTGAGCTCCTCTGCTGTGGAAGAAGCTCACTTCTTATCTCTTTCTGTCTTTGTTACTACTTTTCTTATTGTTAAGACTGGGACAAAATCACTTGGTTCTCTCTATTCCTTGAACCACATGTGAAGCAGAATACGAGCATGCACGGGCCAGTGGGTGAGCATCTCACCTGCTATACCCAGCTCTCTCCTTGATTGGGTCCTGTATTAAGATTTGTGGAGTTGAGTAGCAGAAGCAGAGCTGTGAGTGGAGAAAAGGAAATAAGCAAAGTAGCAGGAAACCTTACTTGGATCTCAGGCCCAAGTTGCACCCTCTGACATAGAAACCATGACTCTTTGGGGGAGGAAAGTTGATTATATCCTTGACTTCTCACCTGGTTGCTTTGACCCGTTTTGAATTTGGTTCTAGAAATTTGGAAACCAGAAGTCAGGAGAGAAATAATGAATTGGCTCCCTCAAACCCCAGCACCTATTATCCTTATGATACCCTTTTATCCATTGAAAGTGATTATGAGGTCACCCTGCAGCAATTTCTTCTTCAGCTCAAATAATTCCAAGTTCTTTTCCCTTTTGTTCTCCATAGGTCCATTTGCCAACACTAATTATTTTTGTTGCTCTTCCCTGGTTCATTTCCAACTTTCCAAATCACTTAAAAAATATAGAGCCCCAAAGGGGACAAAGCCTTCTGTGGACCTGGCTTAGTTTTAGCTTCTAGATGGTTGGCTGGCCACTGCAGGATGTTATGCTTAGTAGTATATCCCCATGTTATATTAGCTTTCATAACAGTAGACTGGCACCAATGACCCTATTCTGTGGCTTCCTATAATCTGCACTCCTGTACTGTGAGGATGCTTAACAACCATGATATCGTGATGGTGACACCAGCTAAGCCTTTCTCACTAAGTAGTATTGATATTGCTCATCTCTATTGAAATGCTTCATATTATATGCTATTCATATTGGATCCTAGTGGGTTTCTTTTTAACCATATCTCAAAAATATTGTTTTTTTGACTTTTCCTTGTAGTGCAGCCTAGGAAAATTTCTTGTTCATCTTAACACCTCCAGAAGATTTAGTCAAATTTACAAATTTACAAATGCTCATTATACTCTTGAGTTTGTTACGCAATTCCTACATATTGCATTGCATTGCTAATACATGCTTAATGTTGAGATCTTTGCACATATGAAATAAGGAATGCTTACTTTACGGCACTTTGCAGTTTGCAAATTGCTTTTACAATACATATTCTCTTTTACTTATGCACTCAGCAAATATTTACTGATGATGTGTCAGGAATTGTGCTAGGCACTAATGGGATAAGGGAGAATAAAACATAAACAACCTCAAGAGTTCACAGTCTAGTGGATGTAATGGGAAAAACATATTGCAATATCAGAGGCAAGTGCTGTGAAAGAGGAGACTGTGCTTTTTACATAATTGGAAGAGGGTTGCAGGAAAAGGAATAGGTGAATGAAGTTCATGGAAAAGGCAGCCCAGTGGGCTGCAGTGGAGGGATTTGAAGGAAAGCAAGCCTAAAACAAGAAATAAGCCCAGATTTCAAAGGCCTTCATATGCTGATTGCTAATCCGGCATATTAACTCACTAGGTAGGGTATGGATTATGGCTCAGTTTTACAGATGACAAGTTTTGGGACCAGAGAGACATACAAAGCAAACGCTACAAGAAAGAAAAGATCTCGTATTTGGACTCCCAGACCAATTCTCTTTCTACATAAAATGTCTGTTATAAAAGTGAATGGAGGACTACAAAATGTTTATTATTTTAGTGTCCAATTGTCTTCTAAATTTTTTTATTAAAACCATGTTTATTATAGGACACATGCAAAATATAAATAAATGAAGAATAAATAAAAATCATAAGGTAATACCTTTTTGAAATATTTCCTCTGTCATTTGTGCATATAAATATGCATATATATTTTGTCAAATTTTCATTGTTATGTATATTCCATTTTGTATTGTGATTTTTTTCTTGAACAAAATATATTGTGAATATTTTCCTCATGTAAATAAATATGTTTCAATACTATGCCTTCTAGTTTTTTTAAGAGACAAGTTTTCACTCCATCACCCAGGCTAAAGTGCAATGGTGCTATCACAGCTCACTGCAACCTCAAAGTCCTGGGCTCAAGCCATCCTCCTGCCTCAGCCTCCTGAGTAGCTGGCACTACAGGTACATGCCATCACACCTAGCTATTTGTTAACATTTTCTTGTGAGGATGATGGTCTCACTATGTTGCCCAGGCTGCTCTCAAGCTCCTGGTCTCAAGTGATCCTCCTACATTGGCCTCCCAAAGCACTGGGATTACAGGCATGAGCCACCACAACCCAGCCCAATACTAAACTTGTTAACGGCTGCAAAGTATTCCATTATTTTTAACGGTTGTAGAATGTTCCATTGTATTGCAGTAATGACAATAATTTGTTCGTTTCAATATTGTCAGACATTTAAGCTGTTCTAATAGTCTGTATTATGAATAGTACTGTTGTGAACAACCCCTTCACATTCTGATTCTTTAGAATAAGGAATCACAAGGTCAGAAAGTTTTGTGCTTTTAAGGTTCATGACACTTATTGGCAAATTGTCCCAATTTGCAATCCCACTCGTAGTGAGCAAAGTGCCAGTTTTACCACTGTTGTCAACATTGCGCATAAAATGAGCAACTTATTTTTTGCCAACAAATAACATTTGTATTATATTCTTTGCTAACTTTGTGTGGGCATGTGTGCCAGTGGTAACAGATTTGAAAATAGGTGTCTTAGGACCCAGAAGACTGTAATTTCCAACAGCATTTGCGTGAAACAACCTGGGCCTTTCTATTTCTGGCCATCCTGGGGCACTATGGGAGATGTCCACCTGGCATAGTCAGACAGACAAAGACTAAGCAAAGTCCGTGTCATTCACACCTGGCTTTTGACAAGTGAAAGTGTCAGTACATACGTACTCTCCATTCCTGAAGAGATGCCAATGTCCTGTGACAGACAGTAAAGCTTTTCCCCACCATTTCCCAAGTTTTCTCAATTTCCACCTTCCTACCTTCCCCCCTGGTACCCCAAAACAAATGCTGAAGTCTCTTCTCCCTGACAGTTACAGTAGAACTTTTAAATAATATTTAAGCATTTTAAAATCATAAAACATTTCAAACATACAGAAAACTACAGAGATGAATATAACAAATATTTGTTTACCCACCACCCAGATATAACAAATGTTAATAGTTTGCCAAATGTGCTTCTGAAATTGTTTTCTTTTTAAGAACTGGAATGTTAGAGATATTATTGACACCTCTTTATATCATCCCTCATTCTATTCCCATCCCTCTGTGCTTCCCTCCCCACCTCCTCAGGGATAACCATAACCAGAAGTGGTATTGTTTTTAAACATTACATGAATGGAATCATTGTGCATATGTACTTCTGCAATTTACTGTTATCATTCATAATGACTTTTAGTTTTGTCCATATTGTTGCCTACACATCTAGTTTATACCTTGTAACTGCTGTATGGAATTCTATTATATAAACACATCATAATTTGTCTATTCTCTCATTTGTAGTTACTTAGGTTTTCCAAATTTTGCTATTATTTATTTTTTGCTATTTTTTCAATTTTTTGTTGTTTGTTATTTGCTATTTTTATTGTATTTCTTATTTATTATTTGCAATAACTTTTTTATTTATTATTTGCTATTATTTATTATACAATGCTGAGATGAATACCATTAATATATTTGGCTCCTTTTGTACCTGACTGAGAATAGGATTGATGGTTATAAAGAATGTATACCTTTAACTCGAACAGACATTATTAACTTCCAAAGCTGTTGTACCAATTTATATCCTTCCAATGGTGTATAAAAATTCCCATCTTCCCATGTCTTCCCAACCCTTGTGTAATGTAACCTGATGATTCATTAAACTCGGATACCAGATCATAAGAAACTGAGAAATTGAGTTTTCCTTCTCTTGAGGGGAGGGAGGGATTAAACTTCCAACAACAGTCCCAGAAAAGAACCACCACATTTCATTTTTCTAATGCAGAAAAAGACAAAGCCATATGTATAAATATATATATATACTACTTCCATATTAAAATAGACTAAACTATCATAGCCTTTGGCAGATGTTTTAATGTTCTATAAACCAGGTAACAGTAAAGGAAAATGCTAATTCTTTTCTCCCTTTATGGGTCAATCCACTTACTTCTCTCTTGTATAATATATGCAGATTGAAGATTCTTTGCTGGGCACTAAAGAGAAAAGAACGTTTTGCTTAGAAAGAGGAGTTGTTTTCTTACTGATATATAGAGTCATCAAAATGAAATGACATTAGAAAGTCCCCTCACTCTGGTCCTGACCAGATGACTACAATTAAGGGGACAATAGAGCCATTAAATATAATAAATATGAAGATTAAGATGTAAATATTTGGTTATGGCTGCAGAATTATCAGATATGTAATTCTATGTAAATCAGATATATATCTGGAGCAGTCTTCAAAAATGATGTGAATTCTAAATGGAAATGCTAATATTCGATAATAAATACGTTAAAAATATCTTGAATACTTTGATGATATTACACAGACTATATAATTAGATTTTTGAAGACTACTTAATAAATATACGGACATGCCCATGACACTGTGTTGAAATTTTTTTAAAGGAGTAAAAGAAAAATAATAAACTATATTCATAATACAATGCATATACATGCATATACATATCCATGTATGCAAACAGATAAACATGATAGAGAAATGCGATAGATAGGAGACATTCGTTTGTATTTACATGTGTGTGAATATGTTTATGTGTTAGAAAGAGGTTAGGATAAAAAACAAAGTAAAATATTAATGGTTATTTTATGATTACAAGTACTTTTTTTTTTTAAATTTTTCCCAAAATTTATATACAGTTGTTGTATCAGTCTGTTCTCATGCTGCAATAAAGGAATACCTGAGACTGAGTAATTTATAAAGAAAAGAGATTTAATTTACTCCCAGTTCTGCACGGCTGGAGAGGCCTCAGAAAACTTACAATCATGGTGGAAGGCAAAGCAGAAGCAGGAGCCTTCTTCTCAAGGTGACAGGAGAGAGTGCGTGCCAGCATGGGAAATGCCAGACACTTATAAAGCCATCAGATCTCGTGAGAACTCACTCACTATCATGAGAACAGCATGGGGGAAACCATGACATGTGAGGATTATGGGAACTACAATTCAAGATGAGATTTGGGTGAGGACACAGCCAAACCATATCAGTTGTGCAGATATTACTTTAAATAACTTTAAACATGTGTATGTAAGAAAGAAATGAAGTTAGAGATAGATTGAATGGTTAAATGTAATTTAATAGTAAAAGCAATTTTGCATTTCTTTGGCAATCTGAGAGAAGACTAGCTTACCTGAAACCTGTACACTATAGTCTGCAATCATGAAAACCAGAGACATTTTGGTAATTTAAAACGAATGGATGCAAAGTGTACCTTTGTCCTGTGTTTATATGAAGGAAGACCCATGGGGAAAACAGCTGACTTTGAGATTTCGTGGTCTTTTCACTGAGTCATTCATGTTGAATAAGTTACCAATGTGATTAGCTGGGCATGACTGAATGATCAAGATGGCCTAAAAAGAGATTTGACTAAAAGTAATTGATCCAGTAGCCACCTGTAGACACAGAATCAATTTCAGGGTGAAGATAATGAGGAAATCAAGGGAATACTTGTGTAATACCTATTTAAATATGCTTGGGAACAATAATAGACAATCCTGATTTTTCAATATAGCAACTACTCTATTTTAAACTGGCTATTTATTTATAATACTTAATGGTAGTTAATGTATTTTTATAGTTCTAATTTTGACAGGTGGCTTTAGTTTCATTTCTTCACTGATGAGTGGTTGCAGACTGCTAATTACTTCTGAGCAAATAGCATCTCTCCTCTCTTCCCTCCCTCACTACATAAGCCAGGAGAATTCTCAGCTGGGTCACAAATGCCATGTCTTCAAAAATTTCCTGTAAATAAGGGAAAAACTATTGCTCTACATTATTTTACTTTTATTGACATTGAAATAATTTTTGTTCACAAAATTTTCACTTCTGCCAACTTTAAGTGAAAGATTACATTAGCCAAAGCTGAGTCAAAATAGTTATTCATAAAATGAAACAGGCTGAAAGTCATGATAAAAGTTATCTCACCTTGGATGAGAAAGAAAATGCCTCAACAGATGACCACACGTGAACTATTGTCATCAGTAACATATTAACAAGCATTAGTATGCATTAACAAAATCACAGCATCTTAGAGGTAAGAAAGGAATTAGACATTATTAATTCAATTCCCTCCTCATTTTTCTAGATTAAAAAACCGAGGGTAAAAAAAGTGGCCTTCTCAGATTGTGGCCAATAATTTCTAAATCTCAATCTACTCTTTTTTAAAAAAAAATCCATTTAAAAAATTGTGGGTGGCTATCCATTTTGTTCAATTTGCATACGAAATCCTGGGCAGTCGGCACCAAGCAGATGCCACAATCACATAAACCAACAGGGCTTATTGGAATAGTCGCCTCTCTGAAAGATCTTCTAACCTGGGGACCTTCTGGCCATCCAGTCCACAGCGCAACTGACCGAGACAATTTAGTTTGGACAGTAGGTGAATCTTATGATGTTAAAACAGAGACCACTTTAAAGTCAATTGCTTTCAGAAGGGCTTCTTTAATATTGGAGCCCACTATAAAATTGGTGATTATTGTATGTCATCATAAGAGGCCAACTTTTATGTGAAAGATCTATTTTGTTGATTAAATGAAATTCTTTTTTGTGCCATTGGGTCACATATAACATATGTCCAGCCAATTATTTTAGGAGTAGTTGAAGATTTCTCTTTTCACAGTAACAGTTTTTTGGCAATCAATAGAGCTTTGAAGAACCATTTTTCTTAATAATGACCTACATCTTTTCTATAGTTTTTTTTTTTTTTTTACCTCCAAGATGGATAGAGCTGGGTCATGGAAAAGGGTGATCAAACATGCCTAATTGTAATTTTTCCAGAAAGATCGATGGTTTTGCATTCCAAAATGATAGCATAAAACAATAGTTTTTAATAACTTAGAATGACTAAAAACAAATATGGGTTTGACTTGACAGA
The DNA here is from genome assembly GCF_028885655.2 of Pongo abelii. Lineage (NCBI taxonomy): Eukaryota > Metazoa > Chordata > Mammalia > Primates > Hominidae > Pongo > Pongo abelii. The sequence goes on along the minus strand of NC_072007.2, from coordinate 24,867,069 downwards.
TGTCAAATAAAAATATTGATACTAAAGAAATAGCCATCCTTCTTCCAGGAAATTTCATCTCTTTTTATCTTACTAGATCAATAAGATAAATTTAAGCCATATGATGGTCAACAGTCTAGCCAGGTAAAAGACTCAATATTGGATATTTGGGGGTTTAGTTTCAAGTCTATTTCTGATGCACTAATTTTCTATAAAAAAGTTATTTAACTTTTAATAGCTTTATAAGTAAACTGTTAGCTTTTAGCTACTAATGTGTTTTATGAAAAAATACATTTATGAAAATAAACACTTGTACTTACAGATGATTTTTGGTTCCAATTTGAGCTCAGATTAAAATATATAATTCAGGGGGTCTGTTGACCTGCTCTTTTGTCCTTGAATGCAATTTACACTGAGTGGTATTATCTCCTGAAATGGTTGAAGAACTTGTACTGAATGCTTAACTAGCAACCCGTTGTTGACATAAATAATACTTAAATTAACAATTGGGTTAAACATCTCTGCCAATCCTGTGTGAGCATCATCACCCATTCTGTCCACAAACACTGAACCTTGCTGACCTACCCTCTCCCCAGCCTTCCAAGATACCTGAGGTCATAGCCAGTCTTTATGCCTGGTGCCTATGGACTGTGGCACTAGATGACAAAATTGAAAGGATAAAGAGTGCTGGCTGCACGCAGTGTCTAAGGTAGAAGGGGTAAAACTATGATCATGGGCATCTTTGTATGCAGGGGCCCAATCTAAGAGCCACCCAGCCCGCTGAAGAAGAGAGCAGGCTAGGCCTTGTTTATATTCTGGATGGGGGTGTGGTTGGGGGAGGCAAACATTCTGCACCCTATGGAATTAAAGGTGGAGTGGAGTTGCATCCTATTCTGATCCTTGATAGACCGAAAGGCATCCGATAAATGCTTTTGCCAAGCACTGATCCAGTAGACCTAGCAACTGCTCCAAAACCAACCCATTCCCATGTGATAGGCAATATCTTGGGGGCTCCAAGGTGGAAAACCTGGTAACACAAACTGGGAATCAGGACAACTCTATGCAGGTTCTTTTGCCCATATACAAGTACCTGTTCAGCAAGTATCTTCACTTTCTAGGTACTCAAGATTATATAGAGTGATATTCTGTATTGAAAACTCATTAGGCCCCATGGTACCCCTTTCAAAAAAGAGCAGAAAAATCTGTTTGTTTTCCATGTCTGCCAAACCATTATGAGATCCTCTTTGAGGATCCTCACCTATACCAGGATTATCTTTATAGAGGTTGGGATCATCTGACTCCATCTGACTCTTGAGTCTTTGCAGGCTAAACACTTGATATGAGAGCATGGCAAATGGACAACAGTTTTCCAAACTTTTGAATGCACTATAATTCCATTAAGTGTCCCAAGACGTGATTCTACAGATTCTGAACCAAACAGAATCAGAAATGCTGACATCTTCTTGAGAGATATGAGCTCATTTCCTTAATTCTAAACATCACGACTGTTCTAAACATAATATGAATATGCGATCTCTGCACTAATGCCAATAAAACATATTAAGTTTTGAGGTGGAATTTCTAGAAACACAAGTATCATGGAAAGGAAGGATGATCAAGGACGTTTAACAATTTCTATGATTTTCTACATACAAACAGTGGTTCATGCCATACTTTTTCACTCTGACAACCCCAATAAAGATCTCAGGAATTAAAATGAGTAATCTGCTCCATGAATGAACCTATAGCATCCTAACAGTTGAAAATTCTGATTCCTATGTTGATATCACCATTGCAGCTGATACTTAAAGAGCATCCTAGCAAACAAAATCTCCATGCCCATATCTCTAGAAACTTGTTTCACTTGAAATCAATACTGCTCAAGGAATAGACAATTCTGGCTCTTGATTCCAAATTTCAGTCAGGTCTTCAGGCAAGTGATGACAAGGCATCTAAACACTGCAGACTAGGAGAGCCAGACCAACCAGAATACATAGGTGAAATGGGCTATGCTCTTCAAACCCTTCAACCTGCAGAAGGTCTCAGTCCTGAGCAGTCAGCACCAAGAAGATACCAGGTCACACAAACCAGCAGGGCTCAGTAGAACAGACACCTCTTTAAAAGCTCCTGTGACCTGGCAACCTTCTCTCCAGCCGGGCCATACTGCAGCTGACTGAGACCATTCAGTTTGAGCAGCACATAAATGCCTAATTATGTCAGTGCCCAGCAGAGGTTCTACCTAGAATCTTTCCCAGACTTTACAGGATCCCTATTATCTTAGAGAAGTGGCAGCATATTCCAGCAGAAGCATTAACAATAGTTCCTTATTCTAGGCATGTCCTGGATTCCTGCCCAAACCCTGATCTACCATTCTGCTCTTTGTCTCTCTGGCTCCTTTTTCTAGGTTTGGTATCTGTAACCCTTATCATTTGGCAACTCTCCTTTTTTGGCATTTTGGCCTGAGGTTCCTTCTCACTGTAGAAAAATGAGGGAAAGAAACAAAAAGCAAAAACACAAATCCCATCTTTCCTTTTGGAGATAATCACTGTAAGCATTTTAGTGACATAACCTTCTATATACATATTCCAAGTATGTAGATCAGTGTTTGGAAAAAGCAGCTATCTGATGCCTTTGAATCTACACACACACACACCTCTGGATATGTTATATATATGACATCACACACATAAGGTGTGTATCACAGTGACTGGCATACACTAAACACTCAGTAAATAGGACCTATTGTTATATTTCTGATTTGCAACTTGCTTGCACCACTCAGCCACATATAGTGAATATGCTCTATGTTAATGAATATTTTTCTATACCATTATTTTTAATGGATACATAGGATGCACCATAATTGAATATTCTATTGTGGGACACATTGTTTACACTATTCTGCTATTATAAACACAGTTACAATAAACTTTATTCTAGCTAAATTTTCATATTCCAGGATAAGTTTCTAACAATGAAATTGCTGGATCAAAGAGTTGGCAAAGTTAAGATCTTTGATATAAAAGTGATAAACTCACAGACAATGAGCTTACACCAGTTTACATTTTCCCATAGGCAGTAAATCCAGAATATCAATTCATTTATTTATTCTTTTATTCAACAACTGAATTTCAGGACTATAATAAATGTCACAGGTATTTTGGGGACCAAATACAAAAGATTCTTACTCTCTGGGGTATGCATTTAAAAAGGAGATAATAAATATCACAACAATCAATGACAGAGTTTAAAAAGTACCATAACTATAAAAAACAAGGTGCTATTAAAGGTGTATTGGTTACATATCATAGTGAAACAAATTAGCTCAAAGCAAGGTATATTGGTTACATATCATAGTGAAACAAATTAGCTCAAAGCAAATATTATTATCTTACAGTTTCTGAGTGCAACTCAGCTATGTCCTCTGGAGAAATTTAATATGTATATTTTAGAGGATGACATGGGAGGCCTTAGTGAAAGATTTAATGTGGATGAAGCAGAAAGAGAAATCAGAAATGATTCTGAGGTTTCTGGCTTCAGCAATTGGCCATAGACATTATCAATTTTATATTGAAATAACAACGATTTCATTGTTGTTATTATTTGCTCATTTGATAGGTAACAATGATTTTCTCATTTGAATTTGAATTTACATTTCTTTTCATATGTTTATTCTGGGGGCCAAGGGGGTGTTTTGACTTATTTTATGCCTACTGTCATAGCAATTACAATACTACTCTTCAAAATGTCAGAATTTATATTAGAAACCTGGTCCTCAACGTCCTTGTTTGTAATTTAACCATTAGAAATTTCTGACGTATGTTAATAAGTGAAAAAGTAAGGTGCTTAATAATGTGTTACTAGGTATGTATATAAAAATTCATTTATGTTTGTAGAGGTACACATGTTTGCAAATGCTAACATTGTCTGTAGTAGGAGACATAAGAAACAGGTAAGCAATTTTTTCTGGAAAGGAGAACTGGGTAGCTGAAGGACAGAGACTTACCTTCCCTGTATGCCTTGTCTATCTCTTGAATGTAGAACCATATGCAAACATTACAGGTTTCAAAAACTGCATTCTACTAAAAATAGGTATACATGATGGTTTTGTTGAAGTAAATACATGACAGATTTTAGTGTCCATTATATTGTTGTCTAATGGCTATTTTATCAAGTGAAAAATATATATCCAAAGGCTTCCAGAAGAAGTTATTTTAGAATCTACTGACTCAAAAACACGGACTGTATTATTGTAAGAATTGATCATAAAAAGTCATTATTGGTGAAAGGCAGCTGCTAACCTGAGACCATTAGTAACAATAGTGTTTTGCAGTGTGTATCAGTGTCCTGTTTGTGTATTGTATACAGCTGTGTATCAATCAATTATTTAGCACTCACTATTGACCTTGTGCATTATCTGGCCTCTTTGATTCACATCCTTAGCTCCTCTGCCACCTGCCTGTTAATCATTTTCCTACTCATTAACAGCTCCAGTGGGCACGGTCATAAAGAGGAGGCAAAATTCAAATAAATTTATTTGTTATTAATTGCACTAATAAAAAGGCTTTATGAAGAAAAGGTTGAGCAGAGTAATTAAGATGTTTCAATATTTTTAATTTATTTTTTCTTTTCATTCCTAATTCTTTCACATCTGTGCCCTCTACTTACTATAAAACACTGACTTTTCTCCTTTGCTATCAAAAAAATAATATTGTCTGCATAAAGGAGTACTTAGATGCTAACTGGCCACTCATTCAACTTTTCAATATTTATCCCCAAATCCAGGCAATATAATATGAAGAAATGAATACATTGGCAGATGTTGAAATTAGATATTTCAGGACAGTAACCAAAGAAAACAATGATAACGAAATTTAATAATATGTAAAAAGGACAAAGCAAAATGTAGGCATGACCCAAGAGGAAATATAAAAAAGCCAGATGTAACATGACAGCTTCGAAGCAAACAGGCCCAAAGAAAAACAGAGACCGACTGTTTAATATGCTTGTTAAAAGAACTAGAAAGAGAAAGAGAAAATATCCAAACATATGAATAAGTACGATGAATAACTGAAATGGCGCTGTTTAGTAGATGCCACTATCCATTCATCCTATTCTCATAACTGTTTCTAACTGATCTATTTGGGAACTGGCTCCTCCAGTTTCAGTTCTCATGGCCCCTGTGGAGAAAACACTTCCATGACTCCAGAGGTGGCCTGTAATCCAGAACTGGCCAATCAGAGCATCACACTTTCCTGGCCACAGTAATTGCTTCCCAGTGAGCTCATGGGCAAATCAGGCCAATCAAAGCCAGTGACATTGATTTTGGGGAAATTTTAAATTGTCCTTATGAGGAATATCATTTGTCCTTTTCTGCTGGTCTAGGAATTTGGGGAATTTAAAGGCTGGAGATTTCTGCCACTTGTCTCTGTGAATGAAGCTGAGAATGATGCTAACATACCAAGGGTGGAGAGCTAAGTCTACCACAAAGAGGACCGAGAGGAAGCAAAACCAGGGCAACACTGGAGCTCTTGCCTACACCAGCCCCACCTGAAACCATCCCTGAAACTCCTGGACTTCTCACTTAACGGAAGCATATCAGTTCAATTCCCATTCCCCAAACATCCAGACCAGTTTGAATTGTTTGGTTGTACATAGAAGAGTCTTAATTAATAGGTTTTACTCACAGAAGGCAATGAGGGAAAGAAAGATGGTCTCATTTTTGCCCAACTAACCACTAGATATAGGTAGAGATAGTGTCTTATGGAGGTAATTTGCCACCCATTCTCTATGAAGACCCAAGTTAGTTCTGGTAGGGCCATGAGGAACATCCTCTCTTATTGGGCAGGAAGTGCCAGTGGTTCCACTTTTGAAACTTTTGAAAGTGGTACAACTCAATTATTTGTATGAGATCTCCAAGAAAATATCTGACAATAGCTTATCTAAAATTCTGTAATGAGAAAATATTAACCTGTAAAAGAATGTAGATTGGAGACAATAAAATGATGAATAAATTTGGGGGGCAAAAAGATGGGACAGTGAAAATCAGAGTAGAACTGTAAGAAATCCAAAATTATTTCCATCCCTAATATAATTGAAATCTCTCTCGACCTGGCAGTGTAACTGATTCCTGGAAAACGTGGTAAATTTCACTGTGACATTGAAACTCGCTGAACTGAAACACTTCGCTTCCATCACACTTTGAAATCATCATCCTAGACTTGAACTTTTGGGAAAAGTTGAATAAAATAAAAAACTCTGAGTCACTAGCATGATAGCTCAATGCCAGGAAACAATGACCTCTTCAGAAAAATGGGACAGTGATATCAGTTTGCAATGGATCACTAGGTTTTGCTCAGGGTGGCAAGTTTTTGTGCACTAGCCTGTAAGCAAGATGCTTCTTGCTTGAAATATGAGACCAGAACACTAACAATATTATAAACAAACCTATGCAATTAAGGCCTAGTGCATGACTGGAAGCAGAGATAAGCTAATAAGATTATAAAGCAGCTAAATAGATCCTGAAGCCATACAATGACATCATGAAATTTTAGAAGATACAGCTGGCTTCCCATGATATTTTTGCAGTTGAAAATATGTAGCATCTGGTGCTTCACTTATCATTCTTTGCTGAAGTAGTCGTCATCTTAAGTTTCTTTTTATCATGTAGATATGTTAGGTTTAAAAATAATGTTTAAAAAATTGATTGCGCATTCCATCCCATTTCAAGTACAAAAATAAGTAAAAATTAGTTACTGTTACCAAAACAAATTGTTTATAAGAATGGACAGTGCCCTGCATCTCTGTACTCCTAATTAGCTTTTTATTCTTGATGCACAATTAACCCAGAGAATGATTGTCTCTTATCAAGTATGGTACATTCAGCCATTCATTCCTGCATGTTTTCAGTATTGGGAGATAATGTAGTATACAGGTTAAAAGTTATGGCACTGCATATAGGTTTCTTTGGTTCAAATCCTAATTTTACCACCTACTAACTATGCGACTTAGAACAAATAATTTACTCTCTCAAGGTCCAGTTTACTTATCTATCAAATAGGAATAAGAGTACTATTAAATGACACAATATCTATAAAGTATTTTGTACCATGTCGACATACATAAGCCCCAAGTAAATACTATTTATTGTTAGTCACTCATTTAAATATTTATTGACACCTATATGTGTGGTCGGAACTGTACTAATCACTGAGAATACTTGGTTAAAAGGAGAGAAATAGTCTGTTAACAATGAACTGATGTGTAAGGATATTCACTTACATTTTACTTGTTTGATAGCAATCTGCTAGAGTTCCTGACCCTCAACTAAGAAGATTCCTGGGAAACTTATTTTCCTAGAATTCAGTGTTAGGGATGAGGAAGGATTTACCCAGAGAAATAACATTAAATAATAAAGTTTACTAATAGAGAATACATCCTAAAAACACACAATTGCTGTTACTGTCAAAAATTTAATTCTAGGTGGTGGCAGTGCTGTGGGAAGAGGCATGGGAATGTATTTTAGCATTCGAGTCTGCTCCTCACGGAAGGACCCAGGCCAATGTCGCTGACTACTCCTCTGACTTCACATCTATTACATCTTTTCTGCTTGTTCAACCCCTGCCACTGTTATGGCTGCTAGCAGTGTGTCCTCTGCTGTTGCCCGTGCTCCTCCTGTCATGGGTCGGCACCTCAAATGCCGCCTCTACTGACACTGCCTCTTCAGCTGCTCCCAGATTTGTCAAAAGTCCCTGCCTTCCAGGACCTTACAGTCCAACCGAGTAAAGGGCATCTGGAAATGTGACCATATTCAAGCCTGGATGAAATACTAACAAAGAAGTATAAGAGAAATATTATACCGGAAGAAAAGTTTTATGTAGAGAGTGGTATTTGGCCTGACTCTCCAGGTAGATAAGAATATTTTTATAGACAAAGAATAAAAGGAAGCCCATCTTGAGCTATGGTAATGGAATAAGAGACTAAAAAGGTCACCACTTTGCTCTTCTTTTAATAGTGCAAAAACTCAAAACTAATGAAGAGTTGTAACATAATGATCTAGACACATATGTCTTCTGGAAGGGCATTTCAAGTCAGTTCTTCCAAGTATACACGGACAACTAAGGCTTTGGTTTTGCAGGATGCAAGACAAAGCTGCAGGTATACTTTGTGTGTGTGTGTGTATGTCCACTAGTTACTTGCCTAATTGACTATGAGTAGTAAATGTTAACACGAAGCACATTATGTGTGTGGAGTGCAAGAGTGCTGTGTATGTGTGTGTGTGTGTATTGTATACATATATTTGCAAACACACACGTACATAAAATTTAAAACAGTAATTTAGAAACAAGAACCAATTTGAATTTGAAAACACTTAGTCTAATTTCTGTAAAACAATAGTACGTAGTAGTGATAAGTTATTTCTATTTTCTACTGATATTACCTGCTGGATTTATTTTGTTTCACATGCCAGCAATATTATGTTTTACGTGAACTCCCATAGGCTAATCAAAAAGCATTTCTACAGTTTCTGTACATTAATTACTAACTCTGTTTTTGGCGACTTGACTAATACCACTAATCCTCATTCCTCACCTGAGCCTTATGGCCATAGTGCCTTTGATTCAAAAGATATACAGAAATGAGACATGATGAAATGAAACAGTTCAGACTCATGGTATTTAGATATGTCAATGAGAAACCTTTAATGCCATCACAATAACGTTTCTTATCTCTCTTCACCAGAGGAGAACACAACCGAGCATGAGAAATGCATATGTCCAGGTTTTAACAAAGAGCCCATTACCATATTAGACTTAGCTGTGCTCAGTTAACTCGGAAGCCTCAGAATACAGGCAAATGATCCAATGAGTGCACTTTATTGCCAAATGTTGTCCAAATTAAAGAGATTATTTTAGCAAATGTTTCATTAGTGTTTGACTTAACAGACAAACCACTATTTTCCCTGTGAGCATGTTTTAATCAAAATGGAGAAGGCAACAGATGCTGTTTGATAGTTTTCAAATCTATACTAAAATTTCTCCCACCATCAAATATATTTCAAGTTCTTTTAAAGGTGATATTAAGAATGCTTATGCCCAAATTATGTAGCTCAGTTCACTTCAGAGCTTTCTTGCTATTTTATGTCAATTCTCTTTCACTTATCTTTCAAACAGGATTAAATTATACATGCTTTAAGCATACAATGTGTTGAAATAATGAGCGTCAGCCTGGCTTCCTGGAAAGATTAATTAAGTGCATCAGCTCTTTCCTGGGTAGAAAGAAGCTGTAAATTTGATTCTTTGATGCAGGATTGAGCTACTCCCCCCAAAAATTAGCTGGAAAAAGTGTTGGTCACAGGTAAGGCTGTCCTGAAATTAGAATATCTTGTTCACATTATGTAATTAAAGAAATTTGAAAAAGGCTGACTGGCAAAAAATGACTCCTTTGTCTTATGAAGTGTCTCGAATTCCCAGTCTTCAATTCACTCTGTATGAATTTTCTAAGGACTCTTCTGAGGAGTCTAACAAAGTAACTTGCCAGTTAAACAGTACGGATCCACGTATTTGAACCATTAGTATATCTGTGTATCTGGAAGAGAGCAGGCTTCCAGAAGAATGAATAAAATCAAGGGTTTCCATATTTGTTCAAGAAATGTAATACTTGTGGAAAATTTTTTATAATACCTTGAAATGTTGCTATGGTAAACGAAAAATGATCATGTTTTGTGTAAATTCAATACCATAAGAAACAAGATTCTAGTATCATCAAATGATAGCAGAAACTAGGACTAAACAAAAAATATGGAAAAAATTTGATTTAGAAGACCATTTGATAGTTGAATTTTTCCTGCAAATTGAGAAAAGATGACTGTTACTTGATTTAAAAACAGAAAATCTTGAAACAACAGTATTTTGGGGGACATAGTTTGTGAACTGTTGGATTAAATTTTTCAATCAGTAAGGATAAGTGACAGGTAGAGAGATTGAGAGTTACAGTGTAGGTTTATGAATATCTAAGAAATATGATGAGAAATAGCATAAATTGGTGTGCTCCAAGGACACAATTGGTTAGTGCGCATTACTTTTATGGCAGAAATAGCATGAATTGGTGGAAAAAGCCTTGGATTATAAATAAAATACCCCAGTACTATCAAGCATAGTACCAAATCTACTATTTGTTATCTTTGTGTCATTGGGAGCAGATTACTTAATTTGGGGGACATCCAGTACTTTGTCTGTAAAATAAGAATCAATGACTACCTAATTTGGCTTCCTTTATGATAATGATAAAGAAACATAAGGTCTGCACTAATACTTTGGAAGTTATCAAGTAGTGTCATATCTCTTTAATTGTATGTCATATGCCATTGAGTCATCATTTGATATTTTAACATCTCGGAAATGGGAATGTGTCTTCGTGTCACTGTCTGTGGGTGTCATTTTCTAGTGCATTTACATCAAAGCCTGTACAGTGGAGATCAGCAGCTTGGAAAAAAATGTACAGACATAGTAGCGGAGCACTCTTTCAAGGCATGCTGCATCAAAAACACTGCTTGATGGCACAAAAGAGTAAATTGTGTTTTGTTAAAAATAAACATCGATGATGAAGTCAAAAAGTGATTCTTGTGGGACAAACTCAATGTGAACATGTTTAGGAATATCTTAAAGAATGTGATTCACTTATATTGTCCTTTTATTTATATATATGAGTGACAGAGGATTAAAAATCTATGTATAAATAAGTTTAAAAGGGCCCTTTCAATAGGTATACAATTAGAATTCTATGTCATAAGAAAGCATTGTGCCATTATTTAGTTGGTTACAATCTTCTTTCTTAACAGTACATGAAACAATTGATGGTGCATTAGAGGAAAAAGATTTGGTCCCTAAATATACAATGTTGTTATGCAGTTACTGGGCATTGCACTAAAAGTGCATTAGAGAAAGGGCATGTATTGGTAGCAAAGGTATGGTTGGCATATTTCACAACATTGTTTAAGGCTGGCCTTGATACCAAGGAAGAGACTATGGAAATGACAATCACCACCACCACTAGAGACACCTGAAAAATTCTCATGTTCATGAAAGCTATGTTATTAGAAAACGATTTTTCAATGCCTATGGAAAGGGAAAGAAAATTACAAGAAGAAAGAAAAATAAAACAATTTTACCCCATGTGAGGGAATCTGAATTTACTTTCAATTGACAAAATACAGTTCTAGTTCTATATATTGACACGTTGAGAATCAACAAAACTTCCCGAAAGGGAAATACCACCTGTAAGATATGATTTGATAATAAGATGTTATAGTAAGTATATAAACGCTAATCAGCGATGACCATAAGAGAAAAGCACACTGGTAAATTCATCATTCATGATCTAGTTCAAAAATCATTTCCTTGAAGGAAGGAACCTTCCCTTCAATCCCCCATATATGAACCAATGCCTCATTTCCCTGTAATACTCATCTTTATGCCTGTATTAAAAAATAGATTACAGTAAATATTAGCTGTCTCCTCTTTTGGTGCCTCAAAGAATGTGTCCATGGTTTGTTCATTTGGCATCAAGAGAACTTTATACACTGTGCCACAGGGTACTTGTAGGCACGAGTAAATAATTAGTGAAAGAATGAATATGTTTAATGTATTTTGTATACAAGAATCACAAGCATTAATTTGCAAGCAGTTTGTAAATAAGATTAATGATGCTGTTACAATATTACAAGTTTTAATTTATGTGGTGTAAAAGATAATAAGTGTACTAGAGTCATTAGTTTATTGATCTACCGCACTCGTCTTACTCTGCTAGTTTTACCAGCCCTATTCACAGGCTTGGGAATGTCAGTCCTTTGAATTAAGTGAACTTGCCCTCACCTCCATTCAGTATCACTGGTTAGACAAGGGCTGGACACCTGACCATGAAAGAAGTAGTCCATTGGCTGGCCAAAAGTCAATCAAATTTTCTCTTTGGAGAATCGGACCAATAGGGACTGACTAAGTGGAGAAAAAAGGCACATTATTGGTGGAGCACCAGGATGAAGAGCTATGGTCTCCTGAGGATTGATGGGACAGCACTTCCTTGGATTTTATGAATTAGAAGTTCTTTTTCTCTCAAGTTAATTGGCATAAGTCGCTCTTCCTTACAACCAAAAGTGTTTTATCCACTTATCCAAGAGTAAGCACATTTTTTGTATCCCAACAAAATCAATATATGATATACCGGTTAACAGTGTTAGCCAACTTTCCAAGAACTAGAATACAGTGAAATACAATTAATGCAAAATTTACCCAAATTTAATGATCATTGGGTGAGTTATTGTTCATTTTACAATCTACAATACTTCCTGTGCTTCAGAAACTTGGGTTTTGCTCTCTACTGGATATTTGACCTTTCCTGCTCCCTTAATTTCATGCCACTTTTAGCTCCAGCTGATATTTTTCTCTCACCACTGAACAGTTCTGATCCTCAGGCATAATTATTGCCACACTTCACTGTTGACTATTGCCCCACAACCATGTTCCACTTCTGTGTCTTCACCAGGGAAGGGCCTGGAACAAAGACGTGCACCTGACTATGAAAAACTGTGGAGATGAACTGAGCAGTTATTGATTTATCTGCATATGGAGATATATATCAAACATTTCTGGAATCCTATTAGTGGCTTTAAAATAGACAGGTAGGCCAAACAAACTACAACAGCAAGAATGCTGCTATGGCTTAGATATGGTTTAAGTTTGTTCCTATCAAAACTCATGTTGATATTTGATCTCTAGGCCAGGCAAGGTGGTTCATGCTTATAATCCCAGCACTTTGGGAGGCTAAGGTGGGCAGATTGCTTGAACTCAGGAGTTCAAGACCAGCTTGGGCAATGTAGCAAAACCTCGTCTCTACAAAAAATACAAAAAAGTTAGCTGGGTGTGGTGGCATGCGCCTGTATCTTAGCTACTTGTGGGGCTGAGGTGAGAGGATTGCCTGAGCCCCAGAGGTTGAGGCTTCGGTGAACTGTGTGCCATTGCACTCCATCCTGGGTGACAAAGTGAGACCCTGTATCAAAAAAAAAAAGAAAGAAGGAAGGAAGGAAGGAAAGAAGGGGAAAGAAAGCAAGAGAGAAAGAAAGAGAAAGAAGAGAAGAGAAGAGAAAAAAAGAGAGGAGAGGAGAGGAGAGGAGAGGAGAAATTTGATCCCCAGTGCAGTGGTGCTGGGAAGCAGGGCCTAATAGGAGATGTTTGGCTCATGGCAGCAAGTCCCTCTTGAATAGCTTGGTGTCATTCTTTTGGTAGTGAGTTTTCCCTCTGGTAGAACTGGATTAGTCCTCCTGGGAATGAATTAGTCCCCAAGAGAGTGCTTTGTTATAAAGGTCAGAAGCTCCTCAGGTTTTGTCTCTTTACACGTTTTTGCTTTTCCTTTGACCTCTGCCATGTTATGATGCAGCATGAAAGCCCTCTCCAGAAGCCAGGGCCATGCCTTTAAACTTTCCAGCATACAGAATTGTGAGCTAAATAAACACCTTTTCTTTATAAATTACCCAGCTTCAGGTATTCTGTTATAGCGACACAAAACCGACTAATACAAATGCTAAAACCAAGAAGAATCCTACAGAGAAAAGGGAACATAGTAAGTCAATGTAATTCATGCTATTTATTAATTTTACTATATATTTTATCATGATTTTCCTCAAATTTTAGTATGTCAGTTAAAATATAATGAAAACTCAAAAATAAACCTTTGGCCGCTGTGCCAGATACTGCAGAATGACACACACTAAATACTACTCCAATCTCTTCCTAGTATACTTTCCAGGTTACTGGAAGGCTGAATGTGACATTTCTCAGACTCAGGTGAAGCTAAGGTTTCACATGTGACCTGGTCTCCACCAACCAAATGCACCTACATAAGACATGGAAGCCGGATATGAACATTGTAAGGCAGAATCTATAGGGCTGTTTGGCAAGTAAAGTGGTTGGTTGAAGTGTATGTTTATTCTGTAGAGTTTTAATGAAGGTTCTAGTATTTAGTCTGTATCCTTATTGGTTCAACGTGGCAGATGGTAGGTGAGTGGAATTTCCACACGACAGTCCCTTTGTGCAACTGGATGTTTCTCTCATGTATTATCCAAGCCTGGTTTCTGGGTCCTAGAAGAAATGTTGTAAACTATTTTGTTATTAAAGAAAAAAACCACACATTTCTGCCTAAACTAGCAAGAGTAAATTTTGTTTCTGTAACCAGGAACCATGGCCAGTAGGTACCAGAAATGGCATGCTGCATGGTACAAGTACCACTGATTTAGCAGAAAGATTTGGGCAGTGTGTGATAGGGCTCTGTTTTTAATGTGGTAGCAAACTATTTGGTTAAGCTGCCAACTGCTTACCTTGAAAAGCAGAATCTTCGCTGACTGAGGCCATAACGTTAAGGGAAATAAAAGATAAATTCATAGTGTTTGTAGGTGGTGGTATAGTTTTGCTATTTTCAGTAAAGTCTTTTGAGTTAGGTGAACTCAGACTAGAATCAAACATTCTGAAAATAGAGGTGGAAGGAAGAAAAGATTTTCTCAGGGAGACATTCTCGGCCCATACTTGCTAACAACTGATGAAGAGTCCAGCGATACGGGCCTTGCAGTGTTGAAAAAGTCATCTACTCTGTACTTGAAATTGAAGAAGTTTTAAGCTGTGGCCATGTAACTGCAGGCTTAGCAGGAGGTAAGACTTGTGCTTTGTCATAAAGCAGCAGTGATATTGTTAGCAAGAGGTGATAAATTGTATTGCCTCCCCACCTAAACCTATTATTTCAGATGATCTCAAGGTAGACACCATTAATTTAAGGGCCAGAGGGATGGGCAGAGTACAGAGCCCAGTAAATAAAAACTGAGAATCTGCAGCCTTGAAAACCATGTCTGGGCAAGACTTTTGGCTATGGTAACCTGTACATGGAATGGAATGGAAACAAATCAAGCCTGCTAAGTGTCTGAAGAAATTAACATCCCAAAGAAATCCCCAACTTGAACTGCAATCATCTCACTGTTAAAACTTTAAAATAACCCCTGTGCTGAAATATTTAAAAATCCAAGAGGTCTCCAAGAAGGACAGCCTCCCCCGTGTCTGTCTCAGATACATCTGTTGAGGAAAACTGTCAAATATGAAACTTCAAAGGCAGATCCAGGAACAGCAGAGGGCAAGGCACGAGGGAGAACATTCAGGAGAAAGAATCAGAGGCTACCAGGTTGGTCAATCAAGGAACTTCCTGTATTGCCAAGGAAAGGAGTCCTGGCTATTCCTGCTTAGTAGGTTTTGACAATTACTATGGAATGGTGACCAATGTGTGTTCCTCATTCTTCCTTTTCCAAATGGACAGATTTATTGCAACGATCTTGTTCCTTCTTTGTGGTTGAAAATGTAAATGTGCTGTGGCTGACAGCACGTCTGTTTACCAGCCTTCAAGGGGCCTCATCGGGGCGTCCTGGGGAGTGCTGCATATCACCCAGAATTCTTAAGCAATAGATTTGGTGCAGTAACCAGAAGATGCTTAAGTCTTGTTCCCTTGAGGGAGGCAGTGAGCCTGTTCAGTGTATGGAAACAAGGACATGCAAGTTGGTTTAGGAAACCAAAGAGGCAGACCGCAGGCAAAAATGTGAATTGCCTGCTGTGGTGGTTTTAAAACCTGTTCACAAGTTATTTGCTACTCCTCCCTTCAAGATGACTTTCCTCTTGAGTGTGGAATGAACTTAGGGACTCACTTCTAATTAATAGAATAAAATGGAAGTAACCATGTGTGAATTAGGAGACCGGGTCAGAAAGGACACTGTGGCTTCACTCTCGCCCTTTCTTGGACGGCTTGCTCTAGTGGAAGTTAGCTGCCACATCATGAGGATACTCAAGCAGCCTGAGGAGAGGCCCATGTGGCAGGGATCCGAGGCCTCCTGCCAACAACCATGTGAGGGTGGCTTCTTGCAATTTGATCCTCCAGACCTAGGCAAGCCTTCGCATGACCACAGGCCCTGCCAACACCCTGACTGCAGCCACATGAGAGACCTTGTGTCAGAACCATCCAGCTAGGCTGTTCCTGCATTCTTTGTCCCCAGAAACTATGAGATAATAAGTGTTTCTTGTTTTAAGCCACTAAATTTTGAAGCGATTTGCTATGCATCAATAAGGCATAACAATTGAGTGTTCCAATGACTCTACATGCTCACCAACACTTGTTTTCATCTTTTTTTTTTTTTCTGTTATAGCCATTTGCCTTGAGTGTGAAGTAGCATCACACTGCGGTTTTGATTTGCACTTCCCTAATGGCTAATCCTATGGAGTATCTTTTCATGTGCTTGATGTACATCTTCTTTGGAGAAATGTCTATTCAGATACTTTGCTCATTTTAAAAACTGGGTATTAGCCTTTTTATTATTGAGTTGTAAGAGTTTTTTATATAGTCTAGATATGGGTCCCTTACCTGATATATGATTTGCAAATATTTTCTCTTATTCTATGGGTTATCTTTTCATTTTCTTGATGGTATCCATTGAAACACACAAGACTCTAAGTTTGACTTCAGTCCAATTTATCTATTTTTTGTTACTCATGCTTTCAGTGTTATAGCTAAGAAGGTTTTGCCTAACAGAGGTCATGAGGATTTACTGCAATATATTCTTCTAAGAATTTAACAGTTTAGTTCTTACATTTAAGTCTATGTTTCCTTTTGAGTCAATTTTTGTATATTATGTGAAGAAGGAGTCCAATTTCATTCTTCTGCATGTAGATATCCTAGTACCATGTATTGAAAAGATGATTCTTTCCACCATTGAATTGCATGAAATCTTGTGTGTGCATTTGTGCGCTCAAATTCTTTGTGAAAAAGAAAAATTACATGAGATTTTTATGTTTCTTAAACTAATCTAAAACAGATAGGTCAGTGTCTATGTCTTCTTTTGAGAGCCAAACAATTATACAAATAGTAAGCATACATCATGCTTTCTTTATATCTTTCTTCCCTTTAGAACCTTGAATTATTTGGAAAAACATATGTGTACTGCACTTTTCTTTAGTTCAAGTCTATCTAAATATATCTAAAAATAATAGGACCATGTTTTTACTGAATTGATTCATAATATGGTCCTATGTTTGTGAAATCCCTTAAAGAAAACTTTCATATGCATTTAGGACAGGACTGTCTAATGAGAGCTGCATACACCATTTCTACATAAAAGGATAGGTTTCATGTAATATTTACTCTCAATCATTTAGACATATCAAACTGACACATCATTAAAACTGACAGGTTTTCCTTGCTTCGTTGGGACTTCTTGGCTTTTCTAACCCTTTAACTATAGTAGATATTTTCTTGTTTTGAGAAGGAATGAGACTGCATCGACCACATATGCATTTCATTAAAGTATCTGCCTTTTTCTTGCACAGGTTTGGCTACTTGTACACAATCATTCTCAGACTTTTTTTTAAAAGATACAGTTTTCAAGATTCATTTTAGCATAGAAAATGAGTGCCCTGGATTTGCCAGTCTTCAGCACTCAAATCCCAATGAAACCAAAAGGGCTCCAATCTCATTAGGGAAAGCTGCACAGTAACCTGCACAGAGGGTGTCTAAGCATCTTCATGTCAGCTCTTTAGACCTTTCTTGGTACTCAGGGAGCTGCAGCAAATCCTTACTGCAGCTTCAGGTAGGCGACTGCCCCAAACAAAGGTCGGGGTGGTTTTTGTCATCTACAAGTAACTGGGCATAAAAGAATTAGAGAGCAAAACCCTGGACTTCTACAGCTAGGAAGATGCTTGGCAGTAACTGCATAGAAGAGGTAGCTTCATATTGTAGAGAGAATTTTTTTAAAGCTTAGTCAACCCCAAATCTATAGCGTTTTATTTCTGCCATAAAGACAGTTTACATTTACAGTCCACCACCACAGTTAATAGAGATAGAAGTAGTTGTAACTGCAGCATCATTAATGAAGGCACAGTACATAAAATGCAGACTTTGCTGATTCTGTAATTGGTGTAAAAGTCTAAACACAAGAAGGTGGTCTTCATAACCTAGCATAATTCAACACTGATAATCAGCATAAACTCTTAGAGTTAACAAGATTTAGATTTTCCTCTTAAGAAACTTTTCTTAAACTATATTATTAAATATTTCCTACATTCTCTGGAGCTGCACTACCCGATATGGTAGTTGTTAGCCACATGTGGCTGTTGAGCCCTGGAATAAGACTAGTCCAAATGAAGATGTGCTATAAATGTAAAAGACACACTGGATTTTGAAGACTGTAAAAGATTGTAAAATATCTAATTAATAATTCTGTATGTTATATAGACATGAAATGGTAATTTTTGATGTATTGGGTTGAAGTGCATTATTAGAATTAATTTTACCTGTTCCTCTGTACTTTTGAACGTAACTACCAGAAAATTTAATATTCCTTATGTGGCTCACATTTGTGGTTCACTTTATGTTTTTATTGGTCAGTGCTGCTCCAGAGGGTAAGGGACTGTGGCTAATAATGTAACTGCAGTGGGGTTCCATTTGTCTGTGATCTGTTATATTACACATATGTCCCCCCCTCAGTTGTCATAGTTCACTCCATAGTGTAAATATGGGCTCAGTACTTCTCAGTGCATATTTTTGTCTTCTCATACCTCTCTACTGTTAAACAGTCTATGTCCTCTCCTGAGGACCCCTTTTCCCACTTTGCCTACATGGCTAATTCTTTTAACCTTTTAATGACCAGCAGAAGCATTATTTTCTCTGCAAAATGTTCTCTGAACTCCCTTACATCACAGCCAGGACCCCACGAGAAAGATACATTCTGTCCTCTGGGTTATGACAGTATGTTGGCCAGTATCTACTGAATGTCTATTGTTTGCTGGGCACAGGGATAGGTAGCTGGAAGTCCCCAAATGTGAATGAGAGGGATATGGACCCTGTGCCTGTACTGCTTGCATTCTACAGTGGGATACAGACAAGCAAATACCCACTCACAAAACGGTTTTTGAAAATGCTATACAGGAGAGATTTAGAGAACACACCAAAGGCATACCCCTCCCAGACTACATCTTTGTGGCGGAGAGGTATACTGAGACTGAACTAAAGGCATGTGATCCCACAGGAACCCTGGACGTAAAACAATAATTAGGTGTTTAAGTATATAAACCCAACAGCATTGTTTTCACATCACAAATGATTCAAATGAGATGTGACTTCAAAGTACAAATTACAAAATAGGCATTCTTATATTACATATAATGCCCTAGTATCCTTGCAATGACTGTTAGCCAGGAAATTTAGGTATTGATTTACTTAAAAAAACAAAGAACAACAACAAACAAGTCTCCACATAATTAGCATGATTAAGTGAAAATGAATTCCACAAGAGGTGTGCAATTTACTTAACACTCATGCCACTATCAAAAGAGTTCAGGATTTCAGTGACCGGATTTTTGTGGGGTTGAGAAAACAGAATAAGAAGAAGAAAGCGAGCAGCTTTGGGAAGTCACCTAACATATAGCGGTGGACTTTTTTAACAACAATGTTGGAGGGCTGGAATATTATCGGCTTGTTGGGCAATCTCCGCGGTCCAAAACCTGGTTAAGAAGTAAGAGGAATGTATTTAAAAGATAGACTCGAGTAGTCCAAATATCTCTCCCAAAGTCTATGCACTAAGGTGTGTGTGCGCCCTACTCCTTGGTGAGCCCATTAGTCCCTTACCCAGAACCTATTAAGTTTACTTTAGACAGAATTGTGACAAGTGAGGCTATCTGGATTCCCAGTCAGCACCAGACTGGAAGTTACCAATCAGAAGATGAGGAGAATGTTAGTGGCAGCTATGCTAGTAACAGTAAAGACAACAGATTGTCAGTTAGTGAAGGGGGAGAGAGAGAAATTACAAAAGGCAGAGATAATCACTAAGTCATGGCATCCTAGAGTCCTTCGGTGCAGCGACTGACGGCTTTTATACCTCCTGGGAGCATGCCTAACACCTAGAAAGAATATAGAATAGGAACTGGATATATTTACTGAATCCACTACAACCTACTACAATAATTACTTTTAATAAAATTGACATTGAATTGTCAAGAAAATGCTAAATGACGTTCAATGAACTGCTTAAGAGAAACATTTGCAATACATTGTTGAAAAATCTTTGTATAATGGTTAAAAATAATTTTCGTAAAAAAAAGTTTGACCCCCACTAAGGGCCAAGCTCCAATTATGCTGGTCATCATTGAATTGAAATGGTTTGCTTTGTATCAATTCTGAATAAATGATGCACTAAAAAACAGCAGACTTTACTAATTTGCCTAGAGCAGATTTTGAATTGTGGTATATGCAAATAATATGGTATTATATTATATGAGGTTTAACTATATAAAATGGCAACAGATTGCATAGTTCAATCACTAGGGTGATGTAAAATAATTGTTTTAAAATGTGCCATTGCTACTAAGGAAAACATTGGCACTATGTGCCCGGCACTGTGCTAGGTGCTGAATTTATTAAGCATTAATTTGAAAAATTGCTTTCACTTTCAAGACTGTGACAGTATTGTAAAACTCTCATTCATATTTTTAAAGGTTAAGTGAAATTTGCAATACACAATACAGCCATTACATAACAGGCATAGAATACAGTTTCATGACTTGGATAGTTTTTGTTTTTTAAGCGCATTAGCAACTTCATTTCCAAATGCTATCAAATTCTTCAGGATATGAAAACCTACATATAAGAATGGAGTGCCTCATCGGCTCATTTGTCTTATGTAGTAAGTGTTTTAACACAGGCATGCCATTTCAGAATTTCGGGTGAGACTAAGCTGTACTTTAGCTTTTTTGTGTCAAGCAAAAACAATTTCAGCAACAACACTCGTTTCCCCTGGTAATTTTTTTCATGGCGAATTACTAAATGCTAGATGCTCAAGTCAAAAAGAAACCTGACATCTGGGGAGGTGTTGAGGGGGTGTTAATAGTTCTAGTGAGATGTCTGGGGAGCGTTGAGGATACGATTTTTAAAACAGCAAATACAAGGATAAGGGGAAATTATGGTTTCATATGACTCTCTCCTCCCTCCACTTTCTCGTTTCACCAATCTGTAGCCCCCCCAATTTAGAGGCGGGTTCAGCGAGATTAGGCTGCAGGAAACCAAGAGGCTCCACCGCGCTGCCGCCCCGGCCTCGTGATGTAATTGTTATTTCTTATTCGGAGACTGAACCGAGGAGAGCTGCTGAAGAAGTAGCAGCCCTGCTCCTTTTCCCCTGTCTTGTTGGGTCAGATCCTTCCCGGGGATGATGCAGATTGGCTGACAGACTCCGCTGGAGACTTCGCAGTGACAAAGCAGCCGAGGATTAACCCTGCTCCTGGGTCCTACGTCTGTCCAGGGAGCTGAGCGGGGCGCTCCTCAGGTCTCCTTCCTAGTTTTCCTCCCGGAGTCGCTCCACACGAGTGCTGGGCGCCTACTACGTGCTGGGCGTGGGGTCAAAGTGACCCAGAGTTCGCGCCCGTGCCCCCCAAGATTAAAGCAGGACACACAGATTACAAGGAGATAGAAATTGGGGGTGGGTGGGTGAAAGGGGGCCCAGGGAGCGCGTGTTGTGGGGTGAAGGGGAGGAGGTAGACGCTTAAGGCGCCAGCACCCAGGCGGGGACCCTGGGGCGTCTGGGGCGCCCCGGCCCCCAGGCTGTGCCTAAACGGGAGCATTCGGCCTGGGTCCCGAGAGCGCTTTCCCGGGTCCCCAGGAGGAGCTGTCCAGGCGCCTGCAGCGGTCGCGGGCGGCTGGACAGAGCTGGGAGCCCGGGGACCGCCCGGGCGCGCCCAGCAGCCCCTCTCTCGGGGTCGCGGTCCTCTCGCTGCCTCCGGGTCTTGCAGCCCCGTCTGGGCCACCCGGAGAGCAGGCGAGGAGGAAATCCACGAAACAGAGGGGGCTCCGCAGCTCCTGTGAGCCGCCCGGATCCGCGCGGCTTCCTCCTGACCGGGTGACAATGGGAGGGAGGGGGAGAAAAGGGTTAAGAAACTTGGCTGAAGAGCTGAATGGCGTGGGGCGGCGAGGGGAGGGACTGGGCCGCGGCGGACTCGGCGGCGGAGGGAGGAGCGCGGCTGCGGGCGGGCGGGCGGTGAGCGAGGCGCTCAAAGTCAGCCTCGCAGACATTGCAGCAGAGCCCCGAACTCGGGAGGCGGCGGCGGAGGAGGCGGCGGCGAGGCGCAGGGACTATCCGGCCCCACGCCCGCCCGCGACCCGCGCGCGCCCGTCCGCCCGTGGCCTCGCGTCCGCCGCTGCGCCGTGAGCGCCGCTGGTCGGAGGGAAGAGCTCGCCGCGGCGCCGGGCCAGGACGGGGCGGCAGGCGCCTTCGCGGACCGAGCCTGACGGAGCCGGAGGCTGGGAGCCGCGGCGGCCTGGGGTGAGTGACGGCCGCGGCCAGGGCGCCAGGAGTAGCGGCCGCCGGCGCCGCCGGAAACGGCCCGGGAGCGCGGCCCGCTTCGGCTCTGGCTTGGCGGGCAGGGCCGCGGGGGCGTCGGGGCGGCGGGGGCAGCGCGGCCGGCCGCGGGCGCGCACGGGGCGGCGGGGAGGGCGCGTTTCCGGGGAAATCCTGCCTCTGCTGCCTGGTTCGCGTCTCCGGGTTCTCGCAGGGGCCGGGGGCGGCGGGCCGGCAAGTTGTGGAGTGGCCCCGGGTCGGCCCGCCCGTGCGTGCCAGTTCTGGGCAAGGGGGCGGCCGTCGCGTGGCCCCTGCGCGGGGCCGGGTCGGGGTTGCCCCCGCTCCCTTGCCCTCTCGGTCCCGAACCCCGGGCACCGCTCGCCTCGCCGTTCTCGGTCCTGCTGTCCAGCCGGATCCTGGGCGGCGCCTTTCGCCTGGGTGCCTCCCTGCTCCGTGCTCGCTGGATACCCGGCTGGGAAAGTGAATAGGAAAAGGGACAGCTCGCCCGTCCCCCACCCGACCCCGGGCCCGCTTTGCCTGCACTCGCCGTCCCCTCCCGATGGCGAGGCTCACGGACCCGAGGCCTCAGCCATCATTTTACCAGGAGCCAGGGGCCGGCTCCCATTTAGGGTGAGCCCGGTGGAAGTCCGGGAGGCTGCCTTTTCTCCCTTCTTCTGTGTCCACCTTATTACTATTGAATATTGTTTTATGAAGACTTCCGTGGACGTATTCTGCAGACCCTCCCATCCCTTCCAAAGTAGTTTCCCAATTTTAATCAGGAGTTGCTGTTCAGTCTGAAGGAACAAAGGAACCAACTGTGTCTTAGAGGCGGACAGGCTGGGAGTCTGTGACACATGTTGATCTCTGAAGCATTCCAGGAGTTTCTACCTTTTATCACGTTGATAATTGGCTGCTGAAGGTAGTAAAAGAAGTACGGAATGATAAGCACTTTTGCGTTTTAAAAATATGTTTTAATGGAACATTTTACTTTGGGGAAAAAAACGTTCTTAGGCACAAGGACTTTTAAAAACCCAGTTGGTGGAACTGAGTTGGAGTTTGTTTCTGGTATTGTAAATAATTACATGGGGGATTGTGAAGGAAATTGTGTCCTTAGAGGAAGAGAAGTCATCTGTAGGTGTCCATAGTAAAAATGGATGTCGGGTTATATGTGATGAATGCTCTTTCTGTTTCTTGGGGGAATTTGTGAAGCAAGGGGCTTCGGTAATTCATTCTTTAAAGTTATGAATTGCATTGAACCTGCTTATTAGTGAATCATAGGTTTAATAAGTGGGTGGCATTATTCAGTGTTTAATCATCAGTTTTCCACGTTTGTTGAAGAGACAGTGAAATAATAGACTTTTTAAACAAATGGTGTTTCATCTGCCCGGCCCCTAAATGTCGGTTGCCGCCTGGAGTATGTTGAAGTGTTTTTCACCTTCCAAGTAAGTGAGTTGCTCTGGTTTTGCCCAGCAGTTCGGTAACGTCGATAGGGTTTATTTGATTCAGGGAGCACTAGCTTCATCACCTATAGTAACTTTTTTTCTGCCTGGGCATAGTTCCTAGAGACAAAGAAGGAGAATCAATTAGTGGAGCAGCTACTGCCCTGCAGGTTGTAGGATTGATTGCTCTAGTCTGTTTCATACTCTGGTGGAGAAAGACCTCTTTCCAAACTTACCTTTAAAAGTGCCCTAAGAGTGTGAGTAAAATATACATCAGAACATAAGAGAGAAAAAAAAAAGGACTGTTCGTTGTCGATTATTCAAATGAGTTAGTTGAAAAACCAGGTTTAATGCCTGTGGGAAGTTAGTTGAAAACCAGGTTTAATGCCTGTTTTACATGCATTTCTAAACTCTGCAGAACTTGGGTTTTGCTAATTTTAACACCCTAAAATATTGTTAACTTTGCACTAAAGAAGTGTGTGAAGAGACTAGAGGCTTTTCTGACTCTTGCAGTTATAAGTGCAAAACATCATGATAAAAAATAACCTATACCACCACCTAGAGTCTGTTTGTTAGTTTATTGCTCGTGAAGTTTGCTTAAATTGACATGTCTGTTACAGTTCTGATATAGTTGAAAATGATTAAGAAGTACTAGCTTTCAAAACGCCATCCAAGAGAACAATTATTTAAGTAATAAATAGCAAATGCCAATTTAAATTATCCGTTCCGCCTTTAGAATGGAAAATTATGACATATCAAGTTGGGTGGGCTATTCTCCAAAAGATGTTAATTCAAAAGATTTTAAAACGGAGTTTTCAGTTTGTGCGCCAAGGCAGTTCTGATTGCTTAAAGATTTCTGCGTTGTTATCAGAGATTCAAGAAATCTTCCAAATCAGATGCCATTAGAACTTTTTGAAGTCCAGATGAAACAAAAGCAAAAATACAGGAGGGCATTGCAACTACAGAAATTCTGGAAATTCAGAAGTTAAGAGAGAACGCAGCCCATGACAGAGTTGTGGTTCAGAGATATGAAAAGTAAAATCAATGTGAATTAAAGTGATAATCTGTTTTGCTGGTAGTTTATATGTGGTAAAGCAGTCTATTAAATGAGACCTTAGGGAGGCAGCTTTGTTGCCATGTGGCTTATCACATTGTCCATGGAGGAAGTAATGTTCCTCCTTTAAGTGGTGTAGCCTGAGAGAAAGATGGCCTCCAAGATCTTTAATTAAATACCAGTTGAACAGAAAGAACTAGAGCACTGTATTAATTCTGTCAAACATCACTATTTTAGAACATTGAGGACAACTAAAAATGAATTAACGCATATCTGAAAGCAGAGTTTGATAGAAGGTGACAGATGAGGCAAAATATGCCAATCTAATGGAACAAATAAGATAAGGAGATATGCCATCCTTGACTCTAGAAAGATCAGAGGGAAGAAGATTATTGTTAATTGCACAGATTCTATTGCAGACCAATGCTAGAAGACAATGACATAGAAGTAATTTTAAATCAGAGTGGCTTAGGATATATGAGGTTAAAGGAATTTGGCTTTTAATTTTAAAACGTAAAGAATGTAAGAAACTTAAAAGCTCATGTTCTGACTGTTGTTTGGGAAAAGCAGTAATAGTTTGGTGTATCAGGTTAAAAGATAATTTTGCTCAGAATAACTTTAAAATGTCGAATTTTTGTCAAGGAAAGCATTATTCACTTTAAATTGTGATAGGGTCAGTTTTGCTTTTTGCATTTGAGATTGCTTGATACAATTAGTTTTTAATGTAGGTTAGTAAGAGAAGAGGAGTTCTAGTCCCTTCCCTACCATTTCCCTTCCTCCCTTGCTTTCTTCCCCTTTTCTAAAATAAAAGTGTCTAGATCTTTGGATATTTTCTTCCATGAAAAGTGCCTTAGTTGCAGCGTTCCTTCTTGGCTGTGGCTGGGGAGAAGTTTCTTCACTCTTGTACTTTTCCCTTCTGCGCCTTCAGGTGATTGATACACAATCAGAGTGGGTTTTGTTTTGTGTGTTTGTTTAATAATGATTTACTGTTACATGGATGAAGACTGGGAAAAAGCATTTGCCGTTCTAGCAAAGTCCTGTATACTCATGTCTTCCAACTGGAGAAATATTTTCATTAAAATAATCTTGACTACTATTGAAAAGTCAAAGAAAATTTTCAACAAGATATGCTAGGGTCTTGCAGGATATGAGTTTGAATCTGTGAACTAAAAAAGGTTCAAGTTGCATTTCCTTAAGTTGTAGTTTTTTCAGGGACTTTTGGGGGAGGGGAAATGAGCAAGCTCATCCTGTAGTATTTAGATAACACAACAATTAGAGAAATGTAACACCAGTATGGCCACTAAGACTTGAGAAGGTAAAAACCAGGAGTGTCAGATGGTGAAACAGGCCATTGGAATGGAACTGAAGATTATGTCGAGAGGTTGGAGTGAACAAAAAGTAAATGGAGGAGAGAGATCTAGTTTCTGTATCCTGTTTGCATCTGATGCTGAAGCAGAGACATGAATTGCTGATGGTAATGGATTCTATTCTCTTTTATGAGGCCAGCAATATTATATAAGTAGTGGTTGTTTGAGGCAGAGAAACGACAAGTTCCCCTTTTGTGCATGTTCACAGTTTGTTTTGAATGTCTCTGAGACATCTTTAAAGTAGAGGATCAAAATTGGGTACCAGCATGGAATCAGGAGTTATACTTTGGAGGAAAATGAATTAATATCAGAGCACATTTTTTTAAATCTTTTAAGATCTGGAATTTTCCAAGGGTCTTCATCAACAGGGAAAACCGTGTTCTGAGTGCTAAAGTTTGGGTGGTGAACTGGATAATTCTTTTATAGGATCTCTGATAAAGATAAACACGTAAATAACTGCAGAAAGAATGCTTTATTTAAGCACATTACCTATGATTCATGGTAGGGGGAAAATAGAGACCACAGAAACTCCTGAAGTCTTATCAGGGTTTCTTTGCAAACTA
Organism: Pongo abelii; assembly: GCF_028885655.2. Taxonomy (NCBI): domain Eukaryota; kingdom Metazoa; phylum Chordata; class Mammalia; order Primates; family Hominidae; genus Pongo; species Pongo abelii. Next base: position 24,840,271 of record NC_072007.2, on the reverse strand, counting down.
TTATATGGATGCCCATCTGTTGTTTTTTCTTGAAATTTAGTGTTCAGGTTGATGGATACTGAATGTATAGGATTCTGAAGATTGGAATTTATTTAGAACAGAACTTTCCTTTTGTTTTACTACGAGTTATGAAATGCAGTTTTAATTTGTTGCAATAAATATAGAAACTGAGATGAGTAGGAATTTATACTAACTTTTCTCACTGTTATGGTACATACTCTATATCATGAACCTTGAAATTCAAACTGATCCCTACACTATCTTGCAAATATTACAAGTGAAGAATTACAAAAGTTGTGGTATTTTGGCTTATCAAAATGCACCCGAAACATAAAATAGTTTTCCTTAAGTTCTTAAAACAGAAGAATAGGAAAGAGTTAAAAATAAATGTGATACATTTTATCATTATATTAGTATTTTGTTGAAATTAATACCTTGGATCATGCTAGGGATAAAACATTTAGCCTAGAACTCTAAAAGTAGTATAATGTGAATCAGATTTAAAGAATTGAGAAGGCTGGCAATTCAGAAATAGAGGAAGAAAACACTCTTTGGGGTTATGAAAAAAAGGATCCTCTTAGTGCTAGGATTTTTTAAAAAGCTATACACAGTTTTAAGATAGATTGTTCTTGAAGATAATGGGGCAAATAATTACCTGCTAAACAAATTATGAGTCCTGTGATTCTTTTTTTGGTTGAAATAATTTCAAGAACTCCAGCATATGTTGCAATTTTGGCTAGAAAGGTGATTGTGACATACATCCATTCATCCCTTCTCCCTCTCTCCTTCCCTCCTTCCCTCCCTTCCTTCTTTCCACTTTCAACACATAGGGCTGGGGTAGCAAAAAAATAATAATAAACAGTATCGTAAAACTTGATAATAGAATTCTCTGACAGGGTTAATAGTTGTGTTTGAAATTCAGAGCTAGTATGGTTCACTCTCCCCAGAAAATAAAATTTTAACTTCTTACACCTCAGGGAATAAAAACTCTAAATTAAAACCCATCCTGCCTCTTTAACTTTGTGTCACTTAGCAAAAATACCTTTAAGGATGGAAAGAAGAGACCCCATGTGCCTTAAATTCCAAGTCACTGTGTGACTAAGCTCAGAGTTTCAATAAATATTAAACTAGAATCCTGCTGGGAATTTGAGTCATCAGCTTAAGCTACTCCTGGGACCAAGACAACTCTGGTTGACCTGATGTTGGTGTTTATTCAGAGCTTTGGTGGAAAGGAGCCTCTCACCCTTGGACTTCTAATTAACAAAGTTATTCCTTAGTCACTTGTTAAGTGATAGAGCTACTCCTTGTTTTCAGGCCTGTAATTTGCTAAAGGATTGAGCACAACAGAGAAACTAAGGAGTTTGGAGCTTCTGCTGTTTAGAGTCTGCTTTCATTATTTTACTTTTACTTTCTTATCTAGCTATGAGGGTACTAGGTAAAAGTCTGGTGATTTGCTTTAGATACTTAAGAGAAAAGCTTAGCTGTAGTCACATATGGTGACTAAGATGGCTTTCCTTATAGTTACATGTTTTTCATAGTTGAGTTTGCCTATAATCTTCATAACGTGCACATGTTAAATATGTTACTGCTCTAAAAAAGCATTTCATTAGTAAGATGGGGAATTGTTTATGTACAATATTGAAATGAGAGTAGTAGTATAATGGTGTGTTTGGTAACTAACAGGACACAATCAAAATTTGAGAATTAGAAGTTCAGAATGAAAAAAGGACTTCTCTCTTGAGGAATCTATCTAGAAGTTGAGAGATAGCAGGTGTTTAACAGATTGTAATGATTTCTGAGAAGCATGCTTTTAAAGATTTTTTTTTAATTCCTGAATTTATGAGTTTATATTATAATAATCTATAATAGAGCAATAGATTTATACACTGGAAAAGAAACAAATTAAGGGAAGGAGAGAATACACAATGACATGGAGGACATCAAGAAAATATGTTTGGAAACATGTGAAACTCTCCAAATGGGAAATAAATATTCTCGAGAGAAATTAATCACAGTTGCAGTTTTTCTCCTAAAGGGACTGTTTGCACAATGGGTTATGTAGGCTCAGGTTTGATTTTTGAAAAACATATTAAAAAATAGTATTCCTGTTATTCCACGTTTATTTTTTGAGTTTAGGTTCTGCTACTAAATCAAGATGATACAGATAAAAGGAAAGCCCTTTTATCTCCCCTGGCAGCATCTGTTGAATAAGGGGGTTATATTTGATTTCTAAATTCTAAAATTCTGACTATACAGCAGTATATGCTGTTGTTGACAGTAAACAGTAAAGATTTCAAGCCTGTGGTTTTAAAAGAAGAAGAGATGATTGGGTAGAAACTTGAAATATTAAGAAGTTGTTTAGTTACTTGGCTGTTGCCTTTTCCTGTTTTGTTGGGAGGGGGAGCAGGGAAAGGAAGAGTATTGAACTTTTTGGGGCAACCATTTTGTGCCAGACATTGTGCTGTAAGCTTTACACACATTTTGTCTTTTAATCCTTCCAGTTCCCCTGTGACATGTAGGAATCATTTTCTCTAGTTTAGAGATAAGGAAACCTAGTCTGAGAAATGCAAGAATAGTTAACTTGCCTGCAGTCACATGGCTAATTTCATTGATAATTTGATTTTCTTAAAGAATATGCCATTGTTTGAAGAAAAAAACAGTTGCCATCTGATTTTCAGGAAGCCGTTAAAAAACCTTGCTCCCAGCCTGGTAGCCGTAAAACTCATGCAGCATTTGCAAGCCTCATAGCGTGGATTCTCCAAGACCAGGCTCTCTGGGAAGCACATTGTTGCCAGTCGATGATTCTGCAGCAACTTATGCTAGCTAGTTCTCAAAGCGCTGATGTCCTGCTGCCTGCATTGCACTGGAGGGAAATGTAGTCACCAAGGGCTGCCGCACAGGCTCTTTTCCCTCCAATGCTAACTCTTCTGAAGTGTACCACAGAATTACTGCAGTGTTATTTGAGGCAGTGAAAGCAACTATGTTTCTTTATATAATTCATTAAAATAGCTTGTCGTGGTCTTAAACTGAGTGTTCCCAAGGCTAGTTATGTTTGTCCACTTCAAGGAGCAGTTGTAGCAAATTCAGAACCATAGCTCTTCCTGGTTGAAAAGTTACAACTCTTGACTATTAACAGTTCTTAACATGATTTTTTTTTAATTACCCTGTCTTCACTCACAACAATTTTGTTGAAGACTATCCTGTGCTGATAAACTGGTCTCTGAAATACAAAGAGGAAATTAACAATGTGTTTGTGAATTGGAAGGAAGTGGAAGTAGAGAGATGAGGAGTAGTTGATTTTATTTTGAGAGTAGACTGTGTCAGGAGGGAGATTGTTGAGTTGGGGAGCTTTGTGGCACATAGTACATTTTTAAGTACATACCAGGTACGTGCTTTTATTGTTAAAGCCATAAGAAATGGAGTTATGAGCTTCTCCACCTCCTTTTACTTGCCTCATTTAAAATTTATGGAATTTTGAACCTAAAAGATTCAAGCCGAGTGGTTCCCTATACACTGAAAGGTATAGTCAAATTGAAACTATATTGGAGACACAAAGATGAATAATAAGACATGTAAACATACTATTTTCTAGGGTGCCTTGGATTTTGAGTTGCCAAATCATGTTGGAAAAGCAAGAGATTTGTATAAAAGCTGCAAAGGAAATATCTGTGTTTTGTTTAGAGAATACATTATATTTTGGCCAAATAAGAAAAAAGAGAAATTGTCAAAGTGAACAATATGGGGGGAAGAATGTCTTCCTAAAGATCAGAATGAACTTATATTATTTCCTTAACTGATCCATGCTTTTTTAAAAAAAAAAAAGAATTAAAATACACTGAATCTATGTGATGCCAAGTATAAGGATTGAAAACAGTCTTTTTTAAATTTACCATCTGATTCCTTTCCACTATCTGGATGTTTGCTATTATTGTGGCAAGACCCATTGTTAACTGTATTGCTAAAAATCTGCTTTTATCTGTCCTGGTAATACTTGACTGACCTGAGTCAAAGTTACATTTTCTTTCTTTCTTTTTTTTTTTTTAACTTTGAATTTCTTTTGCTTGGGCTTTCACAAATTGAAGTGATTTCATAGAATTGTTAGATTTTTCAGGTTGGAAGAGAATTTGATAAAAGCTATGGCTGCTCTGGATTCAAGCACACCTATCTTAGAGGCACCTTGTCCTCCTCCCATTTATCAAACAAGTTGGTTTTTAGATGCATCTTTTGTATGGAAGAGCACACAGTTAGTGTAGACTATAAATAAAATAATGATAAAATGCTACCATTTAGTGCTTATGTGCCATTTTCTTTCCTCTTGGGTTTCCTTCTTTCTCTATTTTTGTTTTGTCTTTACTCTGTTTTCCTTTTTATTTCTTAATATCTTGTTCATCTTTTTTTTTTTTAAAAAAAAGATGATCCATGTGATACATGGGATACAATGTGATACAATGTGATCCATGTGATACAATGGGGTCAATAATTACTTATCTTCCTGTAGTTTTTGTTATTGCCATTAAGTTAAAATGCCCAAAACAGTTACTATCTGCATTTTACAGAGGAAGAAATTGAGTCCTTAAGAATTTAAAGACGTTTTGAAAGTCATTCAGCTAGCAGTTGGGTAGACCTAGGATGGTCAGTCAAATCTTGATTTATTTCACACTTTTTTGTTTATTTTTGTCAAAGCAGTCTCAGAAAGAGGGGTTTGTGTACCAGGTGTAAGGAATAGTTAATAAACTTTGGTCATTGATCCCACAGTAAAATCCAAGCTAACCCCACGAAGGGATCTATAATAAGAACTGGGGCTTGAGACATGAAATGAGAATTGGCTGGCTGCATCACTTTTGTTCTAGTACCTTATTTTCTTCTCATGGTCTTCATAAAAGTCTTAGGATTTGTTGAATATTCTGGTACTTGAAATGTAATTTCCAGGCTGAGAATTTAAAAAAAGAAGAGTACAGTTATGTACATGTTCATGCAGTGGCATTGTTTTACATGTTACATACATTTGGAATTTTATTTAAAAAGAAGTAGGGAGACTTGCTATTTATTTGTAGACGAAGAGAGCCAGATAACTTTAGTTGACCAGAACACTCACAGGCCAGCTCTACTTTTTACTGATGAGTAGTATTCCAACACCATTAATGTAGGTGGTCGCGTCTGTTGGTTCAACTGGAAACATATCTCAAAGGTTATGGACCCCATTCCTCTATTCTCTTGAGAAAGGTAACAAATAAGATGAGGGGGCACTGTGTGGACCAATGGTGATAATGTGCCATGAACCAAGTGCACGTTGGTCTACACCCCTAGAAAGAGAGCAAGAGAGAAGAAACCTATGTGTAGACCTTTTCATGGACCACACACTGGCCACGTTCCTGATGTTGGTGAAACAAATTGGAAAGGAATATTCTCCCTCATGGGACAGTGGGCAAGGGAGTTTGTAGGCTTACTTCTGTCCCCAAGCCTCTAACAAGATCAGATTTTCTTTCACAGTTTTGTGTACACCCTGATTGTAAAAGTTTAACTTGTGTTATAGCTGTTTTCCTTGGTAGAACTCCATGAATAGGAGCTTATTCATCAGTGTACTGTTGGTCCTGTAAGTGTCTGGCACACAGAAGGATGTCTATAAGCATTTGTTGAATTGAACTGTACCAGTCCCAACCACTGGCAAAATTTGGCACAGCAGTAGAACCTTTATGTATTTATGCATAGCGGTTGTTAATTATTATGTGTAACTTATGAATAATGGAAGCTCTTCCACATTTTTTCTTTAGTCTGTTTAAATTAGGACTTTTTAAAGGAATAATATTTTTTCCTTAAAATGTATCATTTTCTTTCCAGGCATACTAATTATGAGGGAAAAAGTGAAACTGACTGTTAGTGACATTATGATTAATTGGTACTTGAAATAATTTGTTTTGTAATATTACATTTCTTCAGTAATACACAAATTATATTAGAAAACATGTTTAGCAAAATCTTTGGGGGCAACATTTTTTTTGTAAGGAAATGAATAAAAATATTTCTGGAGCCTACTAGGCAGTTTCCTTAGCATCACTTCCTGTAGTCAAAAGGACCCACCAGCTGGGCACACTTAACTGCCTTGGATTTGACGGCTTGGTAAGGTGGAAATCTTAACATTTCACATCTAGAGTTAATTTTGGTGTTTATTAACCTTAAAAGTTAAGAGGGTATCAAGAACAATTGATGATTCAGAACTTGGTAAGTTATGGGATTAAGTAGTATGTGAAGCCCTTCTATGTTTTAAAAATTAGGATTTGCTCTTCACTAAAGGTGAATTTCCTGACTCTTTTCTAAGAGTCATATTCAACTACATTAATAACTGCTGGTAAGAGGCAGAAAATAAAATTACTTTGAAATGGAGCTCAGAGATTTCTAGACGAGAAATTTATTTTAAAATGCTAATAATAAATAAATAAATTATATGGATATATATTTATAATATTGATTTTTAACAGATGCTCTTAAAATAACTTTAACCTAGTTTCTTGCTTTGTGAAGACAAAGTTGTTTCTTGTTTGTTTTTTGTTTAACAAAGGTAACTTTATGAGTGTTTGAGAGTATATTTCTTTTGGCTCATATTTCTGTGTATTCACCTGCTTGTAAATCATAGCAAAAAGGAACAAGCTAATGGACTAATGTATGAAGTAAAAGGGCAGAAAAATGAGCACATTTACTATTTATGCACTATGTTCTACTGTGTGCTTTCCTCCAGTGCTTACTTATCCTGAATTCCTGAACAACTTTTTCCCTCATTGTTCATTAGTGTCAGTTGGTATGTTATAGAAATGCGTGAATTTCTATAAATTAGTTGTGAGTGTGAATTTCCCACTATTGGTTTCCTCAGCAGACACCCAAACTTAATTTCTGTTTCATGAACTAAAAGTTGTAGCTAAGGCATGACCATGTCCGATCGAAATTAACACTATTATCCTTTGCAATGAAAAGGGCGAATAAAACTAAAGTTGCTGGTAGTTGCCCCTGATACAAGTGTTTGCTTAGCTTTGACCATACATCGATCTATTTATTTTACATTTTACACATCCATGGGTATTCCTCCTGATAATGCCAAGGAATGCTTTCCTTTGCAGGCATCATTCTAACAACACAAACACATTCACTGTAAATTTTAAACTCTCGTTCTCTTTTTTCCTCCTTTAATAAATTATCTCGTTGAGATTATTCATTGTTTTGGCAGTACTCTAAATGATCTTGCTTTTGCAAAATCATTGTATATTCTATATAATGGCATGCTGCTTTAAAACTGTAAAGTTTAGGGTTGCTAAAGGCAAAAGCTGACAATATTTGTTAATATTGAGAATAGGTAAAAATGGGCCTTTGGGCAGTCAACAAAAGTAAAATTGAAATCTGACTTTAAATCTTTTGAAAATCTAAAATTAATATAGATTTCTTTATACCAATCAGAAATTCAAATTTTGTTTTATGTTACTGATCTTTAAGTTGTTTATGTGTCACAGTGAGAATGATAAGAACCTTTTTTTAATTGTATGAAGTAAATGGAAGGAAAAATAACAGTATACATCACTGTGGTAAAACTAAAATATCTTTAATGATAGCATGTTAGTTTGGACTACGTTTTGTTTTATTTTACAGTGAATTAGGAAGTGTTTTTGGTTCTGTTTTTTGGAATTCTGGTAAATGTGAACAACAATTCATATGCATATAGGTGTAAAAAAGACGTATTTGAAAAGATAACGCTGTGTGAATTTGTCCAGTGAGGATAAGTAGCAAGTTGTAATTACCTTCTGTAGTTTTAAGTCATTGGCTGTATTGAATACTTCAGTGAAGTATCTGGGGGAAAATTGTGGTTGTACATACTACCTTGTGAGTGTTGCAGGATTTAGTAGTTCTCAATGACCATTGTTACTTTTAAAAAGGAAGAAAAAAGTAGTGAGGGGATAGGATAGGAAGTTTTGATGTGTGGGAGGGGAAAGGAATCATTACTTCTCAGCTGCTGAAGTCGCAGTTTATTTTGTTTTAGGCCTCTTTGCATAGCATATTCTAGAGGATGGCGAAGGATAATACTTTGGGGTGAAAATGTTAGTATCCTTAACATACTTCCGGGTGGTTTAACTATTAATCAGAAGCACCATGGAGATTAAAGAATTGGAGCTAGGGATTAGATAGGTTTTAGTGAGGCTTTGCCATGGAAAAGCTATGAAATGGGTGAGTCATATAACGTCTCCTTGCTTCAGTATCAGCGTTACTTCGAAAGTGAGGTTTTACTTTCAAATGTATTGAGTATCAGGGTGAATAGAACTTAGGGCTGAGAGGATGTCCCTTATGATTTTTTGAGCTTGGCATTTAATATTTTACAGCAAAGTTTTTAGCTTAACATAATTGAACTTGTACTAGATAGGGTTAATAGGCTAGAACAAAAGGTCAAAGCATAAGGCATTAGGCTTAATTAAGGGAGAGCAGGAGTGGCAGGAGTGTGTGACAGTTAAATGGGTTTCCCACAGACTAATGTCGGTTACAGTGCAACCATGCCTCAACTTAAGTGGGTTATTTTGTGCAAAGGGCAGCAGTGATTAGCAGTTTGACATGCCAGACACTTCTGGCCAATCCCATCTGTTTTAGAGGTTAAAAAAGCACACCTTTATGAGCTGATGGATTGATTTGTGTGCCCGTCTGGTAAAGATTAGAAGTCCAAGGCCAACGCAGTAAATGTCAGTTATAGAATATTATACTTTCTTGGTTGGCTCATTGTTTTAACCGTCAACTGTTTTATAATGGGGGATAAGTACTGTTTATGGTGTTGAATGCAAGATACGTGGGGGAACAGGTGAGGGAGGAAGAAAAATATTTCCTAGATGGACTTGTGAATTAAAATATTCTGTAGCAGGTGTTTACATTTTAAATGGAGTGTTTTTGACCTGTTCCTTACAGTTTCAGTCACATTGTTCTTTTCTGAGTGTTACCTGAGCAACACTGTCAGTCCAGGATTTAATTTTGCATACAGAATTGGTAGGTTTGTTTATTTAGGTACCTCTTTTTAAAGGTGTAATAATTTTTTATTGACCTCCTGAAGAAGGGAAAATAAAATGAAAATGACACACACACACACATGGGCACGCACACACACACACGCGAACACACACACAGAGTTCTGTGTTCTTTTATGTGGTCAGTCAGGTGCATGTGAAAAGGAGACACAGGAGGGGCTCAGGAAAACAAAGTTTATTATACTCATGAGTTCTCGGAGGCACAGCATGACATTCAGGGCCACATGAGAAAGCCCCAGTGTTGGTCTGGGGCCAAAGGGGCAGGAGCTAGAAGAGAGACCAGGCTGCAGCCATTTCTGGAGTATCTGTGGGAAAGGCAAGGCAGGGCGGGTAACCAAGTTTAGGATTAGCTAGTTTGCATTAGCTGTAGGTAAATGCTACTGCTACTACTACTAATAAGCTATAGGTGTATAATAATAGTAGCTTTGAATAAGTTATAGGTATACAAGCTCTAAACTGTAAGAGTGATCCCTAGTTTACCAGGCAGAAGAATATTGCCTCCTAGGTGTATGGGTCAGGTAGAGGAGGTATGACTGTGGGTTGGTTAGTTTGCCTGTGAAAGGCGCGCTGAGTCCTTTGCCTTCTCTAAGCATTGGCTGGCCCCTAGAGGGGCAGTCTCTTCCCAGCCAGAAAGGAGTCAAAACCATCATAATATACAGAAAATAAGAAACATAAACAATACATACATATGTACTTGCTTTAAGGGTAGGATTTACTGTGGTCACGTGAGTTTGAAGTGTGTTTGAACTTAGACTCTAACCTATTTCTTCATTGAAAGCTGTTAAGTGCGATGCCATTAATATAGTTCATTTTCAGTTCTGTATTGTAGCTCATTTAAAGATACACAAATACTAGGTTGTGGTTATAGAAATTGTCTCCAACATATTCTGAAATTCAAGGAAAGGAAAGATCCCAATATTATGTGTATGAAATCTTCAGATATTGTCCTTATAATCAGTGAACTTAGGAACATAAAGCATTGATTGATTCTTTTGGGATAGGCAGAGAGAGAATGTTTGAGAAAAACAAAAGTTGTCTTAACAGAAGATTATATTCTTCCTGAGGTTTGAGTTTAAATAGAAATGTAGCCAAGAACATTGGAAACACATTGGAAGGTTCTGATTGGTCTCAATACTTATCCTTGTCAAAGAATGTGAACCAAAAATTGCCTGTTACCTAGTTACACAGATTATATATTTCATGTCTGACCCTGAATTGTTTCTTACAGAAAGAAAATTAAAATACCAAGATGTGGTCACTGAAAGTTATATGTAGATAATAATAGGAATTAGTATTTTATTATGTATATGTATGCATTTATTTTAAAACTAAGCTAATCCAAAGTGAATTGGCTTAACTTATAAAAAAGACATTGAGAAATTTTATTTCTCATTTACAAAGGACAAAGTGACATCATGTATTGAAGTTTATTTAGGAATATATTAATTAAATATGTGTCCATCCGTGTGTTCTTTGTGGAGTAGCATCACTTGAAATGATTTGGATCTAATATAGATTTACATAAAAAAAGTTTTGCCCTTCTCTATAGGGAGAGAAGGTGAAGAAGCATAAATTTTATAATATCATTGCTTCTCTTTCATTAAATCATTTGTAAGTTGTGAAAGATTGGCTTGAGTAGTGTAAAAGTGCTTGGATAGTAAATTAAATGTGAGAGATTCACCTAATTTAATGGGTGGAAACTGCTTAAATGAATCTTTTGGTGATGTTGTATTAAACCTGAAACAAATACTTCACATTCTGCATATGTACTAATATTATAAACATTTAAAAAGTACCCTAAATCCTATTCTTTTGAGTTCCTTCCCTTTTCTCCAGTAACTTCAAGTGCCAATAATAGCTTGTTTGTGTTACAGTTGCATTTTACAAAGCTAAAGGGAAATATTTTGTAGGGTTAACTTTTTTGTGTGTGTGTTTTGATATACTCTTGAGGTTTTGGAGAATACACATTATCCCCTGTAATCTATGATTGTTAATCTGTTAATCTATTGTACCTCTTTTCTTTTATTCATATAGTATTATTGGATTTGAGACATGTAAACTATGCTTCTCTAAGCAAATTAGTTGAATATGTTCTTGTTTAGGTTATAAAAAATGAAAGCGGGAACTCTTAACATACTTGGCATCCTGTGTTTTAAATTCTTGTCCTAAAACTATGGCTTTGTAACCTGAATATTAGGTGTTAGAAATTTTACAAGACAATGGGAAAATAATGGCCCTATATTGTATTTTGATTCTAAATGCTATTAGGGTATAGAATTGTTCTTTACCCTCTATTTAGGCAGATTAATTTTAAGAAGAAAACCATAATATATGATGGACTTACTGAAATATATATTTTAGTGTTATTTGTATATTTGTAAAATGAATACGTGTGTGTGTGTGTGTGTGTATTTGTGTGATATATTTTAAATGGAGATGTCTACACCTGTTGATTGCATTAAGCATTTAGTATCCCCTAATGAAGGATGGAAAAGGTGCTGCTACGCTAAGTGGATCATTTCTCCTTGGTAAATTACACACATTCTACTTTTTTGTATTCTGTGACCTTGCAGTCAGTGACTTCAGCCCAGAATAGTTTCAAAGTCATGTAAATGAATGCAATTAAGGTATTGCCTATCATCTTACATAGTTCAGATGGAACCTTATTGCATAGAGAGGTTTATTTGCTTTATGAGAAAGGTCAAAATAAGGTTAAATTTTATTACATAAAATGATTTGGTAATGTTTTTATTTAGCTCCTAAGAAAGTAATGTCCTAATAGGAAATGATAATGCTTTTTTTTTTTTTTTCCTTAATCACCTGGAGGTCTCTTCAGGTTCTGTTTGTTTTTGTCTGATAGTTATAAACTCTATTTTGAGGAGATGCCTTCTGTCAACTAAGATTTTGGGAACATGCTGCCCGTAGTTATGATTCTAGGTATCTTTGACTTATACACTTAGGTGACATACCCTGTTAATGATATAGGGTAGCTTTGGTGTTGCTGATGTGTAGGCATACTTCATTCTATTGTGCTTCACTTTATTGCTCTTTGAAGATAATTTTGTTCTTTACAAATTGAAGGTTTGTGGCAGCCCTGCATTGAGCAAGTACCATTTTCTCAACAGCATGTTTTCAGTTTGTGTCTTTGTGGTCACGTTTTGATAATTCTCACAATATATAAAACTTTTTCATATTATTATATATGTCATGGTGATCTGTAATCAGTGATCTTTGATGTTACTATTGTGATTGTTTTGGGGTACCATGAACTGTGCCCATATCAGCCGGCGAACTTGTTAAGTGTGGTCTGACTGCTTTACAGACTGGCTGTTCCCCCATCTCATCTCCCTTTCCTTGGAATTCCCTGTTCCTTGAGACAGAACAATATTGAAATTAGGCCAATTAATAACCCTATAATGGCTAAGTATTTAAATGCAAGGAAAAGTTGTAGGACTCTTACTTTAAATCAAGAGCTAGAAAAGGTTAAGCTTAGTGAGGAAGGCATGTCAAAAGCCAAGCTCGTCTGAAAGCTAGGCCTCTTGTGCCAGTTCACCAAGTTGTGAATGTAAAAGGAAAAGTTCTTAAAAGACGTTAAAAGTGCTACTCCAGTGAACACATGAATGATAAGAACACAAAGCAGCCTGATATGGTTTGGCTGTGTCTCCACCCAAATCTCATCTTGAATTGTAGTTCCTATACTCCCCATGTGTCCTCGGAGGGACCCAGTGGGAGGTAATTGAATCCTGGAGGCAGTTACCCCCATGCTGTTCTCATGATAGTGAGTTCTCACGAGATCTGATGGTTTTTAAATTTAATTTTATTGATTGATTTATTTTTGAGACGAAGTCTTGCTCTGCCGCCCAGGCTGGAGTGCAGTGGTGCGGTCTCGGCTCACTGCAAGCTCCGCCTCCTGGGTTCACGCCATTTTCCAGCCTCAGCCTCCCAAGTAGCTGGGACCACAGGCGTCCGCCACCACGCCTGGCTAATTTTTTGATTTTTAGTAGAGATGGGGTTTCACCGTGTTAGCCAGGATGGTCTCTGTCTCCTGACCTCGTGATCTGCCTGCCTTGGCCTCCCAAAGTGCTGGGATTACAGGCGTGAGCCACCATGCCAGGCCGAGATCTGATGGTTTTATAAGAGGCTTTTCCCACTTTGCTTGACACTTCTCCTTCCTGCTGCCTTGTGAATAAGGTGCCTTGCTTTCCCCTCACCTTCTGCCATGATTTTAAGTTTCCTGAGACCTCCGCAACAATGCGGAACTCTGAGTCAATTAAACCTCTTTCCTTTATAAGTTACCCAGTCTCGGGCATTTTTTCATAGCAGTGTGAGAACGGACTAATAGGCAGCCTTATTGCTAATATGGAGAATATTTTAGTAGTCTGCCTAGAAAATCAAAGCAGCCATATCATTCCCTTAAGCCAAAACCTAATCCAGAGCAGCACCCTCACTCTAATTCCACAAAGGCCAAGAGGAGATGAAGAAACTGCAGAAGAAAAGTTGGAAGCTAGCAGAGGTTTGCTCATGAAGTTTAAGAATAGAAGCTGCCTGGATAACATAAAAGTGCAAGATGAAGCAGCTAATGCTGATGTAGAAGCTACAGCAGGCTTCCAGAAGATCTAGGTAAGATCATTGATGAAGATGGCTACATTAAACAGCAGATTTTCAGTGTAAATGAAACAGCCTTCTGTTGGATGAATATGCCATCTAGGACTTTAATAGCTAGAGAGGAGAAATCAATGCCTGGCCTCAAAACCTCAAAGGACAAACTGACTTTCTTGTTAGTGGATAATACAGCTGGTGACTTGAAGTGGAAACCAGTGTTTGGCCATTCCAAAAATCCTAAGCCCCTTAAGAATTATACTAAATCTCTTCTACCTATGCTGTATAAATGGAAGAAGCAGCCTGGATGACAGAACATCTGTTTACAGCATGGTTTGCTGAATATTTTAGGCCCCCTATTGAGACCAACCGCTCAGAAAAAAAAAAAAAGATTCCTATCGAAATATTACTGTTTATTGACCACGCACCTGGTCACTCAAGAGCTCTGACGGAGATGTACAAGGAAGTTAATGTTAATTTTCATGGCTGCTAATACAACATCTATTCTGTAGCCTGTGGATCAAGGAGTAATTTCAGCTTTCAAGTCTTACTGTTGAAGAAATACATCTTGTGAACCTGTAGTTGCCATAGATAGTGATTCCTCTGATGGGTCTGGGAAAAGGCAATTGTAAACCTTCTGAAAAGGATTGACCATTCTAGATGCCATTGAGAACATTTGTGATTAATGGGAAGAGGTCAAAATACTAACATTAATAGGAGTTTGAAAGAAGCTGCTTCCACCCCTTATGGATAACTTTGGCGGGTTCAAGACATCAGTTGAGGAAGTAACTGCAGATGTGGAAATTGCAAGAAAACTAGAATTAGAAGTGGAGCCTGAAGATGTGACTGAATTTGTATAATCTCATGAGAAAACATGAACGGATGAGGAGTTGCTTCTTATAGATGAGCAACGAAAGTAGTTACTAGAGATGGAATCTACTCCTGATTGAAGATACTGTGAACATTGTTGAAATAATGACAAAGGATTTAGAATATCATGTAAACGTAATTGCTAAAACAGTGGAAGGGTTTGAGAGGATTGACTCCCATCTTGAAAGATGTTCTACTGTGGGTAAAATGCTATCAAACAGCATTACATGCTACAGAGAATTATTCCGTGAAAGGAAGAATCAGCCGACGTGGCAAACTTCATTGTTGTCTTGTTTTAAGAAATCATTACAGAAACCCCAACCTTCAGCAACCACAAGCCTGATCATTCGGCAGCCATCAACATGGAGGCAAGGTGTCCATCACTGAAGAGTAAAACTCTCTGAAGATTCACATGATTGTTAGCATTTTTAGCAATAAAGTATTTTTATATTAAGGTATGTATATTTTTTCGACATAATGCTTTTGCACACTTAATAGACTATGGTACAGTGTAAACATAACTTTTATATGCACTAGGAAACCAAAAAACTTGTGTGACTTGCTTTATTGTGATATTTGCTTTATTTTAGTGATCTGGAATGGAACCCACAATATCTCCGAGGTATGCCTTTATGTGCTTAGAGACTTGTATTAATGCCTGAGTACCATGCTGGTTGGTATAGGACGTCAGACAGCGACACTAGAGTCCCAACTCATCTGGGTAGAAAGGACACCTACCACCCAACCAGGCTGATTGTCTGGGCGGGGGGGATTAAGAGAGCATTGAAATAGATACTGGAGGAGTCTTATTGATGAAGAACTGACAGTGAATGAGTGGATGAGAGAGAGAGTGTGCATGTGTGTGTAGTAATTAAAGGCATATATTTTTCATTGTAGTTGGTCCATATAAAACTACTGTCTTCTCTTTTATGATATTTTTACTTAAGCCTGGCATATTAATTGATTAAGGGTCTGTGATTAATTGATGTCATTTATCAGACATTTACTGAGTATCAGCTGTATACCTTGCACCATGCTGGGTATTGAAGGCTCACAGACGCAGGGAGAATAACAATAAGCAAGATACAGCCTAGTGACCTGCAGGTATAGTGGTGAAGAGCTGGATGTTGGGGAAGTATTACTCTAAGAAATTTGTTATCTTTATGTGGTTTTAAGGAGATTGAAGGGCCCCCAGTAAAATGAAATGAAAATGAAAAATAGCTACTTTATTTTGGGAGGTTAGAATTCAGGTTTACAGATTTATTTTTATTCAAAGCTGTAATCCCTGAGAACTGATCATAGGTTATAGGCTAGGAATTGAGAGTTCTAGAAGTGTAAGTCAGATCTAAGTGGTGTGGCTGATAGAAATGGAATGCTGCTATGGTGGTATCAGGGAATTCGCATGGTACCTCCCTTAATCACCGCTAGCTTCACTGTCCATTGGCCTGTTGACCAAAATAAAGTTTCCTCAGCCACCACAATGTTAAATTGTTTGCTACATCTCTTGCTGGCCAAAAACTTTGATCCACTCTTTTGTTCCTGAAAGTATGAACTTTTCCATGTCAGTGTCATTCTATATCTAGTATGGTTCTAATTCTGAGTTTAACATTTTCTGTTCCTAGTGGTACAGAAAAGAAATGAGGTGTTTCAAACTCTGCAATGACTGTTAAATAATTCTAATACTTTTTCTCCCAGAATCCTTGACTGAAATTCCTCTTTATCTTTGACATTAACTTTTTACATCATTGACAATAGGGACAGTCTTTACAGTAAAATTAAAGCGGATGAGTAGTGGGCTGGGTGCGCTGGCTCACACCTGTAATCTCAGCAGTTTGGGAGGCCGAGGCGGCTGGATCACCTGAGGTCAGGAGTTTGAGACCGGCCTGGCCAATATGGCGAAAACTCGTCTCTACTGAAAATACAAAAACTAGCCAGGCATGGTGCTGGGCACCTATAATCCCAGCTACTTGGGAGACTTAGGTGGGAGAATCGCTTGGACCTGGAAGGCGGAGGTTGCAGTGAGCTGAGATCACGCCACTGCACTCCAGCCTGGGTGACACAGGGAGACTCCACCTCAAAAAACAAACAAACAAAAACAATTGGGTAGTGTATTTTGGCAAATAATTCTGTAATGAAAGCTGTTTTGTTACATGTGGTCAACAACTATGTCCAAAGAAAGCATGTATCATGAAGAATATGAATACTTTTTTTTTACCTTGTAATACATCTTTTTGTTGTTTTTTGAGATGATTTAGTTAGTAGTTAAAATTCCATTGTAAAACAACTCTTTGAGATAAGGTGCACTTGAAGTAACACTTATTTCTCTTAATTTTCAGGAAGTGTTTGGATTGTGAGCTATTTCAGAACTGTTCTCAGGACTCATTATTTGAACATTTGGGAGAAACACAGCCAGAAGGTATTGTCTTTTGTCTCATTGCCCCACTTTTTAAAATGTTATCAAACCTTTCCAATTGTAGAAAAGTAAGACTGTTATGCCACATTTTGTTATTTTTCTTTAACTTTTAGATATGGATAAACTACCATGCCATTTGTCACAAAGAAGGTTATATTTCAATTTTGGTAAATCAAAATTTTGTGTAAGCGAATAAAACGTCTGGTTTAGAGTAAACCAGTTTTACCTATTTTAAATACTGAGGTATTTACATTTTACCTTACTACTATAGAACTATTTTAAAGAATGTCTTGATTTGAAAATGAGATACATAAAGTTCCTTTTTATCTAAGACAGTGTGAAGTATACCTGAAACATTCAGGCAGTCTCAAAATTCTTCCTGCCTATGACAGCTCTACCTTCTAGTGTAGGGATCAGCTGCCATCTGCATTTGGATCAGTCTGTCATCAGGGTCCATGGACAGACTCAGCCAGGCCACTTGGTTTTGCCTCCGAACATCATTTGCTAAGTTCTCTCTTTGCATGATCATTTGTGGATAGATTGGTATAGCATAATAATTTATCTGCTTGTAGGTCCAGAGTGTCAGGACACGTGACATATTACTAGGAAGGAAGGTTATGTTAAAATCATCTGTTGAGAAACTTACTCACTTTGTGCTTTGTCTTTGGTACCTTATCTTGGTCCATTTGAGCTGCTGTAACAAATACCATAGATGGGAGGCTTATAAACCACAGAGGTTTATTTCTCACAGTTCTAGAGGCTGGGAAGTCCAAGACCAAGGTGCCAGCAGATTTAATGTCTAGTAAGGGCCTGTTCCTCATAGATGGCTGACTTCTCACTGTAACTTCACATGCGTGGAGGTGGCCAGAGAATTATTGGGACCTCTTTTATAAGGGTACTGATCCTGTTCATGAGGGCATTGCCCTCATCATCTAATCACTCCCCAAAGGCCCCACCTCCAAATTACCCTCACATTGCAAATATGGTTTCAATTTATGAATTTTGGGGAGACACAACATTCAGGCCATAGCATACTTCATAGACCACATATGGATATGCCAGCCAATTTGACTAATGTCAGTGGTGAACATAGTCTTCTTGATCTATATCCAAGGCATCCTTCTTAATGTTCAACCTTATACCTCCTCTGTATCTTGTGTTTTCCTTCTCAAAAACTTTCGCCAGCTGTCTTGCTTGGAATAGAAACAGATGAAGGAAGGATGCATAAATACATTTAATAAAATAATGTATTTGTTAAGATGGTAGTGAATTGGCCACTTTCTTTTACTATAATGCAGATGTAACTTTATTAGCTGAATATTCATGATTTTTATTCATATGAAATAATACAAAAATCGGTTTTTACCGATTTTCTTAATCACTGTCAAGCAGTGTGAATTTCTAGGGTTGGTTGAATATAGTCTTTTAATTAATCTCCCCAGCATGCTGCGTTGAACTATTAAAATGGAAACTCTGTGTTTAAGATTATTATTTATTGGCAAACCAGCATATTCTTCCTCTTCTTGTTGGTTACGGGGGAAAGGCAAAAGCAAATAAGAAATGTAAATAAGCAAATTAGGTCTGTGAAAGAACTGTAAATTAACCCAAAAAATTAAAATTAAAATATACTGTATCAGTAAAATAAATTATATGTCAGAAACTGAATTTTATGGAATTTAGAGTTATCTTTTCAAATTAAAGATGAGAATGAACTATTATAAATATTTCGTATAAACATTCACACTTAGCTATAAAGATGGAAGTTATAATTTTAATGCTAATATGAATGATCAATTCATGAAAGGTTGTCATATCTCAAAATTAAAGGTATGTTTCAATAGAGTTGATAGTTATTCTTTCTTATTAAAAAGAAACTGCAAAGAAATTGAAAGTTTAGCTGAAGGATTAAATCGACAAATTCCCATGTATATTCAAGATAGGAATTAGTTTTAAGTAATTATTTTGAAAAGAAATCATAATGCGTAAGGTCCTTTTAAGAAGAAATTTCTTATTTTTATACAAAACCTCCTGAAGTGTAACTTCATGTAATCAAGTAGACACTCTTATTTGCTAGCTTGATTGTTTTTTATGTAAGTATAGTCTGAGTAACTAGCACCCTACTCCAGAAGGCTTATTGTATTTGTGTATTTTCTAATTGATCCTGCCTCTGTCCAACAGGAATAGTCTTTGGCATCTTTTACTATAGATTAGTTTTGCCTGTTTTAAACTATATAAAGTTGGAACCGTGTCGTATGAACTCATTAGTGTTTTTTTTTTAATCAACATTATGTCTGTAAGAGTCATCCATGTTGTGTATGTTATTTGTTTTTTCCCCCTAAATTGTCTGTGTTCTATTCTATGATTATACCACCATTTATCCATTCCACTGTAAATGGACATTTAGTTTTCTTTCGAGTTTGTGGCTGCAAATAAGGCTGCTGTGAACTTTTTTGGATCTTTTGGTAGAAATAAGCCTTCATTTCTCATGAGTACAGTGTAAGCATGGGAGTGGAACTGCTGAGTGGTGGGGTGTGCATGTGTTTAGAGTAATAGGTACTTACAGTGCTTTTAAGAATATTTAGGAAATGTCAATCAGTGTGCCTTTTGTTAATGGCAGGTTTTATAATTAGAGAGACATATTTTTCTTTGACTTAATGTAAACTCCAAAATTGTTTCTTAGGAGTTATTTAAATTTTCCCGTCTATTAAAAAATAAGTTACCTATTTTCTGATTCCATTATAATATGTATTTGGCTCACAAAACCTGGATTTGTTCTAACCCTAGTGAATGAAACTAGGACACAAAACCCTCCTGTATGTACTTATGATCGTATGATTGAAATACTGAAAGTGGATTTTGAAACAAATCAGATGTAACGTATATTGAAATTTTTTTTTTAGTTGAATATTTGGACACCTCTTTGAATATTTAAAGTAATAGATACTTTTGAGTTACAAAACACTTATTTCAGCATTCCTGACAAGTGTTTCTTGTGACCTTTGTGTTTTTATTGTTTTGGTGATTAAAATAGATATTATTCATTGTAGCATATAAGTATTTGAAAAATTAATCTTTTTCTAGGTCTTTCCTATAGAGCAGTGCTGTTCACTAGAAGTATAATGTGAGCTACATTATTTAAGTTTGAATTTTAAATGTTAAAGTTTCTAGTAGCTATGGTTAAAAGTAACTGGTGAAATTAAGAATATATTTGATTTAACCCAGTATCTGCAAAATGTTATCCTTTCAATGAATAGTCAATATAAAATTATGAGATATTTTGCATTCAAAAAGAATGTAAATCTGTACTGAATTTTTGAAAGCTGGTGTGTGTTTTGACTCACAGCTCTCTGAATTCTGACTAGTCATCTTTCAAGTGCACAGTAGCCACATGTGTCTAGTGGTTGCTATATTAGACAGCACAGCTATAGAGTTACATTTTGGGTTTTTAAAAGACAGTGCTTTAGTCAAGTTCATGACTAGTTAAAATTACCCTTAAAAATCCAATAGAAAGGTGCCATGTCAAATGCTGAAGTACTATCTTTCAGTAAGTTTCAGCCTATTTTTCCTTCTATTTTGAAATAAGTAGCATTTTCTTTGGTTGAACATCAGATAAATCAATTAGCCAGTGTTTAGGGGGCATGTTAAATGACAGATACGTATCTTTAAAAAATCAAAATCTGTAACAGTAGATTCATATCTTCCATCTTATTCCAGGTTCTGTTATACTAGGTAGAATTTTACTTTTAGGGGAAGTGTGTTTTTCTTTTTTTAAAAGCATGGCTGGCTTAATTGAATGTGAGAAATTGCTATATGGTATAACTCCACCATATTCAATAAAATAGGGATGTTTACAAATAGTTTGTATGTGTACATATAGATATGCCTATGACTTCTCATTACTTAGGATATTTAAAGGTTACCTAAATTTTGAGGGTTAATGTTTCTTCATGTTTATTTTTGCCAAATGGGATAAATCAAGACTATAAACCATCTCACATTAATGTGGGTTTGATTTTGCCACCAAATTGGGTTTTAAAGCTTCTTGGTATTCAAAATTGGGAATGTGGATAAGGGACTGTTGACCTGTGAAAACAGTCAATATGGAAACTTATTGTGGAGGGAGTAGCCCTTTGAGAAATAAATGGCATAATCACACTTCAGTGCTTGTTTTGGTTCCTAGATCTGAGATACGGTGGTTGTTTTACAGCCCTACCCCCAACACATTTTTGATAATACTACCTCCACACTCTTAAATGAAATTGGTGCTCTTTTTGACACTCAATTCTTATTGGGTAGTAAGAAAAGAAAATAATTCCTCTGCTTAAAAGCCTTCACCTCACTTGGTATAAAACTAAAGTCCTTGCATTAGCTGAAAAGGCATCTTCTCAGTGAAGCCCACCCTGGTGACCACACAATTCAAAATGGAAGCCTCCTCTTTTTCTTCTCTCTTTATGTTGTTCTCTTTTTCCGAGCACTTAACACCTTTAAAAATACAATGAAATTTGTGTTTCTTTTTAAAGTATAGTTTATTTATTGTTTGATCTTTCTAAAATTGAGACTCCCTGAAGGCAAGAATTTCTGTTGCGTTCATTACTAATAAATCTGAAGAAGCTAGTCTGAGGCTGAGCATCTAGAAGGAGGACATACCTGTTTATAGACTAATTATTTATTGAATGCATGGAGAAGATACACATTTTTTTATATTTCTGAAAATTTGCCTTTATAGGTTTTCTGGGGCAGGGAATATTTAAAGGAAATGAAAACAAAAATTGTAAGTTATAAGCATAACAATACATTTGGATGATTTGAATAATTTGAAAGTAGTTTTTTTCATCAGACTGACATACACATCCCTTTGAAAGGTAATATGTAAATATGAAATTTTCAAAAAATAGAGTTTATTATTATGGTCAGGTAATTTTTCTTACAGGTATAAATATATGTTTTTTTAATTTGGATAATAAAATTATGTTGGTAATCAGTTTGAGAAGTACATTTATAAAAGATTTCTTCTATTTCTGTAAAATATAGGAGACATACATTATATTTTTGTATCTTAGTATAGATCAGGCAGAGCTCGAAAGGTTTTGGAAAGTAATTTTGTATAGAGAAGGATAGATTGGCTTTCATTTTATACAGGTGGTATCTAATTGTAGTTCTCGAAGTTTTATTTTTAGGTCAACTACAATAAATGTTTTTAAAATAGTACAAAAATTTAATTAAAGACATCAAGTTATGGTATATGGTACCCTAGAGTACATTCAAAGGGGACGTTATAATGTTTATTACATTGTAGGATAAGTATGAGATGATAAATGTGATCAAAGTCTTTCCTAAAAGTGTATTGGCAGGTTCTTGGTTTTATATTACACCTTTAAATATTTAACATTTGATTGCAGTCAGCCCTAATTATGACTATGTCAATAATCATTTTCATTGGAACAGGAAGAATTATGAGTTTTGGTTTCTTTGTCTTTCCACTGCCATTTTCCAAATTCAGGCTTTATTACGTTCTGATTATTAGATAGTTACTGCAGTAACTTTCTATTTGGTCTTTTGCCTTTTAGTTTTTGTTACCCAATACATTCTACACAGCAAAGTAAAACTTTCTGAAGAAAATTATTATTACCCTGAACGAAGACCTTTGCTCACAAGATAAGACAAGTCCTATTTCTACCTGGTTCTTTGCATATCTCAGGATCAAATATTTGGTTTGCCCCTTCCTTAAACATGTTAATTGCACATTTCTTATTCTGCCACATTACTTTTGCTATCTTCAGCTCAGATGTCTTTTGAACCCTACTAGTTTTCTTTTACCAAAAGGTCATCCATCCTGTGGTTTGTATGGCCACTCAGACAGAAGGGAACATGTGCTCCCATCTACTTTCTCCTAGTGGTTGATGAATGCCATTCGCACTGCCTTTATTTTTCATAGCATTTCATTCATCGCTGCAGCAAAATTATAAACTTCTAGATGGAGGGGGTTGTATCTTTTATAAATTTGTGACTTACAAAGCACTCAGCTTGATGCCTCCCACATATAGGGTGATAAATCAAAGTATTGGTGAAACAGAACTCCAGAGTATGTCCTGATAAAATTTTAAAGCTTAGAAACGATCAAAAAAGATAAAAGTTCATCTTTATTATATTACGCAAGTTACTTACATTTGTGCAACAGTTTTTTCATGTGCTTTGTATGAAGATGAAATGATAGCATGTGTGTTAGAAATTTACAGGTTGCAAAGTGTGATGTGGGTAATTATGACAGTACTCAGGCTTTATTTTGTTGAATATGTACATTTCTTTGACTTAACTTACTGTGATATGTAGAATGCTCTTTTAATGTTCCTTACCTGAATAAGCAAAATTTATTTAATATGTTAGCTAAATAAATTTTACTTATTATTTTGCTTAAATTTTGCTTATTATTTTCTTGTAAGTTACTATAGACTTAATATTCTTTGCTGTTCATCGACAGAAAATACGAACGCTTTTGATGAAAGTAATAAATTACCTGCTTAGAATGTAACAATTTCAAAGATAAAAGTTTTGTTAATTTCCCAAAATTTATCCTTAGTTTTTCATATTTAATTCACATTGGGGTACAGGATATTTTTAAAAAAGAATCATTTCACGGATTTCTCTAAATTTCTTAAATATAAACCCAACCTTTTCAATTGTGTTTCTTAAGAGTATTTTTAAAATGTTGCTAAATAGCCTGTCTGGCTAGTGGAGATTCTAAATGGGACTGAATTGGGGATAATGACTTTTTTTTCATTTGTTTAGGGCATGGTTCTCGTGCTAAGAACAGTGTCTAAGAATGAAATAAGTTTCTGACTTTCAGAGATACCCCCGCTCCAAAAAACCCCCAAAAGCTGAAGATCATGTATATCTGGATAGTGGGTGTAAATTTAGTTCACAGAAAGAAGTGGTAAAAGGTTAAAGGAGGAAATGAGTTTCATAGAATCAGCAGCATAAACAAAGATGAATTCTGTAATCATACATAGACCCTGAACATTTGGGCTGACTGTGGTTTTATGTATTTAAATGCTGAGATGTTGGTGACACGGAGTAGTAGCAGAAACTGAATTTGGGAGGAGGAAACGATTATAGTTTCTCAATCTTCCTTACTGTAACAAAATATGATGTGCCATTGGGATACCCTTTTGGCAACTGAATAGGTTTGGGAAGTTAACTTTATTGGCCACCCAGATTATGTGGGCAGTATACACAGCCCTTACTTTATTATCTAGGGCATAAAGTTTAGAAAATATTCAGCCTTTTTTTCCAGTGTGGGTTAAAAAAATATTGATCTTCTGGCTTTATTCATATCACAGACAAAAATTCTGAAAGACAGCCTGTTTATCGTCATAGAAATGGATATAACCTCACAAGGAGTGTTATTAAAGTTACTTTTATAAGTGTTTTAAAAACATGGGCATGCAGTTTGTATTAATAGTGGTACTCCTCTACTGAGTTACTGCTAATTTGCCGTTTTCACAATAATTTCAGAAAATAAGAAATTGTTAACATTATTATATTATTTAAATACTCCCATGGATTTCTATTAAGGATGAAAAGCATCATTACAGTATTTGTTAGAAAATCATATACATCACGATACCTGTAATTCCAGCACTTTGGGAGGCCGAGGCGGGTGGATCACGAGGTCAGGAGTTTGAGACCAGCCTGGCCAGCACAGTGAAACCTCGTCTCTACTAAAACTACAAAAAATTAGCCCACCATGGTGGCACACAACTGTAATCCCAGCTACTCAGGAGGCTGAGGCGGGAGAAATGCTTGAACCCAGGAGGTGGAAGTTGCAGTGAGCTGAGATCGCGCCACTGCGCTCCAACCTGGGCAGCAGAGCGAGACTCTGTCTCAAAAAAAAAAAAAAGTCATATACAATTTAAACTTAGTCTGGTGACCACAGAAAGCTATTTTCTTAGCTTTTAAACTTTTTATTAGTGTAATCTCTCTTCATCTTGGTTACTTTAATGTAAAATGAGAATTATACAGACTTTATTTTTATAGCAACATTGTATGAAATGAATAAATGTGAACTGTTTAAATTGGCTTAGGCATTTAGACTTGTTTCTGATAAACTTATCACATGAATACTACTTATTACCTTGTAAACTTGTATTTTAAAAGAAAACATTTATTTGAGATATAAGGATTCCTGTTTTCAGAAAAGGCAGAGGTAATTGTTATTTTTAAAAATAATTTTAAAACAAAGGGTATATTTCTCTTTTACCTCTTGAGTAGGCATTAAGAGCAGCTACTGTAACAGCCACAGTTAAATACAATAGTATGGAAAATGATGGTTTTAGAATCCTAAGATGTATATTTGAGCCCTGCATCTTCACATATACTCTTAGTAAATCATTTAACCTGAGCTTCAGTTTTTGGATCTGTAAGATGAGGATACATCTTACATCATAAGAATATCATGCAGAATAAATGAGGAAATACATAAAGTGCATTGACATCAGTGTAATGCCATAGAAAGATAATGTGTTATGGACAATATTGTTAATTCTAATGTATTTTTCAAAAAAATAAAAATAGGTTTTTGGATGATTACTGTTTTACTTAATCGCACATCCTTCTAATTAGAACCTTTCTTCCACACATTTTTATTTTTATTTTTTATTTTCATTTACTTTTAAGAGTTTCCACAAACCTCGGTCCATGCTTTTAGGATTCCTTTCAAGTTTGAACCACTTAACATCTGCCACCTACTGACCTAGTTCTTTCCACTTCCTCCAGCTCTCCTCTTCTCATACACACTTGCGTATTATGTTTGTTGGATGATTAACCTGTCTTTCATTTCGTTTTTGCAAAGATGTAGATCAATACTGGGTTAGGAAAAACAGTTTCTGAATTTGTTTGAACTATAAAGCAAGGTGGTACATAGGAGTCAATAATAATATTCATTTTTTCCCCCCAGGAAAACAGTTTTCAGGGGAAACAATTAGTAAACTCCCACATGGACTTGCTTTTCCTTTCATAGTATGGCTGTGATAGGTTTTAAAAGTGATTTCTGCCTACATATCCAGGTTAAAAAAAGTTTTCAGTATAAAGCATGAGTTTGGAAGTGACTCACCACATATGGAACTACTTCAAAATGCATGCCCCTTAACTACTATTTGAATTTTTATAGGTTTGTAGTTTTGCTGACTGCAAGAAAATAAAAGGCTCAGTGCCAGTTCTTACTGGGTCAGGATTTATTTTAAAGTACCAACATTTCCTCAGCTTTTTGATACTTAAAAAGTCCTAGAGATTTTCCTGCAAAAAGTTTTAACAGGCTTTATTCCAGGAAGGAAAAATCAGGGTGTTTATGCTGTAGTAGTAACAAAAGCAAGGGATTTGGTGAATTTGCAATAGAAATTGCCAGAATCTAGATTACCCTAGGAACATATTTTTATTTAAAGAGTCTAGTGGGGTCCAGCAAGGACTTGTAATTATATTTGTGTCTTTAGCATAGCTCTAGGAACAAGAAATTTGATGAATGATTTATAAACAGATGGTTAATTTTTCATGAAATGATCAGGAGACCAGGTGACCAAGGCAATTGATCTGACACTGTTGAGGTTTATTGGGGAGCGATTGTGGAATGCCTTACTGTGAAACACACTGACTTGAGTTTGAATCCCAGATTTACCCCTTAACTGAGAAAGTCACTCAACTTCTCTGAGCCTCATCTGTAAAATTGGATAATCTCTATTTTATAAATAATAATTAAGTGAGATAATGTATGTCTTAACAGTATTATAACAGGTATTTACTTGTGTCTAATTAATAAAAGTTAATCATGATAACTGACAATAACCCACTCGATAATTGTTTTAAAACTTACATTCCATGTTGAAAGTCACCATTAGAGTATAGAAGTATACTTGAGGCTACTTAAAATCTTTAATAAACTGCATTTCAGCCAAAGTAGTGTTTATGGGTAAATGGATTGAAGTTGACACAGG
This sequence comes from Pongo abelii, assembly GCF_028885655.2. NCBI lineage: Eukaryota > Metazoa > Chordata > Mammalia > Primates > Hominidae > Pongo > Pongo abelii. Next base: position 24,813,362 of record NC_072007.2, on the reverse strand, counting down.
CTGTGATGTGTTCATACCAGATAATCTAGGTATGAACCCCAACTCTGCCACTTACTTACTATTGTTGACTATGGGCAAATCACCTTACCTCCCTAAGGCTCAGTGTTCTCATCTGTAAAATGGGAATAACTTCATAGAGTTATTTGAGAATTGCCGTATAGGAATTAAGCCTGCGTTAAGCATTTAACGCAGTCCTGGCACATAGTCTGCAGTATTTTTTTTTTTTTTTTTTTTTTTTTTTGAGACAGAATCTCGCTCTGTCGCCCAGGCTGGAGTGCAGTGGAGTGATCTGGGCTTACTGCAAGCTCCGCCTCCCAGGTTCACGCCATTCTCCTGCCTCAGCCTCCAGAGTAGCTGGGACTACAGGTGCCCGCCACCATGCCCGCCTAATTTTTTGTATTTTTAGTAGAAACAGGATTTCACTATGTTAGCCAGGATGGTCTCGATCTCCTGACCTCGTGATCCGCCCGCCTCGGCCTCCCAAAGTGCTGGGATTACAGGTGTGAGCCACCGTGCCCAGTGATCATTTTAATTTTTCAGCTTTGTCAGTGGCCCATTATTTAAAAGAACCATATTTGAAATCAAACAGACTGCTTTATCTTTTTGTAAAATCATTTTTACATCACACACATCTTTTGGTCCTTCTGTGGCTTCAGACTTTTAATTCCAGTCTTAACTCACCCTTCTGCTGCATCTCCTGCTTCATTTCCTGAATGTAGCATGACCAGGGGAGAGCAGAAGGAAGCAAGGATTGGATCTGAGATAAGTAGACCTCTGTAGTCAACCTTACAATGAGCAGACATCCTCTCTTCCTCTCTGGACTAAAGTCCTTAGTTAAATTGATTCAGTTACTGCTTTTTGAAGTTTTACCAACAGAATAACTTTTATGCCTTTGTTTACTATTAGAGAATATGGTGAGAAGGTTTTGAAGGAAATCCCTACTTTTTTTCAGTGACTTCGAACGGTTTTTTTTTTTTTACAGCCATCATTCATCCAAATATTTTTTCAAAAATGACAGCTACTAAAACTACTGATAACTAAACAATTACTGTATATTACAGATACTGTGTTAAGGATAGAGTTAGGTTTATCCTATAGGAAAGTTTAAAAAAATATCTTCTATTTTGGTCCTATTATGTCTACAATAAGTTACTTGATAGTACAAGGAGTTTATTAGAATTTTCAAAATTTTTAAGACTTATGATGAGGCAGTATGTAGTTTATTAGGTGGTTGTAGTGAGAATTTGTAGAGTTCTTGTTTTGGATAGTCATAGTTCTGGCTTCGTTACTAACGGCTTGGCTTTGAGTTAAAAATCAAAACCCTTTGACTCAAAATTACCCCCTTTGGGTCAAACTATCACTGACCTACTTCCTTCCTCCACTTTGAACCTAGGATTACTTCAGAGATGAGTGGGAGCATCTCAGATGAATGATGGTGTCCTCCAAGTGCCTTCTAGAGTGTATACACATAGAAAGGGAGTGTAGTGACCCTCCAAGCGCCTTCCAGAGTGTATACACATAGAAAGGGAATGTGGTGATCCTCCGAGCGCCTTCTAGAGTGTATACACATAGAAAGGGAATGTGGTGTCCTCCGAGCACCTTCCAGAGTGTATACACATAGAAAGGGAATGTGGTGACCCTCCAAGCACCTTCCAGAGTGTATACATATAGAAAGGGAAGGTAGTGATCCTCTAACCACCTTCCAGAGTGTATTCACATAGAAAGGGAATGTGGTGAACCTCTGAGCACCTTCCAGAGTGTATACACAGAAAGGGAATGTGGTGTCCTCCAAGGGCCTTCCAGAGTGTACACACATAGAAAGGGAATGTGGTGTCCTCCGAGCGCCCTCCAGAGTGTATACACATAGAAAGGGAATGTGGTGATCCTCTGAGCGCCTTCCAGAGTGTATACACATAGAAAGGGAATGTGGTGATCCTCTGAGCGCCTTCCAGAGTGTATACACATAGAAAGGGAATGTAGTGACCCTCCAAGCACCTTCCAGAGTGTATACACATAGAAAGGGAATGTGGTGATCCTCCGAGCGCCTTCTAGAGTGTATACACATAGAAAGGGAATGTGGTGTCCTCCGAGCACCTTCCAGAGTGTATACATATAGAAAGGGAAGGTAGTGATCCTCTAACCACCTTCCAGAGTGTATACACATAGAAAGGGAATGTGGTGAACCTCTGAGCGCCTTCCAGAGTGTATACACAGAAAGGGAATGTGGTGACCCTCCAAGGACCTTCCAGAGTGTACACACATAGAAAGGGAATGTGGTGTCCTCCGAGCGCCCTCCAGAGTGTATACACATAGAAAGGGAATGTGGTGATCCTCTGAGTGCCTTCCAGAGTGTATACACATAGAAAGGGAATGTGGTGATCCTCTGAGTGCCTTCCAGAGTGTATACACATAGAAAGGGAATGTGGTGATCCTCTGAGTGTCTTCCAGAGTGTATACACGTAGAAAGGGAATGTGATCCTCCAACCGCCTTCCAGAGTGGATACACATAGAAAGGGAATGTGGTGATCCTCTGAGCGCCTTCCAGAGTGTATGCAAATAGAAAGGAAATGTGGTGTCCTCCGAGCACCTTCTAGAGTGTATACACATAGAAAGGGAATGTGGTGATCCTCCGAGCACCTTCTAGAGTGTATACACATAGAAAGGGAATGTGGTGTCCTCTGAGCACCTTCCAGAGTGTATACACATAGAAAGGGAATGTGGTGATCCTCCAACTACCTTCCAGAGTGTATACACATAGAAAGGGAATGTGGTGATCCTCCGAGCACCTTCTAGAGTATATACACATAGAGAGGGAATGTGGTGATCCTCCGAGCGCCTGCCAGAGTGTATACACATAGAAAGGGAATGTGATGATCCTCCAACCGCCTTCCAGAGTGTATACACATAGAAGGGGAATGTGGTGTCCTCCAACCACCTTCCAGAGTGTATACACATAGAAAGGGAATATGGTGATCCTCCAACCGCCTTCCAGAGTGTATACACATAGAAGGGGAATGTGGTGATCCTCCAACCATCTTCCAGACTGTACACACATAGAAAGGGAATGTGGTGATCCTCTGAGCGCCTTCCAGAGTGTATACACATAGAAAGGGAATGTGGTGATCCTCTGAGTGCCTTCCAGAGTGTATACACATAGAAAGGGAATATGGTGACCCTCCAACTGCCTTCCAGAGTGTATACACATAGAAAGGGAATGTGGTGATCCTCCGAGTGCCTTCCAGAGTGTATACACATAGAAAGGGAATGTGGTGATCCTCCAACCACCTTCCAGAGTGTATACACATAGAAAGGGAATGTGGTGATCCTCCGAGTGCCTTCCAGAGTGTATACACATAGAAAGGGAATGTGGTGATCCTCCGAGTGCCTTCCAGAGTGTATACCCATAGAAAGGGAATGTGGTGAACCTCCGAGTGCCTTCCAGAGTGTATACACATAGAAAGGGAATGTGATGATCCTCCAACCACCTTCCAGAGTGTATACACATAGAAAGGGAATGTGGTGACTCTCCGACCGCCTTCCAGAGTGTACACACATAGAAAGGGAATTTAGTGATCCTCCGACCGCCTTCCAGAGTGTACACACATAGAACGGGAATGTGGTGACCCTCAAACTGCCTTCCAGAGTGTACACACATAGAAAGGGAAGGTAGTGATCCTCCAACCACCTTCCAGAGTGTATACACATAGAAAGGGAATGTAGTGATGTATTTTAACTTAAATCATTTCCTGAATTTATTTGGTCTTGGGACCTCCCGTCTTCCCGCCTTACCACCCAACCTGCTCTCTCCCTCCTTCTACGTTTTCCTCCCTCTGAATGAGCACTTATCATTCTGTAGAACATTGTTAAGTATGTCGTCATTGGGAGCATAATTTTACCATTTAACTTATTAGAGCTCTATATTTGTACTGCCTTTGCTTTGGTAATATGTTTATTTTCAATTCTTAATTAAGAGGAAGCCCTGTTTATAACATATTATTCCTGTGAGAAAATATGATTTCCATTGAAATATCTTGTTTCATTGTCATGTGACATGTTGTCTAGGCATGCAGCATGAAGAAAGGGAAAACACCTGGCTTCTACCAGGTGAATCAGTCCAACTTCGTGTTAGTTTAACTTAACCCATTGTGGGAAACTGTGTGAATATTCGTAAAAACTTTTCTGTGTTAATAAAAATATAAGTAATAGAAGGCCTTACTACAAGTAACGGAAACAGTAAGGGTGTGTCTTCTCACTCAACAACAAATTTGGAGTATTGGCAGTTAATGAATTGTCATAATGATCTTATTAGTGTCCCACATGGTATTTTCTGTTTTCTACTCTGCCGTCTTGAGTGACTTGGTGATGTCACTCTTCATGGTTGAAAGATGGCTATTTTCCCACATTTCCTTGTCACCTTCACTGGTCATAATTACATCATATACCCATGCCTAGGCCCTGCCTCTTATTATCAGAGTAGACATTATTTGTCACAAGTGGCTTTTCTTAATTGGGATTCACCTCCTGAGGGGAAGAGGGTGAGTTTCTACAGGCGAATAAGGAAGAAGACAGTGTGTTTTTGAGGAGGTCACTGCAGTGTTTGTCACAGCTGGTGAGGATATGAGTTTTGTTCATCTCTGCAGACTCTCTGGTGAGATCACAAAATACAGACATGTTTATTATTCATTTATTTATTTGTTTTCCTTTATTGGAGACAGGGACTCACTCTGTTGCCCAGGCTGGAGTGCAGTGGGGTTAGCATAGCTCACCACAGCCTCAAACTCCTGGGCTCAAGCGATCTCCTGCCTCAGCCTCTCAAAGCACTGGGATTATGGGTGTGAACCATGCACCCCACCCTGTCATATTTATTGAATGCCTACTGTATTTTGGTTATTCTTCTAAGTCCTGGGGATAGAACAGTGAACAAAAGAGAAAAAAATTGCTACCCTCCTGGAGCTTACATTTTATTGGTGAGATAGACAAATAACATAAAGCAATTCAATTTATGGTATCTTACTAAGTGCTAAATAAAAACTGAAGCAAAGAGAGGAGAATGGAGGGTCTTGAGGGCAAGGTCGGGGGAGATGTCCAGGAAGTTTTAGGTGACACGCAGGGAAGGCCTTACCCAGAGGGTGACTTGAGTAGAGGCTGAGTCAGCACGGGAGCTAGTGATGCAGCCCTCTGGGAAGGAGAGTATTCCAGTCGAAGTTCCTGTGGCTGGAGTGGGGTGAGTGGGGGAGAGTCACAGGAGATAAGGTCAGAGGGGGAAGCCCCTAGAAAGTTTTGAGCAGAAGAGTGGCCCAATATCGTGTTTTAGCAGAATCATTTCAGCAGTTGTGTTAAGTAGATCAAAGGTGTCAAAAACAGAAGCAAGGAAACCAGTGAGGCCATTGTAATAATTCAGGAGAGAAGGAGATGACTTGAATGGGGACAGTAAGAAGTAGCTGAATTCTGGATTCCAAGGTTAAGCCTGCAGAATTTGCTAAAAGATTATATGTGGGTGTGAGAGGAAGAGAGGCATCTCGGATGGCAGTCTGAACAATTGGAAGAATGGAGCTGATCTGAGATTAGGAATAACAGGGACTCAGTTATTGACATATTGAAATGCTTGGAGACCTCCAAATGGGGATGTCAGATAAACACTTGTTTATATAAATACTTTTTGGACCAGTGTATATTTTTTAAAAGAATGATATTGACCATTAATAATAGGAAATGACTTTTAAAAGAATATAATTTCAATAATAACAATAAAGAATAGGAAATAGAAAAATTAAGTGTTATATGGAGTGGATATTTTATGTTCCATTGAACGACACAGGGAAACACTGGAAGTAATTTTAAAATAGAGTATTCAAATAAACATTTGTACACTGTACATTTATTTAGTGCCTACGTTAGTGTTAAAAATTGCATATTAAATCTATTTATTCTTTGAATCAGTGCCTGATTTTTCAACTCCAAACCTTGTAAAAAATATACATACAAAAAGAAATACAACACAAGGACTAATGGTGTGGATTTAGTTTTATGTCTGTTTCCTCTGTAACATGAAGCAATGATCCTTCTAAAGGAAACGTGTTATTAAATAGGCGATCTTACCCCACTCCAACTTCCTCAGTATTGTGTAGCCCGTACTTAATGTGCAAGCACATCATTAAAAAGAAATCCAAGCACAGAGAAAGGATCAGTACAGTATATCTTATGTGAGTTTATCAGGATGAATGGCTTCTCGCTCCCTTTCTTTTGAAGAGGAATTAGTGTAAGATGTCTTTTAACCAGATTATTGTACTCATTTGCATTTAACAAGAATGCAGCACGTAGCTAAGATTTTCAATCCGTGTGCATTACATAAAATGCCAAAAAAAGCACCTTATAGAGTACCTTTCACATGCTAGATACTCAAGAAGTATTTGGATAGCAAATTTGATTTAGAGTATCATTCACATTTCTAACTTATTTAAAATATTTTTAAGTATTATGCTGCATGCAGTGGTTGTTGCTTAACAGTGTGTGCTCTACCTGTAATGCAAGGTTGTTGAGAAAATTGAATTGTATTTTTTTTTAGATGGAAGTACCATATAATAAATATAAAGAGGTATTTATTGTGCGAGTAAAGTTTGCTCTTTAAGATGGATTAAGTATTTTCTCATCACAGTTTTGGCTGTCATGGTGAATATATGATTGCTGGCCTGTGTGACCACGTAGAGAGAAAAAAGCCTGTTTAGATTTAGAGGGAAAATGCATTTTGTTAAGAACCTGAAGTGTATTGAATTACTCCAGTTTACCTATTTCTCATGTTAAGTAATTTTTGCAAAATGACCATCTTCCATCAGACAGTTCTGAAGTTTGCAGTAATTAAATAAGCAAGCATTTATGTTAGCTTTATTTGAGACCAGAGTGGTGGTAGATATGAATTAGCCTCATTCTTTGATTGACCAAGCTACAAGTTTTTATCTGCCAGTCAGTTTTTCAATTCTTTTGAGTATATCTCTTTATATACTCCTTTGGTTTTGTTTCTAACAAGGAGAATAAAGAAAATCTGTTACCTAACGGTTAACATTTGTTCATGTGTGAAAATTATTAAGATGCTTACCTAAACAAGATACTTGTCAAAGCTCTGATTTGCCACAATATAGCCACTTATTTTCTATTATGTAAGTAACACTTGGTATAAACAGGAATGTATTTGAATTATGAGGCACAATATGAAAGTGATCTGCCAAGAACCTACCATTGAGCATAGAATCAGACTTAACTACCACAGCTGCATCTGTTGGTATGTTGCTCTCCTTGCCCCTGGTGTCTTGCAACCACTTTCCTCAATTTTGTGTTAATCATTTACTGCCTTTTAAATAATACTGGTTTTTACATTAATCATTAAATAATATGTTACTTTATGTTTTTGTTTTGTGAAAATGGTAGCATTCTGTATGAAGTCTTCGGATACTTGCTGTTTCAAATTTTTTTTAATTTAATTTTTGTGGGTACAAGTGTATACATTCATGGGGGTACAGAGATGTTTTGATACAGGCATGCAATGTGAAGTAAGCACATCGTGAAGAATGAGGTGTCCATCCCCTCAAGCATTCATACATTTAGTTGCAAACAACCCAGTTACACTTTTTAAGTTATTTAATATGTACAGTTATGAGACTTGCTTTTTCATCTCATATTGGTTTTTTGAAATCTATTTATACTGCTGTATATAGGTATAGCTCATTTATTTCCATTCCTGGGCAATATTCCATTGTGTGTGTTTATTTCTTCCCCTCTGTGTAGACATTTGGATGGTTGCTGGGTCCTTTCGTTTGTTTGTTACTGTTTTGTTTTGTTTTGATATACCTATGTTGATATACTTACATACATATATAGGTGTACTTATATTTACACACATATGTATGACTATTATAAGCATTGCTGATGTCAGCGTTCTTTTATATGTGTTCTGAAGAAGATGTGCAAGACTCTAGGGTATATACCCAAGAGTAGATATGTAAAGAATGCTCAATTATATGAAATAATATGAAGTTGTTTCCAATGTTATCAGACCAGTTTACATTTCATTAATAATATATCAGAAGCTTCTGTTGAGCTACATCATTGTCAGATCTAAGAATTGTTAGACTTTTTAACTTTTTCCAAATTAGTAGATGCAAAGTGGCATCGTATTATGATCCTGATTTACTTTTCTGTGTGATAGCGAATGAGGCTGAATGTCTTTTCATGTGTTTTTTCATCATTGGTGTATCATTTTATGAAATTCTTTTTGTGTCCTATGCCCATTGTGTACTCAAAACTTTTTTTTATGCATTTGTATTTTACATATTTTTAATTTTAAAGTAACACATACAGAAAAGTTACATGTACAATACCGTGGAACTTTTTTCCTCTGTTGACTTATTTCCCATGAATAAACAAGTGTGTGTTTCCCAGAAAGAAACAAGACCTTGTCTTGGAAACCACAACAAAACCATCAAAATCATTGATCATCACTACTATCTAATCCTCAGAGCTCATTCAGGTTTCCAAGTTGTCCAAATAATGTCCTTTTCAGCAAAAGGATTCCGTTTAGAATCACACTTTGCATTTTACTTGTCTCATCTTTTTGGTCTCCCACAGTCTGGAACAGTTCTTCAGTCTTTGACTTTAAAGACACTGGCATGTTAGAAGAACATGTTGGCCCGTAATTGTGTAGAATATCTTTTCCTTTAGGGTTGTCTTCTGTTTCCTCATGATTAGATCCATGTTATGAATATTGAGCAGGAATATCACAGAAGTGATACTGTGTCTTCTCTTTGCAACCCATGCGGTGGCATACAATTTCATTTTGACCGATTACTGTTGACTTTTCACTGGGATTACTTGATTAAGATGGTGTCTGCTAAGTTTATCTACTGTGAAATTACTGATTTTCCCTCTGTAATTAATAATTATTTTGCATGCAGGTGCTTTGAAACTATGTAAAATCCCTTTCCTGATCACAGTTTTGGTTAATTTATTTGTATCAGTGTGTGCTTATGAGCCCGTATTTTATTCAGTGAGCTGTAATCCATTACTATTGTAACTTATTTTGGTGCTCATCTTGTCCCTGATTTTGCCAGCAGGACCCCCTTCGGTATCTTTTTGACATGTCATCCCTTGATCATATTGATATCTCTAATTTCATTCCAATCCTATAGGCTTCAGTTATATTTCCTTCCCTTTTTGTACCTCCTCTTACAGTGAGAAACCTAACTACCGTGATCCTTAGTGCTACTTTATTTGATCATTCTCCCTGTATGTAGTCAATCTGCCATTTCTCCTGTCCCTCACCCTGCCCCTTAGTTTTACTTGAGCCTCAGAGCACCTTTATGTGGAAGCCGTTCTCATCCCACATCGATTTCTACATTGCACACCACAGTGCATCTTTTTGTGGACACCGTTCTGCTCCAGCTTGGGCATTGATACCCAGTGCTGGACCACTCCTGTGCAAGGACTTCTCTGTCATCCTGCTCACCTCAAACCACCCTTTTCTTAATTTGTTGGATGCAAAATGGCATCTTATTGGTCTTGATTTGCTTTTCTGTGATTGCTAATAAGGTTAGACATCTTTTCATGTGATTATTCACCATTAGTGTATTCTTTCGTGAAATGTGAGTTCATACCTTTTGTACGTTATGTACTTAAAACTTTACATTAAATACTTTTATGTCTTAATTTTTTAAAAATTTTAAAATAACACATACAATAACAAGTACAATACAGATCTAGAGCTTGGGCCCGAATTCCCCATACGACATCATTTCTTCCACTCCACAGTGACACCCACCTCATCCTGCTTGAGCTCTCTGACCCCTCTTATTAGGGCTACCCCCTCTGTTTTGCCCATATTTAATTAAAATGTTATAGGACACACACACACACACATTCTGGATACCAAAGTTTTTTTTTGTGTGTGTGTGTGAGACAGAGTCTCTGTCTGTCACCCAGGCTGGAGTGCAGTGATGCGTTCTCAGCTCACTGCAACCTCCGCCTCCTGGGTTCAAGCAATTCTCCTGCTTCAGCCTCCCTAGTAGCTAGGATTACAGGTGACCGCTACCACACCCAGCTAATTTTTGTATTTTAGTAGAGACAAGATTTCACCATGTTGGCCAGGCTGGTCTCGAACGCCTGACCTCAAATGATCCACCCACCTTGGCCTCCCAAAGTGCTGGGATTATAGGCATGAGCCATCACACCAACCCCCAATTTTTTTGGCTGTGTATTTTATGGTGTTGTTCATTTTTCATCTTCTGTTGTATTTTTGATGAATGAAGTTTTCAATTTTAATGCATTTGAATTTATTAATCTTAACGCTTTACATATAGTTACCCTTTCTGTGTCTTAAGGAAACGTTTCCTACTATGAGATCATAAAGATATCCTCTTACATTTTGTTTTAAAAATATTAAAGACGTGCCTGCTCTATTTAAAACTTTAATCCCTCTGGAATTTGTTGTTTATATGTTAGACATCAGGAATCCACTTTTGCCTCCACAATGGGTAACCAGTTGTTTCAGCACTATTGAATGATGTCTCCCTTCTCTGGGGATCTAAAGTGTAACTTCTGTCAAATATTTTCTCTGTGTGATAGTCTACTTCTCCAGCAATCAATTTGTTTGTCTCTTTTTCCAGGAGCCCACTAGCTTAATTATTAGAACTTTATGATACATTTTGGTATCTGGCAAGGCAAGTTTCCTACTATTTTCTTTTGGTGGTAGGATTTTTTCTCTTTCATGGGCTTTTGCTGCTCCATGCAAATTTTAGAATCAACTTATTAAACCTTTTACATTTTGATAGGTATTGCATTAACAGCATTTGTTTAATTTGGGAAGAATTGTCATTTTACGATACTGAGTATTTATATAATAAACATGGTGTGTCATTCCATTTATTTGGATTATTTAGGTTTCGTTGTTAATGCCTTCCAATATGTTTTATTTATATTGAACATGCAGTATTTACAAGTTACTTTTATTCCTAGGTATGCTTTGCTGTTGGATATTTTTTAAATGTTGTTTTCTGTTTCTTACTGGTGTATAAAAATACAGTTGATTTTTTTTTTAAAAAAGTATTCTTATATTTAGCCAGAATTAATTGAATATTAACAAACTGTTCTGATAAATGTGACATAACTTCAAAAGCAAACAAGTAAGATTAGAGACCTAGGTTTTTACCCTGAAATTACTTTTGATGTTTTAATAAGTATCAGGTGAATAGTCATTTTTATAGCTTTATTGAGATATAATTTACATACTATAAATTCACCTGTTTAAAGTGTTCAGTTCCATAGTTTTTATGTTCACATAGGTGTGTAACCAACACCACAGTCTTTTTTTTTAACAGTTTCATGATCTTAAAAGGAGCCCCACACCTGTTAGCTGTCACTCTCCATTTCCATCCTTTCTCACCCCAGCCCTAGACAACCACTGATCTTTCTGTCTAGATTAATTTGCCTATTCTGTACATTCCACAGAAATGGGATCACATGTGATTTTTAGTGATTGGCTTCTTTCACTCAGCATAATAAAGTTTGACCATGTTTTAGCATGTGTCAGCACTTCATTCTTTTTTGTGACTAATTAATACTTCATTGTATGGATTTATCACGTTTTATCTACTTATCAGTGGATGGACATCAGGTTTTTATTTCCCTTCTGTATATACACAGGAGTGGAATTCCTGGGTCATGTCGTAACTTGATGTTGCTTTTTAAGGAACTATCTGTTCCTCTTAGTGGCTACACTGCATTTTACATTCTCACCAGTAGTGTATGAAGAAGGTGGATAGTCATCTTAATTCTACTTTTGCATTCTCCAAAGAGTAATTGTAATACATTAGTTTTATCTTAAAGTATGATTGTTATTTAAAATAATGAGAGAAGTGGCAGCGTGTTTTACATCAGACTCATTTTTTTCTTCAACTTTTATTTTAAGTTCTGGGGTACATGTGCAGGATGCACAAGTTTTTTACATAGGTAAACATATGCCATGTGGTTTACTGCATAGGTCAACCCATCACTTAGATATTAAGCCCAGCATCCATTAGCTATTCTTTCTGATGCTCTCCCTCCCCCCGCACCTCCCACCCAAAAGGCCCAGTGTGTATTGTTCCCCAGAAGTGTGTTCATGTATTCTCATCATTCAGCTCCCACTTTTAAGTGACAACATGCAGTGCTTGGTTTTCTGTTCTGCGTTAGTTTGCTGAGGATAATGGCTTCTATCCATGTCCCTGCAAAGGACATGATCTCATTCCTTTTTATGGCTGCATAGTATTCCATGGTATATATGTACCACATTTTCTTTATCCAGTCTATCACTGATGGGCATTTGGGTTGATTTCATGTCATGGCTGTTGTGAATAGTGCTGCAGTGAACATACATGTGCATGTGTCTTTATGATAGAATGATTTATAATCCTTCGGGTGTATACCCAGTAATGGGATTGCTGGGTCAAATGGTATTTCTGCCTCTAGGTCTTTGAGGACTTGCCACACTGTCTTCTACAATGGTTGAACTAATTTACACTCCCACCAGCAATGTAAAGTATTCTTTTTTCTCCACAACATTGCCAGATCTGTTGTTTTCTGACTCTTTAATAATCACCATTCTGACAGGCATGAGACGGTATCTCATTATGGTTTTGATTTGCATTTCTCTAATGATCAGTGATGTTGAGCTTTTATATCTATATTTGCTGGCCGCATGCATGTCTTCTTTTTAGAACTGTCTGTTCATGTCTTTGTCCACCTTTTAATGTTTTTTTTTTTTCTTGTAAATTTGTTTAAACTCTTTGTAAACTCTGGATATTAGACCTTTGTCAGCACATCAGACTCATTTTAAATAAATTTATGATTTTGTATAAATATATCATTTTTATTTTTGTTTTTCATGGCTTTATTTAGATATAATTTACATGTATCAAGCAATTCATCCACTGCAAGTGTTCAGTTTGAAGGTTTTGAGTCAATGCACTCAGATGTTGCAGCCATCACCACCGTCCGGCGTTAGGACATTTTCATGTCTTCACAGAGTCCTTCACGCCCATTTCCAATCTCTGCTCTCTTCTCCTGCCCCAGGAGGTGATCTGCTTTCTCTACATACAGTTCAGCTTTTTAAGACATTTCATATATAAATGGTATCATACAATATAGATCTCTTTTTGGAATCATACAATATAGATATCTTTTGTATTTAGCTTCTTTCACTAAGCGTTAAGTTTCTGAGGTTCATCCTTGGTGATGTGAATCGTTAGTTCATTCCCTTTTTTCGTTGGTTACACTTCAGCTTGCCTTTAGTAGTTGATGGGCGTTTGTTTTGTTTACAGTTTTTGGTTATTATGATTGATGCTGATATCACCATTTGTAGACAGATTTTTTGTGGACATATATTTTCATTTCTCTTTGTTAGGTACTCCAGTGTAAAATTAGTGGGTCATTGCAAGGGTATACATTCATGTATGTTTAACTTTTTGAAAAACCACCAAACTGTTTTTCAAGTGGTTATGCCGTTTTTACATTCTCACCAGCAATGGAGGAAGGTTTCAATTTCTTCCTATCCTCCCCAACCTTTGAGTTTTTTCAGTCTTTTTTTTTTTTACATATAGCTATTCTAGTGAGTGTGTAATGTGATCTCATTGTGATTTTACTAATATTTCATGTCTTTAATGGATGACAATGAGCATCTTTTTATGTGTTTACTAAACATTCACATGTCTTCTTTGGTGAAGTACCTTTAAATCTTTAGTCCATTAAAAAAAATTTGATTAGTTTATCTTATTGCTGACTTCAAAGGGTTTTAATATATGCTGTATACTGTATCTTCATCAATTATATGATTTGCATATATTTTCTTCCATTCTGTGGATTGTCTTTCAATATGATGACATTCCATTTTTCATTTTTTTAAATAGATTGTGCTTTTGTTTTCTTATTTAAGGAATATTTCTGTAACTTAAGGTCATAAGAGTTTATCCTATTCCTTCTTCTAGAAGTTGTGTTTTAATTTTTACAATTCAGACTATAATCCATTTTGAGTTATTTTTGTATGTTGAGAGATACAGGTTTACACTTATTTATTTATTTTCACATATGGATATCTAACTGTACCAGCACCATGTATTAAAAAGACTATTATTTTAATTGCAGTGGCATATTTGTTGCAAATCAAATGACTATGAATGGGAGTTTATTCTGGACTGTATTCTGTTCCATTACCTGTATGTGTATCTTTATAGCAGGACCAACACTGTTGGTTACCATATAGATTTATAGTATGTTTTGAGATTAGATAAGTTTAAGTCCTGCAGCTTCATACTTTTTCCAAGTTGTTTCACTATTCTTGGTATTTTATACTTTCATATATATCTTAGTACCAATTTCTAGAAAAAGATTACGATGGCATTTAGGTAGATAAATGTAGGGAGAATTGACGTCTTAGTAATATTGGATCTTTCAATCAACTGAATCTTTGTTCCAATAAACAAGTCTTCTTTAATTTCCCTCAACAGTGTTTTGTAGTTTTGAGTGCACATGTTTTACTCCTGCCTCTGCTTCCCAAAGTGCTGGGATTACAGGCGTGAGCCACCGTGCCCAGCTGCATTTCTTATATACTGGCAACAAACCATCCAAAAATAAATTCCATTCAGCCACAAGAGTAACAAAAAGAATAAAGCTTAAGAATAAATTTAATGGCCAGATGCGGTGGCTTATGCCTGTCATCCCAGCACTTTGGAAGGTCGAGGTGGGTGGATCATCTGAGGTCAGGAGTTCAAGACCAGCCTGACCAACATAGTGAAATCCCGTCTCTACTAAAAATACAAAATTAGCCAGGCATGGTGGTGCATGCCTGTAATCCCAGCTACTTGGGAGGCTGAGGCAGGAGAATTGCTTGAACCTGGGAGGCAGAGGTTGCAGTGAGCCAAGACTGCATCATTGCACTCCAGCTTGGGCGACAGAGTGAGACTCTGTCTCAAAATAAATAAATAAATAAAAGAAATGCAGTTGATTGTGGATCTTGTCATAAACCTTTTTAAACTTTTGTTTATTATTTATTTTGGGTTTCTTGTAGAGTCCTTAGAATTATTGACAAGCAAGATCATGTTACCTGCATATAAGGATAATTTTGACTTCTTTTTCAGTCTGTCTTTACATTTGTTACGCTGAGTAGACATCAGATATCCTTGTCTTCTTCAGATCTTAGGTGGGGAAAGCATTCAGTCTTTCACCGTTAATATGATATTAGTTGTAGGCAATTATCTTAGAAAGTAAAGATTGTTTTAACACTGAAACAATTAATATAATGTATATTATTAATAGACTAAAAGACTAAAAACCCACATAAAAGAGTAAAATCTCACATGATTATCTCGATAGATACAGGAAAAATCATTTGACAAAATCCAACACGTCAGTGATAAAAGCAAACAAACAAAACTCAAAAACTACACATAGGGAGGAGGGAATAGCAGCTGTATTATACTACAGCTGTATAATAATAATTAATAATGGAAGGTGGAATTTTTTCTCCATAAAATGGGGACAAAGCATGAATGTTTGCCCTCACCACTTCTTTTCAACACTGGACTGGAAGTTCTAGCCATTTTTTTTCTCATTATAATGTTTATGCAGCCTATTTTGGAGCATGTGGAAATATTAAGGGAAAATAACCCCAACTCCTTTTCCTACCATCTAGAATATCACTGTTATCATTGTGTTCTCTGTCCCTTCAGTATGGTGTGTGTATATGTGTGTGGGGTAACACATTAAAAAACAAATTTGAGGTCGTACTTTATGCTCATATCTCTGACCTAATTTGTTACTATTTTTTTCCTTGCTCATTACTACCTACTTTGGTCATCTCTCAGTTCCTTAAGCAGGCACGTCCTTTGCATACACCATTTCTTTTATTGGAAATTCTCTTCACTGTATTCTTTGTATGACTAGGGCCTTCTCAGCTTAAATGTCATTTTCTCAGAGAAGCTTTTGCTTTTCCTTATCACTTTATGTAAAGTAGCTTCCTCTCTACCTCTTGCTTTGTTTGAAATCTTCAATTATTTTATTTTCTGTTTGCTTCTTTCCTGTCTCTTTCCCATGGGAACTGTGTTTGTCTTATTCATGTTGTAATTGCAGCACCTAGCATAGCGTCTAGCCTTCTAATTTGTTTAGCAATTTGTTCAACTCAGATGAATAGTATCTTGCTTTCTTAGCATTGTATTCTGATAATTTTACCACGTTATTAAATAAATGGATGTCTTTGAAAACATCCATTTTAAAGATTGTAGAATATTTCATAATATAATTATGATGAAGTTATTTAAAATTTTCTTATTCATTAGACATGCTTCTTTTGTCATGATTCAGAACACATCTGGCATATTCAGTTTCACTGACTTGAACTGAAGGCTAATTTACTCACTTATTAATATAGGAAAACTTTAAGTATTAATGTTAGAGTAGTTCATTTTGTGTTATCTTTTGTTGGTTTTATTTAAATATTCTTCTAATTTATCTTCTGTGTGGTCTCAAAAGGAGTATAATAATGTCTTAGTAGAGACCAGCCATTAACATAAACAATTCTAGAATGTGACAAAATATCAAATACAAATTGTGGGCTCGGAATACTTTTAACTTTTTACATGGAAAATGTAGGCTCATTAAGTTCATATGCTAGTACCAAGTGTTTTGCAAAGCACTAGCAAAACACTTGCTAGTACCAAGTGTTTTGCATTACCTGAATTGAGACCATTGTAGATGAACAGTAGTAGAGAAAAATCAGAATTTATGTTCCAGAGAACTGTCAAGGCCCTGTCTTTTTCCAAAATACTGGGATTTGAATTCCACCTCAGTCTCTTATTGGCTTTGTGGTTTGGGGTAATTTAAACCCAGTTTCCTCATCTACAAACTGGGGATAATAATAATCACCTTATAGGGTTTTTTAAAGATTATATCTGTAAAAGGCTTATTGTTATGTTTGAGACGTAGTAATTGCTCAGTAAACTATAGTTACCATTACCTGTTAAGTCTCTTAGTTCTGGGAGTGTTGGTAAGAGTAGTAGCTGTAAGGATTCCTTATGGTGTCATCAACAGATAATGACCAGTTCATTAATAATGTTCCTCTAAGTTGGGCACCGTGGTGCACACCTGTAGTTCCAGCTACTTGGGAGGCTGAGTTGGGAGGATCCTTTGAACCCAGGAGTTTGAGACCAGCCTGAGCAACATAGCGAGATCCTCGTCTCTAAAAATAAAAATAATAATGATAATAATAATGTTCCTCTAGAGATATTTCCTTTTACCCTTCTCAGGAGTTGGTGGTTTTCTTTACAGAATATGCCAGTTTGTAGGGTTTCTTATCTATATACCTAGACCAAAAAAAGATTTAGCCCACAAGTTCATATTTTAAAGTTCCACTAATCAATTTATAGATTACTATTTGCAGCATTCTTTCTTTTCTTTTCTTTTCTTTCTTTCTTCCTCCCTTCCCTTCCCTCCCCTTCCCCTTCCCCTTCCCCTTCCCCTTCCTCCCTTCCTTTCTTCCTCCCTCCCTCCCTCCCTTCCTCCCTTCCTTCCTTCCTTCCTTCCTTGGAGTCTTGCTCTGTCGCCCAGGCTGGAGTGCAGTGGCGCGATCTTGGCTCACTGCAAGCTCCGCCTCCCAGGTTCACGCCATTCTCCTGCCTCAGCCTCCCTAGTAGCTGGGACTACAGGTGCCCACCACCACACCCAGCTAATTTTTTTGTATTTTTAGTAGAGATGGGGTTTCACCTTGTTAGCCAGGATGGTCTTGATCTCCAGACCTCGTGATCTGCCCATCTCGGCCTCCCAAAGTGTTGGGATTACAGGTGTGAGCCACCGTGCCCGTCCAGCATTCTTAAATATAGTTATGGTTACTTTCTTGTTCCAACTTTAAAATAAAAGGTTATAATCTTTTTGTCAAGAAGGAAAAAAGGTAATTGAAAACTCAACAATTAAATTCTACTGGAATTTCAGTGAGTTGGTAGATAATGTTGATAACGGGAAGATGGGTGAGCCTTGAATATTGCTTCAGAGATTGGGGATTGGAGACTTCAGAAATTCCCAAGGTCCCTACCGCATTCTAATAGGAGTACTCATGTAATTGCAAATATGGTTATTGTTAAGTTGATGTGTGAATCACATCCTTCTAGGTATATATAATCAGGGCAAGTGATTGTTTCCTACTCTTCTTAGAATTCCTATCTGAATTTATAGTCAAGATTTGATTGAGTCCAAGGTCTATAATTTGGGGCATATGACTTAACCAGCCCTCCTCAGTATCTGTTGCTCCTCTATAAAATGGAATCTTTGCTCATTTCACTGAGTTGTGCAAATCAAATACAGTCATGTCCATGATAGCCTTTTGTAACTGGTAAAGCATTACTCATTTAATGATGCTCCCGTTTATGTGTCAGACCTGTCTCTTTCCCACAGCTATTTAGTAGGGTGCTGCTGGTGGCTGTGTGATAGCTCAGAACTACATCTGTATTGTGCACTGCCTCTTAGGAGTTTTATACTTGTATTAGGGAGTGGACAATTTTAGATTTTTTCCTATTTGCATCATTTTATTTGTGGTGTTTGTTAGAAAAGTAATATGTATGTATTTACTGTAGAGAAATTAGAAAATACAAATCAGCAAAAAAAAATAATAATTACCTCTAAATGCAGAAATAATTACTGCATTTACTTTTGTTTAAAACAAAAATTCAGTTATGCTGAAATAATGTTGTTTCCTGTTTTTATCACTTATATAGTATATAATTTCATATAATTTAATTTTCTTGTATAATATTTTAATGACTACATAATATTCCATGATGTAATATACTGTAGTTTATTTAACTATTTCTAATTTTTTCATTTTGACATTTTATGGCTGTATACAATGCACTGCACAAATATAATAATATGTATTTTGAACATCCTTATGGCTAAATATTTACACCTATCCATGATTTTTTAAATTAGGATAAATCTTAGACATAGAATTGCTGCATCAATGGACATGTAACATGTTAAGGCATTTAATTTTTGTTACAGTTTTATCGAGGTATAATTGATGAATAAACTGCACATATTTAAGAAACAATCTGACAAGTTTGACATGTGTGTACACCTGTGAAACCATCATCACCATTAAGATGACATTTGTTTGTAATCCCTCCCTTGGGCATCCTTCATCCCCAGGCAACCCCACTGATCTATTTTCTTTCACAATAGATGAATTTGCCTTTTCTGGAATGTTATCCAAATGGAATCACACAAAATATGTTTCTTTTTGTCTGGCTTCTTGCACTCAGGGTAATTATTTTGAGATTCATCCATATTTATTTTCCATATGTGTTGTGTGTATTCTGTTTTGATACTGAGTAGTAAAATTATATTGTATGGATATACCATATGATTCATTCACCTATTGATGGGCATTTCAGTTGTTTCCAGTTTTTGACTATTAAAAATAAATCTACTTTGGGCATTGTTGTGTAAATCTTTTTATGGATATAGGGCATTTGATATTTATTACCAATTTTTTTGCTGCAAAGATTACATACTTGGTATTTTGAAACTGAAAAAGTTACATATAAGAAAAACTATAGCTACTCTTTTTTTAAAGAAATACACATTTAGGAGGATTTATAATTTTTTGCATGTAAATTAATTAATTTAGCACAGCACGCTAAGAAATTTGAAATTAACAAAGGTTAGTAAACACATCCTAGCAACTGTAAACCTTTTTCACAGCTTATTTTGTTGAAGTAGCTACTTTTATCGATTATTACTTGGAAAGCAAAGATCTATTGCTTTCCGTTAATGAACCAGCATTCATAAACAATTGATATTTTTCTGTCAAATGACTACTTTTGGATTGAACTTGAACAAGAAAAGGTAATGGGATAAGTTGAACTTCATCAAAAGGTGTTCCAGAATCTGGTTTGGAATAGATGCCAAACTATCTTTTCCCTCTTGTTAAGATGCACACTTGACTGAAGGAGGACGGGGAATCTGAAGACTCCGGATGACATCAGAGCTACTTTTCAACAGCCTTCTCAATTTTCTTTCTCAGAAAGCAGAGGCTCAGAGCTTGGAGACAGACGGTGAGAATATTTTTTTTCTGAGTTCTTAAGGCTTAATCATTATGACTTTAATATATTTCAGACAATTCTTTCTCAGTTATAAATTAGCTTATAATTCAAAATATGTATTATGTGCTTCATCTGTGCAAGTTATTTCATCAGGCAATGTGGTTTAAAAAATGAAAGAGATACAATCCTTCCTTTAAGGAACTTATATGGAAAGAATAAATGTAGATAAATAATGTAATCAAACAGTAAAAGGGGTTAAATGCCATAAGAGAAGTGGAGAAAAATATTCTTGAGAATTCAGTGTGTAGATTACTTCTGGAGAGAGGAATTGGAAAGCTTGAAAGAAGAAATAGTATTTTTGTTGATAACACTTAATTTGATTTATCAAAAGCCAGAGAAAATGGACAGTTAATACAAATCCTAAAATAGCAATCCCTGATTTCAGATAAAAAGTTAATTACCGTTTTGAGGAAAAATAGAAGCATGTTTGATTATTGTGTGTTTATTATAGTATAGACCAGTGATTACTTTTGGAATTATTAAAATTCCTCTCACAAAGGAAAGAGCATTATTAGCATTTCTGAGAAATGATAAAGTAATTGGATTAAATTAACACAAGTAGGTGGGCAGAGCAACAAAAAAGACGATGAGCGCATGGTTAATTCTACTTGGATTAACACTCCTGTTTTCTAGTATAGCTACAACCTAAATGAATTTGTCATGTCTTAAGCTCTTGGACCTTATGCTGCTTATTTCTGGGAAGGAGAAATCCAAGTGAACTAGGTAAAGGCGTAATGATTGATTATTGTGCTCATAATCAGTTGTGAATAGTTCAGTTTCATCTAGCTAACTGAAAAACTCTGGTCAGAGAGAGAGAGCAGATACAGCATGCTAAAATTCACCATGTTTTATCTGACCACAGTGTTTCAAAAGGGGAATGGCAACTTTGAGCCAAATTTGCTCCTTACCTGTAGGCCTCATATGGATAATCCTAACTGCTTTTTCTTATTCTGATAATGTTTTTTTTATTCTTTAATAAAAAAATTAAAGAATAAATTTTATAATAAATAAAAAATTTTATAATAAATAAATAAATAAATTTAAAAAAAAATAAATAAGAATTTTGCTTATTCTGATAATGTTCCGAAAACCTAGTAATGAAGTTATTTTAATCAGCCACTTAAATGCTTAGCTTTTCTTGTAATTTCATCAAGAAAATCTTTAAAATGTTATTTTTTAAAAGACTGCATAAAATTACTAATAATTATTTGGTTGCAAGTCACTTCATATATTCATATTTTTTTTACCTATACTTGGAATTTAAAATCAATGAGCCAATTATTTGTAAATACTAAAATTTTTTTATTCACATATAATTAGGTGTAAGTCACTGGTTGGTAGTCTGAAATCTGCTTTTATATTTGATGAAACAATTGATATTGAACCCCATTTCTGAACTTCTAATTCTATTGAAATTAACATTATAATCATGCATATTCCTGTGACCACCCTGCCACAAGATATAATTGGTTTGTTGTTGTTCTTAATTTTCAACAGCTTTGTTTTACCACGTAGCCAGAATGATAAGCAATGCTCACTGGATCCAACTAAGAGTTGGATAAGTAAATTATAGGTAGCCATCTGGTAAATATACACAGCCAATGAGTTGTTCTTAGAAAATTGTCAAATTTAGATTTTTCTTCCAGATTAAAAAAAAAAAGACAGCCAGGCATGGTGGCTCACACCTGTAATCCCAGCACTTTGGGAGGCCGAGGTGGGCAGATCACGAGGTCAGGAGTTCAAGACCAGCCTGACCAGTATGGTGAAACCCTGTCTCTACTAAAAATACAAATATTAGCCAGGTGTGGTAGCGTGTGCCTGTAGTCCCAGTTACTTGGGAGGCTGAGGCAGGAGAATCACTTAACTCGGCAGTCGGGGTTGCAGTGAGCCAAGATCGTGCCCAGCCTAGGTGACAGAGAAAGACTCCGTCTCAAAAAAACAAAAAAAAAGACATTATAATATATAGTGAACAACTTTGAAAACTAAAAATTTATAAAAACGAATTACTAGTAGTGATTTTTCTATATTCCTTTCACATATTTTTAAATGTTTTTAGATTTTAAAGATGATTATGTCAAATGTGTTTTTTCTAAAACGTGTTGTGTTAAATATGTTTTCCTTTTGAATGAACAGTCCATGGTCAAATAAGCTTGGGAGGTGTTGGGTCAAAGTATAGAATGTCTTTTCAATAAGCCTTTCATTAACCAGTGGACTGTGTCTCCAAAAGGAGGATCTGGTATATCTCAGGAGATGAGTATTTGACAAGTTGAAGATTCTAAACTAATGTTTTATGAGGTTTTTACTATAGTTTGTCATACCCTGCAAAACACTTATGTTATATTTTTAAGTATAGTAATGTTTTTTTGACTGAAAGCTCAAAGATAATGATTGGGAGGAAAAAGGATGTAATTTATTGAATATTGCAAACTAAATAAAGAATGGAGTGTTTAAAAAGCCTTTTAGTGTCTTAGGCCATGTTTCCCTTGCTCTTTTGTTAGCTCCTTCTTTTGAGAGAGATACAATCATCATATGGATTAACTAACCAAATTAATTCACCATTTTTTATATTTTATAGGACTTTATATACTTTCTGTGCTGTTTATCTCAGTGTATAATATTTATTAGCTAATTTTGATAGAAATTGCTGATAGAAAAACAGAGAATATCTTGGGTAGTGTTAACTAAATGACCATAAATCAATTTAGCTTAAACACTTGAATATACTAATTTTCTCTAACGGAATTGTTATTGTTATATGTCATGATTTTCCACTAGGAAGAGTTCTGTATTGTACTTTTTTCTAGCTTGATTAAATTTTTGACAACTATTGTAGTAGAATAGATGTCTTGAGTTTAAAACTTTCATGTCAGACATAAAATATCTATATAAATTTTTTTTTAAAAAAAGGGCCAGTACTCTGGGCGCGGTGGCTCACACTTGCAATCCCAGCACTTTGGGAGGCCGAGGCGGGCAGATCACGAGGTCAGGAGATCGAGACCATCCTGGCTGACACGGTGAAACCCTGTCTGTACTAAAAATACAAAAAATTAGCCGAGCGCCATGGCGGGCACCTGTAGTCCCAGCTACTCGGGAGGTTGAGGCAGGAGAATGGCGTGAACCCGGGAGGTGGAGCTTGCAGTGAGCCGAGATCGTGCCACTGCACTCCAGCCTGGGCGACAGAGCAAGACTCCATCTCAAAACAAACAAAACAAACAAAAAAGTGCCAGTACTGATGAGCTGGGTTACGAGGTTGGTAAAGTAGGCTAATTGTATACATGGAATGCCTTTCCAGCTTCATAAAACACTCCTCAAAGCATATTTTTTTTTATTTGTTTAAGAAATAACTCTTTGTAAAATGTGTTTAAACTTTCACACTGGATTTTTAGTAGGAACATGATGCTGGTGAAAGAAAGATCAATTTATAATCTGGGTGAGTTGTCCTAGTTGGAATTAATTGCCGTAAACCAATTTGGCCTTCTCACTAGTGTTTTCCTGGCCTTGTGGATAACCCTGGTAAGAAAATCTGTATGCTTGGCTCAAATGAATCATTGTTAGTTTCCAGCATTGCTTGCATCCACTCTTAATTCCCTTTCTCACAGCCAGCCATCTTCGTTCAGTCTTATCATTTCTCATCTGGAGCTCTTGTGCTGGCAAGCCTCTTTACTGACATCCTTGTTCGAGTCTTTCACAACCACCAGATCTTCCTAAAACTCCAGCTTACTTGTGTTACTTGTCTGATCAAAAATGATGTAGCAATTGCAATAGCATAATGAACATAGAAAAGTAATAGACCTTCCTTAGTCCTAACTTACTGTTACTATGGGAAACATTAATACAATTAACATTTTTTTAATTTGATATCTTTAAAGAATTGACTTTTCCGTAAGTCTTTTACTTAGTATCTTAATTGATATAACTTATGTTGTTTGGGGAGGAAGATCCCTACTAGACTAAGCTTCCATATCAACCCAGATTTTATAAAGTCGCTATATGTGAAGCCTCCATATCAACTCAGGTTTTTTTTTTTTCTCTTCCATGAAAGGTTTCAAATGAAGGAATCAAAATAATTTTAAAAGTGTTGATCAAACTGTCAATACGCTTTCTCTTCTTACGCAGACCCTGGTCTTTTTTCACTGAAATTAACTGTTGTGAACCTGATAGTCTCCTTGATTCCCTGCTACATTTGCCCTTCAACAATGTGGCCTGTGGTTTGCATATCTGAAAATTGTCTGATTCTAACGTCAGAGCTTATGCATTTTATTTAGATAACTAGAATTTCTTCATTCTGGATTAGAGGTATATGAGTAATTTTCAAACCTCATTTGCTTCCTTTTTGCATTTATTTATTTAAAAAAATGTTCATAGTACAGTCTGTGTAAGCTTCTAGCTTGAAGCTTTGTCTCCTGCTGTTGCCGCCCCTCTCTGCACCTCCTCCCCACCTGCCATCTTCTAGCCTGTCCTCCAAGCTAGTGCTTCTCAAAATATCTGCAGTAAAGGCCAATAATTTGTTTGTCTGTTTCTATTTTATTTTTTTTAGTAACTCACTTTTATTGTCTTTTTAAAAAGCTATATGACAGATTAGAAGTTTTTAACAAGACTACAAAATCTAAGTCCACATCTTTCATCATTAAATTTAATTATCTATAACTTTTATAGAACATGCCATTAAATTATTTTGTCATGTTCTATAAAAGTTTGTCATTACTGGCAATTTTTATTCTTGGAGGTGATTACTTAAAGTTTCTAGAACATACTCTGTGCCATTGTGCTTCCTGGACTGGGCTGATGGTCCTCCTACTTTCTGAAGAATACTGAAGCTTCTTTTCTAGTTGAGAAAGCCTTGTTTGTCCCTAGAGTCAGTTCACATGCAGCCTCTGTAGAGAACCTTCACTAAAAACGGTGTTCCCTGCCTTACCACTAAGTCTTCTCCCAAAAATTGTGTCTTTCAGTGCTTTCTCCACTTTATCCATGCCTTCTTTTTAGTAGCATCTCACTATGTTGTTGATTCTGTTTTTTCCCGATGAGATTGTGAGCCCACTAAGGGCTGGTTTATCACTTAGTTATCCTTATAACTTCAGCTCTTAACAACATAGCAGCTTCTTTATAAATATTTGTACATTTGTTACTCCTTGTATGGTAAATTCAGAATAATAGCGACTCTAGAGATGGGAGATTTTTCATATCCTCCTTAGTTTACTCATCTTTTTAGAAAGTTCTTTCTTTTCTTTCCTCGTCTTGGTCTTAGGGACATTCTGCACAGAGAACAATATATATCTGCCATAATTATAGTGGAAATTCTTGAAATTAGAAGAGATTATGTTTGAAGAAAACCAACATTGTACTTTTCAACTATTAATAGCAGCAGCTTTCAGACTTTTTGCTTTCAAGACAACTTTGTATTCTTAAATTATCAAGGACCCAAGAGAGCTTTTATTTATGAGATTCATATCAACTGATGTTTATCATATTAGAAATTTAAACTGAGAAAAAATTTAAAACAAGAGTTACACAAGGATGCATTCCATGTATATAGCCTCTAGACAACTCTACTGTACACTTATGAAGGAATGATACCAAAAGCCAGATATCATTTAGTATTATGAAAGTAGTGTTTACCTCATGTGCCTCCTGAATGGGTCATGGCCACCTCTGGCATCCTTGGACCACCCTTTGAGAACTGCTGTATTATGGCAATTCACTTGTCTAGTTGAGAACAGAATCTTCTATATTTTTATTCCAATAATGTTAACCTTGCTTTTGTGTTTGTAGACTAATAAGTTTTTTTTTTAATAACTGCACGGTGTATCATATTACCCACTTTTCTATTAATGTCTAGACCTAGAATGTGCTGGAACTTACTGCCAGCGTTGGCTTGGCAGCTGTAAGACAGAGATGCTTACTCAAGGAGAAGTCATTTTATTTGTGGATACTCAGTAAGGTCATTCCTAGTTATGCCCTGTCGATTTCCCCCCCTACCCCGGCTTTCAAGTCCTCTTTATGATTTGTGTACCTTCTAATACTTCTCCTACGGTGATTCGCCCAACTCCAGAGGTTTCAGAGGTTTGGTCGTTTAAAAAAATTTCACAAAATGAAGTTGATGTGTTATTTTGCAGGATTGAGTAGGCTTCCCCTCAAGTCTTTCCTTCTCTCCTTTGCGTGACCTTCCCCTCCACTTGCCTCAACCTGATCCCTGATGCTGGCGGTCCTTTTCTGAGAGTACAGTCTGCTCTCTGGCAGATATTTACTTGGCCCTTGTGACTCCTGTTCTGTTTTACTCCCTACCCTCTTACCTTGGCTGATACTCTGTTAAATTCTTTCTGAGGTCTTAGCGAGACAGTCAGTCTCTATCTGACGACGCTCTTCAAATTACATTGGTGCCGGGTCTTCCCTGAGGGTTCTGGGAATGCGTTGTGTACCTTTCAGCTGGATCGGAATACCAAGATGGCTGCTAGTTCCGACACTTGATTTACTGACAGCTTCATACTGTTTTTACTCATAGTCTTTTTATTGTGTGATGATGTCATGCAAGCTGGAATTTGAGGACTTGATATCATTATGAGTGATCATCTAAAAACATGAAGCTGATAGAATGTTGGGTAGTTTTTATTTTTTAATTCTGTGTCCTAAACATAGTCGGGACTCAATAAATGTTTGCTGAGTTAATTTTTTTTCTCATTAGTGTTGGATAGAACTCTTAGCTCCAAGAACCACATTATAATTTAAGTTGGACATCTCTGTCTTATAGCCAAGGGAAATACGCTCTCACACTGTTCTGAAAAGGTACATGTTGCTGTCTTAGTAAGCAAAACCCTTACCTAATACTTAATGAAGGTTGATAGTTCAAAGTACAAAATTCAGACTTCAAACAGGATCTGATTCTGACTCTTTAAAGCACCCCTGTAAGAATTACTTTTTTGAAACTTTGTAGAAATCATTTTTTTAGCACAGTGTTTATCAAACCTAGGCTTGAGATATAGTAATTATTTTTATCGTTTTTATCTTTGATTTAATAAAGTTGCTATGAAATAACACCCTGTCTTATAGCACTGTTGATGTTAAACAAATTGGTTTTTAAATATTCAAAGCAGCCTTCATTGTTTCCAGAGCTGTCTTTTTCTTCAACTCTCCTGCCTTTGCCTTATTTTGACCATGGCAGTGCACTAACTGATCTACAGTTTCTTCTTCCCTCCAAGCTATCAACAACTCCCATAGCTTCTGGTTTTGTTTCTCTAATATGCTTTTAATAATACCATTGCTTGTAAAGAAACCCACCAGATAAAGGCCAGCTTCTTGGCATGGCCTTGATTCAAAGTCCTTGGTCCCAGTTGCATTTCCAGCCTAATCTCCACTCCCATTGGGCTACCACACTTCCTGTGTCACACTCAGCTCTTCCTTGCCTTTGAGTGCTATTTCTGGACCCTAGAATGGCTGCCATTCTCTTCTGCCTGGCTAGCCCTTACTCATGTTTTAACCATCACTGACCACCACCTGCTCGTGTACATATAAACTAAAAACCTGGTTACAGCCTATCTGTGTTCCTAGAGCACTTTTTACATATTTCAGTCATTGCATTTAGCACAGTATATACTCTCTCTCCTTTCGCACAGAGACTAAGGAAGAAAATCACCAGCACGATGCACTCTCGGGTCTTATTTACTCACTAGGTGTTATTACTCTGTCCTTTTCCTGTCTTGTTTAGAAAAACATACCTGAATCCAAGTGAGTGAAAGTGTGGTTATTACTCAAGTTATCTTGAATTTATTTAGTCTGTTTTTTTAAAAGAGAATAATTTGCAACCTCTTAGATCTTATTAAATTCTGTACTTACACTAAATACTTACACTAAATACTCTGTAGAGCTAATCACGACATACCTTATATCTGATGATGACAAACCAGCATGTTATAGATGGAGACACACTGATTTTAGCGTATATTGCGATTTAAGCATTACAGCTGTTTGTTCCACCAGACTATTTATTTCTTGAGAGCCAGGACTATTTTATTCATCTTTTTCCTTTTGTTGTTCTAGAGTAATGATTTAAACATTTGCCTACTTTAGCTACTAAATTAAATTTTGAGAGCATTGCCAGGGAAGAATCAAACACCCTCTACTGGCATTAATACTTTCTCTTTTGGCCCATGCGCTGGTAATGCTAAAACATCAAATGTCATGCTGATGTTTTTATAACAAGACCGAGATTACTTTACCTTGTTTTACTTGTGTCACTCACTATTCTAATGATTTTTTTTTCCGTCTTAAGAATGTATTCATCATGTTGGGAATAAGAAATTTAGTAAACATGCTATAATGTAATTTTCCTTACCTGTAATTTTAGTAAGCTATATGCAGTATGCATGAAGTTTGTGAGTTAACCAACTAAAACCATGTATTTTTTTAAAAATGAAAATTCTAGAGATAAATATTAATGGAAATATTTTTTAGTCTTAACCTATCACTGTGCTACAAATCTGAAAGATACAAATAGAGCTTTAAGTTTTACATTCACTACACTGAAATATAGTCAAGAAAGAATTCGACCTGAATTCTTTAATAAGCACAATGGAAGGGTTGTTTACTTTTGAGAACTAATAACTGCCCCATTCTTTGTGATTGTCTGCTTACATAATTTGTTATGAAAGAATGCTTCTAGGTAAACCCTCTCTCCAGAATGCTGGTGGTTTGTTCTATTCTGCTTGGGAAGGGTTAAGAGGAGACAACATCCTGTCAAAGACCTTGTTTTTAATTTTGCTTCTCACACTGGCACAGATCCTGCTAAGAGCAGCCCAGATTAGTTCGGAAAACCTTTGAAGAGATTTAAGATGTCCTTCAGCCAGTTTGAAGGTTTTTGTCTTGCAAATCCAGTACAAGGGCGCCTGCAGGCATCTCGACCCTTGCTGTGCTGCTGATGCAGCTCAAGGTCACACTAACCCGCCCTGTGACATTCAACAACAACAAAAAAAATTACGCGGTGAAACTGCCTCAGCATTCAACCAACCAACAACTTCCTTTAGTGAGGAACTGAGGAAGAAGTCTTTTTTACCCCCCTTTTTCTTCTTTGGGGGGCTCTGTGAATTTTTGCTGTAGGAAATAATCCCGGATTTCTGGTGTGTGTGATGACAAGGTCATTTCTTAATTAGAACACATGTAAAGAACAAAGCTAAATGGCTTCAAAACAGCTTTGTAGTTGATGGAGAGGATTTAAATTATTTAAAGAGATAGTCACCCATGTATGATGGAAGCTGAATTCTAAAGGCATTAACTCGTTCATTCCTATCTACTTGTCATTGCTTTGAATTCCTTATGTCTGACTTTAGAGGGTTGCATTCTAAACTTAAGAGAATTTATAAATGCCCAGTTTTTAAATGATGAAATATAATTTATAAATCAAATTCTCAGATAAACTTTTAATGGAGAAGTTTTCTCTCCATGGCATCTATTTCCTAGAAACGTTATCACATGGCTTGGCTTAGGAACTAGGAATTACACACTTTTCCCTCTGGCAACTGTGATTTGTTTATAATGTGTTGGAGGTGGGTGAGTAAAGTGCTTCTTTATTGCCTCACCTTCTCTCTTCCTCACTTTTATCCATTTGTGATTTAGAAGTCTAGTTAAGCAATTTTCTCCTGCCTCTTTAGAAATAACAGCACGTATCATTCAGGTTTCTCAACTTTCAAAGAATTGATGTACGAAGACCATCTTTTTTCTATGGAAAAAAATTAATCTTAGTTAAAAATGGACTTTAAGAAAGTTGTTTCTGAACATGCATGACATTTTAAGGCACAATGAAACCATGTCCATGAACACTCAGTAGCCATATTGGATCTGCTCCCCTTCGTGGGGCTTGTTTCCTCATGTTCCTCCTTCGCTGCCTGCGAATGTTAACTACCAAATAAATTAGTTGGACAAAGTCCAAGTGCATTGGCTTTCTGTGCTTGAGACTTAATGTGTATCACCTCTGAAGGATTGGAACAGAACAATCTAAGAGAGTATTTTTGTGGTTGATATTTTCTTTATGTATATTGTGTATAGAAGCACACATGGCAGTTATTTTTTTATCCACAAAATGACATTGTGTAGAGAAAGTTACCTTCAACATTATGATATTAGCAAAGCAGTTTTCTCAGAATTTATACCCAGTTGCTTTTTCACTGAAGTAGAATCAGGACAAGTACAATATTTTAAGTGTGATGATTTAAACTGATATTTTGGATTTTGTGAGCCACACTTAAATTTGTTTGAGGGGATAACATGTTGGACTGTGTGAAAACAAGTTAGAATGAACTAGACTTATTATTCTGAAGGATTTTTCTCCTATTGAGAAACAATTTTGGGGGTCCATGAAATGAAAGGGTGTGTATATTAAGATACATATTTTTAGGTATGGGTATTTTAAAGATCTCAGATTTGCAAAAAGAAAATATTGGAGGGGCAATCTATATGTGAGGAAATGGTTAGTGTGATTCATTGCATCCTGCCCTTTCCTGGAGTCTGGTGTGCCCTAAATGTCATGTGTGACCCAAGCTCACCTGCTAGTAATTTCTAATTTACTGTCCTAATTCATCGATTTGTTATCACTAATTGTTCTTCATTTACTTCTGTGTAGTTTCCAGTACCTAAAGGGTTGAAAGGTTGCTGTAATTGGCACCCGCAGCTGCTCTTTCTTTTGACAGGGGATAATTTTGCAGCCTATGCTTTGTGTGACAGCTGCCTAATTGGGCATTCTCCCCTTGTAGCAAGCCTGCCTCCTCCAGCCTCCCTGCTGACAAATGGTGGTGGATTATAGATGAGGACACGCTGACCCGTTCGACCTTGCTGAGACAGCGGGGAGGGGCCTCCTGCTACTTGAGGGAAGCTTTAGGTCATTTAGAGGACAAGGTCATGAGCCAGGTGGAGAAATGACATGATATCACATGACAGTAGCCTGATGACATGGTCAGTGTGTCAAGGACAAATGCATCAGTATCGATTAAACATTATTGCAATACTTCATTGTGTCCCTAGTATTTCTTAATTGTTCCTACTGATTTTTTTTAAGAAATAGAAAAAGTGCAAAATGAGACACATGTATTTTAGCAGTGTTAAAGCAGTTGTTTACATGAAAACAGAATGGCTTAGGATGCCTCCTAATAAGTTTCCTCAGTTATTTAGAGTTTTTTGTTCTTAATTTTTGCTTAGTTTGCAGCCCCTTAACTATCAATACTTTTCAAGAGTTATTTGAAAATTAAGGCAGCCAAATTAAAATGTGGCAATGTATGTTGTTAAAAAATATTTAACAACTTCTGTCATTTGCCTACTCAATGACTGGCATACCTTTTCACATTTTGAATAAAAGAAAAATAAGCCAAGTGAAGATGTCTAATTGAAAAGAACACCAGAACTGTAGATTTGTAAGATTAACCATAACACTTTAATTATGAAGTGTTAAAGGTGCTTTTTAAATAATTGTTGAGACCTGAAAATATTTTTCAAATAGCTTGGGATTATTCATAATGTAAATACTTCAAGATACATGGAAATCTTTTGTATGTCTTATTACTGGTAATGCACATACTTTTCTTGAGAAAGTAGACTTGAGCTATTACAATATATTTTTAAGTGTAAAATCTGAAGAATCCATGCCGAGTCTATTAACCCTATGTAATACCTGAAATGATAAATTCATTTAAAACTGCGCTGGATAGTACAATTAAGAAAAAAATGCCTAGTTTTAAAAATGGTTAACAGTTGAATACAAAGAAGACTGATCATGATTCTCGTTTCTGGAAAAACAATTGTTGGGCACTGTTGAATCTAAGTCCTCAGTTCAACAGGAGGTAATTTTATGCCCCTGAGATAAAAAAACGAGGCATGGTAGAGTGTGATGAATTAGTTCACCGAAGTAGACACATCTGTATTTTCATGGCACGTGTGTGTGCGCGGGTACGTGTGTGTGTGTGTGTGTGTGTGTGTTTAATTTTGACCATGCTGTGCATGTGTTTAGCTGCTATCAAACCCTGACTCAAGCTTGGTGGAGGTTTAATCCTGTGCCCTTGTACACGTATACTTGATTAGTAGTTGTGGTTATCTCAGCAGAAGACATACCGCCCTCCTCCTTGTATTGGTCGGGACCTGGGCATTGGGGAGTCAAGGCAAAGGAGAAAGAAAAGAGATTTTACATTAGTATTCTGTGAAAGCCTTACTGTCTGCAGAACAAATTGATTGCTCCGGTATACCTGTGCTTGGCACCACTGCTGTGAAAGAAAGGTAGGGCTGTAATCTGTTTTATTGTATCACATATTGTGACACTCCAGGAATATTCAACATGCGCTCTTTCTAGGGCACGTGCTGTAAGTCTAAGTAAAGAAAAACGAAATAAATGAATGGAGAGTATGTGAGAGCAATGGGCTACAGCTTTGTTTACTTCAGTCCAAGAGAGTTCATTCGAATAAGATAATTTTACTGAAAGCGTCACTGGGAACATAACCTGATTGATAATGAAACCCTGTAAAGTGTTCTGAGGCACTGAATCTGCTTCCCTGCTTGAAACATGTGAGGCAGAGATGAAATTCAAGCTAATACTGTAAGATTTTAACCATCAGATGGGAGCAGTCATGGAGGTGGTTATGGACATAGTTTAGAAAATTATTTTAAATTATCTTCAGTACATTATATTCTTAAAGTTCTACATAACATGGTGCAGAGGAAAGAGATTTTCATGAAAACAAGAAAAGAGGTGGCCACTACACCACCTTGAACTATATTAAGAAGTTAAGAAATGTGTTGTTTACTTTATTCTTCTGCTAGCTTGATTTGCATAAACATTATACTGTTTTATTCTGTTGTAGAAAAGGAAATTGCACATTTCTTATGGTTTTTTTAAATTCTGTGATTGTTACTCACATAGAGACTTGTAGTGTACAATTTGGGATATTTGAGATTACTTAATATGAAAGGAATAAATGCTTTAACATTTTATAAAGTGATTAAAATATCTGTGATAGGAATTAGACCCCTGGGCATTTTTAGGCGTTCTTAAAATGTGGTCACAGCTGCACTTTGTCAGTTGTGTATAAATCCGTACTGCAAGGGGAGAAAAGAAATTCCTCTTGTCCAAGCCTCTTGCCACATGTGAACTGCAGGTGCCCTTTTCCCTCTTCTGTCCCCATCCTGATCCTTCGATTACAATCAGAACACTTGATTTAGGAGAGAGAGGAAGCAAAATACCTCATAGTAATACACTGATGAAATGAACGTTGTTTCCTATTGTTTACTTTTGTATTCTTGAAACTAGTATATAGCTTTACATTTTTTAGATTACATTTCACTTCCATTTAAATGTGTGAATAAGTGTTCTGTATGTAGTAATTATACGTCCTGAAGACATTCCGGAGATCTGTATAATCACAAGCTATAGACCTTGGTCTAGACTGGCTTGCAGATACTTTTATAGAAAATGACCAAGTGAAGAAGCATTTTTAAGCACCTGTCAATAATAAATATATCACTCTGTGACATAAAACATTGATTAAAATGAACTATTTGAGGTCATATTGTCTATAAAGGGGATGTTTTCAAAGAACTTGAACTCCCTTACAAAATTCAGACTATTATATTTTGTTTCAATTGGATATAGGCATCAAAATTATTTATACTGTATTTTTGTACACCTAGTTTTGTGGGTTTTTCTCTATTGAAAACACATATCAGAAATTGTAGAGGAAAAGTAAACTATAGAACTAAAAAATCAGAATATTTTATTTTTCAGAATAAAACATGTTCTTTAAACTCTTTTTACTTACAGTTTTTGATTTTGCAATTACTTTACAAATTTTGAAGATTTTAGAATCTTTCACTTTCTCAAAAGAAATACATGGCATGCACATGGTTAATAATTAGCCCAATAAGATGGGGAAGTTAAAAGAGGTTACCAAGTAGAGAAAATTGATATTTTCCTTTTTTTTTATTTATTTATTTTTTGATGGAGTGGAAGATTGTTTTAATAGGAAAGGACTATATTTTGTTTACCAAAGTATCCACAATGCTTAACACTGTACCTGGCATATAATAACTGCTTAATAAATAATTGTTGAACACATGAATAAGGAATACTCAGCCACCCTCCCTTCTCACCCACCCCAATACATTCCTTTCTTCTCTCTTGGCTATTTATGGTTTCAATTTGTGCAGTGTTCATGGTGGTGAGTTTTTACATGAGTTGCTCTTTTGAGAGTACTCTAGGTATTGAAGGAACAGGAATTCAGTGTTTTAGAACCAACCTCTGAATCGTGTTTATGGAATTGTTTTCCAGTCAGAGTAGTTCAAGTGACTGAGTCTTAAAGTGTACTTCTTCCAAATGTATGCTTCGAGTTCTTCTTCACTTCAAATTGCCTCTATTCTTTCCCCTCATATGCAGATCTACTGTGTTGTTGAAATTTATTAAGCTGTGAAATCTAGTTCTTTGAGTTTCATCTTGTCAGTTTAGGTACATTATGCTTATTAACCAATATCAACCAATGATTTTAAACATCCAAGAAAATCACCTGTTAATTTTAGTCAGATGTATCTAGGTACATTAAACTATAGAGAAAACAAACATTTGACATGTTATGATGACTATTAATTTAAGCCATGAAATGAAAGACATTTGTGAGAACAACTTCATGTGGGTGATACTTCCCTAAGTTCAGTAAATGAGCATGCAGTGTTACCTGGTATCCAAGTTAGCTAGGCTTGGACTGGAGTTCTTGAGCAGTAGGAACCTTAGGAATTATTATAAAGAGTTCATTTAACTGATGAGGACACTGGGCTTTACGCAAGTTACTACTTAGCTACTGTTATAAAACTGCTTAGGACCTGAGCCAGGGCTAAAACACAGATCATCTAGCTTTTCAAAAAGTGATTATTTTTTTAACCTGGTATCAACTCTTTGTTCAATTTTATGCTTCTGAAATAATAATTGTTACGTTTATAATAGCCAAATTTTATTCCTGTAGCTGCAGTAAAGTTTATAACCAAATAGAACATAAATCAAAGCAAACTCACACACACAGAATTTTCAATTGCTCCCTATGGATGTGGACTCAGTAGACTTCTATGCCAAGAATGGGTGACAACATATTTAGTATTATGAAGAAAGATATTAAAATTTGAGAAGAAAACTTTACGTAAAATTACAGTGGCCAGGCACAGTGGCTCACCCCTGTAAGCCCAGCAGTTTGGGAGGCTGAGGTAGGAGGATTGCTTGAGCCCAGGAGTTCAAGATCAGTCTGGGCACCATAGCAAGACCCTATTGCTACTAAAAATTAAAAAATTAACTAGCTACTTGGGAGGTTGAGGTGAGAGGATTACTTGAGCCCAAGAGTTCAATGTTGTGGGGAGCTGTGATTGAATTACTGCACTCCAGCCTGGACAACAGAGCAAAAGCCTGCCTCTCTCTCTCTCTCTCTCTTTCTAAGAGAGTTCACATTGGAATAAACTTGTGAATACAGTTGACCCTTGAACAATGTGGGGATTAGGAGTTCCAGCCACTGTGCAGTTAAAACATTTGTGTATAACTTTTGACTCCCTCAAAACTTAACTACTGATAGCCTACTGTTGACCAGAAGCCTCACCGATAACATTAAAACAGTTGATTGACATGTATTTTGTATGTTATATGTATTATATGCTGTATTCTTATAATAAAGTTAGCTAGAGGAAAGAAGATGTCTGAAGAAAACCATAAGGAAGAGAAAATATATTCACTCTTTGCTAAGTGGAAGTAGATCATAATAAAGGTTTTATCCTCATCATCTTCACATTAAGTAGGCTAAGGAGTTGGTGTTGCTGTCTCAGAATTGGCAGAAATGGAAGAAAATTTGCTTATAAGTGGACCCACACAGTGCAAGCCAGCGTTGTTCAAGGGTCAACTGTAGCACAGTCACAAACATGTTATATAGTCTGTTGATATTTGATATCTGTGGCAGCGTTTTCTTTTATAACATAGTCATGGCTTTGCAGAGGAAGGCAGCCAATTGAGACTCTTGCTATGTGGGGACCACCAAGGGGCAATGGTTGCCTCCTTCAGTGATAATTAAATGCTGACTTTTCAAGAAATTCAAGAAATATTCTAATTCAGATTGTTCATGGAGAGATTAGACTCCTGGGGTTGGAGCTGGGGTTTGTAGATAGGTCCCAGCGGTACATGTCAGATAAATATTCAAGTTAAAGACTGAGAAGGTCCATCCAAAAATCACATGCCTAGTTCAAGGTGCTGACAGACTTAGCTGTAGGTGGGTCAGGCCTTCAACCACATGGGCTACATTCATGACTTGGTTTTATTTCCAGTAGAGAAATGAACAAGGAACTAGAGACATGATCAGAAAGCCAAATTGACCAAACACAGAGATAAAGGAGAAACTACTAGACAGTGGCGGTGTGGTTTGGAGACGGGCTGTCTCATGCTCAAAATTAAGTTTATAAGCTTGCAAGTCGTAGGGATGGTGGCTAAACTGTTTCTAACCCTTTCCCTCCAATTACTGGAAAATAAATCTCCAGGCCTGGTTCTTTAATTCAGCTGTTGAAGTTGGGCAAAGTGTGCAAGCAAATTATTTCACCTCTTTACACCACAGTTTCCCCATCTGCAAAATGGGGATTATTTTAGTTTCTTCCTCTTTAGGTTATGAGGATTAAATGAGAAGACAAATGTATAATACCTGCAGTATATACAAATTATATATAAATTGTATATATAAATATGTGTATATATAAATATAAAAATATATTTTTTCATATATATATTCAAGGATAATATAAATAATATATATAATGATTATTTTTGTGGGTTTGTGTGTCTATGTGTAAGATTACCATGTCCTCTACTGACATATTTTTTTATCCTACTGTTAATAACAGATGACTTGACTAGGTAACCATAATATGGGAGCTGTATGCAACCATTTATTTCTATTTTTTACCTATTAATTTATTCTGTTTTTAACCTAGATAATGGTCTGTGACTTTAGTCATATTTTTTCCTCTCCCAAAGTATATATTCTTTGTCATGATCAGTTATGTGATTTTTGTTTGTACCGAATTTATTAAAATATGTATCAAAAACTGCATAATTGTCAGTGATCACCTTTCCTCTTAAAAGTATAATATGTCTGAAGGAGCTGTGAATCTCAGTTTAGAATTATAATAAATGATTTGGAAAATGAGAGTTAAAAGCAGAAAAAGTAAAATTTAATTTGTTTAAATCTTAACTAAACCTTTATCTTTCTTCAAATATCACTCATAGTTTCCTGACTTTTTTCTCCCTTTAATTGTAAAAATTTCTTGGCATTTAAAGATTTTTTGTAGATCTGTAGGAGACTGGGGTGATCTGACTTTAGAAGTGTGAATGCCAAATGAATCGCAATTAACACAATACTTTTCTCAGGAAGGCAGGAAAGGGAGAAATATTCGAAATGCCTTATGATTTGATTTGAGTTTAAGTAAAGTTTTATTTTTAGTTGGATAGTACTTGTAATTTTTAATAAAGTGATTTTTTTATCTTTATAAAAGTGTCTTGAAAATAAGAAGGATTTTTCAAAAATTATATCCTGTAAGCATCTTTATTTGGTTTATAATTTAAATAATTATATATATATTTATTGTTTTCTTGCGTGTATATTATGCTCCCAGTTGTTTCTGAATATTATGTATAGAAGTGGTCAGGGAGCAACTAAGAGTAATGACATGGATTTATTATATTTAGCAAAAATTCATTATCTCATATGTGCCCATGGTGAACAGAATAAAAGTGGTCCTTGTTCTCATGGAGCAATAGTTACAGTCTAGTGGTGGAAAACAGGACATAAACAAATATTTGAAAAGCAAGGAAAGCAAGCACAAAACATGACAGAATGAGAGAAGTTCTAAGACAACTGTGATCTCCGAGGTGCTCTGCTAGGGAATAAATGGGGAGACTGTTTGCCTAAAGTCATTGGGAAAGACTTACCTTAGCGGGTGATATTTAAGCTGAGTTTGGGGAAGGAGGCAAAGAGCCAGCCATAAGAAAGCCAGAAAAAACTTTCTCGAAAGAGAGAACCACACACACAGACGCGCAAAGACCGGAGAGCACTGTTGGTGTTCTGGGATCCAGAGAAGTCTGTGTAGCTAGAGCTGTACTGTTCAATGAAGAAGCTAGGAGCCACAAGCCACATGCGGCTTTCCAGAAGGGAGGTAGTCTGTAGGTGTAAAATACACATCAACTTGGAGGAAGGACTTACTACTACAAAAAGAATGTAAAGTAACTGAAGAATTTTATAGTGATTTCATATTGATACCATGGTATGTTTCGTTAAATAAAATATACTCAAATTAATTTTACTTTTTTTCAACTTTGAAAAGGTGTGGCTACTAGAAAATTTAAAGTTATGTTGGTGGCTCCCATTACATTTCTGTTGGACGTCGCCTGGCTGGAGCGTAATGAATGAGCAAAGGACTAAATGATGCCAGATAAGGTTGGTCAGATGCACTGGAGCCAGTTGATGCAGAACCTTCCAAACCATAGAAAGGAATTCAGACTGTATTCTTAAGTGAAATAGAAACTATTATGAGTTTTTAGCCAAGAGATTTACCTTTTACAAAGAGCATTGGCTGCAGGGTGGAAAATGTGTTGGAGGAGGGCCAGTTAGGAAGTGAGTACAGTAATAAACACACACACACACACACAGCTAAACCAGTTATCACAACAGTTGTCAGACAAATTTACATTAAAAATAGTCTCTCTAATCACCAGTGAGTTTCTCAGTCTTATTTGACAGAATTTCCTAGGCTATAGTTTTACATATATAAGAATTCTCTTTCTTCCATATTTATGAAATATTAAAATTCTTACAAAATTAAATCTCTCACTCTCCCAGAACACTGTAATTCATGGAAGTTTAACACGACTTTAAAATCATTTATAGCTTTAAAGGTTCTGAAGCGTTTTGACAAACCTACATTTCATTATATTTTGTGGTTCAAGTAAGTGATGATTTATTGGAAGCTACTGACAATCTCAGATCCCATGGGCCTACATGTACATTTCTCAGAAGGCCTTGTATCCCAGGTTTAAGAAACCTCCTCATACAGTCCAGCCTGTAATCTTCCCAACTATTCTCTGCAGTAGGACTCCTTCTCCCTCTTTTGTAAATGAAGAAACTGAGACTTAATTAAATGCAAGCTGCCAAGGTTAATACTGGTAGCAAATGACAGTCTCTAGGCTAAAACTCAGATCTTTGACATGTCTTGTGATTTCTGCTTATCTAGTTACTCCTTTTATTTAGTATGTATGTGGTTGTCTGTCTGCGTGAATGTGAGTTACATTTTCCATTTGTTTTATTTGGATCAGAAGCTATATTTGCAATACCATCATTTAATGTGTATGAAATTGGAATAATTATTACTCTTTGGGTTTTTATTGTTACTTATACTACTGAGTGATGGCAAAAGGTTTTGGATTTATTTTGTAGTACTGATAAAATACAAAGCAGGTGAGTATAGGTTTTTGCTTTTACTTCAGAGGGAAAAATAAAATTTGTTTGCTCTAGAATACTTGAACTTGTTGAGTACTTAGAGGATAGCAGACACAATGTTAAGTGCTTTCATTTTTTTTACAACCCTGTTAAATAGTTAATATTATCCCTAGAATCTCAGAAATGTTGCTGCCTGAACCTAAGATTCAAAGCCTGGCCACCTGACTTTAAGGTTGGTTCTCTTAGCTTCAGTGTGCTGTCCACTTTTTTAAGGTATCTTTGAAACGAAATATCTTCACAAAATGCCTGTTGTATATCATTTGCAGTTGACAACAATGTTTTTCACTGTAAAAAGCAAAGTTCATTTGCAATTCCAATGAAAATTTCTATTTTTAAAAAATTGTTTCTTGAGTGAAATTAAAGTTGATCCATGTCATATCACTCAGAAGGATGATCCTTTTCAGTAAGCTAATAGTTTTATTTTCTCTAGTTAAATGAAAATAATAAAAAGGTTTGATAGCGCTCAAGAAAACTCTCTTTATAGCTTAAAAATCTTGCAATTTGCATGTAATCCTAGCATTCTGGGAGGTTGAGGTAGGCGGATCACTTGAGGTCAGGCGTTCGAGACCAGCCTGGCCAACATGGTGAAACCTCGTCTCTACTAAAAATACAAAAATTAGCCAGGCATGGTGGTGCACCTCTGTAATCCCAGCTACCTGAGAGTCTGGGGCACGAGAATCACTTGAACTCGGGAGGCGGAGGTTGCAGTGAGCTGAGATCGTACCACTGCACTCCAGCCTGGGCGATAGAGCAATACTCAGTCCGCGCCCCCACCTCCCCCCCCCAAAAAAAATCTTGCAATTTGCCTTTAATGGATGGTTTTATAAACAATAGGATAGAGGAATCAATAGGCTTATTGTGACTAAGCAGTGTCATATGATTGAAAGTACCAAGGCAGAGTAAAATATATAAATACATGATCCAACTGTAGATGTCAGAATCTGTCAGGAATTGGAAATACCAGATACTTGGTACGTGGTATTATACAGAAAATTGTTTAAGATACTTGAGTATCAAAACATTTTCAAAGTAGTACTACTTACTTGAGTTTCCACTATAGTGCTTGATTTTGGAAGGATAGACTTTGCCTAATTAATATAAGATATTAAAATAATTATATAAATCATGATCAATACTACAGATATAAGTAATACAAAGAAGGAAAAAGGTGAATTAACATCTCTTGAGGACCTCCTGTGTTGGATTGGATGTTGTATATACACTGTCATTTTTTTTTTGAGACATATCTCTCTCTGTTGCCCAGGCTGGAGTACAGTGGCGTGATCTCATCTCACTGCAGCCTCAACTTCCTGGGATCAAGCAATCCTCTCGTGTCAGCCTCCCGAGAACCTGGGACCACAGGCACGTGCCACCACATCCAGCTATTTTTTTATTTTTATTTTTCTAGAGATGGGGTCTCGCTGTGTTGCCCAGGCTGACGTTGTCATCTTTAATTTTCACAACTGCTTCATTAAATACATTGTTATACATGTTAAACTGAGGCTCAGACACATTTAACCTGGGGTTACAAAGCAAATGGTTGAGCCCCAGTGTTACTGTTTTTAAGGCTCATGGTATCTTTTAGATACGAATATGGAAGGGATTTTTGTATAAATGAAGATCTTTCAGAAGTGAGCTGTGGAAAATCTGACTCGTACATTTAAGTTGTTGAGGTTGACAATTTGTGGATTGGAGTGGTATCTAGTCCTCTGAGTAACCAATACAGTAAAATAGTTTATGAAGTCAAGTATAGGAAGCTTCTCAGCCCTGATTTTTTTTTTTTTTTTTTTGGTCATTACTGGTCTCGACTTTAGTTGGTTATGTGTGATCATCTTTTATCTCCAGACTCACCACTGATAACACAAAAGTATAACTACATAGCCATGCAAAATACAAGGTTTCCCTTTGCAATTGTAGAAGTGCCTTTCATGTCAACATTTTTTTGATAATTAAAAACGGATTATTGAACAGATGTTTTAAGGTTTAACCATTTTTATACCTTCTCAGTCATAAGTTTGCTGAGATTTGACAAGTATCAGCTATCCAATGACCATTTTTTATTATATAGTTAAAAGTAGAGATGCAAAGTAAATTTTTATTTAGTTGTTCTGATATTTAGATTTTAATGTTTGTATGTGTATGTCTTAATCTTACCATTTATTCTTCCACTTTGCTAGTTATGCAGGACTCCGCTTAACCCTTTTATTCTGAACATATGGGACAGCCAGTTCTACTTCATAATGTTTATGTTATTGAATAACATTTCTGGAAGAAATGTATTGCCAAATTTAGGGACTTTTTTTTAGTGCACTGTAGATGTTTTTAGCATATTGAAAGAAAGTTTTTTCTTCCACTTGTGTCACTTCCTAGGAGTATTCCTACAGTATACATATTTTTGGGGGGGCAGTGAGCGAGAGGACATCTTACTTGGTAAATCAGTTTTGATAATTATTTTGTAGCAAACCCATCTTTATAGTTAGACTTTTTGGGGGGGTGAGGGGAATAGTTTTAAGTTTTTTATTTTAAAAGCTTTAATAGCATTCTCTTATGTAAACGGAATGTAGACACTTAACTGTTTTCATCAATATGTTGTAAACTACAAAACTCACTCAGACTGAATTGGTAAGTTACATTGTTTAAGTGATATCCTTGCTTCTGTGGTTTATTTCAGATGTAGACTCTGCAGGGGTTGGTGGCTCACACTGATAATCCCAGCACTTTGCGAGGCCCGGTGGGGGGATCACTTGAGTCCGGGAGTTCAAGACCAACCTGGGCAACATTTCGAGACACCCGTCTCAATAAATAAATAATAAACAAACAAACATGTAAAATTAGCCAAGCATGGTGGCACGCGACTGTCGTCCCGTCTATTCCAGAGCCTGAGGTGGGAGGATTGCTTGAGCCCAGGAGTTTCAGGCTGCAGTGAGTCATGGTCACACCACCGCACTCTGGCCTGGGCAACAGAGTGAGACCTGTCTGAAAGCATACAAAACAAAACAAGACTGACTTTTTTTAGGCTGTGTATAATATTTAGAATAGAGGAGAAAATGTTGGTCAGAGAAAGGGGAAAAAGAAAAAAAGATGAAAGGAAAGCAGCTTTTTAATTCTGGATGAGGTTTCTTGCCATCTCAGATGTAAATAGACAATATTTTTAGTCATCTTCCAATTTAATATTAGGAAGTCTTTTGACAAATCTTTGTCATATGCCTGGGTGTTAGTAATATTGTGGGGACAATGAATGGAACAGTGACCTTGTTTCCTTTTATTTCTTCCTTTCTATACAAGAGTATTTTATTCCATTTACTTTTTGAAAATTTGACATTATTTATGCAAATAATTTTATTTCCTTTTTTATGGCCATGATAATCTCTAAAACTCAATAGCAAAAATTCTGGAGTGACACTTACAAGTCTCCCTTTTTGTGGGTAATAGGGGAGGTGAAATAAGGCATCTTATTCTGTCAGGAGTGGAAATGCATGCTTCTGCCTGAAAGGAACATCAGTCCTACAAGATAGAGCAGAGGAAGAAAGGCAGAGTCATCATGTTTAGCTGAACTAACAACATTCTCAAAAAGGCCTTTAAAATAAGGAGGTAAAATAACTAAAGCCCAGGAAGATGCAGTAGAATCTCAAAGAGGATCTTGTTGAGCTTTCTGTTTTTAAATGAATAGAGTGAGGCACAAAGAGAAAATAACACATAGAACATTTTTTCTGCTTCGTTGTCTCATAGCCCCAGAGTTCCAAAAGTTGGTTTTCATGGACAGATTCAGAGTAGTCCTGCAGAGCCCAGGTCCTGTTAATAAGAAGAGGCATGTTACATGATATGCACAAAGAAAGTAAGTGAGAAGTAGTTAGAACTACAGCAGTGGAATCTTTTGCCTCTTTTTCTTAGCCATCACACCGTGGAATAATTATTGTTCCTAACTCCTTCCTTTAGGCAATTGTTGTCAAGACATTTTGGGCTAGGGCTGTAATCTAGGACCAGGAGCCATCAGAGTTTATTTAAGAAGAAGTAGAGACATGTGGCAACCTAATAGTTAACAGCAGCAAATGAAACAAGAGAAGCATGTAGAGCCCTT
This sequence comes from Pongo abelii, assembly GCF_028885655.2. Classification (NCBI taxonomy): domain Eukaryota; kingdom Metazoa; phylum Chordata; class Mammalia; order Primates; family Hominidae; genus Pongo; species Pongo abelii. Next base: position 24,769,590 of record NC_072007.2, on the reverse strand, counting down.
AGGTACAACTGGCCTTACCTGACCTAGGGTAACCCTTCTTCCCACTCAACTTCACGAATGAACTTTGCAGGCAGTGTGATGGCTACTTATTATTAGATGCTATGTCCATTTATTATTATAAATACGGGCATATGATGCTAGAAATGATAGAAGTTAGCTGTATCAGGGTCCCTTTATCTAATATTTTGCCATCTAGCCCTCTGAGGAAGAATGATCTGGTCTTTGCTGGCCAACTTCAGCATAACCATCCACCCAGTCTTTGCATTAGAGTTTCGCTTTAGGAATTCATTTTCCATGTCTGTTCACACATATAGCTTGAACACCAGCATCTCTTTTAAGATTTCATTACCTCTTGGCTGTTTCTTACTGTTGCCCTCTGACTCTTACCTTCTTCTAGTTAATAGTCATAGTACCTAAATTGTGTATTGGGAAAAGACATTCCCTCTACACTGCCTTTTTACATTCATTAATTCTCATCCTTATTCAAGTCTCTTCAACCTTGCTCAAGGCTCATCATCTAGGGCTTGGACAGCTCTAGTCAGACCCAAACTTGGGCATTAGTACTTGCATCGCTTAAAAGTAACTCACCCCAGCCCTCCCTAGTACACAGTTCCCAGCATAAGGAATATGGTGGCATTATGTCAGTATCTGAATGCCAGCAATGTTCATGAGTAAGACAGGTAGAAATACATTCAAACTTGAGAAATAAAAGATGGAGAAAAGAAGAAAGTAAACCATGTAAGAGGAGGGGTGGAGGGAGGCAGGAAGAGAGAATTGTTGAGAGGGAAAAAATACATGCTCACCTTCTGGAACGGCTCTTAGGCTAGTGGCTCTAGAATCGTGACTGAGCCCACTTGATGGATGCACATCTGATTCTAGAGTATTCTAGAATATTAGGAAATACTCTTCCACTTAATAGTCTAGATTTATTGTCATATTTACAAATTTACAAAGGAGAAGTGGGGAAAATGGGCAAGGAAATAAGCGACCTAGTCTCTTTCATGTTTCTTTTTTTTCATAATTAATAAGACCAGTATTTTAGTTTCATTTTCATGTGAAAAGAATAACAAGTTTTTGTTTATTTGCTAGTGGCGCTAGTCTAAATGAATTGTTCTTTTTGAATATGAAACGTCTTTCTTGATATCCAAAAATTTCAGGGTCCCCTCCTCCTCACCTCCACACACACATAGACTATATATGTTCATGTCTATTCCATAACTTTGGAGTCAGGGAAACTGCTTGGCTAATATGAACATAAAGATTTGTCTACTTTTCATTTTAATAGAGTAGAGGGAACATGATAAAGCAAATTAAACTGTAAAGTTCTTCAACATCAGTAAGTTTCACACAGCTGCAGGGATAACTTGAGGAAAGGACATGTTCAGCCAGATGGCCTGTGCTGGCCTCCTTCCCATTCCTGCAAAAGATATGTTATTCACTCCCAGGGTAGCTCAGGGAAGGAGCTGATTATGGAATTAAAACAACCAATGTCCAATTAACCCCTGTTTTGGTCAACGTTTCCTACACAGTCTGGATAATTGGCATACTTTAGTTTCACCGAGAGAGGCAGTTGGTTTATTGGTTAGTGCAGGCCCCTCGGAATAAGAAATATGAAATTCTGTTGTTGGTTCTGCCGCTACAAACTGTAAGTATGACCTTGGACATCTTATTTACCTTTTTGTGCTATTAGCTTTCCCCATTTGAAATTCAGAGCCACATGTTGCGCTTTGACCATACGTGAGGTAAAGGCACTATAGGAAAAGTGAGAAAAAAGAGCATTTGCAGAGTTCTTCAGGACCTTGGATTAAAATGTGCAGTTTGTCTTACATAATGTTACTGCAGTATCTTAGGGGTGGTGTGATTACAGGGAACAGAAGCCCCTCAACAAAGCTCAGGTACAGGAGGACTTGTTAGAGGCATGCAGCAAACTCTTCAGGAACCTGGTGATAGGAGTACTTTGCCCCTCCTGAAGCTGGAAAGCCATTCATTCAGCACCTCCCTGTTGTCCCTTCCCTCTCCTCTCCTCGTTTTGCCTCCCTCATCTCTGCTTCTCTCTATGTGCTTGCTTCAATCTTTTCTCTCAGAATACTGACTCCTCTAGGCACTAATCTGAAATGTGGCCTCATGAAGTCCACTCCAAAATGAAGCTTTCTGTCTCCCTCTGAATTCCAGATGTCAAGAGAGGAAATGATTGGTCCATTAGTTAGGTTCCCAGTGTTATTCCATTCTCCTGAGGTCTGTGATTTGGGTACAGGTTCTTAAGTAAAAGGTTTAGGTAAGGAAGAAATTATGTGCATCTTTTGTATATGAAATTACTTTTTGCTTTAAGTTAACCTGTCACACAAAATTATAAGTGAAAGAATTAATTACCTAGATTATTAAATTATTTTACAGATCCAAATGCTTTTTCTTTTTAATTTTTCAGGATTATCTATCTATCTATCTATCTATCTATCTATCTATATTATCTATCTATCTAAAGACAAATGACAATCCTAACCCTCCAGGAGCTTTATATAGGGTGACTAGTAAGTCAGAAAAAAATTTTTTTGAGAAAGTTCTCTGGGCTGAAACTTTGTCTGTGAATAATAAAACAATTAACATTCACTGAGTGCTTAGAAAATGTGAGCTATTATACTAAGTGTTTTACATGTACCTTTTATTTAATACAACAGTTTTATAAGGTAGATACTATTATTATTCCTTTTACAGCTGAAAAAACTGAGCCTCGGAACAGTTAAGTAAATCGACCAAAGTGACCCACTACTGAATAGCAGAGTCAGGAATCCAGAGACTGTTCTTTTCACCACAGTGCTTTGTGGCCTTCCTAATAAAAGCAAGAGACTGACACTGGCAGAGACAAGATTTTAGAGTGGGAAAAGTAATCCAGAATCCTCAGAGTGCTGCATACATTTTGCTTTACGAAAAGTTTTCAAATCCACATTTGTTACAGTCTGTGGCAGTTGAATATGATAGGAAAGACTATGTTCCAGAAGACCTTGACATAGTTTTGGATCAGGCACTTACTGGACAATTAACCAACCACTCAGTTGTTCTGAGCTTTAGTGACCTGGTAACATGGGAATAAGGATAAATAATGTGTTAACCAACCCCATGAGGAGAATCAAAGACAACTCAATCCTAGTATTTCATTTGAGGAAGGGTGAGTATGGCTTAAAGCACCTGTGATAAAGCAGGGCTTTTAAAATGTATAATACACTTTGTAGGAATCAACGGTCAGTGACAAGAGCTCCCAGGAGGTTTTATACACTGTTTTGGCCAGTCAGGAATTTGTAAAGAATTGCATCTCTGCAGCACCCACCACAGACTGGCCCCAGGAACATTTGTCTTGCTTTGTTTGCCCTTTGCTAAGCCCCTGTCAACAATGGGTTTTAACTATCTTATCTTGGCCTTAACAAGGTGATAGACCTGGTCAGTGGAACCTGGCAGCAGTTTTCTAATGTTTGAAAGGTAACTGATGGATTAGCCTTGTTTTCTGTGTCCCCAAAAAGACCAATAGTCAGACTAAAACTCAACAGATTATAGCTCAGTGCAAGGCAGAATTTCATACTGTTGGAGTTATGCGAGGAACTCTTACTGAGCCACGACTCTGTGGCTAGGCTATGTGAGCATTACCGCATTTGTTCAGCACAGGGGCTCTATGAAACAGGTGTAGTGCTTTTGCACATTTAATAATGATCAACTTTCAAGAGTAGCCAACTTTCCCAAGATCAAAGAGTTGGTAAATGGTAGAGCCAGAAGAAGTTGAACCCAGAGCCATCTGTCTCCAAAAGACCACCTTGGAAGATAGTTCATGGTCACTAGAGGTTTCAGAAATAAACTAGATAACCAGAGATAGCAAATGGCTTATAAAGGGGATTAAGCATCAGACAGGATGATTGATTAGGTAGATGACTTTTCAACTGCCTCCCAACCTTTACATTATGATTCTGTCATGTTTGGAGAATTACTTTACATGCCATGCTATTATGAAAACAATAGCCAGTGGCAAAATTATTAGAGGAAAATAGATTTCACCTCATAAAAATTAGCTGCTCTTCCAACTGGATACAAGTTCTTTAAATTTGTGTAATCTGGTATTATGAAGGATAAGATGTTTATAAGTTTGGTTTAAGTCGTTAGTTCAAATCAATAAAATATATGCCATAAATCTCCATTTTCTAATTATAGACAAGGAAATTTGATTTGATGTGTCATATATTTAAAACAAATACCTAAACAGTTGCCTAAATAAAAGAGTGTCTTACTATGCATTTTAGAACACTGGGTTTCTAAATCTTATCCATTCACAGCAAAGTGAGATCTTTTCTGGACCCACATGACTTTTTAGCCTTCTCAGACCTGAGAAATGTTATTAAGGTTTAATACTATGCCACAAGGCAAGAGTGGATCTGAAGCTCTTTGAAAGAGGTCAAAGGAGTGATTTTTCTTGATTTTATGTTTCTACTAGTGGCAACATGCTAATATGGTAAAAAGTCGAAAGCCATGGCAATGACACGTGGAGTCATCTTGCATCAGTATTCAAGACTTATTTGGGTAATGGTTGTTTTTGTTGAATTGGTTTTTAGTTTTTCAGGTTTCAGTTATTTAAAAGGGAATTTCACTACTTTTTTCATAATTAATCACTTTATGTTAAGATACTGTTTTTATTTAGCCATATTCATTGAACATTCATACTTGAAGCTCTTCAACAAATACAGATTCAGATTAAAAAGATCATTCCAAGAGTAGCTTTGACCAATTTGATTTAATCTTTATCACACATTTAAAGGGCTCAAATTCTTTGGCATACAATTATTATCTGCTTCAATGATTGATTTTTAAAATGGGCACAGAGAGTTTCTTAATTGTGGTTGATACTGTAAAAAAATAAATAAATAAAAAGCCTTTCTTGCATAAAGGCTTACTTTGCCTATTTCATTGTAACTATTTTTTAGAATGAATGTCTGGTTTTAGAGACTAAATCTTTTGATGTGATACTTCATTTCTTAATATCTCCATCAAAAGAAAATGTAACAAAGTAGTATTTTAATGTTAACTGGGTTTTCATCTTTATCTAGGGGAGATAATTTGAAAAGGAAAAATGATGAAAAGCTTGATGGAACTGGTGTTTTGAAGCATATACTCATTCTTGATATAACCTAAATCCATACCAGATCTTACTAACCTTGACATGGGAAACAGCAACTAAAGGAAACCAAATTAGTATGATCAGTTCTTTATAAACAAGTGGTAAAATAAAGATCATCTTACAAAAACTTTAAAATACTCTAAAAATATGTATATTTTTAAAATGCTTTGCCAGGCATGGTGGCTCACGCTGGTAATTCCAGCACTTTGGGGGACCGAGGCGGGTGGATCACTTGAGGTCAGGAGTTCAAAACCAGCCTGGGCAACATAGCGAAACCCCGTGTCTACTAAAAATACAAAAATTAGCTGAGCATGGTGGTGCAGGCCTGTAGTCCCAGCTACTTGGGAAGCTGAGGCAGGAGAATTTCTTGAACCCAGGAGGCAGAGGTTACATACAATGGGCCGAGATCACACCACTGCACTCCAGACTGAGTGGCAGAGGGGAGACTCTGTCTCATAGATAGATATATAGATAGGTAGGTAGATAGATAGATAGATAGATAGATAGATGGCTTAAATCTTGTGGGTTTTCTACCATAATATTAGTCACGCATGTTTTCTAAACCTACAGAACTCTCTGTAGGATAAAATACTTTTTTATTCTTTAATTTTGTGCCTTTTTTGTTAATTTATATTCCAGGGAAAAAGATATGTTGGATCTGAAACCATCATTTTAAAAACATTGTCATATCATTTTAATTCTCCTGTTCCCATAGAATTATGACAGCCCACTCCTTATTTTGCAGACCAAGGCTCCAAAAGGTTTACTTGCTGTTTACAGCATGTTCTAGTAGGAATGCTGCCTCTGCTAGGTGCTAAGATGTAAAAATGAAAAAGACATAATTCTTGCCCATAAGGAGTTTATACTCTTATGGGGAGCCAGGCCTTAACAAACCAAAACACAGGCATACCTCAGAGGTATTGGAGGTTCAGTTCCAGACACTGCAGTGAAATGAATACCTCAGTAAAGCAAGCACATTTTTTGGTTTTTCAGTCCATATAAAAGTTATGTTTACACTATACTGTGGTCTGTTGAGTGTGCCATAGCATTATGTCTAAAAATAATGTGCATACCTTAACTTAAAAACACCTTATAGCTAAAAAAATACTAACGATCCTCTGAACCTTCAGAGAGCCGTAATCTTTCTTCTGGTAGAGGCCTTGCCTCCATGTTGATGGCTGCCGAACAATCGGGATGGTTGCTGAAGGTTGGGGTCTCTAATGATTTCTTAAAATAAGATTTCTTAAAATGATTTCTTAAAATGAAATTCACCACGTTGACTGACGTCCTTTAATGGAATATTTCTCTGTAGCATGTGTTGCTGTTTGATGATAGCATTTTACCCACAGGAGAACTTCTTTCAAAAAGAGAGTCAATCCTCTCAAACCTCCCACTGCTTTATCTACTGTTTATATTTACAGAATATTCTAAATCCTTTGTTGTTTTTTCAACAGTGTTCACAGCCTCTTCACCAGGAGTAGATTCCATCTCAAGAAACTGCTTTCTTTACACATGTGTAAGAAGCAACTCCTCAGGCTGGGCGTAGTGGCTCACGCCTGTAATCCCTGCACTTTGGGAGGCCGATGTGGGAGGATCACTTGAGCTCAGGAGTTAAAAAAAAAAAAAAAAAAAAAACCAGCAACTCCTCATTCATTTATGTTTTATTATGAGGTTACAGAAATTTACCCACATCTTTAGGCTCACTTCTAGTTCTTTTGCTTTTTCTACTACATCTGCAGTTGCTTCTTCCACTGAAGTCTTGAATTCCTCAAAGTCATCCATGAAGTTGTAAATGTTGATATTTGACCTCCCCTCATGAATCATGAATGTTCTTAATGACATCTAGAATGGTGAATCCTTTTCAGAAGCTTTTCAGTTGACTCTGCCCAGATCCAATCAGAGGAATCACTTTTGATGACAGCTAAAGCCTTAGAAAATGTGTTTTTCCAATAAGATTTGAAGTCAAAATTACTCTTTGATCCATGAGCTGCAGAATGGGTATAGCAGGCGTAAAAGCAACATTAATCTCCTTGTACAACTGCATTAGAGCCCTTAGTGTACAGGTACATGGCCTGTAATATTTTGAAAGGAATTTTTGTTTTTGTCCAGTAGGTCCCAACAGCAGGCTTAAAATATTCAGCAAATCATGGTATAAACAGATGTGCTTTCCTCCAGGCTTTGTTGTTCCATTTATGTAGCAAAGGCAGAGTAGATTTATCGTCATTTTTAAGGGTTTAGGATTTTTGGAATGGTATATGAGCATTGGCTTCAACCTCAAGTTCCAGCTTCATCAGCCTTTACCAAGAGGGTCAGTCTTTCCTTTGAAGCTTTGAAGCCAGATATTGACCTCTCTCTAGCTGTGAAATTTCTGGATGGAATCTTCTTCCAATTTAAGGCTGTTTTGTCTCCATTGAAAATCTGTTGTTTAGTGTAACCACCTTCATCATTTATCTCATTCAGCTAGACCTCTGGCTTTTCTTGCTGAGGTTTTCTGTCAGCATTTGCTGCTTCCCTTTGCACTGTTTTATTGTTTTCTCCCTTAAATCGTATGAACCATCTCTGCCGCTTCCTCACCTCTCTAGTCTTCATAGAATTGAAGAGAGTTAGGGCCTTGCTCTGGATTAGGCTTTTGTTTAAGGGAATGTTATAGCTGGTTTGATCTTAAATCCAGACCACAAAAGCTTTCTGTATGTCAGCAATAAGGTTGTTTTGTTTTCTTATCATTCATGTGTTCACTGGAGTGACATTTTTAATTTCCTACAATAATTGTTTTTTTTTGCATTTGCAATTTGGTTAACTGGTGCAAGAGGCTGAGCTTTTGGCCTGTCTTGGCTTTCAACATCCTTCCTCACTAAGCTTAATCATTTCTAGCTTTTGATTTAAAGTGTGAGACATGCAAAACACACAGAGGCCATTGTAGGGTTAGTAATTGATCTAATTTCAATATTGTTGTATCTCAGGCAATAAAAAGGACTGAGGAGAGGGAGAGAGATGGGAACAGCTAAGTGGTGGAGCAGTCAGAACATACATATTTATTAAGTATGCTGTGATATGGGCACAGTTCATGGCACCCCAAAACAATTATAATAGTAACACCAAAGATCACACATCACCGTAGCAGATACAATAATAATGAAAAAGCTTGAAATATTGTGAGAAATACCTAAATGAGACATAGAGCTACAAAGTGGGCACATGCTGTTGGAAAAGTGGTACCAATAGACTTCCTCGACAGGATTGCCACAAATCCTTAGAGTGTAAAAAAACAAACAAACAAACAAAAAAACCCCACAATAACTGCAAAGTACAATGAAGCAAAGCACAATAAAATGACGTGTGACCGTACAGTTTTATAACAAGATGATTGAAAGATCTACTGAGTGCTGTGGAGTCACAGAGAGGAACAACTACCCTCAGGCTATGGAGTTCAGTGAAGGCTGCCTAAAGAGAGGGTGAGTTGTCAGCTGAGACTTACAGAATGAAAGAGATGTCCTAGTTGTTTAGCTTGACTGTAAACAAATGGGGCTTATTGCAGGATTCTGTATGCATTTTTAAGTCTGGTGTATTTTTCCTCAAAAGATGAGGATGGTAAGGATGATATGGGGGGAAGGGCACTAAGCAGAAGGTTCTTTATTCTTCTTACTGCCCTGTTTCTCCTCTGTTGTCTTATTTATAACCTCTTGTTTAATGACAAGAATTTCTATAGAACAAATTATGTATTTTATATAAATGTGATAATTGAAAGCAAGGGAAAGACCAAAACACAAAACAAAATATAAACAGTGGGAAATTCTTATGTAAAGATTTAAGTAATTTAAGAGTTGAATGAACTAGGACCGGGCACCTTGACTCATGCCTGTAATCTCAACACTTTGGGAGGCCAAGGCAGGAGGATGTCTTGAGCCCAGGAGCTTGAGACCACCCTGGGCAATACGGTAAAACCTGTCCCTACAAAAATCAAAAATTAGGCATGGTGGTATGTGCCTGTGGTCCCAGCTGCTCAGGATGCTGAGGTAGGAGGATCGCTTGATCCTGGGGAGGCAGAGGTTGTGCTGAGCTGAGATCGCGCTGCTGCATTCCAACCTGGGTGACAGAGCAAGACTCTGTCTCAAAAAAAAAAAAAAAAAAAAAAAAAATCAAATGAACTACTAAATAGTGAAGAGATCAATATAGTATATATGTGCCATTCCACACATCATCATTCTATCTCAAGACAAAAAGCAACAGAAAAACGATGAGAGATTTTCGTTAAAGATTTTAGTTTTCAGTGTTAAAGTGATTTAATTTTGTTAAATGATGCTAATAGTAGGAAGTAAGTAGTTGTTTTTAATGTTCTTTATTGTTAAGAGAAAAGTTGTTCTGAAATATTTTTGGTCCAACAATTGAAATCACAAAAGCCCTGACCCATGTTCCCTAGACCGCTAATCTGCCTCTGTCTCCTCAGCACAGCAGAGTCATCCTCTAAAGCCTCCTGACTCTCCCCAACCTGGGTCTGTGTCTGACTATGAGTGGCAGGTGCCATGCCAAGGAGCATGTGTCACTATCCTTGCTGCACAGACAGAATGTGCCCTAAACCTGGACAACAGCAGAACTGGTTCTCAGATTAGCATTTACTGGCTATTGTTCCTGAGATTAGTACTTCAAACACTTGGTTGTATGGATAGATGGGTAAATAAGAGGTCAGGGTAAAGCACGCATCACAATTTCTTCAATAATAATAAAACCATTTAAAGTAAGTAAGTGGCCTGCTGATGGTGTGCTAGTAGCTTCATTTTCCGAGTTGACAGGCATACTTTAGTGTTACCTGTGAAAATTTAAAGACATAGAACTTCTGCAGGTACATTGTGCATATAGTATTTTTGGTTTTGATTCCTTAATCCTGTAGGATGGGACCTAGTTAGATTTATTGATTCCTCTTTACAGGTATCACCACCATGTCTGGGTGCTCACGGATTGTGTCTGTAGTGATATTTCTCTTCCACAGCTTGACTGGAAACTTGTGTTTGGGACCTGTAATGACTAGAGTGATGTCATATATGTCATTTCAATAGTATTTAATTTGATAATTTGACATAATTTTTCTTTTTTATTTTATTTTTGAAAAACTAGCAGTCTTTCTAGGATAGTAAATTTTGGGTTATTTTCATGCAAAGGTATTTAATTTATCAAAAATATGAAAAACCACTAATTGAGAACATTTACATGTACATATAGCATAAGTAATTTGCAAACTGTATAACGCTACAGCAGGTGGTACTTGATTTAGCAAGGAAAGCTTTTATAGTGTAAATTTACCCCAACAGCTTTATGCATCCTTCAAAATGATTTCTTGACCAGAATGCTTCAGTAAGAACGTTGATCACATAACTTTTGGTTTCATAAATGTAACTTAAAATAAATTTAACATCTTGTTTAAACAACTAAAACAAAAGGCATGATTTTGTTAGATAATTGCATATATGTATATATTTATTTATTTTATTTATTTATTTTTATTTTATTTTATTTTATTTTTTGATACGGAGTCTTGCTCTGTCACCCAGCTGGAGTGCAATGGTGTGATCTTGGCTCACTGCAACCTCCGCCTCCCAGGTTCAAGCAATTCTCGTGCCTCAGCCTCCTGAGTAGCTGGGATTACAGGCTCATGCCACTGTGTCCAGCTAATTTTTGTATTTTTAGTAGAGACAGGATTTCACCATGTTGGCCAGGCTGGTCTTGAACTCCTCCCGCCTCAGCCTCCCAGAGTGCTGGGATTACAGGTTGAGCCACCACATCTGGCCTGCACTAATATATTTAATAATATATTCCTTTAAGAATCACTTTTTTTTTTGGTCATTGTTGATAACTAAAGTTTCTTTTGATCCCTGTGATTTGAAAATTGTTGTGGAAGACTATGGATAAATTATAAAACTTCTTTTGTTGAAGCAGTGACTTACAAGTTAAATCTGTGTTTTTGGAAACAAGTGACCCAAGACATTGCAGAACATACTACTAATTTCAGTTTCAGATGGGTCAAAAGCTTGGAATTGTGAGAGAGCATTATCTATTCAGGGAACTGCAAGTTAAGTTAATTTTAAAATTGTCACACGGCAATGATCGGTTATAACAAGCAAACAAATAAAAGTGCAAGCATATATATACATGCACACAAACACATAAAATTTCACAATTCTGGCCGGGTGCAGTGGCTCACACCTGTAATCCCAGCACTTTGGGAGGCCAAGGCAGGTGGATCCACGAGGTCAGGAGTTCAAGACAAGCCTGGCCAAGAAGGTAAAACCCCGTCTCTACTAAAAAAAAACACATACTGGTTTCTTCGCTTATTCCTAATCCAATACAATATATTTAACAGAGTGTACTTTATAATAAGAAGTGCATGAAGATCTTGACTTCAAAGATGGGGAACATTTTTAAAACAGAGTGTACTCTGTGGGTAAGTGCAGAGTGTCTAAGTGTACTAAAAACCCTAGGAGCTTTGATCAAAAGCCAGCTGGTTACATCAGTTCTGTTGGTAATCTTTCTTGCCGATCTGTGACCTTGACCTTGTGCTTGTGTCTGTATATCATATCTGTTTTAGGGATGGGGAAACCATAGTTGAGTTTAATAGGATTGATGCTCCCATCTCAAAGGATATCCCTGTATATATACTATAAACACTCAAGCAGTTCCAGAAGAAGAAAGATCCATTTTCCATTACATTTCTTATTTTGATAGAGATTGGAAAATATTATGCTCTTGAAAACTGATAGAAAGCACCAGTTACTCCAAAGAGCTGTTGAGAAAGGTGAGAAGCAAACACTCCCTGTTATTTTTGTATTTACACTCTTTTCTTATACTTATGTGCTGCCAGAATAATTTGTTAATGATTATTTTATGTTCATTAAGAAAAACTATTGTTTCTTTGATAACAGTAGAAGGTAGTGAATAGACATTAGTACTAATCATAAATAGGTATGTACTGTCTGTCATATAATAATTTTCTGGAGCTTTAAAAATTGTAGGTAAAATTAACTTTATTTAACAATTTTCCAGTGTCAGTATTTTCAAGACAGACTGAAGCACAGCATCCAGAAATGTATTGTATTTTTGAAATAGAAATTGTTTGGCAGTTTAGCTCTTTCTCTAGCTCCTTTGTCTAGATCTTTGATTTTTAACTTAAAATCTCCAACTTTTTCATCTTAATTTTGTTTTTAAAAATTTAATGTTTTTAAGATTAACTATAGAGGCAGGGTAAAATGAATAGCAAATTTATTGAATCTGATTCATATACCTAGGCCTTCTGAGGAGAATTCAAAACAAAGAAGCCCTTCTTTATTTTGCCGTATCAATTATGGGGTATTTCTTTCTGTCACCAGAACAGTTATTTCATCTGTCTCTTTTATTTGTGTCATCAAAGATCCTAAATCTTTGTGATTATCCTCCATTTTATTCCGTATATAGCTGTTATGAGATAAGCAAAAGTTCCAATTTGAATATAAGCTCATATTTAGCTTTTAAATAAACATCTGTTTGCAATTCTGTGACTCTACAGAAGAAAGTTGTGAACATAGATAACTTTTGAGGCATTAGGTGGGTTGGGTGTGTGGCTATTTCAAAACCATTTCCTTCCCCCAGAATTTATTGAAAAGACAATAAAATATATTGGTCAGGTCTATTTCCACAACTTTATGACAGCATATCATCTTTCTCGTTAAAATGCTTGTCATTTTCATCAGCTATATAATTTGACAAATTACTTGGAATCATAGGAATAAAATTTTAGATTTAGAGAGGTCCTCATATACATGTGTCCTTGCATTGAATGCTTGAGTTAGTCAAGCAGGAGTGTCTCCTAATGAGTCTTTTTTAGGTGGGAATGTGAATGACACTATTTTACTCCTATGGAAGCAGCTGACGAGCAAGTTAAAGCTGATGGACCTAGAAGTTAGGAGCAAATTTGGCCTTGGGCCAAAAAATTAAGTCCTTCAGGTTGCAGTGGAGAGCAGCCTGGGCAGCTGTTTTTGTCACCGGTGTCTCTGGTGTCCATGCCACCTGTCTCTGAGGAGCATCTGCACCTAAAATGAGAACCCCTGGGAGAGAGCAAGAAACTCCTCAGTTCTCATTTCAAATGTTGAGGCCCTCAGTTGAGCAAAATGTATTTAGATAATTATTTTTGGCACCTGTTAAATTGTATGACCACACATCTACCTTTTCATAAAGATAATACTTCAAAGAAAGTTATTTTCTTGGAATTCAGATTCCCTTAAAAGACATATATTAATTTTGATTCATTTTCTTCGAGTAATTAGAAATATATTTTAAGAAATGAAACTTCAGGCATATTCTTTTTGTCGTCTTATTCCCTGCTGTGAAATGTCAACACTTGAATGTTTCTTTTATTCCTTTTTAAATGTTTTTTTCCAACGACTTTTTATCTTTTAGTTTATAATAGAGGATTCACTGTTGTCTTCTTAAATGAAACTTTGGGACCCATACCTAAAATGTTACTTTTCCTTTCTTTTTATGTGAAATTACGTGTTGGGTTTTACGTATTTTAACTTTTCATTGGCCCTTGGTTTGGAAAGCTACTTTCATGCCTTCGGATAAAATGTTTGGAGTTACATCCCATTGGTAAATTGTTTTTGGCTTACTGTTTCTCATTCAGCTTTTAAAACTTCCTTTCAAAGCCCTGCTTTGGAGAACAACGAGAGTTCTCTGAATACCTGGATCTGTATTTTTTTTTAAATAAAAGAGTCAATAATTGGGACTTTGGAATCTTCTTAATATCTACTTAGATATTTTTCTTCTAATATTTAATGAAACATATTAATGTTTTTCTTACCATTTGTATAAAAATACCCCTGAAATTATCCACAGCGGAATATAGATAATATTATTGTCCATTAGGAGTTATTCTTGAATGACATAATTAAGTAGCCCTTTGATTACTTACGCATTTTGAGGAACCAGGCAAAGCCAAGTGTCCTAATGGTCAAAGCTGCATTGTAGAAATCCCTTTAAATTCAGTACTCAAATAGGTATTACTTGATATTGCAGAACAAATTGGGGGAGATCTCATGGAAACAATTGGAAGTCATGAGGTAGTCCTTAGATATAATTTAAATGGCATACCAAGTAAACTCGTCGATGTTTAATCATTTAAATGTGTTTTTAATTGAGTATTTAATTGCAAGTAAGATACTGCATCCTTAAAAACAGCTGGAGAAAGACTGTTGTCATTATTTCTCTATTCTCAACCAAAAATAGTCCTACATGTAAGAATTCTGCCAGATGCATTCTTCATTTATCTAAGTAAAAGCTTATCACTTGGATTTTATCATTTTAAAGTGTGTAGAAGTTCAAAGTTTCCCTTTGTTGAATAAACCATTTCCAAACAGAAAATGTAAAACATATTGCATTGAAAATAGTTTAACTATTTTAGAGAATCAATATATCACCCATTTGTGAACTGTTAGTATGCACAGTATTTATTACTGTCTTTTATTTAAAAAGCTCTAAAAAAATTACCTATCACTTAGTTCTGTACTGTTCAGATACTTATAAAAAAAGTAAATGTAGCTCTTTTTAAAATATACTGTGTAATTCAAGCATTTTATTAGATATTTCATTAAACTAGTTTGTGTTGAAACTTAGATCTTGCCCTAAATCAATCTACGCATATGGTGAAGATTCCATGGAATTTTTTCATGGTTTAGTTTGATTTTATTACTTTCTAAAATAATTCTTTTTCACCATAATAATTTTTTCCACCACATGATGTAGATCAGTAAAATCTAAACTTTATAAACTTTAAAGGATTTTTATGCTTATAAACAATTTTAAATTAATAAAAGGAAGATTCTGTTTATAATTTTAACATTGTTAAGTAGTTGGACATGAATTTTATTATCACGAAATACATTAACCTTTTGTATACTATCAGGGTTCTTTGGACTCAGTTTTAGTTTTCAAATGCTTTTTTAAAAAATATATTTGTAACTGGTAGGAAGGATAATACCACATTTTTTTTAAGTTTTAATGAATGTGTCCTTAATAGACTCAAACAAAGTATCTTCCTGTTACTATATGTGTCCATTGGAACCTTTTAGAAGTCAAAAGTACATATGGAATCTTAGTGATCTTATTTTTTCTGCATCTTTAAGTATTTTGGCATTTTACCATTTTGGCAATGAATTCATTATTTATTCCCAACTGTCCTTTAAAAAAAAAAGGCTAAAATAATAAAAAGTAAAAATAATGAAAGTGTCTAGAAGGATGATGCAATACTAAAACAAATCATCACTGTTATACCATCATTCTATTCCTCCCCTCCCCTCCCGTCCCTTTCTTTCTTTCTCTCTCTCCGTTCCTTCCTTCCTTCCTTCCTTTTTTTTTTTTTTTTTTAAGAAACAGTGTCTTGTTCTGTCACGCAGGCTAGAATGCAGTGTACAGTAACTCAGTCATAGCTCACTGTAACCTCAAACTCCTGGGCTCAAGTGATCCTCCCACCTCAGCCTTCCAAAGTGCTAGGATTACAGGCTAGCCACTATACCCAGCCCCATCTTCGGTTTTCTTAGAGCCCATTATACTACATTATCTTTCAAGAATGTAAAAAAATAAAAATAAAAAATCTGGAGACCCTTTCTTTATAGTCATTCCATTTTAAATTTTTATTAAAAATTGATGATTTAGTATTTTTCCATCTATAATGTCAAAGAGGAAAGTTGACATACGAAGATATTTCAGTTAGATAAACCAGAAGATGAATGGAAAAAAACTGATGGTAATACTTTACACGTGAATGATTGTGGTGCTATTGATTATATAAGCAATACCACTGACTGTTGTCTTCAGATACATCCTAGATGAATGTTTCCTTCCTTCCGTCCGTCCGTCCTTCCTGTTCTTTCTTTCCACGGGGTCTTGCTCTGTCACCCAGGCTAAAGTGCACAGGTGCTATCATGGCTTACTGCAGCCTTGACTTTCCCAGACTCAGGTGATCCTCCCATCTCAGCCTCCCAAGTAACTGAAACTGCAGGCTCATAACATCACACCCAGCTACTTTTTTTTTTTTTTAATGTTTTTGTAAAGACAGGGTCTCGCTATGTTGCCCAGGCTGGTCTCGAACTCCTGGGCTCAAGCATTCATCCTGCCTCAGCCTCTGAAAGTGCTGAAGTTACAGGCATGAGCTACTGCGCCCAGCCCCTAGGTGAATTTTCTCAAACACAGGGATCAATGAGTAACAATATTGTTCAAAAATATAGTTCTCAGGACAAAAAGTAAGTATAGTATTTTCATCCAGTTAGTTATTCATTAGGAAAGACTGCATTGCTCGGTATTCAACACTCAGTGTTTTGTGGCAAAAACTTCAATGGCTCTGTTTTCCTCAAAGAGTGTGTGACAGTATTCTTTCGTCTTTTATGATTTTTGGAACACCAAATTTATTTGAAACTGTTCATAAGTGGACAAATACTGAAGGTGGGTGTTTGATAAAGGAGATTGTAAAGAAAGAGATGATACAGAAATGAAGTAATTCATTGGATTGATCATTGTAATTGCTGTTAATCTAAAAATGAAATATATTGGGCAATTTCAAAGCAGAAATTTCTGTCATCTTTTCAACATCATTATGAGCTATTAAAATTATCAAATGTAACACATTTTGAATTCTTCAAGTACAAAAAGAAGACCCAAGAGTCCTTTTAAACACATACCTGAAATCTGGAATCAATATTTATAAATATTTCCAGGTTCATCCATGAACCTGTTGATGAGCTGTTGGTTTCAAAGCACCTTGTCCTTTTCAGATGTATACTCCTTCAAAACCAGGAAAACGGAATGAAGAATTGAATTACAATATTATGTTTAAATTCTTATGGAAAAAAAATCAGTGAAGTTGTTTTATGTCATTTCTTTATTCTTATTGTGTAAATTATTCATGAATTAACTTAAATATCAATAAAATGTCTTTTGGACCCAGATGATAAATGATGATGACTGTTTTTCTTGGTGTACTGAGGGTTAAAATGAATTTACTAAAATTGTAGAAGAGCCAGGTGTAGTGGTTCACGCTTGTAATCCCAGCACTTTGAGAGGCCAAGGCGGGAGGAGCACTTGAGGCTAAGAGTTCAAGATGAGCCTTGGCAACATAGTGAGATCTCCATCTCCACAGGGGAAAAAAAAATCAGCTCTGCATGGTGGCACACACCTGTATTCCCAGCTGCTTGGGAGACTGAGGTGGGAGAATCACTTGAGTCCAGGAGGCTGAGGCTGCAGTGAGCTGTGATCTCACCACTGCAGTCCAGCCTGGGCAATAGAGTGAGAACTTGTCTCAAAAAAAAAAAAAAAAAAAATTATGCGAGCTGATTTTCACTTAAGACGATAATACTGAAATCAAAATTTAGCACTTCTTGGTATCCTGAATGTTATACTAAATTCTTCGTTAAAATTAACCATTTTTTTCCTCAAAATTTTATGAAACCACTCTATAAAAATGACAGCCAAGTTGAAACAAACATCACTCAGTTAGCTTTTATTCTATTATTGTGTAGGTTTTACTTTTTTCTTGTTGTATATATGCATTTTTAGTGTTCATGAAAGAAATGTTTCTTCACCTTGCATGTCATATCTACCAACCTAATGTTTAGGCAGGCTAGTAATATAATCTACTTAGTTTGTAAACTAAGTTTTTCCTTCTGGCACCTCATGAGCGTTGCAGAATTTATGATGCCTTTATTTGTTCTTAGTATTTTTTCCCGTTTTTTTTCTTTTTCTGCCCCTTTAGTATTTTTATTTCCTTTGGTTCTTCTCATCTGCCATAAGCCAAATTCTAGAAAAGTTCTGTTTTCTTTACTTAGAAGTTATTTAACAAGTATATACCATACAAGTAAAGTCTCTCCCTTACTGTGATGAAAATGTTTTATATATTTAAATAGACACAAGCACAAGCTCTAATGAAATCACCATCAAAATTAAGAAAATAACCAGTGGATTCAATATTTTATAAACAATTCCAGTTTCAAAATATATATTAATTGCAATTCTCTGAAGCAGGGGTTCCCAACCCCCAGGCCAAGCCTGTTAGGAACTGGGCCACACAGCAGGCGGTGAGCAGTGGGCCAGCAAGCATTACCGCCTGAGCTCCACCTCCTGTCACATCGGTGGCAGCATTAGATTCTCATAGAAGTGCGAACCCTATTGTAAACTGCACATGCGAGGGATCTAGGTTGCCCACTGTTTATAAGAATCTAATGCCTGATGATCTGAGGTGGAACAGTTTCATCTCGAAACCATCTCCACCCCGCTACTCCATGGAAAAATTATCTTCCATGAAACCAGTCCCTGGTGCCAAAAAGGTTGAGGACCGCTGCTCTAAAGTAACCTAATTATTAAATGTGTGTTGACATTTAGGTATTTGTAACTAAATATACTCAAGTATACACCTGGCAAAATTCTTAAGTTATATTTATATAAAACCAGGCAAGAGAACTATGTGTTGGAATTTCATGAATAATGTGGTTGTCTTTCACTAAAAGAAAATGAGTTAAGCTAATATTGAATAACTTAAAATAACATTTTAACCTTAAAACTCCTATTTATTAGGTAGTGGTCATATTTTACCTTATACCCTAAATCCATAGGTCCCAACAAGCTGTACTATTTAGTATTGTGCCTCATTTTCTTTTTTTCCTGTATTTCTCAATTATATTCTATACTATAGAAATGAAAAGGCAAAGCTTGGGAAAGGTGAGAAGGATTGTTAGTGATTTCTCCCTCTCTAGTTTAAGAGAGAGAAAAGGAAGATATCTAAAGAAATTTGGCTCACTCTGCTCCCCGAAGAGCTTTCAATAGAAGGAGCTAAGTGCATTCAGGCCTTAAGGGGTGTAAGAATTCCTACTTTCCTAGGATAGACACTTCATTTTCTGCTAGAACAGTGGTAGGTGTTGCTGCTGTGTCACCTGAGGCAGCCTCTCCAAGTGACCACAATCTTTGATTTACAGACTTATCTCATTTAAAAAACAGGTCTCCATAAGAAAATCCTTTTTCTCCACTGCTTCGTGTAATTGGTACGTTTTATAGGATTTTTTTCAAAGAAATTAATGAAAAATAACCGCCTTGACTTAGAATATTTTGGAAGCAATTATTCATCTTCCTTTTAAATCTATTGTAAATGTGTTACTGGTCCACTTCTCTAGAAGAAAGTGTGACAGCTTAGTGCATACACATAGTGACTTTTATCCATACTATGGTAACCACATTTTCTGAACTAAAAATGTTTGTTTTATAGTTTTCATTTAAAAATCTTAATCTTTGGAAGATTTTTCAAATCACATTTAATTTTTTAATTTTTTTGTGCTTGGTGATATAAGAGTCATGTGAAAATGTGAAAAGAAATAGCATGGGGAGAAGATATTTTTATTATTAGAGATATTCTAGAAACTTAAAGGTGGACGTTCACCTTGCCCGGTTCTCTAGATGTTGTCTATCACATCCCTTTTTAAAAATGAACATAATTCACCAATCCTAAGACAGATCTCGAAGCAGATTGGGAGTTCAGTAAGAATATGTTGTATTGATTTAAATGAAATAAACAATTGAATATTTAGAACGACCTTTGCCTCGTCATTCCTTTAAGTGATGAACTACAGTGTGTGGTTTCAAATTTGTGATTTGAATTATTTTAGTATCTCATCTATATATTTTTTGAGAGTGAGAGAATGTGTGTGTTTGAATGTGAAAATCCCTTCCTTCCTACTGGGAATTTGGTCATTGAATAACTTAATGTATCCCAAGATTCAGTTATCTGTTGACTGTGTTGCACTGTACTAATTATAATTAGCACAGTCCTCAGACCCAAGGAGCTTAATAAAATTATTTGTATATGTCATTTTGGTTCTTGAAGTTAAAAATTGTTTTCATATTTAAGAAATAATTTTCAACCTGAGAAAGCTGATTGCCAAAAAATGGATTATTAAGAGATGATTATTCTTAATATCTGTCATCTACTTTCTCTGTGAAGATAGGAAATAAATGGTAGAGAGGTAAATAAATGGTAAAATACAGTGTTAGAGCTCCTTTACAAGGAAACTGTGGTAATTCCTTTTTAAATCAACTTCCAAATCTGCTTTGTAAATTCAGAAATGTGTAAATTCAGTCTTTTTAAAGCAATGAATAATACTTTGCAAATTATATCATGCACAGTAAAAAGTAGAAAGCAATAACAGGAGTAATATGAACTCAAAGATGCTCCTTATTTCATTCTTATTCTTAAATAAAGTATGTTTTATGGCTGTTTACAAACCAGTTTTCAAATGACTGGTATGATTTTGACTTTCTTGAGTCTACCCAAGAACAAAAAGGTTGGCAGTGGTATGGAGGGAAATACAGTGGATTTGCATATCCCATTAAATGGTTGTTAAATGTCTTACCTAGTTGAGAATTAATTGTATATTAGCAGTTGTTACTTTTGTTTTGTTTGTTTTGAGATGGAGTGTCATTCTGTCACCCAGGCTGGAGTGCAGTGGCGCGATCTCGGCTGACTGCAACCTCCGCCTACCAGGTTCAAGGAATTCTACTGCCTCAGCCTCCTGAGTAGCTGGGACTACAGGCACATGCCACCATACCCGGCTAATTTTTGTGTTTTTACTAGAGATGGGGTTTCACCATATTGGTCAGGTTGGTCTCAAACTCCTGACCTCAGGCGATCCATCTGCCTCGGCCTCCTAAATTGCTGGGATTACGGGTGTGAGCCACCATACCCGGCCATATTAAGTTTTTTTAAGAGAATTAGAAAACTGTGTTTCCTCAACTCCAAGATGTTATCAGTTGTAAAATGTACCATTATGTTTTATACCACTAAGAAAGAAAAATAAGCCTCCAGTTAAGCAACATGCCATCAATTGTAAGATATAACCAACTGGGGGGAAAAAGTAGTGTTTAGCTGGGATACCTCCCTACTCCCTGAAAAACAAGTCAGGGTTTTATTAGTAAAGGAAAATGGGAGAATGGATATTTGGTGGCAGTCATTATAACCATTTCATTTCTATATCATTATTAACCTCTTAAAATATCCATCTTAAGTACATTATGGCAAAGCTTCTTAAAATGGTGGCATTGGAATCTCAAGAAAGTCTCTTCTCATACTACTCCTTACACAGTTGAAATTAGTTGTTGCTGCCTCCTTTCTGTATCTTTCTCTTTGGCTATCATTTCTTATCCTTTTAATCAATAAATTCAACAATTTGATACAATCAGATAATTATCTCCTAAAGTTTGACTTAGAGTTAAGCATTGTACTTAAAAAGCTACAGGGTAGTCTTTCAATTAAAATTTACCTTTTAAGTTCCATAGGGACCAAGGTATTTGTTGATAGCTTCAGGTCTAATAACTTGAACAAAATGTTTTGGCATCCTGAAAAACAAACTGCATGGGATTTATTCCAGCTTCTCTTCCAAAGGTGTAATGGCCCCCCTTCCTTAGGTCAATTTTGAAACTTAATCTATCAAGTTTTCAGAAAGGCAATGAGTTCTTGCTTCTTCTGTTGTGTATGTGTTAGTGATAGGAAATTTTTTGGTATCTTCTTAGATAATAAATATCATGGAATATTTTTCAAACTGTGACTAAAATGTCTTTGGCATTCTCCATTGTACTTCTTATATATGTTTATGCCCTCCCTGACTTCTGTATCTGTAAGGAATGGACCTGACATTAAGACTTCTCCATAGAGCACATGAGTAAGGATTTACTAACGAACTACATTAAACCCTTGATAGCCCTGAACAAGCATCTAAAGAGTCACTCCCCTCTGTCTTTAATAAGTCATGGTAAAAACTATGGGTAGGTAAGTTTATGACTGTATTTTAATGTTTATGAATATGATTAAGATGGTCACACTTTGAACAGTCTCACAAAATAATCTTCAGCTTGTTAGTGGTTTCATTTTTTTGAAAACGGAAATTCTAAAAATTACTTATGGAATGTCTGGTGTTTGGGGGATGATGTCAGAAATGAATCTGTTCTGTTGGCCTCAACCCCACATCAGACTCATCAGAGTCTGCATCTCTTTTCCTTTTTCTGCACATCTACTTTTGTTTCTTCCTAAGTGCCCAGTAATGTAAGGAAGCAAGTTCTAGTTCCCCTATAGAGCTATAAAGCTATAAAGGAGACTTAACATTCACATTACTTTGCAGAAAGGTGGTTATGAAAATTCAGAGACTTGGCAGCTTTGGAAGATGGTTATATAACATTAAAGTATGTTCTCTTCTCTAATGATTTGATCATTTTAACAGTATGGATTAACCCACAGGATTTCCAGTAGACATTTTCAATTGAATAGGAACGGCAATAAAACAAATTACTAAAGTGACTATAGTCCATATATATGTCTATTATTTATATGTAATATATATATACACTTACAGATGCTATATTATTTTGCTTGTAGGTATCATAACATGATTCTAGTTCTGCCTCCTTAACTATTCTTATTTTTATTTTTTTTAGAACGCTGCTATTTGCATTTAATGGGGAACAAAAGATGAAGAAGGAAAAGGAGTATATTCACTAAGGATTCTATCTGCTTACTGCTGCAGACCTATGTGTTAAGGAATTCTTCTCCTCCTTCTTGCATAGAAGTTGATCAGCTCTGTGGTCAGACTGCATTCATCTTGTCATTGCCAGAAGAAATCTTGGACAGAATGTAACAGTACATCTCTCTCTGATTGTGATGGAAGGTGATAAACTGATACTCCTTTATTAAAGTTACATCGCACTCACCACAGAAAACCATTCTTTAAAGTGAATAGAAACCAAGCCCTTGTGAACACTTCTATTGAACATGACTCATGGAGAAGAGCTTGGCTCTGATGTGCACCAGGATTCTATTGTTTTAACTTACCTAGAAGGATTACTAATGCATCAGGCAGCAGGGGGATCAGGTACTGCCGTTGACAAAAAGTCTGCTGGGCATAATGAAGAGGATCAGAACTTTAACATTTCTGGCAGTGCATTTCCCACCTGTCAAAGTAATGGTCCAGTTCTCAATACACATACATATCAGGGATCTGGCATGCTGCACCTCAAAAAAGCCAGACTGTTGCAGTCTTCTGAGGACTGGAATGCAGCAAAGCGGAAGAGGCTGTCTGATTCTATCGTAAATTTAAACGTAAAGAAGGAAGCTTTGCTAGCTGGCATGGTTGACAGTGTGCCTAAAGGCAAACAGGATAGCACATTACTGGCCTCTTTGCTTCAGTCATTCAGCTCTAGGCTGCAGACTGTTGCTCTGTCACAACAAATTAGGCAGAGCCTCAAGGAGCAAGGATATGCTCTCAGTCATGATTCTTTAAAAGTGGAGAAGGATTTAAGGTGCTATGGTGTTGCATCAAGTCACTTAAAAACTTTGTTGAAGAAAAGTAAAGTTAAAGATCAAAAGCCTGATACGAATCTTCCTGATGTGACTAAAAACCTCATCAGAGATAGGTTTGCAGAGTCTCCTCATCATGTTGGACAAAGTGCAACAAAGGTCATGAGTGAACCATTGTCATGTGCTGCAAGATTGCAGGCTGTTGCAAGCATGGTGGAAAAAAGGGCTAGTCCTGCCACCTCACCTAAACCTAGTGTTGCTTGTAGCCAGTTAGCATTACTTCTGTCAAGCGAAGCCCATTTGCAGCAGTATTCTCGAGAACACGCTTTAAAAACGCAAAATGCAAATCAAGCAGCAAGTGAAAGACTTGCTGCTATGGCCAGATTGCAAGAAAATGGCCAGAAGGATGTTGGCAGTTTCCAGCTCCCAAAAGGAATGTCAAGCCATCTTAATGGTCAGGCAAGAACATCATCAAGCAAATTGATGGCTAGCAAAAGTAGTGCTACAGCGTTTCAAAATCCAATGGGTGTCATTCCTTCTTCCCCTAAAAATGCAGGTTATAAGAACTCACTGGAAAGAAACAATATAAAACAAGCTGCTAACAATAGTTTGCTTTTACATCTTCTTAAAAGCCAGACTATACCTAAGCCAATGAATGGACACAGTCACAGTGAGAGAGGAAGCATTTTTGAGGAAAGTAGTACACCTACAACTATTGATGAATATTCAGATAACAACCCTAGTTTTACAGATGACAGCAGTGGTGATGAAAGTTCTTATTCCAACTGTGTTCCCATAGACTTGTCTTGCAAACACCGAACTGAAAAATCAGAATCTGACCAACCTGTTTCCCTGGATAACTTTACTCAATCCTTGCTAAACACTTGGGATCCAAAAGTCCCAGATGTAGATATCAGAGAAGATCAAGATACCTCAAAGAATTCTAAGCTAAACTCACACCAGAAAGTAACACTTCTTCAATTGCTACTTGGCCATAAGAATGAAGAAAATGTAGAAAAAAACACCAGCCCTCAGGGAGTACACAATGATGTGACCAAGTTCAATACACAAAATTATGCAAGGACTTCTGTGATAGAAAGCCCCAGTACAAATCGGACTACTCCAGTGAGCACTCCACCTTTACTTACATCAAGCAAAGCAGGGTCTCCCATCAATCTCTCTCAACACTCTCTAGTCATCAAATGGAATTCCCCACCATATGCCTGCAGTACTCAGTCTGAAAAGCTAACAAATACTGCATCTAACCACTCAATGGACCTTACAAAAAGCAAAGACCCACCAGGAGAGAAACCAGGCCAAAACGAAGGTGCACAAAACTCTGCAACTTTTAGTGCCAGTAAGCTGTTACAAAATTTAGCACAATGTGGAATGCAGTCTTCCATGTCAGTGGAAGAGCAGAGACCCAGCAAACAGCTGTTAACTGGAAACACAGATAAACCGATAGGTATGATTGATAGATTAAATAGCCCTTTGCTCTCAAATAAAACGAATGCAGTCGAAGAAAATAAAGCATTTAGTAGTCAACCAACAGGTCCTGAACCAGGGCTTTCTGGTTCTGAAATAGAAAATCTGCTTGAAAGACGTACTGTCCTCCAGTTGCTCCTGGGGAACCCCAACAAAGGGAAGAGTGAAAAGAAAGAGAAAACTCCCTTAAGAGATGAAAGTACTCAGGAACACTCAGAGAGAGCTTTAAGTGAACAAATATTGATGGTGAAAATAAAATCTGAGCCTTGTGATGACTTACAAATTCCTAACACACATGTGCACTTGAGCCATGATGCTAAGAGTGCCCCATTCTTGGGTATGGCTCCTGCTGTGCAAAGAAGCGCACCTGCCTTACCAGTGTCCGAAGACTTTAAATCGGAGCCTGTTTCACCTCAGGATTTTTCTTTCTCCAAGAATGGTCTGTTAAGTCGATTGCTAAGACAAAATCAAGATAGTTACCTGGCAGATGATTCAGACAAGAGTCACAGAGATAATGAAATGGCATTTCTAGAATCAAAGAATCTTTGCATGGTCCCTAAGAAAAGGAAGCTTTATACTGAGCCATTAGAAAATCCATTTAAAAAGATGAAAAACAACACTGTTGATGCTGCAAACAATCACAGTGCCCCAGAAGTACTGTATGGGTCCTTGCTTAACCAGGAAGAGCTGAAATTTAGCAGAAATGATCTTGAATTTAAATATCCTGCTGGTCATGGCTCAGCCAGCGAAAGTGAACACAGGAGTTGGGCCAGAGAGAACAAAAGCTTTAATGTTCTGAAACAGCTGCTTCTCTCGGAAAACTGTGCGCGAGATTTGTCCCCGCACAGAAGTAACTCTGTGGCTGACAGTAAAAAGAAAGGACACAAAAATAATGTGACCAACAGCAAACCTGAATTTAGCATTTCTTCTTTAAATGGACTGATGTACAGTTCCACTCAGCCCAGTAGTTGCATGGATAACAGGACATTTTCATACCCAGGCGTAGTAAAAACTCCTGTGAGTCCTACTTTCCCTGAGCACTTGGGCTGTGCAGGGTCTAGACCAGAATCTGGGCTTTTGAATGGGTGTTCCATGCCCAGTGAGAAAGGACCCATTAAGTGGGTTATCACTGATGCGGAGAAGAGTGAGTATGAAAAAGACTCTCCAAGATTGACCAAAACCAACCCAATACTATATTATATGCTTCAGAAAGGAGGCAATTCTGTTACCAGTCGAGAAACACAAGACAAGGACATTTGGAGGGAGCCTTCATCTGCTGAAAGTGTCTCACAGGTCACAGTCAAAGAAGAGTTACTTCCTACTGCAGAAACGAAAGCTTCTTTCTTTAATTTAAGAAGCCCTTACAATAGCCATATGGGAAATAATGCTTCTCGCCCACACAGTGCAAATGGAGAAGTTTATGGACTTCTGGGAAACGTGCTAACGATAAAGAAAGAATCAGAATAAAATGTACCTGCCATCCAGTTTTTGATCTTTTTAAAACTGATGAGTATGAACTTGAGATCTGTATAAATAAGAGCATGATTTGAAAAAAGCATGGTATAATTGAAACTTTTTTCATTTTGAAAAGTATTGGTTACTGGTGATGTTGAAATATGCATACTAATTTTTGCTTAACATTAGGTGTCATGAGGAAACTACTGAACTAGCAATTGGTTGTTTAACACTTCTGTATGCATCAGATAACAACTGTGAGTAGCCTATGAATGAAATTCTTTTATAAACATAAATAATAGGCATAAATTAAAATGTAAAACTCCATTCATAGTGGATTCATGCATTTTGCTGCCTTTATTAGGGTACTTTATTTTGCTTTTCAGAAGTCAGCCTACATAACACATTTTTTAAAGTCCAAACTGTTAAACGACTCTTTAAAGGATAATTATCCAATAAAAAAAAAAAAACCTAGTGCTGATTCACAGCTTATTATCCAATTCAAAAATAAATTAGAAAAATATATGCTTACATTTTTCACTTTTGCTAAAAAGAAAAAAAAATGTTTATTTTTAACTCTTGGAAGAGGTTTTGTGGTTCCCAATATGTCTGTCCCACCCTGCTCCTTTTCAATATATATTTCTTTAAACGTTGTGCTACTTAGTAAAAATTGATTACAGTTGAGGGAAGTTTGATAGATCCTTTAAAAAAAAGGCAGATTTCCATTTTTTGTATTTTAACTACTTTACTAAATTAATACTCCTCCTTTTACAGAATTAGAAAAGTTAACATTTATCTTTAGGTGGTTTCCTGAAAAGTTGAATATTTAAGAAATTGTTTTTAACAGAAGCAAAATGGCTTTTCTTTGGACAGTTTTCACCATCTCTTGTAAAAGTTAATTCTCACCATTCCTGTGGTACCTGCGAGTCTTATGACCAGGATTCCTTAAAGCTGAACTCAGACCACTTGCATTAGAACCATCTGGAGCACTTGTTTTAAAATGCAGATTCATAGGCAGCATCTCAGATCTACAGAACAAGAATCTCTGCTAAGTGGACATGGAATCTTCCATCTGCATCTTAACATGCTCTCTAGGTGTTTCTTGTGTTTGAGAACCATGGCTTATGACTTTCCTCAGAACATGAGACTGTAAAACAAAAACAAAAAAACTATGTGATGCCTCTTTTCCCCAATACAGTCACAACATCAGCTAAAAATTTGCAATATTGTAGTTCATATATTACCGTTATGTCTTTGGAAATCGGGTTCAGAACACTTTTTATGACAAAAAAAATTGGGTGGAGGGGATAACTTTCATATCTGGCTCAACATCTCAGGAAAATCTGTGATTATTTATGTGTTCTAATGAGTAACATCTACTTAGTTAGCCTTAGGGATGGAAAAACAGGGCCACTTACCAAACTCAGGTGATTCCAGGATGGTTTGGAAACTTCTCCTGAATACATCCTTAACCGTTATTAAAACCATTGTCCTAAGAACAATGCCAACAAAGGTTACAACATTTAGTTTAAACCCAAGAAAGGCACTCAACTCAGATTGACTAAATAAAAAGTACAAAGGGCACGTATACATGACAGAATTGTACACAATCACTCCATTGGATCTTTTACTTTAAAATAGTGGTGAAAAATAAATGTTGATACTGTCTTAGAAGAAATTAATATATTATTGAAGCCACATGGGGTTTCAATTGTGAAACAGGTCTGTTTTTATGTTCAGTTTGTACAATCCGCAATTCATTCACCAGATATTTTGTTTTTAATTGTGAACCAGGTTAGCAAATGACCTATCAAAAATTATTCTATAATCACTACTGGTTAGAAAGATATTGATTTAAAATTGTTCCACTTGAAGTGGTTTCTAAGATTTTTATATTAAAAATAGGTGTGATTTCCTAATATGATCTAAAACCCTAAATGGTTATTTTTCCTCAGAATGATTTGTAAATAGCTACTGGAAATATTATACAGTAATAGGAGTGGGTATTATGCAACATCATGGAGAAGTGAAGGCATAGGCTTATTCTGACATAGAAATCCACTGGCCAGTTGAATATATTCTATTCCATGTCCATACTATGACAATCTTACTGTCAACACTATATAAATAAGCTTTTAAACAAGTCATTTTTCTTGATCGTTGTGGAAGGTTTGGAGCCTTAGAGGTATGTCAGAAAAAATATGTTGGTATTCTCCCTTGGGTAGGGGGAAATGACCTTTTTACAAGAGAGTGAAATTTAGGTCAGGGAAAAGACCAAGGGCCAGCATTGCTACTTTTTTTTTTTTTTTTTTTTTTTTTTTGTGGGCTTTGTTTTGTTTTTTGGTTGGTTGGTTGTTTTCATTGTTGTTAACAAAGGAATGAGAATATGTAATACTTAAGTAAACATGACCACAAAGAATGCTGTTCTGATTTACTAGAGAATGTTCCCAATTTGAATTTAGGGTGATTTTAAAGAACAGTGAGAAAGGGCATACATCCACAGATTCACTTTGTTTATGCATATGTAGATACAAGGATGCACATATACACATTTTCAAGGACTATTTTAGATATCTAGACAATTTCTTCTAATAAAGTCATTTGTGAAAGGGTACTACAGCTCATTGACATCAGTAAGGTAGCATTCATTACCTGTTTATTCTCTGCTGCATCTTACAGAAGAGTAAACTGGTGAGAGTATATATTTTATATATATATATATATAAAATATGTATATATATATATTGACTTGTTACATGAAGATGTTAAAATCGGTTTTTAAAGGTGATGTAAATAGTGATTTCCTTAATGAAAAATACATATTTTGTATTGTTGTAATGCAACAGAAAAGCCTTTTAATCTCTTTGGTTCCTGTATATTCCATGTATAAGTGTAAATATAATCAGACAGGTTTAAAAGTTGTGCATGTATGTATACAGTTGCAAGTCTGGACAAATGTATAGAATAAACCTTTTATTTAAGTTGTGATTACCTGCTGCATGAAAAGTGCATGGGGGACCCTGTGCATCTGTGCATTTGGCAAAATGTCTTAACAAATCAGATCAGATGTTCATCGCAACATGACAGTATTCCATTTCTGGACATGACGTCTGTGGTTTAAGCTTTGTGAAAGAATGTGCTTTGAATCCAAGGGTCTTATTAAAGAATTTTTTTAATCATCAGCCACTTTTAAACGTAAAGAATTCACACAACTACTTTCATGAATTTTGTAATCCCATTGCAAATATTATTCCAAGAGTATCGCAGTATTAGCAATACTGGAATATAGGCACATTACCATTCATAGTAAGAATTCTGGTGTTTACAACCAAGTTTGATGCGATCTGCTCAGTAATATAATTTGCCATTTTTATTAGAAATTTAATTTCTTCATATGATGTCATGAAACTGTACATACTGCAGTGTGAATTTTTTTTGTTTTGTTTTTTAATCTTTTAGTGTTTACTTCCTGCAGTGAATTTGAATAAATGAGAAAAAATGCATTGTCTCTGGTTTGAAATGACTGTTATTTTGTGGGCTTTCTCTGGTTTTTAGGTTTTCCATAAACATAAAACACATTGCTATGAATATAACAGTGATCTTCAAGGATGTTTTGCCCTTCTCAGAAAAATAAAGGGGACAAAAAAGAAGATGGCTAGCAAGTTAGTGCACTAGAAACAGGGTAATTAAGGCATAACTCAAAGTGACAATCAGCCTATAGCCTCTCTCCCATGATTCAGTGTGTAACTAGTTGATCACTGTAAATTTTTAAACTAGAAAATAGTTTGTGCAGTATTCAAAATTAATGTTGACTATATGTATATACGTACACACTTCATTTTAGGATAAGACTTTATCAGAAGGCTTTTATCCAGTTTTCAATGGGTGTGGTTTATTTTAAATAAAAGAAAAAGGAGTTTAGTAATTTTCCAAAAATGAATGTGTATGTATGTACACGTGTATACATGTTTAAATATATGCTGTATGTGTATAGGTAATGAGTAATTGATAAGCAACATACATACGTAATAAGTATTAGAGACCAGTGGATTCCAAGAAAAAAAAAAAAAACTTTGTACCCTGGTAAACTTAACAGCTTAGGAATTTTTATTTTTACAAATAATGATAATTTATGAGAAAGACATTTTCCCAAACAGGAATTCTGTTTCCTGGGACCCAGATAGGTCTATTATAATCCATGCAGCTTCTCTGTTAATAGGTTTATAAATGTCTAAAAATGTTCAAGTAATAAAAATACTTCCTGCTGTTCTACATTATTAAAATGTTGAAAAATTGCATCTTGCTATTTGTATGATAGTGAGAGATGCACAACCATGTCTTTTATTTATATGGCGAAAAACCCTGACAAGTGCATCAAGTAGTGAATTGCCCAGGAGGGATTTTTATGAAGAGAAGCACCAGTTAGCTATTCTTGATTATAAAATAGTGCCTGTGACTTTAATATGGAGGGTCTTTAAAAATCAATTCAGATTAAAATCACTCATACTAAATAAGGTTCTATTTCAAGCTTGTTAGAGTGGAAAATCATCAACAAAAGTAATTTTGAAATTTATTTTCCTACCACTGGTATCACTCAACTATGACCTGTTTGGCTATAGGAAATAGGTTTTAAATGTTCATTATTAAGCATACTGGTAATTTTTTTGTTTATTCCATAAACTTGTATCTAATACTACCTCACCTTATAAGGGTTGGTAGATGAAGCTATTGGCATCATTTAGCATCATTTAATACTCCAATTCTCTATAAGTGGCTGGTACAACAATATCTACAACATTTTTCAGATTCCATCTTCATAAATAAGTTAAAGACTCTCACTCTAAAAACCACAATTTATGTACTTGAGTTGGAGGCTGAATAATAGGAAATAGAGTCCCATAAATTCCAGTCCTGGGGAGATGCTGTTGCACTTTTGATGTCCTCTTATGAGTGTCTAAAAGTACGCATATAAACCTTTTAATCAGTAAACCAAATTTTGAAATAGTATACCTTTGCAGTCAGAAGAGAATTTTTGAGACATTCAAAAGTCTTCTTACAGCCTTTATGTTGACACAAAGTCCTAGACAACCTGCTTTCCCTCCGTTGCCTTTACCAAACTTCATTGGTATGTGTTCCAAACCTTAAGAAAAGCTACAATCCTTTTGGAATATTCATTTTCCTCACTTTAGCTGAGAAACGTTCACCTCTGAGATCACATCTGGAAAAGCAAATGACCTAACATTTTATAGTTGTCATAGCCCACATTTTTGGAAAGCTATGTGAATGATGCCACACAACAGAGCCACAGTGCAGGTACAGTGCATTGTCTGAGATTGTATTTTCCCTTAGCTAATTGATAAAATAATTCAAGGATAGAACCATGGGGTAATTTTCTTATCATTGGAAAACTACAATTTTCTCTAAAGGCCGAAGGGTTGCCTCTGGCAAACATTAATAGCTAATCTTTCCACAAGCCAGCTTCAAGTCCTTAAAAGACTTAGCACCAGGTTGGATGTGCCAGCTAGCCTCGTTACATTTTACATCGTACCTGGCCATTTTACTTCTCTGCCATATCTTCTGAGTTTTGTTATGTTCTTGTTTGATTCACAGTGGCGTCTTTGAGTATATAGAAATGCTTAGGTAAAATTTGAGAGAATACTAGGAGAGATCCTGTTTCTCTCCCCTTCATAATTTTGTAGTCACTTTTAAAAACCAAAGTTGTAATACAAACCTTCGCCACTTCCCCAACTTCTAAATCATGGCTTTCTCCTTTCAATTACCTTACTTTTGGGGGGGAAATGTCCATTAGAAAAGCACTTAGAGTGCTGATACCCTAATGTGGATAAAAACAGGCTCAATCCAGTCTGTGTGAGAGACTAAAGTACGGGAATAATACCAGTGGGTTTGATGCTGTAACACACACTGATCAATAAGATTTAGATCTCTAGCGAAGGCCTTTCTCTCCCTTTTCCCTGATTGCTTTCCTATGACAAATAAATACTTTTTCTCACAAGACCATACCTTTGAGTTTGCTACCAATTTCCATTACATTTCCGACCCCACTTCAACAGAGAAAGTGTTTCTTTAAAGCTGCAGTGGCCTTTCCCTGTGTCCATAAAAATCTGGGCTTTTATCCATAGAGCTCTTTGTTCTTTTCTGCTTTTCTAAGGGCAGTTGACAACAATGTGGGGGGGGGTGGGGGGGGACTTCCATTCCCCACCCCCAACAACATCCACAAAGAGATTTTTATCTCCTAAGTGGAGTCAAAAATGGGGACTTACACATGGCTAAACTCTGGGGAGAGTCTGACCAGAGGGTAGATGAATTTAGGGCTTAGTGGGCTCAAGCATGATTACCTGCTCTTACCCATACTTTCACCTCCATAATAAAATCTACCTCACTTGACATAGTTCTGTGCTAATAAAGATAATCATGATAATCTTTCCAAAGTAAGCAGCAGGGATGGTCTTTTAGATCCCTTTGGAATTGCTTGCATCCCAGAGAATTTTGTGCCCTTACTACTAAAATCAGGTCTACCTGCCAAAGAATAGACAGCCCTCTGAAGGGGAGACTTCCTGCTTGTAGTTCACTGTGGAAAGGCCTGTTCTGGGGAGACTGAGATGCTTAAGGGTGAAGTTCTGGCCTACTTTGACTATTATAGATGATATATACCAAGAGTGTAGCAATCAAAGATCACTCAGAAAACAGGCAGGCCTGAGTCAGAAGCAGCAACTCCTTCTACTTGCATTTCTGGCCTGGGCAAGCCATTGAATCATTTTTCTCTTTGGTTTTCACAACCCAGTGTCTCCTAGTTCTTTTCTTAAAGCTAATTTCATCTGGTCTCGTAACAGATTTATTTTTCCATAACTGCCGATATTCTGCCTTACAGCTGTCTGTTCCTTCATTACATCTTCAGCAGAGACAGCCATCCCTATGTCTTCAAGCACCTCATACTTTATTCCAAGTTCCTTCTAATTGTCTAGTTGTCTTCTGTTTCCTACCACTCATGGATATCCAGCTTGCCAACCTATTAGCTAAACTTCAACATGCCCCAATCTTGAATTCAGTATACAGCCATTCTCCCCCCATTTGTTCTTCTATCCCTTTGTTGGAAATTTGCTTATTTCTAAAAATGTTGGTCCTCAGCAGACTCTTCTTATGCTGGCCACTTTTTGAAGGCTTTCCTAATCTGTAACTTACAACGCATACCTTTTGCCTTAACCCAGAGCGTTATCGTGTCTCGCCTCAGTTATTGCTCTAGCATCCACTTGGCCTGCTTGCTTCCCCTTCCCAGTTGTGATAATAGCCACTATTGCTAGAGCAATCATTCTAAAATACAGATCTGTTAAATCTGCCTAAAATCCTCTGGTGACTTTTTATTGCTCATGAAATTGCACACTCACTTGTCTTTAGGGGCCTGGGGGAGTAGTAAAGAATGTAAGGCTTCTTTTGGAATACTGTAGGAAGGGGTGGATCTACCTTAAATGGAGGAGGTAAAGCTATTCTAATTCAAATATTTTTAAAACAAGAAAAATCCATGTGTTAGCCAAACAAAAGTGATACAACTACTAGTGTCCAGTGTGAGCCCATGGGGTTAATTCTGTATCCTCCAAGCTCTTTAGACTTCTGGCTCTGCCTGCATTTTCACCTTTTCAACTCGTTCTTCTACCCTCTAACAGCATTCTGTGCATCATCACCAATCATTCCATATTCAAACATTCCCAAATAAGAACTCACTATTTCCTGAGTGCTCCTGCTTTCTTGGCATCAGTGCCTTCAGTCACGTAACATTCTCTGCCTAAAATACCTCCTTCCTTTGCTCATTCTGAACCTAGTAAACTATTCATCTTTAAAACTTAACACATTTACTTCCTCAAAGAAGCCCTCTCTCCCTAATTCACTATTGTAGGACAGAGTGTGTTTCTCAGCCCTTTGCAATACCAAATGCTTATTGCACTTATTACAATGGCTAACCACATACTTCATAACTTTGTATTCCTTCTAAAGACAATAAAGTGTGTCTTCTTAATCTTACATTCAGTGAGTGCCCAGTACATATCTTTTTTTTTTTTTTTTGAGACAGAGTCTTGCTCTGTCCCCCAGGCTGAAGTGCAGTAGTGCAATCTTGGCTTACTGCAACCTCCGCCTCCCGGGTTCAAGCCCGTCTCCTGCCTCAGCCCCTCCAGTAGCTGGGATTACAGGCATGCGCCACCATGCCTGGCTCTGACCTCAAGTGATCTGCCCACCTCGGCCTCCCAAAGTGCTAGAATTACAGGCATGAGCCACCTGGTTCGTATCTTGATACATAGCAGTTACTCAACAAATGTATGCCAAATGAGAGAATGAATGAAAGGTGATCTCAAAAAAAAATAAAATAAAAGGCTCCCCTCCCTGTCTGGAAGGAAACTAAGTAATGTATAATGTAAGGGCGCAACCACGTCCCCGAGGCAAGTCCCAGCCTCCCTAGTCACTTCTAGCCTAGGGCTTATGATCTATCTGGGCCAGGTCAGACATTCTCCCTTCTGCCTTCTCAAATCTCCTGCAGAAATATGATCTCTACTGGGAAAGTCCTGATAAGAGAAACTGGTTCTTGAAACGAGACTGGGAACTTTGCAGATTTTGCCAATATAAACCTAATTACCTGCTGAACCATACCTTCCTCCAAACAATAGCAAGAGCATCTCAGAAGCTTTGCTTTTAGCAGGGAAGCTGAAGATAGTACTGCGGTGAGCCTGGGATCAGAATTCATGGTCTGTCCTGAAAATTAGCCAGTGAATATATCATGTTTCATAGGATTGCATTCTCCTGAACTATCCAGAATCAATCATAGCAGAGAATATACTCTCCTGCTGAGTATGGTTCAACTAATTCCTTGCTGAGAAGACCCTCACCAGTATAGAAGCTGGAATTAGCATTAGGCTATTTCAGATCCCCAAGGAAATCTGGGTCCGTGGCAGTATGGGAATGCAAGAAACCAGTGTCACTTGTGAACCTGGAACGTAGCATGAGTGTGCCTTCAGTAGAGGACTTTGAGGGTGGCAACTTATCTATGAAGACCAAACCACCAGGTTTTCGGTGATTCAGTGGGTGCTTAATAAAGGTGTATTAAATTGATGTGAAAACAAAAGCTTATCTCTTATATCAACTTTGTATCACTATTTCCTGAGTGCTCCTGCTTTCTTGGCATCAGTGCCTTCAGTCATGTAACATTCTCTGCCTAAAATACCTCCTTCCTTTGCTCATTCCCAACCTGGTAAACTCCTGTTCATCTTTCAAACCTAACACATTTACTTCCTCAAAGAAGCCCTCCCTCCCTAATTCACTATTGTCGGACAGAGTGTGTTTCTCAGCCCTTTGCAATACCAAACGCTTATTGCACTTATTACAATTGTTAACAACATACTTTGTAACTTTGTATTCCTTCTGTAGGCAAGAAAGTGTATCTTCTTAATCTTACATTCAGTGAGTGCCTAGTACATACATTTTTGTTTGTTTGTTTTTGTTTTTTAGACAGAGTCTTGCTCTGTCCCCCAGTCTGGAGTGCAGTGGTGCCATCTCAGCTCACTGCAACATCTGCCTCCTGGGTTCAAGCACTTCTCCTACCTCAGTCTCCCGAGTAGCTGGGGAGCTGGGCTGATAGTTATGATTTCCTTTTATTCTGATGCCAGAAATTAATGTAATCAAGATTTTATCTTTTAATTATTGCATTTTATTTGCCCCCCTCAAAAACCTCATTTCCTATCCCCACCCCAAAGAGAGAAAGTAAGGTCTGGATTGATATCACTCTTGTTATATTCTAGATCATTCCAGATGGCTCTGAACAATGTAAATATAGAGCATATCCAGGATGAGGAGATCTGTTTACAGTGGGGATGGAATAGTCCCTCTTCCCTCACCAAGAAAGACTGAGAAAGAGGACTCATTATGATCTCTATCTAATATGAGGCCATGCTTCAAGACTGTATTTCTCAAATAAAGGGGGCATTTTCAGGTGGGTATCTATGGACTTAGAAGGACCATAGAGACAGCTAGATGTATTTAGCAGGAGGATGGAGAAGTTCGAATTACAATGTCCCTAGCTTTGCTAAGGAAAGGGGGATCTTCCCTATGCTGTTCTCTTCCTATAAGCTCATTTCTAGCTTGAGGAAACCAAGAAGACTTCTAACCTAACTATATAGAGGATAGTCATACTTTTTTACTCTCACGGTAGATAGGAAGTTTCTTGTGAGTCTGCATATTTAAAATAAAATTTGTTTTTCCCAGCATATTTTCCCCCTTGGGTAAGGTTGTAAACTGGTAGAATTGGGATTTGAAACTATGGACTACAGAGAGATAAGAGGCCTTATCAACCACGTTCTCCCCCCTCTAAACCAAACCAAACAGCAACCTAAGAAATATACCATCAAACATCCTGCTTAGGTA
The DNA here is from genome assembly GCF_028885655.2 of Pongo abelii. Classification (NCBI taxonomy): domain Eukaryota; kingdom Metazoa; phylum Chordata; class Mammalia; order Primates; family Hominidae; genus Pongo; species Pongo abelii. The sequence continues at coordinate 24,732,736 of NC_072007.2, read as the reverse complement.
CCCAAATTGCCTTAGCAATTAGAAAAAAGAGTATGCCCTTTTGTTCTTATGGCCTGCCACATCCCCTGGGCAAAATTTCTCAGCCACTGCTTGAGATCTGGGGTCAGAGATAGTGGCCTACTTCTCGCAGAGTGACACCCCTGCTTTGGAAGCAGGGAGTTGGGTAGAGACAGTTGCCTCTGGTCTTTTCAGCTTGTTTTTCCAGTGGGAAACCTCTACCCTATGAGTGAGCAGGGGTGAAGGCAATGACACTCAAGTATTCTTGGCCTGGCACAACTAGAGTGGAGGTAAGAGAAGGCCGGGGTAGATAGAGGAAGACAGCCCCTGATTTTCAAAGAAATTTGCCTAGAATTTAGCCCTTGTAACATGGAGCTTCACAGGGATGAGAAATTCCTGCCAATCTCGAAGAGATACTATCATCCTTAACTAGAGCCTGAGGAGGGAGAACCTCATCTTCCTGGCCACACCCAACTTGAGTGGAGCTTCATCACATTAAACTGTGAGGGAGAGAAGGAGCAGACCGCGGCTCTAGTGCCATGGACTCTCATTTTTCTTATCAAGATTGAAGAAATTTTCTTTATTACTGTTTCTTCATATGCCATATCACCTTAGCAAAACAGACGGTTTTATTTTGTTTTGTTTCGTTTTATTTTTTTGAGGCAGAGTCTAACTCTGTCACCCAGGCTGGAGTGTAGTAGCAAGATCTTAGCTCACTGCAGCCTCTGCCTCCCAGGTTTAAGCGATTCTCATGCCTCAGCCTCCCAAGTAGCTGGGATTACAGGCGTGCGCCACCACTCCTGGCTAATTTTTGAATTTTAATAGAGATGGGGTTTCACCATGTTGGCCAGGCTGGTCTTCAACTACTGGCCTCAAGTGATCTGCCGGTTTTGGCCTCCCAAAGTGCTGGGATTACAGGCATAAGCCACCGTGCCTGGCCTGTTTTTTTTTTTGTTTTTTTAAATAATTTTTACCAGTTATATTGTTGCACTTGAGTGGGCATTTGCAGAGTTCCTCACACACTGCAAACCTCCTTTCCAATGTGAGGCATTTTGGAAAGATCCACTTTGCCATTACAAAAGTGAATCTCTCCTACTTATCTTATTTCTGATTACCAAATTTACCAAATAAATTTCTGCAGGGTAAATTGCTTAAGCAGTGGTTTGATGCAACATTACTTCTGTCCATAAGATGGTATATTTCTGGTCATGAGGACAAAATCACTTACAGTTACTTCTCAAGACTATTCTTTCTTACCACAGTTTACCTTAGTCTTTTATGCTCTTCTCTCCAAGAAGCTCATTCATTTTTTTTATGTCCTCTTCTGGATAATATCCAAATGTATGACCCTTTTTGTGCATCGAAGTATTCCACAGTTAAGCCTACCAGACCAACCCTCAATTCAACAACCTGCCACCACTTACCTATTCACTTTGTAATCATGTAAATGGATCTTTGGTATTTGTTAAGTTAAAATATCCTTTATTTGCTTTTCTAGCTGATTTTTTTTTAGCAGTTTTAGGTTTACAGAAAAGCTAAACAGAAAATGCAAAGATTTTCCAGATACACCCTCTTCCAGCTCTCCCGGTTTCCCTTAAATTAACATCTTGATTAATATGATATACCTATTACAACTGATGAACCAATATTGATACCTTGTTATTAACTAATGTCCATAGTTTACATTGGGCTTCACTCTTCGTATGATACAGTCTATGGGCTTTGGCAATAGAATAGTTTCACTATGCTAAAACTCCCCTGACATTCACCCATCCCTACCTTCATCTCTACGATAAGCCCTTGACAATGGCTGATTACTGCCACCAGTTTTGCCCTTTACAATACTGTCACGTAGTTGAAATCATACAGTATGTCGCCTTTTCAGAGTGACGCGTCCACTTAGTAATGTGCATTTAAGGTTTCTTCCTGTCTTTTTGTGGCTTAATATCTCATTTCTTTTTCTCACCAAATAATATTCCATTGCATGGGATGTAACATAGTTTGATTATCCATTATCTTATTAAAAGATGCATTGGTTGCTTCCAAAATTTGACAATTATGAATGAAGCTGCTATTAGTGTTCAGGGTTTTGTGTGGAGATAAGTTTTCCTTCACTTGTTTTTGATACATGTTCAGAGGCTGGAAGCTTACCTTCTAGTAATTTAAATTTCCTACCCCTCTGATGCTCAAGAAATGCTGAACCATCATTTCCAAGCCCGCCAGTTTCACTGAATGTATGAATCCAGTGAAAGACTGTGTGGCAGTATCACACAAGTCTAAACTCTCCGTGATGGAGAACCACAAAGGTTTATTTAATATTTTTGATACCTGCCCATCTTGCGTGGGCAGGGGACACTGTTCCACCTCATCCTCTCTTTGGTGCCGAGGGTGATGAAGCCTCCACTATCCGTCAATGTCACTGGTTATCATGGCAGAGGGGAAAGAATGTGGTGAATGGAGCCCTAACTGTTAAAGGACCAAACACTTCTCCTTGCATTACACTAATCAAAGCACTGGTCTGCTCAACCTAAAGGGGATGGAAATGTAATTACATAATAGGCCTAGGAGAAGAAGAATCAGAAACGTTGGTGAGCATTCAGTAAATGTCTTCCTTTAATACTTGATTTTCCTTTAATACTGATCTTTTGATCACCAAATTAAATTTGATTATATCTTAATGTTTGCTTTCCCTCTTCAGACTATGGACAATAGGCTAGAAGTGAAAATTAAGGAAGAGCTTAAGGGCTCAAACAATATTTACCAATCTAAAGAAAAAGGCTTAAGTTTGTAAAATAAGCTCTATCTGCATACTGGAAGGAAGATGATGAGGTCTAATAACGGATTGATGGAGTTTGGTACTGCTGACTCCATAGGACTCAAAATGAATGAGGATGAGTTCTTTCATCTAGGCTCAGTATAACAACAGAAGGATGCTTGCTTATAGTATCAGATAACTGTATACCCATATACATCTACTGATTTTATTATTTCAGTTTGTTCATATGACTAAGTTCTTTCTTTTAAAAAAATGAGATACTCCATTTAAACCTAAATATATTCTAAAGCAGATTTCAACTCAAAAGAAAATTTGGGGTTGTTTCAATTCATTTAATTTCCATTGAATTCTTAAGCTAAATAGCCTTTTCTTCCCCCCCAGATTTAGTGGCAATTTCTGATTTACCAGCACTCACATTATGAAAATCCTTCATTTATTTATGAACAGCTCTTAGAACTGGAAAATCAGTCCTTTACTACTCTATCCTATGAAACTTCTCCTCTTCCTTATAGAAATGGCCGTCCTTCTGAAAGTTGTCCCTGCTTTCTTTTTTCTCATCTGTCTTATCTCAGCATCAGTGTAGTCAAGGATCAAGGCATGCTTCAATCCCTCCCTGTGCTATTTGAGCCCACTCTCAACAGGAGCCAAAATTGCCCCTATACTCCTGCTTATGTTTCTCACTGCAAGAGAATTCTCCCAATCCCTCATCTCAAACTTCTGCCTTTCCCCATTCTCTTTTTCCTGAACCTTTTCAGAAGCTTCTCCAAGGTTTTCATTCTCCCTTTCCCAAGACCTATCTCTAGGACAAAAAAGATGCTATGGAGAGGGAAGAGGGATCATTTATGACTATGGCAATGAAGAGCATGAAGATGGCAGAGAGATTCTCGCCTGGAGGATGACACACATTAGCTGCAATTTCCAACCCATTTGCAGGAGAAACCATGGAATGAGAATACGCTAGGAAACAAGACTTTGGAGTCAAAAGCCTGGTATTCGAGGTCCAGATCCACCACAAACTAGCAGTAAGCTTGTCTGAGTCTCAGATTCTTGGCCTGAAAATGAGTTTTGTCCCCTTTGCCCACCAGATTATTGCCAGGATTACATAATATATTACATATAAGGGTGTTGTATTAAGTGCTGTTCACATGCTCTCTGTTCTAATAAGTCAGTTTGTATTTTCACTCACAGCAAATATATTTGATCCTAAAATTTATGATGAATTCCAAAAAGCACGTGGAGAATAAAAATGACCCATAGTTCTACTACCAAGATAGAAAGAAAATTAGTTATTTCTATTTATATAAAATATTACTACTTCCTTCTAATGTGTTAGTAATTATGAATTTGTGTTTAACATTATCAGGATTACGCTTTGTATATAACTTGTGTCCTTGTGTGACAGGCTCTATTTTCCAAAAATGACCAGACAATATTTCTAGTGTCAGAACCTTGCCTCTGTATAAGGGGTGGAGTGATAGTTTACCTCCATCTAGAACTGGCCAGGCCTTGGGACTGCCTTGGTGAATGGAAGGTGACAAAAGTGGCATTACCTGGCTTTAATGGTCAGGTCATGAAAGGTGATATGGCTTCTGTCTGGCTTTCATTCTTGGGACACAATTCTTGGAAGCCAGCCTCTATGTTGTGAGGAAGGCAAGGTCACATTGAAAGCCTAGGTGTAGGTGTTCTGACAGCGGCATCCATTGCTGGACATATGAGTGAGTGAGCCTTCAGATGATTCCAGCCTCTGAGCTGCTGCAGTTGATGCCAAGTGGAGAAGACAAAAGCTGTCCCTACTGAGCTCTGTCCAAATTACAGATTCACAAGCAAAAAATATTTTCAATATTTCACTTCAATGTTGTATGCACATTTTCTCATGTCTTTAACAATTTTACATCAACTTAATATGGTTGCATAACATTCCATCATGTGGATATTCTATAATTTGCATAAACCTTTCCATGTTGTTGCATATTTAAGTTCTCCCTTCTATCTTTTTTTATGCTATGGTACATAATGTGGCTAAAAACATCTTCGCAACACATTTTGAGTTTTTGCATTCTGATTATTTCCATAGAATAGATTCTTAGAAGACAAAAGTAAACTATTTCTATACCTCAGTTATGTTTAATTAGCTTTAGTGGCTCACTAGAATCAAAATTGTCTTAAGTATTATTATTTCTATAGAAAAGTGATGTAAGATCCCAACTTTAAAAAACCGACTCACAAAATTTTGAAACACAATCCTCTTCCAGAGTCAGGAACTTATTTTTGCATTGATTTCTGAATTACAGGGTCAGCATGACATTTTTATTGAGGGCAGTTCTTTCTATCACAGCTTGTACCTCTTATCTTCTGTTTCCCTTGGCTTGCTTGCACCCCAGAGGAAATTTGTTTTTATTAAGACAATGCCTTCACCACCTGTGGTAGGCTGAATATAGTCCTTAAATGGATGCCCACCTCTTAATACCTGGAACTTGTGACTATTACCTTAGATGGTAAAATATTGTTTGTAGATATGATTAAGGTTAAGATTTTCAGATGGGAAGATTACCATGGATTATTCAGACAGGTACCAAATACGATTACAAGTCTTTATGAGAGAGAGGCAGCAGGGAGACTTGACACAGACAGCAGAGAAAAAAGCAATGTGACCACAGAGGCAGATATCAGAGTGATGGGGCCACAAGCCAAGACAGGTTGGCAGCCACCAGAAGCTGGGAGATGCTGGGAACAGGTTCTCTCTGAGAGCATCTGGAAGGAATGTGTCCATGCAGACATCTTGATTTTGGCCCCATGTAACTGATTTTGGACTTCTGGTCTCCAGAACAGTGAGAGAATAAATTTCTATTGTTTTAAGCCACCAAGTTTATGGTGATTTGTTATAGAAGCCCTAAAAGTGTAATACATCACTTGCTACTACATAGGAAATAATGAAATATGAAAAAGTCCATTTTAATTCTCTAAATTCTGTTCCTCTAAATGTCTTCCTAGGGTAAGTACAGGCGTCACTAAACGTGCATGAAATATGTTATAGATCTTTGTCTTTTTTATGTGCATGTGAAAATTTTAGTATCAAGTGTTTCCTGTGGAGAATAATAAAGCAAAGAGAAGATTCTTGTGCTTGAGGTGTTCATATTCTAAGTTGAGACACACACACACACGCGCACACACACACACACACAAACAACTGGAGCAGAATACAGAGGCCTCTGTTTTTTCAAAGTTTACCTTGAGGTATACACTTTGAAATACATAGGAATTCAGAGCACACAAACATGAAAGTGTGGTGTGAATCTTCCCCCTTTGAAGATGTAATTGCTGTCGTGGAAAGGAAAATAACGAGGAGTCACAGATAATAGGACCCCAAAGATCTCAAAGAAATAGGTTAATCTCACTGTGGATCCTAGCATGTCATAAAATATCAGTGTGCACGAGCTTCTCTTTCCCTTCCTTGGTTAAAACTGTCCCTTTATTGTCAAGGTCTAAAAAAAGGCAAGACATAACGAATGAATCTGCAGTGATGTTTGAAAAATATGCCCTGACACATTTGGAACATACCCACTGTTCAAAATCTGCCGGCTAAGAGAAGCTGATGAGAACCCCTGATGGCCCATGGGGAGCCCCGTCCAGGTGCCTGTTACCTGCTGTGGTCAGCTCTGCCTTGGGCCAGCATGGAGCCAGAGTATCCAGTTGACTCTCAGCTTTATGTAAACATCAGACCAGGAGGCGCCACTGCTGTTGATGTAAACATGAAGGGAATGTTGTGCTGGCTGAAGAATATGACAAGCCCTCTTTCTTTCTCATCCTCTGCATTAGACTTTAGTTGGGTCTCTTCAGCAATGAAAGCATCATACTTTTCTTTATGAAGTACCTTGACTTTGGTAGTTTTCACGTATCTCTTCATTTTGAATCAGAAAAAATCCACTCTACACACTCTCCCCTGGAGCTCTGAACAAAGAGAGACTTAAAATTATCCCCTCTGTTGGTGTGTAGATTTAAAATTGAAAGGACAGTTTTAAGGTTGGCCAAAAGTCCTGCATTCCATCACCACATGGTGAATTTTAAATGTATTTACACCTCCATTTCCTTCCCAATGGTGGGGGAAAAAAATACCTACCAGATTTTATTTAGCACACATCATTTTTTATATTACAGTATATTCTGAAATAAATCATTAATGTGATTATAAATAACAAAGCATAGGACAAGTTTTCTAGGAATGAAATAAGTCAAAATGGAACAACTGATATTATAAACCATAGACAAAGCATCCACGATCCATGGTGTAGACAAATTCTAGTTAGAGCCAAAGCACTTCATACATACATTCATTCACTTAACAAAAATATTTATTAGCACCCACTCTACAGCAAGGTCCTAGGAATACAATGAGGACCAAGACAGATCTGATAGCTGCTTTTAGAATTTAAAGTCTAATTCGTTTAAAGACTAATGGGGGGACAGACAAACTGCGATTACCATTTTGTGCTCTGACAGGGTGCAGCAGGAAAGCACCTAACAAACCTGAGAGGCAGTCGGGCTTTCTAGAGGAAATAATATGTTCCTTGGAACATAGCAATAGCAATGGTTTGGAGACAAGAGAGAACCTGAAACATTTTATATATTTATTTATTTATTTATTTATTTATTTATTTATTTATTTTTGAGACAGAGTCTTGCTCTGTTGCCCAGGCTGGAGTGCATGAAGTGGCGTGATCTCGGCTCACTGCAACTTCCTCCTCCCAGGTTCAAGCGATTCTTCTGCATCAGCCTCCTGAGTAACTTGGACTACAGGTGAGCACCACCACACCCAGCTAATTTTTGCATTTTTAGTAGAGACGGGGTTTTGCCATGTTGGCCAGGCTGGTCTTAAACTCCTGACCTCAGGTAATCTGCCCATCTCCATCTTCCAAAGTGCTGGGATTACAAGCACGAGCCACTGCGCCCGACCACCTGAAACGTATTAAAATAACTGAAGTAAGATTACAGTGGCTCAGAGATAAGGCCATAAAGGTAAAAGGAGACCTCTTTACCTCTGTCTTGTAAATAAAGACTATAGAAGTTATTAAACGATGCTAAGCAGGTTGATGATGTGATCCAATTTACTCTTCAGAAGGAGCTCTGTCTACAACGTAGAAAATGACTATTGGAGCTATGCAGGAGAGCGGTGGTGTAGCCAGCGTAATGGTTGTGACAACAAAGAAGCCGATAAGTAGATGATAAGGGATATTTAGTAGAGATATTTGTCAGCCTGAGTGATTGAGAGGGCAAGGGGTGAGGAAGGAAAAGGGCAAATCAAGGATGGTTCCTAGTTTACCAGACCGATCAAGGAGGAGGTGAAGTTAATGAACTCAGTTTCAGACAATAGGATTGGAGATGTCTAAGTTATGTTCAAAAGAAGATGCTCAGTAGAGAGTTAGGTAAACAGCTTATTTCAGGAGAGCGATTTGAGCTAAGGAGTAGATTTGAGATTTGTCAGCGTACAGTTGGTTATTCAAGCCATGGAGTCAAAGAGATCGTTCAGAAGCCTTGTAGGTGAAGGAGAGATGACGACCTAGCTAGCACAGAACACTGAGAAATATGATGTTTCCATGGATGAGGAGGTGCGAACACTGCTGGAGAGACTACTAGCTAGGAAAAAGTTGGGAGAGCATGTTTCATGAAAACCAAAGGAAAAGTGTTCAGAGAAGGAGAGAGTGAGCACAAGGCTTGTATGCAGCCTTAATCTGTGGTGCACCTGGTGTGGTTGACACCCAGAGCAAGTCCCTCCACCATATGGTGAAACTATTTTCAATTATCATCACGCAACCATCTTTGTTTTCTTGATTTGTTCTTTAATTTTAAAATGAGTACAATTTAAAAAGAATGAATTTCAATTTTAAGGATATTATTCAGATTCGGTACGTTATTTCACGTATGAATTAAAATCTGTGCTTAGCAACCAACTCAATAATGAACATCTCACAGTTTGCACTCTTTCACTGTTTTCAGTTTTAAATACAAATAAAAACTCCTAGTGGTAACACAATGACAGAATTAAAATAACTCAATTTTTGTTTCTTTGTCTTTACAGTCTCTGTGCTGTCATTGTTTATTTTGAATCTTCTGATTAAACATAGCATGTTTACAACAGGGTGTGTAGTACAGAGATGGAAACATTAACTGTGCTCAAAGCAAGCTTGAATGACTCTGAATCATTATGAATTTACTTTTGAAATGAACACGCGTGCTAAGTCCATGTGTGTCTGGAGTAGACTATGTAACTGCAAACTCCTGAGAATAGCTTTCAGGTATATATGATGTTTATTAAAGGATAAGTAATACAAGTGTTCTTATTTGAAGTTGGCATACATACCCATACAATGTGACATAATATATGCATATAATAATATTACTAAAATGTAACAGTAAGCATAGCAATTGATTAGAACTAAGATCAACCAAAGACTTTCGAGAGGTGTTTTTTCTACTAACGTTGTTTGGAATTGCTTGTGCATTGTGATAATAGAAAGCTGATCAATTGTTATCAGTTTTTATTATCGTCTTTAAATCGTTTGGGGACAATGTACTCCCTGTTGCCTGCATCTGACATGAACTCTCATCTCCCACCTTTTGGTGCAATACTAGCCTAGATGATAAATAAAATGAGGCCTGAAAATTACCCATGTATCTCGTTGTAATAAGGTTTATTGGTAATTTTGGCAAAAGCAGTTTCAGAGGAGTGATGGGGGTGAAAACGTATCACCCTTAAACGGTGACTTATTTCACTAGTCTTAATTCTTTCAACCCCCTGGCCGCTCCTTGTGCCTTTCCTTTCATCTCTGCCTACTCTCCAGGCATACAGAACTTTCCACCCTTCCCCAAGCATAGCAAGACCTTCTGTGCTTATTTGCCTTCATAGCTACCATTCCCTCTATGTGGAATGCCCCTTCCTCCTGATTAATTCCTGTCTTGTTCGTCTACCACTTCTCAAGGCCAGTGATCCAGTGGAGACTTCCAGCTCTCCTAAGCAAAGTTACAGTTAGTCCAGTCTGCCCCCAGTCTCCTTCTCCATCTCTGGCAAGGCAAGTACCACTTGGTTGTGCAAAGCGTTTTATCTTTCTCATCTCCGTTATAGCATCATGCCTGCCTTTTCTACTCATTAAGGCTTGTTGGGTGAATAAATGGGGATGCAAGAGTAAGAGATTCAGTGATTTAACAAATAAGTAAGTGAATACAGTTAAAGAAAACCTAGGACCTTCCATTCCATTTGTGTAACCACATCAAGGCCAAGTGGGTTGGTGGCAGTGTGGTGAAGAGCCACAGCCACAGCTAAAGTTGTTCATGGGTTGATGATGAGCTAAACTAAACCTGAAAATTATCATACCATCAATAAAGCCAATCAATATGTGGTCCTAACTCAGACCTTTCAGCTCTAGGTATGTCACCTCTAGTAGGATTTCTCTGGCCCTTCCGCTGTGTTTCTTTTGCTCCATAACCTACAGAGGCATTTGCGCTGTGTTTCTTTTGCTCCATAACTTACAGAGGCATTTCAGTTCTGTAAGTGAAAGGAGGCAAGACTAGATTTCTACAAGAATAGTTTTGTCAGCTCAATCTAGGAAATCAGTTGAGCAAAGCATCTGGTATTGTTGCTTTAATCTGTCCTGCTTGCCCAGGAAAAGGTCTGTTGGGTTTTCAAAATGAATGATTCAGATGCAGCTAAGTATTTACATTTGTTTGGAAAAGGCTGAGATTTCAGGATGTAATTTGATGCAAACTTTATCCCCCAGTACCCAAGCCTCTCCTTTCCTGCGCTTTGTTACCTGTTCAATGACATGAAACTAGGTGGCCCTTGACACTCTAAATAGCTCTAAGCAGGTCATTGTGGGCTCCAAAGTCAATCATTTGCTTGAGGTCAGAAAGGAAAACTGGTTTGTCACTTTATTTCCTAGTGCTTCAGATTTAGGAAGAAATAGGAGTTTATGATTTTCCTCTACACTCCTCTCACCACTTTCTTAGTACTTTTATTTGTTAAGTTTAAAATGGGACATCCGTGTGTCTCAAGCACAGACAATGTGAACTTGGAAGGGGTTCTTGATAATAGAGCTGCTTGAGGCTGACATCCTGGATGCAAAGTTGGGCTCTTTATTTGGAATATTTGTTCTCAGGTTGAGCCAGTGTTGCTCCCAGCCTACTTAGGCTGATTCACTTTGTCTCTGACAAGAGCCATTTAAATATTTACAGTGCAGTGAGGTTCTCTTCACTGAGTTCAACTGAATGAATAGTTGAATAAATAGTGAAAGATCAATTTCTGTGAAGCAATAGTAACATTCAATAACATCTTTTGAAGTATGGTAACCTTTATGACTTTTAAATATTAGAAAGTCTTAGCAATGTACAGCTGGTGAATCAATGTGCCCTTTTGATAATTGAGTAATTTTCTGGGTTAAGAAGCTCTAGACAGAACAGCTGTCCAGTCAACAGTGAAAGCTATACTCAATTATGTAAACACTGACTTTTTCTTGTCCAATCCCTACCCCTACCCGCTGTGAGTTTGCTGATACATCTCTAAGCACTATTCTCTACTAGGGCCTATTCAAATCTGGAAACAATTTTTGTTATTTATTAGCAACTCAGGCAGACATGGACACAGTAAGGTCAGGATGAGAATAATGGGATCTTGTTATTTTGTGATAAGTATGTGGCAAGGGAGGATATTCATGCTAAAATAAAACTCAGGAAATGCAGTGATGTAATAGAATGATCTAGATTCCAGTCCTGTCTTGACCATTAAAGCTACCATGTGACCTTAGAGGAATCAGTTAACATCTTTGGGACTCAGTTTTCTCATGATTAAAATAAAAACATTGGATTAGATCAATGGTCTTCAACTGTGCCCCTAAAAGCTGTAGAGTGTTTTAGGACATATTAGGTGAAATATGATTTGTCTTCTCTGTATCTTTTCTGCAGCTTAGCTTCCTTAAGGGCTGGTATAAAACTTTGCCATAATTTTTCTTTACTATGTAACTGATGGACTTACATTTTATCACCATTTATGGTGGAGTTGAGGTTCTTCCTTTCACCTACCCCAATACCACTCCCACTGTCAACCTTATGTCTTTCTTATTTGGCTTCTCCTATCCAAGGAAAAACTCAAGAACCACCTCTTTATGAAACCTTTTTTTTTTTAACTTACCCAGCTCATTTAAATTATTTATTTTCCCTGTGCTTCAATGAAATGAGCACTGCATAACCACGTTTATCTTGTTCTACCTCTCTCTGTATTATTTTTGGCTCAAAGAGTAGATTGCAAGTTTCATGAGAGCATGACTATAGCAACCTCTTAATTTTGCCTCTTCACTATTTTTTCCTCTTAGGTACAACTTAATGGAGCCCCTGGCCATTATCTCCAAGTTAATAATAAACCCAAGTTAATAATTTCAGTTTCAGAATACCTGCCAAGGATGGCCACCCTGCAGGCTGCAACCGTTTATAGGAAATAAAGCTCTCCTTTCCAAACTAAAAAATAAAATGAAATAGAAAATTAAAAATTTGCCGGCAGGTGTAGTGGCTCACGCCTGTAATCCCAGCACTTTGGGAGGCTGAGGCGGGTGGATCACGAGGTCAGGAGATCGAGACCACGGTGAAACCCCGTCTTTACTAAAAATACAAAAAAAATTAGCCGGGCGCGGTGGCAGGTGCCTGTAGTCCCGGCTACTCGGGAGGCTGAGGCAGGAGAATGGCGTGAACCCAGGAGGCGGAGCTTGCAGTGAGCCGAGATCGCGCCACTGCACTCCAGCCTGGGCGACAGAGCAAGACTCCATCCTAAAAAAAAAAAAAAAAAAAAAAATTGCCAAAAAGTAGGTTGTAGTTGTTTAGATTTGATCTAGAAATTTTGCAGAACAACTTTCAAGATTCCATAGCATTCCATAATTGGTTATTTTGAGTTCCCAAGATAAAGATACTATTAAATGTGAATATGTATGTGTGCCCAAGTTTAATGTTGGCATATCAAATTGGGTGATGTGCTACGAAGTACAGGTACCAGTGAGACAAAGGTGCTTCCTGACAGGATAATCCATAAGTCTAGATAGCATTTTAGTTTTCCATTATATTAGGTGAGGTTGGGCTATAGGAGTAAGGACAATGATGCTGTAATAGCACTTTTCTTATGTGCATTAGATATATTTATTGGCAACTTTCAGCTTACAATGAATTACATTTAAAACTGCAGGAGGAGAAAAGGTTTTTGCGAGCTTTGAAAAGTTAAATCTCTGAAAGAAGGGGCTCATTAGCAGGTCTTTCTCCAAAAATGTCTAAATTATAAATTAAATATGTCTGGCTCTTCCCCCATTTACTAATCCAAATGTAGGGCTTCTTTCTGAGACATTTAGTTTTTGTTTTTGTGTGTTTACATTTGTGGAATATTTTTACATTTCTGAATTTCAACAAATATTTAAAGATCACATATTAAATGCTAAGTTTTGCATGTGCAATGGTGTTTAAGATGATTATGGTCCCTATTCTCATGAAGTTTTTCTTATTCTGTTAGAATATTCATGGAATTTATAGAAATGTCCACACAGAATGCAGTGAGCTAGAATATCAGAGTTTTCGAACTGGAAGAAGTCTATAATGTACAGATGATGAAGCTGAGGCACGGGATGGTTAAACGATTTGACCTAGGTCATGCAGTAGCAGACCTAGGGAAGGAATCCAGGATTTTTAACCTTCTGTGCTTCATACTTAACCACAGTGTTAGAGTTGGTTGAGAAGAGAAGAGGGGATGGGAGGAGTCTCTTAAGTTGATTAGCTAATTTTCCAGCAGGACAGATACAGTTTTAAAGATTAAATCAGATGAATATATAGAAATTTAAACGGATCTTGGCACTGACCTTCCTTGTTTTGAGAACCTGTTTCAATGGTACAACCTAGCAAAAATAATATGCATCTCATCCAGACATGTCCCATTATTGCAGAAGTGTCCTCACCCTCTCTAAGAAGGAAGGTAGAAATCCATACTCTGGCTCTTACTGTGGCACTGAAATGGTGCCCATTACGGGAAAAGCCCAGTCTTAATTCTGGTCCACTACCAAGAGGAAAAAAGTATGAAGTATGTTTCTGTCACTTCACAATCTTGGTTAGAAGAAGTTTCTCATACTGAGAGATTTTTAGAGTACAGTGGGCATGAGTATAGACCCTGGAGCCTGCCTTCTGAGTATAAAGCTTGACTTTCTACTTATTGGTTGCATGAACTTGAATAAGTGACTTAACCACTTTGAGCCTTAGTTTTGTTGCCTAAAATATGGGAATCATGGGCCAGGAGTGGTGGCTCAAGTCTGTAATTCTAGCACTTTGGGAGACCAAGGCAGGTGGATTGCCTGAGCTCAGGAGTTCAGGATCAGCCTGGGTAACATGGTGAAACCCTGTCTCTACTAAAATACAAAAAAAATTAGCTGGGCGTGGTGGCATGCACCTATAGTCCCAGCTACTTGGGAGGCTGAGGCAGGAGAATTGCTTCAACCTGGGAGGCAGAGGTTGCAGTGAGCCGACATCCCGCCACTGCACTCCAGCCTGGGCAACAGAGCAAGACTCTATCTCCAAAAAAAAAAAAAAAAAAAAAAAAAAAAAAATTTGAGCGGGCGGTTCCAAAATGGCCGAATGGGAACAGATCCAGTCTACAGCTCCCAGTGTGAGCATGCAGAAGAAGTGTGATTTCTGCATTTCCAACTGAGGTACTGGGTTCATCTCACTCGGGCTTGTCAGACAGTGGAGGCAGGACAGTGGATGCAGCCCACCGAGCATGAGCCAAAGCAGGACGAGGCATCGCCTCGCCCGGGAAGCGCGACGGGTCAGGGAATTTTCTTTCCTAGCCAAGGGAAGCTGTGACAGATGGCACCTGGAAAATCGGGTCACTCCCACCCTAATACTGTGCTTTTCCAATGGTCTTAGCAAACGGCACACCAGGAGATTATATCCCACACCTGGCTCAGAGTGTCCCACGCCCACAGAGCCTCGTTCATTGCTAGCACAGCAGTCTGAGATCAAACTGCAAGGCAGCAGCGGGGCTGGGGGAGTGGTGCCCGGCATTGCTGAGGCTTGAGTAGGTAAACAAAGTGTCTGGGAAACTCGAACTGGGTGGAGCCCATTGTAGTTCAAGGAGGCCTGCCTGCCTCTGTAGACTCCACCTTTGGGGGCAGGGCATAGCCAAACAAAAGGCAGCAGAAACCTCTGCAGACTTAAATGTCCCTGTCTGACAGTTTTGAAGAGAGTAGTGGTTCCCCCAGCATGGAGTCTGAGATCTGAGAACGGACAGACTGCCTCCTCAAATGGGTCTCTCACCCCTGAGTAGCCTAACTGGGAGGCACCTCCTGTAGGGGCAGACTGACACCTCACATGACCAGGTACCCCTCTGAGACGAAGCTTCCAGAGGAATGATCAGACAGCAACATTTGCTGTTCAGCAATATTCTCTGTTCTACATCCTCTGCTGCTGATACCCAGGCAAACAGGGTCTGGAGTGGACCTCCAGCAAACAGGACCCTGAAGCTGAGGGTCCTGACTGTTAGAAGGAAAACTAACAAACAGAAAGGACATCCACACCAAAACTTCATCTGTACGTCATCATCATCAAAGAGCAAAGGTAGATAAAACCACAAAGATGGGGAAAAAACAGAGCAGAAAAGCTGAAAATTCCAAGAATCAGAGCACCTCTCCCCCTCCAAAGGAAAACAGCTCCTCACCAGCAATGGAACAAAGCTGGACGGGGAATGACTTTGATGAGTTGAGAGAAGAAGGCTTCAGATGATTAAACTTCTCCGAGCCAAAGGAGGAAGTTCGAACCCATCACAAAGAAGCTTAAAACCTTGAAAAAAGATTAGATGAATGACTAACTGGAATAACCAGTGTAGAGAAGTTCTTAAAGGACCTGATGGAGCTGAAAACCATGGCACGAGGACTACGTGAAGAATGCACAAACTTCAGTAGCCGATTTGATCAACTGGAAGAAAGGGTATCAGTGATTGAAGATCAAATGAATGAAATGAAGTCAGAAGAGAAGTTTAGAGAAAAAAGAGTAAAAAGAAACAAACAAAGCCTCCAAGAAATATGGGACTATGTGAAAAGACCAAATCTACGTCTGATCGGTGTAACTGAAAGTGATGGGGAGAATGGAACCAAGTTGGAAAACACTCTGCAGGATATTATCCAGGAGAACATCCCCAACCTAGCAAGGCAGGCCAACATTCACATTCAGGAAATACAGAGAATGCCACAAAGATAATTATCGAGAAGAGCAACTCCAAAACACATAATTGTCAGATTCACCAAAGTTGAAATGAAGGAAAAAATGTTAAGGGCAGCCAGAGAGAAAGGTTGGGTTACCCACAAAGGGAAGCCCATCAGACTAACAGCGGATCTCTGGGCAGAAACTCTACAAACCAGGAGAGAGTGGGGGCCAATATTCAACATTCTTAAAGAAAAGAATTTTCAACCCAGAATTTCATATCCAGCCAAACTAAGCTTCATAAGTTAAGGAGAAATAAAATCCTTTACAGACAAGCAAATACTGAGAGATTTTGTCATCACCAGGCCTGCCCTACAAGAGCTCCTGAAGGAAGCACTAAACATGAAAAGGAACAAGCAGTACCATCCACTGCAAAAACATGCCAAATTGTAAAGACCATCGATGCTAGGAAGAAACTGCATTAACTAATGAGCAAAATAACCAACTAACATCATAATGACAGGATCAAATTCACGCATAACAATATTAACCTTAAATGTAAATGGGCTAAATGCTCCAATTAAAAGACACAGACTGGCAAATTGGATAAAGACTCAAGACCCATCAGTGTGCTGTATTCAGGAGACCCATCTCACGTGCAGAGACACACATAGGCTCAAAATAAAGGGATGGAGGAAGATCTACCAAGCAATTGGAAAACAAGAAAAGGCAGGGGTTGCAATCCTAGTCTCGCATAAAACAGACTTTAAACCAACAAAGATCAAAAGAGACAAAGAAGACCATTACATAATGGTAAAGGGATCAATTCAACAAGAAGAGCTAACTATCCTAAATATATATGCACCCAATACAGGAGCACCCAGGTTAATAAAGCAAGTCCTTAGAGACCTACAAAGAGACTTAGACTCCCACACAATAATAATGGGAGACTTTAACACCCCACTGTCAACATTAGACAGATCAACGAGACAGAAAGTTAACAAGGATGCCCAGGAATTGAAATCAGCTCCGCACAATGCGGACCTAATAGACATCTACAGAACTCTCCACCCCAAATCAACAGAATATACATTCTTCTCAGCACCACATCACACTTATTCCAAAATTGACCATATAGTTGGAAGTAAAGCACTCCTCAGTGAATGTAAAAGAACAGAAATTATAACAAACTGTCTCTCAGACCACAGTGCAATCAAACTAGAACCCAGGATTAAGAAACTCACTCAAAACCGCTCAACTACATGGAAACTGAACAACCTGCTCCTGAATGAATACTGGGTACATAACGAAATGAAGGCAGAAATAAATATGTCCTTGGAAACCGATGAGAACAAAGACACAACATACCAGAATCTCTGGGACGCATTTAAATCAGTGTGTAGAGGGAAATTTATAGCACTAAATGCCCACAAGAGAAAGCAGGAAAGATCTAAAATGACACCCTAACATCACAATTAAAAGAACTAGAGAAGCAAGAGCAAACACATTCAAAAGCTAGCAGAAGGCAAGAAATAAGTAAGATCAGAGCAGAACTGAAGGAAATAGAGACACAAAAAACCCTTCAAAAAATCAATGAATCCAGGGCCTGGTTTTTTGAAAAAATCAACAAAATTGATAGACCACCAGCAAGACTAATAAAGAAGAAAAGAGAGAAGAATCAAATAGACTCAAAAAAAATGATAAAGGGGATATCACCACTGATCCCACAGAAATACAAACTACCATCAGAGAATACTATAAACACCTCTATGCAAATAAACTAGAAAATCTAGAATAAATGGATAAATTCCTGGACACATACACCCTCCCAAGACTAAAGCAGGAAGAAGTTGAATCCCTGAATAGACCAATAACAGGCTCTGAAATTGAGGCAATAATTAATAGCCTACCAACCAAAAAAAGTCCAGGACCAGATGGATTCATAGCCAAATTCTACCAGAGGTACAAGGAGGAGCTGGTACCATTCCTTCTGAAACTATTCCAATCAATAGAAAAAGAGGGAACCCTCCCTAACTCATTTTATGAGGCTAGCATCATCCTGATACCAAAGCCTGGAAGAGACAAAACAAAAAAAGAGAATTTTAGACCAATATCTCTGATGAACATCGATGCAAAAATCCTCCATAAAATACTGGCAAACCAAATCCAGCAGCACATCAAAAAGCTTATCTGCCATGATCTAGTCGGCTTCATCCCTGGGATGTAAGGCTGGTTCAATATACACAAATCATTAACGTAATCCAGCATGTAAACAAAACCAAAGACAAAAACCACATGATTATCTCAATAGATGCAGAAAGGGCCTTTGACAAAATTCAACAGCACTTCATGCTAAAAACTCTCAATAAATTAGGTATTGATGGGATGTATCTCAAAATAATAATAGCTATTTATAACAAACTACAGCCAATATCATACTGAATGGGCAAAAACTGGAAGCATTCCCTTTGAAAACTGACACAAGACAGGGACACCCTCTCTCACCACTCCTATTCAACATAGTGTTGGAAGTTCTGGCCAGGGCAATCAGGGAAGAGAAAGAAGTAAAGGATATTCAATTAGGAAAAGAGGAAGTCAAATTGTCCCTGTTTGCAGATGACATTGTTGTATATTTAGAAAACCCCATCGTCTCAGCCCAAAATCTCCTTAAGCTGATAAGCAACTTCAGCAAAGTCTCAGATAGAAAATCAGTGTGAAAAAATCACAAGCATTCCTATACACCAACAGCAGACAGAGAGCCAAATCATGAGTGAACTCCTATTCACAATTGCTTCAAAGAGAGTAAAATACTTAGGAATCCAACTTACAAGGGATGTGAAGGACCTCTTCAAGGAGAACTACAAACCATTGCTCAAGAAAATAAAAGAGGACACAAACAAATGGAAGAACATTCCATGCTCATGGGTAGGAAGAATCAATATCGTGAAAATGGCCATACTGCCCAAGGTAATTTATAGATTCAATGCCATCCCCATCAAGCTACCAATGACTTTCTTCACAGAATTGGAAAAAACCACTTTAAAGTTCATATGGAACCAAAAAAGAGCCCACATTACCAAGTCAATCCTAAGCCAAAAGAACAAAGCCGGAGGCATCACACTACCTGACTTCAAACTATACTACAAGGCCACAGTAACCAAAACAGCATATAAAGACCATGGAACAGAACAGAGGCCTCAGAAATAATATGACATATCTATAACCATCTGATCTTTGACAAACCTGACAAAAAGAAGAAATGGGGAAATGATTCCCTATTTAATAAATGGTGCTGGGAAAACTGGCTAGCCATATGTAGAAAGCTGAAACTGGATCCCTTCCTTACACCTTATACAAAAATTAATTCAAGATGGATTAAACACTTAAATATTAGACCTAAAACCATAAAAACCCTAGAAGAAAACCTAGCAAATACCATTCAGGACATAGGCATGGGCAAGGACTTCACGTCTAAAACACCAAAAGCAATGGCAACAAAAGCCAAAATTGACAAATGGTATCTAATTAAATTAAAGAGCTTCTGCACAGCAAAAGAAACTACCATCAGAGTGAACAGGCAACCTACAGAATGGGAGAAAATTTTTGCAATCTACTCATCTGACAAAGGGCTAGTATCTAGAATCTACAAAGAACTCAAACAAATTTACGAGGAAAAAACAAACAACCCCATAAAAAAGTGGGCGAAGGATATGAACAGACATTTCTCAAAAGAAGACATTTATGCAGCCAAAAGACACATGAAAAAATGCTCATCATCCCTGACCATCAGAGAAATGCAAATCAAAACCACAACAAGATACCATCTCACACCAGTTAGAATGGCGATCATTAAAAAGTCAGCAAACAACAGGTGCTGGAGAGGATGTGGAGAAATAGGAACACTTTTACACTGTTGATGGGACTTTAAACTAGTTCAACCATTGTGGAAGACAGTGTGGCGATTCCTCAAGGATCTAGAACTGGAAATATCATTTGACCCAGCCATCCCATTACTGGGTGTATACCCAAAGGATTATAAATCGTGCTACTATAAAGACACATATACACGTATGTTTATTGCAGCACTATTCACAATAGCAAAGACTTGGAACCAGCCCAAATGTCCATCAATGATAGACTGGATTAAGAAAATATGGCACATATACACCATGGAATACTATGCAGCCATAAAAAAGGATGAGTTCATGTCCTTTGAAGGGACATGGATGAAGCTGGAAACCATCATTCTGAGCAAACTATCACAAGGGCAAAAAACCAAACACCGCATGTTCTCACTCATAGGTGGGAACTGAACAATGAGAACACTTGGTTACAGGAAGGGGAACATCACACACCAGGGCCTGTCATGGGGTGGGGGAAGTGGGGAGGGATAGCATTAGGAGATATATCTAATGTAAATGACGAGTTAATGGGTGCAGCACACCAACATGGCACATGTATACATATGTAACAAATCTGCATGTTGTGCACATGTACCCTAGAACTTAAAGTATAATAAAAAATAAAATAAAATAAATAAAAAATAATTGAGGATCATGATAAGTTTGTTGTAAAGATTGAGTTAATATACCTAAATCACTTAGAATGGTATCCGGCACATAGTGAAATCTAAGTAATTGCTATCTTTAAGTAATCACCAGGATTTGTGCAATATAGATTTTCATGCAGGTAGATATTAATGAGGCATTCTTGTGTTTGTGTGTGTGTGAGTATGCATGTATGTGTCCCTGTGCACATGATAGATCCAGTGTTTGAGACAAAAGAAAATATAAATTCCCAAACATTCTCATCTTTCCATCAGAGAGCTCTGATAAAGGATACATTTATTATGTACTATTGGCTTACACCACAAATTAGTAGGCCTTACTCTGGAGTATCTGCTTTCCTTCTCTGTACAGCAAGGGATCTAAAAGATTGCTATTGTCTGAGGTATAATGCTGAACCTCCTATTCCCTGGGCTTCTCTGACAGAAAGCACACACCCAAGTCCTCATGTCACCCCATTATATTAGGCAGCACCACTACCTCTAGGCTCTTGTTCTTGTTTGCTATTGTTAGTAGAGTAAATATTCGGGCACATTAAAAGGGTCTTGCTAGAATTATCAACAACTCAGTTTCCAACCTTACCTCCTTTTTCTCAAGACCTGGATTCCACATATAAAGAACCTTCTATTACTGGAGGTTTCTCTTACTGTTGGATCAAACTGAGTATTTGCTTGTTCATACAAGTTCTGTTTCTCTGTCTTATTAAGTAAAGTTAAGCTCTTCTCGGAGAGGAAATGCTAGAACTGAGTGTTGGGTCAATTTCATCAACACAGTCCCAGGAAGACACCACCTATTTCTTAGCTTTATTAAATTAAATCGATTAGGGAGCTTTTGTTTTTCACTCCACATGGATTTGATGACAAATGAGGCAAGTTATAAAGAGACTGGGAAAACAAGTTTTGCCACTCATATTGTATGTATTAATAATATCTGTGAATATTCAGTTAGCTAACAGTTAAATGTATTAAAATATCAATAACGGTGTGACGATAGCTTCAATAGCATATATCTGTGAAGTAGCACAGAACTTTTAAAAATTAATTTGAATTATGTCAATGAGTTAAAAAAAACTCCAGATACAATGTACTTAAATGAATAATATCTCTGGGTACCCCAGAGGGTTAGGTTTTTTTTTCAAGACCACTCTTGTCCCAGGATACTTCTTTGGACCAATGGAAGAGAGAGAGAAGCTAGTTTTGTAAATGGCTGTGTTTTATGATTTGATGCTAATGAAACTGCTTGTGATTTTCCTCTTCTGAACTTGTTTTTGTGTCTAAATGGACTTAAGAGAAAACTAGTTTCTGCACATTATGATACATTCCTCATCCAGTGGAATGTTTTTCAGTCTGGAATTTATACCAGAATGCACAAGCTGGACATTTGGAAAATCTGGACAACTGTGCTAGAACCCAAACCTCCAATTATGACTTGAATTTGAGCTTTTTAGAGCTTTTTGTGCACTGCAGTGGAGCCAGCGATTGAACTTAGCTTGAAGAAAGTTGAAGACATGTGACAGCCTGTAATGGATAGATCTAATAATCTTCTTTAACTTCAGAGAATTGTAGATTGTCGGAGAATTCTTGGCATTGTGGCAAGATATAGCATATATTGTAAAATAATACACTAATAGACAAGTAGCTAGAAAACACTTTAGCAGAGGTAGTGCATTCTTGGCAGAAAATAAATGTATTTGGCAACCACCACAAAGGCACAAGACAAAGCCTGGAAGCATGATCCTTTCAAATTTGGATGTTTTTCTAAGATCCATTTTTTAATACTATGATTTAGAAGATATAGATCTTACACTTCTAATACTTACTCTTACATTTTGAACACATTTTTAAAAATTTATATTTTTCTATTGATATTTAGGATTCATAATTATCTGCTTCCATTTCCCAAAAGTAAAAATCTTCTCTCACCTTTGATTTTTTCCTCTTCATTAATTCTACCATATTTCATACTGAGTTTATCTGGAATTTTTGTTCCAAGTGTTTATTATGTTTTGGTTTAGTGTTGCACATCAACAATTATTTAGGTTTTAGTATGAATTTGCTTATTACGCTTTTGTATATTTGGGACTATGTGATGTCCTTTTCTGGATTTGTTACTTATTTTTTGGTGTGTATCCTCAAGTAATTCTTTCAGAGATTGCTTAGCTGGAGGCTTTTCTTGTCTGAATACGTATTTAGAATCTCTTTCACTCAAATGCTAGTTTGGCTGGGTATGGGATCGCAGGTTGAAAGTCATCACCCCCTTTAATTTGGAAGATACTAATTACTTCTAGTATTGAGTTGTCTTTATGAGGAGTTATGCTGATGGCAGGCTGACTTTTCAGAGTTTGTTTTTTTTTTTTCAAATTGTTTTTCTCTGAGTTTATCCTTGAAATTCTGAAATTTCATAATGATGCATGTAGCTTTGGCTCTTTTAAAATCTGGATTAGCACTTTTAATTTGAAGATTTATGCTTTCTCCAGACCTGAGGATTTTTGGGGGTTGATATTTATTTGATTATATACATCCTTGCATTTTCTCATTTCTTTCAGTCTGGAATTCCTATAATCTGGATTTGGGAATATCAAGATAATACTCTTCATGTCATTTAACTCTGCACTTATAATTTCCTTTCTTTTGTCCATCTGTTCTATTCCAAGTGAAAATGTTTCAGCTCAATCTTTCAACTCACTAATTCAACATAAAGTATGAATTGCTGCTATTATTGCCTACCTATTGAAATTTTCTTATTTTTTTAATTCTGAGAAGATAGAATTTTTAAAATTAAATTTTGTAGGAGATACTTCTACATAAAGGAAATGTTCTTTCAAGTCTTTCAACTATTCATATTTATTCTAAGTCTTTTTGTTAACTATGTTAACTCTTTCTAAGAAGGGGGTGGTCATTCTTCTTTTTGTTAAGGCCTAGCCTCTGTATTACTGACTTTCGTAAAATGTTTAGCACATCTTGGCTGCCTATAGCTTTGTATTTGAGAGTCACCGCTTTCTTGTTCTTTGCATTACCAGAATCTATCCCCAACAAATGGGGGAAACATTTGGAATGGAAGCTTATCTTTCAAATGTGGAAGTTCTCATCACTCCTGGAAGTGAGTAGCTACCTAGCACTGTAAGTCTTCTCCAACATCAATATTCTTCTCTAGCCAGTTGTTAAAGCCCACATAGCACAAAAGACAGGAAAGAAAGAAATCAACTCGTCTGCTATTCCAAAAGGAGCCTTCCAACTAATTACTCTTTAAATGTTTGAGGGTTCTCTCTTAATTTTTAAAACTTCTAATACTGGACTTGGGGACTTTCAAACCTCCCACTTCAACAACAGGCTTCTTCTAGGTGTGTTCTAGCCTATAGTTTCATTCAGTTTTATTTTGCTAAAGGCATGATTGTATATGCTGTCTGTCTCTCTGAAACTCACAAAATTTGTGGTTCATTGCTTCTACTTTTAATAGGCATAAAATATTTTACTCTGTGTGATTTGGAGTGAGAGGGAAGATATAAACGTATGTTTAGTCTATTAAATTTCAAAAATTATCCTTATGAGAAGAACTTAAAAATGTGAAATACATTTGCTCCAAGTTCAGGAGAAACATTTCAATTCATGAATTTATTTAGCCTTCAGTACAAGAATTTACAAATATGGTCAGAGTAAGGTGTATATCACAAGCAATCTTGGACCACAAATATTTTCTTAGGTCTTATTGTGAGACAATAAGGTGAAGGGAAAGTGCTTTCAATTCTTTTTTTGACGTTATACTCTTCTTTGTTGAGATATTTTTTCCTAGCAATGTTCTCATTATAAAAAGTTTCATCACAATAAAAGTAGAATCTCCTTCCAGCTTACTGGTAATTGGTGGAGATATTAATTTTTAATGGAGTTCTCATGAGGACAAGGATACACCCTTTGGGATCAGGTGGTGGTTTTATCCTTAGAGAAGATGAAGTCATTTTGAATATAGAGCATCACTTCACATGCTTAATGGGATCATTGACCAATAACTTTCTATCAGTGACCTGACTTGACTTCAGTGCTGAGTTGTCTGAAATATATGCAAGACTGTGACATTTAATTACAACACATTTTTTAGAAATAGCATCATTACATGTTAGCCACTGGATCATGTACTTTTGGCAGTGGATATGGGTTAATTTCAACAATGCAAATTTCTTTTTTTAAACCGCAGTTACAGAGAGAGTACAGAAACTCTCTGTGCTACTCTGTTCAGCTACAATACTGGATTAATGAATGTTAATCCATTGCATGGCTGATAAAGTAATGCTGAATGTTAACTCCATGGTATTCTCTCTTCTTTTTCTTTTCTCATCTACCTTTCATGCAGTCTATAACACAGAGGTTGTGAATTTACATGCTGTCTGTCTTTCAGTATGTTTCTGCATTAAAATATCACATGTCATGAAGTTCTGGAGGTCACTAGAACATTGCAAATAATAAAATTATTTCAGGAATCTATATAATTTTTAATTTGATCATGTGCTCCCACTATCCTTTCTAATAACTCAGGCTGATTTAATACTGTCTTATTTTTAAAAAGATAGACCTATAGAAGAAAAATATAATTAGTTGCTGACATGACATTTGGTTCAGGTACTGAATTCAAAATGTTAATGATAGAGACAGATTGAGCTGGAAAGTGTATTTTATTTTCTTAACAAATTTGACTTTCACGTTCAGTTCAACTAGAACACATATGCTTCTCCTATGTGCATGTTAGCTGTTTAATGTTAGGTCACTCCTTAACACACGTGGAAGTAGTGATTCTTATTCTATTTTAGTAATGAGATGAAAAAGTTCAGTGAGTTCATTCAAGTTAGACAATCAGTCATTAATAGGTCCAAGGTTAAAATTCAGAAAATCTGGCATGAAGGCAAAGAAAACTCCCCAGTGACCAAAAATCTAGTAGAGAGACTATAAATAAAAAATAAAGAGATGCCCCATGGTTCAGAAATCTGGAGGCTGGATGAAAAAAACAAATAAATCTCCAGAGTACCACTGGTGCTAGGATTCCAACACACTACTGAAGAGAAATTCCTGATCTCATTCTCACATAATGTAAAGCCAGTAGTAAACTGAATCTAACTAAACCTGTGAAAATGTCCAAACACAGCTTTACTCTAGGTTAGATAGATTCGGTTCAACAAACTTACAACCAGACAGAAGAAAGGACATAACTTTTCTGTGGGAAAATATGTTTTTCTTTGGTCATTACTATTCCTTTATGCACTATACAATAAATAATATAAAATACATAAATAAAATAAATAATATAAAATAAATAAAATACATAAATAAATAATATAAAATAAATAAAAAAATTATATTTATAAATAATATAATTTATAAATTATATTATGTATATATTATTTATTATTTAATATATAATATTTATATACCATATATTATAAATAATATAATTTATAAATTATTTATAAATAATATAATTTATAAATTATTTATAATTAATATAAAATAATTATTTTATATTAATTATAAATAATATAAAATAATTATTTTATATTAATTATAAATAATATAAAATAATTATTTTATATTAATTATAAATAATATAAAATAATATAAATAAAAAGTTTGACAAGTGATGAAAGAAGAAAATATAATCCATGTTAAAGAGAGCACACAGTCAATAGAAACAAATGCAGAGATGTTTCAGGTGTTGGAATTATCAGACAGGAATTTTAAAATAATTAAGATCAGCATGTGGAAAGGGTAGATAATGTATGTAAGTAGATTGGCAACTTTATCAATGAAATGCACATGTTTTAAAAGTTAGTTGGAAATGCTAGAAATGAAATACATAACATGGGAAATGAAGAATTCGTTCAATGGGCTTATTGACAACTGAACTGACAACTGAACTGAGCGAGAAAGAGACTGGTAAACTTAAAGACTGATCAGTGGAAATTATCCAAAATGAAACACAGAGAGAGATGTTTTAAAACAATGAAAATAATGGAAGAGCATTTCCAAGACCTGTGGGCCCAAATCAAATGATCTACCATATGTGTTGTTGGAGTCCCATGAGAGGAGAGAAAGAATGAGGTAGAAGAAATATTTGAAGAGATAATAGATGAGAATTTTCAAAATAAGGGAAAGACAGCAAAGAAGTGTAATCAATCCTAAGTGGAGTATATAAAAAATATCTTCACCTACGTACATCGTGGTCAAATTACTGTAAACCCAAAATAAAAAGTAGTATCATCTTATAATAGACAAATAAAAGCGATAACTACATGTAAGGGAACAATGACAAGAATAATGGCTGTCTCAGTATCAGAAACAGTGAAGGCTAGAAAATAATAGAACAATATCTTTATAGTGCTAAAAGAAAATATTGTCAGCCTACAATTCTATTTCCTGTAAAGACATCCTACAAATACGAAGATAAAATTATTTCTAAAAGAAAAATGATTAAATTTGTCTGTGGCAGATTTATACTACAGCAAATACTAAAAGAAGCTCTTTGGACTGAGAAGGAGCTGTACCATGTGGAAGCCAGGATCTACAGGAAAGGGAATAAAGCACCAGAAAGGGAAATATATGGATAGGATAAATATTTGAATAGCTGTCATTGCTTGTATTCAACATTTTACTGTGACTTCTAGTTAGGCAGTGAGGCCAGAAAAAGAAAAGAAACACTAAAATTAAAAAGAAGTGAAACTATCGTCATTCACAGATGACATGCTTGTGTGTAGAAAACTCCATGTGGGCCCTGCACGGTGGCTCACGCCTGTAATCCCAGTACTTTGGGAGGCCGAGGCGGGCAGATCACGAGGTCAGGAGATCGAGACCATCCTGGCTAACATGGTGAAACCCTGTCTCTAGTAAAAATACAAAAAAAATTAGCCAGGTGTGGTGGTGGGCACCTGTAGTCCTAGCTACTTGGGAGGCTGAGGCAGGAGAATGGCATGAACCCGGGAGGCAGAGCTTGCAGTGAGCCGAGATCGCACCACTGCACTCCAGCCTGGGTGACAGAGCCAGACTCCGTCTCAAAAAAAAAAAAAAAAAAAAAGAAAACTCCATGTAATTCACACACAAACAAATAACTACTAGAACTAATAAGTGAATTTAGCAGTCTCTGGACACAGGGCTAATATTCAAATATCAATTGCATTTCTAATTACTAACAATAAACAACCTTAAAATGCTATTTAAAATATTGTCTACAATAGCATCAAAACCCCTAAATACCTAGAAACAGGCTCTTTTGAAGTGAGTTAGAAAGGGCAAAGAATCTAGACTAACCAAAATAATATTGATAAAGAAGAACAAAGTTGATGGATTTACACTATTTGATTTCAGGACTTAATACAATGTCACTGTAATCAAGTGAATGTGATGTTGGCAAAATAATAGATTGATGAAGTAGAATACAAAATCCAGAAATTGGCACATACAGATATATGTGATATATACACACGTATATGATACATACATACAAACATACATTGATATCTGACCAGAGTGGCAAATTAGATTAATAAAGAAAATATTTTTTTAAAACAAATGTTGTGGCTGGGCACGGTGGCTAACTCCTATAATCCCAGCACTTTGGGAGGCTGAGGCAGGCAGATCACCTGAGGTCAGGAATTCAAGACCAGCCTGGCCAACATGGTGAAACCCCATCTCTACTAAAAATACAAAAGTTAGCTGGATGCGGTGGCGGACTCCTGTAGTCTCAGCTACTTGGGAGGCTGAGGCAGGAGAATCGCTGGAACCTGGGAGGCAGGGATTTTGCAGTGAGCAGAGATCTCGCCACTGCACTCCAGCCTGGGCGAAAGAGTGAGATTCCGTCTCAAAAAAACAAAACAAACAATCAAACAAAAAAAACAAATGATGCAAGAAAGACTGGCTATCCATTAGAAAACAAAAAATGATCTCTGATCTTACCTCACCCAAAACACAAAAATTACGTAGAGATAAATCATAAACTTAAATATAAACATTATAATCAAAAAGCTTTTTGAAAAAAACAAATAATATCTTTGTAACCCTGGGGTATGCAAAAATGTATTAGAATTAAAAACATTTCACCTGTCAAATAATATTTGATTTTCAATAAAATTTAATTTCTGCTCATTAAAAGAAAGTGAACAGGCAATTGACAGACTTTGAAAATTCTCATCACTTATTTTTCATGAATAGCTCATATCCAGAATATATAAATAACTTTTACGAGTCAACAATAAAAAGATAAACAGCTCAGTAAAAAATGGGCCAAAGTCTGGAAAGACACTTAGCAAAAGAAAATTTGGGAATAAGATATTCTATATAGGATGAGGCTAATGAACACCTGAAAAGCTATTCAACATCATAAGTCGTCAGAGAGATGCAATTTAGAATCATAATGAGTTAACATTTCACACTCACTGGAATGGCGAAGACTGACAACACCAAATATTGATGAGGATATGGAGAAAGGTAAATACTAACAAGTCAGTAGAGTAAAATGTTACAACGATTGTGGGGAAAGGTTTGCCACGTTCTTAAAAGTTAAACATATTGTGTCTCAGGAATTCCACTCCCAGGTATTTATCCAGGTGATATGATCACATACGTCTACACAAAGTCTTATATAAGACTGTTCCAAGAACATCTGGAAACACCTAAATATCCATTTCCTAGAAAATGAGTAAGCAAATTGTAGTATATTTATACAGTTAAATATTACTCTGTAATGAGAAGGAATGAGCTAGTGATAACAGTAAGAATGAGTCTTAAAAATATATATTGGCAAAAAAAGCCAGATGTAAAAAATATATACAGTATATTATGTTCAAAGACAGGCAAAATTGTCTATGGCAGTGGAAATCAGTACAGTGTGGTTTGACTGAAAAGAAGGAGGAAAACTTCTGGAGTGATTGAAACGTTTTGTATCTTGTTTTGGGTGGTGCTACATTGGTGTATACAACCATCAACACTCACGCAGGGAACACTTAAAATGTGTGCATTTTATTGTAATTTGAAAATTACCCGATTCTAAAAACTGAAAAAAAAAAAAAAGAAAAAGAAAAAACCAAGCACAGCAATTTTCAGCATTTTGACTCCATATAAACTGTTATTTTGGAACACTTGGTTTTCATCTGATAAGTGTGTTTGAAAGCAATGCTATGGTAACGACTGTAGGATTTACCGAGAGAATCTGTGGTAGGAGAAAAGGGTTAGGTCGGCAACACCTGTTTCTGGCACTCTTCTGACGAGACACCAGATTGCGTACTGGCTTCTTCCAGCTTTCCTGAGCACAGGGAGAGTGGCAGCAATACCAGGGAGCCTTATGCTTACAAGATGGACACCATATGTTTTCACTATCGCTTCGTAGCTGTTCTCATCTGTCCCTTTTCTTTGTCCTTTTAGTATCTGAGGTCCAGTGACCCCGAGAAATTTAATATGAGAAGACACCATGAATGAAATATTAATATTTTAAAATCAAGTACAAAGAGAAGATTGCCTGTGAGTGGTTATTCTCTTCAGTTGTCCAATAGCTGTTTTTATCAAATTAACACCAAGACATTCAAACACTCTAAAAATGAATAGCTTCGCTTTATAAGGAGAGTTGTGAAAACTTATTAAGAACTCCTGCACATATTATTAAAAGATACCATTTACACGTGAGAGTAATTATAATGAAATATATTAAATGTCCGAAAGTAGCACCATGTGGCAGAATTATCAGGAAAAGAAATCGAATTAGTACTGGAAGAAGACATTCAAATAAGAGAATTACATTTTCAAGGTAAGATTGTGGTGGATTATTGAGCCAGGTTTTTGGTTCTTTAAATTGATGAGATTAGGATTTAATCACAAAATAATTGACTTATAACCTGAGATTTCAGACTTTAGCTGCTGAATATAAAATATACAGTTCTGACTTCCATTTTTTCCATTTGTGTGATTTCAGGAAAATTTATCAGCAAAACTTGGTGCTTTTGGCCGGAGGCATCTGTTTTGCAATTTCTAATCCTGCAGCTATTTAAAATGCCTGGAGAAGGAGGGTGGAAAGATTTGTGTGTGAAGGGTGACTTTAGGAAGGATGAGCAGAAGGGGTACCAAATTTGAGTACTGGTTCTGCAGTTTTGAGCGAGTTCTGGAATTTAATTCTAAGTAAAGCCCAGAGCAACCTTGTCTTTTTGAGTACATTTGTTTTTTCAAAGTGCCCCTTGTTTGTGAAACTAATTTATTCTCCACTAAAAATTATTGCTTGCCTTTTGGGCCACACAGTATAGTAATAAAACAATGTAATTTACTTATGAGGAATAAGATGCACATGTATCTTTAACACAGCATTCAATGCCTACAGTTTCAGAATCTCAGTGAAGGAGTGAAGAGCAATCTGTATCGGTTTTTCAATCTACTTCATCTTTAGTGTGGGAAATTCACTTCCCCCAAAGCCCTAGGAAA
The DNA here is from genome assembly GCF_028885655.2 of Pongo abelii. Lineage (NCBI taxonomy): Eukaryota > Metazoa > Chordata > Mammalia > Primates > Hominidae > Pongo > Pongo abelii. Next base: position 24,701,756 of record NC_072007.2, on the reverse strand, counting down.
TAGCTTCTCTCTCCTACCTGATACATAGAAATTATTTTTTTCTTCATTATTTTATCATATTACCCAATCTCCTACTCTCTCTTTCTAACTCCTACTTATTTTTTAGCCCACTCTCACTTTGAACTTTTTGATATATGTGATTATAACTATTTATAATGTTCATCTTTGGATCAGTGTGTGCTTCGGTGGTTACAAAATATGCTGCACCCAGGAATAATTAGTAAAAAAAGATTAATGCCACATGAAAATAAATATGATTTGGAAAAGAAGTATTAGACCAGAAAGGTTTCCATGTTTTAGTTGAAAATAAGATGTGATGTGATTCAGATGGAACAGAGTAAACAACTTAAGCAACTGGAGATGTGGATATCAAACCATCTTAATTTTTGCTGTGCTTATCCAGCTGATGGGACCAGCCTCTCCTACTGACTTTGGAAGCAGCTTTGGTATGTAAAAGCCTACATAAGTCACATAGCTTGCATTCACGCGCTCTATATTCCTGTATTTCTAACCTTTGGTAAAGCAACCTTTTCCTTCTGCTGTCTTCTCAGAAGCATGGTTTGCCAGGGGTCACACACTGAGATGACTCTGGTGTTATTAAGCCAGTTTCCCACTCCCCAGGCCCAACAAACTTTCACCCAATTCACTGTGGCTTTTAGTGTATGTGTAAAGTTCTACTTGTTAAATGTCAGGAGTAGAATAAGTAGTTTTAACTGGTTTTGTACTTGCAAAGCTGGAGTGTGTTTATCTGTACTTTGTCACTCTGCATGATAATCTTCTTTATTATTCAGGTATTTGTGAGCACCAAATATGTATATGGGAGTTTTAAAACTCATTGATTGCTTATCTGGTTGCCAAGGATATTGGAAGGCAATTCCTTGAGTTCCTTTATTTATTTTCTATCAGAGTTTGTTTATTATTCATGGTTTTCTATGCTTCTGAATTACTTTTATATTCCATAAAGCCTAATACTTCTCAAAGTGAAATTTCGAGTTCGTCTTCTTTTGCCGCTAGCCGACTAAAATCCTAGGCCTGAGCAAGAATAGATGTGAAACTTCTGCGAGCAAAAATACAGTGAAGCTTGTTCTCAGAGCATTTGAAGTCTTATTGGAGCACTAACTTGATTATCTCAGACCTATGTTTCTTGTAAATGCTGTTTGACTGGTGACACTTTAGCAGCCTGGAAGGACTGCCTCCCAAATCTAATTGAGCTGTTTTTTGCTTTGGCCTGGCTTATAATAGTTGGAAGATATTTTGGGTACTACTTCCCCGATGGTAATTCTGACCCACTTATTCTATAGCAGCGTTTGTTGCCATGAAATGCTGCAAATATTTGAGATATGCTTTACAATGTTAAATATATGCTATATTTGGCCACATTAAATTTTTTATTGTCTATACTCGTACATTTTTCCTCTTGTGAATCTTTCAGGCAACAGTAGGAACATAGGTTCATAGATTAAAAGAAACATAAGAACTTAGGAACATAGTTGATTAAGAATACTATTAAATGAACTGGATATATTTCCTTGACCCTAGGCTGCTTGTAGTAAACCACTAAACTAACATGAAATAATAAATGACAATGATGAAAATGGCCTTCTATAACACCACTGTCAGAAACTTACGCTAAATCTTGAAATGGTACTCTAGAGAAGTCATTCTCAACCACAGAGGAGGGAAAATGGTGAGGAACGAGGGTTTTGTTCCCCCAGTGGACATTTGGATATATCTGGAAACACTTTTGGTGGCCACAATTGGGAAGAGGGATGTCAACAGCATCTAGTGGACAAAGACCAGGGATGCGATGCTGCTAAACATCTCAAAACGCACAGCACAGCAACCCTCCCACCCCCATCCACGCACACAGCAAAGAATTATCCAGTCTCAAATAATAATGCTGAAGTAGAAAAACCCTCCTCTAAAGACTACTTCACAGAGAAATGACTTCCTTTTATGTGTTTTGGGAAACTAGCTACACTACATGCAAGTATGAAAGCAAGGAAACTTAGGCCGTAAGTCCACTACCTTATTGCAGCCGTGTCTGTTTCCATGCCAAACTTCGACTGCTCACTGAGTATTTCCACCTTCTTACAGTTGTAGCAGTCCCACCAGGTTTGACTTTGGTATGGTTTGACTTTCAAAACATATGGTCTACATTTTATAAAATAAGTTAAATAGTTAGGAAAGACTTAAGAGTCAAGCATAAACATAATAAAGTTGAGAGTCAGTGGAATAGACCTGCTAGACTTCTGGAATGGACTTCTCTAGACTTGAGAAATTTGTGACCACATTCTACAACCTAATATCATGTTGAACAATTATTTTAAAAGCTACAAAACACCTGGGTCAGCAGCCCTTCTCAATGAGCACAGTGGTACGGAGAAAACATTTGCATAAATAAGTTTGGCTGACGTGATATAATTTAAAGCCTAATAGAATGGTTTTATAACAACTTCTGTTTCTAAAACTTAAGGCAAAACATTATTTTGCTTTGTTTGGTATCAAAGATTTCTCATACAGATAATCATAGAAAAAATTTATAAATATTAATTGTAATCAAATAGCATGAGAACTTATAAAACAATATTTTGAAAAGGAGAAAAATATTTAACAAAAATATTATTATATAAAGATTATTATAAAGATTAAAGAAAAAAATTTATAGATTATTAAAATTCTTGCCAAAGCACCTTTCAGAACAGAACTTTGCATAAAATATTGAAGACCTAGCTTAAAGAAATCTCATATTTTGATGTGATATCTTTTAAGAAGTTTATGTGCAAGTTAATTGCAAGTATTTTGCTTAATTATTCAATGCTGAATTAAACAATATATGGAATATTTGTTTTTGCTAAATATAAAAGATTGAATTCTATAGAATTTTTGCTTTCATTCTGTTATGAAAATACACACATTCATGCATTCTCATATACACAGATAATACAAAACCTATGCTTTTTGTCAAGAGTAAAATTCAGCATATTATTAATAACATTACCTTTAATGGCAAAAACCACAATTACTTTTGCACCAACCTAATATAACTTCTGAAGGTAAAGACAACAAAACTGTCTCAAAAAAGACTTGACTGTATGAGGTATAGCAAAATTAATAACTCTCAAAAGGTAAATACATCCAAAATAATACATCCAGATAAAGCTTCTTCAGTGCCCACCTTACCTGTTTATGGGATTTCCCAATTTAATTGTCTTTCTTGTTCTTAAAATTTACTTCTGACTTACTTTTGGTTATTTTGAAACCAAGTTTACACACAAAAGATAAAGATATTTTACCATATGGACAGTCAAAAATATGTGCCGCAGACAATTGAGATCATTGTTGAAACGAAACTCCAGAACGTGTTTTGAACAATGCCAATCTTATTAGAATAAATGCACAACTTCCCAAATGGATACTGTAAAAGCAGCAACACACACTTGGATGTGTGAATTATATTTAAAAATATCATGCTTAGTTTATGCATTATAATATTGCTAGCAGTGGTTTTCTTTCTTGGGATATTTACAGACCAAGGACTTCCTGGTTCTCTACCAGTAAGCGTGCTTGCATTCACACACACATGTGAGATTTAGAGATGACACTTCTGTTCTAACTAGGCCAATATAATATTGTGATGCCTTGGAAACATCCTTAGATATTTGTTCTGAAAAAGAGGATGACACCAATTCAGATGCCGTGGAAGCAATGGAACCAGATTATCTAGTTTGTGTTTAAGATACCAATCTAAACAATCTGCTCTATTTAACTGAGCAGAATTCAGCATGCGTAAAAAATATGTAAGCCTCATATTTTTAGCATGACAAAAAACAGAATGGACTCAGAAGACTTTGGATTTGAGAGTAGAGATTTTCCTCTATTTAAAAATTATTCATCTAAATATTTTCAAATTGCTTAGCATAAAAACACTTTTCAGTGGGAGGTGGAGCAAGATGGCCAAATAGAAGCTTCCACTGTTTGTTCCCCCTGCAGGAGCTCCAAATTGAACAACTATCCACACAGAAAACCACCCTCATAAGAACCAAAAATCAAGTGAGCAATTATAGTACCTGGTTTTCACATCCTGCTAAGGAAGAGGCACTGAAAAGGATAGAAAAGGCAGTATTTTAAAAATTATTATTATTTTACTTTAAGTTCTGGGGTACATGTGCAGAACGTGCAGGTTTGTTACATAGGTATACACGTGCCATGGTGGTTTGCTGCACCCATCAACCGGTCATTTACATTGGGTATTTCTCCTAATGCTATCCCTCCCCTAGCACCACAACCCCCAACAGGCCCCAGTGTGTGATGTTTCCCTCCCTGTGTCCATGTGTTCTCATTGTTCATCTCCCACTTATGAGTGAGAACATGCAGTGTTTGGTTTTCTGTTCTTGTGTTAGTTTGCTGAGAATGATGGTTTCCAGCTTCATTCATGTCCCTGCAATGGATGTGAACTCATCCTTTTTTATGGCTGCATAGTATTCCATAGTGTATATGTGCCATATTTTCTTTATCCAGTCTATCATTGATGGACATTTGGGTTGGTTCCAAGTCTTTGCTATTGTGAATAGTGCTGCAATAAACATACGTGTGCATGTGTCTTTACAGTAGAATGATTTATAATACTTTGGGTATATACCCAGTAATGGGATTGCTGGGTCAAGTGGTATTTCTGGTTCTAGATCCTTGAGGAATTGCCACGCTGTCTTCCACAATGATTGAACTAATTTACACTCCCACCAAGTGTAAAAGCCTTCCTACTTCTCCACATCCTCTCCAGCATCTGTTTGCTTGCCGACTTTTTAATGATCGCCATTCTAACTGGCTTGAGATGGTATCTCATTGTGGTTTTGATTGGCATTTCTCTAATGACCAGTGATGATAAGCTTTTTTTCATATGTTTGTTGAATGCATAAATGTCTTCTTTTGAGAAGTGTCTGTTCATATCCTTCACCTACTTTTTGATGGGGTTGTTTTTTTCTTGTAAATTTGTTTAAGTTCTTTGTAGATTCTGGATATTAGCCCTTTGTCAGATGGATAGATTGCAAAATTTTTCTCCCATTCTGTACGTTGCCTGTTCTTTCTGATGATAGTTTCTTTTGCTGTGCAGAAACTCTTTTGTTTAATTAGATGCTGTTTGTCAATTTTGGCTTTTATTGCCATTGCTTTTGGTGTTTTAGTCATGAAGCCTTTGCCCATGCCTATGTCCTGAATGGTATTGCCTAGGTTTTTTTCTAGGGTTTTTATGGTTTTATGTTTTATGTTTAAGTCTTTAATCCATTTTGAGTCCATTTTTGTATAAGGTGTAAGGAAGGAGTCCAGTTTCAGCTTTCTGCATACGGCTAGCCAGTTTTCCCAACACCATTTATTAAATAGGGAATCCTTTCCCCATGCTTGTTTTTGTCAGGTTTGTCAAAGATCAGATGGTTGTAGATGTGTGGTGTTATTTCTGAGGCCTCTGTTCTCTTCCATTGGTCTATGTATCTGTTTTGGTACCAGTACCTTGCTGTTTTGATTATTGTAGCCTTGTAGTATAGTTTGAAGTCAGGTAGTGTGATGCCTCCAGTTTTGTTCTTTTTGCTTAGGATTGTCTTGGCTATATGGGCTCTTTTTTGGTTCCATATGAAATTTAAAGTAGTTTTTTTTTCTAATTCTTTGAAGAAAGTCAAGGGTAGCTTGATGGGGATAGCATTGAATCTATAAATTACTTTGGGCAGTATGGCCATTCTCATGATATTGATTCTTCCTATCCATGAGCATGGAATGTTCTTCCGTTTGTTTGTGTCCTCTCTTATTTCCTTGAGCAGTGGTTTGTAGTTCTCCTTGAAGAGGTCCTTCACATCCCTTGTAAGTTGTATTCCTTGCTATTTTATTCTCTTTGTAGCAGTTGTGAATGGGAGTTCACTAATGATTTGGCTCTGTTTGTCTGTTATTGGTGTATAGGAATGCTTGTGATTTTTGCACATTGATTTTGTATCCTGAGACTTTGCTGAAGTTGCTTATCAGCTTAAGGAGATTTTGGGCTCAGATGATGGGGTTTTCTAAATATACATTCATGTCATCTGCAAACAGAGACAATTTGACTTCCTCTTTTCCTATTTGAATACCCTTTATTTCTTCCTCTTCCCTGATTACCCTGGCCAGAACTTCCAACACTATGTTGAATAGGAGTGGTGAGAGAGGGCATCCTTGCCTTATGCCGGTTTTCAAAGGGAATGCTTCCAGTTTTTGCCCATTCAGTATGATATTGGCTATGGGTTTGTCATGAACAGCTCTTATTATTTTGAGATACGTGCCATCAATACCTAGTTTTTTTGAGTTTTTAGCATGAAGGGGTGTTGAATTTTGTCAAAGGTCTTTTCTGCATCTATTGAGATAATCATGGTTTTTGTCATTGGTTCTGTTTATGTGATGGATTACGTTTATTATTTGCATATGTTGAACCGGCCTTGCATCTCAGGTATGAAGCTGACTTGATCATAATGGATAAGCTTTTTGATGTGCCGCTGGGTTCAGTTTGCCAGCATTTTATTGAGAATTTTCACATTAATGTTCATCAGGGATATTGGCCTGAAATTTTCTTTTTTTGTTGTGTCTTGAAAAGGCAGTCTTGAATTGCCAATGCTGCTCCTACCACATTGCCTGGTAGCAGCCATGTGGCTTGGAGAGAGAATCTGTGCACGCTGGGGAGGGAGAATGCATTGATTGTGGGACTTTGCACTGGAACTCAGTGCTACCCTGTTATAGCAGAAAGCAAAAGGGGGCAGAAATCAGCCAGTACCCATGAAAGGGAGCACTTAGACCAGCCCTAGCCAGAGGCAAATCATCCATTCCAGCGGTCAGAACCTGAGTTCCTGCAAACCCCACCACTTTGTGTGCTATGGGGTCCTAAATAAACTTGAAAGGTAGCCTAGGCCACAAGGACTGCAATTCCTGGGCAAGTCCTGGTGTTGTGCTGGGTTCAGAGCAGTGGACTTGGGATGCATACAATCTAGTGAGACACCAGCTGGGGAGGCCGAGGGAGTGCTTGAGCCACCCCTCCCCCAGACCCAGGTAATGCGGCTCACAGCTCTGGGAGAGACTCCACCTGAAGAGAGGAGAGGGGAGAGAAAATAGCACTATGTCTTGCAACTTGGATACTAGCTGAACCACAGTAGAATAGGGGACCAGGCAGAGTCCTGAGGCCCCTCATTCCGGGCCCTATCCCTGTTGACATTTGTAGACACAACTTTTGCCAGAAGGGAACCCATTGCCTTGACAGGAAGGACTCAGAATAGGCAGGATTTATCACCAGCTGACTAAAGAGCCCTTGGGCCCTGAATAATCAACAGTGGAAGCCAGGCAGTACTCGCTGCAGGCCTTGGGTAAGGCTGACAGCTATGCTGGCTTCAGGTGTGACCTAGCACATTTACAGCTGTAGTGGCCACAGGGAGAGACTTTTTTTCTGTTTAAGAAAAGGAGAGGAATGAGTAAAGGGGACTATGTCTTGCAGCTTGGTTACCAGCTCAGCCACAGTGGGATAGAGCACCAAGCAGGCACCTGGGGTCCTTGATTCCAGGCCTTGGATTCTGGACAAGTCCTGGGCCGGAGGGGAGTCAACTGCCCTGAAGGGAAAGACCCAGGCCTGGCAGCATTTACCACAAGCTGACTTCAGAGCCCTTGGGCCTTGAGTCAACACAGGAGGTAACCAGGAATTACTTACCACCAGCCTGGGGCAGTGGTGGCCACTGGGAGACACTCCTCTGCATGAGGAAAGGGGAGAAGAGTGGTAAGGACTTTGTCTTGTGGCTTGGGTGCCAGCTCAGCTACAGTAGAATACAGTACCAGGTAGATTCCTAAGATTCCTGACTCCAGGCCCTGGCTCCCAGACAGGATCTCAGGACCTGCCCAGGGCCCCAGGGAACTCATTGCCCTGAAGGGAAGGACACAAACCTGGCTGAATTTGCCACCTGCTGATTGTAGAGTCCTTGGGCCTTCAGTGAACACAGGCAGTAGCCAGGCAGTGGTCACTGTGGGCCTTGAGTGAGACCGAGTGCTGTGTTGGCTTCAAGTCTGACCCAGTACAGTATCAGTGGTGGTGGCCACAGGGGTGCTTGTGTCACCCCTCCTCCAGCTCTAGGCAGGTCAGCACAGAGAGAGAGAGATCCAGTTTGTCTGGGGGAAAGTAAGGGGAGAGAGAGAGACTCCATTTGTTTGGGGTAAAGTAAGGAAGAGAACAAGAGTCTCTCCCTGGTAATTCAAGGAATTCCTCCAGATCTTACCCAAGAGCACCAAGGTGGTACATCTATGAGTCTGCAAGAGCCACAGTGCTACTGGCCTTGGGATGTCCTCTAAATGGAGACATGGCTACAGTGACCAAAGACTTAGATCATAACATTCAAGTCCCTTTGAGTTACTGGAAAGCTTTCCAAGAAGGATGGGTACAAACAAGCACAGACTGTAAAGACTTCAATAAATACTTAAATATTCAATGCCCAGATACCAATGAACAACCACAAGCATCAAGACCACCCAGAAAAACATGACCTAACCAAACTAAATGAGACACCAGTGCCCAGTCCAGAGAGACCGAGGTATGTGAACTCTCAGACAGATGATCCAAAATAGCTGTTCGTTTGGGTGCAGTGGCTCATGTCTGTAATTCCAGCACTTTGTGAGGCTAAGGCGAGAGGACTACTTGAGCCCAGGAGTTTCAAACCGGTCTGGGCAACATAGTGGGACCCCATCTCTACAAAAAAATTTATTAATTAGCTGGGTATGGTGATATCATATGTCTGTGATCTCAATTACTTCGGAGGATCAGGCAGGAGGATTGCTTGAGCCTGGGAGGTAGAGGCTGCATTGAGCCATGATCACATCATTGCACTTCAGCCTGGAGGACTGAGTGAGCCCCTGTCTCAAAAAAAGAAAATAGAAAAAAACAACAAAATAGCTGTTTTGAGGAAGCACAGCAAAATTCAGGATGACACAGAGAAGGAATTTGGAATCCTATCAGATAAATTAAACAAATTACTTAAAATAATTAAAAAGAATCAAGCGGAAATTCTAGAACTGAAATTGCAATCGACATACTGAAGAGTACATCAGACTTTTAACAGCAGAATTAATCAAGCCAAAGAAAGTATTAGTGAGCTTGAAGATAGGTTATTTAAAATACACAGTCAGAAGAGACAAAAGAAAAAAGAATAAAAAAGAATAAAGTATGCCTACAAGATCTAGAAGATTGCCTCAAAAGGGCAAATTTAAGAGTTATTGGCCTTAAAGAGAAGATAGAAAGAGAGATATGGGTAGAAAGTTTATTCAAAGGTATGATAACAGAGAACTTCTGAAATCTAGAGAAAGATACCAATAATCAAGTACAAGGAGGCTATAGAACACCTTAATCAAAATAAGACTACCTCAAAACATTTAATAATCAAACTCGTAAAAGTCTAGGATAAAGAATGGATCTTAAAAACAGAAAGGGAAAAAAAAATAACATACAAAGGAGCTTCAATATGCCCGGCACAGAAGTTTCTCATTGGAAACTTCACAGGCTAGGAGACAGTGGCATGACATATTCACAGTGATAAAGAAAAAACTTTTATCCTAGAATAGTACATCCAATGAAAATATCCTTCAAACATGAAGGAGAAATACTTTCCTAGACCAACAAAAGCTGAGGCATTTCAACACCAGACCTGTCTTAAAAGGAATGCTAAAAGGAATTCTTCAATCTCAAATAAAAAGGATGTTAATGAGCAGTAAGAAATCATCTGAAGGTACAAAACTCACTGTTAATAGTAAGTACAGGCCAGGCATGGTGTAATCTCAGCATTGTGGGAGGCCAAGAAAGGAGGATCACTTGAGTTCAGGAGTTTGAGACAAGCCTGGGAGACATGAGGAAACCCATTTTTACAAAAAACATCTCTACATAAAACACAAAATCCATCTTACTAAAAATACAAAACCCAACTCTAAAAAAACACAGAAATTGGCCAGGTGTGGTGGTCCACGCTACTTGGTACACTGTTGGTACACTGAGGTGGGAGGATTGCTTGTGCCTGGGAGGCGGAGGTTGTAGAGAGCCAAAATGGAGCCACTGCGCTCCAGCCTGGGAGAGTGAGACCCTATCTCAAAAAAAAAGAAAAAAAAAAAAAAGAAGGACAAGGACACGGTAAGACAAAATATCATCAATATCATCACACTGTAATTGTGGAGTGCAAACTACACATACTTTGAGTAGAAAGACCAAAAGATGGACCTATCAAAAATAAGATGTACAACTTTTCAAGACATAGACATTACGATAAGATCTAAATAGAAACAAAAAGTTAAAAAGGAGGGATAAAGTTAAAATGTAGAGTTTTTAGTAAGTTTTTTTTTGCTTGTTTGATAGTTTGTTTATATAATCAGTGGTAAGTTATCATCAGTTTAAAATGACAGGTTATAAGATATTCCTTGCAAGCCTCATAATAATGTCAAATAAAGAAACCTACAACAGTTACACAAAAAATAAAAAGCAAGACATTAAAACACACCACCAGAGAAATGCACCTTCACTATCAAGAAAGATAGGAAGGAAGGAATAAAGGAATAGAAGACCACAAAACAATCAGAAAACAACAAAACAGCAAGAGTAAATCCTTACTTATCAAGAGTAACATTGAATGCAAATGTACTAAACTCTCCATTCAAAAGACATAGAGTGGCTAACTGGATTAAAAAGCAAGACCCAATAATCTGTTGCCTACAAAAAAGAAACTTTAACTACAAAGATACATATAGACTGAAAATAAAGGGACGGAAAAAGATATTCCATGCCAATGAAAACAAAACAAGAGCAGGACTAGCTGCACTTATATATAATAAAATAGATTTCAAGACAAAAATCTATGAAGAGAGACAAAAAAGCTCATTAAGTAATGATAAAGAGGTCAATTCAGCAAGAAGATATAACAATTGTAAATATATATGCACCCAACACTGGAGCAATTAGATATTTAAAGCAAATATTATTAGAGCTAAAAAGAGAGATAGACCCCAATACAATAATAGCTGGAGACTTCAACAGCCCACTTTCAGCATTAGATGAGCCTGTGGACAGAAAATAAAGTAAGAAACATTGGACTTAGTCTGCAGTATAGACCAAATGGACCTAAAATTAACAGATACTTACAGAACAATTTTTCCAGCTGCAGAATACACATTTGTTTTCTTAGCACATGGATCATTCTTAAGAATGGACCATGTGTTAGGCCACAAAACAAGTCTTAAAAGATTTTTTAAAAATGGAAATAATATCAAGCACCTTCTCTGACCATAATAGAATAAAACTAGATATCAATAACAAGAGGAGTTTTGGAAACCATGCAAACACATGGAAATTCAAAAATATGCTCCTGAATGACCAACGGGTCAATGAAGAAATAAAGAAGGAAATTAAAAACTTTTTTGAAATAAATCACAATGGAAACACAACATACCAAAAGGCATACCAAAAGCAGTACTAAGAAGGAAATATATAGTTATAAGTGTCTACATCAAAGAAGTAGAAAAACTTCAAACAGCCTAATGATACATCTTTAACAACTAGAAAAGTAAGAGAAAATCAAACCCAAAATTACTAGAAAAAAGAAATAATAAAGCTCAGATATAAATAAAATCGAAACAAAAAATACAAAAGTTCAATGAAATTAAAAGTTGCTTTTTGAAAAGATAAACAAAACCAACAAACCATTAGCTAGACTAAGTAAAAAGACAAAGGAGTCAAATAAATAAAATCAAAGATGAAAAAGGAGACATTAAAACTAATACTGCAGAAATTAAAAGGATCATTAGAGGCTACTATGAGCAACTATATGCCAATAAATTGGAAAATCTAGAAGAAATGGATAAATTCCTAGACACATAAAGCCTACCAAGATTGAATCATGAGGAAATCCAAAATCTGAACACATCAGCAGCAAGTAATGAGATCAAAGCTGTAATAAAAAGTCTCCCAGCAAAGAAATGTCCAAGACCCGATGGCTTCACTGCTGAATTTTAGCAGTCATTTAAAGGAAAACTAATACCAATCGATTCAAGCTATTTCAAAAAGTAGAGGAGGAGGGAATACTTCCAAACTAAATCTACAAGGGCAGTGTTACGCTAAAATCAAAACAAGACAAAGATACGTCATCAACAAAAAAATGTATAGGCCAATATCCCTGATGAACATTGACGCAAAAATTCTCAGCAAAATACTAGCAAATTGAATTCAAAAACATATTAATAAAAATCATTTATCATGACCAAGTGGGATTTATCCCAGGGATACAAGGATGTTGATACATAAATCAACTCAACCTATGTGATACATCATATCAGCAGAATAAAAAACAAAAACCATCTGATCGTTTTGTTACTGAAAAGTCATTTGATCAAATTCAATATCTCTTCATGATATAAATTCCCAAAAAGCTGGATATAGCAGGAACACACCTCAACACAATAAAAGCCATATACAACTGACCCACAGCTAGTCTACTCCCGAATGAGGAACAACCAAAAGGCTTTCCTCTAAGATCTGCAACAAAACAAGTATGCCCACTTTCACCACTGTTATTCAGCGTGGTACTGGAAGCACTAGCTAGAGAAATTTGACAAATGAAATAAAGGGCATCTGGATTGAAAAGGAAAAAGTAAAGTTATCCTTGTTTGCAGATAACATGATCTTATTTTTGGAAAAACCTAAAGACTCCATAAAAACTATTAGAATTTATAAACAATTTTAGTAAAGTTGCAGGATACAAAATTGACATACAAAAATGAGTAGCATTTCTATTTGACAGCAGTGAATAATCTGAAAAAGAAATCAAGAAAGTAATCCCTTTAACAATAGCTACAAATAAGATAAAAAGAAAACTAGGAATGGCCAGGCGCGGTGGCTGACGCCTGTAATCCCAGCACTTTGGGAGGCCCAGGCAGGCAGATCATGAGGTCAGAAGCTGGAGACCATCCTAGCTAACATGGTGAAACCCCGTCTGTACTAAAAACACAAAAAAGTAGCCAGATGTGGTGGCAGGCACCTGTAGTCCGAGCTACTCGGGAGGCTGAGGCAGGAGAATGGCGTGAACCCCAGAGGTGGAGCTTGCAGTGAGCCGAGATGGCACCACTGCACTCCAGCCTGGGCGACAGAGTGAGACTCCATCTCAAAAACAAAACAAAACAAAACAAGAACAGAAACCTAGGAATAAACTTAAGCAAAGAAGTGAAGCATCTCCACCATGTAAACTATAAAACATTGATGCAAAACATTGAAGAGGACACACTAAAATGGAAAGATTGTCTATGTTCATGGAATAGAAGAATCAATATCATTAAAATGTCCATACTACCCAGAGCATTCTATACATTCAATGTAATCTCTATCAAGATACCAATGATTTTTTTTACAGAAATAGAAAAAATAATTCTAAAATTTATATGGAACCACAAAAGACCCAGAATAGCCAAAGCTATCCTAAGCAAAAAGAACAAAAATAAAAGACTCACATTACCTGACTTCAAATTATACTGCAGAACTGTAGTAACCAAACCAGCAAGGTACTGGCATAAAAATAGACACATAGACCAATGGAACAGAAGATAAAACCCAGAAATAAATCCATATATTTACAGTGAACTCATTTTTGACAAAGATGCCAAAAGCATACATTGGGGAAAGGACAGCCTCTTCAATAAATGGCATTGGGAAAACAAAATATTCATATGCAGAAGAATGAAACTAGATCCCTATCTATCACCATGGAAAAATCAAATCAAAATGGATCAGAGGCTTAATTCTAAGGTCTCAAACTCTAAAACTACTAAAAGAAAACATTTGGTAAACTATCTGGTACATTGGTATGGGCAAAGATTTCTTGAGTAATACCCCACAACCACAGGAAACAAAAGCAAAAATGGACAAATGGGATCACATCAAGTTAAAAAGCTTCTGCACAACAAAAGAAACAACCAACAAAGTGAAGAGACAACCCACAGAAGGGAAGAAAATATTTGCAAACTACCCATCTGACAAGGGCTTAATGACCAGAACATATAAAGAGTTCAGACAACTCAACAGGAATAAATGTGATAATCTGATTTTAAAATATGCAAAGGATCTGAATAGACATTTTCTAAAGAAGAAACACAAATGGCAAATAGGAATATGAAAAGATGTTTAATTAACATCATTGATCATCAGAGAAATAGAAGTCAAAACTACAATGAGATACCATCTCACTCCAGTTGAGATGACTTTTATCCAGAAGACAGGCAATAATGAATTCTGATGAGAATGGGTAGAAAAGGGATCCCTTGTACTCCTTTGGTTGGAATGTAAATTGGAACAACCACTATGGAGAATAGTTTGGAGTTTCCTCAGAAAAACTAATAATAGAGCTACCATAGGATCCAGCAATCCCTCTGCTCTGTATATACCCGAAGAAAGGAAATGAGTGTATCAAAGAGCTATCTGCACTCCTATGTTTTTGCAGCACTATTCACAATAGCCAAGATTTGGAAATATTCTAAGTGTCCATCAACAGACAAATGGACAAAGAAAATGTAGTGCATATACACAGTGGAGTAATATTCAGCCATAAAATATGAGATCCTGTCATTTGCAATGCCATAGATAGAACTGGGAGACATTATGTAAAGTGAAATAAGCCAGGCACACAAAGATAAAATGTGCATGTTCTCACTTATTTGTGGGAGATGAAAATGAAAACAATTGAAATCATGGGAATAGAGAGTATAATGATGGCTATCAGAGGCTGGGAAGGATGGTAGGGTAGAGAGGTCAGGGTGGGGATGAGGGAAGGAAACGGGGATGGTTAATGGGTACAAAAATATATAGAATGAATAAGATCTAGTGTTTGATAGCACAACAAAGTGTCTGTAGTCACCAATAATTTATTGTACATTTGAAAATAATGAAAAGAGTATAACTGGATTGTCTGTAACACAAAGAAAGGATAAATGCTTAGGTGATGGATACTCTATTTACCCTGATGTGATTATTATGCATTGTATGCCTATATCAAAATATCTCACATACCCCATAAATACATACACCTACTATGTACCCACAAAAAATAATAAGGAAAAAAAAAGAACAGAGAAAACTTTCCTCTTTGCTGTGACAATTGAAGATTTACTGAGCATACAAATTGTCTTCTAAATTAATTTTCTCTTTCTGTTAATGGAGTCATCATTTTTCAATAGATATTCTTCCTTTTCTTTTCCTTTATGGCGTAGTGACCTTCATTCAAGCATCCACTTTCCTGTCTTCTGTCTCAGCTCCCACTTTGCCAGTCTTCAAGTGGGTCACTCCTCGGCCTGAGTTGCTCCCGAGTCATCTCACTATTTTGTAGTGCATCCAGGATCATGAGCCAACTCAACATTTCTATTGAAAACCTCAGTTTTTCCACTTTCAAATTTCTTGCACTCTATATGCCATGTGTAATACCAGATGACGTAAAATTACACTAGTAAAATAGATTACATTTTCTTATAAACCACTTTAGCCCATCTCTTTAATATATAAAACCTACCAGTTCTCTTAGCAGAGTTCACAACTGGTGTTTATTCTATCGTTTTCCTCTCTTCTTTCTATCCAAGCCCATTCCATCTGCTTGACAAGATGGAAAATCTTTCTGTTTTCCATTATTTCCTGTGAACAATATCACATGTTATTTTACCTAGCCAGCACAAAGTTTTACTCCTAGTTCAGTACATTTTAATTCAATTTCTTTGGCAAGCTAGGAAGAACTGTGACATTCTTCTTACTGAAAAATACAAAAGCCTAAGTAAGGTGTAAAAGTTACTCTGTATCTCATCTTTATTAACTATTGTAATCTCGTGTTCCAACAGAGCAAATGTAGATATAGACTGCGATCTCTGCTTAGCCTAAACTGAGAACAGCTTTATGGATTCGGCAATTCTCCCAGGCATATATTTGCATGCCTGATTTACATTTGGAGAAGGAAGAAGAGAGGAGAAAGGGAACATTTTATATCTGAAGGCCCGATAGGGCTCTGAGAGATGAGAATGTAGGAAATGCAGAGGATAATATGGTATTGACTTCCTGGAAGGGGTGAATGAACAGTTCTGAGTCCTGTGAATTCAGGAGCTAGACATATTTTTTCTGATTTCTGGATGGAATCCAGCATGTGCACAGCAAGGAAGATTGAAGGAAAGACAGTGCCATGATGGTGCCACATTGCTGTGTAGCACTGGGGACACCAGGAGCTGTCCTGGATAAGGTAATATTCTTTTTTTTTTTTGAGACGGCGTCTTGCTCTGTCCCCAGGCTGGCGTGCAGTGGCACGATCTCGGCTCACTGCAAGCTCCGCCTCCCAAGCTCAAGTGATTCTCCAGCCTCAGCCTCCTGAGTAGCTGGGATTACAGGTATGCACCACCACGCCCAGCTAATTTTTTAATTTTTAGTAGAGACGGGGTTTCACCATGTTGGCCAGGATGGCCTCGATCTCCTGACCTCGTGATCCGCCCCCCTCGGCCTCCGAAAGTGCTGGGATTACAGGCGTGAGCCACCGCGCCCGGCTGGTAATATTCTTCATGATCAGTGGACTTAGACCACTTATGTCCCATGAACCATGTCAAAAAACCAGATGTATTCATACCAGCACAACCAGCTGTCTCTTCACCAGTAAAGTCATTCTCTGAAAAGTGCCAGAATTTCTTGGGTTGTGGGAGAAACTCTTCCAATCCTAAGGTTTTCTAGAAGCAGGGAGCAGAAAGATGTCTGTAACTTTGTGGGCATATATTAATGTGCCTTCATTCCAGTCACAAACTGAGGCTTGATGACATTGGAGTTTCATGAATAAAGAAGGAAGAAGATAATGTTTCATCCATTACATGGAAAAAAATAACTAGAAAGAGAAATCATGTCAGTCTGCAAATATTTACGACCGGGAACATAATTTTAAAAACCTCCTTTCTTTGTTTTCAGTGACACATGATTTGAAGCCAGAAACACATGGTACATCCAGTATTCTCAGTGTGGAATTAGATTCGGTTTTCTGGATCCAATAATTTTAGTAGTTCTAAAACTTTACAAATTTCTTTTGTAACTTTCATAAGTTGACTTCTTTATTTATGGGCCAAATTTGATTTGTTGTATGGAAAATTATAGATGTAACTTGGGATCTGTCTATGCATATATTAAGCAAGGCATAAGCAACCCTTTTGACTGTAGCATAAATACCTCAACATATCTGACCTTAGGAGAGTTTGTTTGCAGTCTTATGGCTTCAGAACCAGCAGGAAACCTTAAAAATCTATTGGTCAAACTGTTTTGCTAAATCTTAACAGAACAAGTATTCCAAGAACAGAACTACTAGACTTTTCTTTCTTATAGGTGATGAGGTCACCAAAAGGCCACTTCAAATTTCACTTCTTCTTACCCTGTAGCTCTCTTATGCATGACTTTTGATAGGTTCCACTCAGAGGTCTTCGGTTCTTACCCAGATACTCTGGTTGTAAGGAAGGACTCAAGAATCTATCTCCTCATCAAGCATGTAACTTGGCACCTTTGCTTAATGAGGCCTTCCAGAAGCAAAGTACAGTAAGGCCCTGCAGCATGGTTAGTGTGGCTTCACTACAAGTGACTCATCTTGTTTGGTCTTGTTCCAAGTATTCCTGGGATGAAGGTTTGGGTGTCCTATAGCAAACCATTATGTGAGATTACCTAGATCATTCACATTACTGTGGTGTGGAAATTAAACATGGTACTCAAGGGCCGGTGAGTAAAACAAAAAACACTCAGCAGCCAATGCATACTGGGGGTTAACTTTCAGTCAGTGGAGCCCTTAAGCCATTTCAAGAAAGCACTAAAAAAAAAAAAAAAAAAAAAGAAAGAAAATCACTGGGCAGTTTGAGCAACTATATGGAGAAAAGTTCTGTTCGACCTTGCCCTTGCATTGTGGATATGAAATAACTACATAACTAATTCTTTTCAGAACTTTTCCGATGGTACTTGTGCCTCATATACATGCTAAATTTGCTAAATTCACACAAAAGCCCTGTAAGACTGATAAAAATTTCTTTTCAATAAATGTTTCAGTTGTTAGCCCCAAACATTGTCTTCAAAATTATAGATAGCATTCTTATAATTCTTAGTTTGGTTGATAACAACTTAAAATTTTTCAATTATAAAATTTGAATTGAATAGAAACTCACAGAAACAATACATTAATCCTTTGTCTTGGAATTTCTGTGAAACCCTATAAAAGTATGTGGACTCTCAGGGTCACCAAATGGCTGAAATGATTTTAAAAAATGACTTTTAAGCCAATGTTTATGTTATCCAAAGCTCAGGAAAGACAATACTAACAAATTCCAGTGGAAAAAAAGAATGTATTACTGAAAAAGAAGTGTTTGAATTGGGCTTTTTAAGTCATAAGGAAGACAGGCCAGCTCAAAGTAGTTTAATTTAAGTGAGAGAACAAGGTCTCACAGGAATCCAGATCAAACTGAACACCAAACCTACAGAACTGAATCAGCCCTTCTCTCAAAACTGACTCATCTCTCAAGATGTCTCTTTCAAGGGCTATGTTTTTCTAATTTTTGCTTTGTTTTGTTTTGTTTTAAGACATGCTCTTGATCTTTTGCTCAGGCTGGAATACAGTTGTGGGATCACAGCTCACTACAGCCTCAACTTCCCAGGCTCAGGTGATCCTTCTACTTTAGCCTCCTGAGTAGCTGGGACTACAGGCACTGGCTACCATGCCCAGCTAATTTTTTGGTATTTTTAGTGGAGATTGGGTTTTGCCATGTTGCCTAGGCTGGTCTCCAACTCCTGGGCTCAAATGGTCTGCCTGCTTTGGCCTCCCAAAGGTTTGGGATTACAGGTGTGAGCCACTGTGACTGGTCTTGGATGTTTCCTCTTAATCTGCTTTTTTTCTAGTACTCTGTCTATCCCAACTGACTGCTTCTGCTGATTCATTCATTATTCACAGAGCCCAGATGGCTGCACCTATCCTGATTTTTTCATGGCTTCAGCCTCAAACTTTCCTTTCATGAAAGGAAAACAGTTCATTGGACATAGACCTTTGAATCTCTTAGAAATGATTCCTAAGAGGGAGAATCTGATTGGCTAGGCCACAGGAGTCACAGATTGCTGTCTTATCTGTGGATGAGCCATTTGGTGGGTCATTGTTTTCCCCACATCCAGTCAGCTGTGGCCAGGAAATGGGATGGATCACCTTTCACACAACATGGTTGTTTAGACAGAAGTGGCTGCAAGCACAGACACCTTAGATTTCTTACTATTACCAAGAATGTTGTAGAAATGATTTCCTTAACAAAGGCTTTTCTGCATTTTGAGAAAGAAGGTAATCACATCTCACCCTTTAAATGCTTGATGCATGCTGGATAACAGTCAATACAGTGAAACAATTTGAAATATAGGATCCAGGGTTTTTACATCTTGGAATTTAATAAGTTCCATCTTATTAAATTAGCCCTGTGTCTCCCTCATAAAACTATCTGTGTTGCTCTGGAATGCTCAATTTTTTCTTAATTTTTATTATCATAATTGAAGCCCTAGAACTTTGGCAGCATGTGTTACTGGTACAGGGACACTGGTTACCAGAGGGCCCCAGTTGTTGGTTAAATAGTGCTGTCTGCTTGGTGACTTGGGTATTAGTGAAGCGTGGCCAGAAGTGGGCAAGCATTTTGGAAAATGTAAATAGCCCCATTAAAATGCTGACTTGAATGGATTACCAAAACCAGGTTTTGTAGATCAAATTCTTCTTTTGCTTGCTCCTGATGTTACACGTTGAGGCTATTTTCAAGATATAGATGTTGCTGAGACCTAATTCATTTTCTCCCCTACTTTCAGAAGTATGAAGAACTATTTAAATTTTCTGCCAACACTTCAGACAGGTTTTGTTTTTGTTTTTGTTTTTGTTTTTGTTTTTGTTTTTGAGACAGAGTCTCACTCTGTTGCCCAGGGTGGAATGCAGTGGCATGATTTCGGCTCACTGCAACCTCCGCCTCCCAGGTTCAAGCAAATCTTGTGCCTCAGCCTCCCGAGTAGTTAGGATTACAGGTGTGCACCACCATGCCCAGATAATTTTTTTTTTTTTTGTATTTTTAGTAGAGATGGGGTTTCACCATGTTGGCCAGGCTGGTGTCAAACTCCTGACCTCAGGTCATCTGCCCACCTCGGCCTCCCAAAGTGCTGGGATTACAGATGTGAGCCACCGCACCCAGCCCAAACAGGTTTTAATTTTTAGCCCATTATGGGTTTTGGAACTAAAATGTTGGGGATTTATAACCATAAAGGGATATGGACTTTGAAACCTGGGATCCCTTCAAAAGAATTAAAGGCAGAAAAGAGTTTGCACCATGGAGGACCTATACAAGGATACTTTGATTATTGGTGTTGCAGGCCTGCCAGCTGTAAACAAATTTAATAACTGGCTGAAGGATTTCTTGACATCCAATGATAAGACTTCATTCTCCCAGTCCTTTCTGAAAACTGAAAAAAGTTATAGATACATAATACTGCCAACTAACATTGAGTACTGATAGGTGCCATATTCTACAATGAGTGCTTCATGTGCTATATTTCATTTAATCATGATGAACTCTCATGGGATATGTATTGTTATCACTCCCTTTTTATAGATGAGGAAAACTTTATGTAGAGAGATAAAGTATGTTCCCCGGGACAAGACCTAGAAGAGAACTCAGATATGAGCAGAGGCATTTTAGTTCTAATTATAATTGCTTCTAATACCTAACTATGCTGTATTGACAACTGGCTTCCATCCTTAATTAAGGCTAGGAAAGACCTATGGATTATCCATTCCAACACCCTAATTCAATAAATAAGGAAGTGGCCCAGAAAAGTGAAAGGGCCTTGTTGAAGTTTAACCAGTTAATTAGGAGTAGAAGTAAACCCAAGTTTCTTAATTCCAAGCCCAGTATATTCCCTGGTATACCAAGGACCCTTACTGGATACAGTTTCCTAGACACAGTGAATTGCTCTTATATGAGTTTATTTCATGGGGTTTTACAGATTCTGAAATAATTCAAAAGAACTGTAGAGACATGAGTTCTGGGGGGAAAACGTTGATATAGAGATTGAGATTTGCAAAGTTTCTTTCTTTCTTTCTTTTTTTATTTTTTGAGACGGATTCTCGCTCTGTCTCCTGGGCTGGAGTGCAGTGGCGCGATCTCGGCTCACTGCAAGCTCCGCCTCTGGGGTTCACGCCATTCTCCTGCCTCAGCCTCCTGAGTAGCTGGGACTACAGGCGCCCACCACCACGCCCGGCTAATTTTTTGTATTT
Source organism: Pongo abelii (assembly GCF_028885655.2). Taxonomy (NCBI): domain Eukaryota; kingdom Metazoa; phylum Chordata; class Mammalia; order Primates; family Hominidae; genus Pongo; species Pongo abelii. The sequence goes on along the minus strand of NC_072007.2, from coordinate 24,680,424 downwards.
TTAGTAGAGACGGGGTTTCACCGTGTTAGCCAGGGTGGTCTCGATCTCCTGACCTCGTGAGCCGCCCGCCTCGGCCTCCCAAAGTGCTGGGATTACAGGACTGAGCCACCACACCTGGCCGAGATTTGCAAAGTTTGTTTGGATTGATTTTAAGAATTTTTAAAATTTGTTTTAGTCATTTTTCTTGAAAATTGTTCTCATTGCTTTCTTTGAAAATTCCTAAGAGCAGCACACATTATAGTTAGAAAATTTCTAGGAAATATATATCCCAAATGAGAACTTTATGATTATATATAAAGAAAAAATAAAACCTCTACAACCTAATTGTGAATAATTGAAACCAGGGATTTATAATGAGAATTCTAGCAAGTATTTAACTCTGATGGGCTTGTTACTGGTTGCATTATGATGTAGTATTCCCATTGTAAATAGATTTAATTATAAACTATAGACCTATGGACAATCAGCCCTATTGAATAATTTTTTCGGGTCAAATCTCCAAGACTACCAATATTATTAAGAAAACAGTTGGGTTTTCTCGGAGCTTGCCGAGAGCTGAGATCGCACCACTGCACTCCAGCCTGGGCTACAGAGCGAGACTCCGTCTCAAAAAAAAAAAAAAAAAAAAAAAAATTGGATTTTCTTGCTTCTCTTTTGTTTTCTGCGCAAGGTTGATACAGTTTCTATCATGTGGGAGAAGACAGAGAGGTAGGAAATATTGAAATGTCATTTGTGGAAGATATAAGTCAAGTGCTTAGCATCATTTTCCAGGATTCTGAACAAGATTCACCTCTTCTAAAAGCACTTATTTATTCATTCTCTCATTCAAGCTTTCATTTACTTATCAAGTATTTATTGCACGTCTAATATGTGCTGGACACTGTGCTAGATGCTGGAATTACCTCTCATCTCTAGGCTGTGTAACATTTAGGAATTGTTCCACACAATTTAGTACATGAGTGAATATAAGGCAGTATATAGTTATGTGTCTTGTTTGCTAGCCTTGTACCTCTAACTGGAGGCAGTATATAGTTATGTTTGTTTGCTAGCCTTGTACCTCTAACTGGAGGCAGTATATAGTTATATTTCTTGTTTGCTAGCCTTGTACCTCTAATTGGATTATTTGTTTTCATGAGCAGGGGCTATGGTAATTTGTATTCTAGCACAAGCTGGGTGTAGATCTAATAAATAAAAAATGTTCTAGTCCTGATTATGTTCCAATATTTTCCTTTGCTATCCTGCTGTCAAGATTAAAACTTTGGGAGTGATAAGGTTTAAACATTGCTGAAAACAAAGTCTGATTATAGCTACTTAGAGTGGTAGAACTCTACTTTCCCTTCTTTCTCATTATGCTGCTTTCTTCTTTCTAGAAAAAAAATTCTCTTTTCCTTGTCTTAAAGTTTGAAATGAGTATGTTATTTAAGTAAAAATAATATAGTCATATCTAGAATCTGACTCTATAAATTATGTTAAGTTTTGTCTTCAGAAGAATTTATTCTAGTATTGGAAAGATGATGGTAATTTTTTGTGCCATACTTTAGATAATGGAATTTGGGAAATTCTTTGCACGTAATATTCATCCCAACCATCTATAATCTTTCATGGAGATTTTCTTTCTCTTTATGATAAGCAGACATCTCTGTGGAAGTCATGCTGAGTACAGGGAAGGTGTGAGGGGGCATGGATAAGGGGCCAACTGCAAGAAAAAGTCCTGAGGCCAATTGTTAAAACTACAATCACAACAGATATATCCAGGTTATAATTTCAGCCACTGTTGAAATTACTTATTCATTAAATACATATGGAGTATCTATTATGTCCTAAGCACTGTTCTGAGGATATAGTAGTGGTCAAGATGGGAAAAAGTTCCTTTCCTCGTGAAGCTTACCTTCTAGAAGATGAAATTATAAAGCCTTTCAGAATATGAGACATATTTTGATGACTATTCCAAAACCAGATTTAATGTTTAAAAACTGCAGAGTCATCCTCCTATGGGCATTTAATGTCTGATCTGTTTTTAAAAATTACGTGTGTGATTTTTATGCACATCTCACATCTATTATTTTATTTACTAGGTACTACATATAGTCCTTTAAGAAATGTAGCTTTAGTGTGATCCAAAGAATATCCAATCTAGTATCATCCAATGATTATATTAGAATTTTCTCCAAAGCTATTTGTGTTGGTTTTTAACTTCCAGTCACATACTTAACTAACACTTGGGAAGTGGGAGTCGGGGGAGGACAATAAGTTTCTTTAAAATTAGATGCCTGTTTCTTTTAGATATATCTTTATTTTTTATTTTTTAGATCTTGGGTTTAGACTTATTTGCATGCCTGAAATAAATGAAATGAACTCAGAATCTATAGATGGAAATAGTGTCAGTGCTACTGGTACTCAATGTTCTCTGTAATCTAGATTTTTAAAAATTTACCTTTGCATCATTGAGTGATGCTGGGTTTTCTGTTCAGTTCACTGTCTCCGGTGACCTTCTGTGGAATCTGTTCCTCCAAAGCTTTTGTGATGGGAACACACAGCATGCTGTGTTCCATGCCATGTCAGTCATTACTCTCTTTGACTTTACTTATGTTCTCAAGTCAATATGTTCCAGATTAATGAGGCATTTGTTCTTAATCAAGAAACTACTTAAGAATACACTTTTAATTTTAATGACTTGTTTATGATGAATTGTTTTGACATGCCTTTCTTATTCTTGAGGATACTTCATAGCTGCTGCCTTTTCCCTGAACAATTCCCCAATGTCTGAGTACTGGTAGTTGCTATGACCCAGTATCCCCAAGACTGATCAAACTGGAATGGATTTTTTTTTTTGAGAAAATCATTCATAAGTCCCCTTAATCTAAAAATCACTTTGAATAATAGTAAGATAAAGGCAGCTGTTAAGTGAAAATTGAAAGGTTACACATTATGTATTTTTAATGTTTCCCTTAACTATATATCTAATGTGGTCATATTGTTTTATGAGGAACACTCTTAGAAATAATTTCTGAAGTAAACTCATTTCGCAACTGATCCATATGCCATTAACTGATTTAATTAAAATTTTCTCTGTTGATTTATGTTTCCTTTCTTATTTAAATAACCAGCAAGTTTGTGTCTGTGTGAGGGCTTTATTTGAAGCTACAAAATTAAGGGATTCATGGCCTCTTAGTAATAACAGCTAACATTATCGAGAGCTCATTATCTACCAGGTTTTGTTCCAATTCCTTTAAATCTATCAACTCATTTACTATGCTCAGCTACCACTTGTGGGGGTCCAGTTTTCATATTATTTTACAGACCTAGAAACCGAGGCACAGAGATGCTAAGTAATTCACTCAAGATCCCCTAGATAGTAAGTGGCAGACTGGAGATTAGAAACCCAGCAGTCTGGCTCCACAACCCAAAGTCAAAGTCTACAAAGACAGTGTAGAAAGTTCAGGTGAGAAATGGAAACTAGGATTGATAGAAATCACTTTGGAATGTCTTCTATGTCCCTGTGATGGCTATGAGCATCTGAAACGATACTACTGGCCTAGTCACGTTGGGCTTGCTTAAGTGACTCACCTCTTTTTGGGTTTCAGAACATATTTGCTCCATTTTAAAAGAATAAATATGGCTCACATAGCTTTTAAAACGAAGATTCAATATAATTCTGTTCTTGACTCCACTCAGATTCCATGTTTTAGAATCATTTAAGGTTCATTATTGCTCCTAGTGTAAACTCTAATGGGAACGATGGGTTTAAACCTTCCTGCCACTGAAGACAACATCCTAGAAATGGAAAATTAGCCAGTCAGGTTCATTGACAAGAAATTAATGTGTGATTTTTTTCTTTTCATAAGTTCATTTTTCTTTCATAAGTTACTTTCTACATATTTCTGACAAGTGCACCGACCTTTTTGAGGCTTAACCTTGCATTTGATAAGTTTAGATGGTAGGAATTTTATTCATAAGAACCCACTGGCTTATATGTAACAGAATCCAATTCAAACTAATTTGAGCAAAGTGGAAGATTTAGAAGACTCAAAGGTAGAAATGTAGCTGGACTTGAGATACCATTAGAAACACAGACTCCAGCACCATTAGGAATCTACATGGCTCCCACTTCTTCTGTTACTTGCACACACACGCACACACACACACACACACTCACTTTTTTTTCTTTCACACACACGCACATACACACACACACTCACTTTTCTTTCTTTCTCTTATTTTTTCCCCTTTTCTGTTCTACATGACTGGAAATTCAGTTACTGATTGTTGACCTTTTAGTTTTATACATCACAGTTCAAACACCCAAAGTATGCTTGTCACTTCTAGATGCAATATTCCCAAAGATGAATTCCAGTTTTTTTCATTTGAATCAGGTGCCCAGCCTGGACTTATATGCTTTAGCTAGGAAATGAAGTCTGGGGAAGGGACTGTGATGAGGTCATCTTAGGTCTAATGTCTACTGCTGAGCCAATTAACTGTGGCCGTAGGACACCTTCTGTGATAACCGCACAAATGGAGTGAGGAACACAGGCACTTCCCAGATGAGGGTCCTGGACAGATAACTCCATATATGTCTTCTATAGTTAACTCCTTTCTAAGCAGAATAATATGCCCTTTTCTCTCTTTGACCGTAATAAATAGGACAGCGGTAAGTCTACTGTTTTGTGTCTTAAAAAGATGAAAATTTACATGGAAAAGGAAGCTATTGAACACATTTTATGTACATAGAATTACAATGAATACAATCTGGTAGGTATAAAAGAGAATAATATTTAGCCCCAAACCTATTGAACATATGTAGATTCTTTTATAAAACATATTTGTCCATATTTTGTATGTAAATGGATGTATGTGTCATTATTAATTGATTAAAATTGAGTTTGGGGGTACATGATTGATAAAAGTGATAGAGAATAAAGGGAGTGCAACTAAATTCTGGGTGATTGCCAGTGTAACTAAATAATACATAAGAAAGACTTGGGGCCAGGGAAAATAATATTAGATAAGACATAATTTGGTATTAATTGGATATAGTGAATTAGTAGATAAGAAGTGAAATCAAACACAGTCTTTCATGAAAGTTGAAAACCAGTATGAATACGTAGCTTGAGTCTTGGGAGAACCATGCTACGCTAGATATATATATATATATATATATATATTTTTTTTTTTTTTCTGAGACAGGGTCTCTCTCTGTCACTCAGGCTGGAGTGCAGTGATGCAGTCACAGCTCACTGCACCTCGACCTCCCACAGGCTCAAGCGATCCTCCCACCTCAGCCTCCTTTCATAAAATATTTTTGTAGAGATGGGGTTTTGCCATGTTGCTCAGGCTGGTCTCCAACTTCCTAGCTTAAGCGATCCTCCCATTTCGGCTTCCCAAAGTGACTTCCCTCCCACACCCCGCTCCCTGGAAGACCCGTTCTCTGCTCTTCTCTGCCTTGCCAGGCTCTCTTCCTAGCCAACTTCTGTTTGGGTTCTACCAATTGAAGCCTGACTCACTGGACAAGAAATTGGAGAGCAGGAGGAGAGGGAGATCAGAGTCCTTCTTGCCCCCTCACTGCTTCAGTGCCGCCTGTCTGGAGATAGCTGTGTCCCTCTCTGACCACAGGTCCTGTGAGGAGGCTCCGCCCAAGGTCCAGCTTTCAGCAAAGTTCTTTCTTCCCCTTACCCCTTCAGCTCTAGAGGGGTAATGCCTTCCCTCTGTTGCTAGTCTCTGGTGCCTAACCTGCCCTTTTTTGTTTCCTTAATCCTGCCAACACTTCTATCCATGGTTCCTTCATTAAAGTCTATTCATTTGAAATCTGGAGGGTAAATTATTTTTGCTGCTGGAACCCTGATAATTTACAAGTGAGAAAATTGAAATATATATATATATAAATATATATTATGTATTTTTTTATTTATAAAAATATAAATATATATCATATATATTTTTTATTTATAAAAATATAAATATATATCATGTATGTATTTTATTTATAAAAATATAAATATATATCATGTATGTATTTTATTTATAAAAACATAAATATATATTATATGTATTTTATTTATAAAAATATAAATATACATAACATATATTTATTTTATTTATAAAAACATAAATATACATAACATATATTTATTTTATTTATAAAAACATAAATATACATAACATATATTTATTTTATTTATAAAAACATAAATATATATAACATATATTTATTTTATTTGTAAAAACATAAATATATATAACATATTTATTTTATTTGTAAAAACAAATATATATAACATATATTTATTTTATTTATAAAAACATAAATATATATAATATATATTTATTTTATGAAAATATAAATATATAACATATTTATTTTATTTATTTTATTCATAAAATATAAATATATAACATATTTATTTTATTTATAAAAATAAATATATAACACATATTTAATTTCTAAAAATATAAATATATAACACATATTTATTTTATTTCTAAAAATATAAATATATAACACATATTTATTTTATTTCTAAAAATATAATATATAACACGTATTTATTTTATTTCTACAAATATAAATATATAACACGTATTTATTTTATTTCTACAAATATAAATATATAACACGTATTTATTTTATTTCTACAAATATAAATATATAACACGTATTTATTTTATTTATAAAATATAAATATATAACACGTATTTATTTTATTTATAAAATATAAATATATAACACGTATTTTATTTATGAAAATAAAATGTACAACACGTATTTTATTTATAAAAATAAAATGTACAACACGTATTTATAAAAATAAAATGTACAACACGTATTTTATAAAAATAAAATGTACAACACGTATTTTATTTATAAAAATAAAATGTACAACACGTATTTTATTTATAAAAATAAAATGTATAATATGTATTTTATTTATATTTATTTATTTTATTTATAAAAATATAAATATATATTTATTTATCTTATTTATAAAAATATAAATATATTTATATATAATATAATAATAAAAGTATAATTATTATATATTTTATGTGTAAAATATATAAAAATATATTTGTATTTCTCCAAGTTCCCTCACTTGAAAATTATCAGGGTTCCAGCAGCAACACTAATTTACCCCCAAGGTAGTAAATGAATAGACTTTAATGTGCTGTGTAAACATGCTTTTGGTTAGTGATGGCCCGCTTATATGACAGTAGTTGCATAAGTTAAAATGGAGCTAAAAAATTCCTATTGTCTAGTGACATCTTGATAATCCTGACCCTGTGTAGACCTAGGCTAATGTGTATGTTTTTGTCTTAGTTTTTAACAAAAAAGTTTAAAAATTAAAAAAAAATTAAAAATAGAAAATGGCTCATAGAATAAGGATATAAAGAAAAAATTTTTGTACAATTGCACAATGTGTTTATGTTTTAAGCTAAGTATTCCTACAAAATAGCCAAAAAGTTAAAAACAAAGCTTATAAATAAAAAGGTTACAGTAAGTGAAGATTAATTTATTGTTGAAGAAAGAATTAAAAAAATAAATTGAGTGTAGCTTGGTGTACAGTGTTGATAAAGTCTACAGTAGTATACAGTAACATCCTCAGCCTTCACATTCAGTCAGTACTCACTCACTGAATCACCCAAAGTAACTTCTCATTCTGTAAGCTCCATTCATGGTAAATGCCCTTTACAGGCGTACAATTTTTTTTGTCTTTTAATATCACATTTTTACTGTAGCTTTTCTAGGCTTAGATACACAGATTCTTACCATCGTGTTACAATTGCCTACGGTATTCCATACAGTAACATGCTGTACGGGTCTGTAGCCTGGAAGCAATAAGCTATACCATATAGCCCAGGGGTGTAGCAGGCTATACCATTTATGTTTGTGTAAGTATACCGTATGATGTTCACACAATGATGAAATTGCCTTAGGATGCATTTCTCGGAATGTGTCTCTGTTAAGCAAGGTATGCCTATGGATGGAGAGAGACTTCTTTCAGTATGCAGTTGTGGAGGCTGGTAAGTCCAAAATCTATAGGATCGGGGCAGGCCAGCAGGCTGAAAATTCTTAGGCAGGAGCTGATGTTGCAATCTTGAGGCAGAATCTCTTCCTCAGGGAAACTTATTTTTGCCCTTAAACCTTTCAACTGATTGAATGAGGCTCATCTACATTGTTGAGGATAATGTCCTTTACTTAAAGTCAACAGATTATAGATTTTTTAAAAGGTTAGTCCATGATTATAGATACTAAACTCACCTACAAAATATCTCTATGGCCATACCTAGATTTGTGTTTGAATAACTAGTTACTACAGGTTAGCCAATTTGACACACAAAATTAACCATCACACCACATAGTAAGGACAGCTGTTGCTTAAAGAAACCGAGAGGAAAAGTAAGCTCTTTGAGGAGCAAGAGGCAGTTGTAGACTGGGAAGGAACCAGACTTGGGTGATGAGAAAGAGAGATCCTGTATAGCCAATGTTATAATACATAAAATGCAGAATGATTCTTTTCTAAATAACTATCTGTCCAGATATAATTTGGGTAGGACAAAACTTCATATTTTTCCCAGTGTGGCTTTGTGGCATTCAAGGCTGTGGTCAGTGCTTTACCAGGGAGGAAAGCTAACAGGAAAGCTCCCTTCCTGCAAGTTCCCTGGTGGCAGGAGGAGTGACGGGGACTGTAGGCACCCTGCTGTTGAAGCTGTATTGTACCCTACTCTCAAAAGGCTTTTAATTTTGCAAAGGTGACCCGTCATAGTTCACAAAAGATGAGAGAACAAGGTTACGGTGTGTGCACTCCATTTCTGTTCAGTACCTTTTGTTTCCTCTCTGGAGTTTTTCATGGGTCCAGCATCATCTGGCATCCCTCCAAGCCTGTGGTTTTATTTTTTTACTCGTTCTTGTCATAGGGGTTATATGTTGTAATTTGGACTTTGGTATGCAGTTCATAGTACAGCATGTGTTGTAAATACAGTCAACAAGCCTTTATTGAACAGAAAGTACTTTGAGCATTGTGTGAAGAGCCCTGAACTAAGTATTTTGGTTGGGAAAGATCATTGATTAATAGCATAGCTCTAATCTTTATGGGCTACAGATTGTCCTCCCTGTCAGCACCATGTTGGGTGGCAGGAGGTTGTGGACCAAAGCCTAGGAGAGTTTCAGACTACACTTAAGCCAAAGCTTTAGACCCACATGAGTCTAAAATCCCAGGTGGGTACCACAGATGAAGGCCCTAGGAACACAGATTGAACCACAGGAATCAGGAAACAAACAAACAAAAAGCAGTTATAATTAGCAAGGCACAGAAGCAAGGCAAGGAAGTGGGTTTAAGGACCAGGAAATAGGAAAAAGTGAGAAGAACTCTGTAGTCTCAGAGCTGGTGATTCTGACAGAGTCTGAAACCAATGTTAGCATGACTATTTTTAGGTTTAGGAGAAAATAAGTGTCCCTGGCTGGCTCAGGGATTGAGGGGCAGAGAATAGATTGTATCCTCAAGTTTCCTTTACAACTCTCTTGGCCCCCATTCAGTTTTAAATGGAAGCCACATTTTCGTCAGAATATTTTAGATAAGCTTTCTTTGGAACTCATCTGAACTGTGACCCTGGCTGATAATCTGCCCTACACCTTAGAGCATTTTCTTTCTGAAATAGCAGATGTTTCTGAAGTAGTTTATAGCATCACTCACAGACTGAGAATAATTGAGATAATGGATATCAAACACTAAACAGTGTGCCTGCCACGTAGTAAGCATTCAATAAATGCTAGTGATGATTATCATAGGATCAGGTGCTCACCATTTCTTTTTCACTGCTTGCTCCCACAGAGTGTCAATCATGTGAGAGTCAATTGCTTGTGACTCACACATACTCTCTAATTATTTTAAAAATGCAGGTGAAATTACATTTCATTCCAACACCAGATTCCAGGCATGCTATAGCTAATCTCTTCTCTTTGGCCTAAGCATACACTATACATGATTCTAATTTCTCTAGTTAGTTTCAGATCCAAGAAAGCATTTGTTTCTTCATTTTCAAACTTTTTAAAAGGGCAAGTGCATGGTGTATCTCTGTATTACTTATTATCAATTTTAAGCTTGGAGAGGCAAAAATCTCTATTCCTGCAGAGTTGATGGGGGCCTGTCAAGTTTCAATTCTCAGATTCTACTTGGCACCATCGTCGGACTTTTTTCCCCCAACCAGTATCCGAGCACCAAGACAAAGTTCATTTGTCTGAATTCTTGAGATTTCTCTTGGTTTCCTTTAAAAAAAACCAAACAAACAAACGAACAAAAACCATAGATGCTGTGTTAAAAATTGGACAATCCTCAGGAACAGCTGTTATTTTAATGGTCATAGTGTATGTCCTCATCAGTCTCTGCTGTTTCACACCTTATTTTCTCCAGAATACTTAGATAAATTCCATCTGGCCTGAGGGCTTTATTGCACTTTGCTTTCTTTGATTGCAGCAATATTTTCTTCACTGGAAGCTCTAATCTCTGTCATCCTTGTGAAAAACATTCTCAGAAATTAGAATTTCCCCATCACTTCCTAGAGTTAAGTGCTGCCAAAGAACTAAACAAAAACCCTCTCTGGGCTTTGGTTCCTTTAACCTTGTCGTTCTTTCCTTACCTCCTACACTAGCTTCCAGCAGTTTATATGCTAGTGAGTCTATTATCTGGCCAAGCTGGACTTCCACTTTAGAAGTCTGCCTTTTGTGGCCAGGCGCATGCTCACGCCTGTAATCCCAGCACTTTGGGAAGCTGAGGCGGGCGGATCACGAGGTCAGGAGTTTGAGACCAGCCTGACCAACATGGTGAAACCCCGTCTCTACTAAAAATACAAAAACTAGCCGGGCGTGGTGGGGGGTGCCTGTAATCCCAGCAGGAGAATCGCTTGAACCTGGGGGACGGAGTTGTAGTGAGCCAATATGGCAACTCCTTCTAAAGAAGTCTGCCCTTTATTCATAAATGCCTTAACGTTCTCTCTCCTCCTTCTAAAAGTGGCTCTGTTCAGAGTTTGTTTGTCCATTTGGACTATTTGTTTTGAAATACTCAGTTCTCCTTTTTCCTGGCTGTCTACTTTTAATAAGTAACCAGTTAATTTCTTGGATTGATATTTTGGGCAAGAAAAACTAGAGGATATTGAAGTTCCTTTTGGCCTTAGGAGTCTGTGATTCTGTAACTGTGTTCAGTTCATATCCTTTTATTACTTCTTTCCAAATAGTCTCTGTTAAGTGAGAATAGCACCACTGGTATATTTTGCATCATAATGCTGGATCATCTCTGGATTTCGATGTTGGACCTGCTAGTGGCATGCCGCTGGCGGAGTTGTTTAATTTCAGTTTCCTTGTTCATAGAATGGAAATAAAGAAATTGTCTATTCCTTGATGTTATGAAAATTAACATATATTATACACTGAATTATAAAACAAAACAGGCTTAGAAGGTGCCTGGCACATTATAAGTGTATAATAACTGTTAATATTGTATTATTACCCTTTGTACAGTAGATGTTAGGTTAGTCACAATATCAAATGCCACCTATCACAAAGCTGATGTCTTCAAAGCGGGTAGAACAATGTCATGGAGAGATAGGAAAGGCACTTTATACAAATGTTAATAGGAGATTAGATGTATCTCACAATATTACCAAACATAAGCCATGATCTAAGGAAATGTGGGAGAAGCTTTTAGACTTAGAAGACATGAGAGCAAAAATAATGCTTGGGAAAGCCATTAATAGGCAGCAAATTTTTCTAAGACAGCTCACTTCATACAACGTCTTAATAATTTCATCATTAAAACCCTCAGTGAAAATGTATAGACTTATATAATTATTTGGATAATATGAGAACAATTCTCTCCTCCTGGGGTATATCACCTTACTGAGTAATTTTTTCTAATAAGACAAATAGAACATTTTGGCACCAAATCAAGAATTTTGTCCCTTGGAGGCCTGGAAGCGCATGGAAAGAAGTCATACATATCCACCTGTGTCTATTTTTGCCTACTCTCCCTTGGCATGGGATCTCTGATTACATGGAGCCATGTGTCCTGAATCTTGAAGTTGGTCTTATTCCAGCATGGGTAGAGTGAAAGAATAGGGTGTTGAGAGTTTTTAGCTGCCCCAAATGGATTAATCTGAATCTTAAAACTTATTCCCTGGAGGGACAATCATTATGGGGAGAATCCATGGATTCTGATTTCATAAAATGTACGTAGTCAAATATACATAATTAAGTTCTATAATATAATATAAGAAAATATACTTAATTATGTATATTTGACTGTCTATATCATCAAAAATATAAAATTGAGGCTATCAGTCTGGACTACAGGTCTAGGCTAATCCCAAAATTGGCTTGGATGTGTGACTAGGTTCTTAGCATACTGTGAGCTTTCTTAGGAAATCAGATTGGAGGTGACCTGAACTGAGGTGGGGCTGTCTAATCTTGCCCCAAAGCTGAGCTAATAATTTATCTTCCCTGTGGTTGGGACTACGAGACCAATAAGTTTTGGGGCACTTTCTCTACCTCTTTCCATATAGAGCTTCTTTATCTGATATGAAGACCCATAATTTGCTCAGAGAGTGAATTAGAATACATCTATTTGCAATTAAAATGTAACTTAAACAATTGCTCTTTCAAATTGCCATCTATATAAAGCATAAAGTTTCCCTGCCTTGAGTTGGTTTTTCTTTCTTCAGTTAATAGAAGGTTTAGATGCTAAGGATGACTATATTAGTCAGCTCACACTGCTATAACAAAATACATAGACTGTTTGGCTTTAACAATGGACATTAATTTCTCATAGTTCTGGAGGCTATGAAGTGCTAGGTCAAGGTGCCAACAGATTTGGTTCTTGATGAGGGCCCTCTTCCTGGTTTGCAGAAGGCTGTCTTCTTGTTGCATTTTTATATGGCATAGAGAGGAAACTCTGACGTCTCCTTCTCTTCTTATAAGGTCATTCTTCCCATCATAGTAGCTCTGCCCTCACCTCCTAATGCCATGAAATTGGGAGTTACGGTTTCAACCTATGAATTTTGGAGGGATACAAGCATTCAGTTCATAACAGTGACCATGAATGTTTAATATTTGTCTGTGTTAGAAACTTTGAAGTTTTTTCCAATACCAACTTTGAGGCTTCTGTATTGGGGATGAAAGGGTGTTTGCTTTCCCAGCTGCTTTGTGTGCATATGACCAGTATTAATATTTTAATTAAATATTGTCTTTGGGGGTTGCATTGATGTCTAAACAAAACTTTCTCTTTGCAGTGTTTAGAAACGACACCACCTGGTATTTAGGCTATAGGGTGAACACAGATGTCTAAATATAGTTGCTGAAACAGTCCAGACCTATCAGAGTTGCTGGGTGGATAATTACAAAGTTATTTTGGCTTGGGGTTCTTTTCATCATCTTGCTCTGCTCAGTTCTGGGGTATTGCTCTCATCTGCATGGTTGAAGGTGGGAAGGATTGTCTTCGGCCGACCATGTGTCTAGCTAGAACTCTATTACTGGAAAGGCAAGAGCTCCTTTGGGGGAAATCAAGCTACCAAAACGTGTATTTGTTTTTTTCCTGTAATGAAAAGTGGCAATTACATCTGCCATTATTTCAGAAGGACAGATGGACTTTGCTAGTAAAGCAGCTGGGATGTGCTAGCTGACCCTCTAATGGAGTTAAAAATGGCTTTGTAAGGAACTGTTTGTACCAATTTGTACCCAAACTGTCTTGTGAAGAAATGGAGAAAAAAAGAAGTTTTATATACAGGTATCTGGAAATGGGGGTAGGAAACAAAGAGGTTGGGGAGGCATTGATTTCTTCCAGCTGGCCTGAGTTACTCCCATTGAGAACAATTGAGAGCAGGGTTAGGAGCAGAAGCTGGAGGAGCTATGTCAATGAACAATTAAACTGGTAGTGATGAGAACAATGGAGACGAAAATAATAATATCCATATCATTTGTTGAGTGCTTACTAACTTCTGGCACTCTGCTCAGTCACTGGTATAACAATACAGTATTCCACTTAATTCTAACAATAATTTTATGAGGACAGAATTATCATTTCCATTATATTAAAGAAAGGAAAAAGTAAAAATTCAAGTTCAGAAAGGTTTTCTATATTGCTAAAAATCAAAAAGATGCTAAGTAGCAGGGACAAATTTGAAATCTGGACCTAATTTTAGAGCCAAATTTGAAAACACCAAGTTATGTCTGGCCCACCAATAACAAAGTGCTGCTTGAAAGCTAGAGGAAGATTGTTTTCTTCCTATGCTTTTCAATACCTTTCCTTCTCCACCTCCCTTCCCTTCCTCCCACTCCCTTATCTCTTCCACCTCCTGTAGGAGGACTAGTGTCCTCAGCCTTGGAGCTCTAGAGCTGACCACAGAGGATAGTGGTACTCAGGGTGGACTATTCTCAGAGAGGGACCCAGACCAGGGACTTGGTGAGGGGGTCTTTGAGGAAGAGGCCAGGGACAAAGAGGCCAGGGCTTATTTCTGAGCACACATGAGCTTTCCTCTTGAGACTTCCTGGAAGTACAGAAGACCTTAAGAAGGGCCAAATTCCTGGAAGATTTGGGTGCTAAGGTTGATGTGATTTCATTGGCCTTCCCATGCTGATGTGGCCCAGAACCATCTAGCTACACTGGTAATTGCCATAGACTATGCATTTGCCAAACTTTTCCCAAGTGCTTCTAGATCTCTAAGACATAGGGATGGGATGAGATGGTGCCTAAAATTCCTTTTAGCACGAACAAACCTATGAACCCATAATTTTTTTTCAAATTCCAGCTGGAACTCACATGGAGAGAGGAGGAGCAAATTGCAAATTCTTCTTCTTTTCTTTTCTTTGAGATGGAGTTTTGATCTTGTTGCCAGTCTGGAGTATAATGGTCTGGTCTTGGCTCACTGCAACCTCTGCCTCCCAGGTTCAAGTGATTCTCCTGCCTCAGCCTCCCTAGTAGCTGGGATTACAGGTGCCCACCACCACGCCCAGCTAATTTTTGTACTTTTTTTAGTAGAGATGAGGTTTCACCATGTCAGTCAGGCTGGTCTTGAACTCCTGACCTCAGGCAATCTGCCCACCTCGGACTCCCAAAGTGCTGGGATTACAGGCGTAAGCCACCGCGCCCAGCCGGAGTAAATTCTTTTATGCTGATTATGATTCTCTGAAGAAGACCTCAAGGCCAATATGACGAAGGGGAGGGAAGAGCAAAAGGAGATTTGGCTCAGGGCTAAGCAATCATCTAGAAAGTTAGCATTTTGAGACACAACTTGACTAGAGTGTTTTGCTTCTATTTATTTATCTAGAAAATCTTAACACGACCAAGGAAATCATGATTGTCACTGTTTTTCCTGGGCACCCTCCCTCCCCTGGCCTGGAGTCCCTAATTATGTGTCATTGGCTCAGGCTCCTGGGCCTTATAACTTCTTAAAGATGCATAAGAGGAAGTCATTCTTTTTCCTCAATGATGAGTATAGTGAGAATCCCCGTAAGTGATAAATAGATGAAGGAATTAATTTACATAATCCTCTTTCTGTCCCTCTATCCATCCTTCCATCCATTTACTCAATAGTTGTTCATTTAGCACCTCCCATGTATCAAATACAGTATGCATACTAGAATTAGCATGTCCAGAAAAAGACATTTTCTGCCCTTGGGAATTTCAAAAAAATTCAAGGGAAGTGCTATGGCTTGAATATTTGTGTTTTCTCAAAATTCACTCACATGTTGAAATCCTAATACCCAAGGTGATGATATTAGGAGGTAGGGCCTTTGGGATGTGATTAAGTCATGAGGGTGGAGTCTTCATGAATGGAACTAGTGCCCTTATAAAAGAGCCCTGAGAAAGACCTCTTGGCCCTTCCACCATGTGAGTATACAGAGAGAAGGTACGATCCATGGATCAGGAAACCAGCCTTCTCTAGACATGGACTCTGCTGGCACCTTGATTTTGAACTTCCCAGACTCCAGAACTGTGAGAAATAAATTTCTGTTATTTATGAGCTACACAGTTTATGGTATTTTGTTACAGCAGCCTAAACAGAACAAGACAGTAAGTGGCAAAGAGATAGCAATGTGTTAACTGCTTTGATTGAAATTGAATGGTAAACCAAGTTGTATGCATCACAGAACAGGAGTAAAAAGACAAGCCTAAGTTGGGTCTTTGCTTTCTTCCTTTTTTTTTAAGAGTCAGAGTCTTGCTCTGTTGCCCAGGTTGGAGTGCAGTAATACCGTCATGGCTGACTTGCATCTCAAACTTCTGAGCTCAAGTGATCCTCCTGCCTCAGCTTCTCAAGTAGCTGGAACTACAACTGCAAGCCACTATGCTCAGTTGTTTTTTATTTTTTTATTTTTATATTTATTTATTTATTTATTTTTGAGACAGAGTTTTGCTCTGTTACCCAGGCTGGAGTGCAGTGGCACGATCTCGGCTCACTGCAAGCTCTGCCTCCCAGGTTCATGCCATTCTCCCGCCTCAGCCTCCCGAGTAGCTGAGACTACAGGTGCCCACCACCACGCCCAGCTAATGATTTTGTATTTTTAGTAGAGATAGGGTGTTTTTTATTTTTTAGAGACTGGATCTTGCTATGTTTATCAGGCTGGTCTCAAACTCCAAGCCTCAAGTGATCTTCCTGAGTCAGTGCCATTATCGGCATGAGCTACTATGTCTGGCTACAGGTCTTAAAGTGTGAGTATGAATTCCTGGAGGATTAAGAGGAAAGGAATTCCTGGAAGCAGATATATAGGATGGTATGGGGAAAGGTTTGCATGACACACTTAGGCAATAGGAAGCAGTTTTACATGATTCAGCACACAAGATATTAATGAGGATAAAGAAAAAGATGGGTTGATTTTACAGACACGTTGGTGTAATATGCTAAGAAATCTGATATTATCATGAGGATAATAGAACTGCTGAAACAGTTCAGGTGGAAGAAAACTTATTCCTCAAGAGAATGATGAAAAATAAGGTGTTCTTAAATTGGCAATCCATTTGTGACCCCTAGTGCCAATAGTGACTTCTAACATCTATTCCCATTTCACAGTGTCTTGCTGTGCATTGATTCTCATCCTTAAGTTCTCATCATCCCCAGTATCACCTGGGAACAGTTAAAAACGTTAGTGACCCAACTCTACTCCATTCCAGTGAATTCAAAATTTCTAGAACTGAGACCTAGACATCAAAAATATCTTGAAGCTTCCAGGTTATACCAAGTATAGCCAAAGTTGAGAACTGCTAACCTAGTGGTGTGCTGGCAAGAAGAGCACGAGACCACTCTAGCATATACCCTGCTAAGTCTCAGCTCTCCTATGCCATCCTTTAGGATATACACTGAATCCCTTTTCTGTCAGGTTTCAGTCTATATTTCTAAAGAAGGACTTCCTTGAGAATGGTATGGGAGTTCACTTCCTCAAATAGATCAGAATTTATTGTTGGAGGCAGGAAAATTAGCTAAGCATTACAATACTGTAAGATAGTTACTCTGGTGTTAGTCTTTGCACAGATTGCTGTGGAAGACACACTTACATTCAGAGAGGCAAGGGGAGGTGAAGTGTGTAGGAAGTGAAGCACTGAGGCAGAGCACAGGGTCCCAGGGATGAAGGACAAGAGGATTATTTTAGGTGGCAGGATCGGAATGTGTAAGGCACAAAGGCATCAAAGAACATAGCAAAGACTCAGGGTTCTCCTGGCGCTTTGTTCATAGTATTTGTAGTATAGTCCCCACATTGTTGTGTACAGTTCATTGTATACAGATTTGGTACTATTTCCATCCTATGAGGACTTTGAGGGTATATATGCCCAGAACACAGCATGGTCCTTGCTATATAATAGCCTCTCATGAGTTAATGTGTTTTGCAGGGGGGAAACAAAGAAAGATTTAATGGAGAATTCAGTCAGACAGAAGGTTGGAAATAACTAGCTTGAATATCATGAAGTGACTTAAAGATTAAAAAAAAGGAACATAAATATTCATGGGGAAAAGATGAATTGAAACCAGAAGTTTCTCATGAATGTCATACCAGGTTAAATGTCTGAGTAGTGTCCAAATGAAATGCAGTGACTTCCTTTTGGTCAACATCCTAGTCAATAAGATCAGGTCTCTCAAATTGTATCCCATACTTTGAAGTCACACTTTGATTCATAGGGAATTTCCATTCTTCCTTACAGCTGTTGAGAGGGGAGTTCTAACAAGAGGAAGTAGCTCTGTGCACCTTCCTCACGTCCTTCCTGGCTGTGTCATTCCTGGGTCTGGGTCATCAGCTGCATCCAGGAGTCCCAGAGGGTATTGTGAATGTTACTCACAGTGTAAATGGATCTAGAACACAACTTACTTAGAGCCGTATCTTCTAGT
The DNA here is from genome assembly GCF_028885655.2 of Pongo abelii. Taxonomy (NCBI): domain Eukaryota; kingdom Metazoa; phylum Chordata; class Mammalia; order Primates; family Hominidae; genus Pongo; species Pongo abelii. The sequence goes on along the minus strand of NC_072007.2, from coordinate 24,662,070 downwards.
TTTGATTTGTGTTAGAAGTGATCACAAAGTCATTTAAACTTCATTTAAACTTAAATGACACTGTCGAAACTGACAGGAGTGAAAAGTATTTATTATAAACATGTTCATTGTATATCTTAATTTCAAGGCTCTTACCGTTTTCTGTGCTTAAATATTCTCTAATGAGAATCTTTACAAAAATTATTAAGGTGGGAAGCAAGTGATATTATTCTCATTTAGATAGATAAATGGTGACAAAGATGCTTTCTTAAAAAGTTTTTAAACAAATATTGAGTCACAGGTAGGACTTGTTTAAACAAGTGAAAGCATTTCCAATAAGTACACATTGAAAAAAATGGACACATGTCATTTGTTTTTTTTAGAAGAGGACATTTTGGGGTTGCATGAAATAACAGCTTCATGTGATCATCTCAGGGAGTTTTCCTAAGCATGCTGATTGGATTGGGTTAGTATTCGGTCAATGGCTCTTCCATACTTTTAAAGTTTGCCATCATTACTTCAAGAAAGTGAGTCTTGTGACTATTATTAAATACTTATTTGGAGCTCTGTAGTTATTTATTTCACTTCTTGTTTGAGCTTTAACACTATGAAGATCTCAGATATTTTCCATTCATTATTCATATGAGGTTCATTGGATACATTCATCCATTTCTTTATTTTCTCTGCATCTGATATGGTTTGGTTGTGTCCCCACCCAAATCTCATCTTAAATTCCCACGTGTTGTGGTGGGTCAGGGGGACCTGGTGGGAGGTAACTGAATTATGGGGGTAGGTCTTTCCCATGCTGTTCTCATGATAGTAAGTAAGTCTCACGAGATCTGATGGTTTTATAAGAGGAAGTTTCCCTGCCCAAGCATTTTTTTTTTTTTTTGCCTGTGCCATCCATATGAGACATGCCTATCACCTTCCACCATGATTGTGAGGCTTCCCCAGCCAAGTGGAACTGTAAGTCCACTAAACCTCTTTCTTTTGTAAATTGCCCAGTCTCAGATATGTCTTTATCAGCAGCAAAACGGACTAATACAGCATCCTCTACCATTTTCAGCAAACTCCTCTTAATTCTGTAGTACTTTACATCTCTGATTTAAATCACGTTTGCTGTTCTTGAATTCCTGTTTGAGCAAAACAAATAAACAAACATAAATGGCGTAGAATTAGTTGAAGAAATTGCCTTAAGGTAAGGCTCCAAATCTGACTATTTTAAAATATCTTAGGTTTATCTCTTTTAGGTATGCCAATCTCAGGGCAGAGGTAGGTGAGGAAAGAGCTTATATGACTGCCCCTTCTCTGAGATTCAAAAAACGAGAAAATAAATTCTGTTGTTCAATTCTAAGACAAGTGGAAAAGATCAAAGACTTTATTACAGTTTTTTTATTTTTATTGAGCAGATTCACTTGGAACTTTGGCTTGCATGTGGAATGTTTACCTTTTAATAAGTGATCTGTTTAAATGTGGATCAGAGAACAAGGGTTTCTGTTTTACAGTTCAACTTTTGACCTTGGGGGATGAATGGGTGGAGGCTAAGAGGAAAAGTCCACTGTGTTTCTGCTGAACTTTTTACCCTTAAGAAAAAAATGAGCAAGTTTAAAGTTCACACAGTGCACAAGAGGTCTCCGCTGGGGATTTCTGGTATTATTAACTTCCTGACCTCAGATAATTAAAAAGGAAGAGCAGAGCCACCTCAGACTGTGACTCAACTTTGAACTTTTAACCTCCCAAGTAAAGTATTTAAATTGTAAATGGTAGACCCTGGAAGCTTTCTTATTGCTATTAACTTCCTTCATCCTTGGTCACAAAGTTATAATCTAGGCCAAAAGCATAGCCTGATCTTTCCTTTTTATTTACTTAACCTCTTTTAACAGAAAGGACTGAGAACACTATTTACCTAGAAATGACAGGTATTCTGGTGAAAGAAGTTAAGCTTAAAGGGTCATTGAATTTTGGAGCTAGAAGCAACCATAGATTATCTGTCCAGTTCCCTCAGTGTGGAAAGAGAATACTGAGAACCAATTGGTTGAGTGACTTCCTTAAGGTCAGATAGTTAACAGGAGAACAAAAGAGCATCTCTAATTCATTAGCTGTATTTGTTTCAGTAGAAGAAGGATTAAAGCATGATTGGGGTTAAGGAATATTTCCCTATATTGCGTAAGGGTCTAGAGGATCTGTGGCTTCTTTTTTTTTTTTTTTACATTAAAATTTATAAAGTAAAAAAAAAAATCACTAGATAGGGATCAGGAGATGTGGGTCCTAAGTGGCCCCTTCGCCCTTATTTATCGTGGAACCTTAGCAACTCATTTAACTTTTCCAAGCTGTGATTTGCTTTGTTGTAAAATGAAATACAGTTGGGAGGAGGTAATAAGCATCTGAGACCCCTTTCTGTTATAACGTGTTTTGGTTCAATGGTATTCTTGCCTTAAGAATTCTCACTGCAATTTATGTTTAAACCTGAGCAGATATACAATTATAGGCAACATCTGTTTTTTTTCTCTTTTCTTTTTTTTAATGCAAGATAAGGCTAGATGGCTGTGGTTTTAGGGTAATTGGTTATATCATGCTGAGCTTGACATCCATGGTAAGGTTCTCCCTATGTTAAAACAAAAATCCCAAAAGAAGCTGGGAATATAATGTAAGGAGGAGTGAGGGACAGAAAAAGGAAGAACAAAAGAAGCCAGACAAAGACGAAGGAAGAAGAAGGGATGATCAGGAGAAAAGGCATCAGAAAGGAGGGTGACGGGGATGGTGGCTCCCTCAGTTGGATAGGGACTCAGTCAAAGCTTGTCATACTGACAAAGCCAATGAGGACATTGTGAATCTGCCAGAGTCACATGCTGTTAATACCAGGGTTTGGATAGGCAGCTCCCACTGGCACTGGTACAACACACAGCATGCGGGACAGCCAGTGATCGGTGGGGCCCACTCTTCCCTCCTGCTATTTGCTAACACCTTTATTGCCTCCAGTTAGTTACTCACACCACTCTCATTCCCATCTGTTGAGGAGCGTTCCCTTCCAACATTCTGTCCTCCTTCTCATATACGAGAAAAGACCCTCCCAGTGTGACTGCAAACTGCGGAATGATACTGAGCTCTGAAATCAGGCAAGTTTGGAGTGGGGTTAGCAGTGATTTTCTTGTTTCCTAGTCCTAAGGAGTAAGCAGGTTGGAACTACAGGATGCTACTCAGGACCCTTCTGCAGACACAGCTGGAGAAGGAGAGCGAGATGGCTGTCTGGCTGGAGGCCTGTTTGCACTGCCCTGGAGGCAGGACATCCCATTCATGGTCACTGCCTTTTGAAAGTGCCAAACAGCTGTATTCAGCTTCCAACACATCACAGATGTGAACCCACCCATGTGCTCAACCACTCTCAGTGATTTTCAACTACTTTGCTTCTGCTTTACAATCTCCTCTGCCTGCTCTTCCTTGTCTGAGAGTCAGTCAAGACAAAGGATTACTATTTGAGCAAGGGACTTCACTGATATGAATGTCTGATTAGGCAACTGAAGTTGCAGACCAGTGGGCTGTAAATAACTGGTAATTGGGGTTTTTGGTGGACAAAATTACCTAGTTATTTTCTCTGCCCGCTAAGTTCTATTCATTCACTAAATTCCTCCCACATTCTCTACTCTTGAGTACATTCTTTCCGGTGTAGATGTACAAAAATGTTAATCTCCAGAGCCCCTGAAGAGGGAGGTCAGAGGTCACCAAGCAAAGCATGACCGTCATCACGAAACAAGTCATACTGTCCCAATGCCACTTACGTGCATCAACATCTACGAAGGAAATAAAGCGCTCAGTTTTGTCTGCCAGTGAGCCCTGCAATGAAAAACATCACAATGCAAATATGTTGCACTTATGAAATTAAAAAAAATCATAAGGTTTATGTTGCTCTTCTCAGTGATGAACTAAAACAAATTCCAGGTGGCTCAATTCAGGGCAATGATGATGAATCTATTTTTTTTATTTACTTATTTTTCTTTTTAAAAATAATTTGTACCTCAAGGCAATGAAAGAACAGAAAGTTAAGCACAACTCAGAGAGCCAGTGCCAAATAATTCAGTATGTGAATTGTCTGCAGTGAGGGCTTTCATTAAGTCAGGGCCAATAATCCCCACGAAGGTGGGAGGATCAGAGTGCTGGGAAGGGACAGCCTAGTACCTCGCCCTGTTTCTGAACTGGCCCAGCCCCACCCAAGATAAGTGGAGGAGCAGTGTGCAGTAAGTAGCCTTTGCTGACTCTAACTAACTATACCCCCAAAGTGGGATAAGGCCATAACCCCAACTCCGCTGTGAAGCCAAGACCTCGCCTCCAGAAGCAGCCAACGCTGATGAATTCTCTGCAGTTGACTGTTTTCCCTGGCAATATTACCTCTTGTGGCATGAACATTTGAATTGATGGTAAAACTGAAAAAAAAATTAGCAAAAATTACACCAGCAAAAAGCCCGTTTTCTCTGTTTCCATCTTCTATATATTTATAAAGTAGATCTCTATATATTTGTCTGGTATTGTTCCTTTGGTTTGATGCACCCAGCTGGCAAGAATAAGTCATCTTTGGGGCTTAAATTTAGTAGAGTATCCCTGCAAATGCCAGGAGCTCTAGAGCTCTTAATGGAGCTTTGGCAGCCAAAATAGCAATAATTGTACAGTAGGTAGAATGGGAGTGGGAGGCCGGTTGTGCAAGGAGCTGTAGTCTTCTCCCTTCCTTGTCCCCAGCAGTCCTGAAAGTGAACTAGTGTCTCAAAGAGGTGTTATTTTAGGTTACAACTTGTCACACCTAATGGAAATGACACTAACCAGCAGGCAGATGCCAGTTGGAAATTTGTTGGTATCTAGGGATGGCAATTGTTGGCTCATTTATTCAATCAGTCATTCAAATAACATGTATCATGCCCATCAAAAAGATGTGCCAGTCTCTGGAAACAAGAAACTCTTGGTGATCCCTGAGATATAAAAAGATGAGTTAGGAATTATTGCTGCTAAATACCTGTTTATCCAGTACTGCTAGGCAGAAGGCATGCCCTTAAAAAGCTCTAATAATTTGTGAAATATTGCTTCATACTCTGAAGCTTTCATTTGAAAACCAGACTTGATTCTCCTTTGGGAGGTCCAAAGAGACTGGCCCACCTTATTCCTAAGGGGAAAATTTGTATACCCTATACATTTATAGTAGCTGTATATATGGGCCTCCCTTTTATTTCCCCTTCACCACATCAAGTTGAGGGAAGTACAGCTGGGCCCAAATTTTACTAACTTGTGTATGAATGTCTACCACATGCAAGATATCATACAGAATAAAAGATAAACACAGCCTTCCTTGACTGAAAGAGAGAAAAACCTTTTCATCTGTAATTGTAATATCAGGGTAATTCTGGTAAGGACTATAGGAGAAAACAGACAGTTTATGGTAAATTATAAGACTCTGAGAAAGAAAGATTATTCATGTACAAAAAAGATAGATATAAACCTACACTGAAAATTACATAGACAAAAAACACACATGTGCATTATAAATGCTGAAATCCAGCTGAAACAAGAATATTAAAAATTGAGCAAGGGAAATAGATTAAGCTAATGTGGTGAATAATAATTCATTAGGCTCTTGGAAATGGTACTGTTTGTATTTTTTTTCATTAAAGATTCCAGGAAGCCAAAGACTTCTGGGTAATGTTCAAATCACTGGGAATTGATCTGACATTTAATGGCAAAAAGTTGAATGTCTAATGCCAAAACAAGGTCAGTGGGTCAGGAGCCCTTCATTACCTAACCTAGCTGACCTCTTTACATGACATATCAGAGTATCGACCAGGGTTGTGAGGCAGGATTGGGCAGAGAGTTCTATACCCCTCTTTTACTGTTCTTAAAAAATTGGGTCTAGACAGCTTATTGTAGCCTGCTATGATCTGTATTTCTGTCTGATCTCAGTGAAAGGATCTTGCTCTGTCTCTTGTCTTCCTACTTTTATTTGTCTGTACTCCTTAGACAAAAGTCTTCCTAGCATTCTGTATCAAGAGTTTAGTCATTGAAGGTCTAAACATACTCTAGGCTTTCCTCCTAGGTTTTGCCTTCAAACTTCATTGATCTTCAAACTTAAGTGATGCTACCAGAATGGTAGTCAGTTTTGATGTTTTTGAGCCATGGCTCTGAATGGTCAAATGAAATTTTCTGTCTATATTGCTAAATCTGCCTTTATTTTAGAGACCCATTATTAACAAAGGGGTGCCAGCTTAAGTAGGACATATGTTCTATTTTTACTTATGAATATTGCCTGTTTGCACTCTATCTGAGGGCTGATTGCCTTCTCAGTTTCCCCGTTAGTCATTATCTTTTATTTGATTATGGAAATGTGGGCACTGGCTTCATAGGCCTAAACTAAATCCTTCTTAGATTTAGCAGTGAAGGACTCCTTCAATTTGGTTTCTAACACTATGCAACTACATAATGGTTTAGCCTTTCCAAATGATGTGTGTGTATATAATATATATTTAATATATTTCCATATAAAAACAAAAATTATATTTAATATATATTTCTATTTTCTTTTTCTTTTTCTTTTTCTTTTTTTTTTTTTGAGATGGAGTCTAGCTCTGTCACCAGGCTGGAGTGCAGTGGCACAGTCTCAGCTCACTGCAGCCTCTACCTCCTGGGTTCAAGCGATTCTCCTGCCTCAGCCTCCCAAGTAGCTGGGATTACAGGCGCCCATGATCACATCCAGCTAATTTTTGTATTTTTGGTAGAGACAGGGTTTCACCATTTTGGCCAAGATGGTCTTGATCTCCTGACCTCGTGATCCTCCCACCTCAGCATCCCAAAGTGCTGGGATTACAGGCGTGAGCCACCGTGCCCGGCCTATTTAATATATATTTCTATATCTATTATATATATCTACATCACAGATATATAATGTATGAAATTTCTATATCATCAACATAAAACATATATTAAATTATAGATATATTAAATGTATTCTGATATATTATAGATATATATTATGTAGAAATATATATTATGTTTATATATAAGAAATATATTTAATATATTTTAAAATATTATATATAGAAATATAATTTATATAGTATATAAATATATATAATATATAATAATTAGATATATTTAATATGTATTTATAGATACATTAAAGATATATCAAGAAATATATATTAAATATATATATTTCTGATATATTTATATAATATATATAGTATATATTTCTTATCCTACTTCTGTGAAATAGAAATATATAATAGGTCATAGGAGTACCCTAATACTTCATTAGGGTTTTATAATGCATTCCCATTGGAAATGACTAATGTAAGCTCTTGGAATAGTTCGTTCTGCAAAGAACCCAGGACAACTGATTATCGGACCTATATTTTATCTTTATGTTCTTACTAAGACTATAACAATGCTTAGAGGGTGTGATAGTGATCTGTGCCCTACTTCTTCCACAGTAAGGTAGAATCACAACTGGGACACAGCTGCCTAGCCGCAGACTGTTTTCCTGCTCCCTCTGCAGTTAGGTGTGGCCATGAGACTGAACAAGCTCCAGTGAAATGTGAGCCAAAGTGATGGCCATCATTCACACCTTGCTTTGAAAGTTCACATGCTCTCTCCTATAGCTCTTTTTTCCTTCCCGTGGACTGAAATAGTGATGACAAGAGAGACCTTAGAAGCCACATATCGAAGATGGCAGCACTAGCCTCATTCTAAGTTGGGTTCCTGAGTAGAGCAGAGCCTCCCCCAAATCCCAACTCCCCAGCATCCCAAAACACACACACACACACACACACACACACACACACTGACCTGAACCTCCAGCTTAGACTGTTACTTTAGAGACAAATCTGCTTCTATTTTATCTGAGCCATTACATTTTGGGGAATATTTACTTTAGTAGTTTAGCCTACCTAATTAATATAAATGGCTACTTGATTTTAGTAGAAAAAACTGCAAGAGCATTCAAGCCAGCGTTGGTGATGAGACTGAAAATTAGCCTTGTTTATCAGATATTTGAAAGGGAGAGGAATTGTTAGAATGGGAAAATAATGAAAGAGAAGTAGGTCAAGGGTGGAGAAAACAGTATGGAGACAGGACTTGTACTACAGAGATGTTCACACTTCTCATACATAAAAGTGAAATGAAAGCATTAAAAAATAGAACCAGACATTTGCACCCACCTTTTTTTCAAATGTACAGACTTTATGGAGTATTCTGAACTGATAGGATATTGCCAGGTAATGAATTCTACATTCTTTGTGTTTGATTCAAGGTAAAGAACAGTTTTGTTCACTATAGTGAATCAAACACTAAATTAATAAGAGTTCAAAGATAAGCACTGGAGAACAGTTACCCTCTACACGTATTGCAGAAAGTAACCTCCTTATTTTCTTAAGCCTTTTCCAATCAAATTGTGTCTTTTCTCTTTAATGCTTGTCACTTAGATCTTTATCTCAGTAGGTCATCTCAAAAGTCTTGCATGCTAGAATCCAGAGAAATAGAGAGATAAGCATCACCAACATTTATTGATGAAACAACTACTTAATAACCTCCAGAGGTGCTCACGCATACACAGCACATGAAAATAGTCCAGAGAGAAAGTTTAAAGGGATTTCACAGTAGAAACCATGGAGATAGTGTGTGCAGTAACCCATAGTCATTGCTGCCCTCATAGTATCTGATCTGAACCTGGCATAGCTTCAGAAAAAGCCCGGTGTTCAGGCTAAAATGAGAATGAGAAAAAAGGAGAAAGTTGCTTTCTTCTTATGTGAAAAATAGGGCATGAACATTTTATAGTTTGGTAGTAGAACCAGTTGTACAAGTTCTGCACTCGCCCATAGGGCTTAGCCTGAAGGGAGAAAAATATTTGTATTCAAAAATTACTTTAAGACTTATGGGAAGATATCTAAATTTGGTGTATAGAATAAAGAACTGAGATTACAGTTGTATATCTGATTTGTTGGGACCACGTTTGAAACTTGAACTACTATATTTTGAAAGTTTTTTTTTTTGAGTGACAATTTCCAGTTCTGTTTTTGGCATGAGGAAGTGATACAAGAAAACTTCCTACTTTTGCACTTCTTTGTGTATTCCCTTATTATTAAGTTTTGCTATTAAGTATTCATTTACAGTGTTCTGCCAGATTATTTATTTTAGATGTCGAGACAAGATCATTTGTTTATTGGATCCAGGTATTCTACTATCCTTGGTTTGAAGAGGAAGTAGCTTTAAGTAAGAAATTCCCACACATTATTAATATGTATGCCCCTCTAGGTGAGCATGTGTGAGAGAGAGACAGACCCACAGCTAGAGGCAGAGAATGGGACACAAAAAAAGAAGACAAAGAAACCATGGTGTCTCAGGTAATAAAATTATTTGCAAAGTTATAGAATAATGATATTGCATTTGCACGTTGTACATTCCCTTTTCTTTCAAGTTTCAGTATCTCTCAACAGTCTAGGTGCTGTATGGCTGCTATTGCAGACAGAACTGGGGGAAACAGAGCAAGAGACAGATGAGGAAAAAAGAAATTACATGTATGTTTGCATGTAGAATTCATCTCCTTTATTCCTCTCTCCTAGTTCAGTTAGTTGGAAGGATTCTGGTACTGTTTCTTTCATTTAACAACTTATCTGCTTTGACAAAGACAAATCAAGTTCGACTTTTTGTGGCCCTTAGGGAAATATTCTATATATCTAGTGGTGAAATGGATTGATTTGATTAAAGCCACTGTGCAATCTCTGCTGAAGAAAGAAAATTATATTTTCATTCACTGAAGATTGAAGAAGAGAAAACTTCTGAATAAATATTTTATATTTGATTTTAAAGAATGCATATGGAGAGGGTATAGAGATTGCCTTTAAACTTCAAGTTTGGAAATAAATACAGATACATATACATACATGTTACATATTCATGGTGGGAAATATGAGTAAAGTTAAAAAGACTTAATAACTGAGTGCTTTTATCAACAAATTCAAATTTTCATTACACTTAATCAAATTTTTGTGAACTGCAGCAAAGTGGTTTTTTTCACCCCTACCCTCCCTCCCTCTCTGTCCCTCCCTCCCTTCCTTCATTTCTTCCTTTCTTTTCCTTCCTTCTTTTGAGGAACTAAAATAAGTTTTTTTTTCTTAGCATTTTATCTTAAAAGTCTGGCTATGTAGTGACAGCTGGCTTAAAAAGATACCCTCACATCCTCTTCCACAAGAACCTCTCTGATATTTCAAGTCAATCCTGTGCAGAAGTTTTGAAGTTCTAAAACAATCACAAAGTTTTATTGTTTCTCAAGATTCTCCAGGACTATGAGAACTTAGGTATTCAAGAAAGGCATTTGAAAGGAACAAGAAGTACAAGCATTAGCTTTGTTCCATTCAAGTTAGGGTAGCTGCATTGCTACTATTTTCTTCCCAGTAAAACCTGCTTCTCTACGTTTTTTCCTATCCCCTAGTCCCCAGCATTGTGGACTGCAAAAGTATGTGACCAACCTATCCACAAGCAGTGCAGATTTTTGTTAAGAAAACAGAGGAACATGTCATTGACTTCTTATTAACGAAAAGAGGCCGTTGTCAAAATAAGAGACAATCTGAGAAAGAAGGGGAAATTCAGCCTGTTGCCACATCACTCAAGGCACGGCTGTACTTGGCATAAAAATTAAAGGGAAATGAGTTGAAAATGAAGACTTGTTACATTCTCTTTTGTAGTCAATTCTTCTTTCAGCCTCTCCCAGGAAGGAGAATGTGTTTTTTCCAAACAAGGAGCAGCAGGGGTTATCTTTTTTTGGACGAGCTAAAATCTGTCTCCTTGTCAAAGGAGACAGATCAGGTCAAAGAGGACTCTGCCTCCCAGAAACAGAGTGCAGAAGCTTAGATTCTGGTTCATGACAAGAACAAAGGGTTCTTGAGGAGGAAGCAAAATGCCGTCTCACTTGCTGGGCCACAAATTGCAGCACTGATTTAAAAATTATACACATGGCTTTTTTGAGCCACGCCAAAACCCTTTTCTCATTTTAATGTCACTACTGGTTAGTTTGTTTGTTATGTGTGACATCTTTTTTTTTCCTCTAAGAACCATGAAACTATGCAAAGAATAGAACGACCACAATATGGTCTTATGGATGTCACTGCTTGAAAAGCAAAAATGCTAGTGAATTAACCATGGTTAGCAGGAATTAAGAAGAGTAAACAGTCTGAAGCAGAATGAATGTGATTGCAACTGTTTTCAAAGGCCTTTCCTCTCCCAACTCTTTTTTTTTTTTTGAGAAGCAGTCTCGGTTTTGTCACCCAGGCTGGAGTGCAATGGCGTGATCTCAGCTCACTGCAACCTCTGCCTCCCGGATTCAAGTGATTCTCCTGCCTCAGCCTCCCGAGTAGCTGGGATTACAGGCACCTGCCACCACGCCTGGCTAATTTTTTTGTATTTTTAGTAGAGACGGGGTTTCACCATGTTGGCCAGGCTGGTCTCGAACTCCTGATCTCAGGTAATCAGCCCACCTCGGCCTCCAAAAGTGTTCCGATTACAGGCATAAGCCACTGTGCCTGGCCAATATTTTATTTAAAAAAAATTCAAACCTACAGAAATTTCAAGTATAGTAAAATAAGCAGTCATATGCCCTTTGTGTAGCTCTATGCTGATAGGATAGCCACTATCCACATGTGGTTACCGGCCACTTGAAAAGTGGCTAGTCCAAATTGAAATGTGCTATTCTACATGTCTTTCTAAAATATAACTAATTCCTAATGTTTTCTGAAAAGTGAACATTTTATATGCTTCTAAACCAAGCATATAAAAATTGAATAAATATAAACCACATAAAATATCTAAAAAAATAAATATACAAAACATATATATTTGCATATAAAGACTAGACTCAGAGATATGTATCTGTGTTTAAAAGTTTAAAAGTTTAAAAGCCAACAGTCAGTGACTGAGCCTTTACGATTATGGATCTGTGGGTGTAGTCCTTATATGCAAATATGTGCTTTGTATATGTATCCATATATAAATCTTTGGTGCAGTTCTGATTATTTTCTTGGGATAATTCCTAAGGAGTAAAATTACTAGGTCAAAAGGAATTAACAATTCTTAAATACTTGATTCACATTGCTAAATAACTCTCCAGTAAAATTGTATCAAACCAAAGTCTCACATGATATTTGAGAGGGACAAGTTCATTTGCCAACACTAGTCATTATGCTTAAGAAACATCTTTCTCAATTTGTAAAGAAAGCTGCATCTGGTTTTATTTTGCAAGTGAGTATCAACTGTTTTGTTTTCTTTTTCATTTGCTTTTTTGTCTTTTCATTCTTCTATTTGTGAATTGGCTGTCCTCATTCTTTGCCCACTTTTCTTTGAGGAAAGTCATATTTTTTCTTACTGATTTTTTTTTATTATTATTAAATATTTTATTTTATTATACAGTAATGCTTCTAAACAGGTTTTCTTTTGACTTTTGATTTTGTGTATTTATTTATTTATTTATTTATTTTTTTGAGACAAGGTCTTGCTCCATCACCCAAACTGGAGTGCAGTGGCGCCATCCCGGCACACCGCAACCTCCACCTCATGGATTCAAGTGATTCTCGTATCTCAGCCTCCCAAGAAGCTGGAACTACAGGCACCCACCACCACGCTCGGCTAATTTTTGTATTTTTTTAGTAGGGTTTCACCATGTTAGCCAGGCTGGTCTCTAACTCCTGGTGTCATCCGCCTGCCTCAGCCTCCCAAAGTGCTGGGATTACAGGCTTAAGCTACCGTGCCCAGCCTGATTTTGTGTATTTATTTTATAGAAATTTTCACAAACTGTGTAGTAAATCTATCAGCCTTATTCTGCTTGGTAGTGGTTCTCAAATGTAATGTGCATCAGAATTTTTTGGTGTGCCCATTAAGACAGATTCTCAGGACCTACCCTCAGGGTATGATAAACCTGGGTCAATATCCTTTAATAATCAGAGTAACTGTTGCTCTGGCAACTGTTTACTAGCAAGTACCTAGTTACTTCTAGATGAAATAGTTAACAAACCACACTGTGAAAACACTGTTTTGGATCAATACTTAAAAAGAGCTTCTCATAGTAATATCACATAAATAGCTATCTATATTTTCATGTATTAAATTCTCCCCTATGTAATGTAAAAAATTCAGTTTGTCAAATTAAAATAACTTGTAAAAATTTTTTTTACTGGAGTTGTATTTAATCTGTAAAACAATTAGAGGAGACTTCACATGTGTGCAATATTGTGGCTTCCTATACTAAAACATTATATATTTAGACTTCTATTTATTTATAGATTCTTATGCTGGTTTTCTTTAGACTTTCTCAGTTGTCTTTATATAGGACATACATATTTTCCAAGCTTATTTTGATACTATATATTTTTAAAATTTCTATTATAAATCATAAATGGAATATTTCCCTATACTCTTTATAAATGACAATCGCTAGTGTATGTGAAGGCTAGCTATGTCTTACTCAGGTAGAACTCAGACAACTATTCAACTCTTGTAGTCTCAGAGTTTCTAAGTTGGTTCTCAGCATCTGGTGAAAGACAGTCACATATCATCTGTACATAATGTTAAATTATCTCCTTTCCAAAGTTGTATCTTTCTTTTCTTGCCTTCTTGGCAAAAACTTCCATAGTAACAAAATATATGATGTTAGCAGGCATATTTATCTTGTTTCTTGCTTTAATTTTACTGCCTAAAACATTTTAACATATAACAATCATAGTTAATTATGATTCTAGCTATTGATTTAAGATAAATAGTCTTCACATTAAGGAAGAATCCTACTTCTTGGTTTTTACAAGTTTTACTAGATAAAAATGTTAAATCATTTTTAACAATAAGCCTTACCTTGTCATGACATTTTCTTCAGTTATTATTTTGGAATTTATCAAAGTGGTCATATGGTTTTCCTTCTCTAATCCATTGATGTGATAAAAAATTCTAGCGACCAATTTCAAAATTGCTTTTAAAAATGAAATCAAAAGTCTTGCTATGGTTTGTTATTTATTAATATAGTAGTTTACTCACTTGTTAGGATATATTGTGAATAATTTTTAAATGCTATTTAAATTATTTATCTTTTCCAATTGTTTACTATTTTTGAAAAATAACTCAAAGTCACCATTTGCTGTTCTGATTTGCTTTTTGAGTGGAAGAGAAAGGAATGGTACTACAGCTAGATCTAGGAGTCCTGGATAATCTTATGTGAGTCAAGTGAAAGTTCTCAGTCACATGTAGAAAAACAGTTGAGATATTCCCTGGGTTATAATTTTCTAGTATTGTATCATGAATTAAATAAGTCTAGGGGCTGGGTGCAGTGGCTTATGCCTGTAATCCCAACACTTTGAGAGGCTGAGGTGGGAAGATCACCTGAGGTCAGGAGTTCCAGACCAGCCTGGCCAACATGGTGAAACCTCATCTCTACTAAAAAATTTGCCGGGTGTGGTGGTGCATGCCCGTAATCCCAGTTACTCAGGAGGCTGAGGCAGGAGAATCACTTGAACCCAGGAAGCAGAGGTTGCAGTGAGCCAAGATCATGCCATTGCACTCCAGCCTGGGTAACAAGAGCAAAATGCTGTCTCAAAAAAAATAATAAAAATAAATAAATAAATAAATAAATAAATCTAGGGTTTTATTTTGTGGACTTTATTAGGTTTTAGGATCATGGTTACATAAATATATATATTATATATATATATATAGTTCTGAAATACATGTTAAATTATAGCTTTCACCATAGTATATACAGGTGATATGCAGATGTTTATCAGATGGATAAAGATGGTCCTGACTACTTTAATGTGGTACCATTTTGATACTTTTGCAGTGAGAAGTATCCGTAAGTAAAAAGAGTTTCAATAGTAGTCTGGGAGTCTGCTTTTTTAGTTTGTAAAGTTTGTATTTAGTCTTTTTTTAAACTGCATTTTATATTAGACCCTCAACTAACCAATTCCCCCGAATTGCAGGGCTCAAATACAGCTTTTCTGTTTTTATATAAATGCCATTTTTCTGGATGCCAAAATGCAGAAAAAAAAATTTTCTTTTTGAAGTTATAGTTCGTTTTTGGATGCCTTTATAATAGCAGGCTGGATTCCATCCCAATGTTGTAGTTTTTAAACATTGTCAAGATCGTCACTTTCAAATCAAAATTTATCATTGCTTTTTCTCTATCCATTCGTGAAACAAGTTTCATATGAAAAATTATAAGTAAATAAATAAATATTTTTTCCTGATAATTCAGAACTTTATTATACTGTTAAATTGTTCCAAAGCAGGATAAAATTTAGTTTAAACCTGCAAAAGAAAGATCTTTGAATGGTGAGCAGAGGTGGATACCTTCCTGGTGGCCCCAAAGGAAGACACTCCCTACTTCACTATGGTCTCCTCATCTTACTCTGATCTGTAGTTTCCCATAGGCGTCTCTGTCCAGCTGGTTTCCTTCTCTTCACCTGGGGTGAGAGAGGGAGAGGGAAAGGCTTGTTCTCATACTGTTTCCATTTGGAAGCAGTCCTGGGATGTAGAAGATATCAGATTTCACTGCCAGCCAATGAGAAAGGAAAGGGAAAACATGCCAATTTTGTCAGAGTTTTCAAGACTTTTCCAACTCACTTTAAGACAGGAATTCACAAAGATGTATTTCTTGCTTTTAAGAATATTATAAAGTTACAGGAGGTGACAAGTCTCACTGCAGAACGCCTACAGGAAGATTAGCCTTAGGGATATAGAAAAAAGAATGTTTACTGATACGGTTTGGCTCTGTGTCCCCACAAATCTCGTCTTGAATTGTAATCATCATAATTCCCACATGTTGAGGGTGGGACGTGGTGGGAGGTGATTGGAACATGGGGGTGATTTTCCTCATGCTGTTCTCATGATAGTGAGTAAATTCTCACGAGATCTGATGGTTTTATAAGGGACTTTTCCCTCTTCACTCATTTACTATTCTCTCTCCTGCCGCCACGTGAAGAAGGTCCTTGCCGCCTGCTTCCCTTTCTGCCATGATTGTTGTTTCCTGAGCCCTCCCCAGCAATGCAAAACTGTGAGTCAATTAAACCTCTTTTCTTTATAAATTACCCAGTCTCAGGTATTTCTTTATGTCAATGTGAAAATGAGCTAATACAGTTACTAACTTTGAAAGAGAGAATGAGCCTTTTGAATATTATTCACTTTGGTGTGCTGCAGGAAAACATAGGAGGTTGGCCCATGGAGACTTAGAGAGGTTCAAGATGTAGATATGAACTGGAGCAGCCCTAACATATTTGCGGTAATTGATACTGTAGGATTGTTTGAGGTCTTTCAAGGAATATCAGGCTGGGCATGCTGGCGCATGCCTGTAACTCCAATGCTTTGGTAGGCTGAGGCAGGAGGATCCCTTGAGGCCAGGAGTTAGGGACCAGACTGGGCAACAAAGCGAGACCTTATCTGTACGAAAAAATAAAAATTAGCTGGGTGTGGTGATGCATGCCTGTAGTTCTAGCTTCTTGGGCACCTGAGGGAAAATGATCACTTGAGCCCAGGAGTTGGAGAGGCTGCAGTGAACCTGTAACTGTGCCACTGCACTCCAGCCTGGGTAACACAGAGTTAAATCCTGTTGGAAAAAAAAAAAGGAAACAGGAGATGAGAGGCAGTAAAGAATCCTGTGATCCTATGAAATCTGTAGCCAGGCTTCTGGAAAAATATGGTGCATGGAACCCTGTGGACAAGAGCAATTAAAAAATTGTGGTAAGTGCAGAATAAAGCTTTGGTCAGTAGTAACTATCAGTTTCCTAGGGCTGCCATAATGAAGCACCATAAACTGCCTAAAATCAAAGAAATTGATCACATGACAATTCTGGAGGCTAGAAGTCTGAAATCAAGGCATCAACAGGGCCACAGTCTCTCTTACATTTGTGAGAGATTCTTCCTCGCCCCCTTCTTAACCTCTGGTGGTTTCCTGGCAATCTTCAGTGTTCCTTGGCTTGCAACTGCCTAATTCCAGTCTCTGCCTTCATTGTCACAGTGTGTCCTCTCTGTGTATATGTTTTCAGATGGCCATCTTCTTAGAAGGATGCCAGTAATATTGGATCACGGGCTAACTCTGCTCCAGTATGACCTCATTTCATCACTAATTACATCTGCCACAACTCTGTGTCCAAATAAGGTCACATTCTGAGATACTGAAGGTTAGGATTTCAACTTGTCTTTTTCGAGAGGGACTCAATTCAACTCATTACAATATCAAATGTTATACAAAGTATGATGGACACAGGGAAAAGGTCATTATATTTTGCATTTAGGAAATGATTGCTGACTTTTGGAAGAGCTGAGATCAAGGTGAAAGCCAAGTTCACAGCAGTTGATTAGTGGTGTGAAGTGGAGAAGTGGACAGTTAACTGTGAAAGGCAGAGGGAAATAACTGAGGGTGGCACAAGAGTGAGAATATAAGACTTCCTGAGAATCAATAGGTGGTCATCAGTACATAAGGAAAGGGTCTTGAGTCAGCAAGGATGCCAATCTAATAAAGCAATATTGGAGTAAATGCCCTTATCACACAAAATGACATTTTAGTCAATAGACCGCATATATGATGATGGTCCCATAAGATTATAATACCATATTTTTACTGTATCTTCTTTTCTATGTTGAGATTCATAAATACTTTCCATTGTGTTGCAATCATCTACATACAGTAACATGCTGTACAGGTGTGTAGTTTAGAAGCAGTAGGCTATACCATCTAGGTTTGTGTAAGTACACCATGATACTGATATTCACATGACGAAATTGCCTACTGATGCATTTATCAGAACATATTCCCATCGTTAAGCAATACATGATTGTAGTTATTAAAATCTTACTAAATCAGGATGTATTTCCTATTAATATAAACTTATAAGCAATTTTAATCAATATTAAACACTAATACAGATATAGGTTTATTAGTCAATATATATGTAAATATAAAATTTTGTGATGCTTTGCACTGTTTCCCAAGGTTCATAATATTATACAATTACTAAAGCTAGCAAGGTTATCATAAGACAAAAGCATTTACAGTTTATAATCTATTTGTTTTTCTTTCAGAATCTAGAAAATAATTTTATTTGATTTTTCTGTGATAAAGTAAAATGTTGTTTTACTAAAATTTAATTCCCCCCCAAAAACTTTCTAAAATCTGCAGATCTCTGAAAAGTTAATAATTTCTCTGCCAAGCATACCTCCTGTATTTAAGTATTTATGAGCATGTGATAAATGTGTACTCTAAAACACAAATAGAATGTGTTTTCTTATATATTAATGAATATTTTGATTAATTAAGCAGATATTAGAATTGCACATCACTTCAGGGTTGTTTGATTCAGAATAGCATCTGGTTTCATTGATAACATGAATCATGAAAACTATTTATAAATGTGCTTTTGTGTTCTTCTCATAATCTCCTATGGAAAGTAAACAGTACTTTCCATAGTAAGTAAAAACAGTAAAAAATGTACCTAGCACTTCTCAGGGGCTCCTGTTCTGTCTTGGTCCAACTCTGGTCATGCAGGCATTTTTCCTTTTAAGGACAATGAAGTCCCATCTGTGCAGGCCATAGTGTTACTCATGCTCGGGGAGGCCACGGAGCCGGGAAGAGGAGCCCTGAGCCCTGAGCAGGTTCAATGTCGCCCCCGTCAGGAGCACCACCGCAATGGAAAGCTTCAGTTACCATCAAAGGGATGCAGTCAGGCCTGAGAGAGAACTGCTATTTTCAAATACAAATGAATAAAACTACAAAAATGACAGAGAAGTCTTTGTTCTCTGTCTAAATGTGAGCCCCAAACAAATCCTCCCTGATTTAATGTGAAATTTCTGGCCTGACCTCGACACTCTCCCTGATGTGCCTTCTACACGTCTATGAGGCAGCACTGTCTGTAACAGTGTGTGTCAGGCGCAGGGAATTTTCCACCTGTCTTATGACTGTTAGGCAACACTGCCTTTTCCTGGGACTTTGAGCTGGGCTGGCTATGGTCTTTTTAGATTTAGCTTTGGGAAGCTGCACCCTGCTGGGCTTCGGTTGGTGGGAATGGCCTGGACTTAGGAAGGGGCACTGCTGTAGTTGGCCCTGAATGGACCCGGGACTTTGGAGCCTCCCAGATGACACAGTTGCTTACCCTCGTGTTATCAATCTGAAAAACCTCATCAAGTGATACATTTCCAATCTCCTGACTGTCCTGTGACCTACTTGATGGTATTAAGCAAAGCTCAGGTCAGAAGGATTGTCATAAAATTGTTGACTGGACTCTTTCTCAGGAAAAGTTTAGCATGTCCTGGCAACTTTTAGGCTCACACCACTAACTCTGAGTTGTCAAGGGTTTTATGTAGAAAGGTAACCCTCTTAAAATGGAGGTTTTAATAAACAGAGCTACGCATAGCAGACTCATCCCTGGTCTTACAGAGAGGATGTCAAATGGCTGAACCATGTGCTTTCTCGAAGTCAGTGACAGCAGGGATGAGGAAGGGGTTGATGATGTAAGAGAGAGCTGGGACAAAGGCCAAGTCAATACCAAATGAGTTGTCATTCTCCCTACGCTTTTCATACACACCCAAGTGTTTCACTTGGGAGATACCAGAGCAAAAGGAAGATAAATGTTACATGTAGTTCGTTCTCATATAACTGTCACTAGCACATGGTGCACACGTTCCATGAACACTTCTGTTTCATTAATCATGCTCTTTTGAAAATGTGACTAAATGTAAGTGATGTCAATTTCCAGTGCTGCTTTTACTTTATAAGTAGACTTTGAGGATTTAACCATATTTGGTAGATGCTAATATTTCTGTGTTGGCCATGAGAAAGATTATTATAGTACGCAATGTAGTAAAATATTTGTCTTATGTAAAGAGAGAAATAATCATTTTTATTTACATTCCTGTGCAACTCGGGTCAGTCTGCCCTAAGGAGTTTTATTTTCTAAAGAATAAGCCTGTGAAATGACTTCATCATAGATTCAAGTAACAGTGTGAAACAAACACAGCCTCAGGATTTTTGCTATGTGTAGTCCCCTTAATTTTCTAGAATAAGACAAAAGACTGTTGTTGTAAATAATTTTGAATAAAACTCTGATTTGTTATTTAATTTTAAAGACCTCCCAGAGTTTGAGATAATCAAAACAAACTTATTTTGTGCTCAGATTAAGAGCAAAATAACAAAACTAATCTACCAGTGAGACTTTTAAATGCAAATTTAAAATAAGATACATACCTTTCAAAGACTAATTTTCTTCTTGTCATAAAAGACAAATTACTGAAATGCCTTTAGGGATTTATATTTGTATATTGCATTTATAACAATGATAAATCTCAGTTAACAATAGAAGGTTAAATTATGTCTTAAATGTAGGGATATTTTTATTTTTTATTTTTTTTAAGGAACAAATAGGGCAGAAATTAGAGTGGCCAGTAGGGGGCTTCTTTTAGGTTTCTTTCCCTTTCCCATAAATTAAAAGCTAACCTAAAAATATAGTTTACTCTTTAGTTTTATAACTAAGGAATAAAGAGAAAAACAATGGCTGCTAAATTTTCATTGCTTCCACTAGTTTAAATAAGACATGAAGACATGTTTTACTTCTCTTTGGTTAATTCCTCTCTCCTACTTACTTCCCTTCCTACCACTATTTTTTCTCAAGACCTGTGAAGTGACCCCTGCAGTCTGGATTGGTCAGTGCTACCTCTGCCTCCATCCTCAACCAAAGTTCTATCTTTGCAAACTTTCCAGGGAGGATTTTAGTGATGAACTCCCCACCAAATAGAAATGAAAAGTAAATTAAGAGCAAAGAGGCATATTCTATTTTGATGATCTAAATGGTAGTTATAAAAATCTAGTTGCACTCTGAACCTCCTTTTGAGAGGGACTTTCTGAAATCATGGGCTTGAGTATAGTAGTAGAATAGGCAGTGAATGGCCGTGTAACATGACATTTTAAAAGAGTGCTGTGTTTTCCCAAGAATTTGAGAGTTTGTGAAAGACCTCCAGGACTAGTAAGCAGATTCTGACTCATTTTGTAATATAGTTCCAAATCATCTTTCCATCCTTTCTTACATGCATAAGAAGTGAATGTAAGAACCATAATTTTTACTTCCTTTTTGTGCCCATTTTATAAAGGTAGGCTCAAAACCTTAATGATAGAGCAGAGCAATTCACCAGAGAGTGAATTAAAGGCAAAATTGTGATAGTCTGTGTTACCCAAGTGAAATCTCAAGAGAAATTGAAACTGACATCATGTAACTTTTTAAAATAAGAATTAGGTCCTGACAGAAAAAAAAGTGATATATCTGTAACAATTTTTGAAGTTCCAAGTAAATAAAAAGTCAGGAATTCCAAGTTCAATATGTAAGACAAAAAATTATGTTAGGATTTTGTTTTAACATTGATATGGTTTGGCTGTGTCCCCATTCAAATCTCAAATTGAATTGTATCTCCCAGAATTCCCACATGTTGTGGGAGGGACCCAGGGGAAGGTAATTGAATCATGGGGTCTGGTCTTTCCCATGCTATCCATGATAGTGAATAAGTCTCATGACATCTGATGGGTTTATCAGGCGTTTCCACTTTTGCTTCTTCCTCAT
Source organism: Pongo abelii (assembly GCF_028885655.2). Taxonomy (NCBI): domain Eukaryota; kingdom Metazoa; phylum Chordata; class Mammalia; order Primates; family Hominidae; genus Pongo; species Pongo abelii. The sequence goes on along the minus strand of NC_072007.2, from coordinate 24,640,492 downwards.
TTTCTCTTGCTGCTGCCGTGTAAGAAATGCATTTCACCTCCTGCCATGATTCTGAGGCCTCCCCAGCCACATGGAGTTGTAAGTTCAATTAAACTTCCTTTTCTTCCCAGTCTTGGGTATGTCTTTATCAACAGTGTGAAAATGGACTAATACAGTAAATTGGTACTGAGAGTGGGGTACCGCTGAAAAGATACCCAAAAATGTGGAAGCAACTTTGGAACTGGGTAACAGGCAGAGGTTGGAACAGTTTGGAGAGCTCAGAAGAAGATAGGAAAATGTGGGAAAGTTTGGAACTTCCTAGAGACTTGTTGAAGGGCTTTGACCAAAAGCTTGATAGAGGTATGGACAATAAGGTCCAGGCTGAGGCTGTCTCAGAGGAGGAGATGAGGAAGTTGTTGGGAACTGAAGCAAAGGTGACTCTTGTTATGTTTTACCAAACAGACTGGTGGCATTTTGCCCCTCCGCTAGGGATTTGTGGAACTTTAAACTCAAGAGTGATGATTTAGGGTATCTGATGGAAGAAATTTCTGAGCAGCAAAACATTCAAGAGGTGACTTGGGTATTGTTAAAGGGATTCAGTTTTATAAGGGAAGTAGAGTATAAATGTTTGGAAAATTTGCAGCCTGACAATGTGATAGAAAAGAAAAACCCATTTTCTGGGAAGAAATTCAATCCAGCTGCAGAAATGTGCATAAGTAGCCAGGAGCCTAATGTTAATCCCCACGATAATGAGGAAAATATCTCCAGGTCATGTCAGAGACCTTCATGGCAGCCCCTCTCATCACAGGCCCAGAGGCCCAGGAGGAAAAAGTGATTTTGTGGGCCAGGCCAGGCCTAGGGTGCCCATGAGGTGTGCAACCTAGGGACTTGGTGTCCTGTTTTCCTGCTGCTCCAGCCGTGGTTGAAAAGGGGTCAATGTAGAGCTTGGGCCGTGGCTTCAGAGGGTGGAAGCCTCAAGCCTTGGCAGCTTCCGTGTGGTGTTGAGCCTGCACATGCACAGAAGTTAAGAATTGAGGTTTAGGAACCCTCACCTAGATTTCAGAAGATATATGGAAATGCCTGGATGCCCAGGCAAAAGTTTGCTGCAGGAGTGGGGCCCTCATGGAGAACCTCTGCTGGAGCAGTGTGGAAGGGAAATTTGGGATTGGAGCCCCCACACCAAGTCCCTACTAGGGCACAGCCCAGTGGAGCTGTGGGAAAAGGACCACCATCTTTCAGACCCCAGAATGGTAGATCTACTGATGGCTTGTACCATGTGCCTGGAAGAGCAACAAACTCTCAACACCAGCCCATGGAAGCAGCTGGGATGGGGGGCTGTACCCTGCAAAGACACAGGAGCAGAGCTGCCCAACACCATGGGAATCCACCCCTTGCATCAGCATGACCTGGATATGAGATCAGGAGTCAAAAAAAGTCATTTTTAAGCTTTAAAATTTGACTACCCTGCTGGATTTTGGACTAGCATGGGCGCTGTAACCCCTTTGTTCTGGCCAATTTCTCTCACTTGGAATTGCTGTATTTACCCAATACCTGTACCCCCATTGTGTCTAGGAAGTAACTAGCTTGCTTCTAATTTTACAGGCTCATAAGTGGAAGGGATTTGCTTGTCTCAGATTAGACTTTGGACTGTGGACTTCTGGGTTAATGCTGAAATGAGTTAAGACTTTGGGGGACTGTTGGGAAGGCGTGATTGGTTTTGAGATGTGAAGACATGAGATTTGGAGGGGCCAGGGGCAGAATGATATGGTCTGGCTGTGTCCCCACCCAAATTTCAACTTGAATTATGTCTCCCAGAATTCCCACGTGTTGTGGGAGGGACCCAGGGGGAGGTAATTGAATCATGGGGGCTGGTCTTTCCTGTGCTATTCTTGTGATAGTAAGTTTCACAAGATCTGACAGGTTTATCAGGGGTTTCCACTTTTGCTTCCTCCACATTGTCTCTTGCCACCACCATGTAAGAGGTGCCTTTCACCTTCCACTGTGATTCTGAGGCCTTCCCAGCCATGTGGAACTGTAAGTCCAATTAAACCTCTTTTTCTTCCCGGTCTCTGGTATGTCCTTATCAGCAGTGTGAAAACGGACTGATAGAAAAAATGAAACTTTGATTGTTGGAATAATACAAACAGTGCAGCACAGATTGGCTTAGGGTCATGTTTCCTGAACTGGAACAAATGGCAGTGGGATATGGGTTATTGAAACCACAGGATGAGCCTACAGCTTATTCCTCTTGTGCCAGTTTACGTGTGGACTGGGAATAAAAGAAGATTAGAAATTCCAAATGCCTTTATGCTATCTTAAGAGGGTCATGTTATGACATAGAATATAAAATGATTTTTGTTATGGTCTGACATTTATGTCCAAATATGTTGAAATCCTCACCCCCAAGGTGATTGTATTAGAAGGTGGGGCCTTTGGGAAATGATTAGGTCTTGGGGGAGGAGCCCTCACAAATGGGATTAGAGTTCTTCCAGAAGATGCCAGAGAGAGACTTCTTACCCCATCCACCATGTGAGTGCATAGCAAGATGTCATTGATGAGCCAGAAAGTGGGCCTACACTAGACAACAAATCTGTCAGTGCCTTGATCTTGGATTTCCCAGCCGTCAGAACTATGAGAAATAAATTTATTTATTTATTTTTATTTCTTTTGCTTATAAGCTACCCTATTTATGATATTTTGTTATAGCAGCCCATACAGACTAAGACAACTTTTAAAAGATGAGCCTTCAAGACATTTTGAATATGTAAAGGTCTGCTATAGCTTGACTCCTCCAGGGATATTAGTTAAATAAATGCTTCAACAGCCAAACTATGAGATTTCTCGTCTTGGCAGAGTGGTTGATTGATGTGACCTCTGATAAGTCAGTTAATTTTTCATGCATTAGTCAAATTGGTCATAACTTTTAACTCAATTGAGGAATTATTAGAAAATTAGAATTATAGAGTTGAATACTGTATTACTTTAAATGATTTGTAAAGTATAAAGGTATAAACATCACTGTAAATGTGTTAATTCAAAGTTTTAGAATCTACCTCAGAGGAAAAGAAGAGAGGGGTTGGAGGCAGAAATATCATGACCTACTGCAAAAACCTAACTGTGATTTATATGTGCTTACATAGCTTTGTCCTTTACCATACCTTAGTTCTCAGGGTTATCCTACAAAACAGGGAAGAAATGCATTTTTATTACTGGGTGATTTAACCAGTGGCCAAGATTATGACTTATAACCTTGAATTTTAAGACTGTCTATGGGCATAATTTGAAGATGAAATTTAATAGGGTTCCTCTAGAGTCCTAAAAGAAGAAGTCAATAAGGGAAGAGTTCTTTTATCTCGTAGTGGTTTATAAAACAGTTCCTGGGCATGACATCACAGTGCAATGTACTTGGTTCAGATTACTCCTCACTATCTATCAGTACAACTACACCAAACAAAAGATGCCCTTCGATATTATAATGGGTCTCTGATTGGCATTAAAGGAAATGTGTAAAAATAAAACCCCCAATATTCTTTCTTTTTAAAAATACTATATTACTCCCCTTTTCTCCCCATTCATGTTTCTTTTGCTCTTACTTGAATGAGAATGAGAAGTGAAAATGAATGTATGTAATCAGGCATTCATCAAACATAGTTATCTGTTGTATTTTCCTTGCTTGGTTATTATATTTTGAAAAATTTGACAGAAAAATGTTAAGAGAAAAATGCATAAAAGGTAGATCAGTCAGTTGTAAGGTACTCACTTTTAATTAAAATATATCTGATCTTTTTTCAAGTGCGGGCCTTTCATATCTAATTACACAAAGACTTATTGGCAGAGAAGAGGTAGTTGATTTTCTTTCTCTTATATTCCCTCCGCACTCACAGTATATTTTCCAGTATTTTGTGTTGGATGCCTCTTTTAAAAAACCTATACTCAAACAATTATCTGCTGAAAAGCAACTTTAAGATTATTGTAAGGTGATTATACTAATGGATCTAATTTTCCATGCCTCATGCCTTTCTATTTCATGCCCTTTGGTAGTGACCTCCCCATTCTTATTCTAAGTTGGCTACGTGACGAGAACAATGGAATTTTAGTGGAACTGATGCAAGCAGATGCCTGAAATGTGTTTCTGCATTTCTGCTTTCTTTTGTAGACTCCTGCCCCTGCCATGAGAACACGCCCTTTCCAGTTTGCTGGAGAAATATAAGAGAAGTCCAGTGAAAGAGAGCTGAGTTTCCCCAATGATGCCATCAAGATGAACTAACTACAGTTAACCAGCCAGCTGATAGCAGATGCATGAGTGAGCCCAGCTGAGAGCAGGTGAGCATGGCCCAGAGCAGCAGAGCTGCTGAGCCAGTCCCTGAGTTGAAACAAAATAATAAGTGGTTGTCTTCAGCAATTAAGCTTAATCTGTTGTACAGCAATAGTGTATTGATACAGGATCATTTGTTCCAGAATTCCCATATTAGAGATGAGAATACTGAGGCTGGGGATCTACATTTTCCCCAACTTAACAGAGCTACCAAACTCCCTAGATTTTAGAGTTGACAACTCTACTTGTAAGTTATATAAAAGCCAGAGCACCTAATTATTGACAAACTTCTCAATCCTTATCAGCTAGTTCCAGATGATAATGTGTAAACAATATTTCCTGGAATTCTTTTGATTAGTATTACACTTAAGGTTAAAGATTTTGTCAAGCCTAAGCATTACAGAAATTGTCATTCATGTGAAGTTATTCTCTTGTGCAACAAGAAAGCTTCATTTAGTGTGCTGAGTTTGTAACTGCATTTGATGCTTAATGGGGTTAGCCCCGTGAAGCATATTGCAAGTGTCCTCTAGAGACTGGACTGGTTTCCAATTGATTTCAAGTAGCAGTTCAAATTGTTGTCTTTCACAAATAGCCACTACATTGTGTCAATTGATGACCTCGCAAAAACTATGGTAAATAAAATCTTAAACTTTGAAACTACAGTAAAGGTTACTCTGTAATGTATGTGAGACCAGCAATCATGAATTAGAAGGGTTTCCTTTCAATTATGAGTCAAGCTTCAGGATCCAAAATATAGAGCTTTTTACTGAATTATAGCTCATGGGATTTTATTTGGATTGAGAAGTGTAGAGATTCAGAATGATTTTCTCTTCTAATAGTTTGCTGTTTAATGGGAATTTTTTTATTAAGCATAAATCTCATTTTCTTTAAAATACTTTAATATCCTAGTATAGTAGATTTTTAACAGTCTAAAAGTTTTAAGCTTTTTTTATTTTGGTCTTGGAGATAGACAATAATTAACACTCCTTAAATGCATTTTTCTTTCTTCTGATGATGACTTGCCTTTGAGGACCTGGTTCAAAACATACAGCACTGAACTGATCCACTGTGATTTTCATTTATTTATTAAGTGTTTGCCTTTGTGCCAGTTTTGCAGTGTCATCAATTGGCTACAATAAATCTATATGTGCTCTGAAGAAAGTTGATTTCTTTAGTCTTCCTCTCCCAGACTGTTATTTTTTCTGTGTGATAAGCTTTAAAGGACTTAAAGGGATAAAATGTAAAGAAATTGTGTTGAGCAGAAAAGATATGCCTAATAGTTTAAAGACCTATGTTCTTCTGATACCCAAATTCAAAACAACCAATATGGCTATCATTGTGATTATTATATTATTCTTAGGCATAAGTTATTGAGTCTTTCCATGAGAGAGCAATTCATCTTAACATAGTATAAATCTAATAACAATATTCAAGTCTTTATTTCAGATCACTTTTCCCTCCTGCTTGTATATCTTTCCCCTCAAATGTTGATATTCATTAGGAAGAAGAGACCAAAGACATAGAGTTCTTTAATAAGAAAGTGATAAACTTCCATTAGGTATAACTCACCTTACACAAAGGGTGGATTTCTGTAAACTAAGGTAGAAATTAGATTTTGTGTGTGTGAATGGAGAAATCTGTAAACACATTTTGGGGACATATTAATGTCTAGATTCTAGAGCAACTCCCTTTAAAAATAAATATCTCTTACAGAATTTTATTCTTAAAAATTAAAAAAATTGAATCTACATTTTATTATTGCTAAAACCATTTACTCCAACATTTTAATTTTCCTTTTTCTCACTATTCTTGAACCTATTAAAAGAGGAAAAAGCAAACACGTTGGAACAACATAAAAAATAAAGAAAAACAAAAACAAAAATCCCGAAGAAACAAAATGTCTAGTGTCTTAATTATATGCTGCTATGTAATAAATTACCCCAAACTAAATGACTTAAAACAGCATACTGAGTATCTCACAGTTTCTGTGGGCTGGGAATGTAGGTAAAACTTAATTGGATTTTCTGCTTAGGATCTTCCACAGGCTACAATCATAGTGACATCTGGGGCTGAGGTCTAATTTCAAGGATCAACTGTGGAAAGATCCACTTGCAAGCTCACTCACTTTGTTGTTGGCATAATTCAATTCCTTGCAGGCTCTTGGTTAGAGGGCCTTAGTTTCCTGCTGACTGTAGGCCAGAGGCTAACCTCAGTTTCTTGCCACCTGGCCACTTCTACATAGCGGCCTGCTTCATCAAAAACAGCAAGAGAGAGAGAATCTGCAAGGAAGATTCTTTTGCAACTTTGCAACTTAAGGACTGAAATGACATCCCATCACTTTTGTTATATTCAATTCATTAGAAACAAGTCATTAAGTCCAGGGCATACTCAAGGGAAAGATATCACACAAGGGTATGAGATTATATAGGAGGCAGGGATCAATGGGGCCTGTCTTAGGAGTCCATGTATCATAGAGTGGTCAGTTGTTATTATTTTAATATTGTCTCCCTTTTATGGAAACATTTAAAAATATTTTGCTTATCTATCACATTTAATTACATATACTATACCATTACAGCCAAATGTGAATATTGTAAGGTACATATGCAAAAAAAATACAAAAAATTTGCATGACATGGTTAAGCATCCACTCTAGAGTACTCTAGCAGGGTTGGTGTCCAACTGTGTTGGGAGCTGTTTTCAGATTTTGCCCTACCTGTGCTTTGCTGTCATCTATGAAAAGAAAAAGTGGGTTATATCTTTCCACTGTTCTGAAGCATGGATCAAATATGATACAGAAAGCAATAAAGCTGACAAATAAGGAGATGCAAGGCTCAGCATGATTTGTACTTGCAACTTTGGAGAAACAAATTTTTTAAAATCGTTGATTGTGTACAGCATTGCAATAACTAGAGCTGTAGAAAGAGTTAATATTCTTTGCATGACATCTAAATGTGAAGAATTTCAGATATTGAGAATTCTCTGTAGTTAACAATATAGGCTCTGGTAACATAAGGAGCATGTCATTTCAACACACACTGGCACAGAAGAGCAGATCTGGAACTATGAAAGAGAGGAACCTAGACCCATCAGGTAAGAAACATTTCTTTCCTCCTTTTCTCAATATTTTCATGGTGTCCCTAGTATGAGGCTAAGGTAGACATTAAAATGTCAAATTCAGTGCTGATTAAAATCCAGTTCTTCTTTCCCTTCAGGCTCTTAGGAGGTTACACTTGTCAACTCTCTGTAGTTTGCCAGATTATTTGACTTCCTGGCCAATGGATAATGAACAGAAGTGACATGTGTTACCATCTAGACCAAAGTATAGAAGAATGGGTCTGAGCTCTCCGTATACTTTCTTCTTCCTGCTATGGTGACCAGTGATTTTGCAAATAGTAGAATCTATGTCTACCGGAGTTCTTAAGTGACTATATAAGGAAAAGCCCCTGCCACTGACCAGTGATAGACATGTGGCATGTCTAAAGTGGTAACTCTTTTTTATGTTAAGGACCTTTATCTTAGTTTCCTATCGTTACTATAACAAATTACCATGAACTAAGTGGCTTAAAACAAAGCAAATTTATTATCTTATAGTTGTGGGATTGAGAAGTTCTAAAATCAAGATGTTGTCAAAGCTGTATAGTGCTACTAGATGCTCTTGGGGAGAATCTATTTCCTTGCTTTTTGCAGCTTCTACAGGATACCAGTATTCCTTGGCTTGTGGCTCCTTCCTTCATCTTCAAAGCTAACAGCATAACATCTTCAAATCTGTGTTTTCCTCTCCTTGTCTCCCTGATTGCTGCTTCTAATTTCACATTTTCTTCTCTCGCTCTGACCTTGCCTCCATCTTATGAGGATCTGTGTGATTACTTGGACCCACCCAAATAATCCAGCATAGTTCCCCATTCCAACATCCTTAACTTAATCTGCAAAGTCCCTCTTGCTAAATAAGGTAACATAGTTACAGGTTCTTGAGATTAGGATATGGACACCATTGGAGACTATATTAGGCCATTCTGCATTGCTATAAAGGAATACTTGAGACTGGGTAATTTATAAAGAAAAGGGGTTTATTTGGTTCATGGGTCTGTAGGCTGTGCAAGCATGGCACCTGCATCTGTTTGGCTTCTGGTGAGGCCTCAGGAAGCTTACAGTCATGGTTGAAGGCAAAGAGGGAGCCAGCACATCACCTGAACTCATAGAGTGAGAACTCATTCACTACCATGAAGACAACACCAAGCCATTCTTGAGGTATCAGCTCCCATGACCTGAACATCTCCCACTAGGCCCACCTGCAACATTGGGGGTCAAACTTCAACATGAAATTTGGAGGGGACAAACATCCACGTCATATCAGATATCATTATTTAACCTACCATATCCTTGGAATTAGGGGGTTTATGTGTTACTGCAGCATAGTTTAATGTATGCTGAGGAATATGGAAGCCATAGTAAGTTAATACTAAAATCTCACTGGACATTAACTATAGCAGTATACCCAAAGTAGTTATTTAGTAGACATAATCAGCCTCAACTTTTCTTTGTCTTCATGAGGTTGCAAATTATAGAACTTGCTTATGAAAGTTATATACAAAATGCACAAAACTGAGAATTTTCTGTCACCCTCTGATTTCTGGTTTCTAGGATTTCCAGGCAAGATAAACACCAAATGACACCAAAATATGATTTATTCCTATTTGGGTATTTATATATCACACATTACATGTGATGAAGTTACAACATAACTTAGGATATTAGGTATAAGATCTGAAACAAGTGAAAATATCTTTCTAAAGTATATCTAATGACAGCAATAATCACATTTTGTTTATCAGATTGTTTTCTATGTGGACAAAAAAACTTTTTAATCTATTGATAATCCTTATGTGGCATTACATAGCATAATTATGTAATGTAATTATGTGTGTTCAGCTGCAGTATTTTATGTTCTACTAGGTGGACTCTTATGATATGGAAGTTTTCATTTAAAAAAGCAATTATTTTTGTGTATATGTCTATATAAGACATAAGCAGATCAAGACAGATGATTAGGATATATGCAGCAAGACTACAATAAAATTTTGTGGGTTTGAGTATTATCTCACATATGAGAAGAAGCTAATGGGTATGGAGCTTGTGCTAATATTTTATTAGTTCAACTCTAGAAGATCATGTACTCAACCACTGATTTATTCATGAATCCATCTATTTATCCTTTCAACATTCCTTCACTATCGACTAGGATGATATTGTAGTTCATCAATAAGAATATATAGGTTTTGGAGAGAGACTGACACCTAAATTTCAAACTCAGCTTCACCACTTACTAACTGTATTGAGCTAGGTAAACACAGCCTCTCTGCCCCTTAGTCAGATATAAGCATGATAATAATGTTTACAGTTAAGGATTATTGTGAAAATTAGAGATAATGTACATCAAACACTTGGTGTGCTGTAACCATTCAACAGATGATAATGGAAACTCTGGTTGTTATTTGCCAGAAATCAGGATGTGAAGATGGAAAACACATAACTCCTCCCTCTAAATAACTGAAGTGGAAGCAAATGACTACAGTGTAGATTAGAGTTACCAATAAGCTATGGATCAGAGAGAAGAGAATGATTTAGTTTTGGGGAGAGTCATAAAAGGTCTGCATGATAGATGACTTTTGAGATGGCTTAGAAGGGGTGAATTGGGTGTCTGAAAGAGGAGACATTTTAATTAGGATCAATATGTGTAGTTATACGACATAAGAAAGGAGAGAGGGAATAAAAGAAATCTTAAGTAATTTGGTTTATCTAGAGCACAAGGCTTTTCAAAACTCACTTTTCAGGTTTCTCAAAGAACTTAACACAGATCTACCATCCATCTGGCAATCCGATTTCCGGTATATACCCAAAGGAATATAACTCGTTCTAACAGAAAGACACATGCACCCATATGTTCGTGCCAGCACTATTCACAATTGCAAAGACATGGGATTAACCTAGATGCCCATCAATAGTGGATTATGAAGAAAATGTGGTACACATACACAATGGAATACTACGCAGCCAGAAAAGAAAATGAAATAATGTCCTTTGCTGCAACGTGGATGAAGCTGGAGGCCATTATCCTAAGCAAATTAATGCAGAACAGCAGACCACATACCCCATGTTCTCACTTACAAGAGGGAACTAAACATTGAGCACACATGGATACAAAGATGAGAACAATAGACACTAGGGCCTACTTGAGGGTGGGAGGATGGTGAGGGTAAAAAAACTACCTATCAGGTACTATGCTCACTACCTGGGTGATGAAATCATTTGTATACCAAACTCCAATGACACACATTATACCCATGTAACAAACCTGCACATGTACCCTCTGAACCTAAAATACAAGATGAGAAAAAAAAAATTTCCCTTCCTCATCATTCTGTTCTTTCAAGAGTCCAGTGTGGCATCAGTGGGCCTAAGAATCAGAAAAGTCATCCACTCATTCTCTAATGCCTCTGCTGTACTGAATATATATATCCTAAATACATAACATCTACCACTTTTGTAACCTTTTTTGTTTGCTTTTCCTCTCTACTAGATTGTAAATTTCACAAGTTTAGTGACCATCATTTATTCATCATTATATCTCTGCCATTTACAAGAACACATATTAAGTAATTATAATAAAGATTTCTCGAATGAATGAATAAATCGTGCGGCCATGATAGAAGATTACAAGAAGTCTGAGTGAATTAGCCAAGCAAAAGATTTTATTTTGTTCTTATGTTAGTAACAGAGAGACATATTCAAGGAGAAGATTGAGGAACCAAGAGAATAAAATTTACAGTATCATAACTGTCAAAGACATGAGCTCAGGGAGAGTGGTGGGGATTGAGGGGAAGAGACAGATTCCAGACATATTTATGACTTAGAATGAACAAATCTTGGGAATTGTTTGGTAATGAGCATAATTTAAATTACTGCTGGATGACAATATTTAAAGAAACATTCCATTTTGAACATGTGGAGTTTGAAGTTCCTGTGGAGTACCTAGCAAGGAACAGCTGCAAATATTTTATAGGAAGACTGAAGAGTAACTAGTGTTAGAGAGAAATTTAGGGACATAGGTGAGATTAAAACTGTGAAGAAGGTTGAGATCACTCAAGGAAAGTATATGCAGACTGAGAAAAGGAAGGAATCAAGGAAAGAATTATGAAGAAGAGGAGAAAAATGAACTAGAAGAACAGATTAAGAAAGAAAAACCAGAAAGAGGAAAACTTGGAGGATTTTGTGTAATTGAAGCTAAGTGAGTTCCAGGAAGACAAGTATCACTAAACAAAAATAAAAATAAAGTTATATGAATTTTGAACCACATTTATTGAAAGGAGCAGCTAAGAAGCTTGTGGTAGCCTTAGTTGCCACATTTTTTGTAGTTGTAAAGGAGAAGCCAGTTTAAAATGAGTTCAGCGGCTGGGTGCGGTGGCTCATGCCTGTAATCTCAGCACTTTAGGAGGCAAAGGTAGGTGGATCACCTGAAGTTGGGAGTTCGAGACCAGCCCAACCAACATGGAGAAACCCTGTCTCTACTAAAAATACAAAATTAGCCGGGCATGGTGGTGCCTGCCTGTAATTCCAGCTACTCTGGAGGCTGAGGCAGGAGAATCGCTTGAACTGGGGAGGCAGAGGTTGCAGTGAGCCAAGATCGTGCCACTGGACTCCAGCCTGGGCAACAAGAGTGAAACTCCATCTCAAAAAAAAAAAAAAAAAAGAAAAAAGAAAAAAAAAGAGTTCATAGACAGTTGTTCAGAAAGGGAGTGAATACAGAATCTTCTTTCTAGAATATTCTGACCTGAAAGATGACAATAGGACAGTTATCAAAAGGTCAGGCAGGGTAAATGGGGATCATTTAAGTATGTGAGAGCCCCAACCATAATTATGGCCTGAGAGAGAAAGACACTGGAGAATAAGTGATTGAAAATACCAGACTAATATAGGATTATTAATGGAGCAAGGTTTATGAGGCAATTAGGCAGGATAAGTGGAGAGAATGGTGACAAAGCTCTGTACTTCTCCATATGCTTGAAGAAGTAGAAAAGATAATTGTACAATCAACAGTGGTTATCAAGTGGTCGTAATATGGTAGCTCTGTCTGTAATTGTTTAGAGCATCTATTTGGAGGCATGGCTCACTTTTTCAGCAAATATTTATTGAAGTTGTTCTATGTAGCTAGCACTGAGACAGGTTCTTTCACATTTACAGCATCATTCAATCTGAGGATAGGTTTTTTTTTATTATACTTTAAGTTCTGGGGTACGTGTGCAGAACATGCAGGTTTTTTACATAGGTATACATGAGCCATGGTGGTTCGCTGTATCCCAACCCGTCATCTACATTAGTTATTTCTCCTAATGCTACCCCTCCCCTAGGCCCCCACCCCCTGACAGGCCCCAGTGTGTGATGTTACCCTCCCTGTGTCCATGTGTTCTCATTGCTCAACTCCCACTTATGAGTGAGAACATGCCGTGTTTGGCTTTCTGTTCCTGTGTTAGTTTGCTGAGGATGATGGTTTCCAGTTTCATCCATGTTTCTTCAAAGGACATGAACTCATCCTTTTTTATGGCTGCATGGTATTCCATGGTATATATGTGCCACATTTTCTTTATCCAGTGTATCATTGATTGGCATTTGGGTTGGTTCCAAGTCTTTGCTATTGTGAATAGTGCTGCAATAAACATACATGTGCATGTGTCTTTATAGTAGAATGTTTTATAATCCTTTGGGTATATACCCAGTAATGGGATTGCTGGGTCAAATTGTATTTCTGGCTCTAGATCCTTGAGGAATTGTCATACTGTCTTCCACAATGGTTGAACTAATTTACGCTTCCACCAACAGTGTAAAAGCATTCCTATTTCTCCACATCCTCTCCAGCATCTGTTGTTTCCTGACTTTTTAATGATCACCATTCTAACTGGTGTGGGATGGTATCTTATTGTGGTTTTGATTTGCATTTCTTTAATGACCAGTGAAAATGAGCTTTTTTTCATATGTTTGTTGGCTGCATAAATGTCTTCTTTTGAGAAGTGTCTGTTCATATCCTTCACCCGCTTTTTGATGGGTTTTTTTTCCTTGTAAATTTGTATAAGCTCTTCGTAGATTCTGGATATTAGCCCTTTTTCAGATGGATAGATTGCAAAAAATTTCTCTCATTCTGTAGGTTGCCTGTTCACTCTGATGATAGTTTCTTTTGCTGTGCAGAAGCTCCTTAGTTTAATTAGATCCCATTTGTCAATTTTGGCTTTTGTTGCCATTGCTTTTGGTGTTTTAGTTATGAAGGCTTTGCCCATGCCTCATTTTATCCCAAAGAGAAGTTTAACTGTGAGTCAGGAAGGCCAATGTGGGCATAAACTTTGGGAGGAAAACACCTCAGCATTTATTCAAATTAATTAATCTTGGGGTGCTTCTTGTCCTGTGGGTAGGCTGGCCTATAATTCAACCTTAGGAAATGATATATCCACGGTAATTTGTGCATTTGTAGGTGTTGTGGTGGTGGAGGGTTATGTGGAATGTTTATGTTTGTAGCCATAGGTCACAATAATTGCCTCTGCATTCCATATTTAGATCTATCAGCTTCGGAAGGCTGAGGTGTCAGTTTTATCAGCCTAGTACTAGAAACCCAATTCATACTGGCAAGGTATATTATAAAACATAGATATCTATAATGAATGATGTATGTACCATAAAGATGAAGGCCAAGCCTTCTCATTGTTGGATCATAATTCTTCCCAAGGGGCCACAGTCATCTTCATATCAGATTTAGTTCGAGCATGAAATTTGAAAGTTCCAGTTTATATAGAAAATTTTGTAATGATCATGTTGGAACAGCAAGAAACATTAATAAATTTTATCATTCTATCCTTTTGAAAGGAATTAAATACAGCCATTAGAGAAGTATTCCATTTCCTAAATAGTTTTGGGTAACACAAGTTCTTCTGATTCCAACTCTTACTTTTTCAGTGGTCTATGTAGATAAAGAGTTGACTTTAGTTTACTGAGCTTTATTGTGCCATATTTATTTATGTAATGTCCAGTCTATAGGCTTGTTTTAATACCCATTAAAGAATGCTATGTTTCTCTTGACCTTCTGCTCTTTCTACATTTTTCCTTTGTTCCACTTCTTTTTTGTCTTCAGCAGGCATCATTATCTATTTGCTCTCTTTAATTCTGCTTGTCCCCTGCCTTTTTTTTGAGAACTAAATGCTCAACCATTGTCTGGGAAGAAAAAATTTCCTCTCCCTATTTAAGTTCAGTGGTTGGGACCCCCGGATTAACCTGACAAAAGACAGACTGGCAAGAGAAAACAAAATCACAAAGTTGATTCACATGCATGTGGGAGCACACAAAAGAAGTGGCTCACTAAATGGCAAAAGGTAGATGTTTATGTACCTCATTTAAAAAGAGAAGGAAGAGAAAAGACTTCTATGAGAAGAAATCATGAATTTCTTTAGGAAAGACAAACGGATTTTGGAGGAACATATGGGAAATACAGTTTATGATAATGTGTATGCAGGTGTGTAACAGTAGTTCATTTTCACACTGCTATAAAGAAATGTCCTAGACTAGGTAATTTATACAGGAAACAGTTTTAATTGACTCACAGTTCCACATGTCTGGGGAGGCCTTAGAGAACTTAAAATCATGGTGGGAGGCAAAGGGGAAGCAAGAACTTTCTTCAGTGCTTCACATGGTGGCAGGAAAGAGAATGAAGAAGGAACTTCAAACACTTATGAAATCATCAGATCTTGTGAGAACTCACTCATTATTATGAGAATAGCATATCTCATGCTCCCATGATCCAATCACCCATGATCCAATCACCTCCCTTCCCTGTTTAAAAGAGGAGCAGAGCATAAAAGATTGAAACATTTGCAGTCTGATGATGTGAGAAAAAAGAAAAACTCATTTTCTGAGGAGAAAGTCAAGCCAGCTGCAGAAATTTGCATAAATAACAAGGGACCCAATGTGAATTGCCAAGGCAATGGGGAAAATGTCTCTGGGGCATGTCAGAAGACTTCATGGCAGCCCCTCCCATCACAGGCCCAGAGGCCTAGGAAGAATAAATGGTTTCCTGGGCCAGACCCAGGGCCTTGCTTCTTTGTGCAGTCTTAGAACTTGGTGCTCTGTGTCCTAGCCCTGGCTAAAAGGGACAAACATAGAGCTCAGGTCATTGCTTCAGAGGGTGCAAGCCCCAAGCCTTGGTGGCTTCCATGCAGAGTTGGGCCTGGGGGTGCACAGAAGTCAACTCTGCATGGAAGCCACCATTTGGAGGTTTGGGAACCCCCACCTATATTTTTCTGAGGATGCATGGAAATGTCTGGATGTTCAGGCAGAGGTGTGCTGCAGGGGTGGAGACCTTGTGGAGAACCTCTGCTAGGACAGTGCAGAAGGGAAATGTGGGATGGGAGCTCCCACACAGAGTCCCCATGGGGGCACTGCCTAGTGGAACTGTGAGAAGACAGCCACCATCCTCCAGACCCCAGAATGGTAGATCCACTGACAGCTTGCATCATGCGCCTGGAGAAGCTGCAGACACTCAATGTCAGCCTGTACTAGCAGCTGGGAGGGGGGCTGTAACCTGTAAAGCCACAGGGACAGAGCTGCCCAAGATCATGGGAGCCCACCTCTTGTATCAGCATGACTTGGATGTGAGACATGGAGTCAAAGGAGATCATTTTAGAGCTTTAAACTTTAATTACTGTGTTGCTGGATTTTGGACTTGCATGGGGCCTGTAGCCCTTTCATTTTGGCCTATTTCTCCCATTTGGAATGGGTGTATTTACCCAATGCCTTTACTCCCATTGTATCTAGGAAGCAACAAACTTGCTTTGATTTTACAGTCTCATAGGTGGAAGAGACTTGCCTTTTCTCAGATGAGACTTTAAACTTGGACTTTTGGGTTAATGCTGGAATGAATTAAGACTGGGGGACTGTTGGGAAGGCATAATTGCTTTTGAAATGTGAAAGAAACATGAGATTTGGGAAGGGTCAGGAGTGGAATGATATGGTTAGGCTTTGTGTCCCCACTCAAATCTCATCTTGAATTGTAATTCCCATAATCTCTAAGTGTCAAGGGAGAGACCAGGTGTAGGTAACTGAATCATGAGTGTGGTTTCTTTCATGCTGTTCTTGTGATACTGAGTGAGTTCTCTCCTTATCTGATGGTTTTTTGAGGGACTTTTCCTCCTTTGCTCAGCACTTCTTCCTGCTGCCTTATGAAGAGGATGCCTTCCTTCGCCTTTGCCTTCCACCATGATTGTAAGTTTCCTGAGGCCTCATCAGCCATGATAAACTGTGATTCAATTAAATCTCTTTCCTTTACAAATTACCCAATCTTGGGTATTTCCTTACAGTAATGTGAGACCAAACTAATACATAGACCCTTGATCTTGGACTTCACAGCCTCCTGAAATGTGAGGAAATAAATTTTTGCTGTTACTCAGTCTCAGATATTCTATTATAGCAGCACAAAACAAAGACATTCTATTACAAGGAGAACAGATTACTATTAAATTTATGCAAATAACTATATTTACAGAAAAATAAAAATACTCAAAAATATTCTCCAATTTCTGACAGGATTAGGTAGAGAGAAAAAGATAAATGCTTTATTTTTGTTGACAAAGTTTAATCTACTAAATTAAAAAAATAAATTTAAATTCAGGAGGTACATGTGAAGGTTTGTTACATAGATATATTATGTAGTGGTGGGGTTTGGGCTTCTAGTGTACCCAGAACCTGAATAATGAATATTGTACCCAATAGGTAATTTTCCATTTCTCACGCCTTCTCCCAACATCCTCACTTTTGGAGTTCCTAGTGTCTATTATTTCCTTCTGTGCATTCATGTGTACCCATTGTTTAGTTCCCACTGATACGTGAGAATGTACAATATTTGATTTTCTGTTTCTGAGTTATTTCACTCAGGATAATGGCCTACATCTCCATCCATGTTGCTGCAATAGACATGATTTCATTCTTTTATATGGCTGCATACTATTTCATAGTGTATATATAACATATTTTCTTTATTCAATCATCCACTTAGGGTAGACACCTAGGTTGATTCTGTGACTTTGCTATTGTGAATATAATCTACTAAATTGTTTTGATTTCTAGATAGCTGAAGAGAAAAGGAAAGGGATTCCTTATATCCAGAAAACAGAATACTAAACAGCTAGCAATATTTTGAGCAAGAGTCATAAGCAAGATCATAATCATTATTCATCAGTTCATTCAATTTCATGTAATTCTTGTTTGCTTAATCTTGGGTTAGTGGTTTTATGACCTATTAGCATCTCCATAAGTTCTAAATTTTTTTTTTTACTTAGGTCAGTGGTATAATCTTAAAGTTATTTAAGTGATGTCATCAGAAGCCTGTACCCCACAGTATCTGTCACAGTCCTGTCTAAGGTTCTCGGAGGCAGTCTCTTTTGTTAAAGACACAACACTTTATGGCTTCTACCTGATTGTTTTTTTAAATTGTTTCTTTACATCTAAGGAAGAAGATTTCTAACTAAGGTAGAAATCAAAGGATTTCTATGTTCTAGGGCTTCTGGATTTAGAGCTATGTGCCAATTGTTTGACACAGGTTTTGGGATGAGTCCCTCCTTATGAATACATAGTTCCATGTTAGTCCAAGCAGACTTCAGAGGGAAGGCTTCTAAAATAACTCCCATCAAGCCCTGTATTAGTCCTTTTTTATGCTGCTGATAAAGACATACCCAAGACTGGGAAGAAAAAGAGGATTAAATGGACTTACAGTTCCACATGGTTGGGGAGGCCTCAGAATCATGGCTGGAGGTAAAAGGTACTTCTTACATGGGGGTGGCAAGAGAAAATGAGGAAGAAGCAAAAGCAGAAACCCCTGATAAACTATCAGATCTTGTGAGACTTATTCACTATCACAAGAATGGCATGGGAAAAACTGGCCCCATGATTCAGTTACCTCCCTCTGGGTCCCTACCAAAACACATGGGAATTCTGGGATATTCAATTCAACTTGAGATTTGAGTGGGGACCAAACCGTATCAGGCCCTGAATATCAGCCTCCAAATCAGCCAACTTCTGATTATTTACAGGAAGGCCTAGAAAAGGGTCTGGCCATTTGTTATGTTGGTGAGGAGAATTTTTTTCAGGGGGCCATCTGGCTTGTGGCACAACTACAGAATAACTGTCAGTGGAAGGGTTTATGGTCTGTGTGGATTTCGATTTTTGTTGTAAATGTGATTTCTGCTATTTAATTTTGCCAAGGGATCCTTTTAGGCTCGCCGTGATACTTTTCTTCTTCTTTTAATTTGATTTTTCCATAGCTACAAACAGGTCATTTGTTTAGGGGGGAAGCTCTCTAAAAATCCTTTTAAATATAAAAGCTTTTTCAGATCAAAGGATCTGTCATCTGGCCATTCATAATTTAGGATCTCCAAAGGTATACCTGTTCCAAAATGTGACTCAAAAGTAGTAAGACTTTTTGTGGCTTAACAATAGACACAAGAGGCATTCTCAGAAAGGGTGCAGAACATACAGTCCCTGTAATCTAAGGTCATTTCTGAATTCACTTCTATAAACATCACTTCTAAGTCTCTGTCTTTCTCTGATGAAGCTGCTGAAAATTAGCAATGGTGGATAGAATGCCAGCAACAAATGGAATGCCCGGGCTGCCCAGATTTTTATCCAACTAAGTACAAATTCTTGGGATCCCAGTCTGATGTTTGGCCATCTCTTAGCACAGACTTGGCAACCTGTACTCCTGGCAGGCAGAAAACCAGAGAGAGAGAACTCTCTTACTAAATCCAAGCCAAGCTTTCAAGACACAAAACAAGAAAAACAGGGCACAATGACTATCCCTGTGAGCAAAAGGATCTGTAACAAGAGTATGCAAACTAAAAGTCACATTACCCAAATAACTATTTCCCATAAGTGTTTTCTCCAGCTAATTTAAATATTGTAAAGAAAAGACAATGATATGGTAGTACTGGGAAGGGAAGACCATGGTCCCTTTGAATGATACTGAAGGGGAGAGGGAAGTGCAGTGTGGTCCCTGGCGAGGGCGCTACTCCGACGGACCTGGGTGAGGACAGGCACCCCTGCTTTTGTGCCCAAATGTTGCATTTTCCGAGACCACCCTGGCCTGCCATGCCCCCATCCTAAGCCTATAAAAACCTGAGACCCTAGCGGGCAGACACACAGGCGGCTGGATGTGGAGAGGCGCACATCAGCGGAAGAAGACACAAGCAGCTGGACAGGGACAAGAGGTCGAGGGGAGCACCTAGCGGAGGAGCACCTGGCGGAGGAGCACACTGGCGGAGGAGCACCTGGCGGAGGAGCACACTGGCTAAGGAGCAGTGGAGGAGCACCTGGCAGAGGAGCATGCTGGCGAAGGAGCACCTAGCGGAGGAGCAGTGGAGGAGCATGCTGGTGGAGGAGCACCTCGCGGAGGAGCAGTGGAGGAGCACGCTGGTGGAGGAGCACCTGGCGGAGGAGCATGCTGGCGGGGGAGCACGCTGGCAGAGGAGCACGCTGGCAGAGGAGCACACTGGTGGAGGAGCACCTGGCGAGGGAGCACGCTGGCGGGGGAACACCTGGTGGAGGAGCACCTGGGGGAGGAGCATGCTGATGGAGGAGAACCTGCTGGAGGAGCACCTGGCGGGGGAGCATGCTGGCGGGGGAGCACCTGGCGGGCGAGCATGCTGGCGGGGGAGCACGCTGGTGGAGGAGCATCTGGCGGAGGAGCACCTGGCGGAGGAGCACACTGGTGGGGGAGCATGCTGGCGGAGGAGCACCTGGCCGAGGACCACGCTGGCAGAGGAGCACCTGGCGGAGGAGCACCTGGCAGAGGAGCATGCTGATGGAGGAGAACCTGCTGGAGGAGCACCTGGCGGGGGAGCACCTGGCGGGCGAGCATGCTGGCGGGGGAGCACGCTGGTGGAGGAGCACCTGGCGGAGGAGTACGCTGGTGGGGGAGCCTGCTGGCGGAGGAGCACCTGGCCGAGGACCACACTGGCGGAGGAGCATCTGCTGGAGGAGCACCTGGCGGAGGAGCACCTGGCGGAGGACCACGCTGGCAGAGGAGCACACCAACAGATGCCGGCAGGCCATGGACCAACCAGATGAGGCGGAGTTTGGCCAGGGCAGTCGGAGGAGAGCCCGGGCTGCTAAGTGGCCCAACTCCCGTGGAAGACTATCTCATTTCTGGCTGCCCCATCAGCTGAACGCTACTTCCACTCAATAAAACTTTACACTCATTCTCCAAGCCCACGTGTGGTCCAATTCTTCCACTACACCAAGGCAAGAACTCAGGAAACAGAAAGCCCTCTGTCCTTGTGACAAGGTAGAGGGTCTAATTGAGCTGGTTAACATAAGCCACCCGTAGACGGATAGACGGCAAACCTCTAAGCACCCTCTGACACACGCCCACTGGGGCTTCAGGAGCTGTAAACATCCACCCCTACACACTGCCGAGGAGTCAGAGCCCCATAGCCTGCCCGTCTGTAAGTTCCCCTAGAGGTTTGAGCAGTGGGGAAGGAAGAAGCAAGCCACACCCCCATGACATGCCCTGTGAGGGGACAAGGGAATTTTTCCTGTTTCAGCAAAGACAAGTTCTTACTGCCCGCTCTCAACTGGACACTGAGCAGAGATCAGCAAGGAAATTTACTTTTGCTGGCTTGGTCAAGAGATCCTGAGATCTCAGCTGCAGCCTTCAGAGTGAGTGGGGAGTCCCAACCATGCCATCTTCATTGCCGAAGTGTTGCGGAGGGAAAACTATTCTTGTACTCACTTTGGTTCCTGGCTTGGAGGCCTGCAGATTAAACTGACAAAAGACAGATTAGCAGGAGAAATAAAAACTGAAGTTTATTGATATATGCATACGGGAGCACACAAAAGAAGTGGCCTCACTAAATAGCTAAAGTTAGGAGCTTATAGGCCTAATTTAAAAGAAAAAGTGAAGGAGAGAGAAAAAGCTTTGATGAGAAGAACATACATGTTTAGGAAAGACATATAGATTCTTAGGGGAACAAGTGGGAGAAATTGTGGTGTTATTTATGCAGGTGCAAGTGGTCTTTTTTTAACCTTTTCATAGCGTCAAACTCCTTCAGAGGGGTATTCATGATAGTTGAATTCTTTTGAAAGTTTCTACTTCTAGGTAGATAAGGAGAATTCAGAAAAAGACTTCACAGTTTTATATCCTGGGTCTCTCCACCACAATCCTATTACAGCTATTACCCATTTTCACTTCCAGGTTTGCTATATACATAATACATTTGTATACATAATATAAGACATAATTCCTGAAAGTCTCATAACTAATGACAGTGATGCTTTATGTGTTAAGTATAGCATATATTATGTATATTTTAAGCCATGGGGTAGTTGAACTAATTAGGTGTTTTAGTTATATTTATTTCTTTTTAATGCATTACATGCCATAGGGAATGTGTGAAAGAAATCAGAAACCATGGCTTACGTTTCAGTTTCTCATGAAGCTGTGTAATCTCGAGTCTGCTCTTTGAAAGTTGTTTTTGTATTTGTTGGTGAAATGAGAATAATAATAATCTCCTTGCAGGGTTGATAAGATATAATGAGATAAAAAAGATGAAAGAGCTTGGCAGACTGCTTGGCGCATAGTAGGCATCCATACATTTCAGTTGAACCTAAATCTACTTGAATCCAACTTCCCACGATGGCAACAAACTAACCTGCCTATATTTTCTCTGGTTTCCATTCGATCCTTGTCTTACTTGTAACATAGTTTAATCATAGCAGGGATGCACTAATGTATGCTACTTTTTTTTTTTAACCAAACATTTGATATATCATTATTGTACATTAGCACCATGTTATCCCTTTTAAGGTCACTGTGCCATGCTGTCACTAAAAATCAGTCAAGTGGAAACACATAGTCATTTACAAGCACTAGATAGTAGTTTGGCAAGGTGGAAGCTTATACTTTTAGGTCATAAATTAATAGCTAAGTTAATCTTCCTTTTTTAATTAAAAAGTCAACCAAGCATAAATGTTGATTAAACAGATGATGGTACCAAAAGCAGCATATAGGTAATATATGTTACACAAATTACTCAGCCTGTATCTCTCCATGAAGAGCAAAGAAGAAATCAAGGTGATTATCTAAAATATATAGGCATAAAATCTAATAAACAATTTTTTACCTCAACCACATCTGTGAATTTTTTGCATGAATTATCTCTTTAATTCCTTCTACAATCCACTTAGCTCTTGGAAGTTTTATCTAAACCCAGTTACTGTCAGTCATTAAAAATGATAGTTTTTCTCTTCACTATTTTATACATGTGAATATTGAGACAATAAATGTCAAAGTGACGACTAAGCTCCTTATAGGAGATACTGAGAATAAAGGCAAAATATGAAAACAAAATTTCAAACTTCTCACATTATTTTGGTTAGGAATTTTCCTGTTGCTCTTGATCAGTATTTCTTAGTCTTGGATAAAACCTAAGGGAACGAGCATCCTAAATTATTTCTATAGGGTTTAAATTCATCTGCTGTTCCTCAAAATAAGTTATTTATTTTTAGAGAAAAATCAGTGTTGAATTTGCAACTTTATCAGGTTTAGAGGCAGGTTAAATTCAGTGACAAAAGTGTTGTTTCTCATTTATATTCTCTATCTATTTGAATTCAGGTATCTGTGAACCTCGGGAAATCTTTGCTTTTTTTCTCCTACCTTCCTTCTGGTCTTACAGTCAGAGAGGAAAGGGATATAATGTTTATTGTCTAAGTGCTAAACATAAATTGAATCATTTAATGGGCTGAGACCTAAAGAAAAGAAATAGACTTCCCGAAAGAAAGGAGTCATATTGTTTCTCTCCAAGAACAAAATAGCTTGTACTCTATTCATTGGGTATCCTACTCCATTTGGTAAGTGCTCTTTTCCTCTTGCTTTCAGTTTATATTCAAACATCTACATGCATTTATCAGATTGCCTTTAGAGACTGCCTGTGAGGACAGGCATTTGCATTCACTTTGAACGATCACAGCATCTTGGTATAGCAAACATTCACACTGCTATGAAAAGCAGCAGTCTATACTTAAAGTATACAAGTGTCACTTGAAATCTAAGCTCTTAAATAAGAGGGAGAACATCTGGCCTTACTCCTTGTGCTCCTTATACTCCCACAGTCTGAAAACTTGCACAAAATTTCCTTAGCAAGTAACCAAACAACTAGGAAGTATAATAAAATGTACTCACTAATGGTGGATACTCACTAATGTACCCACCATTGATTAAAAAAATGTAAAGTAAACTTAGAGTACTATAGTTTAGTTTAAAGTTATCAATTGTGTAATGCAAAGTTGGAAGAATTTAGCAAAGTATGAGTAAGGGTTAAGTGAAGAATATTTTCAGAGGACTTTTGCAGAGTTTCTAAAAGTATACAGTGGTTTAAAGGATGTATAATTCTGACTTATTCTTTACTTGAAAATGGAATGAACTTGGCTCCCCTCAAGCCAGTCCCAATCAGATCATATTAATGAAGGCTTTTATTGTAAATTCAGTTTTCCATCAAGGATACTACTTTCCCAGATACTTATGTGACTTTCTTCTTTATTTTCCTTTCAAGTTCCCACCCAAATAACACTTAGATATAATAGAATCCTCACTGTCCAGGAGCACAGTTTCGTTCTCACCCTCCCTTGTTATTATTTTCTCCTTAGATCTTACTACCTGTATGACATATTGTGAATTTATTTGTTTGTCTGTGGTCTTCCTCTAGAATGCAAATGTTATGAAAGCAGGAAATCTACTGATTTTGTTCATTCTTTTTCCCAGTGCCTACAATAGTTCCTGGTATGTAGAAGGTATACAATAAATATTGACGGAGTGAAGGAACAAATGGGATTTGCTTGATTCTGCTGCAAAAGACTAAGGAAAAGACATAAATGAATAAACAACTAGGAGAATGTTAACTCAATCATAAAAAGGACAATTTCTTTTCATTTGGATGTCTCAAATCTATTTGTTGTTGTTGTTGTTGTTGTTTTTCTGGCTGGGCTTGAAATGTAGGCATACAGCCAGGAGGCTGCATGCTGACTAATGAGATAGAGATACCCATTTAGCCCAGCAATATTCATAATTCTATATGCGTTCATTTTTCTCTAGTGACATTTTAATATATTTTGGTGAAGATATTCCCAAGATAATGAAGATATGTTGAGTGAGCATTAAAAGTGATGAGTCTTTTTTTCCATTATCAAAGACAAATACGGGTGTGTAATGTATGCAGAGAATTAAAAGTAGGGAAAAAAATGAGGGAATCCAAAATAATGAAAAGAAATTAAAGCTCTCCAATAATTGAAAGAAAGGCCAAACTGTAAACATAAATCTCCAGACTCTGCAAGGATTTATACTGATGTGGGGCACGTGGACCAATGGCTTTCATGATGTGATTCATTTTGAAAAAAGTGTCATTTCCATTGCCAAGTAGAGTTCATGGTTTAGGGAAATTTCATCTTCAGTCTAATCACATGAGCCAAATTCTGGCCCTATATATTCTGATGTGAGGAATGAAGTATTTCTAGTTTATTTGTCAGATTCCAAGCATAATATCCAGGAGGGTTAGTGACATTACAGCTAAGGTAAGATTTTGTTATATTTGTGTTAGTCCTTATTCTAGGCACTGAAATTTCCTTGTAACATTACTTGAAAAAGCATAAGAACTATTTAATAAAAGAATGCTTTGGCTCTGCCCAAATGACCAAGAAAGACATCAACTCACGTATAACACAGTCTGGATGGTCAGACCAAAAGGTACGTGATTGTCAGTTATTTTCAGTAGAGACTCATAGAACAACAATGCAGGAAATAATCTGAACAGGGATTGGACTTTAAAGAACAAGTATCATTGATCAATTAAAAAAAAAAGATCATGGGCTGGGCACGGTGGCTCACACCTATAATCCCAGCACTTTGGGAGGCTGAGGTGAGAGGATTGCTTGAGTCCAGGAGAGACCAGCCTGGGCAATATAGTGAGACCCCCATCTCTACAAAATTTTTTAAAATTAGCTGAGCATGGTGACAGATGCCTATAGTTCCAGCTAATTGGGAGAATGAGATAGGAGAATCACTTGAGCTCGGGTGGTGGAGGTTGCACTAAGCTGAGATCACTCCACTGCCTGGGAGACAGAGCAAGACCTTGTCTCAAAAAAAAAAAAAAAATCATGATTCAGTAAATTGAAATAGAACATGTCTTCTAATACTAGCTATATAGTAACAATCAGAGCAAGTAGTTTACAGTTTCTACTCAAGGGTATTGACAATTAAAATGAGTCCAGCTATTTTATTGGAGGATGGGGAATCTAGATAGTAAGTTAAGCAGTAATAGCTAATGCAACAAATACATAGTGTAGGTCATTCTACATTTGTAGGCTGCTATACATTGTGTTCTATGTATTATACAGTAAAATTTTACTTCAGTCTTTTTCCAAAATTCAGGGATTGGTCTGTTTAATTCAGTAACTAATGAGTTGATGGCCAATTCTTCTGAGTAAGTGAATATTCATAGAAGTAGAGGTGAAACAATGGAGGCTACAGAATAGGTGTAAAGCAGATACACAAATCTGCATTGTGGCGGTTCTTGTTGAGCTGATATTTAGATGAGCAGTGAGACTGCTTGGTACCATTCCAGAAGACAACGGCCACTTAGCTGGTCTTCTGTTGAAAAACTATCTACTTGATCATCTGGAGGAAGAGACTAGAAGCTGCGAAGTTGAGTCAGCAGGCCTTTCAAAACTCAGCAGGTGAAGTTGTCATACTCGAGAGGAATGTATTTTTTAAGTTTAACAAGATGGATATAAATCATAATATCACTCTCTTGAGAGATCATCTACATGTGTGTCTGCCTACAAGTCTCTCAATTATTGTTTTAGATTTAACCAGGCTTTGTTTGTTTATTTACAGGAAGTGATACATATACAAATTGACATAGGAAAATGCCACTTGTATAATGTTCTAGCCAGTATTTTCATCTGCTGTTGTCTGAATTCCCCCAAAGTGGTTAACTTCAAAATGCAAACTTAAAGCATGAAAAAAATAAATAGTAATCTGAAATAAAATACACATTTGAAAAGCTTATTCTTTTACCCTATCAGATGGTAAAACGTTTGCCCAGATATGTAGAATAAGTTTTCTAATATGATATTTAATCAGTGTACTATCTTATTTTGGGTAAAATTAATATAATTATACTATTTATTTGGAATGAGATAGACGGAATTCAGAATTCAGAATAGAAGACCAAATATAATTAGGTCCCAGTGAACTCCCAACATAATTTTCTCTAACAGTCGCACATGAAAAGAAAAACCAAAGCAATATAATGCTTGTTTTCCTGAAACACCATCTGTTATTTTGTTTGAATTAAGCTCAGTGCTCTAAAGGTTATGGATACTGTGCAGTAATTAGTACCATTATGGGGAATGTTCTTACTTCTATGTATTGGATTTCCCCAGTTTTACAATGATATAATTCCAAATTGGTCCTTCATCAGAAGTGTAACTAAATTTCTTTCTTGTTCTAAAATACAGGCAACACATATTGTGTTATCAATTTGCTTGTTCTGGAATGCAAATAAAATAGAAGCTTGTTTTGTATATTTTCTAGATAATTGTTGTTTTCTATATACCACATATATAGAGACTTTGAAGAAAGTGGTTATAAAAATGTTATTAAATATCTATAAATTCTATTAATTTCTCTAGCTGAGAGACATGTTTTCTATTTAATTATAAGAGAATTAGATTCCCTTCCTCAAAGAGAGGCCAACAAATTTCAAGTATTTTTATATACTGTATAAATATAAATGAATCTTTGTACATCATTTCCCTCCCTGTAGAGCAAGGCTAAAATACTCTTTTGGAACAGTTGTGCAGAAATATTTAATTGCATGGCATGTGGTTATGGATATTTTATATACAGGCTATCTCTATCTCTTAACTTACAATTAAAATGACAAATTTAAGATTCATATGTCTCAAGTATTGTTCTTATAATATTAAAAACATTACAGTTGAAGTAATAAAGAAAGAAACTAAATGGTGTTTATATTAGACCAAAGCAAGTCAGAATTAGGGCTTTTATCCTGACTATGAATTCCAATAAAGTAGAGAGTATTTGCAAATTCACAAGACTCTGTAGGGTAAAGCAGTGATCTGGCCATGAACTTCATCAGAGTCAGTGCTATGTCACTGGGCTCTCTGGTCAGTGTCAGAGATTGCCACCTGGTCAATTCATCTGTTGGCAATAATGATAATAACATTAAGTGTATACACAGTATGTACTGAGTACTTTACATAAATTAACTCATTTAATTATGACAACAAATTCCTTATGGTAGTTACCATTATTATCTCCATTTCACAGGTGAGGAAATTGAAGAAAGATACTCAGTGGTGCTGAGGAACTCAGTGGCATATCCAAATGCAGGCAAGATAAGGCCTTAAGATGAGTCTGTGCTACTAGGCCCTACCCAGAAAAGGCAGTCAGCAGTTGAGATTTGCCTTGTGATTGTCTTAAAGGGCAAACTTCATAAAGAAAGACCAATGCACAAGTAAAGGCTTGGGCTCTATAATAATAATAGCAAGCCCTCAGATGGAACTTGCTGTCTGTCAGGCACTTTACATATAGCAATTTATTTAATCTTCATAACACCCCTAAGAGATAAATATTCTTTCTATTTCATTTTACTGTTATGGAAATTGACACATAAAGAGATTGAGTAACTTGCCTATGAATGCTATAATGACAAAGGCAGGCTTTAAACTCAGGCAGTCTCGTGCTAGAGTCCATATTCTTTGCCATTATGGGATATTGTGTCATATTTGGGGAACTTAAGATCTTAAGTAATTTATTAAAGTTTAGGAGAAAGAAGAGGAAATATAGAAAATGCCTTTTAAAATTAAAATTCAAAAAATGAGAAAAATGTATCAAAAAAGTATTAATGACAATAATAAATGAGCATGCTATAATTGAATCTATGTTTGTGCTTCTGTTTTAGTTAGTACTTTTTTCGGGTTAGATCATCTCCACACTTCTCCACTAATTTATATTTGAAGTCCTGTCCTCTGTTGCTTTAGATTATGACCTCATTTGGAGAAAAGGGCTTTACAGAGGTAATTATGCTAAAGTGAGGTCATGTGGGTAGGCCCTAATCCACTGACTGGTGTGCTTACAAAACCAGGAAATTTGGTCACTGGCAAGTATAGAAGGAAGACAACGTGAAGAGACATAGGTAGAAGAAGGCCGCCTATAAGCCAAAGACAGTGGCCTGGAGCAGATCTTTCCTTCACAGCCCTCAGAAGGAACCAAACTTACTGACGTTATTTCAGACTTCCAGCCTCCAGAACTGGAAGACAACACATTTCTGTTCTTTAAGCCACCTGGTTTATGATACTTTATTGTGGCAACCCTAGCAAACGAATACAGTATTCTTGGATGAAAATTAGCAGAAAATAATCTCAAACAGCTTAGCCAAAAATTCTGATTGAATGGAAGGATACTGAGACATCTCATAGATTTTTAAAAGTTTGAATAACCAACATTTAGTATACAGAGACTGGAGAACATCAGGATCTCAGGCTACAGCCTCAAGTCTCTCTTATTCTCTCTCTGTCTCACAGGTTCTCTCATTCTTCTCTTTCTCTTGCAGATGGTCTGATATGGTTTGGCTCTCTGTCCCCACCCAAACCTCACGTTGAATTGTAATCCCCAGTGTTGGGGGAGGGACCTGGTGAGAGGTGATTGGAGCATAGGGGCAGATTTTCCCCTTTCTTTTCTTTCGATAGTGAGTGCTCATGAGATCTTGTTGTTTAATGGTGTGCAGCACTTCTGCCTTAGCTCTCTCTCTCTCGTTGCCATGTGAAGATGTGCTTGCTTCTCCTTCACCTTCTGCCATGATTGCAAATTTCCTGAGGCCTCCCCATCCATGCTTCCTATACAGCATGTGGAACTGTAAGTCAATTAAACCTCTTTTCTTTAGAAACTATCCAGTCTCAGGTAGTTCTTTATAGCAATGTAAGAATGGACTAATACACGATCTTTCTTCACTTTTTTACTCATGACTACTTCAAAGGCTATAGGTCCTCACACACTATCTAGCACTACCAAGCAAGTTTAAATCTCAAGTCTAAACTCATAGGAGGCAGAATTTGATAGGCTTGACTTAGGTCAAGGTCTATCCCTATTCTAGCCAGCTATGGCCAGAGAAATAAGGCCATATAAGACAAACATGAATCTAGGAACAGGACCATATTATGACTTTTATGGGCCCTAGGCACTTTTGTCTTCATAGGTCCTAACCTCATACCCACACACAAAAAGAACCTAAAAATTATGTTTTATCATTACATTAATATAACAATATGTTACTATATAGTGAAATATTTTCTTTAACATGAAAGTTTTTTTTATGTAAAAGAAATTAAGACATTTTCATGAGCATCTTAAGTATTGTGGACCCTAGGCACTGCACCATCTGTGCCTAATGTGGCTTTTTTGGTGAAGTGGACTTTTTAAAGAAAGAGGGGATTTATATGGATAGCGATGTGTTCCTATTTACTTATACTTTTGTAAAGCCTTTTCCTCCCACTCTCTTTCTATGAAACATTTGTAACTTGTCTCATTGATGATGATACAAGTAATACCAATGCCAGAGAGGATTTTTTCCTTTTCTGTTCCTCCGTCTCAATGCCTTTCATATTTATAACTTAAAGTTGTTGACTTCCACTTCCTGATTACCATATGGTGTCAAGGGTATAGAATTCCTTAAATATTTACTAGGGAAAAGGCTTGGGGTAACCTATTTAAGCTCCCGGACTAAGTATTTTTACTATATTGGAGTATTTTTTCAAATCTTTCTCCAATACACAATGTTATATTTTACCACCTATATCGATGATAACTTGTCACTGAAGCATATGTTACATTAGTCTATTTCCATAAGTAAAATAAATCAAGAAGCCTGCTATCTTCACTGGGAAATACATATATCTTGCTTTTAAGATGATATTTAATTGTGGGTCAAATTGAACAATGGTAAGGTTTATTTTCTGTCCTATGGACGTGTAAGGGACTTCTAAGACATATTCAGCTTCCCTATTATGTGCCATTTTTGAGTCCTTTTATCTGTGCTAACAATAATGATATAAAGGAAATAAAGGCAGGATGACAAGTCTGAAATTATTTACCGAGTTTCAAGTCGAATAGATTGGACCAGTGAGTAGGCTGAGTATGAGCAATACACCTAAGTGACTGCTTTATGGAACTTTCAATGGGATTGCCATCATATGACTTGAAATACCAAGTGAAGCACACCTTTGGGGGAACAATCACAGTTTTTACAGAGTTGTGGGTTACAGAAGTAGCAATAGTTTTATAAGAAATTTGTTGGCTTATTTTGAGATATCAAATCAAACTAAGGCTCTCCAAAATGCCACTGCAGCTACACACTGGAGCCTTTGCCACTGATAGTGGCTATTGGTTTATTAGCGCCATTTGAAGCTGTGCACACAAATGTGTACTATATTCACCCTGAGAACTGCCATTTTTAAGAGCAAAGAATCACCTTCTATATCATTCAAATAGGTGTAATATGGAGCAGAATTATTACTGCTTAGGGCTCATTCAATCTGGAAACATGGTAGCTATGATGATTCATTTTATGTGTCAACTTGACTAGACCACAGAGTGTGTAGATTTTAGGTCAGACATTATTCTGGGTGTGTCTGTGAGGGTGTTTTTGGATGAGACTGACGTTTGAATTGGTGGACTGAGTAAAGCAGATTGCTTTCCACAATGTTGGTGGTCCCACCCCAATCAATTGAAGGCCTACATAGAACAAGGCCTGACCTTCCCAGGAGCAAGAGGGAACTCCTTATATCTGATTGTTTTGAGCTGGGATATTGATCTTTCCATTCTTCAGACTTGAATTGAAACATTGGCTCTTCTTGGGTTTAGAGCCTGTAACATATAATATCGGCTTTCCTGGTTCTCAGGCCTGTGGACTCAGACTGGAACTTAACCTTGGATCTCCTGGGTCTTTACTTATCCAACTGCAGATCTTGGGACTCTCCAGTTTCCATAATCCCTGGGCCAATTCCTTATAATAAATGTATCTATCTATACAAACATCTTGTTGGTTCTGTTTTTCTGTAGATCCCTGACTAATATAATAGGTACACTGGAAGCAAAGCTTAGTCTAAGTTTTTTCTTTGTAACACACCAAATATTTACCTTTCATAATTTGGCCCAAGTGAACATAACACATTGTAGGCTCTCGAAAGGATTTATTACCTGGACGAAAGGTGAAATAGTAGAGTTAAAACTTCCATGATCAGGAACCATTTCAGAACAGAAGTCTTTGTTGCAGCTTGGCCATCCTACTTTGAAACTGGACTTGTTTAGATCTTTCAAACTTGTGAGCAGTAGCATAATTCTGTGTGGTGACTGGACTACCATGAAAACTTGAACATTAAATGGCAGAGGAAGGCATGTGGGGAGGGTGGGGAAGAGACTGTGGATGTGCCTTGAGGGCCTCCACCACTGGTATCCTCCCTTGTCTGTTCTCTAGAAGTGGGCATGGTTCAGCCACCCGGGCACCATTGTGTGGCACTCCACCCCACGAAGATGAACTCGTTAATCAATGTGAAGCTAGCCCTGAAGCTGAATAAAAGGCAGGCTGATAATGCAGTGGCTCCTAAAGCATCCCATCCACTGTGTACAAGGACAGCTCCTGGATCTTCCTGGGAGGGCTTTGTTATGAACTGACTGAAGGTGATGTCATCTGTGTAGCCTCTCAATAAGGGGAGATATATTAACATTAATCTTGTACAGGACAGGAAGTCAGGAACGTGTCCAAAGGATTCTGTTTTACCTGCTATGAAGACCAGAGGAGTACCATTTTGGCCATTGACAATTTTAATGGAATCAAGATCAAGGGAAGAACTATTCAAGTTGATCAAGAATGAAATTACCGACTTCCTGCCTCCCTCCCTTGCCTGACCCGGAGGACTCGAATGATGCCACAAGACAGCTCTGGGAGAAGGGTTTTGGGGCCCAGAGTCCCTCACCTAGTTCATCTGAAGGCTTCAGTGATGAAGCACTCTCACAACAGCACAGCTGAGAAAAACAGGAAAAAAAAAAAAAAAAAAAAAACACCAAAGAGAAGATCATCATTTGAGTTAAAGACAAGGAGGGACAGAGAAGTCATCATCCACTCTGCCTGCCAGAGACCAGATGAAAAAAGATAAGGACACACGAAGCTGCAATAAACACACCAAGGTGGAATTAGAGTCCAGATAGGGGCTGAAGCCCTAACCAAGTTGTCCTGTGTCCAGGACAGCAGCTGCAGACCACAGCTTCCTGTGAACACAGGAGGACCTAGAGAAGGGGGTGAGAGGAAGGAGAGTCAGGGTTCTGAGCCCAGTGATTTGGCGGTGGCAGGATAAGAGGAGAAGAGCAAGGATAGGGACACATTTCAGTTGATTTGAAAGCACAGCCACACAAATTCTCCAACCCCAGGGACCATAGGCCAGACCAGGCTTCAGCCTGCTCAGATCCTCAGATTTTGAAACAAAGTGTGGTATTTAAAATGCAGTGGGATGGAACTTGTGATTTTGTAATTTCTGTAAATAAAATATCTGGGGCAGAATTTCCTTAAATTGAAATCTGTTTTTTTATGACTACTTAAGAATTTACAATAGTTGAAATTCCATTAAAGAGTTTATATGGCATCTTTTATAAACTCTCTGAAATTCTGATGCCTAAGATTTTCTTTCTTTTTTTTTTTTGAGATGGAGTCTCACTCTGTCGCCTAGGCTGGAGTTCAGCAGTGCAATCTTGGCTCACTACAACCTCTGCCTCTTGGGTTCAAGCGATTCTCGTGCCTCAGCCTCCCTCAGTAGCTGGGATTACAGGCGTCTGCCACCACGCCCAGCTAATTTTTGTATTTTTATTAGAGAGGGGGTTCCACCATGATGGCCAGGCTAGGCTCGAACTCCTGGCCTCAGATGATCCATCTGCCTTGGCCTCCCAAAATGCTGGGATTACAGGTCTGAGCCATCGTGCCTGGCCTAAGATTTTAAGAGCAGTGACCTATAGTAGTTCACATGTAGTCACTCCTCTCCCACAGTATTCTGCTTAAATATGACTATTTTCAATGTAACAGGGCATACAAAAGGTGGGAAGTACTGGACTAGATAATCTCTACAGTTTTTAATTTAGTTCTAAGCTTCTTAGGCCATGAGGGGAGGATGTCATCCAGCATAGTGGGAAAATACTGCTATCTGGTTTAAGTAAGGACTAAAAAATATTTAGGCTCCTTCTCTTGTATTATTTTATAGATCGATAATAATACAAGATTTATTGTTTTTGTTTTTTCCACTGTAACTTTAGCTAATGATCAAATCAAAGGCAAAGTATATTTCTGTGGAAAGTAGTATCAGTTGAGATACATGACAAATCATGGCAGATTAAAAAGATAATATCTCTGGCTGGGTGCAGTGGCTCACTCCTGTAATCCCAGCACTTTGGGAGGCTGAGGCGGGTGGATCACTTGAGGCCAGGAGTTCGAGACCAGCTTGGCCAACATGGTGAAACCCTGTCTCTACTAAAAATACAAAAATTAGCTGGATGTGCTGGCAGGCACCTGTAATCCCAGCTACTCAGGAGTTTGAGGCAGGAGAATTGCCTGAATCTGGGAGGTTGAGATTGCAGTGAGGCGAGATCGTACCATTGCACTCCAGCCTGGGCAACAGAGCGAGACTCCATCTCAAAAATAAAAAATAAAAAGAGAGTATCTCTGATAACACATTCCTTCTATTCTTCTCTTTATATATCTTTAACTATATATAGAGATATATATACAGATATATATAAAATAAAATCTAAGAAATAAAATCTAAGAAAGTGCAATATTTTATTCTCTCTCACAGGGTGTTTTATGTGCCAGTGATCTTGGGATATGTAAAGTGATATAGAATAGTTGGAAATGCAAAGTGTTTCCTGGATTCTGTTGGTATTTGATGTTTGATTGATGAGCGTTTCATTCCCATTTGCAATTTCACATTCTGCATATAGACAGAACTGCATATATGAGCTTGCAAGGGTTGCTACTTAGGATAGAAACCTTAAACTAACCTTTTGGAAATTGCCTGTTCACTTTAAATAAGAAGAAAACCACCAAATTATAATATCTTAAATGATTTGAATATATTGTGACTTTGGGCCAATCATTCTTTACACAGGAAATCTATTTGGCCTAAAAATTGTTTTAAAAAATCTAATTTTGCTCTAGTCTATACAAAAGTTACTGGTGATATAAGCAATGAGAGTATTGCTAATCAGCATTTACTGATCAATGAAAGTAAAGTAGGCATTTACTATAGATTTTAAAGATATTTTATTTTGAATTGTAGTTTGCTCAAAAATTAACTAAAAACAGAAAAAAGTTTTCATTTACTTATTAGAACTTAACTGTTTTTACTTTCCCACATTTACTTTTAATCTATGCATATTTTGCATAGTTGCAGGTTCTTTATTTATTTGCTTGTTCATTCATTCAAGAAATATTAAGTTTCTACTCAGTACCAGGTGCTATAATATAGTTGGCATTACAAAATAAATATGCCTGACCACAGGTTATAGGCAGTGAAAAAGATCCACACATAAACCATTAACTTAGAATAATATAAAGAGTGCTTTCAAATTTATAAAAGGGAACACAGGAGAGTCAATGGGGCAAATGAGGTGAAAAACAGACCAGACACGGCTTCTGATAGGTCGTGGAATCTAGGGAAGATGCAAATAGTTCCATGTGAGAAAGAGTACGGGGTATGGTGCATAACAATGAGAAATGAGGCTATTGAGAAAAGGAGGGGTGCGAGAAAGTTCTTGCATGCTATACGAACTATTTGAGCATCTCTTACTTTGAAGGAGTCAATAATTTTAAAGAGAAAGTGACATGATCAGAAATAGATTTTTGAAAAGCACATGGTAAGAAGGTGGAGGATGAATTAGGCTGGGGAGGAACTGGAAGCAGATGAGGAGGGTGGCAATTGCAATACTTTAAGGAAGAGATTATGAGGTCCTGAACTAAGACAACCTGGTGCAGGAGATAGAGAAGAACTCAGGATTTAAACAGATATTTAGGAGATAATTTTAGGGGGTAGGAGAAGATCTCCAAATTTCTGACTCAAGAACACAAATAAAGGAGCAAAGTATATGTGATTTTGGGGTGGGAGGGGGAGAGGGAGGGAGCGGTAGGAAGTGAGGGAAGGGAGGGTGGTGGCAGAAATGATGGAGTTTATTTTGTCTTTTGTTGAAGTCACCCAAAATAACAATTTGACAGTGGCACCGAATTGAACAATTAAGAGATTATTGGTGGTGATCAGAGTATTAGCAATTCACAAGAAGAATGAGAGAGAACAGATAGCACTGAGAAGTGAGCAAACAAAAACAGCAACTTCAAATATTGTCTTTTGCTTATTTCATATAACAATATACACCTTTCCATAGTTTTAACAGTTATGTAATATGGCACATAATGAATATAACATAATTTAGCAAACATGTAGAATTATTTTTCTCTTAAAATTATTAGTAATGTATGGAGCATGTTTATATATATGTCTATTTTGATGCTGTTGTTTATTAGTTTCTTCAGACATTTTCTCAGGAACTGTACACCATTGGGTGAAAGAATATGAGTGTTGCCACTTTTTGTTTTTTTCTAAGCCATTTACCATCATTTATGCATATGATACTATGGAATATATTCAGTCTTAAGGAATTTGGTGAGTGAAATAAAATGACAGAATTCTGAACTGAAATTCATAGCCGTGGTGAATATGACTAAATATACAATTTATTTGGTCTGAGGCTAATCATTTTTCTCTAATGTCATACATTTGAAACAAAGATGGTTCTAGAGTTAGGCTCCCAGCAAAAGTCATTTCTTGATTTCATAACGCGATTGCTTGGGTGGCACACTTATATTACCAGTTATGTAGAATTCTAATAGAAGGAAGCAAAATACTCATTTAATCAAACGCTGGGAAAGTTAAATTTTATTCTTGCTTCTGTTAGGTGAAACCGAAATTGACTATATCGTTTGAAACTTCATCTGTGAAGTCCCTGGTGGTTTCCTAGATGACTTCACAGTTGAGTTGCCTCTGATTGGAAAAGCAGGCAGGTTTTATTTCTGATGCTTTTTATTTACATGGGGGACTCCATTTATTATCTAAAATGTGGGACATTAAAAAACTGCAGTTTCTAAATTGAATATAAGGCATAAGTTAAATAGCAGTATCTATTATCAAAGATGCTTACTTTATAAGAATACATAATTTTGAGTGAGTCCATGACATAAAATTCAATAATTTGTGGCGAAATAATTAAGTTGCCTTGACAAGCCTAACGTTGATTTTACTGTCTTCTCTTTCCCCTAGTGTTTTTGTTTTTCAGTTTGTACAAGAGGAAGAAGACGCATGATATGTGTTTGGCTCATGTGCCTGAATATGGCTCCACAGGGAAGACTTGATACAGCTGAAGCTATTGCTTTTTGGAGACCTTTTATTTTGAGCAGCTGCCTTAACAGCCTTCGCCTTGTTACATCACATGAGATATATCTCTGGAATAGGAAGAGAAGAAAGACATGATTGAGCAATAATTTTTGACTAAAACTTAAAATTACAAAACCAAAACCAGAGATAGATGTCCCTGAAGTTGTATTTTTATAGTATGTGAGAACACAATGTTCTTATCCTAGTTTTAAGGCATTCCTCTGGACCCAGGATTTTTGTTTAGTTTCATTCACATAATCAAACTCTTTTTTTTTTTTTTTGCCATAGACTAATGCATTTTGGTGTAATGATCTGAGCCCTTATCCAGAAGGCATCTACAAGGACTCATGTACGAAAATAGATTCCAGGGCTAAAGATTCTAAAAGACAATTGAGTGCTTCCTTTTTTCTCCCGCCCCTAGATGTAAATGAATAGCCTCTGTTCACTAACTCTTAATGTAATATAAGGGATAAATTATGCTTGTTTATTTAATTGTGCTTAACCAGAGTACTAGTTTGGAGTCAAACCACAGATATATTTGTGAGATGTGACAAGATGTTGCTTTTAGCCTGTAATACCCAAGTCATCTGGGAACATAACTGATGACAGTGTCAACACCTTTCAGGAGTTCTGGAGGTGCCTTTGAGTTTAGAAATTCATAGGTTCTCTAGAAGCAACAGTAGCATACTAAATTAACACATAACATTTCAAGCTACATTTACATAATTGCAGTGGTTATGATTAATACAAATTATATTAACTGCCTGTTTTACTCCTTATAGCTGATTGGCTGAATTTACCACTGGGTTTGGTATGTTCAACAAATGATCCAAATTACCTTTTCATTTCAGTTAAGAAACTAGTCAAAGCAAATACACTTTGATTTGTTGAGAGGCAGAGATTCTCCCTAAGTAACAATGTCCTTGGCCTTCTAAGCTAAAACCTAAGTGGAACTATAATATATATTTTGATGCTTTATCTCACTTGAGTTTTTTATTCTTTAACTGAAGGGCAGCCTTGGACCATAAATACATAGAAGATAAAAATATATTAAGCTTAGGAGTTTGGTCTGCTCAATGGATGAGAATTTTATATTTTCCCTTATAAACACAATTTTCAAAGAATAGCCTGTAATAGATGTGATAATGGAAACCAATACAGGGGAAATGTGGACTGCAACTCTGAAAAAGTATCAAAATGCCCGATAGTTCAACACAAGGGCTAAGCAATATTTCAGGGATGTGGCCTGTCTTTGGTGACTCGGTCACTCTAGTGAGATGAATTTGGAAAAGGATAGGCATACAGAATCCCCCTCTGACAGGGTTTGCCTTTGGGGTCTGCTTAAAGCCATGTTTGCTAGTAGAAATCTTGAGTAACCAGATATGTTTTATAATGCTCTGTCATATTTAAATTCTGATAAGACTGACATCTTTAAATAAGCTTGGACACAGATTGGATTCGTACAGGGAACTGGACTGAAGAATAATCATAGAGCAGTAATAGATTTAGATGTACTATTTTTATATTATAAGCAGTTACTTCTCAGGATTAGTGTTCTAATTCATTTGATTTAATATGTAATAGGTAATATTAAAAATAAAGATTTTATGCTTTGAAACTCCTTAACTGAATATTTTCATAGGAATAAGCATAGTTTTTGTCTTTAGTAATTTTAGTTAGTGAGTAATGATTGGCAGACAACATGGTAATTATATTGAAATATTACGTGAGTGCCAATAACAAAGCTTTCTGATCGAATGCTAAGAAATATGTTGTGTAAAGGGATCTCACCTTTTTTATTGTGGCTTTCTTTCTACAAATTTCTGGCATATTTCATTATCTTCTTTTTGAATTTTTTTCAAGCAAGACTGTTCAGTATCATGTTGGCATTGATATAAAAAGAAGCAGACCATTGATAACATTAAACTGTTACTGAGATTTCAAAGGTAGAGGACATTATCATTTCTTATTTTTCTTTATGATACAGTGCTTGTAACATAGTGCTTCTGAAATAGAAAGCACTTTTTGGAAAATAAGTTTAGTGAATAGCCAAGTAATTTCTTACATATAACTTACAAAAGTAATACCATCTAGGCTAAGCTATTAAAAATATCAGTACATCAGTAAATACTCATTATATTGACTGACCAGAGCTTATCCATTTTTGGTCATTCTCATCTAGATATACACTTTCAGGCTAAAGAGAGATTTCCTTCCTTTTTCATTTGGTCATGAATGGAAGTCATCAATTTTTTTCTGACTTTCATCTTAATGGTTTGAAATAAAGAGTCAGATGCATGGCTTTTCAATTTCTTTCACTACTTTATTTTATTACTTGATTATTTTAAGGTCAAAAGATTTCCATTTCCAAAATACATAATAGAAATGATAAAGCAGTAAAATTTGGACTTAAAATAATATGGACATTTTTCTTACAAGTGTCAACATGATTTACAAATTATTAAAAAGGCAGTAAAATATGAACTTATACAGCATAAACTTTACTTAAACCGTCAAATACATGGTTTTAAAGTTATTTTATTAATCTATCACTAATAATTATTTTTCTTATCAACAGAGAAAGTGAGGTTTCCTAAGCCATCACTAGAATTGGAAACACTAGATTTTATATATTAATTTC
This sequence comes from Pongo abelii, assembly GCF_028885655.2. Lineage (NCBI taxonomy): Eukaryota > Metazoa > Chordata > Mammalia > Primates > Hominidae > Pongo > Pongo abelii. The sequence goes on along the minus strand of NC_072007.2, from coordinate 24,600,932 downwards.
TTTTCATTGACCTAAACTCCACATTTCTGCTGTGTTCATCTGAGGTCACGTCCATATAGTCAAATAGCTGAAGGAAAGGTGAGATTTTTAGTCAAATCAAACTCCAAACATCATTTTTATCTAAATTATCTGGAGAATTGAATAAAAATTTTTTTAAGTCTGTCTGTAGAAGAAAATTACATCAATTTTTCATTTAGCTAGAGAGGTCCTGACCACAGTGTCTTCTGTTGAATTTCTCCTCAAGGTAGGATTCCAAAATACCTGCAAAATGTGAAACAGTGTTCCTCGTACGGGTAAGGTAGCATCTTCACAAAAATTCTGTCATGATTCATTTGAAAAATAATACCTTCTCATGTCTAAAATAGTTTTTCATGAGAAAAACATTCTGTAAGAAAAAACAATTGGCCTGATCTTAGAGGAAAATGTTATTAAAAATTGTGTTATGGAAACAGATAACATTTTCTTTATCTTTGTGAGTTTTTTCAACATAAATTTTGGTCGGAGAAATCATTTCAAAATAGAATAGAGTCAGAAATAATCAGTACAGAAATGGTTTTGTTGAGAACTGTTAAGTGAAAAGGCACCAAGTGAAGCCCTCATCTATGTTTGCATAAAAAACTGTTTTCATCCCTAAGAAGCTTGTAGCGTTTGGTGTTTCTAGAAAGCTACCGCGGAAGTGGTGCTGTAGGGGATAGTGATTTTTTTTTTTTGCCTACTGATGTTCCTTAATGGCAGCAGCCTTCTCAGAAAAAATGGAAAATTAATATTGTATAGCAAGTTCTACATATCATCACTCTATTCTCTAACACTTAGTGTTTAATGTACACAAAGAGCAGCCAATTGTGATATTAACAAACTTATTAACACCTGTTGACAAAGATCTTTGAAGACAAATCTACACGCAAGCTTTTTCCTTAGCGAACAACACGAATAGTTTCCTTAAAAGGATAAAGCTATTTTGAAATTTCCTCAACCATTCCATCCCAGTGGGGGGATACTTACATGGTAGGACTGTTTGGCCAAAGTGCTTGAAGCATTAGGACACAACAAAGATGGTTTTGAAATGTTTTCTTGCTCAAAATACATTTGTTGTTAGGACACGGCTAGTGCTCATTTTACATTCCATGCCTGAAGTGTTTAACACACTGTGGTACAGGTTTCTGATTCTGTGTTGGTCAATTTTGAAATCCATGCGTCAGTAGTAAGTGTGCTGATTAGTAGAGTGGGTAACTTCTGGGAACTCCCCTTTCTTTTATTGACAATTTCTTTGTAAAGCAGATGCTAATCCTACAGGCTATTAATAAAGACTGGAACTCCCTTGTTCATTAGACACGCAGTAGGAAAATGGGTAACATAGCTGTAGAAATATATTTGCAATATGTTCTCTTTGCACAATTTGCATATAAATACTGCTTTCCCTATTTATTCAAATTAGCAATGTGTAATGGAGCACTCATAGCCTTTTTGTAGGTTCCTGTGACCTTTAATTGGCACTCATTTCAGACAATTGCTATTTTAGATATTGCTATCTCCATCTTTTGCAATTAAGTTTCAAAGTTATCATCATGGCACTTTTAATATTTAGAAATTTCTTTTTTTATCTTTGGCTTTCAGTTGAAGACTATTATTCACCCCAGTGGACTCATCATGTTGGGGACTTTCAATTGCTGCTTTAAAAAGAATGCTTCACTGAAATAGGTCTCATCCCATCAGGAACACAGAAAAACAAGCACCAGGCCGGGGCGCGGCGGCACAGGCCTATAATCTCAGCTACTTGGGAGGCTGAGGCAGAAGAATCGCTTGAACCCAGGAGGCGGAGGTTGCAGTGAGCCGAGATCGCGCCACTGCACTCCAGCCTGGGCGACAGAGAGAGACTCTGTCTCAAAAAAAAGTAAAAAAAGAAGAAAAAAAGGAAAACAAAAGAAAAAAGAAAAACAAGCAGTTGTTTACCTTTTGGCTTAAGCCAAAAGAACCTCAAATGAAAGAAACAAACAGATGCCATTAGAAAATGCACTAAAGATATGATGAAAGCTTATCAGAAATAATAATAAAAAATCAAATGTAGCACATCCTATGTACCTGGCACTGTTATAGGAGCTGTGTTTGTATTAACACATAAGTGTTTGAGGTAGGTACTGTTATTATCCCTATTTGCCAATGAAAGAAAGAAGGCAAGAGAGCTTAAGGAAGTTTTCCTAATTGCCCAGCTAGAAGGCAGGACAGGTACAATTTGGTGCTAGGTCATTAGGCTTCAGAATCATCCCTCAGTCATCATATTTAATCACAGGCTTCATGCCATTAATGTCTTTGCTCCAAAGTCTTCATTTGATTGTTTTTTTCTAACTTGTTATTTTTTTGAGCAAACATTCTTGTGAACTTTCATATTTTTAATCCTTCTTTATTGAGGCTTAAAAAAGATTTTTAAAAAATAGTAAAATGTATTTGCTACAAAACTGAGCACTAATTTTTGAGAAGTTGTTCTAAGCTTTCATTTGTTTCTGGTCTGAATCATCAGTCACAAATTCTGAATAAGGCTGATCTTATATTATTGCCACGTTCAGGTCTCTAGAAATAACTATTATAGGAAATGACCTATCATTCTTATGGATTTTATTGAATGATGAGCTCAGCTGCTTATACAAATCATTTTATTTTCCTTCTTTAATACGTTTATCAGCAAATTAGGAAGCAGTATTTCGTTTTGTGTTGTTACTCAAAATAAGAGGATTTTACATTTGTAAAATATGTTTTTATATCTTAGCCCATTATCTATTAAAAACAAAACCAATAAAGTTTTGTCATTTATAACTATTTTCTAAATTGGAATTATTTTCAGAATCAATAAATGCGATGTTATCATTGCCTTAAGATGCTTTAAAAAAAATGAAGTAAAGGAGACAGACTGAAGCTAGAATTTAGCAAATGGCAAAGGAAAAACAATGACCTCTTGATTGTTAGATCAAATGCAGTTGAATTTTGACCTGTATGTGATGGCCTTGTCCACAGTTAATGGCTAAATTGATCTATTTTTTGATGATTTTGGGTTTTTTTAATTAGCATTAAAGATCAATTTTTGCCTTATTGCTCAGGTTGTCATGTAGTTTATTTGATTTTGTCATTGGAAGATAAAGGATTGCTCACTTATCAATCAAGGATATGTCCCAGGTAAAGATAGGCAATAAGGATGCTAGATAATTTAGTTGAAGAAATGACTAATGTTGAGGAATATAACTTATTAGTATTTAACCATCTTGGCTATTATGTTTACCACATTTTGTAGATAGCACAGTGCATGCGACTTGTTAAATGCCCCTTGGTATATGATGATGCTCTAGAGTCGATGCCAAGTCAGGCAAAGAGCCTTATAGCCTTTGGTTTATAATCTGGGACAGAAACAGCAAGCACAATTTTAAAATGTAAGTTTCAATAATGAATATGTTTATATGTGGAAAGGTATAGTGATAACTGCACTTTGTGGTACCAAGGACCGTTTGAGAATATCTAACAAAGGGAGTTGGAAGAGGTCACCCTGCCTTCTAGCTAGTCAGAGATAATTCATTGATGGAGTGTATTTTTGAGAGCAGTTAGAAAGAGAAGGAAATAACTGGTAGTTGGCTTTATTTCAGGTAAGAAAAGGCATTCTAGGAGTAGCCTATAACATGGGAAAATACAGATGTGGAATGCAATGCAGCACAGGAGGCAAAGTAAAATGTGGACCTGGAAATAGACATCAATGAAAAGAAGATAGAGCTAAAAATTGAAGACTTCCCTTAATTCTCTGAAAGAAATACACCTTTTAATAAAGCCAGAGAGTTGTGGAAATACCGTTTGTACCCGGAAAAAATGTATGGAATATGTTAGCTTTAAATTAAAGTCCTATCCTATAACACATTAGTCATGAAGTATATTCTAGAGCACTTTCTTAACCTGTGTTTGAAGTACTGGAAAACATTCATTAAAATTTTATTTATACTTGGTGATAGGCAGATTATTCCCTAGAACATTGTCTAAATGCTGCTGAGAGATGTAATTTGACTAGTAAATTAATGGTTTCTGGTGATCTTAATGTTAACATAACATTTGGAGGCATTGCTCATCAGGGGTGCAATATTGTGTTTCACAAGATGCATGAGACAAAGGCACTTAATGAGTTTTGGCTGAGCTGCACATATTGTGCACAATTCTGTTCAAACTGTTACAGGCTTTCTGCCAAGATACGTAGGAGAAATGGTCTAAAAGATTAGTAGAAGAAATGGTCCCATTCCCTGCTGTGCACCCTTGTGACTGGTTTGTCAACAGTTGGAGAAAATTTTGGAAAAAGCAGTAAACAGTTAGTGTCAGTTAATAGAAGGGTGGTCCTCTCAATAAGATTTAAGAACAGGAAAATAATGACTCTGGTATAGTATTTCCTTCTTTGTGTAATTCCAGTTTTAATAGGTAATGGCTACTCCTATTATTCATTATTCATGCTTATTCACATTTTAAATAAATCTTTCCTGTGATAAATTCCATGTGATATACTTCTAGAAAATGAGATGGCTAGATACATTGCAAGTTTAATATTCCATTTTTGTAATATGACAAAAATTTAAAATTATTCATATCTTCATTAAATTTTAAAGATAAATAAATAACAATTAAAGTTGTTGCCCATTAATAGTCTGCAAATGAAATGTGGCAAAGGCTGTTATCCTGCATCATCTACTGCTTAGAGGACATACATATATAAGCATTATTCTTCAGTTGAAGAATCATTGTACAATAGAAAGATAAGTTGTCTATAAACCTTTCAACTTAAACAACTGGAATAGTTTTATTAAAATGTTTTTGCAAATTCTTCAGTATATTTTATTTGCTTTCATCACCACTTGTATATTATCTAAAAAATAGCTATCTCTATTTTATCCATGTATACATGTTTTCCATACTAACAAAACTTCACATTTTTGTTATACCATTACAAAATACATTAGCTGACATTTATTTAATGTTTGCTGTGTGCCAGGAACTATTCAAAGTGCTTTACATATATGAATTCATTTAAATCTTATAAAGATCCTGTAAGGTAATTACCATCACCAGCATCATTTTATAGAAGAGAAAACTAAGAAACTTGTCTAACTCTCACAGCTAGAATCTAGTGAAGTGAGGATTTATTTCCAGTAGTCTAACGACTGAGTCAGGCTGGCACACCACTATGTATAATAACATTTCCAGATTACTGGAAATAAATGTTTGTGGTAGGTAGAATTGAATAGTCAAATGTTTCAAAATGAGAGAATATTTTTAAGAGCATATATGTTCTACTTGGAAGAACATTGTAGTTGAACTAAGATTTGAAATAATTGTTTGCATTCAGTACTATTTTTTCTCTTTTATCATTTTAACCACTTTTTAGTAGACAGTTCAGTAACATTAAGTACATTCACATTGTTTCGCAAGCATCACCACTATCCATCTCCCGAACTTTTTCATCATATCATTTTGACCCATTAAGTTCCGTTCTACTCTCTAACACTATTCTTCTATTCTGCTCTCTATCTCTATGAGTTTGTCAACACTATTATAAAGTGATTAAACAGTTTACATTCATTTCAAATTGGTTAATATTTTATGCTTACATTTTCAATTCTCGTTCAGAGTACAAAGGTAAAATTTAACTCAATTTCTGTCTGGATAGTTACAAATTTCCTATTAGAAAAGTCTGATTAATGAGACTTTACTAAGAATTCCAAAATGTTACCCTACTATCAGTATTGCTGGTGGTGACTTGGATGTTGGTGATACCATTTGGGCATCTGATAACAAGAAAATTCTTCTCCTTGACCTTCAGAAATATACTATTCCCTTGACCTTCAGAAATATACTATTGAATCTGTTAACACTTGTAAACCTATTTTGAGATTCTTTTCAGTCCTCTTAGCCCTTTAGTTTACAAGCAAACACCATGATGACCAATCAAGAAGCAAACAATAGATGTCAGGGATTCTGGCTGTCTCCCCCTGATATGTCCTAGACCACTTTTGTTTTTATTTTGCATATTTGTTTTCAGGAATGATGAGTGCTGGCAAACAGAGAAGAATGTTTATTTTGAACCAAATCAAGCAATGAACTTGGAAATTACTGCCTCAAACAACCTAAGAAGGATGTCTTTATTTTATTTAAGAATATAGTAATAATGGTGGCCACATTCGTGTCCAGTGAGGAGAGCATCCTCATATAAATACATAGAGTCTTACTTGGATCCTCCACAAATTTATATGACATTGAAAGGAAAATTATCTGATAAATTCAGATATCATTACCTCATCTCTTATCTTGGCTAAGCCATGAACAAACACCAATGATGACATGAGTCCAGGATGTGAATCAACAGACCAGGTATCTTCCAGGGACCATTTTTTTGGAGCTTGGGATTTCCTAAGTAGTCCATTTAGGGGCCCTGGGAAATTTGCCACATCCCATGTGAAAGCAACATGTTCTCTTTGGCCTGATGTAATAACTGACACATAATCCATTCCAGATTTCTTTTCTGTGTAAGAAATTACAAGAGAAAAGAAATGAAGTATGGTAATACTTTACGTAAGTATACTATAGAACATCCCTGACAATAATGTTTCCTAATGGGGAAAGAATAAATACTAAAATTATAGGCTTAACATAGCATAATCTCTACTAGCTCACTGCTACCAAGAATGAAATAGATAATTGGTCCATCAAGATTCCAGTGGAGTGTATAAGTTTGTGTGTGTGTGTGTGTGTGTGTGTGTGTGTGTTGGCAGAGCTTGGAGAGTTCGGATATACATATTAGAATTATTTGTGAGACATATTCAAACTATCCTTTGCTACTTCCCACTCCAGTTCTCTAGGAAACAATCTAGAATCTTTTGAGGGTGGAAATCTGTATTATTTGTAAAAGTGCTTTTAGTGGTTGTGGTACTCCCCCAAAACATACTTTCACACATTTTTACACGCTAACACACACAGACACTGACACATCCATTGAGAACCATCTAAAAAGGAGAAAAAAAGAAAGGCTAGTCAGCGGCAGGTCTAGACTAGTTAGTTTGCTACACATTTGGGAAAATAGGGGCAAGTCAAACTGGGGATCTCAAGTATATTTGCACCAACAATCTTAGTAATACTGAGAACTAGAGGAAGTTGTGGTAGTTATGAAAAATAGAGAATAAGCTGAAAACATGCACAGAGCCAGGCTAGGAAGCATCAGTGGGTCTGTGACTGGGGCCATGGAGACATAACCTGTGGATTTAACAACACAAATGTAGACCCATGAAAATAAGTAACAAATCAAGTTAACATGTTTTAAGACAAACATTGAATTATTTTGTTTTTCGAGACTTGCTATTAACAATTTATTTTTATAATTGTTTAATTAAAATAGATCTGTATGATTCATTAAACATGTATGCCTAGGGTCACCAACTTGTCATACTTTGCTCAGGAATTGCCCAGTTTCAGCATTGAAAATCCCATGTCTCTGGAATCCCTATAGTTTTGGGCAATCTATGATGTTTGGTCACTTTAAGCTCAAGACACATTATTTATAACTGTAGCTTTAGATGTTATGATACACATATTAATTATGCTTTCCTGTTGTGTATTTTGTCTGTTTCCAGCTTCAAGAAAATAAATAGTAAACAATATGGTAAACTTTCCTTTGAATTACAAAACTATAGTTTTGAAGCAGATATTTTTACTTTCAAAGGAAGGAGACAAACTGTTATTGAAAGTAGTTGCATTTAATGCTTAAAGTGATAGTTTCTAAATTGAATGCCTGGCTGGTGACCAGATGTTCTAGGAATGGATCTTAATTGATTATAATGTCTGGCTTCAAAATGCACATGCATATGTTTGGAAAATCTGTCTTTTGATGTATATATCTTCCTTACAGATAATTAACTCTGATGGAAAGGAAAAGGGAACAGGTGTTAGGGTCATTGTTCTTAGACAACTGAATGAAACCTGTTTCTTTTTCTAATGGAAGTGTTTTGCACCATCCATTGCACTTCAAGCATTTCTTTAGAAACTTATACATTGTAATACATTGGGTTTTAATTTTTATTCAACTTAAAACATGTTCTAATCTTATTTTTAACTTGCTCTTTGCATGGGATATTTAGAAGCATATTTTTTAATCTCCAAATATTTGTGGTTTTACAGATATCTGTTATTGATATATAATTTAATTTTATTATAGTCAGAGAAAACACTTGGTATGATATAATTTATTTTTAATTGGTCGAGGTTTGTTTTATGGCACAACTGTTGTCTATCTTGCTGAATGTCCACTTGACAAGAATGTTTAATCGGCTGCTAGTTGGTTAAGTCAGATGATATTGTTATTGAAGTCTTGACGTGTAATGATTTTCTGTATATTTGTTCATTCAATTACTGAAAAGGTTGTGTTGAAATTTTAATCAATAGTTGTGGACTTGTGTATTTTTCCTTTTAGTTGTATCAGTTTTTGCTTCTTGTTTTTTGGAACTCTTTTGCTAGGTACACATCTAGGATTTTTATGTTATCTTGGTTATCCTTTACCATTATTAATTTTCTCTTCATTCCAAGTAATATTTCTGTTTTTGAAGGCTACTTTGATATTAATATAACCCCTCCAGCTTTCTTTGGAGGTGGGCTTGCATGGTATATTTTCTATATCAGTTTTCTTTTAACCTTTCCATATTTTTATATATAGAGTTTGTGGTATACAGCATATATTTGGCTCTTGTTTTATTATTTAATTTGACCATTGCTGTATTTTACTTAGTATTTTTAGACCATTTACCTTTAATGTAACCACTTTTATGAGGTCTGGTTAAAATCTTCCCAGCCTGCTAGTTGTTTTCTATTTGTTCCACCTGTTTTTTCTTCTTTTCTGCCTGCTTTTGAATTTTTATTATGATTCTGTTTAACATGACTATTGGTTATGATTTAGACCTCTTATTACACTAGTACAAACTTATCCATGATTCCACTTTCTGTGGTTTCAGTTACCTGTGGTCAACCATGATCAGGAAATATTAAATGGAAAATTCCAGACATAGATAATTAATTTTAAATTGTGCACCATTCTAGGTGGCGTGATGAAATCTCATATTGTCTAGCTCTTACTGCCCAGTATGTAAATCATCCCTTTGTCCAGCATATTCACACTATATATCTACCCACCTGTTAGTCACTTAGTTGCTGTATCAGTTACCAGATGGAAGAACACATAATATATACAGGATTTGGTACTATCTGGGGTTTCAGATAGCCATGGGAGGTCTTGGTATGTATCTCCTGCTGATAATGGGGGACTACTGTAATTAAATTATTTTAGTGCTTTTTTAGGGTATAACAATATGAATCTTTAAAAATATATATTATTAATATTTTTGATTGTCAAATTATAATTGCATACATTTACGCAAATTGGTGTTTTGATATATGTATACATTCTGGCGTAATTAAATTAAGCTAATTAACATATTCATCACAGCCGGGCGCGTTGGCTCACGCCTGTTATCCCAGCACTTTGAGAGGCCGAAGAAGGTAGATCACGAGATCAGGAGATCAAGACCATCCTGGCTAACATGGTGAAACCCCGTCTCTACTAAAAAATTAGCCAGGCGTGGTGGCGGGCACGTGTAGTCCCAGCTACTCCGGAGGCTGAGGCAGGAGAATGGTGTGAACCTGGGAGGCGGAGCTTGCAGTGAGCCAAGATTGCACCACTGCACTCCAACCTGGGCGACAGAGTGAGACTCCGTCTCAAAAAAAAAAAAAATTCATCACCCTGTTTACCTATCAGTTTTTATAGTGAGACATTCGAAATTTACTTAGTTATTTTGAAACATGTAACACATTGTTATTGACTATAGTCACCTTACTGTGCAGTAGATCTCAAATCCTCTTTCTCTTCTCTGTCTGAAACTTTACATTCTTTGATCAACAGCAACTTCCCATTCCTACAGTCCCTTTATTACCCAGCCTCTGGTAGCCATCATTATATTCTCTACTTTTATGAGTTCTAATTTATTAGATTCCACATATAAGTGAGATCATGTGCTATTTTTGTCTTTCTGTGCCTGGCTTATATTACTTAGCATAATGTCCTTCAGATTCATTTATGTTGTCACAAATGACAGGACTACTCTCTTTTTAAAGACTGAATAGTATTCTATTGTGTATGCATACCACATTTTTTTTTATCCATTTATCCACTGATGGAGATTCAGGTTGTTTTTATATCTTGGCCCTTGTGAATAATGCTGCAATGAACATAGGAGTGCAGATATCCTTTTGACTGATGGATTTCAGTGTTTTTGAATATATACTCAGAAGTAGGATTACTGGATTGTATAGTGGTTCTACTTTTAGTTTTTTAAAGAACTTCCATAACATTTTCCATAATGGTTGTAGGGTTTTACATTTCCACCAACAATATTTGAGTTCCCTTTTCTTCACATCCTCTCCAACACTTTTTATCTCTCATAATTTTTATAGAAGTCAACAGGTGTGAGGTGATATCTCACAGTGGTTTTAATTAGTATTTCCCTAATAGTGCTAAGCATTTTAAAAATGTACCTATTGGCCATTTGTATGTTTCCTTTTGAGAAATATCTGTTCAGGTCCTTTGCCCATTTTTTAATTGGGCTATTTGTTGTTGTTGCTTTGCTATTGAGTTGTTTGAGTTCCTTATATATTTTGGATATTAACTTATTGGATGTATGGTTTGCAAATATTTATGTTTCCTCCCATTCTGTGGGTTGTTTCTTTCATTGTGCAGGAACTTTTTAGCTTGATGCCATCCCACTTGTCTATTTTTGCTTTTGTTACCTGTCTTTTGGGGTCATATCTAAAAAGCCATTGCCCAAACCAATGTCATAGAGCTTTTCCCTATGTTTACTAGTAGTTTTACAGTTTCAGTTCTTAAATTTGAAAGTCTTTAATATATTTTGAGTTGCTTTTTGCATATGGTATTATATTAGGTTCCAGTTTTATTCTTCTGCATATAGATATACAGTTTTCCAGCACCACTTATTGAGGAGATTGTTCTTTCTTCATTGCGTGTTCTGGGCACCTTTATTAAAAATTTGTTGATTGTAAATAAGTGTAATTATTTCTGGGCTTCTATCCTGTTCCATTGGTTGATGTGTCTGTTTTTATGCCAGTAGCATGCTATTTTATTACAATTACTTTATAATATATTTTAAAATCAGACAGTGTGATGCCTCCAGCTTTGTTCTTTTTGCTCAAGATTATTGTGACTCTTTAGGGTCTTTCGTGGTTCTATAAGAGTTTAAGGATTGTTTTTTCCATTACTGTGAAAAAAGACATTGGATTTTTTTTTAGTGTGGGAGACTGGAGTTTTATTATTACTCAAAATTAGTCTCCCCAAGTATTCAGGGAGCAGAGTTTTTAAGGATAACTTGGTGGGTGAGGGGAAGCTGGTGAGCCAGGGTGCTGATTGGTCAGAGATGAAATCATAGGGAGTAGAAACAGTCTTCTTGCACTGAGTCAGTTCCTGGGTGGGGGCCACAAGATTAGATGAGTTAGTTTATTGATCTGGGTGGTGCCAGCTGATCTATCACATGCAGGGTCTGCAAAATATCTCAAGCATTGATCTTAGGAGCAGTATAGGGAGGGTCAGAATCTTGTAGATTCCAGCTGCATGACTCCTAAACCATAATTTCTAATATTGTCGCTAATGTTAGTCCTACAAAGGCAATCTAGTCCCCAGGCAAGAAGGAGGTGTGCTTTGGGAAAGCATTGTTACTCTCTGTTTAAACTATAAACTACATTTCTCCCAAAGTTAGTTCAGCCTATGCCCAGGAATGAACGAGACAGCTTGGAGATTAGAAGCAAGATGGAGATGGTTAAGTTAGCTCTGTTTCACTGTTCAGTCATAATTTTGCAAAATTATGGCTTCAATCCCTCCCTTTGGGTTTTATAACAATTTAGTCTTAAGGTGTATGCTATGAAGATGGGAAAAGGCCATCGATCGCTCTGGCCACAAGGTGAGAAGAATGGAACTGCTTTGCAACTGTCTGAGAATACTCATGCAGGCATAGCTGGGCTTTCAAGGCTAGCATGGTAAAAACATTATTACTTCCATCTACAGTTTTAGTACAGTATTTAAGTGAACTGTACACTATAAGGTAAATAATGAGTCCTAGGATGAGGAGTACAATTCCCAATTTTAAAAGCAAAGATTTGAAAGCATTAGTTTGGAGACTTCTAGCCTACAAAGAATTTAGAATTTAGTCTAAATGGCAGGAAAAAACTTCAAGAACAGCTAACAACAGTGTACTATAGTTTTTCTTTTGAAGCATAATTTTTCTCTCTCCAGTCTCCATTTTTTAAAAAAAAAATCATGATAGAACTAATTTACAGTTTATAAAATAGAACTTTAGTCTTACTGTAGTTGGTCTGATTATTTGCATAAAGTACAGTAAGAATAATTATTTTTCATGTAGGCTTTAATTGGCTTTGATGGAACTCTATTCTATGAAGCATCTCAGATAAGAATTTTTAAAAGCCAAGTCCAGCCATGGGTCTGTACCCTCAAATATCTTTGAGTTGAGCAAACTCCTCTTCTCTTGAGGTCCCAAGATAACTAGTCGGGTTCCCAGGCCCATTAGAAAGTGACATTCTTTACTTACCACAGGTCAGAAAACTTGTACAGAGACTCTGTGCACAAAGTATGAGGCCAGATTCCTGAACGGGCTTTAATTGGCTCTATAAGTCAACTTTGATCTTTGATTCTTTAAAGGGAGCATGCCACTCCAGTCAAAGTCTTGGTAAAATGACCAATTTCTCCTACTGGGTCCTATTACAAAAGAAAACAGATTCTTATTGCACTTACACAATTAACTATACTACCATAAATTGAGAATACTCAGACATAGTTCCCAAATTCTGGAGAAATCAGGTAGAGAGAAACATATATGCTATATATTTTGTTCACAGGAGTATATTATTTTACTCATTTGTTAAAAGTTGCCAATAGAATATTCTAAAGAAATAGGTTATCTTGACTCTGAAAACAAGAGGTTTAGCAGTGTTTAACACATTAGTTTTCTGTGAGAGTCCTAGAAGTTTGTTTTTTTTCCTCTATTTGAATATCACAACTTTTAAAGTATCAGGGACCTACACTGAGAGTCCTATATCTGATTACAAACTGCCTTTTGAAAAGGACCAAAGCAAGACAAAATGTTTGTGGATGACAAAATAATTAGGATAGCCACTATTAAAGCTGCAACTGACTAGGAATTTTGGTTACTTCTGTGGCATACAACAATTTTACATGACAATGCTAATTATTAATAATGTACACTAAATCATGTCAGAATTATAGAAGTTTCCCATAATTTTTGGAACACGTACTAATAACACATTTATACAAAATGCAGTCCAAAGAAAACCAAACACCATTCACTCTTCTATTTGAAAGTTTTTGCTCTACTCTTTTTTTTTGAGATGGAGTCTCTTGCTCTGTTACCCACGCTGGAGTGCAGTGGCGCGATCTCGGCTCACTGCAAGCTCCACCTCCTGGGTTCACGCCATTCTCCTGCCTCAGCCTCCCGAGTAGCTGGGACTGCAGGTGCCTGCCACCACGCCCAGCTAATTTTTTGTGTTTTTAGTAGAGACGGGGTTTCACCGTGTTAGCCAGGATGGTCTCTATCTCCTGACCTCGTGATCCGCCCACCTCAGCCTCCCAGTTTTTCTTCTATTCTAATGTCACAATCTCCAGAGTTATTAATCACAATCCTGCATTTAAGAACACCTGTTAAATTTTATAGCTTGTTATAAAAATATCTTTTAAAGAGGACTAAAATAAGATAACAATTGTCTGTGGATGACAAAAACATTTTAGGATAGCCATCCTAATAGGTGTGGTGCTAATTCATTGTGGTTTTGATTTGAATTTCCCTGATGACTAGTAATGTTGAGCACCTTTTCACAAATTTGTCAGCTGTTTGTATATCTTCTTTGGAGAAATGTCTATTCATTTCCTTCACCCATTTTGTAATTAGTTTTTTTTTTAATTTTCTTTTTCTTTGTTTTTGTGTTTTGTTTTGCTGTTGAGTTGTATGAGATCCTTGTATATTTCGGGTATTAACCCATTTCATAGGGTGCTATTTTCTGTTGCTTATAACAGAATACCTGAAACTGTGTGATCTATTAAGAAAAGAAATTTATTTCTTAGGGTTATGGAGTCTGAGATGTCCAAGGTAGAGAGGTATATCTGGTGAGAACGTCTTGCTGGTGGGGACTCTCTGCAGAGTCCTGAGGCAGTGAAAGGCATCACATGGTAGTGAGGGGACAGATCATACTTGCTTAGCTCTCTCCTTCTCTTATAAAATCACCAGTTCCATCCCCATAACCCATTAATCCATTAAACTACTAATCCATGAATGGATTAATTCATTTATGAGCCCTCATAATCCTGTTAACTTTTACAGGCCCCGCTTTTCAATACTGCCGTTTTGTGGATTAAGTTTCTTGCTTATAAAATTTGGGAAACACATTAAAAGCATAGCAGTTGCCGTTTTGTTTTGTTGATTGTTTCCTTTGCTATGTAGAAGCTTTTCAGTTTTACATAACTCCCACTTATTGCTTTTGTTGCCTGAGATTTTAGTGTGATATCCAAAATATTATTGCCAAGATCAATGTCAGTGAGCTTTTTTTCTGTTTTCTTCCAGGAGTTTTATTGTTTCAGGTCTTACATTTAAGTCATTAATCCATTTTGAGTTGGTTCTCCTGTATGGTGTAAAACAAACACCCAATTATATTATTTTGCTTATGGATATCTAGTTTTTCCAACACCATTTATTGAAGAAACTGTCCTTTCCTCATTGTATATCTTTGGATCTCTTGTTGAAAATTAATTGACCATATATGCTTGGGTTTATATCTGGGTTGTGTATTCTGTTCCATTGGTCTATGTCTCTTTTATGCCAGTACCATACTATTTTGATTACTAGAGGTTTGTAACATAATTTGGAATCAGGAAGTGTGATGTCTTCAGCTTTCTTGTACACTTGCTCAAGATTCATTTGGGTGTTAAGGGTCTTTTGTAGTTATATATTAATTTTAGGATTTTTTTCTATGAAAAATACCCTTGGAATTTTTGATAAGGATTACATTTAATCTGTAGATTGCTTTGGGTAGTATGGACATTTTAACAATATTAATTCTTCTAATTTGTGAACATGGAACATCTTTCCATTTACTGTGTCCACTGTAATTTTTTTTATTGTTTTATAGTTTTAGTATCCAGATCATTCACCTTCTTAGTTAAATTTATAAGTTAGCATTTTTTTCTTTTTGATGCATTTTATTTTTTATTTTTTATCTTTTTTTACAGTCTTTTCTTACAACTGTGTTTTGTTTCTTTTTTTAATTATACTTTAAGTTTTAGGGTACATGTGCACGATGTGCAGGTTTGTTACATATGTATACATGCGCCATATTGGTGTGCTGCACCCATTAACTCTTCATTTAACATTAGGTATATCCCCTAATGCTATCCTTCCCCCCTCCCCCTACCCCACAACTGTCCCCAGTGTGTGATGTTCCCCTTTCTGTGTCCATGTGTTCTCATTGTTCAATTCCCACCTATGAGTGAGAACATGCAGTGTTTGGTTTTTTGTCCTTGCGATAGTTTACTGAGAATGATGATTTCCAATTTCATCCATGTCCCTACAAAGGACATGAACTCATCATTTTTTATGGCTGCATAGTATTTCATGGTGTACATGTGCTATATTTTCTTAATCCAGTCTATCCTTGCTGGACTTCTGGGTTGGTTCCAAGTCTTTGCTATTGTGAATAGTGCCGCAATAAACATATGTGTGCATGTGTCTTTATAGTAGCATGTTTTATAATCCTTTGGGTATATACCCAGTAATGGGATGGCTGGGTCAAATGGTATTTCCAGTTCTAGATCCCTGAGGAATTGCCACGCTGACTTCCACAATGGTTGAACTAGTTCACAGTCTCACCAACAGTGTAAAAGCGTCCCTATAGCTCCACATCCTCTCCAGCACCTGTTGTTTCCTGACTTTTTAATGATTGCCATTCTAACTGGTGTGAGATGGTATCTCATTGTGGTTTTGATTTGCATTTCTCTGATGGCCAGTGATGATGAGCATTTTTTCATGTGTCTTTTGGCTGCATAAATGTCTTCTTTTGAGAAGTGTCTGTTCATATCCTTCACCCACTTTTTGAAGGTGGTGTTTTTTGATGGTGGTTTGTTTTTTTCTTGTAAATTTGTTGGAGTTCATTGTAGATTCTGGATATTAGCCCTTTGTCAGATGAGTAGATTGCAAAAATTTTCTCCCATTCTGTAGGTTGCCTGTTCATTCTGATGGTAGTTTCTTTTGCTGTGCAGAAGCTCTTTAGTTTAATGAGATCCCATTTGTCAATTTTGGCTTTTGTTGCCATTGCTTTTGGTGTTTTAGACATGAAGTCCTTGCCCATGCCTATGTCCTGAGTGGTATTGCCTAGGTTTTCTTCTAGGGTTTTTATGGTTTTCGGTCTAACATTTAAGTCTTTAATCCATCTTGAGGTAATTTTTGTATAAGCTGTAAGGAAGGGATCCAGTTTCAGCTTTCTACATATGGCTAGCCAGTTTTCCCAGCACCATTTATAAAATAGGGAATCCTCTCCCCATTTCTTGTTTTTGTCAGGTTTGTCAAAGATCAGATGGTTGTAGATGTGTGTTATTATTTCAGATGGCTCTGTTCTGTTCCATTCCATTGGTATATATCTCTGTTTTGGTACCAGTACCATGCTGTTTTGGTTACTGTAGCCTTGTAGTATAGTTTGAAGTCAGGTAGCATGATGCCTCCAGCTTTGTTCTTTTGGCTTAGGATTGACTTTGCGATGCAGGCTCCTTTTTGGTTCCATATGAACTTTAGAGTAGTTTTTTGCAATTCTGTGAAGTAAGTCATTGGTAGCTTGATGGGGATGGCATTGAATCTATAAATTACCTTGGGCAGTATGGCCATTTTCACGATATTGATTCTTCCTACCCATGAGCATGGAATGTTCTTCCATTTGTTTGTATCCTCTTTTATTTCCTTGAGCAGTGGTTTGTAGTTCTCCTTGAAGAGGTCCTTCACATTCCTTGTAAGTTGGATTCCTAGGTATTTTATTCTCTTTGCAGCAATTGTGAATGGGAGTTCACTCATGATTTGGCTCTCTGTTTGTCTGTTATTGATGTATAAGAATGCTTATGATTTTTGCACATTGATTTTGTATCCTGAGACTTTGCTGAAGTTGCCTATCAACTTAAGGAGACTTTGGGCTGAGACGATGGGGTTTTCTAGATATACAATCATGTCATCTGCAAACAGGGACAATTTGACTTCCTCTTTTCCTAATTGAATACCCTGTATTTCCTTCTCCTGCCTGATTGCCCTGGCCAGAACTTCCAACACTATGTTGAACAGGAGTGATGACAGAGGGCATCCCTGTCTTGTGCCAGTTTTCAAAGGGAATGCTTCCAGTTTTTGCCCATTCAGTATGATATTGGCTGTAGTTTGTCATAAATAGTTCTTATTATTTTGAGATACGTACCATCAATACCTAATTTATTGAGAGTGTTTAGCATGAAGTGTTGTTGAATTTTGTCAAAGGCCTGTTCTGCATCTATTGAGATAATCATATGGTTTTTGTCGTTGGTTCTGTTTATATGCTGGATTACATTTATTTATTTTCATATGTTGAACCAGCCTTGCATCCCAGGGATGAAGCCCACTTGATCATGGTGGATAAGCTTCTTGATGTGCTGCTGGATTCAGTTTGCCAGTATTTTATTGAGGATTTTTGCATCGATGTTCATCAGGGATATTGGCCTAAAATTACCTTTATTTGTTGTGTCTCTGCCAGGATTTGCTATCAGGATGATGTTGGCCTCATAAAATGAGTTAGGGAGGATTCCCTCTTTTTCTATTGATTGGAATAGTTTCAGAAGGAATGGTACCAGTTCCTCCTTGTACCTCTGGTAGAATTCGGCTGTGAATCCATCTGGTCCTGGACTTTTTTTGGTTGGTAAGCTATTAATTATTGCCTCAGTTTCAGAGCCTGTTATTGGTCTATTCAGAGATTCAACTTCTTCCTTGTTTAGTCTTGGGAGGGTGTATGTGCCCAGGAATTTATCCATTGCTTCTAGATTTTCTAGTATATTTGCGTAGAGGTGTTTATAGTATTCTCTGAGGGTAGTTTGTATTTGTGTGGGATCAGTGGTGATATCCCCTGTATCATTTTTTATTGAGTCTATTTGTTTCTTCTGTCTTTTCTTCTTTATTAGTCTTGCTAGCGGTCTATCAATTTTGTTGGTCTTTTCAAAAAACCAGCTCCTGTATTCATTGATTTTTTGAAGGGTTTTTTGTGTCTTTATTTCCTTCAGTTCTGCTCTGATCTTAGTTATTTCTTGCCTTCTGCTAGCTTTTGAATGTGTTTGCTCTTGCTTCTCTAGTTCTTTTAATTTTGATGTTAGGGTGTCAATTTTAGATCTTTCCTGCTTTCTCTTGTGGGCATTTAATGCTATAAATTTCCCTCTACACACTGCTTTGAATGTGTCCCAGAGATTCTGGTATGTTGTGTCTTTGTTCTCGTTGGTTTCAAAGAACATCTGTATTTCTGCCTTCATTTCGTTATGTACCCAGTAGTCATTCAGGAGCAGGTTGTTCAGTTTCCACATAGTTGAGCAGTTTTGAGTGAGTTTCTTAATCCTGAGTTCTAGTTTGATTGCACTGTGGTCTGAGAGAGAGTTTGATGTGATTTTTGTTCTTTTACATTTGCTGAGGAGTGCTTTACTGCAATTATGTGGTCAATTTTGGAACAGATGTGGTGTGGTGCTGAGAAGAATGTATATTCTGTTGATTTGGGGTGGAGACTCTGTAGATGTCTATTAGGTCTGCTTGGTGCAGAGCTGAGTTCAGTTGCTGGATGTCCTTGTTAACTTTTTGTCTCGTTGATCTGTCTAATGTTGACAGTGGGGTGTTAAAGTCTCCCATTATTATTGTGTGGGAGTCTAAGTCTCTTTGTAGGTCTCTACAGACTTGCTTTATGAATCTGGGTGCTCCTGTATTGGGTGCACATATATTTAGGATAGTTAGCTCTTCTTGTTGAATTGATCCCTTTACCATTATGTAATGGCCTTCTTTGTCTCTGTTGATCTTTGTTGGTTTAAAGTCTGTTTTATCAGAGACTAGGTTTGCAACCCCTGCCCTTTTTTGTTTTCCATGTTCTTGGTAGATCTTCCTCCATCCCTTTATTTTGAGCCTATGTTTGTCTCTGCATGTGAGATGGGTCTCCTGAATACAGCACATTGATGGGTCTTGACTCTTTATCCAGTTTGCCAATCTGTGTCCTTTAAATGGAGCATTTAGCCCATTTACATTTAAGGTTAATATTGTTATGTGTGAATTTGATCCTGTCATGATGTTAGCTGGTTATTTTTCTCGTTAGTTGATGCAGTTACTTCTTAGCTTCAATGGTCTTTACAATTTGGCATGTTTTTGCAGTGGCTGGTACTGGTTTTTCCTTTCCATGTTTAGTGCTTCCTTCAGGAGCTCTTTTAGGGCAGGCCTAGTGGTAACAAAATCTCTCAGCATTTGCTTGTCTGTAAAGGATTTTATTTCTCCTTCACTTATGAAGTTTAGTTTCTGGGTTGAAAATTCTTTCCTTTAAGAATGTTGAATATTGGCCCCCACTCTCTTCTGGCTTGTAGAGTTTCTGCCGAGAGATCCATTGTTAGTCTGATGGGCTTCCCTTTGTGGGTAACCCGACCTTTCTCTCTGGCTGCCCTTAACATTTTTTCATTCATTTGAACTTTGGTGAATCTGACAATTGTGTGTCTTGGAGTTGCTCTTCTCGAGGAGTATCTTTGTGGCATTCTCTGTATTTCCTGAATTTGAATGCTGGCTTGCCTTGCTAGATTGGGGAAGTTCTCCTGGATAATATCCTGCAGTGTTTTACAACTTGTTTCCATTCTCCCCGTCACTTTCAGGTACACTAATCAGATGTAGATTTGGTCTTTTCACATAGTCCCATATTTCTTGGAGGCTTTGTTCATTTCTTTTTATTCTTTTTTCTCTAAACTTCTCTTCTTGCTTCATTTCTCATTTGATCTTCCATCACTGAGAACCTTTTTTCTAGTTGATTGAATTGGCTACTGAGGCTTGTGCATTTGTCATGTAGTTCTCATGCCATGGTTTTCAGCTCCATCAGGTCCTTTAAGGACTTCTCTGCGTTGGTTATTCTAGATACCCATTCTTCTAATTTTTTTTCAAAGTTTTTAACTTCTTTGCCATGGGTTCAAACTTCCTCCTTTAGCTTGGAGTGTTTTGGTCATCTGAAGCCTTCTTCTCTCAAGTCGTCAAAGTCATTCTCTGTCCCGCTTTGTTCCGTTGCTGGTGAGGAGCTGCGTTCCTTTGGAGGGGGAGAGGCGCTCTGATTTTTGGAGTTTCCAGTTTTTCTCTTCTGTTTTTTCCCCATCTTTGTGGTTTTAGCTACCTTTGGTCTTTGATGATGGTGATGTGTAGATGGGGTTTTGCTGTGGATGTCCTTTCTGTTTGTTAGTTTTCCTTCTAACATTCAGGACCCTCAACTGCACGTCTGTTGGAGTTTGCTGGAGGTCCACTCCAGACTCTGTTTGCCTGGGTATCAGCAGCAGAGGCTGCAGATCAGCAGATATTGGTGAACAGCAAATGTTGCTGCCTGATCATTCCACTGGAAGTTTTGTCTCAGAGGGGTACCCAGCTGTGTGAGTGTCAGTCTGCCCCTACTGGGGTGTGCCTCCCAGTTAGGCTACTCAAGGGTCAGGGACCCTCTTGAGGAGGCAGTCTGTCTGTTCTCAGATCTCCTGCTGCCTGCTGGGAGAACCACTAATCTCTTCAATGCTGTCAGAGACATTTAAGTCTGCAGAGTTTTCTGCTACCTTTTGTTTGGTTATTCCCTGCCCCTATTTTAAATGGGACTATATTCTTAATTTATTAAAGTATAGTGTGTGTTGTTAGTGTATAGAAATGTAACTGAATTTTGTATGTGGATTTTGTATCCTGCAACTTTATTGAACTTGTTTGTGAGTTCTAACAGCTTTATGATCAGTAATCCATTAAAAAGATCATAACCATAACCAAGTTGGATTTATCTGAAGTGAAAGACCTCTACGATAAATGGTTTAAAATATTAATGCAAGAAAGTAAATAGGACACAAGAAAAATGGAAAGATAGTCCATGTTCATGGATTAGATGAATTATTATTGTTAAAGTATCCATACCACACAAAGCAATCTATAGACTTAATGCAATTTCTGTCAAAATACCAAGGATTTTCTTCACAGAAATAGATAAAGCAATCCTAGAATGTATATGCAGCCGCAAAAGACCCAGAATAGCCAAAGCTATGCTGAGCAAAAAGAATAAAACTGGAAGAGTCACATAACCTGACTCCATCTTATACTACAGAGTTATAGTAACCAAAGCAGCATGCCACTGGCATAAAAAGAGATACATTGACCAATGGAACAGAATGGAGAACCCAGAAATAAATACATACATCTTCCCTGAACTCTTTTTTGACAAATATTCCAGGAGCACACTTTGGGAAAAGAAGTCTCTTCAATAAATAGTACTGAGAAAAATGAATATCCATAGTGGAAGAATAAACCTAGACCCCTATCTCTTGCCATATAGAAAAATCAAATCAAAATTAGTTAAACACTTAAATCTAAGTCCACAAACTATGAAACTACTACAAGAAAACACTGGGGAAACTCTTCAAGATATTGGAGTGGACAAAGACGTCTTGAGCAATACCACACAGGCATAGGCAAGCAAAGTAAAATAGACAAATGCAATTATATCAAGCTAAAAAGCTTCTGCATAGCAAAGGAAATAATCAGAAAAGTGAAGAGAAAATCCATAGAATTAGAGAAAATATTTATAAACTACCCATCTGACAAGGGATTAATAACCAGAATCTATAAGGAGCTCAAACAACTGTATAGGGAAAAAAATTTAATAATCTGATTAAAAAATGGGCAAGTAATTTGAATAGACATTTCTCAAAAGAAGACATACAAATGACAAACAGGTGTATGAAAAGGTGCGCAAAATCACTGATCATAAGAGAAATGCAAATCAGAACTAAAATGCAATATCTTCTCACCCCCACTTAAAATAGCTTATATCCAGAAGAAAGGCAATAACTAATGTTGACAGGAGTGTGAAGAAAAAAGAACCATCATACGTTGTTGGTGGAAATGTAAATTAGTACAACCACTGTGGAGAACAGTATGAGGGTTCCTCAAAATAATAAAAATAGGGCTACCATGTCAACTAGCAATTCTGCTCATAGGTCTATACCCAAAATAAAGAAAAACAGTATATTGAACTGATACCCACCTTCCCAGGTTTATTGCAGCACTATTTACAACAGCCAAGATTTGGAAGCAGCCTAAGTGTCCATCAACAGATAAAGAAAATGTGGTACACATACACAGTGGAAAATTATTCAGCCATTAAAAGTGACATCCAATCATTTGCATTATTAAGTTATTATGTTATTATGGATGGAACTGGATGTTAAATGAAATTAACCATGCACAGAAAGACAAACATTGCATGTTCTCACTTATTTCTGGGAGCTAAAAATTAAAACAATTGAACTCATGGAGTTAGAGACTAGAAAGATGGTTACCAGAGGCTGGGAAGGATAGTTGGAAGCGGGGATGCTATGGAAGAAGGTGGATGGTTAATGGGTACAAAAATAGAAAGAATAAGTGAGAACTGGTATTTCCTAGCACAACAGAAAGACTACAGCAAAATAATTTAATTGTTTATTTAAAAACAACTAAGTGTATATTATGATTGTTTGAAACACAAAGGATAAATGCTTGAGGTGGTGGATACTCTATTTACCCTAATGTTATTGTTACACATTGCATACCTGTATCAAAATATCTATCATGACACATAAATATATACACCTAACATGTACCCACAAAAATAAAAAAATAGAAAAATTAATTTAAAAAAACCCTTTTAGAACTGCTTTTGCTGCATCTCATTAATTTTGTTATGTTGCATTTCCATTTTTGTTTTTTCCAAGATATTTATAATTTTACCATTTAATTTTGTAGTAAAGGACCCATTTGTCCTTTATTTTCAGCTTATGTGTGTCCTTCAAGCTAAAGGGGAGTTTCTTAGAAGTGGTATGTAGTTAGATTATGTTTTACTAAAGTCCTTTTAGTCACTACAGGTATTTGATTCATGAACTTAGTCCAGTCACATTTAAAGTAATAATTGATAGGTAAAGACTTTCTTCTAGACATTGTATTCTCAGTGATTTTGTTTTCTTTAAGCACTTTAAATATATATCATCTCACTCTCTCCTGGCTTGCAAAGTTTCTGCTAAGAAATATGCTTGTAGACTTATAGTAGTTGCCTTGTATATGAAGAATCACCTTTTTCTTATTGTTTTCAAAATTCTCTGTCTTTGACTTTTTACAGTGTGATTATAATGTGTCCCAAAGGAGACCCCCTTATATTAAACATATTTAAGACTCTTTAGTCTTTATGAATCTGAAAGCTCATTTCCCTATACGGATTTGAGAAATTTTACATCATTATTTTTAACATAAAATAAGTTTTCTCTGCTTTTCTCCTTCTGTAGCCTTCATAATGCATATATTCATTTTGATGGTGTCTCTTAAGCCCTGTTTTCTTTCTTAACTCTTGCTGATGTTATTGTTCCTCTGATTGGATAATTTCAAATGATCTGTCTCTGAGTTTGCTTACTATTTTTTTTTTTTTTTTTTTTTTGCTTGATCAAGTCTTCTGTTGAAGCTCTCTATTGTATTTTTCACTTTGGACATTGGATTCTTCAGCTCCATAATTTCTATTTGATTCTTTTTTTATGATTACTATTTCTGTTGAACTTATCATTTTGTTCATGTATTGTTTTCCTGACATTGTTTATTGTCTTTGTTCTTTTGTAGCTTGCTGAGCTTCACTGACAGTTACTTTGATTTCTTTTTCAGGCAATTTGTATATCTCCATTTCTTTGGAGCTAGTCATTCAAACTTCATTTTTTTCTTTGGGTAGTGTTTAATTTCCTTGCTTCTTCTAGTTTCTTGAAGGCATGCATTACTGTCTTCACATTGGAAGAAGTAATAATCTCCAGTCTTTACTGAATGGTTTCTGGAGTGAAAGACCTTTGCCAGGAGATGGATAAAAGATTCTGGGTTCTCTCAGACCTTCTGTGCAGATGCATCCACTTCTGCTCCACTTCTCTTATTCTTCTTGTGGGGGAAATTTTCTGTCATGTACCTTCTCTCAATCTTGCAAAGTCAGGTCTGGTTCTGAGAGTCTCTCATTTATTTTCCCTAGGCCCATGCACTGAACGGTTCAAGGTTGTACACCATTTTCTAATCTACCACTTGAGCCAGCTACTAAGATCTGTACTTGCTATTGTGATCATGTGCTATCACACATGTGGGAACATGCAGGTACCATGAATGGGGATGTATTGCATGACACCTTCCAGAGGGGTACACAAGGAGTGCTGGATGTATATGTTGGCTTGTTGGATAAGTTCATAGGCTAATTGTTGTGTGGGGTTCATGAACAGACCTCTTGGTGATGTCCTTATGTGGGTTAGCATGATCTGTGGCTAGCTATTGAAATTAGCATTTCATTTGCTATGATTTCCTACCCTTCTCTCTCTTTCTAACTCTCCCCAGGCAATTCAGTTGTTCCACTTCCCTCAGTGTTTTGCTGGACAGCATTCCCAAGGTTGGGGAAACTGGGCACATAGTTCTCTCTCATTTTTCCATGTTGGAGCAATTGTGGGCTGAGGGTGCCTCTCTTATCACCAAGCTGTGCTACATTTGGAGAGAGGTTATGTGAGTAAAGTGAAACTGTTCTTTTTACCCTTCTGATTGGGTTCACTCAGGTTTTGTGCTCCACTGGAGTTCTGGAAACTTTCATTTGGACTTTGGGGCTCTCACAGAAGTATTCTTATCTGGGTTATTGCCAAAATTGGCTTTTCTTTGTGGGGCACGAGGGTTGGAACTTCTAATTCTTCCATCTTCCTGATGTGACTGGCTACTAACTTTTGAAGATGATTCTAATAATTTCATGTCACTGATGTCACTATGGCTTCATGTTATGTGGAAAATATTAACATACATTTTGTGCAAGTAACTTATTTATTATCAACTTCCTTGAAAAATACTTTGTTATACATTAAAAGTGAGAATTCTGAAGCTATTACTGTTGAATTTTTTTTGAAAAATAAGTGTTTACAAACAATAAATAAATCGCCATATTATTATACCATACAAAAATAGCAAAAAACCATAGCAAGAGTTTTCCTACGCTCTGTGGCAGCATTGCTCAGCCTCAAGTACATATGAATTTCACATACCTCTAATCTATCATTTTGCATGTTTCCCATTAATATTTCTTGCGAGGCCTCGATGGTTAAAACTATACTTTGAGTTTGAATTTTGTTGGTTATATAGTTTTTAATTCCAAAATATGTATTTGATTTTTTGCAAAACTTCTCGTAGTTTTCTGTATTCTGCAGATATTTTCAAGCTTGTTTTTAATTTCTTTAAACATTGAAAACATCTGTGTCTGATAAGCTTATATCAGTATTTTTATGGATTTATTTGGGTGTCTGTTGTTTCTGCAGGTTTATGCTCATGGTAGTGGTAGTGGTGGGGTGTGTGCATGTGTGGGTGTACTTAGTTTAACTCTGTGTTGTTCATTGGCGTTGAAATTCTATTAATGAGAAGTTTGAGTCTCAAGATAAAAACGTATCCTCTAGAGAAGATGTGTATCTGTTTCTGACAGGTATATCAAGACACTACCACTCTGGAAAGCTAAAAACCAAATTCTCAATTTAAGTTTTTCCCATTATTTCTTTGATTAAAAGTTTATTTTGTTTTCTTCATCACCCATGTGATGTAAGTTTGAGACATAAGTGCCCAAGAGGTTGGCTTGTGGCTTCAGATTTATAATCTCTGAGGACTACTTCCTTTTTCTTTTCTCTGCTTATTCTGTTAAAAAAAAAAAAAACTTATTTTCAGGTCCTTGGGGGTAGGGGTGTTTACTTTTATTTCATCTTTATCTTGGTAGCATATTATTTTGGTATCCTTGCTTAATATTGGAGTGCCTTATTAAATTTCAGCATTTTGGGGTAAGCCCAGACTTTAGCTTCTTTTCCTCTCACCCTATGAGACCATTAAAACCAACTGAGGTTATCACCAGCTGAGGGTTTATACCCTGGTTACTTCTATGGTTGCTCATTTTAAGTTAATATTTTCTTTCTGTAATTTTATTTTTACAGCATGTGCCACCAGGCCAGGCTAATTTATTATTATTATTATCATTTTTTTTAGAGATGGGGTCTTGCTATGTTGACCAGGCTGGTCTTGAACTTCTGGCCTCAGGTGATTCTCTCACCTTGGCCTCACAAAGCACTAGGATTATAGGTGTAGACCACTATACATGGTCATATTTTAGCTTAATATTTAGTATCTTGTTATTCCTTTTGATACTTTTAAGACGTTTTTCCTTTTTTATCTTGCCTCTAAAGTTTATATCAATTTTAAAAAACTGGTTTAAATAAACTACTGCATCATTACCTTATCATCTATATATATTTTTGGAGTGCTTTCTGTTGGCAGGGAAGAGTGCCAGGGATGGGACTTTAGGATAACCCTTCTCTCAAGGGCTTATAATATATTCTTGTAAAAGTATAAATAATAAAGGTGGTTAGTTTTATTTAATTTCCAAATATGTGGTAGGTATAATGAGGGCTATTGGCATTCAAAGGAAGACTTATTCTCTAAGGGAAATAACATTTTAAGTAGGTCATGTGGATGGACCTTAAAATGGTGCTAGGTGGGTGGAGACATTTCAGGCAAAAGATGTGGGATAAAAATAAAGTGTAAAATAGAATGAACGTGGGATGTTCTGGGAAATAATGAGCATGACACTTTGTCCCGTGCTTAACATGATACTCAACATATAGTTTGGCTTAATATTTCTTGACAGTGAATGAATGGCTAAATAAATGAAGTCTTATGTGGCTTGGAGAAACTAAAGCATATAAACAATTTCAGAGAACAGGTAAAATCAGCTTGTCAAAGACTGACTTCTGTCTTGAAATTAAGAGCATTGTTAAGTGATTTAGGGTTTGAATTCTGGTAGCAAATTTCACCTCTGCTACTAACTAACTGTGTGGCAAATTGTGTAATCTTTCAATATTATTTTCCTCATGTGTTACATGGGGGTAATTATAACAGTACTTAATGGAATTACTGTAAATGTAAAATGAGATAGGGCATGTACAATTCTAAGCAAAATATTTGGCACATAGGGTATACTAAAATATTTTTAATTGCAAATACTTGGACATGCTTTTAAAATAGGGGATGATAAACGTGTATAATTAAAAATATTAAATGTTAAAATCTCTTTAACTTTTAAATAGATATTTACAACTATTTTTATTTTATTACTAAAATTATGAAGTATCTTTCATCATATTTTCAAGATTAGTCATTATATATTGAGGATATTCTATAAAGACAGGTATTTTCATGTTCATTCCTTAATCCAGGTTATTACTTAGAAATATATCTTATAACAGTAGATAGGGAAATATGTTTTTAAACAACTTAGATTAATACGCAGTTGAACAATTATACAAAAATAATTTTTTACTCCTTCACTTATATATGATTTACATTTGAAACTTGTAATTAGTCTTTTGTTATGTTTGGTGATTTGGACTTTTTGACATTATTGCCAAATATTCAATCTATGGATTCATGTTCTTGACATATATCTAGTAATTGATCTATTCTTTATTATGTTCAACTTATTTGGATTTAGGAGGATGGACTTCTTCCTAATTAACCTTAACTCTTAGTATAAGATCCTATTGCAGATTGACACGGGCAGTTTCTTTTATGACACTGTTTACTTGGCATTTAAGAAAGCACTTCATCATTTAAGCCAATACATTGTCAAATGATAGATTGCTACAGATACCAGAATTTGGCTTTCATAGGTGAAAAAACAGATTTTTGCAAAAATTAGAGAAATAATCATGAAAATGATTGAATATCTAGAAATGAACAACTCATTTCAATAGCATACAGAACTTTAATAGAAAATTACATAAATTTCTTGGATCTTACATATAGTAATAAATTAGTAAAGAAGACATATTATCATGATGAAAGAAACATTGGTCACAGAGTTAGAGGTATTGTAGGAGAATTTCACAAGTTCAAGAACATCAGAAAAGGGAACTTAATGATGTAGTTGATAAAAGCTTCTAATATGGAGACTAGCATTTTTGTTCCCTTTTAAATTAGAGTTCATAGAAATTCAGCATTATTTGTTGAGCTGCTGCTACTTTTGTGGTTAATGAGAAAGTAGATATATTAAACATAGCCCTGGATTTCAATATTAGATAAGACAAATATGTAATGGATGATAAAATGAAAAAAAACTATCTTGTTCAACCATATTACTTCATAAATAAAAAAAATTATGTTAATAACTCATAGAGATCAACTTTAGAGATGATAGGATTTTATGGCAGAGTTGGGGCTCAATTACAGGTTTTTTAATGTTATAATTTACTGTTTTTTCTACACTAAACAATGAAAAATTGCTGTGCCTCATTTTCCCTTTCTTTAAAATGGACATGATTATCAAGCCTTGTCCATGTTATCATAATTGTTATGAGGATTAACTAAATAACACTTGTAAAGCAAGTATTAAGAGCATATTAAGGACTCAATGTGCGAAGCTGTCATCATAATCATTTTCATTTTTATTGTCACTGTCATCACCATCATTCTGAATCCTACATTGTTGCCTTAGTTCATTTTCTACTGCTGTATCAGAATAACTGAGACTGGGCAATTTACAAACAATAGAAGCTTATTTGGCTCATAGTTTTGAAGGATGGGAAGTCCAAAAGCATGGTTCCAACCTCTTGCAAGGGTCTTCACGCTACATTATTCTATGGCAGAGGGGTGGTAGAGTAAAAATGCGGAAGGGCATATGAGTGCTTGAGACAGAGAGAGAAAAAGAGTGCTTGAGACAGAGAGAGAAAAAGGGGGCTGAACTCTTGCAATAACTTCCACACTCCCACAATAAAAGCGTTAATCCACTTACCTCTCAAGGGTCCCTCTTCTTAGTACTGTAACAATGACGAATTTCTAACACGTTAACTTTAGGGGAACATATTCAAACCATAGCAGCTGTCTTATTCCATTCAGGCTGCTGTAACAGAATAGCATAGACTGGATGGCTTATAAACAACAGAAATGTATTTCTTGTACTTCTGGAGGCTGGGAAGTCCAAGATCAAGATGCCAGCAGGTGCATAAATGGCCAACTTCTCACTGTTGTCACATGGCAGAAGAAGTGAGGGAGCTCTCCGGGGTCTCTTTTATTAGGATATGAATCCCATTTATGGGGACTCTGTACTCATTACCTAATCACTGCTTAAAGGCCCCACCTGCAAATACCATCACACCAATGATTATGTTTCAACATATGAATTCTGGGGGACACAACATTTTCAGTCTGTTGCATTTCTGGCATAGAATGTATTTAGACCTGTAGGGGTTTAGATAAAGAATGATAATGAAGAATGGAGAAGTACATTATCAGTCATATGGGTCCTGAACTACATACAGTACAGTGCAGTGATAAAACTAGGGATTCTAGAGGAAGACAGGTTGTCTATAAATCCTCTGCTACTTACTATCAGTATAACCATGGGCAATTTAGTTATAATTTTTAAAACTTCGACCTTCATCCGGGCACGGTGGCTCATGCCTGTAATCCTAGAACCTTGGGCGGCCGAGGCAGGCAGTTCACTTGAGGTCAGGAATTCAAGACCAGCCCGGCCAACATGGTGAAACCCCGTCTCTAATAAAAACACAAAAATTAGCCGAGTGTGGTGGCGGGCGCCTATACTATTAGCTACTGGAGAGACTGAGGTGAGAGAATAGCTTGAACCCGGGAGGTAGAGGTTGCAGTGAGCCGCGATCACTCCACTACACTCCAGCCTGGGTGACAGAGCTAGACTCGGTCTCAAGAAATAAATACATACATACATATAAATAAATAAAAACTTCAGCCTTCTCCCATTTAGAGTAACAAAATCTGTGCTCAGGTGTTTCAAGTACACAAGCTTGCATTTATTATAAAATACTCATTATATGTTAACTTTTATATCACTAGTAACCAAGTAAATTTATCAAATCTGCCAACTGGTTAATCAGTTCAAGTCAGTGTAGCCTGAGGAAAAATTTGTTCAAACTAGTTTTTACTATATACATAAATCTTAATTCTCAAATTTTAGTAACATCAAGGTTGGATTTTTCCAAGGCCACACTGAAATTTTAGGACGTCTTAATAACAAGTACAAATATTCATTTGATATTTACTTTCCATTTTACTTTCAAACTACTTTTTTTTGTCTTCTATATGTGAATCTCTCGATAAAAGCATTTATAATGTTGAACAACACAATTTAATAAGAACTTTTTTGTTTCACAAGTTAGTGTGATAAGTATTAAAATAATATTGAGGCCAGGTATGGTGGCTTATACCTGTAATCCCAGTGCTTTGGGAAGTCGAGGTGGGAGGATTGCTTGAGCTCAGAAGTTTGAGAGCAGCTTAGGCAACCTAGTGAAACCTTGTCACTAAAAAAAAAAAACAACAAAAATTAGCCAGGCATGGTGGCACATGCCTGTAGTTTCAGCTACTTGGGAGGCTGAGGCAGAATTGCTTGAGCCCAGGAATTTGAGGTTGCACTGAACTATAATCACACCGCTGACCTCTAACCTGGGCAATACAGCAAGACTCTGTCTCTAAAAAATAGAAAATAAATAAAATAAAATATATAAAAATAATAATGCTCCAAAGTAACATAAGTGGTAATGATACAAATATTAATATTATACTAGATTTTCTCTATTGTGATTATTTAAAAATTGGAAAAGTTTGGTGACTCTTGTTAAGAAGCAGCAAGAACACTATCTTATCACTGGATATTACATTATCCAATGCCTGTAAAATGAATTATATATC
Organism: Pongo abelii; assembly: GCF_028885655.2. Classification (NCBI taxonomy): domain Eukaryota; kingdom Metazoa; phylum Chordata; class Mammalia; order Primates; family Hominidae; genus Pongo; species Pongo abelii. The sequence continues at coordinate 24,569,778 of NC_072007.2, read as the reverse complement.
ACAAAAAGTAGATTTTTAACCTCCCAGTCTACAAAGGAAAATTTTATATTGATAGATACTGACCCTTGATATGGTTTGGCTGTGTCCCCACTCAAATCTTATCTTGAACTATTCCCATAATTTCCACATATCATAGGAGCGACCTGGTGGAAAGTAATTAAATCATGGGGGCAGTTACCCTCGTGCTGTTCTCATGAGAGTGAGTGAATTCTCACACGATCTGATGGTTTTATAAGGGGCTTTTCCCTCCTTTACTCTTATTCTGTCGCCTGTCATCATGTGAAGAAGGATGCATCTGCTTTCTCTGCCACCATGATTATAAGTTTCCTGAGGCCTCCCCAGCCATGTAAAATGTGAGTCAATTAAACCTCATTTCTTTATAAACTACCCAGTATTGGGTATATCTTTATTAGCAGCATAAGAACAAACCAGTTAAGTTATATATATTTTTTATATATATATATAATTTAAGACTCTTGATATTACCAGAAATTAGATGGTGCATATGATAAAATATTGACACTAAGAGTAAAGAAAAATTAGAAGAAGCTAGGAACAAAGAACACAGGCTTATTTTTGTCTCTGTTCTTTGAAGAATAAGATCTAACAGACACAACTTTAACAGTGAGGATATATTAAATATCTATTGTTACATAACAAATTACTCTAAAACAGCAGCTTAAAACAACCACGGTTTATTACTTTATAGATTTTGTGGGTCTTGAATCTGGAAATGGTTTAGCTAGCTGGTCAAGCTCAAGATCTGTCTTGTTTTTTCAGTCAAGTTGTTAGCCAGGATTGAGATTCATCTAAAAGGTCAACTGGGGAGGATCTTCTGAGTTCATTCACATAGTTATTGGCAGTCCTCAGTTCCTCACAGAGTGTTGGATTGAGGGCCTTGTTTTCTTTCTGCTTGTTGGCCAGAGGCCTCTTTCAGTTCCCTGTCATATTGGCTTCTCCATGGGGCAGTGCACAACATAGAAGCTTGCTTTCCCTAGAGTGAGTGATCTAAGAGAGAGAGAGGGGGCCCAAGGCAGAAGCTGCCAAGATTTTTAATCAAGACTTGGTGAAAATAAAACTTTTTTTTTTTTGAGACAGAGTCTCACGCTGTCGCCCAGGCTGGAGTGCAGTGGCGCCATCTGGGCTCACTGCAACCTCCACCTCCTGGGTTCACGCCATTCTCCTGCCTCAGCCTCCCGAGTAGCTGGAACTATAGGCGCCTGCCACCACGCCCGGCTAATTTTTTGTATTTTTAGTAGAGACAGAGTTCCACCGTGTTAGCCAGGATGGTCTCGATCTCCTGACTTCGTGATCCACCCGCCTCGGCCTCCCAAAGTGCTGGGATTACAGGCGTGAGCCACCGCGTCTGGCCGAAAATAAAACTTTTAGAACCAACTAATCTTGGTAATGACATGCCATTACTTAAGCCATATACTACCGGCCATAAAAACCAACCTTGCTAAAAAGTGGGAGGGATTCTACAGAGGTGTAAACAGCAGGAGGCAGGAATCAGTGGGAAATTGGCTACCACAGAAGGAAAGTGGTTTCCCTTAATTTCTAACAAAGAAAGTGTTGCTGCCCTACTTTATTTGTAAGGCTCTTAGGGCTACATTACCTTCCCTTGGGTGGTAATTTTGGTGATACTAGCTAGTAAACCCAATGAAGTTCTTATCTTCCTAATTACTTAGCATAAAACAAGCAGGTTCTGGTCTAAGCAGATATTTGCTTATTTTTTTCCATGGATTTCTAGAAAACTTAGCCTGTTTGGCCAGTTGAATCTCTAACTTGAATCTCTAAGAAGAGATTCAAGTTCTGAATCTCTCTTATAAAGCAAATTGGAAGGAGACTTATTCAAAATATTTACATAAAGTATATAAGATAGTAGAATTCTTTTGTGCCATTTCACCTCTAGAGTCCACCTTTACGGACTTTTTTATCTGCACCCAAGCCTGGGCTTCAAAATAATTATTTTGTAATTTAGGACTCCTTAGCTCTCTTTTACGAACAAAGAGTGAATTGGCTAAGACCAGGATTGTCTTCAACGGGCTTTTTAGAGGAGATCACAGTGGTTATCTCGTGGCTAGTTGACTTGTATAATAAGATTTGAAGACGTGGTGAAAATAATAAGTTTAACATATCAATTAGTGCCTTATTAAAGTAAATCACACTTGGGTAGCTGGAGAAAATTATTTTCATTTAAATTTTGTATATTTTTCACTCAGAACAGATGAATGAAAGAGTATTTAGCTTCCCTCCTGATTCAATCAGATTTGTGTGTGTGTGTGTGTGTGTGTGTGTGTGTGTGTGTGTGTGTGTCATCCAGGCTTTAATGCTTGCTCTGTAATTGATTCTGCACATCTGGTGAATGGCAGACAAGCCACAACCTCAAGGTCTTTTTCCAGAAACTGCCATATCTCTTTTCATATCTACTTAGCCTGCATTTTTGTACTCAATATTAGGTGCTATGCAGATATTTCAAGGGAGTAATGATTGCTTTTTCTATATTCTTAAGTTGTAGATGACTTGAGAAGTGGCAAGGGACAGCATGGCCTTTTTCTGCGTGGGGCTTTTTTTTAGTTTAGTTAACCACATGTGGTGGATATTATTCTTGTTCCAATTGGGAACAATATTATTATTGTTCCTAATTGTTTGCTCCTTTCCCAAGAGGTGTACATCCACTCCTTTTGCCATCTGACTACCAGTGCAGTCCCCTAGAGAGAATACACCTACAGTGCCATTGGTAAGCTTGAACATGTGACTTTATTAGGGGATGTACATGGACATAATAGAAGCCATGTTTTAGCAGATAGAATTCTTCATCAGCCTTGCCTGGGTCCCAGCATAAAAAGATACTTGGAGCAGAGCTGAGCAGAGTTAACAGCAACTCTCAGGCCTGTGAGTCAAAAATGCATCTATTGTTGCAAACCACAGTATTGAGATTTTAGGCTGGTTTGTTTTTACAACTGTATAAACTGTGAAATTATCATTTCCTCTGATGGGCCATGTAGACACCTGTCATGGCTGCCAACCATAGAGTAGGTTATCTCTTTGAATGCTCTGTAAAGAAAGATCTGCTGTCACCATCCATTATTTCACACATTTGAAGGTAATAAGTAAGAGAACTTTCAACTGTGAAGAATATCTCTAAATGAATACGTTTTCTATTTCTCTGTAAAAGATGATCAATAGACTAGGTGTGGGTGAGCAACTTAAGTTCAAAATCAGAAATACGTGTGGTACCTGTTAGCCTATTGTAAGAGCCTGCTCTTAGAATGTTCTCATTAAAGTGACTATTTAGAAGAACCATGGGAATGTCATTCATTCACTCAATCATTTGCTTGTTCATTATTATTATTTCCATGAGAACTAGGAAGATATTAACAGAAAAAGGTGGAGTCTTGTCTTTTAGAATAAGAAATAAATTCTGAGGAGAGACAGAAAGATCCACTAACTCATCCTAACATCCAGGGCACTCTCAGTTTCGTAGACTGATTCCAAAGCCAAATATTTAGCATTTCCCATAGATTGAGATAAACCTTAGAATGGTTAGCATATTTTATGCCCTTGTGAAGTATTGGGCAAGTATGTAGTTTTCTCCATTCTTGGTTATGGTCATCATCTATGTCTTTTTCTCCACAGCTAAATCTAGTAAAAGTGGTAAAACAAAGAATATCGATATACCCGTTTTAGTTAGTTAGTAGTGAGGACATAGTTTAGAAATCTATATCCTATTTCCTAGAAGGATCTGCAGGTTGGGTGGTGATGGTAACAAGAACATCCCAGGTTAGAAGTAGAGTGTCTTCTTAAGAGAATAAGTTCAAAGGGCAAATATCACGGACATGTGAGGAAAGAGTAGGAGTTTTCTGGGAATCATTTCAAACTGAGAAGAGGGGATTAAGTTTTAGAGAACTTAGCCTGTTTGGTCAAATTGATAAGTTTGAGAATGGCCCCCAAGTGTTTCTTTTTTCCTCTTAAAATTTTGTTTAAGCATAACTTACATATAATAAAATGCACCCATCTTAAGTGTACAATATAATGAGTTTTTTAAAAAAATGTATAACTCATGTATACCACCAAATTAAGACATAGAATACTTTCATCACTCCCCCAAAAGTATCCATATGTTACTTCCAGTCAATTCCTCCATCCCTGGGCCCAGGCAACAAATTATTTGCTTTTCACAATAAAATAGTTTAGCCTTTTTAAAAATTTCATATAAATGAATTTTTAATGAAATCTTTTGTGGTTTTTTTTGCTCAGCATATTTTTGAGATTCATCTGTGATGTTACTGCATCAGTAGTCTATCTTTTTCTGTTGCAGTGTTATATTCCATTGTATGTGTATACCCCATTCTATTTTAACCATTTACCTGAGGTTAGAAATTTTGTTGGTTTCCAGGTTTTGGAAACTGTGAGAATGAAGCTGCTTATGAACATTCAAGTAAAATCTTTGTGAACATATGTTTCCATTTCTGTTAAACAAATATGTAGGAATGGAATCTCCAGATTATATAGTAGGTATGTACTTTAAACCTTCGAAAAAACTGTCAAACTCTTTTCCAAAGTAATTGTACTCTTTTGTATTCCTACCAGCAGTGTATGAGAATTCCAGTTGCTCTGTTTCCTCTTCATCACTTGGTATTGTCTTTTTAAATTTAGCCATTCTTATGAGTCTGTGTAGTCTGACTTAACAATATAGCATCTTTTCATGGGCTTATTGGTCTTTGGTATATCTTCTTTTAGAAAGTGTCTGTTTAAACCTTTTGGACATTTTAAACTCTGTGTGTGTATGTGTGTGTGCACATGTTCTTATTTTTAAGTTTAAGAGTTATTTATATTTTCTACAGATAGATCCTTTGCCAGATTATGGATTACCCAACCTGTGGCTTGTTCTTTCACTTCTTAACATTTTTTGGTGAAGAGCAGAAGTTTTTAATCTTAATAAGGTCCAATATATTCGCATATACCATTTGTTTATAGTTCATGTTTTTTGAGTCCAGTCTAGAAAAGTTTGCCTTCTTCAAGCTTGCAAAGATTTCTTTCTCCTTTTTTTTTTTTTTTTTTGCTAGAAATGTCGCAGTTAGCCTAACGAGACACATTGAGTTTTATTTGTGTATGGTGTTAAGTGAGGGTTGAATTTCAGCTGTTTCCATATAGTTATTCAGTTATTCCAGCATTATTTGTTGAAAAGACATTCTTTCTCCCATTTAATTACCTTGTCATCTATATTGAAAATTTATTAACCATGTCTGTAGGATTCTATATTTGAGTTTGCTATTCTATTTTATTGATCCATATATCTTTTTTAAAAAAGTTTAGTACTACCTTTTCTGATTTCGGTAAATTTAGTCATCTTTCATGGTTGTTTTCCAAAATTGTTTGGCTATTTAATTTCCTTCTGTTTCCATAAAAACTTTTATTTATTTATTTATTTATTATTATACTTTAAGTTCTAGGGTACATGTGCACAATGTGCAGGTTTGTTACACAGGTACACATGTGCCATGTTGCTGTGCTGCACCCATTAACTCATCATTTACATTAGGTATTTCTCCTAATACTATCCCTCCCCAATCTCCCCACCCCATGACAGGCCCCGGTGTGTGACATTCCCCACCCTGTGTCCAAGTGTTCTCATTGTTCAATTCCCACCTATGAGTGAGAACATGCAGTGTTTGGTTTTCTGTCCTTGCGATAGTTTGCTCAGAATGATGGTTTCCAGCTTCATCCATGTCCCTACAAAGGACATTAACTCATCCTTTTTTATGGCTGCATAGTATTGCATCATGTATATGTGCTACATTTTCTTAATCCAGTCTATCATTAATGGACATTTGGGTTGGTTCCAAGTCTTTGCAATTGTGAATAGTGCCGCAATAAGCATACATGTGCATGTGTCTTTATGGTAGCATGATTTATAATCCTTTGGGTATATATCCAGTAATAGGATGGCTGGGTCAAGTGGTATTTCCAGTTCTAGATCCTTGAGGAATCACCACACTGTGTTCCACAATGGTGGAACTAGTTTACACTCCCACCAACAGTGTAAAAGCATTCCTATTTCTCCACGTCCTCTCCAGCACCTGATGTTTCTTGACTTTTTAATGATGGCCGCTCTAACTGGTGTGAGATGATATCTCATTGTGGTTTTGATTTGCATTTCTCTGATGGCCAGTGATGATGAGTATTTTTTCATGTGTCTGTTGGCTGCATAAATGTCTTCTTTTGAAAAGTGTCTGTTCATATTCTTTGCCCACTTTTTGATGGGGTTTTTTTTTTCTAGTAAATTTGTTTTAAATTCTTTGTAGATTCTGGATATTAGCCCTTTGTCAGATGGGTAGATTGCAAAAATTTTCCCCCATTCTGTAGGTTGCCTGTTCACTCTGATGGTAGTTTCTTTTGCTGTGCAGAAGCTCTTCAGTTTAATGAGATCCCATTTGTCAATTTTGGCTTTTGTTGCCATTGCTTTTGGTGTTTTAGACATGAAGTCCTTGCCCATGCCTATGTCCTGAATGGTATTGCCTAGGTTTTCTTCTAGGTTTTGTATGGTTTTAGGTCTAACATTTAAGTCTTTAATCCATCTTGAGGTAATTTTTGTATAAGCTGTAAGGAAGGGATCCAGTTTCAGCTTTCTACATATGGCTAGCCAGTTTTCCCAGAACCATTTATTAAATGGGGAATCCTTTCCCCATTTCTTGTTTTTGTCAGGTTTGTCAAAGATCAGATGGTTTTAGATATGTGGTGTTATTTCTGAGGCCTCGGTTCTGTTCCATTGGTCTATATCTCTGTTTTGGTACCAGTGCCATGCTTATTTGGTTACTGTAGCCTTGTAGTATAGTTTGAAGTCAGGTAGTGTGATGCCTCCAGCTTTGTTCTTTTTGCTTAGGATTGGAAATGTGGGCTCTTTTTTGGTTCCATATGAATTTTAAAGTAGTTTTTTCCAATTCTGTGAAGAAAGTCATTGGTAGCTTGATGGGGATGGCATTGAATCTATAAATTACCTTGGGCAGGATGGCCATTTTCACGATATTGAGTCTTCCTATCCATGAGCATGGAATATTCTTCCATTTGTTTGTGTCCTCTTTTATTTTGTTGAGCAGTGGTTTGTAGTTCTCCTTGAAGAGGTCCTTCACATCCCTTGTAAGTTGGATTCCCAGGTATTTTATTATCTTTGTAGCAATTGTGAATGGGATTTCACTCATGATTTGACTCTCTGTTTGTCTGTTATTTGTGTATAGGAATGCTTGTGATTTTTGCACATTGATTTTGTATCCTGAGACTTTGCTGAAGTTGCTTATCAGCTTAAGGAGATTTTGGACTGAGATGATGGAGTTTTCTAAATATACAATCATGTCATTTGCAAACAGGGACAATTTGACTTACTGTTTTCCTAATTGAATACCATTTATTTCTTTCTCTTTCCTGATTGCCCTGGCCAGAACTTTCAACACTATGTTGAATAGGAGTGGTGAGAGAAGGCATCCCTGTCTTGTGCCAGTTTTCAAAGGCAATGCTTCCAGTTTGTGCCCATTCAGTATGATACTGGCTGTGGGTTTGTCATAAATGCCTCTTACTATTTTGAGATACATTCCATCAATACCTAGTTTATTGAGAGTTTATTGAGAGTTTTTAGCATGAGGTGCTGTTGAATTTTGTTGAAGGCCTTTTCTGCATCTATTGAGATAATCTTGTGGTTTTTGTCATTGTTCCTGTTTATGTGATGCATTATGTTTATTGATTTGCATATGTTGAACCAGCCTTGCATCCCAGGGATGATGCCAAGGTGGTCTTGTTGGATAAGCTTTTTGATGTGCTGCTGGATTTGGTTTGCCAGTATTTTATTGAGAATTTTCGCATCGATGTTCATCAGGGATATTGGTCTAAAATTCTCTTTTTTTAGTTGTGTCTCTGCCAGACTTTGGTATCAGGATGATGCTGGCTTCATAAAATGAGTTAGGGAGGATTTCCTTTTTTTCTGTTGATTGGAATAGTTTCAGAAGGAATGGTACCAGCTCCTCTTTGTACCTCTGGTAGAATTCAGCTGTGAATCTGTCTGGTCCTGGACTTTTTTTTGGTTGGTAGGTTATTAATTATTGCCTCAATTTCAGAGCCTGTTTTTGGTCTATTCAGCAATTCAACTTCTTCCTGGTTTAGTCTTGGGGGGTGTATGTGTCCAGGAATTTATCCATTTCTTCTAGATTTTCTAGTTTATTTGTGTAGAGGTGTTTATAGTATTCTCTGATGGTAGTTTGTATTTCTGTGGGATCAGTGGTCATATCCCCTTTATCATTTTTATTGTGTCTTTTTGATTCTTCTCTCTTTTCTTCTTTATTAGTCTTCCTAGCAGTCTATCAATTTTGTTGATCTTTTCAAAAAACCAGCTCCTGGATTCACTGATTTTTTGAAGGGTTTTTTGTGTCTCTAGCTCCTTCAGTCCTGCTCTGATTTTAGTTATTTCTTGCCTTCTGCTAGATTTGAATGTGTTTGCTCTTGATTCTCTAGTTCTTTTAATTGTGATGTTAGGGTGTTGATTTTAGATCTTTCCTGCTTTCTCTTGTGGGCATTTAGTGCTATAAATTTTGCTCTACACACTGCTTTAAATGTGTCCCAGACATTCTGATACATTGTGTCTTTGTTCTCATTGGTTTCAAAGAACATCTTTATTTCTGCCTTCATTTCGTTACTTACCCAGTAGTCATTCAGGAGCAGGTTGTTCAGTTTCCATGTAGTTGTGTGGTTTTGAGTGAGTTTCTTAGTCCTGAGTTCTAATTTGATTGCACTGTGGTCTGAGAGACAGTTTGTTGTGATTTCTATTCTTTTACATTTGCTGAGGAGTGCTTTACTTCCAACCATTTGGTCAATTTTGGAATAAGTGTGACGTGGTGCTGTGAAGAATGTATATTCTGCTGATTTGGGGTGGAGAGTTCTGTAGACGTCTAGTAGTTCTGCTTGGTGCAGAGCTGAGTTCAAGTCCTGGATATCCTTGTTAACCTTCTGTCTTGTTGATCTGTCTAATGTTGACAGTGTGGTATTAAAATCTCCCATTATTATTGTGTGGGAGTCTAAGTCTCTTTATAGTCTCTCAGGACTTGCTTTATGAATCTGGGTGCTCCTGTATTGGGTGCATGTATATTTAGGATATTTAGCTCTTCTTGTTGAATTGATCCCTTTATCATTATGTAATGGCCTTCTTTGTCTCTGTTGATCTTTGTTGGTTTAAAGTCTGTTTTATCAGAGACTAGGATTGCAACCCCTGATTTTTTTTGCTTTCCATTTGCTTGGTAGATCTCCCTCCATCCCTTTGTTTTGAGCCTATGTCTGTCTCTGCACGTGAGATTGGTTTCCTGAATACAGCACACTGATGGGTCTTGACTCTTTATCCAATTTGCCAGTCTGTGTCTTTTAATTGGAGCATTTAGCCCATTTACATTTAAGGTTAATATTGTTATGTATGAATTTGATCCTGTCCTTATGATGTTAGCTGGTTATTTTGCCTGTTCGTTGATGCAGTTTCTTCCTAGCATCGATAGTCTTTACAATTTGTCATGTTTTTGCAGTGGCTGGTACCGGTTATTCCTTTCCATGTTTAGTGTTTCCTTCAGGAGCTTTTGTAAGGCAGGCCTGGTGGTGACAAAATCTCTCAGCATTTGCTTGTCTGTAAAGTATTTTATTTCTCCTTCACTTTTGAAGCTTAGTTTGGCTGGATATGAAATTCTGGGTTGAAAATTCTTTTCTTCAAGAATGTTGAATATTGGCCCCCACTCTCTTTTGGCTTGTAGGGTTTCTGCCGAGAGATCCACTGTTAGTCTGATGGGCTTCCCTTTGTGAATAATCCAATCTTTCTCTCTGGTTGCCCTTAGCATTTTTTCCTTCATTTCAACCTTGGTGAATCTGACAATTATGGGTCTTGGGGTTGCTCTTCTCGAGGAGTATCTTTGTGCCATTCTCTGTATTTCCTGAATTTGAATGTTGGCCTGCCTCCCTAGGTTGGGGAAGTTCTTCTGGATAATATCCTGAAGAGTGTTTTCCAGCTTGTTTCCATTCTCCCTGTCACTTTCAGGTACACCAGTCAAATCTAGATTTGGTCTTTTCACATAGTCCCATATTTCTTGGAGGCTTTGTTCATTTCTTTTTACTCTTTTTTCTCTAAACTTCTCTTCTCACTTCATTTCATTCATTTGATCTTCCATCACTGATTCCCACTTCATCAAATTGGCTACTGAAGCTTGGGCATGCATCCCGTAGTTCTCATGCCGTGGTTTTCAGCTCCATCTGGTCATTTAAGGTCTTCTCTACACTGTTTATTCTAGTTAGCCATTCATCTAATCTTTTTTCAAGGTTTATAGCTTCTTTGTGATGGGTTCGAACATCCTCCTTTATCTTGGAGAATTTTGTTATTACCAACTTTCTGAAGCCTACTTCTGCCAACTCATCAAAGTCATTCTCCATCCTGCTTTGTTCCATTGCTGGTGAGGAGCTGTGATCCTTTGGAGGAGAAGGGGTGCTCTGATTTTTACATATTTCAGCTTTTCTTCTCTGGTTTCTCCTCATATTTGTGGTTTTATCTACCTTTGGTCTTTGATGATGGTGACTTACAGATGGCGTTTTGGTGTGGATGTCCTTTTGTTGATGTTGATGCTATTCCTTTCTGTTTGTTAGTTTTCCTTCTAACAGTCAGGTCCCTCAGCTGCAGGTCTGTTGGAGTTTGCTGGAGGTCCACTCCAAACCCTGTTTTCCTGGGTATCACCAGTGGAGGCTGCAGAACAGCAAATATAGCAGAACAGCAAATATTGCTGCCTGATCCTTCCTCTGGAAGCTTCATCTCAGAGGGGCACCTGGCTGTGTGAAGTGTCAGTCAGCCCCTACTGGGAGGTGTCTCCAAGTTAGGCTACACAGGGTTCAGGGACCCACTTGAGGAGGCAGTCTTTCCGTTCTCAGATCTCAAACACCATGCTGGGAGAACCACTGCTCTCTTCGGAGCTGTCAGACAGGGACGTTTAAGTCTGCAGAAGTTTCTGCTGCCTTTTATTCAGCTATGCCCTGCCCCCAGAGGTGGAGTCTACAGAGGCAATGGGCCTAGTTGAGCTGCAGTGGGCTCTGCCTAGTTGAGCTGCAGTGGGTTCCACCCAGTTAGACCTTCCTGGCTGCTTTGTTTATCTACTCAAGCTTCAGCAATGGTGGACACCTCTCTCCCAGCCAAGCTTGCCACCTCGCAGTTCAATCTCGGACTAGCAGTGAGCAAGGCTCTGTGGGTGTGGGACCTGCTGAGCCAGGCACTGGATATAATCTCCTGGTGTGCCGTTTGCTAAGACTGTTGGAAAAGCCGTGTTAAGGTGGCAATGTCCCGATTTTCCCAGTAAGGTCTGTCACGGCTTCCCTTGGCTAGGAAAGGGAAATCCCTGACCCCTTGCACTTCCCAGGTGTGGTGATGACCCATCCTGCTTTAGCTCACCCTCCGTGGGCTGCACCCACTTTCCAACCAGTCCCAGTGAGATTAACCAGGTACCTCAGTTGTAAATGCAGAAATCACCCGTCTTCTGCATCAATCATGCTGGGAGCTGCAGATTGGAGCTGTTCCTATTTGGCTATCTTGGAAATGACTCCATAAAAACATTTAAATTAGTGTGTCAATATCTACAGATTAGCCTTCTGGGATTTTTAACCACGATTTGTTGAGTACTGTATTAGTTTATTCTCATGTTGCTATAAAGGACTTCCCAAGACTGGGTAACTTATAAAGAGGCTTAATTGACTCACATTTCTGCAAGGCCAGAGAGGCCTCAGAAAACTTACAATCATGGTGGAAGAGGAAGCAAACATGTCTTTCTTCACATGGTGGCAGGAATGAGAGGTGCAGAACAAAAGGGGGGAAAGCCCCTTATGAAACCATTGGATCTCGTTGTACCATTGCACTCCAGCCTGGGCAACAGAGCGAGACTCGGTCTCAAAAAAACAAAAACAAAAACAACAAAACAACCCATTGGATCTCATGAGAACTCACCCACTATCAGGAAAACAGCATGAGGGTAACCACCCCCATGATTCAATTACCTCCCAATGGGTCCTTCAGACCATGACATGTGGGGATTATGGAAAATACAGTTCAAGGTGAGATTTGAGTGGAGACACAGCCAAACCATATCAAGTATGTAGATCAGTTTAGAAAGAACTGACAATTTAACAATCTTAAGTCTTCTATTCAATCAACATAGTTTATATCTCCCTTTATTTAGGGCTTCTTTTTATTTTTCTGAGCAAGATTTTATAATTTTCAGCATAGAGTGTATGAGGCATTGCTGACAATCTTGAGGGAGTTATCGTACTTCTTATTGTTCTGGGAGTCTGGGATGGAGATTTTTTTCTTAAGTATTTCATGCTTTTGGATACTGTACTGGTTTAAATTTTTTATTTAAAATTTTCCAATTGTTCATTACTAGCATATGGAAAGAACAGTTGACATAGATATTGACATTGTATCCTTGTATCCTAAAGCCTTGTAAAATTCATTTATTAGCTTTTTAGGTGATTCTTCAGGACTTTCTGCATGGAAGATTATGTTACCTGTAGATAGACATATTTACTGGTCAATATAATAACGTAAGACATATAGCCACAACGTAACACTGAATCAAAATCGTGAGAGGAGAGATTCTTGCTTTGTTCTAGTCTCATGGGGAAAATGTTCCATTTTTCCCTCTGAATATGATGTTTTCTGCGGGTTTTTCAAAGATTACCTTTATTGGGTTGCATACATTCCTGGCTATTCCTAGTTTGCTGAGTTGTTTTTTTTTTAATGTATGGTACTGAATTTTGTCACATGCTTTTCTTTCTGGATCCAGATAATCAGATGTTTTCTCTATGTATTTTTTAAATATTATATTATTGGCATTTGAATATCTAATCAACCTTATGTTCTTGGATAAATTATGCTGGATTTGATTTGCTTATATTTTAAGATTTTAGGAGACTTGAATTTTATTTGTGGAAAGATTTTAAATTATAAACTCTATTTGTATAATTCACACAAGTATATTCAATTTTATTATTTATTTTTATGTCAGTTTTGGTAATTTGTGTCTTTTAAATAATTTTACCACTTCATCTATGTTGTCAAATTTATTGGTAGAAGATTGTTCATAATATTTCCATGTAATCAATTAATATTCCTTTACATTTTCCTTTTAGTATTAGTAGATTCCACTCTAATATTCTTTTTTTAATTTATAGAATATTGTAATTTATACCCTCTTTCTATTTTTCTTGACTGGCCTAGCTAGTAGTTTAATTGATCAATATAATTGGTCTTTTCAAAGATTTAGCTTTTCGCTTTCATTGATTTTCTCCATTGTGGGTCATTTTCTGTGTTATTGATTTTCACTCTTGGTTTTACTTGTCTTTCTTTCTAACTCTTTGAGTTTAATTTTCTCTTTTTTACTAGCAACTTATGACAGAAGCTCTGAGCATAAATATTAGACCTTTCTTTTTATATATAAGCATTTAAAATTATAGATTTATAATATATACATTGAACTGCTTTAGCTTCAGTTTTAGTTTTGATAAGTTATGCTCTCATTTTTTTAGTTCAAAATATTTTCTAAATTTCTGTGGGACTTCTTCTTTGATCTGTGGCACATTTAGAAGTACTTTATTTAGTTTCCTTATATTGGGGGACTTTCCAGATATCTTTTTGTTAATATTCGTAGGTTCTGCTCTGATATTTCTTTTGTAATTTATAAAATATTGTAATTTATGTCCTCTTTCTATTTTTTCTTGATTGGCCTAGCTAGAAGTTAAATTGATTGATATAACTGGTCTTTTCAAAGGTCTAGCTTTTTGCTTTCATTCATTTTCTCAATTGTTGGTCATTTATGATGACTTAAATTTGTTGTAGTCAAAAACCATATTTGCATTATTTTAATATTTTAGAATTTGTTGCACAATAATATAAATATACTGTATGCTACTGCATTGTACACTCAAAAATGGTTAAGATGGTTAAATTTATGTGTTTATTTCACCACAGTAAAAATGTTTGCTATTATGAATTATAATAAAATTTGTAACTGCCTATTAAAAAATTGTTGAGACTTCCTTTATGTCTCAGGTCCACCAGGTCTATGGCAACTTTTTCATTGTCAATGTATATTCTGTTGCTGTTGGCTAGAGTGTTTGATAACTATCGATTAGGTCCAGTTAGTTGAAACTGTTGTTCAAATCTTCTGTATCCTTACTGATCTTCTGTTTAATTGTTCTGTAGATTAGAGAGAAATTTTGAAATCTCTAACTATAATTGTAGACTTTTCAGTTTCTCCTTTCAAGTCCATTAATTTTTGCTAAACTTTGTTGAAGCTTTGTTCTGGAGTACATATCCATTTAGATTTGCTTTGTCTTGTTCATGATTGACCCCTTTATCATCATGAAATGTCCCTCTTTTCCCAAATAATAATAGTTCTTGTTCTGAAGTCTCCTTTGCCTGATAATAATATAGCTAATCTAACTCCCTAATACTTATCGATTGTATTATATTTTTGCATCCTTCATTTAAATCTATCTAAGTCTTTATATTAATATTTCAAGTGTGCTTCTTGCTGTGTCTTCTTTTTTAAAAAAATCCAATCCACCCACTTATCTTGAATCTAACCATCAATCTGATTGGGATAAATCTGTGATCTTGCTGTTCTTTCTAATTTTTTCAGATTTTGTTTGTTTCTTTCTTCTTCTTGATATCTTCTTGGTTGAGCATTTTTGAATACCATTTTATCGCCACTCAACTTGTTATCTACACAACTTTATTATCTTAGTGATTGCTCTGTGTGTAGGGCTTATGAATGCATATTTAATTTATCACAGTCTATCTTCAAATCTTACTATATCATTTCTCTACCTCAAGACAATGTACTTCCATTCCTCCTTCCTGTTCTATAAGCCACTTTCATACATTTACAACCTCTATCTATTACAAACCCTAGCATATTGTTTTTATTTAAAAATTATCTTTTTTGGAGGGAGTACCTTGTATTATATTGATGGTACATGACAAGGTAGGGCTCGCTAAGCTGCTTCTCTTCTTCAGGGAGTCTGGGATAGAAATCATGTTGGGAGTGAGGGCTTTTTAGCTTGTTGGGAAATTGAGTTGGGTCAAGGACTCCCCAGCAGCTGAAAACCTCTTTAGTCTTCTCTTGTTATTGCTGGGACTAGTGGCCCAGGGCTCTTCTCCTTGGTGCCCATGTTGACTATAAGGTCTGCCACTCTTGCTGTAATCAAATTCATTATTATACCAGGAAATGAGCTGGATAAAGTGGTCCTTGAGAACAATGTCAGCCCCAGCATCAAAAGAGAAATAGTAGGCACCACTGTTAATGTCAAAGGAGACAACCTGATTCTCAGTGTAGCCCAGGATGCTCCTTACAGGCCCTCTGATACCTGCTATACTATTTTCTTGATGCCATCACAATTGGCAGCTTTCTCCAGATGGTAGGCTAGGTCCACAACCAACACAGTTGGGACACAGACACAGAAAGCCAAGTTGGAGAACTTCCCATTCAGCTGGCATAACCTTGCTCACAATCCTGGCAGATTCAGGAGATGCAGAGATGGTGTCCTGGGCAGCCCCACATGGTCATGCCAGTTCCTCAGATGGGCCATTAACAGTCTTCTGGTATCAGTGATCATAAGAATTTTGCTCCCTTCTTGATGCCAAAGTTATCCTGGATGACTTGTCAGAGGGCAAAGGCAATTGGTGGTACTTGAGGCATTGCTGACAATCTTGAGGGAGCTGTCATACTTCTCATGGTTCTTGGAGTCTGGGAGGGAAACTGTGTTGAAGTTGGGAATATCATAATTGTGAGAGCATCAGTAGAAGGGATAGATGTGTTGACCCCTTTGGCTCCACCATTTAAGTGAGCCCCAGGACCAATGGACTCCACAACATATTCAGCACAGCATCATCTCATTTGATGCAGACAGCATATGGCTTCTGGAAAATAGAGATGGCCTTCCCATTGTGGACAAGCTTCTTGTTCTCAGCCTTGACAGTGCCACTGAAATTGCCATGTATTAAATCATACTGGAATATGTACACCATGTTGTTTATACAGTGAAGGAGTCATTGATGATGACTCTTTGTTGAAGTTTTAAAGCAGCCCTGGAGTCCAGGGGCTCTATGTGGACAAATCTGG
Source organism: Pongo abelii (assembly GCF_028885655.2). Taxonomy (NCBI): domain Eukaryota; kingdom Metazoa; phylum Chordata; class Mammalia; order Primates; family Hominidae; genus Pongo; species Pongo abelii. The sequence goes on along the minus strand of NC_072007.2, from coordinate 24,553,600 downwards.
TGACTTGGACCCTTACGATTATGTCTTAGGTATGTGTCTGGCAGTTCACAAGGACACATGGCTGTTTGTGGAACAGAAAGGTAGCAGAGAGCCAATTATCTTTTAAGAAACTTAAAAATGAAGACAACCTCATTCTATATTTATTCACATATTTACCATTTTTGGTGCTCTTCATTCCTTTGTGTAGTTTCAAGTTTCTATCTGGTATAATTTTTCTGTGCCAAAAGAAATTCTTTTAACATTTCTTTTAGTGCAAATCTGCTGGTGGAACGTTTTTGCATCACATGGTTATATGAAATCTTTATTTCATTTCTTTGAAAGATATTTGTGCTGTAGCCCCAGCATTTTAACCAGCAGAGGGTGCTGTGCCTCTCCAGAGTTTAGGATGAGGATAAATGTTGAGGTGCTTCCAGCAGACTTCCCGGTTTTCAATGAAGCTGGAGTCCTAGTCTTGGCGCTGAATTTGCAGACAGCGTTGTTTCAACTTAAGGCTTGATGAGAAAAGACAGAAGCTGCTCTCCACAGTCTACTAGATAAATAAAAAAATATTACTAGGAAGTGGTAATAGTTTACTTGAAATAGATCAGTAGGAATTTATAGTGTTATTCAAATATTGTTTTTTCCTAGCAATAAGTTTACTAGTGTGTTATGGCTTAATTTTTGTTCATGAAAAATAATTGGTCTAGGTTTGCTTTCAGGATAAGAGATAGGTCTCTTTGTCCTCACTAAAGCAGTACTTGACACTAATGTTTTTCTCTTGAAAATGCCCATAACTTTTTCCCACTTTCTTAGAAGTAGGCAGCTATAGCCATGACGTTAGTGATTTGGACCTGGAATCCAGAGTACGTGGTCACTTGTCTGAAGATTATGTTCTACTATTAATTTCATTTTAATATATGAAGGTGATGCTTTTTTAAAAACAGAGAATCTTATACTCTGGTATGTTACAGAAAGAGGCTTCACACCTTTAGAAGCCCATGAAATATTTCACATACAGAAACAAACTTTGTAATGATAAGGTGATGACCTGTCCTTATATTATATAATAATACAAAAACTGTAGTGGATTTTGCCAGCATAGTTGTTCATCGTATATGGGAACTCATGAATGATGATGTCACTTTTCTTCATTCTATGACGGAGGTTTTGCTTACTATATTCAGAAGACAATCACTATCAGAGAGACAGTTGGCATAGTCTTTAGTAGACCTGGCTCCACTGCATACTGGTTCTTTGGCATTGGTAAGGTATTGAATCTCTTTAAACATCAGTTCTCTTTTCTGTAACATTGGAGTAACCATAGTATTTAGCTCATACAGTTATTGTGAGTTTCTTGAGATAATGTGTGTAAACCACTCAGCACAGCATCTGTAACATTTTGACTCAATAAATGTCAAGGATTATTTTAATTAACTTTTATGTTCTGTGAAAGAAATACATGATATTAAGCCACAATTATCATCTGTATTCTATGGATACTTCAGGAAGCATGGAGAGAATACAAAGAGATAAACAGTTAATGATTTTCTAATGTAATGGAATATCCTAACTGTGATAAAGACAGAGCGCATATGATTTCTTGAGGAGTTTTCTGTTGTAAACCAGGACTGATGGTACAATGCAATAGAAAAGCCACTGGGTTTCGTATCAGGAGACTTTGCTTTATCTTGGCTGTATTACTTCCCACCACCTAACTTTTGCAAAAACACCTATTATCCTCTTTGGTCATATATGGAAGATAAACCTCTTCTAGGGTTCCTTGACAGCAGTGGGAAAGTTTCTGATGCATTGTCTGGGAGGGTCACTGGCAGTCATGAACAGATGAAGTTATACTCCTGAAGCAACTGGACTTCACCTGTTATGGACTGAATCATGTTTCTCCAAAATTCATATGTTGAAGTCTTTACCCCAGTACTTCAGAATGTGACTGTATGTGGAGATAACAATCTTAAAGAGGTAATTAAATGTCAAACGAGGTAATTGGAGGTGGACCCTAATCCAATATGACTGGCGTTCTAATAAGAAGAGGAGATTAGGACACAGACATACCCAGAAGACCAGGTGAAGACACCAGAAAACTGCCATCTACAAGCCAAGGAGAGGGGCCTTCAGAAGAAGCCAACCCTGCGGACAGTTTGAGCGTAAATTTCTAGGCTCTAGAACTGTGAGAAATAAATTTCTGTTGTTGAAGCCATCCAGTCTATAGTACTTCATTATAGCAGTGCTAAAAAAACTAATATACCACCTGTCCCCTTTGCTCCAGGTCTCCTTGTCCGCATGACTTCTCTAAGAAACTGGGGACTCTACTATGTGGAAGTGTTCATAATCTTATGAGTCCCTTTCATACTTCCTTTACATAAAAAGAGTTAAATGTATAATCTTTGTCTGCAAAATGAAAAACTGCCGGATGAACTCACATTTGAAAGACTCCGTTTTCCTGCAAGTGCTGAGGTCTGACAATATATCACGTATTAAAGTCTGCCAAGCTGTGGCAGTGGAGCTATCTTGTGGCTTTTCCCTGCACCATGTGAGCTAAGTTTCCTGTACATAGAAAGATCCTTCTGAAGCAGGAGCACAAAAGAAAGAGACAGGTACTTCTTTTTAGTTTCCAGAGGTTATGTAAATATCAGATCTTGCTGTCTGGTCTACAAGAAAAGTGAGTGTGCCCTCAAGACAAATGTACTGAAGGAGTGCTTGTTTGTAGAAGCCAAAAGGATCATCCAGATATTCTAAATATTACAAAAGTTGGTGAAGACCTTGTGTTCTGAATGTTAAATTGCCGATTGGTTCTTTTGCTGTCAAAGGCAGCAGGCTCTTTTCAAAGTGGGATGACTGTAACAGCATTTAAAATTAACACCTAGTATTTGTTTACTGTTGCTGCTGTAACAAATTACCGCAAATTTGGCAGCTTAAAACAATACCTATTCATTATCCTACAGTCCATGAATCAGAGTCCAAGTACAGCAGGGCTCAGCTAGGTCCTCTCAGATCAGCACTTTACAAAGGCTGCAATCAAGGTGTAAGTGAGGCTGAGTGCTTCTTATCTAGAGGGTCTGGGGAAGAATCTGCTTCCAAACTCACTGGTAGTTTTCAGAATCCAGTTTTAAATTAGAGTCTGTATTTCCCTCAGACATGGCCCCCTTAACTTTTAAGCCCAAAATAGGAGGTCTAATCCTTCTTATGCTTTGAACCTTACTTCTCCTTCTGCTACCAGCCAGAGGAAAAGCCTCTAAGTGCTCATGTGGTTAGATTAGGTCCACCTGGATAATCTTTCTTATTCTTAAAGTCAGCTGATGAGTTACTTTAATTATATCTTCAAAGTCCCCTTTGCCATACAATTTAAAATATTCCTGGGAGTAACTAAGGACAAAGATTACAGGGGCCAGAATTCTGCCTACCACACATCCTCAGGTGACATTCTTTTAGTTTACTTAAATGAATTTTTGTTTCATTTCTAATAGTTATGAGCATATAATAACATTAAAATAGTTACATTGTGACTTGCATAGATGCACCAGTCTTTGCATTTTTATTGTTTTATGATAAAGTCTTCATTTTTCCTCTATAAGCTACATAGCCGGGCCCATTTCAATCTTCTCAATACTAACAGGCAAATTCCACAGTTAACTCTGGGCTTCTTGTGTAACAAGTTTGTAACTTTGTCGTTGGTCATGAAGCAGGGCTCCTTAAAGATCTTCAGGTATGGACACAGGTAAAGACAATTCATTTATCCTAGTTAGAAAATCCATCTTTATGTCAGTGATCCTCAAACTTTAGGGTACAGATGAAAATCACCTGGAGAGCTTGTTTAAACTTCAGACTGCTGGGCTGCACTTCTGAATTTCTGATTCAGTATCTATGAGATAGATCCTTAATAATTTGCATTATTAACAAGTTCCTAGTGGTATTATTATTACTGATCTAGGGCTCACGTTTTGGAAACGCTATTTTAGGTTATTTTATTTCTATTTCTCCACTTACGAAAAAGCACAAATTTGCTGCTTCGTATTTTGGGGGCTACCTGCAACATATGTGTTGCTGTAATTATTTTACACTTACCCCATCAAATAATTTCATGCAATAGAAGAAACCTGAGGAAAAAAAATGTGACATGGGAAGAAGGGAGCTTCTTATTAATGATATTTAGGGCATTTCCTTGTAGGTACCAGGCAAAGGTGAGTTTGTTTTAATCCCTAATTTTTTTGCTTTAACGAAATAATGACCTACGAAAATTAAGCGTAAGACAATATAAGGAAGGGTAAGAAGGGAGATCCAAAGAAGAAAGCAAATTGTTAACATGCGAATGTTTTCACTGGGAGTAATATTTCCAAAAAATTGTTGAATTTGATTTATTAGGTCGGTGCAAAACTAATTGCGGTTTTTGCCATTCCTTTCAATGGCAAAAACCACAATTACTTTTGCGTCAACCTAATATATCTCATTCTTCATACAGTAAACCAGATATTCTAAAGATATTTTTGCTAAAACTTTCCTTCAGAGTATGGTAAAGTACTTTTTGCCCGTGGTATAATTGCCCACACTGGATAATTTCCATTCTGAAATGTTGGTTATTTCCTTCTCATGCCGGAGGATTTACCAAAAGATTCTTCACAGTGAAAGTAGGGAATTTTCAGCAAATTAGGATATTATTTCTTGCAGATGACATTTATTTGTTTCATATTACAATATTTTTATGAATGGTAATGATCACTAATTCTAATGAAGATGACACGGATGAAGTGCTTGACATATTTCAAAACAGTAAAGGTGAAAACTGGAATCTGTAAAGGGAAACATTTAAAAACCATTCTCTGTCCAATTTGTTGAAGTTGAAAAGACAAACAATATGGCAAGACTATATATGAGATGCACTAGGTGTGGGTTTTGGTGGATGGGGTCATACAAACCAAATGGAAAACTCAGGGATAGAAGGAAAGGACTCTGATCAAAGACAAGCGAAAATGTGACAATATTGAAAAGGGTTACTTTGCCTTTTCCCAGTGTTATAGTGGCTTTCCAATTCTCTTCTCTGATCTGTTTTCCTCAATATGGCTTCAACTCAGCTTCTAGCTTCGCAGAACCCAGTCAGGAAAAGTAGAAAAATATAAACTTCAACACATCCGAGATTCTTCAGTGTCCTTAAAGTTCAGGAAATCTGACTCTCAGATAAGTCTGCCCCAAGGTCCTGACCATGCATGTTCAGAAGAAAAAAGCACCAAAGGCCATGGATGAAGGCAAATGTGTTTTACATGTTGAGATTGTTAAGGAAGTCTAGGATCTATGTGCAATTTTACTACTTAAATTTTATACATGTGTTTTGAGATGAGTTTTAATAAACTGACAATGATATATAACCAATTTGTGGCAAGAATAGACTTAGAAGTCATGCCATATATTAGTATAAAACCCAGCTATGGGCTTGTCTCAGGCTTCATTGTCTGGGACAGTTCACTACAGAATAGGCAGATAGGTCTGTATCCTGTGTAGGATAGATCATTTTGTTTGTTTGGCTTTTTTGAGATGAAGTCTCACTCTGTTGCCCAGGCTGGAGTGCAATGGCGCAATCTTGGCTCACTGCAACCTCCACCTCCCGGATTCAAGCAATTCTTCTCCCTCAGCCTCCCAAGTAGCTGGTATTACAAGCATCCACCACCATGCCTAGCTAATTTTTGTATTTTTGGTGGAGACGGGGTTTCACCATGTTGGTCAGGCTGGTCTTGAACTCCTGACCTCAGGTGACCCCCCCCCCTCCTTGGTTTCCCAAAGTACTGGGATTATGGCGTAAGCCACTGTGCCTGGCAGGATAGATCATTTTTATATAGAGGTGACAATGCATTGGAAGCAAGTGAACAAAACTGCCAATCAGTAAACTCTGGGTTTGCCTCTGATCCTAATGATTTGCAGATTCTGGAATAATGCGCAAAATGCTCCCTTACGTAAACACAGCAAGTATAAGTGCGTGTGTGTGTGTGTGTGCACGTGTGAGTTCATGCCTGTGCTTGTGTGTGTGTCTGGGTGTGTATTTTGTCAAGGATGTCTCCTCAGGAGCTTAGAAGTTGAAAACTCCATTACAGAAAGAAGCCAGAAACAAATGTATGATAGGTTCTACTATATATTTTCTCTCTTCAGGTAACACATTGCTGCTATAGATCCTGGAAGCAGACAGCATTCATACACCATATTCTGAGGTTAAGTGTCTGACTCATCAATGGGAGTGAATTTACATGTGCTGAAATGTCTTCCAAATCAAAACATGGGTCTGTGAGATGAAATAGATAGGCTCAGAATATATGTTTAAAGTCTGTCGGATAGGTTTGCAATCTATTTGTTTGTTGTATGTATGATATGACACAGTTCTTAGTTACCTCAGAGGCCCATTCCATTTTGAAGGCTTTCATATTTGGGGAGAAAGAAGGGCTCTTAAACTGACTTAGCCTCTAGGAAACATGGTAATTGAAAGGCAAAAGTGAATGAAGGGGACAAAATATGCTATGGCATTGGAGAATATTTTGCAGGGAAGTAAGTATAGCAATGTTCTTGTCTACAAGTTTCATGAAATACAACTGGCTAAGGACAAAGAAACACTAGTTTAAAGTTTATGTGATGTGCCAGGCACTAGACCAGGTATCTACATTTGATTCTATTATCAATTAATTTGTAAAACTGAGGTTCAGAGTGGTAGAAAGATTGAGAATAGATTGTAAGTCTGGTTGTATCTGGTTCAAAGCCTGCTCTACATACTGAGCTACTGCAGAAATGTGAATGAATCAGCCACTAATGACCTGGATGATTTTTGCAGAAATAACAGTGTTCTCATATCTAAAACAATAGATCTCTCTAAGGTTTATTCAGAAAGATCTGAAAATGTGATTGCATTCCTAGGAAGTTAAGAAGATTTCATAAGGTCATTAGCAAAATCTCCCTTACTACATTCAGGCTGAGAAGTAATTTCCCCCAACTTTGTAAAAGCCCTCACACTGATTTAATTTCAGTTTATGCAAAGCCCTTTGGGTGTAAATAAATGAGATGCTTTAATAAGGTAATCTCTTTTAGAAAATAGGTAGCATGACAAATAATAGGACAATTGGCACCAGAAATAACTTTCTTGGTTTTACTTATTCTAGATTGCCTAATTTATTTTCACTCCTCAAGAGGAATAAGCATGGCCCTAATTAAAGTCTTGTCACAAGTGTCACAATAATTTAGACCTACATGGAAGTTTTGACTCCTGTTGCAAGACTCTCACAGAACTAGCCCCTGCCTGCCTCTCCAGCTTGTCTCCCCCTACTCAGTTGAAGCCACATCAGCCCTTCTTGTGGAGTGTCTTTAGACACTCCATGCCTCAGGATCTTTGTATTCCTTTTTGTTTGGAATGCTCTTCCCGTAGATCTTTCCATTTCTATGGCTTATTCCCTTTACTCAGGTCTAGCACAGAAGGCTCCTCATTATACTGGAGACGTTTACCCACACCATCTAAAATAGTATGTTCCATCTGCCCCTTCCCACCCTCTCTATCCTGTTGCTCTGCTCTATTTTACTTTATAGAACTTACCTCTCACCTTATATTATATTGAACACTTCTTTTTATTTATTTTCTCCTTTTACTTCCTCCAAAAACTGTAAGCTCCAAGAGGGCAAAGAGCACGCTTATTTTATCAGTCTACTCTAGCCCCCAGGAAAACCCCACTAATTTCACTGCCCAATCAATGCCGTATTTGCAGCATGAATCAATGGAATATGTGGTTGTGAGTTTGTTGAATGGTATTTGACCTGAACAAACTCTGGTTTGTTGAGGTTGAACAAACACTGGCCACACTCTAACCAGCTGTTGCATGAACTACCAGAGCGAGAACTCACTCGTTACCATGGGGATGGCACCAAGCCATTCATGAGGCACCTGCCACCATGACCCAAACACCTCCCATGAGGCCCCACCTCAAACAATGGGGATTACATTTTAACATGAGATTTGGAGAGGACGAACATCCAAACATATCCAGCAACATATGACACTCTGACATTCAAATTATATGAAGTTTGGATTAAAGGAAATAAAAATAGAAGGTAGAGAAATCAGTTGCTTCTTGAGCTTTGTTGTTTCCCTAACAGCCAAGTTTTGGTTCTAAGAACATTAAATGAGCACCTAAACACTAACATTGTGCTTCCAGAAAAGAATCACCCTGTTCATCTCCACTTTCAATCTTCACAATCCTTATTCAACTGATCGGAAACAAAATTCTGTCTAGAAAGGTCACCCATGGATTTCTGTAGCAAACACTTTTAACCAACTACTAAAGATTTGCTCCTCTTGCATAATATAGAGGATGCTATGAAGCGGCTGCCCAGACATGGACTATCATTTCCACCCCCTTTGCATCTAGATGGGACCATGTCACTGAATTCTGTTCAATGGAATGTGGGTGAAAATATAACAATTCCAAAACTGTCACATAAAATATTCCACCCCTTCCAAACTCTTTTCCCATCCACTGTCTGGATAAAACTTTCTTGAATGACCTGGCAAGCGACATAATAGAGGGGAGATTCTTCATGAATTTGGGTCTCAGAACCACCTTTACCCTCCACACCACACTGCCGCCACCACCACCTCCAACTGGACCTTACATGAGCAAAAACGAAACCAACACCACCACCACCACCAACAAAACACTCATATTTTATTAAGCCACTGAGATTTTGGAGATTTTCTATAATCACAGCTAGTAATATTTTCTCTGTGTTTCTCTGTGGCAATACGTACCACATCTTTAGCATATGATATGGCTATTTAAATGACAATGCTTTTGGAGTACTTGAAAATATAGATAAGGAATTCAGAAGGCTCTGAAAACAGAATTTTGGAGTTGTTAGCCCATAGGTACTAGTTGAAACCATGGATGTGGGTAGGATGATTCAGGAAAAATGGGCAGAATGAGAAAAGAAGGGCAAAGAAGAAATCCTGGGGAGTCAAACACTAAGGTTGTAGGCAGAGAATGAAGCAGTAGCAAAAAGTGTAGCCAAGAGAATAAACTATATTCTGTCCTAGGATTCATGAGGACTCAAGGGAAGGGAGAGTGTGTCAAAGGCTGAGGATAAATGTTTCACTGGAATACAGAGAACAAAAGAAAAATAGCTGTGCACTGAGGAGTGAAAAAGGGAAGTGAAAGTAGAAACAGAAACTGCAGCTGATTCTAGAAGTGCAGCAGTAAGGGAAGGAGATACATGCCTTCAAGGTCAGCAAAATAAGCAGATTCATTTTAAGGATGAGGACAAGTTAAACAGGTTTGCAAGCTAAAAGAGAACAGCCATGACAGAGGATACAGTGAAGATTCAAAAAACGGTGGTGAATATTGAAAAGGCCTTGGAGGACACATAATAGAATGCAAAGTCCACAAGGAGAGGGGCTTTGTGTCTTGTTTCACACTGTGTCCCCAGGCTTAGAATATTCTGGCATCAGAAGGCACTCAATAAACATAGAAAGGAAGAAAGGAAGAAGATGAAATCAGGAGTACAGATTAAAGTGTTATCTTTGGAAGAGAGGCAAGACATCCTCTGGGACAGAAGGGAAGGAGGGAAAGCTGGGGAACATGCAGATAATACAAGAGGTGCGGTTTGTGACTGATGGCTGCTATTTTCTCTGTGAGGTAGGAGGCTTGGCCATCTGTTAAAAATGAGTGGGTGAATCCAGCTAAGTAATTTAAGAAGAATGGTAAAGGTTTGTACCAGCTACAAGCATGAATAATATGGTTATTTACTTGAAATAAAAATATGAGATGATACTAACAATGCATGCATTATGAAAATTGATGCATTCGTTTGAGGTTACTTACTGATTTACAGAAAATAAGCCACTGGATGCATTCAGTCATTTATAAGGTTAGGGGTTGAGTTTAAGACATAAATGTAAATTTGTTTGCATATTATCCAGAGTAAAGTCAGTATCCTCTCTGGTATATTGCACAATCTCAGACACTGTGTTACTCTTTTGCTTAAGGTCTACCTTAATATATTAATAACTATAACATTGTGTAACTATGAACTTCATCATTTGGATAAAATTATCAATAAAAGCAATTGTCCAGAATTCTCTGATTTAGTTGCCATCTCTTAAATAATGCCTTTTATGAAGAAAACATAAGTGATTAAATTATATGTAAATACTTTAATTTTATAGACTAGAGGTGGCTCTGAATATGTAGATTTCATAATGTTAAATATCACAAAGACTCTGTGACCATAAAAAAGCTGCTTCATTAAGCATTTTAATATACTGTCAAGGCATGTACATTAAACAAAAGCAAAAGCTTAATTACTCTTTTACAGACTGAATCCAGACAACTTTGGACATTCCTTCATTTGAAAAATTTTTACTGAACAGTTAAAGACCATTGATATAGTGAACATCAGGATGCCATAGTTTTCCTGTCTTCATGGAGATGAATGAATGAACTGTATTTTTTATTAGCCCGAGCAAGAGTTCTTCCCAAATTTCCTCCATGAACCATAGGCTCCTACCTCTTAACCATTTTATGAAAATTCTATGGTGAATTGAGGTCCTCCAGTTATTTGACAATATCTGATTTTGCCATGGTCACGTGGGAAAAGTAGGCATGTGAGCAAGTCATAGTTTTACTTGGTTGGAAGATTCTTCTAATTATGTCAAGATGAAAGGTTTTATACTGCGTAGAAGGCAGTGTGAGAGAAGTGGACAGTAGGACTCCTATTTGGTGGGCCAGTGGCTATATTTTAAAATATGAAGGATACATATTTGACTGTTTAAGTACAATGATCTGTCATGGATCTATACTTTTGGGCTGCTGTCTTTTAGGCTGAAGCAATTAAAGGCAATGTAATGAACATGGTTATCTGTGGATGTCCCTTTGATTGCCATTGTATTATGGTTTACAGTGTGATGCCTCTCTCTTAGAGGAAAGACGCTGTTCCTCCAGGGAGATAAAATATAAAATATGAATCATACCTTTAAGCATACACTTCTCCCCACTCTCAATATACAGTGGCTCTGGAATTTCATGCTTCACTTGGGAGTTGAAAGTTTGCGTTTATAATTTTATATTCTTTTAGAGGCCAGGCTATTGAGATTAGAAAGTCTTTATTTTTCAGTTGGAGTGTGATGAGCCATATTCCCTATTGTAAACAGCCATATTAACCAAGATAATTTAATTTGGAATGATTACTTTTTGCCTTTGAGCTATAGATCAAAAGGTTCTATCATATGTACAAATAAAGTAAAAAAAAATTTTTTTCTGTGAATGTTACAAAATTTTTTTATTGTGGTAAAAAACACGTAAGATCTTTCCTCTTAAATTTTCGATGTATGGTACAGCATTGTTAACTATAAGCATAATGTTGTAGAGCAGATCTGTGAAAATTTTCCCTCTTGTATGATTAAAACTTTACGCTCACGGAATAGCAATTTTCCCATTTATCCCTCTTCCTAGCATCTAGAAACCATAATTTTACTCTATATTTCCATGAGTTTGACTATTTTAGATACTTCATATAGTGGAATCATGTACTATTTTTCTTGTACTGGCGTATTTCACTTGGCATAATGTCCTCAAGATATATCTATGTAACAGAATTTTCTTCTTTTTATGGTTGAATAATATTCTATTGTATAAATACATACTATATTTTCTTTATCCATACATATTGCTGATAAACTTTTAGGTTGTTTCTAATTCTTTTCTTTTTTTTTTTCTTTTTTTGAGACGGAATCTCGCTCTGTCTCCCAGGCTGGAGTTCAGTAGCGCGATCTCGGCTCACTGCAAGCTCCCCGTCCTGGGTTCACGCCATTCTCCTGCCTCTGCCTCTGGAGTAGCTGGGATTACAGGCACCTGCCTGCCACCGCGCTCGGCTAATTTTTTATTTTTATTTTTAGTAGAGACGGGGTTTCACCATGTTAGCCAAGATGGTCTCAATCTCCTGACCTCGTGATCCGCCCGCCTCGGCCTCCCAAAGTGCTGGGATTATAGGCATAAGCCACCGCGCCGACCAGTTGTTTCTAATTCTTATCTATTGTGAATAATGCTGCAATGAACATGGAAGGGCAAATATCTTCCATGTTTTGATTTCAGCTCTTTTGGATAAATGCCCAGAAGTGGGATTGCTGGATCAAATGGTAGTTTTTATTTTTAATTTTTCTATCAATCTCTATGCTGTTTTTTTTTATAGTGGCAACATCATTTTACATTCTCACCAGTAGTGCACACGGTTCAAATTTTTCCACATCCTTGCCAACACTTTATTTTATTTTTTTAATTTTTAATTTTTTATAATGACCATCATAATGAGTGTGAGATGATACCTCAGTGTGGTTTTGATTTGCATTTCTCTAATGATTAGTGAAGAATGTCTTTTCATATGCCTGTTGGTCATTTGTATCTCTTCTTTGAAGATAGTTATTTTTATTTTTATTTTCTGCTATTGAGTTTCTTGTATATTTTTATATTAACCCACTGTCAGATATATGGTTTACAAATATTTTCTCTCATTCTGTAGGTTGGTTTTGTATTCAGTTGATTATTTCCTTCACTATGCAGAAGATTTTTAGTTTCTGGCTTTTTCATTTGATGTAAATCCATTTGTCTATTTTTGCTTTTCTTACTTGTGCTTTTGATGTCATATCCAAGAATTAATTGCCAAGACAAATGTTATGAAGATTTTACCCTATGTTGCCTTCTTGGAGTTTTATAAATTCATGTCTTATGTTTAAGTCTTTAATCTATTTTGAGTTGATTTTTGTGTATGGTATAAAATAAGGATCCAAATTTATTCTTTTTGCATGTGAATATCTAATTTTTCCAGCACCAATTTTTTGATACTATCCTTTTCCCATCGTGTGCCCTTGGCATCCTGTCAAAGATCATTTGACTGTATATGTGTGGGTTTATTTCTGGACTCTCAGTATTGTTCCATTAGCCTATATGTCTATCTTTATTCCAGTACCATGGTCTTTTGATGACTATAGCTTTGTAATATGTTTTAAAGTTAAAAAGTTTGAGGCCTCCTGTTTTGCTCTTTTTGTCAAGATTGTTTAGACTACTTTGGGGTCATTTGTACTTCTGTACAATTTTTAGAATTGTTTTGTCAATTTCTGCAAAAAGTGTCACTAGGACTTTAATAGGAATTGCATTAAATGTGTAGACTTTGGATGGTGTGGACATCTGAACAATGTCTTCTAATCCATGAATGTGGGAAGTCTTTCCATTTATTTGTGTCTTCTTTTCTTTCTGTTTTCTTCTTTTAACTTTTTTGAGATTATGTTGTGCTCTTCATTGCCAAAAATAAACACTTTTAAAAACACAACTTCTGTTAATCAATAAATATCTCTTTCTTTCTATATTTTTTCCAGGCTGCCTAATTAACTGCTTTGTGTATGTTCCTCCCTGGAGACAGTGTTAAGAGGTCAGGGTCAGAGCCTTCATTTGGGAGAAATGAAATACTTCTGTGTATGTGGGAGGGGCCCTTGCTCCTGCTGGCCACTGCCACCACTACCACCACCACCATCACCAAACTAAATAATCAGGTATTGGTGGTGAAGGGGTTTGTAACTGCTGGGTAGAGAGTGAAATATTGTGTTTACGTAGGGGAGAGGGCACAGCCATGGCCTGATGCTATTCCCAGAAGGTTACTTCTCAAATTAAAGACACCTGGGAATTTGAAGCGCTAGTAGGACAGCCTTGGGGAAAGAACTGGAAGGGTTTATAGGCCCTTTGAATGAAGGCTGTGACATTCAATCCTAATACCAGAAATCTAAGGTACAACTGAAATTATTCCTTTTGGACAGAAAGCGTTTAAAGAGCTGAACTAACCAGGAGAGAAGTCCAGTTGGCTCCCCTACAGGTGCATTAGGAAACAGGCTAAAAGGGATGTTTTGGGATCTGTGGAGCACTGCTGGCAATTAGCAGCTAGGGCCAGTAAAAAACTGTCCTGCTTAAATGCCGCTGGCATCCCTAGTAATCTATTACCTGCTTCTAGTTGTTACTGATGACCTGCCAAGAAGCTCAAGCAGCAGTAGACTAGATTTCCAAAAACTAGAAGGGTCTCAAGAGAGACCCCCCCAAATCCAGCTGCTGGCTTGAATCCCCATTCTTGCTGAAGCAGCAAGCTGCAGCTAGTTTATAGTTAGCATGTCACTCTGGATCTCCTGGCTTAATTGAGTTTGTAAATCACTCAGCTTCTTCTTCAATCCAGTGAGGGCTAAGAGGACATCATTTAAGGACACAGAGAGCCATAGGAATTCATGTTGTAGTAAAACCTTTCTGGCTTGCCCGTGGGGTCACAGGGCACCTGTGACTCATCCTCATCCCGCTCCAAGTGCTCACTCTTTGGCCACTCCTTGGGTTTGGGGTACACTGCATGCCTCATGGCATTGTCTGGATTGTATTCAAAAGCCACCCCTGCAGTAGGGTTCAACTTGGCATGCTCCTTGCTAAAACACTTTTTTGTATAGACTCAAAGTCTCAGCTCCTGGCCCTTTCTCAACTTGATGATGAGAATGTCATCCTGCTCCACGTAATCGTTAGGGTCATCATCTTGGTTCACTGGAATGACCTGGGGGCTGTTGGAGATGAGGTCTCAAGATGTGACATGTCAAATCTGGTTGTCATTGCACTGCACATCGAGGGTGAACTCCACCAAGCACTCGGCAGAACTCTTCACATGGTCAGTCCCGGAAGGATAGCAGCTTGTCCACAATGTAATCACTAATGAGGGGAATTAATCTAAGTTTGTGAGCCATGAACTCATCATGAAGAACTGAGGAATTGGTATCAATTTGAACCCAGTCAATGACTATTATGGGCACCTCAGAGAAGAAGACACTCTGAATCGAAATGGCCACTGCCGCATTGGTGTTCTGGATGATAAACTTGACATTGTGGGCTGGTTGGCTTATGGCATCACACCCCCTATTTGTGTGTGTGTGTGTGTGTGTGCGCGCGCGTGTTTTAGCAATCTTTTATGGATTTCAGTGTCTACATATTTTATAATACTTCTCAGTTTAGATTATTACTAAGAATTTTATTCTTTTGGATTCAGTTGTAAATGGACTGCCTTCTTCATTTTTGTTTCCAGTTGTTCATTGGTAGTGTACATATACTCAACTGATTTTTGTGTGGTGATTTTGTATCCTGCAACTTTGCTTAATTGGTTTATTAGTTCTAATGGTTTGTGTATGTGTGTGTGTCTGTGTGTGTGTAATTGTCAAGGTTTTCTACATATAGCGTCATATTATCTGCCAACAGTGAAAATTTGTTTTTCTTTCTTTCTGATTTGGATGCCTTTTTATTATATTTCTTGCCTAATTTCTCTGGCTAGGACTTCCAGTAGCAATGTTGAATGGAAGTGGTCAGAGTGGGCATCCTTAACTGGTTCCTGATCTTAGAGGAAAGCTTTCAGTTTTTCATTGTATAGCATGACGTTAACTGTGGCCTGTATTATGTTGAGGTAATTTTATTCTATTAGTTTATTGAGTGTTTTTATCATGAAAGGGTGTTAAATGTTTCGGATGCTTTTTCTGCATATATTGAGATAATAATGTAATTTTTATCCTTTATTCTGTTAATGTGGTGTCTCATATTGATTGTTTTTGGATTTTGGCCATCCATGTAACCCAGGGATAAATCTGACTTGGTCTTGGTGCATCCTATACATTTTGTTATGTTCTCTTTTCATTTTTATTTGTCTCAAAATATTTTTCTAAAGTTTACCTTCTGATTTATTCTTTGACTCATTGATTATTCAAGAGTGTGTTGTTTAATATTCACATATCTAAGAACTTTTCCATTTTCCTTTGCTTTTCGTTTCATTCCATTGTTGTTGGAAAATATAATTGGGACAGTTTGAATCTTCTTAAATTTGTTAAGACTTGTTTGTGACTTAACATGTGATCTATTCTGGAGAATGTTTCATGCATGCTTGGGAAGAATATGTATTCTGCTGCTGCAGGGTGGAATGTTCTGCAAATGTCTGTCAGTTCCGTTTGATCTATAGTCTGGTTCAAATCCTCTTATTTATTTATTTCCTTATTGATCTTCTGTCTGGATATTCTATCAATTATTGAGAGTGGTATATTGAAATTCCCTACTGTTATTGTGTGTTGTCTATTTCTCTATTAAATTCTTTCATTGATTGCTTCCTATATTTGGGTGCTCTGATTATGGGCACATGTATATTTATAATTGTTACATATTCCTTGCAGATTGACCCTTATATCATTATATAATGTCCTTGTCCTCCTTTGTCTTTTTGGACAGTTCTTGACTTAAAATCTACTCTGTCTGTTATAAATTTGGCCACTCTTGCTGTCTTTTTTGACTACAATTTGTGTGGATTATTTTTTCTATCCTTTCACTTTCAGCCTGTGTGGGTCTTAAAGTCCAAAGTGAGTTTCTTGTATACATCATATAGTTTCGTCTTGTTTTCTTTAAATCCATTCAGCCACCATATCAGTCTTTTAATTGAGAGTAAAATTTACTTACATTTAAGGTAATTATTGATAGGAAAGGACTTACTATTGCCATTTCTTAAATTGCTTTTTAGCTGTCTTGTAGGTTTTTGAGTCACTTTTGCTCTCACTGTCTTACTTTGTATTTTTCTGACTTTTTTGTAGTGGCATGTTTTGATTTCGTTCTCATTTTCTTTTGAATATCTGCTATATAGGTACTTTCATTGTGGTTGCCATAAAACTTACATAAAACATGTTATTGTTAAAATAATCTACTTTACACTGATAATTTCAATTCCATACAAAAACGCTTAACTTTTACTCACCTGCCCCACACTTTATGTTACTGATGTCACAAATTACATCTTTTTATATTATATACCCATTGCTAGATTTTTATAATTATTTCTTATACTTTTATCTTTTAACTTTTATACAAAAATTAAAAGATTTATACAGCATTGTTACAATATTACAGTTGTCTTAGTTTGTTAAGGCTGCTGTAATAAAATACCATAAGTTGTGTAGCTTATAAACAACAATTATTTGTCACAGTTCTGGAGGCTGGGTAGTTTAAGGTGAAGGTGCCAAGAGATTTGGTATCTGATGAGGGCCCACTTCCTATTCATAGACTGGGCCTTCTCTCTGTGTTCTCACATAGTAGAAGAGGCAAGCAAGATCACAGGGGCCTCTTTTGTAAAAGCATTAATCCCATTTATGAAGGCTTGTCTCTCATTACCTAATTGTCTCCCAAAGTCCCCACTTCCTCATACCATTATCTTGGGGATTAAGATTACAGCAAATGAACTTTGAATGCACACAAACATTCAGATCACAGCAATAGTATTCTTTATGTTTTTATGTATTTACCTTTACTGGTGAGCTTTGTATTTATGTATGCTTTCATGCTGCTGTTTAGCATGCATTCCTTTCAACTTGATAAACTCCCTTTAGCACTTCTTATAAGGCGGTCTAGTGATGATGGATTCCCTCAGCTTTTCTTTATCTGGGAGAGTATTTTTCCTTGATTACTAAAGGATAGGTTTTCTGGATACAATATTCATGACTGGCAGGTTTTTTTTCTGTCAGTGTTTTGATATATCATCCCACTTCTCTTCTGTCTTGGAAGGTTTCTTCTGAGAAATCTGGTGATAGTCTCTTGTTCATAACAATTTGCTTTTCTCCTGGTGCTTTCAAAAAAATTTTTTTTTGACTTTTGACAATTTGATTATGATGTTGCTTGGTGCATGTAGAATTTCTCAAATCTAGATGTCCATTTCCATCCTTACATTTGGGAAGTTTTCAGCCATTATTTTATTAAGTAATGTTTCTGCCCCATTCTCTCTCTCTTCCCCTTCTGAAACAACAATAATGCAAATATTGGTCCATTTGATGGTGCCTCATATGTCCTTTAGGTTTTCTTTATTCTTTGTCATTCTTTTTTCATTTTGCGCCTCTAGCAGATAATTTCCCATGACTCATATTCAAGTTTGCTGATGTTTTCTTCTGAATATCAAGTCTGCCATTCAACTTCTCTAGTGAATTTTGCAGTTTATTTTTTTTTTCAGCTCCAAAACTTCTTTTTTATATTTTCTGTATCTTTCTTGATACTTTATTCTGTTCATTTGTTATTTCTTTGAGCTCACTGGGCATCTTTATGACAATTATTTTGAATTCTCTTTCAAGTTGTCCACATACCTCTTTGTAGGTTCAGTTTCTGGAGATTTAGTTTATTCCTTTGATTGAGCCATGTTTCCTTGTTTTTTCATGCACCTTGTAGCTTTGTATTAGGATCTGTCACTGCTCCCAGTCTTCAGACTGGCTTTGTTTAGATAAGACTCCCACTAAGTAGCCCAGAAAGAGATTCTGGAATCCTCTGAAACTTTTTTGGGGTATCTGGGCCTGTGCATGCAATTTCTCAGAGAGGCTTACTGTGTTTTTTGTTTCCCCTCAGGAACTCATTATATTTTCTGATGTCTGTCTGTGCCACCACAAGTTCTCTGGTTCTACAGCTGCAAGTTTCCCACTCTCTTTTGTTGTCAGTGGCTGGCAAACATCCAGGGCATGCCAGCTTCCTATCAGTACACTGAATAAGGTGAGACAGTTATCAGTTTCTCAGAAGCTGGTGTTCCAAGAAGCTAGAATGACAGACTCATTTCTCGCTCCTTTCTCCTTCCCTCTTGAAGGAGAAGCCTTGAGTTGTGCATCTTCTCTTGATTTTACTGAGGTGTGGTAGCTATAGCAAATTGCCTACTGCTATTTTTTTTAAACTTTTGCTCTCAGTGGCTCCAAGGCATCCAAACTATGTTAGTTCCATCAGTGCTCCAAGTGAGGCAAGACAGAAACTAGTCCCTTGGGCAGCCCTCTGAAGAGCCAGAATGCCAACACATGCTCCACTCTTCTCCCTCCTTGCCAAGAAAGAAGTCTTAAGTTGTGCACTTCCTTCCCCAATTGTGCCATGCTGTGCCAACCATATCAAGCCACCTGATGCTTTCCATTGTCCTCAGTGACCCCCAGACATTCAAATTATGCTAGTTCTGTTGGCACACCAATCAAGGAAGTAAGAGACCAGTTTCTTGGGCAGCTCTCTGAAAAGCTGGAATGTTGGAGGCATGCTCCATTCTTTTCTCCCAGAGGAAAAAGATGTGAAGAGGCATTCTGTCTTGGCACTGAGCTGTGCTAACTTGGGGGAGAGGCTGACACACGTAAATGAAATTGCTCTTCTTACTCAATTCAATTTGACTATTCTGTACTTTGTGCACACTTGGAATACTGCAACATCTTAATTGGAATCTGGAATTTGTATAAAAATGTTTAGTGTGTACATTTGTGAGCAATTAGTGTTTCTGTGTGGGAATGAAGGCTGGGACTTCCTATTCAGCCATATATAGTTAATTATGTGGATAACTATCTTTATTCAGATCACTCATGTTATCAAGAAACTATCCATTAACAAAACTCTCACTTGAAAAGTATTTTTCTGGAAAAAATACTTTTTTATTTAGTGTCTAGGTGTACAATCTCTACTTGGTATGGAGGAAGTCTTGTTTACATTGAAATACGTACTATAAATAGGATATAAGTAGGTAAAAAGGGGCTATATCCTGGGCTCTTCACTTGGAAGCTTTAATTTCAGCAATTTGAACAGGTCTCTCATTGTTCTGAAACATCCCTCTCCCAGGAGAAGATGGTTGGGTTTAGTGTAGGGGTGAAGACATGTTCAGAAGAGGGAATTTTTACTTAGGGATTGCAGAGTTAAGGTTTTAACAATATATTTCCAACTTTTATGATGCAACATATAATTTTTGTCATTTTAATGGAAGATAATAAATTTTATGTCCAGATATTCAGAAGAGGGAGGAATTGTTATTTTGTTTGTGTGTATTTTCCTCTTTCTCCTTTGCTCCCCTTCTTGCTGGGAGTTCCCATATTCATTTCCTTCGTATTGGTCTACTTGTTGCCATCTCTTCCTGTTGAATGCTTTCATAAATTTTATATTTCCCCTTGTAGATTGTCATGCAAGCACTGCTTATTATTTCTTGTTTATCTTTCTTCTCCAATGACTATTGTGTTTTCCTTTTCTCCTTTATCTGACCCTCCCTTTCTCTTCTTTAGAATAGTTGCTTACTGCTTACAGGAGTGCTTTGAATGCTAATGCTATAATTCAGACACTGATTTTTAAACAGAATCCAAAGATTACATTTGAGGCTGGCCTGACTCAGTATCTGCCATATGCCACTAAAATAATCTATTGTTTATTACTGTTTTATTGTGTTCTTATACAGTTTTATACTGCTTGGGTGTGATCTGGCACTGTTAGCTTTATCCACTTCAAAATTAACCAAGCCATCTGGAGGAGTATAATTTAGAGGGGGAGCACATGGGTTTGTGAATGCTGACATCTTGATTGTGCTCTGAGGGTGTCTCTTATGTTTCTTCATACTCCAGTTTCATCCAAATAAAGCACAAAAATTAAATCACACATCTACTCGCACGTCCCCACATACACATTTTGCAGGCTTCACTGAAATATCAAGAAAACGAAAACAATAGTCTTTGGGTTCCTTTAAATCATAACAAGTTTGTGGTATTTAAATATATTCAAGCATGAAGTGATATTTAAACAATGCCTTGATAGTTTTTTCCCAGTATAATTTCTCATTTTTTCTCATTTTATTGCCTAAGTATTTTATTTATTTGTTTTCTCCCTCCATTTCTTCCTCTTTTTTCCTTCCCCTTTCATTCCTTTCCTTTCTTCTCCTCTTCTCTCCTTTCCTGTTCTCTCCTCTCTTTTTTTTCCTTTTTTCTCCTTTCATCTACAAATCCTTGTGAAGGAAATTGTTAGCCAGAGTCAAAGATTTCAGTGATGAACAAGATAGGCAAGGAGATGTTTGATAGGAGGACACACACAATATATAGACATAAATAGTAAATAATATATTATTTTCTATACTTAGTTAAACAAGAATAAGTTATAGTTATTTGAAAGAGATTGGTAGATGAGAGTAAGGTAGCTATTTTTCTATAGAAAGTAAAGTAAGGCATCTCTGAGCAGGTAGCATCTGAGCTGACACCTAAATAACAAGAAATAGTCAACAACAAGAGGACTTAGGACTCAGTATTTCCGGCAGACAAACAGCAAATGTGAGCTTCACAGGGTTTAAGAACAATCTATGAACAGTGAATAAAAGAAAAAAGGAAAAGACAGGAATTTAAAGAGGTAGGCAGGGTTCCGTTCACGTTCACAATGCTGACGGTCACGAGGAAGGGGTTAGATTTTATTCCAGTTGTAAGATGAGACTATTGGAGGATTTTAGGCAGGGAAGTGATGTGATTTGATTTATGTTTTAAAAAGATCACTATTGCTTCTGCATAGTGGATGAGGAAAACAAAGCAAGACACATTAAATGGTTTGTCCTAGACTACAAGGTAAATCATAGAACAAGAACTGTCTTCTGACTCCAAATCCAGCCTTTTTAATCATTTACCTTGTGACCTCATCATTTTCTATTTTTTAAAAATCATTTTGTCCTCCAGACATGATCTTCATTTCTATCTTCTCAGATTATTCTAGCAGTTACTAAATTACGTTTTTATTTATTCTTCTCACAGATTGACCTTGCTAGGTTGTAGAGGCATGTTCTATCATCTTTATTAAGGTATGCCATTTAGTGAGGGTATGCTTAGTGCAGGTTGTATGTATAATTAAATGTAAAATTATGATCCTACAATAAAACACAACAGATTAATAACTTTCCTACTGAGAGGAAACTGAAAAGTAAGACAATAGTAAAGGAAAACTAATTCTTTATGTTTGTAAGTGATTTTCATCAATGGCTTCCACTAATTCTTTTCAATTTTCCAAATAAAATTTAATTAACTTTTAATTTTCTTTTATAAAGTCAACTTTTGTCTAGAGAAATTTGAGGGTGAGGAGGATAATCCATGCATAATTTAAAAATGGAAATTTTAGATGAAGCATGGATACTGCATTTCTATCTTAATTTAGATAAAGTGAAACAATAAAACTGTGACCAGTCTTTGCATTCATTATTTTTTTCATTAATTTGTTTACTCATTCATTTCTTCATTCAATAAAACTTTACCACATTCTTATGTGCCAGGCATGGAAAGTCTCATGTATTTGACTTCTGACATGCTATTCTTTCTTCCTTTGTCCATTTCTTATTCCATTGGATAATTTACTTTCCTGACTCTTTCATGTGTCCTAGCAGTTTAGCTGTGAAGTCCATCTTGCATATCTATGCAGATTAAACTTGGATAATCATGTTTTCCCCGTCAATCTATTCCTATGCTTCCCGAGCTCCCTGTGCCCACACTCACTCCTCTCCTTTTGTTGGAGCAACTTGATCTTTACTGACACATTCAAGCCCAGTTCATTCTCTGAAACTTGCCCTGCCCTTAGTCTAGGGTATTTAAGGAATCCTTTCTGAGTAACTTGCAGGACATGACATCAAAAGTC
The DNA here is from genome assembly GCF_028885655.2 of Pongo abelii. Classification (NCBI taxonomy): domain Eukaryota; kingdom Metazoa; phylum Chordata; class Mammalia; order Primates; family Hominidae; genus Pongo; species Pongo abelii. Next base: position 24,531,146 of record NC_072007.2, on the reverse strand, counting down.
AACATTACTGCTAATTCTGCTTGTGGTTCCTTCATTTTCTGTTTGAAATAATGATGCATTTTCTTTTCTCATTGGTTAGTTCTCCATTTGAAATTCTGTTTTCTCCCAAGTAAAGCATTTCATTAGGCTGATAATCCTTGCTTAAACTGTAGTCTCCTATCTGGGCCAGACTTCTCCATCTAGTCTCTGCACATCATTTACTTTGAACACTTCTGTCTACGTTTGTTTCACTACAGAGATATTACCTTAGGTGAGACACTATTTCTTGCCTGTATAAGCTGAGAAATATTCTAAGGTATTTCTAGACATTCATCTCCTACTCAAAGGAATTCACTACAATCTGTTCATCTTCCTAGTTCCCTCACCATACAGACACTGACATCTCTAAGATCACAAATTAATTTCTTTTTGGCATATTCAATGGGCTTTTATCAAAGGCTCCCCTGTGTTAGAATCTCTGCACATTTATCTTCTGTAACTCAGTTTTTTGCTGGTTCTCATCTCTCCTCTGGATTCTCCATGGGTTTCTTCTATGTGTTTTTTCCTTTAATATTGATGTTTTCCAGGCTTCTGTCTCTAAGCCATTGGTCAAAATATTTTTTATTGATACATGATAAATTTAAATGTGTTTGTGGTATATGTGACATTTTGATACATTCACATAATGTGTAATAATCAAATCAGGGTAATTTGGATATCCATCACCTTAAACATTTATATTTTCTTTATGCTAGAAACATTGTAATTATTCATCACTAGCTCTTTTGAAATGTGCAATAGGTTATTGTTTACTCTAATTACTGATTTACTTAATACTAGGGATTATTTCTTCTATCTGACTTTATTTTTATACCTCACTTTATCCCTTTCTTCTCCTTACCTGCTTGTCATTTTTAATACTCTGTGGGTGATCTTGTCCAGTCTCTTGTTTCAACTGCTGTACAACCCAGCCTTAATCCCCATGCTCTAGATTTATATATTTAACCTTCTGTCAACCACTTATCATCACGTTTTGAAATCTGAATGTGTCATCTTCCCTCTAAATGTCTCCTCTTCCTGAATTGCTGTCTAATCCTTTTCCTCTTCCACAGTTCCGTATCTACCCATCCATAGTTCTAATACTTTTAACGCTTAAGTGTTTCTCAACTTTTTCTGCTCTTTTTCTTTTATCCCCACTACCTACTTCTGGCTGGATCATCACAGCTGTTTTTATGACTCTATCTGCCTCTAGTTTTGTCACATTTAAGCCTGTCTTCTACACCTCTGCTGGCTAAGCTATCCCTTTCCACTGCCCCTATTGGCAGCTATCTTATAGTAATCTTCAGCTCAATGCCATTTCTCCATTTATTCCAAAATGACCACTATGATGCTGGAATTCTTGCCCAATCTCTCCCTGCCATGCTGAGTTAGGCGTCCTTCAGCTATACTCAAGGATATTATGTGAATATCTATATTATCTTAATTATCTGTTTATATATCATACCTTCCTTTGCATTTTCAATGTTACCTTGCCTACTACTACTCACAAAATACAACTCAGGTATTACTTGTGGGTTGCTTCATTTTCCAGTAAGTTTATTTCAATACGGAGGTAATATGGATGCTCTTAGTATCTTGGCACTTATTTTTCTTATCCTTTTCTTTTTTTAGAAGGTGTTTCACTCTTGTTGGCCAGGCTGAAATGCAATGGCACGATCTCGGCTCACTGCAACCTCTGTCTCCCGGGTTCAAGCGACTCTCCTGCCTCAGCCTCCCGAGTAGCTGGAATTACAGGCATGTGCCACCACACCCACCTAATTTTCCATTTTTAGTAGGGACGGGGTTTTACCATGTTGGTCAGGCTGGTCTTGAACTCCTGACCTCAGGTGATCTGCCTGCCTTGGTCTCTTAAAGTGCTGGGATTACAAGCATGAACCGCTGTGTCTGGCCCATTTTTCTTATTCTTAAACATCCTACTAAACATTTTGGAGCTAGTTGTATTGGGAGGTTTATTTTCTATGTGGATGGAGCAGTTTTAAAAAGCTGAAATAAGTGAAATCTTCCAAGTGATTTAAAAAATTTTTAAGCCCATGTTTCCACCTACTAAAATTCAAAAATATTTACTATAGAAGATGACTAGTCTTCTTTATGACAGTTATTTTAATTTAAAAGGAATTAAAAGGATATAACTTTTCTTGAAACATTTGCACTTATTCTTAATCATGCTGTCAATTCATTATATGATTTTGGATTACTTGATTAATGTTTCTATTTCTTCTCCATTAATACTAATTACTCCTAATAATTATAAGAATTATTATTCTATCCAATTTAGAAATCCTGCTATGGAAGCTATTTTTATAGTGTATAATGATTAATGCATACCATGTCCATGTAAACTTTCAATTTTTAAATGTGACAACTACTTATCTATTGAATACTTACTATGTGCTAGGCACTGTTCTTGAATGCTTTATGCATAAAAGCACATTTAATCCCATCATAGCCAATAAAGTATTATTACCTTGATTTTACAAATGAGATAACTCAGATATGCTGACATCGAGTAACTTGGCCAAGCATACCTGTTATGGATCGAATTGTGTCCTCCCAATATTCATGTGTTGAATCACTAACCCCTGATGTGACTATATTTGGAGATAGAGTTTTTAAGGAGGTTAATAAGGTTAAATGAGGTCAGAAGTGTGGGGCTATAATCCAATAGGACCTATGACCTTCTAAGAAGAGGAAGACACACCAGACATGCACATGCACAGAAAAGAAGACCACGTGAGGGCACAGCAAGAAGATGGCCATCTGCAAACTAAGAGGAGAGGCCTCGTTAGAACCCAACCCTGCACCATGATAATGGACTTCCAGCCTTCAGAGTTGTGAAAATAAAATTCTGTTGTTTATGCCACCAAATCTGTGGTATTCTGTTATGGAAACCATAGCAAAATTATACAATGCCCAACAAGCAAATAGCAGAATGGAATTAAACCCATAAAGGATGGCTTCAAAGGCAATGCTGAACCACTACACTGCCTTTAAAAATTGTCCTAACAGTTCAAGTTCAATTACAGAAAGTTTACAATAATTAGATGTTAATACTTTTATGCTTAACTTTATATTTCTATTTCAAATGCTTATTTCCTTTTCAATAGTTAATATTTTCTGGACAGCAATTCTGGACTATTTTCTAAATTCTCTGTTTTCTAAATTCTTATGTCATGCCCTCTGTCATAAGAATGTTTATACCCTATGATCTTCTAAAAATAAATCCTTAAAAGGTGATATGGTTTGGCTCTGTGTCCCCACTCAAATCTCATGTTAAATTGTAATCCCCATTGTTGGGGGTTGGACCCAGCGGAAGGTAATTGGATCAGGGGGTGGATTTTCCCCTTGCTGTTCTCACTATAGTGAGTAAGTTCTCAGGAGATCTGGTTGTTTAAAAGTGTGTAGCACTTCCCTGTTTGCTCACTGTCTCTCTGTCTCTTGCTGTGACATGGTAAGACATGCTTGCTTCCCCTTCACCTTCCACCCTGATTGTAAGTTTCTTGAGGCCTCCCAGCCATGCTTCCTGTACAGCATATCGAGCTGTGAGTCAATTAAACCTCTTTTCTTTATAAATTACTCAGTCTCACATAGTTCTTTATAGCAGTGTGAAAATGAACTAATATAAAAACTTTGTACTAGAGGATTTGGGCATTGCTATAAAGATACCTGAAAATGTGGAAGTGACTTTGAAACTGGATAATGGGCAGAGGTTGGAACAATTTGGAGGGATCAGGAGAAGACAGGAGGATGAGGGAAGTTCAGAACTCCTAGAGATTTGTTGAGTAGTTTTGACCAAAACACATATTGTGATATGGACAATGAAGTCCTGCTTAAAGTGATCTCAATGGAGATGAGGAACTTATTGGGAACTGGAACAAAGATCACCCTTGCTATGCTTTAGCAAAGAGACTGGCAGCATTTTGCCACTGCCCTAGAGATCTATGGAACTTTCGACTTGAGAGAGGTGATTTGGGTTATCTGGCAGAGGAAATTTCTAAGCAGCAAAGCATTCAAGAGGTTACCTGGCTGCTTCTAAAATCCTATGGCCATTTGCATAAGCAAAAAGAACTTATATTTAAAACAGAAGAGGAGCATAAAACTTTGGAAAATCTGCAGCCTTACCATGTGGTAGAAAAGAAAAATCAATTGTCTGGGAGGAAATTCAAGCCTGCTACAGAAGTTGCATAAGTAAAGACAAACAAAATGTTAATTGCCAAGACAGTGGGGAAAATGTCTTCAAGATATTTCAGAGACCTTTGTGGCAGCCCCTCCCATCACAGGCCTGGAGGCTTAGGAGGGAAAAAAGGTTTCATTGGCCAGGCACAGGGCCCTGCTTGTCTATGCAGCCTCCGGACATGGTACCCTGTATCCCAGCTGCTCCAGCTCCAGCCATGGCTAAAAGGGGTGAAGGTACACCTTGGGTCATTGCTTCCTGTGTTGTTGGACCTGTGGGTATACAGAAGGCAAGAGTTGAGGTTTGGGAGCCTCCACCTGGATTTTAGAGGATGTATAGAAATTCCTGGATGTCTAGTCAGAAGTTTGCTGCAGGGGCAGAGCCCTCATGGAGAACCTCTACTAGGGCAGTGAAAGTGGAAATGTGGGGTTGGAGCCATCACACAGAGTCCCCACTGGGGCACAGCCTAGTGGAGCTGTGGGAAGAAGGCCACTGTCCTCCAGACCGCAGAACTGTAGATCCAATGACAGCTTGCACCACAAATCTGGAAAAACCACAGGCACTCAATGCCAGCTTGAGAAAGCAGCCACAGGGGCTGGACACTGCAGAGTCACAGGGGCAGAGCTGCCCAAGGCCTTGGGAGCCCAACCCTTGCATCAGTATAGCCTAGATGAGAGACATGGAGGCAAAGGAAGTTATTTGGGAGCTTTAAGATTTAATGACTGCCCTGCTGGGTTTCAGATTAGTGTGGGGCTTGTAGCCCCTTTGTTTTGGCCAATTTCTCCCATTTAGAGCAGGAACATTTACCCAAAGCCTGTACTCCCATTGTATCTTGGAAGTAACTTGCTTTTCACTTCACAGACTCATAGGTAGAAGGGATTTGGCTTGTCTCAGATGAGACTTTGGACTTGGACTTTTGAGTTAATGCTGGGATGAGTTAAGACTCTGGGGGACTGTTGGGAAGGCATGATTGGTTTTGAAATGTAAGAAGGACATGATATTTGGGAGGGGCCACGAGTGGAATAATATGGTTTGTTTCTGTATCCCCACTCAAACCTCATGTTGAATTGAGATCTCCAGTGTTGGGCGAGAGACCTAGTGGGAGGTGATTGGATCATGGGAGCAGAATTTCCCCTTGCTGATCTCATGATAGTGACGGAGTTCTCATAAGATCTGTTTGTATAAAAGGGTGTAGCACTTCCCCCTTAGCTCTCTTCTTTCTCTCTCTCTCTCTCTCCTGCTCTGCCATGGTAAGACATGCTTGCTTCCCCTTTGCCTTCTGCCATGATTGTAAGTTTCCTAAGGTTTTCCAGCCATGCTTCCTGTACAGCCTGCAGAACTGCTTTTTCCTTTATAGATTACCCAGTCTCAGGTAGGTTTTTTGTTTTGTTTTGTTTTGTTTTGTTTTTTTGAGATGAAGTCTCACTCTGTTGCCCAGGCTGGAGTGCAGTGGTGTGATCTTGGCTCACTGAAACCTCTGCCTACAAGATTCAAGCGATTCTCCTGCCTCAGCCTCCTGAGTAGCTGGGACTACAGGTGCATGCCACGACACCTGGCTAATTTTTTTGTACTGTTAGTAGAGATGGGGTTTCACCGTGTTAGCCAGGATGGTCTTGATCTCCTGACCTCATGATCCACCTGCCTTGGCCTTCCAAAGTGCTGGGATTACAGGTATGAGCCACTGCGCCTGGCCAGGTAGTGTGAAAATGGACTTATATAATATTTTACTCCAAAACTACTGTGTCTTTTGATTGAGAATTTAATCCATTTAAATTTAAGATAATTATTGACATGCAAGAACTTACTGTTGCCATTTTATTACTGCTATTTCCTTTGTTCCCTTCTACCAATCTTCCTGTCTTCCTTTGTGATTTGCCTTCCTTTGTGATTTGTTGAATTTTTATAGTGTTATGCTTTGATTCCTTTCTTTTTATCTTTTCTGTATCTTCTAGAAGTTTTTTCTTGGTGGTTACCATGGAGTTTATACATAACATTTTATGGTTATAACACTCTATTTTAAGCTAATAACAACTTAACTTCAATTGCATACAAAGTCTTTACACTTTCACTCTGCACCCCCACCATATTTTATGCTATTTATGTCATACCTTACATCTTTTAATTTTATAAATCCATTAACAAATTGTTGTAGCTATAGTTATTTTTGATATTTTTGCTTTTATCTTTTATGCTAGAATCACAAGCTACAGTCTTTGAAAAAAAATTAGTAGATTCAGAAATTTTTTCTGAGAGAATTCTGAATTCCTCAAAATGAACTCTGTCAGTTTATTGTGAGACAGCATCAAGCTGCTCTAGACTCTACAGTTCTCGAACACTAGTAGTTCCTTATTATCTCAGTGGATGTTGTATTTAAAACTAAACCTAAAGGGGGACTTCTGTGTTATTTCCTCCTTCAGATCATGTAGACTTCAGTTGGCAGAGTTACTCAGTATTATTTACTTGGAAAATCCTCTGTAACCTAAAAGTCCTAGCTCTCCTGACACTAAGGATGACAATGGGACACTTAAATGTTAGCTGCCTATGAAGGGCTGTCCCTCTACCCCCTTGTTCCCTCTGAGTCTGATGCTATTAGCTACTTACAATCTTAATAAACTAAATATTTTTTGGATATTTGGATTAAATTTTACTAAAGTATTTGATAGGGAAGAATCATGTACTGCATTTAAGAGTTTAAGTATACCTTTTTCATAGTTCTATACCCTAGAAAACAAATTATATGACTCTTTTTTAATGTGTTCTTTTCATACAATATAACAGTGAGCATCCCACCCCTTATTTCTTCCTTATGGCATGCATTTTTGAAAGCATATAGTTTGTTTTTAATCATATATAGTGTTACTTGAAGAAACTTACCCTTTGCTTATGCTCACCTCCAGCATTTTAAATTCATAACCTTAGGAGGAGGAGCCAAGATGGCCAAATAGGAACAGCTCCAGTCTACAGCTCCCAGCGTGAGCGACACAGAAGATGGGTGATTTCTGCATTTCCATCTGAGGTACTGTGTTCATCTCACTAGGGAGTGCCAGACAGTGGGCACAGGTCAGTGGGTGAGTGCACCGTGCGCCAGCCGAAGCAGGGGCTAGGCATTGCCTCACTTGGGAAGCGCAAGGGGTCAGGGAGTTCCCTTTCCAGGGGTGACAGACGGCACCTGGAAAATCGGGCCACTCCCACCCGAACACTGTGCTTTTCCGACGGGCTTAGAAAACGGTGCCCCAGGAGATTATAGCCCGCACCTGGCTCAGAGGGTCCTACGCCCATGGAGTCTCGCTGCTTGCTAGCACAGCAGTCTGAGATCAAACAGCAAGTTGGCAGCGAGGCTGGGGGAGGGGCGCCCGCCATTGCCCAGGCTTGCTTAGGTAAACAAAGCAGCCGGGAAGCTTGAACTGGGTGGAGCCCACCACAGCTCAAGGAGGCCTGCCTGCCTCTGTAGGCTCCACCTCTGGGGGCAGGGCACAGACAAACAAAAAGACAGCAGTAACCTCTGCAGACTTAAATGTCCCTGTCTGACAGCTTTGAGGAGAGCAGTGGTTCTCCCAGCACGCAGCTGGAGATCTGAGAATGGGCAGACTGCCTCCTCAAGTGGGTCCCTGACCCCTGACCCCCGAGCAGCCTAACTGGGAGGCATCCCCCAGCAGGGGCAGACTGACACCTCACACAGCCGGCCAGGTACTCCAACAGACCTGCAGCTGAGGGTCCTGTCTGTTTAGAAGGAAAACTAACAGAAAGGACATCCATACCAAAAACCCATCTGTACATCACCATCATCAAAGACCAAAAGTAGATAAAACCACAAAGATGGGGAAAAAACAGAGCAGAAAAACTGGAAATTCTAAAAAGCAGAGTACCTCTCCTCCAAAGGAAAACAGCTCCTCACCAGCAACGGAACAAAGCTGGACGGAGAATGACTTTGACGAGCTGAGAGAAGGAGGCTTCAGACGATCAAATTACTCCGAGCTATGGGAGGATATTCAAACCAAAGGCAAAGAAGTTGAAAACTTTGAAAAAAATTTAGAAGCATGTATAACTAGAATAACCAATACAGAGAAGTGCTTAAAGGAGCTGATGGAGCTGAAAACCAAGGCTCAAGAACTACGTGAAGAATGCAGAAGCCTCAGGAGCTGATGCGATCAAATGAAAGAAAGGGTATCAGCCCTGGAAGATGAAATGAATGAAATGAAGCGAGAAGGGAAGTTTAGAGAAAAAAGAATAAAAAGAAACGAGCAAAGCCTCCAAGAAATGTGGGACTATGTGAAAAGACCAAATCTACATCTGATTGGTGTACCTGAAAGTGACGAGGAGAATGGAAACAAGTTGGAAAACACTCTGCAGGATATTATCCAGGAGAACTTCCCCAATCTAGCAAGGCAGGCCAACATTCAGATTCAGGAAATACAGAGAACGCCACAAAGACACTCCTCGAGAAGAGCAACTCCAAGACACATAATTGTCGGATTCACCAAAGTTGAAATGAAGGAAAAAATGTTAAGGGCAGCCAGAGAGAAAGGTCGGGTTACCATCAAAGGGAAGCCCATCAGACTAACAGCGGATTTCTCGGCAGAAACCCTACAAGCCAGAAGAGAGTGGGGGCCAATATTCAACATTCTTAAAGAAAAGAATTTTCAATCCAGAATTTCATATCCAGCCAAACTAAGGTTCATAAGTGAAGGAGAAGTAAAATACTTTACAGACAAGCAAATGCTGAGAGATTTTGTCACCACCAGGCCTGCCCTAAAAGAGCTCCTGAAGGAAGCGCTAAATATGGAAAGGCACAACCGGTACCAGCCGCTGCAAAATCATGCCAAAATGTAAAGACCATCGAGACTAGGAAGAGACTGCATCAACTAACAAGCAAAATAACCAGCTAACATAATAATGACAGGATCAAATTCACACATAACAATATTAACTTTAAATGTAAATGGACTAAATGCTCCAATTAAAAGACACAGACTGGCAAATTGGATAAACACTCAAGACCCATCAGTGTGCTGTATTCAGGAAACCCATCTCACGTGCAGAGACACACATAGGCTCAAAATAAAAGGATGGAGGAAGATCTACCAAGAAAATGGAAAACAAAAAAAGGCAGGGGTTGCAATCCTAGTCTCTGATAAAACAGACTTTAAACCAACAAAGATCAAACGAGACAAAGAAGGCCATGACATAATGGTAAAGGGATTAATTCAACAAGAAGAGCTAACTATCCTAAATATATATGCACCCAATACAGGAGCACCCAGATTCATAAAGCAAGTCCTGAGTGACCTACAAAGAGACTTAGACTCCCACACATTAATAATGGGAGACTTTAACACCCCACTGTCAACAATAGACAGATCAACGAGACAGAAAGTCAACAAGGATACCCAGGAATTGAACTCAGCTCTGCACCAAGCGGACCTAATAGACATCTACAGAACTCTCCACCCAAAATCAACAGAATATACATTTTTTTCAGCACCACACCACACCTATTCCAAAATTGACCACATACTTGGAAGTAAAGCTCTCTTCAATAAATGTGAAAGAACAGAAATTATAACAAACTATCTCTCAGATCACAGTGCAATCAAGCTAGAACTCAGGATTAAGAACCTCACTCAAAACCGCTCAACTACATGGAAACTGAACAACCTGCTCCTGAATGACTACTGGGTACATAACAAAATGAAGGCAGAAATAAAGATGTTCTTTGAAACCAACGAGAACCAAGACACAACATACCAGAATCTCTGGGATGCATTCAAAGCAGTGTGTAGAGGGAAATTTATAGCACTAAGTGCCCACAAGAGAAAGCAGGAAAGATCCAAAATTGACACCCTAACATCACAATTAAAAGAACTAGAAAAGCAAGAGCAAACACATTCAAAAGGTAGCAGAAGGCAAGAAATAACTAAAATCAGAGCAGAACTGAAGGAAATAGAGACACAAAAAACCCTTCAAAAAATTAATGAATCCAGGAGCTGGTTTTTTGAAAGGATCAACAAAATTGATAGACCGCTAGCAAGATTAATAAAGAAAAAAAGAGAAAAGGATCAAATAGATGCAATAAAAAATGATAAAGGGGATATCACCACCGATCCCACAGAAATACAAACTACCATCAGAGAATATTACAAACACCTCTATGCAAATAAACTAGAAAATCTAGAAGAAATGGATAAATTCCTCAACACATACACCCTCCCAAGACTAAACCAGGAAGAAGTTGAATCTCTGAATAGACCAATAACAGGAGCTGAAATTGTGGCAATAATCAATAGCTTACCAACCAAAAAAAGTCCAGGACCAGATGGGTTCACAGCCGAATTCTACCAGAGGTACAAGGAGGAGCTGGTACCATTCCTTCTGAAACTATTCCAATCAATAGAAAAAGAGGGAATCCTCCCTAACTCATTTTATGAGGCCAGCATCATCCTGATACCAAAGCCTGGCAGAGACACAACCAAAAAAGAGAATTTTAGACCAATATCCTTGATGAACATTGATGCAAAAATCCTCAATAAAATACTGGCAAAAAGAATCCAGCAGCACATCAAAAAGCTTATCCACCATGATCAAGTGGGCTTCATCCCTGGGATGCAAGGCTGGTTCAATATACACAAATCAATAAATGTAATCCAGCATATAAACAGAACCAAAGACAAAAACCACATGATTATCTCAATAGATGCAGAAAAGGCCTTTGACAAAATTCAACAACCCTTCATGCTAAAAACTCTCCATAAATTAGGTATTGATGGGACGTATCTCAAAATAATAAGAGCTATCTATGACAAACCCACAGCCAATATCATACTGAATGGGCAAAAACTGGAAGCATTCCCTTTGAAAACTGGCACAAGACAGGGATGCCCTCTCTCTCCACTCCTATTCAACATAGTGTTGGAAGTTCTGGCCAGGGCAATTAGGCAGGAGAAGGAAATCAAGGGTATTCAATTAGGAAAAGAGGAAGTCAGATTGTCCCTGTTTGCAGATGACATGATTGTATATCTAGAAAACCCCATTGTCTCAGCCCAAAATCTCCTTAAGCTGATAAGCAACTTCAGCGAAGTCTCAGGATACAAAATCAATGTACAAAAATCACAAGCATTCTTATACACCAATAACAGACAAACAGAGAGCCAAATCATGAGTGAACTCCCATTCACAATTGCTTCAAAGAGAATAAAATACCTAGGAATCCAACTTACAAGGGATGTGAAGGACCTCTTCAAGGAGAACTACAAACCACTGCTCAAGGAAATAAAAGAGGATACAAACAAATGGAAGAACATTCCATGCTCATGGGTAGGAAGAATCAATATCGTGAAAATGGCCATACTTCCCAAGGTAGTTTACAGATTCAATGCCATCCCCATCAAGCTACCAATGACTTTCTTCACAGAATTGGAAAAAACTCCTTTAAAGTTCATATGGAACCAAAAAAGAGCCTGCATCACCAAGTCAATCCTAAGCCAAAAGAACAATGCTGGAGGCATCACACTACCTGACTTCAAACTATACTACAAGTCTACAGTAACCAAAACAGCATGGTACTGGTACCAAAACAGAGATATAGATCAATGGAACAGAACAGAGCCCTCAGAAATAATGCCATATATCTACAACTATCTGATCTTTGACAAACCTGAGAAAAACAAGAAATGGGGAAAGGATTCCCTATTTAATAAATGGTGCTGGGAAAACTGGCTAGCCATAAGTAGAAAGCTGAAACTGGATCCCTTCCTTACACCTTATACAAAAATCAATTCAAGATGGATTAAAGACTTAAACATTAGACCTACAACCACAAAAACCCTAGAAGAAAACCTAGGCATTACCATTCAGGACATAGGCATGGGCAAGGACTTCATGTCTAAAACACCAAAAGCAATGGCAACAAAAGCCAAAATTGACAAATGGGATCTAATTAAACTCAAGAGCTTCTGCACAGCAAAGGAAACTACCATCAGAGTGAACAGGCAACCTACAAAATGGGAGAAAATTTTCACAACCTACTCATCTGACAAAGGGCTAATATCCAGAATCTACAATGAACTCAAACAAATTTACAAGAAAAAAACAAACAACCCCATCAAAAAGTGGGCGAAGGACATGAACAGACACTTTTCAAAAGAAGACATTTATACAGCCAAAAAACACATGAAAAAATGCTCACCATCACTGGCCATCAGAGAACTGCAAATCAAAACCACAATGAGATACATCTCACACCAGTTAGAATGGCAATCATTAAAAAGTCAGGAAACAACAGGTGCTGGAGAGGATGTGGAGAAATAGGAACACTTTTACACTGTTGGTGGGACTGTAAACTAGTTCAACACTTGTGGAAGTCAGTGTGGCAATTCCTCAGGGATCTAGAACTAGAAATTCCATTCGACCCAGCCATCCCATTACTGGGTATATACCCAAAGGACTATAAATCATGCTGCTATAAAGACACATACACACATATGTTTATTGTGGCATTATTCACAATAGCAAAGACTTGGAACCAACCCAAATGTCCAACAATGATAGACTGGATTAAGAAAATGTGGCACATATACACCATGGAATACTATGCAGCCATAAAAAAGGATGAGTTCATGTGCTTTGTAGGGACATGGATGAAATTGGAAATCATCATTCTCAGTAAACTATCGCAAGAAAGAAAAACCAAACACCGCATATTCTCACTCATAGGTGGGAATTGAACAATGAGAACACATGGACACAGGAAGGGGAACATCACACTTCGGGGACTGTTGTGGGGTGGGAGGAGGGGGGAGGGATAGCATTGAGAGATATACCTAATGCTAGATGACGAGTTGGTGGGTGCAGCGCACCAGCATGGCACATGTATACATATGTAACTTACCTGCACATTGCACACATGTACCATAAAACCTAAAGTATAATAATAATAATAATAATAAATAAATAAATAAAATAAATTCATAACCTTAGTGCTACCTTAATGTTGGTTTTCAAAATTCCAAAGTAGTGTAAAAAGAGAGCAAGAAAGCAAAAAATAAAATAAAATATACAGAAATAGGGAAGGAAATGCAACCATTTTGGAGAGAAAACAGGGCATGAGTGTGAGATATGTAATAGTAATCTCTAAGATCCAGCAGTAAAACGACATGATTGAATATACGATGTACTGGTGATTGAAAGTATCATATATTTCACATTAAGACAATTAAACATAGATATGAGGTTAATTTTATTTCTTTTCCTTCCAGGAGATGCATATATCTGTAGATTTTTTATAGAAAGAAAACAGAGAGAGGAATCAATCCACACTCTAATACTCTTGTTTCTAAGTAATCTAATGACAACTCTTATAATTAAGTTTTTTTAAAAAAGTCAATGTACTGAAATGGGAATCATGAGATCATACAGCCATTTAACATCTCGGTTACATAAGTGAGACTTCTTCTTAAATTAATTAACCAGAGAGGGTACACACAAAAAGCACAATGAGTCAAATCTTTTCATCACAAACTTAGGTTAGCTGCGTAGTTTTGAGCTTTTTGGAAACTTGCCAAAATAAGTTTTTACATATCACATTATAAGTTGGAAAAAAACTAGCATTACAGAGTAGCCTCGCTGAAATGAATTTTCAGATAAAAACAAAGGGTTAAATACAATAGTTGGTGAGGAATTTGCTGAACCTCCTTGAAATTTATTTCTTCAAATTTTTAATTCATTCATTCAATATATTTGAGTGTCCATCATTTATTAATAACCTATTAGTTCATATGTTGTTTAGCTGTATTTTTTTTAAATGGACCTTACTTCATTATTTGAAATATTTAAGGTGGAGTGTACTAATTGGGAAGGGGATTTAAGTGTGATTACTGGGTAAAGCACTTGACTTATCAAATACAGCTCACCCAGTACACAGTGCAAATAACACACAATTAAATACTTCAATCATAGAAAGTGACTTAGATAAGCAGATATCAGAGAAACAACTCATAGGGAATTATTTGTTACACAGAAATTCTATAAGCAAATCAAACAAGGATTGTTTTCCTAGTGAATATCTGCTAAGACATGGGGATAGCTTTATCACATAGAATTATTTTAATGGAAATTTCAAGATTTTAAGCTAGAACACAAGCAGAGAGGTAGCAGAAACTTCCAGGAACTTGGAACGAATAAGAGTACCTTTTGTTTATAGAATGTGTACTTTACAAAATGAGTTCACCCTCATGGTTTTAACAACACTGTGAAGTAGGCATTGGGAAAGCTAAGCCAGAGATTTTAATTAGGAAGAACAGCATGGGTAATTTGGTAGTTTTAAAATTGTATTCTAGATCAGGGCTTCTCAAGTTCACTGTGTACACATACCACCTGGGGATCTTGTCACATGGTAGTCTGATTCACTGAACCTGGAATGGGGCCTGAGATTTTTCAAGGCTTTCATGCTCTCAGGTGATGCGAATGGCCACTTTGAGGAGGAGCTTTGGAAGAGTCCTAGGAGTCAGAGTTTTTCTTGCCTTGTGGTGTTGGGAAGGGAGGTGGGAGAAGTCAGGTGAAAGACCCTAAGGCTCTTGCTTCTCTTCACTGCAATGATATCATTTCGATCTGATAATATATTAAAGTTGCACATGGGCCTTTACTTGAAGAATTGTTATAATTAATAAGATTTTTTTCAGTCTTTGAAACCAAAAAATTGTTTTCAAAGTCTTGGGGGAAAAATCACTAGGTTCCCACCATGTCTCCAGCAGTATCTATCCTCAGTCTCACTGAGGGTGTTTGCTCTTCTCTAAAGTGAGTGAAATCAAAGACAAAATCTCCAAGACAGTAGCCACCAATATTATAATTTGTATATCACTTCTAAAGTAAAACTGCTAGTAAGTAGTAAATCGGAGGTTAGCCGCAGATCTTCCATGTCCATGGCTTTTGACACTGCACCACGTGTTTATTCAGATATTTCTATCAGTCAGGAAACATATCTGGCCCTTTTGTTCATGATGAGTAATAGAGGAATCATTGCTTTCGCTAGAGGATTTTATTTAAAAAAAAAAAAAATTAGAGGGTAGTAACATCTATTGGAAATGAGAATGTGATGAGAAAGGAGAAATGCCTGCGCCTTCCTATTTATAGGTGATTCTTGGTTGTCTGGGAAGGTGCAACATCAATGAATCATAAATATGGAATGGGAGGGATCTGGAGATTTTCTAATTTGAGTATAGTATTGTACTCACAGATGTTAAGGAATTAGTCCCATGGTGACCCAGATAGTTAGTGGCAAATTAGAGTAGGCCTTGGATCTCCTGATTCTTATATGAATTCTTCTGCATCTTTTTTAGTCCTATAACAAATCTCCCACCAGTACTGGTAATATAAAGTCGTTCTGTTTGGTTGAAGGTTTCATACATTTTTTTTTTCCTTCACCCCCTGCCTCCAATTCTCCTACTAGGCCTGTTATTTGATGAAGATGATATAAGTAGAAGCAGAGCAGCACATAGTGTGACCACTAAAGGCCAAAGACCACACACTGGGTACCTGAAGGTCAACCAAACTGCATAATCCCTGTTTATCTTCATTGTAGAAATTGCCATAACCATGAGTTCTTTAGAATCTTTGGTGTTCTTAGTACATCCTAGTGCAAGAACCCCTCACTGAGATCGTAGGTAAGGAGTAGAATTTTGTGATAGGGTAATGTGAAGCCATGGTGACAATAAAAGATAGCATTGAAGGAGCTTCTGTATATACAATAAAAAAATTTAATTCAATATTTAAAAATTTTGTTATTAATATACTTATTACTTCAGCAAAGTAGACAGTATTTATTGAGAAGTTAGTACTTAGTAGACACTGTTCTAATGCTTTATAGATCTAATATCTTTTAATTCTCAAGTGCATCCAATTTCAAGTGCGTGTATTTTCAGAGTGATAGCTAAAAAATATGGAAAAAACATTTTACTCATAGGCTTCTGTCACTACCAGATTGATTTTTCACTGACTCTACAGTTGTTCGTCTGACTGCACCTAATCACGTGGTTTCTCAGGCATCCTGTGACCCATCTTGGTCTGTCACTGGAGACCTCTCACCTCTTATCTGGTCTTGAAATGTACAGCCTGCAAAGGCCTCTGAGATCTACGTTTTTTGTTGTTGTCGTTTGGTTGGCTTTTTAGGACACAAAGAACTATTTAAAACCCATCACTATTTTCTGTTTCTATTTTTTTCCATACAACCTCTAGATCAAGTGCAAACAATAGAGTAAATTTAATTTTACGTGTACTAATTCTCAATTCAGTATTTTTGACATCAATGGTTGAAGTGTCCTAGATTTAGTTGTTATTGTTCCACTTTAATTATTATTTGCTACAGGAGCATCATGGTTCAGGTTAAAGGATCAAACTAGTTGCTGTATCAGATACACCCTTACATTCTCTTTCTCATGCAATACTGATCTGTCAGCCACAAATGTAAACCTAAAATATCTACCATATGTTTTCTCTGGAAAAAGGAGTTCTATGAGGTTGAGAACTGCTGTGTAAAACACTGTATATTACTAACCTGTCAGAATGTCTATGTGTTTTCTATCTCAAGAATACTGGTATTAGAGAATGCCAGTCTTCCCTCCATGATAGTTATTGTATGTAGGTTTTACCTAGGATATACCAGGGACTCAAGATTCGCACTAAACACAACAGATGATCCTGCCTTCATGGAGATAACATTCCAGTAAGAAGATATACATTATAATTGTATGGACATGGATCATATTCTTCTTAGTCCTCTCCCTGTTTCCATCTGCTTCTTTAATAATAAGACATTTTATTTCCACAAATAAAATTTTCCTGAAGGCTCCAGGAATATTATCAGGTTATCAGTAAGATTCATTTGGAATTTACACATTTGTCATCTTGTGTTGTCGTCTACCTTTTAAAAAATGTGCAAGTGTCCATGTATGTTATTGCAGCACTATTCACAATAGCAAAGACTTGGAATCAACCCAAATGCCCGTCAACGATAGACTGGATAAAGAAAATGTGGCACATATACACCATAGAATACTCTGCAGTCATAAAAAAGGATGAGTTCATGTCCTTTGCATGGACATGGATGAAACTGGAAACCATCATTCCCAGCAAACTAACACAAGAACAGAAAACCAAACACTGCATGTCCTCACTCATAAGTAGGAGTGTAACAATAAGAACACATGGACACAGGGAGGGGAACATCACACACTGGGGCCTGTTGGGGGGTGGGGGCTAGGGGAGGGATAGTATTAGGAGAAATACCTAATGTAGATGAAGGGTTGATGGGTGCAACAAACCACCATGGCACACATATACCTATGTAACAAACCTGCACGTTATGCACACGTGCTCCAGAACTCAAAGTATTATATATATATGAATGAAGGTAGATTTTACTTAATAAGCTAATTTCTTGTAGTCTATATTATTGCAACAATAAAATATATATAAAGTTGAAGAAATGTGCAAGTGTCTTTTCTCCATAAGATTTTTTTAATTTCTAAGGGCAGGGATCGCCACCTACATGGTTTTATTACATTTTATTTTGCAAATATATAAGCATACAAGGCAAGTATAAAGAAAAATAAAGTGAACACCAGCTTAGCAAATAAAACACAGCCTGCACATTTGAAGTGCCGTTAAGCATTCCTCTCTGATCACGTCTCATTTCTTCCTTGCCTCTAGAGGGAGCCACCGGTATTTATCTTCCACTGTGTTTTTAGTACAATAACTGCAGGTACTCTTAGCTGTATATAATATCCTTTTGTACGTTTTAAAAGTTTGTATACAAAATCTTATACCATATTGTTCTGTGTTCATTTGACATTTTCTTCCAACATTTTTGTTCATGGGAATCCTACACATTGTCAGTCATGCCTGTAGTTTATTGCTTTTCTCTGCTACATACTATTTCATTATTTGAGCATAGCATAATTTATTTATTTATTCTCTTGCTCTTGGACATTTGGATGTTTTCCCGTAATTTTCTAATTTTCTAAGTCTTTATACATATAATGTCTTGTAGGTGAAAGATATTAAAGACACTACATAATTTTTATTCCAAATTATAAGCCATCATCGTATTACTTTCTCCTGTTATGGAGATCAGTTCATCTCATTTAGTTTACTGTATGTTTTTCAGTTTAAATGTGTCTTCATAGTGAACTGGAATAATGCCAAATCCAGTCACAGTCTTCTACTAATACGCAGATTTCAAGCTGAGATCACAAGCAGGAAGGATGGCAGCTAGAGTAGAGATAACATTTTCAGGGTCATTTCAGGAAATGAAAGGTCCAAATAGAATTTGATTAGGAATTGAAATATGGTGCCTAACCTGTAGTGAACCATTGCTGCTGAATGTCCTTTTTAGGCAAACAAACATTGTTATTGTGCAGTATTTCAGCATCACTTTCTGGACAGGACTGAACTCATGAGTTATTTGTAAATGAATTACAACTTTCACGGGTCTTTTTTCTATAAAGAAACCTTCCAGAATTGTTTTAAATGCAGCCATTGGCTCATGGCTCATATAACTCAGTGCTCTAGAGGACAAACTTGCCATCGGTGCCGAAGGACAAGGGAGGCTGGTTGCCACTCCATTGTGTGGGAGATGGGTATATGTCTGGGTTTTCCGGCACAGCTTGATTTAACCTACTGGGCAAGCCACAGAATTGGCTTAGGACTGTCAGTTTCTCAATATTAAGTACAAATCTTGTAGAAAATATAAAAGCGCCAAGAAAAAAAAGTAGCTTCATTAATGACTAGTGTCCTCCTTTCCTTATATTTCAAAGTTGTGATACAAATCAAATAGACAATGTAGAAATTCAGATGCTGGTGTGATGTTTTTGTTTGGCATTTATCTCAGCAAATGAGGGGGTGATGTCATATCACAAGAGAGGTGCAATGATAAGTGTGAGAACAAGTCATCCCTTAACTAGGGAAGATTAATGTGCTGTTCCCAAATGGAGCTCTTATACATGCTGTTTACTCAAAAGAAGTATGAAAAGTGAACAAATGGAGCTGTCAGACAAAGTGCTGATGACATACAAAATATTGAAATAAACAGCTGATGATGCACGAAGCATTGAAAGACACATTGATACCACTGTCAGCTTCACTGCTCATTTATTTCCATGTGGTTATCCTCTTCTGAATGTGATACAGCTTTTGCTGTTAAGAACCTTCCATACTGGGTCTTCAGAGTGACAAAGTCAGAAAGTTGGGCAACTTTCCATTGGCTATAAATTAATAGAGATAAATTAAAAGAATTAAAAAAAGATAAATCAATTACCATGGCTTACAAGGAACAGTTTTAACTGGCAATTAATTATATAAGTAAGAAGGATAATAGAAGTAATAGGCTAGCTGCTGAGAAACCTGTTGTCTTTTTCAGTGCACTCAGGATGAATACATTTCTTAGAATTCTTTGCAGTTGAGTTAGGGCCATGTGCCTAGTTCAGACAAGAACTGAAAGTCAAACCCAGGCTTAGTACCTAATATCTGTCATAAGGTTTTTCATTTGCTTGCTCTGTGTGTGTGGAAGTGAAAGGCTCCCAAATGGCAGAACCATATAATGAAAGGAACTTAGATTCCTGAGTTATCCTTTGAAGGAGAGACATCTAAGAAAGCTGCCCAATACCTTTGGACTTCCTGTAAGCAAGAAATACAATGTTATTTCATTAAAACTGAGAGATAAGTGTTTGTTAGAGCAGCTAACATTTCTATCTTAATATAGTAATTAAATAAACTTCATTCAAACTCATATTTTTGTCTTAGACTATCTGTAAATTCATTTAGCTACTATAATTTTAACTGGGTCTTCCTACATTTGAATTGAAATAAATCATAAGTAAAATTTAAGAAAAATGGAAAATGGATTTAATTTAAGAAAAGGGACCTTCCCACTCACCTGAGAGTTTTAATTTCTGTTTCTCAGAAAACTTATAGTTTCTTACAATTTAGACTACTCCTTTGTAAATAATTTTTTGAAGTTTCTAAATCATTTTGGCCTCAAAAAATAGAATATAAAGTTAAAAATGAATGTTGGTTTTAAAAGCTTTTTGTTATGGATAAAGGAAGAAATCATGAAAGACTTTAAAATGTGCCAAAAAGTTTATGTCTACTCATACATTCTGGGTTCTCCTATTCCATGACTATCCATGGATTGTCTGTACCTTTTGTCGTCTTTGAGCTACTTTACAACTCTTTCAATTGTATATGACTAACAGCAATGCAAATGATTCTTATCCTTAGCCATACAAGTAAATTTTGCCCATTGGAAACACAATTAATCTCCTTCTCCAAATCCTTTTCTCACTCCCACAGAATAAGCCATTTTTGTATTCACTTGTACATTTATTTGAGCATTGTTGTTTTTACATGTGTAGTACTTTGATTTAGTCTTTGACAGTTTGTGATGTTATAGAGGTTTCCTCATTAATTGATGAATTAAATAAAATCTTTCAGATATGTTTATTTTATTGTATTGGATGGATTAAACAACAGAAATTTCTTTTTTTCACTGTTCTGGAGGCTAGAATTCTGAAATCGAGGTGTTGGCAGGGCCATGTTCCTTTTGAAACCCAAAGAATCTTACCTTCCTTCTAGCTTCTGCTAGCTTCTGCTGGTTGCCCTTGGCTTATAGATGCCTCATTCCAATCATTCTCTGCCTCCACCATCATAGGGCCATTTTCTCCCTATGTTTTCTCTGTGTCTCTTCTCTTAAATACAATATTTATATTGGATTAAGGGCCCACTCTACTCCAGCAAGATCTCCTCTTAACTAATGACATCTGCAATTACACTATTCCCAAATAAGGTCACTTTCCGAGATGCTGGAGGTTAGGACTTCAACATACTTTTTTGGGGGACACAATTCAACCCATAACAATTTCTTATACTAGAAACTTGGTTCATACAATCTATTTCTTTCCATTGCAGTGTAAGAAAATAATTTAAACAGCAACCTCACAGACACTAAATCTCCCTGATTTTGATCTAATAAAAATCTTGGTTGTACGTGACATATGATTTTGTTTGCATCCACTTTTATATAGAAACTCTCTTTTACATTATTACTAAAGTAACCATCTTTTGATCACAGTTTGTTCTAAGTTTCTTAGACTGCTTCTTGCTCAGTCTACTGAACTGAGATGTAAACTCAGCAACTATTTGCTGTGGACTCTGCTATACAATATGGCTTGGGGACGAGAAAGTCCCTGTGGGTCTGTTGTATCTAACATAGTAGCCACCAGCTCCATGTGGCTATTGAGCATTTGGAATATGACTAGTGTGACCAAATTTTAAATATTATTTAATTTTTATTAATTTAAGTTTAAATAGCTACATGTGGCTGATGGCTGCTGTATTGGACAGCACCTCCTAGAGTAGTGCTGCATTACGGCCCCGGTAAAAATGCTTCCTAAATGAAATAACTGAAACCTGACTCAAACTATGTTAAAGAAAAAAAAGAAGAAGTTGTCAAGATACACAGTGACTCACAGACCCCAAGAACAGAAGTTTATCTGGGACCAGGAATAATGAAAACCTGGTACACAAATGTCATCAAGACTCTTGGCTCTGCTCGCTGAGCATCTGTTCACTTGATATTTGTATGAGAGTGATGATTATGTCCTCTTTTAAAAATTACCCTTTAATAGTTTTGAAGTTTTCACCAAGATGCCCAATGAATTCATGTGACAAAGCCTGGTAAGCCACATTGCTGGAGAAGTGCACCTCATAGACAGCCTAAGCCCAGACGCCTCGCTTCTTGACTCCCAGAAGTGAATCACAAGCAGCAACAGAATTATAAATTTACTTAACCTCTGTTTCTGTAATTCTTTTTCCTTTCTAATGATCTCGTGTTTTGTTTTTGTTTCTGGTTTGTGCATGGCCAATGAGTTATGCACTGGTGGTAGCAGTAATTGGGAATTCGTTTTTATGGTCTGATTATTTGTGGTCTCTGTAGATGGTAGATAGAGATATATTCTCTGTTGGGTAAGAGACAAGAGGTAAACTCGTTTACTAATGTTCTTGCTTGTTTGTTAATTTGTTTATTTTTGTGCTTAGAATACTTAAGAATTTTGTGCTCACTAGAAAGGAGTGCAACTATTTGATATCTGGACTGAGATTTTTGTGTTTCTCTGTTTACAGTTGACCTGTGGCTAAAGTTTTAAATCTGAAACTATACACTCTTGGTGACTCTGTATGTTTATATTTCTATAATTCAGAAAAAACTTTACCTCTTTGTGCTAATGTAAACTATCTTCTTGGCCGGGCGTGGTGGCTCACGCCTGTAATCCCAGCATTTTGGGAGGCCGAGGCGGGTGGATCACGAGGTCAGGAGATTGAGACCATCCTGGCTAACACGGTGAAATCCCGTCTCTACTAAAAATACAAAAAATTAGCCGGGTGCGGTGGTGGGTGCCTGTAGAGCCAGCTACTCGGGAGGCTGAGGCAGGAGAATGGCATGAACCAGGAGGCGGAGCTTGCAGTGAGCCTAGATCTTGCCACTGCATTCCAGCCTGGGTGACAGAGCAAGACTCCGTCTCATTAAAAAAAAAAAAAAAAAAAAAAAAATCTTCCTATCTTTAGATGGTACTTAATTAGACTGCAACGCCTCTAAAGTTACAGAAGCTGTATTCTGAGTAGATTAAAAATACATAAAATGAATATTACTAAAATGTCTAGAAAAATAATAAAAAATAAACTTCTAATACTTTAAATGTGCTTGAATTAAAACATTCTTACATGAGTTAACTTGGAAATGGTTTAAGAACTCCAATTTCTATAATAAAGGTAAATCTTTGGTAAATGAAACTAGATCTATAATTCTAGTTTACTAGCAACAGCTGTCTTCTCCTTTTTATCAATGCTAATATATAAGCATGCATTTTATTCTATTTAGGTTTGTTTTTCTTAAACTTACCCAAGTTTACTGATCAAATAAGCTAACGTTACTATTATATAATGTTTAATATTGTAAAAAGGACACATTTGTATATATTTAATTATTCTAACAAAGTTTTGTTTGAACAGTAATTGTGTTATAATGTGCCAGCTGGAAGACAATTTCCGAGCTCATGGACTGAGTGGATTGCGTTAAATTGATTAAATTGGATTGATTTGCATGGATAATCTTTAGATACCCAGAAATTTTGAGGTAATGTGGAATATTGAAATAATGGTTACCAAGCATGACTGTATGTGCATTCCTTTTTAATGCTACAGAAAGGCTATTATCTTTGTCCCTTTTAATAGACGTATTAATTTTTGCCTAATTAAGAAAGTATAAACTGGGTGAGGTGGCTCATGTCTATAATCCCAGCACTTTGGAGGTTAAGACAGGAGGATCATTTGAGTCCAGGAATTTGAGACTAGCCTGGGCAACATAGGTAGACCCCACCTCTACAAAAATTAAAAAATTAGTTGTGCTTGGTGGTGCATGCATGCGGTCCCAGCTACTTAGGAGGCTGAGATGGAAGGATTGCTTGAGCCCGGGAGGTCGAGGCTACCATGAGCCATGATTGAGCCACGTACCACTGCACTCCAGCTTGGGTGACAGAGCAAGACCTTGTCTCCAAAAAAAAAAAAAAGAAAAAAAAGTATAAAATGTATTTGTGTGGCTATTGAAAGACATATTCTGTGTGTCCATGAGCTTTGCTAATTGGCTAAAATACTTATGTATGACAGACACTTGGCTACCCTAATTTTCTCTGTGAGAGTTTATTAAAAGTTAAAATTAACACGAGTAACAGAAACTACCCTTGGAACAATGATGACCCAAAAATGAACTGTGTACGTATTTTGGAAGAAAAAAAGAGCACTTTTGTTTTAAGGTAACAATTCTCAGGCTTTTGGAACCTATTGAGGAACTCAGAGAGCTTTTGCTTCTGTGAGCTATACATATCAATATTTATCATATTCAAAATTTAAACAAGTTTTAAACATTTATGGATTTATTTAAATATAGCCATGATGAATACATTGCATGCTAACATAAATATCTTAGTATTATTGTGAAATAAGTTTTTACTCATGAGCCTCCTGAGATCTGTCCTAAAGTAAAATGCCAATTTATTCCAGAACGTGAAAGAATATAAATAATATTGAAATTTTAAAAGTGATTTTTTTAGGCCGAGCGCAGTGGCTCACGCCTGTAATCCCAGCACTTCTGGGAGGCCGAGGTGGACGGATCACAAGGTCAGGAGATTGAGACCATCCTGGCTAACACGGTGAAACCCTGTCTCTACTAAAAATCCAAAAAAATTAGCCGGGTGTGGTGCCAGGCGCCTGTAGTCCCAGCTACTAGGAGGCTAAGGCAGGAGAATGGCACGAACCTGGGAGGCGAAGCTTGCAGTGAGCCGAGATCTCGCCACTGCACTCCAGCCTGAGCGACAGAGCGAGACTCCGTCTCAAAAAAAAAAAAAAAGAAAAGTGATTTTTTTCCTTATAGTTCATAATACTTGAGTGTAAAACAAGCTATTACAAGTGCTGAAATTTTAACAAAATATACTAAATCTTGATGAGTTTCCCTTTTTAGGTTACTGATTATCTTTGCCAACGATTTGACAGGTTCTTTTTTACCTTCTATGTAATCCATGTGGATAGCAGCAGAGATTCTCTATTTTACCAGCATTATTTTAAGTGGTTTTTGTTGACTAAGTTTCTTAATTATGTAATATGAAAAAGAAGAGAAAGCTTCCTCACTTATAATAGAACTAAGGTTTTGTTGGTTTTTTTTGGTTTTTTTTTTTTTTTTTTTTGAGATGGAGTCTTACTCTGTCACCCAGGCTGGAGTGCAGTGGCATGATCTCAGCTCACTGCAACCTGTGCCTCCCAGGTTCAAGTGATTCTTTTGTCTCAGCTTCCCGAGTAGCTGGGACTGCAGGAGCACACCACCACGCTCAACTAATTCTTGTATTTTTAGTCGAGACAGGGTTTTACCACGTTGGTTAGGCTGGTCTCAAACTTCTGACCCAAGGTGATCCACCCGCCTCGACCTCCCAAAGTCCTGGCATTACAGGCATGAGCCACCGTGCCCAGCCTAGAACTAAGGTTTTCACCACCCTGCTAATTTCAATGTTTATTTTTGTTTTATTGTCATTTTACTTAAATAGGTAACTAATTATCATTTCTCAGGCACCCACCATCTTATCTCAATCTTGGTTCCAAATCTCTGAAGACATTGTGATTTTAGCCTCCTCAAATTCAGGTCGTAAGTAGAGAAAAAATAAAATAAAAATTCTGACTATCTTTTACATGTAAACTGTCTGTGAGGTTTCCCAGAGGGCTCCTGGAAAACAATCACAAAAGTTTGTTCTTTTGCTCATAAAAAGAGGCACTAGAAATACTGAGTTTTGTTTGATTTGCTACTATTATAACAACTGCATGGGAAAAATTATCAAATTTGGAAAGACACACTTTTCTCTAGGTTCAGTTTGTAAAGGTTAATGTTATTAATCCAAATATTTCAGAAATTGTATGCTTTATGTGAAGTCCTTAAAGATTTGTCAATAACTTCCTTTCCATAGTATATTTCAACTCTGGTGAAACCCTGACCAAGATTATGATGAACTAGTTCTGTCAGATTTTTGAATATTTATCAGAGTCCTATTGTGCTTTATGTGATGACATCAAGCAATAACAACATATACTTATCTGTTATAATTTCAGGTTTTACTTCAAATGCTCACTTGTCTACAACCTTACTTTTTTCATTTGAATCTGTTGGGAGACATAGCTGTTCATGGGCTTCTCATACTCCTTGCCGAGATTTCAAGGCCCTGGTTGCTCCTTTACCTGGGCCAGTTCCCAAGGCTGTGTTCTCATAAGTTTCTTTGAGGGATGAAATAAAACTTCCATCTGAGGCAGAGATTAGGCTTACTTACTGCTTACTACAGAAGTGATGGATTTCCTCAAACTCAGTGTTCTTCAGACTGTGACATAAACCCTATGCATGCACAGCATCTATCTGGACCCTCTCTGTCACCCCTGTGGGACTTAAGTACAAGAGAAACTAAATGCAACTATATTCGTTTGTGTTGCTTGCTGTGATGTAAGTAATAAAGTCCTCTGTCTCTGATCTAGGAGTCTCATGTCTTCTGTTAGTACCCAAGAAACAGTAAGAGCATATCTTAGAGCTATCTTAGTGGTTTTTAAGTAGAGTAAAATCAATTCCCACACCCAACAAAAGCTAGAGTCTTCTAGGCTAGTGGTTCTATATTGGAGGTGCACACTGGATTGCCCAAGGAGTTTTCTACATGCTTAGGCCCCACTCCAGACTTACTGAATCTCTTTACTTGACATTCTTGGCATATTATGTGTATTACATGCTATATTTAAAGATTTTTTCTCATTAAAGCCATTCATCCAATTTTGTAAATCAGATGTAGCATTCAGTGATGTTTCTGAAAATAGATTTAATCATTTTTCTCAGGAACTTTTTTTTGGAATGGTTTTATTATCTTTGTTTTTCATGTCACTGAAATGATCATATACTCCTGTCAACTGCATTATTCAACTCTACAGTTGTTCTATACTATGTAGAAAAATCTCATAAAATGTTCACATTTGAAAATTATTAGTAATAAATTAACTACAGCCATTAATTCTCTTCTATCTTCAGATAGTATTTGTTTAACTCTGATGATCACATGGAGTCTCTGCTATAAGCTACAAGGAAGATTTTGTGAGTTCAGCCAAGAATGAGAGCTTTGGAGCCTTCAGGAAAAGGCTCGTACTGCAACCTGTTGACTTATCAAAGCTGATCTGGTATTGATTAGAGCAGGGATCAGCAAAGGATGGCCTGCTTCCCTGGAAAGACACTGCCTGTTTTTGTAAATGTTTTATTGAAGCACAACATGTCCACTTATATTTGTATTGTCTTTTGTGACTTTTCTTTTGCTAAAATGGCAGAGCTCAGTAGTCGTGACAGAGAGAATCTGGTTTGCAAATTATTATTTTTTCTTTTTCTCTTGCCCATGCTGCAGTGCAGTCGCAGCTCACTGCAGCCTTGAACTCCTGGTCTCAAGAGATCCTCCTGCCTCAGCCTCCTGAGTAGCCAGGATTGTAGGCACATGCCATCATGCTCAGCTAATTTTTTAATTTTTTGTAGAGACTGAATCTTGCTTTGTTGTCCAGGCTAGTCTCGAACTCCTGGGCTCAAGGTGCTCTCCCACTTCAGCCTCCCAAAGCACCATTATTACAGATGTGAGCCATTGCTCCTGGCCTGGCCTGCAAATTCTAAAATAGTTACTCTCTGAGATTTTACAGAGATAATTTGCTCTCAGATTCTACCAGTGGATGGGGCTGGGTTTCTCGTATTATTTTAGGTTGAAAACTAGACAGCTTTGTGAAACTGGTAACACAAGATTCAGCAGCACAAGAATTAATTAAATAGATCTAAATGAGCTAATGAGGAAATTTTTATTGTAGTAATTTGTTTGTTTGAAGTAGTATTGTTTTGTTTTTCTATTTTTTGAATATATGAGGAAGTCCTATCTTTTCTTAAGCCATTAACAACCCACAGAAGTTTAATAAACTGCTTTTGTAAACTGAAAAAAAATTTGTAAATCGTAGCTGATTTATAATGACTTTTGTATTTCAAAGCTTTTACTAAGCATCATTACTTTTCATAGTAACATAGTTATGTGAATGGATTCAGTAGAATCTGTTCTCTGTTTTACCAGGTTATGTTTGGACAAATCAACTATGCAACCAAGGTGAATATCATCTTTGAAAATAATACAAATGTAATTAGATAGGATAAGTCACTTTTAAGGAACTAATGTTGATTTTATGTGTGGAGCTAATGCCTACAAAGCCCACCCGGAAATATTGGCTTACGGGTTTTGGTCCTACAGATGGCAAGACGGTCACTTCTTTGTAGAGTAAAAGCTTTAAAAAATTTGAGGGACCCCTAGAAGAGAGGAATTCCCTCAGATTTGTAAATTATACAGATAAAATGTGACATAGGTATTTGCTTGGGCTTGATTTTCTAGTCTTAGGAGAACAAATGCGAGATGTTTCTAAATGCACAAATACAATAGTTGATACAGAGAAATCCAGAAACTAGTCATATGTTAAATAATCCAGATATAATGAGATAAATGTTGGTACTTGCATGAGGCAGGAAATGCTGAGAAAGAAATTATTTCTTATGGAAACTTACAGACAGAAGTTAAGTTTGTGTTCTCACTGGTTGTTCCACATTGCATAGCTCTAGATTCTCAAAACAGTCTCAAAGAGATTTGTCAACACTCTTGCTACATCTTATTAGCAATCAATCAGGCTAAAAATCGTGGGTGGGACCAAGTATTTTGGTGATTAAGAATACTCCTTGTTTGAGATAAATATGATCTTAAAGCTCAGCATGGTTGGAGACTGTATTAATTTCTTATGCTGCTGTAAAAAATCACTACAAACTTAATGGCTCAAAAGAACATGAACGTATTTATCCTGCAGTTCTGAGGTCAGAAATCAATGGGTCTCACTGAGACCATTTTGCAGAATGCAGAGCTGCATTCTTCTGGAAGCCCTAGAGAAGAATTGGTTTCCTTGACTTTTGCAGTTTCTAGAAGCTACCTGCCTTCCTGCACTCATGGCCTACCTCCTCCATTTTCAAAGTCAGCAATTGCATAAATTCAATCTCTCCTTCCATTATCACATGTCCTTCTTTTACTTTGACTTTCCTGTGTTTTCTTTCAATATAAGGATTCCTGTGATTACATTGGGCCTATCCAGATAATCCAGGATAATCTCCCAACCTCCAGATCCTCAATTTAATCACAACGGCATAGTCTCATTTGCCATGTAAATTAACATATTCACAGGCTCTGGGGGTTGTGGGGAGTGGGCATTATTCTGCATAGCACAGAGACGATAGGAAAAAGTGAGAAAGACTGAAAAGATCACTGAAAAGTGAGAAAGAATGAAAAGTAAGTGATGCCTAAACATATTCTTTCAGGTCATCTGATTCTATGGTGTTTCTACAACTTTCATTGCCTTTAAGCTTTTTAACCACCCTGTAAATTGCAAATAAGTGATACCAACAAAGGGTTCCTGACTATAGACATGTAAACATATTTTGTCCAGAGGAAATACAATTCCTTTCCTGTTACCACCACCACAACCACACGCTTCATAGAATAAGCGAGTTTTGTAAATTCATTTCTGCACACTTAATGCTTACAAAGATTTATTTCTTTGACATCTCCTATAAACTATATAATCTCCTTAAAAATTAATAGTAACATCTTACTGGTTTCCTTATCAATTAATAAACTACAAACAATCTTTGACCTAGGTTCATTTAATAGTTTTATAAGTCATGATTATACCCTCTCTTAACATTTTCCTTTAACATAGAGACTTTTAATCACATACAAAAAGAGAAAGCATAGTATTGTGTTGGTGCAAAGCTAATTGTGGTTTTTGTCTACTTTAATGGCAAAAACCACAATTACTTTCACATCAACCTAATATAATGAAGTTCCATCACTCAGCTCCAAGAAATATGAGGCTAAGGCCAATTTTGCCCCTCCATACTTTCTTCCATTTTCTCCCTCCTATTATCCTGAAGTGAATTGCAAAGACCATATTATCTCATCCATAAATATTTATTGTGATTCTTTGATAATGACTCCCTTAATATAGCCAAAATATTAGTATCTCACCTAAAATTAATAATTTCTTAACATAATCAAATATCCAGTGTTCAAATTCTCAATAGTCTCATAAAAGTCATAAATGCATTTTTTTGTGAATTGCAAATTTCTAATCTATCATTCATTTGTTATTTATTAGTTAGAATATCTGTATAAAGAAAAACATCTCCTGATCTTTTATTAGATTATTCAGTGGTATAGTTTATGTAGACAAGGCAAACAAATGTCTTGTTTCTTTTCTTTATTTACTGGTTCCCAAAATAATAAATTATTTCCCCAGAATCTAGTAAGGATGACACAATAGATGTTTTCTGTCCTCCCTCCCTCTGGTTCTCTCTCTCTCTCTCTCTGTGCATGTGTATGTATGTATTTTTGCATCATTATGAACTCATGAACAAACATATTTAATGTATTTGAATCATTTGCAGTTTTTATTCTTTTACATAACAATCTTTGGCCAGTGGGAGCCCTTTTAAGTCAGCTCCTAAATCGTCTTGATGAGACCCTAGTCATATATAATAGTGTTCTTGTTCTATGGTATGATACAGTATCCAGGCTCATCTTGTACACTTTCTGCCCCAGGTCTGGAATCAGTCTGTAGGAAATGGTATCTGTAGACCATGATAGAGGTGTTTTCATTATTTTTTAATTTTTTGTAGAGATGGGATCTTGCTATGTTGCCCAGGCTGATCTCAAACACCTGAGCTCACGTGATCCTCCTGCCTCAGCCTCCCAAAGTGCTGAGATTACAGTCATGAGCCATGATGCCTGGCCCGATAGAGGTAGTTATTGCTACCAGGTGGGCCATTTTTTTCTAGGCAGTTTCAGAGTTATTAAGTATATATGTATTTTTAATACATATATATGTATTATATATTATAATATATATTTTAAACACAAAACACATTAAGAATTTGTACTTTTAAGTCTAATTCAAATTCACAATTATCAGTGTATACATAACCTATTCCATCTGAACTATATATTTTCTTTATCCCGCACGGAGAATCCTAGTTTTTAGGTATGTTACAGATGCTATAATCAAAATACCATGAGCAAAATCAAACTACCATAAGCAAAAGACCAATTAGTCTCTTTGCTTTATCCTGCATTACCCAGAAAGCAATCTAAGAAGAGCAATATAATATTAGCAATGATATTCATATAGAAATAGGTTATAAATTGTTTTGAAGAAAGCTGTTTTTCATGCCTGTACCAAAATATATCATGTGCCCCATAAATATATACACATATTATGTACCCACAAAAATAAACAGAACCAAAGACAAAAACCACATGATTATCTCTATAGATGCAGAAAAGGCCTTCGACAAAATTCAACAACACTTCATGCTAAAAACTCTCAATAAATTAGGTATTGATGGGACGTATCTCAAAATAATAAGAGCTATCTATGACAAATCCACAGCCAATATCATACTGAATGGGCAAAAACTGGAAGCATTGCCTTTGAAAACTGGCACAAGACAGGGATGCCCTCTCTCACCATTCCTATTCAACATAATGTTGGAAGTTCTGGCCAGGGCAATTAGGCAGGAGAAGGAAATAATGGGTATTCAATTAGGAAAAGAGGAAGTCAGATTGTCCCTGTTTGCAGATGACATGACTGTATATCTAGAAAACCCCATTGTCTCAGCCCAAAATCTCCTTAAGCTGATAAGCAACTTCAGCAAAGACTCAGGATACAAAATCAATGTACAAAAATCACAAGCATTCTTATACGCCAACAATAGACAAACAGAGAGCCAAATCATGAGTGAACTCCCATTCACAATTGCTTCAAAGAGAATAAAATACCTAGGAATCCAACTTACAAGGGATGTGAAGGACCTCTTCAAGGAGAACTACAAACCACTGCTCAATGAGATAAAAGAGGACACAAACAAATGGAAGAACATTCCATGCTCATGGGTAGGAAGAATCAATATCATGAAAATGGCCATACTGCCCAAGGTAATTTACAGATTCAGTGCCATCCCCATCAAGCTACCAATGACTTTCTTCACAGAATTGGAAAAAACTACTTTAAAGTTCATATGGAACCAAAAAAGTGCCTGCATCATCAAGTCAATCCTAAGCCAAAAGAACAAAGCTGGAGGCATCACACTACCTGACTTCAAACTATACTACAAGGCTACAGTAACCAAAACAGTATGGTACTGGTACCAAAACAGAGATATAGACCAATGGAACAGAACAGAGCCCTCAGACATAACGCCGCATATCTACAACTATCTGATCTTTGACAAACCTGAGAAAAACAAGCAATGGGGAAAGGATTCCCTATTTAATAAATGGTGCTGGGAAAACCAGCTAGCCATAAGTAGAAAGCTGAAACTGGATCCCTTCCTTACACCTTATACAAAAATTAATTCAAGATGGATTAAAGACTTAAACACTAGACCTAAAACCATAAAAACCCTAGAAGAAAACCTAGGCATTACCATTCAGGACATAGGCATGGGCAAGGACTTCATGTCTAAAACACCAAAAGCAATGGCAACAAAAGCCAAAATTGACAAATGGGATCTCATTAAACTAAAGAGCTTCTGCACAGCAAAAGAAACAACCATCAGAGTGAACAGGCAACCTACAGAATGGGAGAAAACTTTCACAACCTACTCATCTGACAAAGGGCTAATATCCAGAATCTACAATGAACTCAAACAAATTTACAAGAAAAAAACAAACAATCCCATCAAAAAGTGGGCAAAGGACATGAACAGACACTTCTCAAAAGAAGACATTTATGCAGCCAAAAAACACATGAAAAAATGCTCACCATCACTGGCCATCAGAGAAATGCAAATCAAAACCACAATGAGATACCATCTCACACCAGTTAGAATGGCAATCATTAAAAAGTCAGGAAACAACAGGTGCTGGAGAGGATGTGGAGAAATAGGAACACTTTTACACTGTTGGTGGGACTGTAAACTAGTTCAACACTTGTGGAAGTCAGTGTGGCGATTCCTCAGGGATCTAGAACTAGAAATATCATTTGACCCAGCCATCCCATTACTGGGTATATACCCAAAGGACTATAAATCATGCTGCTATAAAGACACATGCACACGTATGTTTATTGCGGCATTATTCACAATAGCAAAGACTTGGAACCAACCCAGATGTCCAACCATGATAGACTGGATTAAGAAAATGTGGCACATATACACCATGGAATACTATGCAGCCATAAAAAATGACGAGTTCATGTCCTTTGTAGGGACGTGGATGACATTGGAAATCATCATTCTCAGTAAACTATCGCAAGAACAAAAAACCAAACACTGCATATTCTCACTCATAGGTGGGAATTGAACAATGAGAACACATGGACACAGGAAGGGGAACATCACACTCTGGGGACTGTTGTGGGGTGGGGGCAGGGAGCAGGGATAGCATTGGGAGATATACCTAATGCTAGATGACGAGTTAGTGGGTGCAGCACACCAGCATGGCACGTGTATACATATGTAACTAACCTGCACATTGCGCACATGTACCCTAAAACCTAAAGTATAATAATAATAAATTAATTAATTAATTAAAAATAAAAATAAAAATAAGTAATAGAAAGGTCTTTTTGACCTTGGGGCATACAGCACCAGGAATGTACAGATTACTATATTTTTAAAACTCTTAGGAAACTTTCTATTTTGTAGCTATACAGTCAACAGAATATTCACATATGTCAGAGTCCTGGAAGCTATCTTGAAAAACAAATATAAAATTGACAGAGCTGTGAGACAGAAGTCATCAGGAACTATGATAATTTTTTGTACCCTCTCTAAGCAAATAATGACTAGCTACATGTGGATTTTTTCACATTGCAGGGAAATAAACTTCTATTTTGTTTAAGCTGTGCTACTTTTTGTTAGTATATTATATACAGTAGAAACTAATTCTATTGGATACAAAAGATAAGAAAATCAAATAGAATTTAATAACAATAGATAAAAGAGGAATTATTGACTAAGATAAAGATAAACCAAAGAATTATTGAAAGACAGTTTGATCTGCAATGTAGCATTTGAGATGTGTGTGATTTTCTAATTTTTTTCTTTTTTTTTTTTTTTTTTTGAGACAGAGTCTCTCTCTCGTGGTCCAGGCTGGAGTGCAGTGAGGCAATCTCAGCTCATTGCAACCTCCACCTCTCGGGTTCAAGTGATTTTCCTGCCTCAGCCTCCCAAGTAGCTGGGACTACAGGTGTGTGCCATCACGCCCAGCTAATTTTTTATATTTTCAGTAGAGACGGAATTTAACCATATTGTCCGGGGTGGTCTCGATCTCTAGACCTCGTGATCCACCTGTGACGGCCTCCCAAAGTGCTGGGATTACGGGCATGAGTCAGCACGCCTGGCCCTAGTTCTTATGTATTTAAATTAGAAATTGACAAACAATAAGGAAAAAACAATAAGGGAAAAAAGAAGTCTTTGAAATATTAGAAATTAGTTGTTAAACTTTCCTAGTTGCCTTTTATGTTGATTTTAATGTTTATTTTATATATATTTTTATTTTATTTAAATTATGTTTTATAATTCTAAGTAATCTTTAGATTTTATGTTAAAATTGAGTGAAGATAAATCCTCATTTTCAATGAATATCCCTAAAAACTAATAAGGGTATGTATGCGTATTTTTAGTTATCATTTAAAGAATATACATTTTTTTATTTTCAGCAACTTAATTTCCACTATGTTTAACTCAGTGATGTCAGAATTTCCACTATGTTTAACTTAATTTCCATTATGTTTAACTCAGTGATGTCAGAATTCTTTTTCACTCTGACTCTAGCAAGTATTGACAGTCTTTAAGTTTTAAGGTGATATTAGGGATAAGAGTAATGCCAGTAAGTATTTAATTACGTTTCACTGCAATCTCTGCCTCTGAGATTGAAGCAATTCTCCTGCCTCAGCCTCCAGAGTAGCTGGGATTACAGGTGTGTGCCACCATGCCCAGCTAATTTTTGTATTTTTAGTAGAGACGGGGTTGACCAGGCTGGTCTCAAACTCCTGATTTCAAGTGACCTGCCTGCTTCGGCCTCCCAAAGTGCTGAGATTACAGGCATGAGCCACCGCACCTGGCCTCAGGTTCCAGTTTAGATATGACTTCTTCCTTCCCATTCCCTGCTTACCCCTTTAGGTAACTTCTTGTATTCAATTTTAACAGCTTCTTTACCCATCAGTTCTACCTCACACTGAAACTAAACCTTGTTTTCTACATAAATCTATGCCTCCTACAGGCCTTGGTAGTAATTGTTCCTTGATAAATAGTAACCGGATAACAATTAGCCAAGGCACCTGAGCATCTCTGACAGATAGTAAGCCTCCTAAGGACAGGAAACCCATTCCTGGTACCTAACACTTCAGAAGAGGCACTCCAAAAGTATTCTGGAATACATAAAGAAATGTAAGGGTAGCCAACTATGGCATCCCCATGGGGTGCTAAAACCCCAGGTCTTGTTTGCATATAACTTTAGCCAGAGTAAAATTGCTCTCTACTGTTTCAGTCTAATTCATCAAACACTTATTGAGTGCTGTGGCTTTCTTTAGAATTGCAAAGATAACTAAGACTAAGTGCTTCTTCTTGAAGCATTTAGACACTGGTATGGAAACTCCTGCAGGTGATCAACCACAACAAGGTTATCCCCTAAAGGCAAAACACGTGGCCTTTTAGACAAGTGTGGTTTAAGGGGTGTTGCAGCACCCAAGATATTTATTTCAAGGCTATGCCAATTATTATTGCAGACTATCCTGGGCCATTTATAGCTGTACCCTACGAATCCTTCCTCTTAAGGAATTCCAATAAAGCTTGGGCAATATTCTACCAAAAAATGTCTAGAGTTGATAAAAATTTAAGAAGCTGAAGTTCAGTAGCAACTTTATTTCTCCTTAGAAATCGGTTTAGGACAGAAATACCATTTGACCCAGCAATCCCATTACTGGGTATATGCCCAAAGGATTATAAATCATTCTACTATAAAAACACATGCACACATATGTTTATTGCAGCACTATTTACAATAGCAAAGACTTGGAACCAACCCAAATGCCCATCAATGATAGAGTGGATAAAGAAAATGTGGCACATATACACCATGGAATACTATGCAGCCATAAAAAAGAACGAGTTCATGTCCTTTGCGTGGACATGGATGCAGCTGGAAACCATTCTCAGCAAACTAACACAAGAACAGAAAACCAAACACTACATGTTCTCACTCATAAGTGGGAGTTGTACAGTGAGAACCTGTGGACACAGGGAGGGAAACATCACACAATAGGGCCTGTTGGGGGGTGGGAGGCAAGGGGAGGGATAGCATTTGGACAAATACCTAATGCATGCAGGGCTTAAAACCTAGATAATGGGTTGATAGGTGCAGCAAACCACCATGGCACATGTGTACCTATGTAACAAACCTGCACGTTCTGCACATGTATCCCAGAACTTAAAGTAAAATAAAATAATATATATTAGAAAAAAAAAGAGAGAGAGAGAAGTAGGTTCAGGATTGGCCAGACTTAATTAGCATAGAAACTCCTCCTGCTTTGGTCCATCAAGGCAAGTTATATATCATTTCATGTTGGTCAGTGGATCCATGCGAATTAATGACCATGTGCGTTTGGCCATATGCTCTAAAATTTGGACACTGCCAGAGGTGCCAATAAGGATACTGACCTCTAATCTGGCCATAGCTTCCAGTTGCAAATGATTGTAATATCATAATCTGACTAGAGGTCAGAGAATCACTGGGCACAGTTTTCCATAGTACAATTGCATTTTTATTTTACCTGCCAATGATGAAAGGCTTCTAGTTGTGCCTAATTAGAGAATATGATTTTTCAGTGACTGAAACTTAAATTTATCATCAACAAAACACACATTACCTGTGCCCTAAACTGGGTTAGAACGTACAATTCACCTGGGCAATAAACTAGTTTGCAAACTTATTTTAACTGCTAGGAGCTTTTCAACATAGTTTTTATTTTTTAACGTTAAATTGGGAATTAGATGTGCAGGGTAGTAATTGTTAATAAAAATTGCCTGGCTAACTTACTATGTTTCACTAAAAATGTGTATCCTAATATTATTTTTCTATATTCTGTAGGCATGATATAAACTGAGTTTAGGAAGGACCCCTGCTGAAAGGTAGAAATTGCCATAGGAGTGTCCCAATTCTTACCCATCCCTAAGGCAGTATATACAAATATAATCTGAAGAGATCAAGAGATAAAGGATTAGGAAAGAGGGAAAGGTTAATACATAATGTTACCTTGTTTGAGCAACAGAATATTTTGCCTTTCTCATCATGTAAAGCACCAACACAGATGTTTCTAAATAATGGCTGGTTCCACAAAAAATGTGTTCCTTTAATAGTGAGAGCCATATTTTTGTGTTATGCTTGCTTACCGCACATTTAAAATTGACATACATTGGAGCACTTCAAATTTATATCTTCATTTAGGCCATTCATTTAGTAGGTCAAATCATCATTATATTTCACTGGGATGGTGGATTTTAATTCATTTAACATTTTAATCTTTCATCAGTTTTTCATTTCAGGGGATTTCACAGCATATATGGGATTTGTATAAATTTGTGTGCAGTAAATTTATTCTTTTAACAGTTTTATTCTTTCATCAGAAATTCATTTAAATGGATTCCACTATATATCACTTCCACTTCCAGTGCAGCTTTAGGTCAGGCTGTAATTGATGCAAAAGCAATGAGGTATTAAAAGAGATAGGAAATATCTGAAATTGGAAAGAGTTCAAGAAGTGGGCTATTGTAAGGGCATTACACTCCTCAGATAAGGTGGGGAGGAGAGAATAATATAGCATTTTGATCTGAAGCCTTGCATGCTTTATAATTTCAATTCTCAACAAAGTCAAAAAGATCTATTTTATCTAAGCTTGTGTCTTTAAAACAAAATTAACTGCTTCAGTGCCCTAAAACAGCCCCCATATGGCAATGTGAATGTACATGCTTGTCTTTACTATCCATTTGAATTAATAGCACAGCTTCTTTCCCTGAACAATCTATCTTTTCCCTCCCCACTGCTGACATTCATTAA
Source organism: Pongo abelii (assembly GCF_028885655.2). Taxonomy (NCBI): domain Eukaryota; kingdom Metazoa; phylum Chordata; class Mammalia; order Primates; family Hominidae; genus Pongo; species Pongo abelii. The sequence goes on along the minus strand of NC_072007.2, from coordinate 24,493,160 downwards.
ATGACATCCAAGTGATAAACATTAATATAATAAATACAGTAGCTATGGAAATAACCCAGGGAAGAGGCGCACTCTGTCTTGTGTTCATATAGAGGTAGATGAAAATCACCAGTAGTGCATTATAGTCGGCGACAGAAAACTGCAGTATGAGAGATGCTTTTAACCAAAGAGCAAAGGTGCTAGTGCTTGTTTTGTGTGCATCAGAAAAGTGAAGGGTGACCTTGAGAAAGTCCTCTTAGCTCTCTAGGTCTCTGCAAAGGAAGTGACTGCTTTTATAGTATCTACTGTAAGAGGGTGTTGATGTCTTAGACTGGTAAATGAAATGTGCTATAGAAATGACAGGTTGAAGTCAACCTTGGTTTGAATTTGTTAATGTCACTTTGAAGAATATGATCCCTCAGGAACAAAAGAAAAGAACAAAAATAAGAAAGAAAGTACGAAGGGAAGAGAAAAGGAGGAAAGAAAGGAGGAGAACGGGATTTATCTTGTGATATTGTCATATTGCATTTAATAAATTCCTTTATAAGATTGACAGCTACTTATGGTCTTCCCCTGGTTTATTGGCACTGTGGAATGCCTGTTATGCCAAGTGTCTAATAAATGTTTGTTGAATTGAATAGAATTGGACTGAATTAAAAGAAGAATATTAATAATGCTGAGAAAGATTATCCAAGCCCATCCTTTGCTACCCCCACCCCAAACCACTGCAAGGTCATTGTATAATCTAGTGTTAGAAATATGAAGTCAATTTACTTATCATTCTGTTCATGGCGAATGTCCTTTTATTGCATCTGGCTACAGAGAGAATGTGGCTGAGAGAAAAAAGGATGCAGTCAGATTCAACATATAAATTAGTATTTCTCATGATAATGATGATGGATCATGCAAGATCGTGGAAGGGATATATGAGGGAGGGTCATATTTTATTTCCACACTATGTCACACTGAGCTCTCTTATGGTTCCTGTTACAGTATAGAGGGTCTTAGTTCAGGGCCATCTATAGGTTTGTATTTATGGCACTTTTACATAGAGGTTTACTAGTAAGTTGGGAGCAGTCAAAAGATTTTCCAGTACATTCAGGGTAACTCTGGTTGGTTCGAGATTCCACAAAACATCCTAAAATTGCCCAAAATATGGAAAGTATAGTATATTTCTTTTTATGTTAAAAAAAAAAAGCTACCCTTTTCAACAACGGCCTAGAGGAGAAAGGGAGAATGCAAAAGATAAAAACGGTTTTGTTTTTTGTCCCCGCCACCCTGCCCCCGGTGCTTCAGGCACTTCTGTGGACTGCATGCTGTCAAGTCTGGTCAACAGTTTTTCAAGTCTGTTTGGGTGAGTCTCCTGGTCCTCCAAAGGACACTGTATGTCCCAGGAAGTTTATTACAGTAATGTGAGAGCATCTAACTGAAGGATTTAGCTTATCAACGTAGCCATCAAACTACAACTCGGAAGGTGGATTTCACTGTGTGGACAATTTTGTAACCCTTCAAATGATGATTGCCTGAATTCTTATGCAGGCATGTATTGATGGAGGCTGACAGATGTTAAAAAGAGCAGAACCACAAGCCACACCATAGAACTGAAGATAAAAAATTATCTTTCCACTTATCCTTTCTCTATTGCTATTTTTGTAATGTATGAATTTTTTTCTTCTAAATGCAAAATACGAAGCAGGGCCCTCATTCAAATAACTGATCTTGCCTACATGTTTTCTTTAGCTTTGGCTGCTCTTCCAATCGGCAATCTCCCTCTCTCAGTGTGCTTATCTAGATGATTGTCTAGCTATTACTCTTTAAAAAATATATTGTTAAGGTCTTCCATTAATATTTGAGTAATCTGGTTCAGGAAGAGCTAAGAAAGTCTGACAAACAGTAATTATCAATTTCACGAAGACTGAGACTCCACTGTGTATTTGAACATCATGAGTGTGTAAGGGATCAAAGAGTTCCTTCTGAGCTCTTGAAAATTCACACCTGCATGGTGCATCTCTTTCTATTCTTTTACTTTCAACCGGCATATGTTGTTTTTGAACTGAGTTTCTTGTAGATAGCATCTAGTTGAGTCATATATTTTATTCATTCTGCCAATCACTGTTACTGTATTGTATATTTAAATTATTTACACTATAGGTAATATGATGGGGCTTAACTCTGCCATACTGTTTGTTTGTTTGTTTGTTTGTTTGTTTTCTATTCCATCTGTTTCTCATCCCTGTGTCTCCCTTTTCTTGCCTTCCTGTGAGTTAGTTTGTCATTTTGGGAGGATTTCATTTTGATTTATATAAGTTTTTGAGTAGATTTGCTATGGATTGAATTGAGTCCTCTCCAATTTATATATTGAAGCTCTGGCCTTCAATGTGATGGTATTTGGAGATGGGACTTTGGGGAAGTTATTAGATTTAGAGAAGGTCATAAAAGTGACAACAAGCTCATGATGGGATTAGTGCCCTTATACAAGGGGAAGAGAGAAAGCTGTCTTTCTGTCTCTCAGCTCTTGCACAAATAAGAGGTCACATTAATACACAGCAAGATGATCACTGCCTACAAACCAAGAGAAGAGTGAAAGCTCAGAATGGAATCTACCTTGCTGGCACCTTGATCTTGGACTTCCCAGTTTCCAGAACTGTAAAAAGTAAATTCATGTTGTTTAAGCCACCTAGTCTATGATACTTAGTTATGGCATCCTCAGCTGACTAATACAATATTTCTTTGTATAGTTTTTCTTTCTTTCTTTCTTCTTCTTCTTCTTTTTTTTTTTTCCTTAAAGTTTCTCATGGTCTGGCTCTATTGCCCAGGCTGGAGTGCAGTGGCACGATCACAACTCACTGAAACCTCTGCCTCCCAGGCTCAAGCCATCCTCCCACCTGAGCTTCCTGAGTAGCTGGGACTAAAGGTGCACACCACCTCTCCCATCTAATTTTTGTATTTTTTGTAGAGATGGGGTATCGCCATGTTGCTGAGGCTTGTCACAAACTTTTGAGCTCAAGCAGTCCTCCCACCTTGGCCTCCCAAAGTGCTGGGATTACAGGTATGAGCCACTGCATTCAGCCAATGTATAGTTTTCTTAGCGGTTGCTCTAAATATTATAATCTGCACATAAAACTTAACCCAGTCCACTGGTATTGACATGTTACTACTTCCGGCGAAGTGTAGAAACCTTATTTCCACTTAGGTCTCTTTAGCCTCCCACGCTGGTAATACAATTAACTTGAATATTTTCTCTTTATTAATTGAATTTTTGCTTCAATCATCAAATATGATTTTTAAAACTCATGAGGAGGCTGGTCTACTTACTTTTATTTTTACCCATTGCATTTTTTGTCCTTCCTTTCTGGAGTTCCAAATCTTACTTTGTTATCATTTCCCTTCTGTTTGGAGAACTTCCTTTAGCCATTCTTTAAGGATAAGTCTGCTGATGATAACTTTTCTTAGATTGCCTTTTTCTGAGAATGTATGTACTTCCCCATTCATTCTTGAAGGATATATTTGGGGTTGACAGTTCTTTCCTTTAGGCACTTGAAAAATATCAGACTTCTCCCTGGTCTCCATGGTTTCAGATGAGAAAGCTGTCATTCTAATTGTTGTTCCACTATAGGTAATGTGCTGTTTCTCTCTAGCTGCTTTAAAGATTTTTTCTTTGTTTTTAGTTTTCAGAACTTCAATTATATGTGTCTTGGTGTGGAGTGCTTTGAGTTTATTCTACTTGAGGTTTTCTTAGCTTCTTGAAACTGTTGATAGATGTTTTACACAAAATTTTAAAACATTTTAGCTATTATTTATTCACATATTTTTTTCATTCCACTCTCTTTCTTCTCCTCTTATGAGGTGCTGATGACATGAATGCTGCATCTTTTATTATTGTCCCACAGATGTCTGAAGCCTTGTGTGTATGTAAGTGTGTATATGTTAGCTTTCTCTCTGTTGTTCAGATTGAGTAATTTGTTGTTCTATCTTCAAATTTACTTATTCTTTCCTCTGTCATGCTTATTCTGCTACTGAGCACTGCCAGTGAAATTTTTATTTCAGTTATTGTAGTTTTAGTTCTATAATTTCCTTTTAGTCTTTTGATTTTTAGTTAGATATTCTGTTTTTTTCATTTGCTTCAAGGGTATTCATAATTGTTTGCTGAATAAACTTTATGATGACTATGAGAAAATTATTGTTAGTTAATTCCAATATCCTACTTTTCTCAATGTTGTCAACTGCTGTCATTTCTCATTCAAGTCATGATTTTCCTGTTGCTATTGCTTAGTATTGCAGGTGATTTTAAGTCATATCTTGCATATTTTGGTGGTTATGTTAGAATACTCTAGATCCTATTTAAGTTTTATGCTACATTAAGCAGTCATCCTCTATAAGTGATAGGCCCTAGCCTACATTTTGTGGGCTACAGTTACTCTCCCAACTTAGCTTTTTGAGCCTTAATAGTCAATTTTGGTCTCCTTGGTTTGCTTGGTGCTAGTGGGCCTCCTGAGATTCTCTTTGTGCTGGCCACCAGGCCAGGCCACCTAGATAGAGTCTTTAAGCAAGGAGAGGGAGACCCCCAGTCATGGGTTTGATACAGTTTCATAGGATTTCTGTTGTTGGTAGGGTACCCATTTAATTTCTGCCTGACATGATTGCCCGGTGTCTCTAATGGGGGGTCAGGGAGAGGGAAGGAGAGTCTTGATCATGGAAGCAGAGAACAATTTCCGAGGCTGCTTATTGTTGGAGACTCTTATTTAATTTTCAGGGAGTGGGGGATGGAATCTACTTACTTGGACAACATTCTGCCACAGGTTTAGGTCAGAAGATGTTGGGCCTGGGTTCTCCTTCTGCAAATGGAATGAAGGGTGTGGTGTTCAGAAGATGCCAGGCTGTTGTGATTTTCTTTCATTCCTGGGGCCTCTAGCCAGTTCACCTTTCTTTTATCATTTTTCTGTGTCATTCTATGGTTGCTGTATGTAATTGTCAGGGTTTGTAATTGTACTTAGTTGGGGAGAAACAGAGAAAGAAGAATCTGCACCATCTTGTTCATATCAGTTGTTTTTCTTCTGCATTTTTAAATGTTCTTGAACACATATTTTGATAAGCCAGAAGTCATCTTTTAGGTTTTCATTACAAACCTTTGCTTTTACATACTTAGAGATTTTGAATTAAGAATAGGCTTGTTAGGAAAAGGACTGAGAAGAAATCTCATCAAAACTTTTTAGTAGTTTTCATTTGGGTGGTGGAATTGTGGGTTATTCTTATTTTCTGTATGCTACAATTTTTAAAAATTCTATGAACAATATTACTTATTCCACCAGTAACATGTTATTTGGCAAAGGTAAAAGAGGAAACATGAGAAAAGAAAAACATTTATTAAGTATGGCTAGACTATAAAGCACTGAGAAACAGTAGAAATAATTACATGATTTTTTTTTCTTGCACTAGACTCCTGGCTTTCTCTACATCGATGCTTACAAGATAACATCTCTAGAACTAGAGTTGGCCAAATAAAAGAGGAGAAAGAAATTAAACAACAGAAGTGTTACTAGAAGTCAAGGGGAAAAAGATGGCCATTTTATAACTGGTGCTTTGTCAATTGGATATTTATCTAAATATAGGTCTGTACACATATCACTCATTACACATAAAAAAAATTCTAGATGAAATGCTGACTTGTGTAAAAGGCAAAACAATAAGTCTTTCAGAAGAAGTATAGAAGAATATATTAAAGATCCTTGATTAAGCAAATATTTCTTAAAGAAAGATCAGAATCAATAACCACAAAAGAAAAAGAATGATAACTGTTACCATTTTAAGAATACCTGTTCACCAAAGAAGACCATTTGGAAAACAAAAGTCAACCTACAGACTGGGAAAAATATTTGCAAATCAATAAGTAAAAGGCAGAAAATCCAAATGTAAAAATGAGCATCCAGAAAAGAAGATCTCAAAATGATTAGTAAACATATGATATGGTGTCCAACTTTTTCAGTCATTAGAGAAATGCAAATGAAAAATCATAATTTGATACTACTACATGCCCATAAGAATGGCTAAAATGATAAACAGACAATGAAATATCAGTGAGCAAATAGAGCAACTAACTGTCATATATTGCTAGCGGGGTGTCTATCAGTGCAACTATGTTGGGGAATATTTGACAGTATTAATTAAAGTCAAACATTTGTATATCCTATGACCCAACGGTTTTAATCCTAGTCAGATATTCCAGAAAAATGTGTACATATATCCACCAAAAAAATCTACAAAAATATTCATAGCAGGATTACTAATAATAGCCTCAATCTGGAAACCACCAAATCTCTATCAATTGTAGAACTAATAAATACATTATGGTATAATCACTTAATGGAATTCTATACAGCAATAAGGATGAGCAAACTAGAGCTACAGCCTCAATATGGCTGTACTGTATAAACATGGGATCAAATGAAAGAAGCCAGACACAAAGAAGCACGTACTATACAATTACATTATGTAATATCTAGAAACAGACAAAAGTTACCGATTGCATTAGAAGTCTGGGTAGTGGTTAACCTTTGAGGGAAAAAATGACTGAAAGAGAGGATAAGAGTGTAGGTTATGGAATGCTGATAATGTTCCATTTCTTAATCTGACTGTTGGTTACATGAGTGTGTCACACTTTTAATTGAGCTTACATTTGTTTTGTATTATTTTGTGTACATAAGTGATCATTTAATAAGAAGATCATTATATTCTAAAATATAATCAAATTTTATTTAAAGGTAAAATAAACACAACTACATTTTAGACAGAATGTATAATCAATTTTACCTGTTTATGAAGTCTCTGTTTCTAAGGCAACAGCAAAAGAAGGGGCAATAATCAAGAGATAGGAATTGGTGGCAGATGCTCCTTGGTCTCTAAACCACTACTGTAGAATGAAGTGATCAATAGCTTAGGAATTATATTTCATGCTTCTTCTTCACCTTGAATGGCTTCAAATAAAATCTGTTTTGTGTGATATTAGTATAGCCACTCCAGCTTTCTTCTAGTTACTGTTTACTTGGTATGCCCTTTTATTTTCAACCTATTTGTGTCTTTGAATCTGAAGAGTGTCTTTGTAGACAGTAGATAGGTGGATCTTTTTTTTTGTCTATCTCCCGATCTCTAACTTTTTATTGCAGTGTTTATTCCACTTACCTTTAATGTAATTACTAATATGGTAGGATTTATGTCTGATGTTTTGGTAGTGGTTTTCTATGTCTTCTTGCTCCTTTATGCCTATATTACTGCCTTCTTTTGTGTTAAGCAGATGTACCATTTTAATTCTCCTGTCATTTCTTTCATTATGTTTTTTGATTCACTTTCTTAGTGATTTCCTGAAGATTACAAAGAAAACTTAATTTATAATAATCTAGTTAAGAATAGTGTCATCTTGAGGGGAAGTGAAAAAGATTAGTGTCTTTTTAATTTCAATAGTATAAAAAACTTTGCTATTATTTGGCTCTGTTCCCTCACTTTTCTTTCTGGGATTATCATGAAGTTGTATCTTTATACATTATAAACCCATCAACTGAGTTTTATAATTATTGCTTTGCATAGTTATCTTCTAAATTAAATAGGAGAAGAAAAAATTTAAACATATCAAATACATACTCTCTTTGATATTTATCTCTATATAGTTACCTTAACCAGGGCTTTTTATTGCTTCATGTGGATTCACATTACGATCTAGTGTCCTTTTATTTTAGCCTGAGGGACTCTCTTTAGTATTTCTTGTGCAATAGTAATAAATTTTCTCAGGTTTTGTTTATCTGGGATTGTCTTAATTTCTTACTTATATTTGAAAAGTAGGTTTGCTGGATACAGACTTCTTGGCTGACAATCTTTTACTTTCAGAATTTTGAATATGTCATCCCGGTGCCTTCTAGCCTCCATGGCTTCTGAATAATTTAGCTGTTAATCTTAGTGCATATCTCTTGTACATAATGAGTTATTTCTGAATGCTTGTCTTTCAACAGTTATTGTGATCTACATAAGTGTGGTTATCTAACAATGCCAACAAAACTTGTGATGACCACTAATTTTACTATGGAACACCAACAGAGTTACAGCTCTTTTCATTAAGGTCAAGGGTAGCTTTACATTCCTTTGGGCCTAAGTACATAAATATGTCTGTGTCTTTCCTCAATGACATATAAATAGTATCTGTCTGATCTGACCACATCTGTTGCCCCAGGATATATGTCAGTTCCTTTGATTTTCACCTACCATCTGGGTTATTTTCCTCATAGTATTCAGACTGTTTTTAATCTCTCCTCTTGGTGGAGATTCAATGATTTGTCCTGCAAAGTTTTCTTTGTCATTCTTCTAAGAAGAATCAAATGTCCTTACGCAAATAAAATTTATGGCATCATGCTCAGCATTACGAAAGTAAGCCAGTGACTTTCTTTCTGTCATTGACTGCCTTTCCCTCAAGTTCTTTCTCACATTGATAATGAAGGTGATAAGTTCAAGAGCTAGAGGACTTTTTGAAGTGATTGAGATTACTATGCATTAATACAACATAATTATGTTGCCAAAGAGATTAGAATGTATCACAGTAGTAAAGTGACATGAATTGGGGAGAAGGATGGGAACATCTGTTTTTGGCCTTCATTGACTGGCTTTCCTTTCCTCTCTTCTTGCCAACAGCAGACTTCAGTGTGGCCATATTCTGGTAAACTGTCTTTGGAAATAACTGTGCTAAATGATGCATCCAACTTTAAAATTAACTCTCTCATTTGGAAGAAAAGGGATTGTAATAAGTGGTGTGGACATTTGGAAGAAAAGGGATTGTAATAAGTGGTGTGGAACTTTGAGTGTACCTGATTCTCACAAATGAAAAGATAAAAAGGTTTGGATGAATTTGTTCTGATATTCTGATCCTAGGCATTGGTTTATAGAGCACATAGTTCTGTAGTGGTCTTTTGTCACTTTACTTAGGGAGGTTGGATATGCTCAGAGGACTAGTATTTCCTGCCTTTCAGGGAATACTGGTACAAGACAGAACAAAAAACAACCAGGCAACTGAATGAGAATGTGAGTCATGGGACTCTCCTCCATTTGACTCTTGTATTTGTTTTGTCTTATTTTAACTGCATTAGTGGTTATTTCCAATTGGCCACATTATTGATAAACTTAATAAAACTATGAGAGTAAGAAGTACCAAGCTGTGGTACCATATTAACAGAGAAGAATACATTAGATTTTGTGTATTTTTGTTAGATTCAGGATTCTTTCAGAGAGAGGTCCAATTACTAAGGGAGAAGTCTAGAATGGTTAAGCACTGACAGTTGATCTCTGAATTGGAAAACTTGTATGTATGTTTTTATAATCCTTTATTCTAATAGATTATCTAATATTGCTGCTTGAACTTCCCTACTTTCCTGTAGTTAGCAAAATACTCTGTTACCAAAACTGTTATCTTTAAACAGACCTTTGTTTGTAAACTTGATGTGCAAACCAGAGAGTGTTCAAATACTCTCTTAACTGGCTAGAACGGTTGCCCATAATTGCAGTCAGTCATTATAATAACTCTAGATTTTCCATTTATGATTTTGGCATTAATCTCTTTATTAAGATTAAGGTGTCATTTAAAAATACAGTCAAGGGCCAGGCACTGTGGCTCACGCCTGTAATCCCAGCACATTGGGAGGTGGAGGTGGGCGGATCATGAGGTCAGGAGATCGAGACTATCCTGGCTAACACGGTGAAACCCCGTCTCTACTAAAAAATACAAAAAATGAGCCGGGCATGGTGGCGGGCACCTGTAGTCCCAGCTACTCGGGAGGCTGAGGCAGGAGAATGGCGTGAGCCTGGGAGGCTGAGCTTGCAGTGAGCCAAGATAGCGCCACTGCACTCCAGCCTGGGTGACAGAGCGAGACTCCATCTCAAAAAAAAAAAACAAAAGCAAAAACAAACAAACAAACAAAAAATAGTCAAGAAGAAACACTTAAATTATATTCTAGTACTTCTTCAGATAAATATTATTGTTCATCACATTGATAAAGATGTGAATAAATTGAAGAGAACATTGGTGAGAACAATGAAAATGCTTAAAGGGATGAAAACAGATCTTACTTGTAAAGATGAAAGGAATAGGGTTTATTTAGTTTAGAGATAAGAAACCCAAGGGAAGTCTTGATCACTACTTTAAAATTTATTAAAGGCTGTTTAAGAGGAACACACCTAACAGGTATTCTTTCTGTCCATAAAGGACAGAATGAGAAAACAGATCTAACACTTTATTATTATTATTTGACTTGCTGATTAACTACTTAGCAAAATATTAATGGAATTTATTTTCCACTACCTACATCACTCCCTGGCAGTAATTTAGACTCTTAGAGTTGTACATTATTTTTTTCAGGGCCCAGGGGCACCATATAGTACTCTTGAGCAATAGTGTTGTGTACTAAAGAGTACAGGATGACCTAAAGTTGGCTCACTGATCACTGAGTTATAGATCAAAAAACAACTCTAAGAGATCATCTGGCCCAAGCTCCTGAGGGCAATAATAACATCACATGAAACAGGGGTTTTATTCACTTCGTGAAGCTCTCCAGTGATGAATATTCTATACCCTTTCTCATCAACGAGAAGGAAACACACACACATACACTAACACCCTTACACAAACACACATTACATACATTTCCTGAACACTTGAAAGCAGTTCGTTAGATGCTGAGAGTTACAGTGTGAGAAGTGGAGAGTGTTGAGTCAAAGAAGAATATGTTGATTCTTCTAAAAAAAGAGACACATTAATAAAGAGTTAAGGTAGAAGAAATGATTTGTGAAGCTCATAAGTCTAATTTTTAGTTCTTTCCACATTATACAAATTTATGTAAATGATTTAAGAAACTTTGATTCATAATTAGGTACAAATCAGTGTTACATGCTATGCTCACATATCTCCTTGAACTGGTCAAAAGAACAGGTCAAAGTTCAAACAGCAAAAATAACTAATGTTATCATGATTAGTAGTAGAGCTTTGAGGACACTGGTAGACCCTCCTTCTGAAGAGAGTTGAACCCCTGGATTTCATTTTATAACTAATTAATATCTGTGTTTTTCAATAAGATAAATGTTATATTAATTTATAGTGCGAGACGGAAATGAGCTCTGGTAAATTTTGATATCTTCAATCATAAATCCATTTTTTAAAATTTAAAATACTATTAAGAAACTCTTGCATTATGACTTGAAAATCACTGTTCTGTACCATCATTATTTCTTCTCCTATTTACGAATGAATGTAGGTGGTATCTATAATTCCCACTTTCTGCTTTGGGACTTATACCTCCAAGCTGATATGCCATCTCAGTATGTCACAGAAGTAGTTCCTAGTTTGCTGCACTCAATTTCTTTCTGACAGCCAAGAAATTTGATTTTATAATGAGGTATAAATCATAGAAAAGGGTTGTCTATAAAATATTTCGGTAGAAATAAGAGCAGGTGTATAAGGGTTTGTATCAATGGTGCTGTAGGTTAAAAAAAGAACATCACAATTAAGGACACCATTGAAGATGAAGGAGTCTTCAGCCTACATGTGTATCTTGTATCAGTATTGCATATACAGTGAAGGCAAAAATTAACCATGGTTTAATGTATATTTCGATCAACTTTTCCTATGATGGTAGTCAAGTGGGCTGCCTAACTGACAGAAGCATGACATAATCCGTGTGATAATATTTGACATCCTTCTGCGACTTCCCACAAGGCAAGGAGAAGTTGACTGGGAAATATTCTCCCTTCCCACTCAGTCACAATTGAACTTAATGATAGAGTGACATCATTGCAAGGACCCTAGACAAGTAGAACCAAAATTGAGAAATTAGGATTGTGGCATAATTGAAGAGGGAAAATTGCTTCTATCCTAACTGATGGAGAAGAGAAAGGTTTTATTTCAGAACTTGATATTGTTACTTTGGGCAGCTAGTCAGCTTCTTGTTTCATTATATTTGCATTCTTTTTTATTGTGCTTGATATCCTGAGGATGGATAGAAAGAAATTTATCAAATGAGATGTACACTCAGTGTTCCCATTCTGCTTCCTTCGCCAGCCCCAGATCTTAGAGGCTGGCAAAGGAAGCAGAATTGTTATCAGATAATATTGGTTTGTATTGTTATCAAATAATACTGGTTCAGTGAATTCTTATCAGATAACACTGGTTTAGCAACTAAATGGGGTCAATATAGCCCTGATCATGCTTATCTCTAATTTACCAATCAGATAAATTGTAGTATTTACTCATAAAAATTAATGTGACATGACCATGGATGTACAATGTTACAGTTATATAATTCCAGAAAGCCAAATAAAATATTGGTCCAAAATGCATATTCAAGTACTATATACAAAGTATGGAACATACATGAGAATGATAAACTGCAGTTGAATATCTGAATATTTTACTTGTATAACATCAAATATTCAGAAATAGCCAGCTGATTGGATATTTTTATCTTCAATGCAGATATGTGGCAATATTTATTGATGGGCTTGCTCATGTAACAATTACATAGTGATATGGTTTGGCTCTGTCCCCACCCAAATCTCACCTTGAATTTTAATAATCCCCACGTGTCAAGGATGGGGCCAGGTAGAGATAATTGAATCATAAGGGTGGATTACCGGATTACCCCATACCATTCTCATGGTAGTGAATAAGTCTCATGAAATCTGATGGTTTATAAATGGGAGTTCCCCTGAACAAGCTCTCTCTTGCCTGCTGCCATGTATGATGTGTCTTGCTTTTCCTCTGATTTCTGACATGATTGTGAGGCCTCCCCAGGCATGTGGAGGAAAGCCCTTTCCTTTATAAATTACCCAGTCTTGGGTATGTCTTTATTAGCAGTGAACAGACTAATACACATGGAGATACCCAGGCCTTTATCATTTGATGTAAGTTTGGCTAGCAATGGGGATGTAAGTCTTAGGAAATTATATGCATTTTCTCTTTCCATTATATGTCTCACATGTTGCCGACTATTATTTCACTATAGCCAAGTTTTAAGAATGTTGCTCTATCAGTCAAGATTAAGGCTAGGTGCAGGAAGTGGGGATGATTCATGGATATAAAAGCATCCTCTATTTTATATTGAGCTTATATCATCACCTGGATTAATTTCAAGCCCACTGGCTTGAATGCTTTGTCTATAGATTTATTTGATTCTTAAATAACAGTTTGAGAAACTCTAATGTCGCTGATGAGGCTTATAAGGATGATTCACAAGAAAACCTATTTGTTTCTCTATATTTGCTTGTTTGCACATCATTCCTCCTGTTGGATTAGTGAGCAGAAGGAATTGTAAAACCACAGGGGAACGGTTTAAATGGGATAATGCCGACATTAGAGAATGATTAACAGTAATTTCACAAAGGTAGAAGGTAAGCTGCTCATTTTTATGGAATGGAACAAATGCGTTTAGAATGATTAACAAAATAAGACATCAAAAATAGAAAAATGTAGTCACTCAATTCTGCTTGGGCAACAAACCATATGAGATATAAATGCAAATGCCACCCCCCCACCAATTCACATGCTTAACATTATTTACTGCTAAACTTCTGCTGGACTGTGGCAGACAACCACCACAGAACATGAAAACCACAATGCTTATATGACAGCTTTCCTAGGCAGTGAAAAGGCAGCTTATTTGATGTGTACCTTTCTTAAATCTTTTTATCCTACACAAGCCGGTGTAACACAATGCTTAACAATAGCATTTCAACAAAAGTGTAAACATTCTTCCATAATTAATAGGTCAGACAATTCACTTATATCCTGAAACTTCCAATTATCTTGTACAATAAAGACAATTCATTCAGTCGTTCATTAATTCCACATATATGTAGCCTCTATGTGGAACACTATCCTAAGTATTGTGAAAAATGCAAAGGAATCTACATACAGCTTTGTCCTGCAGAAGCTGGGCAAGGACATATCTATTCAAAGTAAGTTTTTCACTAGAGATCCTTGTTTCTCCATCACTTAGGCCAGGTTGGGGCCAGCTTTTACTTCCTGAGAGTTGCTCCTGCAACTTTTTGAAACAACTTCCGATATCATCCAAGGACCTCTTCTTTATTTCCTTGCCTCCGTTTAGAGGCAGATAAACCACACAAATTTCTTCGAAAGTATTGTCTCTAGATTTTCCTAGCATAGCACCCCACATATTTAGTTTTACTCCATGTTTACCCCACCCTGACCCATGGATCAGAGGAACTTAATAAGTACACTCTGGAGCTTTGGTAATGTAAGGGAGGTTCATTCCTAGGAAGGGTCGGCATTGTTATTGAACCTTAAACCCTTGCTAATAAAATTGTGGCTTATGGACCAGTAGCATGGGCATCACTTGAGGGCCTCTAAATCAGAATCTGCATCCATATGCACATTGAAGTTTGAGAAGCATTATACTATACTACTAAAAGATAAATGAAAGAGTCCTCTCTTATATTCTTAATTTGAATTCAGATAATTTGAATTAAGAGAGCGTTGGCCAGATTATGAGAAACAAAGTCTTGAGTTCAATTCCATGTAGTCATTTAGGATAGAAATTATATCTTTCAGCAATGTTTCTGAAATACCCAGAATGGTGCTGATATGAAGTAAACGTTAAATAAGTACGTGTTGAATGAATTTATATGTCCCATCCAGCATCAAGTGTAGAGTTCTCTCTCTATGTGCCACTGTATATACTTGTTGAATACATATTTGTAGATAGAAATTTGATATTTCAATTCCCATTTCCCAATCTCTAAGAATCTATTATCTTCATCCAAATAAATTATTACCTAAATGCATTTTATTCAGTCAATCTGTAATATTTATTGAACTTTTATATTCTCCCTTTTGCCAGAAAATTGGAATTAAGGGGAAAACATTTTTTGTTGCCCTCAGAATATTGAAATTCTGGTGCATTGACAGTTACAAAAATATATGCTATAATAAAGGGATATGTAAAGTCCAACAGAAATGTAGGAAGATAATTTAACTTTTCTGGAATACACTAAGAATAACTTCACAGAAGCAATGTTTGAATTGAAACTTAATGAATGAGTAGTATTTAAAGGTAGGAAAGTTTGAGAATATCCTAGACAAAAGAATCAAGGCATAATAGAGCTTATAAAGTAACTTATTTCTGGAGAAAGAATAGGAAGGGACTATGAGACTGAGCAAGAAGGCAATGACCTCACCAAGCAAACCCTTGCATGGCTTCCTAAGGAGGAGCCTGTGTATCATTGGGGGGACAATGTGAGAGACATTGACTAATTCTGAATAGAGTACAACATAGTTAGATGTATATTTTCGACAGTGTGATGAGTGAAGAAAGCCTACAACCAGAGTCTGAGTGACCAATTAGGAAACTATTGTAATAGTCTATAGTACAACTCAGACTATGACAATGGAGAGGGGGAAATAACAGAGATTATCTCCTTGTTCAAACATTACTCAAGCTTCTCTCAACTCTTTTTCAACTAGGCCTTAACTTTTGGACTCTGTGGTTGCCTCTACATTGTCTAATTTTTGCAAGAATCCTAAAAAGCCAGTTTATTCATCCTTAATATGTATCTGACCACCCTTGATTTCTGATCAAATTCTTTATCCTTCACCTTCCCCAAGGTGGTATCTGAACATCCTAGCCTGTCTTCAGGAAGGATTCTGTGAGGTTGGTTTAGCCAGAATTTCCTCTTTACCCTTATGTTTTCTTTCAGTAATTTTCTATGTACTGGCCTCCTTCTTAATCTTTGGCTATAAATTCCCACTTTTTCTTGTTATATTTAGAGTTGAGCCCAATCTCTCCCCCCATTGCAAAGGCCCATTCCAATGAGCCCTACACCTATCAAAATAGTCTCCCTCTGAATAAAATCGGCTTTACCATTTTTAACAAGTGTCCATTGAATATTTTTTTCCCTAACGAAAAAGAGAGAAAATATTTTCAGGAAGTATTCAGGTGTAAGGATGAAGGGGACTGCCATAGACTTATTTATATTCATTCAGCTTGGGCAAAGTGAGAGTGAATTGCTCTTGACAGAATTATTTTCACTACTTTAATAAATAATTACTTGTCATGTTCATAAAGTAGAAAGAGTTAGTAGTCTTCTGTACATCAAAAGTATGTTTGGTCTAAGAACCTAGAGAAGAATTCTACTGAGCATTTCAGAATCAACATGGAGAAACCCAGGCTAGTCTTCATTAAAGTCTGTGCAGAGAAATGATTCTGAAAAGTACTGTTAAGACTGGTCTATAATATAAGAGAATTGCCCATGAGTTATGACCAATTTATTTCCTCTATAAGGAAAGTGGATATAAACAACACATTCCTCGCATGTGGATAGGATGAATTGCTGCCTATATCACATTGTTTAGAGAGAAAATTAAAAACCCTTTCCTGGCTGGGCGTGGTGGCTCACACCTGCAATCCCAGCACATTGGGAGGCCGAGGCGGTTGGATCACGAGGTCAGGAGATCGAGACCATCCTGGCTAACACAGTGAAACCCCAAGTCTCTACTAAAAATACAAAAAATTAGCCGGGCTTGGTGGCGGGCGCCTGTAGTCCCAGCTACTCGGGAGGCTGAGGCAGGAGAATGGCGTGAACCTGGGAGACAGAGGTTGCAGTGAGCCGAGATTGCATCACTGCACTCCAGCCTGGGTGACAGAGCTAGACTCCATTTCAAAAACAAACAAACAGACAAACAAACAAAAAATGTTTCCTGCCCCTGTTCTTACTGGTGTCTAAAAATTCTCACCATTGTAGTAGAACCTTGCATTTGTGGTAAGAAGTTGCCTGTGTCAGGAGAAGACACTGAAGATATTGCTGGGCTCTTTAGAGAAAATGAAGAGTTAGGAAAGATGAGGTCAAGTATCATCGAGAATACAGAAACCTACATGAGTATGAGGATGCCCTTTGCTGAATATCCAATATGAGTGTGGTTTAATTAGCAGACAATCGGTCACACTATGGCTTACTGAGATCTAATCCCAAGATTCTCAAATGCTAATGTCCTCACAAATATCTGATGATCTTATTAAAATGCAGGTTTTGATTTGGTAGGTTTGAGATGGGACCCAACACTCCATATTTCTAACAAGTACTAGGTGGATATTACACTGCAAACACTGGTCTGAAACAGAACACCAGGAAGTGTGGAATAAGGGGACCAGAAGTTAAGAAATGGTTCACCCCCACAGGGTTCTGAAGGAATGAGACACAAGGGTGGTAATTTGGGGGATTCTCAGGTACAGAAAATTTTATGTGTCTTCTTATGTAAAGGATCCCTCTGAATGCCATTCATCTGTATGACAAAGAGAAACTGGTTCTTTTGACCAAAGCTTTATTTCTGTGAAAATTGCCAACAAGGTATGTAAAGCATACTTGCCATGCATTCTCAGAAAACTTCACTTTTCTGAGAGTAGAGGTTTAAAGGCATAGATAAACTTGCTATGTTTGTAAACAAAAATGCCCTCATGATGACTTTAAAAAGGTCTGTAGCCAGATCCACAAATCCACAAACTATAAGAAATTTAAAATGAAGAGAAACTATTTATAAACATAAGATTCAAAGAATTCTCATCTCAAAAATACTTCATTCTACTCCAATTACTGGCATGTTTTCAGTTGAAATGTGCTTTTATTTTTTTTTTGAACAATCTAAATAATTGCTCACATTTTCCACTTCATGTAGACACATCTTGATTATAATTAGAAGAAAAAATGCATCTGGTTGAATATAATCCAAGGTGTAAAGCTGAAGTGAAGACATTAGGGATAGGTGACAGAACACTTAAGGTAAAATTAAAAGATTGGCTCTGGCTATATTTATCATTGTCCCTTCTTGCATAAAAAATAGTGGTTTATTTTTAACGAAAGACTAAAATTTTACAAAACATTGGCACTTTAGACAACAACAACACAAACAAATGGAAATTTTATCTGGCCTGAATTCAGCCTTAAAAAAAAAACAAAAAAAAAAACTCTTATTCATTGTTTAAGGACAACAATTACTTTAGTTAGGTCAGTTTATTTAGTTTTTTTATATTTTAAGTAGATTTAGAATATATGACCATGTACTTTTATCTGGCTTTGAAAATTAAGCCTGTGGCTCCATTCCTGCTAAACACCAGCTCCCTGAACTTGTTCCACAGGCAGACAGGCAGAGTATAAAAAGAGGATTAAAACTGCTTTCTGTATCCTCAACTTTATCAAGGGTAGCACAAAAATCTCCATCATTCATATTGCCTAGAGAGTTCTAAAGCATTAACAATTTATCTAGTTTATGTATAATAAAAGCTATGAAGTATATATTTTTAATGCCAATCACCAAGTCCAACCATAATGCAAAAAGTTGTAAGGCAAGTTTAATTAGTACAATTCCTGCTGAATGAATAAAATACAACGTGCTTGTAGAAAAGCTGGTGTCCAATAAACTTGACAATAAAAATCTCATCCAAAGGGGTTAAAAAAGGTATCTGGAGAAACAGGCCTCTTTGCAAGTAAGGTACTATCTTTGATATGTAAATATTGTCTTTTTTTTTAATTTTTCAAGATGAACAACATAAGGCATTGGCTTTTGCTAGAAAAAAGTTGTTAACAGTTACTTTAGACACACATGCACACACACACATATATATGTATACATATGTATAAAAGACATTACTTGCAATATTCCTGGAGTTATTTCACCTTTCATTATCAATTGTTCAGAAGAACTGCTTAAGAGCTTAGTACAAATAGGGTCACAGTGCAAGTCCTAGGCAAGCTGTCAAGAAGGAAAATTTGCTGTCCAATAACCTACAATTGCTTCTCACCATATCCTCTCTTTGTACTCTCTTTCTAGCCCTCAGTGTAAATCTTGTCAGGAAGACGTGTGGGGGGATCTGTTTGTCTTCATTTACTATGAAAATCCAAATGTTTTTTACGGGAAAGAATAAGCTATTTTTGACATCATCCATATAATAAGCTCATTAACAGAAAGCATCTCCTAAACCAAATTAATATTTGACAAACTGACTACATTTTCTTCAGGGATCATTATGCTTATTGCATAGTGATTATAATTTATGTTTTATGTATTATCAATAAATTAATATTGCTGGAAATATTATTTTTAAGGAAGTGTCTCCCAAAAGCCTAGTTAAAACTAGTTTTCAATACAAACACAAAAAAATTAATGTAAAAATTAGAAATATATTATCATTATTCATAAAATACAGAAAACATATTAGATAAATAAAATTAGGCAAGTTGAAACTCTCTTTCTCTCTCTCCTCCCATGTTCCTCCATTCTTTTTGAAATTCTTAAAGTTGAAAAAAGGACAAGATGAAAAAGAAGACAGTCAAATAAACATAAAACTTGTCAAAAGCAAGTTGAATATTAGATAAAATGGCCATTAAGTGAACTGACCAGTAGTAGAAACGGTCTTAAGTGACTGGACTTTAGATACAGTGTAGATTCAAAGAATGTAGGCCATGATCACCTTGCAACATTATGTGGTATGCAGATGCCTGAGCCCTGCCATAGACTTCTGAATCAGAGTCTCTGAAAGATGGGACTTTATCCTCATTTTAAACAAGTCCCCTGGAAATTCTAATATACATCATTGTTTGGAAACCTCTACATGCTCCTACTCTAGAACCAACAGGTCTTGTGTGTTTGACCTCTAGACAGTAACTAGGGCTAATTAATCTTCTTTTCCTTGCATTGTAGAAGTGTAAAGATGTCACGTTGCTTTGCAAAGCACCAGAAAACAGTTCACCTTTTCTCAAAATGTCACTGAAACTCTTCAAGAGCTAGGAAGGCACAACTTAGTGTTTGCAGAAGGCTTCTCAGTTTCATGAATTTGATCACATTGTGGTATTCCTTAAATCTACCAAGTGTAAAATATCAAAAAAAAAACACACAACATATGTTGGCAAACAAAATTAAGTTGATTTACTTACTAGAGTAACAGAGAATTGAGGCTTAGTATGCTTCAAGAAGGCAAATGTCAGGAGATGATATTTATAGAGTTTGGATAGAATCTGGGCATAAGTGGGTCTTAGGGTGTGTGGTTTAAGATGGAGAACTGATTATGCCTAGGAAATATTTGTGTCATAATATTTTCATGTTGGTGGACTCAAGACGGGAGAGTCTTAACGTGAATCCTGATAAGTAAACTGAAGTTGGATAAGTGATTTGTTTGCCCAGGTGAGCAATCTACTGTCCTGATAGGAGAGCAAAATATTTGCCCAGACAAGTTGGTTTGCAGGAATTTTCCTAAAGCAAATAGTTAAGTTATTTATTGATTTATAACCTTATAATCTTGAGCAAGAGTTTCCAGGAACAAATATTTGTCATGTTAATGCAGGTGGCTTCAGCTCTTACTGACAATTGCTAGGCCCTGTGGACAAAGGTGGTGTCATTTCTCAAACTAAAGGAGACTCAAAGAGCCTTTTCCTAGGATCTCTTTATTCTAAATTCTTGTTGAACTTCACTCAACAAATATTTGTTAAATATACAATGAAAGATGGAAAATTCCAGGCACAGATACTGCTACTGTCCTCTACCCACTGTCCATGACAGACATTAATAATCAATCACAACATTCCTGCCCACTCGACCCTCACTTGGCCTCATGATCTTTTTCAGATCAGTAGCATTGAAGGCAACAGTTTCAGTGGATGAGAGTAGTTACACAAATGACCATAGAAGGAAGTGGGGACTGTAAAGGTGAATCAGGCCCACATTTTGTTCTCAAAGAGTTTGGAGTTAAGAAATCATAGTAAGTACCCTAGCGACATTGCCATGTTTTTAATTAGAGCAAAGCTAACATGAATGTGAGTAGCTGAAAGTAAGTCCAGATAGAGAGCTGCTGGCAGTTGTAAGTGGCCTTTGATGTGAGACCAAAGCATGTGACACTTATGTGATAGGGAATGGGGAATAACTGACTCATGAAAAACTGAGAATAAAAGAATTGCAACTGTGCTTCAAGAACATTAATAATTTGGAAGTACATAGGAGATTCTATAAATGTAGAGAATATGTACGAGGCCATTGCAGGAATTTAGAAAAAAATATACTGTAGGAACAGATTAGGGCACATATCGGTAGACTAGAAAGGAAGAGGGTAGGTGAGAGAAACTCATTACACATGTACAATTGACAAGTTTGGACCCCGGGGGTTAGTTGTAGGGAAGCAATCAGAGGAGAGGAAAGAAGAAATGACTTAAAAAATACATTTCAATTGTTCAACAACAACTAAAAGAAACAGTTTCAGCCAAAATTCAACACTTATGTGGAGAGAGACATTTGAGAGGGATTTGACCATTGTAAGGGATAGCTTTTATTACTGTCTTCTTAATTTCTCTTCTTTTGGGAAATTACTTCTCCATGTGACTTTTTTGGAGAATAAAACTTGAGACCCTGTCCCTCTTGACCACAGAGCAGGCCACATAGCCTACGCTAGACCAATTACTGGCATCCTACTGAGAATTTGATCCTTAAACTAAGATACTCAGGGATGAAATGTGGTAAGAATCAAGGCTCCAGATGGCGGAGCCCTAGAGATTTTTGGGGGATCAATGCCATTGTGTTCCTTAAGATACCCCAGTTCCTAACCTTCTGGAAATCAGTTGTTTCTTTCTTCCTTTGAGTCTATAGGCTATTTATTGAGAACTAAAGCCAACATAATTCCCTGTGCCTGCATTAGGCAGTACTGATGTGGAACAAATATTGCTTAGCTGCTTGCTCCAGTATATTTGTCTCCAGAAAATAAGATTGTAAGACAATTAAAACCAAGACTAACAGCTTGCTTATCAAAGCTCATTTTAAGGCTCTTGCCTCACTGTCCCCACCAATCTATTATAAATTCTAATCAAATAATTCCCTGCTTTGATGACTTCCTTTAAAGTGACTATATCCAAGCCCTAAAATCTTGTATTTATCCTCCCTTGAAGATACCCCTTCAGTGATAATACTAATATGCTATCAAGTTGTTGACTTTATTTAGTACAAGAGATATGGTAAACTTAGCTTTGCTTGATCTATGGGTTTTTCTGGTGGTCTTTTGGGGATCCAAAAGTCAGCACAAGTAAACAACCAATAAACCATTTTTTAATTTTCTGGATAAATTAGATGAAATTAAATTTTGTAGCCTGCAAGTAAAAATTGCTAATTATATCATGAATTATCATGCGTGCTTATGGAAGCTCATTTTGTGTGTAACTTGTCCCATAAAATTAGCCTATACATTTTTGAAAGGCAGAAAATTTGTCATATTGGGGCTAATGTTCAATAATGTAGAAATAAACAACCTTTTTACTTTGAGTTATCCCTCCTCTTTCAGTTACTAGCATATTAATCTTTGTTGTTTGACAATAGCTACATTTATTGTACTAATTACTTATAGTTCTTAATTTTCATAAAGATAAAAGACTGCCGTAGACATCATCAGAATGTCACCCTTCCTCTTGGATCCTCTTTTTATTACAGTAGAAATAACACCACTAGCATTTTTGTTACACAGCTACCCTTGGGAATTTGAAGTAGAGGCCTAAAGCATAAAAAAAGAGGAATTTATTGGTAATATTGGTAGGTTACTGGTGTTGACTTCCAGGCTGGTTGCCAAAGACTTGTCTAATTTTTTTTTGTCTATCAAGTTACTAGTACAATGTATAGTCAGTTCAGGAAATTATAACAAATTGTCATAGATGAGATGGCTTAAACAAGCATTTCTCACAGTTATGGAGGCTGAAAGTCAGAGATCAGAATGCCGCCTAGTTGAGTTTTCGTAAGGATCTTCTTCCTTGTTGCAGATGACTGTCTTTTCCTTGCATTCTGACATGGAGGAAATAGGGTCAAAGAGTTCTCAGCCTCTTTTTAATAAGGGCACTAATCTCATCATGGGGGCTCCATCCTCATGACCTAATTACCTCCTCTGATGGTTAATACTGAGTGTCAACTTGCTTGGATTGAAGGATACAAAATATTGATCCTGGTTGTGTCTGCGAGGGTGTTGCCAAAGGAGATTAACATTTGAGTCAGTGGGCTGGGAAAGGCCAACCCACCCTTCATCTGGGTGGGCACCACCTAATCAGCCTCCAGAGGGGCTACAACATAAGTAGGCAGAAAAATGTGAAAAGAGAAACTGGCCTAGCCTCCCAGCCTACATCTTTCTCCCGTGCGGATGCTTCTTGCCCTCAAAAACCGGACTCCAGCTTCTTCAGTTTTGGAACTCGGACTGGCACTCCTTTCTCCTTAGCCTGCAAATGGCCTATTGTGGGACCTTGTGATCATGTGAGTTAATACTTAATAAACACCCCTTTATATATATATATATATAAAGGAGTTTATATGTATATAATATATAAACTCCTTTATATATTATATACTTTATATATACAAAGTATATATATTATATTTATATATTATATAAAATATTTATATATTATATAAAATATTTATATATTATATACTTTATATATATGAAATATATATATTATATTTATATATTATATAAAATATTTATATATTATATACTTTATATATTATATATTTTATATGTAAAATTTTATATATATTACATATTATATAATATATATAATTTTATATATATTACATATAATATATCATATATATAATTTTATATATATTATATATTATATGTAATATATATAATTATATTATATATTACATGTAATATATAATTATATTATATATATTACATGTAATATATATAATTATATTATATATATTACATGTAATGTATAATTATATTTCATATTACATGTAATATATAATTATATTTTATATTACATGTAATATATAATTATATTTTATATTACATGTAATATATAATTATATTATATATTACATGTAATATATAATTATATTATATATTACATGTAATATATAATGATATTTTATATTACATGTTATATAATGATATTTTATATTACATGTAATATATATAATTATATTATATGTAATATATAATTATATTATATATCATATGTAATATATAATTATATATCATATGTAATATATAATTATATTATATATCATATGTAATATATAATTATATTATATATTATACATTACATATATAAATATATGTAATATGTATGTAATACATATAATTTTATATATATTATATATTTTATATAAAATTTTATATATAATTACATATATATTATATATATTTTATATATAATATATTATATGTAGTATATAATATTAATATATATATAATATATTATATACTACATATAATATATAATATATATATTATATATATTCCATTAGTTCTGTCCCTCTAGAGAACCCTGAATGATACACCTCTCAAAGGCTCTACCTCCAAATATCATCACATTCAGGATTAGATTTCAACATAGAAATTTAGGGGGCACACAAACATTCAGTCCATAACACCTATTGATTAAGCACAGCTAAGTGTGCATATAATCCTTGCCTCAGGGTTTGCAACTGGACAGAAGCCAACTAAAATATAGACTTGTTAGGAAAGCATGCCATCTTCATCCTTTAGTGGTAAAACCACTCCTAGAATTGCACCAAGCATAAGTTTTGGTGAAGAGTCTGCAAAATTGTACATATATACCAAGACTGGTGTTTAATTTGTCTTGTCTATGGAGTTAGTAGTACAGTGCCTATCTCAGAGTAGGTAATCAATACACCTGAACAGATCATGATGGTCTAAATAACATGGTTGCAAGGTCTGATTATTCCAGGGATAGGACAGTCACAACAGACTAGAGTTGATCCATGTGGAGGGATTAAAGAAGCATTTGTTCAATAAGTATTTCAGCCAACCCATACTTTATAACCAGAACTGATGCCCAGCTAACATACACAGGGACAGCTGGACCAATTCTTCATTGTTGGTGTCAGTTCTGAATGCTTATTTTGTCTGTCCCAATTGGTGCATGCTCATTCTTTTCTAGTTGTTACTTATTTTCATTATGACCTCCATTCACAGCCATTTTAATTAACTCCTTTTTTTTCCAGGGGTGCTTGAACCTTGGTCTTGAAATCTGAAGAGAATGCTATCACCTTCTCAGATGATCCTTAATCTTAATATCTCTTCTCATCAGTTTTGTAGCATTTCAAGGAGAGACAGTCTTGGTCAAAAACATTGTTTATTTCTGAAGCATATGTACCTGATCAGCCATCCATGTAAGCATTTGTTTTTCTCCTCAGGAATTATATTTCTTACCATCACTGATTGCATTGGTCTAGTGCCAATCTACTGCATGCCCATTTAGACATCACTAAATATTAGTTTTGGTTGATACCATAGAACATTACTTATAATAACCTGGACAGTTTTAAGTCAGTGCTTAAAACCAATCAATCAGAAAATAGTGTTTCAGTATCTAATGTACATAAAGCACTATTAAAGTGGCCAATGGGACAGGCACAAATTCCAACAACG
Organism: Pongo abelii; assembly: GCF_028885655.2. Classification (NCBI taxonomy): domain Eukaryota; kingdom Metazoa; phylum Chordata; class Mammalia; order Primates; family Hominidae; genus Pongo; species Pongo abelii. The sequence goes on along the minus strand of NC_072007.2, from coordinate 24,467,730 downwards.
ATCCCTGCCTTCTAAATATATACAATTCCAATTCAGGTCTAGTACACAGTATTTATATAGTCCTAGGCAAGTAACTTAACCCTTGTGCCTCATTTACTCATCTGTAGAATGAGGATAATAACCGCTGTGCCAATTTCATGTAAAAATTTAAAATATCCCTTAGCATATAAATAGGCATTCAGAAATGGTATCTGTGAAAACTTTCAGTCTAATTGCAAAGTTGAGATGTAAGACACCTGTAATATTATATAATACCACCTGATAGATATCAAAAGACCAGGTAAAATTATTACATGCAAAGGACTTACAGTCCTGGGGAAGCAGCCATTCTGAGCGGAGAGGCAGCTATTCTGAGCTGGAGAAATCTGGGAAAGCTTTTTGGAGTAAGTGGAATTAGAATGAAGCACTGAAGAAGAGGTAGACTTTGAACAAACATGCTCAATGCCTCAAGATGAAACACTGTAAACTGTGCTACAGCACCTGGAACAGGTGCCACACTGTGAAGCTCAGGGGCTCAAGGACTGGGGTCAAGGACAAGAAGGGCTTACAGCTTCACTCCCTGCCCATAAAGAGATCAGATTAAGCAGGTTAAAATTTGGTTATAATCATCATATAATGAAGGTGAGAAACAGATGGTAGTGGGCCAAATGTTGAAAGGAAAAGGCAGGGTAGGGGCCGAGGCTGGGAATGTTTGCTGATGAGGTCATGGTTTATTCAAAGATGCTGCTGATGAGGTCATGGTTTATTCAAAGATGCTATGAGTATGCTCAATATCTATTTATTAAAAATCAACATTTATCTATTTCTATTCATTTTTTCTGAGATAAGCAAATATAGAGAGTGAAAATAAATATTAAACATTGCTTTTTTTAAAGTTTATTTTAAAACAATGTAGGTATACCTATTATACAAATGAAGAATCATTTTCTAACTCTTCTGCCTGTTTTATGCTAAGCTTTTTTTTCCTGCCTTGATTGTATAGTGGCGCCATCTCAGCTCACGGCAACCTCTGCCTTCGGGGTTCAAGCAATTCTCCAACCTCAGCCTCCCAAGTAGCTGGGATTACAGGCACCCTCCACCACGCCTGACTAATTTTTGTATTTTTAGTAGAGACAGGGTTTCACCATGTTGGCCAGGCTGAGCTTGAACTCCTGACCTCGAGTGATCCACCCACCTCGGCCTCCCAAAGTGCTGGGATTACAGGCATGAGAGAATGGTATTTTAAATTATTTACTTACAGAATACAGAAAATATTTAATAGTTTCTATTTTTTAACTGTCTTAAGTTTACCATGTTTTAAAGAAAATTGACTCCTACAGAGTCTACTACTTAAAAAATTTAGAAATGACAATAATGTAAAAGAAAAAATATATTCTAGAGTTATTCTTAAAATCATCATGGCTAGATAGAGATGAAGGTGTTAACTTCTGTCCTCAGATCCATTTTTATGTTACCAGACAAAACCAATGCCTTCACTGAGTTATAGCTATAAGAGCCATTATCTCCCAGGAGCACCTTGAGAAAGAGATGTCTAATCTCAATAATGTGACTTTTCATGTTAAATAAATCCCCCATGTTTAGTGCTTCTTCGTTCTTAAGTAGAAACGACGAACGTTTCTACTTCCCTCCCCTCATTCACCTCTTCTAATCTCAAAAAGAAAAGAATCTCAAAAGAAATTTGCATTTTTACTTGCCAGAATTGATTTTGTTTCTTTCTATTTGGTATTCTTCATCACACTGCGTGCGTGTGTGTGTGTGTGTGTGTGTGTGTGTGCGTGTGTGTGTGTTATATAATGGATGAAGAAAGTCAGGAGAATCAGTTTGCTGGCCAAATGTTTTCTATATAAACTATTTTTCTTCATACTGACTTCACTCTCCATTTCGTATACTAACACATGTGCTTATAAAAAAAGCAATTAGTCTAATAAGCCTAGTTTAATCAACACACCTCTGAGCAATATGTGGAAAATGCCTGAGAAAGCATTTAGCTGGGATTATGAAAGGCTCAGGAGACTTTTCGCTTCTGCTTTTCAGATGAGCTGCACCAGAGAGGAGCAGCGTGTGGAGGCTTTCCTTTTTTTTCTAATAAAAATTTCAGCTCTATGTACATTCAGTGAGATCTACACTAATAATAATGTGTACCTTGGTGTTTTCAGGAAAGTCGTGGGCCATATCTGTTCTAATTTGGCATCAATACTGCATGTTCTCCTTTCTAATGGCATGAGATGTGGTTAATGAATTATATAGAACGATCATTTGAACAATCAAAAGCAAATAAAATTTTTTTTCTGTAAACTTGACTTTGGGTGGCTTCTCTTTCTCTCTTCATTCAAACTAATGTAGCCACTTCTCCTCACCCCCCGCCAAATATACAACCTCTTGAATGGATCAAAAATGAGTATGGATTTTTTTAAAAAGATGTTGGTCCTGGCTAACACAGTGAAACCCCGTCTCTACTAAAAATACAAAAAAATTAGCAGGGTGTGGTGGTGGGCACCTGTAGTCCCAGCTACTCCGAGGCTGAGGCAGGAGAATGGCGTGAACCCGGGAGGCGGAGCCTGCAGTGAGCCGAGATGGTGCCACTGCAATCTAGCCTGGGTGATACAGCGAGACTCCACCTCAAAAAAAAAAAAAAAAAAAGATGCTGGGTGCCACAGCTCACACTTGAAATGCCAGTACTTTGAGACTGAGGTGGGCAGATCACTCAAGCCCAGGAGTTTGAGACCTGCCTGGCCAACATGGCAAACCTACAAAAAATTAGCCAGACATGGTGGTGCATGCCTGTAATCCCAGCTACTTGGGAGGCTGATGTGGGAGGATCACTTGAGCGTGGGAGGTCAAGGATGCAGTGAGCTGTGATTGTGCCACTGCATCCCAGCTTGGGTGACAGAGTGAGACCTTGTCTGAAAAAATTAAAATAAAATAAATTTTAAAAATTAAAAAAATAAAAGGAGAAGGAAGAAAAGTAAAATTACACATTCACATTAGTGTCCCCAACCAATGTCTTGGTTTTTTGAGTGACGATAAAGTTTTAATTTTTTGTTATTCATTTATATTTTTACTGTTATGGAGAGGCATACAATTCACATTCACATAGCAGTAATGTAAAATTTTAAATATTACTAAATGTCTAAGATTCGGGGTTTTTTAAAGACACAATTCTTGTATAAATGGCATAGACCTTATTTTGTATTTTAAATTAAATATGAAACTATTCAGTTTGAAAAATTCAGAGACAAGTTTCCTTGAGTCATAATTTTAGAGCTAGAAGTGGTAATCAATATTATTTAGTCCAACTTTCTGTATTGAAACAAAGGGTTACAGAGATAACTTGCACTGGGCTCTTATTAAGGGAAAAGGCAAGAGTAGAGTCCAAATCTTCAGTAAACTTTACGGTGATCATACTTTCCCTTTAATCGGTATCAAAATAGTATCCTATAACACTAACTTTCCTCATATACACAGAATCTTAAATATTTTAACACTGATGGACATTGACCGATCAGCATAAACACTCTTACCTGAATGCCACCCTGGTACTTACTAGCTGAATATCAGCCCTGCTTGGAAACTGTTAATGAGAATTTCTTCGTTTCCTGACATGCTGTTTTTCTATTAATACAGCTAAGCACCGTGCTTCTCTTAGTTACACTGCCATATTATTATACCATGTTTGAAGTGGGGTCAGCTCTGACTTCAGATGCCTATCTGGCTTAGAGAAGTCAGTCTAACTCTCTCTGGATCTTTTATTTTTTTCTACCTAATTGACGCGAGCTGCACCTGGCACTACATTATTACTTCATCCTCTTTAGACCCACAGGCGATTTCAGCTTATAAAGGTCATGTCTTATTTTAGCTGTTATCAGCTAATTCATCACCATCAGAAAATTAATTAGTGAGCAGATTTACTAAAGACTGCATCTATACCACTACCAAACTTTCAGTTAATTCAGTCAAATTGGTGAAAAATCAGTCCAGCCAGTTTTTTGTTTTGTGTGTGTGTGTGTGTGTGTGTGTGTGTGTGTGTTTTGAGCCAAACAACTAGTTAATTTATTGTGTCACTTTTCAGTAATTCATGAACTGGGTTAATTAAAAAATAACACTATATAAAGGAGTTACATATATAGAATTTTGCCAGAATTTTGACTGCTTGGATCAGAAATACCCATTAGTAAATCCTCCTTGGGAATGACCCCTAGAAGTTTTACAGTCACCTGCTGATAATTTGATTTAAATAACACTTTCTCAATCTGTTGGTGAGTACCATATGATATTTAGGATAAAATAAAGAGGTATATTTTGGTGAGACGTATTGTATCTATTTCCTCCCCCAACCTATCAAGTTTGTCAGTGTAACAGGAAAAGAATATCTTCTATAGATTTTTAGAACTTGGTGTTTGAAAGTCTTTCTTAATTGGGTTCAGTAATTTTTAAGAGAAGCCACGTGGTGGACAGAAAACTGCAGCAACCAACTTGAACATGATAGAAAGTAACGTTCTTTTAAATAATTAATAGCTGCTAAAATGTCCCATGTATTATGGAGGGGGGAGAGAGAAGACCAGATTTAATCAGAGGATTCAGGAAGGAGCGTTGATGAGAGAGATTAATCAAACTAGAGCATGGTCATGTAAGGCACAGATCAGATGATTCGCTCACAAAATTGAGCAAGAGCAAAGGAAGCACAGAGTGGGGGGAGGGTGACATGGTGGAGAAAGACACATATGCCATGGTAGTCAAATGTCAAACCTCATTAGAAAAGTTGTCCAAAACATCTCTAATGAGCTGGAAACAATGTGCAACTCACCTGGTTAGAGGCTTTTTTGCACAAATTCAAACTCAGGCCAGGTTGCTCAATGGGTCTTCAGAGAAATTACAAACACTGGAGTGAATCCCAGCCAAGGGGAGCTGTGTTAACAGACTTTTCCCAGCCACCTAACTTTGGCAGTTGAGACAAAGATGAAGCATTTCATCTCTTCGAGGTAATGTTGAATTGGCTTCATCTATATGTTGCCACTAATAATTGTTATAGAAGACATTAAGATTAGAGAAACCAAAATAACCACCACAACAAACAACACAGTTTTTCCAAAGTGTCAAGATCAAGCAAGGCTGGGGGCCAGATATCAGTGAGCAGAGAAGGATATGATGGAAATCTCTGTTCCTCTGCCAAAGGAGAGGAGTTAACTACACTGAGCCACCTAAGCCATCTGTATATGCAGAATGACCTTGGCAGAAGTGGAACACATTATTTGTTTCCATGGAAGAAGAGTTTTTTTGGCGGGTTCTTTTTTTTTTTTTTTTTTTTTTTCAATCAGGCGACATGGTCTGGTGCAGAGGTGTCCTCACTTTTACTGCCAAGACCTCCTGGGCATCTGATGAAATGTTGTGAACTTCTTTCAAGTTTTTGATCTAACTTTGTCCTTCGTGGATGCCTTAAAATTAATGGATTAAAAACGTCAGCAGACCTCAACTCTTTTTTTTCCTTTTCCTCCTCCAATTATAAGTAGAAGGAATGATCTTCTGCAATCATCCTTTTGATTATGTCACTGTCTTTAAATAACTTGAAGAGAACTCTTAGTTTTAATTTGCATCAACATAAAATGTTCTGACTCTCTTTCTTTGTTCATCCTGTACCTTGCTGTTCTTATTTTGTGTTGCATACTGCTCTCACCTCCCGTCTGCAGCCAGGCATAAACTATGCCATCCTGCTTGCCTTATTATTTTCCTACTTTAAGATTTGCCACTGCCCTCACTTAAAACATCGCCCACACCCCTTTCCATGAAACCAGGCCACTTATTTCTGTCCAAACTTTGTTTGATTTTTAGAAGTTTATCGCCACTGTCCTATGTTATATGCACATACCTGTTTCTGACACTTTTGTAATCTATATGCATTTATGTTGTCTTCACCACCAATGGTTTGTAAGTTTCTTAAAAACAGGGGCTCTATATACTTCTTTTTTGTCATTGTCTCAGTACTAGGCTTATCATTGTTAGTTGATTATTGGTTCCATTTACATATCAATGAATACCATGCGATATGGCTTGGCTGTGTCCCCACCCAAATCTCATCTTGAATTGTAGCTCCCATAATCCCCATGTGTTGTGGGAGGGACCTGGTGGGAGGTAATTGAATCATGGGGGTGAGTTTTTCCCATGCTGCTCTTGTGGTAGTGAATAAGTCTCACGAGATCAAATTTATAAAGGGCAGTTCCCCTGCACACCCTCTCTTGCCTGCTGCCATGTAAGATAAGTCTTTGTTCTCCCTTTGCCTTCTGCCATGATTGTGAGTCCTCCCCAGCCATGTGGAACTGTGAGTCCATTAAACCCCTTTCCTTTATAAATTACCCAGTCTCAGGTATGTCTTTACTAGCAACATGAGAACGGACTAATACACCATGCTAATTTGATTTTCACTCAAGCCTGGGGAGACTGTATCACTTTGTTCTCCAGTTATTTTTTTTCCCTTTCCTTTTGTTCAGGTTTCTATAATATCTCAAGTCTTAAAATATTTCCCTTGAAATAACAATAGGAGTGATCTCTTTAAGCACACAGTGGATCTATTCAAGTGTGCCGGGTCGCACTTTGGAAAGTGTAGAGTGTGTAAGGAAAGTAGTAAATCCACGACTTCCTTGTCGTCCATCCATTCAACAGATACTTGACTCTGTATTTACATTCATGTTAGGTTCTTTCTTATTTAACTTGTCAGTGGCCAGTGTGTCTGTTACTTTGTTTATAGCATAGCCTTCCAGAGCTATCACTTTTCTACAGATTAATTTACACTTTCTAACTCCTACTATAGTTCTATGTACCCAGTCTCTCTCAATTACTTTTTGATGATAATTAAAAACATATTTTCTTTAATTAATATTTCTAAAGGAGGAAAATTGTAAATAATGACATTTTCCACATAAGCCAGAGACTTGAGTGTCAGCCATAATCTTGTCACTTGTTATGAGAGCCAGGTCTACTAGCAAAAAAGCCCCCAGAGGTGACCACTGGAACCCCGTAGACCTTTGAATATGGAGAATTTGGGCCTCAATGTGTATCGGTGGGCACGTGAAATATCACTTGTTTTCAGGATGTCTCATATTGACTCCAGACAACCTTTTGGTGGAAACCTGTCCTCAAAGGCTAGTATCAGTCATATAATTGCTCCACAGTCACCTTGCTTCTCATGATGTGAGCCCTACTCTGAGATCATTGTCCTAATTTAGAGTATTTGAAAACAAGCAAAAGGATAGACTTGAAGATATATTGACTAAGTCTCTAGTCCAGGAGGTCAAAAATCTTCCATTGTGCTGAAAATGTCAAATTTAGCCCTTCAACATTTCTCTGAACAGCTCTCTGCAATTAAGTCTCACTAACAAAAATAACCAAAAATCGAGAAAGAGTTGACAGAATTAAGTTTTGCATGAGGAGAATACTACTCTTACATTTCATTAGAATTCTGGCTAGAAAAAAAATGGTGCTGATGGGATCCCCGAGGCGTGTGAGTTAGAGAGCACCTGTAACATAACTTTGTCAGGCATGTGTAGGTGGGGGAAATTTTGGTTCAAATGATGAAGGTGACAAATTGATATGAGCTTATTATTTATATTTCTAATTTGAGCATTATGTAAGACTGCCTCCCTCAGAATCAAAAGCAGCTTGTTAAAAATGCCCCACAGGCCTGCTGGGTCATTCTCCTCTGGGGGTTGTATTCAGGGAATCCACCTCTTTTTAACAAGCTCTGCCAAGTGATTCTCATGTTTAGTAAAGTTTGAGGGCTGCTGATATACACTAAAATAGGAAATCAGAAATATTCACTGAATGCTGTGCACTGGGCTAGGTGCTGAAATACAAGAGTAAACAGACTCACTTCAAGAATTCCCAAAGGCAAATCATGACCCCAAAGTTGTGCATTCCTACAGAGTGCGTGCGAACTGTAAAGCTTGAGGACGGAGTTTTCAAGTAGGTTACTTTTAGTTTCTGTAAATGGAAATGCATTTTCTTATCAATTAAGCTAAAAAATAGTCAAATTTATTTAAGACATTCATAAACTGTTCTCTTAGCTGATGAAAAAATTGTGACAAGTTATTTGCTTAAGCCAGTCTGAGATGTTCTGGCAGAACTGGTAGACAAAGTTATATTTTGGGGCCTCAGCTTCTCCTTAATTTGCCTGTTACATCTCCATGGTGTTTCTTCAAGGAACCCCTGGCCTCCTGGCCTTTCTTCTGCTTTCCTGTCATAACCACTCTGATGATATGAATATAATGGAGAGAGCTAAGCTGATAGTCAAAAGAAATGGGTTTGTGACTCTGATACTAAATATGTGGTGTGGCTTTCAGCAAATTCTTTAAACTCTTTCAGTTCCTTTATTTGCAAAAATAAAGGGTAAGGCTATAGGAGCCCTGATATTCTTCCTGGTCCTCTTTCCTCAGTTTTGGGTTGCAGGCAGTAATGATAACTATTCCCCTAGTATCATTGTTGGCTTTACCCAGTGGGAAGAGTGGATGTGTTTAAGGCATATGCTGGGCATTCCATAACTGTTTCTTTATTCACTATGAAGAAACAATTTACTTGACGCTTCACTTTACCTGCCCAAAGTTGAGCTATTTATTTATTTTGCAAGCACATACAGGGCCTTGTGATGCTCCAGGAACTGATCTAAGAGCTTCGCTTAGAGTTAACAGTAACTATTCATTTTTATAACAAGCCTGGGAGGAACTATTATTGTCCCCATTAGACAGATGGAAGAATGCAAAGCACACAACCTGCTCATGGTCACGGACACCGGAAACCAGACAGTCTGGCTCCCACAGTCTGTGTTCTCAACCATTGTTCTGTGGTCTGTGCTGAAGGTCAGAGGACAGGGAATGGAGTGGAATGTGGGCAAGTCCACTATATTCTTTGCCAAAGACTCTGCATAAATTTGGTGTGGCAGAAGACATCACAATAACTCTGAAAACATTTAAAATAATAAATGACAATGTACACAAATTCCAGCCATTGGGTACTGCTTTGGAAGACATATCAGTCTGGGGTCACACAAAAACCAGAGTGAGAACAATGAGAATGTGAAAATGAAAGTTGCAACACTTCTTAAACACCCTCTTTCCCACGTCTGCCTATAACCCTTCTCACAGAAAGGATGCTTCTGCTCTAGTTCCAGCTCCTAAAAACTTTCCCCAGCTCAGGTGAAATCCGTCCTACCTGCAGCCTCAGATGCTAATCTTATCTTCTCTGTCTTAATTATTTAGATCCATATACGTTTACCTTTTTGCAGTTTTAATAAAATCCCCTTTACAAGGTCTAAGAGATTACAAATGTAATGTGTGGTTGGGATAAATGTTGTTATAGAAATCATCACTAAGGCTCGTTTCTCATCTGGCGTCCCTCATTCCGGGGCCTGGAATCTTGATTGTGACAGTCAGGTTTTCTTTTAACTAAAGATTTTATAAGACCACAAACAACAAAATGGTTAATTAAGAATAATTATGTCACACCTGTAATCTCAGCACATTGGGAGGCTGAGGTGGGCGGATCACAAGGTCAGGAAATCGAGACCATCCTGGCCAACACGGTGAAACCCTATCTCTACTAAAAATACAAAAATTAGCTGAGTGTGGTGGTATGTGCCTGTAATCCCAGCTACTCAGGAGGCCAAGGCACAAGAATCGCTTGAACCCAGGAGGCGGAGGTTGCAGTGAGCCGAGATCACACCACTGCCCTCTCAGCCTGGTGACAGAGCAAGACCCTGTCTCAAAAAACAAAAAAACAAAGAATAATTATGGATTGGGAACAACTGTATCTGCAACTCAATATACAGTAAAATCCTGCATAATTATTTACTATAAATGGAATGATAGGTATTTCTAATATTAATTTCCAATTTTGCCTTGTGAGTAAATGGTTACATATAGCCAATTGGAACTAAGAAAAGAATTCTGTTCAGGGTTGGTTTCAATTGCTAAATTTTTCTACTGCTAAAATTCTGCTGAACTTCTTAAGTAACATGTGATTTCACCCTGGGATGTCACTTCCTTATTTCAAGTTCCTTTTGCTACAAGCAGACAGTTAGTTCTCAGCTTTTGCTCAAGTAATTTGTCAGTGCATAATGTAACTAAAAATTTTCTATCATTTCGATTTTTAAAGGGGTTCACTCTCAGCAACATACCTCTACCAAATGCCTGCTATTCATTAGTTACTGCCCTGGGGATGGTATTCATGAGTGAAATATGGCCCTGAAGTTTTCTGTTTCCATCAAAAGTCTCTGTCTTCTTGCTCAGCTGACTTTATGCTCTTTGCCTCATCAAAGTTTGACTGAGCACCTACTAAGTGTTAGATACTGCTGGACTCTGAGATTACCAACAAGAATAAAATACAACTTCTTTTTTCTGGTAGCTCACTCTTCAAAGTGGGCCAGCTGCATACACACCTACCATATTATTTGAAAAGTGTCAGGATAGAGATATGCCCAGGTACCATGGCAAACTAAGATAAAGCTATCGGCTGCATATTAGCATAGTGGAGGCTGAGAAAGTTTCACAGAAAAGGTGACTTCTAAGTTGATTTTGAAAAGGGAGTTGAACTTGGACAATAAATGATGGTGAAGAGTCCAAAATACAAGGAGAAGCAACATGTGCAAAAACATGGAAAAGTTAGAAAGTTGGTTCAGTTAGAGGACCTTAAAAGGAGTATGATATGGCTGAGCATTAAGTGTTCGGGGCAGATAGTGACCCTGGAATGGCAGAGGTCTTTTGGGGTTAGATCATAACAAGTCTTGCAGTTGACTGGACGCAGTGGCTCATGCCTGTAATCCCAGCACGTTGGGAGGCCAAGGTGGGCGGATCACAAAGTCGGGAGTTTGAGACGATTCTGGCCACCATGGTGAAACCCCGTCTCTACTAAAAATACAAAAATTAGCCGGGCGTGGTGGTGCACGCCTGTAGTCCCAGCTACTCTGGGGGCTGAGGCAGGAGAATCACTTGAACCCGGGCGGCCTGAGATCGCGCCACTGTGCTCCAGCCTGGGCTGGAAGATTGGAACTTCATCTCAAAAAAAAGTCTTGCATTCTATGCTAAAGTCTTTGGCTTTGTTCTGAAGATATTCATCTTGAATGAATTCCGGGCCTGTTTTAGAATATGAAGGATGCAGTGCATTGTCAACCATGAAAAATAAGCATTGATGCAGAAAAACCCAAATTTATATAGATTTTAGAAGGTATTTCAAGACTCAAACTCCAGATTAACATGTGGTACTTTAGATGAAGAAAATGCACTGACTTAGGTAGGGGAGTGGCATATCCACATCTGTCAGCAAGGGAATGAGTTTGTTGGTGCTAAAGTAAGTGGCGTGCAGTGAGCCTGGTAAGTAATTATAGAGCCGGCCAATAAGGCATTGGCCATCGCAAATGAGGTGGGAGTGATGGTGGCTTCTGATGTGAGTTTTATTATTCGATGTGGTATTACTAGAAAACATTGATTAATTGGATATAGTGGAGAGGTGAAGTGGCCCAGAAAAGAGGAAGTGAAATTAACTGACTTCAAGGCACCACAAGAAGTCAGCTCAGTGTAGCCCAGGCTGAGACCCCAGATGGGTCAGAAGACCAGTGTTCGGCTAGTCAATGTTTTGCCCTTTTGTGTTTTATTTAGATTTCAAAAGGCCCTTGCTACGTTTAAGAAATTGATTCCTCCCAGCCGGGCGTGGTGGCTCATGCCTGGAATCTCAGCACTTTGAGAGGCGTAGGAGGGCAGATCACCTGTGGTCAGAAGTTCAAGACCAGCCTGGCTAACATGGCAAAACCTCATCTCTACTAAAAATACAAAAATTAGCTGGGTGTGGTGACATGCAGCTATAATCCTAGCTACTCGGGAGGCTGAGGCATGAGAATTGCTTGAACCTAGGAGGCAGAGTTTGCAGTAAGTGGAGATCGTGTCACTGCACTCCAGCCTGGGTGACAGAGTGACTGAGACTCTGTCTCAAAAAAAGAAGAAAAGAAATAGATTCCTCTCCCCTACGCTCCTTCCTTCTCTCCTTCCTTTCTTCCTCCCTGCCTCCCTCCCTCTCGCTTGTTTTTCTCTTCTTCCCTTCCCTCCCTCCCTCCCTCCCTTCTTTCCTTCCTTCTTTCCTTCCTTCCTTCCTTCCCTCCTTCCTTCCTTTCTTCTTTCCTTCCTTCCTTCTTCTCTCCTCTCTCTCTATCTCTTTCTCCTTTCCCTTTCTGCTTTCTCTATTCAGGCTACTATAACAAAACACCTTAGACTGGGTAATTTATAAACAACAGAAATTTATTGCTCATGGTTCTGGAGACTGGGAGGTCCAAGATCAAGGTGCCAGCAAAGTCAGTGTCTGATGAGGGCCTGTTTCTCATAGGTGGCACCTTCTCTGTGTCCTAACTTGGTAAAACGGCCAAACAGGGTCCCTCAAGCCTCGTTTTATAAGCACTAACCTAATTTAAGAGGTGACCTAATCACCTCCTAAAGGCTGCATTTCTTAATATTATCACATTGGGTATTAGGTCCTAACATACATTCTGGGGGGACACTAACATTCAGACCACACCACTTCCTTCCTTTTCTTCCTCTCTCCCTGTTCCCTCCTTTCTTCCTCATTTCCTTTCTTTCTTTTGCTTTTGTTAATAGGAAGAGGAATCTACAGATTATTTAAGCTAAAAATGTATCCCTACCATTGTCTAAAATTATAGATAAATAAATTTAATTAGTTAAAACAGTTTTTATAACCATTTTATAGCCACAATTATTAATTCTAAATACTCAGAGACACTAAAGTATGACACACGTAATATATTATTTCCTTGTCATATATTTTTCCCCCTACTTGATCCACATTTTGTGGGTTTATTTTTAAGGCAAATTTAAATAACTAAAAATGTTTTCAGTTTTCTACTGAATATTTCTGTATAAACTTTTAGTCTGAACTTCCTTTCTTAATTCTATGTTACAATAACATATTAATGTCTTTGAAGTGTCTATCTAATTTGAACATTGGTTCAATGGTACCCATACAACTACGTTTATGTACAGACAGTTTAGATTCACTCAGTCATCTAGGCTGTAAAACAAAAGCCTTTCTTTAGAGCTTTCACTTATAATGTGACAACTTTTCGAAAGAGTAGATATTTGGCCTAGTTTTAAAGGCTTGGCAAAAAGTAGATGTGGAGATGCATGATCAGCCTTTTATCTAGCAATCTATTATTTGTAGAATTCTAGGTCAGGGATAGCACAGCTGTGAAAAAGACAATGTTAAACTCACATAAATCTCACCTGTATATCTGACAGAATAATTAATAGCATTTTTGTTCCTAAATGATCTTCTCCCATATTCTTTGCAAAACAATAGAGTTTTCCATGTGCCACACAATATCCACCCAACTTGCATATAGTAAGGTAGAGAGTTTTCAGAAAGTATGAGCGCAGAATTACTTTTGTGAAAACATGGGCAGAGAATCACGACTCCTTAAGCCCAAGCCAGACAATGGTACACAGAAGTTCTTTGCAGGAGAATGAATCAGGCCTGTCATCTGAATAGGAGTACCGGGATGACCACAACCATCACACATTCTCAGACCGTTCTCTAGTTTGTTCCTGAATGGAAATTATTTTAATGGGAAATTCTAAAAAGCATTAAATTATCTGTATTTTCCCTTGATTTAAAAAGTAACATATACTGTTTCAGAAAACAATTGAAAATACAGCAATTAGAAAGTAGAAAATTAAATCCACAATTCTATCATTTAGAGAGAGAAAAAGTAAACATATCCTTAAATACAAACACACATATAGACAAAGAATACTATATACAGAGCTGTACAAACTATTTATAAAATAAAAAATGCACATTGATCTATTTTAGTAATCTCAGTTCAAATATACACAGAGGGGAACATTGAAGGAGCACACATGCACACAATAACTGATTTGTGGTTGGCCCAGATTACCATTGTGAAATCTGGTGGGTTGGCAGAAATGATTTTTTTTTACTTTATTTTTTTAAAAGAGTGAGCATTACTGTTTTTTGTTAAAGAGGGACCATTGAAAGTAAATTTTCTAGCAATAAAATTTACCCCAAGAAGGAATATTATGAAACAGACTCAAAGATTTTTATGAGATACGGACCCAGTGGTTCTTGATTTTCTTATTTTATTTTATTAAGTTCTGGGATACATGTGCTGAATGTGCAGGTTTGTTACATAGGTATACACATGCCATGGGGGTTTGCTGCACCCATCAACCTGTGATCTAGGTTTCAAGCCCCACATGCATTAGGTATCTATCCTAATGCTATCCCTCCCCTTGCTCTCCTCCCCCACGACAGGCCCTGGTGTGCAATGTTCCCCTCCCTGTGTCCATGTGTTCTTATTGTTCAACTCCCACTTATAAGTGAGAACACGCAGTGTTTGGTTTTCTGCTCCTGTGTTTGTTTGCTGAGGATGATGGTTTCTATTTCATCCATGTCCCTGAAAAAGACAAGAACTCATTCTTTTTATGGCTGCATAGTATTCCTTGGTTCTTGATTTTTCTAAGGCAACACGATTAATCATTTCTTCACATTTTGCCTTTGTTTCAAAAGGATTTGTGGTTTCTTAAAATAATACACAGATTTGTTTTCAAACAAGCATTACAGATAAGGAGCTAAATTATATTATAAATGAGTGCATGTAAGATGAAAAAATAATAACTAAGTTCAGTAAAGTTACTACCAATTTATAGCTTGGTGCCCAGTTCTGACCTTCGTGTTAACCACCTTTGATGGGAAAGAAACAATGAGCTATTGTACATCTTTCATAGACTAATAGAAGTTGATATGGTCAGGATATTTTCTAGTCTTAAATCCTTGGAGACTTTTAAGAACTTGCTGAACGTAACCTCTCTAGCAAATGGGCAAAGCTGGTTTGGAATCTACGGCTTTTGAATTCTAAATCACATATAGCCCACTCTTTTCATTGGGTTTCTGTAGTGAACTTTAGTAAAAGTATAAGGTTAGGCATAATAGCTATGTGAGGTTGTTAGCTATTTCTTTGGGGAGCTAGAATATAGATTAAAAACACGCAGGTAAAGAATCAGTGAAAATAGGTGGACATGGGTCCTCAAATTTTAGTATTAGTATTACCTGGAGAGTCGTTAAAACACAGCTTTCTGGACACTACCCACAGAATTTTTGCTTCAGTGAGTCTCGGATGGTGCCCAAGAATTTGCATTTCTAACAAATTGTCAGGCGATACCTATGCTGCTGGGTCAGTGGCTCATAAACTTGAAGTCACATTGGAATCACCTGGAGGAAATTTTAAAATTCCTGGGCTTTATCTCTTTTAATTAATCTTGGATGGGTCCAGGCATCCATAGGTTTTATGAGTTCCCCAGGTAATTCTAATGTGCAGTGAGGTTGCATACCGTTGTTTTATACTTTCCCTATTTAATATCACTTGCTTTGGTTGGGCTTGAGACAGGGCATTGAAAAAAAGACAACTTAAAATTAGATCCTTGACCAGTTCCTAAAAGGAAGGGATTATGCTATTGATTGAAAGGAGTTGGCAGGCAAGTAGGTGCCAAGGTCATTGATATGGTTTGACTCTGTGTCCCCACCTAAACCTCACCTTGAATTTTAATAATCCTCATGTGTCATGGAGAGACCCAATGGGAGGTAATTGAATCATGGGGGTGGGTCTTTCCATGCTGTCCTCGTGAAAGTGAATACATCTCACAAGATCTGATAGTTTTATAAGGGGGAATTCCCCTGCACACTCTCTCTTGCCTGCTGCCTTGTAAGATGCCCCTTTGTTTTTCCTTCTTCTTCTGCCATGATTGTGAGGCCTCCCCTGCTATGTGGAACTGTGAGTCCATTAAACCTCATTCCTTTATAAATTACCCAGTCTCAGGTATTTCTTATAGCAGCACAAGAAGGGACTAATACAATCCTTTACTGCAAGTTTAACGTTCTTTCCATTGTACCTTGAAGGGCCTGATAATCCATAAGATTAGTTCAAAATATGCCCTCCCGACATGCAAATGAGGTAATTCAATAAAAAAAAATAATGTGTTTACCCCTCTTGTTATCCAGTTTTTCTCAAATTAATGTTTTTGACTTTGGCTTCAAGAGGCCATGCTGATCTCTTTGTTCTGACAGTAATAATTTGACAAGCTTCTAACCTCCAGAGACTCCTCCTTAATATAATCCAAGTGCTGTTTGCTATAGCAACATTCAATTTTCACACAACCTGCTTTTTCATACATTTTACTGAAATATCCCTGATCCAACTTGCATATGTCAAATGCAGACTGCATGTCATCCTCTAACTAAGGAATATCACCAGCCCTTGTGAAATAGGGCTGTCCCAGAGTCATGAGTTTCTTTTGGGCTACACCATCATTGTCTTGTATGTAGTGTGGGTGTGTGGGTAGGGGTGGGGATTGGCCAATTATGTCAACATTTTTTATTGTTGCATTTTTTTTTACTATGTCATAAAAGTGGGTGTTTCCAAAGGGCAAAGTATAATTGAAAATTCTATAAAATGTTTTAACTCTTGGGATGAAATTCTTCTCATAAGGTCCAACTCTATTGTTTGACTTTTATACCTTTGAATTTTAGTTATATGTTCAGGGGCTTACTTTGCTGAACAAGGTAAGTCAGTATAGTAGGCAACTTCACTACAAATAGTTACGGGAGTAATTGCTCACCTGAAATAAGTGATCTTATTTTTATATTTGGAGTTTCTGTGACCTAAATTCACTGCTTTAGCACCAAAGGCTTATTTAGCAGCATACAGCAACATAACTTGCACGGAAGTGTTCAAGGCTGTAGTATTGATATTTATACAGCAGGAGGGAATCAAATCATGAGCATAGCACGTGGGAATTCAAGGGAAGCATTGGTTAGTACCCACCGGAATTTCAGGACAGGGATTGTGACAGAGGTAACAATTGAGATGGCTGTTAAATTATCAGGTGTTGACTAGTGAGCAAGGAGGAGAAGGGCATTCTAGAGATGCACAGACTGGAGCAGAGCAATACATCATGCAAGATCCAAGGTTTTCCCTACGGTGTGTGCAAGAAGGTGAGTCAGGGTGCCACAAGAGATAGGGTAAGATTATGTGACATAAATAAAATTTGTAAGCATTGTGTTGGGGATTCTGTCAGAATCTCACCATATCTTTCTACCTTGCCCAGTTCACTGTGCTCCAGGGCCAACTTCAAGCTGTGCCTTGGGGCTCTGTTGGATCTCTAGAAGGTTCTCTGGCCATTCGTGGCAGGCCAGAAGTGCTGAAGGAAGTGAGTCCCATTCCCAGAAGTGCTGCGGAAGTGAGTCCCCCCATCCCCAGAAGCAGACTGACTAGATTTGTTGTATATGTAGCCCAGAACCTTCCCCTTTCATTAGGATAACTCGGAGACAAGAGTTTTGTAGCAATTCCCCAGGATATTCTAGCAGGATTAAGCTCTAGTCTTCCCTGCCTTCCTGTCTCTGTATCAGTTCCCATTCCCTTGTTGGTGTTCTTTGTGCTCCCAAATAAACTATGAGCATGTAAACCCTTATTCAGGGTTGCTACTGGGGAAATTTGTGCTAAGAGAACATGATAAGGAGTTCCAGGAAGGAGTTTAAAGGTTTTAGATAAAAGTAGTTTCATCATATTTTGAGAGATCACGCTGACAGTGAGGGGATAGATAAAGTGGAAGTGAAAGAGAATAGAGGCAGCAAGATGAGTGAGGAGAAAATTGCCAGAGTAAAGGGAAGATTTCAAAGACTGGTTTCAAGGACTGGGGATCGAGGAGTGGAGCTAGACAGCAGTGGTGGCTCTGGGATGTTAAGCTGTAGACAGAGGCAGCTGAATTGAAGCCGTAGGGAAGACTGAGAGCGAACGGTCCAAGAGATAGCACAAGACCAGGAGAATGGTTTATCCATTCAAGGGAGGAGCCAGCTCTAGGAGTAAAGAAGCTCTCTCTCAACTGTGCTACCAGCTCCGGTAGATGATGTCCGCAATGAGTGTATTAGATTGGAAAAATTTGAATCGTTAATAACCTTCAGCAAATCACGTTCCATAGAATGATGGGACATAATTCTAATTATGGTAGACTGAACAATAAATGCAGTGACCAAGTGATTATAAATTAGTCTTTGCAAGAACATGGCTTTCAGGGGAACGAAAAAGAGAATGATGGTTAATGGAGGAAGGCTTAAGGTCAGAGATGGTGTTTTTTAAAGACAGGAATGGCTTGAGCTGATGTGTAGATGGCAGTGATATAACAGGTAGAGACAAAGAGGCTGAAAATTCATCAACTGATAGTATAAGTTCTTTGTTCTGAAAGAGATAGCGGGAGGGAATGAGATCATGAGCAGAGCAAGTAATTTAACCTCACATTGTCAAGTGTTGTTGACATACCAGACCCATGAAGGGATACAGGAAGTCAGGAAGCTGATTTAAGAGGGATGTGATATTTGTAATCTCTTACTATTTTTTTTTTTTATGTAGGCATTCCTGTAAACTTATATTCATGAAGAAAGTCAGAGTACTTGTTGCAGATGCAATGCTAGGTCTTCAGCCATGTGCTATAGAAACAGAAGGTGACAAATATAACCAAGGATTGGGAGGAGAAAAAGAAGAAAGCCAATTTGGGAAATGAGACTGTAAAGTTTATAATGCTACTGATTTTCAAACATTTTCAGAAGCAATGGAAAGAAGAATGCGAAGAAAATGAGTTTATTTTCCAAAATGCTTTTTTTGTTATTGTTTTGCAATTTCCCTTCGTTAACATCATATAGGTTATGGGGGCTTCTGTTTTGAAAAAATAAATACTGCACTGTGTGTGGATTGCTACTCGGCACTCAGCAATAAACAAGTCAATGAATGCTCTAGGTTGTAATGAATTCGGTTTTACTTCTTCACATCTACTTAGTAACTTCTCTACCTAAGATGTGTACACTAATCACTCTAACATCCAGGCTTCCCTGCAAATTAAAAACAACAACACAACACAGAAAACAAAAACCACCCAGAGCTCTCAAAATTAATCCTAAATATAGTTTTGCCTGGCCCCTGTGTGCAATGTACAGGCTTAGCAGGTTTCAGTTTTTCAGGTCTTCTTTTTGGCATCTAATTTCCTGAAGTTGAAGAGATAGCTGTCTGGGGGCCTGAGAGTTAAGTTGATGAACATGCAGATATCAAGGAAATGGTTTCCTTACAGAAACAGCTCCTTTTAGATCTGAGCATTTCCTCATTCTCGCCTGACTGTAGAACATTACAAGTTTCCATTTGTGCTAAATTCAGATACATTTTTTCATATTGGTGGAGGCAGTTAGGGTTAACTTCTTTTAGCTTGCTTTATGCAAGGCAAAATTTAATCAAAGTGATCTCCAGATTCCAGTAATTTGACATTTCAACTGTGTATCCTGAAGAAAAACAGTGCATACAGATATTTGCAAATGAAACCAAAGGAAAATACTAAATCTTTATTTTTTTCCTTAGCATTCAAATAAAGCTTGTTTTTATTTCTGGACAATAACAATTTCTATGTTAGCCACTGTTTCCCCGTCAGTCTGAGAGAAGTAAAGCATTTTGTCTTCTCTGGCAGTTGGGGTTTCTAATGAGAGTCGGCTTATCCGCATATTAAAACAGGAAGTGCTGTTGGCTGGTGACTGACTTCCTTCACTTACTACCCGCTTGGGTAAAGTTTGAGCTTCATGAAATTGGTTCAATCTTCATGGTCCAAGTGAAATAGAAAATGAAGCAATGAACCATTTAATTTAAACGATATTAACAGTCTGAGTAATTCTAATATCGATCACTTTCACACCCTGAATTATTGATGAAGAAAAATCTATAAAGTGGAATATGGGTTATGATCCAGTGCCAAGCTGGGCCATTTAGGACATGAAGTGGACAATTTGGTTTAGTGTTGGCAAACATCTAAACAAACAATCTTCAATCATTTGCAACTTGCAATAGTAACTTAATGTTGTTTGATTTTATTTCATCTTCCTATTTCACTTTTTATGTTCTATATGGCATTTTTGCTTTTTAATAAGTGACTTTACACATAGTGAAGCAACTACATGTCACTTTGTTTATATATATATTTTTTTGAGATACAAAAAAGTCCTCTAATTTGCTTGTAAGGCAGTTTTGAAAGTTGTTGCCTTAGGAATAGAGGAGTGTAAGGAATCCTACAGAGAAAGTCCTAAGCCATATCTTGGAGATAAAGAAACTGAGGCCAAGAGAAATGAACTGCCTGAAATCAAACCACTGGTTATTGGTAGTTGTAGGCTGACAACAAAATGACTGCAATTGTTCTTGCTGTCTGTGTCTACATCCATTGCAATGTGACTTTGAATCTGACCAGATTCCTTGAATCTGACCATGAACTGTGACTTCCTTTGACTGATTGATAGAATTTGGAGAAAATAAGGATGCCAGCTCAGCAGCATAATTAAAATATAACTAATGCATAATTTATTTAATTTACCTTTCTTAAACTCCCAGAATATTTTATAAAACTAGCAGTTCTCATAGGGATTTTTCTTTTCTCAATTTCGGCTTCCAGCTATCTGGAAAATTTTGAAATATTTGTTTTCTTTGCTTGTATATTGTATAATTTCTTCTTATCTTCTACCTCATAAATCCTTCTAAAATGTTCTTTCCTCTCCTTTTTGAGTTTTTAGGAACATCTTTGGCTGAGGTGGAATTTCTGACTATGTTATTGGGCACTACTTTGTGGCACAAAGTTTTAATCCACTTAACAGCTTCCAGTACATTTACTTTTTTGGCAGGCAGGTGATGCTGTCAGCTATGTCCACACCAGCAGGCAAAATTGCAATAAGCAAGCAACTCTTGGAATGAATAAAAAAAATCCTTAACCAAGGGGGAGGTCAACTTGTTTTTGATAAATTTCAGTTCGTTGTCACCCGAAGCTATGCACGTTAGCATAAGGCATTATCATATTTGCAGCCCAAATAGAATCATATTATCTGACACCCTCTTTTTACTTTAGATGATTTGCTCATTCTTATATGAAAGGCAGTAAAATGTAATAAAATGAGCACGGAACTTCATGATAAGAAGCCTGAATTCGAATTCCAGATTCTCCACCACTGAACTTTATGGTAAGAAGGCTGAATTCGAATTCTAGATTATCCATCCATTAACTGTGCCACTTTGGGGAAGTCACTCAACTTTTCTCAACCCCAGTTTTTTTATTAGTTATTTTGGAGAATAAGGTAAAACATTGTAAAGCATTTTATAAGCTGCAAACTCCAGTATCTACTTTTCTTCTGCGCTCCATACATTTTCAATTGCCTGTTAAACATTCATGGCTAGATGTCCCATCCAAAATGCATTTCGATATGCACTACTCAAGGTTTCATTTTCTTCTGAATTCTCTAACTCTATTAAATCATACTGATAATTTGCCAGTTACCCAGGTTGCAAATGTTTAAATATGGTTTTGTTGCCGCTCTCTCATTTATCCCTTATAAGTTATTCATTTATTTATTAATTTTTGCATCCAGCAAATGCCTATTAATCACCTGCTGCCTTTTCTGTTGCTGTACATCCTCCCTCTTTCAATCCCATCTCTGTGTTCCAAAGCAGGCTCTGCTCTATTTTATCTCCCTGTTTCACACTTGGCTCCTCTGGCTTTGGCATCTATCTTATATCTCTCAGCCTAGACCTTGACCTGATGGTATCACTTCTTGCTTAGTCTGCTGTTCTGGCCCCAATGCCTCTTGTCTCTGATAAGAAGCACTCATTTGTTCTTAGTCTGTGCCCTGTAGGACCTCCTCCTTCCCATCCCAATGGTCAGCTGGGCCTTCTGAGCCAATTTGTTAGCATCCCCATTTCCATGATGGCAGAAAAGGCTCAGATGCTACAAATGACACTCAGGATGTTACCTAATTTTAATAAACATCATTTCCTCATTTTAAAAATGAGACGGATATACCTCACAGGGCTATTGTGAAACGAGAGAACACATGACTGGCACAGAGGAGGTACTCACAACCTAACTGTTCTTCCCAAAGACCTAGCTATACTTGCATAATACTAAACTCACTACTCCATATCTGACCATTCAAAATAGAAGCTTAGAATCTAAGTGGGGAGATGAGAAGAAAATGTTTAATAAATTTGTGTATAGAGATAGACTATGTAATGCAGTGCAGGTGGATGAGTACAAAGTAAAAAAGTGAGTAGAAAAAAGTTACTCAAGAAAGACAGGCAGATATGATTTGTAAAGAAACTATTAGGTGTGAATTGGTGAAAATAAAGCAGGAGAATATTTTAGGCAGGAGGAATTAGGAAAATTTTGAGAGCAAAACGAAGTGTGGCATTGTGGTATAAGTCTGGTAAAATAAAGAGGATGGGTTTGAGGTTAAAGATCCTATTTGGAGAGGTAGAGTGGTGCCGATTATTGCAGACTTTAATTTTTGCCCTAGGAATAGAGAAATATATGTGAGCCAATGTTTTTAATATTATCAAAATTTTACTTCCAATAAAAGCAATGTGTTTTGTTTTGTCACATTTTAAAGAGGCAATTAAAAATATAATGAATTTGTAAATCTGTTGATATTATATTAAACAAGTAGTCTCTAACCCTAGTTTCAAAATGCATTATTTTAAATGTGAAATAACATTTGTGAAGAAAAAAATTGACTGCATTTAGGCCATCATCCTTTCAATGGAGGTTTCCCATGGTTTATTTATGAATATTAGTTGCCGTCCCTTTCTGTGTGAATTGGGCCAGAAAATCACAAATGCAAAAGTCTTTGGGACTTTTTTTTTTTTGGGAATTGTCTAATTCAAGCACTGCACATTTTACAAGTGAGGAAACAGAAAGGGAAGTTAAATTATCTTTCATGAGGTAATGTGTAGTCAGTGGCTAAATGAAACTCAAACTTTTCTGTAGATTTTTAATCTAATGCTTTAAAAATATATACTTAAGAACCTAAGATAGCCAAGATATTATCAAGGAAAAAGAAGGAAAAAGAGCAGAGCTGTACCAGATAGGAGGACTTACTCTAAAGCTGTAGTAATTAAGAAAGTATAATATTTGCACAAAGACCAGTGGAGTTATAGATATTCCAAAAATATATCCACACTAAAATAGTGCCTTGATATGATAATCATGTCATGAATTTCTATAGGAATCAATGGTCTTCTTATAAAATTGTGCTGGGTTAATTGGATATATCAATGAAAAACAAAAAAGAACCTCAACTCCTACCTCACATCAAATACAGAAGTGAATCTGAGATGGATCACAGACCTAAAGTGTAAAAGCTAAATCAATAAAGCTTCTAGAATAAAGCATGGAGAATATCTTCATGACTTTGAAATGAGTAAAGATTTCTTAATAAGACACAAAAAATGCAAAAAAAAAAAGATTAACAAATTGGATTACATTGAAGTTGAGAACTTCTGTTTATAAAGTGATAAAATTAAGAGGATGAGAAGTTAGCCACAGGCTGGGAAAAGATTTTTGTAACATGTATTTATTCGTCAAATTACTTATCAACAGAATAAGGAACTCATACAAAAAAAAAAAACCAGATAACTAAATTAGAGATGTGTGATCAATTTGAACACACATTTCATAGTGTCAAAACGGCTAAGAATCATATGAAGAGGACCTCAATATTGGTAAAGCCCCAGTTAAGATACACATCAGAACAAAACATTAAAGATGAACAATACCAAGGTATTGTTCATGAGGACTGAAATAGGGGAAAATAACCATTCTCAATCAATAGTAGCATGGGTAAATAAATTATGGAATAGTTACATAATAGGATGCCACATCATCTGAAGAAGAATGTACTAGACCATGAATAAATCTCAGACATAATGTTGAATAAAAGAAGTCAGATTTTTAAAGTATATGCTGCATGATACAATTTACATTAAAATAAAAACAGGCAAAACAATACATGATGATAGAATAGTGATTACCTTGGGTTGTGGGTAGAGATGGTACTGGCTGAGAGCGACACAAGGTGGTCTTCTGAAGCACTAGAAATTTGTATCTTAATTTGGATGGCGGTTCTATAGATGTGTCTATATGTAAAAAATTATTGAGCTATATTGTACATTTACTATATGTAAGTTTTGTCTCAATTTTTAAAAAAACGGCTGTGATGTTATTCCCTGAAAAGAAACACTCACCATTAAGAAATTGAGAAGAAAATTGTCTCTTATTTTTTTATTCTAAAAAGTGCTTCAAACATTTGCTCTTCAGAGGCCGTCATCTCAGCACCACGGCTCCCAATCTTTATCTTATCATAGTACATAGATAATCTGATATTTTTATGACACACTGACATATTACGCAGCTGGAGGAGAGAGAGCTAAGATCTCTAGCCCTTCCAGGCTGTGCCTGGTGGCCTGGAAGAATCAATATGTCAGTGTGTGAGTATTTTGGTTTGGCCAATTGCATAAAAATATAGACTATTTTAGTTTTATCAAACAAAACATCAGGCTAAAGACTGATACAGTCTCAGGCCATTCTGGATAACTTGGTATATAAATGCTGCATCAACAAAAACAGAAATTTGGAGAGCTGACATTGTTGGTTCTTTCATGGCATGTCTTTTTTTTATACCAAATTTGTACTGTACCAAATGCAAAGAGACATTAGAGCCATGTGCCCTTCCTAGTGTCATGAAGTCTGTATTAGTCTGTTTTCATGCTGCTGATAACGACATACTCAAGACTGGGCAATTTACAAAATAAAGAGGTTTACTGGACTTACAGTTCCACATGGCTGGGGAGGCCTCACAATCATGGTGGAAGGCAAGGAGGAGCAAGTCACATCTTATGTGGATGGCAGCAGGCAAAGAGAGAGCTTGTGCAGAGAAATTCCTGTTTTTAAAACTGTCAGATCTCATGAGACCCATTCACTATCACGAGAACAGCACAGGAAAGACCTGCCCCCATGATTCAATCAGTTCCCACCAGGTCCCTCCCACAACACGTGGGAATTATGGGAGCTACAAGAGGAGAGTTGGGTGGGGATACAGAGCAAAACCATATCAAAGTCTTATCAGAGAAATAATTTCATTTTAGGTGGAAAAAAATGCACTATTCTGGAGCCATCAGCATGATGGACCTAATATGGAGTGCTCTCTGGGGCTGGTGATCAGGCCTTCTCCTGAAATTTGTTTTGTAGAAGACGCTAGTTATATCTGCTGATACCGACTTATATCTATTAAATTCAAACCTTAAAGGGCTACTAATTTTAAAAAATGACAATTTTATTTGTACTCATAAAACATTCTTTTAAATTAAATACCTTTTTTCATTTAGTTTCATTTCATCAGACAGGTGATTTATTCTAGTCTGCTTACAAAGTTTAAAGCCATCTTTTATTCACTGTAGTTTTCTACAGGAATTTGGAAAAAGAGGTAAAAACCTTGAGATTATCCAGTCCTATGCCATATACTTTTATAGATGAAGTTGAGGCACAGAGACCCTTTCCCTGCTAGCATTATAGGGAAATTATAGACCCTTTCCCTACTAGCAATATTTTTTAAGAAACATTTTTCGTCTCTATTGTATCTGCAAATTACTAATTTCTAAAACACATTTCTTAAACTTCTTAAAAACTTGGCGATTCCTCAAGGATCTAGAACTAGAAATACCATCTGACCCGGCAATCCCATTATGGGGCATATACCCAAAGGATTATAAATTATTCTGCTGTAGACACATGCACATGTATGTTTATTGCAGCACTATTCACAATAACAAAGACTTGGAACCAAAACAAATGTCCATCAATGATAGACTGGATTAAGAAAATGTGGCACATATACAGCATAGAATACTATGCAGCCATGAAAAGGAGGAGTTCATGTCCTTTGCAGGGACATGGATGAAGCCAGAAACCATCATTCTCAGCAAACTATCATGAGATCGGAAAACCAAACACCGCATTTTCTCACTCACAAGTGGGAGTTGAACAATGAGAACATGTGGACACAGGGAAAGGAACATCACACACCAGGGCCTGTTTGGGTGGGGGGGTAGTGGAGGGATAACATCAGGAGAAATATCTAATGTAGGTGACGGGTTGATGGGTGCAGCAAACCACCATGGCATGTGTTATACCTATGTAACAAAACTAAGTGTTCTGCACATGTAACCCAGAACTTAAAGTATAATTTAAAAAAAAAGAAAAAAAATCCCTTTGTACCATTTGTGAATGGGAGTTTGCTCATGATTTGGCTTTCTGTCTATTATTGGTGTATAGGTATGCTTGTGATTTTTGCACATTGATTTTATATCCTGAGACTTTGCTGAAGTTGCTTTTCAGCTTAAGGAGTTTTTGGATTGAGATGATGGGATTTTCTAAATATACAATCATGTCATCTGCAAACAGAGATAATTTGACTTTCTGTCTTCCTATGTGAATACCTTTATTTCTTTCTCTTGCCTGATTGCCCTGGCCCGAACTTCCAATACTAAGTTTGACAGGAGTGGTGAGAGAGGGTGTCCTTGTCTTGTGCCGGATTTCAATGCTTAAAGCTTTTGCCCATTCAGCATGATATTGGCTGTGGGCTTGTCATAAATAGCTCTCATTATTTTGAGATATGTTCCGTCAATACCTAGTTTATTGAGTGTTTTTAGCATGAAGTGGTGTTGAATTTTATTAAAGGCCTTTTCTGCATCTATTGAGATAATCATGAGGTTTTTGTCATTGGTTCTGTTTACATGATGGATTACACTTATTGATTTGTGGATGTTGAACCAGCCTTGCATCCCAGTGATGAAGCCAACTTGATCATGGCTGATAAGCTTTTTAATGTGCTGCTGGATTCGACTTGCCAGTATTTTATTGAGGATTTTCACATCGATGTCAATCAGGGATATTGGCCTGAAATTTTCTTGTTGTTGTTGTGTCTCTGCCAGGTTTTGGTATCAGGATGATGCTGGCCTCTCAAAATGGGTTAGAATAAAATACCTATGAATACAACTTACAAGGGATGTGAAGAATATTTTCAAGGAGAACTACAAACCGCCGCTCAAGGAAATGAGAGAGGACACAAACAAATGGGAAAACATTCCATGCTCATGGATAGGAAGAATTAATATCGTGAAAATGGCCATACTACCCAAAGTAATTTATAGATTCAATGCTGTTTCCATCAAGCTAACATTGACTTTCTTCATAGAATTAGAAAAAGCTACTTTAAATTTCATATGGAACCATATGAAATTTGCTCTTTTTTTAGAGCTTATATAGCCAAGACAATCCTAAGCAAAAAGAACAAAGCTGGAGGCATCACGCTACCTGACTTCAAACTATACTAGAATGCTACAGTAACCAAAACAGCATGGTACTGGTACCAAAACAGATATATAGACCAATGGAACTGAACAGAGGCCTCAGAAATAAAACCACACATCTACAACCATCTGATCTTTGACAAACCTGAGAAAAACAAGCAATGGGGAAAGGATTCCCTATTTAATAAATGGTGTTGGGAAAACTGGCTAGCCATATGCAGAACACGGAAACTGTACCCCTTCCTTACACCTTATATAAAAATTAACTCAAGAGTGATTAAAGATTTAAACATAACACCTAAATCCGTAAAAACTCTAGAAGAAAACTTAGGCAATACCATTTAGGACATAGGCATGGGCAAAGACTTCATAACTAAAACACCAAAAGCAATTGCAACAAAAAGCAAAATTGACAAATGGGATCTAATTAAAGAGCTTCCATAAAACAAAAGAAGCTATCAGCTTTGCCAAGGGATATATATATATATATATATATATATATATATATATATATATATATATATCCCTTGTCAAATTCTACTTTGGTTGCAAGAAACAGTAAAAGCCATCACCAGATAAAGTTTGAAATTTCAGTATTTCAAAAGCAACATATTTCTGTAAGTCTTTATCTAACAAATATGTTTCTCCCTATCATTCAAAATCAGTCTCTGAAAAAGTAAGATACTTATTGTTTGCCACAAAAATGTGCATCTTGTTAGAGTTTCTCTCTCTCCCTTTCTCTCACTCGGTCTCTCTCTCTGTTCCTTTGATAGTGGATGTTTAAAAATGGGGATAAAATGTTACCTAGATTTACCAAATAATAGATAAGATGTTAATCCTTTCTATGAATTTTTTCCAAAATAAGTATTTTTGTGAAGATTACATTGACCTCTATCTAGCTTGAAACGTGTTCCCTGTTTCCTATTCTAATGTTGCCATTCCCCGCTCTTACATTTCCATCATAAATATCATTGAGCTAGAGGGACTTCAGATGTCTTCCAGACCACAGCTTCACATCTTGTATGTGGTTACATACAGATATTCCATGAATGGCTGTGGATGTTTTATACTAAACAGTTGACATATTGTCAACTGTTCGGAACTTGGGGATTACCAGTGGGCCCTTTAGGCACCTTCCATTTGTTTTTTTGTTCTGTTATATGACAAATGTTGAGAAAAACTAATTATATCTGTTTTGTTTTGTAGATGAAGAAGAAGAAACCATTTGAGTTTGGAAGGCTTTGCTACAGAATTCCTTTGATGTAGTGCTAGGTATAGAATCCAGATTTTTGTGGCTTTTTCTCTGCTGCACTTTGGCTGTGACACACTTCTTTCCTTCTCTTTGAATCAGACAGTGGAATTTAACGTCTGATCTTGGTATCTTAGTTTAATTGAAAGTTATAACCACACTAATGTATAACAACAGTTTGTTAAATTTTTCCTGAATTTTGCTTTGTATACATTGATGTCAATTTTTATAAAAGGCTTCAAAATAGATTATCTTTTTTTTTTATAAAAGTGGAAATTTACATTTAGAGAATGTAAGTGACTTGTCAAAGACTTCATAGTAAGTTGTTGAATTCACACACAGGTCTGCCTCACTCCAAAGCTTGTGGCCTTGCACAGTGTCGTGACAACTACGTGTTAATATGAAAAGTAATTGTCATCTTCCAAGGTATAAGAATTCTTACAAGGTAATGGAAATAGATACAAAATAGTTGATTTTCAGTGTATGAGAAGAGAAGATTGTTAGGAAATGCAGTGGGGCATTTGTTGTAGCTACCAGAACTCTTCTCCTCTTTGAATAAGCAATGGCTTTTGGGGAATGGGTATCCGGGAGTAATTTTAAACAAGTCAGAGAATTTTGCAAAAATAATGTTTAGATATTTTATTGTTTGTATAGCCTCTACCAGGCACAGAGGTAAGGAAAATTTCAAGTTGCAAAATAACTACAGGGAAATAAATGTTTACAAAGATTTTTAAAGTTGTCTGCTGCAGTATTATCTCTACCAATAGCTGCCACCTCCCAAATGACAGTAGTGCACATTAAGAAAGGATTATAAGACGTTATCGCTTATTCAATATTAACCAAAGGTCTTGTCTTATTCTTTATTCTTCCATATTCATTTTCCACCAATAGATAGTTAAATTAAATAAGCTCTTTAAAACACACATAAGTCTGTATATGTGAGAAAAAAGTGATATTCTTAAAACACTGAAACAAGAATCAGAGCAAATAAAGAACAGCAAAATACCATGGGCACATAGATGTGGCCTTTCAGAAACTATTAAAATATTTTAGACTTTTTTGATTGGATGGCTGACTCTAGATCTGAAGAAGAAAACTTACAAAATGAGGCTGAGACATCCTGTTGTGCTAGAATTCAAGAAACTCAAAGAACAGTAAGTTGGTTCAAAGGGGCATAGGAACACACTCACTGAAAGTCAATGGCCAAATAAAAGACAAAATTTAACATCATGAAAAATACAAATGTATCAATTGAAGCACATTGTACATATAAAAGTCTATAAGCTCATATTGTCATGACATGCAGACAGAGAGAAGAGAGAAAGAAGAGGGAAGAGGAAGAGGAGGATGTGGAGAAAAAGCAATTTATTGGACACCATTGAAAAAATGACCAGAGCACTGATATGATTCGGCTCTGTGTCCCCACCCAAATCTCACCTCAAATCATAATCCTCACATGTCCAGGGAGGGACATTCTGGGAGGTGATTGTATCATGGGGGCAGTTTCCCCTATGGTGTTCTTGTGATAGTGAGTGAGTTCTCACGAGATCTGATGGTTTAAAAGTGGCACTTCTCCCTTTGTTCTTGCTCTCTCCTGCTGCCTTGTGAAGAAGGTGATTGCTTCTCCTTAGCCTTCCACCATGACTGTCAGTTCCCTGAGGCCTCTCCAGCCAAGTGAAACTGTGAGTCAATTAAGCCTCTTTTTTTCTTCAATAATTACCCAGTCTCAGGTATTCTTTACAGCAGTGTGAAAATGGACTTATACAGGCACAAACTTTTTGAAAATTTTCACGTTATAATTGTTCCTCTATAAACTGTATTTTAGGTTAACCATAGCACTAGTTGATTAGAAAAATTTCTACTTTACCAAATTTTCCAAGTAATTGATGTGCAGTCACTTCCATAATTAAAAGAAAACATTCTGGGCCAGGCGCGGTGGCTCACGCCTGTAATCCCAGCATTTTGGGAGGCCCAGGTGGGAGGATCACGAGGTCAGGAGTTCGAGACGAGCCTGGCCAACATGATGAAACCCCGTCTCTACTAAAAATACAAAAATTAGCTGGGCATGGTAGCGCGCGCCTGTAATCCCAGATACTCAGGAGGCTGAGGCAGGAGAATTGCTTGAACCTGGGAGGCGGAGGTTGCAGTAAGCTGAAATTGAGCCATTGCACTCCAGCCTGGGTGACAGATCGGCACTGTCTCAAAAAACAAGACAAAACAAAAACCATCATATTGTAGCTCCTAATGAGGCAATTTAAGTTAAGGTAATTAATAGTTGAAATTATCTTAATATTAACAAATATGAGAAATATTGAGTGCTTCCTGGTATGATGCCAAGTACAGTACCCAATACTTAATGAAAAGTTTTTGCACTTTTTAAGATTGACTCAAAATCGAATCAACTTTCATTTAGGAAAGAGTTAATTTCCATTTATAGTGTATTCCAGAGATAGAAGAAGTTAAGTGATACACAAAGAAGGAAACCGGAAAAAAATTCAGGATGTACATTTTACAAGACCTATCCTTTGCAAAAAATTAATGAGAAAGAAGAGAGAGTGAGAGTTCTGAATTACAGATACTTGAGAGGCATGATAACCAAGTGTCAAATGTGGTCATTGTTTGGATTTTGATTCACATGAAGCAAATGAGAAGATTTTTCTACCTTTTCTTCTTCCCCTTCCTCCTCCTTCTGATCCTTCTTGTTTTCTTTAAGGTCGTTGAAGAATTTTAATTACAGACAGTGCTTTTTATTATTTTATCACATAACAAACCATCCCGGTACTTAGTGGCTTAAAATAACAATCATTTATTTTCTCACAATTTTTCAATTTGATCAGGACTCACAGGGGTTGGGGGTGGGGTTCCTCTGGCATCAGCTAAGGTGGCTCATCTGGGCCTTACTAC
Source organism: Pongo abelii (assembly GCF_028885655.2). NCBI lineage: Eukaryota > Metazoa > Chordata > Mammalia > Primates > Hominidae > Pongo > Pongo abelii. Next base: position 24,436,309 of record NC_072007.2, on the reverse strand, counting down.
CAAGACGACCTCATTCCCAGGGCAAGCACATTGGTGCCCATGTCATCATGGAGACCAGATGGGACAGACACTGGAGCTCTCAATTCTCCTTCATGTGGATCTCTTTACATGCTGCTTGGGCTCCTCACAATAAGACAGCTGGATTCCAAAGAGGAGAAAATGGAAGCCAGAAATTTTCTTAAAAGCCAGGTTTAACTGAAACTTTGTAATAAGTTCTGGAAATCTATTGTACAGCATGATGATTATAGTTAATAATAATTGTGTTGTGTATTTAAAAATTGCTAAGGGATTAGATTTTAAATGTTTTCACCATAAAAAATTGATAAGTATTTGAGGTGATGGATATGTTACTAGTTTATTTATTTCACAATGTATACGTATGCCAAAACATCATATTGGATACCATAAATGCATACAATTTTTATTTTTCAATTCGAAGAAATGCATAAAGGGAAAAAGGTAGGTTTACAACTAGTGCAGTGATATTTCTGCCACAGTCCAATTTTCAATGTAGTCATAGTCTCAGCCAATATTCAAGAGATTGGAGAAACAGACCACACCTTTCTGCGAGGGGAATGTTTCCTGATTTGAAGTAATCAGGAAACAATTTTTAGATTTATGAATGGCATTCTCTTTGTCTAAAAAAAGCCAAAAGTATTTAGAGATAAACGAAGTATGTAGGAGTGAAATAACATGATGCTGAGACTTGCTTTAAAATACTTTAGCAGGAAAGAAAAAGGGGATAAAACAGGACAGATGAAGTAACTTTTGCAATATCTTGATAATTATTGAATATAGGTGAGGGGCATGTAAAGGAATTAGTGTAGTCTACTTTTGAGTATGTGTGAAAAATTTTTAATCTTTTTTAAATCAGAATTTGAAAAAATATTATAGCTCCTAAAATAAAAGATTATAAAGAAGAAACTCAAAGTCCTAGTTTCATCTAGCTTAGCTTTTGATTAAATTTTAATATTGTATCTCAAAATAGTTCTTAAATAATACACCTCAAAAGTACTAACTCGGAAAACTATGCAGAAATAGTGAAACCTACAGGGGTACTGAGGCTCTTGGGAGGCATGATGGAAGGGAGGCCAAACAGGAAGGGCTGCTTGACATTGGTGCCTATGATATCCGTTTCCAGCGTTTGAAAGCAACTGTGTGAGGATTTAACGCTATGAACTTCTGCAGCCATCTTCAAATCATGAAAGGAAGGGCAAGGTACTCATTATAGATGGTAATCATAACTGATCTCACTGACCCTCTCATTCGGTGACAACAATTGTCAATCCATAGACCTGTTCTTATATGTGAACAATAACCCTTCTTGATTAAACACTCTTAGTCATGTAGTCTATTACCTGCAACTCAAAGCATTCTTAACTGATAACACTTTAAAGCAGAAGGTGCCAATGTGAATCTCCAGGTATTGCTAATTAAAATCAAGGGGCTATAGATACCCTCCCTTAGAATATCTTATTTCTAATAAGGGTATTGAAAATAAATGTTATTTAACAAAAAGTAAGTCCAGGACCAGGTGATGAAGAAACTTATTTGCAAGATCTAAATTTAACTTTAATTATTTATTCATCTGTTTATGGACACTTAAGCTGATTCCATATCTTGGCAACAGGGAATAATGCTGCAATGAACATGGAGGTACAAATATCTCTCTGACATACAGACTTCATTTCCTATGGATATATCCCCAGTAGTGGGATTGCTGGCAAATGTGGTATTTATACACAATGAAGTACTATTGTTTTCAAAATGAAGGAAATTCTGTTATTTGTGACAACATCGATGAGTCTGAAGGATACTACGTTAAGTGAAATAAGCCAGAAACAGAGAGATAAACACTGCATGTTCTCACTAATGCAGAATCTAAAAAAGTCGAATTCATAGAAGCAAAGAGTAGAATGATGATTACAAGGCTCTGGGGGATTTGGGGAGTAACTGGAGGAGATGACGGTCAAAAGATATAAAATTTTAGTTAGACAGGGAGAATAAGTTCAGGAGATCTGTTGTACAACATGGTGCTTTTAGATAATAACAATATATTGTACACGTGAAAACTGCTAAGAGAGTAGATTTTAAGTGTTCTCACCACAAATAAATATGTAAGGTGATGCATATGTTAGTTTAATGTAACCATTTCATATACATATTTCAAAACATCATGTTGTATTTCATAAATATATACAATTTTCATTTAATTAAAAAATAAAGAAAAATAATAAAAATTTAAAAAATAAATTTAATTTTCAGAACTATTAGTGCATTTAAAAAATAATTAGATTTCAAGCATATCTAGAAATAAAAGACTCAAATGAATATCAAAAAAATCACCTAGTTTTATCTGACGTTTTCAAATAGTTAGGTTTAACATGCCATTGTACAGATGAGTTTACTGAAGACGCAGAAGCTAAGTATCATCCTCAAGTTTACACAAGATGATATAGTTAATATAAAAAGCATAAAATTTGGAACTAGATATTCCTGGACTAGATTCCAGAATTTACCATTTTCTAGTTTTGACCGTGGCAAGTTACTTACTCTTCTGAGCCTCAATTTTCTTATCAAAAAACAAAACAAAACAAAACAAAAAAACAGAACATTTTTAAGGTTTTTTTTTTTGAAGGAGTGAGACAATATGCAAAAGTCCTTAATTTCAAAACTTAGTTCGAAGCGCACAGTAATTAAAACAGTGTGATACTGGCATAGAAACAGACATATAGACCAATGCAATGGAATGGAGAGCCCAGAAATAAACCCTCATTTATGTGGTCAAATGATTGTCAGCAAATCTGTCAAGACCATTCAATGGGGAAAGTACAGCTTTTCAACAAATGGTGTTGGACAAATGGAATATACATATGCAAAACAATAAAGTTGGACCCTTACATTACAGCATATACAAAAAGTAATTCAAAATTGACAAAGTCCCAAAGAGCTAAAACTATAAGTTATTAGAAGAAAACATTGGGAAAAATCACCTTGACATTGGATTTGGCAATGATTTATTTGACACCAAAAGCACAGGTAACAAAACAAAAGTAGATAATTTAGACTTTATCAAATTAAAAAGAAAAAAAACTTCTGTGCATCAAAGGACACTATTAGCAGAGTAAAAAAGTAACTCATTGAATGGGAGAAATTATTTGCAAATCACATATCTGAGAAGAGATATCCAGAATATGTAAGGAACACCTACAATTCAACAATAACAAAACCAAAAACCAAACGAACCAAATTTTAAAAATGAGCAAAGCGCTGGTATAAACATTAATCCGAAGAAAGTACATAAATGGCTAATAAACAAATAAAAAGATGCTCATCATCACTAATCACTAGGCAAATGCAAATCAAAACCATGAGATACCATTTCACACTCATTAGGGTAGCCACTATTTAAAAAAAAAAAACCACAAACAAACAAAAAACAGAAAATAACAAGGGCTGGCAAGGATGCAAAGAAATTGGAACCTGTGTGTACTGTAGGTGAGAATGTAAATGACGCAGTCAGTGAGAAAAACAATATGGTGTTTCCTCTTTAACATGGAATTAACAAAAAATCAAACAATCCCCTTCTGGGTATATACCCAAAGAACTGAAAGCAGGGACTCAAACAGATACATGTACATCTATGTTCATAGCAGTCTTATTCACAATAGTCAAAAGGTAGAACTAATTCAAGTGTTTATCAACAAACAAGTGGATAAGCAAAATGTGATATATACACAAAAAGGAATATTATTCAGTCTTAAAAATGAAGGAAATTGTGGCACATGCTATTGCACGGATGCACCTTGAAGACATTATGCTAAGTGAGGTAAGTCAGCCACCAGATGGCAAATATTGATTCCACTGACAGAAAGCATGTAAGGTAGTCAAATTTAGAGAGACAGAAAGTAAAAAGGCTGTTTCCAGAGGCTGAGGAGCAGGGGAAATGGGGAGTTAGTGTTAATGGGTATGGGGTTTGAGTCAGGAAAGATGAAACAGTTCTGGAGATTCATGGTGGTGATAGTTGCACAACAATGTAGAGGTACTTAATGTTACTGAACTGTTTACTTAAAAATGGTTAAAGTGGTACATTTTAGATTTATGCACTTTGCATATCCTGCCATTTAAAAATGTGTTTATCTCTATATCTTGTCATGTAGGGAATCAAACGTTCTGTTAATTGTTGAAAGAGAAAATAGGAATGGGAGATAGGAAGAAATATGAGATGGACCCTTGACCTACCACCTTTAAGAGGAAGATGTTACTTTTAACCTGAAGAATAATATTTTCTCCAGGTTTGCCTGTAGTTGTTTTCAATGCATTTTCACTGCAGGTTTTAGGACTATCATTGCCACCTTTGAAATCTGTTTACACAGATCGCCGTAAGTCTCATTCTCTCATGTTATGCGTCAGGGTTCTTCATTAATTTAGGAAATTGTTTGTTCAATAAAGGACTATATTATTTGATAATGGTCTCTGAATCCCCTGGATTATGGCAGGGATTTTACTTTGTAATAATCTCCCATGAGAACTGGCCAAACAGCTGTGAAGGCAAGAGAGAGCTACAAGAGGCAATCGTATTTTTCAAAGCAGGGCAACAAGAGAGTGAAGCTGGTCAAAATGAATCTTTTCTGCATTTCGCTGGTAAGTTCCTTTATTTGCAGCATTTATGTTCTCATTTTAATTTTACTGTGTCAAAAGGAATGAAATTAGGATATATTCTAAACTTCTTATGTGATGATATTAATACACTTAGCATCTCAGAAAGTTCACATCACAAAGAACAGTGAGAAAGGATGCTTTCATTAAAGCACTTAAGCCAACTCTACTCAAAGACAAGTATTAAAAAGAGTTCTGCAACAATTACTAGTTATTTATCATTTTGATGTTGAATTTTTAAGTATAATATTCTGGGAACAGTATTTTTGAGAAATAATTTTCTTCTATTTGTTATGAGACAAAATTTTGCAAAATATGCAGGCTTTGTGTTGCTTGCTTTGCTTTGAGACATCCCAGGAATCAAAATTTCTTCTTTGTTCCTTGAGTAATGAATTCCTTTCAATGCTGGCTTGGTAAAACTTCCACGGAGGTAGTCTTCTGAGTTGCACCACACTGTAAATGCAAGGTACAATAGATTAATCCAGTCCTGGAGATGTGCTTACTCAAGGGTATAAGCACCTCTCAAATTCGTTTTCACATTATTACTTTTTTTTCCTTAGCCTGAAGTGGATCAGTGAAAGTTATCAGATCGTCATGGATCTGAAAATACTTTATAACTCTAACCTGCAATTGTGACCATCTGCCGATGCTTAAAAATGGATTTCAAAAATAATTATATTCATTTCTATCTGTGTTTACAGCAGGGCATTATGTCTATTCATTGGTTTTTCAAGATGTTGATGGGAGACCCCTCTCATTTGGGAAAATAAAATGGCCTAGTTTTGATCTTTGTTTTCTTTCCAAATTGCAATAAGATTAACATAAGCAGTAGAGATGGTGCTAACATACGTTGTAATACCTAAACAGGAGGCATTTTAAGCCAAGATAAGGGATTTAACCTTAGAGCATCTTGAAAAATAAAATGCAATTGTGAGTTGTGGGAGGCTGAATCATCGAGTTCTTGTTGCCTATATAGTCCAATTTACAAAATAACTGCCAGCTCTCAACTTTGCTTTGTGCCGTATAAATCTGACGGCAGAAATTCCATTTCAGGTGATTTAAGTGGTATTGTGCATACTTTTCTAGTTGATCTAAAAGAGCTATATGTGGTTTATATGAATATACTTCCCATGGAAATAGGCAGTGTGGCACCAAAGACGATTGCTTTCTGAAATCATTTTGAATGGTAATATAATCAGTATGCTAATGTTTCTATAACGTAGCATGGTTCAGCATGGCGTGACATACGTTTGTAATGCTGCTGCTAAAGACATATAACCATATAATGAGCTTGATTGTCTTCCTCTGTGATATAGGGAAGGGAGCACATACTTAAGAAGGATTGCCTCAAAGTCCTGACTCATGGACTCAATATGACTGTAACTCTTTCCTGTCTTTTAAAGTTGTCCTTAAGAAGTTGCTTGCTCAGAAACATATTTCATTAGACGGAACCATCAAGAACCCTAGTCTTTTGTTGAACCATTGCAAAGTTTATGTTATCAAATTCAATTGCTTTAATAAGAAAATGTGTATGAAGTACTTAAAAAATAAACATTATCTTAGGTGTTTTTTATTCCTTCTTGCGGAATAAATACATAAAATAATTTAGTGTAGGTTCTCAACCAGAGTGTTGTGACACCCTACTGTGCTGTCATAACCTTTGAAAAAGGGGTGGGGGTACAGCTCTTGCCAGGAATTTATGCAAAATCCAAAACATATTTTATCCATGGCTGTAGGAATGTGAACATATGGGACACTGCATTTAAGAAAAGAGAATAAAAACCACTGGTTTAATGGAAAGATTCTTGAATTTTAAAAAAATGAAGGTATATGTAAAAACACTGACCTTTAAATCTCTGGGAAGCAGGTGATTTTAAATATTATGTGTCACATAAAGATCACCACTAACGAAAGAATGAAAGAGTTAAACATCTTTTATTTAAGTGTAGGGGAAAATTGTAAATCTTTTAGTAAATGGGGTTTTTAAGAGAAATATAAAGGCGGAAACTTAATGAACTACCCATTCTGAACCAAGGATACTATAAATAATCCATTAAAGGTGATTGCTATTATTTCGGACCTATAAACTTGAAATGGGGTCTATCTTTCAAAAGGGAAGCAGAAATATCCTTTTATACATGCCACTCTGACTCCACAATTTTTCTTAGAGTTTTACGTCATGATGAGGCTTTTAGAAAACTTGCTCATTTGAGGCACAGTGATTTTTCTTGTTGAGCTCATCATATAGTTATTGCATTTAACATGTCTTTGTAACCCATGAGGTTACAAATCAATTATTCCTGAACAATTTATTCAATAATTTGAAATGCTGCCTCTGTCTTTATTTGGATTCTTTATTCTATCCCATTGGTTCATTTCTATCCCTTTCCTTTTACTTGTTCTTTCAAGTACTTATTAAAATATTAATAATTCTACTGCCAAGTGAGTCTTACTCAGAATATCCCGCTCTCCATTTGTCCTTCTTGAAAGTTTGGACTTCGTCTTTTTTCTATATAAATTTAGGTTCATATTGTCAAATTATATGAATACCTTTGATGGGATTTTGATTGAAATGAACTTGAATTTTACACCATTTTTAGGGGAAATTGACTTCATTATGGTGCTAGGTCTTTTCATCCACAAACATAGATAACTCTTTATTCAATTCTTTCATAGCCTTCAATAATATTTTATAATTTTCCCTATGATATCTTGCTTACCTTTTGATAAATTTATTGTTAGGCATCTAAGAATTTTGGATGCCATTGTGAATTTTTCTCCAAGTTTGTTGATGCTGATTTAGAGAAACTTTATTAGTATATTGATATCTAAATACATAATTTTGCTGATCTTGAAGAATTCTGAGAGATACTCTGTGGTTTTCTCAGATTTTCTGTGCAAATAATCTATAAAGTATTCCTTTCCTTAGCATTTATGTTATTCTCAACTTCTTTAGCTTCCATAATATTGACAAGTAGGAATGCTATGATATCAGCCATCCTACTCTTATTTCTAATGCTCATATAATTATTTATAATTCAGTCTTCATGAGGAAATTTTTTTAAATAACTCTAATCAGATTAAGGAAGTCCTGCCTTTTCCCAGTTTGCTAAGATTTTGATGTGGGTAAACTTTAAAAATTTTCAAATGCCTTAAGTATTTATTGAGATTAACTTCCTTTTAAATATTTTAATCTGCATTAAAATATTGAAGCATTCTTACATTTCTATATTAAACACTAATTGGTCTTAATGTAGTTTTATATGTACTATTTGATTTTGTTGATATTTTATTTAGGATTTAAAAAACTCTGTTAATACCTAAAATTGATCTGTTGTTTTCTTGCATTGATAGGAAAATTCCATCATTTTCTTTTTCTAGAATTTCTATTAGTAGTATTTTGTCATCTTTTAATATATCTTCTAACCTTTTACCTGTGCGTATCATGTTTTCTATTTATCCTTCTATGCTGCACCCTAAGTGAACTCAGCATTTTCTAATTCTCTCTTATGAAAGGTCTAGAGTTCAATTTTTGTTTATTTAATATAAATTTCTGTGATTATATTATTCATTTTCAAGACTTTGTAATTGTTCTTTGTTCCTATTTAATGATTTTTGTTTCATTTCTGCTTTGGTTTCATCATAAATTGTTTCTTTTTAATTGAATATTACTTTTTTATTTAGCTCTTTGGAGATTATATATATTCTTTCTTAAATTATCTCTCCATCTGTTTTATGATTTTAATTTCATCTGGAATGAAATGGTTTAATTTTCTGATTGTCAATTCAGTTGGCTCTTTTTCTCAGCATTTGATCTCTTCATGTGCTTTAGCTAATTTAGAATGACAACTCTTTTTCTTTTTTTCTCTCTCTCTCTTTCTTTCCTGGCTTCTTCACCTTGCTTTATCTACTAGTGAGGCAAAAAATCTCACGTCTTCCTGATGCCCCAATTAAAAACCAGGGCTTACATTGCTGGTCCAGAGATCTTATTCTAAGCAGATATATGGACTATTACTAATCTAGACACTGAACTATTGGTAGCTTGTTTCATATTCTGTTTTGCTGGCTGTGTTGTTAAATTTTGCTTTTCTGGCCCATATCTTCTTGTAAGCAAGAGCCCTAGCAGCTGTTGGCAGAAGCTTATTTCAGTCCCCTTTTATAGCAGTGGTTGCTACCACAGGCCCTGTATTTCCATTATGGAGTTTGCCTTATGTAGAGGACATCTATTGCACGCTACCCCTCAGGGTTTAAGATCTGTCCAATGCTGTCTGTTTCGGGATGGGAGCTTAATATGTCTAAAACTTTAGTTTCACTCACTACTTTGTATTTCTGTTAGGTTTCCCTACATGTTTACGTGTTTTAGAGCACTCATGACTTACTTAGTTCTTAATAATTTTCCCAGTAGTTTGTAATGTGTTTGGAACAGGGGTTACTTAAAAGAGGAAACAGCAAATCATATTGGCCAAATGTTCTACAGGTAGACAAGGCATCCAATCTTCACTTTACTTATATGTTAATATACCTAGAACTTTTCATATACTAAGTGTATACTGTCTACCTCTCTCCTTTAAGACTGCTTCTAGATGATGTCATAACTAGACTAATTATATCTTTTTTAAAAAGTCAATTTGATTAATAAATTTGCTTCCCAAATACAAATAAGTTATAATACATTACACAGTGATTTTAAATCCAAACTCATGCATTTTAAATTAATTTTTTCATACAAGGATAAAAATGAATAAATAATATTTTTATTATCAATGTTCTAAACATTAATATTAATTCCTTGACTGTACTTGTAAAATATTTTTGCTATTTCAAAGCATGCCTTGAATTTACTTTATCCTTATAGCTTCTCTCTGTGTGTGTGTGTGTGTGTGTGTGTGTGTGTGCGTGTTGCAATGTGTATCATTTGCCCTTGATGCTTTTTCATTCTTTCAAATTTTTAAAATTTTTGTACGTACATAGTAGGTATATGTATTTATGGAGTACATGAGATGATTTGATACAGACATGCAACGTGAAATAAGCACATCATGGAGAATGGGGTATCCATCCCCACAAGCATTTATCCTTTGAGTTAAAAACATTCCAGTTACACTCTTTAAATTATTTTAAAATGTACGATTAAGTTATTATTGACAATAGTCACCCTATTGTGCTATCAAATAGTAGCTCATATTCATTCTTTCTATTGCTTTGTATCCGTTAACCATCCCCAGCTTCCTCCCAGAACCCCATTACTCTTCCTAGCCTCTGGTAACCATCCTAATCTCAATGTAAACAAGTTCAATTGTTTTGATTTTTAGATTCCACAGATAAGTGAGAACATGCGATGTTTGTCTTTCAGGACTGAATTATTTCACTTAATGTAATCATCTCCAGTTCTATTTATGTTGTTGCAAATGACTGGATTTCATTCTTTTTTGATGGCTGAACCATACTCCATTGTATATATGTACCATATTTTGTTCATCCATTCATCTGTTGATAGACACTTAGGTTGTGTCCGAATCTTAGCTACTGTAACAGTACTGCAACAAATTGGGAAGTATATACCCAGCAGTGAGATTGCTGGAGCATACGTTAGCTCAATTTTTTGTTTTTTGGGGAACCTCCAAACTGTTTTCCATAGTGGTTGTACTAATTTATATTCCTGCCAACAGTGAAATAGGGTTCCTTTTTCTCCACATCTTCACTAGCCTTTACTAGTGCTTGTCTTTTTGATATAAGGCATTTTTAACTAGGGTGAGATAACATCTCATTGTAGTTTCGATTTGCATTTCTCTGATGATCAATGACGTTGAGCACTTTTTCACATGCCTGTTTGCCATTCGTATGTCCTCTTTTGGAAATGTCTATTCAAATTCTTTTGCCCATTTTTTGATCAGATTATTAGACTTTTTCCTATAGAGTTGTTTGAGTTCCTTGTATGTGCTGGTTATTAATCCCACGTCAGATGGATATTGTGCAAATGTTTTCTCCCATTCTGTGGGTTGCTTCTTCACTTTGTTGATTATATCTTTTGCTGTGCAGAAGCTTTTCAACACATGAGACCATTTGTTCAGTTTTGCTTTGGTTACCTGTAATTGTGGGGAATTGCTCAAGAAATCCTTTCCCAGACCAATGTCATGAAGATTTTCCCTAATGTTTTCTTCTAGTTTCATAGTTTGAGGTCTTAGATTTAAGTCTTGAATCCCTTTTGACTTTATTTACATATATGGTGATAGATGGGGGCCTAATTTCATTCTTCTGCATTTGAATATTTAGTTTTTCCAGCACTATTTATTGAAGAGACTGTCTTTTCCCCAGTGTGTGTTCTTGACATCTTTATCAAAAATGAATTCACTGTAAGTGTGCTGGTTTGTTTCTGAGTTCTTCATATTTTTTACATTGGTCTGTGTGTCTGTATTTATGCCAATAACATTCTGTTTAGGTTACTATAGGTCTGTAGTCTAATTTGAAGTCAGGTAATGTGATTTCTCCAGTTTTGTTCTTTTTGCTTAGGATAGCTTTGGCTATTCTCTGTCTTTTGTGGTCCCATATACATTTTAGGATTTTTTTTTTCTATTTCTGTGAAGAATGTCACTGGTATTTTGACTGAAGTTGCATTGAATCTGTAGTTTGCTTTGAGTAGTATGGACATTTTAACAAAATTGTCTTTCAATCCATGAACCTATATTATTTTTCAATAAATCTATGAACATAAACTATTTTTCATTAAATATTTTCTAATTTTTTATGTCCTTCTCAATTTCTTTCATCAATATCTTATAGCTTTTATTATAGAGATCTTTCACTTTGGGATTTAATTTTATGTGTGGCTAGTGTAAATAGGATTACTTTTTAATTTCTTTTTTATATTGTTGCCTGTTCTCATAGAAATGCTACTGGTATTTTATGTTGAAATTGTATCCTGCAATGTTACCAAATTTGTTTATTAGTTCTAACAGTTTTCCTGTGGAATTTTTAGGGTTTTCCAAATCATATCATATCATCTGCAAACAGGTATAATTTGACTTCTTCATTTCCAATTTGGATGCCATGTATATCTTTCCTTGTTTAAATTCTCTAGCTAGGACTTCCAGTACTATGTTGAATAACACTGGTGAGCCATGTTGTATTCCAGATCTTAGAGGAAAGGCTTTCATCTTTTCCCCAGTCAGTATGATACTAGCTGTGGGTCTATTTTATAAGGCTTTTATTATGTTGAGGTATGTTCCTTCTAGACTCAGTTTTTTTAGGTATTTTTTTTATCATGAAGCAATGTCAAATTGTTTTAAATGATTTTTAGTATAAATTTATATAATAATACTGTTTTTAAACTTCATTCTGTGGATACGATGTATCATATTGATTGATTTGAATATGTTGAACTATCCTTGCATCTCTGGGATAAATCTCACTTGGATGATGAATGATCTTTCTAATATATTGTTGTTGAATTTAGTTTGGTAGTATTTTGTTGAGGAGTTTTGCATCAATATTCATCAGAGATGTTGGCCTGTAGTTTTCTTTTTTTTGATGTGTCTTTGTCTGGTTTTGGTATCAGAGTAATATTGGCCTCATAGAATGAGTTTGGAAGTATTCCCCTCTCCTCCGCTTTTTGGAACAGTTTGAGTAAGATTGGTATTAATTCTTCTTTAAGATTTGGTAGAATTCAGAAGTGAAGCTCTCAGGTTCTGGGCTTTTCTTTAGTGGGAGGTTTCTTTTTTTATGGCCTTGATCTTGTAACTTGCTATTGGTCTTTTCAGGTTTTGGATTTCCTCTTGGTTCAACCTTGGTAGGTTGTATGCATCTAGGAATTCATCCATTTCTTCTAGATTTTTTAAATGTATTGGTATATAGTTGCTCATAGTAGCCACTAATGATGCTTTGAGTTTCTGCAGTATCATTTGTAGTGTCTACTTTTTCTTTTCTGATTTTATTTATTTGGGCTTTATCTCTTTTTTTTTAGTCTGTCTAAAAGTTTGTCAATTTTGTTTAACTTTTCAAAAAATCCACCTTTGTGTCATTAAACTTTTGTATTTTTTTAAACTACAATTTCATTTATTTTGGCTCTGACCTTTATTACTTCGTTTCTTCTACTAATTTGGGGTTTGGTTTGCTCTTACTTTTCTAGTTCCTTAGGATGCATTGTTAGGTTGTTCATTTGCAGTTATTCATCTTTTTTGATGTAGTCATTTATAGCTATAAACTTCCCTCTTAGTATTGCCTTTGGTGTATCCCATAGGTTTTGGTATGTTGTGTTTCAATTATCACTTCTTTCAAGAAATTTTCCAGTTTCCTTCTTAATCTCTTCATTGACCACTGGTCACTCAGGAGCATATTGTTTAATTTCCATGTTGTATAGTTTCCAAAATTCATATTCTTATTAGTTTCTGGTTTTATTCCATTGTGGTAAGAGAATATGCTTTATATTATTTCAATTTATTTATTTATTTATTTATTTTATTATTATTATTATTATTATTATTACACTTTAAGTTTTAGGGTGCATGTGCACAATGTGCAGGTTAGTTACATATGTATACATGTGCCATGCTGGTGTGCTGCACCCATTGACTCGTCATTTAGCATTAGGTATATCTCCTAAAGCTATCCCTCCTCCCTCCCCCCACCCCACAACAGTCTCCAGAGTGTGATGTTCCCCTTCCTGTGTCCATGTGTTCTCATTGTTCAATTCCCACCTATGAGTGAGGATATGCGGTGTTTGGTTTTTTGTTCTTGCGATAGTTTACTGAGAATGATGATTTCCAATTTCATCCATGTCCCTACAAAGGACATGAACTCATCATTTTTTATGGCTGCATAGTATTCCATGGTGTATATGTGCCACATTTTCTTAAACCAGTCTACCATTGTTGGACATTTGGGTTGGTTCCAAGTCTTTGCTATTGTGAATAGTGCCGCAATAAACATACATGTACATGTGTCTTTACAGCAGCGTGATTTATAGTCCTTTGGGTGTATACTTAGTAATGGGATGGCTGGGTCAAATGGTATTTCTAGTTCTAGATCCCTGAGTAATCGCCACACTTACTTCCACAAGGGTTGAACTAGTTTACAGTCCCACCAACAGTGTAAAAGTGTTCTTATTTCTCCACATCTATTTCAATTTATTTAATGTTTTAAGACTTTTTTGTTTTACATATGTTGTATTCTTGACAATAATCCATTTTCTAGGGAAAAGAATGTGTATTCTGCAGCTTTTGGCTGAAATGTTCTGTAAATATCTATTAGATCAATTTACTCTATAGTGAAGATTCAGTCCGATGTTTCTTTGTTGATTTTCTCTCTGGAAGATCTTTCCTAAGCTGAAAATGGGATGTTAAAGTCTCTAGCTATTATTTTTTTCAGTCCTATCCCTCTTTATCTCTAAAAATATTTCCTTTATATGCCTGAGTACTCCAGTGTTGGGTGCATATATATTTAAAATGTTTATATCATCTTGCTGAATTGATCCCTTTATCATTAAATAGTGGCCTTCTTTGTCTCTTATAGATTTTGTGTTGAAATCTATTTTATCTGATATAAGTTTAGTGACTTCTATTCTTTTTTGGTTTTCATTGGCATAGAATATCTTTTTCCATCCCTTTATTTTCTTTCTTTCTGTGTGCGTGTGTGTGTGTGTATGTGTGTGTGTTTTGAGGCAGTGTCTCACTCTGTCACCCAGGCTAGAGTGGAGTGGTGTGATCTTGGCTCACTGCAACGTCCGCCTCCTGAGTTCAAGAGATTCTCCGACCTCAGCCTCCTGAGTAGCTGGGATTACAGGTGTGTGCCATCACACCTGGCTACTTTTTGTATTTTTAGTAGGCATGGGGCTTCACCAGGTTTTTCAGACTGGTCTCAAACTCCTGACCTCAGGTGATCCATCCACCTTGGCCTTTCAAAGTGCTGGGATCACAGGTGTGACCCACTGCACCCAGCCAGTCTATATGTGCTTTCATAGTTGAAGTGTGTTTCTTGCAGGCAACAGATTAATGGGTTATGTTTTTTCATTCACACAGCCAGTCTATGTCTTTTGATTGGAGATTTTAGTCCATTTACATTCAATGTTATTATTGATAATTAAGGACTTATTCTTGCCATTTATTACTTGTTTTCTGGTCTTATCTTCCTTCTTTCTCTCCTTCCTGTCTTTCTCTAGTGAAGGTGAGTTTGACATGGAGACATGGTTTAGTTTCTTGCTTTTTACTTCTTGTGTATTCATTGTATGTTTTTTGGTTTGAGTTTACCATGAGGTTTGCAAATATTATGACTCATTATTTTAAACAGCTGACAACTTAACACTATTTGCACAAACAAACAAGCAAAAAGAAAACTAATTAGTTCAACCCTTGTGGAAGTCAGTGTGGCGATTCCTCAGGGATCTAGAACTAGAAATTCCATTCGACCCAGCCATCCCATTACTGGGTATATACCCAAAGGACTATAAATCATGCTGCTATAAAGACACATGCACACGTATGTTTACTGCAGCATTATTCACAATAGCAAAGACTTGGAACCAACCCAAATGTCCAACAATGATAGACTGGATTAAGAAAATGTGGCACATATACACCATGGAATACTATGCAGCCATAAAAAATGATGAGTTCACGTCCTTTGTAGGGACATGGATGAAATTGGAAATCATCATTCTCAGTAAACTATCGCAAGAACAAAAAACCAAACACCGCATATTCTCACTCATAGGTGGGAATTGAACAATGAGAACACATGGACACAGGAAGGGGAACATCACACTTCGGGGACTGTTGTGGGGTGGGGGGAGGGGGGAGGGATAGCATTGGGAGATATACCTAATGCTAGATGACGAGTTGGTGGGTGCAGCGCACCAGCATGGCACACGTATACATATGTAACTTACCTGCACGTTGCGCACATGTACCATAGAGCCTAAAGTATAATAATAATAATATTAATAATAATAAAAAAAGTAAAAAAAAAAAGAAAACTAATTAAAACTCTATACATTAACTGTGTCTCCCTGCTTTTAAACTTTTCATTGCTTCTATTTATGTCTTATTGTACTGACAGTGTCTTGAAAAGCTGTTGTAGTTATTATCTTTCATTGGTTCATTCTTTAATCTTCCTACTTAAGATAAGAGTATTTTACACACCACAGTTACAGTGTTACAATATTCTGTGTATTTCTGTGTACTTACTATTACCAGTGAGTTTTGTACCTTTAGGTGATTATTTATTGCTCATTACTGTCCTTTTCTTTCTGATTGAAGTACTCCCTTTAGCATTTCTTTTTTTTTTTTCTTTTATTATTATTATTATTATTATTATTATACTTTAGGTTTTATGGTACATGTGCGCAATGTGCAGGTAAGTTACATATGTACACATGTGCCATGCTGGTGCACTGCACCCACCAACTCGTCATCTAGCATTAGGTATATCTCCCAGTGCTATCCCTCCCCCCTCCCCATTTCTTATAGGACTGACCTGGCGTTGTTGAAATCCCTCAGCTTTTGTTTGTCTGGGAAAGTCTTTATTTCTTCATATTTGAAAGATATTTTCACCAGATATATTATTCTGGGGTAAAAATTATTTTCCTTAAGCACTTTAAATATGTCATGCTACTCTCTCCTGGCCTGTAGGGTTTCCACTGAAAAGTCTGTTGCCAGACATATAGGAGCTCCATTGTATGTTATTTGTTTCTTTTCTCTTGTGGCTTTTAGAATTCTTTCTTTATCCTTGACAGTTGGGACTTTGATTATTAAATACCTTGAGGTAGTCTTCCTAGAGTTAAATCTTCTTGGTGTTCTATAACCTTCTTGGTTATATAACTTGGCTACTGATATCTTTCTCTAGGTTTGGGAAGTTCTCTGTTATTATCCTTTTGAATAAACTTTCTATCCCTATCTCTTTATCTATGTCCTCTTTAAGGCCAATAACTCTTAGATTTGCCCTTTTGAGGCAATTTTCTAGATCCTGTAGGTGTGCTGCATTGTTTGTTGTTCTTTTTTCTTTTGTCTCCTCTGACTGTGTATTTTAAAATAGTCTGTCTTTAGGCTCACTAATTCTTTCTTCTGCTTATACATTCTGCTATTAAAGGACTCTGATGCATTCTTCAGTGTGCCAACTGCATTTTTCAGCTCCAGGATTTCTGCTTGATTCTTTTTAATCATTTCAATTTATTTGTTAATTTATTAGATAGAATTCTGAATTCCTTATCTGTGTTATTTTGAATTTCTTTGAGTTTCCTCAATACATCTATTTCAAATTATCTGAAAGGTCACATATCTCTTTCTCCAAGATTGGTCCCTGGTGCCTTATTTAGTTTACTTGGTGATGTCCTGTTTTTCTGGATGGCATTGATGCTAGTAGATGTTCTTCAGTGTCTGGGCATTAAGGAGTTAAGTATTTATTCTAGTCTTCACTGTCTTGGATTATTTGTAGCTGTCCCTCTTCAGGAGACTTTCCAGATATTTGAAAGGACTTGTGTTTTGTAATCTAAGCTGTGTCTGCTTTAGGGGATATCCCAAGCCCAGTAGCACTGTGGTTCTTATAGACTCGAAGTATCTCATTGATGGTTTTCGACCAGATATGAGAGAATTCTCTGGATTACCAGTCAGAGACTCTTGTTCTCTTTTATTACTTTCTCCCAAACATACAGAGTCTCTCTCTGTTATGAGTTACTGAAAGCTGGAGGTGGAATGACACTGGCACCCCTGTGGCTACCACTACTATGACTGTGCTGGGTCAGACCTGAAGCCAGCACAACACTGGGTCTTGCCCAAGGCCTGCTGTAACCACTCCCTGGCTACTGCCTGTGTTCACTCAACGCACTCGGGCTCTACAGTCAGCAGGTGGCAAATCCAGTCATGCCTCTGTCCTTGCCTTCAGGGCACTGAAGGCCCCCAGGCCGTGGGTGAGTCCAGAAGTGCAGTCCAGGAGTCAGGGATTAGAGTCTAAAACATTAGAAGTCTACCTGGTGTTATTGTATTACACTGAGCTGGCACTCAAACCACACCATCCTTCCCACCCTTCTCTCCAGTTTTTAAAGACAGAGGAGCCTCACTCTGTAGCCATACCACCCTAGGTACAAGGAGTACTGCTAGACTACCATAGATACTCTCTTAAGGCCCAAGATCTCTTAAGTCAGCTTTTTGTGAATGCTACCTGGCCTGGGACTTACCCTGCAGGGCACTGGACTCCCTTCTGGCCCATGGCATGTCCAGAAATGCCATCCAAGCATACAGTCCTGGAATAAGAGACTACAAGAGCCCAGTCAGTGCTCTACCCCCATGTGGCTGTGCTGGTACCTAAAGTGGAAGATAAAGTCCCCTTTGCATTTCCCTCTGCTTTTCTCAAACAGAAGGAGTTTTGCTCTGTAGCCACCACAGCTAGTAATGTGCTGAGTCTCATCTGAAGCCACTAAGTCTCAGAGGCTTTCCCAAGGCCCTTGATGTAGTACCTGGGTATCACTGCTGGCTATTCAGGGCCCAAGGGCTCTGCAGTTAGTAGGTAATGAATACTGCCAGGACTGAACCCTTTCCTTCAGGGCAGCGGTTTCCTTCTGGCCTACGGTTGCCTAGAAATGTCATCTGGGAGCTAGGGCCCGGAAGGGGGTACCTCATGACTCTCACCAGTGCCCTATTATGCTATGGCTGAGCTGGTACCCTCGATGCAAGACAAAGGCCTCCCTACACTTCCTTCTCTCCTCAAGCAGAAGGAAGGGGACTCTTTTGGAACCTCAAGATATGCAGCCTAGGGTTAGGGGCATGGTGATGCCTGCACTCCCTTGGCTGCCCCAACCGGTGTCTCAGTGTGTCACATGCCCCCTCAGTCTACTGTCTCTGGGCTTAGTTCACACTGGGACACCCATAGGAGTTGCAGTCCTTGTGTTCTAGACTGCCTTTCAAGTTTACTGGAGACATAGAGTGCTGCAGCCCCGGGCTGCAAGGTTTGCAAGCACTCAACTTTGGACCATTGGGATCGGAGATTCCCTTCTGGCCAGGGCTGGTTTAAATGCTCCCTCTATGGCTGGGCATCAGCTGAGTTTGGTATGGGTTTTCTTTCTTCTCTAACAGGACAGCACTAAGTTCAGTGTTGCACAATGTCTGTGTTCTCCCTTCCCCAGAGCCCAGAGATGCTCTCCACACCAGGCTGCAGGTGCCACGGTAGGGGAGGAGTGGCGTCGGAGATTCGGGACTGTTTTTTCTATCCCTTCAGTGCCTCTTTTAGTGGTTTGATGTTAAAACCGGGTACTATGAGTGCTCATCTGAATTTTGATTCTTATGAGGGTGTTGTTTTTCTGTGTAGATAGTTGTTAACTTGGTGTCCTTATTGTGGAGAAACGATCAGTGGAGCTTTCTATTCTGCCATCTTACTTCACCTCCTCTGCCCTTGAAACTGCTACTTTACAGTTGAGAAAGCTAAGTACAGCAGATTGTATCTCTTATAAAGGAAGTTGGTACCAATTAGAGACATACATGTAACTCAAATCTGTGACCAACACAGTTTATTGGTGTCTCAAAAGGCATTTATTTCGTTTTTTGAACTTAATGTCTTCAACATACCTCTTGAGGAATTCCCTCATTGTGTGCCTGCCTCTGCAACACTTAGACTCTTGTTTAAATTCTTGGCTCTGTAATAATGGTGGGAATAATAATTCCTGGCTATGTAATAATTCCTGGCTTTACTGTATTGTTCACTGTTGAAAGTTAGCATATTGTAAACTCTTAATCCCTATGCCCAGGATAATTTAAATAAAGTACTATATAAAGGTGGGTGGATAAATTAGGTACCTTTTCAAAGAAAATTATTATTCTGTTATTCCTTGACTCATAAATCTCTGTATTGCAGGAGGGCTCTATGGATAGCTTATATGAGCCAATCCCAGAGCAACACGCTAACCAAGAAAACACGTCTAGTAGAACCGATTCTCCTATCCCACCCTTTGGAGAGAGTGAACAAACACCAAACAATCTCTTCATGGTGAGTGAAGCACTGACTGGAGTGGATTTTTTTTTCTCTATTATAGACCTAGAATCTCTTGCCTAATGATACGTATTAATACAGCAAAAATTCACTGTTCTCAGAAAGTTATTCCTTTTCCTTTAGTTTCTGATTTTCTCTTTCTTGTTGTCTTTTTTATGATTTTGGCTTATTAATATGAACCACCATTTATTGAATGTGCACTAGATGATTATATAAGTTAACACAATCCTCAAAGCAACCTTATGACTATAAATAATTATATCATTTTCTAGATTTGGAAGTTGTGAGAAAGAAAGGCAAGATAAGATACTAAAGGCTATAAACTATTAAGTGTTGAAGTTGGCATTTAAACAGATATATATCTGAATCAGTAGTTTCTGGCAAATCAGATGGTGGTTGTGGGGGAGACCTAGATTTATAGCATTTGTCAACTGCTATAAAATTGATACACTGCTAAAAAAAATATAGCAGTGTAAATGCTCCACAATGGCCAATTTCAAGCTACCCATAGTTTAACTACAGGTTTGCAGTATCTGAATATTTAATTAATAATTATCTCAAGTGCTGATTCTGGCACATCACTGGCTGCTTTCAAAGTTTATGCTCTAACCACTGTAATAAACTGTTTCTTGAATTTATGGATACACATCATCATTTCTAAAAGGTAAGTGTTACAAAAAGGCAAATGCAAATTGTTTTGTGAATTATCTTTAAAATTACTAGAGATAGAGTTCTCTGCATTATACAAAATTGTACCTGTCCCTGTTTAACAGTGCTGGCTATTCTAACTCTTAGGTAATTGATCTATATTTAAAATACAGTCGACCCTTGAACAACATGGGTTCAAGCTGTGCAGGTCCACTTATACGCAGATTTTCTTTCACCACAACCGCTCCTACTCCTCCTCCTCTTCAGCCTACTCAATGTGAAGATGACAGGAATAAAGACCTTTATGATGATCCACTTCCACTTAATGAATAATAAATGTATTTTCTCTTGCTCATGTTCTCATTAACATTTTCTTTTCTCTAGCTTACTTACTTGTAAGAATACAGTATATAATACATATACAACATGTGTATCGATTGACTATTTATGTTATCAGTAAGTCTTCCAGTCAATAGTAGACTATTAGTAAAGTTTTTAGGGAGTCAAAAGTTATATGAAACTTTTGGACTACATGGGGTGTCAGCAACCCTAACCTCCATGTTGTTAAAGGGTCAACTATAATTTAATACATATAAACTTCTTTTACTCTTGTTGTGGCTTAGGACAATATAAGACAGCCTATGTCTACTACAGATAAAGAACATCCATATACTTACAGATTTAGATGCCACTTCATGTCCTTAAAATCACACTTTTCCTGACAACACAAAAATAATAATGATCATTTATTCAGTGCCTTATTTTTGTAAGGTAATATATGTATACATGAAATTATTTATGTTTATTCTCACAACAATTTTAGAGAGATTTAGAAATGTTGAAAAGGTTAAATAACTTGCCCACTCAAAGAGAGGATGCATCAGGATTCAAACTCAGATCTTTTTTGCTTTAGAGAAAGGGTAACAACAAACTACTTTTAAGTTTTGCACCCACCTTCACATATACCTATTTTGTTCTTTGGGAACATTAAAAATGGCTTATTATCATAGCTTTCAAAGTTTTGGTTTTTTGAAAGCTTGGAGCAATTAGAAAGCAATGTTAGAAAGCAAGTTTAATAATAAGTCTTAGTAACATAAAAATAATACGAAAATATTTTTTAATGCAGTGGAAACTCTTCCCTTACCTTTACACCTTTTTGAATGTCTCTAAGATGTTGATGTTGCTAGATATGCATAAGAGGGGGCAATAATATTTTGCACATATTAGTGTGAGAGATATAAACCATTCACATGGAGGCTGTCAATTGACATTGCAAATTGTTCATAAGCATTTTCACCCCATAATTAAAAAGAAAAATTGAAGAAGCTGAAGAGCCTGAAGATATTTTCTTAAATGTGTGAGTTTAGTAAATATGCTTAAAAACCAAACCATTTCATGGTCAACTAGTCTACTAAAATTTTTTCAAACTTCATTTATATTGCAAAAGAAGACAAAAATGATAAAAACATGATTTAAATTGCTATAGCTCTGTCTCTGTAATTTCTCAGCATTTAATTAAAAATGTATGTATACATACAAACATGTATGTATGTATACAGGCATACTGAAAAGTCAGTTCAACCCTTAATTTCACCTTTTAGTTGTTGAATTATGCCATTCCGATCAAAGTATTATTAATACTTATTATATTCCTAATGAAAACTATTTCACAGCTTAGATGAATAAAGTCAATTTTTTAAATAATTAAATCAAAATATTTTAAGTACCTCCTTTCTTAGTATCCCCAGTTAATGGTTTGGAGCTTTCCTAAATTTCCTTCTCAGCCTTTGAGGAACAGATTTTTTCTTTTTCTCCTGGTATTGGCACTTTCTTCCCCCATCTTGACGTAAGGAAAAAAAGTTTCGGACCAGACTTAACAGTACCAGAAAAAAATATTATTCCATTTGGACTGGTTCTTCAGAAATACTCTGAAATCACCCCTAAAGCTAATGGAGTTATGGCTCAAGCTCCCAGTCCTCAATCCGGGTATTTGTAACCTTTCCAGAGAAGAGAGTTACTCCCAAAATCTCTAGAACCAACCTGACAATACAACTATTTGTTACGAAGGTAACTATAGCCCATAATAAAAATAATGTCGGTTGCCACATGAATTGAAAAAGGAAAATCAAAATGAGAGAAGAATCCTTGGCTTTTGGCTCCCCTTATGAAATATATTATTTATTCATACTTAACTAGGAATTTCACCCTTTGGATATCACTGCTTTGAACATAGTGGGAGTTCCATAGATGAACATAAGATCATCAATATTCTCAAAGGAGATGATCCAGTGTAATTCATACGTACAATTATAGGGTAGAGGCATTGAACAGAAAGAGGTTTATTTGGGGGTTTTAAATTAAGAATATCATACATCATCATAAATATCTAGTTTGTATTTTAATTGCAGTTTTAGGAAGGTTGATAATGGATAGCTCGTCCAAAGAGAAACCAATTTAAGATATGGGATGTTATTAAATGTTTAAAAGAGAAATAATAAGTGATCCACTTGCAGTATATTAGGAAAGGCATAAAGTGTTGGAGGACAACTGCCAAAACTAGCGGGAGTGAACAAGCATGCGGCTAAGTAAATGCGCTGAAAAAAAACTAACATATTAGCCTAAGGACTGATCATTCCATAATGTTATTTTAAATGTAGCCTGTAACTGCTTGATTCTGTATCTATTTTAGTATCTCCTTATGTCTGAAGCTCACAAAGTATTTGAATTAGAAAAAGAGTGAGAACGCTATGGTTTGAATGTCTCTCCTAAAGTTCATGTGTTGGAAATTTAATCCCCAGTGCAATCATATTGACAGGTGGGACCCATAAGAAGAGATTAATAGATCATGAGCGCTCTAACCTTACAAATGGATTAATGTCATTATCATGAGAGTGAGTTTGTTATCGAGAGTGGGTTTGTTATAAAAGCCAAGTTTGGCCCTCTCTTGTTCTTTTTGTTTTGCCCTCTTTTGCCCTTTTGCTTTCTGCCATGGAATGACACAGGAAGAAGGTCCTCACGAGATGTGGCCCCTCTGTCTTGGACTTCTCAGCTTCCAGAACTGTGAGCCAGTAAATTCCTGTTTGCTATAAATTACCCAGTCTCAGGTATTCTGTTATAGCAACACAAAACAGATTAAGACAGAGAATATAAAATGTTTGTATCTCTGCCAATTTCGGGTTAACTGGATCAAGGCTGAATTATCTGACTTGCTGTCTATATTGATTGAAGTAAGCAAATAATTGTCAATTTTCCACTTCATTTTGTATCTCAAATTGATAGAAAACTTGAGCCCTTTAAAAAATGTGCTTAAATGTGGGTCAAAGGCATTGTTCCTATTATTAATATCTTTTGCATAGTGGTCATTCAATAAATATTTGTAAGCTAAATAAACGGATCAGTGAAGGTTCATTACTCAAGCTAAAGAAAGTCTTAATAATAATGGAGAGCCAATGATGCAGCGGATAAAATTGTCAGCTTTGGATTTGAGCAGTTACGGATTCTCTTTCTAGCTCTGTCACTTAGAAGCTATATGACCTTGGAAAGTTGCTTAAAGTCTTGCAGTCTCCGTTTCCTTACACTGTAGAACGAGGTGAATAATGTTCTGTATAAATTTGCCAAATTCAACTGTGGAAAACAGAATCTACTCTTGCTACTAGAAGCAGGCAGGATTTAGCATAGAAGTTAGAGAACCCTCAGAAGGGCTGATTTTCGCACTCTAGAGTAGGGACTGAAAATCATAGCCTTAGGCAGCCCGTAATTGTATCATGCACGAGCTAAAAATGGCTTTTATATTTTTAAAAGTATCTTTAAAAACAGAAACAAAAATAAAGGAGACAATAGAATGCAATAGAAACTGTGTCTCACAAACCTAAAATATTTCTATCTGATTTTCACAGAAAAAGTTTGCTAACCCCTGCCCTAGAGCTACACTGTACAACCACAGGTGGCAATTGAGTACTTGAAAAGTGGTTAGTCCAAATGCAGATGGACAATAAGTGTAAAATATATAATATGTTTTAAAGACTTCATATGAAAAAAATGAGTAAAACATAGGTTATTAATAATTTTGTAATGATGATTTGATGAAGTGATAATATTTGATATATTTTAGGTAAAAAGGAAATTTTGCTCATTTCCTTTAACATGGCTACTGGATGTGGCCTCCACTTTCACATCCCACTTTCCAAATTTCACATGGATGCATATAATCTGCCAAGTCTAAATCATATCTGCTATCCAAGCTTTGCGGGAATGTATATAATGTGGTTTTTAGTCTTCTGGTTTTTGCAAAGAGAAAGACACACCCGAAGGTAGGTGGGGGAAAGTTAAGGGGAAGTCTACTATGTCCACCACTCTCCCCTCCCAGGGTCTTTAATCCTTATCATAATTGGTGTCACTACACTCAAACCAAAACACACACACACAAAAACAGTGCCATCTCACCACTGGAACTCCTTTGCAGTGTATGTGAAGGATGGCTGGCTTTCAGAAGGTGACTCTCTTTTGTCTCTAGAGAATATAATTTGTGTTAAGCCGGCCCCAGGCACAGCTTTATGGCAACATTTAAAATGAGTTGGATATAACAACCTCTCTGCAATACTTGGGTCCTGTAAACTGTTAATAGATTAAGACCTTTTTTTTTTTTTCAGTTAAGATACAGACCGATGACCAAAAAAAGCAAGATTATTCAATCACATTATTTTAGAGAATAAATCACAAACAAAGGAGTTGATACACAAAATTTTGCTGCAACTTCTGGCAGTCATTCTCAATAGCAGCTGAATTGAAGGATTACCTGAAGACAAACAGATACCCAAACCCCATCTTGGACCTATTACATTGCTAAAAGACAATTACAGCAGCCCTGTCCATTAGAAATATAACGTGACTCACACATTTTAGTTATTCTAGTTGACAAAATAAAATGTTTTAAAAAGAGAGACAGATCAAATTAATTTTAATAAAATATTGAATTAAGCCAATATAGCTAAAATATTATCATTTCAACATGTAACTAATACAAAATTAATGAGATTTTTGTATGCTTGTTTCTAAACTAACACTTTGAAATCTGATGTGTATTTTATAGTTAAGGCATATTTCAGTTCAGATGCTGAAACTTCAATGGTTAAAGTGCAATCAGTCCCAGCGAAAAAAATCTCACCTTTGGTTTTAAATTAAAATTAAAATTAAATTAAATTAAAATTCACTTCCTAAATTGTATCAGCCACATATTAAGCACTCAATAGCCACTTGAGACTATGGATGGCTGCCATATTGGACAAGGTAGGATTGAAAGCTTGAAATTGCTGATGGTGCCGAGGCATAAAAGTAACCAGATAATATCAATTCTCCTCTTCACTTAGGGAAGTATAGATGTTAAAGTATAAAAATGTTTGATGATAGGCAATTAGTTATAAACTTTTTGAAAGAGCACAAATGTTAAAGTATAACAATACTTGATAATAAACAGTTATACACTTTTTTTTGTTTGTTTTTTTGAGACGGAGTCTCGCTCTGTCGCCCCGGCTGGAGTGCAGTGGCACGATCTTGGCTCACTGCAAGCTCCACCTCCCGGGTTCAAGCGATTCCACCCCCAACCCCGCCCCCGCCTCAGCCTCCCGAGTAGCTGGGACTACAGGTGCGTGTCACCATGCCCAACTAATTTTTTGTATTTTAATAGAGACAGGGTTTCACCATGTTGGCCAGGATGGTCTCAATCTCCTGATCTCGTGACCTCATGATCCGCCTGCCTCGGCCTCCTAAAGTGCTGGGATGACAAGCTTGAGCCACCGCATCTGGCCAGTTATACACTTAGAGATAAAATTATAGGAAACACATCCGTTTACCAATGAGGAAGGTGAGATTAGTGACGACTGCAGTGACAGATGGAGTCTAGGCTGGAGTTCTGGATCCCAAGTAGTAGTCCTGTTTTTTGGTCTCTCTGCCACAAGTGTGTGTGGTGGCAGTAGGGTGGGGGGTTATGTGCATGCACGTGTACACAAGAGTGAGAGAGATTAAGAGGGGATGATTAGAAGAGTGTCTTTTTGGGAGATAAGAAGTGAAGAAGAGGGAACGATGGTAGGAAAAATAACCCAACCTTATAGTATATGTGCTAAATATATTCTGATATCTAGAGAACATAGTGAAAAGAACTTGAGATGGGTGAATAGACTTACATTTTATTTCTGCTTTCAGACTGGGAACTGTGTCTTTGGGAATGTGATTGAATTTCTCTGACCCTAAGTTTTCTGAGCAATAGAATATGGATAAAAATTTCTGTGTCTTGCAGAAAACAAAAACACTGCATGTTCTCACTCATAGGTGGGAATTAAACAATGAGAACACTTGGACACAGGGCAGGGAACATCACACACCGGGGCCTGTTGTGGGGTGGGGGACTGGGGGAGGGACAGCATTAGGAGAAATACCTAATGTAAATGATGAGCTGTTGGGTGCAGCAAACCAACATGGCACATGTATACCACGTTGTGCACGTGGACCCTAGAACTTAAAGTATAATAATAATAATAATAATAAATTCTGTCTCTTGGTTTGCAGCGAGCATCAAATGTTATAACCCACTTTAAGCACCTGGCATGGTGCATGTTAATGATCATCGCCGTTCCTTCTGCAAACCACCACACCCGGGCAGAGTAATCTTTTAATTTAGTATCCTTGATTAAATGACTTTAAGTCAAACTCTCACTTAATCTTGGATGTTATTTTAAAATAACTGCTTAAAATAATTTGTAATCAATGCTTCTTATCTAAAAGTATTGATTTTTACTGGACAAGAAGCAGCAACAGGATTTATTGTTGATGTGCATTAGAAAACCCAAGATTTTAATCTCCACAAATTGCCTCAAACACCTAGGTGTAGTGCAGAGTTTGACAATTCAGCCTTAGATTTCCTACCAAATGTAGACAGCTGTAAACAAGAACATCTATTATAGTGGCATTTTTTTACCTCCTAATTCATATTTCAGGGTTTTCTTTTCCTTTTGATTTTTTTTTTTAATTTTTTTCACTTTGAGTTCCGGGATACATGTGCAGAACGTGCGGGGTTGTTACATAGGTATATGTGTGCCATGGTGTTTTGCTGCACCTATCAACCCATCACCTAGGTTTTAAGCCCCACATACATTAGGTATTTATCCTTATGCTATCCCTCCCCTTGTCACTGCCCCCTAACAGTCCGTGGTATGTGTTGTTCCCCTCCCTGTGTCCATGTGTTCTCATTGTTCAACTCCCACTTATGAGTGAGAACATGTGATGTTTGGTCTTCTGTTCCTGTGTTAGTTTGCTGAGGATAATTGCTTCCAGCTTCACCCATGTCTCTGCAAAGGACATGATCTCATTCCTTTTTGTGGCCACATAGTATTTCATGGTGTATATGTACCACATTTTCTTTTCCAGTCTATCATTGATGGACATTTAGGTTGGTTCCATGTCGTTGCTATTGTGAACAGTGCTATAATAAACATAAGTGTGCATGTATCTTTATAACAGAATGATTTATATTCCTTTGGGTATATACCCAGTAAGGGGATATATGGGTCAAATTGTATTTCTGGGTCAAATGGTATTTCTGGTTCCAGATCCTTGAGGTATCACCACACTGTCTTCCACAATGGATGAACTAATTCACATTCCCACTAACAGTGTAAAAGCCTTTCTATTTCTCTACATCTTCACCAGCATCTGTTTTTTCTTGATTTTTTAATAATCACCATCTGACTGGCGTGAGATGGTATCTCATTGTGGTTTTGATTTGCATTTCTCTAACGATCAGTGATGTTGAACTTGTCTTCATGTTTGTTGGCTGCATAAATGTCTTCTTTTGAGAAGTATCAGTTTATCTCC
Source organism: Pongo abelii (assembly GCF_028885655.2). NCBI lineage: Eukaryota > Metazoa > Chordata > Mammalia > Primates > Hominidae > Pongo > Pongo abelii. The sequence continues at coordinate 24,408,169 of NC_072007.2, read as the reverse complement.
TTTGCCTACTTTTTGATGGGGCCGTTTATTTTTTTTCATGGAAATTTGTTTAAGTTCCTTGTAAATTCTGGATATTAGACCTTTGTCACATGGTAGATTGCAAAAATTTTCTCCCATTCTGTAGATTGCCTGTTTACTCTGATGATAGTTTCTTTTTCTGTGCAGAAGCTCTTTAGTTTAATTAGATCCCATTTGTCAATTTTAGCTTTTGTTGCAATTGCTTTTGGTGATTTCATCATAAAATCTTTGTCTGTGCCTATGTCCTGAATGGTATTGCCTACGTTTTATTCTAGGGGTTTTTTTTTATAGTTTTGGGTTTTAAATTTAAGTCTTTAATCCATCTTAAGTTAATTTTTGTATAAGGTGTAAGGAAGAGGTCCAGTTTCAGTTTTCTGCATATGGCTAGCCAGTTTTCCCAACACCATTTATTAAATAGGGATAATGATAATAAAATTAAATATTTTAAAAATCTGAGTTTAATTTTTTATATACTTACTCATCAACATTTCGTACTGATAAAAAGCACTGGAAAAATCCATTAAATTATTCCCAGCTACTAGATGTTAATGAGAAAGTAATATAGCAGATTCAAGCATAGTTTTAAAGACAAACAATATGATATGTGTCTAACAGTTGGTTAGCGCTCAGCACTAATGAGGTCAAGGTCAGGGGTTAATCCCCTCATGGCTAGTTAGTTTTGTTCTATTTCATAGCCAAAGGCAGCATACATGACCTCAGATAGCTGACTTGGATATGCACGCTATTGATCATTAGGGAGTCTCGGCTGAAGGATAGAGGGCACCAGCACAAAACCATTGCCCATTATGGGAAGAACAACTGAAGGGTAGAACTACCCTGCTCCATTTGTCCATGAAGATTTTCCTTTACTATAATCAGTATTAGGCCACCAGGTATAAATTCTCCACTTTCAACGTGGGATAACTTATCAGACAATAGTAAGAGCATTAAAATAGAAAACTGAGTTCTCCTCCTGGCTTGGTTCCTAAATAGAACTTGATTAAGTCATTACCCAATCCAGAACACAGTTTTTACCTCTATAAACTAACAGAGTTAGACCAGGCCCCATGCTGCACTAGAATGGCTCCATAAATACATTCAAGATTTTTTTGGAGTGGAGAGTTGTCCAACATTAAACTGTATTACTTTCCTTTTGGTACTGAAGAAGGAAAAATTTTAAGAGGACCTCAATGAACCCCACTGTATTTATCAGGGTTCTCTAGAGAAACAGAACTAATAGGGTGTGCATGGTGTGTGTGTGTGTGTATGTGTGTGTGTGTGGAGAGAGAGAGAGAGAAAGCAACATCTAGACTGGTGTTTCACTAAATATCCGGGTACTGTGGCCTAGCCATGTTGACACATAAAATAAATTAACCATAACATCTGCCTTTTGGTATTTACGTCCTTGTGTAATCTTCATCCTTGCATGTTACTTGATTCCAACAGAGTAGGGCAAAGGTGACAGGAAGTCACTTTTGTGATTAGGGTATAAAAGACAGGCTAGCAGACTGCCTCTGTTGCCTTCTTGTTTTGCACACTATGATGAAGCCAGATTCCACGTGGAAGAGACCCGCATGATAAGGAACTAGGAAAGGCATTCAGTCTATAGCCAGCAATGAAGTAAGGCCTCCAGCCCAACAGCCTTCAGGAAATTGAATGCTGCCAACAATCACTGAGTAAAATTAAAGGAGAATCTTTTCCCTAGCTGAACCTTCAGATGAAACGTTAAACCTTTGGGCCCACAATTGATTACAATCCTGTGAGTGACCATGGAACAGAGAACCCATCTAAGTCAGGCCCATATTCTTAACCCACAGAAACTCTGAGATAATAAACATATATGTTTTAAGCCATTAAATTTGGAAGTAATTTGTTGCACAACAATAAATAACTAATACAGGAACTAAAATTAATGTGACAAGATATTGATCAGGGTTATTTGCAGATATACAAATGAATGCTAGTTAATTTAAGCAGAAAGGAATATACTACAGGTTATAGAGAGCCCAGAATTATTGGGAACTCAAAACACATACTCTAAGCTTGCAGGGATTACACTGAGAAGGCACAGTATAAACCAGCCACCAAAGATTGCTGCTGCTTCTATCACAGTTAGGAAGTGGCCAAATCAAGAAGCTGCTACCACAATGGCTGGATCCAGAACCACACTCTCTCCACTGAAGTCTGTGACATTAAAAATAGATGCACACGCCTTGCTGTTTCCCTATGTTAGTCAGGTTTTGTATCAGTGTCTTAAGTTAGCATCTGTGATAGATGTGACCTAAACAACATATCTTATTCTAGTAGCAAGAGAAGTTAGATGTGTTTTTTCCTTCCTTCCCTTCCTTCCTTCCTTCCTTCTTCCTACTTCTCTTTTTTCTTCTCTTCCTCTTCTTATTCCTTCTTCTACACATTGATTTTCAGATCAATGAAAGACAGATATCCACTTCAGCAAGAAAATATATATTCAAAATATCTAGAGAGTAACATAAGTAACTGTGATTAAATTCTGGTTTATAAGTATCAAGCCTAACTTCTATAAGAATCCCCAGAAGGAATTCCTAAAAATAATGCAATACAGTAATTAGAAGCACAAAATTTGGGGGAGGAAGTCAAACAAACATTATAAAAATCCCATCTTGGGTGGGGCATGGTGGTTCACGTCTGTAATCCCAGCACTTTGGGAGGCAGAGATGGGCAGATCATGAAGTCAGGAGTTTAAGACCAGTCTGGCCAATATGGTGAACCCTGTCTCTATTAAAAATACAAAAAATTAGCCAGGTGTGGTGGTGGGCACCTGTAATCCCAGCTACTCGGAAGGCTGAGGCAGAAGAATTGCTTGAACCCAGAAAGCCTGGGTGATGGAGCAAGACTCCGTCTCAAAGAAAAAAAAAACAAATCCCATCTTGGACAAGTACCTTAAACTCTTTAAGCCCTTGTTTCTTCTCCTATAAAATAAGAAAACTATTTGTTACCTCTTAACTATCAGGTAAGAATAAAAAGTGACAATGTATTTTATACTATTAGCAGGAAGGCTGGGACAAGGTAAATGATCAATAGCAGGTGTTAACTCTAAGTACATAACTGTGGTTCGTAGTTTAATGGTACAAGTCCCATGGAGAACATGAGATTTAAGCTTAGCTTAAAAAGGAAGAACTAGAGTTAAAAATGATGAAAGAGAGGTGTTTAAGATGTTGTCACTGCACAGTGTCCCAGAACATTTCACAAAAGGTCTTAAAAAACCACTTAGAGTCTAGTGTCTTATAAATGGGTAAATGGACACATTGAATTGTGACACGTCATCTTAGAATAGGTGAGTAATGGAGAAGTCAAAGTAGGTGACTCCCAAGTTGGTATTCTAACCACTTAACTGCATTTCTTACTTGACTTAAACTATTAAAATTGAGAGTTTTTTGTTCTGTCTTATATTATCATCAGCATTGACACAGCTATTAATAACATAGACACTAAAGGAAGAAAATGAGATTAACAATGGCATCCATCAGCGAGGTCTTCATCAAACTATGGACAAGAGGAGTCAATGTCAAAACAGTGCACATAATCCTTTCCTTGACTTTGAGATTGTATAATGTCTCATAACAAGCCAATATGTAAAACATAGATTACGTTGACTAAAAAGACTGCACTTTTCTTTCATTTTTATTGTTTCCTGTTATATCTATGATTACATACAGCTGTTCTTCTGCCACCAATTCACATATGAACACCTTTTGGTAGTTTTAATTGGTTTCCTCCCATAAATAGAGGCTTATGTTAAAATAAAATGAAATCAATAGATTAAGGTTAATTGTGCTCTGTTCTTTTTTTATTTCCTAGGCTTACAGGAGAACTACTAATTGAATCTGATGAAAGCCATGGTTATCTCTTTAATCATCTTTAAAAAAAAAAAGCTGTAAAGCAAAAAAGCCCGTTCCTACTTTAATTTTCTCTTAAAAGCATTTGTCATCACTACTGACATTGGACTGAACTACTATAGATCAGGAAGCATGGATTGTTTCTACAGAAAGGGATTTTAAAGTTCCTGTTCATCAGCCTTCGTTTTATGCATGGACACCTGATCGAGCTCTGGGTGGGTTCCTGGGTCTTGTCCAGTTTAGTAGCAGCCCTAGGAGAGCAAGCCAGGTTCTGGGGTACCAGTTCAGTGCTTTTCCATTGCAAAGATGGAATTTGACATTTTTACCCATCGGATTTCCTATCACATTTTTTTGCAAGTTTGCTTGGCTTGCTCTTGTTTCATTTGTGGCTATGAAGATTAAAGAAGATAATAAGTGGCAGGAAACATGGAACTTAATAAACATTAGTTATTCTTTCCCTTTCTAAAACCTTGTGTAAATATAATTTTATAAATCACATTTAAGGACACTTAAGAGACCTCTGTTTTAAGACATCTGGAAGGGAATCTTTTTGAAAAGGAGGAATCTTTCATAATGCAAATAACCATCCCCTAGGTAACCTATTTTGCCATCCTGGATATTTATAGTGCTCCGAGAAGAGTTTGTTGCTTTAGAATTGATATAATGCTCTCTTCGCATACTAGTAGACAAATGGCAAAGTTCGTGCAATTTACCAGCCCTCTTCCTGATGGATTATGGCCCCGTGCATTCTCCAGGCACTATAAGCTACAGGACCTGCCCTGCGATGAGAGGCTGTGTGTGGATGCTGTACACCACCCTCTTAGAGAAATCAGAATTCATTAGCTGTATGGGGTTGTTTCTTGAAGACAGGAGCTGGACAGGCTGGCGAGAATGCCTTACTTTTCCCATCAGAAAGAGCTGATTGTTGCTTTTCCTTCTTCATTTCATTCTCACAGGAGGATAAAATCTGTTTTCCCTGAGAACCATAACATTATTACAGTAATATGCTGAGGGGGCTTTCTAATGCACAGACTGTCATCTAAATTCAATGGTTCCTGAAGTGTCCGCTTTTAATTAACTGTGCTGTCATAAATTGCTGGGCATTCTTTGATGATGATGATGATGGCAGCTACAAAATTATTAATACCTTTAAAACACATCAGTGTGCTGTCTACACACTTGTCTTCAAATAGTACTAAATTATTAGTATTAGTGCTTGAAGAAGGGTGTTCTTTCTGAGTTATTTAGTAGTGACATGTGGTATTACATTTCTCTGCATTTTTGTAGCTAATCTCCCTTCTGGCTAATAGTGCTTCTTTGTGAAATTTCTGACCTAGATGATCAGTAGCTTTTGTATCTATGCCGTCAAGCATAGAAGTAGTATCATGTAGTAGTGAAGACACCACGCACAAAACCCTAGTTTTATCACTTACTAGTTGTGTGAGCTTAGGCAAGAATGTTGACTGCTCTGTGCCTCTGTTCACCCATCTATAAATTTATCTATAAATTGAGGTTAATTGTAATAGTGTCAACCCTACAGATTGTTGTGAGAATTAAATTAATTACTACACAAAAAGCATTTAGAACTATGCTTGATACTGTATGTATTCCACCGTTATTATTCTGCAGATGTGTAAAATCAAGAAATCACAAAAAGGATAGGTTTTTATCCTTGTCATTCTTAGTAACTTGCTTTTTAACTGACTGGGCTCTGACATTTACCAACATTCCCCTTTGCCATAGTGATCTCATTCATAACTTGGGAGACTTCTCCTTCATTGGATTTTTTCCATACATTTGCAATCAGGCATAGAGGAAGGCAGTAGGACTTCTTCACATTTGTGATCACTTGTTACCAGTCACATAAATCTTGTTTTGAGAATACAGTTCATGGCTCAATATATATTTTTTCATCTTTCTGATTGCCTTAGATGCACTGATCATGGCTCAATATATATTTTTTCATCTTTCTGATTGCCTTAGATGCACTGAAAAATTAGTCTATTAACTTTTTCTTTTTTTATTTTAAAATTGTTTTATTTTATTTTATTTCATATTTTAGTTGACACAATAATTGTACATATTTGGGGATTATACAGTGGTGTTTCAATATATATCATGTATAGTGATCAGATCAGAGTAAGTAGCATGTCCATCATCTCAAATATCATTTCTTTGTGTTGATAACACTCAACATCTTTATTTTAGGTATTTGAAACTATAATATATTATTGTTAATCATCCTATAGTTCTGTGGAACACTAGAAGTTATTCTTTCTATCCAGCATAATTTGTAACCTTTAATGAAATGATTTTAATCTCCTAGCCCATTGATTGGTTGCTGTTGTGTTTCATCTTGTATATTTGTCTTTGTTTTAATTGATATTTTTAAGTCTTATTGCAGAAATTTCTTTCTATTCCTATAAAAATAATTTCAGCTCCTGGTACCATCCTGTCTATTGCTGGACTAGAGCAAAGTTTGTCTCACTTTTTGGGAGAGGATATTCAACATGGAAGGAGAAATGGTGCTCCCCAGACAAGGGAGAAGTCTCAGGGACACAAACCCCTTTTCTGTATCACATTTCCCAGAATCACTTATCCTCGTAGTTAACTTCCAAAATGCCTCCTTTAGCCTTAAGAAGATAACATGAAATAGTTTTCTATTAATCATGCCCTGATAAGCTCACAGCATCATTTTACTTTTTTTTGTTTTTGATTTTATGTTAGTGTATCCTCATATTTGTTAAAAATTTTAGTTCAATTTGGTACATTTATTGAGCATCCATGCTGTGCATGACGATGCTCACTGCTACTAGGGGGATCTCTTTCCTCACAAAGCCCTGTTGATATTGGCCATGGGCCTCCAGACAATTTGTAGAGCCACCTTTCAAAGTACAAGTATGTGTGAGAATAGTCTCCCTAACAGCCTTCAATTCTAGATCAGTTTGGAGTCAGATCAAGCCACACTCTGAGTGCTTCCACCTTGAGCATATCTAAATTGAGGCAAGGATGGAGTGTATTCAGAGAACAAGAGAGTCCTTTTGTTTTCCAGGAGTCTATGAGGAAGTAAAATTTGGTGAAAAATTTTGGAAGACTAAATGTTCATATGACTTTTATTGGTGTATAAGCATTTATGCACCTAACATTAGCTCCAAGTCTTATCAAGTTCTCCTGGTGTTTATATTATTGATTTTTTTTTATTATTATTATACTTGAAGTTCTAGGGTACATGTGTACAATGTGCAGGTTTGTTACATATGTATACATGTGCCATATTGGTGTGCTGCACCCATTAACTCATCATTTACATTAGGTATATCTCCTAAAGCTATCCCTCCCCCCAGCCCCACCCCACGATAGGCCCCGGTGTGTGATGTTCCTCACCCTGTGTCCAAGTGTTCTCATTGTTCAATTCCCACCTATGAGTGAGAACATGTGGTGTTCAGCTTTTTGTCTTTATGATAGTTTGCTGAGAATGATGGTTTCCAGCTTCATTCATGTCCCTACAAAGGACATGAACTCATCATTTTTTATGGCTGCATAGTATTCCATGGTGTATATGTGTCATATTTTCTTAATCCAGTCTATCATTGATGGACATTTGGGTTGGTTCCAAGTCTTTGCTATTGTGAATAGTGCCACAGTAAACATACGTGTGCATGTGTCTTTGTAGCAGAATAATTTATAATCCTTTGGGTATATACCAGTAATGGGATGGCTGGGTCAAATGGTATTTCTAGTTCTAGATCCTTGAGGAATCGTCACACTGTCTTCCACAATGGTTGAACTAGTTTACAGTCCCACCAACAGTGTAAAAGTGTTCCTATTTCTCCACATCCTCTCCAGCCCCTGTTGTTTCCTGACTTTTTAATGATTGCCATTCTAACTGGTGTGAGATGGTATCTCATTGTGGTTTTGATTTGCATTTCTCTGATGGCCAGTGATGATGAGCATTTTTTCATGTATCTTTTGGCTGCATAAATGTCTTCTTTTGAGAAGTGTCTGTTGATATCCTTTGCCCACTTTTTGATGGGGTTGTTTGTTTTTTTCTTGTAAGTTTGTTTGAGTTCTTTGTAGACTCTGGATATTAGCCCTTTGTCAGATGAGTAGATTGCAAAAATTTTCTCCTGTTCTGTAGGTTGCCTGTTCACTCTGATGGTAGTTTCTTTTGCTGTGCAGAAGCTCTTTAGTTTAATTAGATGCCATTTGTCAATTTTGGCTTTTGTTGTTATTGCTTTTGGTGTTTTAGACATGAAGTCCTTGTCCATGCCTATGTCCTGAATGGTATTGCCTAGGTTTTCTTCTAGGGTTTTTATGGTTTTAGGTCTCACATGTAAGTCTTTAATCCATCTTGAATTAATTTTTGTGTAAGGTGTAAGGAAGGGATCCAGTTTCAGCTTTCTACATATGGCTAGCCAGTTTTCCCAGCACCATTTATTAAATAGGGAATCCTCTCCCCATTGCTTGTTTTTGTCAGGTTTGTCAAAGATCAGTTGATTGTAGATGTGTGTTATTATTTCAGAGGGCTCTGTTCTGTTCCATTGGTCTATATCTCTGTTTGGGTACCAGTACCATGCTGTTTTGGTTACTGTAGCCTTGTAGTATAGTTTGAACTCAGGTAGTGTGATCCCTCCAGCTTTGTTCTTTTGGTTTAGGATTGTCCTGGCAATGCAGGCTCTTTTTTGGTTCCATATGAACTTTAAAGTAGTTTTTTCCAATTCTGTGAAGAAAGTCATTGGTAGCTTGATGGGGATGGCACTGAATCTATAAATTACCTTGGGCAGTATGGCCATTTTCACGATACTGATTCTTCCTATCCATGAGCATGGAATGTTCTTCCATTTGTTTGTGTCCTCTTTTATCTCATTGAGCAGTGGTTTGTAGTTCTCCTTGAAGAGGTCCTTCACATCCCTGGTAAGTTGGATTCCTGGGTATTTTGTTCTCTTTGAAGCAATTGTGAATGGGAGTTCACTCATGATTTGGCTTTCTGTTTGTCTGTTATTAGTGTATAAGAACGCTTGTGATTTTTGCACATTGATTTTGTATCCTGAGACTTTGCTGAAGTTGCTTATCAGCTTAAGGAGATTTAGGGCTGAGATGATGGGGTTTTCTAAATATACAATCATGTCATCTGCAAACAGGGACAATTTGACTTCCTCTTTTCCTAATTGAATACCCTGTATTTCTTTCTCCTGCCTCATTGCCCTGGCCAGAACTTCCAATGCTATGTTGAATAGGAGTGGAGAGAGAGGGCATCCCTGTCTTGTGCCAGTTTTCAAAGGGAATGCTTCCAGTTTTTGCCCATTCAGTATGATATTGGCTGTGGGTTTGACATAAATAACTCTTATTATTTTGAGATACGTCCCATCAATACCTAATTTATGGAGAGTTTTTATCATGAAGGGTTGTTGAATTTTGTCAAAGGCCTTTTCTGCATCTATTGAGATAATCATGTGGTTTTTGTCGTTGGTTCTGTTTATATGCTGGATTACGTTTATTGACTTGTGTATGTTGAACCAGCCTTGCATCCAAGGTATGAAGCCCATTTAATCATGGTGGATAAGCTTTTTGATGTGCTATTGGATTCGGTTTGCCAGTATTTTATTGAGCATTTTTGCATCGATGTTCATAAGGGATATTGGTCTAAAATTCTCTTTTTTGGTTGTGTCTCTTCCAGGCTTTGGTATCAGGATGATGCTGGCCTCATAAAATGAGTTAGAGAGGATTCCCTCTTTTCTGTTGATTGGAATAGTTTCAGAAGGAATGGTACCAGCTCCTCCTTGTACCTCTGCTAGAATTCGGCTGTGGATCCATCTGGTCCTGGACTTTTTTTGGTTGGTAGGCTATTAATTATTGCCTCAATTTCAGAGCCTGTTATTGGTCTATTCAGGGATTCACCTTATTCCTGGTTTAGTCTTGGGAGGGTGTATATGTCAAGGAATTTATCCATTTCTTCTAGATTTTCTAGTTTATTTGCATATAGATGTTTATAGTATTCTCTGATGGTAGTTTGTATTTCTGTGGGATCAGTCATGATATCCCCTTTATCATTTCTTATTGCGTCTATTTGATTCTTCTCTCTTTTCTTCCTTATTAGAATTGCTAGCGGTCTATCAATTTTGTTGATCTTTTCAAAGAACCAGCTGCTGGAATCATTGATTTTTTGAAGGGTTTTTTGTGTCTCTATTTCCTTCAGTTCTGCTCTGATCTTAGTTATTTCTTGCCTTCTGCTAACTTTTGAATGTGTTTGCTCTTGCTTCTCTAGTTCTTTTAATTGTGATGTTAGGGTGTTGATTTTAGATCTTCCCTGCTTTCTCTTGTGGGCATTTAGTGCTATAAATTTCCCTCTACACATTTCTTTAAATGTGTCCCAGAGATTCTGGTATGTTGTGTCTTTGTTATCATTGGTTTCAAAGAACATCTTTATTTCTGCCTTCATTTCGTTATGTACCCAGCAGTCATTCAAGAGCAGGTTGTTCAGTTTCCATGTAGTTGAGCAGTTTTGAGTGAGTTTCTTAATCCTGAGTTCTAGTTTGATTGCACTGTGGTCTGAGAGACAGTTTGTTATAATTTCTGTTCTTTTACATTTGCTGAGGAGTGCTTTACTTCCAACTATGTGGTCAATTTTGGAATAAGTGCAGTGCGGTGCTGAGAAGAATGTATATTCTGTTGATTTGGGGTGGAGAGTTCTGTAGATGTCTATTAGGTCTGCTTGGTGCAGAGCTGAGTTCAATTCCTGGATATCCTTGTGAACTTTCTGTCTTGTTGATCTGTCTAGTGTTGACAGTGGGGTGTTAAAGTCTCCCGTTATTATTGTGTGGAAGTCTAAGTCTCTTTGTAGGTCTCTAAGGACTTGCTTTATGAATCTGGGTGCTTCTGTATTAGGTGCATATATATTTAGGATAGTTAGCTCGGCTTGTTGAATTGATCCCTTTACCATTATGTAATGGCCTTCTTTGTCTCTTTTGATCTTTGTTGGTTTAAAGTCTGTTTTATCCGAGACTGGGATTGCAATCCCTGCCTTTTTATGTTTTCCAATTGCTTGGTAGGTCTTCCATCCCTTTATTTTGAGCCTATGTGTGGCTCTGCACATGAGATGGGTCTCCTGAATACAGCACACTGATGCTGATGGGTCTTGACTCTTTATCCAATTTGCCAGTCTGTGTCTTTTAATTGGAGCATTTAGTCCATTTACATTTAAGGTTAATATTGTTATGTGTGAATTTGATCCTGTCATTATGATGTTAGCTGGTTATTTTGCTTGTTAGTTGATGCAGTTTCTTCCTAGCATCGATGGTCTTTACAATTTGGCATGTTTTTACAGTAGCTGGTACTGGTTGTTCCTTACTGTGTTTAGTGCTTCCTTGGGGAGATCTTGTAGGGCAGGCCTGGTGGTGACAAAATGTCTCAGCGTTTGCTTGTCTGTAAAGGATTTTATTTCTCCTTCACTTATGAAGCTTGGTTTGGCTGGATATGAAATTCTGGGTTGAAAATTCTTTTCTTTAAGGAAGTTGAATATTGGCCCCCACTCTCTTCTGGCTTGTAGAGTTTCTGCAGAGAGGTCCGCTGTTAGTCTGATGGGCTTCCCTTTGTGGGTAACCTGACCTTTCTCTCTGGCTGCCCTTAACATTTTTTCCTTCATTTCAACTTTGGTGAATCTGACAATTATGTGTCTTGGAATTGCTCTTCTCGAGGAGTATCTTTGTAGCATTCTCTGTATTTCCTGAATTTTGATGTTGGCCTGCCTTGCTAGGTTGGGGAAGTTTTCCTGGATAAAATCCTGCAGAGTGTTTTCTAACTTGGTTCCATTCTCCCCGTCACTTTCAGGTACACCAATCAGATGTAGATTTGGTCTTTTCACATAGTCCCATAATTCTTAGAGGCTTTGTTCATTTCTTTTTACTCTTTTTTCTCTAAACTTCTCTTCTTGCTTCATTTCATTCATTTGATCTTCAATCACTGATACCCTTTTTTCCCATTGATCGAATTGGCTACTGAAGCTTGTGGATTCGTCACGTAGTTCTCGTACCATGGTTTTCAGCTCCATCGGGTCATTTAAGGACTTCTCTACACTGATTATTCTAGTTAGCCATTCGTTTAATCTTTTTCCAAGGTTTTTAGCTTCTTTGCAATGGGTTCGAACTTCCTCCTTCAGCTCGGAGAAGTTTGATCATCTGAAGCCTTCTTCTCTCAACTGGTCAAAGTCATTCTCCGTCCAGCTTTGCTCTGTTGCTGGCGAGGAGCTGCGTTCCTTTGAAGGAGGAGAGGCACTCTGATTTTTAGAATTTTCAGCTTTTCTGCTCTGTTTTTCCCCCATCTTTGTGGTTTTATCTACCTTTGGTCTTGATGATGGTGATGTACAGATGGGGTTTTGGTGTGGATGTCCCTTCCTTTCTGTTTGTTAGTTTTCCTTCTAACAGTCAGGACCCTCAGCTGCAGGTATGTTGGTGTTTGCTGGAGGTCCAATCCAGACCCTGTTTGCCTGGGTATCAACAGCGGAGACTGCAGAACAGAGAAGATTGCTGAACAGCAAATGTTGCTGCCTGATCGTTCCTCTGGAAGCTTCGTCTCGGAGGGGTACCCAGCCATGTGCGGTGTCAGTCTGCCCCTACTGGGGTGTGCCTCCCAGTTAGGCTACTCGAGGGTCAGGGGCCCACTTGAGGGGGCAGTCTGTCCGTTCTCAGATCTCTAACTCCATGCTGGGAGAACCACTACTCTCTTCAAAGCTGTCAGACACGGACATTTAATTCTGCAGAGGTTTCTGCTGTCTTTTGTTTGGCTATGCCCTGCCCCCAAAGGTGGAGTCTACAGACGCATGCAGGCCTCCTTGAGCTGTGGTGGGCTCCACCCAGTTCGAGCTTCCCAGCAACTTTGTTTATCTACTCAAGCCTCAGCAATGGCATGTGCCCCTTCTCCAGCCTCGCTGCCACCTTGCAGTTTGATCTCAGACTGCTGTGCTAGCAATGAGTGAGGCTCCGTGGGAGTGGGATCCTCCAAGCCAGGCATGGGATGTAATCTCCTGGAGTGCCATTTGCTAAGACTGTTGGAAAAGTGCAGTATTAGGGTGGGAGTGACCCGATTTTCCAGGTGCTGTCTGTCACAGCTTCCCTTGGCTAGGAAAGAGGATTCCTTGGCCCCTTGCACTTCCCAGGTGAGGTGATGCCTCATCCTGCTTTGGCTCACACTCAGTGGGCTGCACCCACTGTCCTGCACCCACTGTCTGACAAGCCCCCGTGAGATGAATCCAGTACCTCAGATGGAAATGCAGAAATCACCTGTCTTCTGTGTCACTCATGCTGGGAGCTATAGACTGGAGCTGTTCCTATTCGGCCATCTTGGAACCACCCTGTCTATTAACTTTGAAGTTTCATAATCATCCTCTTTACCACATGTCTACTGGAATTTTAAAAATGAACTGTCATGTCTTCTTTGAAAATCTGTAGGAAATTTGTTGAAACATAGAAAGCCAAGAAATATCCAGAAACATACTTATTCAGTTTGCGTGTGGCATTCTTGGAATCACTGTATTTTAATATTAATATAACCATTTTAGTTATGCAAGTGAACAATCTTCATTTTTGCAAGAGAATGAATTAAACAAAATAGAAATTGAATTAGCTTATTTTAATAGGAATTTATATGTGTGTTATACGTATTTACATATGTGTTTGTACCCATGTTCAATTCACTTCAAAATCAGAATTCTATGTAACTATTAATAAACAATTTATCTAATGAGAAATATCATCTATATGTATCTCCAGTGTGTTTGACATCATGTAAGGATTTTATATAGGTTAACTCATTTAATCTTTAAAGCTAAAAAAATGGAATTCAATAGGATTCTGAGATCAACAGTCATTGGTGATAGATAATTGAAAGAAAGACTACTTGCAATTCTTTTTTGCATCTAAAACAATGAGGGGTACATGAAATGCTACCTTAAAATATGACACATTGGCATACTGAATGTATTAGACCATGTTCACACTGCTATAAAGAAATACCCAGAACTGGGCAATCTAAAGGAAAGAGGTTTAATGGACTCATAGTCAAACCGCTGTGAGGGAGGCCTCAGGAAACTTACAATCATGACAGAAGGGGAAGCAGGCAGAATGTACCTTCTTCGCATGGTGGCAGGAGAGAGAAATGCATGTGTAGGAGGAACTGTTAACCACTTATGAAACCATCACATCTCGTGAGAACTCACTCAGTATCACGAGAACAGCATAGGGAAAACCATCCCCATGACCCAATTCCCTCCAAGTTCCTCCCTCAACACCTAGGGATTACAATTCAAGATGAGATTTGGGTGGGGACACAAAGCCTAACCATATCACTGACTATCTTGAAGTGAAGGAAATTAAGAAAACAGCAGAAGCAGGAAGATATCTCTGACTTTCTCTTGCCCCTTCTCTCCTAAAGTGGACCATAGAAACGGAAATTTCCATTGCCCCTTTCTCCCCTGAAACAGGCCATAGAATTATAATTCCCCCTCTCTCCTACCCTGAAGCAGGCCATAAAATCTAAGAAGATCACTGTCTGAATTACTCTCGCCTTCTCCTCCTCTGAAGGCTCTCAAATGACAGGTATTCTGCCCTATACTCAGAGAAAAGGGATGTCACACAGAGAGGCCAAGAAGAAGCTGAACAAACAGGCCTTGCTAAATTCCCTCCAGTTTATTACCATCAGATCATACCTTTTGTCTTCCAATCATATTTCTTCATGGCAATTAAAAAAAAAATACACTTTTCTCTGAGTTTTAGGGACTTCATTTCTGAAGGTTTATGCCACATAAAACTTTTATTAAATAAGTATGTATTATTTTATCCTGCTAATCTCTCTTTTGTTATAGGAATATCAGCCATGAACTTTGTGATAGGTGAGGAAATAAATCTTCTCTCCCCTACAACAGCGTCTGGTACATAGTAGATGTTCAATAAGTGTCTGTTGAATAAAATGTGAATGTAGAAATGAATGACTTGTGCAATTCCAAAAAAAAAAAAAATACATTAGAAATGTTTTAAATCCACCAGTATTTAGTTAAGGTAAAGCACTATATGCTTGATCCTAAGAGTCCATTTATCATTTTGAGCCTCAATTTTTTCATTTTCAAATCAAAGTTTGCATCAGCTCTACAGTCCTAAAAATTCACCATGGGATTTACATCATCAACTACTGCCAATCAGTTTTCTCTGGTACAGAATCACCTTTCACATTTCCATTAGCTAGGCAACAACAACTCCTGACATATTTACATTTTTCCTTTTGACTTTGTAATTTGAAAGTGAGGTTTACAAACCAATAAAGCAAGAAACAGGCACATATTAGGCTCAATCCCAAAGGATAGTCATCTGTAACCTCTGCATGAGAATAGAAATATATTTGATATCTACACTTTGTCTGTTCTTTTAAGGTACATCTTCTCTTTCTATTTGTTAAAACTTTGACCTAATTTTATATATGGAAGTGCTTTGCTCTTAGAGTCTACCCTCATTTACCTTAAAAATAACACAGCTTGGAAATGTTTCTTAGTTTCTGTTGGTTTATTTGTAATAATTTTTCTACATTTCATTTTTATTTTCTAACAATTGCTAGGGAGAAAAATAAAATTAAGCCACACATTCCCTAGTGAATGAAAGGTAAGAAGAATGATTACTGCCTAACTTAGGGGATACTGAAGTGAAGGCTAACAGGAGTAAGTTTTACCCAGTATTCATGGCAAATGTCAAATTAAAGGACTACACATTTTTTCACTGAAATAACCCTCTGAAGTGGTATCTTCCTTTTGGAATTCAGAGTAGAACGCACACACACACACACACACACACACACACATATATACACAGCTGTGGTTCTAAAAATAAAACTGTATGTGGTCTTTCTTTGACTTGCCCCTCTAGGAATAAAGTACCCAGGGTATGAACTCCAATGTACGTGACAGTCTGCTTATGTAAGCAGTAGTCAGAATTGAAAGCCATTTACATTTTCCACAGCTGCTTTGAGTCTGGTATAAACAGTACTAAAAATTGCTTAACCAGTTCAGTAGTAATCTACAACTAGACAACACCGAGGGAATAGACCTATTATTCTAATTAAGTAGATGTTGGCCTGTTTAAGTAATCCTTCTTCCTCATATAATCACACTCCAGACCCACATTTAATGTGCCTGACTCTCCCTACCCTTGTAGGAAGCAGGTTGCCTAAGGAGAACTACATTAACTCTTTCATCTTAATAGAGATTAAAAAGAAGTTTCAGCTTAATTTTTTGCCCAAAATATTCATTACAAGAAAGTCTTTTAACAAAATTTCCCAAACCTACACTGATTCATCATGAGGAAAAATTGGATGACCCCAATTCCAGTAAAACCAGAACGAAGTGGATAGTCCCTACAGAATATTGTGACAACACACATAGTAAAAGTAACCAATCTCTATTTGTGGTTTTAGGAAACTACTTTAATCTCAGTCCAGATGTCTCCAAACTTCAAACCAGAAGCTAATTATTTTCCTTTCACCACAATCAGCTGTTACAAGTGTTTAAGCTTTGTGTGGATCCCATACCTAATTGTATTAGCAAAAGCTTCACCCAGGTGATACAGGAGACTATGTTCGCATAATACGTCTTCTTTCCAGATTCAAACTCTCTGGCTCAATTGCATATAAATTTTGAGAGCCATCTGGAATTAATCCCTTTGATAGCAAAGGCAGAGGAACACTGATATAAGAAGTTGGTTCCAAAATACTGTGACTTGAACAATTAAAAATTAAAAGGTATCGAATGTTTCCCATATTCCTTATTGCAAATCTTGTCTATTTTCACAAAAGGTAGACTATTTTGAAGAGGGCAACATTCATAATCCCAAGAGATTTATCTAAACCCATAGGACAAACTAATGAGACTCAGGATGATGGATTTTGACTATTGAGACATATTTGGTCCTGATTGCATAGACGGTGGAACATGGAGCTTGCTTGTTCTTTCCTAGTGAGTTCCAAATACATATAACAGAAAAACACTACTACAAAGATGGATGGCCATCCTCTTTCCTCATGATTTTCACAAAGCTTGTTAAATGTGAGTGGCTACTGATTGTGGGGCAAGGAACACAATTAGCTTCTAATCTGAGGTTTGGAGAGATCTGGCCCAAGACCTAAACAATTTCAGAAAAAGACCTTGAATAGAGATTGCATACTTTTAGGGCACAGGATGACAAAGCATAGAGAATGGAAGGAGCAGTCCATCTGACCATTAACTCCTCAAAGGCCTGTTGATATCCTCTCTCACATTAGGGCTCAATTCATGCTTCCCACATCCTTACCTACAACCCCCATCCGCCACCTCTTCCCTACAAGCAATATCCTATGGGTCATGCACAAGTATTTCAAACTTGGTAATACGTGCTCCTCGAGTTCAGGGACTGACTGTTTTAGCATGAGGGGTTTTAGTAACGCTCTGCTCAACCACTAGGAAAATAAAAAATTCAAATTGTCGTCTGCAGTTGAAAATCTTGATACAAACAAAATAAAGCTTAGATAAATGGCCCCTTCAATCGCTATCTTGGGGAAAGGTTATCTTGGATTTCACTGTGCTCAGGCTGGTACTATTAACGACCGGAATAATAGAATCAAACTTCCTTTTTCTGGTTTCCATTCACCTTTCCTCTTAGCCTTAGCATTTGTGTTTTTTCCCCTCAGAAGTGGAATATTGGTTGCAATTTTCTTTAGTACGTAAATTTCTACCATGCCAAACAAACGAACCTCTCCAGAACACAATTGGTTGCCTTTCATGTAGATATTCAGTAAATGATTTTTAAATGGAGGAGTGGGTGAATAATAAAGACAGAATCTGAAGAGCTTTTAAAGGTGTCTAGGGAAGTTTAAGCTCTTTCAAGGATGGTGAAACGTGACAAATTCTTTCCCCAAAAGTGTAAGGGATTTTACACAACTGTCACTTGATCTGAAGAAAAAGGTCAGATGAATCACGAATATATTTCAACACCCTCAGGGTATTGTGATAGGCTACTTTCCATCTTTCTCAAATGAAGGCACTCTACGATACAACTAACACACCCTGGTATGTGTCTCTCTCCTTGGTTTTGGTGGATTGATGGAGGGACAGAAGGTTTAGATAATGAGGATTTAATTGGATGTTTTAATTTAAAAGACCTGTTGTTGTTTTTAAACTGGCAAGGGCTTAAAATAAGATATAAGCCGTAGCTAATAAAGGAAACATCCTACCTTTCTCAAAGTTACAAAGACAAAAGGAAAAAAAAAGTTAAAATTTGAGCCAAACTTTTGTGACACATTACTAAAATGCAATGGGGGACATATCAGTCTTTTTTACTAGGGAAAAGGCGAAAGGAACTACATTTGGATTATACTAGAAAATGAATGAATTCTCTTTCAGATCTCTTGATACAGTTTTGTCTTATTTTATGTTATTTATTTTATCTTATTCATTTTATTTTATTTTACAGGGAGTTTCTAATTTGGAGAATGCAAAACCAAAAAAGAGAAAGTAAGTCAAATTTACTTGGTGAACTTCACGTTCCCTTAGTTCTGTAATGTTGAATGTGAATTTTTAGTGGACTTTGTGCCAAAGTACTTTTTTTTTTTGCAGCTATCATGTACAAATCTAGATGTGGCTTGCTTTGCTACCATTTCTTTGTTTATGCTGATGCATGGGAAAGCTGTGTTGTGACATTCCAGTAGACAGGGATGTGAAAATTAAATTTTCAGAAGAAACATGTGTCTAAACCAGGCCTAGATTAAAGTGGGAGCCTCCATAAAAACATATTTCTATCAGTGACCTATAAATCTTCTGAAGTATTTTTCTAATCCACATAAAAATGTGTTTGCAAAGAGTTTCAGGTTATTTAGGTCAGGGCCTGGCTTTACATTCAGCACATCCAGCTGCCAGAGGACATGACATACACATTGCATAAGGTAATGGGATTTTAATTGATAAGCAGGAACTACACATGGGCAGGAAGCTGGTTTATGGGGAAACTTTCAGATTGGTTGCCGAGGATATAGAAGAATGGCTTCCTTGCACCCTGGATTGGTCTGAGGCCAATTGTGAATTACGTGATGTTCTCTCTGGGTGTCCTTTTTCTCAAAAGCTCTTATTCTATTCCCACCCAGGCACTCTGTGCGTTTTCATATTCTTTCCTTTTTTTTTTTTTCTTTTTTTTCCCCCTGCTCAAAGCTTTCTCCCAGTTAAAAATATAAAACACATTCATAGTAAGTAGGTAATTGGGTGATTAACAGCTTAGGGACCTGTCAGGCTGGTGTAGTTGTATTTTAGTTACAATTAACTATTTAAACTACAACACTGGCATTTGAAGCACGAGGTGGAGTAAAGAAGGGGCTTTGGCAGGGCCTTTCTCAGTCTTATCGCCATGTATGTGAGGCTGTTTTTCTGACCATGAATAAGAAATTCACTAATTCCAAGGAATGTACTTAAACAAAATAGTAGCTGTTGGCTTATGATTGATGCTTCCACAGAATATAGGCTACCAAAACATAGATGACAGAAGAAGGACTGAATTAAAGGGAAAGTGTCTGATGCTGACCAATTTACAATTTTTCATACATAAACCAGATCAGTTAAGGTGGGCCTCAGATTTCAAGCAATTAAAATAAAATTGAAAACTCCTTTGAGTTCCTTATTTTTTTTTTTTGCCCACCACTCTCCTGATGGAAACGATGTCTCATGTTGTTATACACCTACCTTACTTTACAGTATTATAAAAAGCTTTATTTGTTTGGAATTCTTGCTATATGCCAAGAGATGTCCTAAGCATTTTGCATTAAAAAATTAAAAACAAACAAAAGATTAAGAAAAAGGAAACCTTATATATGCATGTTTTTGCTTACAATTTTGAGCTTAAAAAGGGTCACCTTCGTTTTAATGACTGTCAAGAATATGTATCTGTGCTGCCAAAGCGAGCACATGACTATCAAGAATATGAATAGTGGAAAACACTTAAGCTGTAACAGTTAGTGATGAGATATATGTGTGTTTACCCACACACATGAATTGATTAGCATGGTCAAGTCAGCATAGTCCTATGCTGTTTCTGTTTCAAAACATTTTATTATGGAAATTTTCAATCATACATAGGGGAAGAGTTAATGATAAACTCATATCACCAAACTTAAACAAGGATCAACCTATAGTCAATTTTATTTCTACTCAGTCTACTCCCTCAACTGCATCCCCACTGTTTTTGTATTAATAAAGCAGATGCCAGACATATAATTTCATGCTTCAGTGTATGTTATTAAAAAATAAGAATTATTTTTTAAAAAGCATAATCACAATACCATTACTGCACTAGAACAAAACAAGACAAATGATATTAAATTGCCAAATATACAGTCAATATTAAAATATTTCTGACAGACTCAAATGCTTTTTCAGAGTTGGTTTATTTAAATCAGGATCCAAAAAGCTCAGCTGGATTCAGTTCATGTCTCTTAATTTATCTCTTTTCATTTATTTGTTGAAGAAACTGGAGTCTGTGTCCTGAAGAATTTCCCAGATTTTTGAATTTGCTGATTAAATCCTTGTGTTTTTTTAAGCATGTTTTTCTCTACTCTATGTTTCCTGTAAACTTTTAGTTAAATCTCAAAGTGTGATAAGATTCAAATATATATAAAGTATGAAAAGGTTCGAATATATATATGTATATATATATTTAAAAGTTGGTCTTCAGTGACTGCATACTTTCTGTTTTGTTGTGTTATAAGCTTTATGTCTAGTCTCGTTGTTATTCACTTACCTCATTTTACAATGTTATAAATAGCTTTATTTGTTTGGAATGCTTTCTATGTGCTAAAAGATGTCCCAACCATTTTGCATTAAAAAATGAAAAGGAAACAAAAAATTAACAAAAGGAAACCTTATCTATGCATGTTGTTGCTCACAATTTTGAGCTTAAAAAAAGGGTAAGCTCGGTTTTAATTTAATGACGATAAAGAATATCAATAGTAGAAAACACTTAAGCTATAACAATGTTAGTTATGAGACATGTGTGTGTTCACCCACACACATGAATTGATTAGCATAATCATATTTTTATGACAGTGATATTGCTCAGTGGGTTCAGATGGTATCAGGTGGATCCATTGGCATAAAGTTGCCCATCAGCCTTTCAATTAGGCTTTATCAGTAATTGGTGATTATTTTCCAGATCTTTTATTTTATTAGAGATTGCATAATGGATATATACAATTTACATCATTCTTTCTGTATTTATTAACATAATTATTTGGAAAAGCACTTTCCCCACAGTAACTATTTGGTTATCCTGAGATACTTTCACGTAAAACGACTTACCATTTTTTTCAGGTTTTACGAATATCAGTTTCTCCATATTGCATAGAAATTTACAGACCCAAATTGTACTTGTATTTACTGTAATTTGCCACCTAGGGTTAGGAAAGTTCAAGAACACAGGTAGACCTCGGTTAGAGGCAGAATTTATTTCTGCTCCCAAAGTGTTGCACATATTCTAATTTCTGTTTGATTAAAATGTTATTTATTAAATCCAGACTTAAATATCTGTTTCTTTTATTCTTCCAGGTTATTCCGGAGATTTATGTCTGAAAATAAAATATTTGGTTAGTGATTCCTAAGGTTACAAGTGTAAACAATGTATTCTGTCTCCCCAAAAGTTCTTTTCTCCTGTTCCTGCCACAAAGCGACAAAACTGATGAATGAAAGTCAAATTGAGTTGTCTTTGAATTATATAAAAGAACATTTTTTAAAAGTGGCTTCATTCTAACTTTAAATGGCTATGACAAAGAAATCATTGATTTATTTGCAATATTTTCCTTTTATATTTAAACAGAATAATCCTCTTTGGCAGTTCATTGGCTGCTCATCTTCCAGCCCTCCATGTGTATCTTGGCTGCTCCATGGTCAAGGTGACTTGTTAGAGATCTTTTTAGATCTGTGAATCTAGGAGACAATAAAAAATTAGCAGAAAGTGGTTTCATTATAAAAGTCTCTTCTACAACATTTCACACACCAAATCTTCTCTTTAGTTTCTGTGATAGCATTCATAATAATAATACATGCAATCAGTTTGGTTTGTATTTTAGTTCTAAAGTAAAAATCGATTTCTATTCATTACTTTTAGAAAGTTAATAGATTATCTCTCTTTTTACTTTACAGCAAATAGGGAGTCAGTAACTATAAAACATTCACAATGTGAAACATCTGGATCAGGCAGTCAATAATTTTATTTACTTAGTTATTTTTAAGACAGAGTCTCACTCTGTTGCCAGGCTGGAAGTGCAGTGGTGTGATCATGGCTTACTGCCACCTCTGCCTCCTGGGTTCAAGCAATTCTCCTGCCTCGCCCCCCAGAGTAGCTGGGACTACAGGCGCGTGCCATCACACCCAGATAATTTTTTGTATTTTTAGTAGAGACAGGTTTCACTGTGTTGGCCAGGATGGTCTCGATCTCTTGACCTCATGATCCACCCGCCTCGGCCTCTCAAAGTGCTGGGATTACAGGCGTGAGCCACCATGCCTGGCCTCAATAATTTTTTTAATGTAGTGTGCCAAACTTGTGGGTACCCTTTTCCCTTTCCTTCTCCCCAGCAGAGGATTCAGGTGCTCATACCCATTTCTTTCTTTTTTAAAAACTAATTTCCTGGTAGGATCTGAAAAGCTCATTCTGACTAAGGTGATACCCAACAATGGGTACAACTTTGAAGGATATCTGCGTTTTAATCAGGTTCCAATTCTCTCAGCATTAGCATCTATAGGTGCTGGATCCTATCAGGGTCCTGCAGTCACTTGTTAAATATTTTGAATATCAGCCCTAATTTGAATAGTGCACAGTCTTAAATAAAAGGAAGTAAGGCAACATTTTATTTTTCATCTAGATCCATTCTCAGTCTATTCTGCATGCACATACAGTACAACCAATATTTCTATCCTAACACAGTTCTTGATGATCAACTGCCTTTTCTATAATCAAAACATATGAGCAAATAGTGACTTTAGAAACAACACAGCATGCTGAGTTTGTCTTCATGCTACGCATAGGTTGCATTTTTCAACATTTGTTTTATCAATGTATGATACAACATGTAGAACGATTTATCTGTAGTAAGTAATTTAGAAGGGACTCCAATTTTCCATTTGGTGCAATTCATTTCTTCACATGTCCAGGCCCTGCTTTAGATGTTGGGAGGACAAAGCTGAGCAAATCATTTACATTCCATTCAAGGATCTTAGAGTTTCTTGAAACTATCACAGCTCAATGTTCTTTCTACACAATTAGTTTGTTAGAAATGATGGAGAATCTAGAGGGTAAGGATAGTTTAACCTTTTAAGGATGAATAAAAACAATTGATTATGACCCTGTCTCTACAAAAAAAAAAAAAAATGTGCCTATCATTGTGGCACATGACTGTAGTTTCAACTACTAACTACTTGGGAAATTGAGGCAGGAGGATAGCTATGGCCCAGGAATTTGAGGCTGCAATGAGCTATGATCACACCACTGTACTCCAACCTGGGCAACAGAGTAAGACGCTGTCTCAGAAAAGTAATAATAATTGGTTATGAATTCAAGAAAACTACAAAGAATAATGCAATAATAAGCTATCAAGAGACATTAGAGTAACAGCATTCTATCATATATGGTGAGGTGCCTATGTAGTTCATGGGAATAAGTGGGTAGCCCACAGGATACCTGCAGTTGTCCATGAAGGACTAGAACTCCCTGATATGGGGGAACCCACCACCGATAATTCAACGTGGGTTCTTTTCTATTTCTCTAAGTGTCAGCCGGTCTGAGAAATAAAGGGAAAGAGTACACAAGAGAGAAATTTCAAAGCTGGGTATCTGTGGGAGACATCACATGTCAGCAGATTCCGTGATGCCCCCTGAGCCACAAAACCAGCAAGTTTTTATTAGCAATTTTCAAAGGGGAGGGAGTGCATGAATAGGGTGTGGCTCACAGAGATCACATGCTTCAAGGGCGACAAAAGATCACAAGGCAGAAGTTCAGGGTGAAACTAGAATCACTAATGAACTTCCATGTCCTGCTGTGCACGCATTGTCATGGTTCAAGAGCAGAGAACCAGTCTGACTAGAATTCACCAGGCTGGAATTTCCTAATCCTAACAAGCCTGGGGACACTGCAGGAGACTAGGGCATGTTTCATCCCTATCTACAGCAACATAAGGCAGACACTCCTAGGGCGGCCATTTTAGAGGCCCCACCCTGGGAATGCATTCTTTTCCCAGGGCTGTTAATGATTAATATTCCTTACTGGGGAAAGAATTCAGCGATATTTCTCTTACCTGTTTTCGGTAGTAAGAGAAATATGGCTCTGTTGTGCCCGGCCCACAGGCAGCCACACTTCAAGGTTATCTCCCTTGTTCCCAGAAAATCGCTGTTATCCTGTTCTTAAGGTGCCCAGATTTGATATTGTTCAAACACACATGCTCTACAAACAATTTGTGCAGTTAACACAATCATCACCGGGTTCTGAGGCGACATACATCCTCAGCTTACGAAGATGACAGGATTAAGAGATTAAAGTAAAGACAGGCATAGGAAATCACAAGAATATTGATTGGGGAAGTGATAAGTGTCCATGAAATCTTCACAATTTATGTTCAGAGACTGCAGTAAAGACAGGCATAAGAAATTATAAAAGTATTAATTTGGGGAACTAATAAATGTCCATGAAATCTTCACAATTTATGTTCTCCTGCCATGGCTTCAGCCGGTCCCTCCATTCGGGGTCCCTAACTTCCCGCATCACCTAGAACTAGAGCTCTCTTAAGATATCACTTACCAAGTTACAAACCCCATGCTGAACTTGTTTTGATTTCAAATGTCTTATACTTACTGGACAAATGTTACTATGAATTCTGCTAACCAATTCTCTGCTTCACTTTAGAAGGAAAAACTGTGAATGACAAAATCTGGCAGGAACACAGCAAGCATAAGAATGATTCCCACATCAGAAGGCCCTGTCAGCTAAAAGGTAATTGCTAAATTTAGTTCAGCTGACTTTGCATTTTCCCAAAGTAGTTTAAAGGGCAGGTAAGAAAAATGTACATCTTTCACCATGAAAATAAGCAGAACATTGTGGTCTACTTAAAAAGGAAAACCAAATAAGATAGAAAACAATATGCATTCTTATAAACTATTAGTATATACATATATACATATACATCTGTGTACATATATCACATAGACACATGTACAGAAAGGAAGTGGAATCTGGTTAAGTTGCCTGCTGAAGCAAATAAGCAATTGAAAAGAAAACTGAAAGTTTTAATGTACAAAAAATTTGAAAATATAGTAAAAATTAGAGCATGAAAAAACTCTCTAAAGATAACATGGATATGTTAATAGTTATGTTTAAGCCTTCTTAAAAATTTTAAGAGAAATAACCTTGACTATGAATATATAATTGAGTCATTTTATAATGTAAAAATTTCCAGGAGAGCAAATTAGCAGTCAGGTATAGAATAGCATATTAATAGTATGTAATTTCATAATTAAAAGTACTTAACTTTGGGAAGGCAAGTAATAAAACAGAAAGTCTTAAGAGTTTACAAAGACGAAAAACAGTATCAAAAGTTGATCTGCTTGGTATTCACCCCCAAGTGTTATTGGAATGAGAAAAAAATGGACTATTTTAGCTATTGATGATTCAAGAGTCTAGAAATTTCACCTGGGAGTGAAGAATGGATTGGGAACCTTAGGAGTTTGCCTAGTGCCCTATTCTACTGTGGCTGCAAGACAAAGTCCTTTCACTCTCCTGTGTCCTCTCCTTATGCAGAAGGAAGGAGTCTCTCCCAAGGCTGCAAGCTGTGCTGCCTGGGATTGGGACAGGGGTGATGAAAGCATTCCTTTGGCCACTCCTGCTGATGTCTTACTCAATCATGTGCACCTCAGTTCCACTGGCTTTGAGCCCAGCACAGCACTAGGAATTACCCAGGAATTTCAGGCCCTGTTGTCTGGACTGCCTTTCAAGTTTATTGAGGACCCCAAAGTGCTTCAGCCCACTGTGGAGGGGCTAATCAGAATTTGGCAGCAAGTCTATATGCTCCCCCTGTAGTGGACAGCTGAATTTTGCCCTGTGTTGCTTTCCACTGTGAGAGACAGCACTGAGGTCAATGCAAAGTCCCACCAATAACTTTGCTCTCCCTTCCCCAAGCACAAAGATTCTCTCTCAGCCCCATGAGGATGCTACTAGGAGGTAGAGGAGGAGGGTGGAGTCAGCAATCCAAAACCGCCTTTCCTACTTTTTTCAGTGCCTCTTTCAAGGATCTGATGTTAGAACCAGGTATTGTGATCACTCACCTGATTTTTACTTACTTATGGAGGTGCTCTCTTGTGTGAATAGCTATTCAAGTTGGTATTCCTGTGAGAGGGATGATTATTGAGGGTTCTATTCAGCCACCTTGCTCCACCTCCCTCTCTATCATGTTTGGATTGGACTCCGTCTTTACCACATGGATGCCAGCTATATGCGTCCACACCTTCAGTCAGTTAATCAAACATTCGTCTATCAGTTTCTCTATTCATCTGCCATTACATTTATCTATTAATTCTTCTATAAGCACATGTTGTATTTTAGATTATTGTATGTTGATCTATGGATAAAGAAGGTACAATGGTGTTACACATTATTTTAGATGTAAATTTTTCCATAAATTTCTTCAAGTATTCTATTTCCTAAAACTACCTTTCTCTTATGTATGTTTTTTGTTTTGTTTTGTTAATTTGGGAATAATAGGCAGGGAATTCTATTATAGCTACACTGAAAAGGCAGCAAAGAATCCTTACCTTAGGTGAGTTACTTCTGGTTGCTTTGTCAGAGAAGGAAGAAAGAAAGCCTTTACAGAATTTTTCCCAGCTTAGATATTTCTCAGGGTCTTGAGTGACCATGCGTGTTCAGCGAGTGCATGTGCATGTGTGTGTCCAAGAACCTCAGCAGACATTTCAGTAGTAGCAGTTGAGTCACTGGACATTTCCTAGAGATTAATGCCATGCTAGGAAGAGTTGATGGCCAGAGACCAAGGCTATCTGTAACATTATAAATTGAATGAAGAAATTCAAGACCGCAAGTTGTAGGCTCAAATTTTATGGGTATAGTGGTTTCATTTGGAAGGCTCAGAGTATTTCTAAGCAATTAGTGACCTACGTATCAACCTAAAATATTTCTTTCTCATTTTAAACACTCCTTTTTAGCTGTTAATTGCATAACTACTTAAGAGTAGTTTACTGTGCCTGAGGATAGGCAGTCTGTGGAGTTCAGTGAGATAAAGATGGGAAAGTACATCTTTGCTGTCATCCACAACCCACATGATTTTATTAGATCCTAATGATGAAATTGGAAAGATAGCTTCAATAAAATAGAAGAAAATATATAGGGAAATAAACTGTAGGAATGACATTAACTCCTAAGCAATCTTATAACATTCAAGGCCAAAAAAAGGTAATTTTCCTCAATTTTAATTTCAAAATGATATTTCTACATTAACACATTATATTAATAGCATTTCAGCCCTAAAGAGTATTGGGACCTGACGAAAAAATTCCATAGGCTATATTTAGCTAAGATTTCTGTCTGGTGTATTAATCCATAGCTCAACAACATGACTGTACTATATATGTTAAGACCAAATTTATCAGAATAAGTTGAGTTCCGGATGCATAATATTTTTAGTTTATCTAGTCCATTTCCTTCTTCTAAGGAGATTTTTATCTAAGCCTACATCTGTTCTATTAAAAGAGACTACATCTGTAAAATAATGTAGAATAAATTGAATGCGTGGGACTTTACAACTAAAAAATTGGCATAGCTTAGATGTGAGGAGAAATTAATCTATAATTCAGGTTAATTGTTAAATTT
The DNA here is from genome assembly GCF_028885655.2 of Pongo abelii. Taxonomy (NCBI): domain Eukaryota; kingdom Metazoa; phylum Chordata; class Mammalia; order Primates; family Hominidae; genus Pongo; species Pongo abelii. The sequence continues at coordinate 24,380,367 of NC_072007.2, read as the reverse complement.
TCAGCATTATAGACAGGAAGAATATTTATAATATTTATTTTAGTAAGTTAAAGTCCATTTTAAAATATTTAAATTTATTTTGACTTTAGTTCATAAAAAAGAATTGAGGAGAACAAACATTTGAATCTGCAAATTGGAGTTTACCTAAGATTAAGTTATGATTTAATTAAAGATAATTTCAAGAGCAGAGTTTTCATATTTTATACCAGAAAGTACAAAGTATAAAAATAAATCAACATTTAAAAAATAATAGAAAGGAAACAAAACATATTTGGAGATTCAGAAATTTTTCAATCAATCAGTGTTAACTGTGACAAGACTATTCCACAAGAAAAAGCTGGGGGAAAATGGTGTATGTTAGTAAGGGAAGTGAGGGACCAGACAAAGTCAGAAAACAATGTTAGTAATAAGAGAAACATTAACTTCATCTATACTGCTGCAAACTTACTTTAAAAATAAATTTTCTTGACCGGGCGCAGTGGCTGACGCCTGTAATCCCAGCACTTTGGGAGGCCGAGGCGGGTGGATCATGGGGTCAGGAGATCAAGACCATCCTGGCTAACACGGTGAAACTCCGTCTCTACTAAAAATACAAAAAATTAGCCAGGCATGGTGGCGGCCGCCTGTAGTCCCAGCTACTCGGGGGGCTGAAGCAGGAGAATGGCGTGAACCCGGGAGGCGGAGCTTGCAGTGAGCCCAGATCGCGCCACTGCACTCCAGCCTGGGCAACAGGGCGAGACTCCATCTGAAAAAAAAAATAAAATAAATAAAATAAATAAATAAATAAATCTTCTTTACATATGGCTTAATGAGATTAATTATAAAAGGAGGAACCCAGTGGGAAAGAAGAGGTATTCTTAAGGCCTTCTACTCTAGTCCACCATTTGAATTACCATTGGTTTGAAATCTAATTTCTCTCCTGAATTCTAGTCAGTATCATTTGGCCAGCCTCTTCAATGTAAGCATATAAATATTTTGGCTTAATTTTTCAAGACCTTATTGATTATTTTTCTTTGTTGGTCTGGTGCCAAGTAGCTTAATTTTAAGATGGCAAAAGATGGTATAAATTCACAAATATATTCACCATTCTGGTTAATTTTCAGGAAACACACATTTAATTTTAGAAAAACTTGTTTCCTAAGAGCAGGTAATTTAACTCTGGCCAAACTGGACTACATGAGGAATACCAGAGGGAAGTCCTACTTCACACCTCTAAATGCATGCTTACAAGGTGGGGATAAACTCCCTGAGGAAAGGGTACCCACTGCATGGTGTGATGCCTCATATAGCCAAGGAAGGCTTTCTGAATTCAATGATGAGACCACTTAGACTACTAGTGTTTTATACAAATGAATCTTAGGATCCTTCAGTTCTTCAGAGGAGTTCTTCCTGAGATTATAGTTGCTTGTTTGAAAATTAATATGGTCAGAAGTATCTATGCTAGAATAACCTAAAAGCTGATTAGAAATATAAACTTTTTTTTACATCATCCCTTGCTGCCTCTATATTTGAAGGGCAGTTGTAATCTCAATTTTTATGCTGGATGGCATATTTTTATGCACATTGATGTTGGTAATCTACGATGTAGTTCATGCATGTTCTGATAATCTATGGTGGCAAACAAACCATTCCAATAGTTAGTAGTATAAAAGAACATCTTATTAGGCTCACACATTTGCAGGTCAGTAATTCAGTTGGGGAACTGGTTCACAATGTGATGTCTGAGGCTTCATTTGGGAAGACTTGAATGATTGGGGAGGACTTCAGCATCTGGTAGCTGGAGTCATACAGAGGCTCCTTCACTTACATGTCTGACAACTAGTCTAGGTTAGGCCAGGCTCAGCCAGGCAGCCAACTACGGAACCTATATGTGGCCTTTTCATGTCACTTCATCTTCTCCCACCCTCAGGGTTGGGTTTCAAGTGTGTGCAACATTCAAGGGAGCTTCACACATCACAGGAAGAAGCGTCTAGGAATGAACATCCCAGGAACCCAAAGTAGAAGCTGCAAGGTTTCTTGTTTTGTAATTTTTTTTTGTTTTTTGCTTTTTGAGACAAGGCCTCACTCTGTTGCCCAAGCTGATCTTAAACTCCTGGCCTCAAGCATTCCTCTGCCTCAGCCTCCCAAGCAGCTGGGATATAGGTCCTCCACTGCCCCCAGCTTATACAAGGCTTCTTTAACCTAACCTTGGAAGTCACAAAATATTACTTCCACGGCACTCTACCGTGACAAGTGAGTCACTAAGATCACCCCAGAGTCAACAGGAGAAGAATTAGACCCCATTTCTTGATGGAATGGGAAAGTCACTTTGCAAAAAAAACACATGGAATGGGAGGCATGGTTGTGGTCAACTTTGGAAAATATAGCCTGCATATTGTTTATTTCAACTCCTGCCTTTGCTGCTACTTAGGACCAAATAGATTCTGTATTTATAAAACATTTTTGGAGAGTAATATTTGGGAATCATAAATAAATAAAAACATATAAGACCAGACACCAAAGGTTTAAGTGTGCCTGATTTAGTCCCAGCCCTTAAAGGTCCCCCATTTTCTACAGCAGGGGCTGTAAAATGGTACCTCTATAGCTGAATTTATTCAGAAGGAAAGCTTGTTTGGGGCCATATGGTGTTTTAAAAATCAGGAAATTTTACATTAAAATCCTTATATTTGTATATCCTTGAAAAACATGAGGGAAAGTGCCAATCCAGGACCCAAAGTCTCAGGTGACTTCAACTGAGAGAGCTCAGAGCCATGGCTACCCTTTAGCTGTGGAGCTGGATCTTAAGCTCACTGTAGAATTCTCGTTGCCTTCTTTATCTAATTAACTTCATTTAGTTATATATTTGATTTCTGTAGATATTTATATTTACAACATTGGTCTAATGGTTTATGCCCAAATTCTTCCACCTGGTACTCAGGGCCCATTACAATTTGGCCTCAGTCACCTATCCAGCCCTACCTCCTCTTACTGTATATCCAGAATTGCCCTCTGGCCTAACCAGCCTCAATCTCTACACTTAACTAAACATGTTCCATTTATGCTGCATAATAGGCCAGGGTTCATGGCATCACTGCTGTATTTACACCTTTTTGTTTCCTTCCACTTTTTCAAACTGTGTCCATTCTTCAAGCTTCCATTCTGGCCCTGTCTCTTCCACAATTCTCTGAGTCCTAGTGATCTCTCTCCATAGCCTTGTGTTGTTATGTAAGTGCATTGCACATATTCGTATCTTATTTTCTCAGCTTGATTCCAGATTCTAGAACACAGGAGGTCACTTTACTGTTCTTTTTCTATACCCAGAAGAATGCTTATAGAAGGAGTCATTCAAAATTCCTGTAAAAAGGTGACTAGAACAGACAAGATGGAAAGGAATAAAAGAGGGGAGGCAATATTTTTTTTCCCAGTTCAGAAACTAAAAACCAAGCTGCAAAAGCTCAGCTTCTAGCAGCCTGACCCTGTGACATAAATTCTTGATTCAAAGAACCAGATCACAAAATCAGCTCATTTTAAAATTTAGGTACTTTCTGGAATTCTGTTGTATGGTTACTCTCATTTTAAATATTAAGTTATTGGTGCAAATAACTTTGAGACTGAACTGTGAATTTAACATACGTTTTAACTATAGCTATGATGAAGATCTGGAGAAAAATCTGCACGTATTTTTCACTGTGCATGGAAGATAGGACTTGCCTGTCCCTGCTTCCACTGCAGAATATGAGAATGAGGAATAGTAGAAAACTGAAGCAATGGTTGCAAGTAAATAGGAGTGAAAGTGAAAGGAAACGGCACTGGCTTGGTGACCAGGTGATGTTGGGTCACACTCTCCTTATCTGTAAAATAAGAGGCTTGGATTAAGTGACCCGTAAAGTCTTGTCCTCTTTTAACATACCATATATTTCAGACTTAAATAAATGAAGCTCCCATTTGCAGGAGCTAAAAGGGAAGTGCTGCTGCATTTGAAAAGGTTTCGTTTAGCTGCAAGCAAATGGATGCTACATTGCAAAGCTTTTACTAAAGCATGCATAGAACAATTTTAACATAAATAATTCATGTTGAGAAGACCTAAGCTAATGAAGCTCAAAATGCCAGGGGTGGAAAGCTTAGTTTAATAGAAACAGGTGAGGTGATAACTGCATGGAGTCATAGCATTTTAAAGTTAGAAGTGGCTTTTGTAGCTAGTCCACAATCCCATTATTACCAAGAAAGGGAGTCACAGTGAATTTCCATCACTTCCTCAGGGACACAGCTGGTCAGCGGCATCCCTATTTTGTTAAATTTCTATTTTATTTTGATCTGTTTCTTGTAAAAAAAAAAATATCATATATTTAACAAAAAAAAGTATTTTTGACCTAGCCAATGTAATGTCTTATAGACTAAATAAAAACATGAGTGTTAAATTGCACCTAAACTTCCTAAATCCTGTAATATCTGATATTATGTATGTAACAGTTATCTCTTTTCTTAGATCTAAATGAAGATGATTTTCTAAGTAACAACGTACATACTCATCAAGGAAAAACTCTACAAGGAACTTCCTATCAGGTAATGTGAATAATCAGCATTTGCATGTTTTGTGAAAATCATCTTGTTACTCAGCTCTGTAATATATTAGGCATAGTGTACAATATTTACACAGCCTTTTATCTAGTTTCTATTTAGTTATTATAGGTTGTTTTGTAATTGATATGCTTATGTCCCTGTGAATTGAAATATAAATGAAAAAATTCAGTGATGATAAGATAATAAACTTTTGATTTTGCAAAACATCATGTTGTACAGCCTTTTGATAAGTAGCTCTGGGAATACTGGGATGTTCTCTGTCAAGACCTATGCTAAACACTTATATAAAAACATAAACTGAGTCCTGACCAATCCCTTTCAAAATTGCATTAATTAGCCCAGGAGTTTGGATAATTAAAAATGTCTGAATGTTTGGCCTCACTAATAATAGTAATGTAACATTGATCAATAGCCAAATACTTGCTATTCACTCTGTAACGAGAGAGGATATATGAGACAACAAGGCCAATTCAGGCATCAGACTGACTTTTGATATTTTTTCTGACAGCCATGAGGTTCTCTTTAATCATTCTGATAGTTTCATTAGAAAATTTAGAACTGAACTTCCTTGGTGGAGTAGATAAAAGGTACATAGCATATGAATTGTAAAGTGCTGATTTGGTGAGGAAGGGGGGCTCACATTCCTAAATCCAGCCTGATTCCTGAGGCTTTTGGAGGCCCTCCAATAAATTAGATAGTAGATCATGATTTTGATCCGCTAGAGTTTCTACTGGCTGCTCTGATGCTACCAGAGTGATAGGCCTATGCTACAAGACGTGGTAACACATTGCCCGTGTGCTGTCTCCCAGTGGGTTCTCTCGCAGTGCATGGATGAGAGAGCTCTGATATCAGAGAGAGCTCAGTTTGAATCTTGCTTTGACTGTTAGTAGCTATGTGGCATTGTGCAATTTACTTAGACTCTCTCTGCCTCTGTTTTTATCATCTGTAAAATACATCTATAAAAAATATCTCAGTACTTTCATGGGATTCAGTGAGACCTGTCATTAAAACACTATAGTTCTATGTCTGGTAGTTAAGACATACTTTTAAAAATTCATTTGTTGTCATTGCCCCTTCTCTTTTCTTCCTCTTCCCCCTCACCCTCCTTCTCCTCTTACTCTTTCGAGGGCTTAATGAGACTTGCACAAGCACAGCTGGAAGATTATCTCTGAAACAAGCAGTCTCATTTTCCTAAATTCAGATGAGACCTCAGATATAATATCTAAGTGAAGCATTGTCTGATAGCCAGGAGAAAAATAACAGCTGGTTTACTGGAATAGCTCACTAGACATGCCTTCTGCCAAGAGGAAATCCTTCTGTAGGTTTTTAGTAGAAAAATAGACCCATTTCATGGAAAGAAGAAAGTAACATAGAAAGTTCTTTGAATAAAATGGTTAAAGATAAATCTTTACCCTAACAACAATGCTTCTGAAGGTTAAAATTGGGCAAGAAATGGTGCTTCCAAATGGTAACCATTCAATTGCGCCATGTCGCTAAAGATCGAAGGAATTCATACTTAGTGACAGACAAGCAGGAGCCATCTAATCTAAAAATCCTCATTTGGGAGTAGGCACTGGTCTTATCTAAATTTTATTCACAGTAGACATTCAATTGGATTTAACTAAGAAACACTTATCTATATGACAGAATAGTTTAACAAGGAGTGTTATGCAAAATATTAATTTATTAACTCCTTGTGACTGAGGAGAAGGAGATGCAATTTATCTGTTGAAAGATGGGGAAAAGAGGGAGCCACTGTCAAATGGAGAAGCTGGTATGAGTAGAAAAGTGGCTTGTCAGTGTGCATAGGAGTGGACCATGGCATGAAACTTGGCCTTCCATCAGTGAACAAATGACTATCAGGTAAGTGTTTTTCCAAGTGTACCTGAGAACTGTCTGTATCAGACTCAACTGGAGTGTTACTTAAAAAGGCAGACTTTTGGTGCCATACTCCTGTTCACCTGGATCGTCATGACTGGAGCCTAGGAAGTGGTATTTTTATGTGACAATGTTCAGTACACAAACCATGAGACTCTTGAATTCAAGAGAGTTGGTGAGTGTCTTAGTCCATTTTGTGTTGCAATAATACAACACAAAATAAAGAAACAATAATAAACACAAAATAAAGAAATACCTGAGACTGGGTAGTTTATAAAGAAAAAGGTTTATTTGGGTCACAATTATGATGGCTGAAAAGTTCAAGATTGGGCATCTGCATTTGGTGAAGGTCTCAGGCTGCTTCCACTCATGGCTGAAGGTGAAGGGGACCCAGAGATTCCAAGGCAAAAGAGGAAGAAAGGCAGAGGGAGGTGTGTGCCAAACTCTTTGAAACAACCAGCTCTCACAAGAACTAATAGAGTGAGAACTCACCACTGAGGGAGAACATTAACCTATTGTATAGGGATCCAGCCCCATAACCCAAACACCTGCCATTAGGCCCCATGTATTAGTCCTCTCTCACAATGCTGTGAAGAAATACCCGAGGCTGGGTAATTTATAAAGGAAAGAGATTTAATTGACTCACAGTTCCTCATTGCTGGGGAGGCCTCAGGAAACTTACAACCATGGCAAAAGGCAAAGGAGAAGCAGGCACCTTCTTCACAGGGTGGCAGGACAAAGTGAGTGCGAGCAGGGGCAATGACAGATGCTTATAAAACCATCAGATCTCATGAGAGTCACTCATTATTATGAGAGGAGCATGGGGGAAACTGTCTCCATGATCCAGTTACCTCCACCTGATCCCACCCTCGACACGTGGGAATTATGGGGATTACAATTCAAGATGAGACTTTTTGTGAGGACACAATGAAACCATATCACCCCATATCCAATATTGAGGGTCAAATTTCAACATGAAGTTTGGAAACAACAAACGTCCAAATTATAGCCATGAATATTTGTTCACAGATGGGATATCTCATGATTTTAACTTTATAAACCCAAACTTGGCTTAGGTATGGTCTTGGAAAACAACAGCCTCATGGAAAAAGTGAAGTTGATTTTTGTTCCCTATTATGGAGATGATATAAATTCATTGTAGAATTTCTTAAAACTATGTATAAATAGAAAGAGATAAAATAACGAATAGTATCCTAGTGCAAATATTTTCCTATGATCATTTCCTGAATATTAGTAACATGGGATAAAGTTTGTAGAATGTAAAACATTTTATAGTTATAATTATCATATAACCATGCCTACAAAATATATTTCAGACACTAAAAATGATCAGAATTAAATATTTAATTCCCAACCAGAACGTACTTAAGCAAACATGTTTCCTTCATGTTCTCAAAATGGAAGAGAAGATCTCAGGCATGGAAGAAGTTACAAAGAATCAGGTAGCAGGGCAAGAGAAGGAGTTCATGGAATGCTTTCTCCAGTACCCACTTTGCCCCACTTATATTTCTGCATAGTTAGCCCGGGATAAACTTCCTGGAGAACCAGGCTTATGGAAGAAGTGCTGATGGGTAGAGCTTGAAGCAAAGCAGTCTGCTTAGTACTGTGATCATACACCAACCATAAAGAACATCTTGGGAAAACTTGACTCCCAGCATTTATTTTTGCATTCTTGTTCTTGTTTGTCCTTCTCTGGCAGCATTCAGCTGATGGCTCAAACCTTTTGTAGCATATTAAAAGGGGAATAAAATATGCAGTAATACAGACTTTGGGCTAATATATTTTCAAAAGTGTTGCATGCCTCATTTCTCACATAAATTCTTAGGTTGCATTCAGCCTTCAGAGTATCATTCATATTCATGATAGAAAAGAGAGATAATATTTATTACCTTCAGTGCTGGTGATATTAAGCACTGTCAAGCACCTCTACCCAGGACTGAACCAAAACATTTTCTTTCTGAGCTCCTTTGCTGAGATAAACTGTTGCTAATTGAATTAATTAACCCATTTCAATCAATTTCTTTCTTCATGTCTTTCACTATGGAGACTGCAATTTTCAGCATTTGAATTCTTGGCCTCTGTGGTAGTTACGGGTGGCCATGGAATCCAGTTCTGGCCAATGAAATATAGTCAGAAATTCCTGAGGAGGACTTTCTTTCCTGGAAAATAATAAAAAAAAAAAAAAGGCAGAGTCTCATGAGGATAAAGCTTTGTTTTTTGCTCTCTTTCCTGTCTGGAGCTGGATGTAATACCTGGTAAGTCAGCAGCTGTCTTCCAGCCGTGAGGCAAAGGCACACATGAAGGATGGTGGAGCAGGCACATGCATAGGGCCTGATTCACTGAGGACATCCTTGAGAAGCTGCACCCAGGTTGGAAACCCTATGTCTGCACTTCTATTTTACAGAAACATAAGCCCCATACTTGTTTAAGCCACCGCTGTTGGTTATTCTCTTCCTCAAAGCTGAATACATTTCTGATACCTTATTTTTAAAACAGTCACTTTGGCTAATGCTAAACTCTGCTCTGTATAAGCAATCAGACAAAACTGTGTCCACAGTTAAACAGTGTCTAGGCTCACCTCTTATTGCACAAACTAAACTAGCCTCCTTCAGCTCTCATGTAGTGTAACCAGCATTTAGAGTTAGTCATTTAGTCCTTAAGATGAAAATTGGATTACTAACAAATAAAATATTGGCCATATACATCCCATTGGGTATATACAGAATTAAAACTGTATCCAACATAGCACACAATTTTTGGGAGGTGCGTGTAGAATGGACAAAATGGGACCAATTTTTCATGAGCTTAACTGAGATCACAACACTGGGTCACCAGAGAAATAATTTAAGGTTATGCTGTGATATATTAACAAGCAGGAGAGACAGGTCTTTCACTAGGTTTTATCAGACAGATTTGAGGGAGTTCTAAACAAAAGTGTGAACAATTTAAAAGGTGGAAAACAAACAAAAAGAGTCCAAAATGACAGTGTCAACCAAATGATAGTCTTTATGTATGACATGATTATATTATGATGAAATAATGATATTGTGTATTGATCAATGTTTCTTATTTCAAGTACTTTCTTATCCATTATATGACTTTTAACTATTGTATTACATATCTATTGATGCATAACAAATTACTTTAAAATTTAGGGACTTAAAACAAACAAAAAAAATTATTTCACAGTCCCTGTGGGTCAAGAGTTGGGGAGTGGTATAGCTGGGCATTTCTATCTTAGAGTCTCTCATGGGTTATAATCTCAGGTGGTTAGTGTATCTCAAGGTGTTGTCTGAAGGCTTGACTGGGGCTGAAAGGTTTGTTTCTAACTCCCTCTCATGGCTATAGGCAGGTGACCTCAGTTTTTTGATGGGAATTGACTGCAGAGATAGGTCCCTTGCCACTTTGGTCTATCCATGAGGCTGAGTGTCCTCATAGAATGTCATCTGGTTTCCCCAGAGTGAGTATCTAAGACACAGAACAAGTAGAGGCCACAATTCCTTTTAAGACCTAATTTCAGAAGTTAAACATCATCACTTCCATTTTATTCTATTTGTTAGAAGCAACTCACTAAATCTAGCTCACACTAAGGGTGAGGGGCAGTCTTATGATCCACCTTCTGAAGACCTCTTCAGTGTAAAAGAATTTGTGAGCGCATTTTAAAACCACTAGAACTACCTAATACTATTTTGAGGTTATAGACAGAGAAGTTTTCTACTTCCAAAGAGCAGGATTATAACTTATTTTGTAGGTAGAAAGAATATAGGGCTATATTTTGTTATCTTGAAAAAAAAACCTAATCTCCTCTCTTTAACAGTAGAAGACTTTCAAGAGTGGCTTTTGTTGGTATTAAAGAAACATAAGATGTTAATATGGAATCCAAATCTCTTGTTTCCAGTGAAATAAAATTAGATCATATTGGATTTTCTCATTTCCTTATCCAAAGTTATACTGCATTTATGATGTATACTTTCACTTTTAAAGAAGAGAGTTTAAGCAACTCTACATTTAGCTTTTATTTAAAAAAGAGGAAATACTTGATTCTAACAAATGATTTTTATGAATGAACTCCACAAATGTATGGGTGTTTTCCTTTTTGATTTCCCTAAAAGGTTGAGAGGACGTATTTGGTATTCCTTAGAATCATTCTCAAGCATTTTTAAAAAGGAATTTTGCAACCCAGAAAATGGCTAGTAAATGAACTCTTATATACTGTGTCAAAAATAAAATCCAACCACTTAGTACTTGTTGCAGTCACTTCAGCTACTTTGTCAGTTTTCTGCTTCAAACCTCTTGCTCTTTGGCATATTTTGTGTGCTAGAACTCCAGAATTCTGCTGGGGTTTAGACTTTATGAAAACCAAACTTGCCTTACCTTTATATGAGTAAAAACACTGGACTTTAAACTTGTTGCTTAAACTCTCTGCGCTTCAATTTCCTTATGTGTAAAATAGTGATAATAAAACTTCTTGTGATTGTCATAAATATTTAAATAAAGGAGCACACTCCCTCAAGGTGTTTAACAAATATGCATATTTCCCTGTCTCTCAATTCCTCTTAATGTCATTGCAGACTCTCCTCAGAATAAAATTTGAAATCACCTTTGTCTTAGTTCTTTCAGGCAACTATAGCAAAGTACCTTAGGCTGGGTAATTTGTAAATGACAGAAATGTATTTCCCATAGCTCTAGAGGCTGAGAAGTCCAAGACAAGGCACCAGCAGATTCAGTGTCTGCTTCAAAAAGGGAGCAAGGCAGCTCCCTTCAACCTCTTTTATAAGGGCTCTAATTCCATTCATGAGGGCCCTCATGACTTAGTTACTTCCCCAAAAGCCCCACCTCTTAATACGATCTGATATAATTTGGATAAATGTTCCTGCCCAAATCTCCTGTTGAATGCGATTCCCGGTGTTGGAGGTGGGGCCTGATAGGAGGTGATTAGATCATGGGATTGGATTTCTCATGAATGGTTTAGCATTACCCTATTGGAGCTGTTCTCATGACAGTAAGTGAGTTCTCATGAGATCTGGTTGTTTACAAGTGTGTAGCCCCTCCCCCTTCATTCTTTTGCTCTTGCTCCTGACATGTAAGAATGCCTGCTCCCCCTTTGCCTTCCATCATGACTGGAGGCTTCCTGAGGCCTCCCCTACAGCAGAAGCCACTGTGTTTCTTGTACAGCCTGTAGAATTGTGTGCAAATTGCACTTCTTTTCTTTGTAAATTACCCAGTCTTAGGTATTTCTTTACTGCAATGTGAAAATGGACTAATACACTATCACATTGTATATTACATTCCAACGTATTAATTTGGAGGCAACACAAATATTCAGACCACAGCACCATTTTATTACCTGTTATAGACTCCATCAAATGCCCTTTGCTGCAGTCCTGAAGTGCCCTAGGTAGAAATTGTTTGATATCAGGTACATAAAGTTTACAAAAGGAGTGGAAGCAGACAGTTAGAAGGTTACAGTGACAGGTACCAAATGTAATAAAAGATATCCCACACTATGACTTGAGATAGTAATCCAAATGTATATTTGGTTTGAGTTTAAACTCAATTACAGTTTCCAAAAAAGATGCCCATTATGTACCTAATAATGTAGAGCACTGAGGAATTGGAGTGGGCTGCTTCATAAAACATTCGGGATCCCCTCTTTCCACCAACCCTTCTAAATGTGAGATCATGGACTGGAATTGCTCTATGTGAGGGCTGAGGAGTGAATCTAATACACGTAGACACATACACATATCACACACACATATATGGATATATAATGTGTATATACTATATATACATACACATATTCCATATTTGTCTATATATGTGTATATATGCAGATGAAGTCACTGATGAAACATTAATCAGTGTACTTGGATAACAAGATAATTATTTCTAATTAAGACAGTGAATCCTTTCCCTATTAGTTTGGTAGCTTTGTGGAGTTTTTTTGTTTTGTTTTTTAAAGAACGTTAACATTAGTTGTCTCTTTTTCCTTTTCTAATTTCTAAGGTGACCTCTGAATGTTGGAGTCCATTTCACTATCAAAGACATGTTGAGACTACTGTTGATGAAATGGTGAGACATTTCCTCCCAGATATAACTATTTAAGTGGATTTCCAATCTCTTTTCCAATCATTTTAATGCCATAAGCACTGTTTTCTATAGTTCTTTATTACATTTGTTTTCAGCTGCCACATGGAAGTGTTTCTAAAGAACATAAAAAGAGGCTTGTCCTTATTGAATGGTTTTCTGAACTAAAAGAAGCATAAAGCATTTCCTTCAAAGAAGGAAAGGTCGTTATATAAAAAATTTTCCCTAAAATTTAGCAATTTTTCCTGAGATAGGAAAAAATTTATAACGTTAAAAAGCATATCGTCTGATTTTGGGGGAAATAGGTGTTATCTCATGTTTCTGGGATAAGAGTACATCATGGTAGCATTGCTAAAAAAGAGAACTTGGAAACAGCATGAGTATGTGATAACAGAAAATCGATTAATTAATTGGATTATAGTCCATAGAATGAAATGTAATAAAACCATTTTTTAAAAAGTATCTCTGTGTGCCAGCTCTCCCTTATGATATTAAAATCACATCAACTGCCTTCCTTTCCTTGTTGAGATATTGCTAAACAGAGGTTAATGGAAAGGACATGTTTTAGAAGGTCTGTCAAATTTCCAGGATATTCACATACATCAATAAGTATTATAGCATTATTGATATGAAACAACTATAAGTCCTATTTGTAGTTCTTGTTCTAGATGGCTTCAGAACACTACAAGCTAATGTTTGCAACTTATTTGACTATTGCTTCCCAAAATGTAATCGTAATTTTGTGACAAATAACTACTCTTAGTAAATCATGTTTCTTTATGTAGGTATGAATACAAAAGTTTTGATATCTTTATTTATAGCTCTCTCTTCCCCAATATTATTAACATGTTATTAACATCTAAGTTTTTCTAATAGTTTTCTTTTCAACTATATATATATTTTTTTTGTCTAAGATATGTCTAAGTTGTGCTAGGTAGGAGGAAGAGGTGATGGAAAGTTATGATTTAAATATTACTTCTGTTCCCTAAAAAAAAATTATTGAGCTCTGCCCTTGCTATTTCTCATGCTATCTGAGTTTTTAATGACTGGTTAAATATCAAAGAGCTGTGGGAAACAAACAAATGAACCTCAGTAAATACTACCAGGACTTTCAGATGAAAATAATGCTATACATTTGGGAGGATTATGAAATTCCTTAATTAGAAACAGAAGCAAGAGAACTGGATTGCAGGAGTTGGATCTACCACGGACTGTGCTCTTAGGCCACTAAATTCATACTTCTGCATTTCCGTTTCCACATTTTTAAAGTAAAATGTTGGACTACAGAATATTTCTTTAGACTCTGATAATCTGTGATTAACAGTAGGTCATTCCCACTTTTTCCTTGATATTTTTCTAAGGCTCAAGAATTTATGTAAAGTAACAAAAGAAGATACTTATCTAGTCAAATGTCCCCAAGGATATTTGAGGAACAATGAATTCCTGTGACCCAATCCTTCAATTTAAAGATGAAGGGCTGAAGTGCAGAGAGGTGAAGTGGCTCACTCAAGTTTACATGGCCAGTCACAAAGCAGATTTTCAAAGCAGAACAATCATTCATCCGCACACAAGGGCAGGTTCTTACTCTAGGTTTTCTTAACATTTCTTGTGTGTATGAAATAAATACTAGATAAAAATGTTTTTTTACTGTGTAATTTTCCATCCATAGCTCCTCTTCTTGCTAAGAATCCAATAGATATTTATTAAAAATTAATTAATTTGCATACTGGCTCTTAAATTTCCTATTGTTAATAATTTTTGGTCAGCTAGGAGGTGTACCCAAAAAGAGAAATGTTCTTATGAGTAGTTCTAGAAACTTCTTCAAAATTTCAGAGCAGAGGATATTACGCAGGAAGTAAGAAAGATGTGGCTTCTGTGGCCTTTTCTCTTAAATCAACACAACCCCCATTTGCAATTCTGGTTTGTGTAATCCTGGCAACTCCCAGCTAGCTTGGCAGTGTGTCCACAAAGACTGACCTGAAGCTATAGGTCAGTGAGCAAAAAGCAGTCTTGGCTTCCCCTGAAGAAGTGGAGAAATGGCCGTGACGTTGCGACTTTATTATACTATGGAAAATTGGGCCTGTGTGGCTTCTGAAAGACTCCTTTCTTTTTTTACTGTGTTCACAGAGGGCACATTATTCCAAAACCAGAATTACGCACGTCAAAATCTCCTTGAGAGGAAGGAGGAGCTAGAATATTATATTAGGACTTGAAAGGGTTTTAGTGTTTATACAGTGGAATAAGACTATTACATAAATGGCTTTATTAGATAACCTAAATTATACTGCTTAGCTTCTTAAATACCTGCTAATCCTCTAGCCAAGCACATTTCTCCTCCCTACTCTCACCTTATGCAATCTTTCTCTCCTGCGAATAATCATTGAATTTTATTTGTAGTTCTCATATGACACACATCAACTTTTTCCTCCAGATGTATTTTTGGCCTGCTGTTCAGATTGAATGTATTTATTGACCGTACTGACTCTAGGAAGTGATATGTGTAAAACAGTACTAGAACCCTAAAGAGATCACCTTGTAGTGAGGGGGACAGGAACAGAAACAGATGACTATTTTTCTTAGTATTCATATTAAGCAATGTGCATCACAGGCAGACATAATGTTTCATTCTTCTTTGCACCTCCCATAGATTAGGTCCTCAGTAATAAATTAGGTCCTCATCTGATAAATGAATAAATAAATGTCTTATAAGCCTTCTAGGAGAATATATTTGATTTTATTAACTAATTCATTCAATTACTCATTTATTCAATGACTTAAAATTTTGCCTAGCTTTATTGTAAGTGCTTATCCAATCTTAGTTTAAGTTCAGCTTCTATCACTGAAAAATAATAATTTTTAAAACTATTATGATGTATGAATATCTAATGTCAACATGGCAATTTTCCCACCAACTGTAATTATTTCTTCAATCAATATTTCATTTGCATAAATAAATTATCTTAAATTGTCTTTTTAATTAATTGTATTTCCAAGAAAGCAATAAAATAAACCTCTGAAGTGAAATGTATTTGTTTTCATGTGTTTGCATTGATCAATTCTAGTTCATAATCCCATTGGTTTTATTACTGTCCGTTGAGTTTCTAAATGTTTATTGATCATTGTGACCTTAAAAATTATCTTTTTAGAATATGTTTTAGGTCACGAATAGAGACTAGTCACTTTTATATAGGAGGAAATGAAGATATAGATTTAGGAGTTTAATAATTCAACATTTAAAACCTCTTCTTTATTTTGTTTTTACCATGAAAGTAGCTCTCTTCTTCCTGTCTCTAGGCACCTTCCCTTTCAAGTGGCTAAGAACAGATTCCCAGTAGAAAAAACTGAATACTTCTGTCCTTAGCAAGGATAGATTGGATTATTGAAGTCTGCCTTCTAAATACATTTTGTAGTTTATAGAATTTCTTCCCACGTGTGCTTGTAATTCCAGCACTTTGGGAGGCTGAAGCAGGAGGATTGGTTAAAGCCAGGAGTTCAAGACAAGCGTGGGCAACATAGTGAGACTTCATCTCTACAAAAAATAAAATAAATTACCGGGCATGATGGTGCATGCCTGTAGTCCCAGCGCTTTGGGAGGCTAAGATGGGAGGACCACCTGAGCTCAGGAGTTCAAAACTATAGTGAGTTCTTATCATGAAAATGCACACCAGCCTCCAGCTTGGCGGACAGAGCAAGACCAAGACCCTGTGTCTTAAAATAAAAAAAAAAAATTGCTCCCAATTATGCTAATTACAGAACTAACACATCTTCACTGTAGAAAACTAAGAAGAGTAGAATATATAAAGAAAGAAAAAGGCCACATACAGTGGTGTTTGTACTTTTTATACAAATTTACATTCTGGTTTTCCACTTAATACATGGGAGCATTAAAAAATTTCTAAGCCCTATGCATACACTGGCACAGTTTTAATAATGAAACAACGAGTCATAAGACCGGGAAACTTAGAGAAAACTGTCAATGTGATACATATGAAACTACTTGAAGTTTCAGTTTCCATTACAGCTTTCTTTAAAAATAAACCAAAATATTAATTTTTGAAAATCTCCATTTCTCCTGTTGAAGAAATTATGTGAGATAGACATCAAGTTATTAGGATTTGTTATTTGAATACTTGTTAAATATGACACTAGAGAGGAAAATTTTTCCAAATCAGAAATTAAGAAGAAAAGCAAGAACAAAGGGTTTTCTGCTTTGTTTTGTTTTTTACTTCATTCAAGTCTGATGTGTTATTCAGCTATCTTTTCATTAGTGGAGTAGAGAGAACATAATTCAGACAGATAACGCAATCTGGGTTTGGTTAGTCTCCATAAGCCTAAATTTTCCTTCTTTAAAAGGAAGTGATAAAATCAGGAGAGATTTAAAAGCTTTAAATGCCTTTCCAGCAAATATATACATACATGCACACACATATATTTACATATTTCCTTCTTAATAATGTATATTTAAGAGCATAGGCCTATAAATCTGAAAGTACCTGATACTTATCCTCTGTTTTGGAAAGCCATATTTAACCTCCAGATAAATTCCCTGAATTTGGTTGGTGTTAATTTGGCTGTCAATACTAGATAACTAGTAATTATGCTGGCATTTAAAGATCTTGTAAGAAAGAACATTGGATTAAAAGTCAGAATACTTGATTTCCATCCCAACTCTATTATTAATAAATTATCTTTCCTTGAGTAAGCCACTTAACTTCTCTGAGTTTTCTCATTTTTTATATAGTCTGGTAGACTAGATGTCGAATAATTTCCATCCCAGCTCATAAAATATGATTGTAGGACTAATCCAGTTCAATAATACATTGATGCTATCTTCTAAAAAGTATTCTCTAATATTAATATTCAAGCAAAGTGTCAGAAAATGAGACATATTTAACCAAGCACTTCTAACAAAAGTTTTGTATTATTTAAGGAAGAGTGAGCAAAATGAACTAAAATATATTTCTGTTTATAGACACAAATATATGAAATATATAGTATATACATGTTAAATATATACATATGAAAAATTACATTTACATTCACATATAATTACCATTTTGATGGAAATTTATATCTTTCAAAGACTCTAAATTACAAAGACAAAAGTGAAAAGAAAACCAATTAGAGACTTGACAGTAGTTTCAATGAAAGAAAATTAAACTAGATTGGTAACAATAGAGATGGAGAAAAAGAAACATTCAAGATACATTTTGGAGATAGAACAGATGAAACTCTTAGTTATGGAATGTGCACTTGGGTGGCTGAAGATGGCCTTCACAGAGTTGAAGAAGATGGGATGAGCATCATATTTGAAGCATAGGTCTAGAGGTCAGTTCTGATTGTGCTTAAAAATTGTTTTAAATACATAGTTGGATATGTGAGTCTGAAGCTCTGCAGAGAGGCCCGGGGAAAGAAATAAATTGGGAGTCATTAGCATATAAGTGATATTAAAAGTGGTATGTGTGCATGCATGCACATGAGAAGAGAATGGTGGTGATATCAGATAGAAGGCCAGGGTTAATCCTTAAGTAATTTCAAATTTAATTTCAAGAAAAGGAAGGTGTCAGCATATAGGAGTTATAGAGGGAAGGGCCAAAAAAGGCAAAAGGAAAATCAAAGGAACATGGTGTCACAGAAGCCAAGAAAAGAGAGTGTTTCCAGAAGGTCACTGTGGTCAACATTGCTGAATATCAAGTAGTAAAGGAGTTTAAGAATGGCTCATTAGATCAAAAGGACAACTAAAAGGGAATGGTAGAGATGAAAGCTGATAGATGAGATAGATTAAAAGGATAAGAAGTTAATATAATTAAAGGAAGCATACATAGTTCACATTTTTGATACAAATGCCTAGGATCAAAAAAGAATAGAAAAAGTGGTAAATAAAAGATGGTGAAGTAAAGATGAATGACATAAAGCATGTTTGAATGCTATTGGGAAGAGTCCATTGAAATGGAAAATCGAAATTCAGTAGAGAGAGAAGAACAAAACTGTAAACCAAGTTGTATCATCCTCTGATTAGATATTCCATATTCTTCAACCTGCTCTACAGAAGCTTCCTGGAAGGATCTCTGTTATTCTCTGGGCTCCTCTCTTGGTACTCTTCCTTTCTTTCCCTTCATGGACACACACTAAGCATTCTTCCAGGAATTCCAGCTTTAGAACCTTTGCAAACTATTGTGTTCTAAGACTTCTCTTCTCTCTGCTATTTGCCTGGCTGACTTTTTCTCCAATTCAAGTCTCAGGTGAAATATTCTTTCTGACCATCTGCTGAATTCTAAACCCTCTCTAAATCTTCACATATCTGGTTCCTTCTCATCATTCAGGCCTCAGTTTTAGTATCTTCATTGAAGCTCCTCCTGATCAGTAAATTAATAAACCCTCCTTTTGCATCCTCACTCAATCACACTGTTAATTATTAATATAGCATTTCTTATGTCACATTCTTATGTTTATATACTTGTTTATATGTTTATCACCTGTCACCTCCCTCTAGAATTAGACTTGATAAAAACTGTGATCTCATATTACTTCCTCTATGCCATATCCCCAGAATGTGAGATAGTGCTTGGCATTTAGTAGGTGCTCAATAAAAGTATATTGATTTGTTGAATGCTAGGTTTAATTTATGGGTTAATCTTCTTAGAACACATTTAGAATTTAAAAGCCATGTTACTATAAAACTTAATCACATTCAGTGCAAATATGTAGGTAATAGATAAGAGAATTGAGATAAATAGTGTTATTATTTGAAAAATATTTTAGAGAATTATCTTTTTTTTTTTTGAGATGGAGTCTCGCTCTGTCACCCAGGCTGGAGTTCAGTGGTGAGATCTCGGCTCACTGCAATCTCCGCCTCCTGGGTTCAAGCAATTCTCCTGCCTCAGCCTCCCAAGTAGCTGGGATTACAGGTGCATGCCACCACACCCAACTAATTTTTGTATTTTTAGCAGAAACAGGGTTTCACCATGTTGGCCAGGATGGTCTCCATCTCCTGACCTCGTGATCCACCCACCTCAGCCTCCCAAAGTGCTGGGATTACAGGCATGAGCCGCTGCGCCTGCCTATATTTTTAATCTGAATACATTTTCTTTTTAATACATAGTTGTAATGATTCTATATCTTTTATTATAATATTAACTCTAAATTTCATCCCTTGGATATATAGTACCTATTAACAAGAGGAGGTTGTCCAGAAATACTTTGCTACTAGAAAGTAATAAGTGTAGTATCAAACATGTACTATGGATACTCCATTTTATATATGAAACATGTATAAAATTAGGATTGTATTTACATTCAGTACATATTTATTAAGCCATGTACAATCCTAGGCACATAGGATTTTAAAAAATAAATAAAATGCAGTAGACTGATGTCTAGTAACTCAAAGTGAATAAAGATACAAAAATTAACAATATCATGCTTTAAAAAGGCTACAATAGAGTGTGAACAAAATAATGACAGATCAGTTTGTTTTAAAACCTCTAGGCCATGAGATCTTACTTACCTGAATTCAGATACTTTCCAAATGCCTTAGTTCCTCTTGGGGGAAAATCATGTATACAAAGTTCCATTTCCATGGTATATAATACCTTTCTCCACATTAAGTGAAAGCCTTTTTCACAAAGAGAGAAGAGAAGACTATTTTTGTTGCCAGTGTTTCAGTGGAGCAATTAAGCTTTGGCTGTAACAAGAAGTTGCCATAAGAATAGAAGCACCACAAAGAAAAAATGGTTGTGCAATGTCATCTTATTATTTCTGAAAGGGTCTAAAGAGTAGAAAATGGCCTTTCCTGAGTTGTAAAGGGTCTATAAAACCAAGTAACTCAGAAAGCACTAAAAGAAACACTGAGAAATAATACAAAAAAATAAACAGCAATAGAAATTATGTTGAACAGAGCATGGCCTTTGGAAAGAGAGGGAAGATTTTGCGCTTCTAAGCATATCTCACCACAGTCCTTTCTGAAAGATTAAAATGATTTCAATATTTTCCCATTTATTTAATGCAAAAAAGGTATGGCTTCCTCTGACAAAAACGTCACATTTCTTACATAAGTGCTATTTTGCAGAGACAGAACAACAAGTTTATACTGGTTGTGCAAAGTCATTCTTAAAGACCAAAGATAACAGCTGAGTATAAAGATTGGAAATGTTGCATGTCAGATATTCTTTACTTCCAAACATTTATTTGGGCTTATAGTCTCTTTAAAAGGATTGGAAAGCATTATTATAAATATGTCTCATTCAAACATTAATGAGGAAGCAAATATTCACCTTTTGAAAATTGCAGTGTCTTTGTAGATGCTATTTATCAGCTGTTCAATGGAAAGAATGAGACAAAAGCAGGTGGAGAAATATTTCTGAGTCTAGAACTTTCTGGATGAAAAAGTATTCCTATATGTATTACATCACATCCAGTGAATTCAACAGAACACAATGATTTTTATCAATTCATATGAAACTTAGCACACAAAGAGTTAATTTCCAAAGTATTTTGAAATCCTTAAGAGGAACTATCCTTAAGATAATAAGTAAAAGCTGTATAAATACAAATTCAACAGTAAACTAGTGGGAAACATTCCTGAATCTTTTAAAGAAAACAAGAGTCATTAATGCAATGTTAACTATATTTTATCCATATTTTGTCATAATAAACAAGTGACACATATTCTAAAACATGATGTGGTATGCTGTGGCTATCTTTTGTTTCACTTAGTGCATATCTTCTAGAAAGCAAGAGGCTATTTTTTTAAAGTATGTTATTCGAAAAATTTTCATACTTAAAACAAATGCTGTTTGCCCACAAATTTCCAAAAAGACAATGAAGACAATTTAAATTCTGCTTTATCTAATATTAGCAGGTAGACTTTGCATACTATCAGTCTATTCCAATACTAGCAAATAGCAGCTTTGAACCTCTTGTTCCATCTATATTACACTGCAAAGATCTTGTTTTTTTCCACTGTTTCTCAGTGGGCAGGAGTGAGTCATTTATAGACATTTCTGAATTCAATCCATTTTGCTGTATTTTGAAGTAAAAAAAAAAAAAAATTGGTAAAACCACTCTGCTTTAGTATGACTGGCCAGTTGTAACATATTTTATAATTTTGAACCCAAAAAGTGTGGTGTGCTTTCAAGTTAGTGCTTAAATTGACTCAGGCTTCAGGTTTTAAGGTCACATTATTAATTTTTCCACATTTATGATCTCAACATATTTTATATTTAATCTTTTGTGAAGAATAATTTGTCTTTACCTTGAGCTGTGTTTGTGCTAGGCCATAAAATCAGGCGGTGACCCTGTGAAATCAATGGGGACATTAAAGCGACTACAGAAACTGGTTTGGGCTAAGAAAGCCAGAGTGCAGAATCTGGATGAGGTGAAACCGACATTAATAAACCTCCGTAAGTAAGAACTCAATAAGCTGTTAAAATTCCTTTGAGGGAGAACTAAGGAAGCATACATTAATGAAGCCCATTTTGATAAAGTCTTAAGATAATCATTAAACATTGAGGATTTTTTTTATTGCCAAGTTATTTTAAAACAGACATCCCCATCTATTCCTGAATGTTACCCCGTATTTATGCACCACCCCGTTTCTCCTTGCCTTCAAGACCAGGCTCTGAGACAGTGAGAGAGAGCAATGGAGGAAGCTCAGCAGTGTCCACTGTCGCCATTCCTTGGCCATAGAAAACAATGTATTTGAATTTTGATGTAAGCATAGCAAATTGGTATGTCCATGGCATGCAACTTTGATTTTCATTTATTTATTTATAATAGCATGTCTTAATTAATCAAACTCTTTTAAAAATACCCATTAAACATTTGGATTTAAAGGGATTCCATGACATAGAGCAATTGACTCTGGGTGATATATATTTCTATTTTTTGTAACTGTTTTCTGCATTACTAGAAATTCCATCAGAGTCTTTGCCACATTGTGTAAATATAGATCTCACAAATGAACTTTATAGTATTACAGATATGGCTTTTTTTTATTTTTGTCGTTCTCGCTTTTTAAAAACCATTTCACTGTGAGACACACTGCATCCATAAATCTCTTGGCAGATTGATATTAAAATAGACAATTTCAGAATGTCAGTAGGATTTCGGTCCAACCCACTGAGATTTTATTCTTTTAAGTAAGGCAAATAATTTTATTTGTTTCCTTATAATTCTTTATTATACATATGACCTTAAAAATTAAAAAATATTTAAGAATAGAAACATAAGAGGTGGGTTTTTTTAATTGTATTTTTTTCTCAAATATCTTTCAGCATATTATTTGTATGTGGCCTCCATTCATTCCAGTGAGATAGAATTTAACCAATAGTTATGGTTTCAAAAATGTCAGAAAAATGCGACTTTTACAGAACAAAAAATTTTATGTAGCAAAATAACTTGCTTTTTAAATAAATGCTGCTGTAAGTAATTTTATAAAATTGAATGACTTCTTGGTTTATCCACTGCAGTTCATTTATTTCTCTTATATAAAGGGAAGAATAATTTCTATATGTGAAGAATTATAATCATAGTTTTTAACCTATTTCTTTGTCATTCAGAAGATGAAGATGACACGTTGATTTCTTGTTTGAAATTAACCAAGTCCCGAGAAAAGAAAGTGAATAGTGTTAGCACAAGGAGGAAGGGAGAAATGGAGATTAGATTGGATACTCTTTCTGCATCACTGGGTAGATCCAGCACTTTAAATGACTGCAACTTGGAAGATAAATTAGCTTGGTATGAAGGTGAAGCTTACATGTGGCATCACTGGAAGCCTTTTCCTGAAAACCCTCTCTGGACATGTGTTGATTTCCAAATAGCACAAGTTGGACCCTGGGACCACTGCTCCTCTTGTATTCGCCACACACGTCTCAAGTCTTCCTGCTCAGATATGGATCTCCTACGTTCATGGGTAAGTTTGCAAACTACGGAAATGTGTCATCTTATCTGGGGTTTTGTACTGTCAGGAAAGAAACAGATAGCAAAAGTGCTAATCAGTCAAATTTATCAGTGTCAAAAAAGTTACCAGAGCAAGAGTTGTCTTTCCAAAAAGCAACCAAACTCTTGTGACTTTTACCCGTGTTAACATTTCATATATTCCTTTGTGTACAAATTAATGACTGCATAAAATGTTTCCAGGGATTTCTTTTTGATTGAAGGAAGACTTCATGTGTTGACTGAGATCAAGAAAATGTGAAGTGAACTGTCTAAATTATTGCAATTATAATGAAATTTCAGTGAAAAATAATAGCTAATTTTAATGAGCATTTTCTTTGGGCCTGCCATTTTCCTAAGCATTTCATATGTATTATCTCATTTAAATCTCACATCAACTCTATAAGGTAAGGACTTATATTATGAAATATTACCTTAAGAAATATTATTTTTGGCCGGGCACGGTGGCTCATGCCTGTAATCCCAGCACTTTTGGGAGGCCGAGGTGGGAGGATCATGAGGTCAGGAGATCAAGACCATCCTGGCTAACACGGTGAAACCCCGTCTCTACTAAAAATACAAAAAAATTAGCCAGGCGTGGTGGCAGGCACCTGTAGTTCCAGCTATTCGGGAGGCTGAGGCGGGAGAATGGCATGAACCCGGGAAGTGGAGCTTGCAGTGAGCGGAGATCGCGCCACTGCACTCCAGCCTGGGCGACTGAGCAAGACTCCGCCTCAAAAAAAAGAAAAAAAAAAAAAAAGAAATATTATTTCCCCTCATTTTACAGTTGAGAAAATGGAGGCACAAAAAGTTAGTAACAGGTGCAAAGTCAGACAGCTAACAGGAGGTAGAGCCAAGACCTATAACCTAGGTCTTGCTTTTAGCTAGAGATCCTGCTTTTAGCTACTACGTTAGTGTTTTCCATATACGAGGGCAGATTCTAAGGCTATTATGTGATACGTGAGAAAGAGTATGCTCTCTGGAATCAAACAAATTTGGATGGATTCTGGCTGTGCTACTTTTTTTTGGCTTGGATAAGTTATTTAAACTTTTTAATCTTAACTTTCTTAACTAAAAAATGGAAATAGTCAAGAAGCTAAAGTCAAATATTATAAATCTTCTAGTACTTAAGAGTGGTACTTTTTTTCAATTTCATTGTAAATTGCTCAAGGCATGTTTTATAACTTTATTTCCCTACAGCTCCTCTGGTCATGTGTATTTTCAGTGAATGAATGGGACAATTTTGTGTATCCAGGAAGCCTACCCTCTACCATTTTCCTCAAAGAATCAGTCTCTTCTTAGACAGAAGCTACATTTTATAACATATTTAGAGGCCTCTGAAAAGGCATATTTTCTCTTGGAACTTTTTTTACCTTTTAAGATTTGTGCATTAAGTCTGCAAAGACTAGAATTAAAGTAACTTGTGTTCAAAGTGCCATGGTAAATGTAACAGGTATCTGATAACAGACTTAGAACTGATGAAACTGACCAACATTAATCATTTCTAAATATCCTCCTTCTTCTTTAGTCTTCATCTTCTTTTCTGGGACTGCTGCACTTTGCAGGTTTTCTCTTAGAGTAGCTTCTTGGAGACTAGCTGGTAATATAATTAGGATGTGCTTCTGATGACTCCCTCTGACAGCTTCAGAAGCAGGATCAAGGCTGATGACTCCTTGGTAAGTGGCTAAGCTGTTGTATAGGCATCTGAACACAAATAGTCAGAGTTTTCTTCAAGAATAAAATCTGGACTCCCTAGCTTGGCATTTCTGGATTTCATCAATCTGGACTCAATCTAATTTTTCAGTCTTATCTATGCGCTACCCCCACCTTATTGATTTCCTATGCCGAACTGCCAAACTGAATGATTTGCTATTCCTAAAGGCTGTCTCACACTTTCTTCCCTCTATCTTTGTGACTGTGTGATGGCCTCTGCCTGGTATGTGAATTCTCTCTGTTAGAACCCATCCCGTCATCTCTTAGACTCAGATCAAATACTTCATCATCTAGAAAGCTTTTCTGAGTAACACCAGACAGAAGTAGTCCCTCCTTCCTTTGAACTTCTACATTATTTGACGGCATTATTCTTTCATTCCATATTCATGAAACACACCCTGCCACCTACTATTTGCTATTCACAATATCAGGCACTGGAGATACAGAGCTAAATGATATCTACACTGCCCTCATCGTCATGGAACTTACCATACTCCACTTGTGCTGGAATTAGTTCAGTATTTGTATACTTCCTATGAATAACTTATCTTTGTATCCTCCATAGTTCCTATAATGTAATGAATGGGTCCTCAATAAATATCTGAACAATTGGCTGGGTGTGGTGGCTCACACCATTAATCCCAGCACTTTGGGAAGCCAAGGTGGGAGGATCACTTGATCCCAGGAGTTCAAGACCAACCTAGGAAACAAAGTGAGACCCTGTCTCAAAAAAAGAAAAAAAAAAAGTAAGCATTTTCTAACATGAAGTGCAGAACGGAAATGAATAAATAAATATCTGAGTACCACTTGTTGCCTGAATAAATGGAGCTTAGAAACCAATGGACTTTGTTTCCATAGATCCAGATAAAGCATATTTCTTCTTGTTTTTCTAGCTGTTCTTATAGCCAAAGCTTTCCTCATTCTAATAAATCCAGTTATAGATAAATTATTTTGTACATGTGAGTGTTTGTGGATGTGTGTAGGTGTAGGGAAATACACAATAGTCATATTTTTCTTTTTTATTTAGATAGTTTTGTCTATTTTAATATATAGCTTAATGATTAAGTGAGTTTTATCTGCAGAAGGTCAAACATATCTACAGAATACTCAGAATTTCAGATGATACTGTTCAGCATTCGTGACAGAAAAGCCTCAGTGGACTTGGAGAGAGGGTTCAAGAGCATGTTAGAGTTAAATTGGTTTGGTAAACTTAATGAGACCACTTACACTCCGGGATTTGAGACACTAAAGTGAAAGAAGTTGGATGAGTGCAAATTATTATTTTTGTATTCTACACATATATTCTATAACAACAACAAATGAAAAATATCCAGTTTCATTTTAGCATAGCTGGTATTTTTTTCAATAGTAATTGCAGGGTTATTATTTAGGTTATTTAACTTTCATATTATAGAATGTAAAGGAGGCAGTGTTGGGGTTTGAAAAGATGTGCTTCTGTAATGAATGTTACTTACTATTAATGGCAGGTAGTCAGAGGCGACATTTTTGCAATTTGAAAGGGTAAGAGTGTGATTATATTTTTAAAAATATATGTGCCAAGATATGCAGATATGATAGAGTTGGGCCTAAACCCCACATTTCATGGGAAATGAATCCAATCTACAAGGACACTAGTTTCTCCTTGACTTCAAAAATTTTAGGAACAGTACATTCTCGTGTCTTTCTTTTTTTTCTTTTTAGACGGATTCTCACCCTGTCATCTAGGCTGGAGTGCAATGGCATGATCTTGGCTCACTGCAACCTCTGCCTCCTGGGTTCAAACGATTCTCCTGCCTCAGCCTCCCTAGTAGCTGGGATTACAGGCACCCACCAGCACGCCTGGCTTATTTTTGTATTTTTAGTAGAGATGGGGTTTCACCATGTTGGCCAGGCTGGTCTAGAACTCCTGACCTTGTGATCCGCTTGGTGTCTTTGATTGTATTATTACATCAGAGTTTTTAGGTGGCCTGAAATTAACTCATCTTTGAGGAAGTCCTTGTTCACCCAGGTATGCTTCCTGCTAAACCCACTGTAGCCTCCCACTCTCAAGGTGGATGCTGATGGATTTAATGCAGCTCCGACATTGCCAGCAGAGTGTGCTTGAGTAAACTCCTTACCCTCTTTCACCCACTAATTCCAGCTCTGTAAGGTGGTTTCAGTCCTACTCACTCTCTTTCCTCTGAGTAACTCTTTGCATACCAAAAACACCCAGTAGTTAATCAAGGTTATTAATATGTATTAGAAAAGTTTAATGAAATAGTGTTGGGATTTATCTATAGTAAGTAATATTTATTGCAAAAATCAAAGCACCCAGAAGTCTGTAAGACAGGAACATTTTATTCCGTTGAGATACTATAAACAAACTGAATCAGACAGGGAAATGTATTATTTGTCAAGGGCTCTTCACAGAAGTCAACAGAAAATGAGACACAGAGATGTTTAACATGAAGTTAAGTTGTTTGTAATGTCTGTGGGATCTAGGAGTGAAGAAATATATGTGATTATGGAATTGATATAAATTGAGAAAGGTAAAATATCAGATTTATGAAAGGGTATACTCCACAAGAGAAATGGGAAAGGAAAAACTAAGGATGACAATCTTTTCTAACATCTGAGATGAGTGGTGTTGAGAGGGGATTTCAGCTGCATCTTAAGAAAGGGAATAGTGGAGGTGACCAAAAATAATTTTTGAAGCCAAGTGTTTCAAATCAATTTATAAGAAGAATAACTGAAGAGTTCTTATGAAGCTCTGTAAGCTAAGAGCATGGAACATCTTAACAAAAGGAGGAAAATGAGCCATAGGCTTGGTAGGGAATGAGGGTAAGAAAGGATAGAGTTTGTGGGCTGTGAAGGAGACAAAGTCTTCCTTTCATGTAATGTTTTTATAATAACACATATATTTTTCAAAATCTGGGAGACTTTTTCAGATTTATAAGGATAACCAAATTATTTTTATAAGATTAAGAAATGGGGCCGAGTGTGGTAGCTTATACCTGTAATCCCAGCACTTTGGGAGGCTGAGGCAGGTAGATCGTGAGGTCAGGAGATCGAGACCATCCTGGCTAACACAGTAAAACCCTGTCTCTTCTAAAAAATATATATATATATACATATATATGTATATATATATATATATATATATAAAAATTAGCCCACCATGGTGGCATGCACCTGTAATCCCAGCTACTGGAGAGGCTGAGGCAGGAGAATCACTTGAACCCCGGAGGCGGAGGTTGCAGTGAGCCAAGATTGCACGACTGCACTCCAGCCTGGGAGACAGAGCAAGATTCCATCTCAAAAAAAAAAAAAAAGAAAAGAAAAGAAACTGATGGAATCTAGACATGAACAAGGAGCAAATATCCATTCCTCCTCTCAAATTTCTAAAATATTTTCAAACCCATTTTATAAAGATAGTGTGAAAATGTTTAAAAAGTGACAGTAATAGAAGATCTTTCAGGAAGAGGCAAAGTCAAAGACCCAAAAGAACAGAACAGAGACATGCCTATAGAAGAATTCAAACATAGTATAGTGAGAAAAATGTAATAGTGAGAGACAGAATCATATAATAAAAATCAAAGAAAAATGAGTGGAGTTGATATACAGCATCTGAAGGTGAGAACATAAACAAAGCTGTACTTAAAGGTATCTAAGGCAAGTATGAGAAGACTTTTTTTGGAATCTTGCATGAACTCATCACAATGGTGACAAACCGTGTGGATGATGGAAAAATTCTTTACGCAACTGTTTCAGTTGGAGGAACAGGAGGTCTGCTAATGTTCACCAATAAATAGAGTAACAAAAGGTTTTACAATTCTTTCAGTTCAAATGTGCAGCAGTGGATGCTAATTATTGACATGGGAAAGTGCTCTTGGGATACACAGCTTCACTGTTGAGTTGTATTAAAGTTTTAATATGTCTCAAGAAAACCAGAGGTCTCTGGGAGACAGACGACGTAACCGGGATAAGTTGTCTGTGCCTGCCTGTGCTCCATTTTGTCTCTCTATTCTCTCCCTTGGCAGTCTCCCTCAGTCTCTCTGGCCCTGGTCTTCCCCCTTCAATCAACATGACACACCATTATCAGATTAATCTAACAGATTAATTTTCTTGACTATTCTAACTGATAAATGCTACCCTGATTAATGATCCTGAAGCTCAAATCTAATAATGTCGCTGCTCCCCTCACAAACCTTTAAATCCCTCCCCCACAACCTACAGGGTCA
This sequence comes from Pongo abelii, assembly GCF_028885655.2. Lineage (NCBI taxonomy): Eukaryota > Metazoa > Chordata > Mammalia > Primates > Hominidae > Pongo > Pongo abelii. The sequence continues at coordinate 24,350,950 of NC_072007.2, read as the reverse complement.
AATCTAAACTCATTCACCTAATCTTCCTTCTAACCAGATGCACACAGGTCTTTTTTACACACCCTTTACTAAAGACAAAGTGACTATCATCCTTTCATCAAGCACAATGATATTTTTTCCATCTTCATATCTTCATACTATTTCCTCATTTTGGCCTTTCTTTTCTTCTCTACCTATTTGATAAACAGTAGTGAAGTTTAAAAGTGTAGGTGAATGAGTAAGAATCCATGATGTAGACTTTGAAAAATAGAAATATGCAAAGAAAGAATTAAGGCTAGAGAGGACCAGTAAAAAGACGGTGAGTAAGGAGGCACATGGTTTAGGAAAAAGGAAAAACAATTCACAGATTCCATTCTCATTTTCTTTGTGCTTTAGTGATGTTAGGCTCCTGCCAAAAAACCTCTGTGTTCCCATTTGTGGTGAGTAGTATTATTTTTGGACCTGGTAAATAATAAGACATACTAAGAAGAAAGCTCACACACCCACCCAGAAGAAGGTAGACTATGAACTATCAATGCATAATTCCTCATAATTTAACATCCTTGTGTTTCATCTCCAACGTCAAAAATCATTTGTTGGAAGAGTTTTAAATTTTACTTTTTTGCAGTGGAATTATACTGGGATGGAAAGGTAAAAAGTTGCAGCAAATGTATTTGGACCACTTATGGAAAAGAAAGCATCATAAATGGTAATCTGGACTGAGAATTTTGAAAAGACAAATAGGAAAATGTGATACAAAAATGCCAAAACATATCTATACTCACTACAGTCTGTGCTAAAATTTATATACTTGACAATCAAGATTCTAAAAAAATTTTATAAACTTAAAGTGAGCAAGAAAATAATCATTATGACAATTTTATATGATGAAATTTTAATTATGACCAATTTAATGTTTGATGGTTAGAGAATCAGCATTTACCCAAGAGAATAATTTGAAAATTAGGAGATTCTGCATAGCTTATTCATTCATGTATCCATTCATTCACTCATTTAGCAAAGTCATGTAAGCTGCCTCCTAAGCCATCCAGTCTATGAACTTGAGAGCTTAGAAGTATGCATGTGTGTTAGGAGAAGGGGTGGACAAGAGAGTTTACAGGATCTTATTAAAAGAAAATGGTAAAACAGAAGAATAAGTAATAGCAATTTTTGGTGTAAAAATTCAATAAAATGGCAAACACTTTGTAGTACCTGTATATAAAATAAGCCTGAAAAAAGGTCTCGCCAGACATGCAAACACATTTTTTATTAGCTAAAGAAGAGCTTGTAGAATAAACACATAAAATATGAGATATTATAATAGTAGAAGATGTCAGGTTTATGGAAATTCCTTAGGTTGAATATGAAGAAAGTAAATCGTAAATGTGCATAAAATGTTTAAGTGTCTTTTCCAATAAAACCTTTTACAATAAAAATAAAGATAAAATGAGAAAATGTAATTTCTCTGTAAGTGTGAAGTATTAGTCTAGAAACCCAGGATAAATAGAGATATTATTAAAATGGACTTTTGAGACACAGCAATGTAGCATTCAAACCAGTCAAATTATTTGGGTTGATGTTTGGCTTTTCCCAATTACACAAACTTCGTGCATATGTGAAAATAAGAGTCCTGTGATCTAGTTATAGAATTGTTATGGAAACCAAGAATCCCTCTTCTTCATGAATTACCCTAAGGATTTTGCTCCTTTTCTCTCTTCGTGTGTTTTCACTCTGTGCTTGTTTACTCAAAGGCATCATATTAAGGAGAAAGTTGAATTGATACGCCTTATAGTAAAATCTCCCTAAAGTCATCATAAAACATTTGTAATTTAGATTAGTTCTTATGATCATGAAATAAGATCCATGATAATCAATTATAACTACATTTTGGCTTTCACAAGGCAGTTGGAATATGTTTCACTGGATTCTCAAATAGAAGAAGGAAGACAATTATGGACAATCTGAAGGGTGGGCCCAATATGCTTATTAGCCATGAGAGACTTAAATGTCCTTTTTACTTAGAGGCTCTCTTGCATGCTTCAACAGAAGGAAGCAAATCACCAAAGCTGGACATCAATCTTTGGCAGGAGAGAAGCCTGAATGTTAAAACATTTGAACGAGCTCATTAGAACATATAATGAGCCTTGGCAAATGCTCCAAGTGTTGCCAAATTTTCTTTTATTGCAAAGAAATATGTTCATAATTCAAATACTGCTAAGCAAACTGTAGAAAAGACATATTTTGCATGTGTAGCAAGGTGTGTTAGAGGCTGTGTTATACGCTTAAGGGAATACTGCTCAAAGCCAGAGGAGTCAGCTGTGAGCTTAGCTCTGTCATAGTCGGATCTCTTTGGATCAAATTGCCTAATCTCCATGGGCTTCTACCTCCTCATCTTTGGAATGGAGGAGAATGTCAATGATTTTTAAGATCCTTGCTGTCTTCAATAGTTTGGGTTATAAGGATACAATGAGGAAGATAAATTATATGTGCAGAAAAAGTTTTGTACATAAAGGTTTCTTTCTAGTTTTTCAAAGCAATTTTCTTCAGATGATGCCTGTTGGCCTTATTTCTACATTTTTTACCTTTTCCTAAGCTGGTTTAGGTTTAGGGTTTTGTTTTTGTTTTTGTTTTGTTTTCTGAACAACTATACTTCCTCTATCCCATCTACTTTCTCTCTCCCTCATGGTCTCTGGATGCATCAGCCATGACTTAAACAATGTAAGCCAGAACCAGCAAGTATGCATATGAATTCACTTCAGGGCTACAGAAACTTCTTCATGAACCAGAATTTTCATTTTCATTCTCAGGAGCTCTCACCATTCAGACAAGAAGTACTTTAAAAATCCTTTTAAATGCTATTTCAGAGGAGTAAAGTCTGCTTTGAAAAAATGGATGGGTGAAGTTTAAGTAAGACTGTAGAAGGGAGCAGAAGATCAGGGTCTGTGCGGTATAAAGAGTGCTTGGTTGGAGAGAGACATCTGCTTTTGCCACCATCACCCTGACCCCCACCCATCATCACATACACACTAGGTGCCACCTTGAGTGGTTCATGCCTTTGAAATCTTGTTTTCAGCACAGAGACACATTGTGATAATCATGGTCACCATTGACTTAGCACTTGACTTTATTTCAGGTACTTTTATGTATTCTTTTAATTGTGTTATGATTCAGTAAGATGGTATCATAGTATCATTATTTCTATTTTAATTGTAGAAATCTGAAGCTCAAAGAGGATAACTGGTTTATGCAGGTGGCAGAGCAGGATTTTAAGCTGAAATCTACTTAGAATCCAAAGTTTTTCTGCAAAGATCATGGCTTTGTAATTTTTGAGACTAGGCTAGTAACTTACCCTTACTTATCTCATCTATAAAAATGGAGACATCAGCTCCCAGCTTGCAGTATAAAATGACATCTTGCCTGTGAAAGGGCTGATTAAAAGTAGGGGTTTAACAGCTTGATAATTGAGACGCTGCCTTCAAGGTGCAATATAACTTTTCTCACATTTGCTCTTATACTAGCTCTATGAATTAGGCAAAGCATTACTGCCATTTTACAGATAGAGAAATTGAGGTGCATGAAGATTAAGTGAATTACCTGAGATCCCAAACAGCACATGATGGCAGAGCTGATGCTGAACATAATCCTCCTAACTCTTAGTCCTGACTTTTCCTATCACTAAATTGTCTTTAAATTTTGCAGCAGATATATAAATAACCATGGCAGTAAAGAGAAGCAGCATATGGTGGAAACTCCATGAGTCAAATAAGCCTGGTCTTCAACTGTGGCCTCACCATTTACTGTCTGTGTAACTGTTAAGTCACTTCATTTCTCGGAGTTTCAGTTTCTTATCTACCAAATGGAAAACACAAAGATTTCTTTGTGGAATTCTAGTAAGAATTGGACTAGATAATGTATGTAACATCTTTAACTGTACCTGACACCTAATTGGAACTTAATGAAGAAAAGCTATTATTTTCAAGGGAAATTATTATCATTTAATTATAATTTATTATTATATGTTTCTAATTATTTGTCATTCAGTAAACAACAGCATAATATCAATGATATATCAGGTATTTCCCTGAGCTGTGTGGCCACAATGGTGACAAAGACAGGTTCTTGCATTAGGATGTCACCATCAACAATTCTGAGCAATTCTGTATTACATGAGAAAATGTTGCACTGAATTTACGTTACTGGTTTCCAGTAGTTTTTAAGATTATTTCATATAGTTTGCCCAATTATCTCCCCGGAACTAAGAAAGCTGGAGCTAACTCACTGAAATGTATACAGTGAGCAATGGGTGAGAGTTTACTTTTAGCTTCTTGGGGGTACTCTAGTGACTCCGTTCCTGTGAGAGACTGGGGAAAACAGACAAAAAGAAGAAGAGGCTGGAGTGCACATGCTGGCATCACCATTGCCCTTTTCTGACCTCCCGAATTGTGACTGTATTGACAGTGTCTTGCATATGTAAAATGATGTTAGCTTTTTAAAACTCTTCTCATATATTTTATCATAGCCACATCACATATGCATTTCATGATATTTTATTTCAAAGTCTTAATATAACTCTCAGTCATAACCACCTTTTTCAGAAAGAATGAAAAATGAAGGAAAGAAATTCATGTTCCCTCTCCTTCCTGGGAAGTTGTAAAGCAAGTGGTTGAATTCACTCTAAAAACCCTTATGAATATTCAATGTAAGATCTTTATGCATCTCATGGTCCCCAGCTATTAAATACAACCATACTGATGAAGAATTGGGTTAGAAATATGGCTTTATTGCAGCTCACCTCAAGCGCAACCCCAGTGGAAGCCCATGTCTCATCCATAGAAAGGATTTTTTAGCCAGGGCACAAAATACGTTAAAATCAAGAACTGATTTATTCATTTACTCAACAATTTGTTTTGAGTATTTACATCATGCCAGATAAAGAGGATAAACTGTTGGGTAGAAATAGATTACTGTGAACCTCATAGTCTAATTAGAAACAAAAATATAGTTAATCACATAAACAAACATGAAATGCCAGCTTTGATAAGAGCTATGATTGTTACATGGTTCTGTGAAGGCCAATAATAGGCGAGGAGTCAGAAAATGCTTTCATGGGTAGTGATGATTGAGTTCAAATGTGATGGAAGAGAAGAGTTAACTAACTGAAAATAAGGACAATGGGAATTCATAATAGCTGGGAGAGAAAACATGGAGATGTGGGATAAGGTAAGCCTGAGGAAGGAGTCAGACCACATGTGGTCTTACAGGTTATGCTGTTTTGCTGTGTCTTCCCTAAAAGCAATGAGGAAGCTAAGCAAAAACTGTTTTAAGCCAATGGCTTATTTTGATATTTCTTGTTGATTTGTTGAGGATATGAGGCTTAAGTTGCTATTTTGGAAAGATCACTCTACATACAGTGAAAAAAAATAGATTTGAAGGGAAAAATAGATGAAAGATGATGGTGGCGTGAACTATGGTGGTAGAAAGACGGAGATTAATGAAAAGCTCTCAGGCTCATAGAATTATGTCTCCAACATATACGTTTCTCCAAATGAAAGAAATGTCGGTTTCAAAAGTCATCTCTTGTGATGCCAACCAAAAAGCTCTATTCAATTTAGGACATATAGTCACAGATGACAGCAGAGAAGTGATACAATGACACAACTGCACATTCCAAATCTGTCCTTTAATTTTTAAAGCTCAGAAACTCATAGCCACCATAGTGGCTTAGTGGAATTACTACCAATGGATAAGGAAATGTCATCCATTTGCTTCCCCTGATTCCACTTGGACATAGGCCATTGTTTCTACAAAGAGTGGCTTGGAGCCATGAAAGGTTTCAAGGGAAATTGGCCTTTTAGAGGGGCATATGAATAGATAATGCATATTGCCACTGTAAAAACTCTAATGAATATTAAGGGTGGCTTTCATTTGTGGTGATTGAAATGAACTCATAAATTCTGTCTCTAAAATGCGGGAATTTTTTCCTCCCTGTGGAGAGATTTAATGGATTTGTGGCATTCTGAATGATTTGGCAAGAAATCAGAGGTACCTGCGCAGTCACTCGCAAAGGGCACTTAGTTTCTCACATGTGATAGTCAACCACCACAAAATATTTTCTTTGTGAACCCAGAATGATTGATGCAAGCCACTGTAACTCATGACAAGGTGTCAACTGAAAAACTTGGGGGGGAAAAGTGGTTAAAGACACTACAGTTTTAAAAACAAATTTGACTTTTAGAGGAGAGTTATTTCCTTTTAGAAAAAAAAGTTAGGCCTACCATCTGCAAGAAATTTAGATTAGTTGTTTGTGGCAAGAACCATCATATTTTGAGGCCACTGAGAGCTCCTAAGGCTCTCTGTACGGAGTAGATTAAATCGTTCCCATATAGTGATAAATATATTGCAAAAAGCCGTATCAGGAATACAGTAGTTGTAGCAGTTAATGATAGAACTTCCAGTTAAAACAATATTCTTTGTGTTTCTTTGGCCAGTTCCCATTTTATGTGTGCTATTTTTTTGATAAGTTAATTTTTCACATTTGCAGAATCAGTAACTTTCAAAGCTTTATACAATTGAAAAGAAAAATTGGCGGCAAGAGTTCTTGGGAGTTTTGCTGGCTGTGTGGGCTTGGGTTAACAGAAAAAAATCTGGGAAAAAAATCTATCAAAAAAGCAGATGAGGGTTAAGGTTAAAAATATCATCAGCACTAATTTTTTTGTACACATCTAAGGAAAATGGAGAAATAACCCAAAACAACAGTCAGTCAAAATGAATTCATTTATTTTACTGTGTAATGTGGGAATGTGGGAGAGAATTATCTTTTCAGAAGAAGTAACTGTTAAATGCATTTTGTTTTTGTTTAGAGATAGGGTCTTGCTCTGTTGCCCAGGCTGCACTGCAGTAGTGCAGTCACAGCTCACTGTAGCCTCTATCTTCCGGGTTCAAGCCATCCTCCCACCTCAGCCTCCCAAGTAGACAGGACTATAGGCATGCAACACCATGCCTAGCTGTTTTTATTTTTTTTTTAATAGAAATGAGGTCTTGCTATGTTGCCTAGGCTGGTCTCGAACTCCTGGATTCAAGTGATCCTCTTTCCAGCCTCCCAAACTGCTGAGATTATAGGCATGAAGCTACCATGCCTAGCCTTTTTAATGTTTTTTAATGCTGGACTTTGAGGATGTGAAGTAAAATGAATTCTGGTTAATTTTGTTATTTTGAAGGAGTGCATTTTTGTGTGAAATGAATCTGTCATCCTGCTTTCTTATATTATCAGTAAGATACTATGAAGGAGGTTAACCCAAATGTTGTGCATTTATTTACATGAAGGAATTACTACTAATACTATGATTTAAGACACTAGATTCCCTTTTAACACTAGATAGCAAAGTTAGGTTCAGTGGAGAAATCTTTCTGAGTGTAGACTTGGCTCTCAATTAGACTTCCCTTGGGAGGGAAACTTCTTCATTTGTGAACATTCTGGGTTGGAGGACAAGCCAGCTGACATTAGCTGGGGTTTCTTTAGCTGTAAAATAAATGGCTAGTACTAGATGACCACTAAGACCTCTTCCATGAATAAATATTCATGGATCAACTTTATGAAGGAATGAAGAGTAGTTGTGGATTATATTAAGCCATCACCGGGGGGAAGACCTGATTCCCGTGAAAATATTTCTGAACTTAGTGCCTTATATGGCAAAATGCTGAACACCTTTTATTACTCAGTTTTAAAATAATAGGCAAGAAATAATATGTGGTGTTTTTCCAATCGCCATTCCACAGTTGGCTGTCATACAGTGGCACACTTATTAGAACTCGGTGCTGCTTAGATGTGAAAGGTTGGTATAGCTCTATTTATGAGGGGGACATAGGGAACTCTTTCTAATTGAGAATCAGAGGCCTTATAAACCTAAACACTTAAGTGAGAGGTATGTCATTAAAGAAAGAATCACTTCATATAATGTTTTCAAATAAAACCAATATTTGTTTTACAATTTTGATAGAATACTATGTTCTAAAGCTGTATTTCTCAATGTGTGGTTCCATGATTAGTAATGTTTGCTTAATCCAGACTTACTGAATCAGAATTTCTAGAATGGATATCATTTCAAAAGCTGCTTAGGTGATATTTTATGCTCACCAAAGTTTGAGAACAACTTCTGAATAGAGGAACACCACTTATTATTCTCTGATTTTTTAGTTTCATTTTCACCTATCCAAGAAGTCTTTTTGAGAATCTCTCATATGTATATTATTTTCACAAGTTATTAAATCCAGAAGGCACAACAATCCTGCAAAGTAGGCAATTGAATTTTCCAAATGAGAGGCAAAAGGGCACCGAGCTTGAGGAACTTGCCCAAGGTCAGTCAGTTTCAGGGCTGAGCTGGGGTTTCAGTCAAGGTCTTCTTAGTCCCATTCTTGCCATACACATCACCTTAGGACCTCACACTAAGAACACAGAAAAGAGAAAAGGACACCAGGACACCATGAATGGACGGGGTGTCCCTTGGTAATGCTCAGTACTCAAGGCCTTTATGATCAGCTGGAAGAGTGTACAGAGCCTCTAATGGGTGCAGTGGATAAAACCCCAGAGGTAGTTTTGTGCTTTCCAACCAACTGGGCTAAAAATCCCATTAGAGAATATTTGGGACTTTTCATAAATCGTGGAGTAGAAAAATCCCCAAGCAAAGGGTATTAACAAATCGCAAGTTCACTTAGCATATATCTTCCAGATTTTACAAAATGTTTTTAAATTAAATAATTTTTATCATTTTAACATAATATTTTTTTGGTATTTATGTAAATAAAATCTGATGCTCTGAAATGGGTCATTTTTTATGGTTTTTTTTTTCCAAGCTTGCCATCTAAGCTGGATTAAAAACCATTCACTTGACTTACTCTGCAACTTCCTCTTATTTATGGCTACTCTTTTATGTTCTTTACTGTTATTTTCCTTTCTCTCTTCTGACAACGCCTCCCAGGTACGGATGTTTTAGTGGATTGCCTTCTTGTGGTTCTAGGAGCCATGAAACCCTCTGTCAATACCACTCTGTATGACCTAAGGCACCTGACATAGCGTTCAACCCAATCATTGAGGAGCAAAAGTCATTTCCTCTGTCAGAGGATCAAAGAAAATGCCCAGTTTACTAATCATAAAGCCTACTTACTTTAGTAAGAATTTCCAATATTGTTTGGTCATGATCTCTATATCCTAAGATGTTTGAATCATGACAATAGATCTCTAGGTGGTGTGCATGTGTGTGTTTCTTTGTATTGGATAACACTAACATGGCTCAAAAAGAAATATGAGAAAGGCCAGGTGCAGTGGCTTACCCCTGTAATCCCAGCACTTTGGGAGGCCCAGGCGGGGAGATCACTTGAGGTCAGGAGTTCAAGACCAGCCTGGCCAACATGGTGAAATCCCATCTGTACTAAAAATACAAAAATTTGCAAGGCATGTTGGTGCACACCTGTAACCCCAGCTACTTGAGAGGCTGAGGCAAGAGAATAGCTTGAACCCAGGAGGCAGAAGTTGTAGTGAGCCGAGATCGTACCACTGCACTATAGCCTGGGTGACAAAGTGAGACCCTGTATCAAAAAAAAATTACATATATATATATATATATATATATATATAGAGAGAGAGAGAGAGAGAGAGAGAAGGTTTTATTAGATTTTTTCATGGGCCAACCTCCCCCTGCCTTTACCTTTGTAAAATGCAGTAATTTTTAAGTGGCATTATATGGTGGTAGTCTTATATGATGCAAGAGATACTTTAAAAATGTTCCTTTAAATGTCAGAATAGATTGTGGGAAATGAAAATCACTGGTGTTAAATGGTAACAAAATTAATGATTTTGAAATACTTACGTTAAAAGGCTTTTTGAAATTGAGTACTTAGCTTTTGTAACGTGCTTTTCCTGATGGTCTTGCAACACTTGGATATCCTTATTCAACACAATTAGTAAATTTGATAGCTGTATTTGTTGTGCATTACTTCAATTCAGATACAAGTGGAGAAAAGTCTCCTTTGACTAAAACACAACTGACTTTAAATGTGGTTACTGCCAATGAGTTGTCAATGAGAGTGGCAGCTTGCCCTTTGTGTATCTGGGAAAATTGCTAAAAAGGTAAGATTATGTCTTTACTAATAACGAAAACAGAACCAATTAGCAAGTCCATCTGCAGATAGGTAATTGGAAGTGAATAAATTATTATGTGTTCCTGTTATTTTCATTGTCAAGACATACGTCCCATTGGCAAGGAGACAAGGTACGTTGGTTTGCCTTTGGAAATTATACAAATCTACCATTCACCAAATATTTATTAAACTCCTCATATGTTCAGAGCATTTTTGCACTTTTATTGTGGCTAGCATTGTATTTATTCATTGTGATGTTGAGAAGTTTATGTAGCATGGTATAAGGGAAAGACCACTAGACTTTCAAGGAAGGAATCCTGAGTTTAAATTTGGAATCGATGACATCCACAGTCACACTACTCTCTGATCCCCAGTCCCTTTTTGTGTGGTAGAAAAAATAAAGCTTTCTCCCAGACTTATTTTTAGGATGCTAAGATATATTTTATTTGCTAGTGCTTAGATCTCTGCTTGGTATATAGATGGAGGCCAAGAACCCATGTTAAAAGGAAACAAATACGTATTTCAGAAAGCTGCATCACAAAACCAGCAAGGCAATTGTAGATTTATGTGTAAGAAATGCATTTTGTTGAGTTCATTGACTTGTTTTGGCAGTTTAACACTGTCTCTGAACTTCTCAGCATGGCTCCTGGTGTAAAAGGTACTGTTATCAATAGAGGATGAGTCATTGAAGATATTTTCCCTGCATCTTGGAGGCCTTCTGTGAGGTACATAAACCAAAACATGTTCTTTTCTTTTTTTTTTTTTTTGATAGAGTCTTGCCCTGTTCCCCAGGCTGGAGTGCAGTGGTGTGATCTCAGCTTACTGCAAACTCTGCCTCCCAGGTTAAAGTGATTCTCCTGCCTCAGCCTCCCGAGTAGCTGGGATTACAGGCACATGCCACCATGCCCGGCTAATTTTTGTGTTTTAAAGTAGAGATGGGGTTTCACCATGTTGGCCAAGCTGGTCTTGAACTCCTCACCTCAAGTGATCCACCCACCTCAGCCTCCCAAAGTGCTGGGATTACAGGCGTGAGCCACCACTCCCAGCCCAAAACATGTTCTTTTTTCTTCTTGGTTTTACAAGCTCCCCGGTGTGCCCTTTTTGTTGTCCCTCTGCTCAATTTCAGTTGCTTCTCCATCCCTTTGAAGCCTGAACCCTGTTTTGGAAATTATGCATGCTATAACTTTTCCTGCTGAGTGGATTTGGAGTGATCCTCCCCAGCCTTCGGTTTCTTCCTCTGACTGCTCCTGAAAAATACTCCCTTGGGTCTTAGGAGAAGGTGACAGTATAGTGAGCACTTGGAAAGGAATTACAAAGTAGAAAATGAAATGAAAGAAACCGGAAGAAGAGAAAGAGGAGAAGGATAAAGAGGTTATCTTCTTTGATTATAAAATCAAGCTTTAGATGTACAGCCAACTGCTAAAGAAATGCATGGAGTTGCTTTTGGCTTATCATCTTTCTCCACTAATTTGCTTGTGAGTTTTATTCTGCGTAACAGGTTTGGCTGTGTGGTATAATGGTGTCAGACAGGCCTGGGTTTAACTCTTGACTACTTGTTAGCTTTTTGTCTTTAGGTGAGTTAGGTGTTTTGTACCACAGTTTTCTCTTTGCAACGCAGGAGACAATAACACTTGATACTGTTGTTAAGAGGATTTAGTGAGATGCTGTAATCTATAGCAGATTATCAATAAATATTTGCTCATTTTGCTCATTTTTTCTCTTCCAAGAAATCTCCCTTCTTCTCATCTACTTCTATGCTTTAATAATGAATGAGACTGAGTATGAGAGTATGGGAAATGGTGGCTTTAAAACATATAATCCATATTCTCCATCTGCATCTCCATAAAACCCTTCTTCAAGTCAGTATGTAGGCATTTAAGGTCCTCTTAGATTATCTGATTTGAAATCAATTGTATGGGTTCAGAACCAGACATTACTCATTTTAAAAATCCAGATAGTGTAAGCAAATCAGACTTCTAAAAAATGAATGTATTTACTAATGCTAGACATATAGTAGGAACTCGAAAATGGTGTTGAGGTAAAGGAATGACAAAATGAATGAATGCCAGTAGGTAGGTACGTATACCCAACTTGGCCACCCTATGCAGATACAAGCTATTTTTGGTTCACTTTTGCTACTATTCTTAATTGTACCTATATTCTTGTTAAGTCTTTTCCTACTGAGGTTATTCTACCACTACTTATGCTGACACATATGTCAGTTGCTGACATGGGGCATTCACAGCTCCTTCCAGATATTTTATACCTGTTCTTTCCTTGGAGAATATTTGATTTGCAGGGTAAGAAACTATTGTGCAATTCTGTTTAAGGCCACTAATCTCTCTAAAATATAATTTTATATGAATCACAAAGTATAGAAACCACTGTTGTTTTTGTACCCAGGGCTTAGTTATTGGGGAAGAAGGTCACTCACATGGTAAGACTACACTACATTTGTACCACAAGTGGAGACACTTGGGCTCTAGACCCAGTGCTGCTCTCAGCTTTATTTTTTTCCCCTTAAATTGAGCTTCTTCAGCTCTTCTCTGAGCCTTAACTTTCCCAAATAAATTTTATGATTTTACATAAAAATACCAAAGACAACTGAATACTAAATTGTGTACACAAAAGTTTTTCATACTTACAGAGTCTTAATTTAATAATATCATTGTGTAATTCGCATTCAAAACAAAGTGAAGTCATGTTAAATTTCTCCTTCGGTATAATTCAATTAGAAACATATACTTTACATTTTTGGCTATGTCATATAATTAATATTTTGGCATCAGTGTCAGTTATGGTATTCCAGTAAATGAAATGAAAGATATTTTGGGACATATCTTATAGTTGTTAAATTATTTACTCATATATTCAAAGACATGTTGTGTCTCAGAAAGTTATAATGACATTGCAGAATGTGAATCAGAATGCTTTGGCAGTGTCTCCTTGCTCTCTAGTGAATCTGGTCATTTCAGTAAAGATATATGACTTGTAAAGTGTGTGCATGTGCATTTATGTTGTTTGAAATACTGAAAACATACTCAATTTTTCTGCATTTATAGTAAGAACTATTTAAACTATCCAAGATTAGAAACAGCTAAAGAGTACATAGACTTAGGAACATCATAGCTTGGAATACAACCTACTCAAATTAGAAAGAAGTAATTTGCTTTCATTAAAGCTACCAATCATCATAACAGTTCTTTACATTGGAGGAAATACACGTAACGGAGTATTACAGCTGTATTACAGTATCCTTAGTATTGATCTTACTTATAGATTGCTTCTTAGGATTTTTGTTTGCATGGGCATAGATAGTTCAAGATATGGATATGAATTCATTTTTCCAATTAGGATAAAGATCAAGAAAAACAATTCTGTGAAGTCAAATTACTTGATACTGGAATGTTAATTTTATTCATTTCATGGTGATGAGTTTTCAACTGAATTTTTTAATCATAAAAATATCAATATCAAAATCATTTTGAGTCCATATTATATAGTATTTTATATATATATATATATATAGTATAGATAGTATTAGTACTATCATTTTTCATTGTGTCATTCCCATCACTAAATAAGGGGACGTGGCAGGATTAAATTTCAAAGCATATCTCTTTCTTTGTTCAGGTAACATTATGCAGACAGGAGAGCTCTAATATAACATTTTGGACCAAACTGAGAGAAGAAGAGGGGTGATCTTTTCTGCATTCTGTGTGTCTGTTTCATAGACAAGAAAACACTGAGGAAGTTTTAGTGATCAACAAGCTTTAGAAATTTTGAAAATTGGAAGAAAGGTATATCTATTTCCCCTCTCTACTCCATGCTCCACATTTCAGCCAGTGCCTTTTATCTAACCACAAATATAACTGTGTCCCTCTCTTGCTTCACAATGGTTCTTCAATGGTTCCCCACCCCATGTAAATGTATACGTGCTCACCTTACATTCAACTCTACACTATTGAGCATAGTATATTAATTTTCCAAGGCTGCCATAACAAAGTCGTACAAACTGGGTGGCTTACAGCTGCGGATATTATTGTCTCACTTCTGGAGGCTAAAAGTCCAAAATCAAGATATTGGCAGGGCCATGCTCTTTTCAAAGCCTCTAGGAGAGACTCCTTCCTTGTTTCTTCCAGCTTCGGATAGCCCTGGGCATTAGGCATTCCTTGATTCATGGTGGCGTAATTCCACTTCCTGCCTCCATCTTCACACGGCCAGTCTCTCTCTGTTTGTTCTTATATGGTCATCCCTTTGTGCATGTGGGTGTCCAAGTTTCCCTCTTCTTTCAAGGACACTAGTTTTATTGGATTAAGGGTTCACCCTACTTCATATGACCTCATCTTAACTAAACTAATTATGTTGGCAACAATTGTATTTCCAAAGAAGGTCACATTCTGAGGTGCTGGGGGTCAGGAATTCAACATCTCTTTTTTGGCCATACAGTTCAACCCATAACACATGCCATCCAAATGCTTCAGAATCTGGCTGTAAACTAACACCTGTCATCCCCCTCCCACGTCTTTCTCCTTATTTATCATACACATTCGATGTAGGGAATTATTCCTCAGTTCTAGACCATATTGTATTTGCCCAACAGGTTTTCCTGCCAACTACACAAGCAGCATAAATCCACTGAAACTATGGCATTGCAGTAGAGAAGAATTTAATTGATTGAGTCCAGCCCATGCAGAAGAACTAGAGTTATCACTCTAATCAGTCTCCCCAAAGGCTTGGAGGTGGTTTTTATGGACAATTTTGTGGGCAGGGACTTAGGGAATGGGTGCTGCTGATTGGCTGGAGAATGAAATCACAGGGTGTTGAAAATGGTCTGTGGGCACTGAGTCTGCCTCTGGATGAGGCCACATGACCAGTTGAGTCGAGTCTGGGTGGGGCAGCGTGAAAGGTATCTCAAAAAACCAATCTTAGATTCTACAATAGTGATGTTATCTACAGGAGAAATTGGGAAAGTCACAAATATTGTAACCTCTGGCTACATGACCCCTGAGTAGTAAGGAATTGTAGAAACTGTGTCTATCTTATCAGCGTTCAAGACCCTCTCATAAAAGCCTAACATTGTGGCCTTTCATTAGTTTTTGCAAAGACGGTTTAGTTTTGGACTTTTAGCCTCCAATACTGAGACAATAATATCTGCTGCTATAAGCCACCCAGTTTGTACGACTTTGTTATGGCAGCCTTGGAAAACTAATACACTATGCTCAATAGTGTAGAGCTGAATGTAAGGTGAGCATGTACACATTTACATGGGGTGGGGAACCATTGAAGAACCATTGTGAAGCAAGAGAGGGACACAGTTATGTTTGTGGTTAGATAAAAGGCACTGACTAAAGTGTGGAGCATGGAGTAGAGATGGGAAGTAGAGAGATATACCTTTCTTCCAATTTTCAAAATTTCTAAAGCTTGTTGATCACTAAACTTCCTCAGTGTTTTCTTGTCTATGAAACAGACACACAGAATGCAGAAAAATCACCTCTCTTCTCTCTCAGTTTGGTCCAAAATGTTATATTAGAGCTCTCCTGTCTGCATAATGTTACCTGAACAAAGAAAGAGACATGCTTTGAAGTTTAACCTTTGCTTTAAGATTAAACTATGTACTATATTCTTCCCAAGGTTAGCTTGGGCTACAGTCAGGAATGACCAAGGACAGCTTGGAGGTCAGAAGCAAGATGAAGTCAGCTATGTCAGATTTCTTGCTGTCATAATCTTGCAAAGATGGTTTCAGTACCAAATAATTTCATGCTTCTAATATCATATACTCTGCCCATTGCTAGAATATGCCCCCCTTTTTCTTGTCCACCTGACAAATTCCTGTTTCACTAAATGTTTTCTCAAGAATTACCTTTTATTAAAACATTTCCTAACTTCCCCAGGCAAATTAACAATTTACCCTCTATGCTTTCACTGCTTATTACACCTCAGACTGATACAGAACATGTTACATTGGATTCTCACTATCTGTCGATCTGCCTGTCTTCCCACTAAACTGTAAAGTCTTGGAATTCACAGCTCATATCTTTCCATCTTTGGACACCTGACAGAGTCCCAGGCCCATAATAGACATTTGGTAAATAATTGTTAAACAAATAAGATGAGACCGCCTCCTTCCAAATCTTGCAGCATAACAAGAATGCTGGGGAGAGCCCAGAAACAATATATTATGCCTGTGGGGAACTCAAATCCCATTCAATCTTTTCTCTGTCTGCTTAAAAGAGGGATTTTGAGGCCAGTCTTGGTGGCTTACACCTGTAATCCCAGCACTTTGGGAAGCAGAAGTGGGAGGATAAATTGAGGCCTGGAGTTCAAGACCAGTCTGGGCAACATAGAGATAACCTTTTCTCTGCAGAAAAGAAAAAAAAAATTAGACAGGCATGGTGGCCCACACCTGTAGTCCTAGCAATACAAGAGGACTAGAAGGATCTCTGGAGCCCATGAGTTCAATGCTACAGTGAGCCATGATCATGCTATTGAATTCCAGCCTGGGTGACTGAGAGAGCCCCCATCTCTAGAAAAAGAAGAGAGACAGAAAGAGAGAGATTCTCCCAAGGGACCTTCACTAGTCAAGATATTAGTCAGTCATAGAAAAGACTCTTAAGCTTGTTAGGGTTTTCCAAGGTGGTGATCAAAGCTGTGCTGGTTTAAAGACCAGCAACAAACTTCTGTAGTTTCCCCATTGCTGCCTTGGTAATAAGGTGATACTACTGAGCAGATTCTGCTCACCTACTGGTTGTCAGAAAAGATGACCTTTGTTGGCTGAAATAAAGAAGCTGCCTTTGCATGAACCACATGACATACTGATTGCACCATAAACTAGAAAAACAAAAGCCTGTGTTTTTCCCCTATGTATTTATTATCTTGTAAAGAAAGTTTCTTTTCTCTTTCAAAGGAGAAGTGTTAATTTTCTAAAACAATATCTGCACAAACAGGAGTTGGCAAATTCAAGTCAAGCTCTAATATTCAGAGAATTACAGGGCCAGGATTTTAGTGGAGATGAGACCGACATAATTTCTTTCAATGGGTAAGGAGATATTTCATTTCAATGAATGCTTTGCAGGAAAACTCGTGGGTTCAGAATTGGAAGTCCTGGAATCGGGAGCTGAGTCGGTAGAAAAGGAAATTCAAATAGTTTTTCATATGCATAAAAATCAGAATAAGTACTTCACAGGTAAGCTGTTAGAATAAAATAATTTATGTTAAAAGATGTTGAAACCATGGGACAGAATGTTATAAAGATCAATAATAGATCATTATCATCATTAGGAAGGTATTTTGACATATCTTATGAATTTCTCCATACAGGAGAAAGTTGTTTTTGTTTGTTTGTTTGTTTGTTTGTTTTTATTGAGATGGAGTCTCACTCTGTCGCCCAGGCTGGCATGCAGTGATGCAATATCGGCTCACTGCAACCTCCATCTCCTGGGTTGAGACGATTCTCCTGCTTCGGCCTCCCGAGTAGCTGGGACTACAGGCATGCACCACCATGCCCGGCTAATTTTTTTGTATTTTTAGTAAAGATGGTGTTTCCCCATGTTGCCCAGGCTGCTCTGGAACTCTTGAGCTCATGTGGATCTACCTGCCTCAGCCTTCCAAAGTGATTGGATTACAGGCGTGAGCCACTGCACCCAGCTGAAAGTGTTTTTTTTTAAATAGTCTGTAGCGTGTGTGTTTCCAAATTTTTGCTGGATTTTTTTCTGATGTTGTCTAATTCAACATTTGTTCTACCTGCCATAATCCTTTTGAGTTTTGAGGGGTACGGATTCTGCAATTTTAATCCTGTTACTTGTCAATCCAAGGAGACGGCCTAAAATGTGCACACCTATACAGTTGAGACGATTCGTTTATTCAACAAACATTTCCTGAGCCCCTGTCTGCCAGGTTCTATGCTAGTGCTAGCAATAGGCCTAACTTCTGCCTTCCAGTAACCAAAATAAACCAACAACACAACAAATCATCAAAACAGTAAAAACAATCGAGCACCTATATGTGTTTGCTTGGAGAAAGCCCTTTGTGGAGGTGAC
This sequence comes from Pongo abelii, assembly GCF_028885655.2. Lineage (NCBI taxonomy): Eukaryota > Metazoa > Chordata > Mammalia > Primates > Hominidae > Pongo > Pongo abelii. The sequence goes on along the minus strand of NC_072007.2, from coordinate 24,332,798 downwards.
ATGAAGGCTCATGCCATCACTCCTCCAAAGTCCACATGCTCTCATCACAGCACAGGACCTCCATGGACAGGTGGCCTGAAGCTAAAGCAGGCTTTGATGACAAGGAGCCACCCATGTCAAAAGAAAAGGGAAAAGCACTTCCAGCAGATGGAAGAGCTTGAGCAAAATCCCAGGATAGGTAAGAACTGACTGGTGGTCCAAGTGCAGAGAGATCAGCGTGACCAGATCAGAGAAAGAAAAGAGGAGAATGGCATAGATAGGCAAAGACCAGAGATGTTCCAGCCTTCCTGGTGACGGAAAAGAGTGTGGAGTTTGTGTCGAGTGCAATTGCAAATCTACAGCTAAATGCTAAATCTAAGTGAAAGCAGAAGTGAATTCCCCGTAGAAATTTCCCTTAACTGGTAGCTGGGGATAAATAGCATATTCAAATATCATTAGAGCATGTGACAACAAGAAAGCACCAGGTTAAAAGAGCAATGATGTATGTACGGGCTTTGAAAACAGGGGTTGAACATGTTCCCAGGAAACTGGGTCACACTATGACCACGTCCTAGAAGAAGTATGGGGCGTGAATTCCTAGGAATCTCATGCTTTCTACCTTTGTCCCTGAAGGAGAGGATGAAATTAGTATTTGTTAAGACTATCTCTGTGTCAGGAATTTTATACATATTGCACAATTTAATCCCAACAATAATCTCATGAGGAAATGTTATTTTCTCCTTTTAATTAATGAGGAAATTTGAGACTTGGAGAGGACAGGTGTCAGGCTCAAGTTCATGTAGCTTCTCTGAACTCAACTCTACATCACTCCTCCAAAGTCCACGTGCTCTCTTCACACCACAGGGCCTCTGTGGATGGGTAGAATGAGGAAAAGCAGACCCTTCTGCCAGGCCTGCTCAGCAGAATACTAATAGTCTGAGTGTTTCATGGCTTGCAGGGGCCACTTCAGGAGGTCAGAATTACATGCCCTTGGAAACATAACAAGAAATCTGATTTCTCTCCAACCAGTTATTGGTTTGTAGTTAATCAGTTATTATTATTATTTTATTATTATTATTATTATTATTATTTTGGTTGGAGAGGGTGTTGCTGGGCACAGATGTTAACTTGGATATTTGGTTTATTATATACTCAGTTGACAAAACCAGATTTTTCTTTCATTTCTCATAAACATGGCTGCAAATGTTATGGAAAAGTTTTCTGATTCGAGAAAAAAATAGAATTGAGTTGCAGGTAACATGTTTCTAAAATCCTGTCAATGATCACTTGATTTTTGTTTCCTCTTCCCACAAATGACACATGCAGATGCTTTCAATTACAATGCAGGTACGCTTCCGAGGCGGCACGCCTCACTGTGGCTTTGCACTTCATGTATAAACCTCACTTTGTGTGTGTTGAGTGGGAGAAGGCAATGTGCATCTATTTACAATATACTCAGTCTCCTAAAAAGCTCTTTTATTACCCTTTATGTTAAAAAGAAAAGGTGGAATTCCATTTAATTGAAACAGCCTAATATATGTATGTGTATGAACACACGCATTCATATACACATACATATATACCTAAGTATAATGCATATTTATGTAATATACATAGGAAACTTGATTTTGCTGTGATACACATTTTTACATTAAAAACATCCCCCGTAATTATTTTCTATTCATTTGTAATTAAACTGACATGCAATTGGAGTATTTCATCTTATAATTATATTGTTCTCAGAGATGATGACATAAAGATCATATGAGGCTTTTGATTGTTTTAAGAAGTAGACAATACACTTACCCTCTCCTATAGCTTCACAACTTTGATGTAGTTTCAAATGATCAGGCCTGAAAAATAATCTGGTCACTCTTGAATCTGCTATAAATTTTTCTGATGAGTGAAAATAGAAAGGAAATAGAAATGATCTTGTTCTTCCTGTTTAAGAATAGTGTTTCTGAGGAAAGGAAGCTCATATATGTCTCTTCAATGAAATTCTATTAATTGCATTTTTCTTCAGTAGGTAGAGACAAGAAATCATGGTCTATTGATCAGTACAATCTACTTTCCTCTTTGCTTCTGGGGAATAAAGTATGAATTAAGCAGGGGATTTTAATACTATACACGATGAGTACTATGTTCAGATAAAAGTTAATAATAAAGCACTTCTGTGCAAAATTTAGATCAATTTGTTCTGTCAGTATTGTAATATGGACAGTATTGCCTTTCTGCCAAATGAGGCACGATTCAGTGTTACTGAATAATATTCTAAATTTAAAAGTTATTTTGAAGACTTTTAATAAAAACTTGAGCTTTGATTGTTTTATCCTGTTTATAAAGAATGAAAAGGCAAACTCTTCCACAGAATACTGTATTTTTGTGCTTGTGAGAAGAATATGAAAATGTGGAGAGAGCACAATCACTTACATGTAAGAATGGGTTTCAACGGAAAGGCTTCATCTGTGTGTGTTGCTTTCTTCCTACTGTGTCATTCTGCCATGTCCCTATGCCAATCTGAAAGCTGTAAGGTAGGAGTGGTATTGACAGGAATCAATACCTGCTATATGTTTCATATAATTAGGAGCTGAGCAAATAAGATAAATATGTGCAAATGTCTTAAAAGGCAGGGTGAAGGAAGAGACTTGGAGTTAATAAAAGTGTGAAGGAGTATAGTTGGCAAAACTAGATTTTGTTTAAATAGCTACATAAATTTACCAAGAAGATGCAAACCTAAAGAGACAAAGAGATTTGGGAGAAGGATAGAAAGGATGTCAACTAATGTTTTGGATAATAAAAGGTGAATGGAGAGTTGGAGCAAGTTGCAATCTCAGAAGTTGTAGATGAGGAGGCTGCAATGAAATGAGTCAGTGTGCATCACAGAGACCCTGAGAGGCTCAGCCTTTGAAGGCAGCAAGGAAACTACTTTCTTTTCTCCACAGCCCAGCAGGGCATGGAAAGGTTAGTATCTGCAGACCTGAATAGTCTCAAAGAAAATAACTCCAGAAACTGTCATTTGAGGGTCTTCTGATGAAAAAGCTTCCTTGGGGTAGGTGTGGTTATTCATGCTTGTAATCCCAGCACTTTGGGAGACCAAGCAGGAGAATTTCTTGAGTCCAGGAATTCAAGACCAGCCTGAGAAGACAGTGAGAACTCATCTCTACAAGAAATAAAAAATAAGCCAGACATTATGGTACATGCCTACAATCCCAGCTAGTTAGGAGACTGAGGTGAGAGGATTCCTTGAGCCTGGGAGGTTAAGGCTGTAGTGAGCCATGATTGTGCCACTGCATTCTAGCCTGGGTGGCATAGCAAGATTTTGTCTCACAAAAAAAAAAAAAAGAAAGGAAACAAAAGACTTCCCTGCTACTTGATCACCTGACAAGCCCACCCATTTACATAGAACTTCCAGTTGGGTTTTTTCATGCCACGATCTTAGTAATGTATCCAGAGAGCACAATCTCCAGACATATGACAACAGCCTAAATATGAAAGACTGAAATCAAAGCAAACAGAAGAAGTCAGAATAAAACAAGATAATGAAGGGAATAGAAGGAAAATTGTAAAAATGATAATTAATAACTTCAGAAAGATAATGGAATATATTCCAAGTATTTACTTGTTACTATCTAGTGTTTATTATGTACCAGGCACTTTTCCAACAACACCATAATAGTGTCTCTTTTCATTCTCATAGCAATATCTTTCAAGCATTACTGTCATGTGCACTTTATGGAAAGGCTAAATAACTTGTCAAGGGCACCCAGGTAAATGACAGAGTCAGAATTTGAACCTAGGCAGTGTGGTTAAAGTCCACCCTCGTAACCATTACATGTCACTGCCTTTCCAAAATTTAAGAACAGAATGTTATGAAAAGTGAACAAACAGAAAGCATTTCTGCAACTTAAAAATCTAGCTAAAGTAAAATATTTATTGTATTTGTTACAGTAATTAGTAGAAAAAGTAATGGAATTTTCCTGGAAAATAAAAAGTCAAATAAATGAAATCAGAGAGCAATATAATAAAATGAGAGTATCAATCCAGTATGTTCAACATTGGACTAATCCGTTTCCAGATGGAGAGAACAAAGAGAGATGAAAAACTTACCAAGGGAACATAGGCCTGAAGACAAATTTTTGAATAACCCATATCAACACACATAATATGACATTTTAGGGTATACCAAAGATTCGAAGAAAATCCAGAGGAAAGAGGCAGAGAAAAAGAAAGAATAAAACAGTCCATACACAACAAAACAGGAATCACAATGGCTTTTGCAGACTTCTCAACACTCTGAAAGCTAGAAGACAATTGGAGAAGCCTTCTAAATATTGATAAAAAAAATGATTTCCAGGCTAGAATTTGATTTCAAGTCAATATAGCATTCAAATGTGAAGGATCTAAAAGGATGTAAGTGCCCTTTTTCTGGTAAGGAGATGTGTTTCTGCAAATGAGAGAGCAGACAAAAAGAAACATGATGTGAGACTTAGACCAGAGATAATTGGAAGTGATTAAGGAGAAATTCCATTCTATCCTCAACGGAGAACAACTAAACCACATTAGAACACATTGGAACAGAAAAAAACATCTAAAGTGTTTGAGCATTTGAAATGACAAGTATGATGTTTGAAATTAAATATTTGAAACAAATCACTTGAAATAATTGTCACAGTATTTATTGGTGAAATATTAACAATATATAGAGAACCAATCATATAAAAAAATACAGTTATTAATTCCAAAAATGGGCAAAAAAGGAACATAAAGCATTAAACAGTATTTAACTCAGCCATGAATAATATTATTTACATCATGATAATGTTAATAGTGACTAATGATTTAACAAAATAATTATAAGGGAGTTGGGAAGTGAGAAGAGTACAAAATCCTCAAGGATAAAAAAAGAAATAAATAGATAATGCCTAATGCATAAATCAAGAAAATACTGGTCTATTATCTAGAAAAATAAATCTAAGCAACTAGAAACCTTTTTTTTTAAATATTGGAAGGATCAGAAAAAGAGTTGAAATAGGAAGTCTAGGAATAGAGAAGGATGGGAGAGGGTGCTTGTGTTTTCTAACTTTTTTAGTGTAAGCATTTTTATATTTGCAAAACTTTAAATGATATTTAGAAATACAGAAAAGAACAGTACTGTAGAAATGTGAAGATGATAACCACAATTTGGATTTGATATTGAGGCAAGCAAAAACACAAAATTAAGAGCAAAAGATTGAGGGAATAAAAAACACTCTTTAGAAATAGAAATTGGAGAGCTAAACCTCCAACTCAAGGAGAAAATGGAATGTGCTTATGGTAGTAACTTTACAGATAGATGCCTTATCTAAAACAGGTGACTTAGTCCATTGGGCTGCTATAATAAAATACCATAAACTTGGGGTAGCTTCCAAACAACAGAAATTCATTTCTCACAGTTCAGAGGCTGGGAAGTCCATGATGAAGACACCAGCAGATTTCTCTTCTGGTAAGAGCCTGTTTCCTGGGTCATAGATGGCACCTTCTTGCTATGTCTTCACATTGCAGAAAAGTGGGAGTGAAGGGATGTCTCTCTAGCCTCTTTTATAAGGGCACTAATGCAATCCATAAAGGCTCTGTCCCCATGACCTAATTCTCCCAAAAGCCCTACCTACTATTACCTTCCACCTTGGGGGTGAGAATTCCAACATATGAATTTTGGGACCACACAAACATTCAGACCAAGGAACTTCATAAAAAGGAATTTCATAAAGTGTGCATAAGTCTCATTTGTGCTTCTACTCTGATTACCTACACCCATTTTTGTAAGCATAAAATTAGAGGCAATGATTATTATCAAGGGTAGAATGGAGGGCCAATAAGTGTCACAACAAGGTAGCTTGGGTTGGAGAGGGGCCTAAAATGCAGATTTGTCCCCCGGATACTGAATCTTAATTATAGAAAAGAGTTCTGGATTGGTTGCAGATTTACTGGTTTCAAATTTTTTTACACATGTAATGATTGAACCAACTCTCTTTTCAACCAGAAGCCAGCAACTCAACATTACCCTCCCCCTAGCCCTTAGCATTCCTGACCCGAACAGTCAAATTAATCATTCCCATTTTATGCCAGGTATTTAGGTATGCCAAGATCTACTTATGACATAGAGTGATGGTTGTGAGCTGAGACTTTGGATTGAGTCCTGACTCCACCACTTCCTAGCTGTGCAAACTAGACACATTACCAAACCCCACCGGGAAGCTGAGGATGATAATATTAGTACCAGCTCATGAAGATTTTTGTGAAGATTATATTGAAAATATTTATAAAGCACACAGCATAATTTCTGTTATGTAATAAACACTCAAGATGACAGTCATATTATTAATATTATTAACTTGGAGAATAATATTACTTCATGAAAATTATAACTTTTAATCATAAATGGATTAAATTTTATCATTATTTGTAATGCCAACCACAATATGGCCCTTATATGACTTTAAAACCACTTAGGAAGGAAATACTTATAATTTATTGAAGTAATCTGAGTAATTTGCATTTATTTTGAATCTTAAACTTTATCAGCCTCCCTAATTTTTCCAATCACTTTGAACTGATACTATCATTCTTGGTACTCAGTCTTCTCTTACATTCAAACATCTTGTAAGGCATAGATGTAATTTGTGAAGTTATTTGTCTCTTCAAGGCAGTTTTATCCTGTATGACTCTTTAGGTTCACCGTTCATCTTAGGTCATTGGTCCCTTCTATTTATCCCAATGATCTGTTTCTTCTATAACTGAGATAACAAGATAATGTGTTACATTATCTCTTTGGAAATTTAAAATAAGCAGTAATTTTGCGAGGCCAGGCTCTCTAAGAGGCTTCCCAAGATATCCAGAGTATGACCAGCAACTCTAACCTCTCAGAAACATAGTATTTTGAGCACATCAAGGGTAGATCCTTTTCTGGGAATACATTCTAATTAACCACGATGGCAGTATTTAAATTTGTAATGAGAAATAGCAATCTCAGATTCCAGGTACTTGATGTCCATATGAATGCTGCCTTTGTCTCCTGTAGACATATCTACCCAAGGAGCCAAATCATCATTTATTCTTAGAGCTTAAAATAAAAACAAAGGGAAATAGTTAAACACATTTTTTGTTTACTGAAATCCAGCTAAAAATTGCATGATGTGTTCATCTCCATGCAATAGATTATCTTGTCTGGAGAATTAAGATACTCAAAGCTTACTAAGCTCTCTTTTCCTTTAACTCACCAACCGGAAAGGAAACTTCCAGTATTTGTCTGTGTTACTGTCTTTTTTCTATTTGAGGTAAAATGAATTCAGATTCTCCCCAACCTTCCTAATTATTTAGAAGTTGTTTGAGCATCACCTATCATTGTTAGTTGAATGTATGGGAACTCAGGCAATGAAACTCAGACAGAGTCTTATAAGGAGAAATTAACAGGTGGAATATTAATTTATCATGTAGACTTCAGGTCTGTTTTTAGAAGAAATTAATCCTTGTGATAGATATGCTTGATTTCACGTCTTGTTGGAAACAGCAAACCTCAGTAGCTCCCATCTTCTTGCCACTTCCTGTTAATAGAATCAGAATTTTATCTTCCCCTAATCTCCCCAAAACATGAGCTTGTCACTTCCTGGAGCAGGTCACCAGGAGAAGCAGAAAAGTGACTGCACAGCTTTTCAGTTAGTAACACATTAGAAGGGATTTCAAGAGCTGGGTAGGGGTTGGGTCCCTTAGAGAAAGGAATTAGTAAACAGGAATTCCAGAGATAGAATGGGTAAATGACTTTAGAGAGTTAGGAAATGTAGGAGATTCACAAGGAAGAAACTGTCCCCCAACTTCCTTAACCCCTCCCATAGGCCAGGGGGAATATCCATCCCATCATTTCTTTTAAACTCCCAAATCCAAACAAGAAGGTGTTGAGATATTTAATCCACCTATGGTAAGAATAAGCTAGATAACTAGAGGAGGGTACAACACCAAGGCCCCCCTATATAGCTTGGCACCAACATCTGAATTATTAAATACAGAATTGCAGAGAACGTCATCAGATGCCAATGTGTACTTATTTCAAGAAACACTGAGAAAGAAAGAGTTTTTTTGATATTGTAGGATCTCCACTTCCATGAAGCCACAAACAGGTAGGTACACAATATCCCCACTCAACTTCTTTGAAAAAAATTCTCTTCCCTGTACTATAAAAAGAAGCCTACTCTGAGGGGGCCAAAAAGAAGAGAGGAATTATCAAGGTTAAGTTACTTTTATGATTGACTCCTTTTCTTAATCATAGATGAGTAAATTCCACAGGTTTGAATGGAATACAGTTCTTTTTTTCTATAAAATGATTATTCTTATATTAAATGTTAATTTCAGAGTTGGGCTCTGTGATGACAACCTTATTTCGCTTATTTTCAAATTCTTGAAATTGGTCTCTCTGTTTTCCTCCTGTAACAAAACACTTGAGGATAGTCAGGAGTATTTTCGGTTAGAGTTAATAAAATATTCCTTGGTCATGGTTGTCCCAGCACTACACAGAGGCATACATAAGATTGTGCCCAACCAACTCTACATGTTACAGAAGTTTTAACTATTAGAGCAATGCAGAGAATCTAGTTTCATTCTAAAAGATTTGATTTTAAAACCCTTCATCCATTGAACAAGTGTACATGTCCTAAAATAAAATGTAGAGTAGGATTAATCCAAACTACTATCTAATTGTATTCTTCAACCTGATGGTAGAAGGCAGAGAGATGTAGATGGAGATCCTCAATGTCTCAGAATCGAGGACATCACTTTGAATGTCCCATGATCTCTAATGTTCTTCTATCTATGCTTCGAATTTTATGATTTGTGTTTTAGCAATACACTAAATAAATATTTGTTGCATTGCTGAAACAATCCTTTTATGGCTCACCTTACTTTCCCGAAACATACACCTCAATCTTTGTCATTTGACTGCAATTTCTTTAAAATTTTTACTCATGATTCATGACACAGAGATAGTACACAAAGTTCCATTCTGTCTGGGATGTAAGACCATTAAGGTATTGTAAAGCACCAAGACTGTGCTTTTGCAATTTCCCTATTTCAGAATACATGTTAAGAAACAGGGTTCCTAGTGGTTTAATCATGGTCAGGAGTTAGGTGTGCTCTGTAGTGACTGTCTGCTTCATTCTTCTTCTGTCCATCTGTGACTTTTGAGCTTGCTGGGTCACTCTGTGTCACTCACTAAATATCTCAGTGTCCTCCAAATACCATAAAATAGTAGATAATTGATAAAAACATTTGCCACCTTGTCACTTGATCTTTTTGGAGATCAAGAAGTTTAACATAGTTAGATAATGAATGGGACCTCAAATGTCATATCTGTCTTTTAAGCCCCAGAAAACATTTTTCTTCAGTGAAAGAAAGATTGGAAAATTCCTTTTCCACCTGTACTTGAAGGAAAATACTTATTTTGTTTACATTTTAAATATTTCTTGTAATGTTAAAGATGGCGAAGTGCCTAGAGATCCATAAATGGATATATATATTTTGTTTGCTTGAGTATAACACTTAAAAACTGCGTCTAGTCCAGATATGGGTCTCATAAATGTGAGTGTTCTCTATTCTTTAGCACTCTATTATAGAAACATTGGAGAAATATAACCTCAAGCAAGCACCACCTCAAACTGAAATTTCATGCCTTTTTAGAGTTCACAAACATTTTTTGACACGAAACATTACTGAAATGATGAATCATCTAATAAGTATGTCCTTTATTGATATTTCATTTTATTATCAACAAAACTCTACCATGTAGTAAGTGCAAGCATTATCATTGCCATTTTATTATTGATTGAACTCCATGATTAAATTTTTATTCGTAGACGAAGAAAAGGGGGTGTCGAGGGTGCAAATGGTTCACTTAAAAACGTATTTTTATGACTTTCAATGTCTTAAGAGATGAAGCAAAAGATCTCTCTAGCCTACTTTCTTAACCCAAGCCCAAACTGAAAGTCTAAAAGATGTATTTCTGGGGAATTACCCAACCTCAGCATTCTCAGGTTTTCCAGTGTTCTCTGTCTGTGTCAGTATTTTGAAAACACTAACTCAATAATTCTCAAAAATAAAAGTCGGCTTTTATTATCTGGTAATAAAATAATAGGCATATTAACCATAATCTTGAAAAGTATATTCTTTCAATTCTGTTATAGAACAAAAACAGGTTGTTTTTAGCTAGTCAAGAGGTTTGAAATATTGTCAAATTGCACATAATAGACAATCAATTTAATATTTATTAAATAAATTAGTGAAATTTGAATCTCATTTGTTAAATGAATTAGTAAAATTTGGGCCTCGGGGTGGGGCTTAGAAGTGTGAGGGAAGTTTGAGAAATAGAGTCAGTTGATTTGTCACGTGGAAAAGCTGCTGATTAAGAATATGGCACTACACTTTTCAATTCAGAGGATTTATAAACAGAAATCTAAGTTTATTTTCTTAATCTGGGTTGCTCAAATGGAACCGGAGTTTCATATATTTTGCAAGTCTCCCTTTGATAAATCCCCATTTAACAATAAAGCTTGAACTTCTTGCTTTTATTTCTGGGTATTTTGCTTTTTTCATTATCATAAACATTTTTAAACCATGAGGAAACTCTTAATAAGTCATATTAGCTCTACTAGGATTATTAAATAGGGATTCTGGGTATTTTATTTGAAGAAACTGTTGATCCATTGGCTCATCACCAGGACAGCAATTATCAGTATATGGCATCGTTTGTAGCATAAAGACATATGGTTAATTGGGGGTTCTGTTTAATTGATCTCTTTGTTAACCAGGACTTTACAACATCTTAATACATTAGAAAAGTAACATATGCATAATCATTTACTTTTAGAGTCATGTTCCCATTTATATTTAGAATGGGTCTAATCCATATTTTAAAATATATGCATACATGCTTTAAGTAGGATTAGTATTGTTTAAGTTCTAACTTATTTTATCTTCTAACATTGTTTATTTATTTTATCTTCTAACTGTGTTTATTTAGAAATATATCATGCCTGTAATCCTAGCACTTTGGGAGGCTGAGGCGGGCGGATCACAAGGTCAGGAGATCAAGACTATCTTGGCTAACATGGTGAAACCCCATCTCTACTAAAAATACAAAAAATTAGCCAGGCGTGGTGGCACACACCTGTAATTTCAGCTACTTGGGAGGCTGAGGTGGGAGGCTAAGGTGGGAGGCTGAGGCAGGAGACTCACTTGAACCTGGGAGGTGGAGGTTGCAGTGAGCCGAGATCATGCCACCGCACTCCAGCCTGGCTGACAGAGTGAGATTCCGTATCAAAAAAAGAAAAAATATATACAAAATTGACTACCTTGAGTATTCTTTTTTTTTTTTAAATAATAGAAAGCCAACATCTCAAGTTTTATTTCAGTTATTGGCTCCGATTTTTCTTTTTCCTACCCATGGAATGCATTGTAGATTTTTACTTTTATATAAACCAAGAAAATGAGTTTTGTTTTGAAATCCTTATGGCTCTTATAACTGCAGGCATGTCTAAGTATGAGATTTGGAACATACTTCATAGAAAATAGCAAGACAATAAAGAGTTACCAAAGAATTACTGTAAGAAAAAAAAAAAATTACCCATGTAAATGTTGAAGTCATATCCTGACCGAAGGAGGAAGTGGCAGGTCCCTGGGCTCAACCTTATCTGATGCTGTACATTAGACAGCACACTGCTGACTGTTTTCAGTTGTTTCTGCAACAGCAGAAAGTGCACTCACTAGGAGTAGTCAGAATTCAAAATGCTCAAGAGAAAGCCATCCAATGTTTCAGAGAAGGAGAAACATCAAAAACCAAAGGTAAGGTAATTTCATACATAGTTAAATAAAATCAAACTATTTAATAGAAAATAAACACATATGTGTGTTTGAACACATACAATGTTCTCATCTGTCAGTCATAAGTCAAACATAGGCTTTAATGCCTCATGGCAAATAAGGAAAAATTAAATTGAAAAGTTAGATTTTAAATCACACCTAGCAATTATTGTCTCTGTAATTTTGTCTTATGGTGCATATTGGAACATTTACATCTGTAAGTGAAGTCTGAGTTCAGTTCAACTTCAAGAAAATCAATTTAGTGGTCTCTGAGTGTTTGTTATTATAAAATCTTCTTGCACGTTTTTAATGACTATGAGATTGTCAACGTCTACTAAACAGTCTACTGAATGAATTTTATCTCTTAAGAGATTAGCTCTTCAAAATAGAGTTATAAGAAGGTTGTAAAATGGAAATGTTATGGTTAAATATAAGACTTTTCTCATTTTTGAATGTTAAATTATGATAGCTTGTTGCAAAGGTGTATATTTGCTATTCTCTCAAACTAATGTTATTACTACACAAAAAATCGGGCTGTGTTTTGAGAAGCATCAAAACACCATTTACTGGTAGACTTGACAGATTGGTAATATGTGGAATGTTACTCTGTTCTTTGTCTTGGCAATAAGTGCTACTTTTAAAAAAAAAGTATAACATGGGATAAAGTTCAAATTCTATTGTAGAACTCTAGATTTATTAATAACGTAAAACAACTATTTACAAAGTACCAATGTCAGAAAATTTATCCAATACTTGTACATTTCTTTTCTCAGGTAAATACAATTTTTAATCTCTTTCTGAGATAAACAATAGCTGAGTCCAGATTTTTTTGAAGGATTGATTTATTGTCCATCAGTCTTTATATGTTAGGCACCCATTTTCAGAGAAAGAGATTGGTTTCTTTCATTTGTTATGACCTTTTGAATTGATGAGACATTGAACAATGGTCAATATTTTGAAACTCTTTGGAAGTTACCATCCAAGTTTTTCTGAAGGAAACAAAAATAAATGATTTCCTATCTTTGGAAACTGAGAATAAATTATTTTGAATATTAATTCTTTCTGACGCATATACATAGTAATGGATAGACAAGCATCTTTAGTTTAAAATGTAGCTAGATAACGTATCATGATTTCTTTTTCCCTAATATAAGAAAAACTCAAAGTAACATTTTCCAAACAATACAGAAAAGTTTTTAAAAGCATGGCTTGTGCTTCCATTTAAGATTAACTTTATATGATATTTACTTGATTAAGTACAACAAATAGTTAACAATAGTAGGTTTAGGGAAAATCATAAAAGTTAATAAGGAGAATGATAAACCTCAAAGTATTTAAAATCTAAAGATAGAGTATTTAATAAAGCCTGTATTTTATAGTGAGTTAGAGTCATATTTACAACATTAAACTATTTTCAAAATGATACTTTACTCCATCATTATCATTTGGCTTAAGAGCAGTAACTACTATAATACACTTGGAATATTGTTAATCTTGACTTCCTTATTCATAAAATAAAAAAAATTTGAAAAAATACACATCTTTGAACAAAACATATCACAGAAAATGGTCACATTGGAAATGCTAAGTTTTTTTGTGAATGAATTCTTATTTTCATTAGATGGTTTCATTCTGCATGAATTTAAAGAGATGTGAATATAGATGCACAGGTATGTTTTTCATACATTCAATTGGATTCTTTCCTTTTAACATGGAAGTGATATTTTTCCATTTGTAATTATGTCTTAAAATAACTCTTCTTTCCTCATAATTCACATTTATTTTGGTGGGTAATTTTCTTTGCATATTATATGAATAAAGAGCAGTATCTGGCCAGGTGCATGGGCTCACACCTGTAATTCCAGCACTTTGCAGGGCCAAAGAGGGTGAATCACTTGAGTTCAGGAGTTCTAGCCCAGTCTGGGCAATGTGGCAAAACCCCATCTCTACAAAAAATTCCAAAATTACCTGGGCATGGTGGCACTTGCATGTAGTACCAGCTATTCAGGAGGCTGAGGCAGGAAGATTGCTTGAGACCAGGAGATTGAAGGCTACAGTGGGCCATGTTCGTGCCACTGCACTCCAGCCTGGGCAACAGAGCAAGACCCTTTCTCAAAAAGAAAAAAATTGGCAGAGGTAGATGCTGTGATAATCCCTACAAATAAAAGCCTCATAGAAAAAGGAGTGCAAATCCTTTCATTTACTGAAAAGAAATTGTGTCTAGAAAGGGTCTATGTTTAGAAACAGAACCATCAAGAAATTGGTCTGAAATATAGGGAATCACTGTCTTCACTGATTAACTACATACCAGATATTAGTTTACAAAATTTCCTAACCCAGAAACATAAACTCTTCGTACTATACTCTCAGAATTTGTGAAAGGGATTTTCTTGTTTTTGTGTTTTTTTTTAATTGTAAATCCTATAGTAGGATAAAAAGTGATAATATTACAAATGAAGAAAATATTTAATCATTTAGCTTTTGTTAACTGTCATTGGTTCTATTTCAAGTGACCTATTGGACAATTCAAATGCAATGCATATTATAACTAATGTTACCTCAATTAAAAATGATCAAACTTTTCAATTGAAAGTTAATGGAGAAAGATTTTGTTATTAGTATTTTCAAATAGGTCTTACGGTTATGGGAAGGTTCAAAATATTCATGTATATAATATGTAGCAATAGATTTTCAGTCCTATATCAAAAATAATTTATTTTCTTATATTCCTAAAACTTATCGATACACATGTTCATGAATTTAAAAAGAGTAAATCCAAATACATGTTCAAATACAGTTTTACCATGTGTAGTATTATCGTTAGTGTACCCTCTTTTTCATCCTTTATTTCTCTCTTTCTCTATTTTTAGTATAGGTTCTCTCCTTTGAATAGCTCATAATTAAGAGTAGCATTCAAATTTATTGTAAGACATTTACAGTATAGGCTGACAGGCAGAGACCGGAGATATTCTATAACAGAAACTGGTAAATTCTTGCAGAATTATTACAAAAGAAACCCATTGCATGTACTGGAATGTTAATAACTTCTCAGGGTTTTAATGTGTGTCTCAGAACTCTCTACTGTATACAGATAAATTCCAAATTAAAAAAGAAATAGGAGAATAATAGTTAAGTATTCTATACTTAGGTTAGTTAAAAATAGGTTTGCTTAACATACATGCAAGGTACTGTTATCTTTATTCTTGAATTTTGCTTTTACCTTGGAAACAGGTTCTTGCTCTGTCACCCAGGCTGGAGTTGCTGTGGTGCAATCACTTAACCCTAACCCTAACCCTAACCTCCTGGGTGGACTCAAGCTACCTCCCATCTCAGCCTCCTGAGTAGCTGGGACCACAGGCACCATGCCACCAGCCCAGCTAATTTTTTAATTTTTTATAGAGATGAGGTCTCCTTATTTTGCTGAGGCTGGTCTCAAACTCCTATGTTCAAGTGATCTTCCCATCTCAAACCACCTCAGCCTTCCAAAGTGCTGGGATCACAGGCATGAGCAACCGCAACTGGCTGTTTTACCTTCTTACTACTAGTGCCCATTACTGATAGTGATTTTAAAAACTTTTAAGCATATACAGTATTCCGATTTGATGAGATGTTATTGCATTACACTCTATAAATGCTTAAATTATAGAACATAACAATTTTCCTTGTCGGTTTTTCCAACTAAAATATTTTATTTTTCTATATTTATCATTGGTTTATTTTCATGTCAGTTGCTGTGCTTACAGCTTTTTGTACATTATTTAATATTTGTAACAACTGTGAGAGAATGACTCTTATTTAGCCTCATACGTAAAGAGTCTAAGGCATAAGGAAGGTCAATTACCTTGAAGAAGACACAGAGTTAGATGGAAAATGAAACTGACATGAAATATGTTAATTTCCAATACTTCCGTTCTTAATATACTGCCATTATAAGCAACAGGACTGTAGATATTATTTCTGTTTCCACCTGAATTGCCAGTTAAAGTTTATGGAGATCAGGGAAACCATGTCTGTAAGAGTGTCTGTAAGTTTAGAAATCCTCATTCCTGTCTCTGACTATGCAGGAAGTTCATCAAAGGAATCTCTCTAGGCGTCCACACACATGTCAACACCTACAACTGTAAAAAAACTCTTTCTTTTCCTTTCGTTCCTTCTTTCTCCTTCCTTCCTTCCTTCCTTCGTTTTTTTTTTTTTTTAGGGTCTCACTCTGTTACCCAGGCTGGAGGGCAGGCACAATCACCACTCACTGCAGCGTCAGCATGCCTGGGATCATGTGACTCTCCTGCCTCAGCCTCCCGAGTCGCTGGAACCACAGTCCCGCACCACCATGCTCAGCTAATATTTATATGTTTTGTAGACACGGGGGTTTTTGTTTTATATGTTTTGTAGACATGTCCAGGCTAACAACTTTCTTAATATTCAAATATTTTAAAAAATGACCTAATATTGAAGTAAACACCACGTATCTTCCCTCTGCAGCTAGCATAATACTTTCAACGTAGTAGACTCTCAATAAATATTTGTAAAGTGAATGAAGTTTCTTCAGTCTACTCTAGGGGTGTCTAATCTTTTGGCCTTCCTGGGCCACACTGGAAGGAGAAGAATTTCCTTGGACCGCATATAAAATACATTAACACTAAGTATAACTTATGAGCTAAAAACAACAAACAAACAAACAAACAAAAAAGAAAAAATCACAAACAAATCTCATAATATTTTAAGAAAGTTTATGAATTTGTGTTGGGCCACATTCAAAGCTGTCAAGGCCACATTCAAAGCCTTCATGGGCTACAGGGTAATACACCCTTGGTCTACTACATACAGCCTGGTTCAAGTATGGATACTCACTCAAGCTATGTACTTATTTTTTTCTTTTTTTTACCGGATTTTGTTTGTTTTTTCTTTCTTTGTTTCTTTATTTTTTCATTTTTATACTTTAAGTTCTAGGGTACATGTGCAGGTTTGTTACATATGTATACATGTGCCATGTTGGTGTGCTGCACCCATTAACTCATCATTTACATTAGGTATTTCTCTTAAAGCTATCCCTCCCCTCTTCCCCAACCCAACGACAGGCCCTGGTGTGTGATGTTCCCCACCCTGTGTCCAGATGTTCTCAGTGTTCAATTCCCACCGATGAGTGAGAACATGCAGTGTTTGGTTTTCTGTCCTTGCGATAGTTTGCTGAGAATGATGGTTTCCAGCTTCATCCATGTCCCTACAAAGGACAAGAATTCATCCTTTTTTATGGCTGCATAGTATTCCATGGTGTATATGTGCCACATTTTCTTAATCCAGTCTATCATTGATGGACATTTGGGTTGGTTCCAAGTCTTTGCTATTGTGAATAGTGCCACAATAAACATACGTGGGCATGTGTCTTTATAGTAGCATGATTTATAATCCTTTGGGTATATACCCATTAATGGGATGGCTGGGTCAAATGGAATTTCTAGTTCTAGATCCTTGAGGAATCACCACATTGTCTTCCACAATGGTTGAACTAGTTTACAGTCCCACCAACAGAGTAAAAGTGTTCCTATTTCTCCACATCCTCTCCAGCACCTGTTGTTTCCTGACTTTTTAATGATCGCCATTCTAACTGGTGTGAGATGATATCTCGCTGTGGTTTTGATTTGCATTTCTCTGATGGCCAGTGATGATGAGCATTTTTTCATGTGTCTTTTGGCTGCATAAATGTCTTCTTTTGAGAAGTGTCTGCTCATATCCTTCGCCCACCTTGTGATGGGGTTGTTTGTTTTTTTCTTGTAAATTTGTTTGAGTTCATTGTAGATTCTGGATATTAGCCCTTTGTCAGATGAGTAGATTGCAAAAATTTTCTCCAATTCTATAGGTTGTCTGTTCACTCTGATGGCAGTTTCTTTTGCCGTGCAGAAGCTCTTTAGTTTAATTAGATCCCATTTGTCAATTTTGGCTTTTGTTGCCATTGCTTTTGGTGTTTTAGACATGAAGTCCTTGCCCATGCCTATGTCCTGAATGGTGTTGCCTAGGTTTTCTTCTAGGGTTTTTATGGTTTTAGGTCTAACATGTAAGTCTTTAATCCATCTTGAATTAATTTTTGTATAAGGTGTAAGGAAGGGAACTAGTTTCAGCTTTCTACATATGGCTAGCCAGTTTTCCCAGCACCATTTATTAAATAGGGAATCCTTTCCCCATTGCTTGTTTTTCTCAGGTTTGTCAAAGATCAGATAGTTGTAGATATGCAGCATTATTTCTGAGGGCTCTGTTCCGTTCCATTGGTCTATATCTCTGTTTTGGTACCAGTACGATGCTGTTTTGGTTACTGTAGCCTTGTAGTATAGTTTGAAGTCAGGTAGTGTGATGCCTCCAGCTTTGTTCTTTTGGCTTAGGATTGACTTGGCGATGCGGGCTCTTTTTTGGTTCCATATGAACTTTAAAGTAGTTTTTTCCAATTCTGTGAAGAAAGTCATTGGTAACTTGATGGGGATGGCATTGAATCTGTAAATTACCTTGGGAAGGATGGCCATTTTCAAGATATTGATTCTTCCTACCCATGAACATGGAATGTTCTTCCATTTGTTTGTATCCTCTTTTATCTCATTGAGCAGTGGTTTGTAGTTCTCCTTGAAGAGGTCCTTCACATCCTTTGTAAGTTGGATTCCTAGGTATTTTATTCTCTTCGAAGCAATTGTGAATGGGAGTTCACTCATGATTTGGCTCTCTGTTTGTCTGTTATTGGTGTATAAGAATGCTTGTGATTTTTGCACATTGATTTTGTATCCTGAGACTTTACTGAAGTTGCCTATCAGCTTAAAGAGATTTTGGGCTGAGATAATGGGGTTTTCTAGATATACAATCATGTCATCTGCAAACAGGGACAATTTGACTTCCTCTTTTCTTAATTGAATACCCTTTATTTCTTTCTCCTGCCTCATTGCCCTGGCCAGAACTTCCAACACTATGTTGAATAGGAGTGGTGAGAGAGGGCATCCCTGTCTTATTGTTTCTTTGTAGCAAGTCTGTTAATAGGTGTGTAAAAATGTTTGTGTATAAGTACAACTGTAACTCATTTTAAGCTTTATGTTAAGAACTCTAATATACCCAATGTTATGAAGGAATCCGATTGTTACCTAAGGGTAGACCTTGGTCCAGGTTAAAGAATATGGAAGAAATTTTGAAAATAGAAAGACATGGATCCCACAAATTAAAGTTAGTGACTGTAATTAGAACATCTTGGCCTTTACTTGGGAGGGATTAATGATCCATGTTAATAAATTTTAGCAGGTTTTTCTTTGAGTAAAGGAGATTCAAGTACCATTGTTATTTTTGAGGGAAATGTTAGAATAATGACAGTTCTGGAAATAGCCTTTTTTTAACCATTCTTTTTAATCTAAAGTGCATACTAAATGAGACACCATTAGTGTCACAGATGCTAATTTTCACTAGCAATGACTGAAGTGGCATTCTTTCCCATTTGCATTTGATCCTAGCAATGATGAGAGGTGATGAGTTGATTATGAGCTGTTTTCACTGCACTGCCTGCTGTGCAAATTTATGCTCCTAGACAAGGATGACACATAGTTGTGCCATTAAAGAGCTTTCTTCACTGTTTTTTTTGTATCAAGACTGCTAGGATACATTTTTAACTCTTATCTAACCAGGTATAAGAAAGAGAAGAAGTATTTATATGCACTGGTGCTTACTTGAGGCCAGGCACTTGTCCAAGGTGCTCATGTCCATTATTATGTTTAATCTTCTCAAAACCCCAGGAGATAGACATTATTTTTATTTCCAATTTACAAAGAAGAAAAAAGCCTTGTAGATGCAAAATATTTTCCACAAGTTAAAAGATTTGGGATTTATGGCACAGTTTTTCTGCTTCTAAGCCTGTGTCTCTCTCCTCCTACTCTCTATTACTTCTTCTTCTGGGGTACAATTTTTGTTGAATGTTTGCCTTTTCAAACAGAGTTTTCTGGAATAAAATATGTGATATAAAATGTAGGTAATATGTTAGATTTACTCTTTTCCCCTTTAAAAAATGGTGGCTATAAATAAATATTTATTTTAACTTCTAGTTATTACCTCCATCTGCTCCAAAAACAAAACAAAACAAAAAACCAGATATCTCAAAAGGTTGTCTTCATTTTTGTGTTTATGTAGCATTTATAACATTTTAAAAAGTAATTTTGATAAACTATAATGCAAACATAAAACCAAATAAGACAAGTCAGGAGAAAATGGAGTCTAGAATATGTTAAAATGTATCTCAAGGTTCATCAAGGCTGACTTGAATCTAAGAACTTGCTACTCACTGTGGTCCTATAGAGCAACAGCACGGGCGTTCCAGGAGCTTGTTAGTCATGTGCATTTTGCAGTCTGCCCCAGGCCTACGAAATGAAAACATACATTTTAACAAGATACTCAGCAGTTCTGTGAGCACTTTAAAATTTGGAAATGATGCTCTAGGTCGATGGTTTTTGGAGCCTAGGCCAAATATTTGAATCACTAAAGAGCTTTAAAAAAAATACTGATGATTGGGTTCCATCCCCAAATATTCTTATTTACCTAATATAAAATGTGACCGGACATCAAGAAATTTTATAGTTTTCCAACCTGGCAGCACTTTTTTCTACTTTTCAAAAGACTTAAAAGTTAATTCACTAATCCATGCATTCATTCATTCATTTATCCTTCAACACAACAAATGTCTATTAAATGCTTATTATGGACAATACACTGGAGATACCAAGGTGAACAAAAGGTCCCATATTTACTGGGGATGACAGACAATAAATAGGATAAATAAGTTAAATATACAGTATGCTAGATAATGATAGGTGCCAAGAAGAAAAAAAAATTAACAGAAAAGAAGGATTTGAAATATGAAGAACTAGAGAAGACTTGGTGAGAATGGGGCATTGGAGAAAGGACCGGAAGAAAGTGAGGGAGCTGGTCTTGGGACTGGTGAAGGAAACTGTACTCTGGGCAGAGGGAAGAGCAAGTGCAAAGGCCTTGAAATGGGACTGTCTCCAGTGTGTTTGAGAAGCAGTGGGGCAGAGTACACAGGGGGAAGAGCAGCCGCAAAGAGCTGGATCACTGAGGTCATTCTAGGCCATTAAAAGAATTTTAACTGGTGTTGAAAGATTTTTGAGAAGTGACAGAATCTGGCCTACAGTTCACTGGGTTTATTTTGGCTTTTGTGTTTCAAATATACTGAAGGGAGTGAGACCAGTTAACAGACTATTGCAGAAACCAGGCAAGGGATAACTGTGTTTCAGACAAAGGAACGGCCCAGTTGATTTGGATATTGAGAAGACTCTAAATTTGGGATATATTTGTACTTATTCTATCCATTTGGATATTTATAGGTAACTTACTACATGCTGTCTAAAGATGGCAGATGGAAAGTTTCCACTGTCCTGTCCCATTCTTGCTTCCAGTTGGTGCTTAATGGCCTCATTCCATTGTTTACAGTCACCAGAAATTCATCCCTAAATTGATGTCTCACTTTCCAAAGGCTTCTTCTTCTTTCTTAAACATATAATTTCCCATTGGATTTTATTTTAATTTGTAGTGCACCTTTTAAATAATTTTTAGCCTTGATCCCTTCTCTCCAAACAAAGCACTAATTCATTTTAGCTTTTCCATTTTACAGAATATGAATCTGTAATCAAGTTTTATCCCAAGCAGGTAGCAAAATGTTTGGGGCCAAATGTATTAGCTATACTTGAAAAGTGTTCAGATAATATTCAGAAAGATCAGATGAATAGCTAGAGAAACGACAGAAGTGTAGCCTCCCCTTTGTTTGGAAATTTGAATATTGTATTTTATAGGAAGTGTTATAAGGTCACTACCTTGACTACCAAGATGCTGGATTTGTTAAAAATCAATTTACTCAGACACTTATCTCTTTAGTCTTTCTTTGCCTTGCTTTGGAGATAAATGGTTTCAAAATCCCTAAAAACTGTGGGGTTTTTTTTGTTGTTTTTGTTTTGTTTTTACAATAATGGAATCAAGTCCATGCTTTACATATTCGTTTCCAAATTTATCATTACCAAACTGATCCATTTCTCTTCCTTTCTAGTGTTAAAGATTTCAATGAACTTTCAGAAACAAGACATTCATATTAGCTTCTTAGTAGAAAAAAAAAATGTCCTCCATTAAGAATTGATTAATAATAGCATAAGATTTTAAACTATCTCTGTTGGTAGTTGAAGTGATTCTTGCATAGATAGAGAGAGACATTTGTCACCACAGCTGGCTAAGTCCCCATCCTTCCTTCACTTAGCCTGTATTAGTTTGCTAGAGCTGCCATAACAAAACATCACAGTCTGAGTGGCTTTAACAACAGGAATCCACTTTCTCACACTTCTGGAGGTTGGAAACCCAAGATCAAGGGGCTGGCAGGGTGGGTTTCACAGAGAGCTTTCAAGGGAGGATCTGTTCTGGGCCTTTCTTTTTGACATGAAGATGGCTGCCCTTTTATTGCCTCTTCATCTGTGCCTGTGTGCTCCTGATGTCTCTCTGTGTGTGTCCAAACATCATTTTACAAGGACACCAGTAGGAATGGATTAGGTCCTACCATAAAGGTCACATTTTTTACTTGATTTTCTCTTTAAAGGCTTTATATCCAAATACAGTCATGGTCTGAGGTACAAGGTGTTAGGGCTTCAAACATACAAATTTGTGGGTGTCAGTTGAGCTCATAACATAGTCCGTGAGCTTGTACTAATTGGAAGTGAGGATTAGGTTTTTAGTTGCTTCCTTCCTTCCAATTACTCTAGATCTTTCTCCACTTCCAGTTGACTAATCCCTCCATGCTGCCAGCCCCACATTTGACTTGACTGCCTTTACCTACACTCTCCAGCCTTTGTTATTCTTTCCTTCCTCCCATCCAAATGTAACTCTGCCACAACCCACTAGACCTCTATTAGGAATTATTTGAAAACTAAAAAGTAAAACATCTGTTTGACCCCCTTGACTCATGCTTTCTGGCTGCATATTAAAAATAATAGCAAAAACCGTGATTACTTTTGCACCAACCTAATATTAAAATCATCTGGGGTGTTTTATAAAAATACCTATGTCTGGGCCCTAATACCAGATCTTCTGGTTTGGTTGGTAGAGTGAGGCCCATGTTCCTGATGATCTGACCACTCTCATACATTTCTGTCTGTCCTCCTCTTAGCCTAAAACACTCTGTGCTTTTTTTCCAACTCATGAACTCTTATCTATTCGAATTTATAGGTGGACTGTCACTTCCTCAAGAAAGCCTCCATCAGTTACCCCAGGGTAGTGTATTAGGGTCAGTCTAGCAGAGCAGTAGGCAACGTGAACTAAAGGCGTAGAGACCTGAGTGTGAATGTCTTCTTTGATCTTTCTTAACCAGGGGACTTTGAACATTTTCTTAAGCCTCTTGAGCCTCATTGTGGTAATCAGGAAAAGGATAAGTCTTAAAGCATGTCACATAGGGTTGATGTGAGAATTAAGAAAATTACCATATGTAAGCTTCCTAGCTGGTAGTACATGTCCATTTAATAATCTCTCCCTCTGGTGGCGGGCGCCTGTATTCCCAGCTACTTGGGAGGCTGAGGCAGGAGAATGGCGTGAACCCGGGAGGCGGAGCTTGCAGTGAGCCGAGATCGCGCCACTGCACTCCAGCCTGGGCGACAGCGAGACTCCGTCTCGAAAAAAAAGGAAAAAAAAAAAATCTCTCCCTCCTTTCTATTTTCATAATGCTTGTTCCACATTTCTCTGTTTGTTGTTGTTGTTGTTGTTTAAACTCACAGTTTTTCAGTATGTGCTCCCAACTAGATTCACCATCAAGAACAGAGGATCAGGGGATGTAGCTGACTCATATGTGCATCCCTGGGATTTTTGTTGAGGATTCAAGAGGGATTGAACTCAGTCTACCTGACTTTCAGATTCCTTGTGCTTTTTATAACACTTTGGCTACCACTGAAAACATTGATAGTATAGAACATAGAGGTGATTTCTCAATATATGTATGATGAGTGTGAAATGACTAATGGATAATATTAGTCATCTACAGAAGTAGTCTACTCCAGAAGATAGTTTGTAAATGCGTCACTGATAAAGATCTGGGTAACACCCACATCAAAACAAAGTAACCATTCCTAGAATCAAAATAATCAAACATTGTTATGCTGAGGTTTGGTGTTGTGAAATTGTCTTGGGTATTAGTTTTTCTAGTCAGGCTAGGTCTAGTAGAAGTAGGGACAGCAGCCCTCCTATTTTTCGAATGTCTTGTTCATTGTTGAGGTTACAAATGATGGACCCAGAGCATATAAATAAGAGGGCTTTAAAGAAGGCGTGGGATTTTTCGTTCGGTCAGCATTAGAAATGCTATGGCGATTAGGGTAGATATGATAAGGAGTAGGAGGTTAATTATGGGCATTTTGTTAAGAAGAGGAGTTGAACCTCTGACTGTAAAGCTTTAAATTTTATGCAATTGCCGGGCTCTGCCATCTTAACAAACCCTTTTCTCGGGTGGAAAGTATTAGCAAAAGGGTGTTGCTTTGCAGACAGCCTAGAAATGTGTGGGAGAGTAGATATTTGCCACTGTGTCTGCAAATCATGCAAAACAGCTGAAGCAAATATCCCTTTGGTTGGACAGACTTCTCTTAGGTGAAATGTGTACGTAAGGCTAGGAGAAGAACTTCATGTCTCTAGTCTTAATACCACTTAATTGACTTTACTGTGACCACCACACGAATCAAACAAACTTCCAGCAATGATCTGGTGTCCTGTGTCATGTTTCTTTCAGGGGAAACAATTTTTTGATCAGTCAACATGAATATGCATTTTTCTTGGCAGATGAATTTCTCACAGCAAATCAATGCTCGCTTGGTTAGTATTGCCATTTTTGATATATTATCAGTTTGGTTTATGAATTAGTCACCTTGAAGTTGTATATTTCTGCAAGCTTAAAAAATAAAGTTCCCATACTCGTTGAGGTGAGGGCCTGACCCTGGACATAGAGACATGATACCTGACCAATGTATTGGCTTCCTAAAAGGATTGAGCTAAGTTGCTAAGTACTGGCTTCACTTCCAGGTACATTTTCTCTACAAAAGGAAAATGAATACGATTAAATAACTAAATTTCTTTATTATATTTTTTATAGTTTTAACAGCTTAAACTCCAGGAGTAAGAGTCAAGTCAAATTTACCTTGTATCAAAATCTACATAGTGATAACGGCATTCATCTCAGTGATACGGCATTTGGTTAAAAAGGGTAAATTGGAATTTTCTGGGGTTTTTTTCCCCTGAATACTTTATGTGGTTACAGTTGTGCTACTGCTATTTTTAATTAAATAAAAGTGGCTGGACATGGTGGCTCACACCTGTAATCCCAATGCTTTGGGGTGCTGAAGTGGGAGGATCACTTGACAGGAGCTCAAGACCAGCCTGGGCAACATAGTGAGACTTTGTCTCTACAAAAAATAGAAAAAAAAAATATTAGCTGAGCATGGTGGTGCACATCTGTAGTCCCAGCTACTCAAGAGGCTGAAGCAGGAGATTGCTTGAGCTTAGGAGTTCAAGGTTATAGTGAGCTATGATCACATCACCGCACTCCAGTCTTGGCAACCCTGGAGCAAGAGATCCTGTCTCAATAAATAAATAAATAAATAAATAAATAATAAAAGTAATAAAATATTAAATATATACATTTTGTAATACTTATGATTATAGTTTCTTTACATTGTTAGTTATTACATAGCAATCATCTTTTATCTTTTGTTTGATTTGTATGTTAGGACATCTAAAAATTTCAAATTACTTTAAGATTATGACTATCTCACTGTAATTATCAATTATGAAAAAGTCATTACCAATAAAACAAATGTTTATAACTTTAAAAATACAGTTCCTTCAAAGATAAATGTTCTACAATTATTGAACATTACATTATAGGTCAAAGAGTGATTATAAACTGAGTTTATTTTTACCACTACTCATACATTTCAACACTGCTATTAACCCCCTCAATAGATTGAAATATTCACCTAACCAAATCCCAGTTTGCTAAAAGGTAAATAAATGTAATTGACAATAAAAACAGTTATAGGACACTAACATCTCTCCCAAACATCCTAACATGAACTTACTGTTTTATTTTCCCACCCATTCTTCCTCTATTTGGGATTACATACCATATACTTGCCCCACATAAACATGTCTGTTCTTACTAAGAAAAAAAGTGTTAAATTCCTAAGACTAGCAGCAGCGGGTGCTGCCTGGGATGGGAATGTTTATAAGCTTTATGATATTAACTGCAGCACTCAACCTCAGGTGGCATAAAGCATGCAAAAAAGAACTTTCTGTCAGTTTTATTATTTCTAAAAAGGTTCCCCTTGAAGCAGAAGAGTGACCTTGCTCTGCTGAGCTGACATATGCCACTGGATTAATGGTCGAGCTCTGCTGGAGGGAAGCTCACGGAAACGCTACAACTCCAGAAGCTGGGCTGGCGGTGACCATTAATCAGGGGGCCCAAAATCATGCATCAGACACACTCATTTAAAAGTAGTAAAAATGACTCAAAAAAAAAACTTTTTGAGAATTAGCTTATTGTTTGTCATGACTTGTGTTCAAGGAGATCACCAAATGACTAAAATATCCCTTGGGCAGACCTTTAGAAACGTTACTGTGTACCCAGAGGCCAAGTGAATGCAGAGGACTTTTAAGACTAACGGAAGTAAAACGGAGTTTTTGTTCCAGATAATTTGATAGGAAAGTTGGTTAAAAGGATTTTGTCTTCCCAACTTAATTTTCACATCTTTATTTAACTATAATTTCAAAGTAATGGGTACTATAAATGTTTGCCTCTTGGTGATAATTTTATTTTATTTTAAAAACTGGAGTAACTGAA
The DNA here is from genome assembly GCF_028885655.2 of Pongo abelii. Taxonomy (NCBI): domain Eukaryota; kingdom Metazoa; phylum Chordata; class Mammalia; order Primates; family Hominidae; genus Pongo; species Pongo abelii. Next base: position 24,306,064 of record NC_072007.2, on the reverse strand, counting down.
ATTTAGTAGTGTAAAGATGAGATGGGTAAACTGTTAGGAAATATTTCAGGAAACTAAAGTTTTGTTAACATACTCAATTATCACATATGTTTAAAAGTTTTGGGGCTTAAAAGTACTGCACATTCTTCCATCGTGTTAGATAATAAAAAATTTTCGAGATTTCCTCTCTCTCTGATTATTGAAAAGAAAAAAAAAAAGCTTACATCTAAGATCCTGAAAGAAATTGCTCAATTTAACTTAGCTAATAATAAGTTACTCTTGGGTTTTCTTTTTTAACTCCTTTGATGATAAAATTGTATAGACATAATTTCTCTTTTACACTTTTAATAGTTTGGCTTTTAGATTAATGACAGTATACAAAATACATATGATAAATCTTATTAACAGTACAACAAATAGAAAAATCAGTCACTTATTACAAAAACCAGAATAAATTTGGTATTTAAGTTTATGGTTAATATAGTAAGGTCTATTGAGATCAATATTCAAAGTTATTCTTCTCTTAACTAATAGTTGCTTTTTTAAACCATCATCTTCAATATTACCTTTTGTCTATTTGCCATATCCTATACAGCAGTATTATTTAGGCAGAATTATTTATTTGTAGAATTATTTGTTTTTGAAGTTTAGTTATAGAATTAAAATAGTTGAAAATGATGTGACTAGTTAAAATATTATTTAATATTCTATAATAAATAGAAAAATAAAATATGCACAGAAAAGACAGTTAATTTCCAAACTTATGGAAGAATAATGTATATTTTTTGTAAATTGAAAATTTCAGTCATCCATCCTTTGAATTGCCCTCCCTGTATCAAGGTACGTAGATAACAAAATTATTAATGCAAAATTTGCTCAGGGAAATAATTTGAGTAGAGGTGGCAAATGCAATTCCTCTCTTCTTCCCCTAAACACCCACTATCTCCTGTAACCACTGTGCACACGTTAATCATGACTTTTTAACTCTCAAAGTGGCTTTAGAACGCTTCTCAACACAGCTCTTCATGAAACTTTGACAAACTATCCATGCTGGTGCATGAGTTGAAAACTTTTTGCCAATTTTAGTTTCGAGAGATAGTTCATCCAGACAATGAAAAATCCCAATGAAATATTCCTATAACAAATATAAAACATTTTTATAGTGACCTAAATGATTATGTTTACTAGAGACAGTATTTATTTCTCTCCTATGAAAGTTTGGGAGAGAATTATATTAGATACTAGACACATTTTTTATCATCCAGTGATCCATCTTATACATAACATATGTTCCACTACCTTTGTTACTTATCATAACTTTAGCAATCACAATCTTTGGATTTGGTTATTATTTCTTTTCTTTCTTTTTTTTTTTTTGAGATGGCGTCTTGCTCTGTCGCCCAGGCTAGAGTGCAGTGGCTCGATCTCGGCTCACTGCAAGCTCCGCCTCCCGGGTTCATGCCATTCTCCTGCCTCAGCCTCCCGAGTAGCTGGGACTACAGGCACCCGCCACCACACTCGGCTAATTTTTTTGTATTTTTAGTAGGGATGGGGTTTCACCGTGTTAGCCAGGATGGTCTCGATCTCTCTGACCTCGTGATCTGCCTGCCTTGGCCTCCCAAAGTGCTGGGATTACAGGCGTGAGCCACTGCGCCCGGCCGGATTTGGTGATTATTTCTAAAGAGCCTCTTGTTTAACAATTATACAAATCTACTAATTTTTGAAAATGGTTAAGTGAATTCAAATTATATTGATTCCAGCTAATTTTACTCCCCAAATCTGATTATTTTAGTGTACCATTCTGTAGACAAACTATAAATTAAGTAGGTATAGGCACAGGCACACAAAATGCCTTTCAGTTACTAAGTAGTCAACACAAATGAGTATTTGTAAATGAATGAATGCAAATTTCCAAGTTGACATCTACTACACATTTTAACTTCTTTTATTTTGTATATGAATATAATCTGCTTATAGGAATTGATTCTATATTTGTGTATCTTTCATTTGAACAGGATTCTATTTAGCTCTTATGGTTTGGAATGATTTTGTCCATGGCACTAATATAGTATACATTTCTCTCAGGGTTGATTCTTATTTATTCATACCGACAGCCCTTACACTGAGTACTAAGTTGAGCCATAGAAGCCACTTAGTGTATTTATGTTAAATTACATGATGCAAACCCTTATAGTCTTTAAACATCAACAAATTATTGTCATTAGTTGCAACATGATTAAGTTCTAATTTATTTTCGTGTAACTGAGAGATGTAAGATTTTTGGCATTTAACTTGAAGAGTAATGTGGGATCTGTCATTTGCCATAGTTTTGCCCAAGTCTCACGACTGTAGGATTTTTATCCGTTGGAGATACAGCATGTAATAACAGGGCAATCAATATGCACTAAAACATTCACTAAATGGCATCAGAAAAGGGTTTCATAAGGGAGGTGAGACTTAATCCTGCCCTTGAAGAGTGGGCTGGGTTTGAGTAGGTGGAATAAAAGAAGACCAATATTCCTTGAACAAAAAACAGTAGGAGCAAAAGCTTAGAGATATAAATGAGTTCCTCCACAGTGGCCAGCAAGAAGTGTTAGAAATTCTGCTAAATCAGATTGACTAGCATTACCTGTTACCATACAGAATCACACATGCACTGCATACTGAGTATGAGCTTTATTTTGTTGACTGAGGAAAAACTATTTAAAAACTCTGAGCCTCAGTTCTCATCATCTGTGAATTGGAGAAGTTAATGCCTAACTCAGAGGGGGATTGTGTTTATCTAATGAAATAATTACGGATAAATAGCATGGCATGGAGTTTGGCAGGTGGAAAGCTCTTGGTAACGGTCATGGCAATGTGGAGCAAGCTTTACATTTTGGAAAGAAGAATGAGATGATGAGACATGGTACTTTAGATGATTAGAGGGGCAAGCATTTGGGGACAAATAATCTGAAAATTGTTGCATTGGTTCAGGAAATAGCACACACTTGAGTAAAAGTAATGAAAAAAATACCTTCAATAAAGTTTGGAGAAATAATTGAACGTATGTACAGGCTGGGAGAATGTGCATTTGTGGTGTCTTACATTTTACATTATGTGTCCAAACTCTCCAAAGAGAGCAATGAGCAAATACCATTTTCCAATGGGGCTGGTAAAGGTTCAGAGGTTGGGCCAAAACAGATCCTCAGGGGAGCAGGACATAAGCACAGAGCCTTTTGTTAGTACATCTGCCTTGCAGCCCAGAGGCAGGCAGAGGGTGCCTTATGGGCTGGGGCAGGCATAAAATTGGGTTCCCTGGGGAAATTCTTGAGAATTTTAAGGAAGTGTTGGCATAATGAAAGAATTCCAGGAGGACCAAGAAGCACCATTTATTTATTTTTGTATTTATTTTAGTGGTACTTATTTATGGGTTTATTAGTTAGAGAAGAAGAGAAAGAAGGAATAGAAAGTGCACAATAACATAATTTTATAGGAGTGAGCAGGCCAAGCAGAAGTTTCACAATAGGGAAAACAAATTGAGCAGTTCACGGTAGTGTCATCATGGGCACATTTTCTAAAGCTTTTCATTTCCTTTTTAATAGTTTTTTAAAGAATTGATTATACCAATTCTTTGGCCATCTTATGCTTTCTACCTGAAAAAGCAATATTTAAAACATGTAACAGTATTATTTAATTTTAATATTTAAAACATATCAAAATATTATTTAAGAACTCCTTTCAAGTAAAATAGAATATCATAATTTCTATTCATTTCCCAGAAGTGTAGCATGACTTACAGTCTATGGATACAATGTAAATAATAAGAATGAGATATGGTTGTACATTTGAGTCTTTTTTACTCATCAAACTTGTTGCATAAAATAGGCTGGTATGAATAACCACTTTTAGAGGTTATGGATCATTCTGCATTTTTTTTTTTTTTTTTAGTTCTAGTTTCTTTCCTTCAGGTAATCTTCGAGATGGTTTCAATTTGCAGAGAACATTTCTAGTGTCACAGCAACTTCTGAAAGCAAATGTTTAGCACGGAAATTTTGACAAAACATTGTAAAACCGTGGTGGAATCAGAATCTGCACTTCTTGAAGATATTTTGCAGTTAATAGAAAAGTTACTGAACCAGAAAGAGAGAATAGACTGGCTGTTGTTCTTAGAGTCCAGATGTACATTGAAAATTTTTGAAGCATTGATATATGTTTGAGCTTTGGGTTGCCTTTATCCCTGGATAAAACGTGAGTGTCGAAGACGAGGCTTTACAGCTCTGGTTGTCTTTTAGCCGTCAGTTTCCTGATACCCCACAGAATTGTATTCCAGTGGTACCACATGACACTGAGGCAATTCTAACTGATTATTTTAAGAGAGTTAAATTTGTTTCACCTCTTCAAGAGATCTGAGTACCCGAGTTAGTTAGAACAATTAAATCCTCGAGTGTCTTTGGATAAAGGCTGACAAGCTTATTGAGATTTAGCTTTTATTATAGTAGAACATTCATATAAGGGTGTGCTGAAACAGAATTCTGATCTTTGAGTACATTACTAACCAACGTTCTTTGTGCAATATTTAGAAGAGGTGAGAACTTGTTGGGAGAGTGTAATTTTTAATTTGCCAGTATATTTCAAAGTACTGCAGATGTGTGACTCACATATGCAAATTTTTTCTTTGAAATAGACTGTGAAACTTTTCCACTAGCACCTTACCCAAATATTAAGTCATGCTGGAGATGAGATTTCATCTGAAGACTCCCAAAGTTAGTGGCTGGCTAAGAAAGAAAATGAGGGTCAAGTTCTTCTGGTTTTGATCAGAAGCTTGATTCAGATTTCTACATAGAAACCCTCTAATTTTCATTCATGTTCATAAACGCAGGCTGGTCAGTATTCTAGGAAACCTAGTTAGTTTCATTCTTTCTATCAAACTAACTTTGCCATAATTTTTATTCTGCTCAGAAAGCAAGCCTCTTGGAAAGAAGACAGGATCTAGATTCTGTAATAGAATGGCATAGGGGAGAGTATATCAGAGTGGAGAATTTTTAAAAAGAAACTTTTTGCAAGTTCTGGTTTCAACAGTTTCCTTATTGAGAAGAGCTAGATGATAACTAAGAACACTGCCAGCTTTATATCATGAAACAATATTCTGTAATAATTAGGATTGTTTTGCAAAACTGGAGAGGTGACTAATAAAAAAAAAAGAATCTCCTTAAGTTCTTTTATATTACTCATTAGATTGCATAGAAACACACATACACAAATGTGTTCAAACACCCCAGCTGACCCTGGTTCTGTACTATTTTTGGGTAAGCCAAGTGGACTGTGTGGAAGAAGGTTAACTACACCATGTGATTGCAGATAGTCTTGAGAACAGCAATCCAAGGGCATATATTTATATCAGAAAGTTAGTTGTACTAAAATGAATTTAGGAAACACAACTTTATTTTCTTCCCTTTCTGTACTTCCAAACAACCATGACCTAAACCATATTATGATTTTTTTTAAAACAAATTAAAGTTATGAAACCGGCTGGGCATGGCAGCTCATGCCTGTAATCCCAGCACTTTGGGAGGCCAAGGCGGGCGAATTGCCTGAGGTCAGGAGTTCAACATCAGCCTGGCTAACACGGTGAAACCCTGTCTCTACTAAAAATACAAAAAAATTAGCTGGGCGTGGGGGTGCACGCCTGTAATCCCAGCTACTCGGCAGGGGCTGAGGCAGGAGAATCGCTTCAACCCAGGAGGTAAAGGTTGCAGTGAGCCGAGATGGAGCCACTGCACTCCAGCCTGCGTGACAGAGGGAGACTCGGTCTCAAAATAAGTAAATAAATAAATAAAGTTATAAGACCACTAACTTTTATAAATCATTTTAGCTATTATATAGAAATATTTCTTTTGATAACCCAACAATTTATTATGGAACATTTTAAATATATGTAAAATTAGAGAGTAGTAAAATCTACCCCCGTGTGTCCACCGTCCAGCTAATTATTCAAGAATGGCCAATTGTGTTTCTTCCTCATAGCCGCACATTTGCTGCTCCTCACTAGATTATTTCAAATTGTAAATAAGAGAGTAACATTACTTCCTTAACATCAAATAGCTAGTCATTTAAAAAATTTACCCAGTTGTCTTTTGATGTTTTTGGTATAGTGGTTTATTTGATCTATATTTAAACAAGATTCATGGATTATACTTGGATAATATGTTTCTGAAGTCTCTTAGTTTATACTTTAACTCTTTCTTAAAATTTTTTTATATTGATTTGCTGAAGAACCTGGGTTGTTTTGCTCTGTATTTTCTTGTCTGTATTTTTTCCGACTGACTGTATCTTCCTGGTATCATTTAACATGCTCCTCTGTCTCTTTTTTTCCTTAAATGTGGTAGCTAGATACAGAGCTTGGTGTGATTGCTTTCTTGCTTCCTTTCTTTCTTATAAACAATATTTCATTAGTTGTATTTAATGCTTCTATCACAAAGCACATATTCTGGTTATCTCCTTTTGTGCGATTTTAGTGGCCATTGATGATCATTGCCTGGATCCAACATTGCATTAGGGGTTTGCAAAATGGTAATCTTATTATTTCATCATTTTTAATTGATTAGCTGAAGTATGAACATATATAGAACAATTTCCCCTCATCCACTATTTAGTTGATGAACTATTTAGTTGATGAAATAGGTTTCATACAGGAAAGGCAGATTAAATGTCTAAGTGGTCCCTTTATTTGTTAGTTTTCAGAATATAATTATAACATTTCCCAATGTAACTGATGAATTTTTCTTTTTAGTATCCTTATGAACTCATGAATTTTGACATTAGATGTATTTCAATATATTGCACTTTTCTCCATTTTGCTTTTTCAACTTACACTGTATGCTAGAGGTTATTCTGTTGCATATAAAAAGATGTATTTAATTTTTTACAGCTTCATACATTTGCATTGTGTGGATGTACCATATATTACTCAATCAGTATCCTCTTGATGAACATTAGGCTTTACAGCTTTTTGATAATATGAAAGTGCTACAGTGAATATGGAAATGTAAACAATTCATATCCAAATGTATTGCTGGTAAAGACATCTAGAAATGGAATTCTTGGGACAAAGGGCAAATGTATATGTAATTTTGCTAGATATTGCCAAATTTCCATCTACAGGTATTGTGCCATTTTACAAATGCATTTCTAATTGCATAAGGAAAGACTGGAAACATTCATGTAGAGTATAAAGACTAAATGTGATCTAAAGTCAACAGACACAAAGAACTATCTAAAATATATATAGCATTTTTATTTAAGCTCATCTTCTTTTTGACAGCTGTTTGTTTATATAATAACTCTGTCTTGATAAGAACTTCTGTCATAAGATAATATTTACTAAGTCTAATATATTACAATTATATAAGCAACATTATCAATATTCAAACACATTCTTTTATTAAGTACTATTATTTAGGAAGCAAGCTTTGTTTCCATATAATTCACCTTGTTATCATAAAACTTGACAAGAACAGAAGTTATAAATGTGTTCATTGTCCAGACCTCATAGTAGACATTAGTCCTTTTTTGTCATAAGCCATAATCTATACATTATAAAACCATCTGAGAAAGTTAGTTACTAACTTTTAAACTAGAGAATAATGAACAAATGTAAATGTTCTTTTAAATATTTAGATTTTCTTCTTAAGGGTGTCTTAACATGGATTGATATACTCCTATGGCATAAAGCTATTGAGTAATTAGCGATGAGCTGACTGACAAAACCCAAAGTAATAATAGTCCTGTGTCCTTCTTAAACCACGACTCCTAAATCTGCTTTTCTTTATTGATATAATGAGGGGAGAATTAACTTTAAAAGGTGGTGGCTATCGATTACTTAATGGAAGAAGATAATGTAGCAAAATGCCGAAACGAGACTATTCTGTGCTCTCCTGTGAACAGGACCCATTATCCCGTTGTGGAAATCACACCCTTCCTCTCATTAATATTTAACAGGCTATATGTAGGCTACAAAATTGCCTTGGGCATGGGCTCCAATCAGCCATAGAATGGTTTTAAGTATATAAAAGAGTAATAGATTTCCGTGTGTTCAGATTGTTTATAAGCAGGACAACAATACTCTCAATTCCCTTCTGTGATTGCTGAGCAATGACAGCCAGATGGAAACACCTCCTAGGCAAGTTGGAGTGATTCATATTCTGGGAAGCCACTGTAGGCTAGTAAGTACTACATAAGAAGACTTTGTATTTTCCAGTGTGGTTCTCAGTTTCAGCTTTCGTTTCTGCTCCTCTCACTACAGGCTGAAGGGCTCGTTCAGCCGGGGTGGCAAGTCAGCAAAAGGCGTTAATTGTGTCTAACACAGCTATCATCCTTGGGGCAATATTCTGTATCACACCGTCTATCAAGCTAACCCCTTGCCAGACATCAAGATCTTTTTATTTCAGTTCTTTTAAAAGGGAAACAAAAATCTTTAAAGATAGCTGGTAGGGAGACATAAGAGCTTCTAGGGACTAGGAGCCCTTCAAGTTGTCTTATACTAAAATGGGCTGTGATTTCTGAAAGGACAATATAGCAGGTCCTCCAATAACATCGTTTTCTCCAACATCATTTTGTTATAATAATATTGATGGAGAAAAAAAAAATCAGTTCCTGACCAGGGTCACTGTCTGTGCAGGGTTTGCACAATCTTCTCATTACTGTGTGGGTTTCCTCCCACATCCCAAAGAAGTGCATTCCAGGTCAATTGGCATTAGCGTGTCCAAATTGTTCCACAATGAGGAATGTGGATGTGTGCTTCAGTGTGCCCTGCGATGGAACAGCACCCTGTCCAGGGCTGGTTCCTGCCTTGTGCCCTGAGTTGTGGGGATAGGCTCTGGCCACTCACAGCAACCCTGAGCTGGAATAACTGGGGAAATAATTATGTTAATTTTTTAAATTAATTTTTCTTAAATGTATGTATGGATCGCATTTGTTTCAGTGTTTCCCATTAGAAGTGTTTGGGTCTTTATTTAGAAATTTGATAATGTTTTTGTGATGAGAAATAGATCATAGGAACTTGTCATTTGAACTCGTGATTTCAAGTAGCCTATGGTAAAGTGGATTTTGTTACACCCGGTTTTGCTTAAGGTAGCAATTTCCGTGATCCCATCGACAGCATTAAGGGAGGCCTTGTTGTACAAGGTTTCATAGATTACTGACTCCCATTATTAATTTTCTAAATTACCAGATTATATGTCAGTACCACCAGTTTATTTTTAAAATATGATAAACTTGAAATAAGATAAAGTCCTTTAGAAAGAAAATAGTCTCGGGATTTATGAGTACACAAAGAACCCAACATCAGATATCCACCATCCCAAACAATGCATAAAATTAGATAGTGAGGAAATATCAATTTTTTGACTCAATGACTCAAAAGAATTTTAAAATATGTTTAAGAGATTCATTTATTTTGTTGCATATCAGAAATTATTTATAATTGCCTGCCTACATTGAGTTGCATAATAAAAATGCAGCTTTGTAAGCAAAAAGTATTCAAGGCAACATCTTCTATTAACATACTGAGCTTTTTCTCAAAACCAGTGAATGAAACTGACCCAGAGGTCTCATTGTAATTCTATGTTAAATGTGGAAAAATTCCATTTTACTCCCAACCTTGGACTGTGCGTACCTAAACGCTGCTTTCAATTTATTAGTAAGTCTATGTGTGTGCCTTCTTTTTCTGATACCCAGCAGAGAATTTCAAACGATCAAGAGTTGGTAATAGAAAATGCACTTATGTTCTTTTTTTTTTTAACAAACTTGATCTTTTATTTTCATTTTTATTTTAATTTTCTGGGTACATGTGCAGGATGTACAGGTTTGTTACATAAGTAAACATGTGCCATGGTGTTTTGCTGCACCTGTCAACCCATCACCTAGGTATTAAGCCTATCATGCATTAGCTATTTTTCCTGATGCTCTCCCTCTCCCCGCCCTCCACCCCACAGGCCCCAGCGTGTCAACAAATTTGATCTTTGTGAGGCGTAATGGTGGATCTATTCAGATGCTTGCTTTTTGTTTGTGTGTTTTGTTGTTGTTATTTGTTTATTGGTTGGTTGGTTAGTACTACACGCTGTTAAGTTTGTGGTTAGCTCATTTCAAGAAGCTTTAGTTTGGAATTCATGGATTCTTCAGCTGCCACTTCAAACAGCAAAATTAAAATAAAAAATTTAAAATAATTTAACCAAGATTTTCTCCAAGGTGCTTACTTAACACTATGACAAAAAGCATAGAAAGACATTTGATCAACTGTAAATATAAAAATGTTAATAGGTATACCTTCACAGCCTTTGGATATTCCAGAGAGAAGAGCTTTTTAAAGCCTGTGTTTGCAAGAGACGGTGCTTATTAAACTATAATCTAATATACTTATCAGTTTGGGCAGTGAAAATAACAAACTCTAAGTTTCCTTTCCTTTTTCTTTTCCATTTTATAGCGAAGCAGCAGTTTTGGGAATTTCGATCGTTTTCGGAATAATTCTTTATCAAAACCAGATGATTCAACTGAGGTTCGTAGTTTATTCCATTTTTATGAATGTTATGCAAACACATTATGAAATATTATGAAGACAATGTCACTTTTGCAAAGTAAAATAAGAAAAATAAATACATTTTAAAATTACAGCCTTGCATATGTTTTTGTGATAAATGAACAAACCATTATTTAGTACTGTTGTAGAAAGCAATGGGTTCTTGTCACATGACCAGGAAAATTCAGGCACACAGACACATTGTAGAGTGAGTAGGGCAGGGTATATTGGGTGAAAAGGAAAAAAAAAAAAGAGGAACTCTCAGCAAAGCGAGAGTCCTGCTAGCAGGTCCCTACCTTACAGATTGAATCCCAGGCTACCACATAGCAACAAAAGAGGCCAGGCTCCTCCCTGCAGCAAACCACACGAACTTCCCATCGCTCCATCCCCTGCCCCCAGTGCACAGGTGGGCATTATTAAGAGAGAATCAGTTGGGAAAGGGTGGGCTTCATCCAGGATCGGCAGTCTGGTTTTTCAGCCTCCAAGCTGTTTTAGGCTTGAAGGCGAGGTTTCGCAAGGGACCCTTGGCTGTTTCCTGTCTCTATCAGTACCCAGTACCATGCTGGGCATTAAAAGTAAAATCTTATTTTAAGAAGCCTAACAGATGTTTGGGAAAGCAAAACATGAACCCGAAAAGATAGAATTCAAACTGACACTGACAATTCCAAATTTCCTGAGTATTTCTACTATAAAACAATGTGTGTATATATATACGTACACACACACACACACATTGTATTTATACACGTTATTTGATAGATATATATAAAATTTTATGTAAGTTGTAATTGCTTTAAGTTAGAACAAGATTAAGTGGCCCAACTGTAAATTTGTTAAGGAGAGCATACGGCTGCTCAACTGGACTCTCACTCTTCAGTGTACACTGAAACATCCCATTGGTGAGTGCTACGTACACATTTGTAAACTACAAACATTTTAATTGTAGCTTAAGAAAAACTTCCCATAAAATTGTTTACATAATAATAATTTCAATAATATGTACATTTAATTGAGCATTCACGATGAAATAAGCACAATGCTAAATTTATCTATCTATAACAATTTACCTATCTATAACATAGGAACTGTTAGTATATCTATTTTGCTACTGCAGAAATATGCTTGCTTCATCAAATAAAATTACTTCTAAATTACAGAGTGAATAAATGACAAAGGCAGAACTCAACCTTTTCTCTGGCTCCAAAGTTTGCCATATTATCTCATAAAGTAGGGGCCACATTTGCTAAGTGATTAATGACAGGTACAACAACAACTAATAAAATAGTACAGGGAAGGGGTGTCTACTAAGAAAACTGAAAATACTGATTTTCTGAAAATACTGAAAATAAATTGAACCTGATTCAGCAACTTCACAGGTAATATATTCTTTTTAGATCAATAGGTTTTTAGATCTTATGCTTACTTTCAAATATATCTATCTGTAATATTTTAAAATATTTTAATTTTAGTAATGATCCCTTTTATTAATTTATTATTTATATATTCACATCAGTAAACTTGTACATAACTATACAGTCAATCAACATTTACATAATTGTAAGTAATAAATGTAATATATACATATAAATCTCTCTCTGGCCACATATGTGTGTGTGTGTGTATATATATATGGAGAGAGAGAGAAACTGTATATAATTTTATTTATTTTCAGTTGGCATCTTGTGTAAATTTTTAATTCTCCACAATCATACATATATTCTACTGCTATTTAGTTTGTAATTCTGGAATTAACCTATACAAGATAGCTCATGTTCATTCAGTTTCATTGGTTAATAATGGTGGCCTAGTAATTTGTAAAAGAATTTAGTGAACCTAACAAAATAGTGTGCATATTTTTCAACAATCCAGCACTCATTCAAAAAATAACTACTGTATGACAGGTTTTCCCTTAGACACTCAGGAAGTACTGTTGCAACAACACATGAAAATCCTTGCTTCATGCCTGGAGTCTATAGGAGAAGACAAATCTTAAAAAGACAAGAACAAAACCTTAAGTAATATTTAAATAGAAATTTAATTCAGGCTATGGAGAAAGGCATAGAAAAATGTTAACACTCAAAAGACATAAACATAGTTTCTTTGTAGCTTCTGTAAATAATGCTAGAAAAACCTGAAAAATATGTGCGGTACATTTTTCTGAAGCTTAGAAATGGTAGAGTAACACAAGTAGTAATTAACATTTCTTATTTATGTTAGTTAGCAGAATAATTTTATAATGAAGACAGAGAAAGTTTAAGTAGAGAGAAGAAAAGGCTAACTCTAAAATTTTAAAGTGCTTCCAAATTATATTTTATTCAGGGCTTTTGAATTAAGCAAAGAATCTTTGCCTTGATTTTAACCTTGAATGTAGAAATTAATAAAGTGCAATGAGGGTTTAAATTGGCTGTCCATTCATATTTATCATAGGCAATTTGGGGTAAGATATGAAGCAAAATATAATATTGATTAATAATGATGTTAACTATGTAGTTAAACTTTTATATTAAAGTATTCAAGTTCACTAAAGAGAAGTTTCCCATCATTTTTTATATTAAGTGAATGACTACCTGTCCACCTATCAGGAATGGTGGGCAGTGTTAAACTAGATGTCCTTCGAGTTTCCTTTCTTGCAAATATAAGGTATTTCAGGACATGTAACCCAAACATGTCCTCCAAGAAAAAAAATCTGCAACGTTCTACATGAGAAGTTTCATTTATTCAAATAATATCAAGTGCCAGCTCTGTGCTTGGGAGTAACTCTAGACACTCAAAGAAAACAGACAAAGTCTCAAGTCTCATGGAGCATGCATCATAGTGGGAGACGCAGACGATAATCAAATGAACAAACATATTATCGGGTAATGTTAACTGCTTAGAGGAATAATTAATCAGGGCCAGTAAACAGGATGTATGGAAGTGTGGAGGGTGATCAATCAGAAAATTGCTCTCCTATTATATGACATGTGAATAGAAACCTGGACGACTGAAGGAAGAAATTCTTGGATATCTAGGGGAAGCCAATGGCAAAAGCAAATACAAACTTGGTGAGAACCTGATAGAGAAACTGCAAGGGGGCTAGCATGGCAATACTTCATTACAGTTGTTTTCAAACTTTAGCGAGTATCAGAATCACTTGAAGAGCTTGCTAAAGCACAAACTTCTCCCAAGTGATGTTAATGCCGCTGGTCCAGGGATCATATTTTGAGAACAGCTGCTCTAGTGAGCAAGGGAGACTTGAGAAGTAGCGAGGGGCAAGGTGGGTGGTGAGGATATTTTATTTCATATAGATTCTATATAATGTAATGTATATCACATAATATATTAATTATATTGACAGAACATTATTTTATGTTATGATATATAGAGTCTTGTGGCTGTGAACAGTGTGTTTTATTCTGAGTCATTGGTTTAACAAAATTCCTAAGCACAGACTGAAGCAGTCCAAATAAGATGTTTGATTAATATAGCATGTGAATTACATGAAGATTTCTGTACTAATGGCTGGAACTAGTTCATATTTACTATTGTTAGAGAATATGGGAAATGTGCACACTAAGATGAAAAAAAAAATCTAACATTTCTCAGTGGATTTAATGAACACAAAAACTTCTTTAAAATAATCACAATCATCTCAATTTCTATGAGAAGCAATGGGATATTTTAAGGCCTATTCAACACAGATAGATGCTATGGCCTATCTAAAGCTTCCAATAAAATATTTTTCATCTATGTAGACATAAGAACTCCTTATACCTGGTATTTAATATTATTTGTTCATCTCAAGAAGAGGGAATAAAATGATTCTTCAATACAGCTATTTAAAAAATAACCAAAATTCTCTAAAAGAGTTGCAGATGTGAGGCTCAAGTCCTCTAACATCACAAGTTTTACTTTCTGAGTTTGTAACACAAGCAACCAGGCCTGGAAAACTTTAAAAATATGTGTTATGTCCAGATTGTTAGAAATTTTGGAGGCTGCTGCAAAGAATGCATGCAAAATCCACAAACAGATTGTTCTCTGTAACTGATTTCAGATCAATGTTTTTTATTGCTTTATTATTTTGTCTTTTGTAAACAATTCTAAACTAGGCACATGAAAGAGACCCCACAAATGAAAGTGGAGAACAAAGTAAAACTTCAAATAATGGAGGCGGTTTGGGCAAAAAAATGAGAGCTATTTCATGGACAATGAAGAAAAAAGTGGGTAAAAAGTACATCAAAGCCCTTTCTGAGGAAAAGGTAAATATTCTCTGATAATCATTTGTATTTTTCTACTAAAACTTTCTTAAACTATTCAGCTAGACTATAGAAGTGCTTGGTACTTTATGAAGTACTTAAGCATTTGTTTTCTTCTTCAGTCATTATGCCCAGAAGTTGGGTGGAAGGAAGTATTACTTTCATTTTAACAGAAGAAACTGACACTCAGAAAGATCATGCATCAGCTGGGCGCAGTGGCTCACACCTGTAATCCGAGCACTTTGGAAGGCCGAGGTGGGAAGATCACCTGAGGTCAGGAGTTCAAGACCAGCCTGGCCAACATGGTGAAACCCCGTTTCTACTAAAAATACAAAAATTAGCTGAGCATGGTGGTGCACGCCTGTAGTCCTAGCTACTCGGGAGGCTGAGGAAGAAGAATCGCTTGAACCCGGGAGGCAAGGGTTGCAGTGAGCCCTGATCATACCACTGCACTTCAGCCTGGCAACAGAGAAAGACGGCATCTCAAAAAAAAAAAAAAAAAAAGATCATGCATCTAGAACGTGATGTGTGAAGAACAACACGTCATTAATTTTGTAGCAAGCATCAATACTTCATTCCTTTTTATTGCCAAATAATATTTCTCCTTTTATGGATGGACCACATTTAATGTATCCATTTATCACTTAGTGATTACCTGGGTTGCTTTCACTTTTTGGCTATTATGAATAATGCTGCTACAGATACTTCTGTTCAATTTTTTGTGTGGAAATATTTTTTCATTTCTCTTGGATATATAGTAACTCTATGTCTAATAGAGAAACTGGCAAATTGTTTTTTTAAGCAGCTGCATCATTTGACATTCCCATCAACAATGTATGAGGGTTCCAATTTCTCTACATCATTGCCAACACTTGTTATTGTCTGCATTTTTAATACTAGCCATCCTAGTGGATGTGAGGTGGAATCTCATTGTGATTTTGATTTACATTTGGTTGTATTTTACGTTTCCCTGATGACTAATAATGTCAAGAATCTTTTCATGTGCTCTTTAGTCATTTATCGATCTTTGTGGAGAAGTGTTTTTCAAATCCATTGTTCATTTTTAATTGGGTTATTTATCTTCTTATTGTTGAGTTTTAAATGTTTTTTGTATATTCTGGATGCAAGTTTTTTATCAGATATATGACTTGCAATATAATATATTTTCTCCAATTCTGTGGATTATATTTTTATTTTCTTGATGGTATTGTTTGTAGCACAAATGTATTTAATTTTATTATAGTCCAATTATCTTTTTTTGGTCACTTGTGCTTTTGGTAACATATTTAAGAAACCATTGTCTAACCTAATGTAATGAAGATTTATTCCCATGTTTTCTTCTAAGAGGCCAATAGTCTCTTAAATTTTGGTGTATCATTTATTTCAAGATAATTTTACTGTATAGTATATAGGAAGAGTCCACCTTCATTCTTTTGCATGTAGATATACAGTTGTCCTAACACTATTTGTTGAAAAGACTATTCTTTTCCTATTTGACTGTCTTGGTATTCTTGTTAAAAATCAGTTGACCATAAATATATTGTCATAAATATATGGATCGTAAATAGGTGACTTTACTTATGGATTCTCAATTCTACTTTATTGATTTTTATGTCTTATGTCCATTCTCTTTTTCAATCCACTTCAACAGGGCTCTGTCCCCAGTACTCCATTAAAATAGCTGTCGCCGTCAGTAGTGACCTCTGTGTTGCCAAGTCCAATTGTCACTTTTCTTTCTCCTTACTACTTTTCAACTGTATTTGACCCAAGTGCTGATTTCCTTACATATAAAACATCCACTTTCCTTGTTTTTTTTTGACTGGGCATGCTTCTGGCATTTCTTCTTCCTCATAGCTTCCTTTCTTGGCTCTGCTTTCTTTCTCATCCCTTGAAACATCTTCCTGAGGCTTGTTCCTAGATCCTCCACTGAATCTACTCTCTCCCCTTAAGTCAGCTCATCTACTCTCATGATTTTGTTTTTCACAACTATATCTCTAGATATGACCTCTTCACTTATCTGCTGTATTACTACAATCAATTGCTTATTTGATATCTTCATTTAGATGTCCAGTAGACATCCAAAACCTAATATATCCAAAGCTAATATATTTATTCTCTACACTTTTACAAGAAAAATGGTTTTCTCATCCAGTATTCCCAGTGGCAGCAGACAACACTGATCCCCAAAATAAATAAAAACAAAAATATAAAAAAGAGGAAGAAAGAAAAGAAAACCTAACAATCACCCTAAATTCCTTATTTTTCTCACTTTTCACACTAATTCATCAGTAAATTCTCTGAATTGTATTACCAAGTATATATAAACTCCCTAATTTCTCCATGTAAACTATTCCTGCTTTAGACTAAATAACCAACCTTTCTTTCCTGGATTACTGTCATAATCCCCTAATTGCTTTCCATTCTTTTTATTCTTTCCCCCATAAAATTTATTCTCCATATGAGAGCCAGAAATATCTCTGACAAGTGGAAATCGGGTCATGGTTAAAATTTCAGTGTCTTCATAGTGCACCCCTTTACTTGGTGTGTTCATTCTAGTCCTCTGAGAAGCAGATCCCGAGAAAGGAGTAGAAACACCACAGATTTATGGGAGGAAATGCTAGGAAGGCTAAAGAGAAAGCCTTTAGACTGCAATGTAAATCTGACATCTATAAAAGGATAAGGAAAAGGAAGAAGAATCAGGTAGAGAGAGTCTCATACTTCAGCAGAATACTGAGAAAGCTTTGGTCAGATTGATGGGGGATTCTTATACTAAAGTTTTCCATTACGGGAACCCTACATTCCACTAGAATGGGCTCAAACAATACCCCTATTTTTTCAGTTACTGGAAGGGAACATGGCTTTAGTGCAAATGGAGTGATGGATACAGAGGGGCAGTCCTGGGGCTGTCAGTAAAGAAGGGTCCCACAGCAAGAGATCTAAGTGGCACATTTCCATGGCCACCACACACGGTCTATAAAGCTTTTCTTGATGTGGCTCCAGTCTACATCCCTGAACTCACACACTAATATTCTCCTTTCTCTCACTACATTAGCCTTGCTGTTTTCTCCTGCACAACCCAAGATAATTCTGAGTTCAATTATTTTGCTGTTGCTGTTCCTTTTGCTTGGAAAACTGTCTCCAAAGCTTCACATAAGTTACATTTTCTTATCCTTTAGGTCAATAATTCAGGGCATACATTACTGTATGACAGAGGTCTTTGGAGGATACTCCATTTAAATCAGCCAACCCCTAACCCTAACCTCAGCAACAAATTCTCTCACATCACCCAGTTTTATTTCTTTCATAACACTTATTATTCTCTGAAATTGTCTTATTGTGTTTATACACACCTCCCCAAATACTCTACACAGACACGCACACACACGCACACACACACACACACACAGCTAACACAATAGAATATCCTTCATTATAGCAAGCACCCTGTTATCTTGTTTACCATGAAAATCCCCAGTTCCCAGAACATTGCTCAGTACCTAGGAGGTGTTCTATAAAATTGTGTTGAATGACTGAATGAATAAAGAAATGGATAAAAGTGGAGAATCAAACTGAGTGTATATCATTTGTATATTCCGAGGTTTTATCAATGTTTAGAAATGCTCACAAATAAAGAATGTTGAATTACATTCTGATGAATATTAAGAAATTCATAGGTTTAATCCAAACTATTGAAATATGGAAAACATTGGAGATGTTTTCAAGAAAATATAATTTGTTTTGAAATTGTCTGTCTTTTCTAATTTTATGCAAAATTTGCTTCTCACTTGACTAGGTGGCAAGCACGGTATTAGATTTGTAAAGCTTCTTAGATAAGCTTTGCTTTAGAATTGCAAAATGTACATGTTTTATTCATATCTAGTGATCTGGTAGGATGCAAATAACTGACATGAAACAACTATGCAGAGTTTAAGCTTGTAGGATCAGATCTCAATGGATTAGTAATGGTGGTAAATAAGGATAAGGACAACATGAAGAAGTAAAAGTGCTTTAAAAGATAAACCATAGATGTCAATAAATCTAACACTTTTGATTAAACAATATTGATATGATATTTATCCTAGTTTGTAAAAATGAGCCATTATAATTTCAACTGAATTTTACAAAAAGAATGTGTCATCTGAATAATTTTTCCAAGTATATTGTAAAAGGTTTTGCTAGAAATTGAACTGAAGATTAACTACTTTCGTATTTTATCCTTATGTATCCTTAAGTATTTTATTGCTAAAATATGTCTTGTCTATTAAATCAATGTACACAATGAACATCTCTGTGGAAATCTTCTCTCTGTACCTAATCTCTGATATGTTTTCTGAAGGATGAGGAAGATGGAGAGAATGCCCACCCATATAGAAACAGTGACCCTGTGATTGGGACCCACACAGAGAAGGTGTCCCTCAAAGCCAGTGACTCCATGGATAGTCTCTACAGTGGACAGAGCTCATCAAGTAAGGCTAATGAATCAGGGAAAAGATCCTGGGTATGAGGTCTGGGTTAAATTAATTAAAAAACAACAAGTTAAATAAGCAACAAGGTTCCAGCTACTTGATAAGAGAAATGGTAAAAATGTAAGATACATTAAATCTATATAGAGTTGCTATTGTTTAAATATTACATAATATATTTGACACAGCCATATAATGTGTTAAAACTTTTAACACTGTAGTCAACAGGGCTCCTGGGGATATGCCTGAAAAAAGTCATATTAGGAGATTAAATCTGCATCTTTAAAACAAAAATCTTTGTTGGAGTGAGCCAGCTTTATCTTGAGTCAAAATATTTAAAAATGACTTGAAGTATTCAGATAAATGAAATTTTTTTTCTGTTCCGTTCTCTGTCTCTTTCTTTCTCCCTTCCTCTTCCCTGCATCCCCCTCATTCTTTCTCCCCCTACCACTTCCCTTTTTTCCTGAAGTACTCTGAAAAATGTAGCACATTTGCATCAATTTACTTTTACTGACATTTACTTTTTAGATCTTAACCCAGCATTAATGAGTAAAGAGTGAAGCAACATGCAAATAATAAATGGTAGGACTATCACCAATTAGGTGGCAAAAAGGGATCCATAAGTAACCAACAAGGATTTTCTAATGAAGATTAATATTTTTTCTAAGAAGGAAATCACTCAGGATTTAGTCAAATTTCCAGCTACAATATTTGGATGAAACGATTGATATTGCAGGGTGTCTTATTACTTTTTATATGTAGACTGTTATACATCTCTCTAATCTTTTCAGGGCTTTTAAATGTTTTTGCAAAGTTTATTTTCCATTTCCTTTTAAATCAACTGCTTCTGTTATTTGAAGATGTATGGCAAAGACCAGATGTTTCAAATATTCTGAGTTTTATTCCTATTTTCCTGTTGGCTGTAGAATAGTTATTTTGTGACAAAAGCTAACACAGAAACATTTAAGCAATTTTTTTTGCGTGTATGAAATTCAGATCTCATTAGTATTCATTTCTGCTGGAAGTTTAAAAACTATATTGTGATGCTGGATGTGGGGAGAATTTTATTAACTAGAATGGACTGTGAAAAGCCCTGGTCTGGAGTTGTCATGGAAGGGAGGGTGTGAAGAGATGGTGGTCCATTTTACCATTACTGTATACCACTTAATTTATGTGATTAGATGCAACTTATCTGTGTTTTACATCAGTTCACATACAATGTGGAGCATCTTGAAGGAGCTATACATTATTTCCACAATGCATGGTAGTGAAACGTGGGCTATTCCCTCATTGAACAGAGTGATGAAAGGCTAGACTGAAGGAAGATGTGAAGTGATGACTGAGTATGAGGGTGGGGGAGGAGAATTACTTCCACTGGGAGCCATTCTTGTTCCCAGACAGGTGACAAAATGCTATCTCTTTTCTCTTTTTCCTGAAGTTAAAATCAAAAATAAGAGGACGAGACAACAAGGATTTGGAGCAGTTTTAAAGGCCCAGTTTAGAAGTTTCGAACCACATGGGGATGCAGACATTCAGACACAATTTCTCCTTCCTTTACACTCATACAACAAGCAAAAGTGCCACCTGTTATGACAGAAATATTGCCTCAAAATGGCCTTTGGTACACAGTGGGAACTCTGGGGAAGAAATTGTAGGGAACTTTGTAAAGTGATCCTTTTGGCAAGTGTCCAATACTTAGTACATTGTGTACTGGATCAGATTATGGAGAATGAAGTGAGAGGGTACTTGGGTTACTGGTAGAGGAGAGAGTGGCCAGATTGGCAGGAAAAAGGTTAGAAATGGCTCAAAGGACAGATGTCACTGACGGAGAGTAACTGGGAGACAGACACCAGGATGGGTCAATTAGAACTTCCTCATGAGCCTGGCATCCAGTGTTCCAGCATTATCAATACTTAGTTGTGTCCAGATGATGGTTCAGAATGTTATACATCTTCCATGACAACTGGGAACTTCTGCTTTCATCAGGTGGCATAACAAGCTGTTCAGATGGTACAAGTAACCGGGACAGCTTTCGACTGGATGACGATGGCCCCTATTCAGGACCATTCTGTGGCCGTGCCAGAGTGCATACGGATTTCACGCCAAGTCCCTATGACACTGACTCCCTCAAAATCAAGGTGAGAAGACATCATATCCCACCTTCTGAATGGTTTGTCAAATGCTGATTATATGATCTGTTTCAGCAAGTATAAGCAGTGGGAAGACAGTGTGAGTGTGTTCTTCCCAACAGTAGAAGTGGAGGCTAGCTTACAGTGTTACAGTGCTAAGAATTTTTTTCTTTTCTTTTTTTTTTTTTTTTTTGAGATGGAATCTCTCTGTCACCCAGGCTGGAGTGCAGTGGCGCGATCTCTGCTCACTGCAACCTCTGCCTCCTGGGTTCACGCCATTCTCCTGCCTCAGCCTCCTGAGTAGCTGGGACTACAGGTGCCCGCCACCACGCCTGGCTAATTTTTTGTATTTTTAGTAGAGACAGGGTTTCACCGTGTTACCCAGGATGGTCTCGATCTCCTGACCTCGTGATCCACCCGCCTCGGCCTCCCAAAGTGCTGGGATTACAGGCATGAGCCACCGCGCCTGGCCCAGTGCTAAGAATTTGAATAAAATATGTGAGGTGGAGTCGGGGTATCAGTCTGTTCAGGCTGTTAGTGTAAGTTGTTATTATGTAGATGATTCAGGTTCAGAGTCTATCAGGGAGGAAGGAATTCTCTCCATTTTCCTGAAAACCACCCAACTCTGCCTGATACTTGCAGGAATAGAAATAATGAAGAGAGAGGGAGAGAAGGTGCAAATGTCAGGCAAGAGCCCAGCAGAGCAAAGGCCTTGGGAACCAGACTTGGCAGGGCAATTCCAGTATTTTTTTTTTATTTTTATTTCCATAGGTTATTGGGGAACAGGTGGTGTTTGGTTACATGGGTAAGTTCTTTAGTGGTTATTTGTGAGACCCATCACCCAAGCAGTATACACTGCATTCTATTTGTAGTATTTTATCCGTCACCACCTTCTCACCCTTTCCCCAAGTCCCCGAAGTCCGTTGGGTCATTCCTATGCCTTTGCATCTTCATAGCTTAGCTCTTGCTTATGAGTGAGAACATACGATGTTTGGTTTTCCATTCCTGAGTTACTTTATTTAGAATAATAGTGTCCAGTCTCATCTAGGTCACTGCAAATGCCATTAATTCATTCCTTTTTATGGCTGAGTAGTATTCCATCGTATATATATACACCATGGTTTTCTTTTCTTTTCTTTTTTCTTTTTTGATGGAGTCTTGCTCTGTCACCAGGCTGGAGTGCAGTGGCACGATCTTTGTTCACTGAAACCTCTGCCTCCTGGGTTCAAGCAATTCTCCTCCCTCAGCTTCCCGAGTAGCTGGAGGCCACCGCACCCAGCTAATTTTTGCATTTTTAATAGAGATGGGGTTTCAGCATGTTGGCCAGGATGGTCTCGATCTCTTGACCTCATGATCCACCCACCTCAGCCTCCCAAAGTGCTGGGATTACAGGCATGAGCCACCACGCCCAGCCTATACCACAGTTTCTTTATCCACTCACTGATTGATGGGCATTTGGGTTGGTTCCACATTTTTGCAATTGCAAATCGTGCTGCCACAAACATGTGTGTGCAAGTATCATTTTCGTATAATGACTTCTTTTCCTCTGCATAGATACCTAGCAGTGGAATTGCTGAATCAAATGGTAGTTCTACTTTTAGTTATTTAAGGAATCTCCACACTGTTTTCCATAGTGGTTGTACTAGTTTACACTCCCACCAGCAGTGTAGAAGTGTTCCTTTTTCACTACATCCATGCTAACATCTGCAATTTTTTGATTTCTTGATTGTGGCCATTCTTGCAGGGGTAAGGTGGTATCACATTGTGGTTTTGATTTGCATTTCCCTGATCATTAGTGAAGTTGAGCATTTTTTCATGTGTTTGTTGGCCATTTGTATATCTTCTTTTGAGAATTGTCTATTCATGTCCTCAGCCTACTTTTTGATGGGATTGTTTGTTTTTTTTCTTGTTGATTTGAGTTCATTGTAGATTTTGGATATTAGTCCTTTGTCAGACGTACAGATTGTGAAAATTTTTTCCCACCCTGTGGGTTGTCTGTTTGCTCTGCTGACTGTTTCTTTTACCAAGCAAAAGCTCTTTAGTTTAATTAAGTCTCATCAATTTAACTTTGTTTTTATTGCATTTGCTTTTGGGTTCTTGGTCATGAAATCCTTGCCTCAGCCAATGTCTAGAAAGGTTTTTCCAATGTTGTCTTCTGGAAGTTTTATAGTTTCAGATCTTAGATTTAAGTCCTTAGTTCATCTTGAGATGATTTTTGTATAAGGTGAGAGTTGAGGATCCAGTTTCATTCTCCTACATATGGCTAGCCAATTATCCCAGCACCATTTGTTGAAAAGGGTGTCCTTTCCCCACTTTATGTTTTCGTTTGCTTTTTCAAAAATCAGTTGGCTGTTAAGTATTTGGATTTATTTCTGGGTTCTCTTTTCTGTTCCATTGGTCTATGTGCCTACTTTTTTTTTTTTTTTACCAGTACCATGCTGTTTTGGTGACTATAGCCTATAGTATAGTTTGAAATTAGGTAATGTGATGCCTCCAGATTTGTTCTTTTTGCTCGTTTGCTTTGGCTATGCAGGCTCTTTTTTGGTTCCATATGAATTTTAGAATTGTTTTTTCTAATTCTGCGAAGAATGATGGTGGTATTTTGATGGGAAACCTGTTGAATTTGTAGATTGCTTTTGGCAGTATGGTCCTTTTCACAATATTGATTCTACCTATCTATGGGCATAGAACATGTTTCCATTTGTTTGTGCCATCTATGATTTCTTTCAGCAGTGCTTTGTACTTTTCCTTGTGGAGGTCTTTCACCTCCTTAGTTAGGTATATTCCAAAGTTTTGTTTTTGTTTTTGTTTTTGCAGCTATTGTAAAAGTGGTTGAGTTCTTGATTTGATTCTTAGCTTGATCACTGTTAGTGTATAAAAGAGCTACTGATTTGTGTACATTAATTTTGTATCCAGAAACTTTGCTGAATTCTTTTGTCAGTTCTAGGAGCTTCCTGGAAGAGTCTTTATGGTTTTCTAAGTAAATGATCATATCATCAGAAAACAGTGACAGTTTGACTTCATCCTTAGTAATTTAGATGCCCTTTATTTCTTTCTCTTGTCTGATTGCTCTGGCTAGGACTTCCAGTACTGTGTTGAAGAGGAATGATGAGAGTGGGTATCCTTATCTTGTTCCAGTTCTCAAAGGGAATGCTTTCACCTTGTCCCCATTGAGCATTATGTTGACTGTGGGTTTGTCATAGATGGGTTTTATTATATTGAGGTATGTCCCTTGTATGCCTATTTTGCTGAGAGTTTTAATCATGAAGAAATCCTGGATTTTGTCTAATGCTTTTTCTGCATCTATTGAGGTGATCATGTGATTTTTGTTTTTAATTCTGTTTATGCGGTGTATCACATTTATTGAAGTGCATATGTTAAACCCTCCAAGCATCCCTGGTATTAAACCCACTTGATCATGGTGGGTTATCTTTTTGATATGTTGTTGAATTCAGTTAGCTAGTATTTTGTTAAGAATTTTAGCATCTGTGTTCATCAGGGATATTGGTCTGTAGTTTTCTTTTTTGGTTATCCTCTTTCCTGGTTTTGGTATTAGGGTGATACTGGCTTCATAGAATGACATAGGGAGGGTTCCTTCTTTCTCTATCTTGTGGGATAGTGTCAATAGGTTTGGTACCAATTGTTCTTTGAATGTCTGGTAGAATGCTGCTGTAAATAGGTCTGGTCCTCAACTTTTTTTGGTTGGTAATTTTAAAATTACCATTTCAATATCATTGATTGTTATTGGTCTATTCCGGGTATCTAATTTTTCCTGATTTAAGCTAGGAGAGTTGTATCTTTCCAGGAATTTATCCATGTCTTCTAGGTTTTCTAGTTTATGCATAGAAAGGTGTTCGTAGTGGTCTTGAATGATCTTTTGTATTTCTGTAGTGTCAGTTGTAATAACTCCTGTTTCATTTCATATTGACCATATTTGAATTCTTACTAATGGTCTATTAATTTTATCTTTTCAAAAAACAGCTTTTTGTTTCATTTATCTTTCATATTTTTCTGTTTCAATTTTATTTAATTCTGCTCTGATCTTGGTTATTTCCTTTCTTTTGCTGTGTTTGAGTTTGGTTTGTTCTTGTTTCTCTAGTTCCTTGAGGTGTCACCTTAGATTGTCCATTTGGGCTCTTTGAAGCTTTTTGATATAGGTGTTTAGGGCTATGAACTTTCCCCTTAGCACCACCTTTGCTGTGTCCCAGAGGTTTTGATAGGTCATGTCACTATTGTTGTTCAATTCAAAGAATTTTTTAATTTCCATCTTGATTTCATCTTTCACCCAAGGATCATGTATTTGCATGGTTTTGAAGGTTCCTTCTGCAGTTAATTTCCAGTTTTATTCCACTGTGGTCTGAAAGAGTGCTTGATATAATTTCAAATTTTTAATATTTATTGAGACTCATTTTATGGCCTATCATATGGTCTATCTTAGAGAAAGTTCCATGTATTGTTGAATAGAATGTGTATTCTGAGGTTGTTGGATGGAATTTTCTGTATGTATCTGTTAAGTCTATTTGTTCCAGGGTATAATTTAAACCCATTTTTTCTTTGTTGACTTTCTGTCTTGATCACCTGTCTAGTGCTGTCACTGGAGTACTGAAGTTCCCCACTATTATTGTGTTGGTGTCTATCTCATTTCTTAGGCCTATTAGTAATTGTTTTACAAATTTGGGATCTCCAGTGTTAGGTGCATACATGTTTAGGATTGTGATATTTTCCTGTTAGACAAGGCCTTTTATCATTGTATAATGTCCCTATTTGTCTTTTTTAACTTCTGTTGCTTTAAAGTTTGTTTTGTCTGATATAACAATAACTATTCCTGCTCATTTTTGGTGTCCATTTGAATGAAATATCTTTTTCCACCCCTGTACCTTAAGTTTGTGTGAGTCTTTATGTGTTAGATGATTTTCTTGAAGGCAGCAGATAGTTGGTTTGTGAAATCTTATCCATCCTGCAATTCTGTAACTTTCAAGTGGAGAATTTGGGCCATTTAATTCCATGTTAGTATTGAGATATGAGGTACTGTTCCATTCATCATGCTATTTGTTGCCTGTATACATTTTTTGTGTGTGTTTTTGTGTTTTTTAAGTTGCATTTTTGTTTTATAGGTCCTGTGAGATTTATGCTTCAAAGAGGTTCTGTTTTGATGTGTTTCCAGGATTTGTTTGAAGATTTAGAGCTCCTTTTAGTGGCTTGGTAGTGACGAATTCTCTCAACATTTGTTTGTCTGAAAAAGACTGTATCTTTCCTTCATATATGAAGTTTGATTTTGCTGGATACAAAATTCTTGGCTAATAATTGTCTTGTTTGAGGAGGCTGAAGACAGGGTCCCAATCCCTTCTAGCTTGTTGGGTTTCTGCTGAGAAATCTGCTGTTAATCTGATAGGTTTTCCTTTATGGGTTACCTGGTCCTTTTGTCTCATTGCTCTTAAGATTCTTTCCTTTGTCTTAACTTCAGATAACCTGATGACAATGTGCCTAGGCAATCATCTCTTTGCAATGAATTTCCTAGGTTCGTGTTTCTTGTATTCGGATGTCTAGGTCTCTAGCAAGGCCAGGGAAGTTTTCCTTGATTATTCCTCCAAATATGTTTTCCCAACTTTTAGATTTCCCTTCTTCCTCAGGAACACTGATTATTCTTATGTTTGGTCGTTTAATATAATCCCAGACTTCTTGGAGGCTTTGTTCATATTTTCTTATTCTTTTTTCTTGTCTTTGTTGGTTTGGATTATTTCAAAGACCTTGCCTTCGAGCTCTGCATTTCTTTCTTCTACTTATTCAATTCTATTGCTGGAACTTTCCAGAGCATTTTGCATTTCTATAAGTGTGTCCATTGTTTCCTGAAGTTTTGATTGTTTTTTATTTATGCTATCTATCCTTGAATATTTCTCCCTTCACTTCTTGGATCGTTTTTGGATTTCTTTACATTGCGCTTCACCTTTCTCTGGTGCCTCCTGGTTAGTTTAATAACTAACCTCCTGAATTCTTTTTAAGGTAAGTCAGGGATTTCTTCTTGGTTTGGGTTCGTTGCTGGTGAGCTAGTGTGATTTTTTTGATGGTGTTAAAGAAGCTTGTTTTGTCATGTTATGAGAGTTGGTTTTCTGGCTCCTTCTCATTTGGGTAGGTGCTGTCAGAGGGAAGGTCTAGGGCTGAAGGCTGTTGTTTAGATTCTTTTGTCCCCTGGGGTAGTCCCTTGATGTACTACTCTCCCCCTTTTCCTATGGATGAGGTTTCCTGAGAGCGATCTGTAATGATTGTTACCTGTCTTCTACATCTAGCCACCCAACTAGTCTACCAGGCTCCAGGCTGGTACTAGGGGTTGTCTGCACACAGTCTTTTGATGTTAACTGTCTGTGGGCCTCTCAGCTGTGGATGCCAGCACAGTATTTGGATTGTCTCCTGTTTACTGAAGGAGGAATTCACTTCCTTCAGGGGATCTGTGAGTCCTCCCAGGTTTCCTGATTTATTTCTGCAATCGTTCTGGAGCCAAAATTCATGATGTGAGCATCCACACACTCCTCTGCTCGAGTTGGAGCTGCAATCTGGTCCTGCCTGCCGTCTGCCATGATGCCCCGGAAATGTCTAGTACTTTTTAAGTTGGTTGCTATGAGTAACCAGAGACCTTTCTCCCAGTGATATTCCCTCCTGAATTCCCTCTTCTTACTCTTATCCTCTGTATTCATTCTCTATTGCTATGTAACACATTACCTCAAGCTCAGAGGCATCAAACAACACAAATGTATTGTTGGCTCACAGTTTCTGTAGGTCATAATTGTGGGCTCAACTGAATTCTAAGAAAGCTGTGATCTCACCTGAGGCTCTGGGTTCTCTTCTGAGTTCACTGGCTATTGACAGAATTCAGTTTCTTGTGGTTGTAGGACTGAGGACCCCATTTTCTCGCTGGATATCAACTGGAGTCCATTCTCAGCCTCTAGATTCCACCAGCCAAGGCCCTCTCTACAGTACGGCAGTTTGCTCTTTCAGGATGAGCAGGAAAAAGCTCACTCAGGCCTTAATCTTTTTTTTTAAGGGATCCTACCTGATTTGTCAGACCCATCAAGATAATCTCCCTTTCAGTTAACTCAAAATCAAATAATTCAGTACACTAACTGGATCTGCAAAGTCCCTCCTATCATATAAGGGTAACATAATCATGAGTGTGAAATCCATCATTTTCATGGTCCTGCTCACACTCAAGGAGAGGGTTCGGTTACAGTAGCACAAAGAGAAGAAAGTTTTGTGTTAAAAGAATTCATAGATGTTAAATTATTCCTTTCTAGTATCACAAAGTGCTAAAAGTCAAAGGACACAAAGTATGAATTTTCTATATTGTTAACACTAAACCAATGTTAACTAATAATTATGATATATTACGGAGTATTTATATTATTATTTAACATTTAAGGTCTTCAGCCCTTCTCTTGATCCCTCCCATGCTATTAAATCAGAGTAAGCTCAACTGGAGAATTAAAAATGCACTGTTCCCCACAGTAAGCTCCTTAGTTATGTATATGGAATGATCTGATGTCTAAGTTCAAGTCTTGGGGAAAGGATACCCATAATCTAGTAACCATTGTGGGAGAGAGCAGTAGAAGGAAATAAACACAACACAGTTTGGCTCAGGATAGCCTTTCAACTTCCCTACAATACCATGCCAAGGGACCACTGCTGCTGCTGCCTGAGGTGAGTTTTTGTGGAGCTCTTACAGGACACAGTAGGAATTCCCCAGTTACTCATGAAAATTGAAATACTTTGATTTCCATCAAGGGTCTTATCCAAAATGAAATTGAGTCTTTGCTTGATGACCTGTGGGCTTTCCTGGAATGCGCAGGTATATACCTTTAAAGGATAAAGTTGCAAATTTACAAGTTTCAAGGATAATAGGAAGGATGCAGTGAAGGGTTTCCATGCCTAGAAAGTTTCCAGAGCTTCAGGAGAGCTTCTCAGTCTCTCTAACTGATACCATCCAACCTATGATTTGATTCCCTTTCATGAAAGGCAGAAAGACCCAGCCTCACAGATCACAAGACTAGACAGACAGATGATCACAAGGTAGACCAGATAGTTCAGTCACGGTGAATTATACCATTACAAGTAAAATTTGTTTTTTAGGTGGAAGAACACACATTCCCAGAGCAGCAGGAAAAAGATATTTTTAGTAGCAGGCTTGATGCTTAGTTTGTTTGAGGATAGACACTTAAAAGGGGCAAAAATATTAGAATCTCTAAAGTCCCCTCTGGGGCAAAAAGTTTTAAGTCTCAAAGGAGGAACTATAACTCTTGAACATAGGCATCATATTTGCATAGAAATAAATTTTCTTTACAAAGAAATATCCCCGTGAGGTTTTCTACCCTTGCCAATAACTGGCAGTCTATATAGTTAATCATGGTCTTAGATGTGAGTAAAGAAAAAGACCAATTGGTTTGTCCATACTAATATGATTCATTCATACTTCAATCTAAACTTTGCTGTGCACTCAATCTAAATGTTATCTCTTCTTAATAAGAGAAGAGCATGAATACCTTAAAAAGAATTAAGTAGCATAATTTATCCTTAGTGTACACATACTTTTATGTGAATTCTGCAAAATTTCTTTATTTTAGATGAATGAAATACTTGAAATGGGTTTATTTTATACCATAGATAAATTTTTCAGATGCACTGGAAATATATAGAGTAAGAGACTTCTCTTTCATCTCCTTCCCCAGCTGGGGAGCACCTCCTGGAATGATAACTTGCGCTTTGTTACATATATATTACTTTGACAGTATAAATAAAAAGAGCATCATTTTTTAGTTCAGATAACTTGGACTTGAGTTCTGGTTCTGCCGTTAACTTCCTGCAAGCTCTTGAGAAGTCATTTAATATCTCTGTTTCTTTTTCTGTAATATTTAAATTAATAATGATGATACCTCCTTTATGTATCTAAGAGATGTGTTGTGAGCAAAAATAACTTAGAGTAGGCAAAAGTGTTTTGTAAATTACACTGCAGACTCTACAGTTATAAGCTGATAAATTGATACAATAACAGAAACAGAAACATGTCATCAAACTATATGAGAACTTTTTGTCAAGACTGTTGAAGTTTTCTTCATTATAACTAGTAAATAAATTCTTTGAATTTTTTTTAAGATAGGATCTCACTGTGTTGCCCAGGCTGGAGTGCAGTGACATGATTACAGCTCAC
Source organism: Pongo abelii (assembly GCF_028885655.2). Lineage (NCBI taxonomy): Eukaryota > Metazoa > Chordata > Mammalia > Primates > Hominidae > Pongo > Pongo abelii. The sequence goes on along the minus strand of NC_072007.2, from coordinate 24,275,510 downwards.
TGTAGCTTTGAACTCCTCCCACCTCAGTCTACAGATACATGCCACCATGCCAGGCTAATTAAAAGAAAAAAATTGTAGAGATGGGATCTCACTTTGTCACCCAGGCTGGTCTCAATTTCCTGGCCTCAAGCAATCCTCCTGCGTTGGCCTCCCAAAGTGCTAGGGTTATAAGCATGACCCACCATGCCACCAGCCTGAACTTTTGAAGCAAGTGAATGTTTAGATTTGTTTCTGTTACATCTAAACCCCTTTAGAATAATGTCTTCATTATTCTAGTTTACTATGATTTCATTCTATCAATGAGATTCTCTGAAATCTGATGTGTATGGATTTCTTTGCCCTTAGAAAGGAGACATCATAGACATTATCTGCAAAACACCAATGGGGATGTGGACGGGAATGTTGAACAATAAAGTGGGAAACTTCAAATTCATTTATGTGGATGTCATCTCAGAAGAGGAAGCAGCCCCCAAGAAAATAAAGGCAAACCGGAGGAGCAACAATGAAAAATCCAAGACTCTGCAGGAGTTCCTAGAGAGGATTCATCTGCAGGTGAGAAAATCTGTGTCCTGTTTGCTTTTGGCGGTATGTAAATGGAAACACTGAAGGGAGTGGATCGGTATTTGTGTTGCGTTGCTTAAAAATACAAGACTTACAAGCAAAGGAAAACCTGTTTTCCTAAAAGAGCTCTTATTTCTCCTTTATTACTTTTTTTATGCAAGGAAAACTCTTGATATAATATCCCTTGGACTATACCTTAATAGTATTGAGCAGTGACAATAGAGATTGATGTTGAGAAAATGCAGTGAAAAATGAAAAATATCTAGGAGAATAAAAAGCTCTAAGAAAATGTCTAAATAAGAATGGTAAAGAGAATATAAAGAATGAAGTAAGTCTAAAACAGTGAAAGGAAAATGAGAAGGGAATTGCATTTTCTACAAAGCAGAGATCAAAATCAAGTTGAGAGAAGATAACTGAATATAATCATTTTAAAAGTAATTTGAGGGAAACGGTGATCATCAAGCCCCATAATGATTGTGTTAAGGAAATGTATTGTCTGTATCTATAACCCAATTATGATTTTCTTGTTATATTACCAAAATTCTTTTGAAATATCTACCTTGTTAAATAGTGTGTACATACAATACACCTAGTATCAATTTACAGTTTTGCAATCCATTTCTAAAATTAACTCAGCAGCACTTTGATAGTTTTCAAAATTCACCAAGACAATAGTCAATTATGCTTTTCTTAATTGTTTTCTTTCTGAATTATCTAGTTATGTTCCTGTCTGTAAACACAGTATCTAAGCCTTCCTATATTAATATTGGTGCACCTCAAATGGGATATTCCTATGAGAATGTACGGGTTAGCATCTTGCCTCTGAATCTTGTTCGTTCTGTGACCTGTGAGAAAACCAAGGTCTACGAGACTGAAATGACTTCCCCAAGAATGCACAGTTAAATGGTTATATGTCAGAACAGGAATTTTTGTGTTCTTTATTCTAATTCAGTGCTAAGAATATACTTTTTTAAAGAAAGAATTGTCACTCTTCTTGCTTTTCTTCCTTTTTTTTTTGTTAAAAAGGGGTGGTCATAAGTTCTTCCTGATTACTTAAAACTTTTAGACTTCCTCTTATTCTATTTTAGTAATTAAAATAAGGATATTGCAATTAGATCCAGTAAAATAGGAGGAATCTGAGGAAGTTGAAAAAGCACTCAACTTCACTTAATATTTTTATTTTGTTTGAGAGGATAGAGGTTTCAAAATAACATACAGACTTTGAAATCAGAAACCTATGAATTTTAAACTAAATATATTGATTCAAATGATGGACAAAATATACATGCTGAGAAAACAAATCTTTCCCCAACTACAGTGCTTCTATGCTTAGTAAAAGCTTTCAATTAAATAGAAAGTCTCGAATTCCTTTGGTCTATATAATGCCTTTCAACCAAAATGCTACACCCACTTTTTTGTATAGAATTACATCTGTTTCAAACTCATTTTTTAGCCTACCCCTAGAACGTTTTGAGAGTAGATGCTTTTGCAATCATGAAAACAAGAAGAGATGTAGATTCTGAAATATTACTGTAGCATGCTACTCTGCTAGAGGCATTTTATTGATAGACTTAAAGTAATGCTAGTTCTGTCCATTTAGTTAGTTGAGGAGTGAAACATTTCCAAATGGGATGCATGATCCAACTATTTAATTTATCCATGATTTGGAATTGTATAGCTTAAGGTAATTATTTCTTCTTTACATTTAGCCTTCCAAAAGGCGAGAATTATACAACGTAATCATTTAAGAGCCCTGGAGTTTATATGTCAAAAACGAATACAAGTGAAGTTAAGCAAAAGTTCTATTGGCACCTTTGGTTCCTATATGCATCTCTATACTTTCTTTAAATCTAAAGAGAACTAAAAATAAAATATTTGAGTCTGACTAATTTGCATTATATTTTTTGTCCTACAGGAATATACCTCAACACTTTTGCTCAATGGTTATGAGACTCTAGAAGATTTAAAGGATATAAAAGAGAGTCACCTCATTGAATTAAATATTGAAAACCCAGACGACAGAAGAAGGTTACTATCAGCTGCTGAAAACTTCCTTGAAGAAGAAAGTAAGTGTGCACACCTACTCTTCTCCCCAGCTGATAATCAGTTTAATGTAAATAGTATAACCATTAGAAACAAAGCCCCAGTTTCATTTACTGAGATCATGAAAGCATGCCTTCCCATAAAATAAGTATTTTTATATAAGTTTGAAAACAATAACTCTGGTCAAATATGTAGTTAGGAAAAGGAATTTATTTCCTTATTGGACTCAGGAAATGAAAGGACTTTTCTGGGTACCTCATTTCCATTCTGCAAAGCTATTAATTTACATGCAAGTGGATGCCTGCATTCCCAAAGACTGAGGGAGTTAGAGACAAGTATTTAGTAACAGCATAAGCCATTAGTGAGAAATGTCACACATGGCTTCTGTAGAACAACACAAGGCTTTAAGATAATAAGCCTTCATGGCACACAGGAAAACTCATTTCATTACCACATAGTCACATCTTGTACATGTTTATAGTACTCTTTCAAAATGTTATAATAGCTTGCAAAAATATTCAGCACTCACTTTTATTATCTGAGATGGCTCTCTGTATTTGTAAATATTAACTGAAGATGAAATAATCATGGAGATTTACAGAATACTGTCTACATCAACCGAGCTTGTAAAGATAGGATAGCTTTTACTTTTTATAATTATCCATCCAGACTGCCTTTCCTGCCAAATCTGGTCAGGCCCCCAAACACTGAGGTTAGGGTACACCAAACTCTGCAAGGAGTATTTTGTGAGCAACCAAAAGGGGAAAGTCTAACTTTAAAGATAAAAAGGAACTTAGATTATCAAATCCAGCCTTCTCTATCAAAAAAAATACTACTAATAATAATAATTACTAGTATTAATATTATTAGTTTTTGAGATGGTGTCTAAATCTGCTGTCCAGGTTGGAGGGCAGCGGCGCGATCTCAGCTCACCGCAACCTCCTCCTCCCAGGTTCAAGCAATTCTCATGCCTCAGCCTCCGAGTAGCTGAGATTATAGGCATGCCATCACACCTGGCTAATTTTTGTATTTTTAGTAGAGATGGGGTTTCACCATATTGGCCAGCCTGGTCTCGAACTCTGGCCTCAAGTGAGCTGCCCACCTTGGCCTCCCAAAGTGCTGGGATTACAAGCATGAGCCACCGCACCCAGCAGTAAAAATAATACTAGTAATTATTAACGACATTTTTAAAACATATGTGCTCTGAGCAAGACCCTGGGCCAGGGTCTTTCCTGATTATTCTCTTGAGTACTTACCCCAGTTCTTTGAGTTAGACACTACTGTGCTCATTTTTATGATGAGAAATTGAGACAGCAAGTAACTTGTCTAAGAACACTCCCTTAGTGAAGTGTAGAGTTGGGATTCCAACCCAGTGTATGTGCTGCTATGTTATACTTTCTAACACTGCAAGTAACAGCCCAGATGGAGAGTGAGGAGGGAGGAAAGTGTTATTTAGGGACCAGGCCTCCTAATTGTCCTTTTGTGGGCTATTCTATACTCTCTTTCATAAGTCCCACAAAATTGAGGCAGAGCACATGTTTCCTATACACTGGTTTTTCATCTAGTGAAAAGTAGTTTACTTTTTAAGAAATTGTTTTTTACTTTATTCTTATCATCCTTTTCCAAGAGCTTTCACAGGCATAACTAATTTGACATCAGCAGAACTGATTTCATCATCAGGCCTAGGTTATTATATGCTTTCTTTGAAGTTGTGGGGCTGGGAGATGCAAAAGAGAGGGAGATGTGGTCACGGAGGCAGACAGAGTTCAAACTTCAAAAAGTAGCCAATTTAATCAATATTTCAAGTCAAGACAAAATTGATCAGTATAAACAGATATAGTAAGTTCTTTCAGGTAAGGGAGCCAGTTTTATTCACATCTTGTCATTTCAAGACATGGCTCCTCACTAAACAATGTTTGGCTTAGAAGTAGATTCTATAGAGTTTTATTATGGACAATGTCCAGTGTCATCACCAATACTCTCCAAAATGATTTGACCATGAAGTACAGGGAGGAGAAGAGTATTTTTTGAACACTTGTAAATGATTGCTTTTCTTCCATAATAGCACACATCTAGGTATTTTGCCCAATTTGCAGATGAGGCAAAAATTTGGAAATGAATTTCAAAGAAGTCAAACAGCTAGATGAGTGCAGAGATGGAGATTTAATCAAAGGGAGTCTGCTATAAAACTCCTCCACATGTGCAAATTGGCCAATATGAAAGCAATTAATATTTGAAAATTGAAGTTTTCTGCTACTTCACCAATTTTCTCAAGGGCTTTAGTTCAGTTTTCTATATCAGAAGGTGAAAGGCGAGAGGCTACCATTGCTGCCTGTCAACAAGGTTTGTGGAGAGAAGGGGCTCAGAACCTGGGCAAGCAGCACTTTCAGCAATAAACAGTATCCCCAGGGGCCCACAGAGGGAAGATGGGTTCAGTGCCAAAGGCTTGCGTCCCCTTAATTTTTTCATTCCACTTCACTCATCACCTGTCTCCTTTCTATGCTAACAAAAGAACAATTATTCATAGATGGTAAAATTATTTATAGAGCCTGTGTAATTAAAAAGAAAAAAAGAAAAGAAACACCTGACGCAAAATTCTTCCGTTGCAAGACGAGAAGATGAAAATCCAAGTAGCTAAGTGGCTTTCTCAAGCTCATAAATCTATAATTCAGTCTCTTACATCTATCAGAAACATGTTCTGCCATATCCTGGTCTCTGAAAACAAAACATAGTGTCTCCAAAGCATTAAATGGTTTTTGATATTTGATATATATTTGATATAAAAAAGGACATGTCCCAGAAATTATTCCCCTGCATAAAACTTTAGAAAATGATGCTTGAAGGTCACTAGAAGTTGATTACTTAATGACAGCCAGTAAGGTACAAACATACACAGAGCCAAATTCTGGGAGATGAAAAATGGAAAAAAAAAATACAGATTCAACCAGTGCTTCTTGTCAACACACTATCCTGAGATTTTTCTTATTTTAATCTTATGGTCTAGAGTAGTATTAGAATATACATGTCAAAAAGATGCATATTGCATGTTAGGCTATTCTGACTGAAAGCTATTTATCTTATATGAAACTGCTTTGCTCAAGAAATAAAGAAGAATGACTTCCATTTGTCGATAAGATGTTGAGTTCTGATGATTTGGCACCATACTGGCTGCATGCTTATTTTTATCTATTTTCTACTCTGTGAATCATATCTCCTACAACCATGCTAAAGATTAAATGCACAACCTTCCTGTACCTTGAATGATAAAGACCTTGAGTATATGGTTATATAAAACTGAGACATTTAAAAACAAGTGCATGTCACGTTAAAGGTTAAAAATAGTTTGCTTTTCTTTTTAAGAATGGGGCATGTAAATTTTCTAGGATATTATGGATGCATTTTATTTTGATCATTGAATGATGTCAGTTTGAGGAATGGCAATAAATTCCTAGTTTGGTGTTTCATTGTTTGTTAGATTGAGAACATAAAAGGATTTGCTTTGCTAATCATTCAATATAAAAGTTGAGCAAAATGGGCACATATCTTGATGATAAGAGCTAAAATTTTGAGATAACGTAGAAAAGACAACAAGTCCTATGTGAGACTTGAATATATCTAGAGAGACCAAGAGGATGGGGCACAAAACATGGAAAAAAAACCAGACTTCTAAGATTTAAAGCAAGCATTTTTCCTTTTCTCTTCTTAGCCCAAGATAAACAGCATTGTACCCACTTTGACCTTGAAAATGTAAACTGGATTACACTTTTTTTTTTTGTATTATACTTTAAGTTCTGGGATACAGGTGCAGAATGTGGAGGTTTGTTACATAGGTATACACATGACATGGTGGTTTGCTGCACCCATCAACCCTTCATTTACATTAGGTATTTCTCCTAATGCTATCCTTCCCCTAGTCCCCCATCCCCTGACAAGCAGTGGTGTGTGATGTTCCCCTCCCTGTGTCCATGTGTTCTCATTGTTCAACTCCCACTTATGAGTGAGAACATGCAGTGTTTGGTTTTCTGCTCCTGTGTTAGTTTGCTGAGAATGATGGTTTCCAGCTTCATCCACGTCTCTGCAAATGACAAGAACTCATCCTTTTTATGGCTGCGTAGTATTCCATGGTGTATATGTGCCAGATTTTCTTTATCCAGTCTGTCATTGACGGGCATTAGGGTTGGTTCCAAGTCTTTGCTATTGTGAATGGTGCTGCAATAAACATATGTGTGCATGTGTCTTTATAGTAGAGTGATTTATAATCCTTTGGGTATACCCAGTAATGGGATTGCTGGGTCAAATGGTATTTCTGGTTCTAGATCCGTGAGGAATCGCCACACTGTCTTTGACAATGGTTGAACTAATTTACACTCCCACTAACAGTGTAAAAGCATTCCTATTTCTCCACATCCTCTCCAGCATCTGTTGTTTCCTGACTTTTTAATGATCCTGATTCTAACTGGTGTGAGATGGTATCTAGGTCACTGCTTGGCGGGAAGTAAAAATGCTTCTCCAACAAGCTGATGAAAGGACTGGTATGTGGTGTTAGTGCTGATCACAGGATTACCTCTGGAGTAGGATAACCACTCTGGAGTTCTGCAATCCCAGCAAGACCGGCATAGATATTTGGAATTTGCTCCTGTGTTGCGTTAAAACTGAGAGGAATTAGGTCATCAGTTCCCACAACTGGGAATCTAGATAAGGTTATAGGGAGAAGAAAAATTGAGGTGAGATGCAGCTCTTGAAGGGAAAAGAGAGCAGGATCTGTTTATTTTGCTCACACTTGGGTTTTTCTATTTATCATCTGAATTTAAAAATGTTTCATTTACTTTGGGAGTAAATATTCTCAAATAAAAAAGAGAACAGAGAATATGTGTGTGTGTGTGTGTGTGTGTGTGTGTGTTGTTCCATAAACACAATCTTCAAGGCCCCTTTGCCTTACTCTGAAGTGCCTCTTTAGAATAATAAGATGGTTTACTGTTGTTTATAGTAAACATCTTCTCTTTATTCTGCACTTGTTCCTCATTTTTCACACTTAGAAGCACTTCGATGTGTCTTAAAATTGTGTCTATGAGAATATGTACTATTGTCCTTGGGGAAAATGGGTGATGGAAATACCTTGTTTGCTCTAGATTACAGGGATAATTAAATTTAAAATTGAAAAAAAAAAAGTAACAGAATAAGCAGACTTTACAGAATCTGTATACAATGCATTTGAGGTACCTGCAAACTCTGGTTGCAGTGCCAAATGAGGAGGAAGGGGAAAGGGTGGGTTGTGTGCCAGAACGTTAATACCAGCTGTGGTCACAGCAGCCCCTCATTGCTCAAGCATCCCCAGTTGTGCCTTTCTGCCTGCCTGCCTGCCCAAATCGATGCAGGGCAAATGGCGGGCCGCAGCCAGGAGCCTGGAACACGAGCTGTCAGCAGGGGAGATTTGCATTTATGCCAAGCAGCAGTCCAGCAGTTGGCCTAACAGTGTGCCAGCATAGCCTGGTCCTAGCCCCTGACATGTGTACCTGGAGTTTCCAACCCACTTGCCATATGATTTGCATCTAGATTCAAGAAATATACAGCTTTAAAGAAAAGCTATGCTACCTGAACACACAAAGTGGAGAAAGCATGCAGGCATTTTAGTTGTATGTATTTAATATATATAGTCATAGTTGTTTGCCCTCATGCAATTTAATTTCTTCAGATTTCTTTTTAATTTTACCTCCAAACTTTCATTTATGATGGATGCCATATTCTATATCACACAAAAACTATAAAACAAAGTATAAGGATTCTCAGTTTTCTACCAGAAAATTTCCAATGAAAAGTGCTCACAGATTTTTCACTTTAGGACCTCTCTAATGGCCGTATATATAGAGCACTCCTGTACCTGTGTTTATATTGCATTGTGATTTTATACTACAAATAGCTTTGTAATGATCACCCTGGCCAAACAAGACCGAATCTTCTATTACCATATGCTTTCCCAAAGCCCCTAGTCCTGTGCTTTGCATTAGTGGATGGTAACGTAAAATGAGTAAATGATGAATGAGGAGGTCAAAAGATCCCCAAATAGTAAGTCAGTCTTCTATTATTATAAAAATAAAGTTGCCTGCAATTCCACTTCACACATACAAGTATTTGTAATAAGCAGATGGGTATTCGAGTATGTTGTCAAGATTTAGTTTATGAATATGCTAACCATGCATGTGTGCATGCGTGTGTGCAAGAGTGTAAATAAGTACATTTTTGGAGGGCAATAACGTAAAACACAATCAAAGTTTAAAATATGCACACTTTTGTATCCAGAAATTCCAGTTCTAAGTATTTGTCCTACGAAATTCAAGATACAAACGCATAAAAATACTAGCTAAAAATCTAGTAGTTTTGGGTAAAAACTAAAAACAATAGGGACTTCCATCAATAATTAACCTGTTAAATAAATTAAGATATACCCAAACAATAAAGTAGTTTTGAAAGTGTTAAGAAAATGATATAGCGTGCTGTTTACTGATATTAAAGTTTTTTTAAAATATGTTAAATGTGAAAGCAAATTGTAGATCAGTAATATGCAGAGTATTCCTATTTTTGTCAAAAGTAATAGTTTCAGACATAATGAAATTAGATTAGTTTTTTATCATATCTATATAGGGAAGGCAAAATTTTATCTCTACCCTCTTAGGCTTTTTAAAACAGCTGAAAATTAAATTGACATAAGACAGACCAACGGAAGAAAATCACACAAATTTATTTAACACAAATTTCATGTGGCAAGGGAGGCTTCATGGGAAATGAAGACCCAAAAATGAAGTTAGAGTTGAACACTTGTATACTGAATTAGACAAAGAATAATAAGTTGTGAAAATGTGACAAGTCACAGAAGCTTGAAATAAGCTAGCTAATTGGGTGAAGTGGTTAGATAGATAAGGGTTTGTCTAACATGACTTGTTTGTACAGATTTCCCTCTGCCTCAACTTCCTGTCCTTGATGATAAGAATGATACTTTCCTTCTGGTAGAGGGAAGGTAGCTTTCACATGGAAATGTCATCTGCTTTTAAGAAGCAGAAGGAAAGTCAGACTAGGCTTGGTGGCTTATGCCTGTAATCCCACCACTCTCGGAGGCTGAGGCAGGAGGATTGCTTGAGTCCAAGAGTTCAAGACCAGCCTGGGCAACCTAGCCAGACCCTATTTCTCTCTCTCTTAAAAAAAAAGAAAAAAAGAAAAAAAAAGGGAAAGCCAGAGTGATATTCTTGTACCTGCTCTCTTCAAGTGCCTTCAACTCAAAATAGTCAATATGCCAGAGCAGCATATTTTGGGGTAATGTGTCCTTAACTCCATCATAATGTAAATGGGTTTAATTAACCTATAAGAAATATGAACTTGACTTTCCAAGGCCCCTAATTAAATAATGTGTGACAGTTTTACACGTTATTTGGTCATTACCAAAATAGTCAGTACAATATGACAACTTTAACTGAGGAGGATAAATATTTCCTGGGACCAAAGCCCTCCACAGGGTGTACGGTTGGGGAGAGTAGCAGTCTAATGAGATTGCCCAGGTAGGTGCTGAGTTATCGTGATCTTGAGTGAGTATGCCTCTGCCTCTGCTGAAGTTCCTAGCACAGTGGAAGTGGAGATTGCCCTAGCTGAAAGCGAAAAGGTCTATTTCCAGGTACACATCTGGTTAGAAGCTAGGCTCCAAAAAGAGATATGCAAGAGGAGGGGAAGTCATTTCAACTCCATATGCTCTCATGGCCTCAGGGGAACAGAAGCCACGGGTTATTTTCCTATGAATGGAATCCTATTTTTCATTTGTTGTTGTGTTTCCAAAAGGTGGGTTAGTATTCAAGTGAAATGAACACCAAATATTCACTGTTATTAGGAGAATTAAAGTGTTCCGGTAACTTAAGAATGTGCTTTAGATGAAATAAAAAATAACTGAGAGACATGCCATGTTGTCCACTAAATTTTCCTCCCTGGATAACGCTGCCTCTTGACAAATAAATACAGCCATAGTTACCTGAACAGTGGCTGGGTTTTCATTTGAGTGACTCCAGTGAGGTTAAAACATGAGGTTGAGGTTTTGAGTCATCCTAAGATGTGTATCCCTGGGTTTTCCCTCTTTGGAGATGGCCCCAGGATAGAGAAAAACAGGAAGATGACTGATGGAGCTGAGAGGTATTCTCATTTGAATTTTAACAAAATTCCTTTTTTGCTCTCCTTTACTTCTAATTTCCTGTAATTCATCTAAATATCATTGTGTTTATTAAAAAATCATTTATTGAGAAATTCCTTTAGCCAGGAATTTTCCTATGCCTTCAAGGTTGCAATATTTTATAGTACTTGGCCCAAAGAAAGAGAGGCTTCAAAGCTAAGGCAAGCAAGATGGTAAAGACAAAATCTGGATGATTTGGGCAAAGAAATCTGGGAAAGTCAAGCAAAAATTAGTTTGCATTTTTTTGAATCTTTAACTTTTTAATATGTAAAGGTGGGGCAGATTTCTCTTCTTAGAGTAGAACTTTTTCCCAGAATAAGGTTCCAGTTTTATCTCCTTAAAACTATTTTCACTTTTAGTATAATTGAGATTGCCTTTCTTAATTAAATGTCACAACTCCAAAATAATTATTTTGTGAATAATTATATTAGCCATCTTCTCTTTTCATCACCATGCCACCCTTTTTTTTCAACATTGATGACTATCTTAAAATGTTTTTTCATGGGTTTTATACAATTCTGTAACAATTTCGGTAGGAAATAAATTATTTTAATATGCAAATTAGCTCTTCATGATAAAATATTTCCTAAATAATTTTTTAATATTATTTTATTTTTATTACATAGAGTACAGAATTATACAGCTTTCTGGAGTTCCTAGTATGCCTGCTGTCAGCTGGCAGCAATAAGAAAGACCCTTTTTCAAATTATTTAATAATTCTTCAGTGTATTCTAATTTAGATACGTATGTCCTTTAAGATATTTACAAACCATTTGGGGGCTTTATTGAAAAATTATACCATTTTTATTCTTTCGTTAAAAAACAATGTGGATGACCTGAGAAATAGAGGGAAAATTAACAAATTTGAACATTTTTGTTTGTAAGTTATATGCATACGTGTATGTTTTCATATAATTGTAATAATAGAATACATGAATTATGTATACTTTTTTAAACTTAGCGTATTATCAGAAACGTTTTAGTATAAAAAGATGCACTGAAACATCCTATGGGAAGTCCTTAATTTTGTAGGCAAACCTCTTTCTTATTCCAATGTGTTACTTGCCTGGTTAGCCCAGATGATTGAACCATGGGACAAAACTGATGAAGGTTATGGTTTCAATTTCTGGGTAGGCCAGTTAGCTTTACTCTGTTTCATGGCCACATGAAGGGACTAAATGACTTAGAAAGAAAATGTGGATGCATTAGTGTGAGTTCATCTCCTCTGCAGGAAAGAAACACCCATAACACAAGACCCAGGTTTGTGCCAATCCCTGTCATTAGTGTCAGGATGAAAAGAAACAAGAAGAGGAAAATCTTGATCCTCCAAATACAAGAGTGAATGGGATATAGCTTTCATGTCCGTAATATAACATAATGACCTGCCTTTTTATAGTTACAGTTGAGGGTTCCAGCTGATCACCTGCCTGAAATTATTGCAAGCCTGGTGGGAAACATTTGAGGAGGCACAGTCGTGTTTTCATTTCACGAGGAAATCATTTAGCAAATTACTGCTGTTCTGTAAATTACTGTGCTGCATAACTTTCATACTGAGAAACTATTTTCTTTTTCCATAAAAATTGCAGATGAAAGATTTCTACAGTAAATGACCTGTGTTTAAAACAAAACCATTCCTAGAATTTAGAGAACGTGATATAGCATTTCTCATGTGGAAATAAAAACAAATACATTTTTAGTACTAATATTACACAATGACATATTCTCTAGTCAAGACAGTTTTTAATTTATTTACTTTGTTCCCCATTGAGGTGAATGCACAGAGGCTTCTGAGGGTGAAATAACAAGCTAAATATTTATTTTTTTAAAGGAAAAGAACTAATTTTGGAAATTACAGTTCTTAAAGACTCTGTTTCATATCCTGAAGACAGCCCCACAATTGGTAATCAACCTAAATAGAACAGAGTGTTGGGAACAAACAGTTTTTATTATGCCAAGTCTTGTTTAGGATATCAATGTGAAGGGAAGTAGATCAGTTCTTTTAATTTTGCATTGAGGTAATATTGGCCCAAACATAATCTGGGGAAATGTGGCCTTATCCCCACCATCATTATGACTACGAGGTTCACACTCCGAATAGGATGATCATTGCTGATGTGGCAGAATGCATACAAAAGCACTAATTCTTCCGGCCTTTTCTAGAAACACTTGGATAATGGAACACAGAGCTGGCTCATTTCATTTCAGTGGCAATAAGATAGAAAAGCAGAGGCAGGATAGAAAGCAATTCTTCAGAGAATGAGGTCCCATTTTAGTGCTGCCTTTTCATAAAAAAAGGGCTTAGAAAGAAGAGTGAATGACTGATACTCAGAAAGACTAGTGAATAATAAGTAAACCCTCCCAAACTTAAAGATTGTTATGAATAATGCACACAAATGCTTCCATGGTAGTTAAAATTTAAAAATAACAATCACAATAGGTGCCTATTAAAATTGTCATCTTATATCTAGAACTAGTTATAATATCACTAGACAAATACCTGATATTTGAGTCTATAGTTAAATAAAGTTGTGGGGCAAATGTGAAGATTCAGAAGAATGGCATAAATGTGGTTTCACTGTTGCAAATAGAAGACTTAAGGAAAAGGTTAAAAGAACTGTTATGACTCATTCTGAAGATGAGTAGACTAAGAAGCAATTTTTATAATTTTCTTCCAGCCTTTCTCAACCAGTGTTCTTCTTCTAAACTACAGAATTTAGAAGCTATTTTAAGTAACACTTTTCAATTTCTCCCATGGATGATGCATAACTAGTACCATTCTATAAACATTAAAGAGAAGTTAATTCATTAATACAAGGGTAACTTACAGCACAATTCTCATTTGTAATAGAAGTTGATGGCAATTGGACACACAGTGGATCATAAACTAATGTTAGCAATATATATGTTAACTAGAAAATGCATTTTAAAGCAAGATATATATATAAAATAAATAAGACAAAGAGTAGATTTCCTAGATATAAATTAATTAGCATTATAATAGCCTATTGAAGAAAATTATACATTTTCCTTCTTTGAAGGATTTCAAGGTTTGGATTTACTTTATTCTCACTGGAATGGGATGAAGTGCAAAGCCTCTGTAGGCAGAGTTCTTGTCCCAACCTTAAATGTGTGTTTGGCTCCTTCAATGTGGAGCTATTCAAATGCCTACAGTGGTGAAGCCCCAAGGTTAGAAGGGGAAAGAGGAAGATATGGTACTGCAGCTAAGAGGCAGTACCCGAGATCTATTTCTTCTCTGAGGAGCTCAGCTCAGGATGCAGAGCAACAGCCATCAAGAAACTTCACATGGACAGAGAGAAAGTTGACTCTAAAGGAATCGAGAAGAGTAACATGTGAACTTCAGGCTGCTTAGGGGTTCTTCCAAAATATATTTTGTTATATCCCTAATATTATTCTTTTTCTAAAAGATAATGCCTGTTGAATATAGAACACTGCTTTAAGAATGCAAAATTATCAATCTGAAAATAAATGATTATTCTTCAGGACTACAGACAAAGATATGGAAGACTAAATATTCATAAAGTAGATTCAGTGGAAATGTTGGTGTTTTACTTTCTAAAAGCAACCTGGTTTCTTATATCTATTTTGTGATACATGCAAACATAGGAAAATTCTGGATATTTAAAGTTTTATTAGTTAACTTCCAAATAATTGAAGTCCTACTGTACATTCTTACTCATAGTGAAAATTTATTAATTAATCCAGATTATCATGAATCTAAAATTGTTCGCAAAGATCACTATTGACTTGGATTGTGCATTTAAACTATAAATGCCTTTTTCTAATGATACTTTAAGGAGCATTTGGGCAAGGCATCAGTCACACTGTGGATACAATCTGCTTTCTCTGGCAACTTATTATTAATGTAAAATGGGACTCCATATTGATCTTCGCTTATGCAGGAAGTTCACATGAATTCCATGAAACTGCAAGTGAACAATGAAGGGCAAATTTTGGCTTCTAATAAAACAGTAGTTTGAATATTTGGGTGCAAATACCTCTTTTGTAATAAACAAAGATACCTTTTACTTGCAGAACTTTCCATTGTAATGAAGTCATGGTTAGAACAGTTAAAATAGGATAATACTTGAAAGTGAATGAGTACATGAATAAGATTTTGTGTTGCTTTACCTAACTCCTGCCCTTTTTTTCCATTTACAGTTATTCAAGAGCAAGAAAATGAACCTGAGCCCCTATCCTTGTGCTCAGACATCTCCTTAAATAAGTCACAGTTAGATGACTGCCCAAGGGACTCTGGTTGTTATATCTCATCAGGAAATTCAGATAATGGCAAAGAGGATCTGGAGTCTGAAAATCTGTCTGACATGGTACATAAGATTAGTATCGCAGAGCCAAGTGACTGAACACACATTCCCAACTATGTATCTACAGATGCATTCCGTTTTAACTCTTCTTGAGCTAAAACATCAAATAGGAGAGGAAGATAAATATTTGTAAATAAAACCTAAAGTTTAAATGTCTTAATCTGAATAACTGTACATAAAATTTTATATCTCTAACATTCCAAATTATTGTCAATAAAATATATATTTATTATTTTAAATGCTATGTGTTAATATTTCACTTGCCTGTATTAGAAAGGCTAAATGTAAGACTTTGGTATGTGTGACATATGCTTTATTTGGCTTTATTTTACAAGTACAATATCTGCAAAAAACAAAGTAACCTTTTTTCATACCTGCCAGTTTTGGATTTATATATGTTATTGAACAAATAGTAATAGAGGATTCGCTGTTGAAACAAATTGTCCAAGCAATGTTATATTCATTTTTATACTTATTGGGAAAGTGTGAGTTAATATTGGACACATTTTATCCTGATCCACAATGGAGTTTTAGTAATTATATTTTGTTGATTTCTTCATTTTGTTTTCTGGTATAAAAGTATAGATAATGTGTTGTCACTTCTGATTTAGTGAAACCAATTGTAATAATAGTGCAGATATTTTGTTTTTAAGTGTAAATATTTTAAAATTTGACATACCCTAATGTTAATAATAAAAAGAACTATTTGCATATTGCATTTGCCAGAGTAATGTTACTTAGGGCTTTTAATATTGGACTTTAGAGAAAATATCTCCTCCCGGACACCCCTCACTTTTTGTAATATAAGTGCATCCCATAGCAATAATCTCAACCTCCTCAACCTCATCTGTCCCCTGAACCCTAGTGATGTTTATCTGACTCACTTGATACCCCCAGGAAACTTCAATTCAACATAACCAAACCATCAATTTTCTCTACAAATTTGTTTCTGCTTTTTTATTGCCAACTCCTCTTTACTGCTACTAACACCCAGCCAGTCATCAAAGCAGAAAATCACTTCTTGCTTCATCTCACATATATCCTCCTCATACAAATTCAATAAGTAATCAAGCCCTATGGATCCTACCTCTAAAAATGCTTTCATATTCATGGAGTTCTATCCATTTCCATGGTTGTTGTCTTGCTTTGGATCCTTATGATCTCATGCACAGAATATGGCAGTAGCTTTCCAACTGACCCGCTGCCTTCTCATCCATCCTCCACACAGCCTCCAGATAAATCTTTCTAACCCACGAATCAAATCAGGTACTTTTCTGCTTGAAAGTTTTGGATGGCTTCTCATTGTCTTTAGTATAATATCCAAACTTTCTTCCAGGCTGCATAAGGTCTTCCCCAATTGCTTTTTACCTACCTTATGAATTGTAACTACCCCCTCACCATCACCACCATACACGCACACCTCTCAATCTACACTCCACCCATAACAATATACTTGCAATTTTCTTCCCTTTGTGACTTTTCATATGCTATTTATTTTCCTGGAGTGTCTCCTGCTATTTTCCACATTAGGAAGTCTCCCTCTTTCCTCCATCCTGAAGGTCACTTACTCTGTGAAGCCTTCCATGATTCCCTTTGGCGCTCTCTTCTTTGTGTTTCCATAGCAACTTGTAAATTGTGGGTCATAGCACTTGTCCTATTATGCTTTATATATTTGTATGACAATTGCCCTTCCATAAGACTGTGACCTCCTTGTTACAGAGATTATTTTGTTCAGCCTTTTTAACCTCTGGTGCCTAACATAATACCTGGCACACAGTGGGCACTTAGGATATATTTGCTAAAGGGCATTGAGTGTGATGATTGTTCTTATATAACAGATTCCATCTTCCTATTTAAATTGATCCATTCAAACTATAGGTAAGTACCTTCCAAACTGACCTATTTTTTTAACCAATAAAACATAATACCTTAGGAAAAAACAGGAAACACAAAGTGTTATTTCAAATGCTGGAGGACAACATTACACTGTTAATGGCTGGCATATTTTTCCAGACCCCTGAGATTTAACTGCATATGCAGCGCCCAGGTGAGGCTAAAGCACATGTCTACCTCTATTCTTCCCCCTTCACAGCATGAAATGGTGTTTCGATTGCAGTTTTCCAAGCTGCTGCCTCCGTCATGACCCCACTCTTGCTACGGCTACCACTCCAAATCGATTATTCTGGGGCCTCCTTAAACGCAGCAGTCACTAACCATGATTTTAAAACTTTAATCAACCTGCTGCCTCAGGGAGATCGAGACAGGATAGCTTCTTTATGGAGATGCCAGGAAATTGTAAGTTGGGGAGCAACTAACAAGCTACTTGACTTTAAAACGGTGGCAATCGCCCATGACGTATACTCAGCCGCAACTTCAATCACTTAAAAATGAAGGTCTGGTACCCAGTCAAGGATTTAGGGAAATGCTTTCGAGGGGAAGTGCTGCAGAGCCCTTGAGGAGATTGAAGCACAGGAAGAGAGATTGGATTCCTAAAAAGAGGAGACACCATGAGGCTCAAGTGATCAGGAGGAAGGCCTCATCATGGAGTTCCGCACTAAAAAGGACACAAGAATAGCGGACGTATACTCCACAATAAGGGAGCGCTGCTGTCCTCACCTTACCCACAGCTCCTTACGGATCCCCTGCAGCTCTCCCCTCAGCTCCCTCAACGTGGGGGAGGGCACATCAACGGAAGGAAGACAGGTTTTTCTCTTGGCCATGGAAAGCTGAATAAAGAGGAGCGGAAAGATAAGAAACAGCTCTTCCAAGGTTGGGAGGTAGCTGAGGAACTTGGACCTTCTGCTGCTTTTGGCTGAGTGAGAGACATGAGTCCAAGCCTTTTAAGATGGCTAAAGGATTAACGTTATAATAATTACAGGATCATGATACTGGCTTTGTGTTTCTAGGTTGAACCCTGACGACATTTCTCAGTCTCATATGTTTATTTATTCACTCAGCAATATTTAAAGTTGGAACTTGTATGCTGTCCAAGACTATGCCAACAAAGGTCTTTTTAACTATATAACCGAGGGGAGGAGCCAAGATGGCCGAATAGGAACAGCTCCGGTCTACAGCTCCCAGCGCGAGCGACGCAGAAGACGGGTGATTTCTGCATTTCCATCTGAGGTACCGTGTTCATCTCACTAGGGAGTGCCAGACAGTGGGCGCAGGTCAGTGGGTGAGCGCACCGTGCGCCAGCCGAAGCAGGGGCGAGGCATTGCCTCACTCGGGAAGCGCAAGGGGTCAGGGAGTTCCCCTTCCAGAGGTGACAGACGGCACCTGGAAAATCGGGCCACTCCCACCCGAATACTGTGCTTCTCCGACGGGCTTAGGAAACGGTGCCCCAGGAGAGTATAGCCCGCACCTGGCTCAGAGGGTCCTACGCCCACGGAGTCTCGCTGATTGCTAGCACAGCAGTCTGAGATCAAGCAGCAAGTCGGCAGCGAGGCTGGGGGAGGGGCGCCCGCCATTGCCCAGGCTCGCTTAGGTAAACAAAGCAGCCTGGAAGCTTGAACTGGGTGGAGCCCACCACAGCTCAAGGAGGCCTGCCTGCCTCTGTAGGCTCCACCTCTGGGGGCAGGGCACAGACAAACAAAAAGACAGCAGTAACCTCTGCAGACTTAAATGTCCCTGTCTGACAGCTGTGAGGAGAGCAGTGGTTCTCCCAGCACGCAGCTGGAGATCTGAGAACGGGCTGACTGCCTCCTCAAGTGGGTCCCTGACCCCTGACCCCCGAGCAGCCTAACTGGGAGGCACCCCCCAGCAGGGGCAGACTGACACCTCACACGGCCGGCCAGGTACTCCAACAGACCTGCAGCTGAGGGTTCTGTCTGTTAGAAGGAAAACTAACAGAAAGGACATCCACACCAAAAACCCATCTGTACATCACCATCATCAAAGACCAAAAGTAGATAAAACCACAAAGATGGGGAAAAAACAGAGCAGAAAAACTGGAAACTCTAAAAACCAGAGTACCTCTCCTCCTCCAAAGGAACGCAGTTCCTCACCAGCAACGGAACAAAGCTGGACGGAGAATGACTTTGACGAGATGAGAGAAGAAGGCTTCAGACGATCAAATTACTCCGAGCTACGGGAGGATATTCAATCCAAAGGCAAAGAAGTTGAAAACTTTGAAAAAAATTTAGAAGAATGTATAACTAGAATAACCAATACAGAGAAGTGCTTAAAGGAGCTGATGGAGCTGAAAACCAAGGCTCGAGAACTACGTGAAGAATGCAGAAGCCTCAGGAGCCGATGCGATCAAATGGAAGAAAGGGTATCAGCCCTGGAAGATGAAATGAATGAAATGAAGCGAGAAGGGAAGTTTAGAGAAAAAAGAATAAAAAGAAATGAGCAAAGCCTCCAAGAAATGTGGGACTATGTGAAAAGACCAAATCTACGTCTGATTGGTGTACCTGAAAGTGATGGGGAGAATGGAAACAAGTTGGAAAACACTCTGCAGGATATTATCCAGGAGAACTTCCCCAATCTAGCAAGGCAGGCCAACATTCAGATTCAGGAAATACAGAGAACGCCACAAAGATACTCTTCGAGAAGAGCAACTCCAAGACACATAATTGTCAGATTCACCAAAGTTGAAATGAAGGAAAAAATGTTAAGGGCAGCCAGAGAGAAAGGGCGGGTTACCATCAAAGGGAAGCCCATCAGACTAACAGCGGATCTCTCGGCAGAAACCCTACAAGCCAGAAGAGAGTGGGGGCCAATATTCAACATTCTTAAAGAAAAGAATTTTCAACCCAGAATTTCATATCCTGCCAAACTAAGCTTCATAAGTGAAGGAGAAATAAAATACTTTACAGACAAGCAAATGCTGAGAGATTTTGTCACCACCAGGCCTGCCCTAAAAGAGCTCTTGAAGGAAGCGCTAAACATGGAAAGGCACAACCGGTACCAGCCACTGCAAAATCATACCGAAATGTAAAGACCATTGAGACTAGGAAGAGACTGCATCAACTAACGAGCAAAACATCAAGCTAACATCATAATGACAGGATCAAATTCACACATAACAATATTAACTTTAAATGTAAATGGACTAAATGGTCCAATTAAAAGACACAGACTGGCAAATTGGATAAAGACTCAAGACCCATCAGTGTGCTGTATTCAGGAAACCCATCTCACGTGCAGAGACACACATAGGCTCAAAATAAAAGGATGGAGGAAGATCTACCAAGCAAATGGAAAACAAAAAAAGGCAGGGGTTGCAATCCTAGTCTCTGATAAAACAGACTTTAAACCAACAAAGATCAAAAGAGACAAAGAAGGCCATTACATAATGGTAAAGGGATTAATTCAACAAGAAGAGCTAACTATCCTAAATATATATGCACCCAATACAGGAGCACCCAGATTCATAAAGCAAGTCCTGAGTGACCTACAAAGAGACTTAGACTCCCACACATTAATAATGGGAGACTTTAACACCCCACTGTCAACATTAGACAGATCAACGAGACAGAAAGTCAACAAGGATACCCAGGAATTGAACTCAGCTCTGCACCAAGCAGACCTAATAGACATCTACAGAACTCTCCACCCCAAATCAACAGAATATACATTTTTTTCAGCACCACACCACACCTATTCCAAAATTGACCATATCCTTGGAAGTAAAGCTCTCCTCAATAAATGTAAAAGAACAGAAATTATAACAAACTGTCTCTCAGATCACAGTGCAATCAAGCTAGAACTCAGGATTAAGAATCTCACTCAAAACCGCTCAACTACGTGGAAACTGAACAACCTGCTCCTGAATGACTACTGGGTACATAACGAAGTGAAGGCAGAAATAAAGATGTTCTTTGAAACCAACGAGAACCAAGACACAACATACCAGAATCTCTGGGATGCATTCAAAGCAGTGTGTAGAGGGAAATTTATAGCACTAAATGCCCACAAGAGAAAGCAGGAAAGATCCAAAATTGACACCCTAACATCACAATTAAAAGAACTAGAAAAGCAAGAGCAAACACATTCAAAAGCTAGCAGAAGGCAAGAAATAACTAAAATCAGAGCAGAACTGAAGGAAATAGAGACACAAAAAACCCTTCAAAAAATTAATGAATCCAGGAGCTGGTTTTTTGAAAGGATCAACAAAATTGATAGACCGCTAGCAAGATTAATAAAGAAAAAAAGAGAGAAGAATCAAATAGATGCAATAAAAAATGATAAAGGGGATATCACCACCGATCCCACAGAAATACAAACTACCATCAGAGAATATTACAAACACCTCTATGCAAATAAACTAGAAAATCTAGAAGAAATGGATAAATTCCTCAACACATACACCCTCCCAAGACTAAACCAAGAAGAAGTTCAATCTCTGAATAGACCAATAACAGGAGCTGAAATTGTGGCAATAATCAATAGCTTACCAACCAAAAAAAGTCCAGGACCAGATGGGTTCACAGCCGAATTCTACCAGAGGTACAAGGAGGAGCTGGTACCATTCCTTCTGAAACTATTCCAATCAATAGAAAAAGAGGGAATCCTCCCTAACTCATTTTATGAGGCCAGCATCATCTTGATACCAAAGCCTGGCAGAGACACAACAAAAAAAGAGAATTTTAGACCAATATCCTTGATGAACATTGATGCAAAAATCCTCAATAAAATACTGGCAAACAGAATCCAGCAGCACATCAAAAAGCTTATCCACCATGATCAAGTGGGCTTCATCCCTGGGATGCAAGGCTGGTTCAATATACGCAAATCAATAAATGTAATCCAGCATATAAACAGAACCAAAGACAAAAACCACATGATTATCTCAATAGATGCAGAAAAGGCCTTTGACAAAATTCAACAACCCTTCATGCTAAAAACTCTCAATAAATTAGGAATTGATGGGACGTATCTCAAAATAATAAGAGCTATTTATGACAAACCCACAGCCAATATCATACTGAATGGGCAAAAACTGGAAGCATTCCCTTTGAAAACTGGCACAAGACAGGGATGCCCTCTCTCGCCACTTCTATTCAACATAGTGTTGGAAGTTCTGGCCAGGGCAATTAGGCAGGAGAAGGAAATCAAGGGTATTCAATTAGGAAAAGAGGAAGTCAAATTGTCCTTGTTTGCAGATGACATGATAGTATATCTAGAAAACCCCATTGTCTCAGCCCAAAATCTCCTTAAGCTGATAAGCAACTTCAGCAAAGTCTCAGGATACAAAATCAATGTACAAAAATCACAAGCATTCTTATACATCAATAACAGACAAACAGAGAGCCAAATCATGAGTGAACTCCCATTCACAATTGCTTCAAAGAGAATAAAATACCTAGGAATCCAACTTACAAGGGATGTGAAAGACCTCTTCAAGGAGAACTACAAACCACTGCTCAAGGAAATAAAAGAGGATACAAACAAATGGAAGAACATTCCATGCTCATGGGTAGGAAGAATCAATATCATGAAAATGGCCATCCTTCCCAAGGTAATTTACAGATTCAATGCCATCCCCATCAAGCTACCAATGACTTTCTTCACAGAATTGGAAAAAACTACTTTAAAGTTCATATGGAACCAAAAAAGAGCCTGCATCGCCAAGTCAATCCTAAGCCAAAAGAACAAAGCTGGAGGCATCACGCTACCTGACTTCAAACTATACTACAAGGCTACAGTAACCAAAACAGCATGGTACTGGTACCAAAACAGAGATATAGATCAATGGAACAGAACAGAGCCGTCAGAAATAATGCCACATATCTACAACTATCTGATCTTTGACAAACCTGAGAAAAACAAGAAATGGGGAAAGGATTCCCTATTTAATAAATGGTGCTGGGAAAACTGGCTAGCCATATGTAGAAAGCTGAAACTGAATCCCTTCCTTACACCTTATACAAAAATCCATTCAAGATGGATTAAAGACTTAAATGTTAGACCTAAAACCATAAAAACCCTAGAAGAAAACCTAGGCAATACCATTCAGGACATAGGCATGGGCAAGGACTTCATGTCTAAAACACCAAAAGCAATGGCAACAAAAGCCAAAATTGACAAATGGGATCTAATTAAACTAAAGAGCTTCTGCACAGCAAAGGAAACTACCATCAGAGTGAACAGGCAACCTACAAAATGGGAGAAAATTTTCGCAACCTACTCATCTGACAAAGGGCTAATATCCAGAATCTACAATGAACTCCAACAAATTTACAAGAAAAAAACAAACAACCCCATCAAAAAGTGGGCAAAGGACATGAACAGACACTTCTCAAAAGAAGACATTTATGCAGCCAAAAGACACATGAAAAAATGCTCACCATCACTGGCCATCAGAGAAATGCAAATCAAAACCACAATGAGATACCATCTCACACCAGTTAGAATGGCAATCATTAAAAAGTCAGGAAACAACAGGTGCTGGAGAGGATGTGGAGAAATAGGAACACTTTTACACTGTTGGTGGGACTGTAAACTAGTTCAACCCTTGTGGAAGTCAGTGTGGCGATTCCTCAGGGATCTAGAACTAGAAATTCCATTCGACCCAGCCATCCCATTACTGGGTATATACCCAAAGGACTATAAATCATGCTGCTATAAAGACACATGCACACGTATGTTTATTGCGGCATTATTCACAATAGCAAAGACTTGGAACCAACCCAAATGTCCAACAATGATAGACTGGATTAAGAAAATGTGGCACATCTACACCATGGAATACTATGCAGCCATAAGAAATGATGAGTTCATGTCCTTTGTAGGGACATGGATGAAATTGGAAATCATCATTCTCAGTAAACTATCGCAAGAACAAAAAACCAAACACCGCATATTCTCACTCATAGGTGGGAATTGAACAATGAGAACACATGGACACAGGAAGGGGAACATCACACTTCAGGGACTGTTGTGGGTTGGGGGGAGGGGGGAGGGATAACATTGGGAGATATACCTAATGCTAGATGACGAGTTGGTGGGTGCAGTGCACCAGCATGGCACATGTATACATATGTAACTAACTGCACATTGGGCACATGTACCATAAAACCTAAAGTATAATAATAATAATAATAATAATTACAATAAAAGAAAAAAAAAAAAAAAAAAAACTATATAACCGCATGAGAATCATACCATAGCTTCTCTCATTGGAACCTACTGAGTCTTTCATATAAACACAGATCAGAATATACCGTTATTCTGATCCCAGAGATTCCGTATCTTTGCAAATTCAAGTATGTTGTGACAATATGCATGGTTAGAGGAATTTTATTCCAGATAAATAAATAAAATCCTCGTAATAATTTTTTGATGAATACAAAAATCAGATCATTTAAAGTCTGAGTTCCCCTTATACTGTAAACATGAATGTATCTACACTCTGAAGCATTTCATTATAATCTTTTCTCTTTTAATCAATTAAATTGCCAAGGAAGTTAGTTCAGAAATAAAATAACTTTTAAAATTTCAAAATGATAGGCAGCTAAAGATTATCAGGATTTCAGAAAACGTACAATTTGCTGAGGTTACAGTCAAGTGCCCTGCAACTTCCTGAGTGAGGCCAAATTGATGACATTTCATGTTGAGAAACTTCCGTTACAAGCAGAAGTTCTGAGAAAAATAATAGGAAGAAATTTTAGATACTCCATCACCTCACACACGCACGCACTTCCATCCCCCCCACAACCATCAAAAAACTTGAATAACTAATTTGCACACAGACTTCAAGTATTCTTTCATAAAGTGGGAAGTCACGCTACAATCATGTAAAGGTTGAGAGCAAAATGAATAGGGACTAAATGTAGGTAAAAGAACAGCAGCTTCTAAACTTGACCAGGTTTTTTGGCTATGGAAATGAGATAAAAGCAATCTTCTTTTTACATTACCTCCTATTTAACTGCCGAATTTCTCTGATCACACCCAATGTTGACCTAAACATAGAGACTGGAGGAGATCATGGAGTTGAAGCATCTGGTTTGAGAACTGTGCGACTGGGCAGGTCATTTATCCTCTAAGCTTAGTCTTTTTTTTTTTTTAATCTGCAAAATGTTGTCAATTAAATGAGATAATGTGTGTAAGGCACACGGCATGATGCATGTAGTATGTGCATAAAAACAACTACTGCTATTATATCCACTACTTCATTTTTATTCATTGATGTCTGGACATTCAGTGGAAACAGTGTACATGCTGCCACAATGCAGGCATGGATTCGCAGGCATTTGAAAATCTTAAGACGCAAATTTTCTCAGAGCTATGACAACTGTATTTGTCAAAGCAATGAGAGAGAGAGTCAGCTGGCTTAAGAGAACTTCTCAGATGAATGACCATTTCTTCATGAAAGAATATTTCTTTGTTTACTCCTAACCAGCTTACGAAGAGGCTCTGCTATATTTAGCTTTCATTCCTCACACCTAGCGCATGATAGGAGTACTTTTTTTTTTTTTTTTTTTTTTTTTGGAGATGGAGTCCCACTCTGTCACCCAAACTGGAGTGCAGCGGCAGGATCTTGGCTCACTGCAACCTCTGCCTCCTGGGCTCAAGTGATTCTCCCACTTCAGGCTCCCGAGTAGCTGGGGTTACAGGTGGGCAGCACCATGCTTGCCTAACTTTTTTGTATTTTAGTAGAGACCGGGTTTCACCATGTTGCCCAGGGTGGTTTTGAACTCCTCAGCTCAGGGAATCCACCCGCCTTAGCCTCCCAAAGTGCTGGGATTACAGGCATGAGCCACTGTGCCCAGCTGGAGTACTCATTTTTGAAGAATGAAGGATTTATAAATAAATGCCTAATGAAGAAATGAAAAAATAAAAGTTTTGGGCTTATTGCTGCTATTAGTGCACCTTGGACCCTGGTCTCTCAAATTATGGAGTCACAACTCATTGTGCTATAGGCAGCAGAGAAGCCCTCAGGAAGGCCGCCTAAATGTAGATATTTACCTATTTATAAAGCTTAAGAGCATTTAGGCAAATAATCTGCCATGGGAAATCAAAGTGCAGAAAGAGGCTGACAGGTTACCAGGAACATATATGGCCTTTTCATAACTCTTCCTTCCCTATCTTCTCATGCAAACTTCTCACATTTGAATTACCAACAGTTAGAGTATCAGAAGGTCTGTGTGACGTACATTATAAGTTAAGAAACCATGAGGAAAGAAAGTAAAAAAATGACATTAGTATATTCACTGGTTTCTTTTGACCTTCTGGGGTCCCTGATGGGCCTGAGTGCAAAGCAGCATTTCCTCATAGGGCAGGAGTAGAATCCTGATGTGTAAGGCTAACAGGATCATTTCCTTTCTGAGTTCTTGGGCACTAGGCCAAGTGAATGGGCAGGAATCATTCCAGTTGCCGAGTAAAATGGGGTGAAAAGCACTTCTGGCACACTTTTTGTCCATATAAATTATACTTGTTTGCAATTCATCAACTCCTTCTCTCCTTTATATCCATACGTAATGTAAATGATCATCTTTCTCTGAAGCTCCATAATGATGCAAAGCTCAAAAATGTGATAGAATCAGCTAAAAGAGAGCAGATGGAAGTTTGTCCCCCAATATGCATATTCATAAAAAAAAATAGAAACCTATTTCTATTTTCTAAAGTACTTTTACCCGGGGGCTGCACGGACTTCTGTATGACAGTAAGTTGGTTTTCTGCAACTATTCATTCCGGAAACCTTTACTCATTCGTTTCTGCAGCAGTCATTGAAAATGCTCTGGGAAAAAAATCTGTCTCTGTAGGAAACAAATATATTTCCCTCTGGATTTTTATTGCACCTTAGAATCCATGATTCAGGAAGTAATGGTTAAGTATTTTACTAGAAAAATATAATTAGAAGGCAAACAATGTGAAAAAGTGAAGTCTTAAGTGTTCCTTTAGCAATACAAACTACAGACGTTTAAAAGCACACTGTTACACTGGAACAGCGATATAGGGAGAACAATGAACTGTCTGGATCACATTTGTGTGTTTTAAAAAAATATCTGATTACTCAGGGGCTAAGGTGGTTCATGCTGGTGTACTTGAAGATACAGCAATGCTGCTAGAAATTTAGACAAAGAAAAGAAAAGATAGGAAATGGTAAAAAAAAAAAAAAAAATATATATATATATATATATATATATGTATATATACAGCCAGGCATGGTGGCTCATTCCTGTAATCCCAGCACTTTGGGAGGCCAAAGCCGGCAGATCACCTGAGCTCAGGGTTTCGAGACCAGCCTGGCCAACATGGTGAAACTGTACAAAATCATTGGAAGGGTGGCTGTGAGTTTTGGTAGCACACAATGAAAGAAGTAGCATTCATACCAAAATGAGATGTTTCTGACTCTCCTCTCCAATCTCCTCTCCACTTGTGAAGCCTGGATATTCACTCAGAGATAGTCACCTGTATAAGCTACTACATTCCAGTTCTGTGCCCTCAGGTTCCTGTTGGGCTCAGTGAGCAGAAAGTCCCCTCATTCCCTGAGGAGCGAGGTCAGGGTATTTGTTTTCCCTGTGAGGTCACCTTGTGCTGGTGCTTCCCTTAACCAAAGGTCGCTAGTCCTTTCAAGGTGACCTTTTACATGATTCTCCTTCCTTGAGATTCTAGTAACTGCTCTTTCTCCTGATCTCTTAGGGTCTAGATTGAGTAATGGCTCTGTAGCTCTTAGCTGCCGCTACCAGTGCAGCCCTTATGGTTCCCCTGCCTTCTACTCTGCCCACGCGTTTGTAATTAGTCCCTTTATAAATAAACCTTCCTGGGATTTCCTCATTTCATTGTGTTTCCTGCTGGTAGCTGGACTACTACAGCGATCCACCAACCCTCATGACCTCATGACTTCTTTTTTTCTTTTTTGAGACGGAGGCTCACTCTGTTGCCCAGCCTCCCGGGTTCAAGAGATTCTCCTGCCTCAACCTCCTGAGTAGCTGGGATTACAGGTGTGCACCACCAAGCCTGGTCAATTTTTGTATTTTTTTTTTTAAGTAGAGACATGGTTTCACCATGTTGGTCAGGCTGGTCTTGAACTCCTGACCTTGTGATCCCCCTGTCTCGGCCTCCCAAAGTGCTGGGATTACAGGCATGAGCCACCGTGCCCGTCCATGGCTTCGAATTACTTAGGCCATGTTCTTGAAAGCAGTGAGCTCTGTGAATCCAGTATAACTACACGTACGTGGTCTCAGGTCATTTTTTTCTATTTCACTACCAGCCACCAGCCTTGCTGGCAATCAAGTTGCTTCAGGAAAAGAAAGAAAAGAAGAGAAGGGAAGAGGAGAGGAGAGGAGAGGAGAAAGAAAAGAGAAAAGGGTAAAGAATTTCCACTAACTCCATCAAAATTCATGTCTTGTATCCTTTCAATTCTTAATCCACCTGTTTCATGGGGCCCAGACACATACTTCTCCTTTTTCCAAGAAGCTAAGAATTTCTGGAATTGGAGTGACTGGCAGCATATAAATGGAGGTTTTCATGCTGCAGTTCAGGCCAACCTAACTGCAATTAACACTTCTTTTCTCCTTTACTAATAACAAAATCCACTGTCCACTTTACTATGAAACACGGGGTCATTTCTATTAGGAAAATGTACCACCCAACAATATTAATATCCATTCAGCAACCATATGATAAAGCAGAATGAAGGAAGTGCATATTTTAGGCTGCTTGCTACCTAATTAGAAATATCTGACATTAATAGCATTTTGGGGGGTGTGTATAAATATGATAGCACATAGATACTGAAATTATATTAGCAATTTTTCACTTCTAAAATTCTTTGATTCTAAGTTATACTTCATCTACAGTATCACTTGCTAACATCAGGCTCTCATACACAAACTCTTAGGCCTCTTAGTCTCAAAAGAGGTTATTGTAAAATATGGATGTCCAGATAATTTGCATGATTAATGAAAATATGTTTTAGAATATTAAACATTTAAAATGTTAGCATTCAGTAGACTTTCTGACAGAAGTTAAAAGACTATTAGAATGACTGATGAATTGCTACAGTACATTAGCCCTAGAACAAGGAACCTGCTTGCTAGAGGACATTTATGTAACTTTTTAGCTTTCTTGTTTTTTCCTTTTCTCTCCCACTCTAACTAAATTGTCCTTACGTGACCTTGGCTCAGATTTAAATGGCCAAGCATAGGACTTTGCAAAGTTTTGAACTTGCAAATTACATGAAAAACTGTAGTCAGAGAGAGTGAAAGAAAGCAGCTAAATTAACCAGTGCTTGGCACACAATATATCTGGCATATAGTAGGAGATTCATAGAAATGTGTTGAAGGAATGAAACGCCTTCTTTCGTGTTGAGGATGGTCTTACCTCAGCACAGTGGAAATAAATAAAACAGAAAATCTCTTCCTGGTTAGTGACAAGGTCGCTGACAGTTCAGTTGTTTAGATAGGGCATGTAGATCTACTTACTTTTTCCATGTGTTAGGATTTGTATTTCTGAATGAAGCTCTACCTACTGTAGTCTTCTAGAGCCTTTTGTCTTGGTTGGCTGCAGAGCTTATCAGGACCTATTTGGTCATTTGTTTCCCTCTCTTATTATACTTAGAGATGAAATATACAATAAAGGACTGTCAGGGAGGTGTTTACATCCCCTCTGGGTAAAAAGTAAAAGATCATTGAAAAGGTAGGGCCACAAGAAATATCAAAATAAATTATTAAGGTAGAAGCAGTAAGCGGCTTAATGGCCTTGCTTTGGAGGAGACAATTAACATTACTATAATTTATGGGAAGTATTATCATGAAGTTATGAGCTCCCTCTCTGAGCTCTACTTGCCAAAGCCTGCTTCTTTAGGCAGTGTTTTCTTGATAGTGTTATTTAGTTGATAGTTTTCCAACACTCAAGTATTACACAGTATCATTATTCCTGTGTCAGGGAGTGTGGAGAAAAGTACACTAGGGTACATCATCTAAAATCCCATTACTTAGTCATTAATGAAAATAGTGGGCAGAGCAAGTGTAGGAGGCTGAATCATTGCCCCCCAAAGACAGCAGATTTGAATCAATGGAACCTCGTAAATGTCACCTTATTTGGGGAAATGGTCTTTGCAGATGTAACTAAATTAAGGATTTTAAAGTAAGGAGTGAGTAGGTCCCTAAATGCCACACAAATGTCCTTATAAGAGAAAGGCAGAGGGAGATTTAACCCATGGAAAAGAAAAGATCATGTGAAGACAGAGCAAAAAGAGATTTGAAGATGCTGGCCTTGATCATTGGAGTGAAGTAACCATAAGCAGGGAAAGCTGGAAGCCACCAGAAGCTGGAAGAGGCAAGGAATGGATTCTCCCCTAGCACCTCTAGAGAAAGTGTGTCTCTGCAGACACACCTTGATGTTAGTCCATTGATACTGATTTCTGACTGACCTCCAAAACCAAGAGAGAATTAATTTCTGTTGGTTTATAGCACCAAGTTGGTGGTGAATTTGCTGTAACAACCACAGGAAACTAAGACAGCAAATAAACTATCTCCAGCATTAGAGGATCGTCCCCCGATTCTTGGCATTTATTAGTAGACCATAGGAAAAAGTAGATTATTAGCAGTAAGTTTAATACAAATAGATATAAACATCCATATCCCTTAAAACTTACGTGTATTGTTCTTTTCTTTCTTTCTTTCTCTCTCTCTTTCTTTCTTTTTCTTTCTTTCTTCCTTCCTTTCTTTCTTTTTTTCTTTTTTTTTTTTTTTTGACGGAGTTTTGCTCTTGTTGCCCAAGCTGGAGTGCAATGGCAATGGCATGATCTCGGCCTAACACAACCTCCGCCTCCCGGGTTCCAGCGATTCTACTGCCTCAGCCTCCCGTGTAGCTGGGATTACAGGCATGCGCCACCATACCTGGCTAATTTTGTATTTTTAGTAGAGATGGGGTTTCTCCACGTTGGTCAGGCTGGTCTCAAACTCCCAACCTCAGGTGATCCACCCGTCTTGGCCTCTCAGTGTGCTGGGATTACAGGCGTGAGCCACCGCACCTGACCTGTTCTTTTTTTCTTGTATATGTGTTGTATGTGCTCACTCAACAAATTTTTTTTTAACAGGACAGAAAACTCCTTCAATAAAATGAATTTATGAATATAACAGTTAAGTATATGCTATTTCTATCCCTCAGATGTTTTAAATTTCTATGTAACATAGCTGTTATGGGCTAAAGAGCATTATACAAGTTTAAAATATTCTTGCAAAGCAAAAACACTCTGATTTTGGCTTTATTAAAAGCAGAAGGTTCTTTGAAGACCTGTAAATATATACTTTGCCACTCCCTGAAAGAAAAGTGATTTTTATATCATAATTTGTTTCTCCATTCCCTCATCAACTCTTCATTGAATATGTTCTAGGTACCTGGTAAATCTGCTAGGCTTTGGGAAAAATAAGATACAGCACTGGTTCTCAAGGAATTAAGAGTTCAGTGTGGTCCTTTGGCATATGTGTAAATAAATACATCCCTATGAAATGTGATATACTACAGTAGTAATGTATACAAGTGGTGTGGAAGTAGCAATCACAAATAAATTATTTCAGAACCAAATGATCTGGAAATTCAAGACTTTTGGCTACTTTGCTTACCAGCATCAGCAATCAAGTCCTGTATATATGAGCTTGAGAATAATTAAATTGTGCCTAGGCATTTGCAATAGGAGAAGAATTTAACAATACATTGGAAATGTTTTGTATTCCTTATTCTTGTGGCCAAAGATTTAGGATATTCATAGTGAAAATTATATTCAAGGTTAGAGTAGACAAGATTCAGTATCTTCAGATTCTGGATTACAGAATTAATAAATTATAGTCATTTTTCTCCTGGCTTCAAAAGCAACTACTTGTACAGTAAAGGTTACTTAATTAAAATTTATCCAACTGAAACACCCATTTATCTGAAACAAATGTTTGTGCAATTGACATCAACCAACTCTTCACATGAGTGGGTAAGAATAAACAATGGAATGATGCCCAGTGAATACCAATTAAAACAAATTGCTCCTAATAAACTTTGCACAGGCCCATGTTCACAGGCACCCGTGTGGGCCCACACCCCCACCCTTGGAACTTTATTATTGTAACTTGTCTTCTTTAAAAGGTCAATTAGCATTGACTGCATCTTAAAGACTGTGTCTTCATTTTATCCATGAAGCCTTAATTTTAATCACTGATAAGGCACAAGTTTCAGGTAGGACCAGCTACATAATGGGAGACAGCCTGAGTGCTTAGAAAAAGGGTCCAGTGCAAAATGAAAATGCACAACCTCTTGTTCAAAATGATTAAGAATTTTAAGACAGCAATACAATAGCAGAGCATTAAGCCAAATGTGGACCTTTGTGAGAGCACAGCCCTGTGCAACAACACAGGTTACATGAAGCTGGCCCTGATTTCAGATATTCCTTATCAACCGTTCCTATTTGAATTTTCCCAAAGACCATAATGCAGATGTATGGAAATGAAAACAACCTGCCTAAAAGTCACATTATGATCAGATCTTCTTTGCACAGGCTTATATTAACTATAAAGGCGTTGTTGGGTACCCATTAAAATTCCATTTCAATCAAAACGTGGCATGCTTACTTGACTTTGCTTTTCTCCATTCTAATCAGCCTTACTCACATAACTTATGAAGCAGAGAAAATGCTATGTGTTCCCCAAACCGTGTTTATTAGCCTCCTGGGTATATTCCCAGCCCTCTTGCATTCAGTTGGGTCCTTGTAATCAGTTCACGTCAAAGGTAGGGCCTGACTCATAATATCTGCTTTGAGATTCATGTCCTCCTCTCACTAGGTTTTCCTTACTCTTTCTTTGGCTACCTTCATCTCTTCATCTATATGGCTGGAAGCAAGGAACACTGAAACGGGGAGCCCACCAAAGGAAGAGCTCAAATCCCTGGGTCATTTTTAGAGGAAATCATTCGGGAATGTTGCTTGACCCCCATTTGAGTGCCACATAAAATTAAACTTTATTACATTAAGCTACTTATATTCCTCTAATACTCTAAGTTAGAAGGTATGATAATCTGAGGCAGGGGGATAAGGCCCAGAGGGGTATCAAGATTGTTGAGCAATTCTGATACACAGGAATCTTGGGCCACCTTTTGAGAAACTGCTGAAGTCATCCAATCAGCAGACCATAAAACAATGTGCTAGCCAATAGCTATGAGGTTATCTTGTGGAGATATTTATATTCTCATAATAGTATGCATTAACAATTTTCAAAGCACTCTTTCCTATGTATTTCTAGAGGATTCTGGAGCACTGTGAGGGCTTCAACATTGCTAACAATGAATTATCTGGGATAGAATGACCAATAGCAACAATGATACTTGGTGAACATAGCCTCAAATCTCACAAATTGTCATCTGTCTGCCTGTAGTACTTACAGAACTCAAAATCTCCAATTACCCAGGAAGAATTTGATGGAAACCCTGGAATCTGAGCTGAGTCTAATAATCTGGGAACATTGATCTTAGGAAATTCAGGGCCTGGTATTATTGGGAGGGATGAGGGGAGATGCACAGAGTGCTCAGAATAATGGCAAATGTTCTTTTCCCTTTGGCTGCAGAATGTCAGCATTTATGGGAAAAAGTCGATCAAGTACTTACTGGATCTGCTTAATCAAGCATAATCATCACTATGTGACTGGCAGTTATTGGAAGGTCCTGTGTAAGACAGTGCCAGAACCAGTATGCAAATAACTACTTATATTATAGATAGTAAAAGGAAAAATAACTTTTTCCTCAGAACAGGAAATCAACATGATGCAATACAAGAACGTAAAGTTTGGCATGTGAGGGATTTGGGATCATGCTTAGTTTCAACACTTATTTGCTTCAGGTTCTTAAGCATCTAAGATCCAGTTTATTCAAATGTAAAGGGGATATTAATGTCTACATTGCAGGGTTGTCAGGAAACTTAAACAAGTAAAGCATCTAGCATGATTTCTGCAAGATTTTACCTGTGCCCAGCTCATTATTTGTATCATATATTATTATTAATACCTTTAAGATTTAAGCATGAAGAAGCACTTCCATCAGGCACTTTCAAATTTGTACTATAAAGAATCCAGTAAGCATCCTTTCTGCCTTCTGTAAAACTTAGAAATTCTTTTGCCTAGTCTTTTTCAAGACACATAGTGTCAGGCATTTATCATCATCTCTTCCCCACATAGGCAGACATATACTCATATTCCAAACATAGCTTCAATTGTCCAAACACTCATAAGTTGTAGGAAATAATAATTTATTAAATATTTATAAAATATTGAACTATCTTATTCACACAAGGGACTTTAATGAGAAAAATTACTTCTCATACTGAATTTTAAAAAGAACTCTCAGGATCCTGCTTTATATAGATTTTTCTAGACTGTCCCTTTTTTACTACCTACCTTTATAAATGTTTTATTTACTGTGCTGTAAGAGGTCTAGGATAGTTTTCCTCTGAAAAAAGCCAAAAATTCTTCAAATATAAGTGAAAGATATAATTTAAGGATTATTTATAAGTGCATTTCTGAGACATGAATTAGACATCATATAAATTACTATTAATAAAAATCTATCTTTTCTTCAATAATTTCAAAGCTGCCTCCCATTTTAATGTGTGCAGCAGTATTGATATGGAAAAATTTAATTATCTAATACATTTGTTATTTTAGCTGAATTAAAAGCATTTTAACTCTTGAAATATCCCATGCCACGTAAGATCTCAGATTAAACTCTATGGCAACATCTAGAAGATCAAAATATACCTTTTCACATAAGACAAACAGGATACAAAATTTACAGTAGTTTAATTAGTATAAAAATAGCTATTTCTGCTTTGTTTGTAAATTAGGAAGTTTAATAAATAGGCTTGTATTTGTTGATTTTATTGCGAGCTTTCAATGAGCAATGTGTCTATTGCCCTACCTGCGTGATTGCAGCAGCTATTAATTGAGATCTTTCTAAATAAATAAAACTCTATTAGACACTTGGAATAAAGAAACATAAAACACATAGTCTTTTCTGTCAATAAATTTGCAGTCTAGCTGAAGAAGCAGTACCAATATCAAAGACTATGATAGCAACCCAATCCCATCACAACATATGCATCACAGTGCCAAACCAATAGAGCCAAATCATAGTTGAAGAACTCAGTGAAGGGAGACATCCCTAAAGTCGTGAGACTGGGATATTTGCCTTCTAAACTGAGATATTCTGGTTTTCAAAGTGTATAGTCATATGTGTATGTGTGTGTGTGTGTGTGTGTGTGTGTGTGTTTTCTATTTTTTTATTGTATTGTTTTAAGAGGAGAAAGACTACACAGATACTTAGTATAAAATTATGTACTAGGTAAGCTATTTGTGAAGTAGAACTACTCAGCTATATACTATATGATGTATAAGAGGAATTGTCAATTAAAAATAAATTGACACTAATTACACCAAATTGGACTTCAGTTGATTACAGTACACCAAATGATTCATTTATACATTCTGTTTTCATTGGATGTTGTGGAAAATTGTTTGCATTTCAGTGATTAAAAGGAAATCTTTAGTACGATTTTTCCATAAGGTTTTTCCTAGAAAAAAAAAATCATGGTGCACAACTTATTAAGTGATTAGCTGTGGGCTAGCTGTTACATACTAGGTGCTAGAGATATTTGGAGCCCAAAAGCATGACCCCGGACCTACAAGAACTTATCATCTAGCTGGTAAGGCAGCACTCTGTATTTAATATAGTAATACAAAGTGGGCAAGTGTTAAAGGCTAAATGAGCCTATTAGATAAAGGTGTCCCAGTGAGGATAGTATTCCCCAAACCAAAAGGAGCCAATTCCATTCTAACCCTGAGTCTATGAATATAAGAATAATGCTGATATATCTCTTTTTGGTTTCAAATTTCCATTATCTGAAATAATAAAGGACAGGTGGAAGAGAAGTCCTGGAAGAAAAGGGTTCCTAAATATGCATTGTGAGAATGTCATAAATAACTGTTTAAACAAAATTATATACTAAGTACTAAACATGGGGGCTGATGGTTAATTCTTCAAGAGGGGGATTCCCAGATTCATGGAATCATAGGTGTCAAAGATGGAGGGGAACTAGAGAGGGTCTATTCCGATACCACCATATTGTACGAGAGATTTCGGATGGTAGAGGGGTAAAGATATCTATCCATGGTCACACCAATTTGCAAGTTATAAGAATTCAGATTTGTACTGAGATCTGGAATTAAGCCTATGCCTCTTTCTTCACACCATGCTGCTTAACTATAAGTAAAGCACAGGGCAATGGGCAAAGTTAGATATTTAACAAGATGTTGCTAATTGAAGTTGGATCTTATAAAGAAAAAGCAACCTCACTCATCCTTACAAATCCTCTGAAATTTATGTTTCCTAAATAACATATGGTCCCTACGTAGGAAAAAGGTAGATTTAGAGTAGTCTACATATCATTAACCTTAAGGAACAGCAAATAAAAAAAATCACCAATATAATATTTGCCTCATAGAATCATTGTGAGAGCACTATCCGAGAATAAGAGAATTTACCAATCAAAGGAGCCTTTACAAATCGTTCTCATGACTTCATGTGAAATAAAGGATCTATGCCAGCCAACTTAAAGAAAAATCATACCTCCTATAAGGTGTCTTGAACACCATCAGAGCCTTGCGAAACAACATTTTGATTAGCAAAGTGAAAATGAATCACAATATTGGCACAGGGTTTTGCTACAATTTTACTTAAATCAAGACCAATTGGTTGAAAAGAGGAGATATACCAAGAAGAAAGATTCATTTCATGTGCTGCATTTCGATTAGGCTTCTGGATCCTCGAATTTAAGATCCATACTTTCCCCAGGACTCATCATTGCCTGATGATAATTACAAAGGTATGGTAATGGAGGGCTTTAAATCAAACATGCATGGTAGATCTGCTGTCACTGCAAGAACCATCTCATTGCAAGTTGGCAGGGAAGGATGTGCTTGCCTTTCAACTGGCAGAGCAGTCTTCTTGGCTGGCATAGGAACTAGCTCTGCCTTAAATCTTCCTGATTTAAATTACTGTTAGAGTAATTTGGCTAATTGAAAATGTCTGTCTTTGGAGAAATTTTTCATAATGTTAGTGTCATTTGCAGGGTGGCGGAAGAGATCTTCAGGGCAGCAGTGTGGCCTCCCCGCCTACAAAGCCCCCATTGATCAACAGTACCATCCAAAAAGTCCACTTAGACAAGGGGTCATCCAAGGACATGCCAATGACTCCTTTTTGCCAAATGGTATACATGAGCAAAGTGTCTCTGAGAGAATGCGAAGCCTCCACTAAGGCAGACAATGTAGATGGGGTATTCCCAGCCCATCCTGGACAGCTCCAGTTATTTTGAGAAGTGGTGTGGAATTGGAACAGCCTTAGAGGAAAATTGGCCATCTTTAATTTTAAACATAAATGTATGTGACAGGCCACCTGAAGGAAATAAGCAGGGGGAGAAAAAAATATCAAAGCAGACATAGTTTTACAATTTAGACAGAAACGACAGTTAGGACACCATGTGTTAAAAGTTGTGTAAAAACTGGTTTTTGATAAAATCACAATGAATGTGGTATTGTCTTTCCACGTTTTTATTTCCTAATTATTTCATCTCCTTTTAAATCTCTAAGTTAATTTTCCTTAACCTTTAAAGCACTAATCTGCTAAAAGAAAATGAGCACATCTTTAATTGCCCTGAAATGGGAGGTTAAATTACATACTACCTACTCAAATAAAATTCTACCACAATGCATCGGTGAATTCAACAAAACAAGCTGAAATCATTGGTAGGAAAAATAAATCAGTCTCTGAGAAGGCAAATCCTTTTGGTTTTGTTCTTACTGTTCTGGCCCATCTCAGCCTTACCGGGCCTCCAGTTCTCCCTTTTCCTGAGTCTCTGAGTCCCTTATCCAATTTGGTACTCATATCACTTGCTGGTCTTACCAATCACCCTGCATCCAATGATTTACTCTTTTTCTCTGCTTTACCCCTACTGAACACTATCTGACTTCAAACTTGTCCTTCTTCCTTGTGCAGTTTGCTGCTTCAAAGTCTCCTCAACTGCCAAAAGCTGGCATTTATAAACATTCATAAACAAAGAAAGATTTCAGTTATAATGATCAATCCAGGAGCCCCCCAAAACAGAGACTTAACTTTGAGATCCGATATTATGTCACTTGCGCCTCTCTTCAAAGCTCATTTCTAAAGGATTTGAACTATGCATTGGTGAGCCCTTTCTATTATATATCCTAGGTTGAGCCCATCAATTTAAAACTACTACCCAGCTTGGCAGAGCTATCTTCCACACTTTGTAAGTCAATTCTTTGGAATGCCTTTTCTGGTGGAAACTGTCATCTACAGAATGGTTTAAGTCCTAGGCCAACTCGAAATATCTATCTAGCCCACAAAGTACATGAAGAATAGCTCTGAACTAAAAGAAATTGGAAGCTCATATAGTTAAAGTTGAAAAGAAGCATAAAGATTATATAACCCAACTTTTTTATTTTATAGATGAGAAAATGGAGATATTAAAAAGCTAACTCTTCCATTCTAACACAGCATCCAAGAGGCAGAACTAGGAGTTCTCTTTATTACCAAGACTGGGCATTATCTCAATTAACCCACAAGACAATCTGGAATGATTAGTGTTATTATTCACTCGAGGAAAGCAAAGCCAAGAGAGCCTAAGTAATTTTAGGTCAAGGTCATACAGCTAGCACCAGTAGGGTGGTGAAGTGGGGATTTAATCTCAGTTTTCTCAGACTTCATGCGTGCTTCAGTCTACTGCCCCTTATAGGTCCAGTTATTATTTGTCACCACCATTTCATTGAGAATCTGTTTAGAGCCATGACTAATATGTCTAGGATTACATTTCTTCATTATATAATGGGAGAAAGGTCACTCTCCTCACCCACAAGTCCAAATGACTAGTGATAGCCCTATGGTCTAGAAAAGACACCAAAAAGAAAATTTAGGAATAATAAATGGAGCAGTTAAACTGAGCCCTGGGAGAATGCAACTTTACTTCATGTCTTGTTCCAGCCTATATTCTCTGCCCTTCCCTTCTCAGTCCAGCTCCTTCCGAGTTGCCTATAATTATTTTCTCTTTTTTAACCTCCTATTTATGTAACAACTTACTATAGTCAGGATTCTGCCCCATCACTCCACTGAAGTTGTTCTAAAAAAAAATCTCAGTGACTTTTTTGTAGATAATTCAAATCAGTATTTTTCAATCAACTTTCTAATCTATGTAGGCAGCATTCAATAGCTTTAATTATTCTGTTCCTAAAACTCTTTTCTCTTTTACTTTTTATAAGCCCTTTCATTTCAGAACTATTACTTATCTGCCTTATTTATAATCTCTTTTTTTTCACTTTTATTTATTTATTTATTTATTTATTTATTTATTATTATTATTATTATTATTATTATACTTTAGGCTCTATGGTACATGTGCGCAACGTGCAGGTAAGTTACATATGTATACATGTGCCATGCTGGTGCGCTGCACCCACCAACTCGTCATCTAGCATTAGGTATATCTCCCAATGCTATCCCTCCCCCCTCCCCCCACCCCACAACAGTCCCCGAAGTGTGATGTTCCCCTTCCTGTGTCCATGTGTTCTCATTGTTCAATTCCCACCTATGAGTGAGAATATGCGGTGTTTGGTTTTTTGTTCTTGCGATAGTTTACTGAGAATGATGATTTCCAATTTCATCCATGTCCCTACAAAGGACGTGAACTCATCATTTTTTATGGCTGCATAGTATTCCATGGTGTATATGTGCCACATTTTCTTAATCCAGTCTATCATTGTTGGACATTTGGGTTGGTTCCAAGTCTTTGCTATTGTGAATAATGCCGCAATAAACATACGTGTGCATGTGTCTTTATAGCAGCATGATTTATAGTCCTTTGGGTATATACCCAGTAATGGGATGGCTGGGTCAAAT
Source organism: Pongo abelii (assembly GCF_028885655.2). NCBI lineage: Eukaryota > Metazoa > Chordata > Mammalia > Primates > Hominidae > Pongo > Pongo abelii. Next base: position 24,235,466 of record NC_072007.2, on the reverse strand, counting down.
GGAATTTCTAGTTCTAGATCCCTGAGGAATCGCCACACTGACTTCCACAAGGGTTGAACAAGTTTACAGTCCCACCAACAGTGTAAAAGTGTTCCTATTTCTCCACATCCTCTCCAGCACCTGTTGTTTCCTGACTTTTTAATGATTGCCATTCTAACTGGTGTGAGATGGTATCTCATTGTGGTTTTGATTTGCATTTCTCTGATGGCCAGTGATGGTGAGCATTTTTTCATGTGTTTTTTGGCTGCATAAATGTCTTCTTTTGAGAAGTGTCTGTTCATGTCCTTTGCCCACTTTTTGATGGGGTTGTTTGTTTTTTTCTTGTAAATTTGTTGGAGTTCATTGTAGATTCTGGATATTAGCCCTTTGTCAGATGAGTAGGTTGCGAAAATTTTCTCCCATTTTGTAGGTTGCCTGTTCACTCTGATGGTAGTTTCCTTTGCTGTGCAGAAGCTCTTTAGTTTAATTAGATCCCATTTGTCAATTTTGGCTTTTGTTGCCATTGCTTTTGGAGTTTTAGACATGAAGTCCTTGCCCATGCCTATGTCCTGAATGGTATTGCCTAGGTTTTCTTCTAGGGTTTTTATGGTTTTAGGTCTAACATTTAAGTCTTTAATCCATCTTGAATGGATTTTTGTATAAGGTGTAAGGAAGGGATCCAGTTTCAGCTTTCTACATATGGCTAGCCAGTTTTCCCAGCACCATTTATTAAATAGGGAATCCTTTCCCCATTGCTTGTTTTTCTCAGGTTTGTCAAAGATCAGATAGTTGTAGATATGTGGCGTTATTTCTGAGGGCTCTGTTCTGTTCCATTGATCTATATCTCTGTTTTGGTACCAGTACCATGCTGTTTTGGTTACTGTAGCCTTGTAGTATAGTTTGAAGTCAGGTAGCGTGATGCCTCCAGCTTTGTTCTTTTGGCTTAGGATTGACTTGGCGATGCGGGCTCTTTTTTGGTTCCATATGAACTTTAAAGTAGTTTTTTCCAATTCTGTGAAGAAAGTCATTGGTAACTTGATGGGGATGGCATTGAATCTGTAAATTACCTTGGGAAGGATGGCCATTTTCATGATATTGATTCTTCCTACCCATGAGCATGGAATGTTCTTCCATTTGTTTGTATCCTCTTTTATTTCCTTGAGCAGTGGTTTGTAGTTCTCCTTGAAGAGGTCCTTCACATCCCTTGTAAGTTGGATTCCTAGGTATTTTATTCTCTTTGAAGCAATTGTGAATGGGAGTTCACTCATGATTTGGCTCTCTGTTTGTCTGTTATTGATGTATAAGAATGCTTGTGATTTTTGTACATTGATTTTGTATCCTGAGACTTTGCTGAAGTTGCTTATCAGCTTAAGGAGATTTTGGGCTGAGACAATGGGGTTTTCTAGATATACTATCATGTCATCTGCAAACAGGGACAATTTGACTTCCTCTTTTCCTAATTGAATACCCTTGATTTCCTTCTCTTGCCTAATTGCCCTGGCCAGAACTTCCAACACTATGTTGAATAGAAGTGGTGAGAGAGGGCATCCCTGTCTTGTGCCAGTTTTCAAAGGGAATGCTTCCAGTTTTTGCCCATTCAGTATGATATTGGCTGTGGGTTTGTCATAGATAGCTCTTATTATTTTGAGATACGTCCCATCAATACCTAATTTATTGAGAGTTTTTAGCATGAAGGGTTGTTGAATTTTGTCAAAGGCCTTTTCTGCATCTATTGAGATAATCATGTGGTTTTTGACTTTGGTTCTGTTTATATGCTGGATTACATTTATTGATTTGCGTATATTGAACCAGCCTTGCATCCCAGGGATGAAGCCCACTTGATCATGGTGGATAAGCTTTTAGATGTGCTGCTGGATTCTGTTTGCCAGTATTTTATTGAGGATTTTTGCATCAATGTTCATCAAGGATATTGGTCTAAAATTCTCTTTTTTTGTTGTGTCTCTGCCAGGCTTTGGTATCAGGATGATGCTGGCCTCATAAAATGAGTTAGGGAGGATTCCCTCTTTTTCTATTGATTGGAATAGTTTCAGAAGGAATGGTACCAGCTCCTCCTTGTACTTCTGGTAGAATTCGGCTGTGAACCCATCTGGTCCTGGACTTTTTTTGGTTGGTAAGCTATTGATTATTGCCACAATTTCAGCTCCTGTTATTGGTCTATTCAGAGATTCAACTTCTTCCTGGTTTAGTCTTGGGAGGGTGTATGTGTTGAGGAATTTATCCATTTCTTCTAGATTTTCTAGTTTATTTGCATAGAGGTGTTTGTAATATTCTCTGATGGTAGTTTGTATTTCTGTGGGATCAGTGGTGATATCCCCTTTATCATTTTTTATTGCATCTATTTGATTCTTCTCTCTTTTTTTCTTTATTAATCTTGCTAGTGGTCTATCAATTTTGTTGATCCTCTCAAAAAACCAGCTCCTGGATTCATTTATTTTTTGAAGGGTTTTTTGTGTCTCTATTTCCTTCAGTTCTGCTCTGATTTTAGTTATTTCTTGCCTTCTGCTAGCTTTTGAATGTGTTTGCTCTTGCTTTTCTAGTTCTTTTAATTGTGATGTTAGGGTGTCAATTTTGGATCTTTCCTGCTTTCTCTTGTGGGCATTTAGTGCTATAAATTTCCCTCTACACACTGCTTTGAATGCATCCCAGAGATTCTGGTATGTTGTGTCTTGGTTCTCGTTGGTTTCAAAGAACATCTTTATTTCTGCCTTCATTTCGTTACGTACCCAGTAGTCATTCAGGAGCAGGTTGTTCAGTTGCTCCTCCTCCTCTTCCTGGTCTTAAATGTCTGTGTTTTCTAGAATCTGGCCCTTGATCTTCTTTTCTGTAAAAATCAGTGTTTTTCAACTTTTCCTGAACATGGGAATCTATAAGGTGGTATACAAATTATAATAGGAAACCCTTTTGAATGGCAGAGTACAGACCTCCATAAATCCTTTCCTTCATTAATAAAAAAAGGAGCGAATACTACTAAAAAAGGAAAAAAAATTAATTTTGCCAGAACTCTAGCAATTAAGCAAAGGCTTGCAAGAATTTGAGGAACATATATTCCAGAAAATCAACTGGCCCTTGGTAGAAACAGCAAGCTTTGTGGCATTTAAATCTGCCCTATTCCCCTTCCCTATGTCCATGGTAACCTTCCAACGAAAACCTACACAAACTGTAGACTCTAGAAGCCTAGGAGCCACCGGGAGGGAGTGAATGGGTTTGGAGTTGCTGGAAAATCCTATCCCTAGAGAACTGTCACTATTCACCTCACTAGCACTTTCTTTCTCAGGGCTTGTTTTTATCTGATGTGACTGACAGTTGACTCAAATTTGAGGCAGCAGCTCGTTTGGTATGAACAGCCCTGTCCTTAAGGAATTTGTTAAAATCAATCAGTGCCAATTATTCAATTGTGCAGCTGAGGCAGTGACACAAGTTGGGTTAAGTAAGAGACCAAAAACTTTAAAAGAAAAAACCAGGGGATGGGATTTTCACATGGAATGTTGAAAAGATCTAACATATTCCTGGAACTCTAGAAGATCATATGCAGTTGCAGGGATGTGCACAAGTGCAGAAAAGACCTGGGAAGGCCTTAATCTCTCACCTGTGGATAACTCTGAGGCTTTGCACAAGCAGGAAATGAAGGCTAAAGAAGTTTTCAAACTGCCTGCTGGAGTGTTGAAATATTCCCCTCAAACACACATGCCCAAAGCCCTTCAGCAAAATGACAGCAACTTACTGGTTCAATGCATTCAAAGAAATCTATGTGAAGTCATTAGCTGACCGCTAAGCTAACTGATCAGAGATATTGAGGGGTATGTGTGACAGAAAATCAGACTCTTCATGATTAATTCAGGAAACTCAATAAACAAACAAGCATCCATAGCAACAAACTAACAACACCCACAGCTAACATTGTAATTAATCATAAAAAAAGAGTGCTTCTCCCCTAAGATCAGAAACAAGACAAGGATGTTTGTTATTCCTATTTCAATTCAACATTAAAGCCACATTTGAGAACATATATCGTATAACACCACTGATATGAATTATCCATATAAACTTAGTATACTAAAAAACACTGAATTGTACACCTCAAAAGGATGAATTATATGTTATGCAAATTATACCTCAATAAAGCAGGTATCAAAAATATTACTATCTGGGCTCTATCTCCATATACTCCCATTTAACGCTTGCACGATGTGACCTGCATCTTGAGAATTTTTAAAGCACTTCAAATGATTCTATTGTGGAGTCAACATTGAGATCCACTGGTCTATGTCATCTCTTTGGGAGAGGGATTCTAAATCTTGGGATGCCCACTGGAACCATCCAAGGAGTTTTTGAAATGTCAGTGCTTTCTATGAGGAACTTAACCAAATGTATAAGAAAAAAAAAAACTCCATTAAAAAGTGGCAAAGGACATGAACAGACACTTTTTAAAAGAAGACATACATGCGGCCAACAAGCATACGAAGAAGAGCCCAGCATCACTGATCATTAGAGAAATGAAAATCAAAACCACAATGAGATACCATCTCACACCAATCAGAATGGCTATTATCAAAATTCAAAAAATAACAGATGCTGGAGAGGTTATGCAGAAAAAGGAATGCTTATACACTGTTAATGGGAGTGTAAATTAAATTAATTCAACCATTGTGAAGACAGTGCAGTGATGATTCCTCAAAGACCTAAGGTCAGAAATACCATTTGACCCAGGAATCCCATTACTGGGTATATTCCAAAAGGAAAATAAATCATTCTATTATAAAGACATATGTACCCATATGTTCACTGCAGAACTATTCACAATAGCAAAGGCTTGGAATCAATCCAAATGCCCACCAATAATAGATTGGATAAAGAATATGTGGTATATATGATAACATGTAATACTACACAACCATAAAAAAAACAAGATCATGTCCTTTGCCAGGACATGGATGGAGCTAGAAGCCATTACCCTTAGCAAACTAATGCACGAACCGAAAACCAAATACCATATATTCTCACTTACAAGTGGAGCTAAATGATGAGAACACATGGACACATAGAGGGGAACAACACACACTGAGGCCTGTTGGAGGGTGGAGGGTGGAAGGAGGGAGAGGTTCAGGAAAAATTGCTAATGCATACTAGGCTTAATACCTGAGTAATGAAATAATTGGTACAACAAACCCCGTGACACACACTTACCTATGTAACAAACCTGCACATCCTACACATGTACTCCTAAACTTAAAATAAAAGTTAACAAAAAAAAGAAAGAAATGTCAATGCTTGGTTCCTGCCCCTAGAGATTCTGATTTAATTGGTGTGGAATGTAGCATAGACGATAAAATTTTTTAAAAGCTGTTTATTATGTATAGCAAAGTTGAGATACACTGATCTGTCATCCAAGCCACTCTAAATTTTCAGCTCAGCCCTTCTACCCAATGACTTAGTTTGAATGTTCCACATGAATCTCAAACCCAATCTGTTCAAAATGAAACTCATCTTCTTTCTAAAATCTTATTCTATACAGTGCTCAATCATCCATCTAGATTTCAAATTATAAATCCAAATATTACCATTGTCTTCTTCCTCTCCTTCATACTTCACACACAATCACTCAGTCCCAGCAATATTACTGTCAAAACTTAACCGTCAGGTTTACCCCTTCCCCTTCCTCCACACTGCCTCTTCTTCAGTGTATGTATGTATTTATCTCCTTTCACAGAATCATTATCAATTCTCACTACTCTCTATAACTCTATACTTCATCTTTTCCAATGCACTCACCAGACTGCTCAGTAGAGCATTCGAAATTGCAAATCTGATTACACCACTCCCCAGTTTAAAATGTTTCCTTAGCGCTCAAGTACTTTCTGAATGAAATTCAAACACTTACACTGATTTTTAATTATCTGTTCCTACCTAATTCTCTAGACTTATCATTCATCACTTCACCACACCTCTCTCGTTACCCTATCCTGTGGTGATGGGAGACTGCCTTCACTTTTTCTAATGTGCTCTACTCTCATAACTTTCAAGCTGATCTGCCACCTACCTCCCCATATCTAGACCCACCTCCTTCACTGAAACTCATACTGACCCTTAAATACTTAGCTCAGATGTGAACCTTTTCTGAAAAAACATCCTGGTTACTTCCAGTATGAATTAAATTCCCTGCTGTGTGTTCCCCTATCATCCTGGGCATTCTTCTACTACAGAATTTATCATTCTTGCCAAATTGTCTGTTTAATCTTTCTGTTAAATTGATGGCTCTCTAGGGCAGAAATTGTGACCACAGCACTGAGTACAGAAGCAACATATAGTAAATGCTCAATAACCTAAGATGTGCAGTAAAGGAATAGTTGATTTTTCTTTTTTCCAGATTGTATATTGTAGCATTAGAATATACTAATCTTTTATTGTTAATTTTTAAGAATTATAAAACAGAATATATAGTTGTAGGAATGCATATATACACACACATACATACCCTGTGTTTCTGTGTATATTTATGTGTGTGCATATATATGAAATACAGGCACCCAAGCACATACTATATGTATGTATATATAGGGAAGAACCTGTACAGAAATAGAAAAACATTAATAATGGTTCTGTAGACATTTCTTTTCTTGTTTAGGTCTCTCTGTGCTTTTATATGTGAACATGTTTTATTCCACAATGAAAATAATTTTTAAAAGATAAACTTGTCTAATTTTTCCCCACCGATTTTACCTGCTACAGTTTTTCTTCTGAATGAGCCAAACAAAGCAGAATGCACTCAAGTTTTCCTCTGTATGCCTGTCCTGAAAACTTATTTGTATTGAAATGAAAAAAAATTTGAATTTTTCATGTATTGAGTTCTTATGATCACCATTAACAAATTATAATTCACGGCCTTTGTGTATCTTAATGTAGGAGAAGAAAATATTTAGGTGAACAAAAAGAGAAAAACTTAGATGGTTATTTCTTAATATAGCACAAAGTATGAGAAATTCACATTTAATCAAACTAAAAAGACTACATTGACTTAAATATGCATTTGAGAATAAAAATTGCACTTTGATTTAGACGTTGTTTACTCAAAAATTTGTATCAAGTCTTCAGAGTAGCAAAGGTTGATTGGGAAAAATGTCCCTTATCAAAGCTGTTAAAATTATGCTGTGGATGACAAAAGGTTCAGGTACCATTTTAGAGCGACATGCATTCTTAGTTAGTAGACTATTTCCCTGATTATACCGTTGATCTGACAGAAGCATATGGGCATTAAGTTTGAATGTTATGAAACCGCCTTTGCAAAAATCATAACTGAGGAAATTATGACAGTGAAACAGGTCAGACCTAACCAATTCCATTTTCCTTCTAACCTTTAAGCTGTCCTTTTTCATTTCTGGGCATAGGCCTAAATAACCTTGGAAAGAAATTTAGTTTATAGTTTGATTCTGAAACAAATTTGATAATAGCCCTTTCCTGAAAAGACCCCCTTCTTGCCTGGGGACCAGTCTGCCTTTGTAGGACTAACGCATTAGCTACAAGATTAGAAATTATGGTTTAGGGGTCATACAGCCTCCAGCTGCAAGAGTCTGAACCTCCCCAAATTGCTCCTGGGAATAACATCACTATTGTAAAGCCTAAGATTAATGCTTGAGATCTTTTGCAGACCCTGCATTCCAATGCAGCAGATGACAGACACCACCTAGAAGGGTAATCTGGCTCAACCAGTTCTGAGATCTCATCTAGGAACAGAAGCCATCAAGAACTCACTTTGACCCCCAATTATTTAATCTCCAACCCAACCAATCAGCACTCCCCCCTTTTCGAGCCCCTACTCACCAAATTATCCTTAAAACCTTCCGTATCCGACTTTTCAGGGAGACCAATTTGAGTAATAATAAAACTCCAGTCTCCCACACAGCCGCCTCTGTGTGAATTACTCTTTCTCCATTGCAAGTCCCCTGTCTTGATAAATGGGCTCTCTCTAGGCAGTGGGCAAGGTGAACCCGTTGGGCAGTTGCAGTTATAATCTGATTTCCATTGAGAAGTCTTTCAAGTTTACAAATTCTAGAAAGCACTGTAAAACTGTTGATTCATTTTCCTTTTATAAAACCATAATTTCCAAACAATCTAAAATTGTTTGGAAACATAAACAAAACAAACCAGTGCCTAGCCATGCTTTGTTTGTTTGTTTGTTTTGGTCATTATATGGCATGGCTTAGTTGTCTTTAAGCCTCTCTTTGTAGATTTCCAAGGTTAGAAATGGAGGATAAATTCAGAAATCTCTCAAGAGTGTATAGCAAATACAGCCAGAGCAAGGACATGTCATTCACATGAAGACAATGGACTAAGAGAATCAAGGAAAAACTTAAAGAGGAAATTAAGATATGAAGAAAAAATTTGGAGCTTAAGTTACAAGGAACTTGAAATAGAAAGAAAAGGACAATGGGTCTTGCATTCTTGATAATGGAGGATTGCCCGGTTGTCTGTATGAGCACAATCCTCTGGCTTTTAAAAGTACATTTGGCCTTCTTGCTTTCTCATTTTTACCTCCCACTTCTTCCATCTCCTGAACATTCCCAATCTCATCCCAAGTTAGAACATGTATTCTCCATGCTCTTCCTACTATATACCTCCTATCAGGTAGTTGAAGTTAAGTATAAACCGCAGGATAGTGCTTTAAAATCCCAGCATACCTGTGGCGAGATGACTATATCTTCAGTGTCTACATTTGACCTCTTTCCGCTTCTCCTGCCCTGTACTTTGAGCTCAGAAAACTTCTAGAATTCCAAGTAACAAATGCATTATTTTGTTAATGATTGTTTTCCCTCAAACCAACCTCAGTCTACATATAGGCATAATTACTCACTAGTATAATGTGATCTGAAGGCCACATATCTGAAAATAACATAGTCAGAAAACAAAGTATTCCAAACCACTGTGATCAAGCTGTCATGGTACCTATCTTACCTGTGGGTGAGAGAATGTTTTAAAGAAGCTCCTGTTGATGAAAAATGTCAAAGTCTGTAAAATATTTGAAGAGGTTTATTCTGAGCCAAATGTGAGGACCATGACCAGTGACACGGCCTCAGGAGGCCATGAGAACACAAGCCCAAGGTGATTAGGTTACGACTTGATTTTATACATTTTAATGGGACAGAAATTACAGGCAGAGACATAAATCAATACATGTAAGGTATACATTGGTTCAGCCCAGAAAGGTGGGATATCTTGAAGCAGCTTGGGAAGTGGGTGCAGGGTGAGCTTCTAGGTCATAGGTAGATTCAAAGATTTTCTGATTGGCAGTTGGTTGAAAGAATTAAGCTTTGTCTAAAGAGTTTAAATCTGCTTGAGTTAAGGTAAGGGTGGTGGGAGTTGTGGAAGCCAAGGTTCTTATGTAGATGAAGCCTCCAGGTAGCAGGCTTCAGAGAGAATAGATGTGAATGTCTGTAATTGGGCCTTAAAAGGTGCCAGACTCTCTGGTAAAGATCTAATAAGGGAGGGAGAGTCTTTACAGAATTCAAATTTCCCTCACAAGAGACAGCTCTGTGGGTCCATTCCAAAATATGACAAACAAATATATTTTGGGATGTATATTTCCTCCAGGGTCTGCTATCTGTCATGTAAAGCTACACTGGAGTCAGGTTGGAATTTAGTATCTTTTTGCTACAAACAGTCTGTTCTGTCAGTCTTAATATCTCTGTTTTAATGTTAATGCTGGTCAGTTGTGCCTGAACACTCCAGAAGGGACAGGGTATAATGAGGCACATCTGACCCTCACTTCCTATCATGGCCTGAACTAGTTTCTCAGGTTTCTTTGGAATTTCCTTGGTTGAGAGGGGGTTCCAGTCAGTTGGCTGGGGAGCTTGGAATTTTATTTTTGATTTGCACCTATTTTACAATGTGATTTACTCATACATTCACTAATAAATTGCCTATTTTGGTTTTTTAGGATACACTATTTAACAGAAAAATTCTGAGGGAATAAAACATAAGAGAAAAAAATCTATCCAAGATCCTGAGATTACAGGACCAGTAAGTACAGTGAAAGAAAGGTATGTGAAGACTCAATAGCCTTGGGTTCTAGTCTCAATTCTATTATTTGCCACAAGTGTCACAGAGGAACTCTCTGAAAGAATTATTCCAGTTTTTCAAACAAATCTAAAATTAAATGCATAATAATTTATTATGATGTCATGAAGCTAAATGACATGGTTTACTTAAGAGTGCTCTGAAAATTGTTGATTACCATGCAAATAAAGAGTATTAATACTTTTAATACAGAAATGTAATAATTTTGAGATTGGATTGGTTCATTTATATTAGATATAATGACATTTATTTATTTTAAGCAGGTTGGTTTCTTTTGGAGCTTTTTAATTGAAGAATTGTATACATGCACAAAATTGGCATATCATTTGATGAATTATCAAAAGTTTAACACACTCATAAAATTTCCATGATAACACAACAAGAACATTACCAACACCCGAAGTCTCACTTTGTACCCATTTCAATCACCCAATATCCTTCCTTCTCCCCAAAGGTAATTACTGTCCTGATATCTAATGCCATAGATTACTTTTTATTCCTCTCAGACTCTCTAAATGGTATCATACAACATATGCTCTTTTGTACACTTTTGTGTCTGTTCTCTTGTTCAACATAACTTTTGTGAGATTGAGCTCTGTTGTATGTAGCAGCAGTTTGTCATTTTTATTGCTATATAGTATTAATCTGCTGTATATGCTAATGTATGGGTATTTATAATTTGCTCATTCATTTTTCTGTTTGATAGACATTTGGTTCTTTCCAGTTTCAGACTTCTGAAAAATAATACACTATGAACATTCTCTTGTTTTTTGGTGCACTTATATATGCATTTCTATAGGATATAAACTCAGAAATTAAATTTCTGGATTTGTGTGTGCTCAGATTTAGTAGATAATGCCAGTTTTCCTAATGGTTTTTACCAGCTTTTACTCCTACCATCTGGTAAAGAAATTCTGGTTACTCTTCATCCTTGCCAACACTTGGTGGTATCAGTCTCTCTCATTTACCCATTCTGGTGAGAGTGTAGTGGCAATTAATTACCATTTTTATTTGCATTTTTCTGAATCACATCAGTTTTATCTCTCTTCCATGAACAGAATTCTAAGTTTCTAGTAGAACTTCTTCTTATAATTGTGGAGAATAAGCCCGTCTCTTTTTTCTTGGGTGAGAGATTTTAGCAGTTATAGATCGCATATGACTATGCACATGTGTTGTCATATTCAGTAGATTTTCTATTGGAAGATTGTCTCTGCAAGTTTATATATATAATATAAAATATATAATATATATAAAAACTAGAGAAAAATTGAAATAACATTTCAAGAAGTCTGTAATAATGAGAAAAAACACACAGAGGTTTTCATTCATGATGGCTTACCAAACACTCTTGAGTTCAGCTTCCTTCCCTGCTTCCTCAAATCCCTTTTCTAATGACACAGTAAGTAAAATGATAAAAAGTAAACCCATAAAAGCACTTGAAAGCCAGGTGGTATACCACCACAAACCAGAAAAGCAAAGAATTCCTGGAAGATAATATAAAGCAAGTGGGAACAGACTGACAATGAAATCTAACATAGCTGCAGAACTGTAAGTCCTTTACAGACAAAGAAGAGCTCAAAATAAATGATTTTTTTAAGCACCAAATCACACAAAGAACAAAAGGCACAGGGTCTGGGAGATGGAACAGACCACAAGGAGCTGTTCAGGTAATTAATTAAAGAATGATAATAACTATACTACGAATCATCTCCACCCTCAAATTAGTGAATCTCACATTTGTACCCAAGGTCAATGTTTCAAGTTTAGGGTTGTAGAATGAGAATTCCATGCCCAGACTGAAGTTCTGGACTGAAGACATTGAGCAATACCTCAAGAGCATGCTACACATTATAAAGGAAATTCACCTGACTATTCAATCCCCTCTTCAAATAGGAAGTGGGTAAAAGAGGAGGAATGGATATTGTGAGCCCATTTTAAAAAGTAAGGCCTTTGCAAGACCTCAGACTTGTAGAGAAAATAAAGTATTAAAATTCCTTATGGGCTTTCTCCATTGGTGATAGAACCTGTCCATAAGCGTAGAGTGACTACATAATTTGTTGTCCAAATCGTAACACTTCTGAGCATGAACAAGGACACTGTCAATAAATGTGCTTGGGTAAAAGGCTTAAATGAAGACTCCTGAAGTGGTCGTGGGCATGTGGTCATGTCTACCTATGCCACCAACCTTCCACAGAAATGGGTGGAGATAGAGCAGTCATATTTCTCATGTTTGACGACTGGGTCAACTATGCTTGCTTGCTGATCAGCCAGACAGTATGAATATTCTAATTTTTTTAAAAAAGAAAGAAAAGTAACAGGACAACTTTTTCTGATTATCAGAGAGAATTGAAATGGATTTTGGTACTAGATTATATTAAATAATTACTGATGTTGTTTTACAATTAGGTTTTTTAAGTCTTTACGTGTTATATTAATGTGAACATTATCTATAAATTAAATTATGTGTGTCTAGGATTTGTTTTAAAACATTCTAGTGGGAAGCTGGAATAGGAGGAGAAGGGTGGTTGATTAATACATTGACAATATATTGGTGCTTGTTGAAGCTAAGTGAGTACATGGAAGCTTATTATTATTATTATCTCTGTACTTTTTACATGCTTAAAAATTTTGTACACGCTTGAAAATTTTCATAATACAATTTTAAGTGTCAATATAAGGGGTTTTCCAGCTTAGAAAAACAGCATAGGAAAAAAAAACAATAATCACAACATTTGGGAAGGCAGAATAAGTAAGAAATAATTTGGAGACCCCAGGAAGCTAAATCCTAAGCTAGCAGTAAGTAAATTGGAAAAAAGAAAAATTATTCAATTTGCTTCATACACTCTCAAAAATCTCATGAATCTGGGGGAGTCTATTAACATGCAGAACTACAAGGGAATGTGAACTAGGAATAAGAGGACTTATTGAAAGCCTATATGAGAAGCAATAAGACTTCAAGATTTCCCCTTCCATGCTGCTCAGCCAAAGATCTGTGCCACTTTCCCCCTGGCAGAATACCAGAGATTTAGAATGTGGAATGTAGTGCAGAGCGATTCAGAATTAAGAAGTACCAATACCAGAACTTTGAACCAGGTATTCTGTACTGAAAACATGGGAACTAAGTAAAAGTCTATACATTTATATTGAAATCCCCAGTCCTATTTTTTCCTCCTAGCTCCAAGGATGCTGGTAGACAGATTTATATCATCCATGCAGGAGAGAATTTTTATCTGGAGAATCTGAACTATTTACAAGAAAAAGATCTAAACCTATTGGTTTGGAATCCCCTATGAGACCATCTAATAAGAACAGTTTACAGTTAAACCTATAATCAATAAGTCACACATATACACATACAGACAAACATTCCAGTCAGTTTTTTAGTGACCAATCCTCATATATAAGCATACATCCAAAAATCACAAGATATCTGAGGAAAGTTTCTAACATGAAAAATGAACCAAAATAAGCCAACAGCAATATGAAACTTGAAGAAAAGGGAATCTATTCAAGGAGATGGGGGAAAATCATTATTAATATTCTCAGAGATAAAAAGATAAGTTGTTTCATCCATGGAACAAGAACTGCCACTTCTACCAAAAAAAAATGATGACAAAAAAAAAAAAAAAACTGTAAGAAAGAGACTTTTGAAATCTTAAATATTAAAGTAGAATTTAAAAATTAAGTAAAAACATTAAAAGAAGATATTTTAAAACTAAATATAAAATAGAAAAGATAGGAAAATTATAGGACCAGTATAGGAGGTACAATATTCACAAAATAAGAGATACCAAAACGCTAACAGGAGAAAAAAAATAAGTTAAATTTGTTTTCTATAAATTTCCCTGAATTGAAGACTCATTCAATTTGAAAGACCCATTGAGTGGCCAATGCAATGGATACACATTAAGCGTCATTGCAAACTTTCAAAATGCTAGAAACAAAGAAAGAATCTACAAGAGTTTCAAAAGACAAAACAAAAAGACGGGGGAGAAGCCAAGATGGCCGAATAGGAACAGCTCCCGTCTACAGCTCCCAGCGTGAGCAACGCAGAAGACGGGTGATTTCTGCGTTTCCATCTGAGGTACTGGTTCATCTCACTAGGGATTGCCAGACAGTGGGCGCAGGTCAGTGGGTGAGTGCACCATGCGCCAGCAGAAGCAGGGGCGAGGCATTGCCTCACTCAGGAAGCACAAGGGGTCAGGGAGTTCCCTTTCCAGGGGTGACAGACGGCACCTGGAAAATCCGGGCACTCCCACGCGAATACTGTGCTTTTCCGACGGGCTTAGGAAACGGTGCCCCAGGAGATTACAGCCCGCACCTGGCTCAGAGGGTCCTACGCCCACAGAGTCTCGCTGATTGCTAGCACAGCAGTCTGAGATCAAACAGCAAGTCGGCAGCGAGGCTGGGGGAGGGGCGCCCGCCATTGCCCTGGCTCACTTAGGTAAACGAAGCAGCCAGGAAGCTTGAACTGGGTGGAGCCCACCACAGCTCAAGAAGGCCTGCCTGCCTCTGTAGGCTCCACCTCTGGGGCCAGGGCACAGACAAACAAAAAGACAGCAGTAACCTCTGCAGACTTAAATGTCCCTGTCTGACAGCTGTGAGGACAGCAGTGGTTCTCCCAGCGTGCAGCTGGAGATCTGAGAACGGGCAGACTGCCTCCTCAAGTGGGTCCCTGACCCCTGACCCCCGAGCAGCCTAACTGGGAGGCACCCCCCAGCAGGGGCAGACTGACACCTCACACGGCCGGCCGGGTACTCCAACAGACCTGCAGCTGAAGGTCCTGTCTGTTGTTAGAAGGAAAACTAACAGAAAGGACATCCACACCAAAAACCCATCTGTACATCACCATCATCAAAGACCAAAAGTAGATAAAACCACAAAGATGGGGAAAAAACAGAGCAGAAAAACTGGAAACTCTAAAAAGCAGAGTACCTCTCCTCCTCCAAAGGAACGCAGTTCCTCACCAGCAATGGAACAAAGCTGGACGGAGAATGACTTTGACGAGCTGAGAGAACAAGGCTTCAGACGATCAAATTACTCCGAGCTATGGGAGGATATTCAAACCAAAGGCAAAGAAGTTGAAAACTTTGAAAAAAATTTAGAAGAATGTATAACTAGAATAACCAATACAGAGAAGTGCTTAAAGGAGCTGATGGAGCTGAAAACCAAGGCTCGAGAACTACGTGAAGAATGCAGAAGCCTCAGGAGCCGATGGGATCAAATGGAAGAAAGGGTGTCAGCCCTGGAAGATGAAATCAATGAAATGAAGCGAGAAGGGAAGTTTAGAGAAAAAAGAATAAAAAGAAACGAGCAAAGCCTCCAAGAAATGTGGGACTATGTGAAAAGACCAAATCTACGTCTGATTGGTGCACCTGAAAGTGATGGGGAGAATGGAAACAAGTTGGAAAACACTCTGCAGGATATTATCCAGGAGAACTTCCCCAATCTAGCAAGGCAGGCCAACATTCAGATTCAGGAAATACAGAGAACGCCACAAAGATACTCCTCAAGAAGAGCAACTCCAAGACACATAATTGTCAGATTCACCAAAGTTGAAATGAAGGAAAAAATGTTAAGGGCAGCCAGAGAGAAAGGTTGGGTTACCATCAAAGGGAAGCCCATCAGACTAGCAGCGGATCTCTCGGCAGAAACCCTACAAGCCAGAACAGAGTGGGGGCCAATATTCAACATTCTTAAAAAAAAGAATTTTCAACCCAGAATTTCATATCCAGCCAAACCAAGCTTCAAAAGTGAAGGAGAAATAAAATACTTTACAGACAAGCAAATGCTGAGAGATTTTGTCACCACCAGGCCTGCCCTAAAAGAGCTCCTGAAGGAAGCGCTAAACATGGAAAGGCACAACTGGTACCAGCCGCTGCAAAATCATGCCAAAATGTAAAGACCGTCGAGACTAGGAAGAGACTGCATCAACTAACGAGCAAAATAACCAGCTAACATCATAATGACAGGATCACATTCACACATAACAATATTAACTTTAAATGTAAATGGACTAAATGCTCCAATTAAAAGACACAGACTGACAAATTGGATAAAGACTCAAGATCCATCAGTGTGCTGTATTCAGGAAACCCATCTCACGTGCAGAGACACACATAGGCTCAAAATAAAAGGATGGAGGAAGATCTACCAAGCAAAGGGAAAACAAAAAAAAGGCAGGGGTTGCAATCCTAGTCTCTGATAAAACAGACTTTAAACCAACAAAGATCAAAAGAGACAAAGAAGGCCATTACATAATGGTAAAGGGATTGATTCAACAAGAAGAGCTAACTATCCTAAATATATATGCACCCAATACAGGAGCACCCAGATTCATAAAGCAAGTCCTGAGTGACCTACAAAGAGACTTAGACTCCCACACATTAATAATGGGAGACTTTAACACCCCACTGTCAACATTAGACAGATCAACGAGACAGAAAGTTAACAAGGATACCCCGGAATTGAACTCAGCTCTGCACCAAGCGGATCTAATAGACATCTACAGAACTCTCCACCCCAAATCAACAGAATATACATTTTTTTCAGCACCACACCACACCTATTCCAAAATTGACCATATACTTGGAAGTAAAGCTCTCCTCAATAAATGTAAAAGAACAGAAATTATAACAAACTATCTCTCAGATCACAGTGCAATCAAGCTAGAACTCAGGATTAAGAATCTCACTCAAAACCACTCAACTACATGGAAACTGAACAACCTGCTCCTGAATGACTACTGGGTACATAACGAAATGAAGGCAGAAATAAAGATGTTCTTTGAAACCAATGAGAACCAAGACACAACATACCAGAATCTCTGGGATGCATTCAAAGCAGTGTGTAGAGGGAAATTTATAGCACTAAATGCCCACAAGAGAAAGCAGGAAAGATCCAAAATTGACACCCTAACATCACAATTAAAAGAACCAGAAAAGGAAGAGCAAACACATTCAAAAGCTAGCAGAAGGCAAGAAATAACTAAAATCAGAGCAGAACTGAAGGAAATAGAGACACAAAAAACCCTTCAAAAAATTAATGAATCCAGGAGCTGGTTTTTTGAAAGGATCAACAAAATTGATAGACCACTAGCAAGATTAATAAAGAAAAAAAGAGAGAAGAATCAAATAGATGCAATAAAAAATGATAAAGGGGATATCACCACTGATCCCACAGAAATACAAACTACCATCAGAGAATATTACAAACACCTCTATGCAAATAAACTAGAAAATCTAGAAGAAATGGATAAATTCCTCAACACATACACCCTCCCAAGACTAAACCAGAAAGAAGTTGAATCTCTGAATAGACCAATAACAGGAGCTGAAATTGTGGCAATAATCAATAGCTTACCAACCAAAAAAAGTCCAGGACCAGATGGGTTCACAGCCGAATTCTACCAGAGGTACAAGGAGGAGCTGGTACCATTCCTTCTGAAACTATTCCAATCAACAGAAAAAGAGGGAATCCTCCCTAACTCATTTTATGAGGCCAGCATCATCTTGATACCAAAGCCTGGCAGAGACACAACAAAAAAAGAGAATTTTAGACCAATATCCTTGATGAACATTGATGCAAAAATCCTCAATAAAATACTGGCAAACAGAATCCAGCAGCACATCAAAAAGCTTATCCACCATGATCAAGTGGGCTTCATCCCTGGGATGCAAGGCTGGTTCAATATATGCAAATCAATAAATGTAATCCAGCATAGAAACAGAACCAAAGACAAAAACCACATGATTATCTCAATAGATGCAGAAAAGGCCTTTGACAAAATTCAACAACCCTTCATGATAAAAACTCTCAATAAATTAGGTATTGATGGGACGTATCTCAAAATAATAAGAGCTATCTATGACAAACCCACAGCCAATATCATACTGAATGGGCAAAAACTGGAAGCATTCCCTTTGAAAACTGGCACAAGACAGGGATGCCCTGTCTCACCAATCCTATTCAACATAGTGTTGGAAGTTCTGGCCAGGGAAATTAGGCAAGAGAAGGAAATCAAGGGTATTCAATTAGGAAAAGAGGAAGTCAAACTGTCCCTGTTTGCAGATGACATGATTTTATATCTAGAAAACCCCATTGTCTCAGCCCAAAATCTCCTTAAGCTGATAAGCAACTTCAGCAAAGTCTCAGGATACAAAATCAATGTACAAAAATCACAAGCATTCTTATACATCAATAACAGACAAACAGAGAGCCAAATCATGAGTGAACTCCCATTCACAATATCTTCAAAGAGAATAAAACACCTAGGAATCCAACTTACAAGGGATGTGAAGGACCTCTTCAAGGAGAACTACAAACCACTGCTCAAGGAAATAAAAGAGGATACAAACAAATGGAAGAACATTCCATGCTCATGGGTAGGAAGAATCAATATCATGAAAATGGCCATCCTTCCCAAGGTAATTTATAGATTCAATGCCATCCCCATCAAGCTATCAATGACTTTCTTCACAGAATTGGAAAAAACTACTTTAAAGTTCATATGGAACCAAAAAAGAGCCCGCATCGCCAAGTCAATCCTAAGCCAAAAGAACAAAGCTGGAGGCATCACACTACCTGACTTCAAACTATACTACAAGGCTACAGTAACCAAAACAGCATGGTACTGCTACCAAAACAGAGATATAGATCAATGGAACAGAACAGAGCTGTCAGAAATAATGCCACATATCTACAACTATCTGATCTTTGACAAACCTGAGAAAAACAAGCAATGGGGAAAGGATTCCCTATTTAATAAATGGTGCTGGGAAAACTGGCTAGCCATATGGAGAAAGCTGAAACTGGATCCCTTCCTTACACCTTATACAAAAATCAATTCAAGATGGATTAAAGACTTAAATGTTAGACCTAAAACCGTAAAAACCCTAGAAGAAAACCTAGGCATTACCATTCAGGACATAGGCATGGGCAAGGACTTCATGTCTAAAACACCAAAAGCAATGGCAACAAAAGCCAAAATTGACAAATGGGATCTCATTAAACTAAAGAGCTTCTGCACAGCAAAGGAAACTACCATCGAGTGAACAGGCAACCTACAAGATGGGAGAAAATTTTCGCAACCTACTCATCTGACAAAGGCCTAATATCCAGAATCTATAATCATCTCCAACAAATTTACAAGAAAAAACAAACAACCCCATCAAAAAGTAGGTGAAGGATATGAACAGACACTTCTCAAAAGAAGACATTTATGCAGCCAAAAAACACATGAAAAAATGCTCACCATCACTGGCCATCAGAGAAATGCAAATCAAAACCACAATGAGATACCATCTCACACCAGTTAGAATGGCAATCATTAAAAAGTCAGGAAACAACAGGTGCTGGAGAGGATGTGGAGAAATAGGAACATTTTTACTCTGTTGGTGGGACTGTAAACTAGTTCAACCATTGTGAAAGTCAGTGTGGCGATTCCTCAGGGATCTAGAACTAGAAATTCCATTCGACCCAGCCATCCCATTACTGGGTATATACCCAAAGGACTATAAGTCATGCTGCTATGAAGACACATGCACACGTATCTTTATTGAGGCACTATTCACAATAGCAAAGACTTGGAACCAACCCAAACGTCCAACAATGATAGACTGGATTAAGAAAATGTGGCACATATACACCATGGAATACTATGCAGCCATAAAAAATGATGAGTTCATGTCCTTTGTAGGGACATGGATGAAATTGGAAATCATCATTCTCAGTAAACTATTGCAAGAACAAAAAATCAAACACTGCATATTCTCACTCATAGGTGGGAATTGAACAATGAGAACACATGGACACAGGAAGGGGAACATCACACTTCGGGGACTGTTGTGGGGTGGAGGGGGGGAGGGATAGCATTGGGAGATATACCTAATGCTAGATGACGAGTTAGTGGGTGCAGCGCACCAGCATGGCACATGTATACATATGTAACTTGCCTGCACATTGCGCACATGTACCATAAAACCTAAAGTATAATAATAATAATAATAATAAAGAAAAAAGAAAAAGAAAAAAGAAAAAGACATAAAATATCAGAATAAAAATGCTCTTTCTCCACAGAAGCACTAGTTACAAGAGATAAAACAAAAAAATGCCTTTAAAATCCTGTGAAAAATTTATTTTCAACCTAGATTTTTATATCCAGCCACAATCTCAAAGTAAAAATAAAATGAAGTAAAATAAAGAAATTTTTAGATATAAAAATGAAATTAAAAAACCCATTTTTAGATATACGAGTCATTGAAAAATGTACCTCCAATGTACCCATCTCAAGATATCACTGTAGGACATGCTCCATCGAAGTGAAGATGTAAAACCAAAAGAGGAATATTTGGGATCAGCTCAAAGTGAGAGGCAGAAAGAGTCCCAGGAAAACAACTCTAAAACTCTTACGGAGAAAACCCAGTCGAGATTGAAACTGGTCAAAATGCTAAAGGAGAGATATGGTCAAGTAGATGTAACTCATATTTTATATGGGCAAACGAAATAACAAAATAAGTATGACCTTCAGAATTTTTTAAACTCAACAAAAAGTAGAAAAAAGAGAAAAAGTAATCTGACACATAATAGCCATCACCAATATCCCATTCACTTTTCCCTCCTGAAAATTTCATATCCCAATATCCATGCAATTAGACAAAGCCATGTGACTAGTTTGAGTCAATTAAGTGTGAGCAGAAGTAACAAATGATCACTTCTGGTCTGAAGCTATGAAAAGGCCCTGGATTTTGCACTCCCTTCTCTCTCTCCTTTCCCTTTGAAATTATTATTGAGCGGGTGCAGCCACAAGATCAGAACATTCTGGACAGCTGTGTCACGCAGGAAGGACAAATGCCCTGGAGAGTGACTCGAACCTGGAGCTGACTTTGCATGACCGAAAGCCACTGAAATTCTGGTGTTGATTGTTACTACGGTACGGATTAAACTATTCTGGCTTATGCTATATTTTACATAGTTCTATGTAAAGAACATTTACATATTCATAATAATATAAACATGAATTATTGTTCTATTCAAAATTAATATTGTGGAAACAGGAAATGTGCTGTGTGACAGTGGTGCATATAAATGTGGGGATAGGAGAGAGGAACAGGCATGAGTGTTGGTGTGGTGAGGATGTTGGCTGTGAAGGGGAGTAAAATCCCTCTCTTCTGCAGTAAAAAGTCAGTAATAGTGTCTAAATTTCAAAGAAATGGTAATAAGAGTATGTCTTGTCTGCAGCTTTGGGTCCTGCTTTCTATATCGGCACAAAGATAAAACCCCTCTTGACAAGCATCTACAAGGCAGATCAATTGAGAACATACATTGTGTTTTACTTTCGGGTGTGACTATGAAAGTTCAGGTCTTTTGACAGTTGTCAAAAGTCCTTTAGGTAATCATTCTTGACTGGCTTCCTTCATTCATAGTGGTAGAGAAGATGAAGAGGCAGTGAGAGGATCTTCCTGACAGCCAAATATATATGTTTCTTCACCAAACCCCCTTCCCCTAATTAATTCAAGGAAAAGTACTTGTTTGACATGAGCTGAGACAATAAAATCCTCTCCTCCTGAATTTAGAACTGAGAGGGAAACGCCCTTGGTTTAGTATGCTCCATTTTCTTAAAATAAGACAGGGATCTCAAGGCCTGTAAAGTGGCTATCTTCCCCATGGTGTTGACTGAGTGATAAAAACCAGCTTGAGAAGAAAACAGATGTACAGGGAGATAATGTTTGGGGTCCTTATAACTTCCCATTTCCTGTTCCTGTGTGTGAAGCACCCCTTTTATGTGTAAACTAAAAGTTTCTTTTCATGCTTACAGCTAGAGAGTTCTGACTGTTAAGACTATGCTTATCAACTGGGACACAAAAGGCAGCTTAATTCTTTCCTTTGCACCTAAAAATATACAGTCCTTACGTAGTTAAGAGGGAAAGGCCTCAACCAGAATCTCTCTTTTGCCGGCACACTGATATTTATTTGACAGCCATACAGGTTTTAGAACAGGCCTCTGGCCCTTCTTTAAAAGGCACAGAAAACTGTGTCTAGGAAGCACTGTGGAATTAATAGAAGAATGAGCCTCGTGAACTGAATGATTTCACCACAGTGTCTTCTGCCTCGCTACTGTCACATACTCATAGCACAAAGGTTTTAAAGGACGTGAGAAAAACACACCCCCTCTCTCTAACATTTATTTTTTATTAGAGGAGACTGACATTAATCATCTGTTTCCCCATCTCTAGAAACCTCTGGAATCCTTTTGCTGAAGTGTCAGCCCAGGTTTATAATATCCCACTCTCCTGGAAGACAGAAGGAAAGTCAAATGCATTATACCACCAAGAGGGCATAAGCTAATAAAGAAAAATGATTAATCGATATTTGTGAGCAATACATTGAAACAAAGAGAGTCTGCATTAGCTCCAGAGTGTAAACCACTTTGTTGAGAGAGCACTTCTGAATCCACTCTGTCATTTTGGATTTAGCAAATGTGAGCTTTTCTTCTTTCCCAGTTAATAGCCAAAATAATTAACACAGAGTTTACATGTACTGGGAAATTGCTGTGTTGAGAAAAAAAGAGAAACGGTACAAACCCTGTGGCCAAGCACGTTGCTGCCAGAAATAGAACTGTGAACAGCAGTCTGATTGGAAATGCTGCTGTGTAAAGGTGACTGAAACTCTGAAATCGGCTCAACATTTTCCATATTCACAACCTATGCAAGGTTCTCAGATTGTCTCATCAGAAGTGAGGACAACAGGGCCAGCTTTTGGTTAGAAATCTCAGATGAAAGAAATGAGTTATTCACACTAGCATTAAGGAATACATTAAAACAAAAATGATTTAAAGGTTTTTTTTTTTTGACACTGTCCATTTTCAACTTATACCAAAGCTAACTATTAATATTTTAAGCTTGTCATACCTTGGTTTGTCTTTTAGAATGGAAAGGAGCCCATAAGATCACATAGCTCCTTATGCTTGTTTTAAATGACAGAGGAAGAGGACCCTCAGAAAGGTTAAGCGCCTAGTCCAGCATCAGCAGCTGGTGAAGAGCAGAAGAGTCTGAAAGCCAGGCCTCCTGGCTCCTCATTAGTGTTCCTTCCACCACACTGTGCTTCAGATAAAGTCTGTAAGAGTCCCAGTATGATAATGGGAATAATGTCACACTTGAGAAGACCAGTGGTCTCCAAGGAATATCAACTTCCCACTTGTGAGAGGGCAATTTTTCTCTCCCCAAGAGAGAATCACAGCCTTCCTTTTGAAAGCTATTTAAAAGGTGCAAATGTGTGAACTTCTAACAAACTGCTAAGGCAAGTGTATTGCCTAAGCAGTAGAATGTAATGTCACAAGGAAAATCAGGTGATTTCATGTGCAAATTTTACCCTCTGGAATCTAAATATCTTGATCATCCTTAAAGGAAAAAAAAAAAATCGGGCTTCTTGTCACCGCAATTGAACTGCAACTCCATTACTGGATCAATACTCCTGCTAGCAAATATCCCTCTGGAGTAGCCTTGTTACACAAATTAAAACAGTTTTGGGAGGAGGGGAGTAGTAATTCTGGGAAACTTAGGGAAAATGACCTTAAAACAGAATTTGTTTAATAGACAAAACAGGGGCTGCGTGGGCGGGGGTGTGGTTGAAGGGGGTGGAATGGTTACATTCTAATGAACTTTTTAATAAAAGAAAGATGTAGACATTGTAGCTTCCCAGAGGATAAAATGATCAAAGGGATCTTTTTCCAAATAAATACTATTATGCTGCACTTTCATGGTCAGTAGTGCTCCATTTGTAGCTGCCCCTCATCTCAAAAACCAATTTGGCTTATCTGTTTTCTCCTTCTTACATACATCTCAAAAGCTGTAACAGATTCAGGGAAATAGATGACCTAGTCACAAATGCTCACTTCTCTAGGGACTTGCCTTTAAATTGACCTTGAGCTTCACAAACCAAAAAGAGCATTTGTGCACCTCAGAACAGTATTATATCTGAAAAAAATTAAATAAAAAATGAGAGATAGGCACAGTTGGTCAAAGCAAATAAATACTCATTCAGACAGCCAAGCCAATAGATAAGAATGCAGAGGCCCTATTAGCTGCAGATTCCTTATGGGGTGTAAGCGGTTACAGGAAATGTCTGTTTAGATTAAGGTCACACAATCATCAGTCTTTTACAAGAAATTTTAAAATGTGAACTTGTTCAACTTTTTATGTGGCTTTGTGTTTCTGCTGTTTTAATTTGGAAGATTTTGTTGATATTGGGGAGAAAAAAGTAACAAACTGGGGTTCAGTCAAGTCATATATGGATCAAGAAACATTTTATTGTTCACTATGAATTTTAATGTACTCAGATATCACCTTGCTGCTAAGTCTTCTTCCCTTGTTCTCTGAAGAAGAAACACACACAGCTGTGTGGTAATATTAGTGGGATTATGGGCTACCAATGAATATACTGAAACCAAGGTATGTGTGACTTATGACACAAATAAAAACTGTTGCTACCATGAGAGGGAAATTCTCACAATTAATATTCACTGGCTTGTATAGGGCATGCCTGTTTTTAAATCTCCAACTGGCACCTACTGATGAGGGCTATTTTAAAAATTAGGGATGGAAAAGGTAAAGAGAAATCAAGGTTAAAGATTGATTTTGCTACTCAATCTGAAATAAACATAACAAGAGTTTTTGAAAGGTAAAAAGAAGATATAATAATTATAGCTTAGAGACTTACCTAGTACTTTCTAAGTGCAGTAGAGAGTGTGGCAGGTTAAAGATGGCTATACATTTTTTGATATTTCTCCCATAGAGGGATGGAATCTAGAATTCCTCTCTGAATCTGGGTTGTTTCTCTAATGGCTTTGATGAGTTGAACAGGACAAAAGTGTCTCTGTGTTAGTTTCTGGACCTAGCCCCTAAAAGTCTGGCAGCACCTATTTCTCTTTTCTTAAAACACTCTGTCTCAGAGTCTTGAGCTTCTACATAAGAAATCTGATTATCCTGAGAAGGTCTGCTGGAAAGGTCACAAATAAGACATCTGGTCAATCTTTTTAGCCTTCCAGTCATACCGACACATGCCAGATACATGGGTAAAGCCACCTGGACCTCCCAACCAGCTCATTTGCCAGCCAAATACCACCAATGGCCAACCGATGAAACAGAAGAATGTAGGAGAAGAATTGCCCTTTTGAGATTTGCCTACATTTCTGACCCAGAAAATTGTGACATATCATAAAATCCCTGTTATTTGAAGCCACTGAGTTCTGGAGTAGACAACCAGAAAATGTATTACACAAGCTCTTTACATATATTAACCTATTTAATCCTCCTTATCACATAGGTAATACTATTTTTCCCATTTTAGAGATAAACTAGAAGAAACAGAAAGTCAACAAGTTTAAGTAACTTCCCTCCAACTATATTGTCAGTAAAGGACAAAGCAAGGATCCAATCTTAGGCAGTCTGATGCTAGAATCTATACTCTTAGCCATATTTTCTCCATCAGTTCTGAAATAAAGTCACCAATCTACAAATATTCATGGAGTTCTTGAAATATTGTAAAGCACTGATAGTTGTAATGTGGTAGAGGAGGCATGACCACAGATATTGGTACAGTAATCATATCTAATAAAAAAGAGGCATTCCCTGAACCTTCATTCAAAATAAACTACTATATCTTCCTTAACTTATTGCACCTCCTCTCCAGTTTTCTCTATTTCATCATTCCAATTATTTCCTCTATAACACTTAACCCTACCTGAAATCACTTCATTCATTTATTATTTAGTTGCTTATTGCCTTTCTTCCTCTTTGAAATGTAAGTTCAGTGGAGCTAGTGTGGAATGGTTTGAACATCACTATATACTTAGCTGTGCTTTATTTAATAAAAAGTTATTAACCAAATGTGCTAACATCTCATCATCTCATCCTCTTCGGGCTATGCTGTTAGCTTTAAAATACTAAAGGCATTCAGGCTGAATATTTAAATGTTGAGGCCAACAGCACAGAAGAGATTTCCAGGGCCATTTCTCCCCTTTCCAGAGAATACATGCCATTTTTAGCTAGAGCAGATGTCCTCAACTTGAGCACAGTGGATGAGAGTCATATGATCTATCAACCCTTTAAGTTTGTACCCAAAACATAGGTGTGTAGATTTGTGTGCCTTTATTTTGAGAGAAGAACCATAACTTTTATCATATTGTCAAAACAATCCTCAAATCAAAAAGTATAAAGTCATTTTTTAAAAAAGATTACTTCTTAACCTTTTTTTTCATTGTCATCTCCCAAGAAATAAATTTTTCATAAGGATTTAGTATGTGAGGTCTCACATACACAAAGAAAAAAATGGAAACAAAATGTCATGAACTAATATTTCCCCCAATTTCATGCACTTCACTTTAATATTTTCTATTTTATTTTATTCTACTTCATATTTGAAATGCTGGTTTTGACCTGCAAAACTGATTTCACACTAGTGAAAGGCACTGTTATAGAAATAATTGAACGAGGTTTTTTTGTTGTTTGTTTGTTCGTTTGTTTTTCCAATTCTAGTATGCTTACAGATAAGATGTTAAAGTCGGTTGAAAGAAAGTATGGCATCTTGGCAGATAGGTGGAGAGATATTTTAGGGCAGATGTGAGCTTGTGAACTTTCCAGCCATACTCCATAGCAGTCACTTGCTTACGCTTCTGAGTAAGTCCCACTTCTAGAACACGAATAAAAGTATAATACGAAATATGACTTCATGGCCGGGCATGGTGGCTCACACCTGTAATCCCAGAACTTTGGGAGGTGGAAGCAGGCGGATCACCTGAGGTCAGGAGTTTGAGACCAGCCTGACCAATATGGAGAAACCCCATCTCTACTTAAAATACAAAAAATTAGCCAGGTGTGGTGGCACGTGCCTGTAATCCCAGCTACTCGAGAGGCTGAGTCAGGAGAATTGCTCGAACTCAGGGGGCGGAGGTTGCAGTGAGCCAAGATCACACCATTGCACTCCAGCCTGGGCAACAAGAGAGAAACTCTGTCTCAAAAAAAAAAAAAAAAAAAAGAAAGATATAAGACTTCATGAGTGTGGATATGCATATCCATTTCTGCACCTGTAGGCTTCAGTAGGGGCGGAGTGAGGAGGGTGAGGAGTATGACAGTTTGATGTTTCACAAAGAAAGTTCTTTGAGAGCACATCCCGTGGTGAATCTACAAATTACCTACAGAACTTCACACAGCGTCCTGTGAGTACATTGAATGGGGAGACAGCAAGTACAGGCAAAAGATCATTGTACTCTGAATCAAAAGAAATGGGTTGGAGTCCTAGTTCCACTACTTGAGCAAGTTACACAAACTCTCTGAGCTTCTACTCCTTATTCTCTAAAATGATAAAAATAAAGGAATTTTATCCACCTAACAGGTTATGGAGAAGAACAAATAAAACAATGACTAGATAGACCTAGGGACTTTCTATTGTTTTCCCCTTAAACTAGATCTCACTAGTTGAGTAGAATTCAATTAATCTAGCAGTTATTGGCAAACAATTTATATTCAATCAATAAATGTCTCTTTTCCAGACTAATAATTATACAACTTTCATAATCTGCATTTCAATCATTTTACTTACTGATTGCCACCTCTTATCCTTACAGTTCATCCACTCCAGCTTCTGAAGAGAGGAAGGACTTTAATTTCTTCAAAATCTTACTAGCAACTAGCTCCACCTTGGGATGGTGGGAGGTGAAGTTGCTTAATGATATGGAATATAGGCAGTGGAGAAGAGAATTAACAACATAGAGGCAGCTTTCGTCCAGTGAAAAAATCTGGTCTTTGAGTCAGAAAAAAACATTGTTTAAACCTCAGACCCTTAATTCATTACCTATGTGTAATGGACTTGTCTCCCCCCAGAATTCATATGTTGAAGTCCTTGCCTCTTGCACCTCAGAATATGACTTTATGTGGAGGTAAGGTTTTTAAAGAGAATAATTGAATTAACATGAGGTCATTAGGATGGGTTCTAATCCAATATGAATGGTGTCCCTTTAAGAAGATATTAGGACACAAACATGTGCACACGGAAGATCATGTGAGAACACAGCCGTCTACAAGACAAGAAGAGAAGCCTCTGAATGGAATCAACTCTGCCAACACCTTGATCTCGAACCTCTAGCCTGCAGAACTGTGAGAAAATGAATTTCTGCTGTTTAAACCACCTAGTCTGTGGTACTTTGTTATGGCACTCTAAGCAAATATATTATGTAACCTTAGGTATCTTATAAGAATTAAATTTGAGAAACTGTTTTTAATAAATAGTTCTAGGATATGTCTGTTGTCTTTATTTTCTCAAGATAGAAAAAAGAGGAGTTTGCCATAAGTAAGGTAGGACAAAGCAATTATAGATTGTTTTGAAATATAAGCTGTATACCTGGACCAAGAAAATGAGTAACATCTTCATGAATCTTGTTTAAATTATCTTGTTTATAGAATCTTGTTTGGAAATCTTTCTTGTTATCTCCATATAGTATGTATATCTTTTTGAATAAGGGGGAAACTTGTGACTTCAAATAGTGGCAAAAGTGACTTATAACCTGATTTCACAAATGGGCTCACAATCTTGACCCTTACTAGAGCCTAGCTTTGTAGTCCTTAAGAGCTAAGCTATAAGCAAAACCCCTTTATCATCCCCTCAATCGCTAAGTGAAGAGAGACAGCTTAGCATCAGGGTACCACTCCAACCAATGAAAATTCCACTTATCCAGGGGAGGACTGGGAGAAGACCAGGTCACTTCTGCATAGAGATTAAGCATTGCACTTGACATAGAATAAAAGGCAATATGAAACCCTTCGTCTTGGTATACTAGAATTCCTGCTATGTTTCATAGAAAGGGAAAGCCTCAGTTTCTTTAACCATATACTAATGGTGTGTGTGAGCATTGAGATGTATGTGTCCATACACACATCAAAATATTAATTGTGGATATCCATAGGTTTGGAGACTTTTAAATAGTCAGTCTTCACTTTTTTCAATACTTTCCAAATATTCTAAAGTATTATATTTATAACAAAAAAAGAGAAATTGGATTGGTGGCAAGTTTACCTTAGAATTTTGTTACTTTCAATTTAATAAATGTTGTTGGGAATCACCTACCAGTATATGGATAAATGAATAATTGAATTACCATTGATAATATGAGAATAAAATCTAATGAAAGAAAACACTGCTCTTTTTTTGTATGCAGAATGAAATGGGCCCTTCAGAAACCACAGAGGGAGCCTCCTGGGGCACTGGCTAGGCCAGAACATTGCTACATGTTATCTCCTATGTATTGCTAGATGTTGTCTGCTGTGCTTCTTTGCAGATCCTTCTGATACCTGACTGAAGATGAACCTTGTGAGCCATGTGACAGCTACCCAAAGAATTTACATAAATCCATGCCTTTAAATCTTCTATTGCCATGACAGGAAAGTGCCATTCAATTCCTTGAAACAGAAACTTTACTGGGCATTATTTTGTCTTATAATCCTGGAGATTTCCTTCCACTCTCTAGTTTTTAATTATGTGATAAGAGGAGGAAGATGGTGAGATGATCAATGATCAGTAGATCTCTTTTAGCAAAAATACATCTATACATTCTCATAATGGCCTCTGGTGCTCTTTTAGGCATCAATGAATTTTAGGCCATGTCACCAAGATGCAGCCTCTCCAAAACTATATTTTGCACACCTTTAATTCACAAACACAAATAAAAACTGTGTAAGGACATATACCCATTTGTATACACATTTCGTAGTAATTACATCAGCTGTGGCTTTTTGGTATTCTTTTTAAACGAGCATGGCCTTTGGAATCAGATGCATATCTGGATTTAAGTTCTGAGTCCAACACTTAATGCTGTGTGATTTTGTGCAAGTTATTGCATTCATTCGAGAACTGTGTATTGATTGCTTTTCATGATCCAGGCACTGTGCTAGGGTTAGGAGGTATAACTACAAACATGATAATAATGTTTTCTGCTATTATAGACTTTAGTCTAGTGAGAAGATGTTCATTAAATAATTGATCACAGAAATAAACATAACATAGGAGTGCAGATATCTCTTTGATATACTGATAGAAAATAGATCCTAAGTTACACATATTCCACAGTTTTTTAAACAGTTTTTGGTGGCCGGATTGTTTTGTGTAGATCAAGTTGTAATGGGTGTGGGTTTGTGGCTAGAAGCTGTGGTCCAGCTTCTATCTGGTCGATAGAATTGCTATGCATTTTGGATGGAGGAAGTTAAGTGTTACTGCCCCAGGGAGTTGCGAGTGGTAATTTCGGAAGGGAAGTCCTGCACCTGCTGTATTGGCTAGATCCTGATTGGTGGTGGAGTCA
Organism: Pongo abelii; assembly: GCF_028885655.2. Classification (NCBI taxonomy): domain Eukaryota; kingdom Metazoa; phylum Chordata; class Mammalia; order Primates; family Hominidae; genus Pongo; species Pongo abelii. The sequence continues at coordinate 24,205,054 of NC_072007.2, read as the reverse complement.
AGGTATGGGTGGCCTTAAGACTTGGGAAGGGAAAGGCAGAGGTTTCAGAAAAAGCTCCGACAGAACATTGCAAACGAGGATTTTAGAATAAAATGTTAGCATACTATGCGACGTTGGCCTCTTTTCATCACTAACTCTTAAAAATCACCTCCAAAAATTATTAATGAAATCTTAAAGGATTTTTGACTTACAGTGAAAAAATCATTGAATGTCTTCCTACATACTAATTGGCAAGACAAAAATCTGCCTACATAGATAAAACAACAGAATTTATGACATAGAGATACAAATGTATAGATATGAACACTGTATGAGACCATAGAGCAAATCAACCTCGTTTAGATGGCTAAGTTGGGGAAACATTGAGGAGCAGTCTTTTATCAGAGAACTAATAAGGACTTAGAGTAGCCAGGCAAATTCTTGGGGAGTACTTCAGGCAGCCTGGGTACAAACAGCACGTGTGAAGACAAGAATGCATGCTCTAGAAGGGAAACACTACCATGAGCCTGGAGTGGAGTGAGCAAGAAGAGGCTGTAAAAGGTGAGAATGGAGAAGTAAGCAGCAGGGTCAGAACAGGCAGGGCATGGTGGGTCAATGCCTGCAGAATTTTGCACACCAGAATTTTTTGTGGAGGAGCCATATGACTCAATATGCATTTTTAAAAGGTAATTCTGGCTACTAAGAGAATTGGATGGGAGTCAGAATGGAAAATAAAATTGCTATTGCAGCAGGCTAAGTGAGAGATAATAGTGACTTAAATTAGCACATTGCCCCTGGATATGAACTCAGTGGCTTGTTTGAGTTGTATACTGGAGATAGAATCAAATCAATAGGACTGGTGATGATGTAAGGGTGAGGTGAAGGGATAGCCAATTTACCAGTAAAGTGGGGGATTATTAATAGATCTACTATACACACTCATGGTGAGCATTAAATAAGATAATGCATATCAGATGCACACAGGAAGCACCCAGTGTATGTAAGCTGTTCTTATTATGAATTAGTACAATAATAAGCACTTTAAAATTATTTTCAGCTAGTCTATTTAGAAAATGAGTATCTTTATATTGGTGGGAGTTGAAGAAAATTGAGGAGTAATCTTTGGCTAATTTTAAACCTTCAAAATCTTCCCTTAGGTGCACACATGTCCTTAAAGCTGCTGTCATTTTTCATCTGTTTGCAATGACTGCCTCATAACTTTATCATATCCTAAAAACAACCTCAAGCAGGAGGAATGCATAGGCTATTGAACACCCACTAGGGACTCAAAGAGATGACAGAGTGAAGAAGGATAAAACTTTCATTAAACACTAACCTCCATGTAACTAATCCAAAATTTCTATAAAGTGGGTATATTATTTATGGTTCAAATAAATAAAAGTTGACTGAAGGATTTAAGTAACCCAACTTCTTTCCTGTGTATCTTGAAACCAGAATTCTTGGGAAAAAATATTGTTTCTAACATGGCAAATACCTGACCTTGTGTAAAGATGTCATTTTCTCAACATAACTGTAGGAATCACAGGAAAGACGGAGGGTCAGAGAAGCCAATGCATGCTATTTGCATTTTGAGAAAAGGCAAATGGCAAGACTGCAATGCAGGAGACAGAAAAGCAGATCTTTCCTGGACACTTTTCCAAAATGATGGACCTTCACTTCATCACCAGAGACTTCTGGTTGTTTCCTCAAGCAAAATAAACACTGAAGGATAATTTTTCCCCTGAGGTTTCTAGAGGTGTTTTTCTACTGTCAGCCTTGTTGTTTTCAGGTTTCAGTAATGAGCAAAGAAGAAAGCATAGGTACTTCAGAAGAATCTGCACTCAGGTCACAACAACAAGATAAAATTTCTCAAAGCCTCTAATAGGCAGAACTGCAAATATGTCATTAACCCTGACCACAGAGGACTCAGCAGCATTTTCGAAAAAACTGAACAAAATCATTGACTCGCCCAATCTGTCTCCCTGATTTTCATTGATTTACTTTCAAAATTTCTGCAACAGTTAATTGGTTATTATTTACAATATCCTTTTGGGGTGACTCAATGCTATTTTCTCTGGTGTAGTTCAATACCACAATATTATCTCAATAACTTTTCTGTCTACTTAACTGTGTCCATGATCTGCAAGGATGTCTTATTGCATGACAGCATTTAATGCACATTTGCTACTAAAAATAGTCTTTGTGCTGGTGGGTTTTTCTACCAACTAATAAAGTGGTCCCCTGCCAGTCCACATCATAACAGGGTAAAGTATTTAATACCTTTAATGCCATTGGCTGTCATTCCAAGAATGGACTCTCATGCCACCTTCTAAAATAGGAAAGGGGTTGAGAGGCCAAATGTGGACAAAGGAGTATTCCTCCTATTAGGGTAATGATGGCCTCCCAAACAAGTTGTCCCTACAAAAAAATAAAATACAAATAAAAATACAAAAATTAGCCAGGTGTGGTGGTGTGTGCCTGTAGTCCCAGCTACTTGGGTGGCTGAGGCAGAGGATCACTTGAACCCAGGAAGTTGAGGCTGCAGTGAGCTGAGATCACACCACTGCACTCCAGCCTGAGTGACAAAGTGAGACCCTATCTCAAAAAAAAATTTTTTCTTGACTAAATTTATCAGTTTAAAGCATGAATACTATGCCTATTTGGCTTTCTCCTTTTCTCCAGCTCAATAAAATGGCTGCTAACCTGCTTTTTATTTTTCGGGTGCTCTCAAATTGTGGAAAATAGGTAGGTAGAATGAGAAGTGAGAGGAGTGCATGTCTTCTGTTGCCAGGTCTTTGGGTCTTGGCCACAAAAGACAGTGGCAACAAGCCAGAAACGGAAGACAGAATGGTGCAGGGAGGATGAGTCCCTGACTTACACTAATGAGTTTCATAATTATAACTTACTCAAAGCTGCAATGTTAGTACTAAAGACATGGGTTAGATGCATTCACAGTTCTAAGATATTCTAACAGAAGTATCATAGATTCAAAAATCAAGCAGAAATGGGAGAAGAGTTCAAACACCTGGAGTTTCTGTTATTATTGCATTTTAAAACTTCCCTCCAGGAAATCGCTGCATTTTATTTTCCCATTCAGGTCTGTTGACACTTTTTAAAATAAAAATTAGCACTGATATAAATAAGTTACCATTTTCCCTTTGACTCTGAGTTCACAACATCTGCAATGACAAAAGTAAGTTGAAAGACGACAGAGGGCAGTGACTTAACATATAACAATGAAGCCACATGGCAAGAGCTCAGTTGCAGAGGAACAATACCCAGGCTAGTCCCAGGACAGGAGGCAGCTCTCATAGTGGCAGTGAGGTGAGTGTGTGAGGCTCTTCTGCTTCTTCCTGAGAAAGGAATACATGTGATTTCTGAGGTCCAGGGCTTAAAGATTTTGCTGTATCAGTGGTTAATTTTCTTACTATAACAAACACAAATCACACACACAAATTGGGCATATTAGTTACACAAGTAACAGATACCCATATATGCTCCTACTGGCATCTTTTACACATTAAGTAATAAACGGCTCAGGTATATTTAATTATTAAATTTGGACAGGTGACCTATGACAGTGGTACCACTGACCCACAGGCAATTAATTGCATGAGACTCTGCTCTCTTTATCTCCTTCCTTGACTGACTTTCTTTATTCCTTCCTTCTTATGTTTTCCATTTTCATTCCATCTACTCTTAAGTACTGCCATCAACATGTTGTGGCATAGTCTGACCCCAATGATGAAACCTAGAGCTAAATTATAACCAAACTTTTCTGTGAAGATGTGTATTGGAACAAGCAAAGACCAGGGATCAAAAGAACTGTTTGTTGGCCCAGGTTCTACTAATGGGTATCCATGTGTTAGCCTCATTTGCTAATCCATTAGACAGCCTGAGAAGTCGTCTGAGCCTCCATTTCCATCTGTAAAGCAGAGCTAAGAATTTATTTTCTGGCCACTCCATAAGGCTGTAGGATCAAGTGAGATTATGTACATGAAATCGCTTTACAATCTGTAAAATACTATGAAATACCCTTGAATTCATACTTATGGTCAGTAAGTATGGACTTGTATCTAGAATAAAAGTAAAATGACAAAATAAGGTGATCAGTTGGAAGTGTAAAAATAAAGCTGAAGAACTACAGGAACTAAGTAAAATTATAATAGCACCGCAAAAAGAATATTTAATGTGATACTATTTACATCATTACTAAAGTATAGTAGATGCAAGGTGGCATTCAGATTTTATATAATTGTCAATATATTGTTGATTTAATACCCAAGTTTATTTGCCTAGCAAATATCACAGATGGTAAGCTAATTTTGAAAAGCCAAAATACCACCTTCCTGTGATCCCTTCCATCTCTGCTGCATGCTTTAAATTTTATTTTCTGTTTTTTGTATGCATTGCCCTCAAGATTATAAGGAAAGAAATAGAAATAGAAATGATTAGTCAACACTAAGTATTCTTGCCAAAAAAATACATACTAAGTTGAACAGTTGTTAATAACAGTATCACATGTAAAAACAAGGGAGGTAATTTTTTTCTGCCCTACTTGGCATTTTAAAAGCCATAAGAATTCAGATTTTGAGTTTTCTCCATCAAAGCACATCAAGAAATGGAAAGAAATCCAGAGAGTGGCAACCAAATTTAAAACTGTACCAAATAAAGGAGGTTTGTGAGAATGAGGCAATCTTACTTATGAGAAAAACAAAACAACTAGCATGGTAAAAGGCCAAGGGAAGGTAAATAGTAAATTTAGAGACATCTTACATAGCAAGCAAAGGATAAAATATCACACATTAAAGTTCTTACTGGTACCACACATTGTTAGAAGGGAAAATACTCAGAGACACGTCAATTATCCAGTTTTATTTGATAGTGGAAAGGTCTAATTTTTAAGAATTAACTTGAGAACCATAACTATAATCATCCACATTGCCAACTTGCTTGATAACCCAAAGTCTCCTCCATTCTTTCTTTTTTTACATAAATGTCAGAAGTAAAGATGCAAATATCCTGGATGCCATCCCTTAACACTAGTAAAATGCTAAAGTGTAAACAGTGCAAAATAAAGTCAGACATTATGGAATAAACAATTTGTATTTTATTGCTAAATTATTCAAAATCTAATGGAAACGTAACCCCCACGGTATTGTAAACAGTAACATCCCAAACCATGACTGCCAGGGGACCATTTAATGGTGCTTTATTGAGAATATCATGACTTCCATGTTTCTGCACAGTGGGTAATTTATTCTCATTTTGGACTACAGGCAGAAAGTATTTATTACTAACAAAGAAGATATAAAATTTCCCCCTCCCTCACTGCACTGAGGTTGCTGCCACCACAGAGAACAGCCTTGCCAAAGAGAACATAAATCCGGGTGGAAGATTGGTACATGAAAAAAGGGCGTGATAGCACCACATGTCCACAGACAGGATTTGGTGAAATTTTGAACAAAATCAAGTCTTCCAAAGGAAACCAGTTGAGAAAGATTCCACACTTTATGCGTTCTGGTTAAAGACATAAACATAAAATAAAAAAATTAAAAAGTAAATAGCATACATCCCATTGATGACCACATAGGACAATAGAAATATAAGACACACAGAGAAAGAATCCAGATCAGGCCAGATCTACTTTTTCAGATGTTGTAGGATTACTACTACTCCTTCTCCATAAAATGTGTCCGATATTTCTAATATTTTTTTTTATTATTATACTTTAAGTTTTAGGGTACATGTGCACAATGTGCAGGTTAGTTACATATGTACACATGTGTCATGCTGGTGTGCTGCACCCATTAACTCCCCATTTAGCATTAGGTATATCTCCTAATGCTATCCCTCCCCCGTCCCCCTACCCCACAACAGTCCCCAGAGTGTGATGTTCCCCTTCCTGTGTCCATGTGTTCTCATTGTTCAATTCCCAACTATGAGTGAGAATATGCGGTGTTTGGTCTTTCGTCCTTGCAATAGTTTGCTGAGAATGATGATTTCCAATTTCATCCATGTCCCTACAAAGGACATGAACTCATCCTTTCTTATGGCTGCATAGTATTCCATGGTGTATATGTGCAACATTTTCTTAATCCAGTCTATCATTGTTGGATATTTGGGTTGGTTCCAAGTCTTTGCTATTGTGAATAGTGCCTCAATAAACATACGTGTGCATGTGTCTTCATAGCAGCATGATTTATAGTCCTTTGGGTATATACCCAGTAATGGGATGGCTGGGTCAAATGGAATTTCTAGTTCTAGATCCCTGAGGAATGGCCACACTGACTTCCACAATGGTTGAACTAGTTTACAGTCCCCCCAACAGTGTAAAAGTGTTCCTATTTCTCCACATCCTCTCCAGCACCTGTTCTTTCCTGACATTTTAATGATCGCCATTCTAACTGGTGTGAGATGGTATCTCATTGTGGTTTTGATTTGCATTTCTCTGATGGCCAGTGATGATGAGCATTTTTTCATGTGTCTTTTGGCTGCATAAATGTCTTCTTTTGAGAAGTGTCTATTCACATCCTTCGCCCACTTTTTGATGGGGTTGTTTGTTTTTTTCTTGTAAATTTGTTTGAGTTCATTGTAGATTCTGGATATTAGCCCTTTGTCAGATGAGTAGGTTGCAAAAATTTTCTCCCATCTTGTAGGTTTCCTGTTCACTCTGATGGTAGTTTCTTTTGCTGTGCAGAAGCTCTTTAGTTTAATTAGATCCCATTTGTCCATTTTGGCTTTTGTTGCCATTGCTTTTGATGTTTCACATATGAAGTCCTTGCCCATGCCTATGTCCTGAATGGTAATGCCTAGGTTTTCTTCTAGGGTTTTTATGGTTTTAGGTCTAACGTTTAAGTCTTTAATCAATCTTGAATTAATTTTTGTATAAGGTGTAAGGAAGGGATCCAGTTTCAGCTTTCTACATATGGCTAGCCGGTTTTCCCAGCACCATTTATTAAATAGGGAATCCTTTCCCCATTTCTTGTTTTTCACAGGTTTGTCAAAGATCAGATAGTTGTAGATATGCAGCATTATTTCTGAGGGCTCTGTTCTGTTCCATTGATCTATATCTCTGTTTTGGTACCAGTACCATGCTGTTTTGGTTACTGTAGCCTTGTAGTATAGTTTGAAGTCAGGTAGTGTGATGCCTCCAGCTTTGTTCTTTTGGCTTAGGATTGACTTGGCGATGCGGGCTCTTTTTTGGTTCCATATGAACTTTAAAGTAGTTTTTTCCAATTCTGTGAAGAAAGTCATTGGTAGCTTGATGGGGATGGCATTGAATCTATAAATTACCTTGGGCAGTATGGCCATTTTCATGATATTGATTCTTCCTACCCATGAGCATGGAAGGTTCTTCCATTTGTCTGTATCCTCTTTTTTTTCAGTGAGCAGTGGTTTATAGTTCTCCTTGAAGAGGTCCTTCACATCCCTTGTAAGTTGGATTCCTAAGTATTTTATTCTCTTTGAAGCAATTGTGAATGGGAGTTTGCTCATGATTTGGCTCTCTGTTTGTCTGTTATTGGTGTATAAGAATGCTTGTGATTTATGTACATTGATTTTGTATCCTGAGACTTTGCTGAAGTTGCTTATCAGCTTAAGGAGATTTTGGGCTGAGACAATGGGGTTTTCTAGATATGCAATCATGTCATCTGCAAACAGGGACAATTTGATTTTCTCTTTTCCTAATTGAATACCCTTTATTTCCTTCTCCTGCCTAATTTCCCTGGCCAGAACTTCCAACACTATGTTGAATAGGAGTGGTGAGAGAGGGCATCCTTGTCTTCTGCCAGTTTTCAAAGGGAATGCTTCCAGTTTTTGCCCATTCAGTATGATATTGGCTGTGGGTTTTATTTTGAGATACATCCCATCAATACCTAATTTATGGAGAGTTTTTAGCATGAAGGGTTGTTGAATTTTGTCAAAGGCCTTTTCTGCATCTATTGAGATAATCATGAGGTTTTTGTCTTTGGTTCTGTTTATATGCTGCATTACATTTATTGATTTGCGTATATTGAACCAGCCTTGCATCCCAGGGATGAAGCCCACTTGATCATGGTGGATAAGCTTTTGATGTGCTGCTGGATTCGGTTTGCCAGTATTTTATTGAGGATTTTTGCATCAATGTTCATCAAGGATATTGGTCTAAAATTCTCTTTTTTGGTTGTGTCTCTGCCAGGCTTTGGTATCAGGATGATGCTGGCCTCATAAAATGAGTTAGGGAGGATTCCCTCTTTTTCTATTGATTGGAATAGTTTCAGAAGGAATGGTACCAGTTCCTCCTTGTACCTCTGGTAGAATTCGGCTGTGACTCCATCTGGTCCTGGACTCTTTTTGGTTGGTAAGCTATTGATTATTGCCACAATTTCAGAGCCTGTTATTGGTTTATTCAGAGAGTCAACTTCTTCCTGGTTTAGTCTTGGGAGAGTGTATGTGTTGAGGAATTTATCCATTTCTTCTAGATTTTCTAGTTTATTTGCATAGAGGTGTTTGTAGTATTCTCTAATGGTAGTTTGTATTTCTGTGGGATCACTGGTGATATCCCCTTTCCCATTTTTTATTGTGTCTATTTGATTCTTCTCTGTTTTCTTCTTTATTAGTCTTGCTAGTGCTCTATCAATTTTGTTGATCCTTTCAAAAAACCAGCTCCTGGATTCATTAATTTTTGAAGGGTTTTTTGTCTCTATTTCCTTCAGTTCTGCTCTGATTTTAGTTATTTCTTGCCTTCTGCTAGCTTTTGAATGTGTTTGCTCTTCCTTTTCTAGTTCTTTTAATTGTGATGTTAGGGTGTCAATTTTGGATCTTTCCTGCTTTCTCTTGTGGGCATTTAGTGCTATAAATTTCCCTCTACACACTGCTTTGAATGCATCCCAGAGATTCTGTATGTTGTGTCTTTGATCTCATTGGTTTCAAAGAACATCTTTATTTCTGCCTTCATTTTGTTATGTACCCAGTAGTCATTCAGGAGCAGGGTGTTCAGTTTCCATGTAGTTGAGTGGTTTTGAGTGAGTTTCTTAATCCTGAGTTGTAGTTTGATTACACTGTGGTCTGAGAGACAGTTTGTTATAATTTCTGTTATTTTACAATTGCTGAGGAGAGCTTTACTTCCAACTATGTGGTCAATTTTGGAATAGGTGTCGTTGGTGCTAAAAAGAAATGTATATTCTGTTGATTTGGGGTGGAGAGTTCTGTAGATGTCTATTAGGTCCGCTTGGTGCAGAGCTGAGTTCAATTCCTGGGTATCCTTGTTAACTTTCTGTCTCATTGATCTTTCTAATGTTGACAGTGGGGTGTTAAAGTCTCCCATTATTATTGTGTGGGAGTCTAAGTCTCTTTGTAGGTCACTCAGGACTTGCTTTACATATCTGGGTGCTCCTGTATTGGGTGCATATATATTTAGGATAGTTAGCTTTTCTTGTTGAATTGATCCATTTACCATTATGTAATGGCCTTCTTTGTCTCTTTTGATCTTTGTTGGTTTAAAGTCTGTTTTATCAGAGACTAGGATTGCAACCCCTGCCTTTTTTTGTTTTCCATTTGCTTGGTAGATCTTCCTCCATCCTTTTATTTTGAGCCAGTGTGTCTCTGCACATGAGATGGGTTTCCTGAATACGGCACACTGATGGGTCTTGACTCTTTATCCAATTTGCCAGTCTGTGTCTTTTAATTGGAGCATTTAGTCCATTTACATTTAAAGTTAATATTGCTATGTGTGAATTTGATCCTGTCATTTTGATGTTAGCTGGTTATTTTGCTCATTAGTTGATGCAGTCTCTTCCTAGTCTCGATGGTCTTTACATTTTGGCATGATTTTGCAGCGGCTGGTACCAGTTGTGCCTTTCCATGTTTAGTGCTTCCTTCAGGAGCTCTTTTAGGGCAGGCCTGGTGGTGACAAAATCTCTCAGCATTTGCTTGTCTGTAAAGTATTTTATTTCTCCTTCACTTATGAAGCTTAGTTTGGCTGGATATGAAATTCTGGGTTGAAAATTCTTTTCTTTAAGAATGTTGAATATTGGCCCCCACTCTCTTCTGGCTTGTAGAGTTTCTGCCAAGAGATCCACTGTTAGTCTGATGGGCTTCCCTTTGTGGGTAACCCAACCTTTCTCTCTGGCTGCCCTTAACATTTTTTCCTTCATTTCAACTTTGGTGAATCTGAGAGTTATGTGTCTTGGAGTTGCTCTTCTCGAGGAGTATCTTTGTGATCTTCTCTGTATTTCCTGAATCTGAATGTTGGCCTGCCCTGCTAGATTGGGGAAGTTCTCCTGGATAATATCCTGCAGAGTGTTTTCCAACTTGTTTCCATTCTCCCCGTCACTTTCAGGTACACCAATCAGACGTAGATTTGGTCTTTTCACAGAGTCCCCTATTTCTTGGAGGCTTTGTTTGTTTCTTTTATTCTTTTTTCTCTAAACTTTCCTTCTCACTTCATTTCATTCATTTCATTTTCCATCACTGATACCCTTTCTTCCAGTTGGTCACATTGGCTCCTGAGGCTTCTGCATTCTTCACGTGGTTCTCGAGCCTTGGCTTTCAGCTCCATCAGCTCCTTTAAGCACTTCTCTGTATTGGTTATTCTAGTTATACTTTCTTCTAAAGATTTTTCAAAGTTTTCAACTTCTTTGCCTTTGGTTTGAATTTCCCCCTGTAGCTCAGAGTAGTTTGATTGTCTGAAGCTTTCTTCTCTCAACTCGTCAAAGTCATTCTCCACCCAGCTTTGTTCCATTGCTGGTTAGGAACTGCGTTCCTTTGGAGGAGGAGAGGCTCTCTGCTTTTTAGAGTTTCCAGTTTTTCTGCTCTGCTTTTTCCCCATCTTTGTGGTTTTAACTACTTTTGGTCTTTGATGATGGTGTTGTACAGATGGGTTTTTGGTGTGGATATGCTTTCTGTTTGTTAGTTTTCCTTCTAAGAGACAGGACCCTCAGCTGCAGGTCTGTTGGAGTTTGCTAGAGGTCCACTCCAGACCCTGTTTGCCTGGGTATCAGCAGCAGTGTCTGCAGAACCACGGGTTTTCGTGATCTGCGAATGCTGCTGTCTGATCATTCCTCTGGAATTTTTGTCTCAGAGGAGTACCCGGCCCTGTGAGGTGTCAGTCTGCCCCTACTGGGGGGTGCCTCCCAGTTAGGCTCTTCGGGGGTCAGGGGTCAGGGACCCACTTGAGGAGGCAGTCTGCCTGTTCTCAGATCTCCAGCTGCGTGCTGGGAAAACCACTGCTCTCCTCAAAGCTGTCAGACAGGGACATTTAAGTCTGCAGAGGTTACTGCTGTCTTTTTGTTTGTCTGTGCCCTGCCCCCAGAGGTGGAGCCTACAGGGGCAGGCAGGCCTCCTTGAGCTGTGGTGGGCTCCACCCAGTTTGAGCTTCCTGGCTGCTTTGTTTACCTAAGCGAGCCTGGGCAATGGCAGGCACCCCTCCCCCAGCCATGCTGCCACCTTGCAGTTTGATCTCAGACTGCTGTGCTAGCAATCAGTGAGACTCTGTGGGCGTAGGACACTCTAAACCAGGTGTGGGATATAATCTCCTGGTGCGCCGTGCCCTTCGTCGGAAAAGGGCAGTATTCCGGTGGGAGTGGCCTGATTTTCCAGGTGCCATCTGTCACCCCTTTCCTTGACCAGGAAAGGGAACTCCCTGACCCCTTGTGCTTCCCCAGTAAGGCAATGCCTCGCCCTGCTTCGGCTGGCACATGGTGCACTGCACCCATTGTCCTGCGCCCATTGTCTGGCACTCCCTAGTGAGATGAACCCGGTACCTCAGATGGAAATGCAGAAATCACCCATCTTCTGCATCACTCATGCTGGGAGCTGTAGACCGGATCTGTTCCTATTCGGCCATCTTGGCTCCTCCCTCCAGATATTTCTAATATTTTTAAAAAATGCTTTTAATATAATAAAAAAGATGCCCAAGAGTGGTGGCTCATACCTGTAATCCCAGCAATTTGGGAGGCTGAGGTGGGTGGATCACCTGAGCTCAGGAGTTCTAGACCAGTCTGGCCAACATGGCAGAACCTCATCTCTACTAAATATACAAAAATTTAGCCAGGTGTGGTGGCAGGCGTCTGTAGTCTCAGCTACTCAGGAGGCTGAGGCAGGGAGAATTGCTCAAACCCTGGAGGCAGAAGTGCACTCCAGCCTGGGCTACAGAGCAAGACTCCATCTCAAAATAATAACAATAATAATAATAAGGACAATTTCTGAAACATCAAAAATATATTTATCAGAAACTGGAAATATTAAAAAGTGGTATACTAAAAACGTTCCAATAAAGTCAGGAGCCAGACAGGCATGGCTGTCACCAATAGTATATAGAGTTTAGCTCATGAAACAAATTTTGGAAATGCATTCACTAATTGATTATATTTTGAAAAAGAAGAGATAAAGTTATTATCATTTGCAGATATGTAATTATATGCCCTTGTAATCCTAAATAAATAACTAAAATAACTTTAGAACTAATAAGTTCTATAAAGTTGCTCTATATAAGAAAATTTACAAATATCAATAGTTTTTCTCTATGAAAATTTACAAATATCAATAGTTTTTCTCTATGAGTAAAAGTAACATACAAAAGGGAAAAAAGATAAAAATCTAATTCACATTTGTAACAAAATTTGATAATACCTAGGTATAAATTTAACAAGAAAGGAATAAAAACTGTAAGAAGAAAACTATATAGCCTTACAAAAGGACTAACAGGAAGAAACATATCCTTTTCCCAGTTGAAAATAAAATCCCAGTAAGATACATTCCAATTATTAGATAAATTTAAAAGTATTCCAAGTAGAAGCTTGACTCTTTTTTTTTTTCCTTTTGAAATCTGACCAGTGAGCAGAAAAGCTACAAAATTTTTGAAAATAGTAATGAGAAGGTTTGTGGACTTCCAGAAATTTAAATGTACTTCTTTGTTTTGACTATAAAGTATAGTACAGATACAACAGAGAAATAGAACACTTGGCCTAAATAAAGCTCATAAAATAATGCAAGTACATATTAGAATGTACAAATGATAAATCTGGCATTTCATATCAGTGGGGAAAGAGTATTTTATCCAACAAATAGTACTGAGACAATTAGTTGTCAAATGAAAAAGAATAGTTGGATCCTTGTTTCACAATTGTACTGTAATAAATGACAGATCACTTAAAATGTAAATGTGAAAACAGCCCAGGCGTGGTGGTGGCTCATGCCTGTAATCCCAGCTTTGGGAGGCCAAGGCGGGAGGATCACCTGAGGTCGGGGGTTGGAGACCAGCCTGACCAATTTGGAGAAACCCTGTCTCTACTAAACATACAAAATTAGCTAGGCATGGTGGCAAATCCCTGTAATCCCAGCTACTCAGGAGGCTGAGGCAGGAGAATCACTTGAACCCGGGAGGCAGAGGTCATGGTGAGCTGAGATTGTGCTGCTGCACTCCAGCCTGGGCAACAAGAGCAAAACTCCATCTCAACAACAAAAAATGTAAATGTGAAAACAACAAAATTGTAATCATACTAGAAAGAAATATAGCAGAAAATTTTTATAATGGAAGCAATATAAGGCAATATAATAGTCAGATACAATTTTTCCTGTATCAGCTTGGCAAAATTAAAAAGGTTAGGTTTGATTTGAAAGTGGGAGAACACACTCTCCTACATCATTGATGGGAGTACAAATTGTTTAAAAATGTGTAGCCTTTATGACCCAACAATTGTACTTCTAAGAATCTATTCTACAAAACTGATGCCAAGAATATCTAGTCAAATATCTATTATGCTATTGCTGTTTACAATAGCATAATACTAGAAACAACTTTAAAATTTACCAAGGGCTGGGTGAAATGGCTCAGAACTATAATCCCAGCACTTTGGGAGGCCAAAGTAAAAGGCATGCTTGAGGTGATTTCAAGATCAGCATGGACAAGATAACGAGACCCCGTCTCTACTAAAAAAAAATTTTTGGCCTGACACAGTGGCTCACGCCTGTAATCCTAGCACTTTGGGAGCCCAAGGCAGGGGATCACCTGAAGTCAGGAGTTCAAGACCAGCCTCGCCAAAATGCTGAAACCCCATCTCTACTAAAAAAATACAAAAATTAGCCAGATGTGGTGGTGGGTGCCTATAATCCCAGCTACTCAGGAAGCTGAGGCAGGAGAATTGCTTGAACCTAGGAGGAGGAGGCTGCAGTGAGCTGAGATTTTGCCACTTCACTCCAGCCTGGGTGAAATGGTGAAACTCCATCTCAAAAAAAAAAAAAAAAAATTGAAAACTACCAGGGAGTAACTACACACATCATAATACAGGTATAGAATGGAATATTGTGCAGTCACACACACAAAAAACACCTAGAAATATGTTCCAAACACATTGTTAAATACTAACAGCAGTCTTCTCACTATTATGCAGAACATGGTTCAACTGACAAGATTACTTTGTTACTACAAGGAGAGCATCCACATTGGTTGACTCTGCAACCCTACACCATTGTGTGCCATGTCCCTGTAATGTCAGTAGGCTTTGTCTCCAGGATTGGACATTGTGTTTAGGCCAAAGGAACATAGCGTTAACCCAGATAAGTGATGACCCCATGGAGGACTAGGCAGAAAATAGAGTCAGACAGAACATACGAGAATCTCTGGGACACATTGAAAGCAGTCTGTAGAGGGAAATTTATAGCACTAAATGCCCACAAGAGAAAGCAGGAAAGATCTAAAATTGACACCCTAACATCACAACTAAAAGAACTAGAGAAGCAAGAGCAAACACATTCAAAAGCTGGCAGAAGGCAAGAAACAACTAAGATCAGAGCAGAACTGAAGGAAACAGAGACACAAAAAACCCTTCAAAAAATCAATGAATCCAGGAGGTGGTTTTCTGAAAAGATCAACAAAATTGATAGACCGCTAGCAAGACTAATAAAGAAGAAAACAGAGAAGAATCAAATATATGCAGTAAAAAATGACAAAGGGGATATCACCACTGATCCCACAGAAATACAAACTACAATCAGAGAATACTACAAACACCTCTACACAAATAAAATAGAAAATCTAGAAGAAATGGATAAATTCCTCGACACATACACCTTCCCAAGACTAAACCAGGAAGAAATTGAATCTCTGAATAGACCAATAACAGGCTCTGAAACTGAGGCAATAATTAATAGCTTATCAACCAAAAAAAGTCCAAGACCAGATGGATTCACAGTCGAATTCTACCAGAGGTACAAGGAAGAACTGGAACCATTCCTTCTGAAACTATTCCAATCAATAGAAAAAAAGGGAATCCTCCCTAACTCATTTTATGAGGCCAGCATCATCCTGACACCAAAGCCTAGCAGAGACACAACCAAAAAAGAGAATTTTAGACAAATATCCTTGATGAACATTGATGCAAAAATCCTCAATAAAATACTGGCAAACTGAATCCACCAACACATCAAAAAGCTTATCCACCATGATCAAGTGGACTTCATCCCTGGGATGCAAGGCTGGTTCAACATACAAAAATCAATACACGTAATTCAGCATATAAACAGAACCAAAGACAAAAACCACATGATTATCTCAATAGATGCAGAAAAGGCCTTTGACAAAATTCAACAACCCTTCATGATAAAAACTCTCAATAAATTAGTTACTGATGGGATCTATCTCAAAATAATAAGAGCTATCTATGATAAACCCACAGCTAATATCATACGGAATGGACAAGAACTGGAAGCATTCCCTTTGAAAACTGGCACAAGACAGGGATGCCCTCTCTCACCACTCCTATTCAACATAGTGTTGGAAGTTCTGGCCAGGGAAATTAGGCAGGAGAAGGAAATAAAGGGCATTCAATTAGGAAAAAAGGAAGTCAAATTGTCCCTGTTTGCAAATGACATGATTGTATATCTAGAAAACCCCATTGTCCCAGCCCTAAATCTCCTTAAGCTGATAAGCAACTTCAGCAATGTCTCAGGATACAAAATCAATGTGCAAACATCACAAGCATTCTTATACACCAATAACAGACAAACAGAGAGCCAAATCATGAGTGAACTCCCATTCACTACTGCTTCAAAGAGAATAAAATACTTAGGAATCCAACCTACAAGGGATGTGAAGGAACTCTTCAAGGAGAATTACAAACCACTGCTCAACGAAATAAAAGAGGATGCAAAGAAATGGAAGAACATTCCATGCTCATGGGCAGGAAGAATCAATATCATGAAAATGGCCATACTGCCCAAGGTAATTTATAGATTCAATGCCATCCCCATCAAGCTACCAATGACTTTCTTCACAGAATTGGAAAAAACTACTTTAAAGTTCATATGGAACCAGAAAAGAGCCCGCATCACCAAGTCAATCCTAAGCCAAAAGAACAAAGCTAGAGGCATCAGGCTACCTGACTTCAAACTATACTACAAGGCTACAGTAACCAAATCAGCATGGTACTGGTACCAAAACAGAGATATAGATCAATGGAACAGAACAGAGCCCTCATATATAGTGCCGCACATCTACAACTATCTGATCTTTGACAAACCTGAGAAAAACAAGCAATGGGGAAAGGATTCCCTATTTAATAAATGGTGCTGGGAAAACTGGCTAGCCATATGTAGAAAGCTGAAACTGGATCCCTTCCTTACACCTTAAACAAAAATTAATTCAAGATGGATTAAAGACTTAAACGTTAGACCTAAAACCATAAAAACCCTAGAAGAAAACCTAGGCATTACCATTCAGGACATAGGCATGGGCAAGGACTTCATGTCTAAAACACCAAAAGCATGGCAACAAAAGCCAAAATTGACAAATGGGATCTAATTAAACTAAAGAGCTTCTGCACAGCAAAAGAAACTACCATCAGAGTGAACAGGAAACCTACAAGATGGGAGAAAATTTTCACAACCTACTCATCTGACAAAGGGCTAATATCCAGAATCTACAATTAACTCAAACAAATTTACAAGAAAAAAACAAACAACCCCCTCAGAAAGTGGGTGAAGGATATGAATAGACACTTCTCAAAAGAAGACATTTATGCAGCCAAAAGACACATGAAAAAATGCTCACCATCACTGGCCATCAGAGAAATGCAAATCAAAACCACAATGAGATACCATCTCACACCAGTTAGAATGGCAATCATTAAAAAGTCAGGAAACAACAGGTGCTGGAGAGGATGTGGAGAAATAGGAACACTTTTACACTGTTGGTGGGACTGTAAACTAGTTCAACCATTGTGGAAGTCAGTGTGGCCATTCCTCAGGGATGTAGAACTAGAAATTCCATTTGACCCAGCCATCCCATTACTGGGTATATACCCAAAGGATTATAAATCATGCTGCTATAAAGACACATGCACATGTATGTTTATTGAGGCACTATTCACAATAGCAAAGACTTGGAACCAACCCAAATGTCCAACAATGATAGACTGGATTAAGAAAATGTAGCACATATACACCATGGAATACTATGCAGCCATAAAAAAGGATGAGTTCATGTCCTTTGTAGGGACATGGATGAAGCTGGAAACCATCATTCTCAGCAAATTATCACAAGGACAAAAAACCAAACAACGCGTGTTCTCACTCACAGGTGGGAATTGAACAATGAGAACACATGGACACAGGAAGGGGAACATCACACACCAGGCACTGTTGTGGGGTGGGGGTAGGTGGGAGGGATAACATTAGGAGATATACCTAATGCTAAATGACGAGTTAATGGGTGCAGCACACCAACATGGCACATGTATACATATGTAAGAAACCTGCATGTTGTGCAAATGTACCCTAAAACTTGAAGTATAATAATAATAAAATAAAATTTAAAAAGTAAAAAAAAAAAACACGTTTTCATGTCAAAAAAAAAAAAGAAAAGGAATTAGAGTCAGAAAACCAGTTGCTGAGACATTACTCCCATCCCTTTACTCTAACTAAAAACAATATGAAGTATAAGCCCTTAGCAGGTGATTCCACCTTTCCTCTGAGGCTGGCTGCTCACAGTTCAGCAGAAATTCTCAGTTCATAGATGAGTTTTGATGAAAACCAACACCATGAGAGAAAAAACACACACAAAAGGAATTGATAATTAAGTAACCAGAAAAGATAATTATCCTCAAAGTGATGCAGGCAGATATTTTATGTAGGAAGTATGATAGAAGATTATGAAAAAAGAGCAAAGTATATTTGCTAAAATTAAAAAAAAAAGCTGAATATATAGTCCAAATATCCACAGCTGAAAAGAAAATCAGTGAGCTGGAAGAGAAGATGGGAGAATTTTCCCAGAACACATAGAAAATAAACACAGTCTCAAAACAGAAAACAAACCATCAAGAGACAGAGAAAAATTCCCAAGAGCCCAACATTCATACAGTATGATTTCCACAAGAAAAGGCTAGAGAGAGTAAAAAGGAAGCCAATTAACAAAAATTCAAGACATGCCTCTCTGAGATAACAAAATGAGCTCACCTCCCACCCTTCCACAGGAGATCCCAAGGGGACCCAGTCTCAGCTCCAGCTCATCCCGCTACAGTAAAAAACCTATCCTGCATGTGGATCTGCTGGAAGCCATGCTTATTTAAGCTACAGTCAAAAACCTATCCTGCGTGTGTAGGGATCTGCGGGGAAGCATGCTTATCTAGGCCACTGAGACAGTGTTCGGCTTCTGGTCCCTGGTTAGCTTTCCCTCACAGCCTGGGTACCTTTCTTGGGCCTTCCTCAGATTCATCCCTGCCAGAGTCACCACATCCTTGGCATCCTCATGTGACTCATGGCAAACCTGGGCTCAGAGCATCCTCTAGTGTTCAGATAGCTGCAGTGGTCACGAGCTCGGGGAACATAACCCAATCAGTCTGGTTAAAATCTCTGAGGAGAGAGTGTTGCAAACATAGCTAGATTGTGAAGCCTGGAATAAATACTAAGTCCTTCAGTGGGCAGATATCATCACACATCCATAAGCATCAAGACCATTTAGGAAAATGTAACCTCATCAAAATGACAAAATAAAACACCAATAATAGACCCTACAGTGATGGAGATGTGCGATCTCTTATACAAGGAATTCAAAATAGCTGTTTTAAGGAAGCTCAGCAAAATTCAGTAAAAGAAAAAAATCAGAAATTTAACATAAACTTAACAGAGAGATTAAAATAATATAAAATCAAACAGAAATCCTGGAGCCAAAAATACAATGAATAAAATGAAAAATGTAATAAAGACCATGAACAGCAGAATTGATCGAACAGAAGAAAGATTCAGTAAGCTCAAAAAAAGCATATTTGAAGATAGATAGAGAATAAAAGAGAAAAAAATGAAATGGAACATAGAAAACATATAGGATCTATGCAACTACATCAAAAGAGCAAATATTTGGGTTACTTAAGTTAAAAAGGAAAATGAGAAAGACAAAGGGATGGAATGATAATTCAAAGAAATAATAGCAGAAAATTTCCCAAATCTGTAGAAGGATAAAATTATTCAGGTCAGGAAGTTCATAGGTCACTAATTAGATTCAACCCAAATAAGAACACTCTAAGATACATTCTAATCAAACTCTCAAAGGTCAAAACAAAAAAAGATTCCTGAAAGCAGTGAGAAAAAAGAAGCAAATAGCATATAATGGAGATCTAATATGCCTGGCAGAAGACTTCTCAGCAGAAATCTTGCAGGCCAGAAGATAATACGATAATATATTCAGAATGCTGAACAAAAACAACTGTCAACCAAAAATATTTTACCTAGTAAGCTTCAGAAATGAAGGAGAAAAAAAGACATTCCCAGACAAACAAAAACTGAGGAAATTTATTGCTACCAGACCTGTCCTATGAAAAATGCTACAGAGAGTTCTACAAACCAAAGGAAAATGATGGTACCGTGATTGTTATTCAAATACTGCAATAATAGATAACTTATGATTCTGAAAACACATATCTTTAGTATGAAACTGTAAGACAAAACTATCAAAATTAATAACTATAATAATTCATTAAGAAACAGGCAATATAAAAATTGAAATTATGATAATAAAAATTCAAAATTTGGGATAAGAATGTAGTTAAAATGTACAGCTTTTTTTATTCCTTTTTTTCTTTGCAATCATAGTTAAGTTGTTATCATTTTAAACTAACTTGCTATAACTGTAGGTTGGCATTTGTAAGCCTCACAGTAACCACAAAGCAAAAACCTATAAAAGATACACTAAAATAAAAAAGCAAGGAATCAAAATATACAACTAGTGAAAATCACTTAGCCTCAAAAGAAGACTGTAAGAGAGGAAGAAAGAAAAAAGGAACCTACAAAACAATTAGAAAATAAGTAACAAAGTGGCAGTAGTTAGACTTTGCCTGTCAATAATTCCCTTGAACGTAAATTGGCTTTGCATTCAAAGTAAATCTCCAATTAACAGAGATAGAAGATGTCTTAGTTTGTTTGTGTTGCTATAAAGCAATACTTTAGGGTGGATAATTTTAAAAGAGGATTATTTGGCTCACTGTTCTGCAGCCTGTACAAGAAGCATGGTGCCAATATCTGCTTCTGATGAGGGCCTCAAACTGCTTCCACTCATGGCAGAAGGCAAATGGGAGCTAGCATATGCAGACATCACACAGCAAGAGCAAAGTGAGGGAAAGGGGAGGTATCAGGCTCTTTTTAACAACCACCCCTTATGGGAATTCACAGAATGAGAACTCATACACACCCCAAGGTCAGGGAAGGCATTTCATGATAAATTCACCTCCATGACCAAAACACCTCCCAGTAGGCTCCACTCCAACATTATGGAGCAAATTTCAACATGATTTTTGGAGGGTCAGGTATCCAAACTATAGCAGAGGGGCTGAATGGAGAAGAAAACAATACCCAATTATATGCTGTCCCTAAGAGACTCACTTCACCTGTAAGGATACATAGATCGAAAGTGAAGGAATAGAAAAAAAGATATTCTATGCAAATGAAAACCTTAAGAAACTAGGAGCAGCTATACTTACGTCAGAAAAAAAGAGACCTTAAACAAAAACTGTGAAAAGAAAAAATGAAGGCCATACTATAATTATAAAGGGGTAAATACAGCAAGAGGATATAACAATTTTATATTCACCCAATATAAAATGTTTTCTTATGTTGAAGAATAAATATATAAAGCAAATGTTAATAGACCTAAAAGGAGATAAGGACTGTAATACTATAATTGTAGTGAACTTCAACAACCTAAATCCAGCAATGGACAGGTGATCTAGACAACAAGTGAACAAGAAAACAGTACAGTTAAACCACACTCTAGTCCAAATGGACCTAACAGACATTTACAGAGTGTTCCATCCAACAGCCACAGAATACACCTGGAATACTCTCATTCTCAAGGACAGATCATATGTTAGACCACAAAACAAGCCTTCACAAATTTTTAAAAATCAAAATCGTGTCAAGTATCTTTTCTGACCACAAGGGAAAACAAATCTAGATATCAATAATATTAGGGACTTTGGAAACTGTACAAATACATGGGAATTAAATGACATGCTCCTCAATAATTAGTGTGTTAATTTAAAAATTTTTTTAATTAAAACATTTTATTTTATTTTTAATTAAAAAATTTCTTGAGTCAAATGAAAATGGAAACACAATATATCACAAATGTATCAGATACAGCAAAAACAGTTCTAAGAAGAAAGTTTATAGCAATGAATGCCTACATCAAAATGTAGAAATATTTCAAATAAACAACATAATATTTCATCTCAAAATACTAGAAAAACAAGAACAAACTAACTTCAAAAATAGAAGGAAAGAAATAATAAAGATTAGACCCGAAATAAACAAAATAGAGACTAAAAAAATACAAAAGATCAATAAAATGAACAGTTGCTTTTTTAAAAAAAATAAACAAAATTGGCAAACCCTTAGCTATGACAATTAAGGAAAAAAGGCTACTTGAATAAATAAAATAAGAGATGAAACAGGAGGCATCACAACCAATACTACAGAAATTCAGAAGATCATTAGGGACAATTATGAACAACTAAACATCAACAAATTGGAGAACCTGACATAAATGGACAATTTCCTGGACACATACAAACTACCAAGATTGAATCACAAAGAAATAGAAAGCCTGAGCAGACCAATAACAAGTAACTGAATTGAATTAGTAATAAAATGCCTCCCATCAAATAAAAGCCCAGGTTTGAATGATTTCATTGCCAAATTCTACCAATATTTAAAGAACAAATGCCAGTTCTTCTCAAACTATTACGCAAAATTGGAGAGAATTCTTCCAAATTCATCCTCCAAGGCCATTATGACTCTGATACCAAAATCTGACAAGGACACAAGAAAAAAAAAAGAAAACTACAGGTTAATATTCCTGTTGAAAATGAATTTAAAAATCCTCAACAAAATATTATCAAACTGAATCCAACAGCACATTGAAAAGATCATTCACCATGATCAAATAGGATTCAACTCAGGGATGCAAGAATGTTCTAACATATGAAAATCAAATAAATGTGATATATCACATCAACAGAATGAAGGAAGTAAACCAAATGATCATCCCAATAGACAAAGGAAAAGCATTCAATAAAATTTAGCTTTCCTTTATGAGAAAAACCCTAAACAAATTAGTTACAGAAGGAATGTATCTCAACACTATAAGGCCATATATGGAAAGACCCAGAGCTAACATCTTACTGACTGGAAACATGTTAAAAGCTTTTCCTCCAAATTCTGGAACAAGACAAGGATGTTCGTTTTCACCACTTCTATTCAATGTAGTACTAGTAGTCTTAGCCAGAGCAATTAGGCAAGAAAAATAAAAAGGCATTCAAATTGGAAAGGCGAAAAGAATGAACAAAAGAAGAAAAAAACAAAAGAAGAATCAACAGCAAATGGAATACTCTCATTCTCGAGGACAGATCATATGTCAGACCACAAAACAAGTCTTCACAAATTTTTAAAAATCAAAATCATATCAAGTATCTTTTCTGACCACAAGGGAAAAAAATCTAGATATCAATAACATTAGGAACTTTGGAAACTGTACAACTACATGGAAATTAAATGACATGCTCCTCAATTGTCAAATTGAGAGTCAAATTGTCTCAAGAGTCAAATTGTCTCTGTTTGCAGAAGACATGACCTTAATTATTTAAAAAAACCTATAGAATCAACCAAAAAACTACTGGAACTAATAAACAAATTCAGTAAAGTTGCTGTATAGATAATAAACACAAAAATCAGTAATGTTTCTATATGCCAACACCGAACTTTCTAAAAAAAGAAATCAAGAACGTAATCCCATTTACAATAGCTATAAAACCAACAAAATACCAATGAATGAATTTGACCAAAGAGGTGAAAGGTCTCTACAATAAAAACTATAGGCCAGGCACAGTGGATCACACCTGTAGTCCCAGCACTTTCGGAGGCCAAGGCAGGCAAATTGCTTGAGTCCAGGAGTTCGAGACCCTCCTGAGCAACATAGCAAAACCCCATCTCTACAATGAATACAAAAATTAATAAGGTATCCAGAAAAAAATTCACACATTTAAGCCAACTGAATTTCAATAAATGTGCCAAGAACACACACTGGGGAAAGAACAGTCTCTTCAATAAATGGTTCTGGGAAACTGAATCTAAACATGCAGAAGAATGAAACTAGACTCCTACCTCTCACCACTTACAAAAGTCAACTCAGAGTGGACTAAAGACTTAAATGTAAGATCTGAAACTATAAAACTACTAGAGGAAAAAAATGGATAAATGCTTAAGACATTGGTCTGGGCAAGGAATTTTTGGAGTAAGACCTCAAAAGCACAGAAAACAAAGTAAAAATAGGCACATGGGATTACATCAAACTGAAAGGCTTCTACACAGCAAAACCTCAATAAACAGAGTTGATGAGATAGCCTACAGAATGAAAGAAAATAGTCACAAGCTATGCATTTGACAAGCAGTTAAGATCCAGAATATATATGAAACTCAAACAACTCAACAGAAAAAGAAATAAATAAATTCACTTTGAAAATGGGCAAAAGATCTGAAGAGACATTTCTCAAAAGAAGACATACAAATGACAACAGGTATATGAAAATATGCTCAATATCACTAATCATCAGGAAAATGCAATTCAGAACCTCAATGAGATGTCACCATACCCCAGTTAGAATAGTGACTATCAAAAAGATAAAAAAATAACAAATGTTGGTGAGGATATAGAAAAAGGAGAGCACTTAGCCACTGTTGGTGGGAAGGTAAATTGGAGCAGGCATTGTGGAAAACAGCATGGAGTTTTCTCAAAAAATTAACAACAGAACTATACTAAGACCCAGCAACCCCTATTTTGGGTATATATCCAAAGGAAATGAAATCAATGTGTTGAAGAGATATCTGCACCCCCATGTTTATTGCAGCATTATTCACAATAGGCAAAATATAGGAACAACCTAAGTGTTCATCAATGGATGAATGGATTAAAAAATGGGTGTATGTACACAATGGAATACTATCCAGCCATAAAAAAGAATGAAATCCTGTCATTTGCAACAACATGGTTAACCTAGAGAACGTTATGTTAAATAAAAGTTTCCAAGCACAGAAGGACAAATACCACATGATCTAACTCATATGTGGAATCTTAAAAAGCTGATCTTATAGAAGTAGAGTGTAGAATGGTGGTTACCAGAGGCTGGGGAGAACAGGGGAGAGGGAAGAATAGGGAGAGCTTGGTCAACACACACAAAGTTACAGTTAGATAGAAGGAATAAGTTCTGGTGTTCTATTGCACAGTAGGATGACTATAGTTAAACAATAATGTACTGTATATTTCAAAATAGCTAGAAAAGCAAATTTTGAATATTCTTACCACAAAGAAATGACAAGTGTTCAAGGTGATGGATATGCTAATTATCCTGGTTTAATCATTACACAATGTATACATGTATCAAAACATCACTCTGTACCCCATTAATATGCGCAGTTATTGCCTGTCAATTTAAAACAAAATAAAATTAAAACCCAGGAAATATATGCTCATAAAATAATTTACACTGATTACAGTGATGTGGAGTTGAAGGAGAATGAAAGTAGGTAAACTAATCTTTTAGTAGTTAAAAATGCTGAGATTATGAGTGATTTAAAATTTTTACATGTAATAAAAAACTGTGTATAGAAAGTGTGGGCTGTTATTCACAGAAATATATTTGTATAATATTGTAAAATCTTAAGTTAAAGACTCTCTGCAATTATATTTCTAGGTAGCTACCCAGATCAGGTAGACTATTGCTGGCTATTAGAATCACTAATCTATTGGCCAAAGGAAGTAAAACCAAGTAAGCAGAACCCCTTACAAACTTCTAGCCTAATGAGACCTATTCACTATCCAGTTAGATAACCTCATCATAATCCTTCTGCTACTGATTTTAGCAAAACAGGTAACAATTGTTAACACAAAGAATTTGCTTCCCTCTACTATAGTCATTCTCATGCCTGTTTAGTTTGGTGACAATCTCAAAACAGATGCAATGTGAGATGCCCAGTCATCATAGCAAGAAGTGGAATCCTGAAGAGGTTATCAGGATGATTCAACAAGACCTCCTATTTACCATCATGAACATTTTGTTCAAATGACTGAAGATTGATACACTATTTCCTAGTTCTTTTCAATGAAGAACTTACCTTAAACGAAGGATGAGAATTTCATATTTTTTTTAGTTCACTACAAGTCACATTCAGACAACGTAGTGAAGTGGGTTTCCCTCTAGATCTGACTAAGAAGAGGATGAGAATTTTTATGGTGCATTAGTTGAAGGGGCATCGGGTAGAGCTCCAGGTGATTTCACCTGCTACTTCCATTCCTATCAATCTTTGCTCCAGGATCATATTTTGGGGTTCACAAATTAAATATAAACATTCCTATCTCATGCCAAAGTATAAGAATGCCACCATTTCGACCGGGCATGGTGGCTCACGCCTGTTATCCCAGCACTTTGGGAGGCCGAGGCGGGTGGATCACGAGGTCAGGAGATAGAGACCAACCTGGCTAACACGGTGAAACCCCGTCTCTACTAAAAATACAAAAAATTAGCCAGGCGTGGTGGCGGGCACCTGTAGTCCCAGCTACTCAGGAGGCTGAGGCAGGAGAATGGCGTGAACCCGGGAGGCGGAGCTTGCAGTGAGCGAGTCGCGCCACTGCACTCCAGCCTGGGTGACAGAGCCAGACTTCGTCTCAAAAAAAAAAAAGAATGCCACCATTTCCTGTATCTTTACTGAGAGAGAGAGAATAAAATAAAGCTACTTGAGAATAGCACCCATGATGACATTGGTGCCAGGATGTAGGGGCCAAAGCGTACTGAGACAAGAGGATCACCAAGAGCAGGGGCTGACGAGAAAGGTGGGTGAGCTTAAGGGACAGACAATGCTCACTTAAATTTTGTGTCTAGTGATAAAGTTTGGTTTTTCCATAAAGTAAGTAAATATTAGAAAAGGCCTGGCCTAAAGCTAAAAAGAAAAGGTTAGAAGTTTAGATAAACAGCTAATGTGCAGTTATTGAAATTCTTTCATAAAATGACAAATAATAAGGGATCCACTAGTCATAAAAATTCTGGAGGTGAAAGAATCCCACGTAAGCAATGCAATATTTCAAAAAGTTATTTCAAAAGCAGTTTCTTATCACTGGCATTTCCTTAACCTAGCAGCTTCTTCCAAGAAATGCCTAGGCTAATGTACGCATGAGCAGCAAATCTCCCTGAATTTTCCACATAGTTGCTTCACCTCTCTGCTTTCCTCCTGTTTTGAAGACTTGACCTCTCAAGTGACATCTATTCTACCAGCAACACCAAAACGAAGTAAAAAATAAATAAAAGCAAGTAATGTCAATCCTGAAGTGATGTGAACTGTGACAGAATTTTGTGGGTTTTTTATTTTCTGTATTTACCTAAAACAACTCCAAAGCTTAAGTTCCATCATTGTTAGGTTTCAGAAGTTTAGCCCTTTTAGAGGGAAAAACCATCTGTCCTGCTGTTCCTCTGCAGGTGATGGAACACTGCAAAGCTTTATTATCTTGAAAGCACTTCTTTGGTAATTCTCAAGACCTCATTTCTCAATCCAGCAGCGTTGTTGAGCAACTGCATGTGTTCTTCAGAATTAGAATTACTGTCCACAGGGAATCTGGCTCCCATGCCCCTTTTAAGTCATTTTCTGTGTACTTTGAGACAGAACATTTGGGACATGGCCCATGTAAAATGTCGTATATCTGCGAAAAAGCTTTTACTTATCCAAAGGCGTTTGTGGTTTAAAAAAGAAGAGAGAGAGAGAAAGTCTTGGTTTTCTTAAACATCTTTGTGCCATCTCAAATCTGAATATTGGGTGTTGTCACCCTACCACCCATCAGGAGTCCAGTGGTCTTTCTCTATTTATATTCACTCTTTAGTGTGAATACATTCAATCTTTATAAGAGTTTGAGGAACTTTCATTTAAGCTTTGTTTCTAATTATTTAAAATATTTTTGTCTCTCATAAAATTAATTTTAGGCATCATATGAAACTTAAATACAATTATGAATTCTCACTGCATTCCATGATCTTTTCTCTTGATTGAAAGAGAGAACAAATAGGAGTCTGACTGGATTATGGCAGTGACTGAGGGAGTCTGAAGCTGATTGACAGAAGAACATCGTGGGTCCAGGCAGCACCCATCCTTCCAGGCTTCAGCACCTGGGGCCCACCTGCTCAAGCTCCACTCTTCCTGCCCACTGTTTCCTTTCCTCCAGTCTTATCCATTGGCTCTCTTGATCCTTTATCATTCTTGTTCTCAAGACTCTAATGTATCAGAGATCAAAACTCATGTACCCTGTGCTTTCTTCCCTTCTCAGGTTTATCTAAACCCGCAGGTACTTAGAGTGCACCACATCCACATGGCCTAGAAGTTCTGCTTCCTTAAACCCTTCAATGTACAAATTCCCCATACTGGAATTTCTGAGTTTGAAAACGGTCAGAAAGATTTGAGAATGAGAACTGTAAAGTGAGTAGGAGGAGAAAGGTGACAACACTCGTGTCCTCAAATCTGAAAAGTGTAATATATACAAACATTTATCCTTGCTTTCTTTCCCACTATCTCCAACCCTTGAAGATCCAGAGATAACCTCGGGCAGGAGGCAGCAAAGCTCAAAACAGAGAAAGAGAGAAAAATACAAAGACAAATCTGTCACCCCATTCATAATGTGGCTTCCAGGCTGTAGCAATCCAGAGCTGAACAAGTTATTTTGCTCTATATAAAATAAGAGTTCATATTAATACACTAGATTGAATCTATTACTAAAGTGAGACTATTTTGAGTTTTAAAGTTATCAGAGTCCTATTATAATCAAAGAGAATAGAAAAGTTAATGCATAATTCCAAGGTAGGGTAAAAAATAGAGCTGTAGTGGGAAAAACAGATATTGTCTTCAGCATGTACACTAACAAGAGGGGCACATCACTACACTTTGGCACAAGGTGCATTTAGTTTGTTTTCATTGAAGAGGAGCACTGTTTGAGATAGAATTATGCTTATAGTCAGATGGCAATGGCACTGATCTTTCTCCTTTTTTTTTTTTTTTTTTTTTTTTTTAGATGGAGTCTTGCTCTGTCACCCAGGTTGGAGTGCAGTGGTGCAATATTGGTAACCTCCGTCACCTGGGTTCATGAGATTTCCAGCTAATTTTTGTATCTTTAGTGGAGACAGGGTTTCACCATGTTGGTCAGGCTGGTCTTGAACTCCTGACCTCAAGTGATCCCCCCACCTCAGCCTCCCAAATTGCTAGGATTACAGGTGTGAGCCACCATTCTTGGCCTGTGTCTGCTCTTTAGCTCTTAGTCACTGGTTTTGCAGAGGGCAAATGTAATCCAAAGACTAATATATTCGGTTTGATACCAAGGAGTCAAAAAAGTGCTCAGTACCACTAGTGAAATACCAGTAATTTACATTAAAGCACAATGAAAGAGCAGAATACAAAAAAAGACAAACAAGCCAACAAACAAACAAAACCCCTACTATATTAGCAGCCTTTCTTGCAAAAATACTGATCTCCTGTCAGAGTGGACACAGCTTTAGGCTGAAGGAGCAAAGTCCTAGCAAAGCTGCTCTAGGCTTTGATGAGAAGGAAAGAGTTTTAATTTATCTGGGAACGAGCATCTCTTTAATCAATTACAGAAAAGGAGAGTATCAGTAGAATTATTTATGAGAATAGCCACAAAAAGGCAGCTGTGAGAAGCACGGGGTGCTACTTTTTTCTTTCTCTCTCTGCACCAATGGATTATTAAGAATTTATCTCATAAAATAAAATTACCAGAGTTCAGACTTTCTGCTTTGGGTGATTTAAAAACATGTCAGCAAGTTCTTTGACATTGCTTTCATCAAGAAGCAGAGTCTAAGTCCACCCCTGCCTTGGGTATGTACAGATCTTAGTGACTCTTTTAAATAATCAATAGTGAGGCTGCATAAATTTATAGTCTAGGTCAGAAAAAGAGAAAAATAAATTTTCTGGTTCTGCCTCTTCCAGAACATATGCCGTGGAGCTCTGAGCCACCATGTAAGATGTCCAGTGACCCTAAAGCCATCATGCTGGAGGGAAACAGAATACACACACACACTCTTACACATACATTCATGCACTGACACACACACACGAGGACCCTCAGTTCTTTTGCTATGTGGGTCTTCCCAGCCCTGGTGTAATAGGTGAGTAAGCAAGCCAAATGATTCAGGCCCCATCACCATCTGACAGCAACCATATGAGAGGCCCTAAGTAACAACCACCCTGCTGAGCCCAGTCAACCCCAGGCCCATGAGAGATGATAATAAGTGGCCTTATTTTTTGCCACAAAATAATGTGTTTTGAGATGGTTTGTTACACATCAATAAATAATTGGAGCAGTAGTTTACAAAGATGGCTGCACAAATAAACACCTGGTGCATGAAAAAAATAAAAATTCAGTTTGTATAAATTTGTAATTGAATCATCTTAATACTTACTTTGAGGTATGCTTTATAGTTTACCCAAAATAATTTAGATATAAATACATATAATTTATAAACACATAATCATATACTGTGGTTGCTTCTCACAATATTTTACTGATAAGTTTGTGCAATAAAAATATTTGTAGACCACTGTAGTGGTGAAAAGAATCTTCAACTAGGAGTCTGATGATTGGGATCAGGTCTTGATTCTGTCTTATTAGCTTTGGACACTAAGCACATCTCTGTACTAGCTAACCTATCTACAAAGTGAGAATTAATGGTAACTATGACACATTTGTGTGGCCGGGCATGGTGGCTCACGCCTGTAATCCCAGCACTTTGGGAGGCCAAAGCAGGTGGATCACAAGGTCAGGAGATTGAGACCATCCTGGCTAACATGGTGAAACCCCATCTCTACTAAAAATACCAAAAAAAAAAAAAAAAAAGTTACAAAAAAAGTCCTACTAAATTACATTTCCTCAAAACTTATTATTTAAGGAAAAAGCTTCGTGATGTATGGGAAATTAGAGTAGGCTTCATCATAATCTTTTTGTAAGCAAAAACTCAGTTAATTTTATTTGAAAAGCTTGTAGAAATGTCTAGTTATATGTTCATATCACCCCTCATGAAGTTTTAAAGATAGTTTAAACCTTTTTTTTAATGTTACCAGCACTAAGCTCAAAATAGCCAAGAAGTTTTGAAGTCTGATTTCATTTTTTTTTAAATCTCAGCTTTATTTTCTAAAACAGATTTAGATTTACAGAAAATTTCATAAAATAGTACACAGAGTTTCCATGTACTCCAGGCTCAGTTTTTCCTGTTTGTAATATGGTACATTTGTTATGATTAATGAACCAATACAGATGCATTGATATTCATTTATCGAAGTCCATAATTTGTTCAGATTTCCTTGGTTTTTACCTAATATCCTTTTCCTATTCCAGGAACTCTTTCAGGATGCCACATTGCATTCAGCTAGTATGTCTGTCTCCTTAGGCTCCTGATGCCTGTGACAGTTTCCTAGATTTTGTTTTTACTTGATGACCTGAACACTTTTGAGGAGTAAAGTATTTTGTAGGATGTCCCTCCACTGGAATTTGTTGATGTTTTTCTCATGATTATACTGAGGTTATTGGGCTTGGGGAAAAGTAATATTATAGAAATAAAGTGCTATTTTTGTGACAGCATGTCAAGGGTTCATACTATCAACATGAGTTATGACTATTAATGTTGACATTGATAATGACACTCAGTTAGCTTCATCAGGCTTCTTCACTGTAAAGTTACTCATTCCCTCCCTCACTTTCTGTACTGCACTGTTGGAGGGAAGTCATTATGTGTACCCCCTCCATGAGAGTGGAGTGTTTACATAAATTATTTGGAATTCTTCTATATGGGAGATGTGTCCACTCTCTCCTAATTAAGTATTTATTCGATCATTTATGATATTGATATTATTATATCAATATGGACCCATAGATATGGATGTTACACTTTGAGTTTTATCCTGTACTACTGTATTTTCTTGCTCAATTTATTCACCTTTGGCCATTGGGAGCTCTTTCCATTGACTCCTGTGTCCCTTTGACACACCTACATCAATATGGGTTTTGTTTGTTTGTTTGTAAGCATTTATTTGCTTTCTGCACTAAAAAATGGTCCAGGCTCAGCTTGTACATTTTCTGCCTCAGTTTTAGAATTAATCATTTCTCTAAGGAGTCCTGGTTATCATTAGTTTTTCGTGACGTCATGAAAATGTGCAATATATGTTTGCAAATTCTGAAAATATCATTTAACTTACAATAATACCAAATACACTGAGATTTTTATAATTTATTGTAATTATGTGAAAAGGATGATATGGCAAGGATCTGATAGGGAAGACACTGGAAACATGAAGATATCGACATTGTAGAAACAAAATGGTAATGTCTCAAGAGTTTAATCATAAAGACTTTATCAATCAGAGGATAATCAGAGAAAAGATAAAGATCAGAAAGAACTTAAGCAATGATTCTGAGTTGAAATAACAAATATATTAATAACGAAGTATACACAAAATGCAAGTGAGAATGATTTATAATGTATAATATTAGACTCATACACTGTCAACTGATGGGATTCCAATCTTGCTACTAGAAAACTTATAGTAAGTATCTAGAAATAAAGGAAGAAAGATAATGAGAACATTAAAAAGTTCCTTAAGACCACCCCAGGATAATGGGAATTATCTGCATTTACTTTTGACTCTCAAGAAAAGAGAAGCAATCTTTCACAAACAACAGTAGAATTTTAGGTCTAGAAAAGACATTAGCAGTGTTCTTCTCTAACTAATAGTTTGCTATGGCTGCCATAACAAAATACCACAGACTGGTGGATTAAACAACAGAGATATAGTTTCTCATCATCCTGAAGACTAGAAGTCCAAGATTAAGATGTTAGCAAGTTTGGTTTCTTCTGAGGCCAAAAGAGTCCTCTCTCCTTGGCTTGAGATGGTCACCTTTTCACTGTGCCGTTACATGGACTTTACTCTGTGCATGTGCATTCCTGGTGTCTCTTTATGTGTCCAAATTCCCTCTTATTATAAGGACACTGGTCAGATTGAATTAGGGCCCACCCTAACAGCCTTATTTAACTTAATCATCTATTTAAGGGCCTATAGCCAAATACAGTTACATTCTGAAATACTGCAACATTGAAACCCTTTGACCTACATGTCCTCATTTTTTCCGCATTCTTCAGCCTCTGATAACCAGTATTCAATTCTGTTTCTATGTATTCAACTATTTTTATATTCTAGATGTAAGTGAAACCATGTACTATTTTTCTTTCTATGTCTGGCTTGTTTCACTTAGCATAATGTTCTCCAACTTCATCCATGCTGTTACAATTGGCTGAATCTCCTTCTTTAAGATTGAATAATATTCATATATATATTTTATATATGTACAAAATACACACACATACATATATACCTATATAATTTCTTTATCTATTCATCTATGGACAGACAGTTGGATTGTTTCTGTATTTTATCTATTGTGAATGAAGCTGCAACAAACATGGAGATGCAGATATCTCTTCAACATATTGTTTTAATTTTTTTGGATGTATACACAAAAGAGGAATTGCTGGGTCATAGGGTAGTTCTACTTCTAATTTTTTGAGGAAACTCCACTCTGTCTTCTATAATGGCTGTTCCAATTTACCTTCCCACCAACAGTATAAAAAAGCTCCCTTTTCCTCCACACCCTTGTCAACACTTCTCTTGTCTTCTTGATATAACCATTGTTACAGGTGTGACACAGTATCTCATTGTGATTTTGATTTACATTTCCCCGATGATTAGTGATGTTGAGCACCTTTTCATATGCCTGGTGGACATTTTTACATCTTCTTTGGAGAAATGCCTATTGGGGTACTTTACCAAATTTTAATTAGATTACTTGTTTTTTGCTATTGAGTTGTGTGAACTCCTTATAGATTTTGCATATTAACCCTTCATCAGATGTACAGTTTGCAAATATTTTCCTCAATCCATAGGCTTTTTCATTTTGTTGATTATTTCCTTTGTTGTGCAGAATATTTTTAGTTTGATATAGTCCCATTTGTCTGTTTTTGCTTAGTCCCACTGGTTTATTTTTTTGTTGTTGCCTGAGCTTTTGCTGTGATATCTAAAAACTTGTTGACAAGATGGATGTCAAGAAGCTTTTTCCTCATGTGTTTTTCTTGGAGTTTTGCAGTTTACAGTCTTATGTTTAAGTCTTTAATCCATTTTGAGTGTTTTTTTTTGTATGGCTTAAAATAAGTGTCCAATTTCAGTCTTTTACATGTGAATATCCAATTGTCCCAGCACCATTTATGGAAAATATTGTTCTTTCCTCATTGTGTCTTCTTGGTGCCCTTGTTAAAAATTAGTTGACCATATATGCTTGGGTTTATTTCTGGGTTCTCTTTTCTATTCCATTGGCCTGTGTATTGGCTTTTATACAATAGCATACTCTTTTTATTATAGCTTAGTAGTAGAATTTCAGGTCAGAAAATCTAGTGCCTCCAACTTTGTTTTTCTTTCTCAACATTGCTTTGGCTATTTGGGGTCTTTGATGGTTCCATACAAATTTTTCTATTTAGGTGAAGAATGCCATTGGAATTTTGATACGCATTGCATTGAATCTGTATATAGTCAGCCCACTGTATCTATGGGTTCTATACTTGAAGATTCAACCAACCACAGATCAAAAAATATTCAGAAAAAATACATTAAAAAAAGACCTTTTAAAAATACAGTATAACAACTATACTATTTTCATATCATTTACATTTTACTAGATATTATAAGGAATCTAGAAATGAGTTAAAATATAAAAAAAGGTGTGTAGGTTATATGAAATACTACTACATTTTATAAAAGGGACTTGAGCATCCAGAGATTTTGTTACCCACATGGGGTATCCTGGAACCAATACCCCATGGATATTGAGGATAACTACAGTTCTTTGGGTAATGTGGACATTTTAACAGCAATAATTCTTTCAGCCCATGAACATGAGATAGGTTTCCATGTATTTGTGTCTTTAATTTCTTTCATTAGTGTTTAATAGCTTTCAGTGTACAGATTTTCCATCTTTTTGGTTAAACTTATTTCTAAGTATTTTATTCTTTTTGATGCTATGGTAAAAGGGATTATCTTTGTCTTTTTTTTTGTTTTTCAGATAGATCATTACTGGTATAAAGAAATGTAACTCATTTTTGAATGTCAATTTTGTATCCTGCAAATTTACTGAATTCATCTGTTTTAAGTGTGTGTGTGTGTGTGTGTGTGTGTGTGTGTGTGTGTGTCCTTTAGGTTTTTCAACATATAGGATCATGTCATCTGCAGATAGAATAATTTTACTTCTTCTTTTCCAATCTGGATGTCTTCGATTTCTTTTTCTTGTCCGATTGCTCTTGGTAGTATTTGTTGAGAGTTTTTATCAAGAAAGGATGTCGAACTTAGTTGAATGCTTTTTCTGCATCTACTAAAATAATCTTATGAGTTTTGTCTTCCATTCTGTTAATGTGAGATATCGCATTGATTGATTTGAATATGTTAAACCAATCTTAGATACCAGGGATAAATTCCACTTGGTCATAATGTATAATCTTTTCGATATGTTGTTGAATTTGGTTTGCAACGATTTTACTGAGGATTTTTGCAACTGTGGTCATCAGAGATGTTGGCTTGTAAGCTTTTTTTTTTCTTGCAGCGCTTTTGTCTGACTTTAATGTAAGGGTAACGCTGGCCTCATAAAATGAGTTTGAAAGTATTCTCTCAAGTTATATATTTTTTGAAAGAATTTGAGAAGAACTGATATTAATTTTTTCAATGTTTGCTAGAATTCAGCCATTATGCCATCTGATTCAGGAATTTTCTTTGTTGGAATGTTTTTAATTACCACTTCAATCTCTTTATTTGTTATTACTCTGTTCATGCTCTCATTATTTTCCTGATTCATTTTTGGTGGGTTGTATATTTATAAAAATTTATTTTCTTCTGTAGATTATCCAATTTAATGGCATATAATTAATTGCTCATATTTGTCTCTAATTATCCTTATTTCTAAGGCATCTATTGTAATGTCTTCACATTCATTTCTGATTCTATTTATTTAGTCTTCTCCCTTTTTTTTTTTTGCTTAGTCCAGAACGGTATGTATATATTTTATTTGTTCAATAAATCAACTCTTAGTTTTATTGATTGTTCTATTTGTATATTCTTTTGGTTTACTTTTGCTCTGATATCTATTATTTTCTTTTTCATGCTTACTTTAAGTTTAATTTGTTCTTCTTCTTCTAGTTCCTTGAGGAATAACATTAGGTTGTTCAAAATCTTACTTTTCTTTTCTTTTTTCTTTTGAGATGGATTCTTGCTCTGTCGCCCAGGCTGGAGTGCAGTGGCACTATCTTCGCTCACTGCAACCTCCACCTCCCGGTTTCAAGCAATTCTCCTGCCTCAGCCTCCCAAGTAGCTGAGACTACAGGTGCGTGCCACCACGCCCAGCTAAGTTTTTGTTTTGTGTTTTTGGTAGAGACAGGGTTTCACCATGTTGGCCAGGATGGTCTTGATCTCACCTCGTGATCCGCCCGCCTCAGCCTCCCAAAGTGTTAGGATTATAGGCGTGAACCACTGCGCCTGGCCTAGATCTTCCTACTTCTTAATGTAGACAATTACTGTTATAAACTTCCCTCTCGGAACTGCTTTTGCTGCATCTCCTAGGTTTTTGGTATGTTGTGTTTTCATCTTTTTTTGTCTCATAAGTTATACAAATTTTCCTTTCTATTTCATCTTTGAACCATTGGTTGTTCAGAAGCATGCTGTTTAATCCCCACATATTTGTGAATGATATGGTTTGGCTGTGTCTCCACCCAAATCTTATCTGGAATTATAATCTGAATTGTAATTCCCACATGTCAGGGGAGGGAAGTGATGGGAGATGATTTGATCATGGGGGCGGTTTCTTCCAGGTTGTTCTCATGACAGTAAGTTCTCACTAGGTCTGATGGTTTTATAAGTGGCAGTTTTCTCTGTGCTCTTTTGCTCTTGCCTGCCACCATGTAAGACATGCCTGCTTTCCCTTCTGCTATTATTGTAAGTTTCCTGAGGCCTCCCCAGCCATGTGGAACTGTAAGTCAATTAAACCCCCTTTATTTATAAATTACACAGTCTCATGTAGTATCTTTATAGCTGTGTGAAAAGGGACTGATACAGTGAATTTTCCAGTTTTCCTCTTGTTACTGATTTCAGTTACATACCATTATGGTCAGAAAAGACACTTGACATGACTTCAATCTTCTTAAACTTCTTCTTTAAAAAACAAATCTTCTTAAAAAAACAAATTTGCTAACATTTATTTTGTGGCTAACATGTCTATCCTGGAGAATGTTTCATGTGTGCTTGAGAAGAATGTGCATTCTGCTAATATTGGGTGGAAGGTGTGGTATACCTCTATTATGTCCAATTTTTCTAAAGTGTATGTCAAGTCCAATATTCCCTTATTGATTTTCTGTCTGGGTGATCTATCCATTGTTGATAGTAATATATTGAAGTCCCCTCCTGTCATTGCATTGCTCTCTATTTCTTCCTTCAGATCTGTTA
Organism: Pongo abelii; assembly: GCF_028885655.2. NCBI lineage: Eukaryota > Metazoa > Chordata > Mammalia > Primates > Hominidae > Pongo > Pongo abelii. The sequence continues at coordinate 24,167,983 of NC_072007.2, read as the reverse complement.
AGATTTGCTTTATATAATCAGGTGCTCAACTTATGGGGGCATATTTATTTACAATTGTTATATCCTCTTAATGAATCGACACCTTTATTATCATATAATGTTATTCTTTGTCTCTTGTGACAGTTTTTAACTTAAAGTCTGTTTTGTCTAATGTAATTATAGCCACCCCTGCTATCTTTTGGTTATCATTTTTCATGAAATATATTTTTCCATACCTTAACATTGAGCCTATGTATGTCTTTAAAGTTAAAGTAAATCTCTTGTAGGAAGCATATAGTTGGGTGTGTTTTTATTTAAACCATTTGGTCACTCTGTCTTTTAGTTGAATAATTTAATCAATGTACATATAAGGTAATTATCAGTTGGTAAGAACTTACTGCTGTCATTTGTTAACTGGGTGTCTTGTTGCTTTGTATATACTTTGTTTCTTCCTCTCCTGCTATATTTCTTTGTGATTTGATGATTTTATGTGTTGGTATTTTTGTAATCCTTTCACATAAAGTCTATACTTTTAATCTCCTTTCATACTTTATATTTATTATGTTACAATTTACATTTTTTATGTTATGTATCCCTTACCAAATTATTGCAGCTATGGTCATTTCTAGTAGTTTCATCTTTTAATCTTATATTGGAGATATAACCGATCTACACACCATCATTACAGTATTACAGTGTTCTTTATTTGATGACTTATTTACTGGTACCAGTGATTTTTTAAAAATTTTTGTGGGTACACTGTAGGTGTATATATTTATGGGTTACATGAGATGTTTTGATACAGGCATGCAATGTGAAATAAACACATCATGGCAAATGGGGCATTCATCTCCTCAAACATTTATCCTTTGAGTTACAAACAATCCAAATATACTCTTTAAGTTACTTTAAAATGTACAATTAAGGTTTTATTGACTATAGTCACCCTTTTGTGCTATCAAATTGTAGGTCTTTTTCATTCTTTCTCACTATTTTTTTGTACTCATTAACCATCCCCACCTCTCCTCCAACTCCCCACTACCCTTCCCAGCTTCTGGTAACCCGCCCTTCTACTACTCTCTATGTCCATGAGTTTAACTGTTTTGATTTTTACATACCACAAATAAGTCAGAACATGCAATGTTTCTGTTTCTGTGCCTAACTGATTTCATTTAACATAATGGTCTCCAATTCCATTGAAGTCATTGCAAATGACTGGATATCATTCTATTTTTATGGCTGAATAGTACTTCATTGTTTTTATTCATTCATCTGTTGATGGATACTAAGGTTGCTTCCAAATCATAGCCTTTGTAGACAGTACTGCAAAAAACACAAGAGTGTACATATCTCTTCAATACACCGATATCCTTTCTTTTGGGCATATACCCAGCAGTGGGATTGCTGCATCAGGTGGTAACTCAATATTCAGTTTTCTGAGAAACCTCCAAACTGCTCTCCATAGTGATTATACTAATTTACAACCCCAACAACAGTGTACAAGGGTTCCATGTTACATCCTCATCAACATTTGTTATTGCCTGTCTTTTGAATAACAGTCATTTTAACTGGGGTGAGATGATATCTCATTGTAGTTTTGATTTGCATTTCTGTGATAATCAATAACCTTAAGTGCCTTTTCATATGCCTGTTTGCCATTTGTATGTCTTCTTTTGAGAAATGCCTATTCAAATCTTTTGCTTAATTTTCATTATTAAATTTTTTTTTCCTATAGCGTTGTTTGTGCTTCATATATTTTCTGGTTGTTAATTCCTTGTCAGATTGGGAGTTTTCTCCCATTCTGTGGGTTGTATCTTCACTTTGTTGACTATATCCTTTACTGTTCAGAAGCTTTTTAACTTAATGTTTTCCTATTTCTCCATTTTTGCCTTGGTTCCCTGTGCTTATGGACCACAACTCAAGAAATCTTTGCCCAGACCAATGTCATGGAGAATTTCTCCAAATTTTTCTTGTAATAGTTTCATAGTTTGAGGTCTTAGGTTTGAGTCTTTAATCCATTTTGATTTTACTTTTTTTATGGTGTTAGATAGGGGTCCAGTTTTATTCTTCTGCATACAGATATCCAGTTTTCCTAGGACAATTTATTGAAGATACTGTCTTTTCCCCAGTGTATGTTCTTGGCACCTTTGTCAAAAATGACTTGCTCTAGGTGTGTAAATTTGCTTCTGGGTTCTGTATTCTGTTCCATTGGTCTATGCGCCTATCTGTTTGTTTTTATGTCAGCACCATGCTGTTTTGGTTACTATAGCTCTGTAGTATAATTTGAAGTCAGGTAATAAAATTCCCCCAGTTTTGTTCTTTTTTCTCAGGATAGCTTTGGATTTTCTGGATATTTATGGTTCTGTATAAATTTTAGGATTTTTTTTCTATTTCTGTGAAGAATGTCATTGGTATTTTTATAGATATTGCATTAAATCTGTAGATTGTTTCAGGTAGTATGAACATTTCAACAATACTGATTCTTCCAATCCATGAACATGGACTATTTTTCCACCTTTCAGTGTCCTCTTACATTTATTTTATCAGTATTTTATACTTTTCATTATAGAAATGTTTTATTGCTTTGGTTAATTCCTATGTATTTAATTTTACATGTGGCTATTATAAATGGGACTGCATTGCTTTAGTTCTCTTTCATAATGTTCACTGTTGGCATGTAGAAATGGTACAGATTTTGGCCAGGCATGATGGTACACACCTGTAATCTTAGCACTTTGGGAGGCCAAGGCAGGTGAATCACTTGACCTCAGGAGTTTGACACCAGCCTGGGCAACATGGTGGAATCTCATCTCTACAAAAATAAATAAATAAATAAATAAATAAATAAATAAATAAATAAATTATAATAAAATATATATATATATATATATATATATATAAGCTGGGTATGGTGGTGCACACCTGTAGTCTCAGCTGCCTGGGAGGCTGAGGTGGTGTGAGGGTCACTTTAGCCTGGGAAATCAAGGCTAGAGTAAGACAAAATGGCTACTGTACTCCAGCCTGGGCAACAGAGTAAGACCCTGTCTCAAAAACAAAACAAAACAAAACAAAACAAAAAGTACAGATTTTGGTTTGTATATTTTGCATCTTGAAACTTTACTAAATTCCTTTTATCAGTTCCAGTAGTTTTCCTGTGGAGTATTTACGTTTTTCCAAATATAGGATCCTCTCATCTATAAACAAGGATAATTTGACTTCTTCCTTTGCAATGTGGATGTTCTTTATAGTCTTCTCTTGTCTGATTGCTCTAGCTAGGACTTCCAGTGTTATGTTGAATAACAGTGGTGATGGTAGGAATTCTTGTTGTGTTCCAGATCATAGAGGAAAGGTTTTCAGTTTTTCCCCATTCAGTATGATATTATCTTTGGTCTGTCATATATGGCTTTTATGTTGTTGAGTTGTGTTTCTTCTGTTCCCAGTTTTTTTGAGAATTTTTATCATGAAAGGATGTTGAATTTTATTAAATTCTTTTTCAGCATCAATTGAAATGATCCTATGGTTTTTATTCTTCATTCTGCTGATATAATGTATCACACTGATTGATTTATGTATGATGAACTCTCCTTGCATCCCAGGAATAAATCTCACTTGGTCATGATGAAAGATCTTTCTAATGTATTGTTGCATTCAATTTCCTACTATTTTGTTGAGGATTTTTGCATCAATATTCATGAGTGAGATTGGCCTGTAGTTTTCTTTTACTGATGTGTCTTTTGTCTGGTTTTAATATAATACTGGCCTCATAGAATGAGTTTGGAATTATTTCCTCATCCTCTATCTTTGAGAAGAGTTTGAGTGGGATTGGTATTAATTCTTCTTTAAATGCCTGGTAGAATTCAGAGGTAAAGCTGTCAGTTCCAGGGCTTTTTTTTAATGGGAGAGTTTTTATTACAGCTTTGGTCTTGTTACTTGTTATTGGTCTGTTCAGGATTTGGATTTCTAACAAGTTCAATCTTGGTAGGCTGTATGTATCTACAAATTTCTCCATTTCTTCTAGAGTTTCCAATATTTTGGCATAGAGTTGCTCATAGTAGCCACTAATGATCCTTTGAATTTCTGCTGTATCTGTTGTAATGTCTCTTTTTTCATTTCTGACTTTATTTATTTGGATCTTCTGTCTTTTTTCTTAGGATCTTCTCTCTTTTTTCTCAGTCTGGCTGAAAGTTTGTCAATTTTGTTTAACTTTTTAAAAAACCAACTTTTTGTTTCATTGATCTTTTGTATTTTTTTATTTCAATTTCATTTATTTCTGTTCTCTTTTCTGCTACTAATTTTGGGTTTGCTTTGCTCTTCCTTTTCTAGTTCTTTAAGATGAAACATTAGATTGTTTATTTGAAGTTTTTCCTCTTTTTTGATGTAGGCACTTATAGCTATAAACTTCCCTCTTAGTACTTATTTTGCTGTATCCCATAGGTTTTGGTATGTTTTGTTCCCATTATCATTTGTTCCAAGAAACTTTTCAATTTCTTTATTAATTTCTTCATTGACCCATTGGTCATTAGGAGCACATGGTTTAATTTCCATGTACTTGTACAGTTTCCCAAATTACTCTTGTTATTAGTTTCTATTTTTATTCCATTGTTGTCACAGAAGATGCTTAATATTATTTCAATTTTTAAATGTTGTAAGATTTGTTTTGTGACCTAACATGGGGTCTATCCTTGAGAATGTTCTATTTGCTGAGGAAAAAATGTTTATTTGTCAGCTCTTGAATAAAATGTCCCTTAAATATTTATTAGATCCATTTGATCTATAGTGCAGATTAAGTCTAATGTTTCTTTGTTGATTTTGTATCTGGAAGATCTGTCCAATGCTGAAAGTGAGGTGTTGTAGTCTCCAACTATTATTGTATCAGGAACTGTCTCTCTCTTTAGCTCTAATAATATTTCCTGTATATATCTGGGTGCTCCCTTGTTGGATGCATGTATATTTAAAATTGTTATATCCTCTTGCTGAATCGATCCCTTCATCATTAAACAGTGACCTTCTTTGTCTCTTCTTATAGTTTTTGTCTTGAAATCTATTTTGTCTCATATACGTATAGTCACTCCTGTTGTTTTTTGGTTTCAATGGCATGGAAGATTTTCTCCCATCCCATTATTTTCGGTCTATGTGTTTCTTTATAGGTGAAGTGTGTTTGTTGTAGGAAACAGACCAAAGGGTCTTGTTTTTTATCCATTCAGCCATGCTATATCTTTTTATTGAAGAGTTTAGTATATTTACTTACATTCAATGTTATTATTGATAAGTAAGGAATTACTCTTGCCATTTTGTTGTCTGTTTCCTGGTTGTTTTATGATCTTCTCTTCCTTTTTTCTTTCCTTCCTGTTTTGCGCTAGTGAAAATAACTTTCTCTCTTTTGATATAATTTAGTTTCTTGCTTTTTATTTTTTGTGTATCCATTACATGTTTTTTGGTTTGAGGTTACCATGAGGCTTGGAAATACTATCTTATAACCCATTACTTTAACCTGATAACAACAATGCTATTTGTATAAACAAGCAAAAAGAAAATTAATAACTCTATGTGTTAAATTCATCCCCGTTTTGTGACTTTTTGTTGTTTCTATTTATATCTTATTGTACTGACTATGTCTTGAAAAATTGCTATAGTTATTATTTTTATTGGTTCATCATTTAATCTTCCTCCTTAGGACAAGAGTAGTTTACACACCACAGTTACTGTGTTATAATGTTCTGTGTTTTTCTGTGTACTTACTATTACCAGTAAGTTTTGCACATTCAGGTGATTATTTATTACTCATTAATGTCATTTTCTTTCTGATTGAAGTACTCACTTTAACATTTCTTATAGGACAGGTCTGATATTCATGAAATCTGTCGGCTTTTGTTTGTCTGGAAAAGTCTTTATTTCTCCTACATGTTTCAAGGATATTTCACCAGATATACTATTTTAGTGTAAAAGTTATTTTCCTTGAGCATGATAAATGTGTCATGCCACTCTCTCCTGGCCTGTAAGGCTTCCACTGAAAAGTCTGCTGCCAGACATATTAGAGCTAAAAGCAGCAAGAGAAAGGAAACAAATAACATAAACTCAATCATATGTTATTCGTTTATTTTCTAATTGTATGTTACTTGTTTCTTTTCTCTTGCTGCTTTTAGGATTCTTTGTTTATCCTTGACCTTTGGGAGTCTGGTTATTAAATACCTTGAGATAGTCTTCTTTGGGTTAAATCTGCTTAGTGTTCTATAACCTTCTTGTACTTGCATGTTGATATCTTTCTCTAGGTTTGGAAAGTTCTCTGTTATTTTCATTTTGAATAAACTTTTTACTCCTATGGCTTTCTCTACCTTCTCTTGAAGGTGAATAATTCTTAGATTTGCCCTTCAAAAGCTACTTTCTAGATCCCACAGGTGTGCTTCATTGTTTTTTATTCTTTCTTCTTTTGTCTTCTCTGACCATGCATTTTCAATAGCCTGCCTTGAAGGTTACTAATTCTTCTTCTTGATCAATTCTGCTATTAAAGGACTCTGATGCATTCTTCAGTATGCCAAATGCATTTTTCAGCTCCAAAATTTCTGCTTGATTCTTCTTAATCATTTTAATCTCTTAGTTAATTTATTGAATAGAATTCTGAATTCCTTCTCTGTGTTATCTTGAATTTATCTGAGTTTCCTCAACACATCTATTTTGAATTCTCTGAAAGGTCACATGTCTCTGTTTCTCCAGGATTGGTCCCTGGTGCCTTATTTAGTTTACTTGGTGAGATAAGGTTTTCCTGGATGGTGCTGATGCTAGTAGATGTTTTTCAGTGTCTGGGCATTAAGGAGGTTAAGTATTTATTGTAGCCTTCACTGTCTGGGGTTATTTGTAGCTGTTCCTCTTGGGGAGCCTTTCCAGATATTTGAAAGGACTTGTGTTTTGTGATCTAAGCTCTATCTGCTTTAGGGGACTCCCCAAGCACAGTAGCACTGTGGCTCTTGCAGACTTGTAGAAGTACCTCCTTGGTGGTTTTTGACCAAATCCAGGAGAACTCCCTGGATTACCAGTCAGAGATTCTTGTTCTCTTTTGTTACTTTCTTCCAAACATACAGAGTCTCTCTTTGTGTTCTGAGCTACCAAAAGCTAGAGGTGGAGTGACACTGGCACCCCTGTGGCTGTCACTACTATGACTGTGCTGGGTCAGACCTGAAGCCAGCACAGCACAGGGTCTTGCCCAAGATCTGTAACCACTCCCTAGCTACTTCTTGTATTGACTCAAGGCCCTTGGCCCCTACAATGAGTAGATGGCCATTCCAGCCAGGCCTCTGTCCTTCCCTTCAGTGCAGTGAGATCTCTGAGGCCCCAGGTGGATTCAGAAATGCCATTTGGGAGTCAGGAACTAGAGTCAAAACCTTTGAAGTCAACCTGGTCTTCTATCACATTGCAGCTGATCTGGCACTCAAACCACAAGATGCAGTCCTTCCCACTATCTCCTCCCCTTTCCAAAGGCAGAGGAGTTTCACTCTGTAGGCGCTACCACCCCAAGTCACAAGGAGTACTGCCAGACTACTGCCAATGTTCTCATAAGGCCCAAGGTCTCTTAAGTCTGCTTGTTGTAAATACTGCCTGGCCTCTCTTCAGGGAAGTGGGATCCCCTCTGGTCCAGGGCAGGTCTAGAAATGCCATCCAAGAAGCAAGTCCTGGAATAGGAGACCCTAAGAGCCTGCTTTGTGCTCTACCCCCTTGTGGCTGTGCTGGTACCTAAAGTGAAAGACAGAGTCCCCTTTACTTTTCCCTCTGCTTTTTGCAAGCAGAAGGAGTTTTTCCTGAAACAATAGCTGGTAATATCCTGAGTCTTACCTGAAGCCAGCAAGTCTCAGAGGTTCACCTGAGGACCTCAATATATTACCTGGGACTTTCTGCTGATTATTCAGGGTCCAAGGGCTCTTCAGTTAACAGGTGATAACTACTGCCAGGACTGGGTCCTTTCCTTCAAGGTGCTTGGTCCTCTTGTGGCCCAGGGTGTGCCTAGAAATGTCATTTGGGAGCTAGTTCCTGGAACAGCGGCCTAACAACTCTGGCTGGTGCCTTATGTTGTGGCTGAGCTGCCATCCCAGATGCAAGACAAAGTCCTCCCCACTCTTCCTTCTCTTCTCCTCAACTGGAAGGAAGAGGCCTCTCTTGGAACCTTGAGCTGTGCAGCCTGGGACGCCAGCACTCCCTTAGCTGCCCCAGCTGGTGTCTCAGTATGTTCTATGCCCCCTCAGTTCACTGTCTCTGGGCCTAGTTCAGCACTGGGACTCACCCAAGAGTTGCAGTCCTTATGGACTAGACTGCCTTTCGAGTTTACCTGGAGTCATGGAGTGCTGTAGCTCTCAGTGGTGAGGTTTGCAGGCACTCAAGTTCAGAATGCTGGGATCAGTGATTCTCTTCTGGCTCAGACTAGTTTAAATGCTCCCTCTGTGGGCTAACATCAACTAAGTTTGGTTCAGATTTCCTTTCTTCTCTAATAGTACAGCACTGAGTTCAATGGCTCACAATTGCTGTGTTCTCCCCCCATCACCCAGAGATGCTGTCTGCATCACTTTGCCACTGCCAGGGGTGACATAAGGGTGACATCAGTGATTTAGGACAGCTTTGTCTAGCTCGTCAGTGCCTCTGCTATATGATGTGAAAACCAGGTACTGTGAGTGCTCATCTGATCGTTGGTTCTTAGAAAGGTGTTTTTTTCTCTAAAGATACTTATTAGCTTGGTGTTCTTGCAAGGGTGTGTGCGGTCAATCGGTGGAGATTTCCATTCTGTCATCTGGCTCCTACCAGGGAATTTTATACATAATACATCTTCATGTTAGTTGTTAGTGTCCTATAATTTCTGCTTGAAGAACTCTGTTAGCATTACTTATAAGATGGGTCTAGTGGTATTGAACTGTCTCACTTATTGCATGTTTGGAAAAGCTTTTATTTCTACTTTATTTTTGAAGGACATCTTTGTTAGATGTAGTCTTTTTGGTGGATGATATTTTCCTTTTAGCACTTTGAATATATCATCCCATTGTCTCCGGGCTATAAGGTTTCTGCTGAAAAATCTGCTTATACTCTAATAGTCATTCCTCTGTATGGGCCATGTCACTTTTCTATTGCTGCTTTCAAATTCTGTCCAACTCTTGACAATTTAATATAACGTGCCTTATTAACTCTTGACAATTTAATATAACGTGTCTTATTAACTCTTGACAATTTAATGTAACGTGTCTTATGCTAAAGGACTCTTTGTGTTGAACCCATTTGGAGACTTTTGAGTTTCACAATTTGGGATGTCCATATCTCTCCCAAAATTAGAAAGGTTTCAGCCATTGTCTCTTTAAATCAACTTTGTTGCCCTCTCTCTCTCTTCTCCCTCTGAGATTTCCATAATGCATACATCAGTTTGCATAGTGGTGTCCCATAAATCTCATAGAATTTCATCACTTTTTTCTTTTTTCTTCTCTAACTAGATACAGGTTGAGTATCCCTTATCTGAAATTCTTAGGAACAGAGTGTTTTGAATTTTCAAGGCAATTGAAAGGGTAAGACACTTGCATGGGGTTCATCCTTGCAAGAACACCAAGTTAACAAGTATTTCTTGGATTTTGGAATATTTGCATTATACTTACTGGTTCAGCTTTCTTAACCCAAAAATGCTAAATCCTAAATGCTCCAATGAGTGTTTCTTTTCAGCATCATATTGGCACTCAAAAAGTTGCAGATTTTGGAGCATTTCAAATTTAGGATTTTCAGATTAGGGATACTCAACCTGTAATTTCAAATGACATGTCTTCAAGATTACAGATTCTTTCTTTTGCTTGATTAAGTCTGCTTTTGACTCTTGTATTTTTCATTCCATTCATTGTATTCTTCAGCTCTAGAATTTCTGTTTGGTTCTTTTTTATAATTTCTATTTTAAAAGAAAATTATTTTAAATTCCTTTTCAGACAATTTTAAAATCTCTGTTTCTTTGAGGTCAGTTACTTTAAAATTATTTTGTTCCTTTAGTGTTGTTATTTCCTTGCATTTTCTTGTTTCTTGTGATTTTGTGTGCTGTCTATGCATTGGATGGAGCAGTCATCTCTTCCAGACTTTAAAGACTGGTTTTAGTGGGTAAAGACTTTCACCTGTGGGTGGGTGCAATGGCACTGATTGGGTAGCTCTGGTTCTAAAAAAATGTAGCAGTGTAGTCTCTGTGTGGCTCCATCAGCTGAGGTCAGCATTAATGAAGACTGCAGAAGCATCAACAGCTAAAGTTTCAGGTGTTTGTGGCAGTGGCATTGGCAAAGTGGACTGTTGGAGTCCTCAGTAGCAAAGACTCTTAGAGTCCTCTTGCTCTCTTTTTCCCTACTGGGGGGAAACCTAGCGAAGAGGATCCCTTTTGGTGTCCAGTCTAATGTGGCCTACAGGCAGCCACAGTGGCACTGGGTTCCAGGATACAGGTGCTCAGAGCCACTGCAGAGCTGGCTTCCTGGGCTCAGGTGCTTGTGAACTGCCATGGCACCTGGATCCTGGAGAGGAAATTGATGTACCAAGGCGTTGGCATGCACTTATCACCCATGTTGCCAGGGTCTAGGACTTTGGAGCTTATCTCAGTGGCTAGGGCCTGGGGATATATGATATAATGGTGGCTTGAACCCTGAAAGACAGGCACAGAAGAAGCACAGCTTAGGGGTAAAGGGGTCCTGTGGCCACTCAGGTCCTGGAGGGTGGGGCACAGCAGCAACTCTAGTTCCATGGATGTCAGGGCACAACATGATTCTGGCCCAAAGGGCCGGGAGCAGTGCAGTAGCACTTGGGCACCTGGGGAGACACATTACTGTGTTGGCCCAGGCCTTAGAGCAGCAGTGAGACCCTAGGGACTTGTGGACATAACAGTGACTTAGGCTTCAGGGTTGGTATGGCTCCACAGCAGCTCTGCCCCAAAGGCCAGGGCAAAGTGGCAGTAAGGCCCATGGAATTGTGGGGTACAGCTGTAGCTCAGGCCCTGAGAGCCAAGTGCAGCGAGGTGGTGACTCCAGTCTCTGTGAAGGCAGAGTATTGCCACAGCAAGGGCTACAAAGGATGGAGCTCAGTCGTGTTAAGCCCCCTGGTATGTCAGGACGCAGTGGGAACTCTGGCTCTGAGGGGCATGGTACAGCAGCAACATGACCCCAGGATGGACATGACCCTGTAGGAGCTCAGCCACAGAGGGTGGGGCACAATGGTGACTCAGACTCCAGGCAGTCAGGACACAGCACAGCAGTAACTCCAGTCCCTGGGAAGATGAGATACCAAAGAAGCTCAGGCCCTGGGAACAGTGCACAGCACAGTAATGGCACCAGTCCCTGGGATGGTGGGGTGCAAGAGAACCTCAGGTTCTAGGAGGTTGAGCACAGCACAGAGGCAACTCTGGTTCCTGGAAAGGTAGAACGCCACAGCAGCTCAGGTCTTAAGTCATGGGACAGCACAGCAGTGACTAATTCCTGGCAGGCAGGTGGTAAAGCAACTCAAGCTCCTGGGTGTAGGACTCAGTGCAGTGGCAACTCCAGTCCCTAGGAAGGCAAGGTGCCTCAGAAACCCACACCCTGGGGAGACAGGGCACTGTGGCAGTAAGGCTGCTGAAAACGTAGGGCACAGTGGGGACCCAGGCTTATGGCAGCAGCCTAGGCCCAGAGATAGTGGCGTGCTGGGCAACCCAGGCTCCAGGTGGTGGGATGCAGTGACAGTAAGACCCTAGGCGTGTAGGGTAACAGTGGCTACTCAGGACCTAACAGCAGGGTGAAGCGCAGCAGCAACTCCAATTCTAAAATGTCATGAAACCACGGTAGCTCAGCTCATGGGGCAGAAGGCACAGTCTTGGCTCCTTCTCATGGGTAAGTGTAGCAGTATGGACTCCAGGCAGCTCTCTATGTTTGGCTCAAGACTGGTGAAGACTGCAGGGGTATCCATTGGTGAGCACTGCTGGTGTCTGTGGTAATAGTGAGGGCCACTGGGATCTTCCTTCTCACCCTTTTCATGCAGAAGGAAGAACCTCTTGCCTCTGAGGTAATCCAGACTGGGCAATGGAGTGGCCCAGATAAGGTGTTTCCCCCCCTATTCTATGCAGCCATGCTAGGTTGCTCTGCTCTACAGGGTTTGTGCTACTCCTTCGCTATATTCCAGAGCTCCCCCTTCGTTATTTTATTTGTCATGGAGTTGTTTATTCATTATTTTGTGAAAGAAATGAGAATTAGGACCTCCCAGTTTGATGTCTTGCAGATATTATTTCCTTTTTCTTCTTTTTGAATAAACCCAATTGATAAATGGTTTTGTTTTTTCCCCTCTTCTTGAGGTATAAACTACATATAGTACATTAAATTTTAGAAATTGTAGCGTACAATTTTTATATGTCTATATACCTTTGTAACCACCACACTGATCCAAATATAGAACATTTACGAGCCCAGCAAGTTTCCTTGTTTTCCTTCCCTGTCAACACTTTCTGCAGAAGTAACAAGTATTCTCCCCTCTAGCATAGTAGATTAGTTTTGCGTGTGTTTATGTCCATTTTGTGTTTCTATAACAGAATGCCTAAAACGAGATGATTTATAAAGAACTTCTTTTATAAATAATTTATAAATAAACTTCTTTTACCTTATCAGGTAAAAGATAATTTATAAAGACACTTCTTTTATCTTATCAGTTGTTCTTAGGAACAAGTGAAACTTTTATTTCCAATAAATTCTATTTGGTTTTTAAAAGCAGTATTTTCTTCCTATTGCTTCAATTTCTTTGTTTGCATCTTAAAACAGAACCTTATTCTACAGTTTTCTCAGATTATTCTATTATACAAAATTCTAGAAGTTTTCCTCCCCCTTTTTTTAAATCTCCTCTTGTGTTTTGAGCTATTTTGTGGGAAGATTTCCATGTGACCTGAATCATGTACTCTAATTCCAGCATATTTTCGCAAAGGCTTCTGCAAGAGATTCAAGAGTATTCCCCACCCAAGACCAATTTTTATGTTAATTCTTCAGCTTGGAGTGTCAGCGTCAGCAGTAAAGTGTAAATTTGGCTCCTTAATTTGTAAGCTGTAGAACCAGGGGTTTTGATTTCTCAGAAAAGACCACTCTTGTTGTGTTTCATTTTTATTTTCACTCAGGTCCCAGATAGAAAAATCCCCCTTGTTGCCCTGTACTAGCAGATGTGTTCCTCTTTTCTCCCCTTAGTATATAATTTTTCTCAATGGGATCTTCAAGAATTTTGGCTTGTGTGTTGATCTTAGATCCAAAGGCCAATCAAATCCTAGACTTCATATCCAGCCTCTGAAAAAGTCTTAAAATAGAACTCTTCAGTTACAAGGACTGAGACCCCCATAAACTGCATGGTGAGTTTATGCACCCAGCACTCTGGGGATCAGTTGCCACTTTATTTATGGAACATAACATTTTCCTTTCTTCTTTTGAATTCATCTGTGCATTTAAAACTTATTACATTTTTGTTTGCAGGAAGATAATCATTTTTTTTTTCAACTTAACAGAAATTTTTTGTATCATGGTTCTGGAGGCTGGAAGTCTGAAATCAAGATGTCAACAGGATTGTTTCCTTCTGAGAGCTGTGAGGGAAGGATGTGTTTCAGGCCTTTCTCCTTGGTTGGAGATGATGGCTCTTCTTTCTGTGTCTTCACATCATCTTCCCTACGCACGCCCGTGTCCAAAGATCCCCCTTTATGAAGGCAGCAGTCATACTGGATGAGGGTGCACCCTGGTGAAAACATCCTAACTAATTGCATCTGCAATTACCCTATCTTCAAATAAAGTCACATCCTGAGATACGAGGGGGTAGGACTTTAACCTATGAAATTTGGGAGACATAAATCCATAACAAGGCATGTGGAGGCAATAGGGGGCCTTGGAAAGACTGAGGATAATCATTTTTTGTGTGTTCATTTATTTATTTAGTTTTTCCTTAGGCATTCTGCTGGGAGTATCCCATTTAAGAAATTTAAGGGGTAAGCCCATTAATTCCCTTTTTGCACATTGGAATACAAACTAGTGTAACTTTGACGAAGGACTCCACCAGAGGCACAGAACAAGAATCTTGAAAACTCATTTGCAAAATGTTTCACAGAGAGTAGAAAAGTGTTCAAAATGTGTTTTGCTCCAATACTGCCTTCACATGCAAAGTGGTACAAAAGTTGGATTCTTTATTTTCATGCATCTACATATATATTAATTTATGCACATTGACTAGAAAATTTGCACGTTATTGGTTCAGTGCTCCTGATTATTTAATTGTTTTCAAGTATATAATACAATGTGTAGGCCGGGCATGGTGGCTCACGCCTATAATCCCAACACTTTGGGAGGCCGAGGTGAGTGGATCAGCTGAGGTCAGGAGTTCGAAACCAGCCTGGCCAACATGGCAAAACCCTGTCTCCACTAAACATATAATAACTACCCGAGCATGGTGGCACATGCCTGAAGTTCCAACTACTCGGGAGGCTGAGGCATGAGAATCTCTTGAATCTGAGAGGCAGAGGTTTCAGTGCGCTGAGGTCGTGCCACTGCACTCCAGCTTGGGCAACAGAGTCAGACCCTGTCTCAAAATATATACATATAAAATATATCATATATATAATATATAATATATATATACACAATGTGTTGTCTATGATTTTCTAGAACATGCCTTCTGTAAAATAAAATAAAAATAGTGCAGGAAATATGACTTTCAAAAAGGAATAGAAACTGGTATCATATTTTTTTCATGATTTGATTTACAATATTTCAAAACATTCACATGATTGCATTCTCCTGAAATGTGTGGTTAGGGAGGGTGTGAAATCAAAAAAATAAAACATGAGAGAACCATTTTTTTCTTGGAAGGTTGACTTTCTGTCTTGCTTCCAGGCAGATAAAATGATACATGACCCAAATGAGATCTCAGAGTCACTCCTGGATTTTGTATTCTTTGCTACTTAAATCTTTTCAAGTATGTTCTAACAACTTACTACACAGTTTAAATTGACATGTGGAGGGGGATCCAAAATGGCCGAATAGGAACAGCTCCAGTCTACAGCTCCCAGCGTGAGCGACACAGAAGATGGGTGATTTCTGCATTTCCATCTGAGGTACCAGGTTCATCTCACTACGGAGTGCCAGACAGTGGGCACAGGACAGTGGGTGTGGTGCACTGTGCGCCAGCCAAAGCAGGGCAAGGCATTGCCTCACTTGGGAAGTGCAAGGGGTCAGGGAGTTCCCTTTCCTAGTCAAAGAAAGGGTTGACAGACGGCACTTGGAAAATCGAGTCACTCCCATGCCAATACTGCACTTTTCCAACAGGCTTAAAAAATGGCGCACCAGGAGATTATATCTTGTACCTGGCTCAGAGGATCCTATGCCCACAGTCTCGCTGATTGCTAGCACAGCAGTCAGAGATCAAACTGCAAGGCAGCAGCCAGGCTGGGGGAGGGGTGCCCGCCATTGCCCAGGCTTGCTTAGGTAAACAAAGCAGCCAGGAAGCTTGAACTGGGTGGAGCCCACCACAGATCAAGGAGGCCTGCCTGCCTCTGTAGGCTCCACCTGTGGGGGCAGGGCACAGACAAACAAAAAGACAGCAGTAACCTCTGCAGACTTAAATGTCCCTGTCTGACAGCTTTGAAGAGAGCAGTGGTTTTCCCAGCACGCAGCTGGAGATCTGAGAGCAGGCAGACTGCCTCCTCAAGTGGGTCCCTGACCCTTAACCTCCGAGCAGCCTAACTGGGAGGCACCCCCCAGTAGGGGCAGACTGATACCTCACATGGCCGGGTATTCCTCTGAGACAAAACTTCCAGAGGAACTATCAGACAGCAGCATTAGCGGTTCACGAAAATCCATTGTTCTGCAGCCTCTGCTGCCGGTACCCAGGAAAACAGGGTCTGGAGTGGACCTCTAGCAAACTCCAACAGACCTGCAGCTGAGGGTCCTGTCTGTTAGAACGAAAACTAACAAACAGAAAGGACATCCACACCAAAAACCCATCTGTACATCACCATCATCAAAGACCAAAAGTAGATAAAACCACAAACATGGGGAAAAAACAGAGCAGAAAAACTGGAAACTCTAAAAAGCAGAGAGTCTCTCCTCTTCCAAAGGAATGCAGTTCCTAACCAACGACAGAACAATGCTGGATGGAGAATGGCTTTGACGAGTTGAGAGAAGAAGGCTTCAGATGATCAAACTACTCCGAGCTACAGGAGGAAATTCAAACCAAAGTCAAAGAAGTTGAAAACTTTGAAAAAAATTTAGAAGAATGTATAACTAGAATAACCAATACAGAGAAGTGCTTAAAGGAGCTGATGGAGCTGAAAGCCAAGGCTCGAGAACAACGTGAAGAATGCAGAAGCCTCAGGAGCTGATGCGATCAACTAGAAGAAAGGGTATCAGTGATGGAAGATGAAATGAATGAAATGAAGCGAGAGGGGAAGTTTAGAGAAAAAAGAATAAAAAGAAATGAACAAAGCCTCCAAGAAATATGGGACTATGTGAAAAGACCAAATCTACATCTGATTGGTGTACCTGAAAGTGACGGGGAGAAGGGAACCAAGTTGGAAAACACTCTGCAGGATATTATCCAGGAGAACTTCCCCAATCTAGCAAGGCAGGCCAACATTCACATTCAGGAAATACAGAAAACGCCACAAAGATACTCCTTGAGAAGAGCAACTCCAAGACACATAATTGTCAGATTCACCAAAGTTGAAATGAAGGAAAAAATGTTAAGGGCAGCCAGAGAGAAAGGTTGGGTTACCCACAAAGGGAAGCCCATCAGACTAACAGTGGATCTCTTGGCAAAAACTCTACAAGCCAGAAGAGAGTGGGGGGCCAATATTCAACTTCCTTAAAGAAAAGAATTTCCAGCCCAGAATTTCATATCCAGCCAAACTAAGCTTCATAAGTGAAGGAGAAATAAAATACTTGACAGACAAGCAAATGCTGAGAGATTTTGTCACCACCAGGCCTGCCCTAAAAGAGCTCCTGAAGGAAGCACTAAACATGGAAAGGAAAAACCGGTACCAGCCACTGCAAAAACATTCCAGATTGTAAAGACCGTTGAGGCTAGGAAGAAACTGCATCAACTAACAAGCAAAATAACCAGCTAACATCATAATGACAGGATCAAATACACACAAAACAATATTAACTTTAAATGTCAATGGACTAAATGCTCCAATTAAAGACACGGACTGACAAATTGGATAAAGAGTCAAGACCCATCAGTGTGCTGTATTCAGGAAACCCATCTCACGTGCAGAGACACATGTAGGCTCAAAATAAAAGGATGGAGGAAGATCTACCAAGCAAATGGAAAACAAAAAAAGGCAGGGGTTGCAATCCTAGTCTCTGATACAACAGACTTTAACCCAACAAAGATCAAAAGAGACAAAGAAGGCCATTACATAATGATAAAGGGATCAATTCAACAAGAACAGCTAACTATCCTAAATGTATATGCACCCAATACAGGAGAACCCAGATTCATAAAGCAAGTCCTGAGTGACCTACAAAGAGACTTAGACTCCCACACATTAATAATGGGAAACTTTAACACCCCACTGTCAACATTAGACAGATCAACGAGACAGAAAGTTAACAAGGATACCCAGGAATTGAACTCAGCTCTGCAGCAAGTGACCTAATAGACATCTACAGAACACTTCACCCCAAATCAACGGAATATACATTTTTTTCAGCACCACACCACACCTATTACAAAATTGACCACATAGTTGGAAGTAAAGCTCTCCTCAGCAAATGTAAAAGATCAGAAATTATAACAAACTGTCTATCAGACCATAGTGCAATCAAAATAGAACTCAGGATTAAGAAACTCACTCAAAACCACTCAACTACATGGAAACTGAACAACCTGCTCCTGAATGACTACTGGGTACATAACAAAATGAAGGCAGAAATAAAGATGTTCTTTCAAACTAATGAGAACAAAGACACAACATACCAGAATCTCTGGGACACATTCAAAGCAGTGTGTAGAGGGAAACTTATAGCACTAAATGCCCACAAGAGAAAGCAGGAAAGATCCAAAATTGACACCCTAACATCACAATTAAAAGAACTAGAAAAGCAAGAGCAAACACATTCAAAAGCTAGCAGAAGGCAAGAAATAACTAAAATCAGAGCAGAACTGAAGGAAATAGAGACACAAAAAACCCTTCAAAAAATAAATGAATCCAGGAGCTGGTTTTTTGAAAGGATCAACAAAATTGATAGACTGCTAGCAAGACTAATAAAGAAGAAAACACAGAAGAATCAAATAGACGCAATAAAAAATGATAAAGGGGATATCACCACTGATCCCACAGAAATACAAACTACCATCAGAGAATACTACAAACACTTCTATGCAAGTAAACTAGAAAATCTAGAAGAAATGGATAAATTCCTCAACACATACACTCTCCCAAGACTAAACCAGGAAGAAGTTGACTCTCTGAATAGACCAATAACAGGCTCTGAAATTGTGGCAATAATCAATAGCTTACCAACCAAAAAGAGTCCAGGACCAGATGGATTCACAGCCGAATTCTACCAGAGGTACAAGGAGGAACTGGTACCATTCCTTCTGAAACTATTCCCATCAATAGAAAAAGAGGGAATCCTCCCTAACTCATTTTATGAGGCCAGCATCATCCTGATACCAAAGCCTGGCAGAGACACAACCAAAAAAGAGAATTTTAGACCAATATCCTTGATGAACATTGATGCAAAAATCCTCAATAAAATACTGGCAAACAGAATCCAGCAGCACATCAAAAAGCTTATCCACCATGATCAAGTGGGCTTCATCCCTGGGATGCAAGGCTGGTTCAATATATGCAAATAAATAAATGTAATCCAGCATATAAACAAAACCAAAGACAAAAACCACATGATTATCTCAATAGATGCAGAAAAGACCTTTGACAAAATTCAACAACCCTTCATGATAAAAACTCTCAATAAATTAGGTATTGATGGGACGTATCTCAAAATAATAAGAGCCATCTATGACAAACCCACAGCCAATATCATACTGAATGGGCAAAAACTGGAAGCATTCCCTTTGAAAACTGGCACAAGACAGGGATGCCCTCTCTCACCACTCTTGTTCAACATAGTGTTGGAAGTTCTGGCCAGGGCAATCAGGCAGGAGAAGGAAATAAAGGGTATTCAATTAAGAAAAGAGGAAGTCAAATTGTCCCTGTTTGCAGATGACATGATTGTATATCTAGAAAACCCCATTGTCTCAGCCCAAAATCTTCTTAAGCTGATAAGCAACTTCAGCAAAGTCTCAGGATACAAAATCAATGTACAAAAATCACAAGCATTCTTATACACTAATAACAGACAAACAGAGAGCCAAATCATGAGTGAACTCCCATTCACAATATCTTCAAAGAGAATAAAATACCTAGGAATTCAACTTACAAGGGATTTGAAGGACCTCTTCAAGGAGAACTGCAAACCACTGCTCAATGAAATAAAAGAAGATACAAACAAATGGAAGAACATTCCATGCTCATGGGTCGGAACAATCAATATCATGAAAATGGCCATACTGCCCAAGGTAATTTATAGATTCAATGCCATCCCCATCAAGCTACCAATGACTTTCTTCACAGAATTGGAAAAAACTACTTATGGAACCAAAAAAGAGCCCGCATCACAAAGTCAATCCTAAGCCAAAATAGCAAAGCTGGAGGCATCACGCTACCTGACTTCAAACTATACTACAAGGCTACAGTAACCAAAACAGCATGGTACTGGTACCAAAACAGAGATATAGATCAATGGAACAGAACAGAGCCCTCAGAAATAATGCTGCATATCTACAACTATCTGATCTTTGACAAACCTGAGAAAAACAAGCAATGTGGAAAGGATTCCCTATTTAATAAATGGTGCTGGGAAAACTGGCTAGCCATATGTAGAAAGCTGAAACTGGATCCCTTCCTTACACCTTATACAAAAATTAATTCAAGATGGATTAAAGACTTAAATGTTAGACCTAAAACCAAAAAAACCCTAGAAGAAAACCTAGGCATTACCATTCAGGACATAGGCATGGGCAAGGACTTCATGTCTAAAACATCAAAAGCAATGGCAACAAAAGCCAAAATTGAGAAATGGGATCTAATTAAACTAAAGAGCTTCTGCACAGCAAAAGAAACTACCATCAGAGTGAACAGGCAACCTACAAAATGGGAGAAAATTTTCACAACCTACTCATCTGACAAAGGCCTAATATCCAGAATCTACAATGAACTTAAACAAATTTACTAGAAGAAAACAACCCCATCAAAAAGTGGGCAAAGGACATGAACAGACACTTCTCAAAAGAAGACATTTATGCAGCCAAAAAACAGGTGAAAAAATCCTCACAATCACTGGCCATCAGAGAAATGCAAATCAAAACCACAATGAGATACCATCTCACACCAGTTAGAATGGCAATCATTAAAAAGTCAGGAAACAACAGGTGCTGGAGAGGATGTGGAGAAATAGGAACACTTTTACACTGTTGGGGGGACTGTAAACTAGTTCAACCATTGTGGAAGTCAGTGTGGCGATTCTTCAGGGATCTAGAACTAGAAATTCCATTTGACCCAGCCATCCCATTACTGGGTATATACCCAAAGGACTATAAATCATGCTGCTATAAAGACACATGCACGCGTTTGTTTATTGTGGCACTATTCACAATAGCAAAGACTTGGAACCAACCCAAATGTCCAACAATGATAGACTGGATTAAGAAAATGTGGCACATATACACCATGGAATACTATGCAGCCATAAAAAATGATGAGTTCATGTCCTTTGTAGGGACATGGATGAAATTGGAAATCATCATTCTCAGTAAACTCTCGCAGGAACAAAAAACCAAACACCGCATATTCTCACTCATAGGTGGGAATTGAACAATGAGAACACATGGACACAGGAAGGGGAACATCACACTCTGGGGACTGTTGTGGGGTGGGGGGAGTGGGGAGGGATAGCTTTAGGAGATATACCTAATGCTAAATGACGAGTTAATGGGTGCAGCGCACCAGCGTGGCACCTGTATACATATGTAACTAACCTGCACATTGTGTACATGTACCCTAAAACTTAAAGTATAATAATAATAAAATAAAATAAAATAAAATAAAAATAATAAAAATAAATTGACACGTCTTAGCCCATATTGCATTCTGCACAATAGGAAATTTTTTCAAATTTTCGTGAAATGCTCTGATGGTCACAAGACAAATGTGATATTAGTCTTGATTCCTTTTTCTAGAACTAGATTCCTTTTTCTAGGTAGCTCATTTCACTGACCCAAGTGCAAACTTTGACCTAGTTCTCTTGCTGTATGTGTCTGACAAGTGGTTAAATAAATTTAATTGTATGGAGCTTGTATGAAGCCAGGAATACAAGGAAGCTAACTGGCCTGTAAAGCCCACCTCCCTGATCTCATTAACATTATACTCAAACTCAAAATATGCTCAGCTGTGACTTCCTGCACAACTTACGGTGCACTAAGGGAGTTTTTGTGAATTAAATTATTCTCAGCAGACCAGGAAGAGCAGGAAAGCTCAAAATTACATCTACTCTAAATAAACATTCTTTACACTAATAAGACACTTAGACAACTACAAGTCACATGTCAGCACAGGTGAGGGTACTGTCTAGATGATGAGGCATTGCAATAGTTAGTAGTTTGGACTGCCTTAGAAGAATCATTTAACCAACATCAGCATGATCCTACATGTATTTTCAGGTTGTGTTTCAAACTGTTTTCTGATATATTTTCAAGACCACTCTTTGCTGATATATTTTCAAGACCAAGTGATATTTCAAAAAAGTTGGCTTTAAATTAGATGCAAAAATTAGAGACATTTATAAAAAGGAATTTATCATTACTACCTAATGCTTTTATAATAAAAGTTGCCTAAAACACACATTCTACAAATGTTATTTTCTCAGTGCTACTCTAAGTTTAATAAGCAATATGACCACTCTTCCCTCATAGAGAAAGTAATTTAATTTACGAAGTAAGCAAAGAGAACCAACTAAAATTTCCAATTTTTTTCAAATCTAATGATGATCATCTTACTCAATGTTTCTCCAAGCTTTTCACAGCACACTCCACAAGACCTAAATAAGCCTATGCATCTATTCACAGGAGCAGGCACATATACACAGAAAACAAGTGCTAAAGGGAAAAGAAAAGTTATATTTCTGGAAGATCTCCTACTCTACACACTTAGACACACACATGCAAATGATTCCTCTCTGCCCAAAAATAAACCTGGGAGTGATAAGTGATGGAAGATCTAATAAAAGAGTGGTGAGAAAAAAACAAGAGCAAACAGTTAAGAAGAAAACTGTCTGGAAATTTCAGAGTTATTTCATTCCACCAAGAATTAGTATGTCTCATCAAAAAGCTAATCTACCATGATCAAGTAGGCTTTATTCCTGGGATGCAAGGTTGGTTCAACATACACAGGGCAAGAAATGTAATTCATTACATCAATAGAACTGAAAATAAATTCTACCTGATCATCTCAATAGATGCATAAAATTCAACATCTCTTCATGTTGAAAACTCTCAACAAACTATGCATTGAAGGACCATATCTCAAACTAATAAGGGTCATTTATGACAAGCCCACAGCCAACATCCCATGGAATAGGCAAGCTGGAAGCATTTCTTTGAGAACCAGAACAAGATAAGGATGCCCACTCTCACTACTCCTATTCAACATAGCACTGGAAGTCCTAGCCAGAGGAATCAGAAAAGAGAAGAAATAAAAGGCATTTGAATAGAAAGAGAGAAAGTCAAACTCTTTTAGCAGATAACATGATTCTATACCTAGAAAACCCTACAGTCTCTGCCCAGAGGCTCCTAGACCTCATAAACAACTTTAGCAAAGTTTCAGGATACAAAATCAATGTACAAAAATCAGTAGCATTTCTATATAATGATAATGCTCAAGCTGAGAACCAAATCAAGAACATAATTCCATTCATGATAGCCACAAAAAGAATAAAATACCTAGGAATACAGGTAATTAGACAGGTGCGAAAAATCTCTACAATGAGAATTACAAAGCACTGCTGAAAGAAATCAGAGAAGACACAAACAAATGGAAAAACATTCCATGCTCATGGATAGGGAGAATTGATATTGTTAAAATGGCCATACTACCCAAAGCAATTTACAGATTCAATGCTATTCTTATCAAACTACCAACAACATTTTTCACAGAATTACACAAAACTATTCTAAAATTTATGTGGAACCAAAAAGAGCCCAAATAGCCAAAGCAATCCTAAGTAAAAATAACAAAACTAAAGGCATCACACTACCCAACTTCAAACTGTATTACAAGGCTATAGTAACAAAAACAGCATGGTACTAGTACAAAAACAGGCACATAGACCAATAGAATAGAGTAGAGAACCAAGAGAAAAAGCCACTCACCTACAACCATCTGATCTTTGACAAAGCTGACAATAACAAGCAATGGGAAAATGATTGCCTATTCAATAAATGGTACTGGGATAACTGGCTAACCATATGCAGAAGATTGAAACTAGACCCCTTCCTTTCACCATATGCAAACATCAACTCAAGATAGATTAAATAATTAAATGCAAAACCTAAAACTATAAAAACCCTACCAGAAAATCCTAGGAAATACCATTCTGGACACTGGACTTGCCAAAGATTTCATGACAAAGGCTCCAAAAGCAATGGTAACAAAAACAGAAATTGACAAGTGGGATCTAATTAAACTAAAGAGCTTCTGCATAGCAAAAGAAACTATCAATAGAGTAAACAGACAACCTATAGAATGGGAGCAAATATTTGCAAACTATTTGAGAAATGTCTAATATTCAGAATCTGTAAGTAACTGAAACAAACCTACAAGCAAAGAAACCAAATAACTCCATTGAAAAATGGGCAAAGGGCATGAACAGACACTTCTTAAAAGAAGACATACACAGAGCCAACAAGCATATGAAAAAAATGCTCAATATAACTAATCAATAGAGAAATGCAATTCAAGACCACAGTGAGATACCATCTCACACCAGTCAGAATGGCTATTATTAAATGGCCAAAAATTAACAGATTTTGGAAGGTTGCAAAGAAAGGGGAAGACTTATAAATGCTGGTAGTAATGTAAATTATTAGTTCAGCCACTGTGGAAAGCAGTTTGGAGAGTTCTCAAAGAACTTAAAACAGAACTACCATTCAATGCAGCAATCCTATTATTTGGAATACACTCAAAGGAATATAAATTGTTCTACCATGAAGACACATGCACATGAATGTTCATTGCAACACTATTCACAATAGCAAAGACATGGAATCAACCTAGATGCCCATTAATGGTGGACTGGCTAAAGAAAACATGGTATATATACAATGTGGAATACTAGGTAGCTATAAAAAAGAACAAAATATTGTCTTTTGAAGCAACATAAATGGAGCTGAAGGCCATTATCCTGAGCAAATTAATCGAGAAACAGAAAGCTAAATACTGCGTGTCCTCACTTATAAGTGGGAGCTAAAACTTGAGTACACATTGACACAAATAAGACAACAGTAGAAAACAGGGCCTACTTGAGGGTGGAAGATGGGAGGTGAGTGAGGATAAAAAAAAAAAAAAAAAAAAACCTACTAATCAGGTACTATGCTTATTACCTGAGTGACAAAATAATCTGTATACTAAACCTCTGCAATACACAGTTTGCCCATGTAACAAACCTCCACATGTACCTCTTGAACCTAAAATAAAGGCAGAAATAAAAAGAGAATTAGTGCCTCCTAATTCCCCATAAAGAAATGCATATTTGAAACTATAGGTATGCAACTACATATATGTATATTTCTAAAAAAGATTCATACATTACATTTGCTTTTTATTTTAACTTAATTTTAATGTCATTTTAATTTTTCAATGATCATTTTTCAATGTCAAGAAATACTCTTCTGGAAATCCTAACTAGAGCAATCAGACAAGAAAAAGAAATAAAGGGTATCCAAATTAGAAAGGAAAAAGTCAAATTATCCTTGTTTGCATATGATAGAATCTCATATTTAAAAAAACCTAAAGACTCAACCAAAAACTATCAGAACTAATAAATTCAGTGAAGTTGCTGGATACAGAATACATATGCAAAAATCAGTATCTTTTTCTATATGCCAACAGCAAACAATTTGAAAAAAAGAATGCAATTATATTTACAATAGCTACTAATAAAGTAAAATATCTAGAAATTAACCAATAAGTGAAAAACCTCTACAATAAAAACTATTAAAAAATTGATACAAAAAATTGAAGAGGATACCAAAAAAATGAACGTTCCATGTTCATGGATTGGAAGAATCAAAATTGTTAAAATGTCCATACTACCCAAAACGATCTACAGACTCAATGCAATCCCAATCAAAATATCAATGACATTCTTCACTGAAACAAAAAAAATCCTAAAATTTATATGGAATCACAAAAGACCCAGAATAGCCACAGCTATCCTAAGCAAAAAGAACAAAGCTAGAGAAATTGCATTAGCTGAGCTCAAATCATATTACGGAGCTATAGTAACCAAAACAGAAGAATATGGGCATAAAAACACATAGACCAATGGAACAGAATAGAGATCC
Source organism: Pongo abelii (assembly GCF_028885655.2). NCBI lineage: Eukaryota > Metazoa > Chordata > Mammalia > Primates > Hominidae > Pongo > Pongo abelii. Next base: position 24,142,351 of record NC_072007.2, on the reverse strand, counting down.
CAGAAATAAACCCATACATCTACAGTGAACTCATTTTCAACAAAGGTTCCAAGAATGTACTTTGGGGAAGGACAGTCTCTTCAATAAATGGTGATGGGAAAACTGGTTATCCATAAGCAGAAGAATGAAACTAGATCCTTATCTCTAGCCATACACAAAAATCAAATTAAAATGGATAAAGACTTAACTCAAAGACCTCAATCTATGAAACTACTACAAGAAAACATTGGGGAAACTCTTTAAGACATTAGACCACGAAGAAAAGACAAATGCTTGAGATGACTGTGCTAGGCTGTTCTTGCATTGCTATAAAGAAATACCTGAGACTGAGTAATTTATAAGAAAAGATGTTTAATTGGCTTACGGTTCTGCAGGCTGTTTGCTCAGGAAGCATAACAGTATCTGCTTTGGGGGAGGCTTCCAGTCATGGAGGAAGGCACAGAGGGAGCAGGCAAAGATTTTTTGAGTAGTAGTCCACAAGCACAGACAACCAAAGCAAAAATGCACAAATGGGAGTTTAAAAGCAAGTTAAAAAGCTTCTGCACAGCAAAAGAAACAATCGATAAGGTAAAGAGACAACCCATAGAATAGGTAAAAGTATTTGGAAACTATCCACCTGACAGAAGATTAATAACCAGAATATATAAGGAACTCAAACAACTCAATAGGAAAAAAATAATAATTTAATAAAAATTGGCCAAAGATTTAAAGAGACATTTCTCAAAAAAGGACATGCAAATGGAAAACAGGTATATGAAGAGGTACTCAATATCATTGATTATCACAGAAATGCAAATCAAAATTACAATGGGATATCATCTCACCCCAGTTAAAATGGCTTTTATCTAAAAGACAGGCAATAACAAATGCTGGTGAGGACATGGAGAAAAGGGAACCCTCATACACTTGGTGAGAATGTAAATCAGTACAACCCTTGCACACTGTTAGTTGGAATGTAAATTAGTGCAACCACTGTGGAGAACAGTTTGGAGAATTTTTGAAAAACTAAAAATAGAACTAACATATATTTCAGCAATCCCACTGCTAGATATATACCAAAAAGAAAGGAAATCATTATATCAAAGATATATCTAGACTCCCATGTTTATTGCAACACTATTCACAATAGCCAAGATTTGGAAGCAACCTAAGTGTCCATCAACAGATGAATGAAGAAAATATGGTACGTATACACAGTAGAGTACTAGTCAACTATAAAAAAGAGTAAAACCCTGTTATTTGCAACAGCATGGATGGAACTGGAAGTCATTATGTTAAGTGAAATCAGCCAGGCACAGAAAGACAAACTTTGCATGTTCTCATTTATTTGTGGGAGCTAGAAAATTAAATTTGCTGAAAATTGAACAAATGGAGATAGAGAGTATAATAATGGTTACCAGAGACTGGCAAGGTTAGTGGGTATAGAAGTGGGGATGGTTAATGAGTATAAAAACATAATTAGATATAATGACTAAGATCTAGTATGGTCTTAGTGTGCGATAGCACAACAGGGTAACTACAGTCAACAATAAGTTGCTGTACATTTTAAAGTAACTAAAAGAGTATATTTGGAATGTTTGTAACACAAAACACATAAATGCTTGAGATGATTGTGCTAGGCTGTTCTTGCTTTGCTATAAAGAAATGCCTGAGACTGAGTAATTTATAAAAAAAGAGGTTTAACTGGCTCATGGTTCTGCAAGCTGTATGCACAGGAAGCACAACAGCATCTGCTTCCTGGAGGAAGGCACAGAGGAGCAGGCACATCACCTGGCAAAAGCAGGAGCAAGAGAGAGTGAGTGGGTTGGGGGAGGTGCCACACACTTTTAAACGACTAGATCTTGTGTGAACTCAGAGCAAGAGCACACTTGTCACCAACGGGATGGCCCAAACCACTCATGGGGGATCCACCCGCATGATCCCAATATCTCCCACCAGGCCCCACTTCTAACATTGGGAATTACATTTCAACATGAGATTTGGGCAGAGACAAATATCCAAACTATATTACTGATGGATACCTTATTTGCCCTGGAGTGATTATTATGCATTGTATGCCTGAATCAAAATATTTCATGTTCCCTATAAATATATGCACCTACTATGTACCCACAAAAATTTAAAATACAAATAAATAAGTAAATAGTTTTCTATAATTTCATTTGTAGTTGCTTATTTGTATTTTATTATATTGATGTTACATGATTTAATTAGTCCTCAATTGCAGGATGCTTCAATTTTATACTGTTAGAGTGGTGTAGTGGTCATTTGCCACCTCACTTACCCCCTAACTTTTTTTTTTGTCTGCCTAGCTTCATTGTCAAGTCCCCATAAAACCTTAATTTTCAACAAAGGAAGCAGTTCTTTCTCACTGTTTTAAGTATTAGGAAAGAAAAATTCTGGGTGATTGCCTGCTACTACAGAAGTCAGTGGAAAGAAATTCTCTCTCCTCATTACTGTACATCCTGGTGTTAGCATGTGACCTAAATTTGGCCAGTTGGAGGCCCTCTCCTGGGACTTAGAACCTTGAGCTTTGAATCGAGTACTGGAGGGAAATGTTAGAGGTTGTTCATCCCAACAGGGGTGGTGTTCTGAGGGCATCCTAACCAGCTCTGCTGGCTACAAGCCTGTAACTGTGCTTCTTGCCTCTTCCTCCTTGATAACTTGAGTCCCACTGAATCTGTTTCCCATTCTTCTGGAGACTCGCAGGGAGCCTCTTAACAAATACATTTTTGTAAGAGTTAGTCAGTCTGGTTCCGTAGCATTAATCAGGAATTTCAATGTAATGAAAGTCTATAATAAAAACTCTAAAGATCTCTTTTGCACTTATCCACTATTATTTCTTTAGTAAAAATCTTACAAATGCTAAGCCAAACATATGCAAAATTTAGTTGAAAAGCAAATATTGTGTCGAACTACCTTCTCAAAATATAATATAGAGATTAAAAATGTTAGCAGATTTCTGACTGTATAACCTTTTGGAACCAATCTCTCAGCCTCAGTTTATTCATTTTACTACGGGATTAATCACAGCAACAATTTAACAGGGCCATTGTGAGGAAAAAATTAGAGAGTATACACAAAGTTTAGCACATAATAAACTGTAAGTGTTAGATTTCATTTTTATTAGGAAGAACATAGAAATTATATGCCCACTGGCAGTGTCTAGATGTACTCTTTCACTCCTCTGCTTTCCTTTGGCTCTCTCTTGTCCCCCTTCATCCATTCATACATGCCTGGTCTGTGACTTAAATTCTTGGCAGGGGTATTTTGCATAATTCTTGGTTCTGTCAAGGCTTTTCATTTTATACAGTCATAGATTATACAAAAGGCAAACTAAATTTAGAAATTCCCTAAAAATAGGATTATCAGATTTTTTCCCAAACTTCTAAGAAAAATACATTTGATATATTAAGAAAACACTGCTGTAGTTGTTATTTAACTTTTAGTTATCTTAAAAAAACTTTGTCAAACTTCCTTACAATTTCTTTATAGTTTACTATTTTTGATTTAATTAACATATGAGGAGGTATGATATTGCAAACTTTTCAGTGCTTAGGGCTTCTAAATAAAGATCTTCATCCAGCCCTCACTCTATAAAATGGTGCAAAATAAACTTAGACAAAGTGGGTAGAGGCCGGGAATAGTGGCTCACACCTATAATGTCAGAACTTTGGAAGGATGAGGCGGGTGAATCCCTCGAGTCCAGGAGTTTGAGACCAACCTGGGCAACATGGTGAAAACCTGTCTCTATTATATTTTTTTTAAATATTTTTAAAGAAAAAATTAAAATAAACATTTAAAAAGAGGGTAGAAGTTAGACACTAAGAAATAATCTTGGATACAGCATTTTAAGAAACTAAAAACAGAGTCCTGATTAAAGATATGAGAGAGGTAAGAGTTTCTTTATATGTTGTTGAAGAAGAAAGCAAATGTAAATGTTAAAATTGAAAAGGGAATTCAGTTAGGTGGAGAAGGTAGGATTAATGTTAGAAAAGCTTTAAGAATCTCATCTGCATTGTGTAACAGAGACACCTGCTGGTCACTGTATATTTCACTGTTCAAACACTCAAAATACATTTGCTCATTCACTTTTTACCTCCTACTCCCACAGTCTCTAATCTCTTGAAAATTCACAGCATAAACATGACGGGAGATTCATACCAAAATGATAATAATTAAATCAACAGAGTGTATTTGTCACATTGAATCTGGAGAAAAACTTCTGCCAGCAAGACAACTTTGATAATGTCATTTTAATATATATTAAATCAAATCTGCTTTGTATAATAAGCCACTAAAAGTTAGACTAAAGTCTATCAAACAACTCCTTAACCAGAAAAAAGAAACAGTTTTGTTTTCTGAAAGTACAGAATAATATTATGGTAATCGAAAAGATGAGGCTAGGTGTGGTGGCTCATGTCTGTAATCCTAGCACTTTGGGAGGCTGAGGCAGGCAGATCACTTGAGCCCAGGAGTTTGAGATCAGCCTGCGCAACATGGTGAAACCCCATCTCTACAAAAAAATCCAAAAAAAAAAAAAGAAAGAAAAGAAAAACTTAGCTGCGTCTGTCGAGAGGATGAGATGGGAGGATTACTTAAGCCCAGGAGGCAAAGACTGCAGTGAGCCCAGATCACGCCACTGCACTCTAGCATGAGTGATAGAACCAGCTCCTGTCTCAAAAAAAAAAAAAAAAAAGAGAAAAGAAATAAAAGAAAAAAACAGACAAAAAAATTATAAAACAAATATATCTAAGAAGCCAGATTAGGATATTTGTTTTAGAAAAGAAATGCAAATGATATTATCTAGAAATATTAAAAGTTTATCTTATAATAAACCACTAATAAATATGGGTTTGTTTTCTCTTAATGTTATAAAATTATCAAGATTGATGGGGTGTGTCCATAGCAACCAGAATAGTACTTAAGAGGGGTCAAACATGAAGACTAATCGGGTGATTATGTAGGATAAGTTGGGTCTCCTATCCCTAAGAGAATCTTGACTTAGTGAGAATACAGCCCTTTTCCTTAAATAATTCAAGTTAATTAAGACATTATGGATAATATACTTTTGGCAAGCAAAATATAATTTGGGTTTTATTTAGCACCCTCAAATTTCATATTTTGAAAACAAAGATTTTAAAAATATTCCAGAGACCAATAATCACAATCAGAATCTAAAATGGCATGTAGTATAAATTAACTTAGTAAGTTAAATATTGTACATGGCTAAATTCACAATGGGTGCAAATGTAAAAAGTGCTTACCATAATCAGTTAGCTCAGTAATTAACAGGTAGTTATTAACACTCTGTGCTCAATACTGTGCTTAGAATTATAAGAGATACAGAACTGTAAGATAATCTATTTTCAAGGCACCCACATTCTAATTGTATAGACCACTTTATTTCACATAAATAATAATGTATGAGAAAAGTCAGCACTTAGTTATGAACTACATAACATGAAGACCCAAAGTCATGTAAAAAGTTTCTACATGACAGTTGGGATATCCAGAAACTAATTAGGGAAGTGTTCATGGTGGAAATGAGTATTGAATGGGCATGTGAATCCCAGGCTGGACCTGAGTATGTGGAAATCTCAGTGAAAGTTATTTCAGGAAAAGGGAAGGACACAAGCAATAGGAAAGAAGCAAAGCCTGGTGACAACTGGTTTCTGGGAAGAGAATATATCTCACTAAAGGCAGAGATTGGACTGAGGGAATAGCAAAAAATATTTAGCTAAAAAGAACGGGATCAGTGTAGGGAAATTCTTGAAAGCCTGGCAGAACAGTTTAGATTTGATGCATCAGGACATTAAAAAGATGAGTTTTTATAAATTCAAAGAGAAAGATTTGATAAATCCACTATTTAAAAAAGTTTAGTTTGGCAGCAGCCTTTAGCATAAGTGGTCTAATATGGATTGGCTCCACTTGGGTAACTTTGCTAATAATATTTGGATTCAAACTTTAGCTACAAGGAAAATGGTTAATATATAACTTCATGCATTCAATATGATAATTAAATTATATACTTGGTATCTATGCCAACAGTAAATGAGAAAGAAAGCTAAGCAATACATTTAATTTCTATGGATAACCAACAAAGTAAATGAGACCCCATACCTACCCATCTACCTCTTTTGCTCCACTCCCTGATCAAAGGAAAAATATTGCTCAAGGCAAATGAATGGTTATTGTTCTCTTTTTATTATCTAATCCTGCTTAGGAAAAGGTGAAGAATTTGTCCTGAATTACACAAGAATCTAAAGTAGACACTAATAATGATAAGAGTTATAATAATAACTATGCTACTATTAATGAGTGCCTATTAGTTGCTAAGCATAAAAAAGGTTTTCTCTTATGTCATTCTTGCAACAGCCCTGCAAAGAAGGGATTGTGATCCCAATTTTTGTAGCTGAGTTGCCTGAGGCTCACAAGACCTGGAGAATGTTCTCTCAGATTGTGTACTGGCATGTGAAGGCAGGTCTGTCTGGCTGAAAGATTCCGCTTTTTGCATGATCCCACCTGGCCTCTCTGGTGAGGACACCTGTCCCTGTTTCATTCTTAAGAAGCTAAATGTCAACATTGAAGGCCACTTCAAACTACATCCAAATTATTGCATGCCAAAATGTTAGTGGACTACTATAGTGAAAATGATAAGTATTGATAGAAAGATCTTGCTAAAAATTCAAATGGCAGAGTTTCAATTAATAATTTCAAAATTCATTCTCAGTATCCTAGAGTCATTATGAAGCCTGACATTGAATAATAGTTAACAATATAATAATCCTCCTGCTAGGCTTTTGTTTTATTTTTGTTTGTTTTAATTACTTCTTTGTTTGAAGGATATAATTCAAGCTACTCTACATTCTGGCCTACTTTTTAAATGCTCTTGACATAAATAACTGACAGAGATTTTACTAGACTGCCTCTCTCATTTTGGCATGGCTTTTCACTACCATTGATTAGTATATCCTTATCTGGAAAACAAATCATCTCTGGTTTATAGTTTTTAAATAAGAGAGAAAGAAAGTTAAGGGCTGTTCACTATTTAGCTGTAAAGTTCTTTCCAATTCTGCAATAATGTACAGTAGAGAGGAAATGGGTCTGGGTCAATTGACTTTAATGGCAGAAGTTAAGGTATTCAGTCACTTTCACTTACCCTAACTCACAAGTAAAAATTGTCATTTCTGAGGTCAACAGTTAATTCAAAATATGACGTTTTTGGCTCAAAATTTTAAAGTTACAACATAAGAAATCTGGAGAACTTCTACAATTGTATATTACATATGCAAAGTTTCCTCTCACTAGGAAAAAAAAAAAAGAGCTTCCATGAAACACTGTTTTTATTGCATGCTGGGCTACTGAGAATTTCAGGCAAACCTGTAAGGGACAAAAAATAAAATAAGTTTGCTAAAACTCAAGAAGAAAAACCAAAAGAATCTCCAAGAGACAGTGATGCCTTTGGAGCAAACGCCAAGATCATCACTCCAAATCCTGGGCCAGTAATGAAACAGCGAAGATAAACTCAAAAATCACAGATGTAGCCAGGCGCCTACGACAGGCTTAATGTAAAGCCAGGTTGGTTGCTCAGAATCAAGTTGAATCATCTTAAAATTTTTTTTCTAAAATTGACGTAAATAATAAAAGGAAGAATAGTCAACACACTCATAAAGAAGAGAGAAAAAGTGAAGATCTTTGTCCTGATTAACAGCATAAACTATTATAAAAATATAATAATTAAAACAGTATTAGATCAATTGACCAGTAAAACAAAATAGAGAGCTCAAAAACAGACTTGTGAGTATTAAAATTTCATATGTGATAGAGATAGCCATGCAAAACATTGCAGAAATTACAGACTATTCAATAATAGTGTTGGCTCATAGTTATAAATATGGGGGAAAAATAGGACCCTTACAGCACACTACATGCACAAATCAATTCCAGGTTGATTAAAGGCCCAAATATGAAAGTTAAAAAAGATAAAATAGAAGGATGTATTAATGACTCAGGGTAGGTTAGGAGATTTTAAATGATACAAAAGGTACTAATCATAAAATTGACCACATTATATAATTAAAAACTTATGTCATTTAAAGATATTATAAAGATATTTAAAAATAAGCCAGAGAGACATTTGCAACATGTAAAACTTGTAAAACACTAGTAACCAAAATATATAAAGAATTCCTAAAATTGGAAAGAAAAAAATTAGAAAAATGAGAAAATTTACATGAACAAGCATTTATAGAAAATAAAAAATGGAGAGTAAACTTATGAAAAATTTAATTTCATTAACAATTAGAAAAATGCAAATAAATATCACAAACAGATGTCATTTTACTTTCATCAGACTAGAAAATATTGACCAGCATGATAAATGCTAAGTGTTGGCAAGCATGTAGCTCAATTAAAAGTCTATGCAGCTATTGTGAATAGTGCCAATATAAAACATGGGGGTGCAGGTATTCTTTTGATTACTGATTTCCTTTCTGCTGGATAAGTACCCACTAGTGGAATTGCTGAGCATACAATAGTTCTTTTTTTAGTTTTTTGAGAGTCTTTCATACTGTTTTCCATAATGGTTATACTAATTTATATTTCCACCAACAGTGTATAATAGTTCCACCTTCTCCTCATCTTCACCGGCACTTGCCATTTTTTGTCTTTCTAATAATGGCCATTTTACCTGAGGTGAGATGATATCTCATTGTTTTTTATTTGCATTTCCCTGATGATTAGTGATGTTGAGTATTTTTTCATATACCTGTTGTCATTTGTATGTCTTCTTTTAAGAAATGTCTATTAAGATCCTTTGTCCACTTTTTGATGGGATTATTTGTTTTTTGTCATTGAGTTGTTTGAGTTACTTACATATTCTGGATATTAGTACATTGTTCAATGAATAATTTGCAAATATTTTCCCAATTGTACAGGATGAATGGAATACTATTCAGCCATAAAAAATAAAATCCTATTTGCAGCAACATCAATGGAACTGGAGGTCGTTATGTTACATGAAATAAACCAGGCACAGAAAGACACATATCACTGTTAGCACTCATCTGTGGGAGCTAAAATAGTTGATCTTACGGAGGTAGAGAGTAAAATGATGGTTACTAGAGGCTGGGAAGGGAATGGGGATGAAGAGAGGTTGGTTAATGGGTACAAACATGGGATAGAAGGAATAAATTCTAGTGTTTAATAGCACAGTTGATTGACTACAATTAATAGTAATCTATTGGGTATTTCAAAATAGCTAGAGGGGAAGATTTGAAATGTTCCCAACATAAAGAAATGATAAATGGTTGAGGTGATGGATAGCCTAGAAACCCTGGTTTGATCACTAAACATTGCATGCATCAAAATATCACAAGTACTCCATAAACATTTACAATTATTATGTATCAATAAAAAGTTTACATGGCATTTGTGGAAGTATAAATTTCATAAAAAGAACTTTGGAAAACAATTTGGTACCATTTTGTAAAGTTGGACATCAGTTCTCTTATTTGTAAGCCATAGAGAAATGCTTGCACAATTACATCACGAGAAATATAGAAGAATATCCACAGCAGCATTCTTCATAATAGCAAAACACTAAAAGCAATTGAAATGTCCATAAACAAGATAATGGAAAAATACATTTTAGATTTTTCACATAATGGACTATAATAGACTAATGAAAATTAAAGACATATAAGACATATAGCTACAAAAAACAACTTGCAATGTAAATATTGAGAGAAAAATCACAGAAATCTATAGAGTGGATACCTTGCCACTTTGTCAATATAACTAATTTGGAATTACATGGCCCAGAAGTGCTTTCTCAGTGTGATTTCAAAATAACATTACTACAAAAGAAATTTGTCTAAGATTTAGAAGGTGAAAATTTTAAGTCTCAGAAGGTTGGTAACATTCATGTGCAGTTGCAGCTCACACACGTTGTCATTGATCTTGGCAGAGGACAGCAGCCAGCCCTGCAGCTTCCCCAAATCCCTCCAGATCTCCTCCTTCACCTTCCCTGATTCTGGCCAGGTGTGGCTCAGCTCTGTGGTGAAAAGAATCATCTTCTCTGTCAAGTCACCTACATCATCAAGATTGGTGGTCATGAGAGAGAGGTGTGTCTCCTTGGTCTCTCCACCTTTACTCCAGCTTTACCTCCAGACTCGGGGACAGCTGGCTTTGAGCTGAGACAGGCAAAAACAAACAAACAAAAAGACTACATATACTGGCTAATCAGTTCCATAACTGCCTAAATTCTAGTCCCTTGGTCTATATCACTCATATGCTTTCTGCTTTTCTGAGCAAACCCTAACTGAATGATGCCAGTGTGGGGCCTTTTAGATAACTCAAAACTAAAAGTAAATAATGAATTGTTTACGAATGCATCATATACGATATAACTTTTTTAATAAAGAAAACTGTAGACATAAAATTCGCCTCTGAGAGGGAGGCAGGAATAGAAAAGGATAGAAAAGAAACACATTGGTAGGCTCAGTGGTATTCAGAGTGGTGTTGACAGACTTCTCAAAATGGGAGGAGGGATTCACTAGTGTTCATTTTATTATTTTGCTTCACAACTTAAATATATATTATATATTATGTTTTATTCTTTTTTATTATTTATACATTTATAATTTTGTATGTATAAAACATAAGAAGGGCATGAAAACAAAACTGAGTTAAGAAATCAGTAATTCAACAGGAAAAGAAGGTAGTGTCCAGATCAGAAGTTGCACCAATTTTCTGAATCACCCCTAGAGAAAAAAGATCTTCAAGGACAGCAGAGTTTGAAAATGTGAGCAGGCCCAGAAGCAAACCACAGAGTAATTAGAATAATTTAGGAGTGGAGCATGCTTTTATAGTACCCTGGGTACAAAACAGCTTCTCTGTCCTCTGTGCTAGTAAGTGATACACAGAAATAATGGTAGAAAAAGGAAGGACAGACATAGAAGGATTTTATTGCATAAGAATAATACTAAGAAACTGGAAATAACCCTAGTCTCCAATAAGAGATATTGTTTAAACAAATTACAGTACATTAGTGTAATGGGAAATTATGTAGGTATTAGACTGAAACAGGATTATGTACAACTATATGGAAAGATATCCATGATATATTGTTAAGGGAGGTGAGCAAATTATAGAATATATACAATATTAACAAATTTCTGTTAATAAAAATGCTTAGCTATGTTATATATGTCTATGCAGGAAAAAAAAGTCAAGAAAACACCACATGGGGAAGTTGGATTGTTTGAAAGGAGTTGTATTCTAACTTTACATACTGCTGTGTTTAAATTGTTTACAATGAGCTATATGAAGAAAATGTTTTTAGCTGGCCTAAAATTCAGGGGAAAAAAATCGCTTTATAAAAAGGAGAAACCTAGGTCATCATATAGTCCACCTAGTCCTCTGAGCTCATCATCTTCATAAATAAAACAAGTCGTTGCTAACATTTGAAATTCTTAAAGTAGATGGCACTGAAATAAGCTTATGCCTATACCTAGAATCTTGCAAAAGAATTTTTTTAGGAAAAGAGAAAACGAATTTTACTAAAAATATATTTAAAAGGTTAACATTAATTGTAGACTGCATTACAAGTATTATTTTCTTTATTAAAATTTTGGCCCATTACCAATTAAATCTCTCTCTCTTTACAGGAAAAAAAAAAAGATGGAAGTACTTCCCTTTAATACATGAGAGTAAAGGTGTATACACAAAAACATAAAATGATACACAAAAGCCCTCTTTCCACCAATATAAATCTTTTCTTTGAAGCAGTTATCATGCTTAAAATCATATTATTTTAGCAACTAGTTCTTAAAGGTCTGGGCTCCTCTGATTGGGCTATAAGCTCCCTGAGCTCAGGAATCCTATCGTTCTGGTTCCTTACTGTATTCACAGTGCCTAGGAAATGGTAATTATACAACAACTATTTGTGGAGGAAAGAAAGGCAGGAAAAGGAAGAGGGAGAAAGGAGGGAGGGAGGAATGAAATAACATTTTCAAAGAAAGAAAGGAATATCCAAGGCCATATCTGCTAAAGAGCTGTTATCAGTGTCATGTTATCAATGTTTACATGTAAGAGTCATGTAATCAATGTCACAGAACTGGCTCTGGAACTCTTTTCTAATAGCTCACTCAGAATTCTTTCTGCTCTACTAGGCAACAGATCCTATTCTGTTTCAAGTTCATGGGTTTCCTCCCAATTTGAATCAAAAGAATATTGATGTATATAGTATAGTTAATTTGCTCTAAATTTAGCCAAGCACTTCAACACCTATTACCAAAATGTCAGATATGTTACTGTAAAAACATTTGAATCAGATCATTTGATTAGGACAAAAAGACTGTGAACATCTTGACATAATTTCCCTTCTTTCCTTTGTCTCCAACCTGTATGGAGGTGAATCTAGAAAACTCTTTTATTTTGTGATGTTATTGAATTTCATCATATCAGGCAAAAATGTAAGGCCATAGCATTGTGTTCAGAAAAACTAAGTAAGTTCTTTGAAAATACCATTGTTATTAAGGCTTTCTTTGTTGAAAAGAGAAAACCACCTGAAAGCTGATACATTTCCATATTCTATAATCCATTGTAATTCCGTACTAGTCCAGCTTTGAAAAATAATTTTAGCCATTGGGATCGTATTACTTATATATTCTAAAGTCATATCCAAAATCTAAAGATCTTGCTGAGGCTAAATATTGTTTTGGTGGACTGAGGAACAATGAAGATGCAAAGAGAATTAGACTACTGAAGTCTCATATTTAAGACATAATTAAGTCTAGGAAACCAAAGCTGAGTTTAGGCTTATTCTCTGAATTCTAGAGTTGCTAGAAAGAAAACTTAAAGGGTATCATTTGCATTGGAAATAGTGCATAATTTATACTTTGGAGACCAAAAAAAAAAATGAAAATCATACAAGAACACACATCTGCATTATCATAAACTTGTTCTTTCTAGGGATGGGATTCACTCCTTAATTCAACAGATATGTGTCAGTGAGTTTTTCAGGGAGTTAGTATTATATATGTCACAATGTAAATCACACCCAGAAGGCAACTGAAAGATAACATATTAAATAATTCCATCTTTATTTAAAAATTAAAAAAGTATATTATAGTGCTTAAGAATTGCTGTGGACTGAATTGTGTTCCCCAGAATTTATATGTCGAAGCCCAAACCCTCGATGTGAAATGCAACTGAATCTGGCGATAAAGGCTCTAGGAGGTAATTAAGGTTAAATGAGGTCATAAAAATGAGGTACTAATACCACAAGACTGTGACCTTATAAAAAGTGTAAGATCTCTCTCTGTCTCTCTCTCTCTCTAACATAAACACACACAGAGACACACACACAAACACACACTTTGCTCTCTCTCCCTCTCCCCCTCTATATCAAGTCATCAATGACAAGGAAAGCAGCTGCTTGTGAGCCAGGAAGAGAATCCTCAAAAAAAAAAAAAAAAAAAAAACACATTTGGCCAGCACCTTGATCTCTGATCCACCAGCCACCAAACTGTGAGAAAATAAGGAAAATAAGTTTTCAGTTTTTGAAGCCAACAGTCCATTGTATTTTGTTATGGAGGCCCAAGCTGACTAAGACAAGAACATAGATTGTTTTTTTAATAAGACAGATCTAGTTTTAAATTCTTCCCTAGCTAACACTCTAAATCTCAGTTTTCTGTTTGTAGGAAGTTATGAACCTACCTCCAAACTCTGCTTTCAGAAAGAAAGCTTATAATACACACAAATCAGTTATTATGGAATTAAATAAATGGTAACTATTATTATTTTATGTTTTATTCATTATTTACATAAACTGTTTAGCAAGTCATAGACTTTATAACTTAAAAAGAACTTAAATAATACATGTTTAAATGCTAATTAATTATTAATAATCACCTGTCCAGAAAGAAGTGATTTGTCTTTTATGAGTCTTAACATTTGTTTTGATCTTCAACTTCAAGGTAGTGTGACCTTTGAATGGCTAGCAGCATGTCAGAAGGCACAAATGGCCATTAAGCAAGAAAAAAGATAGTAAAATTATTCTATTAAGTTGTTGAATACACTATGCAGCTTTTAGTGAAAACATTTTAAAGATATAGTCTTATTGTTTGCATAAATTTGAATGGTGCTATTAGTTTGAGTAAACATTGCCCTCAGTTACGGTATTTGATACAATATAAGAAATCAGTATAAACTCTAAGAATGAATGGATAAATCCAGTCATTTTAGCAATAGTAGAAATATTTATGGTTAGCTGCCCTAGTACACATTTACTCAATCACTCATTCAACAACATATAATTTCCATGTATCATATATAATCAGAAACATGTATCTCCATGGCATGCTGTGGAAATACTAAAAGGAGCTAGATATGGTCTTAGTCCTTAAGCAGCTAGATCTCCAAGGCTTAGTGAAGAATTTTATCTACATACTTTCATATACACTCTTTATTTACTCTTTTCATTTATGCATTCAGTTAATATATTTAAGCATTCACAAGGTATTTAGCACTGTTGTAGGAAGTGAATATATAGCAAAGAACAAGACGACAAAGCTCCTTCCATGATGCCCCAATTCAGAGTCTGTGTTGTACTTCCCTGTTTACTTCTTCTTCTTCTCTGTGTCTTGGGCACGTCCACCAGGTGACCAAAGATTTTTGCACATAGAAGTAAATAGTGTAATTAGACAGAAGTAGGAACAGTATGAGTGCCATACTCTTGCATCCAATCTCATGGCAGATATTGTTAATTAATTGTGGCTCTCATTCCCCAAAAGTATGAATGTGATCTTAAAATCCTTTTTATCAGTATTTGTACCAGTCAGGACCAATAAAAGGTAATAAACTCATTAAAATTTTGGTCTATTTTAACCTCTGAGTGGAATGAAGAAGGCAGGGTACAAGTTATAACTCCCACTTCGACAAATAGAAAAAAATGCATACATCCCAAAGTCAAGTTTGTAAGACATCGAAGGAGGGAGGATGCAAAGAGGACTAAATGAACTGTTTCCAGAGATGGAATATTTCTTGGGAAAGATAAGACCAACAGTTTTCTTCATGGCAGCATTTGCCAAATCTGTGCACATAGTAAAGATTAAGCTTGACTTAAGCAAAGAACTCCTCTAGGAGAAACAGAAACCCTCAGAGTTTTAGGTGGACACTGGCAGTGGAATCTAAAGGAGCCCCAAACATGAGTGCTAAGGTGGTGCAAAGCAGAGAAGGAACTCCTGTTTCTTGCAATGCTTAAGAGATAAAGTCCCTTTAGAGGGAGGGGTCTGCAACAAACACAGGGCATGTCTGTACTTTAGAGAAGGACTAACTTTTTACTTGCAGTGGAATCCAACCCCTATGTGGCTAAATTCCCAGTTGTACTGAGATGATTCGTTCTCCGTCTACCTGCATGACAGAAAAGGGAAAATCTTGTCTGAGAGGAAAGTAACATCAACCTCTCTCTCTCTATAGTTCTAACATGTATAGAAACGAGGCATCCGAATAAACTGGAAAACGTAACAGAAGAAAATGAAAAAAAATCAGATGATATAAGGACACTTCCTCTTCTCCCTAGCTATGGATACCATTGGACTAAATAGATAAAAGTTTTAAAATAACTCACGAATAAATTTAAATAAAAGAGAATAAATGATGAGCGGAATGAAAGAAAAGACAGAATTTTAACGTATAATTAGAATCAACATAAAAATCAAATAAAACATTCTAGAACTGAAAAATATAAAATACATGAATTAAAAACTCTAGAATGTGTTTAATAGCTGACTAGACACAGTAATTATTAGTGAACATAGAGACAGAAAAAAATTCAACTTGCAGACAGAAAAGAAATGGAAAGAAAAGAACTAAGTATTAACAAATATAGGGCAAAAATTAATATAGTACATGGGCAAATACATGCGCAATTGAAATCTCAGAAAAAGAAAAAAGGGACAGAGACAATATTTGAAGAGCTATGGATGAGGATTTTTCCAAATCTGATGAAGGGAACAACCAGAGATCCAAGAATCCCAGTCAGCCTCAAAAGAGACAGATACAAATTAACCATATTTGGCAAAACGTATTTAAACTTCTCAAAAAAAAAAAAAAAAAAAAAAAGGGAGAAACAGATTTTTAAACCAGGCATAGAAAAAAGGCACATCTTATTCAAAAAGCAAGAATGAGATTTATGGATAATTTTACCAGACAAAAGCAATGGAATGGCATCTTTAAAGTGATAAAAGAAAAAGAGGGAAGAAATTAAAACTGCCAACCCAAATCCTGTATCTAAAGAAAATATTTTTCAAAAGTGAAGATGATATAAAGATATTTTAGCCCCTCCTCAAAAAATGTTGTTGCCAACAAACCAGCACTACAAAAAATATTAATGAAATTTTTCAAGCTGACGGAAAATGGTCGAAAATGAAAACATGAAAGAAATGAAGAAAACTAGAAAAGTTAAATATGTGAGAAAATTTGGAAAATATTGATGTCTTTAAAACAATAGTTGGCCGGGTGCGGTGGCTCACGCCTGTAATCCCAGCACTTTGGGAGGCCGAGGCGGGCAGATCACGAGGTCAGGAGAGCGAGGCCACCCTGGCTAACACGGTGAAACCCCATCTCTACCAAAAATACAAAAAATTAGCCAGGCGTGGTGGTGGGTGCCTGTAGTCCCAGCTACTTGGAGAGGCTGAGGCAGGAGAATGGCGTGAACCCGGGGGGCGGAGCTTGCAGTGAGCTGAGATCGCGCCACTGCACTCCAGCCTGGGCGACAGAGCGAGACTCCGTCTCAAAAAAAACAAAACAAACAAACAAAAACAATAGTAACAATTATTACTTGTAGGGTGTATAACATAGTACATGTTCAACATATAACAATAAATGTTCAAGGTAGGGAGTGATAAGTAAAAGTGCTGTGAGAGTTTTGCATTCTTCTAGACATGATAAAAGGACTAAATGTAATAAGTCAAAGATATATGTTTAAATCACTACGATAACCACTAAAGAAAAAAAGGAAAAGATTTTTAACTGAAAAAATAAAAGATATAAAATGGAATAAAAAATACTGAGTGATCTAAAAGAAAGCAGGAAAGAAGTAAAAAAATGACACTTTTTTAATAAAGGAAGATGATAGACCTAAATCCATGCATTGATCTATATCCATAGCTATAGTTAATGTAAATTGACTAAAGATCGCAAATAAAAGACATATTATCCAACTGCATTAAAACATAAGCCCAACTATATACTATTTACAAGAGACACTATTTTAAAAAATATATCTGTATAAATGTAAGGGGTACAAGTGTAATTTTGTTACATGGATATATTGCATAGTGGTAAAGTCTAGGCTTTTAGTGTAACCATCATTCGATATCATACATTGTACCCATTAAGTGATTTCTCATCGCTCACATACCCCACCCTCTCACCCTTTCGAGTTTTCAGTGTCTATTATTCCACGCTCTATGTGTATGTGTACACATCATTTAACTTCCATACAATAAACATGTTAAATATAAGGAGATAAATGGGTGAAGAGATAAAGGATAGGGAAAATGTACTTATACTAACAAAAGAAAGCTGGAGTTACTCTATTAATATCAGACAAATCAGGACTGGAACAAGGGCAAGGAAAGCAAGCGCAACTGCCATGAGAGTGAATGCCTCTTACAGGATGAGGCATTTGGGCACAAAATTTAAGGGGGAGCTTACTCTCAGGGTCCTACAACTGCAGAGTCGGTATCAGAGAATAGGCATCACCTTAAATTTTGCTACGTAGTTCTGTTCTGATCCTAGGACAAAGTAGTCTCTAAAACAAAATGTATTATTAAATATAAAAAAGGAATATTTCATGCTAATAAAATAATTATAATCTTAAATTTGTATTTGCCTAAAAACAGAGCACATACACACACAGACACACACACACACATCAATTGGGAAAATCCACAATCATAGATGGATGTTTTAACATACAACTCTCAATGACAGATAAAGCATTTAGAACAATAATAATAACAAAACTAGGATACAGAAGCTTTAAAATACATCTAAATGATAGTTCCAAAATACTACACCCAGAAATGGCAGAACACACATTTTTCACATAGATATGGAATATATTCTAGATGATAAAGCAAGTGTGAATATATTTCAAAGGATTAAAATCATACAGAATATGTTGTCCAACCACAGTATAATTATACTAGAAATCATAACAAAAAGGTAATTAGAAAATCACCAAATGTTTGGAAATTGGGAAGCACACTTCTAAATAACCAATGGTTCAAAGATGAAAAGATAATAGAAATAAGAAAATATAGTAAAGACAGTAATAAGTTAAAGTTTAAATTAAATTAAAGTGGACATAAAATGTTTATGCTATTAGCACATATTGTTTAGGCTATCCACTCAAAGTAGTATTAATGTGTAATTAATTAATACGTGCTCCAAACCTTGATTGATTTTACTTAACAACACGGTTTAGAAACACTTTTTAGAAATACAACAATACAAATGAATTTCTTTTTTTTTATAACTCCACTGTTTGACAGAGCCATAAATGGTTGATTAGGTCATTTCCAATTATTTTTTGGGAAAGAGTCCTGCCATGAGCAATTAAGATGTGTACTTTCATAAGAATATCTATACATTCCCAGCAGTAGAATACTTGGAATTTCTGGTGCTCTTCTTCATAGTTCTCAGGTATAGAAAATTTTATTTTTCAAAATAACTTTATTGAAGTATAATTTACATAAAATAAAATTCATCCATTTTAACTGTACAATCTAATGAGTTTGACAGAGATATATTTATATACATAAGTAGTTACACAAGGAGATATCTATATAGAGAGACATAGATGTATATCCATGTAACCACTACCACAGTTAAGATGTAGAACATTTGCATCATTGTAAAAACTTCCCTTGTGCCCCTTCCCAGTCAATCACCTCCTTGCATCTCAGCTATCACTGCCCTGCTTTCTTTCACTGTGTATTAGGTATTTCTTTTCTAGAATTTCCTATACATTTAATCACAGAGTAGAAATTCTTCTGTGCCTGGGTTCTTTTGCTTAGCTCATCATAATGTTATTGTATTTATCAACAATTTCTTTCTGTTGCTGAGTAGTATTCTGTTATATGGATATACCATAATTGGCATCTCTATTTACCTGCTGAATTTGTATTGCTTCTGTTTGGAGAACATTATGAACACAGATTCCCAAATCATTCATGTATAAGTCAGTATGTGGACACATTTTAATACTTCTCATGCACAATTGTACAGTAAAACTATTTATTCACTCAACTGTTAGTGGATCTATGATTTAGTTTCTGGCTATTGCAAGAAAAACAGAAAAACTGCTACATACATCCTTGCACAATTTTTTTTGATATGGTTTTCTTTTTTGGTTAAATACCAAGTAAAATTGCTGAGTCATATGGTAAGGATATGTTTAACAACATAAGAAACTGTCAAACTGTTTTTGCAAAGTTAAGGTACCATTTTATAATATTGCTGGTGATGTATAAGAATTCCAGCTGTTTCCTATCTATGTCAACACTTAGCGAATCAACCTTTAAATTTTAGCCATTGTAGTGGATGTGTAGTGATTTTGTTTGTCCCCAGTGTTAAGTATCTTACCATGTGTTATTGGCTATTAGTATATTTTCTTTTATGAAATGTCTATTACAATCTTACAACCAAATTTTAACTAGGTATTTTCTGTTATATTATTATTTAGTTGTAAGAGTTACTCATAAACTCTAGATGCAAGTCTTTTGTTAGATATATGTACTATATTTTCTCAGTTCGTGAGTTGACTTTTCATTTCTTGATGGTATGTAAGAATAGAAATTTTTAATGTTAATGACATTCTATTTATCAACTTTTGTAAATTTCATGCTTTCTATTTCACATGTAGGGAATCTTTACCTACAAGAAGATCACAAATATCTTCTCCCATGCTTTTTCCCACAAATTTGTAGTTTGAGCTTTGAGGTCTTACATTTAGATCTATGACTAATTTCAAGTTAATTTTTGTATATGGTGTGAAGTAAAGGTATACCAATATCTTGGGGATTTCTGGTGTTCTGTATAGCGCTTACCTCTTCAGAGCCCTTTGCTGCAACTTCAGCCTCCTTCCAAAACTCCTGAACTCTGGTATGTGTCTTCTATACAAGGCAAGGCCATATACTCTACTTGGGACTTTCGTCTACACTGTGGTCTTGCATGTGTGTTTCTCGATAAAAATACAGGATGACTATAGACTTTATGTGGTTTATCTCTTTTTTTCTCAGGGATCACAGTGTTTCTCTGCCTATTCTCCAAAGTCTGAAACTATTATTTCATCTAATTTTGTGCTGTTTTCCATCTCTTTCTCTGTGGAGAAAGGATAATTCTATTCATTATAATTATGGCTGTAAATGTAAGTCTATGTGCCCTGCATTTTAAACAATATTACCCTTTCAAAATTTACTCCACAAACAGGTCTATCATGAGCAACAGACACATTCACTAGCACTGCTTATCATTATTTAAATATTTTTCCGGTAAGATAGTATATAGTTTCCTAGGGCTGCCATAACAAATTATCACAAACTGCATGGCTTTAAAACAACAAAATGTTATTGTCTCATAGTTTTGGAGATTAGAAGTCCAAAATCAAAATATGAGTTGGGCATGTTCCCTCTAAAACATGCAGAGGAATCCTTTATTGACTCTTCATAGCTCTGCTGGTTTGTTGACAATCTTTGACGTTCATTGGCTTGTAGCTACATAACTCTAATCACTTCCTTGGTCATCCCATAGCATTCTCCTTGTGTTTCTGTGCCTTTATATGGCCCTTTTCTTATAAGGATACCAGTAATATTGGATTAACAGACCACCCTATTTCTGTGTGACCTCATATTATTTGATTATATGTCCAACAACTTTATTTCCAAATAAGGTCACATTCTGAGGTACAGGGGTTTAGCACTCCAGCATATCTTTTTTGGAGGGGGCCACAATTCAACTGATTACAGATAGGTAGAAATGACATGTTATTTTTCTGATTTATGTTTATTTAAATGTGACTAACGTAGAATTTATTTTCATGTTTGTTGGTTATTTTTATTTTATTTTCTATTGTCTATGTCCTTTCTTATTTTTCAATTGAGTTGTACATCTTTATACTCTGAAGGAATTCTCCATAAAGTAAGGAATTAAATCTCTTGTACATCATGTATGTTTAGTATTTCTTCAGTTTGTCATTTGTCTTTTGACTTCATATAAATTCATATAGGTAATTCTGCCTGCTAGATAATCTTAAATTCTACATAATCAAATTTATCTGTTCAGTTTAGTTTTGCCTTATTTGTTTCTAGGTTTTAAGTCTTAATTTCAAAGACTTCTCCTACCCCTAAGTTAATGAATATAACTACTTGTAGTTTTTTAATTAAACATTTTATCTATTTATATTTATTTTGATGTTAAGGTATAACATCCCTTTTTACTTTCAAAGTTATAAATAGCCAATTGCCCTGTTACATTTGTTGAATAATATAGCTTTCATTTATTTTGAAGAGATTGCCACTTTCTTCTTAGGTCTGTTTTATTTTTTTTTTCTTTTATTTAGTTTTTTGCAATAGGGTTCTCGCTATGCTGCCTAGGCTGGATTCAAAATCCTGGGCTCAGTTGTTCCTTCCACCTCAGTCTCCCGAGTAGCTGGGACTACAAGCATGCGCTGCTGCTAAGCCTAAAGTCCATTTTCTGTTTCCTCTGTAGTATTAAGTTTGTAGTTTTGTCACTTAACATGTGCAAGGATTATATACCCATTAAATTCTTATCTTAAATATTCCAAATAAATTTTATTGTCATTTTATCAAGTCATAAAATATCCTGCTGGCTTTTTATTTGATATTTCACTGAATTCAAAGATATAAAAAGAACTGGCACCCTTAAAATAGTAACCCCCTGGCATACAAATTATGGTCTCCAGATACCACACTTTCTTAATAAAAGAAAGTAGGGTTCCTTAGACATACAGTTAATTATAAGTATGAAACAAAACAAAAAAACAAATAAGAGGATCCTAGATATCTTTTTAGAGCAGGTAGCAAGGCAGTAAGTAAAGCGATTGTGTCAAAAGCATTCATGAGTGAATTTTGAAGAGGCTGCCATCGGCCAAAATTAAAGCAATCTAAGTATCAAGAAGGATAATAATTGCAATGGATTGTAACATAAAACACCAAACAATAACTGTAAAAACAACAAATTAATTGGTCACTATTGGAGAATGATAACAATGATTACTTCCCAACCCCAATACCTTGACTTTTCTGTTCTTTATAACATTACTGGAATAGTCTCACCAGCATTCTTATCTAAGTATTTCATTGTTCCTCTGATTGTAAACAAACAAGAAGGGATAAGTGTTATCAGTTACTACCCCATTTAGTTGATTTAGATAATGAGATGTGAGACTTTTGAACTGATGAAGTATAGATGAACTTTCTGGACTTTGAGTTCATGCTATAATGGGATGGGACTTTGGCGGATGTTGCATTTTGTATGTGGACAGATGTGAATCTGAGGGGCCACAGAACCATTTTAGTAGGCATAATAAAGGCCTCCTCAAACTGTTAGAACTTGTGAATAGTTACCTTACATGGCAAAACGGACTTTGCAGATATGATAAGTTTACAGGGTTTGAAATGGAGATAACGTTGAGTTGTCCAGATAGGTCCAATGCAAACACGTGACTCTAAAATTTGGAAGAGCGATGCAAAAAGATGTCCTCTGTGAAGGACCTGACCCACTGTTGCTGGCTTTGAAGATGGAGAAAGAGGGTCTCTGAGCTAATGTATGTGTATGGCCTCAGAAACTGGAAACAGCTCTCAGGTTACAGCCAGCAAGAAAATGAAGATCTGAACCCTACAACTGCAAGAAAATGAATTCTGCCAATAACTCAAATTAGCAGGAAACTGATTCTCCCTTAGAACATCCAGAAAGGAATGCAGCTTTGCTAACAACTTGCTTTTAGTTAAGTGAGACCCATACCAAATTTCTGATATACCGAACGGTAAAAATAATAGATTTGAGTTGGTTTAAGACACTAAATTTGTGGTAATTTGTTAAGGCAAAAATAGAAAATGAATACAACCTATTTAGTTCAATCTTAATTCTAAAGGCCTTCTACTCTGAGATCACATAATCTTCACCTGCTTCTTGAACAAATCAGGATCTTGTTAGCAAGGAGAAAGGAGTGAGTGGCAGGGAGAATCCCAATGACCAGTGCTTGCCACAGACGGCTAATCTTAATCTGGTTTAAGTCTCTAGTTCTGTCTCTCAGAATTCTACCTCATGCTTTATGATCCACCATTTTCTAATCTATGGAATAGATGATCTCTTGCTTCTATGCTCTTGGTAATTCAGTTGCCTCTACCTGGAACACCTCCAGCCCATTGCCCATTACAAGTAATACTTAAGAACTAAGTGCTTGAATTCTTCACTCCTCACAAGAATCGTATTGAACAGCACTCACTATTTTTTATATTTCGCATTATGAAATACTTAAAAATGCGTAAAAGTAGAGAGACCATTACAATAGATCCCTATCAACCAGAATTCAGCTTCCATAATCAATATTCACATTGATAAGTCAGATAGAAATAAACAGCGATGTATTCCCACAGCAGGCTGACGTGTTGTCAACAGGGATGGTTTGACTTATATCTAAGCTGAGAAAATGGATTCAGTTCTCCAGGATCTTAGTCATCGTGAACTCTAACAGCAAAAATGACAAAACCACTCTCAGAGGAGCCATTAAGTGCTACCAGTGACCAAGATGCGAGAAAAATCCTACTTCAGACTAGAACCTGAACAGCATGTCACAAGCGTCCTAAAATGGCTGTCACGTTACAGGACTTGTCCATAAGGTCAATTTTAGCCACTTAAGACTTACTTGAAGAGAGAGCTAAGGGTTTTCTTTTTAATTTCGTTTTTTGTTTTTGTTTTGTTTTTAATGACCCACGTCAGTGCTGGCAATAGAGAAAATGTGTCCCTGATCCCTTGGATAAATCGAATTGACTGAAGAATGCTTGAATTCATTTATCCCAAAACAAAGGCAGAGGGCTGAGGGTCACTGGAGTTTCAGGGCTGCTCCCAGCGTGGCGAGCACGGACGCCAGAGCCTACTTCCCTCGGGAACCGCACTGCGGCAGGGACCCTTCTACGGAGGATGGCTGGGGCTCCGGGAGGCTATAGGAACGCCATCTAGAAGCTAGATCTCAGGCAAACGAACGCGATTTAAAAGGAATTAAAACGAAAGAACACAAATTCGAATCCTGGACCTGATCAGGGGCGCAACCAAAGAAAGAAATAACTAACGGTTCTCACCCTCCCTTTCATTCCCTGCCGCAGAAAGAGAAAAGCTGGAACTCCGCTTCCCAGAATGCAAAGCGTGGGGCGGGGCTAAAGAGATAGCCTGTTTTCCCTCAAGTAGGATCGCGGTATCACAGGTTTGATTATAAAACGCCAGTCTCTCGCCAGGGCGCTCCTCCCCCTCAGTCTGACTGGTCCTGCCGGCCGTTGCGTGGAAGGGGGACTCAGTCGTCACTGGCAGCGGTTGAATGGAGGCTCCTTGCCCCGCGCCCTCACGGTAGATGAAGTCCTTCCTTCGGTCACAGCGATAGCTTCTCCGATTGCCTCAGAGCAAGCGGACTACATTTCCCAGGGGGCTGCGGGACTGCCGGGCGGAGTGGGGGCGGTGCCTCACGTCTGGTACAGTCATCACAAGCCTGTTCGGCGGGACTGTGATGGCCAGAGAGATGACGATCTTAGGTGGGTTCCCGGGGGTCCTTGTTGCTCTTGCGGGCGTAGAGGCGATCTGAGGATGCCAGAGTGGGCAGGGGTGGTTGACTCACCTCCTGGATCTAGCTGGAGCAGCGGAAGGGGAGTCAGAAAGGTGACTTAGAGGCGGTTTTCGGCTGTTCGGAGTGGATGGGGGCGGGGACGCCTCTAGGAGGGCCCCGGCCCCTGCAGGCCAAGATAGGATAGACGGCGACCAGCTGTGTCCATCCCAGGGACATCAGGCTTAGGGAGGCATTCCTTTCAACAGCACCTAGGTTTTTGAATTGCCTGTTGAATTGGGGCAAGCTATGGAAGGCTGCGAGAACGTGCACCTCCAGGACCCCTTTGTGGAGGAAGGGGGAGGAGCTACATCCGGATCTGTCGGCTCAGGGATGCTGAATTTGGAGGGATTCAGGACTCTGATGTATAGCTCTATCGATGCTTTTTCCATCAAATCGGGTTTGGAATTACCTATCCCCCACCCACACACACACCCACCCCGCGTCTCCAAGGTGATGAAATGCTTCTGAAATGTTGCCTGTAGCTGGAAGGGGAAAGTGGGATTCGCACTTGGTTTTATTTCTTTGAGTTATGTGTTGATGAGGATGAGCTAACAATTAGTAACACAGAGCCCTGAAAATTCACGTTTTGGGTCATATGTAATATGAGTGGACACAGGTGTATAACACAGCCTCCTGATACCAAATACGAGATTCATTAAAAACTAAAGGGGCATCTTTCTTCGCTTATGTTTACAATCTGCGTGGCATTTGTTCCTACTCTTTTTTCTTTTTTCTTTTTTTTTAAATTAGTATTTGTTGGGCATCTGCTATTCCTGGTCTGGAGGATACAACAGTGAACGAAACTTGTCTTCAAGAAGTTTTCATAGATGTTGCCATCAGGGTTGCCCACCTTTATGCTTCTTCTCCCCTAAATATTACCACTGCAAGAAGGATGTCCCTAGTTCATACTTAAATACATAAAAAGTTAACTGTGTTCTGTTATGAAGTGACAGTTTCATATCTAAGGAACTTTCAAAGTCATTTTATCCCATTTATCCATTTCATCCTTTTGAAAGGGAAAAGGAGGTGAGATACGAGGAGAGAATTTTAGCCTTATAAAATAATAAAGTTTTTCTTGTGAGAATTTTAATAATGGAGCTTTTAAAAAAATGATAATCGAAGCTTTTTATAAAGCTGTAAAATCTAAATATCAATTGATCAAGAATATTAGATTATATCTGGCTTTTGCTCCAGATAAATGTTGTTTCTTGTCAGCATCTGCACAAATATTATTGAAATATTTTTACATTTTATTACATTTATTAGAGAATGACACAAACATACAGTTATAGGGTTTTTTGTTGTTTGTGTTTACTTCATTTTAAATTTTATTATAACCAGTTTACATTTTGAAAAACTTACTGTCTGAGAGGAGTGTTATCAGTAGTCCTATAAAAAATTTTGAAATTTGTCCTTTTTAGCCTTGTTTCAACGAGTAATATTAAAGGGACTTTGCTACAGTAATTTAGTACATTGTACTAGTTTGATAAAATACATCTTTTAATTTTTCTGTATTTCAGGATCGGCTGTTTTGACTCTCCTGTTGGCCGGCTATTTGGCACAACAGTATTTACCATTGCCTACTCCTAAAGTGATTGGTATTGATCTTGGCACCACCTATTGTTCTGTTGGGGTGTTTTTTCCTGGCACAGGAAAAGTAAAGGTGATTCCAGATGAAAATGGGCATATCAGCATACCCAGCATGGTGTCTTTTACTGACAGTGATGTATATGTGGGATATGAAAGCGTAGAGCTGGCAGATTCAAATCCTCAAAACACAATATATGATGCCAAAAGATTCATAGGCAAGATTTTTACCCCAGAAGAGCTGGAGGCTGAAATTGGCAGATACCCATTTAAAGTAAGTGATTAATCTAAAATCTATATTAATTTTAGTGTACTCTTTTAGTTAATGCTTTGGCTTCATGTCACAAAACATTCTGTCTCATCTAGTTTTATCTATTAATACATGAAAGTTCTGTTAATCTCACATAACAAGAAATTCCACAGCAGCTCTAGGATCAGTTATCACTGACTCCATGATGCTAACAGGTACTTAAGGCCTTGCCATTTTCTTGCTGTCCCATCCTCAGCATGTCTTGCTTAGCTCTTTCAAGGTAGCAGGAAGGTTGATGAAGCCCTGTGTACCATAGATAGATATTCTGTGTGTGTATGTGTACATATTGGTATACATATAAAGAGAACATACCAGGTTGCTATTTTTTGCTATTTCATATGTCATGGATAATTAGTAGGGTCATGTCATTATATTTAATGATTTTGTGGAATGACTATTCCATTATTAATTAGACTAGTCTCTATCAGTGTACTTTTTTGTGGTTTTTCACTAATGTTGGAGATTCAGGTAATATCCTTACACACTTATCTTTGTACACTTCTCTGAAAGTTTCCTAACTTAAATGCTAGAAGTCAAATTGATAGGTCAAATGTGTACGTTTTTAAGGCTTTTGATTTATTTTTCCGGTTTGCTCACCAGAAAGGTTATATGCTCTTAACCATAATTTTTTAGAGTGGCTGTATCTTCACTAGTTATTTTTTTAATCTTTAACAGTCAGATAAGTGAAAAATAGTATCCTGTATTAATTTTTATTTCTTTTGTTTTTTTAGTGAGATCAGAATTTTTAGAATTTTATTGATGTTTTAATTTTCTTTTGTGGTCCATTTTTTGTTCTTTGTCTTTTTTTGTTTTGGTGTGTTTTTCTTTTCCTTAGTGAGCTATAAAAGACCTTCATCATATGTTTTTGTTATCTTTTCCTTACCTTTTTTTTTCACTGATGTTTTTGAGCTGGATGTCAAAGTTTTAAGTTTTTGATTTTACACTCTTATGTTTACTGTAGCCTATCCCATCCTATCCACTGGTACTTTTTTTTCCCTCTTACTACGTTTATGTGAGTATTTGGATTTGGATTTTGCTGCTTTTTTTTTCTCTCTTTTAAACATTGAAAGCTTTTTTCCATGTGGAGTTTTTCTTGGACGTTATGAAGTGAAATTCTAAATGAATTAGTTTTTTTTTTTTTTGAGACAGTCTCATTCTATGTCTCAGGCTGGAATGCAATGGCGTGATCTCGGCTCACTGCAACCTCTGCCTCCCAGGTTCAAGTGATTCTCCTCCCTCAGCCTCCCAAGCTAGGATTACAGGCGTGTGCCACCACGCCTGGCTAATTTTTGTATTTTTAGTAGATACGGGATTTCACCATGCCGGCCATTAATTAGTTTCAAAATAGATAGTTGTATCAGTGCTGCTTATTGAATAAACCTAGCCATAAAAATTTTCTAATTTTTCATCTGTTTTCAAAGAAAAAAAATTGCTCCCTGCATTTCTTAGGTTTATTACTTTGTTGTTTTTTGACTTCTTTTTTGGGATTCTTTATTGACTTACAATCTTTAATGAAAAAATCATCTAAAGCTATATATGCCCTCTGAATTACAGCTTTGGGTACATTACTTATTGACCCAAAAACTACTTAATGTTTCTAAGTGATCTGATTGTTTTGTTGTTTTTGTTTCATGTGGGCACTGATGGTTCTGGTATATTTGTATCTTAGTTTGATATTGTCCATGTAGCTTCTTTATGTTTTCCCCAGACTAGTGAAGTACTTTTTGGAAGGTCAGTTTTTCATGATGGAAACCTAACTATGAGGCCTAAAGTGAGAAAACATTCTTATAATTTCTTAGATTAATTCTCTTTTTTATTTATATTAATAGAACCTTGGTAAAACTAGGATAGTATTTTTTAGAGTTAAAATAGTTTTTTAAATGTACACCCACATTATCGGGGATAATGAGCCAATGCACAATACGTGTTTTCATGGGAAACAAGAATGTAAATGAGATTTGATTCTTGGATAAGTACATAATGATGTACTAAAATTATTCTTGTTAATATGTACTAGAAAATTCTTTCAGCTATCCATTACTCTTAGAAACAAGAAATTTGGGAAAAAAAGGGAAAAGATTCTGAGTTACATACTTGAATAAGCAACTTTTATTTCTTACATTTCATCATTTATTCTTTCTTTATTCAGAAAAAATATATTGAGAATCTTTTGTGTTCTAGTCACGTGCTTGGTGATGAATTTTATTCTGCTGTTATTAAAAACTAGTGTGGGCCAAGCACAGTGGCTTTCACCTGTAATCCCAGCACTTTGGGAGGCTGAGGTGAGTGGATCACAAGGTCAGGAGTTCAAGACCAACCTGGCCAACATAGTGAAACCCCATCTCTACTAAAAATACAAAAATTAGCCAGGCATGGTGGCACGCACCTGTAGTCCCAGCCACTCGGGAAGCTGAGGCAGGAGAATCACTTGAACCCAGGAGGTGGAGGTTGTGGTGAGCTGAGATCATGCCACCGCACTCCAGCCTGGGCAACAGAGCAAGACTCCATCTCAAAAAAAAAAAAGTAAAACTAATATGGATTCATTGTATAGATTTTAATGTATAACATTTAACAAGTTCTAATCTTGGTGAATGTACTAGATAGATTTCAAATGCATTTTTTGATTTTGTAAAGATAAGGAGGGTAAGTTCTCATGAAGTCTAGTATTTATGCATATATGTATGTCTGTATACTTTTACTCTTTTATTTATTTACTTATTTGCAAATCCTATTCACAGGTTTTAAACAAAAATGGAATGGTTGAATTTTCTGTGACAAGTAATGAGACCATCACGGTGTCCCCAGAATATGTTGGCTCTCGACTATTGTTGAAGTTAAAGGAAATGGCAGAGGCATATCTTGGAATGCCAGTTGCCAATGCTGTCATTTCTGTACCAGCAGAATTTGATCTAAAACAGAGAAATTCAACAATTGAAGCTGCTAACCTTGCAGGTAACAGTACCCTTGACTGAGATGCATTTTTCTCAAAATTGTGTTGGGTTGAAAACCTTCTGTAGTAAGGTTTACCACTTCCCAAACCACACAACCATAGTCAAAATAAACAAACTATATGGTAGGTGTATTAGGGTTCTCTAGAGGGACAGGACTGATAGTATATATGTGTATATGAAAGGGATTTTATTAAGGTGTATTGACTCACACTATTACAGGTTGAAGTCCCACAGTAGGCTGGCTGCAAGCTGAGGAGCAAGGAAGCCAGTCTGAGTCCCAAAACCTCAAAAGTAGGGAAGCCAACAGTGCAGCTTTTAGTCTGTGGCCGAAGGCCCAAGAGCCCCTGGCAAACCACTGGTGTAGGTCCAAGAGTCCAAAAGCTAAAGAACTTAGAGTCCGACGTTCAAGGGCAGGAAGCATCCAGCACGGGAGAAAGATGGAGGCCAGAAGACTCAGGCAGTCTAATCCTCCCACATTCTTCTGCCTGCTTTTATTCCAGGCACGCTCTGGCAGCTGATTAGATGGTGCCCACCCAGATTGAGGGTGGATCTGCCTCTCCCAGTCCACTGACTCAAATGTTATTCTCCTTTGGCAATACCCTCACAGACACACCCAGGAACAATACTTTGCATCCATCAATCCAATCAAGATGATAATATTAACCATCACAGTAGGTAAAGTAGATAGATTTTTATACAGGTTTATAATTTTGAAAGCTCTATAGCACAATATAAAATGTGTATGTAACAAGAACCAATCAGATGCTACAGGACAAAGGCTCAAAGAGAAAATGGACACATGTTAGCAGTGAGGAATTCTTTCTTCTAAATTCCATTAATGTTAAGGTGAATATAATTTTTTAAGTAAAATCTGAGATAGATCATTTAATGATTTAATATTTAATGCCATTGAACCAATATTGAGGGCCTTGCTAAAAAAAGAAAGAAATCTCATGGAACTTATATTCTACCAGAGGGAAACACAGAATGAGCATAAAAGGTAAATTTAATAATGTTTCCAGCCTCTACATTACTGATATTTTGGGCCAGATAATTCTTTATTGTGGAGGACTGTCCTGTGAACTACAAAATATTTAACAGCATCCCTAGCCTCTATTCACCAGATGCTAGCAGCACCCTCCTCCACCAAGTGGTGACAATGAAAAATGTCTCCATATGTTGCCAGATTTCTTCTGGAGGTAAAATCCTGCCTTGTTGAGAGCCACTGATACAATGTATATCAGAAAGTAACCTACTATGAAGAAAAGAGCAGGCTAATGGGTCAAGGTTGCTTTTGGTGGTCAGGGGATGGATGACTTGTAGAATTTAAATAGGGTGATCAGGCAAACCTCATTGAGAAAGTAACATTTAAGCATATTTGAAGAAAGCAAAATAGTTAACCATGCAGAGGCATGGAGAAAGTGTGTTGTAGGAAGAAGAGGTGGCCACTGCAACAGCCATAAGCTGGGAATTTGCTGGTACATAGAGGATAGGAAGTTGGTCAGTGTGGCCAGAGTAGAATAAGTGGTAAAATCAGAGAGCTGAAGGGAAGGGTGTTATGATCTCTGGAATAATTCTTTAGAGTTTAAATGTTGTCATAGCTCCTGATACATAATGGCATACTACTTTGCATACCGCTCATAAGTATGGCATTTAGTTTAAAGCAGGAATTTCATTCAAAGAAACCTGATCTTTTACCTGCTCAACATAAGCCTCTTTAATTTCCATAGCACTTAGTGATAGTATATAATGATTAAATTTTTTATTTTTTATTTTTTTATTTTTTTATTTTTTGAGGCGGGGTCTCGCTCTGCTGCCCAGGCTGGAGTGCAGTGGCGCCATCTCGGCTCACTGCAAGCTCCGCCTCCTGGGTTCACGCCATTCTCCCGCCTCAGCCTCCCGAGTAGCTGGGACTACGGGCGACCGCCACCACGCCCGGCTCATTTTTTGTATTTTTAGTAGAGACGGGATTTCACCATATTAGCCAGGATGGTCTCTCGATCTACTGACCTCGTGATCCGCCCACCTCGGCATAATGATTAAATTTTTATTGCTCATATATTCCAAAGTAGAATATGAATGTTAGAAAAGGCTGGGAGACTTTTTGAAAATTAAGTGTTAATTAATAAAGAGTAGAATGACTTATTCCACTGAACCTTGGATTTTATTTCTTTATATTGTAATCTTTCAGAATAATTTTAAAGATACCATTTAGAAGAGCCTATGTTTACTGTTCCCATTTCATGCTTCTGTTCGGTTTGTGACTGCTCTGATTATTACTCAGTGGTGGAGTTCATGTCACAGAAGACACAAACATGCTGTAAGTGGGAAGAGATTACTTTATCGCATCCTCTCATGAGTTTTTTCTTCTCTTAACCAATCTTACAGGACTGAAGATTTTGAGGGTAATAAATGAACCCACAGCGGCAGCTATGGCCTATGGCCTCCACAAGGCTGACGTCTTCCACGTCTTGGTGATAGACTTGGGCGGAGGAACTCTAGACGTGTCTTTACTGAATAAACAAGGAGGGATGTTTCTAACCCGAGCAATGTCTGGTAAGAAAAACTCAGGGAGAGGCTGGGCGCAGTGGCTCACGCCTGTAATCCCAGCACTTTGGGAGGCCGAGGCGGGCGGATCACGAGGTGGGGAGATCGAGACCATCCTGGCTAACACGGTGAAACCCCGTCTGTACTAAAAAAAAAAAAAAATACAGAAAAATGCAGGGAGAGTTGAAGAGGTTTGGGCAGTGCTTTCTTTAACATATCCAATGTGAAGTGCATCCTTTTTTTCCCCCAGAATTCTTTGACTTCATTTTGATAATTTTCTGTATCTGTAATTTTATATCACCATTTGTATATATTTACAGCAAAAAGTTAAATCTCAAAAAATGCTGGGCATCCTATAAGTCACATAAATACATTGCCAGTTACCCAGTTATGGCTCACGGAGCCAGTAGGACTTTTCATGGTGATGGTGAAGAAAGGGAACAGAGGGAAGAAAAATTTCTTTAAAATGAAGGGTGATCAGTATATTTCATTTAATATGTTTTATAAAGTAGATGTCTTTAGAAAGTCTAATTGTATTTTTCCCTAGGAAATGATAGGATTATGCATTCTAAACCCTTTTTTAAACGTTTTTGTTTTGTCGAATTTAGCTTAAGGGATTCAATCTGTTTGACACGTTGAGTTGTAAGTTATAGGTATTCTAACCTCTGCATTTTTTTTCTCTTTTTCAAATGAAGTTAAATACCAGGAAATTATATTACATTACTCTTTTCCTTTGAAATTATTTATCTAGTTTTCAGGTAGAAAAGTAGAAAGACCTTTTCATGTCCTAATCAGGCAAGAAAAAATGAAAGGAAAAAAAGAGATTAAATACCTACTTTTTCATTATAAGAAGCACTTTCTTCTGTTGAGAATGACGTTCAGTGTTTTTAAATAGCTACTTATAAGCCAATCTGTATTCTCAATCTCTATTTACTGAAAAATTATTTGATATTGTGAAGAGATACTTCCTTTTATATAATTTAAAATTTTGACCCTGATGTGCACTAGTTTTTAAATAGTACTTATTTGGGTTAAGATAGCTTTAACCCAGTCATTATTTTTTAAATTTTTATTTATTGATTTATTTTATAGAGGCAGGGTCTTGCTATGTTACCCAGTCTGGTCTTCAACTCCTGGCCTCAAGCAATCCTCCCACCTCAGCCTTCCAAAGTTCTAGGATTACAGGTGTGAGACACCATGCCCAGTAACACAGTTATTTTTAACCAGTCTCTGTATGAATAAAATTGTAATGATACATGAAACAGGGATTTGTTATTCCCAGAATATAATTTTTACGTATACGTAATAACATACGTGTATACAAACACACATATATGCATAACTATATTAAACTTTTTTATTTTTCACTCAGGAAACAATAAACTTGGAGGGCAGGACTTCAATCAGAGATTGCTTCAGTACTTATATAAACAGATCTATCAAACGTATGGCTTCATGCCCTCAAGGAAAGAGGAAATCCACAGATTGAGACAATCTGTGGAAATGGTCAAATTAAATCTGACTCTTCATCAATCTGCTCAGTTGTCAGTATTACTAACGGTGGAGGAACAGGACAGGAAGGAACCTCACAGTAGTGACACTGAACTGCCAAAAGACAAACTTTCCTCAGCAGATGACCATCGTGTGAACAGTGGGTTTGGACGTGGCCTTTCTGATAAGAAAAGTGGAGAAAGTCAGGTTTTATTTGAAACAGAAATATCACGGAAACTCTTTGATACCCTTAATGAAGACCTATTTCAGAAAATACTCGTACCCATTCAGCAAGTATTGAAAGAAGGCCACCTGGAAAAGACTGAGATTGATGAGGTGGTTTTAGTTGGGGGCTCCACTCGTATTCCTCGGATCCGTCAAGTCATTCAAGAGTTCTTTGGAAAAGATCCCAACACATCTGTAGACCCTGACCTAGCAGTGGTAACGGGAGTGGCTATCCAAGCAGGGATTGATGGAGGCTCTTGGCCTCTTCAAGTCAGTGCTTTAGAAATTCCCAATAAGCATTTACAAAAAACCAACTTCAACTGAATTCTGGAGAAATAATGATTATTTGTGATCTTGTCTGATGATCTCTTCCCATTTATCAGATTACCTCTTCCACAAAAGAAAGTCTCTAAAATATCACAGATTTACCTAGAGGGCAACATTTAGATACAGGAAAATTTTACAAAGTGTTTTGTCTTAGGATTAGACATGACCAGATTGATCCTATTTGATTTTGGAGAGATCCTATTCTAACAAATACTCTACAATGATAAAATTGAGGTACAACTCTTTTACAAGAGTATGGATAACTATATTTTCTGGATTCTGGAGATTGATAACCATATGCACTTAACATTATATTCTATAAACATTAAGTAGTGCCAATTATGAGATCCCCAGTTCTTACTAAATTATATTAGCAGGAGCTGGTAATTACTTGTATTATCACATGTAACTAATAATTTGAACTATACTTGAAGGACTGTGTTGATGTCAGGTATTTACAGTGGTTGGAAGATAGCAGTATTATTAGCATAAGCTGCATACATAATATTCAGTAACTGCCATATTATATAACAAATTTACATTCACAAATTCAGTATCCTGTTAAGTGTCATATTCTTGTAATCTGCATTCTCCGGGAGTTTTATGTATTTAATAGATGAATTTATTTTATTTCTAAAGGTATTCAAATGTTTCAGCACCATATAGTAGAAATACCCAATTTATATTCTAGTTCCTTTATGTCCTGTACATCATTCTCTGCTTGGATTTCCATTATTCTGTTTAGTTAGAGAATAAAATTGGTAATTGCATTTATAGAATGTGTTAATGTCATAATAAAGCCATGATTACTATCTTATTTTTGTTATCCAAGACCTTTGCAAACATTGGCAAATAGCATCAATTATCTACTGTATTTGTTTCTTTGTTTATATTTTCAGTAAGCCCTGGGGAATATAGCATGGAATTGAGCTACTAAATGGTTTTGGTTCTGTTTTACTGAGATTTTTCCTCATATTTAGTTTTGAACGAGGAAAATGTGCTCAATTATAAAAGCTGTGTTATTGTTTTCTATTATTATTTTTAAATAATCACACTTGGACTCTTTTCAAACATTAGGTTAGTTTGTGCTGAGAGCAAAAAATTTGTGAATACTGGAAGTAATGTGGAAATCTAATGTGGAAGCCATTGTGGCAAAGTTTCTACAAATCGGCATTTGTAGCAGAGTTGTTTGTTTTTGTTGTTTGTTTCCTTTAAGAAAAACCACAGGGACCAAGAAAGAAAATATAACAGTTTGATTTCTGTCATACCCATTGTATTTGAAGATATATGGATACAGATTATATATATATACATATTTTCCTTAATAGAGGAATGCTTCATATTATTCAAAAATTATATCCTGGTCACCTTTTTTTGTTTTTTACTGTAAAGTATCTCTGCTTTATCCATTGCTGAATTTGATAGGATGTTGAATTGCCAGTCACTGAAAAAGGAAACTAAGCAAATTCATTTCAACAACATCAAAACACTTCAGCTTCCATACTAAAAAGCTGAATGTTACTAATATTTTTCATATCTAAAAAAAAAATTCTTAGCAATGGAATTGCTGTTAAAACACAAATTTCAATCAAATACTTTTGTGTATAGAAAATATCTATAGTAAGTAGATAGAAAAGTATAAAATGTTTGTTGAAGTATCTTATTTTAGAACAAATGGAGAAATGCCAAAGATGAATCCTTCACTGCATTATGAAAATATTCCAAATGTTCTCTTGGACTTTATATAAATCTGTAATAGATTTTAGAATTGAAAAATTCTTTGTGAAGGTCTTCTAAAAGTGTTCCAATTTATCTCAAAATCTCCATATATAGGATCAGCTTTAACCTAAAACATAAAAAAAACCTTGAATTTCTCAAATGTTTGAGATGCTCAAGACAGTCTCTTAATCTGTTAATGCTTTTGGAAACAATTGACAAAATAGGGCAGGCAGCTAATGTCATGTACTAAAGTTGGAATTTAAATAATTTCTATTTGCAAATTAGAATGACAGTGTTGGAATTTGGAGGCAGTAGTTGAGCATATTCTCTAGTATATAGCTACACCTTTAATAAAATGAAGGAATGTCTTCAATCATATTTTAGTGGGCTATTTATAAATAGTCTTGAAGTCAATTTAGTTTATTTATTTAAAAGATAATGCATCCTGAAAGGGATCATTTATGAATAACAATTTGAAGTCTTTTCATAAAAAAAACTTAATACACTTTAGTTGTACATTTAGCCAGTGTTATTTGAAGTATGTAACTTTTAAAATATTAAGTGTCTTGTATGTTTAGAATATGTGAATGAGTAACTTATTTTGTATCAGGAATGTTTTGGTACTGTGTTTTCATTCAAACCACTGACTTAACAGATACTACTGT
This sequence comes from Pongo abelii, assembly GCF_028885655.2. Classification (NCBI taxonomy): domain Eukaryota; kingdom Metazoa; phylum Chordata; class Mammalia; order Primates; family Hominidae; genus Pongo; species Pongo abelii. The sequence continues at coordinate 24,105,616 of NC_072007.2, read as the reverse complement.
GTATAACATGTACTAAATATTACAGTTATTGTGCATAACAGATTGTTCCTCTTATATTTGTGTGTATACAGGCAATTCATGTTTTAATGTAAATAAATACCATTTTGCAGTTTGTTTTTTAAACTATGTACTTTTTCATTCAGGACTAGTCTGGAGTATACTTTTCAGGCATATAAATAAGAAAATGAGGATGGAACTGATTTGATGCCTAGGCACTTAATCTCAGTAGCTGTTGCCTAGTTTTTCCCGAAATGTACATTTCTCTATATCCTTTCTATTGCTTATATGCTTTCCACTTATTTCTCTAATTTAGAAAAGACAGTTCTTGTAGCATATGAACAGTATCATCTTCAGAATTCTGAGTACTAATTCATGGTTTCTGACCATGATGGAGCCAGAAACTAAGCTAACCTAATCTAGCTAGTTAGTAAATAGTCCTGCATAACAGGATTCCTTTGGTTGATGGTTAATAAATATTTCTCTAACAAAGTTTATATTAGTCTTTGGACAAAAAAAAACTATATTATGTTTTGCTTCTTTAAGAAACTCATTTGATTAATGTAATCTTCTAAGATGAGCCTTTAGGTAATGACGGTAGACTTGACCTTGGAGAGACTCAAATAAATGAAATACAGCAATACTTCATATTTATCTTAATTAACAGATAGTGCCTCACTGAGGTAGGCAGCCTCTGATGTGGGACCCAATGATCCCACCTTGTGGAATTAACATCCTTGGGTAATCCTATTCTCTTGAATTTGGGCAAGAGATAATGACTCACTGCTAATGAATAATACGGCAGAAGTGCTGGGATGTCATTTCTGAAATTAGGTTTAAAAAAGATCAGCTTCCTTCTTGGATGCACCCTTTTGCTGGCTTTCTCTTTTGGATCCCAGCTGCCACATAAAGAAGACCATGTAAAGAAGGCTGTTCTGGTGAATACAGGTGTAGAAAGACACCCTAGAAGATAAGAGGCCACATGGAGGCAGACAGGTACCCCCCCACTGACAGGAGGCACGAATTTCCAGTTATGTGAGACAGCCTTCTTGAAATGAACCCTCCAGCCTTAGTAAGTCTTGAGATGATGCAGCCACAGTTGACTATTTGAATGCCACCTCATGAGAGACCTTAATTCTTGTTTTGGCAAGAATTATAAACAGTTTGCCTTCCATAATTCTTGTTTTGGCAAAGAATTATCATTCATTTCTGTTATTTTAAAGTTCTGTTATTTTAAAGTACTTTGGATTAATTTGTTACACAACAGCAGACAATAGAGTTCTTACTGTGGCACTGTTCTAAAAATTTTACTAATACTAATCAATTTAGTTTAGTTCTAGCCACCATTTGAGTAGGTACTATTATCTGCATTTTCAAATAGGGAAATTAAGGCATAGACATGTTAGGCAGTTTTCCCAGGATTACAACTATTAAGTGAGAAAGTCGGGATTCAAATCCAGTCTATGCTTGTAATCCCTGTGCTGTGCTGCCTTATCCATTAAAGAATACAATCCCATAGTACCTTTTCTGTTCTGTTACCAAACCTGGATAGTATCCATGTAAGACCTCTTACTTACCAGCTAATGTTAACATTGGAGATTTATGCTTGTTATTCCTTTACATTTTCAACAAGCAGGTTTAGAATGTATAGATTTCTTAAATACAAAATGAAATCAATAGCACCTATTTCACTTGGTTTTTGTAAGTGTCTGGCACATAGAAAGTGGTAACGATTTAATACGTATGGTAGATACAGAAATGAACAAAGTTCAGTGACTGTCAATTTTATGTGGGTTTTTTAATTGATTGATTGATTGAGACGGAGTATTGCTGTAACCTCTGCCTCCTGGGTTCAAGTGATTCTCCTGCCTCATTCGTGTGCCACCACACCCAGCTAATTTTTTATATTTTTAGTAGAGACAGAGTTTCACCATGGTAGCCAGGATGGTCTCGATCTCCTGACCTCGTGATCCGCTGGCCTCGGCCTCCCAAAATGTTGGGATTACTCACCGAGATTATCACCGAGATTGCATCACTGCACTCCAACCTGGGCAACAAAGCAAGACTCCGTCTGAAAAAAAAAAAGGAGTGTGTCCTGGCACGGTGGCTCATGCCTATAAACCCAGAACTTTGGGAGGCCGAGGTGGGCAGATTACCTGATGTCAGGAGTTCGAGACCAGCTTGGCCAACAGGGTAAAACCCCGTCTCTACTAAAAATACAAAAATTAGCCAGGCATGGTGCCACATGCCTGTAATCCCAGCTACTCGGGAGGCTGAGGCAAGAGAATTGCTTGAGCCCAGGAGACAGAGATTACATTGAGCCGAGATCATGCCATTGCACTCCCGTCTGGCCGGCAGAGCAAGACTGTCTCAAAAAAAAAAAAAAAAGTGTGTCCTATGATGTGATTTTGTAAATATGAGACTACAGTTATAAGGAACAATGAGTGTTTGGTTTAAATAATAGCCAATATGTTATTCAATGTTTTTTATATGCTAGACACTGTCTTAAGTGATTACCTGTATTACATGATTTAATTTCCAAAGCATACTTAGGAGGTAAATAGAATTATGACTCCCAAATAAACACAAAGAAATATGTTAACTTACTCAAGTTTATACAACTATTAAGTGGTTGAGTTGGGATTTCACATAGGTATCCTGTCTTGAGATCCTGAACTCTTAACTACTATGTTTTTGCGTTCCAGCTTTTAAATTTTCTTTTAAAAGAAAGTCCCTTTAGATCAGGTAGAACTATTCATTATTTATATGCATATTAAAAGGCAACATTAAGTTTTCTAAACACTTCTATATCAAGGCTATGTTTAGAAGCAAATGAAATTGCCATTATTCAGCCATTTTTTGACCTACAGAAATGACTATTTTATATGGTCCAACCTAATACTATATTTAAAGAGGCATGGATCCCACCCCCACCACAAGCTTTGATTTTATTTAGTATGCTTACAAAGATACTGGTTTAAAATCCTGTTTTTTAAAAGATTTTGAAACTTTTTCGAACTACAGACTATTTTTTAGTGATTCCTCTGGAATAAGACATCTTGGTAGAGAAGTAGAAAGAGCATCATCAGGTTTGTAGTCACGTAAAACTGGATTCCAGCTCCTCTTGGAATCTTAATATCGTATTTGGTAAAATAGAGCACATAATTGCTTTCTTATATTATTTAGTGAGAATTGAAAGTGACACATGTTCCAAATATATTGCACATTACTTGGCACATTGTGGGCTTTCAATAATAAACATTCGCATTATCCTCAAAGAAAGCAACTTAATGCTACACAGGATTTTTCTCTATCAGCTATGGTAAATATTTTGTATATTGAAATTTAGCATTATTTTATGAATCTATTTTGAAGTTATAATCTTTAAACAAAGGAATAAAGGAATAACCTTTTTTATTACAAATATGCTACCTCTCTGTAATCCAATCATTTTGAGTACTTTGTACTTTGCTTCTAGTGTACATCAATAATTGAACAAGCTTGATGTACATAATTGAAATAAGAATAAAACATTAATTTCTTAAAACAATAAAATTATCTTTGAATAACTTTGATTTAGTCACTTTTTGTGTTTTTTACTTTTGCTTTTCTTTTACTCTGTATTACATATGAAGATAATGGATATCTGTATATATATGCAGAAAACTACACATATTCTAAATATGCAGACTGATGAACATTCACAAACTGAATGAGTGCTCAGATTCACTTCAAGAAACAAAATGCTACCATTATCCCAGAAGTATACCTTGTGTACCTTATTATAACCCTCCCCACCAAGGATAACCAGTATCCCAACTTCTAATAGTATAAATTAATTTTTCTTTTAAAAAAATTATATAATTAGAATCATGGAGTCATATAGCAATATTCTTTTGTGGCTATTTCACTCAACATTCTTTGTGAGATTCATCAGATTGCCTAATGTATACAGTTAGCTGTTGTACATTCATTCTCATAGCTAGATAGAATTCTATTATGTGAATATACCACAATTTATCCAGGTTACTGTTGATTTCCCATTAGATTTTAAAATTATTCAGCTTCTCTGATTTACTAAAATTATAGGAGTAGGGAGCTAAAACATCTTTTAACTCATATGAATGAAATATTTTGATTCCTTTCTTAATAGAATTCAACAGCTATTTATTCAATGTTTACAAAGCACTTCAGGGATTGTAAAGACAGGACAACACTTCAAGTAGCTTACATCCTTAAGGGAGGAGACTTTAGATAATACAAGTTTTCTAGTTTGAGGCAACTTTTCATAAATACCCTTAGGAAATGAAGCAAGGTTGTACAGGGCTGCATAGGGAGGAAGAAAGGAGGACAAAAGAAATGGTTGATGGGCTTTAAAGAACATGTTAAACTATTTTATTAAAATCTTCTTGAAAGAAAATCCTATTGAAGTTTAAAGACTTTAAATTTGAAGGGCAATTCAGAGACATAATGTTGCTTCTTTTAAATAAACCTACCAAAGAAAAAGCCCTTCAAAATCTGATTAGGACTACAAATCAACAATCCTCTCATAAATGTAATAAAATATCTCACTGAGGTTGATATATTAACCAAAAAATAATGTTCCAAAGAAAATATTAGGTTTTTTTTTCACTCAAAGGTAAATAGTAAAAATATAAAACATTATAAAAAACTATAAAATTCTGTTAATATATAATTACTCTTTCCAAAAAGCAGCTGAATAGCTTTTTTTTCTGTGATTCCTTCATCATTTCATAAATTATACAATAGCTCAAAATATATTTTTAAAACTTATTTGTTTTAATTTTTTTTTTAAAGATGGGGTGTCTCTCTGTCACCCAAGCTGGAGTGCTGTGGTGTATCATACCTCACTGCAAACTTGAATTCCTGGGCTCAAGCAATATTCCCACCTCAGCCTCCTGAGTAGCTGGGATTACAGGTGTGCACTATCATGCCCATCTCATTTTTTTCATTATATTTACTTATTTTTTGTAGAGACAGGATCTTGCTTTGTTGCCCAGGTTGGTCTCAAGTTCCTGGCTTCAAGCTATCCTTTCACCTCGGCCTCCCTAAATGCTGGGATTATGGGTGTGTGCCACAGTGCCCAGCCCACATCTATTTATATATAAATAAGTATTTACAGCACTCTAAAATGTCTAGCTATTCATTCTACAAACATTTGTTGGGTATCAGTTATGTGAAAGGAACTAGGCTAGGAACATAACATACAAAGATGATTAAAACTGGGCACTTGCCTTCAAGGGGAAAGCAGACTTAAAAATTAAAATAAAGTATGAGCCCTGCCATGATAAAGGTATGCACATGGGGCTAATGAGAGCACAGAAAAGGGGCGTCTAGATCACACTGGAGGGCAGAGGGGAAGATCAGGGGACACATTGAGACGGGAACTCCCAAGTGAAGTCGGGGACTTAAAGGACAAGTGGCACTTAGCATTTTGGCCAATGTGAATAAGGTAAGCACGAACGGAAGAGAGAAGTCTAGGTACAGCCCAGGATGGTTAGAAACTGTGGTGCTGGCCAGGGGCCGTGGCTGACACCTGTAATCACAGCACTTTTGCAGGCCGAGGCAGGCAGATCACCTGAGGTCAGGAGTTCGAGACCATCGGGGCCAACATGGCCAAACCCTGGCCCTACTAAAAATACAAAAATTAGCTGGGCGTGGTGGCAGGTGCCTGTAATCCCAGCTACGCAGGAGGCTGAGGCAGGAGAATCGCCTGAACCCGGGAGGCAGAGGTTGCAGTGAGCTGAGATCAAGCCATTGCACTCCAGCCTGGGCAACAAGAGCAAAACTCCATCTCGAACAAACAAACAAACAAAAACAAACAAACAAAGAAACTCTGGTGCCTATGAGTGTGTGTGCCAACCCATAGCAGGGGCCTGCCCTTGTGCATTTCTCTTCTGTCTTTGCTTTTTACATATTAATGTACTGTAGTGTTTTTTATTATGCAAATTAACATAGGAATTTATTTTTTGTCCCTGAGTCTTGTGTTATTCCAGCATCCATTGTCATTTCATAGAAAAGTCCTTTCTGACGTATCAAATTCTGAGGCGCTTCGAATTCCACAATGCTTCCTGAGTCTAGAACAAGCACCCTGAAATGTGAAAACAATAGCGTCAGGTAACATACAGTCTTCCACCTCACATTTTATTGGTCCTGCTAATATAAAGTTTAAACTATTCTATGAGTTATTTCAGTACAAAATATAGGTGCTAGTTAATTCAGGAACTATATCAAGTTCTCTAATAATTATTATTTTAGCTTTAACTTTTTCTTCCAATTATTTTGGAAAATACCTTCTATATCATTATCTATATCAAGTTTTCTAACATTCTTTTAGCTTGAACTTTTTCTTCCAATGATTTTAGAAAATACCTTTTATATCATTAGGGAAAATTTTGTATCTCTCAGCACAGATATAATTATTTATGACTGGCAAGAAATCAGTGTGTTTCATATGCCCAATATTTATCTTGGCAGAAATGATTTCATTTCTGAAAAGAAAGAAAGCACACCTGTCTGAATCAATGACAGATTGCAGTCTGTGAGCAATGGCCAGGATGGTGCAATCAGAAAACTCCTTCCTGATTGTGGTCTGCACCAACTTGTCGGTCTCAAAGTCAATGGAGGCTGTTGCCTCATCCAAGATGAGAATTTTTGTTTTTCGAAGCAAAGCACGAGCTAGACAGACCAGCTGCCGTTGTCCCATGCTGTTAAAATAATAATAATAATAATTTCAACAGTGGACTTTATGGTAACACACTTCATGTTTTAAAATTCTGATGATACTGCTATTCATTCTTTTTCTCACCCACAACTTCATTTGTTCTTTTATTCAAGAAATATCTCTTGAGGGAGTGCCAGACTTTAGACCAATGAGCAAAACAGACAAAAATCTCTGTGTAGCAGATACATTCTCATGGGGACACAGAAAACAATAAGCAAGACAATTGAGTAAAAAGCATAGTAGGAGGGGTATATGAGTACGGTCTAACATTATATGTAGTAATTTCATGGATAATACGTATATAATAAGTGTTAAGAATTCAGACACACAAAAATGGGGTATAAAGTGTAGGTGTGGGGTGGGCATTTTAGATGGGCATGCCAAAGAAATCCTCTGGAGAAGTTTCAAGGCAAGAACTGAAGGACATGGAGAGTGAGGCATACAGATTTCCAGTAAAAACTTGTTCCAGGTAAAGGAAATAGCAGATGTAAAATCCCTGTGGTAGGCGTGAATTGGCCTGGCAAACTCATGACACAGCATGGAGGCCAATGTCACAGAAACACAGAGGCGTAGGGAGAAAGTGATCAAAGAAGCGGTGGTGGGAGTCTTGCCACGCAGGCCATTACAGGGATCTAGCTCACTTTTCTGGGGTCTCTGACCACATGAAGGGGGCTATCTTAAGGCAACAAACAATGGTGAAGGCAAAGTAGCCCCTTACATTTTTTAGGAACAAGGCTCTTAGAATAGCAGTCTTGACAAAAGAAGATTCAATAGTGACTTTTCATAGGGCATTGCTCTTTTTTTTTTCGTTTCCTTTCTCTTAGTCAGTGGTTTCCCAGCCTGCAGCTACCAGTTTACTTTTCCTTCCTCTTCCCTAGAAGGAATCAGCCATGGTGTACTTTAAACAGGCCCTGGTGGCTCAGGAGCTATATTTCTCTTGGATGCCAATTCGAGTTTCTAAAGAGCTTGGAATGAATAACTTGGACAAGCTCTGCTCTTAGCAGCTTACCTGAGGTTCTCGCCATCCTCTGAAATCTCATGCAGTAGCTTCTCAGGAAGGGACTGCACAAATTCTTTCAAGTGACACAATTCCAGCACTTCCCACAGCTTGCTATCAGAATATTTGTTTAGGGGATCCAGGTTCATTTGAAGGGTTCCAGAAAATAAAACAGGGTGCTAAAGCAGAAAATAGTCCCGCATAATCTTACTGTCATGAGGCATAAATATATTTTAAAAACTCAGACTCAGAAAACAAAGCAGGAGAAAGCAAAATTATCAGACCTAATATAGTCATCAAATTCATTTTATATTTAAAACAAAAACAGGAGAGTCAGCATAAACTATAATTCATAAGTCATCATAAGTCTCCTGATTTTCTTTCTCCTCTTCCTACTATTGAAAATAATAACGAGCACCGAAATAATGATGATAATTACTGCCGTGTAGTCAGGGATATAATATAACATATAATAAATATGAAATATAGTATATATATAATATTATCAATCAGTATACCAACTCAGAAAGATAGAAGTTAGTATTCTTATTTTACAGAGAGTGAGCTGGAGGTTCCAAAGAGTTCTTGTCTACACCACACGAAGGTAAGTTAGTGGTTGAAGATAATTCAAAGAGGATTGAGTTCATTTTCTTTATGCTACACCAAGATGCCTAGTGAAATTATATTTTACTCTATCTATAAGAGAGGAATGACTGATGTCTCTTTTTTTCCACTAATTTTTTTCCCTTCCAGAATTCCAGATTTTACTCAAATTTGTTTTGAAGTAAATGCATGAATACAAGTATACCTCTAAACAATATGACATTTTAATATATTAAAATTAGTATTTTAATAGATTTTTAGAAGACAGTACACTGATTTTTTTTTTTTTTTTTGAGATAGAGTCTAGCTCTGTTGCCCAGGCTAGAGGGCATTGGTGCAATCTCGGCTCACTGAAACCTCCGCTTCCCAGGTTCAAGCAATTCTCCTGTCTCAGCCTCCCGAGTACCTGGGATTACAGGTGTGCACCACCATGGCCGGATAATTTATGTACTTTTAGTTGAGACGGGGTTTCACCATGTTGGCCAGGCTGGTCTCAAACTCCTGACCTCAGATGATCCACCCGCCTCGGCTTCCCAAAGTTCTGGGGTTACAGGCGTGAGCCATCGCACCCAGTTTCAGCTGAGTATTTCATCTTTGACTTAAGAGGCATATTTTTAAGCTAGTTTGCATGCCCCTTAATGATCAAGTTCCTTTGATTCCACAGATGGAAAAATCAAAGAACTTGAGAAAAGAGATCTAACTGAATTACTGTTCTTTTTTTAATGTTTCTAAACTTCAAGTGAAAAAGAGTCAAAATTCTACACTGAAACTAACAACTAAGCAAAAACTTCAGTAATATTTCTTTCAAAAAAAATCTGTGTTTCAGTCTGATCTACTTATTTGAATTTTATTTGCACTTACTATTATGAAGGAAATTTTATCAAAAAGATGTACTGGTTTTTCAAATAGATAAATGCTCTTAGGAAGAATGCTTTATGATAAGGGTGTTTAAAGAGGGTTCAATTACATAGCAGTTTTTCATATATTCCATTTAAAATGATATGGCTTCAAACAATGAATTTATAGACTTGGAAGGAACAGATTTTTAAAAAGAAAGAAAACAGATTTACTTGGAGTGGGTTAAGAAAGCCTATGGCAACATAGGCTGTACCTGTGGAATAATATTAAGTTTGCCACGAAGGTCATGAAGTCCAATAGTTGATATATCAATTCCGTCAATAATAATTTTGCCTCCAGCTCTCTCCACAATTCTAAATAAGGAATTTGATAGTGTGGATTTGCCTGCTCCAGTCCTGCCCACAATTCCAATCTGTAATGAAATAATCATAAACTTTACTTTTTGTAAGGAAACAAGGCCTTTGCACTGGCAACAAATGTATTAGGTGTCAGGTCAGTGGGATCCGTTTTTGTCAACAAGACTAACCTTGATGGGCGTGGAAGATGTCAGGTGACTTCTAAGGACCAGTCTTTATCCAAATACTCTTTACTTGCTGGAAAGGCTCTGACTAATCTGTGTTTTTCCTTTAGCTCTCAGTAATTTAGTTACTTCCTCATCAAAGAGCCCCAGCAGACCCAGGAAAAACAGATCATTCCTGAACCACCCCTGAACTACCCATTAAAGATTAGGGCAAAAGAAGCAATGATAATGAGTGGTTTTATTGAGATTTTCAGAAAACAGATTTTCTCTATCTTCCCTTCATTGAAACAAGCAAAGAAACAAATAGGGCACTGGAATCTTTTGCCAGATAGACTAGAAAATCCAAAGGAACGTCTGTAAATTTCCCTGGTGTATCAAAGGAACTCTGCATTAAAACTATCATGGGCAGCCAAAAATAGTATTTAAGGATTTTGACTCCTGGCCAAAATAATCATCTTGTCATAAACATCCCAGTGATTAAACGTTTCCCTATGACCATAAGAACTAAAAAGCAATATCTTCTGGTTGCTGATTTGTGTCTTGGTATTAATAGGAATGTTAGGCAGACAGAATATTAAAGTGGTTGGTTTACCCTAATATAAAATCTTAAGTCTAACAAAATACATCAGAAAAAACAGAAATCTGTTGAATTCATTGAGGTAATGAAAATTTCAGAATGATTTGTCTGTTTCAAAAATATTTCTGCTCCAAAAATATTTTTGCTAATGTGTCTGTTTGCTTTTTTAAAACATAAAACTAATATCACATACTATTGATAGTTTTGTAAGTTGCTTGTGTTAACTAAAGTGCATTTCAAGCATTTTCCCATTTCTTTAACGGTTTTGGAAAACATGATGTCTTTGAGTATACAAATAGTCAAACATACAGATTTATTGTGTTTGGGGTAACGATTTACTTATTGTTGCAATTCATTTTATAGAGGAAGTAAAAACTAAGTACACCAAAGTTATGTTTGACAGTAGTATATGAGCAATTTAATTAAGAAATGTATTTTTTATAGAGGGAAAATTTATTCAGTACACACCAACCACATGTCTTTATTACTTTTGTGTAACAAAAGACCACCTTATATTCAATATCATATTATACTCAACAATGGATGCATTCACATAAAAGGGAAACCAAAATATATGAAATATATATGATACCTTCTCTTCCCCATGAGTCTGGAAAGTGATATCTTGCAATGCTAAACCAAGATCATCTCGGTATCGAGCCTGATAATTAATAAATTCCACTACACCTTTATTGGGCCATTGTAATGGAGGTCTTCTAGACATTATCCAAGGTGACTTAAAACAAAAATAAACAAAAAATAAATACTTTAAACTACAATTATAATTAAAAAATCCCTCCCCTCAAAATAATTCTTATGCAGGTAACAAAAGTGAATATAAATGATGAAAGACATTTGTGGCTATTATGATTTTCTGAAAATAGTTTTAAATGTTACCAACATGAAACTTATCTACTTATAAGAAAATATTAGAAATAAATATTTTGAGGTAGCAAGACTTCTTATTTCTTATCAAGTTATTAAGAAAAAATAACTTGAAATTTTAGCTGAGATAAGGACAGCTTGTCATTCATTCATTCCTCAAAGGTTTGCTGTGTCAGTCACTATTTTAGTCTCTGGAGGTTCCGCAATGAGAAAAAACAGATAAAAATTATTTCCCTTATGGGGTGTAGTGGGGACAGACAAAAAGAACCATATAGCATATGCAGCCATGTTGGATGATAATAAAGCTTTGTAAGACAAGAAAAAGCCAGGGTTGGGAAAAGGAGGAGGTGTCATTTAAAGCAGGGTAGTTAGGAAAGGCTTTGCTGACTGTGGTCAGAGAAAACGCTAGGTGGATACCAATGGAAGAATATTCTAGGCAAAGGGTTTAATAACTATTTGGATCTAATTAGTTGTGCCCAAGACCTAAGACAGGGGCCTGTGTGAATACTGGAGGAAGCATGAGGTAAAAGAACACACAAGACTGTGTGATGCCTGGGCAGTGAGGTAAAGTGTTTCATGGGAGAGAGAGTGATGGCTAACATCAAATGATAGATCAGGTAAAGTGAGGACTGAGAAAGAACCCGTTGTGATCTTCATGAGGGAAGGTTCAGTGGAATAGTGGGATCAAAAGCCTGCTTGGCGAGGGTCCAAAAATGAATCAGAGAAAATGAAATAGAAAAGCAACTACAGGCAACTTTGCATAAGAATTTTTCTGTAATGGAAAGCAGAGAAATAGGTGTAGAGGGCTGAATAAGGTTATTTGAACACATTTATCCTTCCACATCAAGAGTTTTTGTAGCAGTATTTGTCACAACTTGCATCAAATTACATAAAGGTTTTTGTTTGTTTAAATGTGTGTACGCACATATTTTTATCATCTTTTTCTAATGTGAAAGAAATATATTTTATGAGCAAAAATTTAGAAAATATAGAAAAATAATGTTTGATATTAGCCATGAGATGACAGACTGAACAAGTTGAATTGAAGATTGTGAAGGCAGACTAATCTTTCATGACATTTCTTTGAGAAGGAAAGACAAGACCTGGGGAAAAATCCAGAGGAAAATTCAAAGTTCAGGTAGGAGTTGGAGAATGCAGAAAATATTTTGGCATAGTTACAGGCTGAGGGGAACTGCAAGGGAGTGGGAATTAGAAGAGGTGGTTAATGGAGTAAGATCTGAGAGAAGACAGGAAGAGATACTACCAAAAATGCAATGAGAAATGTTAGATTTTTCTTTGGAGGAGGTACCTGTTCCTCAGATTCATGAGCAAAAGAGGAAGAGTTACAAGATAAAGAAGAAAGATAGCTTCCTACGTAGATTGAAGAAAGAACAGAAATTCAAGTCATCTTTGTCATCTGCCCTGTTAATTAATAGAATTTGGAAGCAGAAGTAATCCAGATGAGTAAAATATTTTAGAAACTTAAATATTATACTCTGTCAATAGTTGAAATAACTCTTCACCCTCCAAAATTACAGTTAGAGGGAACACAACAGACTGATTTATTCTCCTCTCCCTTCCCATTCACAGAGATATTAATGATGAGTAAATAGAACAGAAAGTATAAGCAATAAAATATAATTAATTTAGAATTGTGCAGAATCTAAATAATTATGAGTTGACTATATTAAGACACTTTTATCACTGTAAAATCCCCACAAAGTTATAATTGCAAGTTGTATATTTTACTCTATACATCAGTAGAGGACAAATCACTGTGCCTTTTAGAAACAAGATATCATCTTGCATTTTTGTAACTCATTGAAGTAGGGATATATCTTATAATTTAGGGTGTATCCTAATTTAATTAGAAGTATTTTTATTTCTATTTTAATGATATATAAAATAATAGGCCACTTTATAACAATTTTGGTTTTAATTTCATTGAAACACTGAATATCACATGAATTTGGAAATGCAGGTTTGCTTAACATTTTTTTTAATGTCAATTTATTGTACATTACAATGTCTTACTCCTGCATCCAATTCATTTATTGATTATTTAGGAGTGCTTACCTCTTTTTTTTCTCATACTTTTTTTTTTTATTAGACAGGATCTTGCTCTATCACTCAAGTGCAGTGGCGTGATCATAGCTCACTGCAACCTTGAACTCCCAAGCAGAAGGGATTCTCCTATCTCACCCTCCCAAGTAGCTCGAACTAAAGGCATAAGCCACCATACCCAGCTTACTTACTTACTTACTTAATTAATTTATTTATTTATTTTTGTAGAGACAGAATCTCACTATGTTGACCAGGCTACTCTTGAACTCTTGAACTTAAGTGATCTTCCCACGACTCCCAAAGTACTGGGATTACAGGAGGCGTGCTTACCTCTTTATCCATATTTTCATATTCACAAACTCTTTCAACAGCAACTGCATTGGTTTCAATTTCACATGCTTTCTTTACCCAAAAATTCAGAGAATGAGTTATCTGGGGGGTATGGGGGAGGAAACAAGAGCTTAATGCATGTTCTTTAGTTTTTTATGTAATATAAATAATACATTATTTTTTATAGAGTTTCACTTTTCATTTATTGAATCTGCTGAGAGCTTGTCACATACTATCTCATATACTTTATATCTTTTGATTATTATTTAGCAGCTCTAGAAATAAGCATATTTCTTCATATGCATATTTGTGTTTAAGGATACTAAACTCATTAATATCATAAATAATGGAATTACTTGGGATAAGATAGACCATAATTCAGCATATATGCAAAAAGTGCATAGTGGGTATAAGGAATGATGAATACCAAGATTCATGGGATATGCCTCAAAAAAATGTGCATCCTAAATGGGAAAAAAAATAGTGTGCAAACACTTTGGCATTCTTCACTACCTTCCATCAGAAGGAAGATTTTCCTAGCTTTCTAACCATTCCTGCTCCCCTATTAAAAAAAAAACAAAAACCTATATTTTCTTCTCACTCAATTCCCAAATGTAGGTTCTCTAAGGGTGTGACTTTGAACAGAATTCTAAAAGTCAAAAAACTTGTACAATCCAATTTTTTTTCTTGAGTTTGGTGCCAACTCATTTGATAGCCCACCTGGCTTGAACTGATATGGGGCTCTTCAAAGCGTTTACTTAATCCAGTTAGGGTGTACATGCAGTAGTGTTTGATTATGGGCTTCTGAACCAGGCCCTGGATATGGCTATGTACATATTTCCTTTCTAGAAGCCTAAATTCTGAATTCTGAAATGCAACTGGCTCAAGGTTTTTGGATATTGGACCAACAGTATATAACACCATCACCTAGACTTATCTTCTACATAATGTGGAAGCAGTTTAGGGCATTTGCTATTTTACAAAGGGGGCATGCATCCTACCACTAGTGCATTGCAGTGTAATATCAAATAGGGTTTATTAGGGAAAAACTTACAAGCCGAAGAGAAACAGCAAATATATTCTCCCTAGAGAATTATCTTCTTGCTTAGGCTGAGCAAATTAGATACACCAGCTGTGTTGGAGAGGGACCCTACCCTTGTAATATTCGATAAATCCACTAGGACAGAAGAGCAGGAAACTTCTGAGTAACTACAGAATAGCAGGAGTTTCCTGGTCTTTTAGCACTCAGCCTTGAGTATCAGCCTGTTCTTCCTATAAGTTAACTTAGAATTGCTGAGCTAGCTTCCTGCTACTAACAAGATAGAGAAGGAAATGAGCCTCCAGGGCAATCCAGATTTGTCTCTCATTACTTAGTTAATATAATATATAAATCAGACAAGCAAAGAAGAAGAGTGTTTAATTAATAGGATTATAAACATACCATATACCACCAAAATCATTATTACTTACATTTAGGGCATAGGATACAGACAAACCAACTATTGCTGAATCTGTACAATTGCCAGCCAGCATAGCAAGCAGTGCAGCGAAAAGCACCATTAAGTTGCCAAGAAATTCAAGTCTAACAGACAGCCACCTGTGATAGATGGAATATATTCCTGAGTAACTGAGATGAAAAAGTTTTCATGCATTTAGTACTAACCCTCTCCTCTGGGAAACTGAGACATAAACAGCATAGCTGCTTTCTTTTTTCTCCCCGACTTACTTGGAACTCAATCAAACATAGGATCATCACATGATAACTTAAAGAATTCATCTGCAAGAAAATGCATTTTACTTTTGCAGAACTTTGCCTTAAAACTTGATCTGAATTTAAAAGCAAAATAACACCAGCTATAATGATGTATTGCATTTTTTAAATCCTATTGGAAAATCAATTCCCTTTCCAATTGTATATACTTTTTAATATGGTAAAAGTAGTCTTTAAAAATTGAAATGTGCTCAACTGCTATTTAGTATTTCATTTTTCTCCTTTATGTGAGACTATAACTTCAAATTCAAAAATTTTACAAAACAGTGTATACAAAATGAAATATATTCTAAAAATATAAAACACAATGTAGAATTATGTCATGAGTAATTCTAAAAGCACTTTTTCATATTAAATAGTATGTACCTTTCATGTGAATATAAATAGATATAATTCAATTTAAATGTACATTAAATACTGGAAAATATTTGTCTGATTAATACATACTTCTGAAACTTGGATGAAATGCCATTTCAAAATCCTCTGTTTAGAAGTCAGTGAGCAAGATGTCTAAGAAGAGATTAATTCTAGGCTAGGTATTGATGGGACTTACCCGTTGCAAATTACATTATTGTAGAAACAGACCAAGTTTTCATTCACCACCTCTTTGTATTGCTGGATAAACCTCTGTTCATGTCCAAATGCTCTGATGGTGGACACTCCTGATAAAGTCTCACTAAAGTGGGAAATGACAGGAGAACGGGATGCTTCTGTCAGCCTCCGGATTTGCCGAGAGCTTGCCATATAGTATCTCTAATCAGAAGACAGAAATAAGCAGTCAGAAAGATGTAGCAGAAATTGCTTCAATAGTTCAAAAACTACAAGACCCTTGTGTCGTGATTTAAAGAGTGACGCCCCAAAAGTCAGATACAAGTCCTAACCCCCCGCATCTGTGAATGTGACCTTATTCAGAAATAGTATCTTTACACATGTAATTAAGTTAAGGATCTCAAGATGACATCACCCTGGATGTAGGGTGGACCCTAAATCCAATGTTGACTATCCTTATAAGAGACAAAAAAGAAGAAATAGACACAGGGAAAACACCATCTCTGCCAGTGGCAGAGATTGAAGTGATGTGTTTAGAAGCCAACGAAAATATCAGGATTGTTGACAGCCAGCAGAAGCTAGGAGAGGAGCATGAAAGAGATTTTCCCTCAAAGCCTCCAGAAGGAATCAGCTCTGTCTATATATTGATTTTAGACTTCCGGCTTTTAGAACTGTGAGAGAGGCGAAGCGTGGTGCCCATGCTTATAATGCCAACACTTTGGGAGGCCAAGACAGGAGGGTTGCTAGAGCCCAGGAGTTTGAGACCAGCCTGGGCAATGTAGGAAGACCTTGTTTTTACAAAAAGTTATATAAATAAATAAATAAATAAATATATATATATATATGTGTATATATACGTGTATATATATGTATATATATACACGTATATATATATGAAGACCTTGTTTTTACAAAAAGCAAAACGTATATATATTATCCAGATGTGGTGGTGCATGCTTGTGGGCCTAGCTACTCGAGAGGCTGAGGTGGGAGGATCACTTGACACTTGAACCCAGGAGGTTGAGACTGCAGTGAGCTATGATCATGCCACTACACTACAGCCTGGGTAACAGATTCAGGCCCTGTCTCATAAAAATAAAATAAAATAAACAGATTTTTAAAAATTGTGAGAGAATACATTTCTGTTGTTTTAAGCCACCCAGTTGGTAGCACTTTGTTACAGAAGCCTTAGGAAACTCATGTGCCCTTGTAATGGTAAAAAGCCCAAATTCTGAGGCTGAGAGCAGTGGCTCATGCCTGTAATCCCAGCACTTCAGGAGGCCGAGGCAGGCAGATCACTGGAGTTCAGGCATTCAAGACCAGCCTGGAAGACATAGTGAATCCCCATTTCTACCAGAAATGCAAAAATTAGCCTGCTGTAGTGGTGACTGCCTGTGGTCTCACAGGAGACGGAGGCAGGAGAATCGCTTGAACCTGGGAAGCAGATGTTGCAGTGAGCTGCTACATATGCTCATATGCTACTGCATCAGTAGCATACAACATCATATGCTACTGCACTCCAGCTTGGGTAACAGAGTGAGACCCTGTCTCAGAAAAAAAAAAAAAAAAAAAAAAGCACCAATTCTGGACAGCACAACAAGAACATAATTGGGCAAAATTTCACTTTGACAATGCTCTCAAATGACCATTACTGAGTACCTACTGTGAAGAAAGCTCTATGTTACATGTTGAAAATGTGACCGAACAGTTAAATCATTGAATGAGGGAAGCAGACCAAATGCACAATGATATTTTCTATTTAAACATAATTACAGAAAAATAATATTTTTTATTTTTTTCTTCAAAAATTTCCACTACAGTCACAATTATAAGTTGTTTATTTCCCCTTGGCTTGAAGTTGAGGACAATTAGGATAGGTAGGACTGTGGGGAGCTGGATGGAGCATGCCCTGTATTCACCGGATTATTAATTAGCCCCAGAAAATTGCTACCAACTGGAAATGAAAATCAAGAGTTATGAGGTCGTGTACAATTTCCAGGAAAATTTTAAATCTGGAATTTTATGTAAAATCCCTGATTTTAAAATGTCTACATTTGGTAAAAACACTGAGCAAGCTAAACAAAAACGTATCTCAGGTTACATACAGCCTGGTGGTCTACAACTGAACTCTACTCTATGCTAAGTGCTCTGAAGAATACAGAGGACTGTGGCATTCTGAGGCTGTAAAGGGATTTAAGAGATTGCCTAGATTAGGGAATATGTTATTGGGGTCACAGACCATGTGAGTAGATAAATAAGGGTAAAATGCTTTCCCTAGACAAATGTAAATATGCATACACACTTGGAGCTTCTGATACAATTCAGTGAATTGTAGAATCCATGGAGTTCTTTCATGCAACTCTCTGGGGAATCTGGTTTAAGCAATTTTATCTAGATCAGTGCTTCTCATACTTTAGTGAGAATCACCTGCCTGAAGGGTTTGTTGAAAGGCAGGTTTCTGGGCCCTACCTTGGGACATTCTGACCCAATAGGTCTGGGCTATGGCCCATGGGTCCAGGAACTACACTTTACATAGCACACATCCAAATCAAACCTTTTATTTCACAGGGGAAAGAAATAGAGCCTGGAAAGGGAAATGAGGTCCCAGGCAGACAAGTAAGGAAGATGACTAGAACTCCAAGTTCCTGCATCCAAATTCAGACCTCATCCTATATTACTCCCCCTAATGAGACATGATTTCTAGGCTCCTTTTTACTCCTGATAACTCTGTTATAGTTTACCAGACAGGAGACCAACACATAAAATTTCATTTGCCACATGAGTGCTTTTTTTCTAGATTTTTACAATATATATAAAACATAGTCTCTGCCCCCAGAGCACTTACATTTTCATATATTCTGGATTTATTATACCATCAGTATATGCCAGCAGTGTAATAAATCCATAATAGTAGATATTAGAATAGTAGATAAGGAGTCAGTTCTTTTTGCACTATTGTGATAGAGAATGCTCCACACAGAAAATGGAAAATGACCTAGGCCATCAATGTCAAGTAAGATCGGGACAGACAGAAAGAACAGGGAAAAGATGTGAAGTAGGAAGAATAATGGAGTATAGGTATGGAAATGAGAAAATCATTTGTAGTCTGGCTTAAGCAGACTAAACTCTAACATGAATTTTAAAACTTGGGTTTTTGAAAAGCATTAAATTCTAAGAATCTTTTTGTGAAAAGAGCCTGATACTTCTATATTTAAAATGTGCTTCAGCATTGATTTTACCTTGTATGTTATCAGTTAAAACTGACAATCAGGATAAAGAAATCATGCTTTGGAATAAATATTATGTTAATATAGGAATTTCACTGAAAATTTAGAAATAATAGGTAATTTTCTCTGTATTTTATACTTCATTTAAAATCTCCAACAAAGGTAAGGATTACATTTTCATAGTAGATTGCATATTTGAGGAGAATCAACTAAAATATGGAGTGGAAAAATATACATTCATTATCTAGGATTCAGTCTGAGCTCCATTTACACCTATAATCTACTTTTGTTTTTCTGTTTACTTAAACATATTTCATCTTTTAGTGAAGTCCTTATTGCCAAGATAAATAAAATCAATGGGAAATAGTTATTTCTGCAACTGTCTTTAAATTTCACTCTTTATTTGTGGATTAAGCCTGTAATAAAAAATTGCACATACTTTGATAAAGGCAATGTAAAAAGATGTTTAAAATGTTTTATAATAATAATCTCTTGATATCATACATTTGAAAAATTCATCTATTTATAGTTCTTGCATGTTTGACTAGTACCTTGGTATAAGTGTCAAAAAAACTTATGGGAACAGAAATAAGGTGTATAAATCTGTGAATATGAAAAGAACTTTTATGTCACAGTGTAGGAGCGAGCTGGAGAAATTTCTTTTATGTGAGTCATTTCTGTATGAAGCTATAAACTTTTTTTAAACCAAAAGGTGTCATGGTTTCTTGTAAAATAATAAAGATAATAAAGACCTCCATTTTAATTGATTCTTTTCATTGTTTAATAAAATTGCTTTGTTTGATTGCTGAAGAAAAAAATGCTAAGAAATTTTGTTTTCCACTGAAGCCTTACAGTAACATAATTTTGCAGTTTAAATTGGATGATCCCATTTTAGTATGAAGATATCATGTAAGTATCATGAGAAACATATTTAGCTCTTCCAGCAATTGTTTGTCTGGAAGAGACAGGTGATGTCTGAAAAAACAGGACAAAAAGGCAGTACCTGCTTCTCTCTTGGATATGCAGGGAAATTAATTTTCTGCTAAAATTACAACATACACATTTTGTGGTGGGCATAAAAATGCAGGCCCCAGCTCTCCTGCTGCAGGAGCGTAGCTGACTGACAGCCCCTGCGACTGCACTGATGGATCCACTGCTGTATTAGCATAGAGGCCAGCCAATGACTGAGTACTGGCAGAAAGTGCACATGAGACCCTCCAACGGGCAACTGTGATTGAGAACTTCCTGTTGAACCTGTTGTAGAACTGTCCTGTAGTCCAAGACCCTTGTTACCCAAACCATCTTCTTTCCTTTTCTCCCTCACAGGGATTCAGCCTGAGTCGCTGTCTGAGGGCTTGCTCAGCCCAGCCTTCTTCTGCTCCCTCTCCTTTATCTTTTACAGGCATTTCCCCCAGTAAATCTCTAGTACATCTATTCGTTTCTTGGACTCTGCTTCTTAGAGAACCTGGGCAAAGAGGAGGTTTAAGTGGGTCTGAAACTATATTTGATTGTGAACTTATAAGTTATTAATACAAATAAAAAATGTATGCACTTACTTGTATAGAGAAATAGAAGAACACTAAGGGAATAATCCCCAGAATGAAGAGGGGCAAAGCTCCCACAATGACCAAAACTGTTCCAATAACATCCAACGTACAATTCACCCACAGCCGTAAATAGTAATGCAAACGCATATCAATTATAAATATGTCCTGAAAAATTTGATATTAGATCACTTTATTTTTAACTTTTTACAGTTTAAAATGAGAGAAAGAAGAAATATATTATTCAATGGCAAAATTAAAAATGTTTACCCAGGTATGACAATCTATTGATTTCATAAATAAATCTAACTACATGATCTTTGCTCATCCCCATATATTTTTCCCCTGTGGTCAACTATAACAATTAAAAGGCTGTTCTAATTTCAAGATACTTATCATCAAGCAATTTATATTTCCCAGTGACCACTACATGGCAATTAATTATACAATTAAAGTCAGACTTTGATCAAAAAAGCAAAAACAAAAACAAAAAAACAGTCCATAATTCAATAGCTGTTTTTTTTTTTAATTCCAGTATTTGGGGCAGTGGGCTACCATTATTTATGACTCAAAATTTGTAAATCGCTCTTGGGGCATTGTTATCAACTAAGAACATGTTCAGTGGCCTTCCTGGGTAACTGGATCCTATTCATATCAGAAGAGGCAGGAAAACAAAATAATCTTCATTTATAAAATTATGAACTGAAAGATGGAGTGGCCAATAGGAACGAGAGAAGGACAATGGGAAGGTCATGCATTGATTTGTACTTTTTTTTTTTTTTTGAGAGAAAGTCTCGCTGTGTCACCCAAGCTGGAGTACAGTGGTGCGATATCGGCTCACTGCAAACCTCTGCCTCCCAGGTTCAAGCAATTCTCGTACCTCAGCCTGCCACGTATCTAGGATTACACAGTCATGAGCCACCATGCCCAGGTAGTTTTTACATTTTTAGTAGTGGTGGGGTTTCGTCATGTTGACCAGGCTGGTCTCGGTGATCCACCTGCCTCTGCCTCCCAAAGTGTTGGGATTACAGGTGTGAGCCACCACACCCAGCCTGTTTTACACTTTGTTGCATATAACTTAATCTGTTTGTGGTACAAGGTATGACCTGAGAGATGCCAGGGAACACTAAGACTCTGAACCTTGACTGGATGAACTACTCAGTTCAGGACAAAACTGATATAAAAAACAGAGATGAAATTTTGTTAATTCTACCCTCTTTGGGGAGTTCCCTGGCTATTTCATATACCAAACAGTGTAACAGTATCGTATTCACATGGAATTTCCTATTTTGAATTTACCTGCCCATACTCCCATCTGCTTAAGACTCAATCATTTGAAATTTTACTATAAAAAAATGACAAGAAATCAGTAGGGTTGTAGTCAGAAATGTTCTCTGGGAGAAACAGAATGGTGGTGATCAAACTCTTCTATAATTTTTCAAAAAGCAGTATGTACATTGGTACGATTAAGCAAGATTTAATATTACCTTAGAAATTTATTATGTTAGGTGCTTTCATTTATGTTTTTGTGTTTTATCTCCACTTCCCTTTACACACCCACCATGTTTTTAAATATACATAGAAATGTGTTAATACACTTTGAGGTTATGGACTTGTGCATCTTAATATAGGGACCACTAGCAATATGTGACTACTGAACACTTGGAATGTGGCTATTGCAAATTGAGATATGCTATAAGCACATGATAAAAACCAGATTTAAAATACTTTGTACAAAAAAGTATAAAGTTTAATCAATAATTTTATATTACAGTTGGGAATAATGTTTTGGATATACTGTGTTAAATAAAATGTATTATCACAATTAATTCTTTCCATTGTGTTTTATTTTACTTCTTTATTATGGCTATCAGGAAATTTAAAATCACATACGTGGCTTGCATTTTATCTTTATTGGACAGTTCTATTAGAAGCATTTCATAGTAGACACAATGAGAAAACTCCTACAAATAAGCAGAGACACTCTGAAAATCTCAACTCATTCCCCATTCACCATAAGTGATGTTATGTTTTCTTAAAGGCAGGATGTTTTTAAAATCTGGATATCTCCACATTGACTTTCTTTCTCTTTTCTTTTTCTTTCTTTGTTTCTTTCTTTCTCTCTCCTTCCTTTCTCTTTCTCTTTTCTTTCTTTTTCTTTTCCTCTCTTTCCTTCTTTCTTTTTCTTTCTCTCTCTCTCTCTTTCTCTCTTTCTTTCTCTCCTTCCTTTCTCTCTCTTTCTTTCCTTCTTTCTTTTTCTTTCTTTCTTTCTCTCTCTCTTTCTCTTTCTTTTTTTCTTCTTTCTCTCTCCTTCCTTTTTCTCTCTCTCTTTCTCTCTCTCTCCTTCCTTTCTCTCTTTCTCTCCTTCCTTCCTTTCTTTCTTTCTTTCTTCCCTTTCTTTCTTCCTTCCTTCCTTCCTTCCTTCCTTTCTTCCTTTCAATGGAGTTTCACTCTTGTCGCCCAGGCTAGAGTGCAGTGGCGCAATCTCGGCTCACCACAACCTCCGCCTCCCAGGTTCAAGTGATTCTCCTGCCTCAGCCTCCTGAGTAGCTGGGATTACAGGCATGTGCCACCACACCCGGCTAATTTTGTATTTTTAGTAGAGACAGGGTTTCTCCATGTTGGTCAGGCTGGTCTGAACTTCAGACCTCATGTGATCCGCCCGCCTCGGACTCCCAAAGTGCTGGGATTACAGACGTGAGCCACCGTGCCTGGCCAACTTACATTTTCTTTCCCTTCTTAGCCTAAAGCAGTGATTCTCAAACTCGATGTGTGTAAGAATTAGAGTGGTACATCTCAAAGCACGTGTGTTTCCTGGATTCTTTAAGTACTTTTTCAAGTGTTATTTTAATTATATGTACAAAATGTGACTCTGTTGTACATCAGTTACATACATCCTAAGGCTTAGAAATATATTTAACAATGAAATCCATATAAAACACATAATATTTTGTACAAGTGAGAATACAAGTTACTAAATATGGGTCGCTTTTATGTATGCTATTGAATAAGGTGTGTCTTTCCTTACCTTGGTGAAACGACTGATGATCTGGCCTGTGGAATTTGTTTCAAAAAACTGGATGGGGAGGTGCAGTACATTATTCAACAGTTGAACATACATGGTTCGAGAGGCAGCCAGGGATCCTCTAGTGATTACATAGGCTCCAGAGCAGACAAAGAGACCTAATCACACATAGTTATCACAGTTACATTAACAATATAAGGAAATTTGTGTTTTAGCTTTCAAAAGATTGCTGTAAAAAGATTAATTATAAAAACTGTTTATATTTATTTTAACTGAAAACCCAAATATTATACCTAAAATGTGTAATTGTAGACTAAAATAAATATAAACATAATATATGATGTATGTGAAATAAATACACATTTCTGATGTTTTGCCATGCTGCTACAGCAGAATGCTCCCATTTGTGGTCATAGGTTCCACACAGAAATGTACAGAAGATAAAAAGTCGATCTAATGCACAGAAGTTTAGCAACCTATTACCTTTATGATGTTCTGTGGGACAATATGTTAGTTACCAGTGCTTTTAGCCAAATATTTCCATTCTCCCAGCTTCTTGGTACATAGTAGAGTTGAACTTTCTGGCCCCCTTTTGGTTGATAGACCCAAATGAATAGTTTTGAACCATAAATTATATGAGAAATGATATATGACACTTCTGAGTTAGAACATTTAATTGCTGGTGTCAGTCCTATTCCCTTTGCACAGTGCCTGCCAGCATTTAAAATGGTGCTTGGCTCATTTCCTCAGCTGGAGTCCCTAGGATAAGCAGAGTCCCTTTCCTGACCCACAGTGGACACATAAAATGAGTGAGGGCTACAATTCTTTTGGTGTGCTAAGCTCCTGAGAAGTGGTTGATGGGAGAGTTGTTCCTTCATTAGCTACTTATCAGGTAAACTTGTAGCTTTAGTGGAAGAAGCTGAAAAACAGTTGTTAGAACACATAGAAATAGAAGAAAGTTCTTTGAAAGACACATTTCCATCAATATGTGAAGCCTGAGAACAAAACCAACCAGCACAAAATAAGTAGATCTGCAAAATTAAGAGAGTTGTGAACACTTTATTTGAACCTCTGGATCAAGTGTGTTTAAAAATCGATGCCTGGGCATTTTACCTTTGGGTGTCAATACACTTCCATGTTACTTAAGCCAGTTTGCTCTTGAGTCTTAACAGATACACAACTGCTCCGTTGCACTCTAGTATACAAAACTGCTAATAAAAGTGTGTTGCCAATATAATCCTTGTTCCTTTGCAGGTATCATGTTTAAGACAAAACAAAACAAAACAGAACTAGTTGCTTCTCACTACCTTACATTCTTTTAGCTAATTTCCTTATATTTTTAAATAATATATCATATGGCTATTAGCTTTCTCAGTCTTAAGTGTGTTCTATTATTTTCCTCCATTCCTCCCATACTTCCCTATTTCCCTTCCAATAGATTACCCATTTTTTCTCAAATATTCAATAAACATATATTGCTCATGAACGTCACCAAATATGTAGCTTGTGTCACTATTTTTCTGTATGCTTAATTTTCTGTGTAACTGGGGCTAATTTATTCCCAAGCACTTCAATAGCCAAAAGACTCTTCTGAATACACTCAAACTCATCAAATATCCTACTGTTTCTTTAATCTTATTTAGCACCAGCCTTCTGCAACATAAACTACTCCCTTGGGACTCTCAGTCTTCCTGCTCTAAACTAGACTGGTTGCTGAAACAGGCATTTCTATTCTTCAGTATGGGAAGTTTTTCGTTTTTTATTTTTTATTTTATTATTATTATTTTTTTTTTTTGAGACGGAGTCTCGCTCTGTCGCCCAGGCTGGAGTGCAGTGACGCGATCTCAGCTCACTGCAAGCTCCGCCTCCCGGATTCATGCCATTCTCCTGCCTCAGCCTCCCGAGTAGCTGGGACTACAGGCGCCCGTCACCACGCTCGGCTAATTTTTTGTATATTTAGTAGAGAAAAGGTTTCACCATGTTGGCTAGGCTGGTCTCTATCTCCTGACCTCGGGATCCACCCGCTTCGGCCTCCCAAAGTGCTGGAATTACAGACGTGAGCCACCACGCCCAGCCAGGAAGTATTTTTTAAAAATATTATGTACTTAGTATTTTTTCCCCATTTACTGAAACTCTTTTTATATACTTGTTAAACTTCTTGAACTGTACCTGTAATTTTTTCTTATCTTTCATTTTCCATCTCTGTTTATAATGTTGTACATTTGGGATAATTTCTTGTAACTTATGTTACATTTGTACAACCTTTTAAAATTCTTTAAATGTTTTCAAGAGCTTTCTTGTTCTCAGGCTGAACTTATTTTAGCACATTCCACATTGACTTCCTGGATGCAATATTTTGAATCTCTGAAAGCAGTAATTAGACATTTTGAAGGTCTAACTGTATTCCAAATATTGTTTTACTTCTGGGCCTGACTGCTGTATTTGTTGACTTTTATTTATGCTGTTGGTTTGAGTGAAATGTATTGCCTGGATGGGCATTATCAGTTTAAAAATATGAGACAAAGACATGGTTAATCAATATAGGTACCTGATGTGGCTTTCTTCTGCCGTTGCATACGTTAATTTCCCCCAACATTTCTGTCCCCTGAATGGAAGAGTTTGCTTCAAGTTCTGCTTAAGTGGGAAGGTATGACCCTGAAAGGCTTCATATTGGGATGCAAGTCACGTTGACTGAGCCTCTCCAAAAGCCACAATAAGGAGGCTTCCTTCTATGTATGCCACACATGCTAGAAACCCTAATCTCCTCTTTAGACATCAGCTTTCTAGTTTTCATCATACTGTTACTATCACAGTGGCTGTATACATTGGTGGTGGTAGCAGTGTTCTTCTAAAAGAGGCTGATGGGCCATCAGAACAATGTTCTAATGAATTACTTTGATTACTTCCATGAAACTCAATTTTTCTCTCTGTACCTGTGAACATAAGTTTAGTGTTTTTCCGTGGCTCAACTGAACATCTCCCTCTTCTGTTCCAGCTTCTCCAGTATCTGTTCCTGGCTACAGGTTTTCTTCTACCCTTCACTTTCCGTCCCATATATATTCCCGTATATAGAAATGTATTACTCTGAAGTCTCCTGACACCTTTCCTTTTATATTTATTCACTGTCCTTTCAGTGGAATTTAGTGAGGTAAGTAAAGTAAATGAACCACTTAGCCCTCTGAAACTGGAAGCAGCAGTGTGCTCCTTAATCATCACACTCTGAAAATAAGGTGCCTATATTTTACACATTGGATCGGAGAAAGGAAGTTCCCAAGAGTGAGACATAAAACACGATACATTAGAGATGTGTCAAGTATCCTAGAAATTTGAAGTAAATAGCTGAGACTCAGGGAAAAAAATCTATTCAGGGCAATTTCTTTTTTAAAAAATGAGGTAAGATCTTTATTAGTGTCATAAAATACGGATGTAGCATTTTCAGCCTCAGTTCTCCAGTTTTGTTTGAATGCTAGCCTTCTATATTTTTTGTAGTGGGCCTCTAGTATTAACATGTAAAAGTGCTGTTTATGGTTTAAATTTCCAAAAAATAAAAAATATAAATGAGCTATGATGATGTCAGTGAATACAGCCTGCTCTCAATTAAATCAGGTTCCATAAGAGCTGAGTTCTGCCAAAAAAAAAAAAGCCAGAAATTATAGATTTTTATTTCTAGGCTCACCTTACTTATGGAAACATAATTTGCAATTGTACTTAATAAGCCTTAAAAATTAAAAACTTTTTAAATGTAAAAAATGTGAAGAAGCAATAAATCAGGGAAGATTAATATTCTAACAACTGCAGACCACTCTAAACAAAAGCCAATTAGGAAAAAAATCTTTATGATAAAACTGTTCATAATCTGTTTCTTTGGTTATAAAATCTTTCTATATTTACTGACAGTTAATTAAAATTAAGACTTTACATAAGTAATATTATGGACACTAAAATTGCATACTTTATATGTTATAGAAATGCTATTTACTCACTTAAAATGTTCTTCAAAGGTTATTGCATCTACTCTAAAGCTGTAACATAATTTCACTGAATTGGTGTGAATTTAGCCTTCATATATATATGTGACATGCAGAGATATGGAGATTCATGTAAATATGGATGTTTCTCTTGCTATAATTTGAGACCTCTACATCTATATCTTCCTCACAGAGTTGCAAACTGCAAGTCAATAAATCTGACTGTCACTGATTCAAAAGCAAAGAAATTGTAAAGTCCTGTTCTTCCATACTCCAGATAATTCTTATATCTCATTTTCATTATGAACATCTCTTTTCCCAGTGAATGTTAACAAAATGACAGAACAAACATAAATCTGTCTCATAATATCTGCCTATTTTTAAATGGAGACAGTTACAAGCAGTCCTATGGCCAGAGAGTAAAAATAAGATAAGAGAGGAGAAAAGAGAAGCAAGGTTCTAAGTTTCATAGTTTTTGTTTTATCTGACTTTTCCATTACCAAAATCATGCATCTCTCTCTGTTTTCCCATATGGATATGAATCTGAAGTTATGACAACTTCCACATAGATGGCTCTATTATTTTCTTATTTGAATTACTACCAGTCTCACTCTAGGTGTTTCTCTTGATACAAACACAAGAAATTATCTCTAAAAAAACTTCCCTTTAGTTATACTATACTTTTGAATTTTCCAAACAAGTATTTAATTAACTACAATCTATATTCTTTTTCCATTTCTCTCTTTATCATGTTTCCTTGACTATAATCAGGAATCATTTCTTAATTTTCTTTGTTTTTAATAGATATGTAACATAACGACTGAGAATTTACTTCAAATACTATTTTTTTTTTTTTTTTTTGCCTTTGTTACATCATACTTTTCTGTTTCTTGGAAGGCAATGCTCATGGTTTGGAATTTCTCAAAGTATATTCTGTGGAACACAGGTTGCTCCAAGATATTAATGAGCAACACAAGGAAAAAAAAATCACGGTCAAATAAATTTGAAGAACATTGTGTTAAACAGAATTAAACAGGTCATTTTATTGTAGAATATCTCAAAACCTTTAATGAAGGAAAGAAAAAGATTTCAGATTCATGGAGGAACTCAGTTTCCCAAACCTATTGAAATAGAACCTGGTGCTTGTAGAATATCTCATTACTGTCCATGTACATGCCAATTTAGTTTTTAAGAACATTGTCTTGGGAGTAAGCTGGACATGAATGCAAATCTGGCTCCAAAAATTACCAGTCATAGGGCTTTGTCATAATTACTTATCTTTTCTATTGTTAAATAATAGCTAACATTTGTTGCACTCTTGAGGTATGCACTGCACATATCTGATGTAATCAAGGAAACAATATCTATTCTTTACAAGTGATAAAACTGAAACCATAAGTAACAAAGTTTAAGTAAAGAGTGTCAGAGCTCCCTCATTAGGAAACATTCTAAATAAACTACTGTGTTAGCTTAAGCCATATGAAATTGCCATTTTTGTGGGTCAGAACAAGTCAAATACAGGCATTTTCATTTGTTTCAACTTCAACAATGAAAACATGCCTGATTTCCAGACATGGAGCAAGCATTCACATCATTGTGGCTGTTGTTCTATCTCCTTCTCTCCCTCTGATCATCTGACAAGGAACTTATCTCTGTTCAATTTCTGTGAAGTTAGTCCACTAATTGGCTCTATGTGGACACCCCTCAAGAGTCTGTCATTCACTCTCATAGCTCTTATTCCTCATTCATGGTGATCCTATCTACTCCTGTGGGTTTACTGATTATCTCTACAGAATAATTCCAAGTGTAAATAGAACTAAGAGCTCTAGAATGTTAGAATGTGACAGAAATGTAGAAATCATCCAGTTTAAGCCCCTCATTTTACAGATAAAGAAACCTAATTTCCAGACTTATGGATGTGCATTTTTAGTCTGCCAACTGGAGAAAAAAAAAATGGAAAAATTCATCAACACTTCCCATTAAATGTGTCCAACAATGAACTCACCATTTCTGTCCTTCACTAATTAAGGCTCTGGTTTAATTAGTGGTTTCCTATTTTTTTTCCTGGTTTCCTGTTTTCCTTATTTTTGTCATCATTGCTATCCCAGTTATCCAACCTAAACCTCGAAAGCATGATTGACTAATGAATGCCCTTTCCTGACTCACCCTCAAATGGACAATTCTTAGGTTTTTCACTGTAATGTCTTTCCTATTCATCCCTTTTATCCAATTCCATTGTAGCTCTCTGGCCATTCATTCATTCTTCATTCAGTATTCATTCATTCATTTGGTATTTATTCAGTTCTCTTCTGCTTCTTACCTATTGGTTATTTTGGGTGACACAGCCGTGGATCAGATAGGAGATCTTTCTACACTAGACTACCTTTCATCTGGACTCCCAAATACACTTGATTATTCTTTTCCTACCAACGCCTGCTTCATTCTAGTCTTTCTGACTTTAGTCCCTCCAATAAAAACCCATCTTTTTATTATCACTGCTAATTTATTGTTTGAAATACAAATCCAACTATGTCACTTCCTTCATCAATTTTCCAAAATTCTCCACTTGCCTTCCCAATGATCATCTCTGACATATCTCCAATCTTCCTTCTCACCTTTAGCTCCCCTACTTTTCTCTACCAATAACCTGAAGACCACTCAAACTGGGACCCTCACTCTTGCCAAATCCCTTCTTACCTCCCCATCCCTGTCTTTACTCACATCTGTCTATCTGCCTCTATGACTTTCTCTCCTTCTCTGTGATCTCAAGCTGATAAACTTCTATTCATCCTTTTAGTCCCCCTTCAATTGTCAAGTACTCCTTAGAAATCACATTAATATGGCAACCCAATACAGCCTCCCCTTGCTCTGAATTCTCACAGTGTTTTCTTTCACTATCTTTATAGTGTTTAATGCTGATCATGTAGTTTGATTGTATACCTGACCTAGGCTTACTAGGCTTTAAGCCCCTTAATAGACACCGATTTATCTTCACATCACCCCCAACCTTCACATATACAGAGAGTGGCCATTTATGAATCTTTCATGACTTTACATAAAAGCCTCAGTTTCCTCAGCTGTAAAATGAGGACAACAGCACCTTTTTAAATAATTATTTTCAGGATTAAATAACTATGTGTAATATTTAATGTGAGCCATGTAGATGACACCATAAGTTTTGGATTATTCTCTCAAATATGGTAAAGTGGAAACATATGCATTTGAATTATCCCCAAATATTTGAAAATTATGGCCCAGATTTTATTTGAAATAACATGATGTCATATGTTTGTGTTTGAATCAATTAGGTCAGAAAAAGAAAGGAGAAGCAGCTATGCACTTTCTTTTACCTTTTATTAATCCCAGTAATCCATAGATACTAAGTTTATTGCTTCTTATTTGCTTCCATTCTGTGAACTCATTCATGTTTTTTGCTTCTTTTGCCCATGCACTAAGCCATAGATTCTGTCCAATGCTCACCAAATTCTGCCCTAAGTAAGTGACCACAGTCAGCCACACCCAGAGCCAGCCAAAGGCTTGGAGGTACTGCAGAATGATGGAGAATTTCACCTAAAGGCAAAATTGATATAAAATTAGATTACCAAGAGATACCGGAACATGACATGCCATTTGTGAATAAGTTTCCTTATTGATAGTTTCTGATTAGCATCAATTAAATACATAGTAAGATATAGGATTTCAAAGATGTACTTTAAAGTCACACCTCAATTTAAACCCTATTCTGACGTTTCCTAAGCTTTGTGATCTTGGTCAAGTCACTAACACCTGTAATACTCAGATGAATCACCTGTTAATTAGAATAACAGTAGTCACCATATAAGTATATGTAGAGTGTCAAGCACAGTACTGAACCCTTAAAATCTCAATTAATGTTAGTTGCTATCATTAGTGAAAAAGAATATACATAACTAAATAACGTGTAATCCTAACTAATCACCAACAATTCCATTTCATTCAACTTCCTCAAACTATTATATAGCAATTCTCCTCAAATTAAATGAGAAATCTATAGTATTTATCAATAATGCAAGGTAAACTTTTATGTTTAGGTGGTTAATAGCAAATAACATTAGTTCTTCTGGTGCTTACCCCACCAACAGGGATCTTTTCTTTTTTCATTGAGAGCTGTTTTCCTTGATCCAGTGAGGGCCTGATAAAGCAAGACAATGTTTGCTTTTTAGGTTTTACATGAAACTAACGTAAGAAAATTATACATCCTTAACCATTTTGTTGCATCTTTCTCTACTCCCTTACCCTAACAGCAACTTGGTTTTCCCTGATAATAACTTTGCATCTTTTTGGTCTTACCAAAGGGAGACTGTTCATTCTACCATATCCCACATAATTTAGGGCCAGGGCATGTGGTCTATTTTTAACTGCTTCTCCTGAATAATTATCCCTTAAACTTGAATCAAGTCTTTAGAGCATTTAAACTAATGCCATCTGGCTGTACCATACTCTGTCGCTTCTTATCCTGGCCTAGACTGGCATCTATTCACTTCTTAGTATGTCAGAAGATGAACTAACATCAAGGTTACTCTTCTCATTTTGTTCTGCCACCACCCTGGGTAATGTCATAGATTACATGAAAAACTGTATTAAACTTAGTCTCTTTTCCAGCTTCATGATCTTCATAGCTCCAGGTCCTGCATGTGCACCACACTTTGGCCATCAACTTTCATGACCTTAAACCATGAATCTTATTACTTAGAACTAACCCATCTCTGAAAACCCAACTCTAAATATTTCAATCTCTGATCATAACCTATTCTATTTATAAGTTTTAAATTCAGTTATTCTCACTACATTTGATTTTTATTTTACTTAGATTCCCAAATCTAGCCTTCTATCATCTTTGCTCTCTTGGATAATCAATGATCCTGCTTTATCTGTGATTTACCTGGTTTTAGCATTGACTATGCAACTTCTAGAGAATTCCTTAGTCCCAGGGAAACCTATATTCTCTCTTCCCTGCATTCTCCATGACTATCATTTCATGCAAACTTTGGTAATATTTTTGAACCCCCATTCCCTGCTTTTCTTCTATGAAGAAAAGGTGAGTTCTAACCTGTCTCTTAGAACTTGCATGTCAATCCTGGTCACATGGACTTCTGTGAAGTGCTGTTTCAAAAAATCAGGCAACCCTGAAAACTGGTTCTACCATCACTTAACATCTTCTTTCTACCTGGGTTCTTAATAGTGCGTAGAAATCCTTGCATGACTCTCAGAAGGGGACTCATATCCCACTTCATGGAGGAAACAGAAGACAGGGAAGTCAGTCACCAAACCTTTACATTTATTGCATTCCACCCAGCCTTTCCCAATTCTCTCCTATAACAAACACAGATAGTTAAAAATACAGGTTATAAGACTTCTCCTCTAGAAATCTATCTTTTAAACAAATGATAGAAAGGGATCTTATCTTAAGGCAAGTCTGAAAAACACTGAGTTGTTCTCTTTTCTAATCTTCACCTTCTTCCTTTCTACCGACTCCTTCTCATCAGCTGACAGAGAACAACACATTCTTCTCATTTTAAAACCATCACAAAACAACAACAACAACAGTAACAACAACAACAGTTATTATCCTTATTCAGTTACCATCCTACTTTTTGCTGCCCTTTTGTAGCCAAATATTTTTCTGTCAAACCACATTTTCCTCCTTAAAGTTTTTGGCACCTGGTTGAAATTGTTTCCATCAAGAGTGCTAGTAAACTACTTATTGCTGTGTCTGTTAGACACTTTGAAAGTTATTTCACTTAAACTCTTCATCACGTTTAATATTGTTGACCACTCACTTGTTTAAAGGGCTCCTTCTTCACTTCCTTTCACCACTGTACTTTTGTATTCTTTCCACCTTTCTGGCCCTCCGTTAGTTTCTCTTTAGGTTCCTTTCTCTGTCTTCCCTCCAATGTTTATGTTTCCTTGGGCTCAGTTCTAGGAATTATTTCCTTTGTATGCTTCACACTCTCCTGAGCAATCTCATCTACTCCCATACTTTCAATAACCTGCTTCTTTGCGGATGACTTTCAAATCGGTATCTCCAGTCCACAGCTTTTCCCTGAGCTCCAGATACATGTGTCAAATGCTTTCTTGACATCTACTTTATTTCTTTGCTTGTTTCTATCATACACAACCTTAACTGAGCCAGTTATTTTCCTATCTTCCCTAATGTTTTCTCTGGCTTTGCAAGGAGCCACAACACTTCCTCTGTCTTGATCATGGGACATTTCCATCTGTTCACCAAGTATTTGTCA
The DNA here is from genome assembly GCF_028885655.2 of Pongo abelii. Lineage (NCBI taxonomy): Eukaryota > Metazoa > Chordata > Mammalia > Primates > Hominidae > Pongo > Pongo abelii. The sequence continues at coordinate 24,071,678 of NC_072007.2, read as the reverse complement.
ATTTCATCTTCTAAATATTTCTGGAATCATATTATTGGATAAATATTTAGAAAATAACAAACAGCAAGAAGAAAAGTGAGAAGAAAGGAGGAGGAGGAGAAGGAGGAGGAAAAGGATAAAGGAGGGAGAAGAGGAAAAGAAGGAGAAGAAAAGATTTACAATCCTACGTTTCAGAGACAATCTGTGGTAACACGCTTGTGAATATTTCAGTAGTCTTGCCTCTCTTTGTGTGTGGTATGATAATATTGTTAATGTTGCTCTTATATTATATTACGTTATATTATATAATGTGTATAAGATATATCTTGTATTACTATTGCTCTTATCTTATACTGATATGTGTCAATATTGTAATTATTAATATTATTGTCAATATTAATAATATTGATAATGTTGCTCTATAACCAGCTCATACTTTTTTAAGAAAATTACACATTTGTAACTCAATTTATAAAAAACATATTCTTCTATAACACCATTATATTTTATAATATAACATAATACTTTATCATTTTACCATTATATGATTTATTTAACAAAGTCAATGCTTATACTGGTTGTAGTTTTTTTGTACTTTATTGCTATAATGATCATTCTTTTCCTACATCTTTTATTGCCTCTTCTACTAAATTCCCATACACGATAACATGCGACATGATCAATTACAAGTCATTTCATGTATCTACTATTAAACTGACCTCTAGAAATGCTGAACTGATGTACACACCTCTCAGCAGATTATGAGAAACCCCCATTTCTTCATGATTTCCATTGTATTTTTCAGAAAAAGAAATGCCTTATTTGGACAGCCTGGTAGTTCTTCCCTTCCTATCTCTGGCACTAGTATCCAGAAACATTCTGTGGGAGGTTGCAGTGCATGTCCTTTGTAGGATCAGCCTCAGCATCAAAGATACACTATTTAACAGACACTTTCATTGGAATAGCTCCTGGTATATGATTTGGGTTAATTACTGTCATCATCCTTCAAGCTGTTGGCATGGCTTCTATTTGGATAAGCAAATTTAGCATTGGTGCCAAGCCAAAAAATTAATTCTTAATGTAGCTGGACATAAAATGCTATGAAATCCAACTGTTAAAAGGGAATTAAGCCTTCCTAATTAGATATAACTAACAAAAACCAATAATTTATTGGATATTATATAGAAAGGTATTGCTTTTTCAAACAAAAATGTTATTCATTGTTTTTTCACAAAAAAATACCTTGCATTTGGTTCTAGGCACTTTGTTTTGAATAACAGGCTTTATTTGAGTCTTTTAAAAGAGAAATTATTTAATCCTGGTAGAGAAATTTTAAACATGAGTCTTGTTCTGTCCTTGAGAAATTCTCAGGAAAATTGGCACAATATCCATTTACATATTTTGTATAAAATATGTAAAATCATCATATTGAAACCATTGTCTCTGAGCTAAGCCCAAAATTGCAAAGTGTGGCGTACATATGGGAATACAAAAGTGATTCAGTGCTGCGCATGAAAGACAAAAGGGGGCAGCCTAGGTAGTAAAGTAAGATTTCCAGTTTATTTTATTCAGGGAAGACAGTGATAGAGATTTAAGAAAGTAATTAATAGGCATAATATAAATTTAGAAAAAAATGTGGAAACAGTTTGAAATAAATATTTTAGTTCTGCTAGAAAAATAATGTCATTAAACTAACTCTAATTCTTAAACTTTGAGGGGAAAATTTTTCAGAAATTATTCAACCCCTCTACTCCTTCTTTTCAACATACCCTGATAGGCAGCTAGACAGTTTTCCCATGAGCCTTTTCATGAGGAAGACTTATTGTATTCTATTTTAGTAGATCCCGTTACAGAGAGCCTGTATTTGTTGAAAAGCTCCTGACGGCTTGTATCTTCCAATCCTTACTCTTTTGTGTGTGGAGCGGGGGTCGGTGGAGGGGGGTCAGAGTCTCACTCTGTCACCAGGCTGGAATGCAGTGGCACAATCTCGGCTCATTGCAACCTCTGCTTCCCAGATTAAAGCGATTCTCCTGCTTCAGCCTCCGGATTAGCTGGGACTACAGGCAAACGCCACCGCACCTGGCTAATTTTTGTATTTTTAGTAGAGATGGGGTTTCCCCATGTAGGCCAGGCTGGTGACCTCAAGTGATCTGCCTGCCTTGGACTCCCAAAGCGTTGGGATTACAGGCATAAGCCAGCACGCCTAGCCCCAATCCTTAATCTATCTTAATTCTGCACTAATTGGAAATGATTGGAGAATTCGAAAAAAACAGAAATTTAGATTGAAAAGTCAGGAAAACTCTCTTTATGTAATATTATCTTACCAAACAGTAAAGCAGATAAAAAATGAAAGGGAGAATAGAAAATAATAAACTAGTATAGCCAAGTAATTGGAAAAATTATAATAGGCTTCTCAAACATGAGATAAAATGTGATTTATTTAGTTGTTTGAAATTTCTTATTTGAAAAATTTAGTGTATTCTTTAAAAAGTGGGCTTGACTCTGGGTTGTGTTGATAAAAATATGACATATTGGACCTGAGGTGATCTTACCAAAGTATTCTTTTCTCCCTCCCCCTTCCCTCCCTCTCTCCATCCTTCCCTCCCTCGCTCCCTCCCTTCCTTCCTTCTTTCCCTCCTTCCTTCCTTTCTTCCCTTCTTTCTTCCTTCCTTTCTCTCTCTTTCTTTTCCTTCCTTGCTTTTTCTTTCCTTCCTTCCTTCTTTTTTCTTTCTCTTTCTTTCTTCCCTTCCTTCCTTCCACCCTCCCTCTCTCTCCCTTTCTCTCTCTCTTTCTTTCTTCCTTCCTTCCTTTCTTCCTCCCTTCCTTCCTTCCTCCCTCCCTCTCTCTCTCTTTCTTTCTTCCTTCCTTCCTTTCTTCCTCCCTTCCTTCCTTCCTCCCTCCCTCTCTCTCTCTTTCTCTCTTTCTCTCTTTCTTTCTTTCTTCCTTCCTTCCTTCCTTTCTTCCTCCCTTCCTTCCTTCCTTCCTTCTTTCTTTCTTACTAGATGCCATTTGTCAATTTTGGCTTTTGTTGACATTGCTTTTGGTGTTTTACTGATGAAGTCCTTGCCCATGCCTATGTCCTGAATTGTATTGCCTAGGTTTTCTTCTAGGGTTTTTATGGCTTTAGGTCTTATGTTTAAGTCTTTAATCCAACTTGAGTTGATTTTTGTATAAGGTGTAAGGAAGGGGTCCAGTTTCAGCTTTCTGCATATGGCCAACCAGTTTTCCCAACACCTTTTCTTAAGTAGGAAATCCTTTCCCCATTGCTTGTGTTTGTCAGGTTTGTCAAAGATCAGACGGTTGTAGATATGTGGTGTTATTTCTGAGGACTCTGTTCTGTTCCATGGTCTTTATATGCTGTTTTGGTTACTGTGGCCTTGTAGTATAGTTTGAAGTCAGGTAGCGTGATGCCTCCAGCTTTGTTCTTTTTCCTTAGGATTGTCTTGGCTATATGGGCTCTTTTTTGGTTCCATATGAAATTTAAAGAATTTTTTTCTAATTCTATGAAGAAAGTCAATGGTAGTTTGATGGGAATAGCATTGAATCTATAAATTACCTTGGGCAGTATGGCCATTTTCACGATATTGATTCTTCCTATCCATGAGCATGGAATATTTTTCCATTTGTTTGTATCTTCTATTATTTCCTTGAGCAATGGTTTATAGTTCTCCTTGAAGAGGTCCTTCACATGCCTTGTAATTTGTATTCCTAGGTATTTTATTCACTCTGTAGCAATTGTGAATGAGAGTTGCTCATGATTTGGCTTTCTCTTTGTCTATTATTGGTGTATAGGAATGCTTGTGATTTGTGCACATTGATTTTGTATCCCGAGACTTTGTTGAAGTTGCTTATCAGCTTAAGGAGTTTTGGGGCTGAGACGATGGGGTTTTCTAAATATAAAATCACGTATTCTGTAAACAGAGACAATTTGACTTCTTCTCTTCCTATTTGATACCCTTTCTTTCTTTCTCTTGACTGATTGCTCTGGCCAGAACCTCCAATACTATGTTGAATAGGAGTGGTGAGAGAGGGCATCCTTGTCTTGTGCCTGTTATTGGTCTATTCAGGGATTTTACGTCTTCCTGGTTTTGTCTTGGGAGGGTGTATGTGTCCAGGAATTTATCCATTTCTTCTAGATTTTCTAGTTTATTTGCGTGGAGGTGTTTATAGTATTCTATGATGGTACTTTGTATTTCTGTGGGATCAGTCATGATATTACCTTTATCATTTTTTATTGCATCTATTTGATTCTTCTCTCTTTTCTTCTTTATTAGTCTGGCTAGTGGTCTATCTATTTTGTTAATCTTTTCAAAAAACCAGCTCCTGGATTCATTGATTTTTTTGAAGGGTTTTTTGTGTCTCTATCTCCTTCAGTTCTGCTCTGATCTTAGTTATTTCTTGTCTTCTGCTAGCTTTTGAATTTGTTTGTTCTTTCTTCTCCAGTTATTTTAATTGTGATGTCAGGGTGTCGATTTTAGATCTTTCCTGCTTTCTCCTGTTGGCATTTAGCGCTGTAAATTTCCCTGTAAACACTGCTTTAGCTGTGTCCCAGATATTCTGGTATGTTTTGTCTTTGTTCTCATTGATTTCAGAGAACTTATTTATTTCTGCCTTAATTCAGTATTTACCCAGTCGTCATTCAGGAGCAGGTTGTTCAGTTTTCATGTAGTTCTACTGTTTTGAGTGAGTTTCTTAATCCTGAGTTCTAATTTGATTGCACTGTGGTCTGAGAAACTGTTATGACTTCTGTTCTTTTGCATTTGCTGAGGAGTGTTTTACTTCCAATTATGTGGTCAGTTTTAGAATAAGGGTGATGTGGTGCTGAGAAGAATGTATATTCTATTGATTTGAGGTGGAGAGTTCTGTAGATGTCTATTAGGTCCGCTTGGTCCAGGGCTGAGTTCAAGTCCTGAATATCCTTGTTAATTTTCTGTCTCATTGATCTGTCTAATATTGACAGTGGGGTGTTAAAGTCTCCCAATATTATTGTGTGGGAGTCTAAGTCTCTCTGTAGGTCTGTAAGAACTTGCTTTATGAATCTGGGTGCTCCTGTATTAGGTGCATATATATTTAGGATAGTTAGCTCTTCTTGTTGCATTGATCCCTTTACCATTACGTAATATCCTTCTTTGTCTTTTGATCTTGATATTTGTTGGTTTAAAGTCTGCTATATCAGGGACTACGAATGGCAACCCCTGCTTTTTTTTTTGCTCTCCATTTGCTTGGTAAATATTCCTCCATCCCTTTATTTTGAGCCTATGTGTGTCTTTGCATATAAGATGGGTCTCCTGAATACAGCACCCCAATGGGTCTTGACTCTTTATTCAGTTTGCCAGTCTGTGTCTTTTAATTGGGCCATTTAGCTCATTTATATTTAAGGTTAATATTGTTATATGTGAATTTGATCCTGTCATTGTGATGCTAGTTGATTATTTTACACATTAGTTGATGCAATTGCTTCACAGTGTTGATGGTCTTTACATTTTGGTATGTTTTTGCAGTGGCCGGTACCAGTTTTTCCTTTGAATATTTAGTGCTTCCTTCAGGAGCTCTGGTAAGGCAGGCCTGGTGGTGACAAAAATCCCTCAGCATTTGCTTGTCTGTAAAGGATTTTATTTCTCCTTCACTTATGAAGCTTAGTTTGGCTGGATATAAAATTCTGGGTTGAAAATTCTTTTCTTTTAGAATGTTTAATATTGGCCCCCACTCTCTTCTGGCTTGTAGGGTTTCTGCAGAGAGACCCACTGATAGTCTGATGGTCTTCCCTTTGTAGGTAACCTGAACTTTCTCTCTGACTGCCCTTAACATTTTTTCTTTCTTTCAACCTTGGTGAATCTGATGATTATGTGTCTTGGTGTTGCTCTTCTTGAGGAGAATCTTTGTGGTGTTCTCTGTATTTCCTGAATTTGAATGTTGGCCTGTCCTGCTAGGTTGGGGAAGTTCTCTTGGATAACAGCCTGAAGTGTGTTTTCCAACTTGGTTCCATTCTCCCCATCACTTTTAGGTACACCAAACAAACAAAGGTTTGGTCTTTTCACATATTTCTCATATTTCTTGGAGGCTTTGTTCATTCATTTTCATTCTTTTTTCTCTAATCTTGTCTTCATGCTTTATTTCATTAAGTTGATCTTCAATCTCTGATATCCTTTCTTTCGCTTGGTGGATTCAGCTATTGATACTTGTGTATGCTTCATGAAGTTCCTGTGCTGTGTTTTTCAGCTCCATCAGGTCATTTATGTTTTTCTCTAAACTGTTTATTCTAGTTAGCAGTTCCTGTAACCTTTTATCAAGGTTCTTAGCTTCCTTGCACTGGGTTACAACATGCTCCTTTAGCTCGGAGGAGTTTATTACCCACCTTCTGAAGCCTACTTCTGTCAATTCATCAAACTAATTCTCCATCTGGTTTTGTTTCCTTGCTGACGAGGAGTTGTGATCCTTTGGAGGGGAAGAGGAATTCTGGTTTTTGGAATTTTCAGCCTTTTTGTGCTGGTTTTTCCTCATCTTCGTGGATTTATCTACCTTTGATCTTTGATGCTGATGACCTGTGGATGGGGTTTTGTTGTGGTTGTCCTTTTTGTTGATGTTGATGTTATTGCTTTCTGTTTGTTAGCTTTCCCTCTAACAATCAGGCCCCTCTTCCACAGGTCTGCTGGAGTTTGCTGGAGGTCCACTCCAAATTTTATTTGCCTGGGTATCACCAGCAGAGGCTGCAGAACAACAAAAACTGCCACATGCTCCTTTCTCTGGAAGCTTTGTCCCAGAGGCGGACCAGCCAGATGCCAGCCAGAACTCTCCTGGATAAGGTGTCTGTTGACTCCTGCTGGAAGCTGTCTCCCAGTCAGGAGGCATGGAGGCCAGGGACCCACTTGAGGAGGCAGTCTGTCCCTTACTAGAGCTCGAGCGCTGTGCTGGGAGATCTTCAGAGCTGACAGACAGGAACGTTTAAGTCTGCTGAAGCTGCGCCCACAGCTGCCCCTTCCCCCAGGTGCTCTGTCCAAGGCAGATGGGAGTTTTATCTATAAGCCCCTTACTGGGGCTGCTGCCTTTCTTTCAGAGATGTCCTGCTCAGAGAGGAGGAATCGAGAGAGGCAATCTGGCTACAGCGACTTTGTAGCCCTGAGGTGGGTTCCTCCCAGTTGAACTTCCCCACGGCTTTGTTTACACTGTGAGGGGAAAACCGCCTACTCAAGCCTCAGTAATGGCAGAAGCTCCTCCTCCCACCAAGCTCAAGCATCCCAGGTCGACTTCTGACTGCTGTGCTGGCAGCGAGAATTTCAAGCCAGTGGATCTTAGCTTGCTGGGCTCCGTGGAAGTGGGATCTGCTGAGCAAGACCACTTGGCTCCCTGGCTTCAGCCCCCTTTCCAGGGGAGGGAACAGTTCTGTCTCGTTGGTGTTCCAGGCGCCACTGGTGTACGAAAAAAAAAAACTCGTACAGCTAACTGGGTGTCTGCCCAAACAGCTGCCCAGGTTTGTGCTTAAAACCCAGGGCCCTGGTGGTGTAGGCACCTGAAGGAATATTCTGGTCTGTGGGTTGTGAAAACCATGGGAAAAGCGTAGTATCTGGGCTGGAGTGCACTGTTCCTCATGGCACAGTCCCTCCTGGCTTCCCTTGGCTAAGGGAGGGAGTTCCCCGACCCCTTGCACTTCCCAGGTGAGGCAATGCCCCACCCTGCTTCTCCGTGCCCTCTGTGGGCTGGACTCACTGTCTAAGCAGTCCCAGTGAGATGAGCCAGGTACCTTAGTGAGAAATGCAGAAATCACCCACCTTCTGCATTGGTCTCGCTGGGAGCTGCAGACCAGAGCTTTTCCTATTCGGTCATCTGGTCATCTTGCCCTGGACCCTCCCCTCCCCTCCTCTTCTCTCTCTTCTTTCTTTCTCTCTCTTTCTTTCTTTCTCTTTCTTTCTGTTTCTTTCTTCTTCCTTTCCTCTCTTCCTCCCTTTCCTTTTTTTTGAGACAAGAGTCTTGCTATATTGCCCAGGCTGGTTTCAGACTCCTGAGCTCAATGGATCCTCCCAGTTTGGCCTCTGAGTAGCTGGAACTATAGGCTTGCAGCACCATGCTCTGCTGTATTCTTCATCTGAGCTGCTACAACTTATAATTTTTTAAAAAAACAATTTTGTAAACAAACATTTATAGGGACTGGAATTCTTTTTTTAGGGAGACAAAGAAGGAATGGTTTCCCAAAATTGGTTTACAGAAACTTCAAGAGGTTCAATTTAGATATATTAACAGTGATCTTATAAATAAGGAAAATTGATTTACTGTAGGGGAAAGGGAATGATTAAGTTTACAACAATATTTATTAATTTTCACATTCTAAGCTTTTCTTAAGCTATTTACTGAGTGCATAGTGATACTATACACAGGCAAATACGCTCTTCAGGATTCAGAGATATGTATACCCCATAGCAAATGGATTTCAAAGTATGTTTCAGTGCTTCTGGATTAGCTTTTCTTGGAGACTCTTAAAGAATTATACTCATTTAGATGAAATATATTAAGTCTCAATGGCCAAAAAATAAAAGAAATGATGGATCAGAAGACTTTTCCGTGTTCTTTCAGTCTCTAGTTATGAAGAGCCATATGCTCTGACTTACACTTATAAAAGAAACTCTCTGTATACTATGTTGCAAATAGCCTGTATGGGGTAAGATGGCAGCAGGAAGGCCTGTAAGCAGGCAGTTACAATGACAGCAAGTGAGAAATAATCCTGATTGGACAAAGGGGGCAGCTGTGAAGATGATGAGTAGTGGTGAATTCTGGATTCTTGGATATATTTTGAAGATCGAGCTAATGGGATCTGATTATAGATTGTAGAGTAAGAAGGGTCTAGATGACTACAAGATAATTTTTACCTGAGCAACTGGAAGAATGACATTGCCATTAGCTAAAGTGGAAAAAATCACATGTGGGACAGGTTTGTGTGTGGTGAAGGAAAATCAAGAATCCTGTGTGCGACATATAAATTGGAGATGTCATTTAGACATTAGAGTGGAGATGCTGAGAGGGTCAGCTGCCGGTTCAACCCTGGAGTTCAGAGGAGAGATGTAGACTAGAGAGATTAACTTGGAGATATTAGTGCATGGAAAGTAAAGCCATCAGACAGTATAAAAATACTAAGATAATAGACAAGGAGAAGCAGTCCAAAATCTTTATGATCAAGGAGGAATGACTTATTATTAGTTTTCCTACAGAGTCAGCTAAATCTGATACACACACAAATATCCAACCTGCAACGTCCACATCATCCACACATCCTTAGGCATATCCAATTCTTAAAAAATAATTATTTCAAGACTCATTCTTTCATTCAAGATCAAAACTGCCACTATCTGAGCTTTTGGATCCTAAAGTGCTTGATTCCCTATAATCTGTTTGAATGCTCAATTTTAGCAATTATAAGCTCTAGGCACTTATTTTATAACCACTCTCTTTTTTTTTTTTTCTTTGAGACAGAGTCTCACTCAGTCGCCGAGGATGGATTGCAGTGGCATGATCTCGGCTCACTGCAACCTCCGCCTCCCAGGTTCAAGTGATTCTCCTGCCTCAGCCTCCCAAATAGCTGAGATTACAGGTGGGTGCCTACATGTCTGGCTAATTTTTGTATTTTAGTACAGATGGGATTTCACCATGTTGGTCAGGTTGGTCTCAAATTCCTGACCTCAGGTGATCCACCTGCCTCAGCTTCCCCAAGTGCTGGAATTACAGGCGTGAGCCACCATGCCCAGCCCATAATCTCTTTATTCCTATTATTTCCTATTATCTTTTGGCTTCCTGTTTAGGGAACTGATGGGAAGAAACATTGGGGGAAAAAAAACTGATTAGATTAATTTACTTCAATCACTGTTCATTTTAGTCACTTAGAAAAAAAAAGCATAAGATAACAAAATCCAATCAGGACCAAAGTTTTGCCCTTTTTTTTTTCTGTCCCCTCCCCTCTTCCTTCCTGCCCTCCTTTCTACTCTTTTCTTTTCTTTCTTTCTTTCTTTTTCTTTCTTTTTTTTCTTTCTTTTTCTTTCTTTTCTTCTTTCTTTCTTCTCTCTCTCTCTTTCTCTCTTCCTTTCTCTTATTTTTCTAGGCAGGTTCTTCAGGTCCTATACTGGTCTGTATGTTTAGGTCACATATCCTGTCTTGATAATCATCCCAATCCATCATGAAATGTTTATGTCCAAAGCCTATTTTTCACATTCTCATCTGTAGAGTCTATGAATGCTATGGGATGGGGATGTTTTTGGCAATCAGATTAAATTTCTACCACTAGAATTTGGCTAGAAATAGTGAGGAATCTCATGAACATATGTTTCCAAAACTAAGTCTCATCCATCTCACTTAAAAATTTAGACACGTCCATCTAACTTCTAGTTTAGAATTGGAAACCACTAAGTACATTTTATATCCATTATAACGTATGGATCTTTTTTATAGGATGTGTTCAAATGCTATAAAAAAGTAATCAATCAGTCCATAATCCCAGTGAGCCTGGCATTACCTGATACTCACCTATGTTTTTGCTCCAGGATTTTGTCTTTTGGTCTAGTTCTGGAATTGATTGCACTGACTCGCTTTAGAGCATGAGCTGGAGAGAAAGACAGTGAGTGCTTTTATATCCAAAATTATAAGCCAAAAATAAACAAAATAGAGAGAAGTATAATGGAGGATTACACAAATTGGAGAGGTTTTTAAGTTCTAGATCTATAGGTTTGCTGGGAACCCTTGTATTTTCTCCATTATTTCAGCTTGTCCTAAAATGTTCTGTAATCTCATAGTAAAAGTGAGATTTCTTAATGAGAAAACCTACAGAGAAATTATTTTTTTTCTCTGAGAAAGGGATGCTAACTCTCTCAGTGTCCCTCTGAGAGGGCTGCTAACTTATTTCAGATCTTCCACAGAAGGGCTAAATATTTCCCAAGAGGAAAACCACTCTAGCGTTTAAAAGAAGCATAATTTCATGCAGTCTTTATATCAATGTGATTCTTGTGAAGATTAGTAAGAAAACACAATGGTAAATTCCCCAAAGCTGTCACTGTCTTGCAAGTGTCACTGACAGTGATAATAGCATCCTATGTGACAGGCATTGCCCTAAGGGCTTTGTATCTCTTTTAATTTTCAAAACTACCCCTAATGAGAAAGGTACTACAGTTATTATCCTTATTTTAGGGATAAAAAGACTGAGGCACTAAGCTCTTACGCAGGAAACACAAACCAAGGTCATATACCTAGACCTATCAGCTACTGACGTTCAAGTAACCTTAGTGAATTTGATAGTAAATGGGCTGACGAATTTGATGGTAAATACCTCAGCGCTAGACAGATTTTTGTCTTTATTCACAGTATGATACTTGAACTCTTTGAATTTTAGATTTCTTATCTCTAAGCAGAAGGAATTGGATTTGGAGATTTCTAAGTTCTCTTCTATGAATTCTATGCTTTCTTTTTTCTAGAAGGAAACATCTAGCCCCTAATGGAAGAAATTGATTGATCTCAAACATCTCTATGAAACATGGGGATTCCGTGGCTCAAAGAATGAAAATTCAGTTAGAAGATGTTTCAGCCTTTCCCTCTAAGGCACAGTCTCATCTTTGTAGCCTTTAATAATAATATTTAAATTTATTTATTTTCAATTTATAAGATACTTTTACATGCATTATATAAATTGAGCTCACAAATGACCTGATAAGATATGAGAATAGGTAAATTTACCTATATTTTGCAGGAGAAAAAATAAAACTCAGAGAGGGTAAGTGGCTTGCCTGAAACCCAGAATTGTTTAAGACAGAGCAAGGGAGGAGACCAAGTTTTGGGGAAGAAGCAAGCATCAGTAAATGAGAGTGAGCCACTCCTGCTGTTCACACTAAGTCTGTACTGAGTCAGTGTACTTGTTCCTACACATTTGATACAATGTTTAAGAGCTTGATTGTTCTCTGACATTAAACAGAGGTAGCATGGAATTCAAATTCTGTCACTTGCCTTCTGTCTTAATTTGAGCAAGACACCTAATCTCTGTAAAATGAGGACCATGGTAGCCTCTGGAGTTTTAGGGGTTGAGGAAGGATTAAGTAAATGTAAAACTCATGAATATATTGAGATCGTTACTATTCACGACATACAAGCTATCATCAGTATAATTAGTTTGTGTAAGAATTAGCCTAGGCTGGGCGTGGTGGCTCGAGCCTGTAATCCTAGCACTTTGGGAGGCCGAGGCTGGCAGATCACGAGGTCAGGAGATTGAGACCATCCTGGCTAACAAGGTGAAATCCCGTCTCTACTAAAAAATACAAAAAATTAGCTAGGTGCAGTGGCGGGTGCCTGTAGTCTCAGCTACTCGGGAGGCTGAGGCAGGAGAATGGCGTGAACCCAGGAGGCGGAGGTTGCAGTGAGCCGAGATTGCACCACTGCACTCCAGCCTGGGCAACAGAGCAAGACTCCGTCTCAAAAAAAAAAAAAAAAAAAAAAAAAAGAATTGGCCTAACCTAAATCTGTAAATATGTAAAATTTATCTTTAGCTTTGTTATATTTTTCTTCATAAACCCATTTCTCACCTCTGATTTGATTATCTTATATAACACTTCCGTAAGGCAAAACTCTTAGATTTTTTAGAGCTAGATGGAATCTTAGGGATTTGATATATCCAAACACACATTACACTGCAAAGTGTACTTTTTACCATTTACTTTCTAAGCTACCTGTTACTGACTTCAGCAATGAGAGTGAGAATGATAGGAAAGAAAAAGAAATGGCTAAGAAGCAGTTTGGGGGACAGGGAGAGATAATGATGTACATTGTTCAGCTCCATGTCTGCCACTAGGAAAAACAAAGCAAGCTGAAGCACTATATTTCACAAACAGGAAGAACCGCAAGAATTAAGTCATTCGATGAAGACTGATATGGCTATTCAGTGAGAGAACTAGATTCCAGGATTCCTAACAAGTGGTCCACTGTTTATTCCACAATGTTGGCACTGATTTATACACTAGTTCCCCTCTTACCTGCAATTTTGCTTCCTGCAGTTTCAGCTACCCATGGTCAACCATGGTCCAAAAATATTAAATGAAAAACTCCAGAAATAAACAATTCATAAGTTTTAAATTACTTGCTATTCTGAGTGGCCTGATGAAATATTTCACCATTCTGCTCTGTCCTGTCTGGGAAGTGAGCCATCTCTTTGTCCAGCACATCCATGCTGTGTGGATGCTCCCCACACATTGCTCACTTAAGAGCCTGGGTTATCCGATCAACTGTCATGATATTAAAGTGCTTGCATTCAAGGAACTCTTATTTTTCTTCATAATGGCCCCAAAGCACGTGAGTAGTAATGCTGGCATGTGGGTCTATTTTATTATTAGTTATTGTTGATAATCTCTTACTGTGCCTAGTTTATAACTTGAACTTTATCATAGGCATATATATAATTTCAAAAAGCATAGTATATAGAGAGTTAGGTACTATCCAAAGTTTCATTCAACCACGAGGGGTCTTGGAACGCATCCTTTGTGGATGAGGTGTGCCTACTGCACTCCCATTGTAGTGACATATAAACTAACTAGAATTTTGAAACTGAAGAATTGTGTACCTTTTAAAAGAATTTTTGAACAGACTCAAGACCAAAAAGGGTGAATTATAATAAATAAATGAAAGATCACAGAGTGATTACACCTCTTACATCCTACTCTCTGCCAAGTAATTTCTTTCCCCGAAATCTCAGCAAAAGTGTGCTCAAACAGAATCTAATTTCCCTTGATATTTATGCAAATAACAGAAAGAAATTCACCACAGGAACAGACCTGCACCTAAAATCTGTGGAACCAGAGCAAGAATGCAAATAAAGGCTCACATGTTGCATTTCCAATTATTTAAAAGTCATTGATGGAACTAAAAGACTCAAGTTCTATTGCTTTCTCTGACCAATACACCTTCCAAGCCACCCGGAAGGCAAGGATCAGATGAGAATGTCTGGATTCCTGAGCCTTCCTCTGGGGGACATGGCAGTCCTTGATGAGTTAGTCTCAGCCAAGGCCTTTGCTGCTCTTCTCCCCCTCCCAAGCTCCACTCTGCACTCTCAGAAGCTCTGTACATCTGCAGATACCTCAGCTACCATGTCCAGACTCTGCCCACTCTTCCACCTGCAAGAGAAACATCTTCAGGCCAAAGAATGATGCAAGCCACAGGGCAGTCTGTCCATGAGAGAACAAACCTGAGGAATGAGAGCCCAGGTCCCAGGAACAAGCTTCCATCATTTGAGCAGAGAATTCTGGGACTTGAATACCTAGAATGGTCAAGAAGTCGGAAATGGGGAGGACACTCCTAGCCAGAGAGCCATGCAGGGAAGGCTAGAGTGGGAACTGACTAAAGCAAGAAGTACAGGGCCAGGTTCGTTTGGCCCAGGTTTAGGGGGCAGCATTGCAGGACATCACGCTGAATGTAAGCTATTATTTAATGTAGTGTTTGATATCAAAATCCATTTTTCTCTTGCCCCCTACAGTGGCTAAGGAAATCATACTCTATAGAGCTAACCTTTTACAGATTATCTCTTGATCTAGCTATCTAGTTTTTATTGTGAGTATAAGTCTTTATGTATTTTTTATCCAGCATTCAAAAAATCAAAATTCCAGAATATTCACTTTTAATAACACATTCTATTTCTGGCATAAAAATTTTCTCTACTTTCCACCTTTCTGATTGTCATGGAAAAGACAGAAATATTGAGGTAATTAGAAAGAAGTTAAAGTTACATTTGTCTAACTCTGGCAAATTTCTGATTGTGAGTTGGTAACATCTATTAATAGAGATCTATTAACATCTATCAGCCCAACTTTAAGAATATTACTGCTTTTATTCTGTTATAGTAGACGGCACTTGTACTTAAAAAAGTTATACAAATGCAGAAAAGGTGGGATTTTTGTTTCCAAAATTGGATATTTAAACAACAGCAAATTCCACAGGTTTCAAAAGACACATTGTTTATATTTTATGGCAAATTACATATTTAGCTTAAAGCTTACACTCTGCCTACTTTTGGAACTATATTTTCTAAAGTCATACAATCTATATTTCATGTGACCTTTAAAATAAATGACCACACACACAAGAAAGACACTGGCTCATAGCATTCCATAGCACCTTGTTAACTCCTGAGGGGATACACTTTCAGATTCATCTGTTTAACAAACAGCTACTGAGTGCCTGTAATTTGCCTAGCATGAGGCTACCTAAGTGACAGGGATAGAGAAATGACAGACTCCATGCTTCTTCTAGTCTAGGAGACATTCCTAGACATCTGTTTTCTACACAAGAAGCATAAATTATTACTTAACCTTTCTGAGAAGGCAAGGAATCATTTCCAAAGTGCTAGATGTTAAGAAAAGAGGAAGTTCTTTTGTTAAGGATGCCAACAGTCATCTGACAAGGCACCAAATAATTTTGCAAATAGAATATTTGTAATATGAGGAAGGTGGAAAAACAAGGAATTTTAAAAATAGTACTACAAAACTAATGTGTGTTAGCTTAGGTCCAAAAGAGAAACATCAGCAAAATGACTTTGTTGTTGAATTTCATGGCATTAAAATAATAAATTGTACTGATCTTGTTATAAACCAATTTCATATTTTTAGGACTTTATATGTAGGACAAGTGTCAGGTGAGTTAATGGATACTAGTTCATGTAGAAAATAATGAGACATAGTTCTATATTTCTTCTATCTTGAAATTATGAAATAGTTAACTGGTTTTACAGTTAGTTTGCTTCGCTGCTCTGGAAAGGTATAGGAAAATGATCTAGAAAAGTACAGGAAAAAATATGATGATTTCTACATGACAAACCATCTACAGCTGTAAAAAGAGATGATGGTACATTACCCAACTTTAGGATAATGCTGGATATCAAACATTCTTGCATCTTACACATTGGATAAGGATCAAACCACTTATTTTATTTTAAAATGTCCATACATCTTAATTTAATATTCTAGGGCTAGAATAACAAAAATTGATAAATAAAACTAAATAAATAGTTAATTCTTAAAAGTTGAACAAACGTCAATCCCTTTTGCCTTTCCTAATTTCTTTCTTTTGTTTTCTCTTCCTCAATGTGCTATATTATACCTAGATGTTTAAAATATTTATTATTTATTTCACATGTATGTTCCCTGTTCTTAATTGAAAAGTAGATATAATGTTTAGAGTGATTATGTTCTCGACTTGGACTAGAGTTTATAAGTACTCTAATTTCTTATTTCATAAATGAATAAACAGACCCCAGGGAACTTAAAACTTCTCTTAAAAATCATAAATGAGTTTGATTTTTAACTGATGTGTCTCATTGTATTTGCTTCTTTCCTATGGAAAGGAAGGTGCCCCGCCCCTGACTTAAGTAGGATAAATGAAAATTTATAGCATGAAATTACGCAATTAATGAACTTTCAAAATGGGTAGGTATACTGTATCTTAAGTTTATTTTTTATTGTGTCCTTACCTTTTTCTTGTTCACTGATGACTTGGTGCAAATTAGTGAGATTTTTGGTTTTACACAGCAGCTCCTGGTATGTTCCCATTTGAGCTATTCTGCCACTTTCCATTACAACAATAAGATCCATTTGTGGCAGAAGTGTGAGATTGTGTGTCACTAAAATACGAGTCTGGAAAACAAAGTGTTTTATCGCAGAGGTTACAAAAAATGGCTTTTTAAAAAAAGCTACAGTGACTTTTTTTCCTTTACTATTTCAGAGTATGATTTTTGGTAGGTGCCAGTTTAAGGCAGCATCTATATATTTTACAAGGAATAATGACATGCTGCTAGATGAGAAAATAGTTTCTAGATGTGATTTTTAACACTTTAGTTCAGGTATTTTTTCATTCATTAGAAATGAATTGATTTAATTGCAAATTCAAAACAATTTCATATATGTCATTTTTGCTTATTTTTAAATATACACTACCATTACAAAAAAGTGTTTAATCCAAGTCATAATTCATAGTCCTTATTTTTAAATTATTCATATTATTTTATACATATACATACAATTAAGTGTGACATTTTTAATCTCGGGTTTATGTCAATATATAAAGATGTTTGTTTATTTTTACTGAGACATATATTTTATAATTTTATACATATATTTTCAGAGTTCTCTATATTAATAATTCCATAAACACATATTATGAAGAAATGAATGTGGCTTTGGAGTCAGACATACTTTTAAAAATCTCTATTGTTCTTAAGTTGAGCAACCTGTATCAAGTCATTGTGAGCCCTGAGTTCCTTTATATGTGAAATAGGGATAAATGAACTAATTTACACTGCAAAATATGGCATGTACTGGTAAATACTAATTTTCATCTTCTTGGTCCTTTAACAAAACAGCTGAATCACTATGATTGCTATGATAATAATATCAAATTGCTATGTTAATAATACCACATTTTTCACTTTAAATAATCAATAAAATAATTGTTTTTAATAACAGTAGTGTGCACCAAAATACCATTGTAAAAATCACTTGAGTCAACAACAATTCATTATGGTACATAAATCCCCTTAGGATATGGTATTAGATGAAGAGATAACAATCACATAAATTGTCACCAGAGTAAATTTGTAAGTAAATCTTTAAAAATTACCCATTGACATTTGTCTGTGAAATTGCAATCTGAGCATCTCATTTTTTTCATGTGAAATGTGACTACTTTGCTTAAACAAATAAACAAAATAAATGGAATTTTAGGCACAGTCTAGACAGATCCCCTGCCCCACAAGAAAGCATAAATGAAACTACGGCTACCTTGTTTTTCAAAAGGCCCAAGGACCCTATCACTTTTTCAAAAAGCTGCTTTCCAATATGAACATCAACAGCAGACAAGGGATCATCCAGGAGGTAGATGTCGGCCCCACTGTAGACAGCTCTGGCCAGGCTTACTCGATGTTGCTGGCCCCCACTTATATTCACACCCTGAAAATGGAGCAGGAGAAAAACAAGACGAGAGGAAATGTGTATACATCTCAAAGCACGTGCAGTTACATCCAAATGGTCTTTTATAGCATGGATAGATAGCAACCCAAGATGAACGCTCCTACCTTTCTTTATCCACCACTTTCCAGTCCTAGCCCCATCTCATTTCCTAGCATTACTAGCTTGCACAAATTAGCAGATATATCTACTTTCTCTTAAGTGCTTACTCTCAAAAGAGGATGCTAACGATTAAGGAGAAAAGAATTTCCGAATCTCTAACTCTGAAAAGTCATGCCTGTAGAATATTAAACAAGACTTTTGGCTGCCAACCATATACTGGCACTAGTGATTATTTTTAAATTGACACATAGGAAATTGAAAATAATAGCTAAATTACCAAAGAAGTAATCAACATGTCCTATTTTCTCCTGTAGAAAGATTAGTACAAGTCTTGTTGGCAAAAGTACAATTCTAAGAAGCAAGAATAGGGAATATTCATCACTCCATGTGAGAATTAGAGTTGATATGAACAACCAGGTATGAGGAATTATGGAGACAGGACCAATTTACTTGATTTATTTTATATTTAGTGTTTACAGATCTGGTTTAAAAGCTCTCAGTGCAGCACAGAACTTAGCCAATGATCTGTAATTATAAAATGCCATTGCCCCTTTGCATTTTTCATCCTTCTCCTACTCAGCAAACATCTTCTGGGTATGACTATATTTTGAGTACTATGCTAGTGCTTGGGATTCAAAGATAAGTGAAACAGAGTCTGTCATGAGGAGGTCATATCTGAGCAAGGGGCATAGGCATTATACACCCTCCTCCCACACACTCACATACACACACATAAAGGAATGTAATATGGGTGTGTGCATATGCTTATAATAGCACCTAAGTCATATGTTTGTTGGGAGCATTCAATAAGATTAGAGTAAAAATTTTAGGAAAAATCCAACACTCAGTATGGATACAATCAACATTAGCTATTATCATCCAGTTACTCTTCTTTCCAATCCACCCTCTACCTTGTCATCACTTTTCTGTAATTATGTCATCATCTTGCATGAAAACCTCGGATATCCACAGCTCCCTCTTTTCATGAGCAACAGCAAAAACAACAAATTATTTAGTATAAATCTAAGATGCTTACATTCTGGCATTAACTCATCTCTTCACCCACTCTCCCAATGTTGCCTTCGAGTGACTGGTTTGCCAAGCAGACTAACCTAGTCTTTCATACTGGGAAGAGGCTATTCACTCTGCTTGGGAGACCACATCCTTCTGTTTTAACTTAAGGGCTACTCACACTGAAATGTCCTCTGAAGACAACTTTCCATCAGGTGTCCCAAGTGAAGTGATTCATTCCCTTCCTTCCTGTCTTGCTGTGCTTTGTGTATTCATCCCATTGCTAGAATTGGCAATGTTTATCTCAGTCTCTCTCACTAGCCTATGAGCCCCTACCTAGTTAATCCTTGTGTTCCTGACACCCAGCATCTAACGCTAGATGATTCATAAATATTGATAAAGACAACTGATTAGTATTATTGGCAGAGGGCCACCAGACTGCAAATCCCTTGAAGGCAGAGTGGTAGAGCTCTCACTCACCATTGTGTACCCCATAGCAGAATAAGGGCATATAAAAAATTAATAAATGTGGTCAAATGAAGAATGCCAAAAGAAAAGATGAATACAAGTAGGGGAAAAGTCTACAGTTGTTGCCTTTATTGTCTCTTAAGCACCTGTAAACACATTTCCTTTTGAAATATTCAATTACATGTGTAAAGTTCAAATGCAGATTGGGATAAATTTAATCATAAAAATAAGACATTATGAATGGCAATAGCATTCAATGCCTATATTAAATCTATACTTCTTAGTTTGGATTTGTTTCCCTTTTTAAGATTTTTTATAGTTAACAAAATATCAGATATTTCATATTTTTAGAGATTGGGTTTATCAGCATCTTGTTCAACATGTATTAAAAAGTTTGAAGAAGAATTCACATTTCTGCCTTTTAGCTATGGAATCATTTTGCTTAGAGATGGTGAAGATGCAAGAAGAAATCCAAGGGTTGGAAAAAATAAACCTATTTGAAACTATTGAGAATATACATCTGTAACGTTACAGATTATAAATGAAGTAATTCTAGTTACAAGGTAAATTCTGGCTTATCCCAGATTTTATATATTTCTATGTTATACAATTTTGTTATATATTTATTGTACTAATTTCTATAATGGGCTTATTAGATAACATGAGGGCAGGTGTAAAAATGTCTAACAATGGTATGCTCACTCTCTTTTCAGAGATTCAAAGCACTCAGTAAGGATTATTTATTCATCTTTATAGCACACATGAATTGTAGGCAGAGGCTACTTTTGCATTCATGTTTAATTAATGGAGATTTTAGTCAGGGGGTGGAGATAATCTCTCGGGGTTCATACTTCGGCTCATGATATATATATTTTTTAAATCCAAAACACTGAGCAGAGTAATGACTATTTACTAACACAATGAAAATGAAATAGAACAAAGAGAGATGATTGGGAAACAAGTTCCACTTAAGCAGGAATGAGCAAACGTGGAGAAGGCACGTTCATAACAGTGTTGTTATCAGAGCTTCTTTAGAACCTGGACTCGGGTGCCACTGCTGGAGACTGATGCTCTTTTGCCCCTGTTTTAGCCTTGACTTTGCGCACCAGAGATACAGGAATAAACAAAACTATTAGTCACTCTTTAGAAAGTGAACTGCATTGTGCCAGCCACCAAAACAAAAGTTTGATGATCTAATTAATGGGCTTTTATTCCCCCACGTGGATACTAACAACAGAATTTCTGACTGATTTTTAATCTGTTTTCCAGGCAATTATAAATAATTACTTGTCCCTAATACTGCCATCTCTTACATAGGAATTACATAATAATTTTTAAAAATTATAGTTGTATAGCTCTTCGAGACTTCAAGAAAAAGGCCATAAACATTTTATTAGCACAGCTGAATGGGATTATATTTCTTTACATGATAAATTACAGTTTCCTTACTCTTTCTCCAATCTCAGTTTGATCTCCCTTTGGCAACTGCTCCAAATCTGGAAGGAGAGCACAGGCTTCCAATACTTGCTCATAAAACTCTTTCTTCATGATGGAGCCAAAGAGAATGTTTTCTTGCAAAATGCAATTCTGAATCCAGGCCTGCTGAGAAACATAAGCCACAGAGCCCTAAAAAAGAAAGAGGTTAAAAAAAAATTCTTAAATAGAGAAAAGGAGAAGTTGCATGATCCATAGTAAAGGAACATATTTAGTTCATGGTTTTGCCTTCTTTAGCTTTAAAATAGAAACAAAAAATTTAATATAGATAAATATAATTATATAGATCATGGCACCATATTTTATATGTTTTATTGGAATTTCTCCAAATGAGTTACTTTGTGCTTCTTATTTACTTTCACTATAGCTTCTATCTAAGTTATCTGTCTCTAGTGGTATTCTCTGGAAGCAGATGCAGAGTGTGGTAGTTTGCTAGAGCTGCAGTAACAACATACCATGGAATGGGTGGCTTAAACAATGGAAATTTATTCTCACAATTCTGCAGGCTAGAAGTCCGAAATCAGGTGTTAGCAAGGTTGATTTCTTCTGAGGCCACTCTCTTCAGCTTGTTGATGATTGTAATTTTCTCGTGTTTCACACAGTGTCTCTCTCTCTCCCTCTGTGTGTGTGTGTGTGTGTGTGTGTGTGTGCACACGCTAATTCCTCTTATAAGGACACCAGTGATATTGAATTAGAATACACCTTAATGAGCTTATTTTAAGTTAACTAGCTCTTTAAAGACCTTGTGTCCAACTACAGTCACATTCTGAGGTACTGGGAATTAGAACTTCAACATATGAATTTTGGGGGAACACAATTCAGTCTATAACACTGAATCAGATATTGGGGCCCAAGTTGTTTATTTGGGATCAACCCCTGTGGAAGGAAAGGAAGAGGGAAGATTAGGCAGAGGGAGAAGCCACAGATGCAGATGTGATGCAGAACCAAGAAAGCTTTGGCCAATCCTCCAGAGTGCCCTGGAAGAGAATTGGTCATCAGAGCTGTCCCAAGTCAGGCTGAGCAAAAGTGGGACCCTGGGACAAGTCCAGGCCAACCTTGAAGGACATGACTTCCTGTTCATACTCCCAGAGCTGGGACTTGTAGAAGTCTTAACTAATAGGAGGATCTTGGTGGCCAATCTCCGTGTGTTATACATTAACCACTGATCCCAAATTTATTTTTTATGATTTTATACCTTGAAATGATTTTTAAATATATGACAGTCTGCTGCATAAAATATCTTCTCAACTAACCCTTCTTTTCCAGAAAAAGAACCCACAGTATTTGCACTAGTGGCCTACCTTTCAATCTGCCCCATGGACTCAATCCAAACATTGATTTAGTATTTTAAGTGCTCCACATTCTGTAACAATACCAGACACTTAAAGTACTTTCTGATATACACACATGTGCAGCCATTATTAGCCTTTTGATTTCTACCTACCACTTTAAAGGTCAAAGATGAACTTATAATTCTTCTTTGTTGAGTATGTAAGACACAGAATGGCTTTTGATCAAAAACAATATAATTCTGATCTGACCTGATCTTGAACACAAAAGGAATTGTTCTCAAATTGCCTTGTGAAGTGAATAATCTAAACTTTGCTTTGAATTGCATATTAAATCAGCACGTGACTGATTGATATTTTCAATATTTGCTATGTATTAAGCAAGTTGAGCAGTGCAGAGGATAAAAAACAAAGGAGAAGAGACTGAAGAACATGAGAAAACAGAAACTAAATACTACATTAAGAGGTATGGCCTTTTATTGGTATTAAAACAGTTGAAAAAGAGTTGATCAATTTTCATAGAGATGTAAATGTTCTCTTTTATTATTTCCTTTCACATACAAATGAAAACATTTTGTTTCATTCTTAATAATGAAACTATAATAGAAGTTTTGTGAATTCAAAAATGGTCTCCAAATCTCTGATGTTTCTACCACAGAACACTGAATACTGAATACTTTTCATGAATGGTGCCTGGTGTCAGCTTTTGATACTGAGAAGAGTAGGGAATCTACAGAGAACGTTTAGTGATAATAGGCAGTCTTAGAGTTTGAACATTGTGGATTAAAATATGCCTCAAAAAAGTAATCATCTGAAAAACCGAAAAATAGAAAGTACACACAAAAGCACTTTGAAAATGCTGCTATAATGTTAATTTTACTTAAATAGAGATAATCAAGATGATACAAATTCTGAATAAAAAATATTTGGGGAAATAATTAAGAGTGTGATACTTCAAATCTTGCCATTGATCCAGGCCAAAATCTTCCTGAAGGCCAATGACCAGTTATAAAAACAGATAATATCTTTTTACTTGGGCATCTGTAATTTAATATAAACAAAGAATATCCTCTGTTTTACCAGTAATAATGGCATTATTACAGTTTCTTTCATCACTATGAACACCTTCTTAATTAAAAACATTCAAAGATATCAGAAATAATCTTTAAATCTTATTATGAGAGCCTCAACAATCGTAATAAAGATGATGATCATCATACGTATTCACAGAGAGGAGCTAGGCGAGGTCTTTGCACATTATCCTATGCAATTCTCACCCCAGCCTTTTCAGCTTATTACTATTATTAATGAATTAGGTGAAATCTAGAATTGACATTATTTTTATCCTTATCCATTTCTAATTATTTTTCAAGATCAAATAAAGGGCGACCTCCTCTCAGATTCTTTTTCGAACCCTTCGAAGCAGAATTGGTTGTTTTTTAAGCTTTAATTCATTTTTTATATCTGATTTAGACTTTTTTATAATTGATTATGGTGTTTCCGTCACTAGACTATGACCTTTGAAAGAAGAGGGGCATATCTTATTCACGTTTACTTCTCTGGCAGAAAGTGCTAGGCACATAGCATGGGCTCAGTAATTGCTTAGTGAAAATAGCTGAAAAAACTAAATAAAAATAAAATTAATATGACACTCATTATGTTTGTAATGTACACCCAAGTAAAAGGTACAGCTATCTTGAACTGCAGAGAAATGGCTAATTGCAATTGCTACAAACAGCATAGTGCTACAGATAGTATATTTAAGGTTTAAAAATAGTGGTGTTCATTAAGTGCAATCTTATTAGAAAAAGTCATAGGAATCATATTTGGCCCTAGACTAGGTAACAGTCATGCCGAGATAAAAAAGAATAACAAAAAATTAGTCACCAAAGGACTGGAATCAGGAAAGATATAAGGGTATAAAGAAATATACGAGGAAAAATAAAAGGAGTTGGAGTTGATTTTTCCCAGAGAGTAAAGAAAAAATAAGAGAGTGAAGAGATACTGATCTCAGGATACATAGAGCTTATTCATCTTGTCACAGGTAAGAAGAAAAGATTGGGCTACTTAGTATTTTACCTAAGAGTTGATTACATCTAAGGAAAAACTCATTGGGTAGTCTACTGTTTCAAAAAGAGAAAGCTAATGAAGAACTTGTTCAATTCTTATTCTTATTGACCTTTAAGAATAGAACAGTTAGTCAAGAGTAGACCTCTTCATGGTCCTAATGCTGAATCTTAAATGTAAGTTATTAATAACTTTGTTTTTCTGAAGTTTCTTTTTGGTCAAAGATCCTACCTGAGATTGGCTACAAGCCTTCTTAGAAATGAAATGGCTGTAATTACTTAGGGAACCTTGCTGAATAATATATAGAAACCTAATCAAATTACACTATAAATCACATTCGTTTCTCTATAATTGGTTGCAATTCAGTTAATATCATCAAACAACTACTATAAGCACTTATAAATGATTTGCTGAAGTATTTGGAGAACAGAATTCTGTCATTAATCCACCCATCGTTAATCAATTTCTATGGAAATTGAAGTGTTTGTTATAAACTGGAAATGCCCATTAAATGCTTGCATCTTCAATTCAACTTGATAAATTCTTATCGACACTAATGACAAGTTGGCTATAGCTTGTTACATTAGGAGATGTTGAAAGAATGTATTTTTTATTTTACCTTTCTTTGAACTACTCCAGTAAGTTTCTCCATTTCCCCTAGAATGGCAGAAAGCACGGATGATTTTCCAGACCCGACATGCCCTACAACAGCCACTAAAGCTCCTTCTGGAATCTTTAGGTTCAAGCTGCATGAGAAGAAAGGGAGACAACATAGGAAATTCTTTTTATGGTTGTTTTTAAAATATATTCCTAGATAAGTCACTGTATGCAGCACTTAGCATCATCCCTGAAATTGTTGCTTTTCACCTTTTTCTACAAACACCTACCCTTCCAAAATGCAAACAAATGAACAATAAAGTGCTGCAGACATAAGAAATAATAGAAAAAAAGGACAGCAAAATCACCATGAAAATGAAAGGTAAAATGAGAGATTAAAAGTCTTATTAGTTTCAGTATATTAATCTTATTAAAAACCTCTAAGAAATAAAAATATGGAGCATTTTAGAACCCAATATTAACATTAAAAAAAATTCTCCAAACCACGACTTACTCTTTTAGAACTGGCATTCCTGTTTTATCCCAGCAGAAAGAAGCAGCTGTAAACCCAATAGCATGATCTAAGGAAGAAAAAAAATATACAATGATGCATTTTAGAACCAATTACCTTCAACCCAGAAGTCAAATAAGTAATGAATGAAAAGAGGAAGTGCTGACCTCCTATGTAGTTTGTTTCAATACTTCGAGGAAGAAGCTCCTCAGTGTTGAGAAAGTCTTCCAAACGGCCCAGGGATATCTTTGTCTATCAAAATAAGCAGAGATGGAATTTATCTGGGGTTCAAGTAGAATTTAAACTAAAAAATGTTTACTACGTTTTACAGCCTAAGT
This sequence comes from Pongo abelii, assembly GCF_028885655.2. NCBI lineage: Eukaryota > Metazoa > Chordata > Mammalia > Primates > Hominidae > Pongo > Pongo abelii. The sequence continues at coordinate 24,045,859 of NC_072007.2, read as the reverse complement.
AGAATTTTTATGCAAATTAAAGATATTGAGATAAATATAGCAAGCATAGTTTGAATTGATTTAATGTTATAAATACATTTATTCCTAAAGACAAAGGGCAGTTTCAAGAATCAAAGATCACAGCTAATGTCATCTATGCAGAAAGGTATGAGAAAAAGAAATGAAAATCCTATTTATTATTCTAGAAAAGCCATAATAACTCTTAATTATTATAGAAAGATTGATTTTTTCCCAACTTCTTTGAGGTATAATTGAGAAAAATTATACATATTTAAGGTATACAACTTTTTTTATATACATGCACATTTTGAAATGATTACCACAATCAAGCTAATTAGATTATGTATCACCTCCCGTAGACACCTTTATTTTCCTGTGTATATGAATACCTAACATCTACTCTCTTAGCAATTTTCAAGTATATAATACACTATCATTAACCACAGTCACCATGCTGTACGTTAGGTCTCCATAACACATTCATCTTATAACTGGAAGTCTGCAATCTTTGATCAACATCTCATTCACCCCACCCCACCCCAATGTCACACTTGAGCCCTAATAAGCACTTTTCTTCACTCTGCTTCCGTAAGTTAGACTTTTTTAGATTTCGCATATAGGTGAGATAATAGAGTATTTGTCTCTTTATGCCTAGTTTATTTCACTTAGTATAATATTCTGCCATGTTGAATAATATTATATTGTTTGTATATTTTCTTTATCAATTTTTCTGCCAATGGCCACTTAGGTTGTTTCTATATCTTGGCTCCTGATAATGCTGTAATGAACATGGGAGTGCATATATCTTTTCAACATAGTAATTTTATTTCCCTTGGATATTTTCCCATAAGTGGGATTTCTATCTCATATGGTAGTTCTATTTTGAATTTTTTGAGGAACTTCCATACTGTTTTCCATAACGGATGTACCAATTTATGTTCCCACCAACGGTACACAAGCGTTCCCTTCTCTTGACATCCTTGCCAACATTTGTTATTCTTTGACTTTTTGATAATAGCCATCCTAACAGGTGTAGGGTGATATTTTCTTGTGATATAGAAAAATAAGGTTTTAAAAGCAACTTTAAGATTGGTGAGTGAATTCTGCTACTGATGATAAAACTATAATGTTGATAATAATAACATTCAATTATAGTAAAATAGGAAATAGCAATATAGTAATATAGCTATAAAATATTTAGCTACATTAGGATAAATAAAATTACATTGTTTTCTAAAAACTGACTTACATACAATTTCTAGTACATTTTTATTTACTTTGTGCTAGGGGACTTGTATCATTAACACATAAGATGTAATTGGGCTGTGGTTTTGTTTACCGAGTGAGTCAAATCAGAACATAGTTAGCTTTTTCTTTTTTTTCCATTTTGGAAAAATGGTCTCCTTAAATGAAGGTAGCAGAGTACTGCTAGCAATTGGAAAAGGCTTTGATATCGGACCTTTAGCTAGATTCTAATTTCAAAACTAGAACCAAACTGTTACTCTAAGAACTGACATTTTCTTTATGAGAAGTGTGCTATGAAATCAAATGCTAAAAGCATCACATCAGCGGTTGTTCTACGCCCTCTGTTGGTTATTTTAAGAAAAATAACATGAAGAAGATGTAACAAAAATAGCTTAATTGGTTTTTACTATTCAATTATGTTACTTCTTATTCCAATAGTATTTTTTAAAGAGTACAGTTCTTAGATTAAAGGATGATTCCAATAAGCAAATATTCACTTTGTTTATGAATCCAGACTTGAGGAAAATAATTGAATGGAGGGTGGCCAAACCTGACATTCAAAAAATGTAACCATAAATCTCAGGGCAAAAGGATCAAGGAACTTTTCTGGGTTTCTTGTGGCTTTAGCATCCATCTACTCATTGTATCTAGCATCTAAACTGCCTCCAGGAACTGGAGATTACAACTAAAAGCAGGCTGACCCAGGTATCTCACACGTGGCTTGTTGGCTGACTGATATTATCAATGTGCTTTTCTCCCTGCTTATTCATTCAGTATAGATGAAATGCTGCTGAACCCTGGGAAAACATTCGATCTAGTTTCATACAAAGCACCTAATTATAACTTTTCCGTTGGAAACAGGAAATGAATCCTGTGATGGCATAGTGGCTAACACCAGCTTTAAAAATGCTAAGTAGAGAATCTAACACTTAACAGGAAAACAAAATAACACATTGAAATATTTAAAAGTCACTTTGATGGAAAAAAAGCACAAGCAAGGAAGACATGATTCTTTTTATTCTATAATGTTCTCTATTATTCATTAATTCAGGAAAACTAATTTTGAATGCAGTGTTAACTACATAAAGTGAAATAAAATAAAATTAAAAAGACAAAGAAATAAAATGTCACAAACCATAGACTCCAGTAAAGGAATAATTCCTGGTTTAAGGTATTCTGTATGTACCTGGACCACAGCTGAGATCACGGTTGGCAACTCAAACAGAGGAATCCTTAAAATATTAAACAAAGACATCGATGTGAACACTTTAGTGGCTGTTAAAATGTTTCCTTCATCCAGTAAGAAATAGACACACAAGGTTGCCAGGGACACCTAAAAAATAGAGATGTGTTATTTTCTTCAAATTTCTACTGATAACAACATTATTAGTTACAGTCCTCAAAATTAGAAAATAAAATCTAAATAATTGTGTTTGTTTCCTGAAATTTAGTACTCTTGCTGAAGAACATAAAATATATTTTAGTACGGGTCATAAACTCATGTATCTTGGACAATGACATCCTTGAGACCATGTGGTCCAGCGCTTTTCTTGTAAGACGTTATATTCTTACCACAGTTATTATTCCCATTTACATTGTAAACCAGTTCATCATTTCTTTAAAATTCAGAAGTTTTATGTAAACTTATTTTCCAGTTGCATACATTCTGACTTATATATAATAATTATTCTTTCTTTGTGTCATAAGATTAACTGAGGAAGATATGAATAAATCATGGCTAAGATTTATATTTGTTCTTATAAATTTCATTTAGAAAAGGCAGGAAAAATTCATTCACGCATGAGAATGGACTTACTATCATGTATATAGTACTGGCTTAAGCAAATACATCTTGGATGGTTTTACCAACATATTCCAAATGTAAATATTGCATTCACTTCCATAATACTCACGTTTGTTGAAATACAAAAAAATTAATTATCAACATAGAGTGGCAACTTTGATTAAAACTGATGCTCCGGTTATATGTGGCTTGCTTTTCCTTTGGCTTTTGCCCATGGCTTCATATCCCAAGGCAATTTATACTCTAGTTAAAATAGCATGGGATTCCCAATGTTTATGGTGTAATACAGAAAGAGAATAATGTCGCTTCATGTCAATTCGCCTCTAAATACTAATTTTATAACTTTGAGGACATTTCCAACTACTCTGGACTTCCATTTCGTCTTGTGAAATGAGAAAAGTAATGCCTTATTTTTGTGAGATTGAAATAAGGCAATGTATGTAACTTTCCTGACATTCAGTAACAACTCAATAAATGTTGCTTCTCTTCTCATCTCCGTATAATATGCCCTTTGAGTCCGTTTAAAAGGAATCAGTCATACATATCAACCTTTAAAACTGGAATGAAACTCTGAAATGTAGATTATATTTTTAAGAGATATAGGCATATATGAAAAATCTCTGAGAAATTTACAGAGAAGTAAATCTTATTGTATTTAAAAAATACAGACCAATGAAAACACATACAGTATTCTCCCTTTCTTTGTAACTTTTGTTCTCTAATCCACATAAGTTAATGAATGTATTTCTTTACAATTTTAATTCAGATACATAATATTTAACTTTATACATCTTAATTCCAAGTAATTTGGAGGTAAATCTGTAAATCAGATTTGAAAATCAAAACAGGAAATATGACATACACTCACCAAGAATGGAATGCAGGTTAATGTCAACATGGAAAATACAGTAAGATACCTAGCTGATTTTTGAAATTCCAATTCCTGATCTCGAATTTTGATAATCTTATTTTTATAGAAGGGTTCCCATGCATAAAGTTTGAGGATCTGTAAAATGGGTCACATGATAATGATCTGACAATCTATATCATAGAAGAAAAAAATACACACATAGAAACAAATAACACACACACACACACAAAATTTTGAAGATAAAAAATGATCGTACAACCATAAAGAAAACTAAATTGCTTCCACTTTGACTGAATCAGAATATTTTCCTCAAATTGAGGTATTTTGGGGGTGGGAGCAGAGCAGAAGGAGGGAATGACCATTCCCCAGCTTTATGTCTCCACCACCCCCAATAGCTTATTTCTGAGCCAGACTCTGGCAACATCCCAGCTGTAAGGCACGAACTCCATAGAACTCCATAGAACTCCATAGACAGTTTCCATCTAGCTCAGTTCTGTCACTCTTCCTGCTGACCCAACTCTCACTTCTGTCTATTACCTTTTTCTTTATAGCTAAACTCTTCTCCCTGCCTTTCCAGTTTCTTCACGATAGATGTTTTGGGACTTCAAGCCATTCTCTGAAAGCTGATTAGTGTTTTGAGATTGTAAACTATTTTCTGAGACAGAAAATGTGGGGAAATAGGATCCTACACTGGCTTATTGCAAACACTTTAGAGTGAATTGACTTACATTCAAATTCCAGCTCTATGCGATGCTTATTTTTTTTATTTTTATTTTTTATTTTTTGAGGTGGAGTTTTGCTCTTGTTGCCCAGGCTGGAGTGCAATGGCATGATCTCAGCCCACTGCAACCTCCACCTCCCTGGTTCAAGCGATTCTCCTACCTCAGCCTCCCAAGTAGCTGGGATTACAGGCATGAGCCACCACACCCAGCTATTTTTGTATTTTTAGTAGAGACGGGGTTTCTCCATGTTGCCCAGGCTGGTCTCGAACTCCTGACCTCAGGTGATCTACATGCCTTGGTCTCCCCAAGTGCTGGGATTACAGGCATGAGCCACTGCACCCGGCCGCAATGCTTAATTTTATGTGACTTCTTGACTGGATATGGGGCCCAGTTGTTTGTTCAAACAGGAGTCTAGATGTTTCTGTGAAGGTATTTCTTAGATGCTGTTAGCTTTTCAATCAGTTAAACTCTGAGTTAGACAGATTACTCTCTGTTATATGAGTGGGCCTTATCAAATCAGTTCACAGCCTTAAGAGAAAAGACTGAGGTTCCTCAGTGGGGAAGGAATTCTGCTTCCAGATTGCCTTCAGATTCAAGATTTCAGCATCAACTTCTGCTATAATTTTCTGTTTGCCCACCTGTTCTACAGATATTACACTTGCCTGCCCCCACAGTCAGATGAGCCAGTTTCTTAAATCTCTCTTCATATTTCTGTATATCTATATTTCTTTATATGAAATCTATTGATTATCCTTCTGTGGAGAACTCTAATACACTCTCACTGGTTCTGTAAATTTAGACCTGACCCTTAACTGCTCAGTGTCTTTGTTTCCTAGTTAATAAAATGGAAATGGGAAATCTTCCCCTTGAGGTTTATAAGAATTCTATGAGGAAACATAAAGTAATAAGCACAGCATTTGATGCATAGAAAATATTTAATAAATGGTAGCAATTATCAGTATTGTCAGAGAGAGGCTTTATAACACCCGTTATCAGACCCCAAGGATACTGACTGCTCTCACTTTTAAACTCCCCCAGCTTTTCTAGAGAAAAATAATTTGCAACATACTATTTATAGAATAGCATTTATGTGATCATTTGTATCCCACATAAAATAACCTAAATGACACCTTATCACTTCCCTTATATAAATCTGCCTTTACACTGATGGATGTCTTATTACCACTCCTGCCTGCTTCATCTCATCTTTTCAACATAATACCTTAAAATAAGTAATATGTTGTGACTTTTGGGATATTTGTGTTTACTTGTGTGAGAAACAAAAAGAAAATGGCTGCATTTTATTTGGCTTTGCATTTAAATGTTATTTTAGTGATAAGAATTCCTACAATATCTGAAATCTGAAATTTTCTGCCAACGATTATTATCTATCATCACTCTGAGATATTGAGAACACTACAAATTTCATTTGTATTACTATACTCAAAATAGATCAAAGGCATATCCCTTTCATATTACCTTAATTCCATGTAGGATTTCTTTGAGTAGTTTTATCTGTTTATCTTTGTTCTTTCTTTGGTTTTCCTATTTAATGGAAAGAAAATAAAAGAATATTTGACAAAATTGGTAATACTTTTACTGATATGCCCACAGCTATTTTAAAAATATGGTCTATTTTCTCTATTTTTATTTAAGATTTTTTTTTTTGAGACGGAGTCTCGCTCTGTCGCCCAGGCTGGAGTGCAGTGGCGCGATCTCTGCTCACTACAGCTCCACCTCCCGGGTTTACGCCATTCTCCTGCCTCAGCCTCCCCAGTAGTTGGGACCACAGGCGCCTGCCACCACGCCTGGCTAATTTTTTTGTATTTTTAGTAGAGACAGGGTTTCACCATGTTAACCAGGATGGTCTCGATCTCCTGACCTCGTGATCCGCCCGCCTCGGCCTCCCAAAGTGCTGGGATTACAGGCGTGAGCCACTGCGCCCGGCCTTTATTTAAGATTTAATGGAGAAAAGCATCTTACAATATTTATACATTATTCTACTGACAATGTTGGAAGACAGTTATAAATAGGTAACTTGAAAATAGCCAACAGGAGAACAGTAGAGTAGTAGAAAATATAATATTTATTTAAACATAATTTGTTTAAAACTGAATAATAAAATAACACCCACATCCTACTAAAATAGAACACATTTCTAAAAATTCCATTAACTGTTTATATACATACTTAGAAGTATCACAAGAATAAAAATAAGGCAGTCTATAAATTTTATTTGTTCTTTGGGAATTAGAATAATTAAAATGTATATTTTCAAATACCCTTCCTCTTCTTTTTATAAATGTTATGCAATTGTATTTTTATTCAAATATTTAACAATTATCATAATATTTTATACTTGTTTGGGTATCATTTCTTAAGTGTTTTCTCCATTAACATTGGCACTCTATATGTCATAAGTATTTGTATATCTTACGAAGAATGCATTACAAGCTAATCCGTCATATTCTGTGTGCGATTTAATACCAATAGTATTATGTGTGTGATTTAAAGGCATATTTTCTTTTCTTTTTCTTTTTTTTTTTTTTTTTTTGAGACGGAGTTTTGTTCTTCTTGCTCAGGCTGGAGTGCAATTGCATGAACTCGGCTCACCACAACCTCCGCCTTACAGGTTCAAGTGATTCTCCTGCCTCAGCCTCCCGAGTAGCTGAGATTACAGGCACGTGCCACCAAGCCCGGCTAATCTTGTATTTTAGTAGAGACGGGGTTTCTCCATGTTGGTCAGGCTGGTCTGGAACTCCCGACCTTAGGTGATCTGCCCACCTCGGCCTCCCAAAGTGCTGGGATTACAGGCATGAGCCACCGCGCCGGGCCTAAAGTCATATTTTTTATTTAGTATATTTGGATATAATATTGAAATATCTTTGAAGGTTATAGGACTCTAGATTAAGGCTCAAAAAATATTTTTCCATTCTTAATAATGCGCCTTTAAATAGCAGTTTTTAAAATCCAGAATATATTTTTTAAAACTAGTTAAAAGTATTTGTTATAAACAAATCTGTTATTCTAAACACTAGCATGCTAAGTACCTTTACTTCATAAATATACGCTATTTTCTAGTTTTTATGTTTAAAAACCAGTCATCTTTTATTTGAAAAATTAAGAAAAATATAAAATACTATACAATTTTTAGTCACTTGGGGTATTAAAGTAAGAAGTAAAAATCTATCCTCCTTCTGTCTAATTCTACTTTACAGGTAACTATTCTTTAAAGACTGATGCTTTATCTCTAGATTACTTCTATGCATAACTAGATTACTTCTATGCTTATGCATAGAAGTAATGCATAGCATATTTATAGCTATGTATCTTCATCTATTTATCTCTCCCTTACACACATGTGTATAGGTATATTCACATTTTAATAATGGCTCAATGATATAGCTACATATATGCACGATACACACGCATACGTTTAATCTACTTTTTGCTTTAAAATATGATTGACACATTTCCATGTCAATATATATTGTTAATCTTTGATCCATTTAAAATTATAAAATGTTTTCATAAGCAATACATCCACCTCTGTTAATTTAACATATGAAAGCATCTATCTCATTGCAGTGTGATTTCCTTCAATGCAGTGAACTCCGTGGTTTCTCCATTTCTTACAGTACAGCTGAGTGCACACTGTCTAACACATGGCGGGATGTCAAAACATATATTAATGGTAAGATGAATGACTGAATATAAAGGAAGAATATCAAATTAATTTAGTGAAGCATTTCCTGTCTGCTTGCTGCAGTACTTCACTTTTCAAACAACCAAGCATAGCCCCACCTCCAGACTGCATGCATACTCTTCCCTTTGCTTGGTATGTCTTTCCCTCAGACGTCCACTTGAATTACTCCTTCACCCTGTTGATATACCATTCCCTTCCTGAGGACTTTCCTGATCCTAAATGTAAAATGGCATCCTTTGTCTCTTCATCACTGTACCTTTACTAAATCTTCTTCATATACAAATGTTTTCTCTCTATTTATTTACTTGCTTAATGCCTGTCTCCTCCACTACCCCTCATGAGAGCTGGACTTGTCATTTCCCCTCACTGCTATACTTCCTGTGCCTGGAACACTGGCTGACATAGGATACATGCTTGTTCAATACTGGTTGAGTGAATAAGTAAATGATAAAATTGGATGACTTCCATTTATAACTCTCTCTATATAATTAACGAGATGGTGATTGTTAACTCAAGTCAGAAAACTCAGCTCCTGTTTGACACATGTAACATGAGGCAGTCATTTTCTTACCTTTAACTTTTTTATTTTAGTTGCAGCTAAAGCATTTATTGGTATAACAAACACAAGGACTGCCACCCCTGCTAACACTGCTGGACCCAGCTCTTGCCAAAGGAGATATATGGCCATTAGGATTTGAAAAGGGGCAGACCAGAGGAGATTGAGGTTTGCTGTCAAGTCCATGAGTTGCTGAGCATCTGCTGACATCAAGTTAATAATTTCCCCAGTGGAAAACTTTTGTCGAGAAACATTTGATAAAAGCAGGGCCTATAAAGAGAGAAGCAAATATTTTAGAGTTCTGTGATTATGGGGCATCTTTATAGTCAAGCAATGGTAACTTTTAATATCAATGTTTAATATAATTAGGAAAATGTACAAGGTTATTTATGTATTGGGGTATTATAAAACGAAGAGACATGATTTTTAGGTGAGGAAATATAATTAGTGATTAAAGTATATGGTTTTGGAATAATATTTATTGGTAGAGAGTAACATTTGCGTTTCCAAACAATAAGAATTTATGGCATACTATGCAGCCATAAAAAGGAAAGAGATCATGTCCTTTGCAGGGACATGGATGGAACTGGAAGCCATTATCCTTAGCAAACTAACGCAGGAACAGAAAACCAAACACCACGTTTTCACTTATAAGTGGGAGCTGAACAATGAGAACACATGGACCCATGGGAGAACAACACACACTGGGACCTGTCGGGGGGGTGGGGGCACAGGGAAGGAGAGCCTCAGGAAGAACAGCTAAAGGACACTGGGCTTAATACCTAGGTGATGGGTTGATCTGTGCAGCAAACCACTATGGCACGTGTTTACCTATGTAACAAACCTGCACATCCTGCACATATACCCCGGAACTTAAAATAAATGTTGAAGGAAAAAAAAGAACCCTCAATAACTTGTTAATTACCAAAAAATATATATATATCTTCTAGATATATTAAGGCTTTCCTCAATTTGTTGTTGTCCCCATAATGCTAAACCATCTAAATGTTATCAATACAAAGTACACAAATGAATCAATGAATATCTAATAAACACTGATGAATAGTTTTATGCTTGAAATTGTGGACCATTAAAAAAGGACACAGTTTTATTTCTCAAGGTGATTACAATCTATCTGTAAATCTACACACTCTGTTTTGCTGTAAGTGTAAAAACAGCTAATAAGGGCCATGGGAACTTAGAGATGAAAGTACTGAAAAAGTGTCATAGAGCAGATGCAGATACATCTTTTCTTCCAAGTCCCAATTCTCACTTTCCACAAATGCATGCTACTTAATATATGTATACTGAATCCAATATCCCCAAGCATAATTATTGGTAACTTCTTACAAAAGATGTGGTTAGAAATTGATTTATTTAATTATTCTTCCATTTAAAATTCCCAGTGAAATACATAAACAACTGTAAAAGTAGTGGGAAATTTGTATTTGTACTGGAAACTGGACAAAGTTTCATTTATATATCAAAAAATTTATGGAATCTTCACTGCATTGATTTAAAGAGAGACAGGACTGAGAGTTGGGGATAGCAAGAGAAAATGAGATACAGGAGTCACTCTAAATCTGTCTATTCAATAAATTAAAAAAAAGAAAAACAATGGAAAAGTCCATCTGGAATATAGTAGGTTGGGCCCACAGTGGAACATATAGCCAGGAACATATAGCCAGGTATATGTCATTAGCCGTTTATATGTCTTCTTTGGATAAATGACTATTCAGCCTTAAAAAAGAAGACAACTCTGCAATATGAGACAACATGGATGGACCTTAAGACGTTATGCTAAGTGAAATAAGCTAGACACAGAAAAATAAATACTGGATGAGTTTGCTTATATGAGGTTTCTAAAATGGTCAATTTCATAAAATCAAAGACTGGAATGGTGGTTCCAAGGGTGGTGGGGGGGAGGGAAAACTGGGAAGTTAGTACTCAACAGGTACAAAGTTTTAGTTAACCAAGACGAATAAGCACTAGAGATCTGCTGTAATATATTGCACCTATAGTTAGCAATAAATCCTTTTTAAGTTTAAAATGTATTAAAATGATATGTTTCATGTTATGTTTCTTTACAATAATAAAAGAAAAAATCAATTGCTTTTAGACTATTAGAGAAAATACTGAAAGGTATTATATAATTGAAGGTTATTTGTATGGCATTTCTAACACTAGGGGAATTCTTTCAAATTTTTGGGGTTTTTTTTTCAGTATTTTTTTCTGCCAAATAAGCTTTTACATTTCTGAAAGGGACAAAATTCACAAGCCACGAAGGACAATTTAGTTACCATTTATTGCTAAATTATACAATCTAAGCTGCCTTTTTGTTATATGAAACAACTTGAAAGAATACTGTAATATGTGCCAATTACAGTGGATGGTGTAACATTTCTAGAATTGTCTGGTAGGAAGTACTTTAGTCTGTTACAGGAGGAAAAATGTGATTCAGGTGAAAAGAAAGGAAATCTGCCGGGCGCGGTGGCTCACGCCTGTGAATCCCAGGCGGAGCTTTCAGTGAGCCGAGATCGCACCGCTGCACTCCAGCCTGGGCGACAGAGGGAGACTCTGTCTCAATAAATAAATAAATAAATAAATAAATAAATAAATAAATAGTAAAAATAAATAAATAAATAAAAGAAAGGAAATTTAAAACCATGTTAAAAGTTTGGAAGCTTCTAAGTACTCTTCAATCAAAATGAAAATTAGCCATGTCACTTGCTATCTAATCACTTTTTCTAAGAAGCTGTTACTTTAAAATTCTATCCAAGTTTTAGATTTGTTTTCTACAGTATTTTCATATCATATACATCTTAATACACCCACACACTCACACACACACGTAAAGCAGTGTGACTCATCTGTTTTCAAAACTTCATTCATTTCCCTAATTGAATTATGCTCTAAGAAATTCCACATGAACCAGATATAGTTCCAAGCCCCACAATCTTGATTATCACTAGTTCAGTCCTTAATATTTCATTTGATGAACTGACGATGAAATTTGTTTTGCAATTTCACATTCTCCTTCTTATGTATTTGTTACTTTCTAGACTCCATGCCATGACCCTAGTTCTTCATTTCTTTATTTCTTCAATTATTGCACTAGCTCTAAGTGTCTCCTTTCCCGTCTCATCTGTTTTTAATCCTTCTGTCCTGATCATCCATCTTACGGCTCAGCTGGGTCCCAGTTTCCTAGAGAATTCAGGTACATTTTAAAATATAAATTTCAAGTTTTTTTTTTAAGCCATCCCTTCTGCCTTTACTATCTCTCCCCACCATTCTGGACATGAAACATTGTCTCAAGCCAACTTAACCTACTCACCATTTTCTCAGCAGGCCTTGTATGCATTTCTGTACTTTTTTTCTCCCATGTTATTCTAACATCAGAGCCTTTACCCCATGCAATGTGTCTTTCCATTATTCCGTGACCCACATCATGCGATATTAACCGTGACACTTTTCCGGACCCTCCTAGCTGCAAGTAATACACATCATTTAATGTAGAGCCGCAAGGGCTCCAAAAATTCACATCCCAATGATCTTCAACCAGAAGTATGAGAAATGGTAAAGCTGAAGGTGGTAGCACATAACACTTATAAGAATGCATTCTTCAATCCCTTGTGTGCCAATAAATATGCCAGGATTCTCTTTCTGACTCTAAGGGCAGGATTTGGATTCTGTCTCTCCTTCTCCTGCCTATACTTAAGTATCTCCACTTTAAGAATGTAACTAAATTCTTACCATTTTCTTTTTGCATTTTATAATTACCATAATTAAAGTAAGATAACATCTTTAAACTACAAATGGAGACAGTGTAGACACCATATTAGCCAATATGGTAGCCACTAGCCAGATGTGGTTATTACATTAAAATTTAAATTAACTAAAATTAAAGATGGACTTCTTTAGTTGTACTAGTTACATTTCAAGGGCTCAGCAGCCGTATGTGATTAGTGCCTACCATACTGTACAGTGCAAATACAGAACATTTTTTAAAAAATCACAAAAACTGTCTTGGACAACTCTTAACGGAGGAATGCCCCCAGACTGCCCACATTAAACCCAGGTTTAATTGATGCTTCTTTTTAAAAAAAGTTCTTATTTTTTTATTTTTAATTTATAGATTGAGGGGGTACAAATGCAGTTTTGTTACAGGGCTATATTGGGTCATGTTGTTTCTCCTCCCTTACCCTCACCCACCCTCCCAGCCATCCTAGTCTCCAATATCCATTATTTCACTCTGTATGTCCATGTGTACACATTATTTAGCTTCCACTTATAAGTGAGAACATGTGGTATCTGACTTTCTGTTTCTGAGTTATTTCACTTAAGATAATGGCCTCCAATTCTATCCATGATCCAGCAAATGTGACATGATTCCATTCCTTTTGTGTGACTGAGTAGTATTCCATGGTGTGTGTGTGTGTGTGTGTGTGTATATATATGTGTGTGTGTGTGCATGTGTGTGTGTGTACACAGACATATACAGCACATTTTCTTTATCTGATCATCTGTTGATGGACATTTAGATTGATTCCATATCCTTGCTGTTGTGAATAGTGCTGTGATCAACATACAAGTGAAGGTATCTTTTTGATATAACGATTTCTTTGGAGTCATGTTTTGTTTTTTAGTCTCCAAGAATTTTCATGGAGCTTGCACTTGTGAACTAAGGGGTAACAGAATCTGAGTTTTGAGATCCACAGAATCTCAAAGTCATCAAGTGGAAAGAAGCCCATGTTCTTTCTTGCAAACCTAAAAATGATATTCCCTGAACTTTATTCCAAACTTACACTAGTAACTGTGGATGGATAAGGAACAAAGCACATCCTGATACCTTCACCCCTGACATAGTTTTGTTCTGTGTCCCCACCCAAATCTCATCTGGAATTATAATCTCTATGTGGCAAGGGAGGGACCTGGTGAGAGGTGATTGGATCATGGAGGCAGTTTCCCCTATGCTGTTCTCATGGTAGTGAGTGAGTTCTCATGAGATCTGATGGCTTAAAAGTGGCACTTTCCCCTTTGCTCTCCCTCTCTCTCTTGCTGCCAACTAAGAAGTGCCTTGCTTCCCCTTCACCTTCCGCCGTGATTGTAAGCTTCCTGAGGCCTACCCAGCCATGCAGAACTGTGAGTCAATTAAACCTCTTTTCTTTGTAAATTACCCAGTATCAGATAGTATCTATATAGCAGTGTGAACATAGACTAATACAACCCCTCACCAAGAAAAGGACCTGAGACCAACTTTACCCTATTCTAGTCACAAGTCCCTGATGAAGTATGGCCAATTTCAGACAAATATGAGTCATCTGGAATTCTAAAACCTGTAAAGAAGAGGGGAAATTTAACAATCCCTGTTCACCTCATGGAGAGAGACTTGTGTCTCCTGTTACATTGTAATATCCACTACAGGGTCCACAGAGCAGGCTTGATAGCAATACTCCTTTGATCCTTCAGTGTCCCTTAATCTTAAACAATCTTTAGGGAACTATACAAGGTCTATCCCCTGTAGTCACTATTCCCACTTTGCAAGACTCAACGATGACACTTGTTTCCCTTTTTAATTTCTAACAGTTTGCTCTAATTTCTACTTCAGTCCATTCTGTTTTTACATTTAAGGTGTTTGGACTCAGAACATGATACCCCAAAATGTGGCACCTCGGCATGCTGAGCACTTGGAACTGAAGAACATTGGGAAAGCCTCAGAAGCAAAGTCTCTCCAAACATCTCCAGCCCTTTTGTCTCCCACTCCTCTGTCTTTCCTTTTTCCAAAAGTGAGTCATAGGAACTAGAACCCCTCCCAAACAAGACATTTAACTTAGAAAGATAACACTTTTTCCCGTCTCTCTTGAAGACCATCATTCCAGAAGGGTCCTGTCCAATATCCAGGGAAAGGAATACTATACAGATAGGCCAGGAAGAATCTGAATGGAAAGGCCATGCTGGGTTTCCCCTCTCAGTCCATTACTATTAGAGCATACCCTTTTGTCTGATCACATTTCTACACTGCTGTCTATTCTTTATAGAACCTAAGCATAAGAATAGACAGTTTTCCCTGGATTGTTGGGTCTTACTTCTGAGGATGTAAATTTTAATTAAATTAACTTGTTTTATTTTTCTCTTTTCAACCTGTCTTTTGCTATAGGAATGTCCACTGCAACTCTTATGATGGATGAAAAGAGGTATTACACCTTTCTGCCCCTGCAAAGGACTGCTTTTATTTAGAGCAGTTTTAGGTTCACAGCAAAACTGAGAGAAAGGTACAAAGAAATCTCATATACTCCTCACCCTGCATGTTCATAGCCTCCCCCATTATCAACATCCTCCACAGAGTGGTACATTTGTTACAGCCAATGAACCTACATTGACACATCATTATCACCCGAAGTCTACAGTTTGTATTAGGGTTCACTCTTGGTGTACATTCTGTGGGTTTGTACAAATATATAATGACATATATCCACCATTATACCATCACACAGAGTGGTTTATTGCTCTAAAAGTTACCCGTGCTCCACATTTTATGCTTCTATATTCACTCTTTCATGGCAGTTTAGCCTTTTATGTTTGTAAATCCACCTACATCTCATGCTCTAATCATGGAATAAAATCCTGTTCCATATGGACTATGTACCAAAACAAGTGTTAGCATTCAAACCAGTTTCTAGATTCTTCTTTCATTCCATATTGGAGGCAGCACATACTGCCACTACAATTAGGGCTGGGACAGCCCCTCTAATCCTGTATGTGGACTGAGTTCTACAGAGCTAAACTCTGCTGCAAGTTCAGTTACCATTTACTGCTCAATTTGTACTTGGCTTTCCAAGATCCATAAAACCACTTCATGTCCCCATTGTGGCCCAATAGAGCAAAATGCCTGTAATGTCCAGCTCAGCCCAAATTATAATACTTCCCTTCCCTTTACACAAAGTCAATAGCTCTCTCAAAGACCTTTTCAAGACTTTCTATGTGAAAACTTCCTTAACTGTGTACAACCCTTGTAGATTTCCTGTTCATCTGATCTCCTATAAAATCTGCATTTAGTTCCACATGTTTGTTATTTATGCTAACACTTCCCTCGATTTATTTGGAAAGCAGGGGCTCACTTGTTCATTCATTCATTCATTCAGTAATCCAACTTTAATAAAGTATAAAAGTCATTGTCTTATATGATATGGATACAATAGATAAATAAATTTCTATTCCAAATCCTGATGAACCTACAATTTATATCAGAGTGCAAAGCGGGAACAAAGTACACTTGTTGCTTGGATAACTACTTGATAACTAGGGGAAGGAGGAAGCTCTTTAACTGTTTATAATTATGTTGTAAATAAAAGACCCTGCGTGGTAAAGAGGTAGTGTTTAAAACGGTATTTTCAAAAAAGGACTAATTAAACTTTAGGGTTATGCCAGGAATAAAGATCAGCCAAGTTTGGGAGGCAGGACTTAGAATAAAAGAGAAACGGAGAATGACAGTATAAAAATGAATGACTTTATTGCATAAAAATGAAGTTCACAGAGGAGAAAGGAAAAGGTAATATGAAGACTGAAAATAATATTGTGAAAAGGAGAGCTTTTATTGATGCATACATATAGAAAACCATGAAAATATTCAATTCCACTCACTTTGTGAGTAGCAGTTAGGTGGCATAAGATTAAACAAAGATTATCTTTAATGTAATGGATTAGGGCTGACTAGAAGTTGTAAAGACCAGAGAGAGAGAGAAAGAGAGAGAGAGAGAGAGAGAGAATGCACTAAAGAGAAATTAATGCAACCAATATCGATAAGCCAAAGTTCTTTTAAAGCAAAACAAATGTATATACAAAGGATTTCCTAAGGACTTTTTGATATACTCCCCTATTTTTCTAGTCCCCTTATTTTAAAGCACATAAGGGAGTAGTCCACCCAGAAACGGGGATTCCTTGGAATTTTTACCTTTTTGTAGATCAGTCCATTTACAGCTGTCTTAACTTTTGCTGAGGTGAGCATGTTAAAACGTTGATATTGCTGAAGAATCAGAGTTTGCAAAAAG
This sequence comes from Pongo abelii, assembly GCF_028885655.2. NCBI lineage: Eukaryota > Metazoa > Chordata > Mammalia > Primates > Hominidae > Pongo > Pongo abelii. The sequence continues at coordinate 24,028,907 of NC_072007.2, read as the reverse complement.
ACTACAACAAAAAGTGCCACTGCATAGCCATAGCCATTCCAGCCAATATCTGAGCTGTGTTCACAGAAAATGATAATTTGCCTGCATGTCATAAAAATTGAGAAAAGGGCAGAAATGTTAAACATCTGAAGTGTTAAATGCTTATGAGAGTTTAGTATTGTCGAAATGTTATACACACACACACACACACACACACACTCCTACCTGTTCTTTTTCTCTACTTGCTTAATTTGATATTTGTCCCCGCCCCCTCTTTTTTTTTTTTTTTTTTTTTTTTTTTTTTTTTTTTTTTTTTAGTAAAATCAGGAATCCCTTCCACTGGCTTGTGAGTACGAGGTTATTTTCTGGTTTTCACATGGCGGGCCCATCAAATAATTAACTTTTCTGGTATAACTTCATCAGAAAAGTCGAGACGTAGATACATTTAAAACTTTATTTTTTCTCAAAATTATGTGTTTTATCAAATACAGGGAAACAGGACAACCAGAACATAAGTAGGGGATCTTTTAGTATGGCACACAGGTGCTGCTTTTTTTTTTTTTAAGCTTGATTTATATCTCATGTTTTATTGTCACTTTTATTCATAACCAATTTCTTTTTTCTCTACTTTTCCTTATTTCCTCTTAAGTTTGTGACAGCATGATCAGTATGATTAGGGCCAATGCTAGGGTGCAGAAAAACAGTGGGGATGGTTCTAATTACAAGTATCTTGGCTGATAGTCCCTCAACTATAAACATTGTCTAAAACTCAGAGTGCTTGATGTACACTGGTAATAATATTTTAAGCATGATTTCACCCTTTTTAAACTGAATCAATGTGACTGAAAATAATGTTATCTTTAAAAGACTATATAGCACATGCAATATGGTGAAAACAATTTGGGCGTATACTGTGACATACTACAAGTTAACATGTCATTTATTTTGCAGGCTTACTGTTTTGGGTTTTATTTAGTAGTCCCTTCTATTTCACATGTAAAGGTACAGTATTAGAGGTTTGATAAATGGACCTTTTTCACTGTAAACTCTGGAGATGCAAAAATGTTCTATATCATTATAATGAGCCATTTTGAGTGAATCCGTAGGTTAATAGAAATAAATGAAACCATATGCAATTAGGTTTGACTATATCTACCCTTTTCTCAAAAAATATTATATTTAAAAGCTCATTCTTTATAAAAGTTTAATTTTTTTTTTTTTTTTTTGAGACAGGGTTTCACGCCTGTTGCCCAGGCTGGAGTGGAGTGATGGGCTCTTGGCTCACTATAACCTCTGCCTCCCAGGCTCAAGAAATCCTCTTGCATCAGACTCCTGAGTAACTGGGATTATAGATGTGCACCACCATGCCCAGCTAATTTTTGTATTTTTAGTAGAGGCGGGGTTTCGCCATGTTGCCTAGGCTAGTCTTGAACTCCTGACCTCAAGTGATCCACTCACCTTGGGCTCCCAAAATGCTGGGATTACAGGTGTGAGCCACCACACCCAGCCAAAAGTTTAAATTTTTAAGTGGTAAGTAAAGCGTAAATTTCTAGGCTTTGATCTATTTGTTGACAATTTGAACAGCTACTGTGTGAAAAATTAAAAGTAACTTGTCTTGTTCAAATTGCTTTATTAACCAAGTACTTAAAATACGAACTTTATTAAAATCAGACTTTAGAATAAAATATATACAAGTGTCTCTAATAGTAAAACCTCTAGGTATCAACAATTATTTGGAGCATTATATATTCTTAATGAAACTATTAAATTATCCAACACCCCACATATACATAATAACAGCAGAAAGTTCTGTATTTCTTAATTGATGTCATCCATTGGGACACCTGCTTTTTATGAAAGCAATTTGCTAAATGTCTTCTTGTTCTAGGAATTACATTTCCTGAAAGAGTAGCACTATTCTTATTGGGCATATATCTACTAATTATACTTTTTCCTTTTGCATAAAGACAAAACAACTAAATGACTAAAATCAGGCACTGTAATGGTTCTATACACATTAATTGAGAAATATTAAAAACAATCTGTGCCCAAGGCATGATAAAGACCATAAAACAATATTCATAATATTAGATATGAATACTTGTTTTTTGTTTGATATTAAAGTAAAATCCATAAACGGAGGAAGAGAGCCAACACAACAATCAACAAGAAATGTATGTAGTAAATAATGAAAGTATAGTTTTACTAATACATTAATAAAAATATTCCTTTTATATGTTTTATTTTACACATATGAGTCATAATAATATGACAGTGTGCTCTCATCCTTAAAGATAGTCCTTTCCAGCAACTTTTTCATATAAAAAGAATATATATATTTTGAGACTGCATATGTACATATATACATTTTGAGACTGCATATGTACATATATACAAATATGTATACAAATATGTATATATGTACATATATACATATGCAGTCTCAAAATATACATATTCTATATGTATATGTGTGTGTGTATATATATATGAGACTACACATGTATATATGTAGTCTCAAAATTAGCTTATAAAATTAGTTCTTCCATGGCCAAATTATGATCATACAAGCTCTGCAATTCTTTCTGATCACTCAGTTGTTACTTATTGTGAAAATTTTAAGGTTTTTCAGCTGCCGCAGAATAAGGGCACTTTTGGAAAATTGTAACTGGGTTCAGTCCCATTTGTTCTGTATTTTTTTCAGGGAATTTATTTCGGTTCTATGTGCCAGACTTCGTGCTAAGAGCTAAGGACACAATGATTGAATAATACAGGATAGTTTGCCTCTTTCATCACCTAGGCAGGGAGAAAGGTGTGACTCATTGCAATGCAATATTAAAATTCTTGTTTTGCAGGTTTGATCAAACCAGTGTGATGCAAAAGTATCTCACAAAGTAAAAGAGACTGTTCTCTACCCCACAGACATTCTTTGGTAATTCAGGTACAACTTTTAGGGAACATAGACACACTGAATTGCTATGACCTACTGCTGTTTCAGGAAAGACCACGGCCATGGTGAGATTCTCTCACAAGTTTCTTGAGCAGTAGTCATTGGCAAAGGGGAATCAGAGTATGACTGAAAATCCCTTGCTACTCCTCTCGTTGATAAATTGAACCTCTTTTCTCTAATTCCCTTCCCTTTGAATGTGGGCTGATTTAGGGAATCTCTTGGCCAAAACCATGTGGCAGAAGTGACCTTCTGAGATTTCCAAGCCTATGTCGTGGAAAGACTTGTCTGAGCCTCTTGTAATACTCATTCTGAGAAAATCCAGCTGCCATGTAGGAAATTTAACTACTCTAAGACCTTTGTTCTCAAGCTAACCATTCAGAGAGGCTGTAGAAACAGAGAGAAGGAGAGAGATGGCAAGGGTGGGGTGGGGAGAGAGAGAGAGAGGACAGAGGAGAGAGAGAGATCTGACCATTTCCAGCCATCTTAGTGCAGGCCTCAGGTGTGTGAGTCAAGGAGCCATTTTGGGCATTCCAGCACCAGCACACAGGAAGAAGAACCAGGTTAACTCAGCCTACAGTTAGAACCAAAGCACCAGCCATGTGTCTCCATTTGAGCTGCTTCCGCTGTCTCCAGTTGTTCTAGACACTCAGCCAAGGTCGCAATCATGGTGGAGCAGAGAAAAGCAGTCTCTGCCTGAAGTTTTGACCACCAAAATCACAAACACAATAAAATTGTTGTTTAATGCCACCAAATTGTGATGTGATTAGTTTTGCAGCATTGGATAACCAGAATAGGGCAGGAGAGGAAGATGCTGGCCAATTTCTCTGATAGAAAGATTTCTGGTCACACATAAAATAGTGCTATGGTGACTCCTGGGTTATGCTGAGGTGAGGGGCAGAGGCAAGGGGAGGGAGAGATTTGTCATTTTGTGGGGAGGGGGCAGTTAATCCAGGAAACATTTGGCTTATGCTTCTACAGACAAGGGAGCCAACAAAGAATTTGGGGTGAAAAATGTCAGGAACTGTTTTCTGACAGCAATATACACCTTGCTTGGATTCCCTGGTTCCATTCTCTCTTGTTTTTATTTTTATGTGTTTGCACTGGCCACTGCTTCTCAATATCCTTTGATAAATTTTCTCATCTTCACCAACTCTACGCAATGGAGTAGCTGATAGTTTTTTTTTTTTAATTTTGTTTTTTGAAGACATCTTTACTTTTCTTCACATATGTGAAGGTGATTTCATCCAGAACAATGACTTGACATACCCAATCCAATTTAGAACAATTCCAGTTTGTCACTCCAGCCTATATCTTTCCTAATACCAGGTGTATATAGACAATTGCTTACTCAATCGTTTTTTGTTTTTTGTTTTTTTTTTTTTTTTTTTAGATGGAGTCTTGCTCTGTTGCCAGGCTGGAGTGCAGTGGCACGATCTTGACTCACTGCAACCTCCGCCTCCCAGGTTCAAGCAATTCTCCTGCCTCAGCCTCCCAAGTAGCTGGGACTACAGGCACACGCCACCATGCCGAGCTAATGTTTTGTATTTTTAGTAGAGACAGGGTTTCACCATGTTGGCCATGATGGTCTCAATCTCTTGACCTCGTGATCCACCTGCCTTGGCCTCCCAAAGTGCTGGGATTACAGACGTGAGCCACCACACCCGGCCTACTCAACCTTTTAATCTAGACGGCCCCGTGTCAGGGAACCCCATGACGACTCCCCAGCTCAATTATTTATTTTAATAACTTACAGGACTCGGCATATAGTTATCCTCATGGCTATATTTATTATGGTGAAAGGATACAAAACAAAATCAGCAAAAAAGAAAAGCTATACGGGGTGAAGTCTGGGAGGAAACAGGCACAAGCTCCAAAAGTCCTTTCCCTGTAGAGTCACACAGAGCATGCTTAATTCTCTCAGCAACTAGTTGTGGCAATACATGTGAAATGTTGTCTACAAGGCAAGCTTGTTAGAAATTCAGCATCCAGGGTTTTTATTGGAGGCTGGTCAAGTGGGCACCCTTTTCTTAACACACACCAAAATTCCAGACTCCCAGAAGGAAAACAGATATTCACCATGAACCATATTGGTTGTATAAACAACTTAGAGATATTGAACCATTCTTATCAGTTAGGGTAGTGGGTACCCTCCTGAAATGTAAGTTCCAGTTGCCAGCCAAAGACCACTCCTGTAAGCAGGCTTTCCAAAGTCCATAGGCAGGCCTGCTATGTTAATTCTTTCTTGCACAATAGCTAATAGATCTTTCAAGGTTAACAAGTCCAGAAGCAAACTCCATTCCCTTCTCTAGTCTTTCTTTCATTTTCTGTATCTCAGGATATGCTGACTCATTTACCTGATGATTTAAACAAAAATTTTGAAGGCATCCTTAACTTCTCCCTTCCTCTTTCAACCTACATTCAGTCCACCAGTATATTCTGTTAACTCTACCTTTAAAACACAACCAGAGTCTGACCACTTCTTATCACCTTATTGCTACTACCTAGTTGAAGCCACCATTGACTTTTGCTTGGATTATCGCAAACAAACTTCTAACTGGTGTTTCTTCTTCCACTCTGGCACTTCTTGATTTTATTCTCCACATAGCAGCCAGAGTCATTCCTATAAGACTTAAGTCTAATCAGATCATTGTTTTTTCCCTCAAAATCTTCCAAATGCTTCCCTGCTAATGTGGACTAAAAGCCAATATTCCCATCATATTTCATAAGGTCCTTCAAAATCTTTTCATCTCTGCACCTTTCTGACCTCAGTCTTATCTTTCCAGCTCTCTGCTCCAACCTCATTTTGCCTCCTTGTAGGCCCTCAGAGATAGCAAGCATGAGGTTCTTCATGACTTTTGCCCTTCCTGTTACCTTTAATCACAATAGATATTTTCTTGGCTTCCTTCCTAACTTCCTTCAGAACTTTGACCAAATGTCACCTTATCACCAATGTCTTTCATAATTACCTTACATAAAACGGTAATTTCTAACTCCTCAGACTGGCATTCCCTTACCCTACTTTGCTTTGTTCCTAAGCACTGATGATATCATTTATGTTTATTCATTTGTTTGACTTTCATCTCTCCCCTCTGAGTGTCATCAGAGCAGGTTTTTTGTTTTGATTTTTGTTCTGTCCCCACAGTCGACCTAGAATAGTTTTGGCATGCATAAGTGCTCAATAAATATTGAACGAATATATTCCTGAATGTCATATGGGATGTAGGTAATACAGGATTAATGATATTTTCATGAATTAAATGGTTATTAAAAACTCTAACAACACGGAAATTTTTCAATACTAAAAATATAATCACCAGTTAATAAAATATATGTTTCTTTGTGTTTCCTTCATATGACAGCTAGGTGTAAGTCAAGGTTTCCTTGAAAAAGGTGGCACAGTCAAAAGATCAATTTCATTGTCTGCCTGTAAACCATTGCAGATAGATGTTATAGAAATGCTTCAAGTCATTTTCCTATGTCTATATCTAGATATAGAGATGCACAGAAATATACATATATTAGGTAATAATAATATATGTTCATATATGTTATACATAGTAATTGTGTGTGTTTGAGTGTGTGTATGTGTGTGTAATTGCCATGGCTGTTAAAGCTCAACTCTCAAAAGGCCACAACTAAGTACCGTAGTGAAAATATGTATCATTTCCTTTTCTAAGCATACATTCAAGCGAGACTGCCTAGATTTCAGTTACGACTCTGGCACTTTCTAGCTGTGGGGGCTTGGACAAATTACTCCACCCTTTCTGTCTGTTTCTGCCATTGTAATAATGAATGTAATAATACTTTCTACGTTGCAGGAGTGTAGTAAAGATTAAATGAGGTTGCCAATGTGATGGTTAATTTTACATGTCAACTTGACTGGTGAAGAGATGGTAAAACATTATTTCTGTTTAATAACATTTAAATAATGTTTTACCACCTACCAGATGTCTGGGTGTGTCTGTGAGGCTGTTTCTGGAAGAGATTAGCATTTGAATCAGTAGACTGAGTAAAGATGATCCCAGGGCATAGTGCCTCATCCAATTTGTTGAGGGCCTGGATAGAACAAGAAGGTAAAGAGAGAGTGAATTTCCGCTCTTTCCTGGAGCTGAAATATCCACCTTCTCATGCCCTTGGACGTCAGAACTCAAGATTATCTGGCCTTTGGACTCAGACTGCATTACGCCACTGTCATTCCTGAGTCTCTGGCTTGCAAATGGAAGACTGTGGGGCTTCTTGGCCTCCATAATTGCAAGAGCCAATTCCCATAATAAATCCGCTCTTATTTGGGTTTATATATCCTATTGGTTCTATTTCTCTGGTGAACCCTTGCTTAATAAAATTAATATAAGATTTTAGAGCAGTGCTTAGTACAGGATTGACTTTATTAGATATTGACTATATTATCCTAATTCCCATTTATATTGTAGATAAACCTAATAGCATGTCCACATCCTAATAATATTTGCAATAAGAACCTTCTCTACTATTTTGTATTAGAACTTTTATATTAGAATACTGATTTATCATTTATCTGTGAGGAGGGAAAAAAAACCCACCAGACTTTAACTTACCTCATTATGAGTGGGCTAGTGAAGGACAAAATATCAGCAAACACTTTGAATAAGGCAACTTGAATCAGGATGGATTTAAAGGTGTTCCACAATGCATAGAGTAGAGATGGTTTCTTGTTATGTGTCTCTTTATAACAAGATGCCTACATAATTAAAGAAAATAGAAACAATGAGAAAATTGGACACAACTAATATTAATAAAATGAAATATAACTAAACTAATTATACAATTAACAATGTGCTCTAAAGACAATAAGGTAATAAGAAAGGAATAAATCAGTTAAACTTGAAATTATGACCCATATCATTGAGATGGTAGGTGGCGTTACTTATATCAGATGGCATAAAAGGGCAAGTGCAATAGTTGCATTTTATTATTTTTGTGAGTTTTGAAACTATTTAATTAATATAAATACAGTTTTTATCTCCAAATTATATTTTCTTTTGGAGAAGTCTGAAAATAATATATATGCATATGATGCTAGAGGTGGAGTGTCTGCCCCTGCTCCCATAAACTTTAATTTTGGCCACCATATAATTTGCTTTGACCAATAGACATGATGCTCTGAGATACAGAAGCTATCTTTGTCACCACTGGTAAGGAGCCAAAGATATATACATGCATATCAACACATTTGCTCCTGAACATTAAAGAGAAGGATTGTTGAGTAGTTTGAAGGCAGAAATGGGCTGCAATAGCAACAAATTATGCTTATAAAAATAGATTGTCATTTCACACGTTTTACGAATTTCGATATTAATTATAGTATCTCATACTTGAAAAAAGCTTTATCTAGTTTTCAGGCAGTAATTACTTCAGGATTTTATAGAACTTTGTAATTAATTACCTTTACTTTTTGCCTCTCTTGATTCCTTAAAACTTCCTTTCTCCATTGTTTTTCAAAGATGGGACACACAGTGTAGGAGGAATCACTTTCCCTCAGTTCAAAAAGATCCTCTCTTTCCAAAGGTCTCTTATAGCCTAAAGTAATTACTCTAAAGATGAAAAAGTAAGGTAAACAAGACAGCAAAACAAATAATCTAGTTAAAAATAAATTGTCATACATTTATTTCTTTCTTTGATTTTTACATTATTTTATTGATTAAAATACAATGATTAGATTATGTGTTTAAACAAATCATACAGTTTTATCCTGGAGGTCAATAACGTGCAATAATCATTTATAGTTTTTATAAATGTTGTTTAGACATCCAATTATTCAGTGAAATACTGACTTCATTTATTCATCTTATATTTGGGAAATGTACCATTCAGCTCATTAAAATTTAAATAGCAAACTTTCCCAGTAGAATATTACCCTTACCATTCAAATACCCAAATTGGCTTTTAGGCTTGTATTGGAGGGAAAACGAATCCAACCTCTGCATTTGCAATTTTCTTCTGTTCTACTAGGACTTTCTGTACAATTTGCCACTTGACTTTATAGATTATACAACTGGATGTGGAGTACTTGTCCCTATCCCATAAGCTCTGGCCTTGGCCTTATGACCAACAGAATATGAGCCAATGTGAGAGTGCAATTTCTGAGTTGATGCCTTAAGAAGCAAGGCAAGTCTCCACCAGCCTCTTAGTTTTTCCACCCTCCTCCATTCAATGAGCTTATCCCAGGTGACGCTGCAAATAATTATGCAAGAACAATGGGTCTAAACTGGGAGGCAAACAAGATGCATAGTGTAGTTTTACCACAGAAGTTACTGTGGGAGAGAATGAATTGTACTTACCCACGGCTCTGCTCTGCTCTACCATCTTTCTGCTAACAGGGATCTGATATTTCTTCAGTTGAAAATCCCTTGAACTCATGGTAAGGTCTTATTTTAGCCACAGAGTTATGAATTATAACTGATCTAAATCAGTCCTGGTACTCTCATTACCCTCTGCTTGGGATTAATAATATAACTCAGTTATGGCTAACAATACCTAAGCAAATATCTGCTAGGAAGAACTTTCTTTTTCAAAAGAAAGCACAGAACTTCAAAAGGAGAAAACATTTTGCCTCCCTTCTCCTTCCCTTTTGTCCTTTGAAGCCATGATGCTTTGAGATATAAAAGCCATCTTTGCCACTATGGATAAAAAAGCCAAATAATAAGGATGGGAAGCAGAAAGACAGAAAAAGCCTGAGCCATTTTTTTTTTTTCCCCCCACAGACTCTTTCTCTGTTGCTCAGGCTGCAGTGCAGTGGAGCAATCTCTGCTCGCTGCAACCTCTGCCTCCTGGGTTCAAGCAATTCTCATGCGTTAGCCTTCCGAGTAGCTGAGATTACAGGCACACACCACCATTCCTGGCTAGTTTTTCTACTTTTAGTAGAGACAGGGTTTTGCCCTGTTGGGCAGGCTGGTCTTGAACTCCTGGCCTCAAGTAATCAGCCTGCCTTGGCCTCCCAAAGTGCTGGGATTACAGGTGTGAGCCACTGTGACCAACCTAGCCTGGGCCTTTCATAACATTTCTGAGATAGTTCAACAACCTATTTCCAGTAACACCCTCTTCCCAATAACATAAGAAAATAAATACCTGTTTGTTTAAACTATTATTATCTGGCTATTCTGTTACTTGAAGCCAAACGTACTCTGAAGTGATTTAAATCAGATACAGTTTGTGACTTTGGTGACATGACTTGTTCAATAAGAAATTAACCCATATTTAAATCCAGGCCTTCTGACTGGCCTAAGTTCTGTCCATATAAAGTATATTAGCCGAAGAGGCGGTAACAATGCCTTAAACTACTCCAAATTGGGACTGCGTTCATTGACCCTGTTACTAAATAATCTCAATTGATTGACTCTGGGATGAATTTAAACCCTATGGTAACAAGAGATTCCACTAGATTTTATTTTACTTTTAGTATAATACATAATACCTTACCACAATTCATATCTAACAAAAAGGTTTAAATGTAATAAGAAGGGACTTTCCGTAATCATGTTTCTGTTGGCTCAAATATGCTGGACATTTTCCTGCAGTGCACTTTTAAAAACATATTAAGCAATAAACTACTTTCGTGTCATATAAAGTTCTATTTCATTCCATAAAATAAATATTCATTTTCAAAATAAGACTGCATTGACTTTTAGAAAAGCATTTTTAATAACATTTACTGCCTCAGCATTTTGAGTTAGAACTGTGCAAAACTCAGCGGTTTCAGTTCAGGGAAAAGTGACCTCCTGCTTTCATGCTGAGTCCCCAAATAATGCAGCATCTAAAAGTGACACTTAAGCTGACTTGATTGTGACTCTCATGGCTTAGTGGTTTAACTACCTTGACTTTTTTCCCAAATGTGTGTTCCCCTCCACTATCTTTTGCTCTCTTCTAACAGACTCTGATCACATGGCTGGCCTTACCTTCCCACACAAGAGTTTGGAAAAAGAATAAGCAAGGAAGTGTTAAGGAAGTGGTATTTATTTAAATCAAATGTTGAGGCAGCTGTTTGGGAAACAATGAGGACCAAGAGTTGGCCCTCTCAGTAAGTGAAATGTGTAACACGTACTAGGTCCCATCAACCTGTGGGCTTTATTCCTAAAATGATAACACAGTTTACATGTGTATCTCATATTTTTAGAATGATGTTTCTTTTCAAAGGACATTCACATCAATGAATTTGATTCTCACAACTCCCCAAAGCTGGCAGAACAGGATTAATTTCTCATTTTTACAGGCAGTTAAACATTAAGAACTTCAGAGACTGGTGATGATGTTTTATACGTAAAATAAACCAGGACTAACTTAGCAAAAAGCAGACAGTGAAATGTATTACTTCTGATATGGTTTGGCTTTGTTCCCACCCAAATCTCATCTTGAATGGCAGTTCACATAATCCCCGCATGTCATGGGAGGGACCTGGCAGGAGGTAACTGAATCATAGGGGTGGTTACCCCATGGTGCCGTTCTCATGATAGTGAGTGAGTTTGCACGAGATCTGATGGTCTTATAAGGGGCTTTTCTCTCTTTGTTTGGCACTTCTTCCTGCTGCCAAGTGGAGAAGGACGTGTTTGCTTCTCCTTCTGCCATGATTATAAGTTTCCTGAGACCTCCCCAGCCCTGTGGAACTGTCAGCCAATTAAACCTCTTTCCCTTATAAATTACCCAGTCTCGGATATCTCTTCATAGCAGCGTGAGAACTGACTAATACAATTTCCACTCTTAAATTTTATTATCTTAGAGAGAATTTTGACTATATTTAGAATTAACAAGTATGCATAAATATCTCAACCAACTCATGTGAAGAGAATAGAAAAACAGTGGCATTCTGTTAGGAAGATGAGCTGAAATATAACTTTTATAGATGAGTAATATTTGAATACTTAGAAAGTACAAATATATAGTAGCATTATCAATTTTATTACTATTAATAACCTTTTAAAACATTTCTGGAGGGAGGCCAAGGTGGGTGGATCATGAGGTCAGGAGATCGAGACCATCCTTGCTAACATGGTGAAACCCCGTCTCTACTAAAAATACGAAAAAAATTAGCCGGGCGTGGTGGCGGGCACCTGTAGTCCCAGCTACTCAGGAGGCTGAGGCAGGAGAATGGCGTGAACCCGGGAGGAGGAGCTTGCAGTGAGCCGAGATCGCGCCACTGCACTCCAGCCTGGGTGACTGAGCAAGACTCCGTCTCAAAAAAACAAACAAACAAACAATCAAAAACCATTTCTGGAAAGAGGTATTATGTTATGGGAAAAGGAAAGAAATCAATCTGGCCAAAAATTATAGGTTGGAAGAAAGTTGTTTAATGTACAAATTTTTTTAATATGTGAGAAAAAGGACATATTGAATAGTGTATCTAGTTAAAATAATGACACGATTGTGACCTATGAAAACTCTTACTAGATTTTTCCATGTATCTCTCTGGCCATGATTATTATACACTGGTGACAGATTATATTTGCTAATAAAGGCTTGGTAATTATTTGATCATCAGAATGATCTAGATAGCTATTGTCTTAGGAATTAAGGCTCATAAGTATATAATTTATTAATTATTGTGTCATCTTAGCACATTTTAATTGAGTTATTCATACAATTATTGATGCTTGAATTTGTTCTAGAAAATAATTTGACACTATTCTGTAACTCCAAAAATAGATCAGAGAATACAATTAATCTTTGTCTTCAAAGGGACATTCTCTTAAACAATAGTTAGGTTTCAAATATAATTGTTTGATCACCACATAAGAAATCAAATTAGATTCATGCCAATGACAGTTCTGGATAACAACATCCTATGAAAATATATTGTATCTAATTCTGATACAAATATTCAATTTAAACAGAAATATATTCAAATTAAACAGAAAATAAATGTGATATTCACAGTTAGAGCTTGATGGTTTGTTTGATTGACTTAAGATATGGATTGATTTAAGATATGATTTAAGATATAGATTTCAAAATACTAGGTTGTCATGTTTAAACAAAAATATATTCAAATTAAACAGAAAATAAATGTGATATTCACAGAGCTTGATGGTTTGTTTGATTGACTTAAGATATGGATTGACTTAAGATATGACTTAAGATATGGATTTCAAAATACTAGGTTGTCATATATGAAGATTTGCTATGTCTTATTTTGCTTATTAAATTTAATTTCAGCGTCTTACTTTAGGAATGCTAAAATAATGTTTGCAATATTTAATATATATGCATATAGTCTTTATAGTTTGATAATCAAACTTTAAAACTACATTTATTTAAAATTAATTTTATTTGCATTACTTAAATTCTGTGATACCTATGGCCTTAAAATGAGATTGGAATTTTTTATTTTTATTTTTATTTTTTTATTTTTTTTGAGATGGATTCTCGCTCTGTCCCCCCGGGAGGAGTGCAGTGGCGCGATCTCGGCTCACTGCCAGCTCCGTCTCCCGGGTACACGCCATTCTCCTGCCTCAGCCTCCCGAGTAGCTGGGACTACAGGCGCCTGCCACCACACAGGGCTCATTTTTTGTATATTTTTTAGTAGAGACAGGGTTTCACCGTGTTAGCCAGGATGGTCTCCATCTCCTGACCTCAGGATCCGCCCGCCTCGGCCTCCCAAAGTGCTGGGATTACAGCTGTGAGCTGGAATTTTTTAAAGCTGGGGTAGGTGTCACTCTTCCTCTCAACTCCTCCATAAACAAAATTCGGGTTTGGAAAACATTTCTATACATATACAAATTTGAAGCATTAAAATCATTAACTGTAAATAGCTCACATTTACATTTCTAGCTATGCTTTCTCTTTTCTAGTGTGCTGCTTAATGTTACTTAGTTTTGCCATCCTCTTTAAGAGATTCTTAGATTTGTGTAACTTTGAAATTTGATCACAATTTAACCCCTTCTGCCCAAGTATTTGCTCACAAGTATATACATTTTCTACTTCAACTGCTTTAAAAAACTCCCCAATGATCTTCATGTTGACAAATATAATGGAGAATATTTAGTTATTATTTTAATTTACCCCTTTTCAGTATTTGGCCCTATTGACCACTTAATTTTTCTCCTTTCTTGACAGTTTCTCTTTTCTTACCTGTCACTCATACTATTTCATCAGATACTTCTCTTATAATATATTCTGAACACCTTTACTTAGCTTTTTTTGTAGGCTCCTCTTTCTCTTGCCATTTAAATACTAAGGATTACCAATGTTCCATTTGTTCAGCCTACTCAATGGGTTCTTCCTTTTGGCAATCTCATTCATGCGCATGGTTTCAACTACTGTCCTCTAGTCAGTGACTCCCAAATCCATATCTATAGTCAAAGGTTTATTCTAAGCCTGGAAGCCACATATCCAAACTCCTGTTCATGTGACGCTTCATAAGTGTGGGGAAAAGAAAGAGAGATCAGATTGTTACTGTGTCTGTGTAGAAAGAAGTACACATAAGAGACTCCATTTTGTTCTGTACTAAGAAAAATTCTTCTGCCTTGAGATGCTGTTAATCTGTAACCCTACCCCCAACCCTGTGCTCCCTGAAACATGTGCTGTGTCAACTCAGGGTTAAATGGATTAAGGGCTGTGCAGGGTATGCTTTGTTAAACAAATGCTTGAAGGCAGCATGCTTGTTAAGAGTCATCACCACTCCCTAATCTCAAGTACCCAGAGACACAAAATACTGTGGAAGGCCACAGGGACCTCTGCCTAGGAAAGCCAGGTATTGTCCAAGGTTTCTCCCCAAGTGATAGTCTGAAATATGGCCTCGTGGGAAGGGAAAGACCTGACCGTCCCCCAGCCCGACACCAGTAAAGGGTCTGTGCTGAGGAGGATTAGTAAAAGAGGAAGGAATGCCTCTTTGCAGTTGAGATAAGAGGAAGACTTCTGTCTCCTGCTCGTCCCCGGGCAACGGAATGACTCGGTGTAAAGCCGATTGTATATTCCATCTACTGAGATAGGGGAAAACTGCCTTAGGGCTGGAGGTGGGACATGCTGGCAGCAATACTGCTCCTTAAGGCATTGAGATGTTTATGTATATGCACATCAAAAGCACAGCAGTTTTTTCTTTACCTTGTTTATGATGCAGAGACATTTGTTCATGTGTTTACCTTCTGACCTTCTCTCCACTATTATCATATTATCCTGCCACGTCCCCCTCTGTGGGAAACGCCCGATAATGATCAATAAATACTAAGGGAACTCAGAGGCCAGTGCCTGCGTGGATCCTTGGTATGCTGAACGCCGGTCCCCTGGGCCCCTTTTTCTTTCTCTATACTTTGTCTCTGTGTCTCTTTCTTTTCAAAGTCTCTCGTTCCACATAACGAGAAACACCCACAAGTGTGGAGGGGTAACCCACCCCTTCAATAACTATCTCAAAAATTAAAAATTTCTCAATCTGAACCCACAGTTTTTCACCACATTTGAACTTCACAGCCAGTTCTTTCTCACCTTTTATTATGTGGTTTTCACATAGTATTTGCTCGATTTGGGATACCACGTTACTCACTCCTACACATCTTTAAACGTTAAGTGAAAACATTGGTATCTGTGAAATAGTCCCTAATTGTGCAAACTTGATTAGATGATATTACTGAAAATTTGTGTTTGTCAGTTATGCTTATGTTGCCTTTTCACCTTTTTGTAATGGTGGTATACTTTTTAATCTTTTTAATTCTACTATGAATTCCTAGAAGACAGAAACTAAGTCATTTATCTCCGCATTTTTAAAGACTAGCTGAGTTTGGGGTATCTAGAACCCAATCATTTTTTAAAAGATTAATCCACTCTTGGGAACATATCTGTAGATAAAACTGAGCAATTTTGTTTCTGTGAACTGTAGAGCAAGGGGCATAAAGCTAGAAACACAACTTTAACTTCATATTATTATGGACTTTCTGTTATGGGGGAAAAAGAAATACATTTCTAAAGAAAGCTTCTGTATTTATAAAATAAGAAAACATCAACTCTTCCCATCCAATACCATTTAATTTCTGTGTTAAAAATCAGAGTTCACAATGGTATCTCCTGAAGAAATTCTGAGCCCTCATTATGTTATGGGTGAATTATTCTATGAGAAAAACCATAATATATGTCTTATAAAATGCTCAGGGCTGTGTGTGTGTGTGTGTTTTAATAGTAGCACGTATTAGTATAAAAGAGAGCATTACTAATAAAAAGTAGATTGACATAGCAAAAATAAAGCATGAAACATGAACTCATCAGAAATTGGTTTAAAACGCATACTTACTCCTACGTGGGTATCAACGGACAGGTGCTTTCCTTTCCTGAGCCTAAATTTTTCTCATGCAAATGCCTTTCTCATAGCACTTGGGGGAGAATTAAATGAAATAATAAACACAAAGTGGACAGCATATACTTGATGCTAAAAAAGCAGTTCATTTTTCTGTTCTTCCCTAGTGCTAATGAGACGAAAACCCGATAAAGAGACACACATATTGGAGGAATATTAGTACTGTTATCTGTGGAACTATTTAGTATGTTTTCACCTGTGATTTCTGTGTAATAAGTAATATGAGACAACTTTGTACAACTATTCACATTGAGATTAAAGGAAATTCAGGTGTCATTTCCCTTGGGATCTTTTTCAGTGTGGTATGCCACAAATATATTAGTAAAATTCCTACCTGCTAAACCAGGAATATGTCACTTTACTGAAAAATGAGGCACCTTTCTCTGGACTGCATTTCTGAAAAGAAAAAATAGAGAGAGTAGTGTATAAAGTAAATGTTTTAAATTTACATTTGAAATATTTTTTGTCAGGGGGTAAATCTGAAATGATTTATTCTACTAACAGTTACAAATATGTTGCTATCATAATTCTTAAGAAATATAGTTAAGTGAAGATATTCTTGTATGGTGGTTGGACTAGAGGAATTTCAAGATTTCTCTCAACATTATGATGGTGCATGTAGCAGTAACTCATGTTGGAAAGGAAAATTGTATGTACATGTACGTATACATACATAGAGAGAGAGATTTTAGAACTGTAAATTTACAATTATATGTATTTGTATACAATATATACATATAAATATACGTACATATACATATATATGTGTACATATATATGTACACATACAGAGGGACTGTCCTTTGAACTTAGCCCATATTGTCTATTTACATTAACACAATTATATGACAGTATAAGTGAATAATTTATACACATATGTATTATATATGTATATGTATATATAAGATAAATGTAAAGCATTTAAATGCTAAAGATAGTTTTCTGTTTCTGAAAAATAGAAAAGAGAATATCATAGTTATTTGGTGTACTTCTGTGTGTGTTTACATATTTTAAAAATTATATACACAATTACATATTTGTCACAATTACATGCTATTTTGGGGTGGGTTATAACATTTCCATAAAGTTTTCCCATTTACTGTGTTGGTTTAACCAAGAGAAAAGAGGTTTAAAAATAGAGGACTCAAAAATCACCATTTTATGTTTTTATAGTCAGCATCAATCTCTTTGCATTTTAAAAAGTAAGACTGGTCACCAAGTTAATTTTGATTTTTAGAAACTGTCCAACATTTAAGAAATTTCCTAGTGATCTTCTCTAACTCAGTTCTGATTCCATAATCAGTGTTTATCAGTTTAAAAAATTCTGAAGCTAGAAGGAATGACTAAATCCAAATTTCATCGTATACAACAAAATGCCCAAAGTAGAGATGAGAAAATATATTTGACGCCAAATCTGTTCTCTGTGTTACAACAAATTATATAATATAAATCATGTAAGATATACACAATTTACCAAAATGGCATTTATCATTATAAGATTGTTGCAAAAACTAATATAATGATAAATATAAAATACTTATCACACCATTAGCCCAAAACAATGACTCAAATATATGAACAATAAAATTGTCATCACTATTGTTACCAACATATTATTTAAAAAATAAGTACACAAATTATTGGAAAAAAATATTCTAAAAATTCTCTAATTAACCTGGAGGACATATTTTATGTCATAAGCTCAAATTTCACGGGGAGTTGCTAATGTGACAATTTGCTACCAATGAAAGGATCTGATTCATAGCCGAAACACATACATTTCTGTGGAAAACTGTAAATGGCTACCAATTCTTTGCAGCTCTTCCCATCAAGAGGTGGAATCTATTTCCCACCCTTTGTATCTGGGCTGGCATTGTGTCTTGTTTTGGTCATAGAAATACAACAGGAGTGATGTTGAAAGAGCTCCAATTCTAAGCCTCAAAAAGCCTTAATGCTTTGGTTCCTGCTGTGCTTAGAACACTGAGTGCACCATGTGACTGAGCTGGAGCTAGGCTGCTGAAGGATGACAGATCACATGGAGGAGAACTGGTCTATTACCAGGCCAATAGCTTGAAAACTGCTAGATATAGGAATAACGTGGTTCTAGATTATCTGACTACCAGCCCATCTGTCAGCTGATTCTACAATCATTGTAGAATTACTGTCATTGTATTCAGTTCTCGCAACAATCCTATGCATAAAAGAGTGCAGGAGTTATCCGCCAAACTGACCCAAACCAGGATACAATCCAACTGACCCAGAGAATAATGAACTAAATAACATGGTTGTTGTTTTAGGCACCTAAGCCTTGCAAAGCTACTGCAGATGGCTACTTTAGCAGACTAAGAACTCAGTATTTGGTTTAACATTCCCTCTAGGACCATTTTTTCATGTGAAAGCATCTTATATGATGCCCTTTATATTTTCTGGTACATAGCCTCCTTAGATGTGAACCAGGTATCTTATGCTGAATCACAGTAAAGTCCAACCATACTTTACTTCCCAGAAGGAATAGCAGCCAGGTTTACAAAAAAAAAAAAAAAAAAAAAAAGTCTGATGAAGGGAATTAATCCTTACCAAGCACCAAGAATGTGCAAATGACTTTTCAATACATTCATAATTATTGAATTCATATTATGGATCTCATTGAGTTGATTATATATTGCACATAGTAATTTCTATGTAGAAAAATAGAACATGACAATTCTGAGTATCTTTGAATGTTCTAATTTACTCCCATCTTCTCCATTAAATATTTATCATCTTTCTAACTCATTTGTTCTCAATCTGACAGCAATTCTGGTCTGCAGACCTAATTGACCCCAAGTGAGTTTCTCATTTCATGTGTCCCCATGTCCACTACAGACCTTGTTTAAGCTGTTTTATTACCTATTGTATTTATTTACTATTGAGCTTATAGTAGGCATTCCAAAAACATACCTTGACATTGCTGACTTAAGAGCAATTTTCACTAGAATGGAGGTCCTGTTACTTCTGGTTTATGGCAGAAAAACAAGAAGTATTTAGACCACTGGATCATAGCACAGCCAGGGTTCTGAGGTGTGCTGTTTTCAAACTTCCTTGGGTTTAATGTTGAGATGTGGCCTCTTGGCAATATGGTTTGAGTGACAGATTGCTATGTTTACTGATATCCCATAATGCCTAATTTCAGAAGCTTCCTATGTGGATGTTATAGGGGGATTTTGGGAATAGTGGAGGAAGTTACTGGAAAATGAAAGTAGATGCTCATGGAGAAGAGAAAACTTCTGGAAATTAAAAAAAAAAAAACTTACTTTTTTTTTTTTTGACATGGAGTCTTGCTCTGTCACCCAGGCTGGAGTGCAGTGGTGCAATCTTGGCTTACTGCATCCTCTGCCTCCCAGGTTCACGCGACTCTCCTGCCTCAGCCTGCCAAGTAGCTGGAATTACAGGCGTCTGCCACCAGGCTCTGCTAATTTTTGTATTTGTAGTGGAGACGGGGTTTCATCATGTTGGCCAAGCTGGTCTCGTACTCCTGACCTCAGGTGATCCACCCCTCTTGGACTGTCAAACTGCTAGGATTACTGGTGTGAGCCATGGCGCCCAGACAGATAAAACTTACATTTTTTTAATGACTTAAAAGATGCTAAATTCTGTACTAAGTATATTATTTCACTAAATGTAAAATACCTTTATGGTGGAATAATTTCTGTCACCCCTATTTTATAGAAAGGGAAACTAACACCCAGAGTTTAAGAAACTCACCCAAGATCTTGCAACAAAGTATTGGAAACAAGATCTAAACCACTTAGTTTATTCTATACTCCAGTTCTAAACTCACCCTCTCAACTCTGTACCCATGCAACACTGTTTTTCACTACTTAGACCTTTGCTACTGCCCACATCCTTCTGCCTCCCTTCTCCTGGCTTTTGTGCTTCAATCCTATTCAGGTTTCAGTGCCTTTTGTAATTTCTGTCCTCTCACTCCAGTCCAAGGCTCTGAAACAGGTTCTGTATTACCAGAGCAACCTTAACATACTCCTCAGGGAGGACTTAAGGGTTCCTTCAGGTTGGCACTCACTGAATTTACCCTCATATTACCCAACTCTCTCATTATTTCCTGAAAGGTGCTTCTCTCTTACTAGATTTAGTGCCACTGGAAGACAGAAACTATAGTTGGTTTATCTCTGTATCGCTAGATTCTGGAGAAATCTCCAGCTTCTCAAGGCCCAGGGCCAGCTCATAATAAACATGCTTCGGATGACTGACTGAATGAATAGATGGATGCTAATCACTACCAACAAAAAATATTTAGGAGCATCTATTCACAGATCACCATGTTAGCCATAAAAATTCAATTAAAAAGGTATGTTCTTAGCTTATAGTTACATAGAGATTTTCACCTGAGATCTGTTGTGTTAAAAATATGAAGTCAATATGTAAGTAAACAGAGGTTTTTTATACATTTTGAAGCCATCAATTTTTTTTTGAGATAGTGTCTCACTGTGTTGCCCAGGCTTCAGTGAAGTGGAGCGAACATGGCTCACTGCAGCCTCAATCTCCCGAGCTCAAGTAATCCTTCTACCTCAGCCCCTCCAAGTAGCTGGGACTGCATGAGCGTGCCTCCATGCCTGGCCTCCCAGAGTGCTGGGATTACAGGCATGAGCCACTGTGCCTGGCTACCATCAACTTTTTAAAAAAATTGGTGTCATAGAAATAACAAATAGAGAATGAAATTAAAATGAGTATTTTCAACCTTGTTTAAGTGGATTCCTGATCTATGAAGGCTATCAAAGTTGAATAATAATCAAGGAAACAAAGGGTGTTTGAATACTAAAGGAAGAGTTGACTAGAATTTGGGGTGACAAAATTGAGTTTTATAATTTTTCAACTACAAGTTTATAATTTACTGCCTTTCATCACCTTGGCTGTTACACTAATGATATTAAACCAGTTTGTGCAATTGAGCCTGCCATCTCTACGATACAGTAAAAAGAGGCATGCTATAGTGATGGAGCTTTTTCACATTTTCAAGGAACTTATTCAGCCCTTCTATCTTATAGACTTTTATAAAAGTACTTTACATATAACTTAATTTTAAATAAATTTATAGTTTGATTTTGTATGTGATCAGAATAGATGTCACATATATTTGACACTCAGAGTTACTAAAAAAGCCAGGATTAGAACAAGTCCCCTGAATCGGAATTATATATTTTTTCTTTGTTAGGACAACAGGGCTGTTTCTAAGCCCATGTCTTGTATAGTGATGATAAGTGAAACAAATGGAACTTTTGTTAGGGGAATTGTTGCTAATACACAACAACTGTAGGGCTGCTTTCTCTGACTACCGCCTTAGCACGTGACTCCCATTGTAGAAGCATGAGTTACAGTGCGTCAGAGGAGAGCACAATTAAGCGTCTGAAGTTTCTGCATTTGCCGCAGACCTGGGTCCCAAAATCCACACTGAGTGTTATTAATCCCCAATGCTCTGCGGTTTTAATGGGATCACTCACTGGTTGTAGAATTCCGCTCCAACCTGTGTTCCTTCAGCGATGACAGGCCCACCCACGCTTTCTGCTTATGAGGGAGTTACTTATCTCTTCAAACAAAGATGCCTCTTCCTCTCCTCCAGCCCTACCAAGACTGAGCTCCTCTGGTTCAAGTTGCACCCGCCCTGATGTCTGCTCTCTGCTCTCAGGATTGAGTGTGTACGCGCGTCTGTCTGTCCCGTGTGTGATGGCTACTGAAACAAGGGCTCGTCAGTCCACATTCAGGGTTCGAGGACTCACCTCTCCCCACTTCCACTCCTGCACCCACAGTAGTCCCCACGACCCGCCTCTCGTCTCCCCTAAGGACCAGAGAACTTTACCTGTGCATCAAGGCCCCCGTGGACCCGCTGATAGGAGCCGCCCCAGTTCCGCGGACTGGAGAGCATGGTCCGCGGGGCGCCCGGCCGCTGGCTGAGAGCCTGGCTGCGGCTGTCACTTTCCTTGGCCGCGGACTGTCAGTTCATCGCCAGCACGGTGGGAGGACACGCACTCCGCCCCGGCAGAGTCAGCTGTCACTTTAGTCCCTGCCTTCCAGACCTAGCCAGTGCGCCTGGGGCGGGGTGCTGGTGGAGTGGGGTTGGGCCCAGAGGAGCGAAGGTGTGGAGGGAGACGGGGAGGGACGGTTCTATGGAGTCAGCTGCTCTCTGCCTGGCGGGGAGTTTGCACTTGACTCAGTAGTTTTCCCCTTTCCATTTCCTATTAGAAACCTGTGTCTCTTTTATGACAGAAGCACAAAGCTAGTTTCTCGCTGGGATGATATTTATACGTTTGTAAACAATGTTACAGCTGTCTCTTAAAAAAAATCAAGAACAAGTGTCAGTAGAATTGTAAGGAGCAAATTTCTTGCAATGGCCTTAACTTTAAAAACAAATGAAACGCTCCCCGTGGTATTAGAAAACCTTAACAGTATACTGCATCTCATCTACATTTTACTCTTCAAAGTAACTACGAAGCAAGTAAATAAATGAAAAACTTCATGGTAACTAGGATGAACAAAGAATTAAAGGTGACACATGATGTACAAAGGGGAACATAAAAATTAAAGAATTGCATTCTGATTTTTAGTAAATATTAAGAAACTGTGAGCGTGTATATAGAAGTAAAGACTATGCAACAAGTTACTTTGAGGCAGATACTTGACACATGATGTACGTCATTGGTTTGATGAAGCATTTTGTTTTATTTGACACCTGAAGCAACAAAAAAGGGAGAAATATTAGAAATTCCTAAATGCAAGGATAAAGATAAGGGCATGTAGTATATTACAAGGATGGGTATTATACTTTAGGACAAGAACAGTCCGTATATTTCCTGGGATTTATTTAACTGCTAGATGGAGAGAATGAAGGATTTAGGACAGGAGAAGTCCTGCTTTCTGGAGGAACGGGCATAAATCCTACCTGGGGAAGTCTGGGCTGGCCATAGAATGGGTGAAACTGAGGAACCAGACAACTTTCACATAAGAATTCGACCAGATGACACCTTATGGAACTGAAGTCCTGGGAAATGTTTAGAACACTATTCATTTGTCTTCCTCTCTTAATACCATGCTTGTTTGGCCCTATGCAAGGAGGAAGTTGTAGGTTTAACTTTAAAAATCAACATGTCTGTGAAGAATTAAGGGTGCAGCTCAGGACTTAGAAACTTTGTCTCATTTCCACAAATGTGTGCACCAATTTGGGAACACCTCACTCTCACTCAGCAGACACAGCCTGAAGAGCCCTCCTCCTATCTGCACTTTCAAACTACTCACTCTGTGGATTCTCCACGGAAAATACGAGGTCTTCTAGTAGAATGGGCCTTGCTTTTTCAGATAGAGTTATGAGGAAAGAAACAACTTTGAACCTGTGCAGGGAGGAGGAAGCCAGGAAGAAAAAGAAGCCTAAAAACAATGCAGGCACCAAACCCAGCATTTGTCTTTGACCTCTAGGAATCAATCCCCTCAGGTAATGCTGGTGCTAGAAACTGGGAGTAGAACGATTTCTACAGTTACTCAGCTCGGTAGAGATACCTGGCTCCTTGATTGGTGGAAGGGAGGAATGCCCCCCAAAATTGTGTAGAAGCTGGGCAGGGTAATAGATGTGTGTGGGAACTATAGTAAAGAAGTCCCTACCTAAGGAGATTGGGGAAAAAATTCTCTGGGAATCCCCCAAAATGTAATAAAAATTACATTTTAATGTCAAGTTTCTCTATTTTATAGGAGGTGCAAGATAAGACTGTGCAGATGAGCAGGAAGACATGAAGGTTTGTAAGAAAAAAACTGAGTTTTCAATGCCTAGTTAAGGAAAACTGGGTGAAATACTCAGATTTGCCTAGGAAATAGAAAAGTACAAAATAAGAGGATCGGATATTCACAAAACCTTACAACAAAGCTAGAATTCTGACTCGCTGATTTATTGTGCTAGCTCAACTATGAAAGAAATACTTTTGTTTTCCAGGAAAAAGAAAATCATGAGATGGTGGAATAAAAGGATATCTAGATTTAGTAATGGGTGGGGCATATTCTGTGCCACAATAGTCAATGTTTCGGCTTCTTGGAAAGATTCATTCTGTTGATGCTGTATAAGTTTTGCAGATATGGCACGTCATCCTTTCTGGCTGGTGGAAGAGAACTTCATAAACAGACTGCTGAGGCTGATGAGTAAGGTTGAAAGAAAGAGCTGACTGTTTTCCACAGTTAGTTGGGCATATACCTGTCACTATGGAAGAGAGGGGAGAATCTCTTTCTTCAAGACAATTGTAGGTTATGTTTTTATGAGGGGTGGGAGATTGGGTAGATGTTATTTTCATTGTTCTTGCTAATTTTGGTATAAAAATTAAATTAACAATATTATTCAGTTCACTGCATATTATCAGTATCATTTTGTGAAGGGCCTTTCTATTTTATTTATATTTTTCATCTGCTTATTTTCTAGTCCATTTATTTTCCCCAACAGAAATCATCTGGAGCAACTAGTAAGTATCTTTCCAATTCACCTTCTACAAATTTATTGAGATTCTTGTTTATCCTTGAAAATATATGGTGCTGTTTTATGTGCCTTCAAAATAGGCACAAGTGGTATTTTGCTATAAAGTCATAGTGATAACAATTCTCTCCTGTCATGTAGCTTTGAAATGATTCCAAACATGTACTCTGCTATGTGAGCGATATATGTTTTGCTGTGATAAGCACTTGAAGTGTATTTCCTCAGCCTCTCAAAAATGTGATGTCTTATCCTACTCCATATGTGAGAACTTGGAGTGATCTTCCCCTGCCCTCAGGAATGTGACAGCACGCCTTAGCCTTATCATACCCCATCTGTGAGTTACTGATTTCAACCACTGGACTTCTATATATATATATATACGTATATATATATATATGTGTATATATACACGTATATATATATATATACACACACACACACACACACACATATGTGTATGTATATATATAGATATATATATATACACACACACACACATATATATAGATATATATATACACACACACACACAATCTGAGAGCTTAGACCATGGTAGTCTACTCTGCGAGCTACCTCCCTACATATGCTGACTCAGGGCTACACTGTCAGCTGCTTCTCGGAAGACTGAGCCCTCAGCCTTGACAGCCGTACCCTGTTAGCCTTTGAGCTAATCTCTGAAGCCCTGCCAACACCAGTCACCTTGCCTGTAATCTAAGATCTCTGCTTTGTCACTCATGACAGTCTCACCCGAGAACCACTTATGTAAATATACACCTCAAACTTTAACTAAACTTTACTTTCTACAGAAGCCTGCTTCCATCCTAATTGAGCAATTAGACTTCAGTAATTTTGGAATTCACTCACGATGTAGTCAATGTATCTCATCTATCAAGCATATTCCCTGTGAGATTTGTTCTTCCTATTCCTCGTCTCTTTAAGTATTGTGAACCTAAGGAAAAAAAATTTCTTCTTATGTGATATCTTGGTCTATTTTTTGCTACTACAACAGAATACCACAAAATCGGTAATTTATAAACAGAGATTCTTTGGCTCACAGTTCTGGAGGCTGTGAAGGCCAACATGAAGGCACTATTGGTTTGGTGATTCTGATTTTAAGATGGTACCTTGAACGCTGCATCCTCAGAAGGGGAGGAACACCGTGTTTTCACATGGTGGAAGGTAGGAGGAAAAAAGACAAAATGGGGTGTAACTTGCCCTTTTATAATGACATTAATTCCACCCAACCCTCACGGCTTAATCACTTTTAAAGATCTCCCTTCTTGGCTGGGCGTAGTGGCTCACGCCTGTAATCCCAGCATTTTGGGAGGCCGAGGTGGGGGGATCACAAGGTCAGGAGTAAGAGAATAGCCTGGCCAATATGGTGAAACCCCGTTTCTACTAAAAATACAAAAATTAGCTGGGCATGGTGATGGGCTCTTGTAGTCCCAGCTACTCAGGAGGCTGAGGCAGGAGAATCTCTTGAACCTGGGAGGTGGAGGTTGCAGTGGGCTGAGATTGCGCCACTGCACTCCAGCCAGGATGATAGAGCAAGACTCCATTTCAAAAAAAAAAGAGATCCCACTTCTTAATACTGTTAAAGTGGACATTAGATTTCAACATGAATTTTGGAAGGGACAGACATTCAAACCATGTTATATAGCAATAAACTGCAATTTGTGACGTACTTTGATCATCTCTTTATTTCTACCATACAAACCCCTCTTCCCACATTTTTAAAAATGACATTATTTGTAAGGCACCTTACCCATGCGAGGCTATGCAGTCCTCACCTATGGTTTCTGACTACTGCATGCTGCTTTGTTCCACGCAAATACCACGTTCTAGAGGAACTCCCATAGCAGAGTGATTAAGCACATAGACTTTAATGTAAGACTGTGGGCTTAAATTGTGGCCTCCACTACTTACCAGCAAGTCATGAACATCTCAAGGCTCACTTTCTCATCTATAAAATATAAGTAATAGTCATGCCTTCCTCATAAGTTTGTTGTAACAATTACATGACTTAATCATATAATAAGCAAAACATTTAGAACAACAAGGGGACATGGTAAAGACTGCATAAAGTATTATGATTATTACTTATCTAGTCACATTGTGATGAATATGTAGGCTAACTCTGTGGTCAGTGCTGTGATAAACACCTCTCTCTGAAGACTGGCATGTGCATTTCTTTTTTTCTTTTTCTTTTTTTCTTTTTTCTTTTTTCTTTTTTTTGAGATGGAGTCTCGCTCTGTCGCCAAGCTGGAGTGCAGTGGTGCAATCTCAGCTCACTGCAACCTCCGCCTCCTGGGTTCAAGCAATTCCCCTGCCTCAGCCTCCCTAGTAGCTGGGACTATAGGCGTGCATCACCACACCTGGCTAATTTTTTGTATTTTGGTAGAGACGGGGTTTCACCATGTTGGACGGGATTATCTCGATCTCTTGACATCATGATCCAACCACCTTGGCCTACCAAAGTGCTGGGATTACAGGCATGAGCCACTATGCCTGGCCATGCATTTCTTTTAAATCATGGTTCTCAAAGGTTTTGAATGTAGGACCTTTTATATATTTCAAAATTGTTGAGGACCCAATTAACTTCAGTTTATGTATACTCTATCTACCTATATTTATCAAATTAGAAATTAAAATTTAAATTAAAATATATTTATTTGTCAATTTATTTAAAGATAAACCTATTGCATGTTGTCATAAATGATATATTACTTATTTTTAAAAATCCATATATTTTCAAAACTTTGAGAAGGTTGCCATTGGTTTGATATCATTTTAACATTTATGTTTCAATTTAACATTTTAATGTCTGGTTTAGTAGAAGATAGTTGGACTCCCATACCTGCTTCTTTATTCAATCTGTTGAGATATTTTGTTTTGATCGAAGTAGATGAAGAAAGCCTGGATGTATACACATATGTAGTTGGAAGAGGCAGACAACTTCAATTAGCTTTCAGGAAATTCTGTATATTTTTCTTTGAGATAACACCAAAATTTTGGTAGTGTCTTCAAAGTTATTTACAATGCGGAATCTGAAACCATATTGGTAAATCTTTTGTGCTATATTATATTAAAACTGTTGGTCTATCTTGCATTTTGAGTGGATATTTTATTCTTTCATAATTTTGTAACATCATGTACTGGTAGCTCGAAATATTAGTTCCTTGAGTTATAAATATCTTCCAAATGCCTGTGTATTTGTATTATATATATATCACAATTATATATCAATTATATAAATAATAATTAAGTTGCTTTTGTTTAAAAATGTCAAATTATTTAAAGATGTTAAATTATTTAACATTGCAAAGAATCAGATGTTAATAGTGGTCCCCTCTGGGTAGTGAGATTATGAATGATTTTCTTTTTTTCTTTATATACATATATATATTTTTAATGCATTTTCAAAATTTTCTACAGCCATCATGCATTAGTTATAAAAGTAGACAAAAATAAATATTAACTGAGATTTCTCCATTAGGCTGATGTATTTTTAAATACATACATAATTCTTCAACACATGCTTTAAGAATTCTTTGCCAGGACCTCCACCCCTACGCTTTGCCAACTGTCTCAGCATAGAGAGGAAGGAGCTGATTGAGGGCTTGCTTGTAAGCAGGCGTGTAGGTGTGGGAGAAACCAGAGCGTGCAACTCGTTTGGCATTTTCTACCTGTATAAAACAAGACAAATTTTGTAACCTCTTATTTCTGTGCCTCAGTTTCCTCAGCCTCATTTTTACCTCACAGGGCATCCAAAGTACTGAAAAAGATACTTAATGTAAAATGCAGCATACAGACCCTGACGTGTTGTATGTACACAATGCAGTAAACACCACAATCATTATTTAGAGCCATGTCTTAAAAGGTATAGAGATGAAGGCTCAGCTGAGGCTGGAAACCATAAATGTGAAGCACAGCAATTGGGCATAACTCTAAGGCTGTCGTCCTAGATATGCTTTAAACATGGGAGCAGTAGTGACAAAAGAAATGATTGGACTTAACATAGAGGATCTGTAAAATGTCCAAAAGGAGCAAGAATCGAAAGTGGCTGTGAGGATGTCTGTCACTGAGGTCATTTTGTTTGGACAGAGACAAAGCTGAAGCTAGGAAAGTGATAGGGAACTGAGGTCAGGGTCAAAGTACTGAATGTCTCAAGGAGGATAAACTTTTATGAGTTATATTTAAACAGTCAGTCAACAGAATGCAATTCAAATATGCCCTTGGAGTGACAAACCAGGCAATAGTCTACTGTCTCTGCCAAGAGTGCTGCTTGTTAAAGGGGGACTTGGCTGTCTTTTACTGGACATAAAGATCGTCTTATGGGAAATCTACATGCAAGTCTGTCATTTGGGGTTGACAACTTTATTCTCTATTGAACATGGCTATCACATTTTTCCTAGTAATAAGCCTGGCTGCGTCTATTCAGAACTTCCAAACTCATCATAATAACGACATTAAGCAGCGAAAGGGCAGGTGTTGATTTCCACAGGGAGAATTAAACATGTTTTTAAAATTAATTTCTTGGTTTATTTCTATTAAATATGCACAGGTTTCTGTCTGTGAAGTTCACACCTCAAGATCTGTCAGCGTTGGGAAAAATCACCAAGTTTTTTTCTCCCCAGTCCTCCTAAGATGAGAGCTGATAGTAAAATGAAGTTAGAAGAACATTAGCAAAAGTCACAAAGTTACTTTGTGCTTCTTTTTATTAAAAGCAAGTGGAAGTTGCACCGTTTTTGACGGAGTTAAAAAACAGTACTAGAGAAATGAAAATCAAAGTAATAGTAGACAAGACTGCAGGGTTCTCAAGGTTTATCTGATGCCTACCAGGTAACAGAGGAGGAGACAAGGCCGAGAGAGTTCAGTGACTTTGCCAACATTACAATTGGAAAAAAAGCCAGAGAAAAACATCAGATTTCCTTGAATCCAGGATCTTTGTGATTATTTTTCCACTACGCCAATCTGACACTCTCCCTTTGCCTCACATACTTACTGATTTGCAAATGTGAGAGAGAGGATACAAAATCTGCTCATTTTTACATTAACAAAGGGTAATACAGTTTATTTTTTTAATCATTTTTTATTGTGATCCTAAAGTTGTCTGGATATGATTTAGCAAAACAATTTTTCAAATATTTTTAAAGAATTTCTTCAAATCTCCTCGACTGTATTTTGCTGAACACTGTTCTTTATTTAATTGATGTATTTAACAAGTATTAATTGACTACCTTTTGTGTGTCAAGCCTTCCGGTACATGCCGGAAGTGTAGTAATTTGTTCCTGTCCTCACTAGATTCTACACTAGTAGAAGAAACCCAGAAGAAATGAGTATACCAAAATAGTAATAAAAACAACAAAAAATGTACAGTACTATAGATAAAATGAATAGGATATAATATTACAGAATAATTTATCAAGGTTCCATGTATTAGTCCATTCTCACACTGCTATAAAGAAATACCTGAGACAGAATAATTTATAAAGAAAGGCCTAATTGGCTCACAGTTCCACAGGCTGTACAGGAAGCATGGCTGGGGATGCCTCAGGAAACTTACAATCATGGAGGAAGGCGAAAGGGAAGCAGACACTTCTTACACTGCCGGAGCAGGAGAGACAGAGAGAGAGCGGGTGGGTGCCACACACTTTTAAACCAGATCCTGTGAGAACTCAGTTGGGAAACAGCACCGGGGGAAGGTGCTAAACCATTAGAAACTGTCCTCATGATCCATTCCCCTCCCACCATGTCCCACCGCCAACATTGGGGATTACAGTTTGATATGCGATTTGAGCGGGGACACTGATCCAAACCATATCACTCCACCATCTAGATTAGTTAGAGAAGGCTCTCTGAAAAAGCCAAACATGATGAATAAACTGGCTACAAAATAGTTGAAGGCAAACCATTTCAGGTACAGGAATAACATGGACAGAAGTCTAAACACTTTTCTTTATGTTTGTTTTTTTCATTCTTTCTAGAGTGTAAATTATTTGAAAATATGTAATCTGTCCATGACTAAATATTGCTAAACCTGGAGCAGGACTGTATTCTTTATTTCTCCATCTATCTTTCTCCACCACCTTCTGAATTATTTGGTTTCCAGGGAGATATCAATGGAGTAAATTCCACATTTATTCTATTTAAGTGAATATGTATTGAGCCATGCCCCACGAATCTGTCCTTTCTGTACATAATGCATTTCAGACAGATTTGAATATTTTGATCAAACTAATGTAGAGTGCTAGAACAGAGCCCTGAGGACTTTAAGGTCAAAACTTACTAATAGTTAATATGTATAGTGCATTTATATGTCAGATGTTATACTATGTTATTTATATTTAGTATTTAATTGAGTCCATACAACCAAACCTATGAGTTTTTCAGAAATTAAATAACTTGAAAGAGTCATATGGCTGATAATCCCAGAGTTGACCAGAAGTAGTTTTATCATCAATTTATTCAGAATGGAAGGAGATGGTGCCCCCAAAGCCCGAGAGCTGTGGCAACTTGCATGTGTATTAATATTAACACAGCTATGAAAAGACTGCGTCAGCTATACGTGTCAGCATCGAATAGGGTTAAGAGAGAAATGAATTTTCTCAGTGTGAGTAGTCTGTCTTTCAAGGGTAAGGAGATTACTGTGAACTAGAAGAGATTTTCTGAATTTTCTGTAGTTTAGGTGAATAGTCATTTATTTACCCATCATGTATTTATTGCATTCCTATTATAATAAGGGGTAGGCATTGTGGGAAGTGCTGGAAAGAAAAAACAGAGGAAGAAAAATCCCTCCAGCATAAAATGTATATTCTAGTGTGTTTGGGGAACAGACAATACACACCCAAATAATGAAAGATTTTGATATCACATGACAATAAGTGGTGTTAAGAAGAATAATGAAGAGAAGAGGGATAGGAATATGGGTAATGTTGTCACAATTTGTATATGGTGATCAGGGAAGGACTCACTGAAAACGAGTTAGAGGGAGGACTTTCCTTCTCTACCCTCGTAGGTTTGATAGCTGAGGCTGTGAAATAAACTGAAAACGGTAAAGTTAACAGGAGAAAAAGAATAAAGAATGTACGTTTCTTAGTTTTTAGTAATATGTGTGCAGGGACATTGCAGAGAAAAAGTGAATATCCAAAAAAAAAAAAAAAAGCGGTGAGATTCTGGAGCATATATACCATATATGAAGGGATATAATATATAGGAGAATACAGGTAAATAGAGGGGGGCATAGACAACTTAGGGAAGGGTAAATAATTTTTAGGAAAGGTGAGTGGACTTTAGAAGAAGAAGGGGTGGATATGATAGCTTGTGAAAAAGTTCAGCTGGGTGTGGCGTCAACTTCTAGTCCCCTCTCCTGTGATGAGTCAATCTTTCCTGGTTGACGAAACTCCTGTAAAAGTGATTGATGACAATTGTTTCATATGGAGGATTTTTCTTTATGTAGATAAAGGGAGTTCAGCAAATGTTTCTCCCTGCCTTTGCTGTTTTTCAAGAGCCTTCAGCTAAAAATAATCCATATACCCAAGCAGTATATCGTGGGGCATCATGTTCTGAATTCCTTCAGTGTGTTTAAGAAAATATCCGAGAGAGAAGAGGAGCAAGAAATATGGTTATTTGGTAATATTCAAGGAAACCCTGGCATTTAAACTTGCAGAACAGGTGTTAGAATTTGGAAGAAACCCAAGAACACAGTGCTTGTTTAGACTTTGTACAGAAGTTTTATCCTGACTAAAGTCTAAACAAGTGATCTAAATAAGTATAAAATAACACATCTCATAGTTAAGAAAGCGTTGTTGGTTATAGTTTAATTTGTAGATTTTTTTCTTAGTAGTTCATGAAATAATGATAAGGCTCACAATCATTGACATCTTAGATCCAATGAATTATCATATTAGGAACAGCAGATGGAATTCAGTCAAGGATGACGATTGACAAAGGAGTCTTATCATTAAAAAATCATTTCAAATTAAGGCTAATATCTTTTAAGTATAGAAGTAGACACAATAAAATCATGTGTACTTGAAAGGTTTAAAAAAAGGTCACAACAGGTTAGTTCACAATTTCAACCTCATTTCCAGCCTCTTCCTTGGTCAGTGTGCTCACACTTCGACTCACCATCAATCTTTATATATTAAAGCAAAGGTGGTGGTTATGACACAAGAATGTAGTCATTGTCTTCCTATTAACATTAACTAGATGAATTTATGGGATAAGGATGAGTTATACAATGAAAAGTTTCATTAATTTGGCTTTCAAAATGGCACATTAGTGAACAGAGAGAGAAGTCGGAAAAGTCTTTAAATTCTTCAAAGACTACCAGAGTGATTAACCTTCATTACAGAAGATTCCTATAAAAACATAGACACAGTTTCTCCCTCAATGATTATTAACTGAGAATTAATTTAGGGATAAAAAAACTTTCCAAATTTGAACAAAAAGAAAGAGAAATCTGAAAACCTATATTATTTAATATGTTGAATTTCTCTCTTTGAAATCGCTGAAACAATTAATTAAAGCTCACATTATTTTGAACTTAGCCAAATATACTTACATTTATATTTGGAAATTATAATTATATCCATGAATATATCAAGCAAATTGCCTAAATGTATTACTGCCTATTTTATGAATTAAAAAACATTTAAAAACATTAAAAAGAGCAAAGAAAAAGATCGCCTAAACTCTATCCTCACCTCCACCCCATGACAACTCTATGTGTAATTTTCTGTGCTCCAGTTCTTAAATAAACTCTATTACTGCATTTAGTTACAATTTTACCATGTTTACATATATTTTTTTCCGTTTTTAGGTTTCACAAATAGTTTTTCCTGCATTATCCCCATAATTGTCATGAAAAATAACTACCTAATATTTTATTATGCTAATGTAGCATAATTTAACTAATAATGTCAATTATTCAACATCTTATTATTTCCAAGTTTTTACCATTACAAAAGCTTCTTTGTGCAGAAAGTGTTTTTACTCACTTCTTTTTATTACTTTGAAATGAATTACAAAGAATTACTAGTTCAGGAGGTTTCAGCATTCTAATGGTTCTGCTTAACCTTTGGCAACATTATCCAAAAGCATACTAGCAACTTAACATTGTCCCCAGAATATTATTTATTTATAAATTGATAAATTTATTTCACTTAACTTTACAATCATCTTCCTGCTCTGTGGGAAATAATGACAGTGATGATGACATCACCACCACTAATAATAATATCTAGTCTAAAACATGCTGAGGACTCTTCTAAGTAATTTATATAGAATTTTAATGAACAATTGTAGGTTTTATATTCAAATCAATTTGTATTTGATTCCTTGCTCTTCTGCTAATTAACATTGTGGCCTGGGCAGGCCATTTAACTTTTTTCAGATAAACTTTCCCAGTCATACTATGCAAATAGTACTAAAACTCTTGCAGAATTTTTGAAAAGATTGGTTTTCTTAACATTTGATTTAAAAATTGCCCTTTTAATCTTTCTAGAATTTATTTTTTAATATGCTAAAATGTGTGCATCTAGTCTTTTCTGAACAATTCATTTATCACAGTATCGATTAAATGCTATTCAGTTCACCAATATTTAATGTGTACTTCTTTATATTCTAAATTATCATAATCCATTGTGTCTATTTCTGAACCTTCTATTTTTTCATTGATATAATTTTATGCCAACATAATAAATAAGATTTCAATGATTATTGCATCAAAATATGTTTAATCCTTTGGTAGACTATAATTTCCTTACTAAACTTTCTCCTTAGTTCAGCTAAAAATTGGGTTGTCACAGGACCAGGAAAGATTAGGCTCACAGACACTTTGAAGGGTGCGGGGATTACGGAATTTATTGGGCAAAAAGGAAAATAATACAGTAAAACAAGACGGGTTCCTGTTAACAGGCCCCCATCTCACAAATAGAATCCCAGGTTACCACACAGGAAGAGGAGGGGCCAGGTTTCTTCCCCCTGCAAATGGGGGGAACTTCCCAAGGCTCCACTCTGTCTGTCCTCCCAGTGCACAGGCCGGTTGGAGATTCTCTGGGGAGCTCTTTTTAATTGGCTGTCTCAAAGTTGTCAAGGCTTTCTTGACGTGTTCTCAATGTAGCACGGGTGCAGCAACCTCCGTAAATGAAACTGTTGGGAAGTTTCAGTGGTCCCATTAAAGTTGGCTCGAGCGAACTTTTAGAACTCGAAAAAAACGCGTGTCTGATTGTAGCTACAGAATCAATGGAACTATATTGTAGGATGCCTTATTTGAAATCCATGAGGTATGAGTTCCGAAATATTTATTATATTTTAATACAAAATTTGCAATTATATTTACATTTTCAAGAATATAAATATTGGTCTGTTGAACCAGAATGTGTCATTCAGAGAAAAGAATGAGTAAATTGTCTGACTTACAAATTAAATCCTGACTTAATTGAAATCCATTCAAATTCAATTAAATATACTCAGTGTCATGCTATTTAAATGGAAGATAGCATTGCATTCTATAACAAAAGATGATTTCCATAGATATTTTAAAAACAAAAAAGACAAATTTACTGTAGATGAAAGGTCCAAATTGCACATTAAAATTTTGATATTTTAGACATGAGTTCACAAAGTTCAACATTTGTTAAATAATAATAATATAATTAATATTGTTAGCATTTATTTAGGACTTACATGCTAAGCATATTCCCAAGGATTTGTACTCATGTTATCTTAGAGCAAAGTTATGAGGAAGAAACCATTATTACCTGCATTATATAGCTGAGGAAACAAAGGTTCAGAATAAAACCTAAGAACTTTGTCCCAGATCTTACAGAACAAGCATTGGAATCCAGATTTTTTTCTCTCCAGAGTCTGTGCAGTCAACCATTTTGCCAAAAACAATTAAATACTTTTATGTTTTGACTTTTCTTCTACTTTGCTTAGCAAATGATTTTTATTATGTATAGCTTTGTAAATTTAAACTGAAACCCTTTACGGCATCTTGTCTATTCAGCTGATGGAACAGCCTCTATAAAAGATCAAACATACTTAACAAGTGCTCTTGTTTAGGATTAAAAGCTAACACTAGGAAAAAACAGTGTATGTAGTGTGAATTTAAAATAGAGCACACCTTTCAAATAGCCTCTAAAATTAAAAATATGATCTATGACTGTAAATTGTTGACTTCATGTTCACAACACTTTCTGATTTAATTTCAGAATATGTTTATTTTATGATTTTGTAAAAACTTATCAGTAAAGGGCTATAAAAGCTCTAAGATAATGGTTTGACCTTTGTTCTTTCAATACCAAAAGTAAAACTAGCACTACCATCCAGTTTCAATATACAGGCAGGGGGCTGTCCAGCTGGCATTAGCAATTGCAAATGTAGACTTCACCTTTCCAAGGCAAAAAAGGATGGTCGGCTGTGGAAACAAATCATCTTGGAATAGCCTGTGAGAACGACTATCATCTACGAATGTTACTTTGGCACCATCTACTGGACACATTAAACAACAACCAACTTACTGTGGATTTGGGAATATTAAGAGCTATTCGCAGAAATCCCCGTTTCAGACCTACTTCTATTTAAGCACTTTTTGTAGTAGCAATCCATATCCTCCAGATAGTCGGAATTAATTTCCCAGCCATAACATTCATTTTCTTCTTTGCCTGTTGATTTACTAGCATGGGGAGCTCCAAGTGGCCATGTGTGGGCTCAGCTTCCAGTTTAATGGAACCATATTAAAGCATCTCTGGTGGAAGCATTCCTCCCTTGGAAACCAAGATCACTAAATTAGCAGAACCCCAAATCTTGGGAACATTAGGTCTCTGACATAATTCCTTAACTCTGCCATTGTACTATGAAAGCAACCACAGACAATAGTGATGGAATGAGTGAGGCTGTATTATTACAATGAAAGTTTATTACAAAAAGAGGCAGCAGGCTAGAGGTGGTCTGTGGTCCATATTTTACCAACCTCTGATATACATATGATTTAAAACTCTACAATTTTTAATGACTTGCTCTATGATCTTGTATAAGTTTCCCTCTCTAAATGTTCAGTGTTCTTGTTTGTGGGGTGGCAGCCGGATGGATACAGAAAGATAAACAAAGATATTGAATTTGCTAATTGCATTATTCAATTCGTCTAAATACCTTATTAATTTGTCTGTGTGCTTGCTTTTTCCATTATGCATAAATCTGTGTAAAATCTTTTGCTATGATTGTGAATTTGTGTATTTTTCCTTGTGCTTTTGGCACTTTTCCCTTTATGTGTTTTGAGAATATGATATGAAGTACACACAACATTAAATTTATTTCAAACTAGTGAATTGAATCGTCGATTATTTTCAAGTGCCCTCTTTATCATGTGTGTAATAATGTTTGCTTTAAAGTCTCTATTTCCTGATATTAATAAAGTTATACCAGCTTTTGTTTGGTTTATGTTTGCATGGTGTGTGATTTTGTATTTGGTGCTTTCAATATTTCAGTATACCTTTCCTTTTCCATTAGTTGGTTTACTGTAAGTCACATATAGTTGGTAGTTGGATTGTTTTTTGTTTTGTTTTGTTTTGTTTTGTTTTGGAGACAGGATCTCTCTTTTTATCACCCAGGCTGGAGTGCAGTGGGGTGAAAATGGCTCACTGCAGCCTCGATCTCTCAGGCTCAAGTGATCCTCCCACCTCAACTCCACAAGTAGCTGGCATGCACCACCACTACAGGCACGCACCACCACGCCTGACTAATTTTTGTATTTTTTGTAGAGATGGATTGTGACTCAGATAACAGAGTTAGCTCTAAGAAACAACAGAGGACAAGCTGGCTGAGTGCTAAAACTTCAAGATACAAAGGGTGTTTGAGTATTCAGAAGCTAAACTAGACCCATAATGAGAGAGAAAAGGGGACTGGAACTCAAACAACATACCTAGACTGACTTAGTTTCAAGAAGCAAGCTAGTGAGTAATTCCAGGGGGAAAGAAGGTGATATAGAGGAATCTCAAGAGATCCAACTAGAGAAAAAAGGGAAGAGGTTAGATGTTTCCCAGAAGGAGCCAGAATTTAGGAAACTATCAATAAGTTCTACTTCAAAACTTCAGATAGAAACTAGTGATAAATTCTCCATCAATACTATAGGTAGTAACTATGAATAAGTTCTCTTTCAAAACCGCAGGGAGGGGCTGGTCGCGGTGGCTCACACCTGTAATCCCAGCACTTTGGGAGGCCAAGGCGGGTGGATCGCCTGAGGTCAGTAGCTCGAGAGCAGCCTGGCCAACATACTGAAACCCCGTCTCTACTAAAAATACAAAAAATTAGCTGGGCTTGGTTGCGGGTGGCTGTAATCCCAGCTACTCGGGATTACAGGCAGGAGAATCGCTTGAACCCGGGAGGCGGAGGTTGCAGCAGTGAGCCGAGGTCGCACCATTGCATTGCACTCCCACCTGGGCGACAGGAGTGATACTCAGTCTCAAAAAAAAAAAAAAAAAAAAAGAAAGAAACAAAGAAAAACTGCAGGGAGAGAATCTGTAATAAAAAATCAGGGAATGACCCAGGGGGGCACATGAAGCTGCACCACCCAGATGACCTTCAAGGAGGATTTGTCACCCCAAAGTTTGCTGGGATAGGTGCCAGCAGAGAGCCTTTAGTTCCCAAGGCCTCACAGGGTTGTCTCAGCTGCTGAGAGCAGTCTGGCCCAAGGCCACACACTTCTGTGGTGTCCTACAGTAAATGACTGGTAGAGGTTGGGGTACAAAGACCAGACCACTTCAGTCCAAAACAGGATAGCTCCGATTATGAGGAGGCAGTGGCCTCCTTCGCTCTTCACCTTTTCCTCTGCCCATTGCTGCTCACATCTCTTCCTTGCCACTGGTGGTGATCCCAAGAACATTCTCTAGGAAACATCCTATATGCTAAACTCCATCACTGAGTCTACTTCCTGTAGAACCCAACCTGTGATACACCCCTTAAAGAGTGAGATAGCAATACCAAACGTTTGTATAAAGTACGGGCAAATGTGAGGGTGGAAGGACGATAAAATCAGTAGTGTATTCATCCGTGTTCTTCAGAGAAATATGATCAATAGGATATATGTGTATAAATATAAATCTACTATGTAGATTAATAAATGTATATTTATTAATATATTGATATTTATTTGTGTAAATCTATTATAATATAAATTATTAGGTAAATCTCATATAAATATATATTTATATTATAACATATAAATCTGCATAGTAGAAATCTACATAAATATAAATCTACTATGTAGATTTAATTATATATAGTATAAATAAATTTATATTTATTAATATAAATTCTAAATATAAATCTCACAAATCACCAGTAAAGAACTTACTCATGTAACCAAATACCACCTGTTTCCCCAAAAACCTATAGAAATAAAAAATTTAAAAAAAATAATGATCCATTTTGGGATATCCACAGAGTAGAAACATGAGCAGAGGGAACAACATATTCCCTGTAACATCTCTAGGCCTTTTGTTCTCTTAACCCACTGTACTTAACCATTAGTTCGGTGGCCAAATAAGAACAGGATAGTTCTCTTGAGAAGAAG
Source organism: Pongo abelii (assembly GCF_028885655.2). Classification (NCBI taxonomy): domain Eukaryota; kingdom Metazoa; phylum Chordata; class Mammalia; order Primates; family Hominidae; genus Pongo; species Pongo abelii. The sequence continues at coordinate 23,989,594 of NC_072007.2, read as the reverse complement.
AGAACAGTACTCTCTCAGGGCAAACAGCTTTCACGTTTAAAAGAGAATCGCGGTGGCTCATGCCTGTAATCCCAGCACTTTGGGAGGCTGAGGCGGGTGGATCACAAGGTCAGGAGATCGAGACCATCTTGGCTAACACGATGAAACCCGGTCTCTACTAAAAATACAAAAAATTAGCCGGGCGTGGTGGCGGGCGCCTGTAGTCCCAGCTACTCGGGAGGCTGAGGCAGGAGAATGGCGTGAACCCAGGAGGCGGAGTTTGCAGTGAGCCGAGATCGCGCCACTGCACTCCAGCCTGGGCGACAGAGCGAGACTCCGTCTCAAAAAAAAAAAAGCGAATTCCTCCAAAACCAAACACTACTCTTGGACTTCCTCCTAGGCCTATTAGTAACCAGTTTATATTTTCTTCCCAGGAAGCCATGAAATGGGACAGAATGCAGAATCACAATGAACCCAAAAGTGAGTTTCAAGGTGACAGAGAATTACCCCGACTCAGAGATAGGCTTCTGATTTCTAAGGAAATGGTTCTCTAAGGGAATGCACAAAGTATCACCCAAGTGCTTTATGGTATACTGACTTCTCTAACTTGTAAGAGAAGTTAGTAACCCTTTAGATATGTTAGAAATTTTGTAAAGTGAAGGCTGCAGTAACCAAAACAGCATGGTAGTGGTGCAAAAACAGACGTATAGACCAGTGGACCAGAATAGAGAACTCGGAAATAAGGCCACACACCTACAACCGTCTTTGTTAAGAAGCAACAGATGCTGACAATGTTGTGGAGAAAAAGGAGCACCTTTACGCTGTTGGTGGGAATGTAAACTAGTTCAACCATTCTGAAAGACAGTGTGGTGATTCCTCTGAGATCTAGAAGCAGAAATACCATTTGACCCAGCAAACCCATTACTGGATATATACCCAAAGGAATATAAATCAATCTATTATAAAGATACATGCATGATTATGTTCACTGCAGCCCTATCCACAATAGCAAAGACATGGTATCAACCTAAATGCCCATCAATGATAGACTGGATAAAGAAAATGTGGCACATATACACTATGGAATACTACCCAGCCATAAAAAGGAATGAGATCATGTCCTTTGCAGGGCCATGGATGGAGCTGGAAGACATTCTCCTCAGCAAACTAATGCAGGAACAGAAAACCACACACCGTGTGTTCTCACTTATAAGTGGGAGCTGAAAGATGAGAACATATGGACACATGGTGGGGAACAACACACATTGTGGCCTGTCTTGGGTGGATGGAGGGAGGGAGAGCATCAGGGAGAATAGCTTATGGATGCTGAGCTAAATAGCTAGGTGATGGGTTGTTCTGTGCAGTAAACCACCATGGCACATGTTTACCTACGTAACAAAACTGAGCATCCTCCACATGTACCTGGGAAGCTAAAATAAAAGTTAAAGAAAAAAGTTGATGTTAGACTTCGTAAAATTCAAAACTTCTGCTCTTCAAACAACACGTTAAGAGAATGAAAAGACAAGCAACATCTAGGAGAAAATATCTGCAAATTACACATCTTATAAAGGACTTATAGCCAGAATATAAAAAGAATTCTCTCAAAACCCAATACTAAGAATACAAACAACCAATTTTTTTAAATGAGTTGAACAGACCAATGAAAATATATTCAGGTGGCAAAAAGCCATGAAAAGATATTCGACATCATTATTCATTAGGAAAATGTAACTTAAAGCCACAGTAAGATACCAGTACATACCTGTTAAAATGATTGATTTAAAAATAAGTCCTGTGGTGCTGCTCCCCACAGGAGGATCCCACAGGAGATGGGCAGAGGAAAACCAGCCCAGGGGATCCTTCTGCAAATAACATAACAGATCACACTGGCAGTTGCTCCTGGATACTTTCTTATTCCTGGTATCTGCAAACTCTGGGTCTAGAGTACTTTTATTGCTGCCCCCACTTTTAGGAACAGTGTATTACATAAATGTACTGGGCTCTTCTTTCTTCTGGGACTTCCTATTGTTTTATATGCCTTATTTTTGGCATATGAAACAACATATGTATATTATATATATAATACACACACATACACACACATATACATATATATGCCAAAAATAAAGCATGTATACCTGTTGTTTTGTATGCCAAAATTTGCCTTATGTATGTGTGTATGTATATGACTGTTTTATGTGCCACTGTGAACCAGCAACCCCTTAAAAGCCCTGTGCTAATCTTTTCCTCAATAATTAAGGAGTGTTCTGTGTATTTGTGTTTAATCTACAATTTGTGATAGCTAAACTCTTCCTGCCACTTAAGATCACAAGATTGGTTCAAACCCTAAATTCATGTCTTGTGAAAAATTTAAGGGCATCTCCAAGATTTCTAGGAATACTCAATATAGTCATTGCCATAGCCATCTTTATTTTCAAACTCTTGCTTCTACTAAGTTAATACCAGCAATATATTAGCACTGTTCCGAACATTGTTTGCTCAGATATCGACTCCAGAGGTTTCCTTATTGTCAACACACACACACGCGCGCGCGCACACACACACACACACACACACCCTATTCACAGAAGGCCTTTGCTGGCATTGCTGACTTTACTGATGCTCTCGACAGACAGTCTAGGTTGATATTGCTGCAAATTTGAAACTGAATATTGAACACTGTCCTGTGGCACTTTCTGCCAACAATGGATGAAGTAGTGCACCATGTTTATAACTGTCTTCTCTCTTGCTTTTCTTTCAGTTGCCCTCAGTTTTTCTTCTTTGTTCTTTCCCACACCATCCTATTCATTTCTATCCGGTCCTGGTACATTTTACATTTCCTAGTTTTTCGCTAATCATTGCCCTCTAGTGGCTTTTCAAGGTATTTTTCTAAACAAAGATTTTACGTAATGAAAACACAAATGCTATCTTTTAAGATTAATTCTTTAATTCTTTTTTTAACACTTCACTAGAAATAGACTAAGCTAGTTGTAACACATTTTTAGATAATATTTTTGAAATGTATTTAAGTTCTTGAGGAATTAGAATTATATTAAGTATTTTTCCTACATATTTTGCAAAAGTGGCTTTTCTGAAAAAAAAATTCTGTCAATTAACAGTATCAAATACAAGCATCTTCCTTTTGATTAATTAACCTGGCCACATTTCACAGTGATTCACTCTGTTTTGTGTAGTAGAAGAAATCATTTATAAAGGAGCTCTACTAAGGTTCTTCTTGTTGTTGTTTTGTTTATTTAATGGAACTGGCAACTGACTTTCACTACCCATCTGTGAAGTTCTGTGGACCAAAATAATCTATTTTATTCTTAATAATCAGGTGTCAGCCAGATACCTATACACACACAAGTGTGTGATTAAAAGGAGTTTTTTAAAAAGCTGTCCATTGTCACCTCTGAGATACATTTCAAGAAGGGTTCCCTTCCTGAGAGGGAATTTAGGGAGGAGTGCTTAGTGTTTGAAGCAGAACTTCCTATTATTTTGAATCTTGGCTTTTCACCCCTCTGTTTTCCAAGCAATCAACAACATCCAATATCCACAGTTAAAGCACACAATAGGCATTGTCGTATAAGGGATTGGTATTCAGGGTGAACTTGGCGGATGGAATATGGACACAGATGTGCTTCACAGAGGTGATGGATGAGATACCGCCAGGCACCACATAACAACATTTCAGTCAACAACCGAACTATGTGACAGCATATACGGTGGTTGACCACATAAGATTATAATACTGCATTTTTATTGTATTTCTTTATGTTTAGATATGTTTAAATACACAGATACCACTGTGTTACAATTGCCTACGGTATTCTGGACAGTCACATGCTGTACAGGATGGTAGCCTAGGAGCAATAAGCTATACCATATAGCCTAGGTGGGTAGTTAGTCATTCTATCTAGGTTTGTGTAAGTACACTCTAAGATGTTGGTACAACAACTAAATCACCTAATGACACATGTCTCAGAATATATCCCCATGATTAAGTGATGATGACTGTATTTTTGACAAAAAGCATCGTGAGAGAAGAGCAAAGGGTCAAGGAGAGTTATTGATCAGTCCTAACATATACTGAATGCCCCTGACTCTGTACCTTTTACTAGAAGCTTGATGTCTACAGCTTTTTGAATTAAGGTTGTCAGAGTGAAGTTTGCTTACTATGTAGTTAACTGGTTGTTACTCTCTACTGGATTTGATAAATCAGAAAAAAATTCCGCATATAAGAATTAGTTGGATTAATAGCCAAACCCTGTTTTTAAGGGTTTTGTTTGTTTGTTTGCTTTTGTTTTCTCGTTTTACAAAATCTCAAAGGAAGTACTTATGGTTAGAACGCAAGACAAGGAGTCTTTTTCTGGGATTAGTGTTTAGTTTGGCTTCATAGTTCTTAAGTCTGAAATGATTTCCTTAGCCTTCTGAAAGCTACTAAGAAGGATTGATAATTCTGTATAACCATTCTGTATTTATCAACTGCTATTTGTCTTTCAGAAAGCTGCAGGATTATAGTATAACAATTCTCAGACACATGTAAAACATATATTGCTCTTCTATTTCTCACTGCAAAAATGAATTTTGTAAAGTATTTTAAACATTGGTATCTCCATGGTAGCAGAGGAGATGATGAGTCAGAACACGAACATTGTCTTTGCATAGAGAAAACTGTAGAATAAAGTAAGATGATATGTTGAACACTGAATATCTAGTTATGTCCATCATCACTACACTCTAGGATATGAATATAGTTGCCTTGGATTTGCTAGGAAGAATTTTAATTCACTGTTCCTGCTATATCACATTATAGCAACTTTTCCTTCACAATCTGAATATGCTAGTTAGATAATGGACTTAAAAATTGAGGAAATGAGGTATAGTCCTCTTCTAATCCTGTTTTCTACAGGGTAAAGAAATATTAAAATAGATTCTTGCACAGATAACTGAATTAAAGGATGATATCAATTATCTGATTCAATGGATAAACATAGGCACAGAGATATGGAGAGCTGAACATACTGTAGCATGTCCTTTTGTTGACATTGCAAGCTGTTAAACCATGCTGCTGTGTTGTGTTTTCTCATTCTTGGGGAACAAAGCTTTGCTTTTCAGTATTTGTACTGACAGAATGTTGGTCCATTTCCATGTGCCCTCTCATAAGTACAAATAGAACTCTTGAACAAATGTGGCATAATTATTGTGGTCTAGAGGGAAAATCATATTTACTAAGCATTTACAAGGTACTTAGGACAATCTTAGTACTTTAGCCCCAACGTGGGGATAGATCATTGTCTCCTACTTTGCATATAAAATTATGCAAATTTCATCGGTCCATGATTCTGTACTTAATATGGGATGGATATAGATTTCAAGTATTCCATTTCTTGAAGAAATATTAAAGGACCTGTTATATAGGGAACTTAGAACTGCTAGCATATGGTAATTTCTGAAAATGTTCTAAGTAACCATATAAATCAAATTAAATGCATATATGCCTGCAATCAGATTACTTATCATTACACACTTAACTTAAGTATTAACAAACAATGAATCTTCAGGTGAGTGTTAAGAAGAATTAATACCCAGTTTATTTGATTTAAAGGTACCAAATAGCCCTCAAAAGCTATGGTGACAGGCCTGGCCAACATGGTGAAACCCCGTCTCTACTAAAAATACAAAAATTAGCCAGTCTTCATGGTGCATGCCTGTAATCCCAGCTACTCAGGAGGCTGAGGCAGGAGAATCGCTTGAACCCAGGACGCGGAGGTTGCAGTAAGCCAAGATTGCACCACTCTGGCCTGGGTGATAGAGGAGACTCTGTCTCAAAAAAAAAAAAAAAAAAAAAGCTATGGTGACAGAAAAGATTAGTTTACTTTCAGGATATTAAGCTGCCATTAAGATAAGTCACCAGCACTAATGTGATTTTTATGAAATGTTTATTTTTTATGTTTAAATGAATTGTGTCCTAGCATGTCTTCATATGATTTTCCTAGTTAAAAAAAATGAAAATTACAAAAAATATCAGTAGCTTAAATTTACTTTTGAGATAATTGGAAAACAAAATCAGTCTTTGTATGGTATTTTTCCCCCACCTGCTTGGTTTGATTTTTGTCTATTTTATATCTCATGAATAAAAGTGTTATTTAATAACTTCTTGTCATTTTAAGAACATGACTGTAATTAATTTGCTTCACTCAGCTTCTAAGATAACCACTAGTAGAAACAGAAGAAAATAAAACTCACAACAGCCATGGTAGTACCTTGTCTGAGTCTGGGAGAATTTTCTGCCGACTGCCTGGCTGATGGAAGTAAGTGGCCAATGAGTTCAGCTGTGGGAAACAGCAAGCCATCTATCGGGAAACCCGCCCCCAATATTTCAACATAGGTTCTTTCTATTTCTCCTAAGTGTCAGCCGGTCTGAGAAATAAAGAGAAACAGTACAAAGAAAGGAATTTTACAGCTGGGCCGCCGGGGGTGACATCACACATTGGTAGGTCTGTGATGCCCACCTGAGCCGCAAAACCAGCAAGTTTTTATTAGGGATTCCAAAAGGGGAGGGGATGTACGAACCGGGAGTAGGTCACAAAGATCACATGCTTCAAAGGGCAAAAGGCAGAGCAAAGACCACATGCTTCTGAGGAAACAGGGCAAGGACAAAATCAGGAACTCCTGATAAGGGTCCAGCAAAGATCACGAGGCAAATGGCGAAAACAAGATCACAAAGCAAATGGCAAAATTAGAATTACTGATGAGGGTCTATGTTCAGCTGTGCATGTATTGTCTTGATAAACATCTTAACAACAGAAAACAGGGTTCGAGAGCAGAGAACTGGTCTGACCTCAAATTTACCAGGGCGGGATTCTGTTTTCCGCACCCTAATAACCCTGAGGGTACTGCAGGAGACCAGGGTGTATCTCAGTCCTTATCTCAACCACATAGGACAGACACTCCCAGAGCAGCCATTTATAGACCTTCCACAAGGAATGCAATTATTTTCTTAGGGTCTTAATATTTAATATTCCTTGCTAGGAGAAGAATTTAGTGATATCTCTCCTACTTTCACATCCGTTTATAGGCTCTCTGCAAGAAGAAAAATATGGCTCTTTTGCCCAACCCCGCAGGCAGTCAGACCTTACGGTTATCTTCCCTTGTTCCCTAAAATCACTGTTATTCTGTTCTTTTTCAAGGTGCACTGATTTTATATTGTTCAGACACACATGTTTTACAATCAGATTTCATATTGTTCAAACACACATGTTTTACAATCAATTTGTACAATTTGTGAATTTTATTTTATTCTGTTTCTACTAGTGATTATCTTAGAAGCTGAGTGAAGCAAATTAATTACAGTCATGTTCTTAAAATGGCAAGAAGTTATGAAATAACACTTTTAATCATGAGATATAAAATAAACAAAAATCAAACCAAGCAGGTGGGGGAAAAATACCATACAAAGACTGATTTTGTTTTCAAATTATCCCAAAAGTAAACAAGCAATCATCACAGGGTCCTGAGGTGACCTGTTACGAAGATAACAGGATTAAGAGATTAAAGTAAGAGGCATAAGAAATTATGACTATTATTAGAGAAGTGATAAATGTCCATGAAATCTTCACAATTTATGTTTCCTCTGCCATGGCTCCAGCCCGTCCCTCCATTCGGGGTCTCTGACTTCCCACAACAGCCATCCTTTCTTGATTCTCTGCCACTTTCTTCCTGTTTCTAAATGCAGATATCTTTATTGAATAGTAACCTTGACAGCCATTGATCTACTGCCTCGATGCTACTTTGTCATGTCAACATCTAAATTTTAAGTGAACTTTTTCTATACATTACATTAGAGACCAAAATTCCTATCATACAAATGGGATGGAACCAAGGGCCATCTGAAAGTAAACTGGTGGTGGCAGCTTACTCTTTTCTGCAAGATGTAATGTCTACAAAAAGCATGAGAAACAGGGAGGGGGTCAGAAAGACCTTCTCTCATGGTGCACACTAGGGATTTTACAGATCCATGTGCATTATCTGGTAGGAATGTTAAAAAGCCAGAGGTGAACATAGAAAGAGCTCATTTAATTTCTGCAGAACCCAAACAGATAAAAGCCTTCATAGCGATGAAAGAGCATATGAACTCAGCCCATGGTCCACCCATAGCCCTCTGATTCCAGGTAAGAATAGGATTTGTACCCCAGTTGAAACTCAATGGATGTAAACTAATTCCTCACTTCATGTAATTGGGTAAACACTGCAGCTGGGAGAGTTCTCCTCATTTAGGAATGAGTGTACTTATGAAAGAGGGAATATTAAAATGTATTATACAGCAACAGAGAACAAATCATGATATTTCAGAGAAGAGGCAAACTCCAAAAATATTTACTTTAAGAAATGTAGTAATGAGCATGTTTATTATTCTCTTCAGGACACAAGATGCTTCAATATTAATTAAATATGAGAAGAAGACTACAAAGAAAGAACAGGTTGGTATGAAAGTGAATAAGATGTAATTTAAAAAGAGATGGATGAGAAAAAGAGTTTTTGTGTACCCCATAAGTGGAAAAAAAGGCTAGCTTAGAAGAATGAAGTGTATTTCAGGTAAAATCAATGAGAAGAATGTCACATTTTCAATATTCTATAAATAAGATGGCAATAGTATTGATAGGGTTTGGATCTGTGTCCCTATCCAAATCTCAGGTTGAATTGTAATCCCCACTGTTGGAGGTGGGGCCTGGCGGGAGGTGATTGGATCATGAGCGTGATTTCTTCTGAATGGTTTAGCACCATCCTCCCTTGGTATTCTATAGTGAGTTCTCAGGAGATCTAGTTGTTTAAAAGTGTGTAGTACCTCCCCACTCTCTCTCTTCCTCCTGCTCCTGCCATGTGAGGTGCTGGCTCCTGCTTCACCTTCTGCCATGATTGTAAGTTTCCTAAGGCCTCCCCAGAAGCTGAGCAGATGCCAGAATCCTGCTTTCTCTACAGCCTTTGGAACCATTAACCAATTAAACCTCTTTTCTTTATAAATTACTCAGTTTTGGATACTTATCTATAGCAGTGTGAGGACAAACTAATACAAGTATTGAGAAAAATTCTAAAATTATGAAGGTAGAATAATTAATTTGATACAAAGAATAAAAGAATATTCATACTGGCTTCAGACTTCATCTTTGGGACATTTTTTCTTATATATCCATTGATAGTTTTTTTTTCTTTTGTGAATCACTGGTTAATGTTACTTGCTATTTTTAAAACTAAAAGCTTTTAGTTACATAACTGACTCATATATGATGGTTCTTATTTAAAAGTTCAAACAATACTGAATTATAGAGGCAAAAATAAGACTTTTATCTCTCCAGCACTCATCATAATCATAACTCTTTAGATCAAAGCTAACCACTTTCAAATAATATACTAGGAGTACTAAAATGAATCCTTCTGCATCCATTAACTCTTGGAGATGTAAGTTGTTATATAATACATACACAAATCAACAATTTGCACAAAGATATCTAGTATAGTATTACACACAGAGGTGAAAAATATTCAAATTTCTGAAAATAAAGTAATAAAACAATTTTATAAAATGCAGTTTCTTTAGGCTGCCTTGGCCTAGGGTTTAAAACATGATCATATCAGCTCTCACAAACTCTATCTTGTTCTTGTCCATATCTGTTAGTGGAAAAATAGGAGGTGGTCAGCGAAGAGTGGGATTCTTGAAATTTAAATATGGAGAAGTTGCATTTTTTTTGATGGGGCCAAGTCTTACATACAATGATGAAAGTGAATGTATTAGGTAGGGTAAGAGTTGAAATCATTAGAGAAAAGTTTAGGAAATCAAAGGTCCAGTGATTTGGGAGGATCAACTAGGTCTTATACTTGAAATCACTGAGAATTTTGGCAGGAACAGTGTTGAAAAGACTGACAGTGGGCCAGGTGTTAAATTCAAGACATGAGAGCACTATGAATGGTACAATGAGGAGGCATGGCTGGTGATAGTAATATATCGCAATGGCAGGGAAAAAGGAGCATGATCTGGAAGTAGCAATGTTGAGCAAAGAAGCAACTTTTTTTCCTCCAGGCCAAGTTGTATGAGGAGGGTATAAGAGAAAACAGTTATTACTCAAGAAAGCTGCAAAGGAACAAGTGTCTTTAGGAGAGAATCTAGTTTCAGACTAGGAAGGTAAGAAAATAAGTTAAGGACACAGAGGATTTTGCTGTTGAATGACTGTGAGTTCATAAAACATAGCAGAAAATCTCCGAAATGGGAAGGGGTGGGATATGAATCTGCATAGGGATGTTCACATACCTAATGGTGCCTATGGTATGGGAAATGAGGGATGACCTGTGTTTTTAGTAGTGGTTGAGGTAAATAAAGACAAACAGCATAATAAAATTGATCTTAATGGTCTTAAGGAAAATAGTGAGGAAGAAGCTTTGAGCACAGGGGTTAGCATTGGGAGAAGAGAGAGTGGTGAGTCTCTCACCAGAACACAGAGATATGGGGCTCTCCTTGACACCTGCTGAAGAAAGCATGGAGACCAAAGAAAGGGATGTCTTGTCATTACACACCTGTCCCTTTGGAAGGAACTCCCAAGTAATCCAAATGAAAGGTTTTTAGTGAGATAAACAGTGCTTTTGTAATCTTACTTCACCTAAGAAGATTAAACCACATTTGAAGCTTTCTAGGTTATGTGGCTTGCGGTAGCTGGAGCATAGGTGTGAGGGAAGAAGTCCAAGAAATAGCTACCCAGATGGCCAACTCTGAGAGGAAACCAAAAGCCAACAATAAGCAGAGGTTGTGAATTCTTAGAACAGCTTTAATGTAAATTATTTCCTATGACTTTTTCAGACTAAGTTTTAAACATATTGGCTTATGGATATAGCATATGATTAAATGGAATTTTTATGTTTAAAATGAAATGAGAGGTAAATAAATTTACAAAATAAGTATTAAAGCTCTATAATTTTACTCACCCTTTAACTATAGGGAGGTATAGGTGTCTATGTAGATATAAACCTCCCAGTGAACAGATATGTATCAAAGAGATTAAAGGCAGGTCAATTTGCAGAAATGCATTTAAATTGTTTAGAGAGCATATAGAAAGTTATTACAGTTGGTTAATGGAACATGACAAATAAATCAGTTCTTTCCTTTCATCTTACTGACTTTTAAAAGCAAATAAAACTAATCTGATTGCATTAAAATTCTGAATGTTGGGCTCAGCAGAAATACTACACATTGATGAAGTTTAGGATGGGATGAAGTAAATACTCCTTCCCCTACTCCCATATCTACCTGAGTTCTGAAGGTAAGAGAAATACAACAAAAGAGTGTAGATGGAGGCCAAAGCACAATTATTGCTGATAAAGCTTGGGAGGGGGATGTATCTGGGCATGAGATACAAATGGCTTCCAATTATTGGATTCCAAAGTTTAAAAAGCTTACTAACCCAGTAAGAATGGTGCTGGTAAGATTTACAGTATGGGGAGCAAAGAATAGCTACACCTTGAGGCCAACTCACTGCCAGGAAGGCCAAGAAAAGGGGAAGTGCTTTGCCTTTGCCATAATAAAATGATAAGGATGGCTTTTTTCCCATGTCCCAGCAGCTGAAGCCTGGGATGTCTAACATTGAGATATAATTTCAGTTATCTATTTCAGTGTAGTAAATTACCCCAAGCCTTATTTATTTACACAAACAAAAAAAAATTATATCTCATGATTTGCTCCCTGTGATGTTGATGGGCATCATGTGGTAATATTCAGCTGGTGGGCTGATTCAGAGGTCCAAAACAGGTTCACTCACAGGCCTAGCCATAGCAGGAATTGTTGGAAGGTTGGGCTCATCTGAGCTCTTTTCCCTGTCCATGTAGTCTTAGAACTTCTCCAAGTGGTCCTTCTAGCAAGATAACTGTACTTCTTATGTGAAGACTCAAGACTACAAAGGCAAGTATTCCAAGACACAAAATAAAAATGTTCATCTCTTAAGTCCTGGGCCCAGGGACTGACATAACGTCATTTTGGCTGTGTTTTATTTGCCAAAGCAGTCAAAGAGCCCATTTAGGTTCAGGGGGAAGGTATGTATACCCCATAAGTACATGAGATGAATGTCAAAGAATTTATGGTCATCTTTAATGGGCCATTGCCTTCCCTCTGACCATACACAAAATACATTTAACCCTTCCCATGAGCCTTGTGAAGTTCTCATTGCATTATAGCACCATTCTTAGGCCAGGTTTCAAGGGGCTATCATCTAATTCAGATCCAGGTATGGAAGAGGTGATCTGGCCAATTGGCCCTGGTTCCTTTGTATCTGATAAGCTGTAAACTGAAAAGACTTTTTCTACCTCCACACAATGGTGAGATGAAGAAAGGTAAGTGCAGTAGAAACTCCAGTTCACAAGTGGAGGGAATACAGAGGCACGGCTGTTATTGGTCATTAGTAATTCTGACATTCAGGGTTGGGAACAGGTCCGCTTCCTGGAAATGATTCCCCTTGTTTCTTGCTACTGCCTTCTGTGCTATTGATTCTGACCTCTGGGTCCTCCTCCACACAGAACGGCCATGTTTTCCAATCAAACAGCTCAACTGAACAGGCGAGCCACACCCCTGTCACATGTCCAGTGAGGGTGATCAGGGAACTCTCCCATTTCATCCTTACAGTTTTTGAGGTCTCAACAAAGGGATTTATAGCAGCCATATACTTGTGATTTTTATCCTGAGTTTCTTTTAGTGTGCTGGATTTTATATTTGCTGAAGCTGTTTCTTTTTGAGAATTTTTGCTTGCAATAACTGGGGATGAAAAAACATTTTCTTTTCAAACCCAACAGTCTCTGGGTCCTTTATATTTCTTCTAAATTCCTAAAATATAAATTAAAATGGAACCATTTCTTTCTTTCTTTCCTAGCTTCTCTCCCCCAACCAATGTTGTACTTAATTACAGGAAGCTAGAAAAAGCCTGGTGGCATTTTTCTTATTCTGTCTGCAAAGCTCTCCAACTAAATCAAAAAGTGTGCTAGAGATCCTATTTAATTTCCATATTACAACAGGGAGCTGTGTGACCGAACTTTCCAATAACAATATCCTCAATATTTTTGGCATCCTCATTGTCTCGTGAAGCCCCTTCCAGCTTTGAAGGTCTTCTCAAGTCCTTTTCATCTTCTTCTTGCTATCTTCTCCCAGAGCCAATGGGCTTGGGTTTTTGTTGTGGTAACACCTTCATTCCAGGCACCCAACTTTATAGGTTACAACCAGGGAAGAAGACTTACCATGAGTGATAAGGAATCAGGATTTAATATAGGGTAGACAAATCACAGAAGAATGTTACCACTGCATTTGGTGGTCAGCCTGAAGTTGCTATAGATCAATAGGGCCAGAAGTGGAAACACACACACACACACACACACACACACACACACACACACGATCAGAGTGACCTAGGACAAACTGGAAACCATACCCACTTCTCAAAATATCCAACCATGATGATGTGAGTGATTTGTATGCGTAGCTCCTGTGTTTACTACAGAACTGTACACATGCCTGCTTCAGGACTCAGAAAAGCTAAACCGGGAGATCCACGGGATGTGGAGGCACTGTGGGCTTGCCTGCTGACCCACACCAACAACGTGAGCCAGCAGACCAGTAACAAAGTTCTCTGCGCTGTAACACTGCCTGATGCCCTGCATAGAACTATAAAGCCTAGTGGTGGCTGCTTTGGGTCCGCGTTCCAATTATCGTTTCTCATATGGGTGCCCTGGCCTGAAATTACAGAGAAGAGAATTCTGGAAAATGTAGCACTAGCTTAGTTATATTCACACAGTACAAAATCACTGAAAATGTATGTGATTTCTTAGAGGAGAGTTAATTCATCCCCAAGTCTAAATTTGTTTCTGTTCTTTTTAAAAGCATATATACGTATGGGGTGCAACATGATGTTTTGATATATGTATACATTGTGGAATGATTAAATCAAGCCCCGTAACATATCCATCACCACATGCACCTATTTTTTTTGTGGTGACAACATTTAAAATCTACTCTGTAAGCAATTTTCAAGTATTCAGTACATTAGTATTAACTGTAGTCATCATGTTGAACAATAGATATTGAGTGGCGTTCTTAACTGAAACTGTGTACAATTTGACCAATATTTTTTCATTTCTCCTCTATACCCCCATCACCGTGACCCCTTGTAACCCCCATCCTACTCTTCTATGAATTTAACTTTTAGATTCCACACAGAAGTGAGATCATGCAGTATTTTTCTTTCTGTGCCTGGCTTATTTCATTTAACATAGTGTCTTCCAGGCTCATCCATGTTGTTTTAAATAACATTTCTTTTTATTTTATGGTTGAATAATATTCCATTGTGCATGTGTGTGTGAGTGCATATATACCACATTTTCTTCGTTCATTCATCCATTCATGGACACTTAGGTTGATTCCATATTTTGGCTACATTTTTTTCAAATGTTTGTAGCTAATAGGACGCTCATGAATCTCATAGCACTGACCAGCCAATTTAGTCAAAGGCCAACTCCTAGTTGTGAGGGCTGTAATTACAGAGCCCAGTATTTAGCATTGCCAAGTCTATTGCAAGAATCTGGTTTCAGCTCTGACAGAATGTTAGGGCTGTTTAATACCAGGCAATCAGTGCTCATTGTATAGATACATAAATTGCAAATTTAAAGTCATTTAAGGATGTTTCCTGGTAGAAAAATTATTCTCATGAACATATTTACGACATTTTTGGGGAAAATTCACTTAAACATATTCTCTTCTTTTTCTGCAAGTGTCATTTGAAATATTGCTACTATATCTTACAAAGACTAGACATTTCCAAAGGTGGATGTCTATCTTTGCAATCCGGAAAATGCTTTTAATTTTCATTTTCTGAAATTTCATTGCTGCACTAAAGGGGAGCTTTGTCAAAGAATGTTACTTCCATAAGTGCGAAGGCGTTTTTAGCCTGCTGCCTCTACCCTTTGTTATAGATTTGCTTAGGCATTATCTTGGTCAGTTCAGGCTGCTATAACAAATATACCACAATCTGGCTGGCTTAAACAGTAAACATTTACTTCTTACAGTTCTGAAGGCTGGGAAATCCAAGATCAAGGTGCTGATAGATCTGGTATCTGGTGAGGGCCTACTTCCTGGTTTGCAGATGACAGCCTTATATTTTCACATGGTGGAGATCAGAAAGAGAGAGGAAATAAGCTCTCTTATATCTCTTCTTATAAGGACAGTAATCTCATTCATGGAAGCTCCATCCTCATGACCTAATTACTTTCCAAAGGCCTCACTTCCAAATACCATGACACTGAGTATTAGACTTCAACATATGAATTTTGTGGGGGCACAAACATTCAGTCTATAGCAGACCTTCCTGCCTTCATGTTTGTTTCAGCTAGAAAAAACTTCCTCAGCAGATTTCTCAGTTGAAGCCGGATTGCTGTTTCTGGTGTTCTTAAATCTAGCAGCCTAGAGAGAACAGATAACTCTGCCACTTGCTACAGTTCCTCCTCCTTTTCAAATACATGTTCACTTAAGACACAGTGGGCATATACATGTCTACCTGTAATAATTATACCTAATAATTATACCACCTAGACTCTCTCCAATAAGACTTGATATTTCCACTCTTTAGCCAGAGGCCATGTTATGTGAATTCCAGAGCAGGCTCTTCCTGGTTTCTAGATGCCACAGAGTCACAGAATAAAGCTCTCTACGTAGTAAAACACTTTTTTTTAACATAAAGATATTCAAAGACTATGGGATGTTAAGCCCTTTTTTCAGTATTAGGTATCAATACCACTTGAAATAGGATTGGCCCATTTTTATAATTGGTAAAGAATATGCATAATGAAACATAAATTTCCATGTTACAAGAGCTATCAGTTGAACAAAGATGAGAGAGAGAAGAAAAAAGTGAGAAAAGAAAAAAGGAGAGTGATTTGGAAATACATTTCCCTTTATTATTTATTTCTAATGATACATTTACATAAATGTTTGAAAGTATGGATGCTGTTTTATCCTCTTCACCCTGAAGTCTACTGAAAACTAGTAAAATTGGTAGAAGTGTGAATTATATTGTCTCAAAAGGGCAGTCTTTTCATATATATTTTTAAAATGGATTGCCAGTACTGTAGATCTTTCACCTTACATTAGAAAAGAGGGGACAGGAATTCACAGCAAAGTTAACTCTTCAAAGTGATTATTTTGTCAGGTTCTTTATAAAATTATTGGTAAGAAGTTACTGAATTTAAAGTATTTTACATCAATCAAATAAAACAAGCAGAAAAACACATTTTAATTGCAACAAAACTTTATTAGTTTAAATGTTTTATGGAAATGAAAAAGCCTATGGAAATAGTACACTATTTGGAAGCTAGAGTAATTAAAACAATGCAGTATTGTAAAGCCAGATAGTTGAATGAGTTAGAATAAAAAACACCGAGACACAAATAAGTAAGGATTTACTATACAACTGAAGAGTCACTTTAACCAATTGGAGCATAGATGAGGATAGGCCCTTAACTTACACCACACAATAACATTAATTCTAGGTAGATTAAACATTCAAATGTGAAAGATGAAATAACATGCCAGAGGAAAAGCTAGAAATAGTCACATAATTTAATAATAAAAAGCCTTCCTGAGAAAATCAAACAAAGCATACACCAAAATAGAGAAAACAGATTTAGGCTTGAGTACACACTGTAAATTCTCCAGCTCAAAGACATCTGAACAAAATAGAAAGCAAGTGACAAACAGGGAAACTATATTTGCAAAAATTACAGATGCTAATAGTTGTTACTCCTGCTATATAAAGACCTCTTAAAAATAATTTAGAAAAACATGAGCCCCTAATAGGAAGAATGGACCAAGAATTTAATTCACATGAATCAGGAAATGATTAATAAACAAGAAAAAAATTCAACCTTCTTTTCCTCATATGTGTTATTTTATAATAAAGCATATGAAAATGTAAGTATCAACAACATAGCACATTTATTAGATTGGTGATTAGCAAATATTAAAGACATTAAATATCTAGTGAGGGTAAAACTGTTGGAAAATATCTCACAAACAGCTGGTAGAAATGTAAATTACCATAATCATTCTGAAGAGAAAACCCAGACAAGCACTATTAAGCAACTTCCTCTAAGTAAAAGATTAGAAGTGACGGAATTTAGATTTTAACAGAGAGATCTCTACCAGCTAGATCTATGATTTTTACTTTACAAAAAAAATTTGTATTAAAGAGTGTATTACTTAGAATCCAAATCAAATACCTAAGCAAAAAGAGCGAACGTATTGTAAAACTACTAGGTCTTAGGAAGTCTCAGATGCCTTTATTATTTTCTTTTTTCCTGCTTTCTCTGCATATCAATGTTAATATATTCTGTAAAGGGCTTCATGTTTCATTTATCCACAAGATGAAAACATGGCTACAGACAGCCCTTAGATTTACATTTTCTGAATATAGCTACTCTTTCTCTTTTGTATTTTCCAGCAGAGCCAACCATGATTGGCCCACTTTGGATTGAGCACCAATACTGACTTATCACTTTTGGCTAGAAGAGGAAGATTGCAAGGAAGACTAGCCTGATGTGGGTCATGTATGCTTAGCTACTTTAGAAATATGTGACCTAAAGTAGTTGTAGCCTTTAATCAAAATGGTTGTTATAATGTCGATCATGGTGAGAGAGGGATTGGTTTGTAAATGAGATTATTTAATGTGAAGCAATCCATAATAGATGTGCAGATATAACCAGGCTTCTGAACTTCAAAATGAAAGACTAGGCCCTGAACTCTGCTGAATTCAACAATTCCAACTCGTCAGGTGTCTTGTCAGGCAGCTGCTAGGCTCGCTGGGCAATAACCCTGCCTTACATTGTAGCTTTCTTTCAAATTTCAATACAGTCACTCCCCAATTTCAGATTTCATTAAGCAAGTTTGCTTGAAGTTTGATTCAATAAAAATTGAATGAAGCAAAAACAAAAAAGTGAAGTACATAAAAATAGTTAAGAAGGTGACATTTCATTGTCATTCATCTTTGTAAAAGGTAGGTTTTTTTGCATTCAAAATTTATTTGCATTGTTTTGTTTGGGTATGATACTTCTTTTCTTAAGCACACACTCACTTCATTAGTTTTTTAAAAAAATTTCCTGTATCTATATTTTCTAAATAGTGCATATTATATCAAGAAAACATATTTTCTAAATAGTGAATGTTATTGAAACTTGGAGAAATAAAGAGCAACGTAGGACAATTTAGGTAGTCAAAGAATAAAAAAGCAGTTCTATCATAAAATGGTTCTCTTGCACAGAATATTATAGGAAAGCCTCCATTTCATTTTCCTGAAGTAAGTTTAACAGATCTGAAATTTACACTAAGCTAAGCCAGAATATTTACATAGAGCTTCATCCTTAGTCTAGTAGGCCCAGGATTATATCTAGGAGACTAGTGACAATGAAATCAGTTCTAGCAAGAGTTAATTATCATTTCTGTTAAGCAAATTTTCATTCAAAATCACTTTCCATCTATTGTAGACCCTGCAGGTAAATCCTTAGTACCACCAGTGTGGTAATAAATATTAAGGCACTGGAACAAGTCCCACAAGATTTGTATTCTAGCTTTTCTTTGATAAAAAAAGATGTGTGTTTTTGGGCAACTGAACTGCAATTTCCTCATCTCTACGGTGTTATTCTCAAGGCTAATGTTTGGAGTGCAATAGCCTGAATAAATAGTAGTTATTGTGATTATTAACCTCTTACAGCTTAGTCTCTCATTCTTTCATTCATTCATTCATTCATTCATTCATTCATTCACTTTCCTACTCCCAAAATTGAGTAATGAACGTTACTCAATTACTCAGCAGTAAACAAAGAAAGCTTGATTAATATTATTTTCATACTATTGCCTGAAAATTTTGTTCTTTGATACAGTTCAGTGAATTTAGCTTTAATGTTCTTCAGAAAAGTACATTATGGTATCCGGCACACATTTTTTTCATATGGTTCTCAATTACTCCTGGGGTGCAGTGGATCAGAATGACTGGCTAAGTTCTACTTGGATGGACTTGGTGAGGGGGAAGAAGCTAGCGTGTAGGTGGCTGGATGTTCTATGGGTAGAAGGTGGAGGTGGACCCAGTTTGCTGGAAAAACAGGTCTGGGATTTTCATCAAAGTAATGACCTGTAACTTCCCCTCTTCCATTTTCATGTAAAATTCACAGGCTGATCTTTTGGAGTTTCTTATATTGTTGTTTTCTGAATGTGATATTTATTTTAATCAGGTTTTACTTGTATGCATTTATTTGAAAGGTGGAAATTGCAGCAAATGGCTGTTCTGATTTGCATCTTTATGAAGAAAAACAAATTATAGCTCCATAGATCCACATTTGAAAAAGAGATCCATTAATTTCTTGTGTCCATGGTTTCAAACACTTGTTTCTTATGATTTGATGTCCTGTAAGATGGGTCCCTTTGGAATCACCACTTGTCTTACAACAGGACTCGGCATAAATTTCTTACCATCGTATACATGGGTTAAAGAATAGACTTCATTGGAGAAGTTTAGAGCAAGACAAGATAAGGCACAGTTTACCATTCTCCATTTATTCCCTCAGAGAAGTGTGCTGAAGCTGTGTGCTTGTGGGTTTGTGTGCTGTTGTAGAGGTCACTACTGCCTTGAATGTGAAGACCCTGGTCACATGGGAAGTTTCAGTCCCCACTTCTTGTGGGTAGAACTGAGGAAGCCTCTTGTTCCATTGGAAATTGGGCTTGGATTTTACTTTCCTGGCTAGGAGAAGTGGGAGAAAATCCTCATTTCAGCTATTTCTTTGTCAAGAACAGACACCTGGGTCATTTTCAGAAAGTCTTGCTCCTTGCAAAAAGCTGACAGTTTACTTTCCTTAGAGAGTCACTCATCTATTAAAAAAATTAATGATAGCAGCCAAATTTCTTACATTATTTTGAAGTGTATCATATTTCTTCAGATTTTTCTTGCTTAAATTTTATTTAGTTGGCTTTCACATTTCAAAATGTCTTTAACCATATCTTACTTAAATTCTTTAAATTCCCCCAATATTATTTTCCATGTTTGTATTATGCCTTTTATTTTTCTGCCTCTAAACTGGCCATTTAAATAATCTCCTTACTCTGGATATTTTAAAATACCACTAATTCTTCTAAATTCGAGTTTAATGTGGCCACCTATAAAACTTACTTTGTTACCTCAGGTGGAAATGGAATCTGCTTCACTGGAACCCCTTCCTGAGTGTGGTATGTGTTCTATGCAGAAGGCTGGCATCTCATTCTACGAACTCAGCTAAGGTAAAACCTTCTTTACTTCAACTTACTTTCTGCTTCAAACTCCCATTCCAATGGCTGAGGTGGGAATAAATTAAGTTAATTGGAATATTCACTTCTTTCATCAGGACTGCATCTTCTGCAGGATTACCTAAAGTCAGAATATAATTACGTATTTTGGTGTAATAAGCCTTCAAGCAGGCGTTCGGAAAAACAAACAAATGAAAAACAAATTCAAAATTGCTTAAGTTGTACTTTTTAAAATCTAAAGATTTTACCTCCTTATATCCTAATGCAATAGTCCATGATCCAATATGTAATATTAAAAGTAATAAAATTCTAAGAGAAAACATAATTGATGTTTTCCCTTAATTTTTGATTGTAAAAGAGTTTTCTAAGCATAATTATAAAAACCTAGAAACCATAAAAAACACTGATGTTTGACTACATATTAATGATATGAAAATTAAACTCTTCTGTTCTTGAAAGAAAACGAAAAGCAAACTGGAAAATTTTGTGAAACATACGCAAAAAACAAACAGTTAATTTTCTTAAGACCTTAATAAAAAGGATTTTAAAAACAAGTGAATAAGTACACAGAACTTCTTTTTAAACATGACATATGAAAAGCAGACAGTTTTAACTCCTCTTCCTCCAAAAATCCAATTACCACAAATGTAAATAATTTTTAAAAAACTGTTTAATCACAGAGAATGAAAAAATAAACCACTAAATTTTAGAAATTCTTTAGGTATTTGATTAAACAAACCCACCAAAAATCTTTCTCGATCATTTATCTTCTTTGAGTTATGGTACTACTTCTCTGCACCACTTCACAACAAGACATGTGAGTAAGTTATCTCCTTTTTGCAGTCTTCCCCTTATTTACTTCTATTCTCACTTGAAATAACTCCAATCATGCTTTTGTCAGAATCAAGACATTCAAAATGTCTTAGATCAAGGATCATGGCTAAATTTAATGGTCAATTCTCTCTTTTTTTTTTTTTTTTTTTTTTTTGGACTGATTCTCACTCTGTTGCCCAGGCTGGAGTTCAGTGACGCAATCTCGGCTCACTGCAACATCCACCTCCTGGGTTGAAGCGATTCTCCTGCCTCAGCCTCCCAAGTAGCTGAGAATACAGGCACGAGCCACCATGCCCAGATAATTTCTATATTTTTTTGTAGAGATGGAGTTTCACCATGCTGGCCAGGCTGGCCTTGAACTCCTGAGCTCAAGTGATCCGCCCACCTCAGCCTCCCAAATTTCTGGGATTACAGGCATGAGCCACTGCACCTGGCCAATGATCAATTTTGCGTCCTCACCCTGCCTGATCTGTCAATAGAATATGACACAACTCACTGTATCTTCCTCCTTAAAACATTTTTTCATTTGGTTTCACAGACATCGCATTCTGTTTGTCATTATACCTTGCTGGCTGTTCCTCATCTCCTTGAGGTACAAATACTGACTGGTAAGACCCAGGGCAATCCTTGGACTCGTTTCTCTTCTATCTTCACTCACTTCTAAGGCAATTTCATCCAGTCTCTAGGTTTTAACTACCACAAATATGCCAATAATTCTAATGCCTATATTGTCAGCCTAGACCTCTCCCCTGGATTCCAGACTTCTGTGTACAAACTCCTTTCTCCTATTAGATGCCTAATATGCAAATCAGAAAGTACATGTCCAAAATTCTGCTCCTGATTTTTCTCCAAAACCTGCTCCTACATTGTTTCCTCTATATCAATAAGTAACTTCATTCTTCCAATTGCTCTGACCAAAACCCTTGGAATCATTGTTGATGCCATTTATTCTTTCTCAATATTAGGATGCTTAGTTAACTGTTGGCTCTACTTTTAAAGTATATCCAGAATATGACAACATCTTACCTTTCTGTTTCTACCTTTTGATCCAAGCAATCCTCTTTTCTTGGCTGGCTAACTTCAATGGTCTCAATATTTTTATCCTTGTCTCCACTCCCATTCACAAAGCACCCTCACTAAGAATATATGTCAAAGCCCGTACAATAACTTCTAAGGTCCCTTAGTCAACTTCCTCCACCACATTGGTTTCCTTCACTTTCTCCCAGGAATGCTTCCTCCGTGGGCCTTCATCTGCCATTTATTCTGCTTGGAATGCTCTTCCCTCAGCTATCCATATGGCTTACTCTCTCTCCGGCTTTGGCTCTTTAATCCCTAAACCTTTCCCTGCATTTCCTCAGCAGTCATCAGTTATTAAAATATAACTTTATATTTTATTTATCTTAATTATTCTATCTTCTTGATAGAATATGAGTTCCATGAAAGCAGGGATTTTTATCTTTTTTTTTTTTGTACTGCCATATCCCGAGCCCCTATATTCTCAAGGCGATGGAGTGGTAACTAGCAAGCGGCAAACCATTTTACTTGCACAGGCTTAAAACTTGAGGCCACCTTTCTAAGGAAAGATGAAGTGCAGAGCTGAAGATATGAGAAAGGCTGAGAGTTTGTACAGAAAGTTGTCGAACTCCTGGATTACCTCCTTTATTCTGTATAGTCAGGTGATTCCCTTTTTTCTTCCCAGGATTTATTTTCTTGAGGAATGAAGCTTGTATTCCACTCTCATTGTGCTCTGTGTTTACCTATATGATAGCATTATCCTGATGTCATCTATCTTTCCATCAATAACAGTAGACCAGTAGCTTCTCGAATGTTGGGACCATGCATTTTCAGTAATGTAGCCTCAGCACTAAAATTAATGTTTAGAATTATATTCATTCATTGTTGATTGATTTGCTTAATGGATATTCTAAGCAGGAAATAAAGAGAAACTGAACAAGGTCACAATGAGAAGCTAATGACCTCCTAGAAATGTACATGGGAAGTTGTCTAGAATAACTCTTAGGATTCTGATTGAGAAGTTCTGATTGCAGAATGAGTCTGCAATGTTTCCCTTGTGATTAACCTTGGAGGTTGGAATAAAATCAATGAAGACATAGTCAGCTTGGGGTATGTGGCTGGGGTGAGGGTTATTTTCCTATCCAGGATGTTACTCTTCTCACATGAAAATAGAAGCAAAAACATTATTAGGATTCATATAGTGTGTTGGGACTGATCAACACTATCATTTAGAGAATGTTTTGATTAGTTTCCCAAACAAGGTAAAGTAGTTGAGCCAACTATTGTTAGATTCAGATTCCTTGCAGTGAAACTTGTTATAAAGGCTTGTTGGGATCAATCATTCCAAGTTTTTAACACAGAGAGTACATTAGTTTGCATCTTTATGTACTGGTTATGTTATCTAATTACAATGTAAGTATGTATGTGTTTTTGTCAATCCTTACATAACCTGTTGGTGTGAAGATGGTATTAGAAGCTCAAAAGAAAATTTCACCTGGAACCAGATAATAGATTGCTTGCCTTTACTTGCTACAGCAGGTTCTGCATGTACATGAGGTAATTTTTGTGGGTTGGGAATGATTGATTGTGAATAAATACTTAGCTCACAGCTGGGGCATTTTGTGACTTTTTAGAACTCATTTTGTCCAGGCAAAATAGAATCTTCACCAAGTACCTCAGCAAATCTCAGGGCAAACTGGAGAAACTGTACTCACTGAACTTACCTGGGCTTGAGGTATGGAAGCAAATAGTATCCTTTGTTAAAAGAAAAAAAAAAAAAGCTTTTTGAGTTTTGTAAAGTAAAATAAGATTTCCATAGAGATTTATATATTAGTGCTCATTTTCCCCAAAATCAAGCCCAGGCTATTAGTTGACTTTTCTTAATGAGGAGTAAATTAATGAGAGACAGACTAATTTCTGAAGTAACTGGCTTTACTAGGATGAGTAGAAATAGAGGTAGAATGTAGAAACTGTAAAGGATCTGAACTTTGACCACACACAAGAGCAGTGGGAGATGATACTCCATTAGTTCTTTATGAATCTATATTCCAGGAGCCGACAGTACTACTGTAACCTTCCTTCCTAAGGAGAGGGAAGATGAGGAATCCAACAGCCAAACCATCCTACAAGAACAGCCATTTAAACATGTGCCCTGCGCCATATCAACCATGAGAAACATGGCCAGGCCTTAAGCAAGTAAATGGAGATGGACTGAAGCAACTGGTGTCACGTCTATCTTTTTATTCTGTTAGCATTCCTAGTAAATGGGCCCATTTCCATTTATTTGAGTGACTGACATCAAGAGTGCTTCATTTTGTTGGAAGCATGCAAGTAGTCCAGGAAGGACTGACACAGCTCTTTGAAGGTCATTGAAGAAAGGTCACTATACTTGAGAAAATGGTCAATAGTGAAACATTGGCTAAAACTGAGAAAATAAGTAAATATTTAGGGAGAAAAATTAGCAATTGAAAATGTTGAATTTGCAGTGCTAATGAGATACCCAAAGTGGGTATGTTCAGAAGGCAATGGAGAAAAAGATTTGAAGATAGTGTTAGAAGTTTTTGCACCTGGACAATGCTAATGAAAATGTAATAATTCTTAACTCCTTTTCTCTCTTTAAACTCTAAACAGGTAACAAAAAATGTCATATCAGAATTTTATAATAATCATGTTACAAAAAATTGCTTATAAAAATTTTGTTCAATGCTGAGATTTCAAAGGTGATACCCTTGTATAAACAGGTACACATTTGAAATAATAACTCAGGATTAGTCACTTCATCAAATTTCAAGGGATTGTTTGGCACACATATCTTTTCAACCAATTTTAATTTTTCTCTTGTTTTGCCACTGCTTGATGCATTGCAGAAACTCATTTAAAAAATAAATTAGTGAATATGAGAATATACAAAACATCTGATTTTGTTCTCAAATTCCAAGCTTCTTCTACTAGCGGCAGTAGATTGGATATATATGTAACTAAAAATAAATAGATTTCAAGACTGAGGAATTAAAATCAGAAGATTTAAATGATTTTAAATTATGTAGCACTGAGAACACTGGTAAGTTAAAATTTAATAGGATTGTAGTAGTTTAAAAGTTTAATGGAAGTTTTATATATTTTTTATCAATAAAAGACATCATGCTAAATAGGTGAATCTCCTAGCCATCTGGTTGGTTCGAAGTTGTTAAAGTTGAGTTGTTAAAGTTGATATCTAGATACTCCTGCCTATGCTGGAAGGAGTTACAATAATTTTTTTTCAGTTCTAACATTTTAGTTCATGTAATAATATTTCAATATAATTTTCTTAGACATATGTTATCCTTAACTGCTAAGAGACATTCCTTAATACATATTTCCTAAAATGCCAATCACAATGAAATAATTTAGAGCTAAGGTAAACTTCAGAAGAACTAAAGGAAAGGCTGAGTGGAAGTTAATATGTTGTTTAAAGATCTATTATTTTCTAATTACTCAGAAACATATTTTTCCCTTTGGCATGATTCCAAGTTGCAAAAATGTGAATTTTAAAAGAAAAAAATCTTGTATTTTCCAGTTTAAATTTTCAAAAACATGAATTATAGATAAAGCTACTGTATTAGTCTGTTCTTATGCTGCTATGAAGAAATGCCTGAGACTGGGTAATTTATAAAAGAAAGAGGTTTAATTGACTCACAGTTATGCCCTGCTGGGGAGGCCTCAGGAAATTTATGATCATGGTGGAAGGCAAAGAAGAAGCAGGCACCTTCTTCACAAGGCAGCAGGATGAAGTGAATATCAGCAGGGAAATGCCAGAAGCTTAAAAAACCATCAGATCTCCTGAGACTCACTCATTATCATGAGAACAGCATGGGGGAAACCATCCCCATGACCCAATTACCTCCACCTGGTCCTGCCCTTGATATGTGGGGAATTATCCCCATTAGGGGATTACAATTCAAGGTGAGATTTTGATGGGGACACAGACCCAGACCATATCATTCCGCCCTTGGACCTCCCAAACTTCACATCCTCACATTTCAGAACACAACCATGCCCTTCCAACAGTCCCCCAAAGTCTTAACTCATTCCAGCATTAACCCAAAGTCCAAGTCCAAAGTCTCATCTGAGACAAAGCAAGACCCTTCCACCTATGAGCCTGTAAAATCAAAAGCAACTTAGTTACTTCCTAGATACAACGAGGATACAGGCATTGGGTAAATACACCCATTCCAAATGAGAGAAATTGGCCAAAATAAAGAGGCTACAGGACCCATGCAGGTCTGAAATCCAATAGGGGCAGTCATTAAAACTTAAAGTTCCAAAATGATCTCCTTTGACTCCATGTCTCACATCCAAGTCATGCAAGAGGTGGGCTCCCATGGCCTTGGGCAGCTCTGCCCCTGTGGCTTTTCAGAATACAGCCCCCCTCCTGGCTGCTTTCACAGGCTGGTGTTGAGTGTCTGCAGCTTTTCAGGTGCATGGTGCAAGCTGTCGGTGGACCTACCATTCTGGGGTTTGAAGGACAGTAGCCCTCTTCTCATATCTCCACTAGGCAATGTCCCAGTGAAGAATTTTGTGGGGTTCCAACCCCACATTTCCCTTCTGCACTGCCCTAGCAGAGGTTCTCCATGAGGGCTCTGCCCCTGCAGTAAACTTCCGCCTGGACATCCAGGTGTTTCCATACATCCTCTGGAATCTAGGAGGAGATCCCCACACCTCGATTCTTGACTTCTGTGCACCCACACACTCAACAACACATGGAAGCTGCCAGGGCTCGGGGCTTGCAGCCTCTGAAGCAATGGCCTGAGCTGTATGTTGGTCCCTTTTAACCACAGCTGGAATGCAGGGCACCAAGTCCTGAGACTGCACAAAGCAGCAAGGCCCTGGACCGGGCCCATGAAACCATTTTTTCCTCCTAGGCCTCTGGGCCTATGATGGGAGGGGCTGCCATGAAGACCTCTGACATCCCTTGGAGACATTTTCCCATTGTCATGGTGATTAACATTTGGCTCATTACTTATGCAAATTTCTGCAGTTGACTTGAATTTCTCTTCAGAAATGGGTTTTTCTTTTGTCTCATCCTCAGGCTGCAAATGTTCCAAACTTTTATGCTCTGCTTCCCTTTTAAACAATTCCAAACCATATCTTTGTGAATGCATAAAACTGAATGCTTTTAAGAGCACCCAAGTCACATCTTAGAATGCTTTACTGCTTAGAAATTTCTTCCACCAGATACTCTAAATCATCTGTCTCAAGTTCAAAATTCCACAGATCTCTATCTATAGAGGGCATGGACAAAACGTCACCAGTCTCTTTGCTACAGCACAAGAAGAGTGACCTTTACTCCAGTTTCCAACTACTTCCTCATCTCCACCTGAGACCACCTCAGCCTGCACTTCATTGTCCATATCACTATCAGCATTGTGATCAAAGCTATGCCACAAGTCTCTATGAAGTTCCAAACCTTCCCACATCTTCCTGTCTTCTAAGCCCTCCAAGTCTCTAAGGAGTTCCAAACTTTCCCACATTTTCCTGTCTTCTGAGCCTTTCAAACTGTTTCAACCTCTGCCTGTTACCCAGTTCCAAAGTCTCTTCCCCATTTTCTGGTATCCTTATAGCAGTGTCCCACTCCTGGTACCAAATAACTGTATTTGGTATGAATAAATACCTGATAATGGGTAATTAATAAAGGAAATAGGTTTAATTGACTCACAATTCTGCACTGCTGAGGAGGCCTTCAGGAAACCTATAATCATGGTAGAAGGCAAAGGAGAAGCAGGCGCCTTCTTCACAAGGCAGCAGGATGAAGTGAGTGATAGCAGGGGAAATGCCAGATGCTTACGAAACCATGAGATCTCATGAGACTCACTCGTTATCGCAAGAACAGCATGGGGGAAACTGCCTCCATGATCCAATTACCTCTACCTGGTCCTGCCCTTGACATGTGGGAATAATGGGGATTACAAGTCAAGGTCAGACTTGGGTGTGGACACAGAGCCAAACCATATCAGCTACATAAAGCAAAATTTAGTTTTTCATTTTGATTAGGTAGAAATAGACTAATATTTATGTTTCAAACTTCACTATATTATATATTTATAACCAAGATTAAAATTCAGTTACTCTCTTCATTAAAAACATATCTTTATTTTTTTAAATAATAAATATCTATAAAATGCTAGGCAACATGCAAAAGAAACATCCAAGCATGGCTTTTACTATTGAATTGAGTGGTTAATTCCCAATTGAGTTGCATGACTCTTTCAATTAGCTTTAGTAAATATATATATTCATCACTCTAGTTTGTAATGAGCTATAAACAAAAATGCCCAAATAATGAATTTTACTTTTCTTCTAAAATAAATTAGCCAAAAATAGGAAACTTGATTTAGACAATAAGTATTACATATCATACATTAATATTATTCTATTTACTTGCTCATTTTCACAATTTAAATGTTAATATATCATCTCAAACCTCGCTAGCGAAAGAGGTGAATAATACACACTGACATAGCCAACTGATTTTAATGACATACAATTAATATGTGAGAAGAGGCAGGTATCCCTATAAATACACAATTGTATAAAAAGGGAATGATCCAAAAGTTGGTTTCATGATCATTATCTTTCCTTTGGTATCATTATCATATGTCCTCACTTTATAAAATAAACCTGAAGAAGAATATGGCTCAGAAACAACATATTTAGGTACTACAAGAAAGGGGTACTAATGCCTGTTTATTACATCCTCATTAGGAACAATATGCAATCCTTAAATATCTGCACTACTTTCTTTCAGGAAATCCACCACTCCACATTTAATCCCAGCCTATTTGTAGGTGAGTGTTGGTTACACGGGATAATCAAAGGGAACATGATGCTTTATCAATGTGTTCAATAAGTGACTTTTGATTAATAGTTTGGTGAAATTTCATCATTGGTACTAATAAAATGACAATAGTCTATTTATTGCCAATGGGTCAAAAATATCATGACAAATACAAAAAGTGGTACATTATATTATTTTTAGAAAGCTTTTGTCGTTCAAGGCAAAAATTGAACAGCAAACCAGAGATAAGTCTTATTACTATATATTTCAAAAGACAAGATAGCCATGACATTGGTTATTTGATGGAATAACATCTTATTTTTTTCATAAGAGAACTAAGATCAGTGTAGGTAAGTTTCATTTGTAGGTAATACTAGTATCTTTTCTTCTTCTTAGACTTTCGGAACTTTTGGCTACATTCGTTGCCTCTGTTGTTGTCTGTGCTACTATCACTATCACTTGTTTGCTTTTGTCTCTTTCGTTTATTCATCTGATAAAGGTCAGAGTCACTTGGTTGTTGGTGAGTCCATTTATATGAGCTGGGTCCAGCCTCAAGATCTGGAACATGATTCAGTGAGGAAGACACAGATGCACTATTAGGAAGTGGAGCTGTCATCTGATAAAGGTCAGAGTCACTTGGTTGTTGGTGAGTCCATTTATATGAGCTGGGTCCAGACTCAAGATCTGGAACATGATTCAGTGAGGAAGACACAGATGCACTATTAGGAAGTGGAGCTGTCATTTCATAGTAAGGAAGCTGCAGCACTGGATTATACACATGCCACTGCTGTGAAAACAAAAGACATTCATCTACCAAAACAAATCCAAAAGGTTAAGGAAAAAAGTTAACAGTTTACATGTATTATACAATAGCCATGAGTAAACAAAACTGTGTTTTGGTATAAGAAAGACAGTGACCTCTCATAGTAGAAAGGTAGGTGTTTCATTAAAGGGTCAATATAAAGAGCTGAGGCTGTGTATAGCTCACTACAATATAGATTAGTGCTATCCAACGGAAATAGTTTTTGTTTGTTTGTTTTTTTGAGACAGGGTCTCACTTTGTTGCCCATGCTGGAGTGCAGTGGTGCAATCTTGGCTCACTGCAACCTCCGCCTCCTGGGTTCAAGCAATTCTCCTGTCTCAGCCTTCCAAGAAGCTGGGACTACAGGCACACGCCACCACACCCAGCTAATATTTGTATTTTTAGTAGAGACAGCGTTTCACCATATTGGTCAGGCTGGTCTCGATCTCCTGACCTCAGGTGACCCACCCGCCTCAGTCTCCTAAAGTGCTGGGATTACAGGTGTGAGCCACCGCACCCAGCCCACATGTAGTTTTAAATCTAGTAACTGCAATACAAAAGTAGAAAGAAATGGGTGAAATTAAACAATGTATTTTATTTATCCCAATATATCCATTTAAAATGTTATAACTTTAATATGTAAATGATATAAAATTAATGAGATATTTTACTTTTTCTTCACATGAAGTCTTCAAAATATGAGGTATATTTTATACTTATGGCATATCTCAATCTGAATGCTAAATTTTTATTGAAAATACCTGATCTGAATTTAGATTACATCAAATTTAGAGTTGAAAAATATATACTCACATGGCCAAGTTGTTTCAAATATACTTAAAAGTTTTCTGAAAACCGAACTAAGTATCGGTTTTAAATTTTAATTTTAATTAATTAAAATTAAATAAAACTTTAAAACTCAGCTTCCTAGGTGCATATGTGGCAAATTGTCCCCATATTTTATAGCATAGTTCTTTACTGTTTAGATAGAGAGATGCTTCCTTTAAAAACAAACAAGCTCTTAACTCAAATTTCTAACTATTCAAAGCAAATTAAAGATTAATAGAGATACCATGAACTTGTGTCTCTCTCCTACCCCATCTCTACCAAAAGATAAAAAAATGCTTGGATGAAGACATTTATAGTTTCAGATGAGAACTGATTGTTTACTCATGTTTCACCACAGTTAAGAAAAGGGTTTTTTTTAGCAGAAGTTAAAAAGTATCAATTTACAGGAAAATTTCTGTTTAAAAATTGAAAATGGATATTTAACAAATCTAAAGCTCATGTATACATTGGGTATTTGCAAAAATAATAGTCTGTGAGTCAGAAGACCTGGGTTAGTCCTACACCTGTCACTAACAAGCTGAAAATCTTAGGACGTTGATTAACAACCCTGGACTTCAATTTCTTATTTATGAAGAATTGAAAAAAAACGAGTTCCCCTTTAACAATGAAGTCCATAATTAAGATTTCTGGGTCAAAACCAATTTTTGGTAGTCTGTGGAAATAATTTAGTTTACTCGACCAATTAAGAACCTTCATTGCTCCTGTGATATCCTCCCCCTGTGATGTGTGCATGAAGGACTAAGTATATACTCAGGAAGGATAGTTTTGTCTTTAATTAAAAAGATAAATTTACTTTAAAAATCCATGTCCAAAAGCAATCTATTTGGGATTGATGACATTATATAAAAATACTTCACTAAGTGAAATTATTCAAATTATGCAATTCTGCAAACATCTTTTTTTTTTTCTTTTGAGACAGAGTCTTGCTCTATTGGCCAGGCTGGAGCACAATCTTGGCTCACTGCGACCTCCACCTTCTAGGTTCAAGCAATCATGTCCCAGCCTCCCGAGTAGCTGGGGTTACAGGTGTGCACCACCATGCCTGGTTAATTTTTTCTATTTTTATGATGGAGAGGGTTTCACTGTGTTGGCCAGGCTGGTCTCGACCTCTTGACCTCAATTGATCCTGCCCTGGCCTCCCAAAGTAATGGGATTATATGTGTGAACCACCACGTCCGGCCACTGCAAACGTCTTTTAAAATAGTCATTTATATTAGAACTCTCTACTCAAATTTCACTTGGATTGCAGTGTGTCATCACTGCCATCCATCCCTTTTCTGTTGACCCCCTGGCCATTTGCTAAGGCATTAGAAGTGAAATTTAGGATGATGGTGTTAGGCCAGGACACCACTGGAGGACAGTGCTGGGACATCTTGTGCCTTCATCCCAGTTTAGATTTGGGCACCATATGTTACAAATAGCCTTTATGTTCTTCATAGTTTGTATCATATTATATACTGAATAAAATGCATATTAAACTTACCATCTTCTGAAAGAGAAAATATTCTTGAGGTAAAGAAGTATTATTAATTGGAAAATACTGCATGGGAAAGGAAGATCTGCCCACCACCATTTCTTCATTCCTTTGAGGAGATGAAAGAAGAAGTAATAAAATCTTAAAATTCCTATTACAAATGTCATTTTCTCTTAAGAAAAACCACTACTTTTCCTCAGGGGATGCAAAGTTGTCTGCATAGAGGAATCACATGTAAAT
Source organism: Pongo abelii (assembly GCF_028885655.2). Lineage (NCBI taxonomy): Eukaryota > Metazoa > Chordata > Mammalia > Primates > Hominidae > Pongo > Pongo abelii. The sequence continues at coordinate 23,957,244 of NC_072007.2, read as the reverse complement.
TCGGAAGTGTGATGGGCTGACATGTCTCCCCAAAATTCAGCTGTTAAAGTCCTAAATCCCAGTATCTCAGAATGTTACCTTATTTGGAAAAAGGGTCACTGCAGATATCATTAGTTAAGATGAGGTCATATTGGAACAGGATGGGTCCCTAATCCAATATGAGTGGTATCCTGATTAAAAAAGGGAAATTTGAAGACAGACTGTTTTAGTCCATTTTCTGTTGTTATAACACAATACCTGTTTGTTATAACAAACTGGTATTATATAACAATAATATAACAAACTGGTATTATATTATATAACAAAGAAAAGAGATTTATTTCGGCTCATGGTTCTTCAGGCTGGAGAGTCCAAGATCAGGTGGCTTCTGGTGAAGGTGGTTATGGTTAGCTTCTGGTGAGCTATACTGTGTTATAACATGGCAGAAGTCATCACAGGCAGGAGGAGCTCACGAGAGATGGCCAAACTGGCTTTTACAACAGATCTACTTGTGATAACAAACCCACTTCCTCAATAACCAATTAATCCAATAATCCATTAATGAATTAAAATATACATGAGGGCATAGCCTTCATGACCCAATCACCTCCCAAAGGTCCCACATCTCAACACTGCTGCATTGGGGACCAAAATTTCAACATATGAACTTTTGAGGGACACATTCAAACTACAGTACGGTTACCCACAGGAAGAACACCATGTGAAGATAAAGGTGGAGATCTTGGTAATGCTTCTACAGGCTGAAAAATACCAAAGATTGACATCAAACCACCAGAAGCTAGGGGAGAGGCATGAAACAGATTATTTCTGATAGCTCTCATAAAGAAACAATGCTGCTGACACCTTTTTCTTGGATGTCTAGCCTTCACAACTATGAGACAATGAATAGCTATTGCTTAAGTACTCTGTGATACTTTGTTACAGCAGCCCTAGCGAACTAATACAGGGAATGTTCATTAAAAGCAGAAGGTACAAGAAACAACAAGAAGCATAAAAATCCATTTTCAAGGAAGAGCAAAGACTAAACTGTTAAATAAGCACCATTTTTCTCTGCAAATCACTTTGGGGACATGATAACCCATTTTATATACTTTCTTTATAATATCAGAAATACTAGAAGAATAAAGTATTATCAATGAAATGTCATATCCAAAACATACACATAACTCAGGCTGTCTACTCTAGAATTTGTGATGACTTAGGGTCAGTGTATCAAACATAACTAGAAAATACCAGAGTTTGACTGCTATATTCTAGTGCCCATCTAGTCTTTTCTCTTCCGTCTAAATCTTACCAATAGCTTGTTCCTTCCTAACTCCTGAGGAAGAAGAGATATCTTTTCCCACTTGGTACTAGTAGAAAAAAGGAGTTCTTACATTATACACATGGCTGGACACATGAGTCTAGATAGTGCTTCCCCCCCTTTATGCTAACATTTGCGGAACACTGTATGCTCAGTATTGTAAGCACCTTGTGTTAATTATAAAATTCAATTCTCACAGTAACCTTTCAAAGTTTTATCCTCATTTTAGAGATGGGGAACAGAGTGGTAAAATAACATATCCAGTTCTTGTATGAATTTGCATCTTGCCTCTGCTACTTTATTAATAGTGTTAACTGACTGTTAATAAACTGTTAATTGACGTTAATAAAGTGGCAGAGCTAACATGCAAATTCAGGCAATCTAATTTCACCACCTCCTTTCCTAACTTCTGATTTCACCGATGTAGAAATGTTGGGGTGAATGAAGATGAGGAGCACACTGCTTTATCTGGGGTGCAATAATGCTCTGAAAGATAAATCTGGCTATTTGACAGTCCCAAGGGGCCACTCTCCTATGTTCAGAGGGTTGATATAACTAAAAGGGATAGGAGGGTCAGCTATTGTTAGTTTACTTGAGAATACTCAGTTCTGCTAAAGAAGACAAGGAAAAAAGCAGTATGGATGACACTTATACTGTTACTATGATAAACATTAGAAATGTAGCTAGTAGAGCTATACTTCTCTCTCTATATATAAATATCTATATAGAGATACATAGATCTATATCTCTACTCTGAATAGAGTATATCTATTCCTCTCCTCTATATATAGATATAGATATCTATCTATATCATACATCTGTATGATATATCAGAACATAATATACCCTGACCTATTCTTTCAGCCTGTGTAAGTTAACCGGACAGTACCAGAGAGCATGATGAAGCCAAACATTAAAAAAACAAGAAATGCAAAGAGAAGCACTTTCCCTTTGCAAGAACACATTGTTTTTGTTATTCATATTTGTTTTCGGTATAGCAAGAGAAATTTAAAAACCAACAAGTGATACATCAAAAAGCCTGAACCACTTAGAGAGGCTGCAGAAGTACTGCAGTCAGCAGGGGAGGCTGATACAGCAGAGAGAAACAGGGCATGTGTTTATTAGTGTAACCAGAATTCAGCCAGTTCGTCCTTCTGCCTACTTGCACCTTTTCCTAAGTGTGCTAAGCTATCCAATATCTTTCTTCTTGCTTTTCACTGTTTTTAAAATGGATGTAACAAAAGGTGTAATTTGAACATTTTCATTTGGCGTGGGAGCCTTTTAGCTTCATGACCTCTGGGATAGCTTGCCAGATAGTGTACGTGGAGGCTACCATTGCATCAATAAATCAGGCTATACAAAATTCTAGAAGAGTTTGAAAATTAACACAGAGAAGTTATTTCAAAAAGTAAAATAATTAATTGAATGGCTTAATGTCAGAAGGCTTAGTTTCAAAGCTAGCACTTTATCATCCTGTGACCTTAAGAACTGGTTAACTTTTGCAACTCCATTTACTCAAATATAAAATATAAATAACAGTATCTCTGTGATCCGTGATGAAATCTTGTATGCTTAAATGATTTAACAGCTATGAAAAGCATGTAGAAAACTATAAAAAACTACAAATATAAGTCTCTACCCCCTACTACTGAAAATATTAAGACTGAATTTTAAATGAGAATATTTTCTATCACTTTTCATGGGCTCGGAAAAAAGATATTCCTTAATTTTATCCTAGACCTAAAAAGTAAGGTTTTACAATAGCCCAAAATATATAAAAACTCCTCTTAGCGTAAGAATATATTTGCTTTACCTTTGATGAGAAATATTTTTAAAATTACCTGTAGTTGTGTGAATTTATCTTAAGATAGCTCTCAAAACTTTGGTTAGCTGGTTCAGAAGAGCGAGAACTCCCTTTAAAAGAAACAGAGTAACAGGTTACTTCACAGTGCATTTTTTTTGGAGTTCTAATATTAAACCATAAAATGACTCAAAATATTTTAGGACATAGTAGTGATTTTAAAATTCTATACTCAGAGAAGATATATGCATATCTGACCTCTCAAATCATATTTACAGATTGTTTACAGTACTATATATCAATGAATTAAAATCAAGCTTTGTCTAAATCAATGACTGTAAATAAGAATGACATTGACGTTGGACTTTGTAAGATACATGATGGTTTGTTCCAGACACCTGTAAACTAAAAATGGCAAATAAACAAGTGTTATTTGTTTCCAGTGTACAAGGCAGGAGTTTAACCCTCATGGACAAAAGCCAATTCAATCTTATACATGATGTGCCAGAACATAATATACCCTGGCCTATTCTACAGACATTAAAAGTGATGGCAAAACCGCAATTACTTTTGCACTAACCTAATACCAGGCTGTGTAAGTTAACCAGAAAGTACCAGAGAGCATGATGCAACCATGTATTACAAAAGAAACGAAGAAAAAAAGAAATGCAAAGAGACGCACTTTTGCTTTGCAATAAAGCATTGTTTTTGTTATTAGTATTTGTTTGCTTTTAGTATAGCAAGAGGAATTTAAAAACTGACAAGTGATAGATCAATAAGCCTGACCACTTAGAGGAGGCTGCGTACATATTGCAAGAATTACCAGATGGCCTCTAGTAGTCTCCTGAAACATGAAAGAGCTACAGTAATGGTATAACATTCTCTTGGCAGCTAATCATGAATGATCTGTTCCTGATATGTGTGCAGAAGTTGTTGAGGCCATTCTTGTCAGGAAGTTTTTTCCACCACTACTAAGGGTAACTCTACGTTGCCTTTCGCCACTTTGCTCTTACAGGGGCTTAAAATCCTGCAAAACATGTATAGAAAGGTTGCCCCAGAAGGACTAATGCCCTCTGTCTATCTTCCAAATAGTACAGATTCAGTACCATACATTAGCAGTAACAAGATTAGTAAATACCCTTGCTATATAAATGTTACAGTTGTGTGACCCCAGTTCATTTAGATTTGCTCAATTTATAAGGGCCAATAGCAACCATCATAGCTACTTGCTGGCTGATACTAAAACGATTATCTTACATTTTATTTTTAGAAAAGACAGGTTTGTCAAGACTAATTAACTATATAACATTATGAATTAGACATGTGTTCTGAGAATATTTAACAATGACCAGAAGGTAGAAGGTACTTTTTTTTGTTTTGGTCTTATACTACATAGGAAACAAATTGCTTACAACTCTGAGAATAGTACCAATCACAAAACACTTTGAAGATTAATCAGTGACAGGACCTACCAAATCGATACTGCACGTTAATTGGTCTTCCATATAAACGAATTCCATTCAGCAAAGCTATGGCATAAGACACCGATTCTGCGTGTTTAAAGCAGACAAATCCAAAAGACTTTGGCTTTCCTTCTCTGTCTTTGCATATAGTCACTTTGGTTAGTGGCCCCGCCTATAAGAAACTTAAAAATTATTTTCTCATAAATCCAAAGATTTTTTTATACTCAAATAAGTAAATTCAACTTTAGACTAAAGAAACGTGTTAGCAATATCTTTATGTAGCTCTGCTAATAATGTATCTTTCTAATAATAAATATTACACTTCCTCACACTTTCTTTGTATTTTCTGGCTCATTGGGGAAACATACATGGTGTTAAGAACAAGAAATTCTAGGTATTAGTTTCAAACAGTAAAAGAAATGGTAGACTATCCTTCTGTTAGGCTTAACAAACCAATTTAGAAAACACATAAATCTAAGATTAAAATACTACTTTGTCTCCATACATATTCGCAGTGTTGAATTCAAAAAATAACTGAAATGAGAAATTCAATGCTGGTTGAGTTATCCTCAAAAAAGCTGGCAATGTTATATCATAGTTTAAATTTTCTGTCATGAAGATTAAATATCTTTTCAAGAATAAATAAATTTAGCATGCATTTTGATTTGGAAACTCCATCTGGTAAATGTCCAAAGGAAAAATGTTTAAACATGTTCAAGACTTTTAAGTACATTGCATTGTTTATAAGTGTGAGAAATTAGAGAGGCTCTAAATCTAACAACTGGAGATATTATTCCATGGTGTGTTATTAAAATGGAATAAAATATAAATTATAAATATTCAGATTATATTGATAGAAAAACCTATAATATGCAATGAAGATTTAAAAACACAGAGCCAAATATCATAGAAAATTGTTAATTACAACTAACAAAAAATTACATCACAGCCATGATAATGATTGGAGGAGGCACTTACAAACACAAACAACTGATTTAATGCTGAATGGTTGACTTTAATAACTGATTATTTTTCCCTGTAGAGTTGCATAAATAAAAAAATTGCTTTTACGCTAAAGAAAAATATTAATGATCATCTTTAAAATAATTCTGTGTGTTAAGATTTAGTCTTTTCCTTTCATTCTCTGTGCTCTCCCAGGGACTAGCTTCCCTTCCCTTCTGGCTTCAAGGACCACCTCATCAACAAATTTACTTTTCCCACTATGTCTCTTTCATGGAGACACCTCCTGGAGACGTCTATGTTTTTGTACTTCAATCTCAACATATTTGAAACTGAATTCATTATATTTTCTCTAAATCTCAACTCTAGTATTAAAAGTGTAATGATAATAAATCTGATTTTCTCATTTCCAAGTATAATCAGAAATTTGAAAGAAAATAGTAAAAGGATAAATGTACTGTAATATAAAAACCAATAAAACTGGTGATTTTTATACAGATATTAAATAGATGTATCACTATGGGACAGAACATGCTTATGTGATTTGAATTTTGACATAAATTTAGCTAATCCAAAGCATTTGTAAAGATAAAATTCAACGTGAAGACTTACTTTTAGCAACAATCACATTATCTTACAGTATTTTTTAAATCACAGTGAAATACATAGTGTGATAGTTGTCAAGTTTTGCTGGGTGTTGAAGTCTAAAGTGGAAAAGAAACTCCACTTTGGCAATTCCTTTCAATATCTACACAAAAATAAGAACTTATGCTTCTTACCTGATTAAATAAAATTTATATTTTGCTTAGGTGGAAGAAGGAAATGATAAAAAATGAGAATATATAGTCTTGTGGATTCACACAACTGATATTGATCGAGTCCTGATTGACTAAAAATAATGGTTATTGGATAATGCAATCCCACCCGAGTCTTCCACTCTCCTTTTTTTGGAGGCTCAAAGTGAAAGAAGTCTTCTGGAGGAAAACAACTCTAAGTTTACTTTATATTTCTTTCGGTTTTTGGTTTTTTTTTTAACTTAATATAGTAAGTTTTAAATGATACGGAATGAAAAAACAGACATGGATTAGTTCATAAAAAAGGAGGCAAGTTTAAAAAGATGAATTAAAAGGATGAAACTAAAAGTCTTAATATCAATAATATTTTTCAAATAATAAAAAAGTTTTACGTCCAGGAAAGGAAACTGTATTCCTGGAAAGAACCCTCTCTACCAAATTTTATCTGTAATTAAAAGAGGGTTGCTTTAGTTAAGTTTAGAGACAAAAGTCCTTTCACAACCAAATAAAGGACCCCTTTGACCCATTCAGTCCTGAAAGTTTAGTTCTGCAATTGCCTCCCTCGGAACTTTCCCTTATTCTGATAGGAGGAAGTAACTATTGATTTCTCTGGATGTTAGTATTAGTACTACTAATAACAGCAGTACCATTAGCAGTAGTAGCGGTAGCAAACAGTGAGCGCTAGACTCAGCTGTAGCCATTTTACCATTAGGCCACATATTCCGACAGCTACATTATACTGCAGATACGACTACTCTCTTTTGACATATAAGGAAACTGAGGCACTGAGGATTCATTGACAGGCTCAGAGTCACACTGCTGACCTCAGAGCTCGCACTCGGAACCAGTTTTCTATCTATGTCCCCTTCCCTTTTTATAGATTATCATAAACATTGTAATTTTAAGTTCTCCCTGTTAGGAAGATGAAAGGATGTCTCTTCAATTTGTATTCCCAGCACCCTCAGTATTTGCCCCGTAATTCCGGATCATTACACGGTTAGGGGAATGGCTGAATGAGGGTATCTTTTTGGGAAGTGAGACCTAGCTGTATAGGACAATATGATAAGTGAGCGTGTATACAGGACACAGCAGGCTTAATCCTAGAGGTACCAGGTCTCAAAGTTTCCGAAGGTCCTTTTGGTACGAATTAAAGGGGCTTGGCCAGGGAATCACCTGGTCCCAGTCACGGTAAGTTGGCTGCCAAATCATCTCAAATCTCACTTTTCATGCTGGAATAAAAATACTCTCCGCATAAAAGGGCTTAAAGGAAGGAGGAAGGTGTAAAAGGAAACATTATAAAAGCGACCCCTCTCCTTTTAGGGGATGTCAGGCGTGCTTACTACTTGACGGAGAACAGTGACCAGGCTGTTTTCGGTTCTGCCCGAGCACACCCGAGGCCCAGGCAGCCTCTGGGAAGCCCTTAATCAGAAACGGGGGTTGAGGGAACCCCGTCCCTGCCCACCGCCAGGACTCTGCAGCACGGATGGGGATGGGGAACGCTCCCTCATTTCACTCCCCAGCCGCTCACCTGGAGACAGGTGCGCCAAGGGGAAAGGAAATTAAAACCCCTGCTCAGGATGGGGCGGGGCCGGGCTCCGGGTGGTCCAGGTGCGCGCTATGTTTCCGGCCCGACGTGCTCCGCCCCTCCGCCGCCCCTTCCCAGAGGACGGTACCTGAAGGAACAGCTCGTACAGAATCTCTTCCCGAACTCGGGCCTCTAAATTCCCCACAAATACGGTCCTGTCGGCCTCCTCCTGAGCAGGGAACATCCTCCGGTCTCGGCCGTAGAATGAAGTAGGAGCTGAGACCCCGCCTCTTCTCCGGCTTTACGGCGCTGCCTGGGTGACGGGGCGGGGCCGGCGCCGGGAGCGCGCGCTGGGGGCGAGGCATGGCTTCAGGGCCACGCCCCCAGCGGCCGTGGGGAACCGCCCACCGCACCGCTCTCTCGCCTGGCGTAGGGCTGGGCGGTGGGAGAGTGGGTGACAGTAAGGAACATGAATGCAGAAAGGGCTTTACGCTTTAGCTAGTGGGGTGGCTTCCTTTTTTTTCTGGCACATTAATTGATTTTGGATTTATTCAATCAACATTTTAAATATAGTCACTGTAGAGATGATTTAAATTGTGGTAACTTCATTGCAGAATCTCCCAGGCAAATGCGGGGAGATACATTTCTTTGGGTCCGAAGAATAAATGAACAAATCATGAAGATATTAAATTATAAATAATTTTTGAAAGAATCGATGTTTGCATTGATGTGGATACAACAGAAAACTAGAATTAAAGTTTATTTTCCTAGAAAGTGCTCCCTAGATGAGTTTTTGAAACTGATCACAGAGGTTTGAAGTGGACTCCAAAAGGAACTTGAGAAAGCGAATACCAAGGGATATACTGGTGAGAGCGAGCCAGTTTTGTGTCTAAGCCAGAATTTTTGAGGATGGCAGCTAGGGTTTGTGTCAGGATCGAATGGCTGCACTTTGTTTCAGGGCTATACTTTGTATATGGTGTACCAGGCTAAAGGTTTAGTTCTTTCTTGGGGATAATTTTTGTTTTTAATAAAAGTCTTATGAACAGTAAAATCACAAGAAAGGAGAAAGAAAACTTAGAATCTCAGTACTTTGATAAATCAACTGTCAACTGTTAACTTGGCTTCCTTTCTGAAGCTATCATACGTCTACATAGGACCTTGAGATCATCCCATGAATATCATATAGGTAATCAGAACATTATTTGGCCTTTAGTTTGGCATCGTGATAAAATTTCATTTCGAATTGAGGAGGCATGCTTTTGTCTGGTCGATGGACCAAAAAAAGTCATCTTTTCTAATGAAAAGGTACACATTTTAGGAAATCCTAATTTCTAATTGATCTCTGACATTACATAGTTTTATTCCTTTGAACAAGTAATTTCTCTTTGGAATTCAGATTCTGTTTCTTAAGGAATGGATTGGACTAAATATAGTTACTTCATTTAATAGTATTTTCTGAATGCTTAATTCTTGGAAAACAAAGGGAAATATAAAAATCTGACCTCCTAAAGCTTATATTTTGGGAGAGACAGCCTTTCTACCCTCACAAATATAATATAAATGCTAGTAACTTCAGTAGTTACCTTCAACTGATATAAGTCCTGTCTCCATTTTTTTTTTCCTTTTTCTTTCCTCTATCATCAGTAGAGTTGTGGTACAGTAAGAAGGAGTTAAGGAAACACTCATATTGTAGGAAAATAAATATATGTTGATCAAATGAATGGATACTTGCAAGTCTCTGTTATGTGTAGACCTCTTGATTTATTTGTATTCATTTACTTCATAAATCTTATCAAACCAACATATTTCCTCCTTGAATTCCCCTCAGACACTTCTTAAATGCAAGCTGTATCTTCAGGTTTCACTTTAAACCATTGCATGTATATGAGTGCGTGTGCTACAAACCTTTAATTACACTTGTAATTAATGTTCATATTATATTGTTCTATTGAAATTTGCATCCTTCTTTGTCTACAAATGTGCATAATTTTGGTGTTATAATATCCTTTTCTGGCCATACATAAGTTTATAGTGCTTATAATTCTAGAGTACTTAGTTAATATTATAAGCTCTGAAAGTCAGCTCCTGTAGTTAGCAATTTTTTCAGAATATGATCTCAATATATAATTTTTCTAATGTAAGCATGTTGTGCTTCTTAACTCATATTGAATGCATGCGTGGTAATAAATCTAGTAGTAGGTTAAAAATAATTCACTTCACTTTCAGTATTTACTGGACCATTAGTCATATATCAGGTTTTAATGAGTTAAATACATGTAACACTCTATAAAGAGCTAGCCTTTCTTCATTTATATCAGGATGTCTGATGTCCCTAGCTGAATGAACATATAATAAATGAAAATATATGTATATATACATGTATACCTCTGTATGTCTATATATGTATAATTAGAGCTCCCTTCTTTATCTTCTTTTGCCCAGCCAACTCTTTTTTTTTTGAGATGGAGTTTTGCTCTTGTTGCCCAGGCTGGAGTGCAATGGTGCAATCTTGGCTCACTGCAACCTCCGCCTCCCAGGTTCAAGCGATTCTCCTGCCTCAGCCTCCGAGTAGCCGGAATTACAGGTGTGTGCCACCATGCCCAGCTAATTTTTGTATTTTTGGTAGAGACAGGGTTTCACCATGTTGGCCAGGATGGTCTCAAACTCCTGACCTCAGGTGATCTACCCGCCTTGGCCTCTCAAAGTACTGGGATTATAGGCATGAGCCACCGTGCCCGGCCTTGCGCAGCCAACTCTTACTCTCTTTTGTAGTCAAGCCCAGGCAACATGGCCTGCAATGCTTCTCTGAACTCTGCCTTCCAAATTAGCTGGCCACTCCACTTGTGTGGTTCCGTAGTTCCCTAGGTACACTTGTGTCAACTCCTTCTCACCAGGAACTAGTATAGAGTTCCCTAGGTACATATATTTCAGTACCTAGGACAATCTTTGACACACCTGTAGGTATATAATAAATAGCTATTGAAAGAATAAAGATTAAATAAATGAATGTCTTTACTTTGTATCCCCAACAACAAAGTCTGTGCCTGGAAATCAATAGGTACTTAATAAAAATTGCATAAATGAATGAACAACTGAAACGGAAGGAAGGAAGGAAGGAAGGAAGAAAGGAAGGAAAGGAAGTTGGCCGATTACTATTAAGGGATTTTATTGGATGCTTTTTTAAATTGAACTCATTTTTGTCTTCACTTTTTTAAACACTTATTTTGTCTTTATTCTGATTTTTTCCTAACCATATTTTTGTCAAGTAAATACAGTTTTTAAATTGTTTTATGTGTATGTTTATTATAAATAAATATTTTTAAAATTTAAGGAAATAAAGTAAAAATTACTGACAAATTTATCATGCAGAGATAACTATTTCGGAGGAAAACCTTCCAGACTTTGAAATATATATATATATATATATTACACTTTAGGAATATATATATATATATATGACACTTTAGGAAAATAAACCATGCTATATAATACTGTTTTTTTAGCTTGCCCTCTGCCCTCTAAAACTGTAATGAAGGCCTTTTACACCAATAAATACTGATCTATCTGTATCATTAGTTTTAATCCACAGTAGATACCTAATTAGACTAATCTCTCATTGTTGGATTTTATATTGCTTTCATTTTTTGACTGTTATTGGAATGGTGAGATGAATGTCTTTGCTCATATATTTGTGCACATGTGGGCCATTTGCCACATAAAACGACCTTGGATGTGTCTGTAGGAAAGTGTCTTGGATTTCTGTAGGAAGTATCTTTGTTGCTTAATTGCTGAGTCAAAGGGTAAGATTATTAAACATTTTTACACATTGACAAATTAATAAAAGGTTGTGACAAAATATATTGTGATAAACAATGATTTTCCATCTCAATAAACACTAATTAACTTACTTGTAAAGTGCTTGAAGAACGACTGGTGCGTAGGGCTCAATAAATTTTAAATCTTCATCATCATCATCACATCATCATCATGAACATCCCCTTTGAGTTAATGTTTACATTGTAAGTGTGTATGTAAGCTACTTACAATCATTTTTTATATCCAAGGAGGACTAAACAAGTGCTTAAATAGATTATGTCTTACGAAACTATTGGCATTTTGTAACTTTATCATCCCCCAATATTTTCCTATTTAATGCAATGAATATTAATAACCTCATCTTTCTCATATTGGCAGTGTGCAAAATACACGATAATGAAGAAGCATGATTTTTAATTTTGAAACTCTGTATTATACTGCCTGATATGCCAGTATTTTTCAGTATGAACTTGTAAAGATGAAAGTAAATGTGCAAGAGTCATATTATAATGCCACATTGAAAGCACAAAGAAAAAAGGGAATTATAAGTGAAGGAGGAAAGATTTGTATTTTAATTTATCAAGTAAAACTTGTTAGGAAAAATTTGTTCTAGGATGTATGACACGTTATCTTTCTTCCCACATTCTGAAATGATGTGGCTTATTTATATCTTTGTTAGAGAGGTGCAGTTCTTACAGCTAAGTGCTGTGGAAGGACCTAGGTTATTTTTGGTCTTCAAACAAATTGTAGTGGTGGTATTTCTTTAAAAATAGAAATCTCATGTAAAACACCCAGAGATCAAACAGTTCAAAATAATGATGGAACTTCCTCAGCAGTTAAATGTTCATGATTTTTTAAAACTAATACCTCATTTTGTTTGTGAATTTTCTCAAATACTTCCCCAGACCTCAGATTAGTTTCTGCAGATTTATGACATATAAAAAACACTTCTGTTCTTACTGTATTTTTGGAACTTTAGAGAAACTTGAATTTTTTAAAAATGAATTTAATTTTTAAACTTGCAATTTATGTACTTAGAACAACTCCCAATTTTTCTTTCTTACTAAAGTCCATTGCTGGTAAGAAAAGAAGATAATTCAGTAAACATGTAAAAAGAAAATGTATGCTAATTTTAAAATGGTCATCATATTAAAGACTTTTTTTTTTGATAATTTTCACCTTTTAGCCTCAAGTGATGAGCCAAAATTTTGAATGTTAAAATAGCCCCTGCTTTGGGGATGTACAATAACATAAATATGAAAAGCTCATATTTTATACTTGAAAGAGCTTGATGGATATGGATTTCATTATTGATTTATGGTATATAAAGATATCTTAGTTTGTAGTCAAAGCGAATATAAACCACAATTTTTTCTGACTCTTTCCATTTCTAGCATTTTCTAACATCACATTCTCATATTTTTCCTGACCGCTTCTGAAATCCTGAGGTTAAAAGGAATACAAAAAGATGTAATTAGATTTATCATTCCCTTAAATTCAACTTGTGTAGCTGAAGGTTTGTTTGTGACTTATTACAGAGCCTGTGACTTAAAAATCCTTCCCACAACCACAAGCTAAAATGGGAGAAAACAAACTACCTCACCTTTTCAACCAAGAGGGAGGAGCAAAAATCAGTGAACTTTTACAGAAGAACCTGCCAGCCTGTGATGATCCTACCAAAGAGAAACCTCAGTGAGTTACGGAATTTCCTTTTTGGTGAATTGAGTGCTGTTTTTGCTTTTCTCAGATTCCAAATGAGAGTATACATTTTTCTTTGTTTGATGTGCTGGGTAAGATCTGGTAAGATATTAATTAATAATTTGATTTATCTTTAAAAATTGCATATAAAATAGTGTGGTCTGTATTCTGGGATAAAGAATGTTATGATATAATGGGATAAAAATGTTATGATTATTGGTACTAATTCTAACAAACATTACTATTAAGAAAACTTCTGTGTGTGTACATGTGTGTGTGCATGTGTTTGTTTAATAAGTTGACATTTTGCATTGTATTTACTTGCCAGATAATTAGTAACTAGAAAATCTTTTTTTAAAAAAAGATGTAAATAGAGAATAAATAGAAATACTCAAGAGAAAAAAATTCAGTAATGGAGAAATTAATTTGGTATTTAAAATTATGCCTTAAGTATCTTGTTTCAATTTTATTTGTTTAACTAGCTCTACTTTTGAAGAAGATTCTTACTTGGATAAATTATCGATTGCAAAACAAATGAAATAACCATATACTACAACTTTTGCTCTCATTCAGTATGACGAAAAACAAAGCTGGTTTATGGTAATAAGGTAGAACTTAATTCTGATTTATTGGTGTACATTAATAAAGTTTATCAATATTAAGAGTATCATTTTCTACTTTATGATAAAGTAGAATTACTTGTTCGACTTGATAAGTAGAACAATTAGTTCTACTTTATGGTAATAACAGTGGCAAATTTAAAATTCAAGATGATAGTTTTCTGTAGGAGTTTTATGAGAGCAGATTATTTCCTTTATGTTTTATATTTATTTGAAATTTGTTAATGCATACTTGAATAACTTTAAAATTAACTAGAAATTAACATTATTTCTTATGTTTTCAATTGGCTATTTGAGATAACCACAAATTCTGGAAATGTTTGAATTTTATATTTAAATATAGAATCTAAATGATACTGATATGCAGTTTATAATTTATATTATTACTCTTAAGTTTCTTGATAGGGATTTTAAGTTATTATAATGTATAATAGTGGCACTTTAAGTTGAAAGCCGGAGAAATTTGAAGTATAGGCCCCTAATCTTATGTGTCATTTTTAATACAGTTATAATCATTTTAATATCATAGTTTACATTCAAAACTTATTGGACAGACTTTCTGATATTATTGTTTTGATTAGTATTTATTTAGTCAGTTGCCTAAATTTTCAGTTGGGAAAATTCAAACATAATTGCTTTGTATGTTTCTGTCTGCTAATTCTCGTGTAATGATGATTAAAATACAATGGTAGAACTTTTAGATATTAACAGTAGTAAATAGAAAATAAGTGAATTACAGATTTTACTGATCCTCAAATTCATTTTTAACCCATGTAGACTCTATGCTTTCTCTCATTTTCCTTGAATCTCTACTTGATTAAAAAATTTTGTTGATTTTCAGTAGTTTATTTCATACAAGTATGTTTTATTTATTACACATGCTGCTTTCTTCCCCACTAGAGATTCTGATATATACCTCAAGGAGGGCGTGTTTCATGGTTGTCAACATGAAAATCATTGATTACATCTGCCTTTAATAAAGAAACGAAAAGCAGTTTAGTCAGGTGTTTTTAAAAATTGTAAGTAGAATAAAATGGGAGAGGAGAGATAGATCAAAAAACTTTATACAAACGTATAGTACATCTATGTATCTATATATTCAAATTATATGCATATATGCATATTTATTCTTAGTACAGTTGCCAACTTATTGTAACCATTTACATTGAAATTTTTGTTGTTGCTATTATTATATTGCAAGGGTCAGAAATTCTTTTTTTCTTTTTTTTTCTTTATTATTATTATTATTATTATTATTAAACTTTAGGCTCTATGGTACATGTGCGCAACGTGCAGGTGAGTTACATATGTATACATGTGCCATGCTGGTGCGCTGCACCCACCAACTCGTCATCTAGCATTAGGTATATCTCCCAATGCTATCCCTCCCCCCTCCCCCCACCCCACAACAGTCCCCGAAGTGTGATGTTCCCCTTCCTGTGTCCATGTGTTCTCATTGTTCAATTCCCACCTATGAGTGAGAATATGCGGTGTTTGGTCTTTTGTTCTTGCGATAGTTTACTGAGAATGATGATTTTTTATGGCTGCATAGTATTCCATGGTGTATATGTGCCACATTTTCTTAATCCAGTCTATCATTGTTGGACATTTGGGTTGGTTCCAAGTCTTTGCTATTGTGAATAATGCCGCAATAAACATACGTGTGGATGTGTCTTTATAGCAGCATGATTTATAGTCCTTTGGGTATATACCCAGTAATGGGATGGCTGGGTCGAATGGAATTTCTAGTTCTAGATCCCTGAGGAATCGCCACACTGACTTCCACAAGGGTTGAACTAGTTTACAGTCCCACCAACAGTGTAAAAGTGTTCCTATTTCTCCACATCCTCTCCAGCACCTGTTGTTTCCTGACTTTTTAATGATTGCCATTCTAACTGGTGTGAGATGGTATCTCATTGTGGTTTTGATTTGCATTTCTCTGATGGCCAGTGATGGTGAGCATTTTTTCATGTGTTTTTTGGCTGCATAAATGTCTTCTTTTGAGAAGTGTCTGTTCATGTCCTTCGCCCACTTTTTGATGGGGTTGTTTGTTTTTTTCTTGTAAATTTGTTGGAGTTCATTGTAGATTCTGGATATTAGCCCTTTGTCAGATGAGTAGGTTGCGAAAATTTTCTCCCATTTTGTAGGTTGCCTGTTCACTCTGATGGTAGTTTCCTTTGCTGTGCAGAAGCTCTTTAGTTTAATTAGATCCCATTTGTCAATTTTGGCTTTTGTAGCCATTGCTTTTGGTGTTTTAGACATGAAGTCCTTGCCCATGCCTATGTCCTGAATGGTATTGCCTAGGTTTTCTTCTAGGGTTTTTATGGTTTTAGGTCTAACATTTAAGTCTTTAATTCATCTTGAATTGATTTTTGTATAAGGTGTAAGGAAGGGATCCAGTTTCAGCTTTCTACATATGGCTAGCCAGTTTTCCCAGCACCATTTATTAAATAGGGAATCCTTTCCCCATTTCTTGTTTTTGTCAGGTTTGTCAAAGATCAGATAGTTGTAGATATGTGGCATTATTTCTGAGGGCTCTGTTCTGTTCCATTGATCTATATCTCTGTTTTGGTACCAGTACCATGCTGTTTTGGTTACTGTAGCCTTGTAGTATAGTTTGAAGTCAGGTAGCGTGATGCCTCCAGCTTTGTTCTTTTGGCTTAGGATTGACTTGGTGATGCGGGCTCTTTTTTGGTTCCATATGAACTTTAAAGTAGTTTTTTCCAATTCTGTGAAGAAAGTCATTGGTAACTTGATGGGGATGGCATTGAATCTGTAAATTACCTTGGGAAGGATGGCCATTTTCATGATATTGATTCTTCCTACCCATGAGCATGGAATGTTCTTCCATTTGTTTGTATCCTCTTTTATTTCCTTGAGCAGTGGTTTGTAGTTCTCCTTGAAGAGGTCCTTCACATCCCTTGTAAGTTGGATTCCTAGGTATTTTATTCTCTTTGAAGCAATTGTGAATGGGAGTTCACTCATGATTTGGCTCTCTGTTTGTCTGTTATTGATGTATAAGAATGCTTGTGATTTTTGTACATTGATTTTGTATCCTGAGACTTTGCTGAAGTTGCTTATCAGCTTAAGGAGATTTTGGGCTGAGACAATGGGGTTTTCTAGATATACTATCATGTCATCTGCAAACAGGGACAATTTGACTTCCTCTTTTCCTAATTGAATACCCTTGATTTCCTTCTCTTGCCTAATTGCCCTGGCCAGAACTTCCAACACTATGTTGAATAGAAGTGGTGAGAGAGGGCATCCCTGTCTTGTGCCAGTTTTCAAAGGGAATGCTTCCAGTTTTTGCCCATTCAGTATGATATTGGCTGTAGGTTTGTCATAAATAGCTCTTATTATTTTGAGATACGACGCATCAATACCTAATTTATTGAGAGTTTTTAGCATGAAGGGTTGTTGAATTTTGTCAAAGGACTTTTCTGCATCTATTGAGATAATCATGTGGTTTTTTACTTTGGTTCTGTTTATATGCTGGATTACATTTATTGATTTGCATATATTGAACCAGCCTTGCATCCCAGGGATGAAGCCCACTTGATCATGGTGGATAAGCTTTTTGATGTGCTGCTGGATTCGGTTTGCCAGTATTTTATTGAGGATTTTTGCATCAATGTTCATCAAGGATATTGGTCTAAAATTCTCTTTTTTTGTTGTGTCTCTGCCAGGCTTTTGTATCAGGATGATGCTGGCCTCATAAAATGAGTTAGGGAGGATTCCCTCTTTTTCTATTGATTGGAATAGTTTCAGAAGGAATGGTACCAGCTCCTCCTTGTACCTCGGGTAGAATTCGGCTGTGAACCCATCTGGTCCTGGACTTTTTTTGGTTGGTAAGCTATTGATTATTGCCACAATTTCAGCTCCTGTTATTGGTCTATTCAGAGATTCAACTTCTTCCTGGTTTAGTCTTGGGAGGGTGTATGTGTTGAAGAATTTATCCATTTCTTCTAGATTTTCTAGTTTATTTGCGTAGAGGTGTTTGTAATATTCTCTGATGGTAGTTTGTATTTCTGTGGGATCGGTGGTGATATCCCCTTTATCATTTTTTATTGCATCTATTTGATTCTTCTCTCTTTTTTTCTTTATTAATCTTGCTAGTGGTCTATCAATTTTGTTGATCCTTTCAAAAAACCAGCTCCTGGATTCATTTATTTTTTGAAGGGTTTTTTGTGTCTCTATTTCCTTCAGTTCTGCTCTGATTTTAGTTATTTCTTGCCTTCTGCTAGCTTTTGAATGTGTTTGCTCTTGCTTTTCTAGTTCTTTTAATTGTGATGTTAGGGTGTCAATTTTGGATCTTTCCTGCTTTCTCTTGTGGGCATTTAGTGCTATAAATTTCCCTCTACACACTGCTTTGAATGCGTCCCAGAGATTCTGGTATGTTGTGTCTTGGTTCTCATTGGTTTCAAAGAACATCTTTATTTCTGCCTTCATTTCGTTATGTACCCAGTAGTCATTCAGGAGCAGGTTGTTCAGTTTCCACGTAGTTGAGCGGTTTTGAGTGAGATTCTTAATCCTGAGTTCTAGCTTGATTGCACTGTGATCTGAGAGATAGTTTGCTATAATTTCTGTTCTTTTACATTTACTGAGGAGAGCTTTACTTCCAAGTATATGGTCAATTTTGGAAGAGGTGTGGTGTGGTGCTGAAAAAAATGTATATTGTGTTGATTTGGGGTGGAGAGTTCTGTAGATGTCTATTAGGTCTGCTTGGTGCAGAGCTGAGTTCAATTCCTGGGTATCCTTGTTGATTTTCTGTTTCGTTGATCTGTCTAATGTTGACAGTGGGGTGTTAAAGTCTCCCATTATTAATGTGTGGGAGTCTAAGTCTCTTTGTAGGTCACTCAGGACTTGCTTTATGAATCTGGGTGCTCCTGTATTGGGTGCATATATATTTAGGATAGTTAGCTCTTCTTGTTGAATTAATCCCTTTACCATTATGTAATGGCCTTCTTTGTCTCTTTTGATCTTTGTTGGCTTAAAGTCTGTTTTATCAGAGACTAGGATTGCAACCCCTGCCTTTTTTTGTTTTCCATTTGCTTGGTAGATCTTCCTCCATCCTTTTATTTTGAGCCTACTGTGTGTCTCTGCACGTGAGATGGGTTTCCTGAATACAGCATAATGATGGGTCTTGAGTCTTTATCCAATTTGCCAGTCTGTGTCTTTTAATTGGAGCATTTAGTCCATTTACATTTAAAGTTAATATTGTTATGTGTGAATCTGATCCTGTCATTATGATGTTAGCTGGTTATTTTGCTCGTTAGTTGATGCAGTCTCTTCCTAGTCTCGATGGTCTTTACATTTCGGTATGATTTTGCAGTGGCTGGTACCGGTTGTGCCTTTCCATGTTTAGCGCTTCCTTCAGGAGCTCTTTTAGGGCAGGCCTGGTGGTGACAAAATCTCTCAGCATTTGCTTGTCTGTAATGTAATTTATTTCTCCTTCACTTATGAAGCTTAGTTTGGCAGGATATGAAATTCTGGGTTGAAAATTCTTTTCTTTAAGAATGTTGAATATTGGCCCCCACTCTCTTCTGGCTTGTAGGGTTTCTGCCGAGAGATCCGCTGGTAGTCTGATGGGCTTCCCTTTGATGGTAACCCGACCTTTCTCTCTGGCTGCCCTTAACATTTTTTCCTTCATTTCAACTTTGGTGAATCTGACAATTATGTGTCTTGGAGTTGCTCTTCTCGAGGAGTATCTTTGTGGCGTTCTCTGTATTTCCTGAATCTGAATGTTGGCCTGCCTTGCTAGATTGGGGAAGTTCTCCTGGATAATATCCTGCAGAGCGTTTTCCAACTTGTTTCCATTCTCCCCGTCACTTTCAGGTACACCAATCAGACGTAGATTTGGTCTTTTCACATAGTCCCACATTTCTTGGAGGCTTTGCTCGTTTCTTTTTATTCTTTTTTCTCTAAACTTCCCTTCTCGCTTCATTTCATTCATTTCATCTTCCAGGGCTGGTACCCTTTCTTCCATTTGATCGCATCGGCTCCTGAGGCTTCTGCATTCTTCACGTAGTTCTCGAGCCTTGGTTTTTTTCTTTGGACAAGGTCTCATTCTGTCACCCAGGCTGGAGTACAGTGTGAAGTTCATGGCTCACTACAGCCTCGACCTCCTAGGTTCAAGCAATCCTCTGGCTTCAGCCTGCAGGGTAGCTGGGGCTGCAGGCACACACCACCATGCCTGGCTAATTTTGTAATTTTTGGAGAGACAGCGTTTCGCTATGTTACTCAGGCTGGTCTCCAGCTCTTGGGCTCAAGTGATCTGCCCTTCTCAGCCTCCCAAAGTGCTGGGATTACAGGCATGAGCCACTGAGCCAGCCAGGAAATATTTTTGTAAATGACCAGATAGTAAATATTTTAGGTTTTGTTGGCCGTACAGTCTCTTTTGGACCTACTCAGCTTTGTCACCAAAGCAAGAAAGCAGCAGTAGATAATGCATAAACAAGTAAAGGTGCATGTGCATGAATACAACTTTATTTATGGACACTCACATTTGAATTTGTTGTAACTTTCATGTCACCAAATATTATAATTTTGATTTTTTTCCCAACCATTTAAACATGTAAAAAACATTCTTAGCTAGCCAACCAGACTTGACCACAGGACAGTTTCCCACTCCTGTGTGCTTTGGAAGAGATGTTAAAGGTAGATTAATTCAGGTTTCTCATTTCACAGTTGAGGAAAGTGAAATACAGAATAAAATGGAGTTATTTTTGTAAAGTCACAGAACTTGTAGTATGTGATAAAAATGCGAATTCTTATCCATAGGCTGGAGGTGAAGCCCAAGATTAGCAATTCTGCTAAGCTCTCTGGTGATGCCTATGGGTACGCGGACCACCTTGGAGTAATAAGGGTATTGGAAGTTATAGAACTTTAGAAGCCTGTTTGTAGGGCAGTAATCTTTCCAGAACCCATGGGATTCTGAGCTGAGTGCCTCAACAAAATCATTATTTTTCTCTAAATTGTGTCAGTATTTTTCTGATATGATCCATGTTTAATTTTTCTTGACTTACCAAAATCAGATGCCCTCAAGGAATTTTAATTTATTGTACCAAAATCTCTTTGAACAAGGATCATGTGAAAGAAAATGAAATTTGGAACTAAAAGACCCAGATTCATGTCCTGGTGGCATGTCATCTTGTGCCAAGTCACTTAACCCTCTAAATGCAGTTAATAGCTGTAATACTATCTCACTCTATCGTGAAGCTCAAAGAAGGTAACATAAATGTTGATTTGGTCACATAGAAAGCAATATAAATTAGGTTAGAATAATCCACTGTGTTTTTTTCCATGTTCATTTTCTCTTTAATTCTTTTAGATAATTTCCAGATGTAAGACTTCTCCATGTGTGGTTCATGAACTACCATATGAGAATTCTCTGGGTTACCCACTTAAAAAATGCAGATATATCTACCTAATCAGAATCTCTGGGGATGGCCCCAGGAAATTACATTCTGAAAATTCTGATGTTCCCAGTCTTTTTTTTTCACATCCATTTTTAAAATCATTCTTGGGAATTCCTGGTACAAAGACTTGTTAGACACCTACTTTATTTTGCTTGTGTAGTCAGATTCATTTTCAGCAGCTTTCCTAACATTTGCATAAATGAGTTGCTATCTTGTTTTTTCATTAAAAAATTAATTGACATAGTTGGACCTATTATTTCTAGAGTACATAGTAATATTTTGATAGATATAATGCATAGTGATCATATCAAAGTAATTAGCGTATTGATATCTCAAACAGTTATCATTTCTTTATGTTGAGGACACTCAATATCCTCCTAGCTATTTGAAACTATGTATTATTGTTAACTATAGTCATTCTACGGTGATGTAGAACACTAGAACTTATTTCTCCTATCTAGCTATAATTTTGTATTCTTTCTAAATGTGTGTTTTGATTGCTTCACAACTACATAATTAAAGCTATATTTGCCTTTTATTTTGCTTTCTGCCACTAGCATTCAGGGATTTTAACATTTTACCTACAGTGTTGTGTCTTAACCGGCTCTGCAGCCATAGAAGCCACTGTCTTCGTAGCATAAAGTGGGTCAATTGTTTCGTACTTGGAATTCTGCTGGCCCAAAAGGGTCTTCCTTCTTATTACACAGGAATACACAAGAGCTAGTGAACTTCTGATAGGGTCCTATTTATGTTGCTCAAATGTTTATATAATAACTTGTGCCAAAAATATAGTGCTCATGCTTTCCAGTTCTCACCCAGAAATGTCCTGTGGCTTCTAGTTGTGTGCCTGAGATCATGTAATCTCTTTTAACTTCACCTTATTCATATATAAAATGAAGAAAAGAAGAGGAAATATAGAACAACACTGGGTTTGCCATGAAGTGATAGCTAAATATAAATTATTATCATATGGTTAATATTGTTGTTATTAACAAATCCATTTTTTTCCAGAAATGAGGAAAGAGAATGAAGGAGGTTTTCATGTAGGATTTTTGGGATGAGAATGGGGGTTTAGATTATCAGAAAAAAAGGGTTAAATCTTTCTAAGATGTGTGAGGATTGTAGCTTTTCATGGCTAAGTTTTAAGGCTCTCTGTTCTTGAGTCAGCAAAACTAGTGGTTTTTTTGTTCATTTTGATTACAAACTAAGTTATCTTTATACACCATAAAATCAATAATGAAAACACTGAAAATTGCAAGACAAACTTGTCTCAGCAGCTTGCCCAGCATGAAAAAGCATTTGAAATCAAAGAATGTTACAGTAACAGGAGACCATTTCTTTCAACTCCTTCCATTTAAACATGAGGAAACTAAGACTCAGAGATGAGAGGTAAAATAACTTGCTCAGAGTCACAAGAGATGTTTGAGAGAGGCTAGAGGTACTTGAGTCTCAGCTGCTCACGTCCAGAGCACTATGCCTGCCTCTGGACTGTTTTAATCTCCTTGCTCTCAATTTCACAGGCATTGTAACTGTAATGGAAATATGTTTCAGAGAGAATGCTGGACGATCTACAATGATTATTTATAACTTCCCCATGTGTCTTTGGTATTTTTAACATTTTTGCTGCTTCTGTAATTTGAAACCTAATAAGATTTTCAGTATTATTTCTCAGCTTACCTCTCTGTTGAGATTACTGCTAGAGTCATTATCTTCCTACGTCTTTGGAAATAAAATCCTGTATTATGTACCTGCTAGTGAATTTTGAATCACAATAGAGTTACTTAGTCTATTTCTCAGATCCTCAATTTGTTAATTTTTCAAACAGGTAAAAAAATTAATACTAATCTTTCTGTTTTAGATATATTCAGTTTTTTGCTGATACCATTCGTTTTGGCAATTTTTATTCTTAATTAACTGAAGTCTATTAAATCTATTTTTTCTCATTAAACTAAGAAATGAATATTTTAGATATAGAAAACTAAAAAATATTAAAATACAGACAATAGAAATCACACAGAGAAATACAGATAAACTGAGAACACAATTTAATCAGCATCACTGCAAACTACATTTGTGTTGGTTAATATCTTACCCAATAAAGATGTGTGTGTGGGGGGGGGAGGTATGTGCACAAATATATACATGTGTTTACAGTGTATTATATATATGCTATATCATGGATAAAATTAGTACTATATAAATATGGGCTGTATATATAGAAATATATATTCATATGGTTCATGTGTATGGTTTTCATTATCTTCTTATTGTATTTCATTTTACATTATACGTGTTTTCTGATGTTATCCTTAGTTTTCAGAAACATAATTTCTTAAATGCTGCATAGTCCCCATCTTAGAAATACATGATAATTTATTTTTCCAGTCTCTAATTTCCGTGTATTTAATTGAATCCTAAATATTCTGTACTGAAATATTGCGATATACATTAATGTTAGTAGTCAATGAGTATAAAGGTAAAAATGATATAGTAATTTTATTTTAATTAAAATTTATTGATTTTTTAAGGAGACTAAGCATATGTTTAATATATTTATGAGCTCTTTGAATATTTTAGAAAATATCTGTTTATATCCCTCACCTGGTGTTCAACTATAGTATTCTTTTTCTTTTTTCTCATTTATAGTTTTGTATATGTATATTTGTTCCTTTCCTACCTTATATTGAAAACACTTCCATAGTTCATTTTTTGTCTTTTTTCTAGTTTATAATGTTTCTTTATGTACAGATGTTTTAAATGTATGTGCTATGAAATCTATTGGCTTCCTGGTTTCTTCCTTTGTTTTTATGCTGAAAAATTATTCTTCAATCTGAGATCATATATATATGAACTGTATCCTTCTTCTAGTTCATATAATTTTACTTTTACATGGAATACTTTAATATAACTAGAATCAAATAATTATCCTAGCATTGTTTATTTAAAAATCCATCACCTTTGACTGCTTTTAATTGCCATAATTATTATAGCTAAAATGGTATATTTATGGGTGTCCCCATTCTATTTCATTAAACTGCCTATCAATTTTTTGTTCTGTTTCACAGGACTCTTTTTAATTGGTTTATTATGTGAATATAATTTTAATCATAGTCCTATTATCTTCAAAATGTCATTTATTTTTCTTATACACTTTCTGTCTCTCCTTAGTTATTGTATTGAGACATTATTTTAGAATTGCATTGCACATATAAATTAATTTGAGCAGAATTTACTTCAAGATATTAATGCTTATGTTCAGTCATGGTGTATTTCAGTACTATATTTTTAAAAATTTCTTTTTTCATTTTTTCCTCTTTTTTTCTTTTCCTCTTCTTTCTGTTCTCTTTTCCTTCTTTTCTCTCTCTCCTCCCCAACCCTTCTACCTCTTTTTTTAAAAAAAGACTAGTTAATTTGCAAATCATAGGAACCTAGTTTAAACCAGCTTAAACCCACTCACGCTTCAAAAAATAGGAATTGATTATATCATATAACTGAAAATTTTTGAATTAAATACCACTACATTTATTTATACCAGTACACATATTAAGCCTAGCATCCATTAGCTATTCTTCCTGATGCTCTCGCTCCCCCTAACCCCCACAAACAGGGCCCAGTGTGTGTTGTTCTCCCCCATGTGTCCATGTGATCTCAGCATTTAGCTCCCACTTGGAAGTGAGAACATGTGGCATTTGGTTTTCTGTTTCTGTGTTAATTTGCTAAGGATAATGGCCTTTAGCTCCATTCATGTCCCTGCGAAGGCTATGATCTCATTCATTTTTAAGGCTGCATAGTATTCCATGGTGTGTATGTACCACATTTTCTTTCTTTCTTTATTTTTTTATTATATTTTAAGTTTTAGGGTACATGTGCACAACACGCAGGTTTGTTAAACATGTATACATGTGCCATGTTGGTGTGCTGCACTCATTAACTCGTCATTTAACATTAGGTATATCTCCTAATGCTATCCCTCCTCCCTACCCCCACCCCACAACAGGCCCCGGTGTGTGATATTCCCCATCCTGTGTCCATGTGTTCTCATTGTTCAATTCCCACCTATGAGTGAGAACATGCAGTGTTTGGTTTTTTGTCCTTGTGATAGTTTGCTGCGAATGATGGTTTCCAGCTTCATCCATGTCCCTACAAAGGACATGAACTCATCCTTTTTTATGGCTGCAGAGTATTCCATGGTGTATATGTGCCACATTTTCTTAATCTGGTCTATCATTGACAGACATTTGGGTTGGTTCCAAGTCTTTGCTATTGTGAATAGTGCCACAATAAACATACGTGGGCATGTGTCTTTATAGCATCATGATTTATAATCCTTTGGGTCTATACCCAGTAATGGGATGGCTGGGTCAAATGGTATTTCTAGTTCTAGATCCCTGAGGAATCACCACACTGACTTCCACAATGGTTGAACTAGTTTACAGTCCCACCAACAGTGTAAAACTGTGCCTATTTCTCCACATCCTCTCCAGCACCTGTTGTTTCCTGACTTTTTAATGATTGCCATTCTAACTGGTGTGAGATGGTATCACATTGTGGTTTTGATTTGCATTTCTCTGATGGCCAGTGATGGTGAGCATTTTTTCATGTGTTTTTTGTCTGCATAAATGTCTTCTTTTGAGAAGTGTCTGTTCATATCCTTCGCCCACTTTTTGATGGGGCTGTTTTTTTTTTTTTTTTTTCTTGTAAATTTGTTGGAGTGCATTGTAGATTCTGGATATTAGCCCTTTGTCAGATGGGTAGATTGCAAAAATTTTTTCCCATGCTGTAGGTTGTCTGTTCACTCTGATGGTAGTTTCTTTTGCTGTGCAGAAGCTCTTTAGTTTAATTAGATCCCATTTGTCAATTTTGGCTTTTGTTGCCATTGCTTTTTGTATTTTAGACGTGAAGTCCTTGCCCATGCCTATGTCCTGAATGGTATTGCCTAGGTTTTCTTCTAGAGTTTTTATGGTTTTAGGTCTAACATTTAAGTCTTTAATCCATCTTGAATTACTTTTTGTATAAGGGGTGAGGAAGGGATCCAGTTTCAGCTTTCTACACATGGCTAGCCAGTTTTCCCAGCACCATTTATTAAATAGGGAATCCTTTCCCTATCTCTTGTTTTTGTCAGGTTTGTCAAACACCAGATGGTTATAGATATGACGCATTATTTCTGAGGGCTCTGTTCTGTTCCATTGGTCTATATCTCTGTTTTGGTACCAGTACCATGCTGTTTTGGTTACTGTAGCCTTGTAGTATAGTTTGAAGTCAGGTAGTGTGATGCCTCCAGCTTTGTTCTTTTGACTTAAGATTGACTTGGCGATATGGACTCTTTTTTGGTTCCATATGAACTTTAAAGTAGTTTTTTCCAATTCTGTGAAGAAAGTCATTGGTAGCTTGATGGGGATGGCATTGAATCTATAAATTACCTTGGGAAGGATGGCCATTTTCATGATATTAATTCTTCCTACCCATGAGCATGGAATGTTCTTCCATTTGTTTGTATCCTCTTTTATTTCCTTGAGCAGTGGTTTGTAGTTCTCCTTGAAGAGGTCCTTCACATCCCTTGTAAGTTGGATTCCTAGGTATTTTATTCTCTTTGAAGCAATTGTGAATGGGAGTTCACTCATGATTTGGCTCTCTGTTTGTCTGTTATTGGTGTATAAGAATGCTTATGATTTTTGTACATTGATTTTGTATCCTGAGACTTTGCTGAAGTTGCCTATCAGCTTAAGGAGATTTTGGGCTGAGACGATGAGGTTTTCTAGATATACAATCATGTCATCTGCAAACAGGGACAATTTGACTTCATCTTTTCCTAATTGAATACCCTTTATTTCCTTCTCCTGACTGATTGCCCTGGCCAGAACTTCCAACACTATGTTGAATAGGAATGGTGAGAGAGGGCATCCCTGTCTTGGCCGGTTTTCAAAGGGAATGCTTCCAGTTTTTGTCCATTCAGTATGATATTGGCTGTGGGTTTGTCATAGATAGCTCTTATTATTTTGAGATACGTCCCATCAATACCTAATTTATTGAGAGTTTTTAGCATGAAGGGTTGTTGAATTTTGTCAAAGGCCTTTTCTGCATCTATTGAGATAATCATATGGTTTTTGTTGTTGGTTCTGTTTATATGCTGGATTACATTTATTGATTTTCATATGTTGAACCAGCCTTGCATCCCAGGGATGAAGCCCACTTGATCATGGTGGATAAGCTTTTTGATGTGCTGCTGGATTCGGTTTGCCAGTATTTTATTGAGGATTTTTGCATCAATGTTCATCAGGGATATTGGTCTAAAATTCTCTTTTTTGGTTGTGTCTCTGCCAGGCTTTGGTATCAGGATGATGCTGGCCTCATAAAATGAGTTAGGGAGGATTCCCTCTTTTTCTATTGATGGGAATAGTTTCAGAAGGAATGGTACCACTTCCTCCTTGTACCTCTGGTAGAATTCGGCTGTGAATCCATCTGGTCCTGGACTTTTTTTGGTTATTAAGCTATTAATTATTGCCTCAATTTCAGAGCCTGTTGTTGGTCTGTTCAGAGATTCAACTTCTTCCTGGTTTAGTCTTGGGAGGGTGATGTACCACATTTTCTTTATCCAGTCTATCATTGATAGGCATTTAGGTTGATTCAATGTCTTTGCTATTGTGAGTAGTGCTGCAGTGAACATGTGTTTTTTTAATAGAACGAGTTATATTCCTTTGGGTATATACACAGTAATGGGATTGCTAAGCTGAATAGTTGTTCTGTTTTTTAGCTCTTTGAGGAATTGCCACACTGTCTTCCACAATGGTTGAACTAATTTATGCTCCCACTGACAGCATGTAAGTGTTCCTTTTTCTCCACAACGTTGTCAGAATCTGTTATTTTTTGACTTTTTAATAACAGCCATTCTGAATGGTGTGAGATGATATCTCATTTGGTTTTGATTGGCATTTATCTACTAATCAGTGATGTTGAGTTTTTTTTTTCATGTAATTGTTAGCCACGTGTAAGTCTTCTTTCGAAAAGTGCTCATGTCGTTTGCCCACTTTTTAATGGAGTTGTTAGTTTTTATTCTTGTAAATTTGTTTAAGTTCCTTATAGATTTATAGATTCTAAATATTAGACCTTTGTCGGATGCATAGTTTGCAAAAATTTTCTCCTATTCTGTAGTTTGTTTAGTCTGTTGATAGTTACTTTTGCTGTGCAGAAGCTCTTTAGTTTAGTTAGATCCCACTTGTTAATTTTTGTTTTAGTTGCAATTGTCTTTGGTTTCTTTGTCGTGAAATCTTAGCCTGTGTCTATGTTCTGAATGGTATTGCCTAAGTTGTCTTTCAGGGTTTTTATAGCGTTGGGTTCTACATTTTATGTTTTTAATCCCTCTTCAGTTAATTTTTGTATATGATGTAAGGAAGGAGTCCAGTTTCAGTCTTCTTCATATGGCTAGTCAGTTATCCCAGCACCACTTATTCAATAAGGAATCCTTTCCCATTGTTTTTGGCAGGTTTGTTGAAGATCAGCTAGTTGTAGGTGTGCAGCGTTATGTCTGGGTTCTCTACTCTGTTCCACTGGTTTATGTGTCTCTTTTTGTAGTAGGATCATGCTGTTTTGGTTACTGTAGCCCTGTAGTATAGTTTGAAGTCAGGTAGTGTGATGCCTCCAGCTTTGTTCTTTGTGCTTAGGATTGCCTTGGCTATTTGAGCCCTTTTTCGGTTCCATGTGAATTTTAAAATAGTTTTTTTTTTCTCATTCTGTGAATAATCTCAATGGTAGTTTAATAGGAATAGCATTGAATCTATAAATTGCTTTGGGCAGTATGGTCATCTTAATGATACTGATTCTTTCTATCCATGAGCATGGTATGTTTTTCGATTTTTTTTGTATGTCATCTCTGATTTATCTGAGCAGTGTTTTGTTGTTCTCCTAGTAGAGATCTTTCACTACACTAGTTAGATGTATTCCTAGGTATTTTATTCTTTTTGTGGCAATTGTGAATGAGAGTTAATTCCTGATTTGGCTCTAGGCTTGACTTTGTTGGTGTATAGGAATACTAGTGGTTTTCGCATATTGATTTTGTATCCTAAGACTTTGCTGAAGTTCTTCTTTATCAATTTAAGAGGCATTTGGGCAGAGACTATAGGGTTTTCTAGAGATAGGATCATGTTGTCTGCAAACAGTGGTAGTTCATCTTCCTCTCTCCCTATTTGGATGCCTTTTATTTCTTTCAAATCTTGCCTAATTGCCCTGGTCAGGACCAAAACTATGTTGAATAGGAGTGGTGAGAGAGGGTATCCTTGTCTTGGCTGGTTTTCAAGGGGAATGCTTTCAGCTTTTACCCATTTAGCATCATGTTGGCTGTGGGTTTGTCATATATGGCTCTTATTATCTTGAGGCATGTTCCTTCAATATGTAGTTTGTTGAGAGTTTTTAGCATGAAGCGATGTTGAATTTTATTGAAGGCCTTTTCTGCATCTGTTGAGATAATCATGTGGTTTTTGTCTTTAGTTCTGTTTATGTGATGAATCACATTTATTGATTTGTGTATGTTGAACCAACCTTGCATCTCAGGGATAAAGCCTACTTAATCATGGTGGATAAGCTTTTTGATGTGCTACTGGATTTGGTTTGCCAGTATTTTGTTGAGGATTTTTGCACTGATACTCATCAAGGATATTGGCCTGAAGTTTTTTGTGGTGTTGTTAAATCTCTGCCAGATTTTGGTATCAGGATGATGATGGCCTCATAGAATGATTTAGGGAGGAGTCCCTCCTCCTCATTTTTTCTGGAATAGTTTCAGTAGGAATGGTACCAGCTCTTCTTTTACATCTAGTAGAATTCAGCTGTGAATACATCTGGTCCCAGACTTTTCCCAGGCTTTTTTTTTTTTCTTTGGTTGGTAGGCTATTTATTACTTCCTAAATTTCAGAGCTCATCATTGGTATGTTCAGGGATTCCAATTCTTCCTGGAGTCTGTCTTGGGAGGATGTATTTGTCCAGGAATTTATCAATTTCTTCTAGATTTTCTGGTTGATATGCATAGAAGTGTCCATAATATTCTCTGATGATTGTGTTTCTGTGGGTTAAGTAGTAATATCACCCTTGTTACTGATTCTGTTTATTTGACTCTTCTCTTCTTTTCTTCTTTATTAGTCTAGCTAGCAGTCTATTTATTGTATTTTTTTTCCAGAAAACCACCTCCTAGATTCATTGATCTCTTGAATAGTTTTTCATTTCTCAGTCTCCTTCAGTTCAGCTCTGATTTTGGTTATTTGTTGTCTTCTGCTAGTTTGTAATTTGTTTGTTCTTGGTTCCCTAGTTCTTTTAGTTGTGATGTTAGATTGTTAACTTGAGGTCTTTCTAACTTTCTGATGTGGTCATTTAGTGCTATCAATTTCTCTCTTATCACTGCCTTAGCTGTGTCCCAAAAATTCTGGTATGTTGCATCTTTGTTCTCATTAGTTTCAAATAATTTCTTGAAACCTTAATTTTACCCAGGATTCACTTAGGAGTAGGCTACTCTATTTCATGTAATTGTATCATTTTGAGTGAATTTCTTTGTCTTAATTTCTAATTTGATTACACTGTGGTACGAGAGACTTTTTGTTATGATTTCATTTCTTTTGCTTTGCTGAGGAGTGTTTTACTTTCAATTATGTATCTGATTTTAGAGTATTTGCCATGTGGCCTTGAAAAAAATGTATATTCTATTGTTTTATGTGGAGATATCTATCAGGTCCATTTGACCCAGTGCTGAGTTCTGGTCCTGAATATCCTTATTAATTTTCTGTCTCAATAATGTATCTCATATTGTCAGTGGTTTATTGAAGTCTCCCATTATTATTGTGTGGGATTCTAAGTCTCTTTGAAGGTCTCTGAGAAAGAGCATGCTTTACGAATCTGGGTGCTCCTGTGTTGGGTACATATATATTTAGGATGGTTAGACTTTCTTCCTGAATGGAACCCTTTACCATTATGTAATGTCTTTGTCTGTTTTTTATCTTTGTTGGTTTAAAATCTGTTTTGTCAGAAACTAGGATTGCAACCCCTATTTTTTTTCTGTTTTATATTTGCTTGGTAGATTCTTCTCCATCCCTTTATGTTGAACCCATGTTTGTCATTGCATGTGAGATGGGTCTTTGGAAGACAGCATACAAATGGGTCTTGGCACTTTATCCAGTTTGCCACTCTGTGTCTTTTAATTGGGACATTTAGCCCATTGACATTTAAGGTTAGTATTGATATATGTGGATTTGATCCTGTCATCATGATATTGGCTGGTTATTTTGCAGACTTGCTTATGTGGTTGCTTTTTAGTGTCACTGGTTGTGTACTTCAGTATATTTTTGTAATGGCTGGTAATGATCTTTCCTTTCCATATCTAGTGCTTTCTTCCAGAGCTCTTGTAAGGAAGGTCTGGTGGTAACAAATTCCCTCAGCCTTTGCTTGTCTGAAAAAGATCTTATATCTCTTTTGCTTATGAAGCTTAGTTTGCCCAGATATGAAATTATAGACTGGAATTTATTTTCTTTAAGAATCTTGAACATTGGCTCCCAATCTGTTCTGGCTTGCAGGGTTTCAGCTGAAAGGTGCTCTGTTAGTCTGATGGCTCCCCTTTGTAGGTGACCTGGTTTTTCTCTCTGGCTGCCTTTAACATTTTTCTTTCATTTCAACCTTGGAGAATCTGATGATTATGTGTCTTGGGGATGATCTTCTTGTGAAGTATCTTACTGGGGTTCTTTGCATTTCCTGAATTTGAATGTTGCCCTCTCCGGTAGGTTGGAGAAATTTTTCTGGATGATATCCTGAAATATGTTTTCCAATTTTGTTCTATTCTCCTCATCTCTTTCAGGTACACCAGTGAGTCATAGATTTATTTGGTATCTTTACATAATCCCTATTTATCTGAGGTTTTGTTCTTCCTTTTCATTCTTTTCTCTCTGCTCTTGTCTGCCTGTCTTATTTCAGAAAGGCAGTCTTCTAACCCTGAGATTCTTTCCTCTGCTTGGTCTATTCTGCTATTAATACCTGTGATTGCATTATGAAATTCTTGTAGTGTGTTTTTCAGCTCTAGCCAGTCAGTTACATTATCCTCTATCCTGGCTATTTTGTCTGTCAGCACCTGCAACATTTTATCATGATTTTTAGCTTCCTACTTTTCAAATCTTAATGCTAAGTTAGAATATTAAAAAATAATATGTAGTATGATAGCAGACACTTTTTATACTTTCTTAATTTTAATAGAAATATGCACTAGTGTTTTATCATTAGTATGATGATTTCAACTGGCATAAAATAAAAAAGCATTCTGTTATTTTAATAAATTGTATTTCTATTTTAACTTATATTTAAAATAGTATATATTAATTTTTTGTTCTTTTGCTCTGTATTTTTGTGATTTGGGAATTTTGCCATTAGATTGTTGTATGGGTTGGAATGACTTATATCTCATTTATCTGGTGTGTGTGTATTTGTCCTATCTTTATGTTTGATATTAGGGTTATTCCAGGTTTTAAGAATTATTTGTTGAACTTTACATTTTTTCTATCATTTGAAAAAACATTGGACCTTTACTATAAGTTTTTAAAAATTAATTTAATTGATGTTTACTATAAATACAATAAAATGTACACATATTTAAATGTACTTTGATTATTTTTTGTTGTTGTTGTTGAGATAGGTTCTCCTTCTGTTGCCCAGGCGAGAGTGCAGTGGTGCTACCATGGCTCACTGCAGCCTTGATCTTCTGGGTTCAAGCAATCCTCGTACCTCAGCCTCCTGAGTAGGTAGGACCACAGATGTGCACTACCAGACCTGGATTTTTACTTTTTTTTTGTAGAGACATCATCTTGCTACCTTGCTCAGGCTTGTCTTGAACTCCTAGCCTCCAGCTATTCTCCTGCCTTGACCTCCCAGAGTTCTGGGATTACAGATGTGAGCCACTGCACCAGGCCTAATGAGTTTTGAAAAAATAGGTGCACCATACTTCTTATGATATATAACAACCACAAAGTCAAGATATAAAACATTTCCTGCACCCTTAAAAGTTAGTTAGCTTTTTGCAATTAATCCCTTCTATACCTCTGGTTTGATATAACCCAGACCTTCTTTATGACACTAGATTAAATATTTCTTTTGTAGAATTTCATATACATGAAAATTTAAAATATGTGCTTTTTTGTTTCTGGAGTCTTTTGCTCAGCATAATGCTTTTGTGATTCATCAAAGTTTTTGCATGCATAAGAAGTTTATTTCTTTTTATTGCTGGGTAGTATTAAATTACACAGACATGCCACAGATTATTTACCCGTATAATTCTTGATTGATTTTTTTTAAACAATTTGGTGTCATTATGTAAAAAAAAAAAAAAAAAGAAAAAGAAAATGCTATGAACTCATAAATGTGGTAAGGACATGTTTTTATTTCTCATGCATTAACATCCACAAGTTAATTTTTGGGGTCATGTAAGTTCATGTTACATTATAAGAAACTAACAATAATTGTATCATTTTGTCATTTCCCCCAGCAATGTACAAGGGTTTCAGTTGCTTTACATCCTCATTGGTTTTGTCAGTTTTTAATGTTAGCCATTCTCCTGGGTATGTAGTGGTATATTATTTTGATTTTAATTCACATTGTTTTGATGACTAGTGATGTCGAGTATTATTTCTTGAGCTTCTTAGACATTATGCCATCTTTTGTAAAATGTCTTTAATTCTTTTGCTGATTGAAACATTGAATTTTCGTATTATAATACATATACATGTTAGTATAGATACAAGTATTTTTCAGATACACAAGTCTGCATATTCATATTCTTAAGTGTCCTTTTAGAAGGTATGTATTATTATGTAAAAGTCCAATTTGTCACTTTTTCTGTTTCATGCTTGCTGTGTATCTTAGAGTCCTTTGCCTATGCCAAGATTGTTAACATTTTCCTTAAATATTTTATATACATCGCCTGTCCTTTGCCAGATAATGAGGCTGAATGAAAGCAAGCAGAGCTTGGAGAATGAGAGAAGGAGGATGGCTCTAAGTTCTCTTTTATTCTAGACTTGGTTTAGTGCCATTTAAACTAAAGTCTGACCATTCTAGGGATCCTACTGAATGTCCCTGCCGTTTATTAAGGTCTTCCTACTTTGCCTGGTTGCAACTTCAATCTCTCCTAGTCTAATGTGACCTTGAAAATTGTTCAGCTTTCAGCTCTTTGTGGTTCTATCCCATGTATGCAAAGGATCATATCCAGCAACATGTGGATCCAGCAACATCCAGATATAAGAGACCCTTATGCAGATTTCAGAGCTTTTCTTCTGCCTCGCTCCTTCCTCTCTGACACTTTGCCTTTCAAATTCTAGTTGTCTCAGACTTCCCAGAGTCTGATGTTTCTCCTCAACTTGACAAGACTGCTATACTCTGATTAATTGAGCCCTTTTTAAACAGCAGTCTGGAAACGGCCTCTAAGCAGAAAGCTGTGAGTTTATAGGGTTCAAATACATTGCTTCCCTTTCAGCAATCACAATTCTGTGTTTTTTGTTGTCCAGTGTCTAAATTTTTTTCCCATATATTTTATCCACTGTTCTGGTTGTTTACAGCAGTAAGGCAAATCTGGGATGAGATATCTATAATGACAGGACTTGGATTCTGAATGTTTTGTTTTCTTTCAATTGTGGTCAAACACACAGAAAAAAATGATCATTTTAGCCATTTTTAAGTTTATAGGTTAGTGGCATTAACTGCATGCACACTGTCATGCAACCATGATCATCATCCATCGCCAGAATTTTTTATCTTTCAAAACTCAAATTCTGTACCCATCAACTCTATATCTATTAAATATAACTCCTCATTTCCCCTTTTCCCTCAGCCCAGGGCAACCACAATCCTACTTTCTGTCTCTATAAATTTGACTGCTTTCAGTATCTCATTTAAATTGAATCATATGGTATTTGTCCTTTTATGTTCAGTTTATTTTCACTTGACATAATGTCTTCAAAGTTATTCTTATTGTAGTATGTGTCAATTTCACCTTTTCAAAGCTGAACAATATTCCATTCTAGATATCTACCAGGTTTTGTTTATCCATTCACCTGTTGATGGATACTTGTGTGGCTTCCACCTTTTAGCTATTGTAAATAATGCTTCTATAACATGGGTATACAAATGTATTTTCCAGTTACTGTTTTCAATTCTTTTGGGTGTATATACAGAAGTGGAATTGCTGGATAATATGGTAAGTTTATTTTCAATTTTTGAGGAGCCACCATACCACTTTCCACAGCAGCTACACCATTTTATATCCCCATCAGCAATGCACAATGGTTCCAATTTCTGTACATCCTCACCAACAGTTGTTATTTTCCATTTTTTTGTGTGTGTGTTTTTAGCAAGTATCATAATAGGTAGGAAGTGGCATCTCATTATGCTTTTGATTTATATTTCCCCAATTATTAGTGATGTGATATTGAGCTTCTTTTCGTAAGCTTATGGAACTTTTGGATATCTTCATTGATATGTCTATTTAAGTTCTTTGCCCAGTTTTAATTGGGTTGTTTGTGTTTTCATTGTTGAGTTATAGCAGTTCATTATAATATTCTGGAATTAATCCGTATCAGATATATGATTAATAAATATTTTCTCACATTCAGTGGGTTGCCTTTTTACTTTGTTGATAATGTCTTTTGATGCATAAAAGTTTTACTTTTGATTAAGTCCAATTTACTCATTTTTTTTTTTTGTTGTCGCCTGTGGTTCTGTTCTTGTAACATTCAATAAATCAATGCCAAATCCAAGGTATGAATGTTTCCCCCTTGTTTTCTTCTAAGAATTTTTACTGTTTCAGCATTTTAATATATTTGTCTCTTGTAACAGATATTAACTTAGTTAATTTGCTTGATGTTAGTGCAGCATTTCTGCTTGCTTTTAGTTACATTTTGCATTGAATATCTTTTTACATTCTCTAAGTTTCAACCTATATGTCTTTAAACCTAAACTGAGTCTCTTGTAGATAACAGATAGTCTGATCCTGATTTTTATTCATTCTGCCAATATGTTTTCAGTTGGGGGGGTTGTTTAGTCTACCTACATTTAAAATTATCATTGATAGCAAAGCACTTATTTTTTACCACTTTGTTATTAGTTTTCTGTATGTCTTAAAGCTTTTTTGTCCCTCATGTCCTCCACTACTGCCTTTCTTTGTGTTTAATTGATTTTTTTGGTAGCAGCATGTTTTGATTCTCTTCTCATTTTCTTTCTTAAATATTCTATAGATGTTTTCTTTGTGATTACATTGAGGATTACAAATAATAGCCAAAAATCATTACCTTTTTAAAATTGATACTAACTTAACTCCAATACCATAACAAAATTCTCTACTTCTTTCCAGTTCCACTCTCCCCTACTTAATTTTACCGATGACACAAATTACATCATTATATATTGTGTACCCATTAACATGCATTCATAATTATTTTTATGCATTTGTCTTTTAAGCCCTGTACAAAATAAAAACTAAAGTTACAATGCAAAATTGTTTTTATTTGTCATATATTTGTCTTTTCCACAGAACCTTATATTTTTGGATTTTTGTATGACTTCTAGTTACTTGTCTAGTATACTTTCTTTTAAATGTGAAGGACTTGCATTAACATTTCATGTAGAGTGGGTCTGGAGGTAAGGAATTCCCAGCTTATTCTTGTGTGGGAATGTTGGAATGTTTTAATTTCATCCTCATTTTTAAAGGATAATTTTGTTGGATATGGAATTCTAGGTTGATAGTTTTTCTTTCAACATTTAAAATATATCTTTCCATTGCCTTCTGCCCTGCAAAGTTTTCTGCTGAAGAGTCCACTTATAATCTCATCAGGGATTCCTGTAAGTTTTTGTTGTCTAGAATTTTATTTTTCTTTCTATTCCTAAATCTAGCAGAATTGAATCAATTTAATGTTCCTTAAGAGTTTGACAATACATTAGTTTAACTTGTGTCATTTGATAACTGTTTTTGTTGTTGCTGTTGTTGTTGTTGTTTGGTTTTTTGTTTGTTTTGAGACAGAGTCTTGCTCTGTTACCCAGGCTGTAGTGCAGTGGTGTGATCTCGGTCACTGCAGCCTCCACCTCCCAGGTTCAAGCGATTCTCCTGCCTCAGCCTCCCAAGTAGCTGGGATTACAAGCGCCACAACCACACCCAGCTAATTTTTGTATTTTTAGTAGAAATGAGGTTTCACCATGTTGTCCAGGCTTATCTCGAACTCCTGATCTCAGGTGACCCATGCAGCTCGGCCTCCCAAAGTAGTGAGATTACAGGCGTTAGCCACTGCGCCCACTGTATCATTTGATGACTTTTGTTTTTATTCTCTTTACTTGATATTAATGTTGCTGATGAAATCGACTATATGATGTCACAGTAATGCCAAAATAAAATAAAAATAAAATAAAACTCTTAACCCTCAGTGGGATTTGATGTTAAGCAGCTATTACTCACACTTGTGGAGTCATATGGGAGTTGGTTAAGTTAACACTGTTTTTCTTGGTTCAATGTATGTCTGGCTATTGAATGACTGTCAGTCAGCTGGGGTGACTAGAACCTAGCACATTGGAGGACTTTGCACTGTTACACCTGTCTTTCCTTTTCTAACAGGCCAGACTAGGGATACTTTTGTGGTGATAGCAGAGGTTAGGACGTCCAAGCCCATATGCACAAGCTGATTTTAAGCCTCTGCTTGCATTAAGTTTCCTAAGGTTCTATTTTCTAGGGCAAGCCCTACATTTGTGTCCATATCAAGGAGTGGAACAAGTCACCCCACTTATGATGTAACTAAAATTTCTAAGAGAAATGAGATGGATTCAGGAGTGGTGAATTGGTGCCATTATTGCACTATAACACACCAAGCTATTTTCTTTTTATTTTGTATAGCATATACTTAGTTCTCTATTTATTTAAAATTGCCTGTGTACCTCCTTTAAATATCTTGTTACTTTTTAAAACAAGTTTATTTTTATTTTTTGCTTTTTAATAGGCAAGGTACAGAACTGCTCACATATTATATATATTCTTTTCTCTAGTGTAATTTCATTATTTTGTTTCATTCTTTCTACTTTATGTATTTCCATTTTCACTTCTTCTTGTATATGTATACACTGTTTGCTATAACTTAATATTTTTTGGTGTGTAGAAATTCATGTGTACTATTTTACATAGCACAGCAGTTAACATTTGAGGTTTTTAATATCTTTTTAAAACCCCTACTTATGTATTTATGAATGTTGAAAAATAATAACCTTGCAAATCCCTCAGTTGATGAATTTTTGCAACAAGCTTACTTCCTCTATGTTTTTAACTTATATCTCATCTTGTTAGTATAATTTGGAAATACTGTGCAAGAATGATTTTTGATACTGCATTCATGTTTTACCCAGTTTCATAAATTTAAAATCAGCATCTAATTTTATTCCATACTCATTTTCAATCTTTGTATACTGAAGGTTTCTCTGGATCTTGTCTTTGATAAATCTACATTTATTTAATAGTGACAATGTCAGGGACTGAACTATGCTTTTTATGAGTGGCGTACTTTAGGAAAGGTATAAAATTATTAGGCCACAAAACATTCCACTTTATGACATTTTTATCTATCTCATGTTTTGCTTTAAAAAAGAGAATTATGAAGTCATTATAACTTTATTCCTTCATACAAATAGAGATTTGTAACTTGGATTTTCTGCCTTGATATTTTTAGGATATTTTTCTCTTTCATCGAAATCCAAACCAGTTTCTATGAAGTCTCTTGGTGAGTCTGATTAACTGATTTTATCTAGATTATGGTGGGCCTTTTTCATGTGCAAACCCCTGTATACAATGATTTCCTTAGTTGTTGTAGCTGCTACTTTCTCTTACCCTCAAGTGTTTGCCACCCCCACTTCAGGGGAACAGCAATCATTTTTAATTTGAATAAGCAGACACTGTCCTATATCTATGTTTCCCTTAATAATTTTAATATCTTTCTTTCTTCATTTCTTACTATAAGAAGAGCTTTCCATGTTTGTTATAGCATTTATAATGCAAATTTTAATTTTGCAATTGCATTTTTACTTTTTCTGAATTGGAATATTTCATTACTCGGTTTTTCATCTGATCCTATTGTTGTTTTCTTATTTTTTTTTTTTTTAAAACAGATCTTGCTCTGTTGCTCAGGCTGGAGGGCAGTGGCACGATCTCGGCTCACTGCAACCTCTGCCTCCCTGGTTCAATCGATTCTCCTGCCTCGGCCTCCCAAGTAGCTGGGATTACAGGCATGCACCACCATGTCTGGCTAATTTTTGTATGTTTTACTCCTGCTCCGGTTTTTGAGATGTATTTTTTCTTGCATTCTAATGAAAAATATTTTATATCTGTTAATAGGTAACAGATATATTTGTTGATTATATTAGGTGATGATTTCTTTCTCTTATATTTATCACCAGGATCCTACTGGTTTATTCCTCATTACTCATTCTAGGGCCAGGTAAAATTGACTTTAGCTTGGAGTGGACCAGCACTTTGGATGTATTGATTGGTATTGATATGTATTAAATTCTTGTCAGAATTCCAGGTGGTGGGAAGGTGGATGTATAGATTTCCCACACAATTTGCACAGTATAGCATGCATTCATATTGTATTGTGTTTCAATATATTTCTCTTCCTCATTCTCTGATATTTACAACAAATGAAATAATTTTTCCAAATATCTCTCAGCTGTTAACATAGGAATGGAATGCAAGTCTTGCTTCTCCTTCATTGCCTTCGTTATTTCTCTTCATCTAATCATTTGTGACAATATTGTGTATATACTTGAAAACTAGAATTATTGTAAGAAATGCATGTTATCTCAGTATTAAAATAATACATGTTACCTCTTGTTTTGCTATGTTTTTCTGGGATAGATTCTTTAAAGTGGAATTACTGGCATAAAGTGCATTAATACTTTTGTTAATTTTTGGTATGGATTGAAAAATTATTTCCTAAATATTCTTATCAAATTAAAGGGCTAGAAGCAGTAAGAACATATACTATCATCTGGAAAAAAAAACCACTATGGGGATTATCTGCTTATTATGAAAAAAAATAGAATCACAAAAATCTGTGAAAAAGAAAACAAAAGGCAGTCATCATTTCATTGTCTAGCAATGACTATTGCTATTCATCTGGTTTAGTTATTTTATTTTCTGCCCTAGTTCTTTCTAGGGTAGATAGATAAGTATATAGAGCAATATATAGATAGATAGTTAATAGTAATAGAATGCACACGTGGATGAAAATACTATAAGGATGAGATTTAAGATGTTTTACATTTTTGTCCCATTATACATAACCCAGCGATTAATGTCTTTACACTTATTACAAATGGTTTGTAAGTCCTAGAAAGAAAATTAAGAAAAGGATTTGTTAAGTTTTTGTGTACAGTAAACACACATGCAAAATTTCAAAGGAATGTTGTGTCAACTTATGATCTCAACATTCATGTTATATTAATATTTATTATTTAATTTTTTGAAACATTTTAAATTTTATGGGGAAAATATTACTTTATTGTTTTGTATTGATGACTAGACAAGTTAAATATATTTTATTCTAATGCTTATTATACAAGGACTATTCTGTAAAACTTTTGTTAAAGTTTATAATCAATGTATCAACTTTGATTAGTACCCATTGCACTTTATTAACAATCTTATTTTCACTCACACCCATTACTATTATATTTTCTACAGATAAAAATCTCTTCTTAATTTTTTGACCAATCACATTT
Organism: Pongo abelii; assembly: GCF_028885655.2. NCBI lineage: Eukaryota > Metazoa > Chordata > Mammalia > Primates > Hominidae > Pongo > Pongo abelii. The sequence continues at coordinate 23,916,091 of NC_072007.2, read as the reverse complement.
ATATTTTCCATTACTTTTGGTTCAGAAAATCTTTTTACATAATTAATACATTACCTTAAACATTGCAGTTGCTCAGTAAATTATGTTGAAGGGCTCATGAAATGAAATCCTCCCTATCCTCCACATTTAATTCTGTTCTTGGCAATAGCAACAGGAATAAAATACTATCCCAGTACTCAGCTTGACTGACATTTTCTTATTTCAGAGAATAAAAGACCATGCCTTGAATTCTCTCAGCTAAGTGTAAAGGATTCCTTCAGAGATTTATTTATTCCAAAAATAGAGACCATTCTGATGATGTATACAAGGAACAACCTAAACTGTGCTGAGCCACTGTTTGAACGCAATAACTCACTTAATGTTAATTTCAACACACAAAAGAAAACAGTCTGGCTTATTCATGGATACAGACTAGTAGGCTCCGTCCCATCATGGCTTCAGAACTTCCTAAGGATTTTGCTGAATGAAGAAGACATGAATGTAATTGTAGTAGACTGGAGCCGGGGTGCTACAACTTTTATTTATAATAGAGCAGTTAAAAACACCAGAAAAGTTGCTGTGAGTTTGAGTGTGCACATTAAAAATCTTTTGGTAAGTCTGGGAATTTTATGTATTATACATGCTATACAATATATTATACATGCTATACAATATACAGTGTGTTACATTCAATACCACAAAGTGATAATAAGCTATATACTTTTCCTCATAAGCATTAACAATTACTGGTTTGATATACCAATGTATGCAGCCATCTTTTCTTTGTCTGCCTAAATGAATAATTCTGTACCTAGACATATCCTGTGTTATTTTTAAAACATTATGTTAAAATTTAGTAACTATTAGGTTTTATTTAAAAATCTTCTGAGATTTCTTTTAACTCTACCTATACCAACCTCAGAATAAAATAGTTATCCTATGTGGGTGGGAGAAATAAACTTTATAATTATTACATTCTTCAGGTATCTTTTAAAATATATGGCTAAAATATTTGCATATAATCAAGTGTGAATTGGTAAAAGTAAAGAAAAATCTTTTTTTTTTTTTTTTTTGAGACAGGGTCTCACTCTGTTGCCCAAGCTGGAGTGCAGTGGCGCAATCTCGGCTCACTGCAGCCTACACCTCCCAGGTTCAAGTGATACTCCTGCATCAGCCACCCGAGTAGCTGGGATTACTGGTGCCCACCACAATGCCCAGCTAATTTTTGTATTTTTAGTAGAGATGAGGTTTCACCATGTTGGCCAGGCTGGTCTCAAACTCCTAACCTCAGGTGATCTGCCCACCTTGGCCTCCCAAAGTGCTGGGATTACAGGCAAAAAATCATTTTGAAAAGTAGCATACTTCTGTCAACTTTGGAGGTGGACCTCAGATTCATTCAAGTCTGCTCAGGATTTGAACGGATCAAATAAAGTTCAGTCCAGTTCTATGTTATCTGCATTGTGAATGATTTTTGTTTACTAAGTCAACCCTTAGGGAGATCCATGTCTATCCTAAAAGAAAGTAGGTAGTTGTGGGTACTTGAGAGAAAGAAGGGTGATATCTGATTTGGTGGCATTATTGGGCTTGAAATTTGAACTTGAGTTGTGTTGTGCTGAACTTTCAAGACTGTGCTAAAAATTGAACAAATAACAACGCTTCCTAGAAGCCGTTATATGTAGTGGCCAGGGGTCAGACTGGATGGGTTCAAAGTGTATGTCCATCTTTTATCATCTGCGTAATTTTGAACAATTACATAGCCTCTCTGTGCTGCATTTCCTTATTTGTACATATAGAATAACAAAATGTTACAAAAATATTTATATGAATATTGAATTAATATATATGTGCTTAATCAGTGGGTGACATTTAGTAATCATTGAGTAAGATCAACTTTCATTATTATTTTTACACCCCCAAGTTTGGACAAAACAATACCATTGCTGTAGAGAGACAGAAGAGGTAATTGATTCCACCATCCCCACCAACAGACTATTAATTACGTCATTGATTTTTCCTGATGTTACTGGTGTTTTCTCAACTAATAAATATGTGCCTCAAAGTGTGGAGAATGTGAATATTAAATAGAAATATTTAGGAAAATTTGTAATATTAGATAAAATTCTAACAGTGCCTTTGCTTACAGAGGCTTCATATTACAGAGGAAGATTTAAATGACCAGCAGCACTGGAGTTTCGAGAGATACTCCCTCATGTTTTGGGGCATGGCTGTGAGAAATCTGAAGAAAATCATAACCTTGTGCCTTGAAAGCCTGAGTGTAGTTTTTCATTAGTGGCAAGCGCTCCACATCTTTCTGTAAGCCATCAGACATATCACTGTGTGGGCTGGACCATGATCTGCCCACAAGTCTCACAATAGCTCCCTAAGAGTGTGGTGGAAGTACACTCTCATGTAGTCTTCTAATTTCCCTTCCTGGAGCTGAGACTAAGAGGTATTCAGATGTTGGCCTTGGAAGATTGGACGCATCACTCCTGAGCTGGTGATTAGGGGAAGTCACCTAAAATCCATGAAATTAATTTCATCATCTCTGAAGTGAGAATCATTATTGAACTTTTGTGACTCTTCCTAAGGTTTTTGACACAGCCTGATCAGATAAAACAAGAAGGCAAATTAGCATAAATTTTGGAGTGAGACGTAGGCTTGTGTTTTAGTCCATTTGGGCTGCTGTAACAAAATACCATAGGGTAGGTAGCTTATAAACAACAAAAATTTATTTTCATAGTTCCAGGGTCTGAGAAGTCCAAGGAGAAGGCATCAGCAGATTCAGTGTCTGGTGAGGGCCAATTCCTTGTTCATAGATTATGCCTTTCCACTGTGTCCTCACATGGTGGAAGAGTAGAAGGAGATCCCTCAGGTCTCTTCTATCTGGGCAGTAATCCCTTTCATGAGGGTTCCACACTCATGACATAATTCTCCCAACCCACAGGAAGGCCTCACCTCCAAGTATCATCACCTTGAGGATTAGAATTCCAACATATGAATTTTAGGGAGACACAAACATTCAGACCATAGCAGCTTGGAATCCATCTTTTCCTCTTATGAATCTATGTGGCTTTGGGAAAGCTGTTACTTCTGACACTATTTCCTTAATAAAATGGGAATTGATCCAATGTTATTTATTTAGCATTTAATAGGTGCTACTGACAGTTTTAGGCATTAGGATAAAAAAAGAATAACTCATAACAAAATTGGAAGTATTAAATATGAACTTTGTAAGGCCCATATTGAGGTAGCTAGCAGAAAGTAAGCACCTAGTAATGTTGATTATTATAAAACACTTTGCTAATTAATTGTATTTTGCATATACTGTTCTGCATGAGATGATGCAATTTTAAAATAAATTGATATTAAAAATGAATAAAGAAAAATCAAATATTTTGTGGCAAAAATTGAACAAATATATAGTCGTTTTGAAATTATAAAGTCTCTTTCTCTATATCCCCAAAATGAATCAAGCTAGAAAAATAATGAATTGTAAAATGTTGATATATGAGGGAGGTTTGATTTGTTATTACTTGAAATGAATACTGTAATATTCCTTTTTAATTGCAGAAGCATGGTGCATCTCTTGACAATTTTCATTTCATAGGTGTGAGCTTAGGGGCTCATATCAGTGGATTTGTTGGAAAGATATTTCATGGTCAACTTGGAAGAATAACAGGTAAAATTATTTTTATAAAATTATTGCTTTAGCATACTTTTAAGTATCAGAAGTTACTTTGCTAATTTTTTTTTTTTTTTTTTTTTTTGAGACAGAGTCTCGCTCTGTTGCCCAGGCTGGAGTGCAGTGGTGCGATCTCGGCTCACTGCAACCTCTGCTTCCTGGGCTCAAGTGATTCTCCTGCCTCAGCCTTCCGAGTAGGTGGGATTACAGGTGCCCGCTACCACACCGGCTAATTTTTTTTTTTTTAAGTAGAGACAGGGTTTCACCATGTTGGCCAGACTGGTCTCTAACTCCTGACCTCAAGTAATCTGCCCGCCTCGGCCTTCCAAAGTACTTGGATTACAGGCATGAGCCACTGTGCCCAGCCACTTTGCTTAAAATTTAGTGGGTACAATAATTACTCAATAGAAATTATGTACAAACATTTATTTTTTCTATGTTATATTTAAATATTGGCTTTGTTTTAGTTAGACTGTAAAGTTTTGTTAAGTTCTCAACAGAGCTTAAGTTACCCAAATGGAAATGGGAGAAAAATATCTATTTCTGCAGTCCCAGCTAAATTTTAAGGACATACTATCATAAGAATACAGAAGTAAATATGACCCATTAAACAAAAATACTTTATGTATTAGCTAAGAATATAACTATTTACTTAGTTATCACAAACTTTGATGCATTTCAACTCTCTAAAAATTTTTACTTGAATGCTACAAAAGAATCAGGAGTTGTATCCAATTTGAGTGACTCTGGGTCCCCCTTCATATTTCTATAACAAAGTTACTGCATCCAGAAAGCTCAGTCATCTAATAAGGCTGACATGGATTTTCATTCTTTCCTCTATGAGTGGTAGTGATTTTAGGAATAGGAGGATAATATTCCTTTCAACCAATTTACCTTTTTTGTTTTGAAAAAAAAGCAATTATTTATATCTATGGCCATAGAAGACTTATAATAACTTTAAGTGTAGATAAAAGAAAATAGTGTCTTTAGTTAGGTTTCAAAAAAGGGGGAAAGAGGTGAATAACAGATAGATAATTATCTTTACAAACCTTATGCATACCCTTACTTACTCTGATTAGTTTTAATGTTATCAAACATGTGTGAAAACAAATTAACTGAATGAATGTAGGAGGGTCAAGAAGTAGCAGTTTAGCCAGGATTTATTTAAACAAAGTTCCCTAGTGCTTAAAGCTCATTCTCTTTCAAAAACCACACTTTCTCAATTTGTACTTTAAATTGTGTTTACACATATTAGTCTAGTTTGAATGGCCCCAAATACCAGGCAATCACCAGGGACTAAAAGGCCACCAAACATGGAGGTTCTACATCAGAATAATTTATAGGAAGATAGGTGATTCTGTCTCATTCAGTCAAGTGGGTTAAATAAAATGGGGATAATAGAGATGTTTGAAATGAAAAACATTATATTTTACTTTCAAATATCTTTTTAAGATGATTGTTTCTTCATTGTATAGATGTTCTCAAAAAACTGAATTTTATCTTCTCTCTCCTCTTTTTGACAGTTCCCAGAAAGTCATGAGTCTAGAATTTTTATTTAGAAATTAAGATACCCCAGAAATAATATTCATACTCCATGGAATTTAAAATATATTTTTTCTTTTCTTAAGAGTGTGTGAGAAAGTCTTATGAGAAATGGATAAGATAACATGATTTATCCCATAGCCCAAATTATATTTGGCACCTAAAAAAGCTTTTCAGGTCTATCTACAGATAAATCCAGAGTGAGCTAGTAAGGTAAGAGTTCAAGAGAGGACCAGATGGTATTCATTATTTTTTTCCTTTGGGAGAAATAGTTGTAGTTATTATTAAATATAAACTACTGTATTACTCCTAATTCAGTCTCACATAAAAATGCTCCAAAAATTCTTACAATATTTTGTTGCGGCTTAACCTGAAAAGCTCTGAAGTTTAGTAGTATTATTCAAATAATGAAGTTACCTGCTATTCATTCACTTTCATTTGTTTTTAGATATGTTTTTGGATAGGTTTAAACTAAAAGTATAAATGCTTTTTGTGTTTATAATGTAGTAATAATGGAAGTATGCAATGTAAGGAGCTCTGTAGACTTGATTAGACTGATAATTTCTTTCTTGCTTTCCAGGTCTTGACCCTGCTGGGCCAAGGTTCTCCAGAAAACCACCATATAGCAGATTAGATTACACAGATGCAAAGTTCGTGGATGTCATCCATTCTGACTCCAATGGTAACAAATCAGGATTTATTACCTAATTATTTGAAAATGAAAAGGAAAATGTAGACCCTGGGCAAGAGGAGAGCATAAGAAGAAAAAACATCATGGATAAAATGATTTTAAATCTGTCATTATGGAATGATAACATTTCCCAAGCAATATTTCTTAGGGTTACTGATTTCCCACATTGTCAAATGGCACTCTTTGACTTCAGTTTGCCTCCTTCAGGTTTCAAGATGTGTCATGTCATCCTAAAACAGTGAAATAGATAACTAAGAGTTCATTCTGTTCATGCTGTTGACAATTTTATTGATTTGATCACATTTTCCCCCATGTTTAATATTCCTGATGTATTTAGGTTACCATTCTCCCCACTTATTTTCTTGATATGATATATATCAACTAGAACTGAACACAGCATTTCAGCCACAAATAAAGAGTAGTCTTCCTTAAATGTAAGGAAATAGTTTTTCTATTGTTTTTAATTATCTTAGCTGAAAATCTCTAACAGGGTATTGGATTTTTGGCCAGAGAACAATTGAACAGACACTTTTAAGAAACAGACTGTCCTCATGCCTTTCCTGATTTGAATTTGTTGATACTAATATTTACTGAGCACTTCCTATACATTAGGCAGTGTTTTGAGTGCTTGTATGAATTAATTAGTGAATTCTATTAAATTTCCATTAGATAAATAACAACTATCATTCCCTTTACAGTTGAGGAAACTAGAATAAAGGTTGTAAGGTCAGTAAGTGGCAGAGTCAGAATTTGAAATCATATGTTTTGATTCCAGATGATGCACTTAACCAGTATATTATTCTTATAAACCAAATCAGGAGAGGGTATGGTGCTAAGATAGAGACAAGGGCAGTGACACTACGATTGCTCCTCTGAATTTATCTTGTGGTGATCTATACTACCATACTTGGGTTTATGTGTCTGTGTGTGAGATACGTAAATGCCATAGATGCAATTTTTCAACCCCCATGACTACATGTCAATAGATTGAGACTCCAGTGGTAACAATTCTGCTCCTTATTTGGAATCTAGGTTCACCTACTTCTATAAGCAGTCAAAACCAAAGAAGTCATAGTTTTAGTGTTATCCAAACCTCTCATGTCTTTATTATCTCTAACTCTTTATATCAGCTTGGCACATCCACATACAACACACCTATTGGCCAATTAATTTGTAGTCCCTTGTCTGAATTTTTTCTGAAACTCTTACTGGGGGAACTCACCCCCAATATTTCAACGTAGGTTCTTTCTATTTTCCATAAGTGTCGGCCGGCTGAGAAATAGAGACAGTATAAAGAGAGGAATTTTACAGCTGGTCTGCCGGGGGTGACATCACATATCAGTGTGACCACGATGCCCGCTTGAGTCTCAGACCAGCAAGTTTTTATTAAGGGTTTTAAAAAAGGGAGGGGGTGTAAGAACAGGGAGTAGGTACAAAGATCACATGCTTCAGAGGGCAAAAAGCAGAAATACTGATAAGGTTCTATGTTCAGCAGTGCATGTACTGTCTTGATAAACATCTTAAACAACAGATAACAGGGTTCGAGGGCAGAGAACTGGTCCGACCACAAGTTACCACAGCGGAGCTTTTCCCCACCCTAGTAGGCCTGAGGGTACTGCAGGAAACCAGGGCATATCTCAGTCCTTATCTCAACCACATAAGACAGACATTCCCAGAGCGGCCGTTTATAGATCTCCTCCCAGGAATGCATTCCTTTCCCAGGGTATTAATATTAATATTCCTTGCTAGGAAAAGAATTTAGTGATATCTTTCCTACTTGCACATCTGTTTATACGCTCTCTGCAAGAAGAAAAATATGGCTCTTTCTGCCCGACCCCGCAGGCAGTCAGACCTTATGGTTGTCTTCCCTTGTTCCCTAAAATCGCTGTTATTCTGTTCTTTATCAAGGTGCACTGATTTCATATTGTTCAAACGCATGTGTTTTACAGTCAATGTGTACAGTTAACACAATTATCACAGTGGTCCTGAGGTGATGTATATCCTCAACTTACGAAGATAACAGGATTAAGGGATTAAAGTAAAGACAGGCATAAGAAGTTGTAAAAGTATTATCTGGGGACTGATAAATGTCCACGAAATCTTCACAATTTATGTTGTTCTGCCGTGGCTCCAGCCGGTCCCTCCATTTGGGGTCCCTGACTTCCTGCAACACTAACTTCAATTCTGCCCATGGCCTTTTGATTTAGCTCTTCATACTTTTTATTATTTTTGTTTGCATTTTTGACTTATCCTAATGAACTGCCTTGGATTGTCTTATATTCACAACATCTTTTGATGATGCAACCTATCAGATCTAATCTGTCACTAGAGGCCACATAGTTGGAGCGTTGGATTGATCTTTTCATGACTATCACAAATAAGAAACACAGATTTTTGAAGCTGCATATGTACCTGTCCTGAGAAATTTCTGAATGATATGTGTGGACTCAGCTCATACCTGGTGAACTGCCTTTTCCTTGAATACTAGACAATGACCACATCTTCTACTTGCCAATAATCCTCATTTTTATTCAGTTGTGAGTGTTCAGAAAGCCATGTGGCCTTTCAAATTTGTGGATTAGATAATTAGGGCACACATTCTTGCAGAGATATTGGGGAAAATTATGAGTCCAATATCCAAAAGATAGATGCTTTTGAAACCCTCATATTGGGTTTGCAAAATATCTCATCTGTTATTCTTGTCTGGAACTCCAAAGGACATTATAGAAGCATGGGTAAAGATGAACAAACCAGCCTTCTTACGGTCTGCAGAAGGCTTCTCGTTGTCTGAGTTGCCTCTGCCAAAATCACATTTACTGAGTTTTTTGTTTAAGTAGATTCTGAATTGTTAGAGCTCCTAGTTATCTGACAGAAGCAAACAATAGCCTTCTTTGTAGGAAATTCACATAATTCAATCTCAAATTATTTTTACAAAAAAAAATTAAAATAAATGTTTAGCATCCAAGATAACCAGGCACACTTGGAGCAAGACAGCATGAATGAGAAACAGCAGAAACAACAGTCAATAGACAACACCCATACGCCTCCAGATATTGGAATTATTATATACTGGCTATAAAAAATGTGCTTATTATTAAGTTGGTGCAAAAGTAATTGTGGTTTTTGCTATTAATATTTTCAAAAAGGTAGAAGATAAGACTGAAAAATTTAACAGAAAATTAGTAAGTATAAATTTATCAATTATATTTGACAAAAATAATGAAAGTTCTTACCCTAAAAAGTAAAATAATTGACATCCATTGAATGGGTTTAACAGAAAATTAGAAGTAGGTAAAGAGAGAGTGAGCAAGTGACCTAAAAAGTAGGTGAAAAGTAAATTTCTAGACTGAAGCAAATGGGTACCAAAGAATAGACAATACAGACCAACAGTTAAGAGATGCACAGGATAGGCAATGAGATGGTAAATTACATTGTATTAGAATTCTGGAATAAAAAGGCAGAAAAATGGAACAGAGGCTATATTTAAAGAGATATTATCTCATAATGTTCCCAAACTGAGTAATATAATCAGTCTACAAGTTCAAAATGCCCAATTAATTCCATTCAATAAGAAAAATAATAAAGATTAATCTCCATTGAGATGTATGATAGTGAATTGCAGAAAAGGCCATCATCAAACCATACAAGTTTATTTAAACAAGGTGAATAAAATTGACCAGAGTTACAATTGAGTTCTCAACAGAAACAATGGAATATAGGAAACGACAGAATGATTGCTTCCATATAGTGAAAAGAAACAACTGCTAAGATAGTATCCCAATCTGTTTCAAGAATAAATGTATTTTGTTTCAGACAAATTTAAACTGGAGAGAAACTGTCATGAGCAGAAAGGTTACTCTTCAGACATTCATGAGCAGAAGTGTATTCTTCAGGCAGAAGGAAAATTATTCTTAGATTGTGGCTATTTTGGAAGGAAGAACAATGAACTAGTTAAATCTAAGCATATGCTGATGGCATAAAATACTGTTAATAGTGTTTTATGGACTTGAAATATAGAAAGAATTAAAATAAGCTAAAAATAGCATATGATTTTGGGTGACAAATGAATTTCAAGCTTTCTGTGTTCCTTTCATTGTATAGAAAGAAGGTGAAAATTACCTTCAGTAATTGATGTTCATAAGTATAGTATTCATGTTGAATCTTTAGGGTAACTAGCAAGAAAAGAAAAAAGAGTACTTCCAAGCTAATGAAGGACAAAAATTGAATATACTTTTTATGAAGTCTAAAAGAAGGCAAGAAAAGAAAGAATGCATACAACAGCTAAAGCAAATAGAAGGTAGATAATAAGATAGTAAAATCAAACACAACTATACAATTAAGATAAATGGACTTATGCTCTAATTAAAATATTGTGGCTGTCAAACTTGATTAAAAAGATAAAATCCAACTCTTATTTATTAAAGACATATATAAAAGCAAGGAAGCAAAATATTTGAAAGTAGAAGGGTGATAAAAAAATATGCAAATTTATCCTCCAAATGGTGGTAAATCTATATTAGACAAACTTGATTTTATATAAACTAATAAAAATATGGACAGACTTTAAAATAATAAAACTTTGAACTCACAAAGAAGATATAACAATTCTAGTTTGTATGTACCTAATAACACAGCTTCAAATACATAATGCAATATTAACAATAACATATTGCAAAAAAAGGCAACTACACAATCATAGTGAATAATTTTAATTAACACAATTGATCTAATAGACATTTATAGAACATTACACCTGAGAACTACAGAATTTACAGTCTTCTGAGACACACATGGATATTTTACCTAAAGTTAAGCATATACCGAGCCTTAAAAATATTCTCAAACATTTCCATATACCTAATGTAAATGAGGAGTTAACGGGTGCAGCACACTAACATGGCACATGTATATATATGTAACAAACCTGCACGTAGTGCACATGTACCATAGAACTTAAAGTATAATAATATTAAAAAAAGAATAAATAAATAAATAAAATCAGAGCTATGAGGGCATTATTAGCCAAATGTAGCAAAAAAAAAAAAGAATTGAAAGCAAATAAAAATGTTTGGATCTGAAAAAAAACCAATATTCTCAAACATTTCAAAGTGTAGAAATCATAGAGTAATCTTTTCTATCTTTAATGCACTTAATCCAAATAAATAACAAAAAATATAACTAAAATCCATACGTTTTTGAAAGTGAAAAATCACATTTAAAAATAACTAATGAATACAATAATAAATAATAATATAATCAAATATTTTGAATTGAATATTCACATTATTGCATATTAAAACTTTTTGGATTCAGCGAAGGCCATGGCTAGAAGTTAATGTATAGTTTTGAGTACAGCTATTTTAAAAGGCTGAAAATCAATAATCTAAGCGTCTATCTTGAAAAATTAAGAATTAAACAATATTAACACACAGAAATGGAGAAAGAAGCAAATATTAAACATAAAGAAATTAATGGAATAAAAATTATGAATTGCAGATGATTTAAAAAGCCAAAATTTTGCACTTTAGAAAAGATAAAAATTAATTATTATTTTAAAATTTATTTATTTCACTTTTGCCGCCTTTTTTTTTTTTTTGAGACAGAGTCTGGCTCTGTTGCCCAGGCTGGAGTGCAGTGGTGCGATCTCGGCTCACTGCAAGCTCCGCCTCCCAGGTTCACGCCATTCTTCTGCTTCAGCCTCCCGAGTAGCTGGGACTACAGGCGCCTGCCACCAGGCCCGGCTAATTTTTTGTATTTTTAGTAGAGACGGGGTTTCACCGTGTTAGCCAGGATGGTCTCAATCTCCTGACCTTGTGATCCGCCCACCTCAGCCTCCCGAAGTGCTGGGATTACAGGCTTGAGCCACCGCGCCCGGCCCACTTTTGCCTTCTTTCCATACAATGAAGGGAACATAGAATGCTTGAACTTCATACACCTCTTCTAAAAATAAATTATTGGAGAGAAAAAACAGAAAGAACAAAAAGAGAAGACACAGCTAGTATCAGTAATTACCTGGTTCTGTTTCAGTTAACTGGATTCTGAAGCTGAAAAAAACCTTGAACTCATGTAAAACACAAAAATTATTTCCTTGTGGTATGCATAAATGTGAAAGGAAAATAAATGGTTTATGAGCTATTATTTTTAAAGCCTTCATAACACTGGGATAATGAATAATATTTTCCCAAAGTACACAAAAATTTCTAACCCAAATGAAAAGATTAAAATGTCAGATTATATAAAAATTGAGAATGTTATAAATACTTTAAGAATGTGAACAGCAAGCCATAAAAAAAAGCTGTAAAAGAGATAAAGACCTACTATCAGTCAGTAATAAAGACAAAGATAACCTAGTTAAGAAAAAGTCAGGACGTTATGAAGGATACATTCTGAATAGGCAATAAACATATAAAAAGTTCTTAAAGTTAGTAAGAAAAAAATATAAATTAAAACCCAAATGAGAAGACACATGCTTAAAATTCAAAAGCTTGACAAGACCATTTATTGGCAAAGATATGGTACAACTATTCAGCATTATTTATTAAAATCAAAGACACTCATATTCTATAACAATTCCACTCCTAGGTTTATAACCAACAGATGTACCTTCACATATGCATTAATGTATGTGTTCAAAATGTTCATAGTTTGAACACATTAGCCTCAAATCGGAAACAGTACAAATGTACCACAATAGGAGAATGGAAAAATAAGTTGTGATATGTTCATACAATGAAATACTATATGACAATAAATGACTGTTTTTACACCTGACAATGTGGATTAATAGCACAAACATACTAATAATCTAAAAAGCCAGAAACAAAAGCCTACATAAAATATGAGTAAGTTCATATATTTTTTCACAAAGGGGAAATCTAAACTACAGGGTTTTGGGAGTCATCCTTAGAAGGTAAAGAATAAAAACAGGCCGGGTGCGGTGGCTCACGCCTGTAATCCGAGCACTTTGGGAGGCCGAGGCGGGGGATCACAAGGTCAGGAGTTCGAGACCAGCCTGGCTGGCATGGTGAAAGCCCATCTCTGCTAAAAATACCAAAAATTAGCTGGGCATGGTGGCATGCACCTTTAGTCCCAGCTACTTGGGAGGCTGAGGCAGAATTGCTTAAACCCGGTAGGCAGAGATCACATGAGTGGAGATCATGCCATTGCACTCCAGCCTGGGTGACAGAGCCAGACTCCATTTCAAAAACATAACATAAAATAAGATAATAACAACAGATGATTTTATTTTAAAAAAAGAGGATGCGTTAGCGATTAGGGGACAGAGAGACACTTGTGGCTGGGTAAGGGCACACTGGGAGCTCCTAGGTGCTATTTCTTTACATTAATGTGGTAGCCCCATGGCTGTTTGCTTTATAATAATTAATTAGCCTATAGTTTATGTTTAATGTTCTTTTTCTGCATGTGTCTTATATTTTACAATAAAAGGAAAATTAAAAAGTCATAGCTGCTCTCCCCACCCTTCTTGAAACCAAGAGAATGAATGATCTAAGCAGACCAAGCTGCTGCCCCCCACCCCATCTGATAAAAGGGAAATGGCATGCCTGAATCAAGGGCTGCTTCTAAGTTAATGACAAATTTCTTTTTTCCCATTGATTCCTAAGCAGTCCTGTTGGTTTGAGTCTCCTTCAGTGGCAGATTGGAGAAAATGACACTTCCAAACTGGAAACCCGTAGTCTTGGAACTCCATGTCGAGTTCATATATGAGGAAATTTCACAAATCTCTGACACTGTTAAATTTTTTTCTTGTTTTAAAAACTTTTTGGTCTTATTTGGGAAGCATGCCCTTCCTTGCTTAAATTTCACAGGCTGAGAAGATGATGGGATTTTAAGACAGACTGGCTAGCATACCCTCACCATTGTCCCAATCAAGTCATATATATGCTTTCCTGAGTTCTAGGGACCTGTCATGAAGTCATCTACATTGTCGTTTGTCTTTCCTTACCCATTAAATAGTGCTCATCTCCCCTCTCCCCAGCCTCAGTGTACATGCCCGGTGTTCTCATGTGCTACTAACAACTCATTAGAGGTTCTGTTACATCCTAGAACTAAGTCAAGTTGCAGCATCTAAACCCTTACTGTCAGAACCATCTATTTATCTTTGTTTTATGCTAAATCTATTACTGATGTCTTTCATGAGTTCACTGTGTTGTAGGAAATCTTTTGTGCCTCAGATGAAAGCATTGTAATCTTATTTAGCAACACAATTTTGTATCAAATCACAGTCCTGAGTATTCTAAGCTTGCTAGCCCTTTTCACTGTTAAGGCTTCTCTGAGTTATATGCTGGTAATGGGCTCAGAATCTGTACATTCACCAGTGGTCCAATGATCTACAGGGCTACATAAACCCTTGAATCAAAGCTATGTGTTTCATGTCACTCTGACTCAAACTGCTCCAGCCAAGGCATCTTAGCTTTTAGATTTTTTCCAGTTAGTGAATCCAGCACCAGCAGGTCTTAGAAATTATGACCCAAAGTGAAAGCAAATCATCACACTGATCGAAAAGGCTCTGTAGGACTTGGCTTCCTTTGCTCCGAAGCTCCCTCTTACACATTAGGCTTCAGCCACGCTGGCTTCTTCCCCGAGCGTATTCACACAAATATCCACGGGGCTCACTGCCTCACATCCTTCACATTTTTGCTCCACTCCAACTTCTTCAAGTGGCAAATTCCTAAACCAAATAACTTAAACATGCAGCTACCACCCTCACTATACCCTTCCTGTCCTCTTGTTCTGCTTAACTGTTCTCCATAGCACTTATTATTATTTGACATACTCTGTATTTACTTGTTTATTATGGTTTCCTTCCACTATAAAGTATTTTCGACTGCAAGGAATTTTGCTCTATTTCTTTTTTCACTTATGCGTTCATACCACAAAAAACTGTGACTGACCCATAGTGAACTGGTGACTGGCAAATATATTAAATTAATGAAATATACTTTTCATGAAGAATTTATAGAAGAAAAACTTATCTTCATAAAAACAGCACTTATTTTCAATTCTAATATTTAAAGAGTAACTTTCAATGGATTTTATAGGATATTTTGTTTTATGCAAGATACTCACCTGATTATATACACGTTATGATTCTTGGGTGCCTTTCTTCTCAGGTTTAGGCATTCAAGAGCCCTTGGGACATATAGATTTTTATCCAAATGGAGGAAATAAACAACCTGGCTGTCCTAAATCAATTTTCTCAGGTATACTGACAGTATTTTTGAATGAATTACATAATATTCGAAATGATGAAAGAAAATAACTTACTTTTCCCCTCTTAATCTGTAGGCAGTGTTTTGATCTCATCATCATTGCCCATGACTCAGGAGAGTTATTGGTTAACAATGGTTTAATTTGACCATGCTTAGTTCATAAAGGTTACCAGTAGACATCCATTTGGTCATGGATGAGACCTCTTATATTTTTAATAATTTTACTTCATCATTGTAAACATTAGGAGAAGTTGTAAGTCACTGAGGAAGCACACGTAGCTCAAGTATCATAATACAAAGTATCAGATACTACTTTGATCTCAGGATTTAATTTTAACCATCACAATATTACTGTACAAAGACAAATTTAAAAACTCTTGACACTTGATTGTTCTGTACATAAAGATAGCTGAGCAACTTCCCCAGGTGTGGAATTTGGCTCACATCAGAGCCATTGCAAGAAGTGTTCTTAGGTTCACAACGGCAACTGGTCAAATAACACGTGACCAAAGTCCACTGTAGCTAAAGAAGTTTGGTGAAAAGGATGAGGATGTGCAAGGTTGGAAAAGGGGTTGGAAAAGAAAAGGAAGGTAATAAAGTTTTAATGTCAGCTGGTTTCATGGTCATCTTTGTCATTAGGTGGAAATGTTAAGAGTGCAGGATTAGAAGGAAAAGATGTGTACGCTAGTTATTAAGTATAGTAGCACTGTGTAGAGCATGTGAAACACTGAAATGAAACATTTTTGCTGTGTTAATTATTACTTTAAAAATTTATTATAAATCTCATGCAAAAGACATACTAAATTTAAGTTTTCATTGGTACTATTTGTTTAGTGGTTTGACATAAAACTGTGTATTATAGTCAGTAATATTCATAAGGTACATAGTATTTAGCAAAACTTCATCTTTACTTTGTTTTTAAATGTACTTGAACATGGCTTAACACATCTACAGTTCTTTGCTTTTTTTTTTTTTAATCCTTAAGGAATGAAATTCATTAAATGCAACCACCAGAGAGCAGTTCACTTGTTCATGGCATCTTTAGAAACAAACTGCAATTTTATTTCATTTCCTTGTCCTTCATACAAAGATTACACGGCTAGCTTATGTATGGACTGTGACTGTTTTAAGGAAAAATCATGTCCTCAGCTAGGTAAGAGATTATTATAGTTACTATCATTCATATTTAATATGAATAACATAATTGGTAGTATTTTCTGCTGGAAGCTAAACTGTGCACTCTGTTTACTTGTTAATACATGACCATTTTATGGAAAAATCATCTGTAGAGATGTGGTACAGAGTAAATATTTCATTCCCTGCTAAACATTTTTAATATATTTAAAGAGAAGAACATGATCAACTGCCTTTTTATGTTCAGTGTAGTGAGCAGATTAGGTGGCTTTATAATGATCCTTGTTCCTGATGTACAAAAATATCTAACTATCATCCAACTATATTTTCACTTAAAGAAAGAAACTTGCACAGTCTTGGCAACACTGAGGTTTTTTTTTTTTTGAGGTTTTTTTTTTTTGAGGTTTTAGGAACAAGTGAAGAGGTGTGAGCCATGGTTAGCTTCTCATTTGCTATCAGCAAGTAGACATGAAACATGGTTCACACCTTCTAAATGGATAAACCTGCTAAAAGCAGTTAAGTATTGCTACTTCTGATAAGTTAAACCTGCCAATAGGAAATTATAGAGAAAAAAATCCACATAAAAATATAATATGGGAACTGGAAAGAATTTCAGAGGTGTTTGCTCAGGGTTTTTCAAAAAGAGCACCAGATCCAAGCATGCCATGAGCATGTAAACATCTGGTCAGTATCATGGCAGAATTCCCCAGAGATGTTTCCAAAGCCAAAGGGGTTCTAGGAATAGGTAGTGATTACAAAGGCTAAATTAAACCAAATGCTGAAACAGGATCAGCACACATTGAGAACACCCTAGGAGGGGTATGCACTATTCAGGCATTGCCAATTTGGTTTTTCTCATAGACCCTTCTGTCTATAAGACATCATGTGGGATTAGTTTTCTTCAGACCTCCTGTTGCGGATTGCTTTTCTGGCCCCATCCTTCTTCCATGTAATGAGAAAATTGTAACCCAGAGTGAATATATAAATTACATAAAGGCATAAGTTAGAACTTGAGTAAAACCTCTGAATTCTTAATTTACTATTCTTTCTACTATATTCAAATCTCAAATTTGGAGGTAGCAATGTGGGAACAAAGAAATACATGAGGCATATGAAATATATATTAATATAAAGTTTATTTTATAAGTATTTTTTATCAATATATCAACATATATAAAATAAATATTCTATATGTACACATAATATATGTATCTGAAATATGTATATTATATGCACAACATATAGTACATGTAAAGTATACCTATACTACATATATATAATATATATAATGTATACACATACATGCCGTATCTGTATGTATTATATGTGTTGGAGAATTAGGGAGCTATACTCATGGAGCTATATTGTATGTTTAAGTTTTATGTAGTCAATTTACTCTGCTGAATTTATTAGAAAGAATTACAGGTAAAATTCTGAATTTATAACAGAAAAACTTCTACAAATGGACTATAGCCATATGGATGGAGTATGCTAAGCTCTGATAAGATTTTCAGGGAGCAGAGTTATTTGTGAATCCTGAATTTAAGAGTTGTTATTGTAATTAAAATAAATGGAATGCTACATTATTTGAAAAAATGCTTTTTAAGTTATCACAATCCATGACGATCAGGATGATGATTATACGCACTGATCTTTTAGTTACTTTAGTGATTTGACATTTTTGTTATTTGATGGAAATCCAATTTCTAATGTTCTATTTCTCAAATCTCAGGTTATCAAGCCAACCTATTTAAAGACGTTTTAAAAGAAAGGATGGAAGGAAGACCTCTTAGGACCACTGTGTTTTTGGATACAAGTGGCACATATCCATTCTGCAGTAAGTTATTAACAATTTTAACAAATAAACACATTTTTAGTTTTTTTTCACTAATCTACATTTGATTCAAAGTGTTCTTTGCACCCACTCAAATTCCATCATGTTCTTTCAGGCAAATTTAAAATTTGCTATAGCCAGTGGGACAAATTCAACTAAGGACTTGATCTTTTTTTAGATAAAATGGAGAGACGCTTGGGTAATATTTTCTGAAAGAAACAATCATGGTCGCACTCCTTCATCCTAAATTTGCATATTGTCCTTTTCACCTCTAGAGTTATTTTGGCATGTAACATATCAAGGAGCCTAGTATATATATATATACAGTATGAACACCCATTATTAATAAAACTAGATTATTAATATATAAATATAAAAAAGGACAAGAAAGTAGTAATCCTCATAATACATTTAGAGTTAGATGAGAGGAGAAAACTTGTAGAAGCAGAGAGAATCTCATAGAAATATAATAAATAATTAGATTTATAAGGAAGTATTAAAGAAAGCAAAATTATTCTGTTTGGAAATGAAAAACTCGAAGTGGTTTGTAAATAAAATGAGTCCTTTTTATGTGAAGAATCTTATGGAGGAAGTTTTGAATTACTGTCATTAATTTTGATTACTGAGAGATAAGTACTTATAATAGATTCTCATAAAATATTTTAGGTCAGTCATTTTTAATGTCTTCCAGTCACAGTCACTACCAACTTCAATATATTATTCTTCAAACATTAGTGATGTGTCCTATCAAACAGAATTGGGGCTGTCCATTTTTCAAATTAAAAATTTTATTGAGTTAATTTTAGATTTACATGTAGAAGTAAGAAATAATACAGAGATACTGTATATACTTTAGTTTCCTTAAATGATAACATTTTGCAGTACCATAGAGTAGTAGCAGGATATTGACATTGATACAATGCACCCATCTTAATCTGATTTTCCTATACACTTGCCTGTGTGTGTGGCTGTATGTGTATTTGGCTCTATACAAAATAGTCATATTTATAGGGCTCTGTGTCTACCACAATGAAGCTGCTGAACAGTTCATCACCACAAGGAATCCTTGTGTTGTGCCTTTATAACTAGGTACCCCATCCGCCCACCTATTGGTTTCCAATCCCTGGTATCCATTCATACATTTCTAGAACTTTGTTATTTCAAGATTGTTATATAAAGAGAATCATCCAGCATGTGACCTTTCTAATTGGCTTATTTTTTCACTCAGCATAGTTCCCTGGAGGTTCATCCATGTAGCATGTATCAGTGATTCACTACACTTTTAGTCGCTGAGTAGTATTCTATAGTAATATATCCAGAGATATGATATATATATCAATGTATATCGATCTATCTATCTAACGATAGGGGTAGAGATATATTCCTATGGGATACTACTCAGCAAGTAAAAGTATAGTGAATCATTGATACATGCTACAGGGATGAACCTCCAGGGAATTATGCTGAGTGAAATAATATATCTATATATATCATATATCTGTATTATATTAATATAATATATAATATTATATGTAATTATATATAATAATGTATATATTATATATTAATATATAATATTACATATCTATATTATATCTACATATTATAGATATATAGATCTATTTTTATATATAATAGCTATATAATATCTATATATAATATATATTGATATACCCATGTATATATAATATACATATATAACATAGATATTATATGTCATATATAATATTATATATCTATAGATAAAGATATATTACTATCTACCCATATTACTATATATTATATATAACTATACATTACATATATATCTATAGGGATATATATCTATATATAGATACTATTTATGGAATATACATATACATTTACATAGATACAGGATGTACCACCATTTGTTTAACCAATCACCTGTTGAAGAGCATCTGGGATGTTTTTAGGTTTTCACTACGACAAATAAAGCTGCTTGAATATAGTATATAAGTTTTTGTGTGAATATGTCTTCATTTATCTGTCATAAATTCCCAGGAGTATTATTGCTGGGACAGAAACTAATTGCACATTTAGCTTTGAAAAAATTTGACATTTTTTTGGAGTGACTGTACCACTTTACATTATCCCAATTAAAATATAAGTGATCTAATTTTTCTGATTTTTTTTCAGAATTTGGTGGTGTCATTATTTTAAAAATTCTTAAGCATTCTGACAAGCATACAGTGATACTTCAGTGGTTTTAGTATTCGTTGCCCTGATGGCTGATTATATTGACTATTTCTTCTACTTATCATCTTTGCTGAAATGTGTGTTCATGTCTTTTGGACATTTTTCAATTGGGCTTTTTTTTAAGCTGTTGACTTTTGATAATTCTTTATATAATTTCTAAACTAGTCCTTGTCAATATTTGATCTACAAATATTTTCATACAGTTTGTAACTTGTCTTTTTATCTGTTTCACAAAAGCATTGGCAGAGAAAAAGTGATTAGTTTTGATGAGGAGTAATTGATCATTATTTTAGGTATGTATCACGCTTTAGGTGTCAAGTCTAATAACTCTGTGTTGAGCCCTAGATCCTGAGGGTTTTCTCCTATAATTTTTTCTAAAAATAATATAGTTCTATGTGTTACATTTACATCTGAAATCCATTTCTATTTAGTTTTTTTATAGCTCCAGCATCATTTGTTGACAGGTTCTCTTTTATTAAGTGCTTTTGCATCTTTATCAACAATTGGTTAAAATATATCTCTGTAGATAGAGATATATAATATAGATATCAATATATATCGATATGTTTATTGACATGTTTTTGTACCTATTTGTGTTGGGTCTGTATTTTGATATATATATTTTTTCATTTATGTATGTGTTCATTTGTTTTTCTAGTACCACATAGCATTTAATTAATGTAGCTATATAGTAAGCATTAATATCAAGTAGACTGATTATTTCCTCTTCATTCTTCTTTGTCATGATTATTTTAGATCTTCTAGTGTATGTGCATTTCAATATAAATTTTAGCATAACGTCTATATCTGCAAAAATTTATCTGAGGTTTCAACAGAAATTACGTTAAACATATCTTTCAGTTTGGGGAGAGCTGATATCTTTACCATGCTGAATATTCTAATTCATGAATATGATATGTCTTTCCATATACTTTGATTCTTTGATTTCTTCAGTCAGCATTTTATGATTTTCAACGTACAGATCCTGTGCATCTTTTGTTATGTGTATACCACATATTCATTTTGGGGAGTAATTGTAAAATGTATTTCTAAATTTTGGTATCTCCACATTCACTGTTAGTATATAGAAATGAGATTGCATATTTTGTGTTGAATTTGTTTCCTGGGACCTTACTGAATTCATTTATTGTTTCTAGGTTAAAACAATAGATTTATTGGAATTTTCTATGTAAGCAATTATGTTTTTTGCAAATAAGAATGCTTTTATTTCTTCTATTACAATCTGTGTGCATTTAATTTTTTTAAATCTACTTATTGCCATGGCTAGAACTTCCAGTGCTATTTTGAATAATAGTGGTAAGCACAGATACCTTTGCCTTAGAGAAAAAAAAATCCAATCTTTTGCCATTAAAGTGTGATGTGACTTATAGGTTTTTTTGTAGATACACTATAAAATTGAGTTAGTTCCCCTCTATTCCTAACTTGCCAAGAATTTTACCTCATAAATATGTGTTGGATTTTGCCATATACTTTTTATGCATAATTGATATGATCATATAATTTTTTTCTTTAGTTTGTTGATGTGTTGAACTACATTAATTGATTCTAGAATGTTGAACAAGATTTGCATTCCAGTAATAAATTCTACTTGGGCTTAGTGCGTATTTTTAAATACATTGTTGAATTTCATTTGTTAATATTTTGTTGAGAATTTTTCTAAGTTCATAAGAGGTATTTGTTAGTAGTGTTCCTTTCTTATTGTCTTTGTCTGGTTTTGGCATAAGAGTAATAGTGTATTCATACTACTGTAATAATACAACATCATAAAAAAAGTGGGCAAGTTTTCCCTTCTCTATTGTCTGTTCTGGAAGAGATCATGCAAGATTTGTGTTAGTTCTTTAAATGTTTGGCAGAATTTTCCAGTGAAACCATTTGGGTCTGGAGACTTTTTTGGGAGGAAGTTTTTACTACAAATTTAATTTATTTAATAATTTTAAGACTACTTGGATTATCTATTTCAGCTGGGTTGAGGTTTTGTAGTTTGTGGTTTTTGGGGAATTGGTCCATTTTTTTTAAGGTGTTGAATTATGAACAGTAGGTTTTTAAAATAATCTTTTTGATGATTGCATTATCTTTAGTAATGCCTTTTGTTTTATTCCTAACAGTGATTTGTGTCTTGATTCTTTTTATTTTGTCTGTCTTGCTAGACAAAATGGTTTATCGATTTTATTGTTTTTTATTCAAGAATCAGATTTTTGTTTAATTTTCTATCATGTTCTTTTATTAAATTTCATTAATTTCTGCTTTGTTCTCTCTCTCTCTATATATATATATTTCTACACACACATATTTTTATATATATTATATATATAAATATATATATTTCTACACACACATCTTTTCTTCTCTATTTGGGTTTATTTTGTTCTTTTTCTATTTTCTTGAGGCAGAAACTTAAATTATTGGCCTCAGATATTTCTTCATTTCTAATGTAATCATTTTGTCTGTGAAATTTCCTCTCAGTACTGCTTGAGCTGTGTCTCATGTGTTTTGATATGTTGTATCTTTTTTATCTTGTTCTATGTGTTTTTTAGAGAACTCTTCTTTGTCCATGGGTTATTTATAACTATGGTGTTTAATTTCCACAGTTTAGAAATTTTCCTGTTGTCTTTCTGTTACTGATCTTTAGTTTAATTTTATTATGGCTAGAAATCAAACTCTGTATAAATTTTTTAACAACGTCCTGAGGTATTTTAGTAGTCAAGGATTGATCTCTTTAGGCTCATGCTTCATGGGTACTGGCAATACATGTGTATGCTGCTTTTTTGGGTATAAAGTA
This sequence comes from Pongo abelii, assembly GCF_028885655.2. Classification (NCBI taxonomy): domain Eukaryota; kingdom Metazoa; phylum Chordata; class Mammalia; order Primates; family Hominidae; genus Pongo; species Pongo abelii. The sequence goes on along the minus strand of NC_072007.2, from coordinate 23,892,982 downwards.
ATGTTTTGTTGGCTGATCTCAGACATCGTCAAGTCATTACAGCATCAACTTAAAGTAAAAAATCTCCTCTAAACTCAACAGATACAAAGTTCTAAATCTTGTTGTCTAATTCATCTAAATCAGATTTGGCTAAAGCTCTGGATATAAGTACTTGGACATAATTTTTCTTCATCTGTGAACCTGTGAATCTCAGGAATCAAATTACCTCCTCCCCAAATACAATGATGAGACAGGGATACGATACCAGTTATAGGCATTCTTGTTCAAAAAGAAGAAAAGTAGAAGAAAAATAGAGTCAACACTCCATGCAATTTTTAAATTCAGCCAGGCAAGCTCCATCTGATTTAAAGGCCTGGGAATAATTCTCTGTGGTTCACGGCTCTGCTCCCTGGGTTCTTGGCTTCGCGTGTTCGTCTCTTAGAGTCCTTCTCTCTCTCTTTCACCGCCTTCTTCTTTAAACGTATAAATGGTAGCATATGTTTGCATCTGAGTAGTTTTTTCATCTTGTTTCTTGTTTGTAGAAATTTTCCAGGCCTCAAAACTTTCTCTCATTTTATACTCTGTTGCTTTTAGTCCAAGTTGGCACTATTTTTTTTTAAACTTCAAATATTTTTATTTAAAATAACATAACCACATTGAAAAATTTTGAACCTATAGAAAAATGACATAAACTACCCACAATCCCACCATAGTGCTATTTAGTATACTGGATTTCCTACCATTCTCTTTTTTCTTTTTTCTTTTTTTGTATACATATATAACTAACCTGCACATTGTGCACATGTACCCTAAAACTTAAAGTATAATTAAAAAAAAAAGTTGGCACTATTTATACCACTATAACATTCTCCAAAGCCTGGTGGATCTCCGTATATATTACAGAGAGTCATTCTATTAAAAAAGAGACTCCTCCATATTTTTTCTAGACAATCCTGCCTCTATTATTGGCCTCTGCTGAGATGGCTAAAGGAATCGGTGAGTCATGTGCTTAATATTTTAAAAGACCCTTTTGTGTGACTAAATGCTCTGATTTTTAAAATCTTTCTGAGGGAAAAGGTTGTCCCAGCTACACCCTCAGCTTTTTCTCTAGAGCTTCATTTCCCATTGATAAGTTTCTTAACGTGAGTATCTTAGTAAACTTGCCAGGCTGAGGATTTCCCAAATCAGCAAGTCAGGATTCTTTTTAATTTAACAGTTTCATCTCAATTTCTGTCTTTCCTCACACAACTCACGATGAGCACCAAGGAGAAATCTGGCCACACTTTCAACCCCTGTCTTATAAATCCCCTTGGTTAAATTTCCGATTTCTTCATTTACAATTTCTGCTTTCCACATAAATTGCAGTACATAATTCCACTAAGCTACCTGCCACGATGTAGTGAGGATTCTTTTTCTACCAGTTTCCAATACTGTATTTCTAATTTCCGTTTGAGTCCTCAACAACGGCAAGATTAACATCCTTATTCATTCCATTAGACATCCATATTTCTCACCAACAGCCTTTTTGCAATGTGTATTTTCTCTGCCATGTTCCTTATTTCCTCCTGTGTCCTTACTAGCACATTTCTACTAACAATTTATTCAAGGAAATCTAGGTTTTCCTATTATATTCCTAAAAATTCTTCCAGCTTCTTCTCATTTCTAATTTAGAAGCCACTTTTCCACTTGTATATGTTTTTTATAGCTATATCACATTATTTGTACCAAAATGTATATTGATTTTCTATAACTGCCCTAACAAATTACCACAAATTTGGTGGCTTAAAACAACACAAATGTATTATCTTAAAGTTTGGTAGTCCAGAAGTCTAATACAGATGTCACTGTGCTAAAGTCAAGGTGTTAGCAGGTGCATTCCTTTCTGGAGGCTCAGGGGAGAATACACTTTCTTAATTTTTCGAGCTCTAGAAATTGTTCATATTTGTTGGCTTGTGGCCTTTTCATTCACATTAGTGGGCTGAGTCTTCATATTATATCATTTTGATCCTTTTTCTGCACCACATCTCTGTTTCTGATTCTCCTCTTTTGTCTTCCTCTTCCTCTTTTAAGGCCGCTTGTGATTACATTGGGTCCACCTAGATAATTCAATATAATGTCACTATTTTAAGAACAGCTGGTTAGCAACTCTAATTTTATTTGCAATCTTAATTATCCTTTGCAAGATAACATACTTGTAGGTTCCAGGGATTAGAACAAGGATATATTTGGGGAGGCCTACAACAATTACAATGTGCATACATTATTTATCACTGTTTAATTATTCCAACATTTAACCATTTCAAGTAAAATGTGGAAACCTCACTTCCATGTAGGCCCCTTTACATTCCCCACTTTTAATTATCATGATTTTGAATATTAGATTGTGTAATAATTTTTGTTTCAATCCTTAACATTTACAAAATCAATGAGAAAAAAGATAACCTATTGTATGTACCCATATTTATTCTCTTCCCATTGTTCATTCTTTCTTCACAATGATTCATGATTATTTCATTAATTCCTTTCTGTATGAAGAAATTACTTCTGACAATCTCTAAGGATAATTCTGCTAGTGAGATTTGTTTTTTACTGTTTCTTTGTCTGAGAATGTCTCTATTTCCCCCTCATTCTCAAAGGACAGTTTTGTTGGATGTAAGATTTGAGGTTGGCAGTATTTTCTTTCAGCACTTGAAAAATGTTATATTTTCTTTTGACCTCCATGACTTTCAGATGTGAAATCCATTATGATTCAAATTGGTGTTCTCCTGTAGGTAATGCATCATTTCTTTCCGGCTGCTTACAAGACTTTTATTTCTTTGTTTTTACTTTTGCAGTTTTATTATGATGTCTCTTGGTTAGAATTTCATGAGGTTTACTATATTTCAGGTTCACTTAGCTTTTTCAATCTGTGTTTATTTTTTTCACCAAATTTAGAAAGTTTTCAGCCATCATGTCACAGCCCCACACTCTTTTCTCTTTCTGACATTCTAATAGCACAAATATTACATCTTTTATTATAGTCCCACAGATCCCTGAGGCTTTGTTCATTTATTTTTCTCCATCTTTTTCTCTCTGTCGTTAAGATTGATTGGCCCTCAAGTTCACTGATTTCTTCTTTTATTATCTTCACTAACTATTGAGTATATCCTGTGAGTTTTGTATCTGCAATTGTATTTTTTGTTTCTGTAATTTTGGAAGTCCAGTGCACTATTCATTGCACGATGGAGCCACCTTTGTTTCTGTAATTTCATTTTTTCTTTTACAACTTTTTTTTCTTTGCTAAGGTTTTAATTTTTTCAAGAGACATGTTAACTTTGAATCATTATTGTGATGGCTCCTTTAAAATAAATGTCAGATAATCTCAGCAACTAATTTATCTCAGGGTTAGCATCAGGTAATTTTCTTAACAATGTTGTGATTTTCTTTGTTCTTGGTATTATGGGCAATTTTTGATCATGTCTTGGACATTGTATCTCTTGTGTCAGAATCTGAGATCTATTTAAAACATTTATTTTAGCGGGCAGTTCCCCTGTTTAGGTGTTGGCTTTAGATATTCTAAGGCTGTGATTTTTAGATGCATAAAACTTTCGGGACATCATATTTTCTCAGCGACTAACTTTTTTTTTGCTTTTTATGCATTTATACATGAATATGGATCTTGCTTCACAAACTATTTTATCAGACTCTGTCACAGCTACAAGTTGCCTCAGAGAGCCTTAGAATCTTTATTCTTCTTTTCTATCTTCAATATTACATCATGTAGTATTTTACTTCCATTTCTTATTTAATGATACATATTAATTATAAATAGTATCATCAAATACTTCCTTATATTTACCAATTTCAGTTTTCTACATTTTGTCTTATCCCCTCCTTCAACTCCTTCCTTCTGGGTTTAACGTTTTTCTTGCTGAAGTATATCCTAGTAGTAGCTTTTCAATAGCCGTCTTTCTTAGTCTTTTTCTTTTTTTGTCTTTCCTGAAAATGTCCTTATCCTTCTCTCAGTCAGGAATGAAAAGATAGTTTAGGACAGAATTCTATATTGAAAGTTTATATGCTCAGCACATTGAAAATACGAATTCTCTTGTTTTCAGACACACTTTTTTTCATTTATCTTCAATCTAATTTTTCCATGAAGATAATCTATCATTTCATCAGACTGAATGTATTCATTGATTTTTTTTTTATATTGTTATTTTCCAGTCTCAATGGTTTGTTCAAGTCTGGATTAAAAATTAATAAAAAAAACTATTTGTGCTATTTCAAAATAGAGATTCATGTCTATCTTTGATATAGAAAACTCTCAGAAATCAGCTCTTCTTCAAAGTTCTCCTTCAGAACAAGTCAGATTTTCTTTTTTCAGAACCATATTACCACAATCCTGAAGCATTTTAATGTAAATTTGTGGGGGTCTTTCAACATATAACTAGTGTAAACTTAAATTTCATGTTTCCTGGAGTTTCATTTAATCTCAAGAAACAATTTATGTTTTCACGTAAGACCCAGACTGAAAAAACAGAAAGATTTTCCTAGTTCCTCTTTCAATGATGGGTCAGGGAATTTCAATTATGAGGTTTATGGCTCTGTGCAGGGACCTCCATTTCAGCTTTTTCCTTTAGGATCACGTCTCCTGCTCCTGCATGGAGGTTGACACTTCAGCCTCCATCTTCATGCTACAACAGGCTCTGAAGTCCCAGAGGGGTCCAGGGCTTCAGTTTTTCTGGCCTTGGCTTTAATTTCTCTTTGCTTCTGCTTTCTGACACTTCCCCTTCCTTCTTCTGAGCTTGGTTGTATATTGAAACATGGATTGTACACCTAGCATTTCCATGTACTTATAGTGGGAGGGTGGCTTAATCTGTAACATCTCAATATTCTATGCTGTCAGAAATAATCTGAACAAGTCTGAATGGCCATTTTTATGGGCAAGGTGAATGAAAGTACTTTGCCTAAGGCTGTGAAGTAACTTCAAAGTGAGAAGTGTTTCCTTGTACCTCTTGTGTCAGAAATCGGGAAAATCCAATTATAAATCTGTTCTGTTCTAGAAGGGGGGTGCACCAAACTTGGGATAACTCCTATAGTCCAAATTTCCTGTACAGGCCTGGCAATATATAGAAGTAAGTTCAGCATCCTTGCCTGTGAAAGATATACTCTACCAAAGTTTAGTAAAGGCAATTTGAATAAGAACTGCTATGAACTTACCTTATATATATTTCACAGTCATTCTTGAACAGCCAGTGAAATTAGGACTTATGTTTGGCAAGCAATAGCTGGTACTATTAATCAGATAATTAAGAAATCTTACCATATTTACCTTAGATCTGCTATTTAAAAGTAAAAGTTGCTTAATTGGCCTAATTTCTGAAAAGTTTTGGTTTTCAGACAAGCCAGTATTTAGGAGCTATTTGTTCAATACTTCACCATACCCATTACTGGCTGGAAGGCTTTTTCATCTCTCAGGTTTAAGAGTAGTCAAAAATTGACAAACAAAAGGTAAAATATATTACCCATTTACCAAATGAGTCCTCTCAATAATATTATTTGCGTGTGTAATATGAGCCTAAATTACATATCTATCTATACATACACATATATATATATCTGAATATGTACCAAAACCAAAAATTAAAAAATAATGTGAGTTGCATTCTACGTTTTTATTTTGTAGCCTATTATTTTGTTCTCAGTATAATTGTTCCAGATAAAACTATGATGGATGGCTCGTTTTCATTTAAATTATTAAACCAGCTTGGAATGATTGAAGAGCCAAGGCTTTATGAGTAAGTAAAATTTACTATTTTCTTTTCTCATATATTCAATATTTGCTTTCTTCAGTATCCCATCCAACAGATAATTTAAATAGTATAGTTTATTTTTCATCTAGAGAGTCTTAAAATGTTAAATATTAAAAGGATCTCATATGTTATATTCTAATTCCTTTATTTTACAGAGAAACATAACATATGTTAAAGAGGCTCCCTTACTCTAAACAACTAGTGACTTTAAAAGTTATAAGAGTATCAGGAGATGTAGACCATCCTGGCTAACATGGTGAAACCCTGTCTCTACTAAAAATTCAGAAAATTAGCTGGGCATGGGTGGCACGTGCCTGTAGTCCCAGCTACTCAGGAGGCTGAGGCAAGAGAATCGCTTGAACCCAGGAGGTGGAGGTTGCAGTGAGCTGAGATTGCACCACTGCCCTCCAGCCTGGGTGACAGAGCAAGACTCCGTCTCAAATAAATAAATAAATAAATAAATAAAATAAGTTAAAGAATAAAAGATGACTTTGTGTCTTTCTCTCTCTTTTGACTCTCATTGAAGTGTTTTTCCTAACCATATTGCCTTCTAATTCTCTCCAGTTTTCAGTTAATATCATGTTCTCAGTGATGTGAATAAATGTTTAGTGACTTCTTTAAATAGAGTGACACAATTTTAGTGTTTCAGAGAACTATTCCTACCTACAAGGCTCCCAAACAATAGGGGAGGGTTTTGTTTTTTTCTCAATCTTTTATTTAACTTTTTATGTATGTACATATGTATGTGCAAGTGTGTATACATATTTTAAGGTTATATAATTATATAAAAGAATGTTCTTGGCTTGAGCTTGTTGAATATATATTTCTGTGTTTAATAAATTCTTAAACTAGAAAATTATTTTTTTCTTAAATAAAAGAATGATATAAATGGGCACACTACTATATAGCTGTGGTTTCCAACCTGCTGTGCTAGACTTCTAACTAGCCATTAAATAATGAAACGATTTTCAAAAGGCTCACAGGCACCATATCTAGTGATTAAAAAAATATAAAAGTGTATTTTGTTGTGGATAGACAGAGCAATTTGGCTTAAGTTTTGACTGGTTATTGAACACATTAGGGTTTCAGGAAGCACGGTTGGTATTTCCAACATTTACTGCTGTCACAGTATAGGTAGTTACAGTACATGAATTAACTAATTAACTAAATTAATGTGTGATGGACCTTGGACCTGAGTACATAGTGACATCCAAACTCTGTGAGCCAGGAGAAAGTCCCTGACTACTTATTTATTTGCACATTCACAAACAATGGCAGTGAAAGTATTTAATGTTACAGTATTATTAGCACAGGTAAAATCTGAAACGATATTAAAATATAAAAAGTAGCCATAGCTCATAATAGTAGGTAAACCTTTCAAACATTGGAATCCACAAAGAAAATAATGGTAAGTTCACCATAATGAAAATATAAAATACCTGTGTACTGAAGTAACATAAAAACCGTTCCATCAAGGGATGCCATGATTATCCTTAGAGATAATACCCTGGGTTACAAGTCCAGCAAAATGTTTAAAATTTTGGATAAACATATGTTTAATATTAGATTGTATAAATGTAATTTTCTTAAAGTTAATAAAGACATTGCAGATGATTTAACAGTTGTGTAGAACTGGTAGTGAAAGAGTAACAATTATCCGTTTTCCTTTCCCTTTTTAAACTAACCTTCAGTCACCCAAAGAAGATAAAAGAAATTAAACAAAAATTCCAATCCAAATTCTTGACTTTCTTCAAGACCCATCTTTCATTGAGAGAAACTTTTTGGCCCTTTTCACCTAATTTTGAACACTGAATGTTTTAAAATAATAACTAATATTATTCCATAATTGTTCATTATTTTAAATTACTTACAATTGTATTTATGTATGTATATACATATACATTCACACATGATATATTATTTATTCTTATCAAAAACATCATTTTTGGCTATTAAATGGATTCAATTACTTATTTGAATTATTCAGCATCAAACTTATTCAGGCATTTCTCAAAAATAATGGGGAGCCAAACTGACACAGACAGTATTTTGTTCTCAAAAAAGTCACAGAATACTGGAGACTCATGCATAATTGTAGCTTTTAGTAGAATGTTTTATAAAAGAAGATCACTTAATGTACTGTTGGAGCACAGAGAAGAATCAAGGAAGTATTTGAAAGCAAGGCAATACAGTCAGGGAACAGAAAGGATGTATCAAAAACCTAGAGATAGGAGAGTACCTGATATGGTTTGGCTGTTTGTCCCCACCCAAATTTCACCTTGAATTGTAGTAATCCCCACGTGTCAAGGATTGGACCAGGTTGAGATAATTGAATCATGGGAGTGGTTTCCCCCATACTATTCCTGTTGGTCCTGTAGGTTGCAGAAGACAAGGACTGAGGTTTGGGAACCTCCACCTAGATTTCAGAGGATGTGTGGAAATGCCTGGAGCTCCAAGCAGGTATCTGGTGCAAGGGCAGAGCCCTCATGGAGAACCTCTGCTAGGGCAGTGTGGAAGGGAAATGTGGGATTGGAGCCCTATACGGAGTTCCCACTGGGGCACTGCCTCGTGGAGCTGTGAAAAAAAGGCTACATTCCTCCAGACTCTAGATTGGTAGATCCACTGACAGCTTGCACCATGCATCTGGAAAACCTGCAGACACCCAACGCTAGCCATGAAAGCAGCTGGAAGAGGGGCTGAACCCTGCAAAGTCACAGGGGTGGAGCTGCCCAAGGCTGTGGGAACTCATCTCTTGCATAAGCGTGTCCTGGATGTGAGACATGAGTTAAAGGGGATCATTTTGGAACTTTAAGGTTTAATGACTACCCTATTGGATTTCAGACTTGGATGGGGCCTATAGACCCTTTGTTTTGGCCAATTGCTCTCATTTGGAATGGGTGTATTTACCCAATGCTTGTACCCTCATTGTATCTAGGAAGTAACTAACTTGCTTTTGATTTTACAGGCTCATAGGTGGAAGGGACTAACCTTGTCTCAAATGAGACTTTGGACTTGGACTTTTGAGTTAATATTGGAATGAGTTAAGACTTTGGGGGACTGTAGGAAGGGCATAATTGTATTTTGAAATGTGACAACGTGAGATTTGGGAAGGCCAGCGGTGGAATGATTTGGTTTAACTCTGTGTTCCTACCCAAGTCTCACTTTGAATTGTAATAATCCCCACGTGTCAAGAGTGGGACCAGGTGGAGATTGGATCACAGGGTGGTTTCCCCCATATTATTCTCTTGATAGTGAGTAAGTTCTCAAGAGATCTGATGGTTTTATATGGGGCTTCTCTATTTGCTCGATTCTCATTCTTCTCTCTCCTGCCACCATATGAAGTAGGTCATGTTGCTTTCCCTTCCGCCATGTTTGTAAGTTTCTTGAGGCCTCCCCCGCAATGCAGAACTGTTGAGTCAGTTAAACCTCTTTTCTTTATAAATTACCAAGTCTTGTGTATTTCTCCATAGCCACATGGGAACAGACTAATACAGTTTCTAAATTCAAAAATTGCACATGAACACAGGCCTAGAACAGATGTTTCAAATTTGTTCAGAAGGCAAAGAAACTGTTGGTCTTGAGTTAATTTACAAACATTATATTCTATGTGGAGCATGAAATAGTGATTAATTTTATTCAGATACTTGGACTAATGCATTGTTGTGAAGGAATATAAAATATGGGAACATATACACATGTGTTATAATCTGTCCACCCAATCTTGGCTAATGGGTTTACTGTTTTTGTATTAATAATTATTTGCTAATACAGTCATTCATCATTTAACAATGGGAATATCCTCTGAGAAATGCATATTTAGGTGATTTTGTCATTGCTTGGACATTATAGAGTCCAAACTTAGATAGTATAGCCTGCTACACATGTAGGCTATATGGAGTGTAGCATAGATTTATAACCTAGAAGCAATAAGTTACAAACCTGTACAGCATGCTACAGTATTGAATACTGGAGGCAATTGTAACACAATGGTAAATATTTGTCTATGTAAAAATATCCAAGCATAGAAAAAGGTACAGTGAAAATATAATGTCATAATCTTATGGGACCACTGTCATATATTCAGTCCTTTGTTGACAAAAACATCATTATGCAGCACATGAGTATACATTTAATTATGTTTTGGGATTTTAATTGTCTTTAAGATGGCACAGGAGTCAAAGAATTTTAAACGATCTTTTATTTTCCTTTTTAAAATGGAAACAGGAATATTTACTCACTGTAGAAAATGTATAATATTATATAATAGAAAATAGGGATCACCTATAATTATACCATCAAGGAATACCTACACTTTGCATTTGGTGTATAATCATTCTTCCCCTTCCTCCTTCTTGTACATGCCCCTATGTGCAGACATATGATTTTTTTATTTGGCAAAATTAGGATCTGATTGAAATGTGTTCTGCATCCTGATTTTTATACTGAATGTTATTTTTCGTATACTACTAATGATTCATTGGACCAGATATATTAATATGCCAATATAGGATGTTAAATGGGAAATGTCAATATTGGATATTCAGGATAGAAACATGGCCCAGACATATGAGTAATGGAGAGATTAGAGGGAGCAAGACATGAGATAGTAGGCTACAGACGTAGTTACTGTGATAATTCATATGAAAGATAAAGTGAGTCTGGATCCAAGTCAGTGGGAATAAAAAAACAGGGTAAGGGAGATTCTAGAGGTTTTGGGGCTTTAGAATAGACATGTTGTGTGTTTGCATGGTTAATTGAATAAGTGAACATTAAGGAAAGAAACCAATCTACAGTGACTTCAAGTTTTGAGCTTTGTGACTATTTAAAAAGTATAATACTATTATACTGAGCTAAAAGATACATGGAGAGAATCAAATTTAATCCATTAATTACAAATTACTGAGTTCTTCTATACACCCGGATCTGTACTAGGAATAGGGGATACAATTCTGGACAAATTAAATGTCTGTTCTTATATAAATTAGATGTCTGTAGCAGATAGATTTTAAGTTAATAATAAAAATAAAACAATGATGTCCATCATTCTAGTATTCAAACAGTTTTTAATGAGTATCTACACTGAGCCAGGCACTGTGTTAAGTGCTGGGGATACTGTGGTGAGAAAATCAGTCATGGTCTTACCTTCATTAAGCTTGTAGCATAATGAGACATATAAGGATAGTCAAATAATTATAAAATTATATAAGTAAAATCTGTTCATGAAAAAAATGTCTTGACATAAATCATAGTGTATATAGAAAATTAAAATAGGGGATGTAAATTAGTGGGGTGACTAAAAGTTTCTCTATTGGTGCTTATATTAGTCGAGTCCTAAATGGTGAACAGGAGTCATTGCCCTGCTGCATTCCAGGCAGAAGGACCAATAAATACAGAAAATCTGAAGCGTAGAGAAGCATGACCCACTTCAGCAGCTGAAGGCAATTTAGTGTGTTTAAGAATAGAGACTGGGGCCGGGTGTGGTGGCTCACGCTTGTAATCTCATCACTGTGGTAGTCCGAGGTGGGTGGATCACAAGGTCAGGAGTTCGAGGCCAGCCTGGCCGATATGGTGAAACCCTGTCTCTACTAAAAATACAAAAATTAGCTGGCTGTGGTGGCGCATGCCTGTAGTCCCAGCTGCTCAGGAGGCTGAGGCAGGAGAATCACTTGAACCTGGGAGATGGAAGTTTCGGTGAGCCGAGATTGCACCACTGCACTCCAGCCTGGGTGACAGAGCGAGACTCCATCTCAAAAAAAAAAAAAAAAAAAAAAAAAAAAAAAAAGAATAGAGACTGGGAAAGCAAGAAAGAGAGGAGAAATCTAGAGAACACTTAGATGCATTATAGAAATTAGAACTCATAGGCCATGTTCCAGAATTTATATTTTATTCACTGGGCACATGAAAACCACTGAAGTATTTTAGTTGTGGCAGTCAGGTTGAGGCCACAGCTGGATTTTTCTTTTGGAAAAACAATTTAACCACAGTGGATTGGAGAGATACAAAGCAAGATGCTGTTGCAGGAATATAGACATGACACAATGGTGTCCTGGGTTTGAAGGTTTATAGTTGAAATGGAAAAATGAGGGGTTCAAATCAGTTTTGATATTTCAGAGGTAAAGTCAACAGAAATTTCTGATAGATTGAATGTGGAGGTTGAAAGAAGGGCACTATCAAGGGTGAGTCCAAGTTATTTGACTTGGGTAATAGGTGACGGTGCCATTTAATACTCTGAGACAATGTAAGTTTTAGTTTTAGTATTTTTTTTTTTTTTTTTTTTTTTTGGTTGGAGAAAGTGTTGGAGAAGATGAGTCATTTAGATTTGAACCTAGTGAGCTTCAGGCATCCTTAAGATATCCACATGGACACGGTGAATGACAGTGGATACATGTAACTAAAACTTAGTATACAGGCCGTAGCTGAAGGTAGAGATTTTGTAGTCATGAGCAAACTGTTGGTAATTGAAACCACTGGTGTGGCTGTGAGTTTGTATGGAAAGATAACACATTCCTATCTGGATATGTTGAATTAGAATTATCGCTGAAAAATTTGGATATGTTCATGGAAAGATATTAGTGATATATCTAATGACATAGTCTGTGAAAAAGAAGGTGGTAACCCTGCCAGGAGGTAGCAGAAATGGACTTTGAGCGGAATGATCATGTCCTTTTTTGGTGTCTAACTGCTGCAAGGAATCAAAAAGAGAGCAGGAAAAAATATGAGATGGCAGGGAGTGCTGGGTGCCCTACTGGTTGCTCTTCAGCTGTTCTCTGTGTGATTGTCACCTTTGATTAACCAAGTTGTTGTTGGCTCAAAAGAGAAACTTCAAACTGATTTTTTTTTAAACTTTTTTTTTCCTTCACTTCTGTCCTCTTCTTTAGTTCCTTCCCTTTCTCCTCCTTTGTCTCCTCCACCTCCGCCTTCTACTTTTCTTCCTCTTCCTTCACCTCTTCCTCCTACACCTCTTCTTCCTCCTTCTTCTCTTTCTCCTCTTTGCCATCAGTTTTATCTAGTGAGAAAAAGTGCAATAGAGTAGCTGGAGTTCCTCTTGGGGTCATGAAAGCCCAGGTTGAGATAAATGACTCCAGGGACCCACATTTCTGGCACATAGGGATGAGAAATTGAGCAGAGCAGTGAGGATCATTATTAGCTGTGTCTTTGGGAAAAACACTTATATGCTCTGATGCTCAGTTTTCTTATCTGTAAAATGGTAATACTCATAGTACCTAATAAAAGGAGTTTTTCAGGTAGTTAAATTAGGTTAAGCATGGAAAGCTTAATTACATTGTAAATGCACAAAAACTTGTACTTATAAAACACTGTATTTCTGTTTTGAATCTCAGGCCTTTATAAGTTATTGTTCTAGGTCAAAAATATTTGATAAAATATTTTTAAGTTATCCCTTAAGCAACTAGTCTATTTAGGGAACTATGATAGTTGTTAAAGGGTCTAAAAAACACATATAGGATGACTTCTCTAATTCTAGTCAAATGTACAATCTAGACATCTACTCAGAAAGACATGTCACTTTTTCCCAAAAGAAGCATTTTCAAAATAGTTCTATGAGGGAATGCATTTATTATTTTGTTCTGTTATAAATTATGGCTTTAATTATTTTAGTAAATACTGCAATAATATTTTGTTTGGCCTTTTCCCTATAATATTGTTCTCTGTGGCCTCCCTTATTAGGATTATATTGATTTTAGAATTGAATTATGTTTCAAATTATTAATATGCTCAGTGTATCAAATTTTCTCTCTAGAAAGAACAAACCATTTTATAAACTTCAAGAAATCAAGATTCTTGCTCAATTTTACAATGACTTTGTAAATATTTCAAGCATTGGTTTGACATATTTCCAGAGCTCAAATCTGCAGTGTTCCACATGCACATACAAGATCCAGAGTCTCATGTTAAAATCACTTACATATCCAGAAAGGTAAGAAAATTAAATTTTGATTTCAACATGTTATCTTTTAAACTTGAAAATATTGGTTTGTTAAGTAATGTTTTAAAAATTCATGTATTCAAATATCTGTTTATTGTGTATTTCAGCCTATATTTTACATAAATATTAGAATCTCAAAAAGGTTTAAAGGTTTTTTTGGTTTTAATAAAATTTATTTGGGAATCTCATTGTCTAATCAAAGAAAAAACACACACAATCATTTCATAGACACAATAAAGATAAAGTAACACCAATGCCTGCCTTAGAAGTTTACCAGTAATTTCTTTCATATACATGCATATTAACAGACTGGTGAGAGTCCTTTTCCACAATTTTTTAGATGAGGGTCAATGTCTAAAACTCTCTAAGGAAACATATGGTCACAGAAGATAGACTTTATCATGACTTCCAGCAATATCGTCTTTCTCTCAGCTTCATTGCTGTTTACTTAGGAAGATAGAAAAGCCCATTTTCATCTGCTGTATCTAAGATCCTATGGATCACTTGAGATTCAACCCCAAGAATACACTGACAGGGGTTAGGTTCTCAGATGTCTACTATAAAGGCACGAGGAGAAGCTGACACTTTACATTGCAGTTTTATAGTCACCTGTCTTAGTTTGTCAGTATATCACAAATATCCCCATTCCTATTAAAATGTAACACAATCCTGACTGTCTGGGCACCACTTTCTTGAAGACAACATGCTCCAGAAGTGTTTTTTTAATCACGTTTAATATGCTCTTCTCAGTTCTACGTCCTCACAATCAGAGGTTTTCCCACTATCCTTGTTCCACATGGTATCAGTGTACATGTTTGCTGTAGAAGAATCCATATTTCCATTGACAACACCCTGTGAAATCATTAAGAATTATTAAAAATCTCTTTTATAAGTTGGTCATCTGTCAATCTGCATGTATGAGTTGTCCAAACACTAAGCATCAGCTGAGAGCCTATAGAAATGGGTGTGTAGATTGCTGGGAATCTCTCTTTTTTAGTTGACTGTGGTGCTTCCTCTTTATTTCTCTTTATGTTCCTGTATTTATATATATTTATTTCCTAATTATCTTCTTGTCAATGTTGAACATAGTACACAAGAACCTGTGGAGAGTAAACATAAAAATAATAAATGATAATAATATACATTTAGATGAGGTCTATATCAACAGAAGAGAGTTGGGAAGTCATTTTGTAACTTTTGGTGTGATATTATTAAGTTACTGAAAAGTCAGTAAATCAGATGTCGCTATAATGGCAAAAATCTAAGAGTAATTGTATCATTCCTTGCCTTTGAAAACACCAAAATATCTGAACATTTTTGGCAGGAACATTAGCAACATCATTCCCTATGAAAGTATATAGTGGGGAGAGATCATGCCTTAAAGGACTAGACCTGTAAGATTTTCAATCTTCAACTAATCTCTGTATCTATTATTATTATTGTTATTTTTGCTTCTTATCACTCTCTCTTTTCCAAAACATCTAATACTTTTAATGGTAAAGGGCTACTGTATTTGGGGATTCCATTATCTGGTCATTAGAACAGCATATACAGTTGTGGAGTAGGCATATTTCGCTGGGTTTTTCTAGAGTTTCTATAAAACACTCTTCCAGAGCAATTTTTACTCTATGATTCTGATTAAAATTCAAGTAGCATGCTGATTGAAGTTCACATCTTAGGGAACTTGATGTCAGGAAAGTACTTCCTAGGACAGATAATGCAAATAATTGAGTTGATAGATATTAAAATATATATCAAATATAAGTGTAAGTTAGTATACTAATTATAGTATAAATATAAAATCTAAATTATAAGTATATAAATTGGCCAAGAGTGGTGGCTTACGCTTGTAATCCCAGCATTTTCGGAGGCCAAGTCGGGAGGATCACTTGAAGCCAAGAGTTTGAGACCAGCCTGGGCAACAAGGCAAAATCCTATCTCTACAAAAAATTTAAAAAATTAGCCTTGCACGGTGGTGTGTGCCTGTAGTCCCAGCTGCTAAGGAGGCTGAGGTGGGAAAATCACTTGAGCCTGGAGGTCAAGGCTGCAGTGAGCCATAATTGTGCCACTGCACTCCAGCCTGAGCAACAGAGCAGGACACTGTCTCAAAATATATATATATAAAATCTATTATCTATAATCTATAACTATACTTACATAATACATAATTATTATAATCTATAATTAAGCCATTGACCTAATATGCTGACATTTTTGTTTATTTCCTTTAGGTTAGTTTATGTATTCATTTATTTATTCAATGTTATTTCAATTTATTCTATTTTTTAATGATACTTTAAGTTTTGGGATACATGTGCAGAATGTGCAGGTTTGTTACATAGGTATACATGTACGATGGTGGTTTTCTGCACCCATCAACCTGTCATCTACATTATGTATTTCTCCTAATGCTATCCCTCCCCTAGTCCCCCAACCCCCGACTATTATTTTGAAGATGCAAAGCCTCCACTAAACATAAGAATAGAAATTATATTTGTAGTTCACTAAGGCTAGGCTGTAAAGGGGCCAGGATTTTTTGCATCATTGTAACAGGGGTTGTTGTCCCCTAGTTGCCTTATTAATACCTTCTAAATGTAAACTTGGAGTATAAATAGAGATGTCTAGAAGTTGTAGTGCATGCTTTCTTCCTGGGATTTAAATTGAAAGAATTTATATTATCCAGGGATGAAGTTTTCTCCCTATGGTATCATAAATACAAGAGAATTTCCTCCTCAGTCCAGAGGCAGCACACAATGTAAATCTTGGCCAGACATCAGAAATTTAGCTAGAATATTTGCATATAAAACAACACATAAGCTCAAGATGAGAAACAGAAATTTAGTTCCATTCATGGGGACAGTAAAAAGAACCAAGGATAATCCACCCTCTGTGTACATGGGCAAATGCCAGGGCAGCTACCACTTTCATCATTTAAGCAGAAGTGGACAGGAAAAACACAACAAAACAACAACAAAATGAGGCCTAATGCAGCATAGCAATGCAAGAAGAAAAGGTATAACAATCAAGATTTACAAATAAGTTGACTTGTTAAAAGATGTGTAACAGGAAACAGAAGAAAGTTCCATAAAGCATTGCTCAGTGTTCTCAATGGTATTTAAGAAAACAAAAATCCATGTAAGAATGGGTGAAGAGTGAGATGATGGGACAACTGATTGCAGTTAAAAGAAAGTTGGCTGAGTTAAAAAAACAAAAACTAAAGTTATTTGGTATCAACATTAAAATAGTAAATAATAGATTTGACCAATAATGTAGAAAATATATTTATCGATAACTTATAGAATAAGGAGATATAAAAATAGAGAAAATAGGGTCTTAGGGTAAAATAACTGAAATGCAATATTTTGGATACCTAATGTTGCTGAAGAGGAGACACAGCAGAAGAACCAACTGCAGATGTAATAAAAAAAATTCCCCTTCAACTGAGGAAAAGAAAATACAGATCCCAAATGGAAAGGATGAACTGAAAACCAGGAACTAAAAGAATGAAAAGAACAAACATTTAGACCCATTCTTATAAATTTTATTTTAAAACTTTGATGATGAAGGGAATTCTGCAAATATTCAAAAAATTATCAACAGAGTAGAAGATTCAATGTTATAGCAATAGCCATTCTTGTTAAATGCACCTACAAGATTAACATGACTCCAATCAAAATCTAAGGTAGATGTTGCTTGGTTGTTCCTAATCAATTTGGAATTACAAATAATAAGATGAGCCAAACGGACTGAATAATGAATGTAATGTTCACAGCTTTATGAAACAGTAATATTCCAAAACAACAATAAAGATATTTGATACTTGAGGAAGAATATAATGGAATAAATGGAAAATTCCAAAATAGAATTTTGTAGATGATAAGAATAGCATTACAGAAAATGATGCTGGAATAAATGACAAGTGAAAAGGACTTTGATATGTCATATATCAAGATTAATTTTAGATATGGTAAAGTATTAAATGTATACTGGTAAACAAAAAAATGGAGGAAAATCTAGGCAAATGTTTATATTTGCACAATAATGAAAGCCAAGACAGGAAACTGAAAGAAAAATATTACGGTTGCCTACAAATATACAAAATTAAAACTGTATGTCACAAACAAAATTAACAAAAGTAAACTGAGAAAACTTTTGTAATGTGTATGACATAGATGGATTTAAATTATTTATATATAAATAAATTTTACAAAAATATTTTTAAAATACATTCTAGTTGAAACATGGAAAGAAATATCCTTCCAGTTGTTTAAGCCAAGAAACCTGGGTTCATCATAGACTAGTCTTTTTCTTCTCACTCATCATCCAATCATGAAATCTCTTTGTTCCTACCTTCTGAAAATATCCAGAATTCTTCACCACCTGTACTACTACAAACTCACTAAGTTTTATCATCTCTCCTTGAATTCTTAAAATAGCCTCTTAAGTGTTCTCTTGCTTTTAGCTTTGTGTCCTATAATTTGTTGTCAGTACAGTGTCCAGAGTGACCCTTTTAAAAGTGGGTTATGTCACACCTCTGCTCAACAATCTCAAAAGTCTTGCCTTCACATTTCAAAGAAAAGCCAAAGTTTTCACAATAGCTTGCAAACTCCACATGACCTAGCTAGTATCTCCACTGCCTCATACCTCCCAATCTCAATGTCTTGACTACTGTACCTGTACACTTAGCTATATCCTGACAGCCTTCTTTGCTGTTCTTTGGACACACCAGGTAGGATCCTCCTTAGAACCTTTGTACTGGATGTTCCCTCTGCCTAGAAATTTCTTCCCCTTGAAGTGCCGATGGCTAACTTTCTTACCTCCAAGCTTTTGCTCAAATGCCATTTTCTCAATGAAGCCTACTTTTATCATCCTGTTTACAGTTGTGAGCAGCAGCTCTTCCACTCTCAATCCTCTTACCTGGAATTATTTTTGTTGTTCTGGTAGGAGTTATTATCTATACTGTCCTCTGTACTTATATTTGCTGTTTATTGTTTGTATCTCTGCAGGTAGAAGATAAGCTTCTTGAGGACGTTGAGTCTATGTATTTTCTTCAAAGACTTATTTCAAGTGCCTTGAACCGTGCCTGGTACATATTGGGCACTAAATGAATAGTTGTTGAATGAATAAATGCAGAAATAAATACATTGGCAGGGAACAATTTTAAAAAGAAAGAAAAAATGATTAATAGACATGTTTTTAAATGCTTAACCCCAATAGAAGGCAATGAGACATAATATATCTCTTCCCAAATGGAAAAAAAGTATATTGTTGAAGTTATACTGAAATTGCCATCTTGTTTCACCAATTGTACGTATGTAAAATTGTATACATATAATGGAAATAAGTGAATAAAATACATTAATAATCCCCACTAATAATAAAATACACTAATAAATTGTATACTGGGTACAGTATACAATTTGGAAATAAGCGAATAAAATACTCTAATAATCCCCAAATGTTAATACTTCTGGCCCTATCCTCTTCTAGAATTTATACTTCAGAGACATAGCAGAAAGTAACATTTAAGAGTGTCAGCTTTGGAGCCAGAGTATCCTGGCTCGAATTTCAGTTCAGCTAATTACTAGCTTTATTACCTTGAAAATATGACTAACCTTTCTGTGCCTCATTTTCCTTACTGGTAAAATGGGAATAGTTATAGTCTATTTTACAGACTTGTTAAGAAGATTAAATAATGTAATATTTATAAAGAATGTAATGTATTGCCTGGCATATAAGTGTTATGTAAATGTTCGTTAAATAAATAAAACGAAAGGTCTAAAATGCACGTATGTATTTCTATAGAAGACATTTACAATTTGATTAACAATGCTAAAAATTATAAATAAATTGACTGCTCAATAATAGGGTAATTTATGCACTGATTATGGAATAGCTGTAATATTAAATGTTATATAATCATTAAAATTGCAGAACTATCACAACATAATAATGGCTAAGGACAATTTTTTCCAAATATATAATAAATATATGAGTATTCCATAATTGGAGAAAATCAGGTGACTTTTTCTTATAAAAATACCTTGATAAAAAATTAATAAAATTTATATGGATACCAAAATTTTGCAGCTTTAGTCTGAGTGCCTTGCACACTTGTTTTAACTCCTCTAGTTATTCAGCTTAATTGGATTTAGTTCAATCATTTCCAGATTCTTTTAAAAATATTATGCTGTTCTTTAGATAAATGAGAGCACGTATTCACTGAAGAACAGCCAAAAAGCTGTCTTTAATTTAGAGAATAAACTCAGACAGCCAATATACAGTTATATTATTTATCCTGAAATCTTTATTTTTCTATCTATCTATCCAGTTATATTACTTGTCCTGAAATCTTTTTTTAATTTTTTAATCTTTATTTTTTATCTATGTTTAGGGGGTTCAGGTGGAGATTTCTCATATGAATATATTGTGGAGTGGTGAAGTCTGGGCTATTACTGTGCCCAAAACCTCAATGGTGAACGTTGTAATCAATAGGGTCTGGTATCAATGAAATCCCTCAGCTTTTGTTTTTCTGGGAAAGTCTTTATTTCTTCTTCATGTTTGAAAAATATTTTCCCTGGATATACTACTGTACGGTAAACTTATTTTTTTCCTTCAGCACTTTAAATATGTCATGCCACTCTCTCCTGGC
This sequence comes from Pongo abelii, assembly GCF_028885655.2. NCBI lineage: Eukaryota > Metazoa > Chordata > Mammalia > Primates > Hominidae > Pongo > Pongo abelii. The sequence continues at coordinate 23,872,614 of NC_072007.2, read as the reverse complement.
CTACAAGGTTTCCACTGAAAGTCTGCCACCAGGTGTACTGGAGCTCCATTACATTTTATTTGTTTCTTTTGCTGCTCTTAGGATCCTTTTTTCATCCTTGACCTTTGGGAGTTTGATTATTAAATGCCTCAAGGTAGTCTTTCGGTTAAACCTGCTTGATATTCGATAACTTTCTTGTACTTGGATATTGATATCTTTCTCTAGGTTTGGGTATTATCCCTGTTATTTGTTATTATCTTGGATCTGTTATTATCCCTTTGAATAAACGTTCTACCCCTATCTCTTTCTCTACCTTCTTTTTCAGGTGAATAAATCTTATATTTCCCCTTTTAAGGCTATTTTCTAGATCCTGTAAGCATGCTACATTGCTTTATATTCTTTTTTCTCTTCTGACTGTGTATTTTCAAATAGGCTGTCTTTAAGTTCACTAATTCTTCTTTCTGCTATATCCATTCTGCTATTAAAGGACTGTGATGCTTTTGTTAGTGTGCCACTGCGTTTTTTAGCTCCAGAGTTTCTGCTTGATTCTTTTTAATTATTTCAATCTCTTTGTTAAATATATCTGATAGAATTCTGAATTCCTTCTCTGTGTTATTTTGAATTCCTTTTAGTTTCCTCAACACTGCTATTTTGAATTCTTTGTCTAAAAGGTCACATAGTTCTGTTTCTCCAGGATTGTTTACTGGTGCCTTATTTAGTTCCTTTGTTGATGTCATGTTTTCCTGGATGGTGTTGATGCTAGTAGATGTTCTTCGGTGTCTGAGTATTGAAGAGTTAGGTGTTTATTGTAGTCCTCACTTTCTGGGCTTATTTCTGGTCATCCTTCTTAGGAGAGCATTCCAGATATTTTAAAGCACTTGGGTCACAACTTGAGTGTTGTGATCTAAGCTGTTTCTGCTTTAGGGAGCACCCCAGGCCCAGTAATGCTGTGGTTCTTGGAGACTCATAGAGGTACCACCTTGATGGTCTTGGACAAGATCCAGGAGAATTATCCGGATTACCAGCAGAGACTCTTGTTATCTTTCCTTATATTTTCCCATACATACAGAGTCTCTCTGTCTCTGCTCTGAGCCACCTAAATCTGGGGGTGGAGTGACACAAGCACACCTGTGGCCACCACCACTATGACTGTGTTGGGTCAGACCTGAAGCCAGTACAGCACTGGGTCTTGCCCAAGACCTACTGTAACCCCTCCCTGGAAACTGCCTATGTTCACTCAAGGCCCTGGTGTTCTACAATCAGCAGGTGGCCAAGCCATTCAGACCTGTGCTTTTCCTTTTAGGGTGGTGAGGTCCCCCAGGCCCTGAGTGGATCCAGAAGTACTGTCCAGGAGTCAGTGACTACAGTCAAAAACCTTAGAAGTCTACCTGGTATTCTACTGTATTGCAGTTGAGCTGGCACTCAAATTACAAGACACAGTCATTCCCCCTCTTCCCTCCCCTTTCCAAAGACAGGAGAGCCTCACCCCATAGGCACCACCACCCTTGGATAGAAGAAGTACTGCCAGACTACCAGTGATTTTCCCTTAAGTCCCAATTTCTCTTAAGTCAGCTGGTGGTGAATGCTAACTAGCCTGGGACTCACCATTTAGGGCAGTGGGCTCCCTCTGGATCAGGGCAGGTCCAGAAATGCCATCCAAGAATCAAGTCCTGGAATCGTGAACCCCACGAACCCACTTGGTGCTCTACCCTCCTGTGGCAGTTTTGTCCCTGAAGCCAGCAAATCTCTGAGGTTCGCCAAGGCCCTGCATGTAGTACCTGGGTATTGCTGCTGGTTATTCAGGGCCCAAGGGCTCTTCAGTTAGCAGGCGATGAATGCTGTCAGGACTGGGTTCTTTCCTCAAAGGCAGTGGGGTCCCTTCTGGGCCAGGGCATGTCTAGAAATGTTTTCTAGGAGCTAGAGCCTGCAACGGGGGAGAGGGGGCCTTAGGACTCTGACTGTTGCCTTATCCTGTTGTGGCTGAGCTGCTATGCTAGATGCAAGACAAACTCCTCCCCACCCTTACCTCTCCTTCCTTCAAGTGGGAAGAAGGGGTCTTTTTTTGGAGCCACGAATTGTGCAGCCTGAGGTTAGGGAAGGGGTAGTGCCAGAACTCCCTTAACTTCCCTAACTGATGTCTCAGTATGTGACATGGCCCCTCAATCTATTGCCTCTGGGCCTAGTTCAGCCCTAGGACTCACCTACAAGTTGCAGTCCTGAAGACCTAGACTGCCTTTCAAGTTTACTTAGAGGCAAAGAGTACTTTGGCCCTCAGTGGTGAGGTTTCTTGACACTAAAGTTTAGACCACTGGGATTGCTGATTCCCCTCTGGCAAGGCCTGGTTTAAATGCTCCCTCCGTGGGCTGGTGTCAACTGAGATTGGTCTGGTTTTTCCTTTTGCTCTAACAGAACAGCACAGAATTCAATGCCTCTCAATTGCTGTGTTCTCCTTCCCCTAGCACCCAGAGAGGGTCTCTGCACCATGCTGCCACTCCTGGGGATGGGGGAGGAGTGGTGCCAGTGACTCAGAACCAATTTTTCTATCTCCTCAATTCCTCTGTTAGTGAGATGAAGTTAAAACTAGGTACTATGAGTGCTTATCAGATTTTTTGGTTACGAAGGTGTTTTATTTCCGTGTAGATACTTGTTAACTTTATGTCTTAGCAGTGGGGAATGGTGGAGCTTTCTATTCCACCATCTTGCCCTGCCTCCCAAAATCCCACTGTGCTTTTAATTTGCATTTCTTTGATGATTAGTGATGTCAAGTGTTTTTTCATATATTTCTTGGTTGCTTGTATGTCTTCTTTACAAAAATGTACATTCATGTCCTCGCCCACTTTTTAATTGGATTATTCTTACTATTTTGCTTTTTGAGCTGTTTGAGTTACTTATAGATTCTGAACATTAACCCTTTGTCAGGTGCATAGTTTGCATATGATTTTTTTCCCATCCTGTAAGTTTTCTGTTTACTCTGTTGATTGTTTCCTTTTTGTGTAGAAGCTTTTTAGTTTAAGTCCCATTTGTCTATTTTTGTTTCTTTGCATTTGCTTTTGAGGATTTGACCATATATTCTTTGCCAATGGCCAGAATAGTTTTTCCTAGGTTTTCTTCTAAGATTTTTTTTTATAGTTCCTGGTCTTACGTTTATGTGTTCGATTTATCTTGAATTAACTTTTGTATATGGTGGGAGACAGGGGTCCAGTTTCATTATTCTGCCTATGGCTATTCAATTTTCCTACTACTATTTATTGAATTGGGTGTCCTTTTATCAGTGTGTTATTTTGTTGACTTTGTTGGAGATCAGTTGGTTGTAGGGTATGGCTTTATTACTGTGTTCTCTATTCTGTTCCATTGATCTGTGTGTCTATTTTTATACCAGTACCATGCTGTTTTGGCTACTCTAGCCTTGTAGTGTAATTTGAAGTCAGGTAATATGATGCCTCCAACTTTGTTCTTTTTGCTTAGGATTGATTTGGTTATTTGGGCTCTCTTCTGATTCCATACAAATTTTAGATTTTTTTCTAATCCTATAAAAATGACTTTGGTAATCCAATAGAAATTGTATCGAATCTATAGATTGCTTTGGGCAGTATGGTCATTTTAATGATATTGATTTTTCCAATCCATGAGCATGGGCCATCTTCCATTTGTTTGTGTCATCTATGATTTCTCTCATCAGTATGTTGTTCTTCTTACAGAGTTCTGTTTTTGTTTTGGTTTTTTGACAGAATCTCACTCTATCATCCAGGCTGAAGTATACTGGCATGATCACAGTTCACTACAGCCTTGACTTTTTGGGCCCAAGTGATCCTCCCACCTCAACCTCGCAAGTAGCTGGGACCACAGGCATGCACCACCATGCCTATTTTTTTTAAAATTATTTTTGTAGAAATGGGTTCTCCCTATGTTTCCCAGGCTGATCTTGAACTCTGGAGCTCAAGCAATCCTCCAGCTTCAGCCTCCCAAAGAGCTCACAGCCTCCCACAGTGGCATTAGCCACTGTGCTTGGCCAAGAGATGATTTACCTCCTTGATTAACTATATTCCTAGGTATTTTAATGTGTTGTAGCATTGCAAAATGAAATTGTCTTTTTAATTTTGTCCTTGGCTAGATCATTATTAGTGTATAGAAACACTACTGATTTTTTTATGTTAATTTTGTATCCTGAAACTTTTCTGAATTCACTTATTAAATTCGAGAGTTTTTTTGGTGGAGTCTTTAGGATTTTTGAGATATAAGAATATATCATCAGCAAACAAAGATAATTTTACTTCCTCTTTTCCAATTTGTGTGCCTTTTATTTTGTTTTCTTGCTTGATTTATTTGGGGTGAGAACTTACAGTACTGTGTTGAATAAGAGTGGTGAAAGTGAACATCCTTATATTTTTCCAATTTTTAAAGGAAATACTTTCAACTTTTCCCCATTAAGTTTGATGCTGGCTGTGAGTCTGTCATTTATTGTCTTTATTATGCTGAGGTATGTTCCTTCTATGTCTAGTTTGTTGAGAATTTTTCTCATGAAAAGATGTGGAATTTTATCAAATGCTTTTTCTACATCTATTGAGATGATGCCTTTCATTCTGTTTATGTGATATGTCATATTTATTAATTTGCACATGTTGAACTATCCTTGCATCCCCATGATAAATCCTACATGATCACAGTGTATTATTTTTTTAATGTGCTATGGCATTTGATTTGCTATTTTTTGCATCTATTTTCTTCAGGGATATTAATCTGTAGTTTTGTTGTGTCTTTATCTGGTTTTCATATGAGGGTGATACTGGCCTCTTAGAATGAGTTAGAAAGAATAGAATTCCTTCTTCCTCAATTTTTGGAGTTGTTTCATGAGGATGTGTATTAGTTTCTTGTGTGTTTGGTAGAATTTGGTTGTGAATCCATCTGGTCCTGGGCATTTTTGTTGTCATTGTTGTGAGATTTTATTGTTGATTCAATCTTGCTACTCATTTTTGGTCTGTTTAGGTGTTTTATTTCTTCTAGGTTCAGTCTTGGGAGGTTTACGTTTCTAGAAATTTACTCGCTTCCTCTAGGTTTCCTAGTTTGTGAGCATATAGTTGTTCATAATAGTCTCTCAAGATCTTTTGTATTTCTGTGGTGTCAGTTGTAATATCCCTTTTTTCTTTACAGATTGTGTTTATTTGGATCTTCTCTGTTTTTGGTTAGCCTAGCTAGTGGTTTATCAATTTTATTTATCTTTTTGAAGAACTTTGTGGTTTTATGAGATTCTGTAGTGTTGCCATTTTATTCCTGTATCTTCTTCCTTTGCGTGAGTGTTTTATAAGAACTGTGAGTTTTATATTTGTGTGTTTTTCTGATGGTGAATATTGACTTTTTGTTCCCATGTTTAGGACCCCTTTGAGCATTTCCTGTAGGACCTGTTAATTGGTGAAAAATTTTCTTTGCATTTGCTTGTCTGGGAAATACTTTATTTCTCCTTCATTTATGCAGCTTATTCTGGAAGAATATAAATATTTTAGCTAAAAGTTGTGTGTGTGTGTGTGTGTGTGTGTGTGTGTGTGTGTGTGTTTTCAGTGCTTTGAAAATGTCATTCAATTATCTTCTGGCTCATAAGGTTTCTGGTAAAAAGTCTTCTGTTATTCTGATGGGACTTCCTTTATAGGTGACTAGATAACATTTCATTTGCTAATTTAAAAATTCTTTCAGTTTGCCTTTAGACCTCCTAAAGGTAATATGCCACAGTGATGTCCTATTTGCAGTGTATTTGCCTGGGAAATAGCGGGACTCCTGTATTTGCATGTCTGACTCTCCTGTTAGACTTGAGAAGTTTTTATCCACTTTCCTTAAGTAGTTTTTCTAAGTTTTGTGATCTCTCTTCCTCCTTTGGAATACCAATAGTCAATAAGTTTGGTCACTTCATGTAGTAAAAGATGTTAAAGGCTTTGTTTGTTTGTTTGTTTTTTGCCTGACTGGATTATTTTTAAAAACCTATCTTTGAGTTCTGAGATTCTTTCTTCTTCTTGATCTAATTTATTGTTGAAGCCTATTGAAGCTTTAGGATGTATTTTGTATTTCCTTCAATGAAATTTTTACTTCTAGAATTTATGCTTTTTTTCTTTCAAGAAACTTTGTAAATTTCTCATTAATATCCTGACTTGATGTTCTGATGTCTTTGTATGAGTTTTCAGGTTTCTCTTACATTTCATTGAGCTTCTTTAAATTCTATATTTTGAATTATTTACCTGGCACTTTAAGGAATTCTTTCTGGTTGGGATCTATTGCTTGAGTACTCTTGTGGTCCCTTGGTGGTGTCATATTTCCCCGCTTTTTCATGTTTCTGTGTCCTTCTACTGATATCTACACATCTGGTGTAGCAGTCACTTGTTTGAGTTTTTTAAAGTTGCTTCTATAAGGGAGAATTTTTTCCTGAAGATGTTTATAGATTGTTGGTTGAGTAGGATACATTGATTTTGATTTTGGGTGCCTGTGATAGTATAATTTTGTATGACTTCTTCAGCAGTACACAGAGTCTGTATTAACTGTGATTTCCTCAGTGACTTAAGGTGGAGTTATTAGTTGATGTTGTGGCAAAGTTTTGATGGGGACTTGGATGCTAACTGAACCAGGCTTCAGACCCCAGTGGTGGCAGAGTGGGGTAAATGTGCCTGTTTTTAGGCCCCAGAACAGCCTCTACTGGCCCCAGTGCTAGTTGGTCCTGGAGGGATGATTTTGGGGCCTCCAAGTAGCGTGTTTAAAAGTTAGTAGTGGGTCACTTTGGGAGGCCGAGGTGGGTGCATCACGAGGTCAGGGGATCGAGACCATCCTGGCTAACATGATGAAACCCTGTCTCTACTAAAAATACAAAAAATTAGCCGGGTGTGGTGGCGGGTGCCTGTAGTCCCAGCTACTCAGGAGGCTGAGGCAGGAGAATGGCATGAACCTGGGAGGCAGAGTTTGCAGAGAGCTGAGATCGTGCCACTGCACTCCAGCCTGGGTGACAGAGCAAGACTCTGTCTCAAAACAAAATAAAACAACAACGACAAAAAAGTTAGTAGTGGGAGTGGTGAGCCAGCTGTGTGGGAAGGCTCTCAGATCTCTGGGTAGCATGTGGATGATGACAATAGTGGTGGTGGAGCAATGCACTGGGACACAATTGGTCCATGTTGGTGTTCCTGGTAGCTGTGATGGATGGGGCAGGCTAGACCTCAGTCCCACAGCTGCTGGCATTAGGGGAGTAGTTATTGTCCTAAGTGTACTTAGAAGAGCTTGATCTCTCCATCCCTCCTCTGGCTGGTTGGCAGCTGCAGCTGCATCCCCTCAAACTTGGCCCAAGGGTCAGGCACAGCATATCATTAAACTCTCAAAATGATGCCAGGTGTGGGCTCCTGACCAGAGAGGGTGGTGCTCTATTCAGGTGTGCAGAATGAGCAAGAAACTGTGGGCAGTGCAGTCTGCTCAAGTCTTGGTCTCTCAGCAGCCCATAGCATGGTAATGGGTATTATCCTAGATATGCAGAGCAGAGAGAGCCTGGTTTCCTCGTCCTTCATTGGCAAGGTGGTGGTGGTGGTAGCAATGTCAACTTGAACTTGGTCCAAGGGCATGGCACAGATGCTAAAATCTTTCATATTTCACTTTTGTCTCTCTCTCTCTCTCTCTTTCTTAGACAGAGTCTTGCACTGTTGCCTGGGCTGGAGTGCAATAGCGCAATCTCGGCTCACTGCAACCTCCATATCCTGGGTTCACACGATTCTCCTGCCTCAGCCTCCCAAATAGCTGGGGTTACAGGTGCACACCACCACACCCGGCTATCTTTCACTTTTGTCTCTTAAACATTATGGCTAAACTTTGGGAGAATATGGGGATTGGGACTCTAGAACTCTGAAGAGTGTCTAAAAGTAGCAATTTTTTAAAAACCAACTTTACAATTTTACAAAGTTTGTTCATCAATCCTAAAATTTTTCCTCCGCTGTCACTCTCCACCGCCCCCTCCCCAGTTTTTCCTGGGTCCTCAAATGATGCTGTCCAGGTTCAGAGAAATGTTGAGAAGTGATACAAATAAGGAACAGGAACTTCAAGCAAAATGAACAGTAAGAGTAGTATATGTATGTTTTTCTACGTTGTGTGAGTTGTGCCTCACTTGAGAAGAATCAAGTTGTTTAAGGCAAGTGAGAAATAAGCTTTTTTAAAAAAAAATACAATTAGAGTCATTATTGAACAAAAAGATTATTATACTTAGGTATTTTTTGAAAGTCAGCATTTTACCTATCATATTAAGGGATATTTTAATTCACAATCAACTTTTAAAATTGTTATTTTTTTCTTTTTTCTGACTTCATTCTTCCATGACATCAAACTGTTTTATTAATTTTTTTCTGCAGTTATATTACATAAGAATTTTAAAATACAAATAATTAAATAAATGATTCTCTCTTTAGTTTGCCTAAAAGTTGTTATGACATAATTCTAGATGGTAATTGTATAATTGGGTACACATCTTAATTAAGAATTTTTTAGTTTGAAATCCTGAAAATTACAACACATATATTTTCACTAACTCTTGTGGGGCACAATTATAGTTATTACCTAAGTATTCAATAATCAATACACATCTTAACAAAATTTGATTAAGCTATATTACAAATATATATAAATGCATTCAATAATTCTTATTCATAAAATGGTTGCTTTTCTTTCTATATTTGTCTCGTCATTCTGTACATTTATTTTCAGTGGTATAATACATGTAAAGTGTTTAGTTAATATTAGGTGCTAAATCATTTCTTCTCATTTTTCTTCCATTCCCTGATTGGTCCCCATTTTGACTTTCATTATGCCTTCTCTTATCTATAAATACACAGCTCAATGAACAGGCTGACCACGTCATAATTATATAAAACATACTTGTCTATTTTGTTGAAATATTTAATCATCACAATTCCTTATTCCAAATACTTCTGTGAAACTATGTCTCCTTCTCTAACTATATAAATACTCCCAGATTCTTGGAAAATTTGTACTATGACTACTTTCTAAACTTCTTGTTGAAACTCTTTATTCACTTCTGCTACCCTTCTCACTCTGAGAACTACAATGATCAATACTCTCACCCAGGAGAGTTGTTAAGGACATAGGAAGGCTCTGAGCACAGTTGACTAAGAAAATTAGATAATAAAATCTGCGTTGATTGCAATTTTATCTCTTAAAGTAGAATTTATCTTTAGAGTTATCTGCCCCAAAGTAAATTTAATTATTTCCTATAGAAAACTAATATGTAAGCAAGGAATTTTTAGTTTTCTCCAAGATGCATGCTTTGGATGACACACATGATTTAAGATATATTGTATACCTAAGATTGACGATTTCTTTGACTATTTAGGCATCTTTAAGGATATATCCTTGATGATTATTTTATATTAGTGAACTGCTTTCTAGATGAGTAACAGTGGAAACATTTAATTAGTGTCTACTACATTAAAAATGCTATTTTTTCAGTCCTTGCAACAAATCTATGAGGTATCTTCTCTATTAGTTTAAGAAATAGAAATCCAGAGTTGATACATAGGCTATCTAAGGTTTCTCAGCTCAGAAGCACCTTTGCAATGATTTGAAACTACAACCTTTCTTGGAGTTTTTAATTTGTCCTTGTTTTATTTTTCTTTAGTTTTTAGTTATTACTATTTTAAAAATAACAGCTTTTTCAATAAGAAATATAGTCAATTATTCCCACTGTGGAAGATTTGGAAATTTTAATTCATATGTAATTCTGCAACTAAGAGATAGTAATTGTTAATATTTTATTATATTTACTCATAAACACATATGTTACAGTTGAAACATGCATTTAATTTTTTACATTATATGACACAGTGTCTGTGTGTATACATCATTCAACCTACACTGCAGTATCTTCAAGTCTCATTATTCACATAGAAAACAAGGTGAACACAACGTTATTGGTTCTATGTTATATCATGAACTGGGTTGTAAGCATTTTTTTTCCTAAGTTAATGGCTACCTTGTATTCTATCTTTTGTGGACTGTTAAATTTAGTCCTTTATTATTGGATCCTTCGTTTTTCCCCAAAGTTTGTTTTATCATAAATAGTTAATATCTATGCATATGTAATTATCTTCATTTTAGACAATTTCATTTTTATATATGCTTAGAAGAGACATCAAGGAGGAGGAACATTTTTAAATCTTCTATCTTGGGTTATGATATTTACACCTTGGTACAGAATGTTGGTGAGCACACAACCATTGTTCTCCGCATACATTTCTTTTTCTTAGTCACTTATTATAAAGAGAAAGGAAAGGGAAAGACAAACAGGTCTGTCCATATTTTATTTGTCTCACTGTCTTCTTAATCATTTTTACATAGAGAAATATTATATTTTACTTATTCATGTGTTAGGTAAAAAATAGGGTGAAGTCATTAGGATATACAACAGAGCAAAAGAAAACAGAACAAGTATGCAATTTTAACTTTTATGTAAAATTTAAACATGGATAAACTATGAAAATTTATTAAATGTATGAAATCTGGATGCAATTGTTTCTACTCTGGGGAAAAAAATACTAAAATACATTTTGTGGTTATTGAGCAAAACTCTATACATTCCCTGCTGGCTGGAGATGCTAACAGATGTTTGGATGAATGTATGCTTAAGTTTAATTACCTAGATAATTGCTGAAACCATCTATTTGCTTTTCCTATTTAGATCTGTCCACACAGATAATGTGCAATTAGTGAAATTTAATACTGCCAAATTATTGGGAATGTGAGTTATAAAAATGTGACGCCTTATGGTCCAGATTAAACTATGCATGCACTCAACAAGTAATTATCTTTTTGTAACAAACTGTGATAGAGACAACAACAGAGCTCTCCTTCTAGGTGCTTCCAGTAGAGTAGGACCTCAGACCTTAGGGCTGAAAGGGATTATGCATGACAGAGGTGACCTCAGATGACTTCTAGAAAATGTTGTGCTAAAGCTACTTTCAAAAATTTTATGTAACAGTAAAATTTATTCTTTTGTTGTATAGTTCTATGGATTTTCATGTATACAGAGAGTTATATAATCACCACCCCAATCAAAATTTACATTTTCATCAATCACAAAAACTTCCTGATGCTGCTTTTTGGGTTTCAAGTCCACCTGCTGGCAACCACTGTGCCCAAGTTTGACTTCTCCAGACATATACATAGAATTAGAGTTGCTCCTCAGTATCTGTGGCAGGTTGGTTTCAGGAACCCTGTGTATACAAAAATCCACAGATCCTCAAGTATTGATATAAAAGTATGTACTATTTACATATAGTTTATGCATATCCTCTCTTAAACTTTAAATTATCTGTAGATTACTTACAATATTTAATACAATATAAATGATATATAAATAGTTGCTATACTAAATTATTTAGGGGATAATGACAAGGAAAAAAGTCTGTACATGTTCAATACAGGCACAACCATCTATTTTTCCCCCAAATATTTTTGATCTGCTATTGGTTGAATCCATGGATGTATAATCCATAGATACAGAGGGTTGACTGTGTAGCATGAGGTCTTTTAAATATTGTTTATTTCACTTAACCATATACATATAAAATGTATCTATGTTGTTACTTATGTCAATGGCATGTTATTGATGAATAGTATTCTGTTGTATAGATATACCACAGTTTGTTTATCCATCCACCAGTAAGAGGACATATGGTTTGCTTGCAGTTTTTGATGTTTATAAATAATGCTGCTGTTAATATTGGACATGTAGGTGTTTAAGTGAACATAAGTTTTCATTTGTCTTGGATAGATATTTAGAATTGGAATATCTGGGTCATATGGTAAATGTGAGTTGAACTTTATAAGAAACTGCCAGACTCTTTTCCAAAGTGACTGTACAGTTTGCATTCCTACCAGCAAAATGTAAGAGTCCATGGTCTCCTAAACCCAAACTGCACCTTCACCAGCCTTTTTTTTTTTTTTTAAATGTTTGGTTTTCATTTTATCTTTTCTAATAGGTGTGTAGAGATATCTCATTTTTCTTAAAATTTCCATGTCTCAAATGAAAAACGATGATGATCTCTGCCATTTAATTGAGGATAATTACATCTTTTAATTTAATGTCACCACTGATATAGTTGGGTTTAAAACTATCATCTTGGCCTGGTGCGGTGGCTCACGTCTGTTATCCCAGCACTTTGGGAGGCCGAGGCGGGCAGATCATGAGGTCAGGAGACAGAGACCATCCTGGCTAACATGGTGAAGACTTGTCTCTAATAAAAACACAAAAAATTACCTAGGCATGGTGGCACATGCCTGTAGTCCTAGCTACCCGGGAAGCTGTGGCAGGAAAATCGCTTGAACCTGGGAGGCAGAGGTTGCGGTGAGCAGAGATCGTGCCACTGCTCTCCAGCCTGGGTGACAGAGCAAGACTCTGTGTCAAAGCAAAGCCAAGCAAAACAAAACAAAACAAAACAAAACAAAACACTATCATCCTGCTGTTTTGTTTTCTGTTTGGTCCATCTGTCGTTTGTTCTGTTTTTCCTCATCGTCTGCCTTTTTGGATGAACCAAGTAGTTTCATGATTAAATTTTATTTCTTTTGTCAGTTTGCTAATTATTATTCTTTGTTTTATTATTTTAGTGATTTATTTAGGATTTATAACTTTATTACAGTCTAACTTCATGTAAGTTTTACCACTTCACATAGAAGATGAGAACTTTACAGTAGTATACTTACATTTCTCTCTTCCCAGGTTTTGTGCTGTTCTATTAAAGAGATATAAATAATTAAGTAAAAGCTTATTTATTTACCCACAGAGTTACCATTTCTAGTGCTTTTCAAACTCTTATGTATGTGTGTATTTTCATCTGGTATAATTTAACTTCAGATTGAAGGAGCTTCTCAAATTTTTTTTGTAGTATAGTGCTGGTAGTGAATTTTTCAACATTTAGTGTCTAAAAATGTCTTCAAGTTATCTTCATTTTGAAAGATAATTTCTCTGGGTATATAATTCTAGTTTGACATTTTTTTTGTCGAGGTGGAGTTTCACTCTTGTTGCCCAGGCTGGAGTGCAATGACATGATCTTGGCTCACTGCAACCTCCACCTCCCGGGTTCAAGCAATTCTCCTGCTTCAGCGACCCGAGTAGCTGGGATTATAGGCAGGTGCGTGCCACCATGCCTGGCTAATTTTTGTATTTTTTGTAGAGATGGGGTTTCACTGTTGCAGGACAATCAGAGATAAGAGAGACCGAACAGAGTTCAGGAAAGGTCTTTATTAAAAGGTGATCACCTGGCTTAGTTGGACTAGTGTCCAGAAAAGTCTGAGCCCCGGACAAAGAAAGCAGCCACCTTTTAAGCAGTCAGTGGCCGGGAGCTACTTGATGCAGGAAGCGTACTTAGGCAGTTGATCAGTCTTTTACATTTATTTATACTACATGTTACACATACCTGGGAAACCATGTTTCTGTATCAACCTTGTAACTTTGCAGCTGCGCTAGGGAGGTGAAGCAGGAACTCAGTGAGCCTCAAGGAATGTGAAACTAGCAAGTACAGATAAGGCTCGCTGAGCACAGAAGGAAAAACAGTCAGTTAGTATTCTACTGGAGCGGGGTGGTGGGGGGTGAGGTTGCTACACTACACTTGGCTTTTGAAGGAAAAAGTAAAAGTGTCTTGTTTGTCTTTGATTACACTTGTAAAATTCATGAATTCTTTCTTCATCTCCCCCTTTGGTGCTCGCTATAAATGTAGATTAATAAAGAGCACCACAATCATTTATCTCTTCCTGTGTAGGCACATATTCTTCCCAGGGGATTGGTTGGTATTTTTGTAGCACCATCATTTTGGTGGTAGTTTTTCGGTCCACTATTACTTCAATAGTAGACTGGATGCTTCTGAAGAGGAGAGGTAAAAGACAAGGCAGTATTAGACATCCTCCAGTTATAGCTACAAAACCAATTATCAAAGTTTTAAAGCCTCCAAACCATGAGAACCATCCTCCAAAAAGTGAATTTGGGCTCCACCTGGACCAAGTCTGGACTGGGACATGGGCCAGCCTCCGCATTCTGGCAGTAATTTCCATAACAGCTCTTCCATTATCGATTTGTGAGCAACAGTTGGTTAAATTAAGCTTGCCACAAACTCCTCCTAAGGCTAGGAGGTAGTCTAATGCTAGCCTATTTTGGTATATAGTACCTCTCATTTGAGTGGCTTGTATGGCTAACAGATCCACGGCTCGAGCTGTCTCATTGACTATGATCTCTAGTACTGCTTGGCAATCTTATAATTTGGTTTCACATGTAAATAGGGGTGCAGTACCCTCATGATCCATCTTGGGCCCATTTAGCTGGCCCATAGCATTTGATAATTCTTTCAGGAGGCCATTCGTTATTTTTCCAGCTATCTATCTAAATGTCCTTCTTTATGTTTGTGTTTATCTTTTCTACAGTACTTATCTGAGTAAAGATGTTTCTTCTGGTACTTTTTCTTTCTTCATTATAGACCGGGTAACTTAAATCTTCCCTTGTTTCAGTAGGAGCAAGAGGAAGGATGGTCTTATTGTCCCTAACACACAGGCTCCAGTCCACTTCTCGGGCAATAGTTGGTAGGCTTTTGTCTTACAGATCCAATGTAGTCCTGATGGTGCTCTCCAAACATTTGTAGTGTCTAGTTGATACTGCAACTGATTCAGCGCTGGAAACTGAGAGAGAGGGTTAAAATCTGATACAGAGGAATTGTCTATGAAGCTTCTCCACTGTGTCTTGTTCTTAGACTCTTCAAAATATTGCTGACCTAAACAGGTTGTATCTCCTACTGGAGTCTGCAAGTCTTTTCCTATCATGCTATGCAGTATCTTCCAATGATAGGAATTTTTAATAGACAGACACTTGGATTTGCACTGAACCTTGTAACAAATTCCAGTATGGTAAAGTTATCTTGTGGCATTAGTTTTCTAGCCTCCCAGGGCCATTGGTTACTTATACTGGTACTTTCATATACATAACATGAGGTGACTCCAAGAATAGTAGCTATACTTTCAGCTAGCTGAGTAAATAGGTTCTTGGCTGACATTGGTGGAATCTGAACTTTTGCATCCTTGGGGTTAAAATGTTTATTGAAGGATGTGAAAAATCTGAACTGTGACATTGGACTGACTTGAACTTTAGCTCATTGAGTCTTTTTAATAACGACCAATGAAACACCTAGGTTTGCTCTTTCTTGATCAAAGCTTAGCTCTCCTTGATGTCCTTTAGTCCAAAAAGGCATGTTTGGCTTTAATATGGTCAGATTAAGGGGGTTGCATGTGTTAGTCACACAACCAATCTTTGCTTTTTGGCTGGCAAGCAGAGCTACTCCCCCTGTATATAGGGGTTGGTTGAACTCATGTGTGGTCCATTGAAAGTTACAATCAGGACATTCTTCTTCTGGTTCTCCTATTATGATCTTAGCAGCCTTACTGCTGACTCTTTCTTGTCCTAAGTTCTTGAAGACTTCTCCTGGATTAGGTTGCTGAGGTGTGCAGCCTGACAGGCATCAAAATATATAGAAACAGATTCTTTATGTGAATAAGGGAATACCTGTGTTTTGCTTATGAGTTTCCCAGTTCCAACATCATTAGGATTGGCATATGTGGGTAACAAATGTTTCCCTATTTGAATTTCAAACCAAAAGTTGTAGGGTAGGAGGCCTAGATCATAACGTACTTGAGGTTGCCCATGACCTGGGTCACAGACAGAGTAGCTGGTTTGATTATAAACACATGTCCCCAGGGGATTCCTGTACACTAATAATAAGTTTGATATAACAGGGTTTTTGTTATACCTTTACCAAACCAAGCTTCTATCATATAATGATGACAATTGTCTTGGTTTTCTCCCATGGCTGTTAGAATTATTGTCACTAGCGTGATCAAGTTTACACTATGCACGGGCATCCTCCTGGGCAACAAGTTTGATAGCAATTGCAAAGATAGCATGACAGCAAAACAATGAGTATAAGCAATAGTATAACTACACTTGCAAATTTAATCCACATTTACTTATCTAACACCAACTTCCTCAGGCTTCAGCCGTGCATAGACTAGTCAGCTTCCTGTTGTGTGACTAGAGCAGGGCTTGACGTTTCCTCAAGCTTCATCAGTGCATTGACCGACCAGCCTCTGGTGTGGTTGGGGCAGGGCGGTCATCTTTTTCTGCTGTGCCTTGGTTCCTCCACAAGATTGGTCAAGTTGGATGATCTGGATCTTGCTGACTTGTCCACTGGTCTTGAACTGAGGCTGCAGGTTTCAGTCAGCTGTGATGGATCCAAGGTGTAATACTTGCAACTTTAACAGTGGTAGGGGTATACATGAGTACAATATGGGGGCCATCCCATAAGGGCCTGAGGGTGGCAGGATTCCAGCGTTTAACCCACACAGAGTCAGCAGGTTTAAAGGGATGTATTGCATCTGTAAGGCTAACAGGTATTCTTTCTCTTACCCACTCTTGTACTTCTTGCATTACCTCACCTAATGCCTGCATTTGTCTTCTTAGGGTCATTTCTCCAATTTCCTTTAAATTTCCTTTTACCTGAGATATAAGTGCAGGTGGTCGGCTGTACACTATCTCATGGGGTGAATACCCGTTTAATGTAGTAGGCGTACACCTGACTCAGAGAAGGACCATGGGGAATACCTGATCCCATCTTAAATGAGTCTCTTGGCAAAACTTCTTCAACAGTTGTTTCAGTGTCTTGTTCATTCTCTCAACCTTTCCAGAACTTTGTGGGTGATAGGCTGTATGCAGTTTTCATTTAATCTTTAACATCTGAGTCAGTTGCTGTACTACTTCTGCTACAAAAGCTGGTCTATTGTCCGAGCCTAAAGGTAGAGGCATTCTAAATATAGGAATAATGTCTTTTAATAATATCCTTGTTATTTCTCATGCCTTTTCTGTCCTTGTGGGGAATGCCTTGACCCACCCTGAAAAGTGCAAACACTAACATGTACTGACAGCCT
Organism: Pongo abelii; assembly: GCF_028885655.2. Lineage (NCBI taxonomy): Eukaryota > Metazoa > Chordata > Mammalia > Primates > Hominidae > Pongo > Pongo abelii. The sequence goes on along the minus strand of NC_072007.2, from coordinate 23,855,655 downwards.
CCAGCCTGAGGCAGTTTGGTAAAGTTTACAAGTGGGTTTTCACATGGCACTGCTCCTCTCTCCTGAATTCCTGGGGTCCGAGTAGGCCCTTGCCTTAGGTTATTCTGGGTGCAAGTAACACACTGCTCACAGATGGCTGGAGTGATGGCAGTTAGGCATGGCACGTAGAAATATCAACCTATGATAATTTCTAAAGCTGTCTTCCCCATGTGTGTTCCTTGGTGATACTGCTTTATAAATTGGAGGGCAATGGCTTCTGGAATGGCACGCCTCCCATCTGAAAACTTCCATCAGCCTCCTTTTTGATAACACCCATTTTCCTGTGTGAACCACACCTTCTCACTGGATGAGTAGTTAGGAGTCTCTGCAAGGGGAGGCTCTAATAAGGGCATAACATAAGTCTCTTCTTTCTTTATTTCTGTCATTGCAGCCCTTTTCACTTCTTTGTCTGCTTTTCTGTTTCCTGTAGCCTCATCACTTCCTCCTGTTTGATGTCCCTTACAGTGGAAGACTGCTACTTCCTTTGGAGCCCATACAGCCTCTAGGACCTGCGCTATTTCCTTTTTGTTTTTTATTTCCTTTCCTTCAGTAGTTAACAGTTCTCTTTCTTTGTAAATGGCTCCATGAGCATGCAAGGTGGCAAAAGCATATCTTGAGTCAGTATAGATATTCACTGACTTTCCCTTTGCTAGAAGTAGTGCTCTTGTGAGAGATATTCTGTCTTCTGTGCTGAGGTTCCTACCACTAGGGGGCGGGCCTTGGCCACCGAGCTTAATGTGACTATGGCATATCTGGCCTTTCTGACACCCTTGGATATGAAGCTGCTTCCATCAGTAAAATATTCAACATCTGGGTCTTTTAAGAGTTGATCCTTTAAGTCTTTCTGGCTTGAAAAGACTTCATCCACTGTTTCTACACAGCAGTGGTACCCTGGGGCACATAACGGGGGCTTCCCATGTTCCACATATTCTATTGGTAACAGTGTGGCTGGATTTAGGGTATTCACAGTCTCTAAGGTGATGTGTGGATTCTCACATAGGAGACCTTGGTATCTTAGCATCCTAGGGTTAGAGAGCCAATGATGTCCTCTCTGTTCCATCAGGGTGACAACTGTGTGGGGCACCTGAATTATCAGCTTCTGTCCAAATGTGAGCTTGTTAGCATCCTTGGCTAACAAGGCAGTGGCAGCCAGTTCCTTGAAACAGGGTGGCCATCCCTTAGCCACAAAGTCTAGTTGCTTGAACAAATATGCTACAGGCCAATACCATGACCCCAGCATTTGCACTAAGACTACTGTAGCCATTTCTTTTCTTTCATGAACATACAGGTAAAAGGGCTTTGTCATGTCTGGCAGCCCTAGTGCTGGTGCCTGAATTAAAGCTTTCTTGATTTCCTTGAAAGCCATATCCTGTTCTTTCCCCCAAAGGAGGGGCTCCTTTCCCCGCCCTTTCATCACCTCATATAAAGGTTTTGCTAGGAGCGAGTAGTAGAAACCAGCTGCCCCTAGGAATTCCCGCACTTGCCGCCTTGTGTCTGGCAGAGGAATGCTACAGACAGTCTCCTTTTGCTTCCACCCAAGTTCATGCCGCCCTTGGGAGATGTAAAAGCCAAGATATTGAACTCCTTGGCCACAGATCTGTGCCTTTTCCTTGGACGCTTTATAGCCAGCTTTCCACAGCGCTCGAAGGAGACTCTGTTCCTTGGATACATTCCTTTCTGGTGGGTGCAGCTAGTAACAAATCATCTATGTATGGCAGTAAGATACATGAGTCGCTAGATGGAGTGAAAGCCTTTAAATCTGAGGCTAGTGCTTCTTCAAAGATACTTGGGGAGTTTTTAAATCCTTGGGGACGTCTAGTCCAGGTATACTGAGATGGGCCCCACTCAAAGGCAAAAATGTCGCGGCTTACAGGGGCTAATTGGATGCAGAAGAACACATCTTTTATGTCTAAGCATGTGAACCAAGCAGCACTAGCAGGTATTTGTGCAAGCATAGCATACGGGTTAAGCACAATAGCATGCAGTTTAGCCGCCACCTCATTGACTGCCTTTAAGTCTTGTACAGGCCAGTAGTCACCAGAAGGTTTTAACACCAGCAAGAGGGGAGCATTCCATGAGGAGACACATCTCTCTATTATTCCAAATTCAAGGAGCCATTTTAAGTGCTTTGCAATCCCTCGGTTAACTCTGTGGGAATGGGATACTGACAGATCTGCACCAGGTAGGTTCCTTGTAGTAGTTCTACTATGACAGGTGCTTGATTCACTACCAGCCCCGGGGGACTGTCCTCTGCCCAGACTCCTGGTAACTTAAGAAGTAATTCTGTGAATAGTTTTCCACCTTCAGCCACACTATATCTTTTTCCATACTCCTGGCAACTACTTTCATGAAGTCTCCATTCCTCTGTTTTTGGGATTGTGAGTGTTGATACCATAGCCTTTCTTTGCCTTAGGCTTAAGGTCATATCTCCACTTGGTGTAAAGGAGATCTGAGCCTGCAGCTTTTGTAGCAAGTCTCTTCCTAATAGTGGCACTGGGCAGTTTGGCAAATATAAGAACTTATGTTGGACTTTTCGGTCTCCAGTCATACATCTCTTTGATTTGAAAAAAGGTGTCTTTTCTGTGATAACTGTGGCTCTGATAGTATTAGCATAGTCTTTTGATAACGGCCCAATTTTTTGAGTCACAACCGAGTGTTCAGCACCTGTGTCTACCATAAAGTCTGTTTTTCAGCGCCCTACTGCAATTGAGACCGTAGACTCCTTGGGGCCTAATGAGATGGAGCCTGATCTGTCTCAGTCTTCAAGGTAGTCATTGGCTTCTGCCAGCCCAATTAGATCCATGTCAGATCTTACTATGCGTTGCCCAGTGGCAGAAGGGGGCTCTGTCCAGTCATTCTGTCTCTGGTTGTTGCCCTTGTCCTTTTCTTTCTCTGGATATTCATCTTTCCAATGCCCTCTTTGCTTGCATCTTGCACATTGATCTCTCTCTAGTCTAGGCTGACCTTCCTGACCTGTCCTGGTCTCCTGATCTGGCCTAGCTTGTCCTCTACTGTGACTACATCCATGACACGTCCATGTCCTCTTGCAAATCCAGCCTCTCTTTCAACCAGGGCTGTGGCCAGGAACTCTGCCTTTTCCTTCACTCTATGCTTGGCCTCCCACTTTGCTTTTTCATCTCAATTTACAAACACTTTGGTTGCCACCTGGATAAGCTGAGGAATGTTCATACCTTCAAACCCCTCCAGCCTCTGCAACTTTTGCTTAATATCATTTTGTGCTTGACTCAGGAATGCTGCATTAACCATGCACTGATTCCCTACCACTTCTGGGTCAAAAGGTGTGTAGAGTCAGTAAGCCTCACAAGGCCTCTCGTAGAACTCACTGGGGCTTTCATCTGGTTTCTAATGAACCTCTGAAACCTTTCCAGTGTTTGTTGCCTTTTTCCCTCCAGCCTTTATTCCTTGTATCAGAGCCTCTCAGTATCTCAGCAAGTTTAGCAGCCCTTGGGTCTGATTTCAGTCCCAGCCTGGATCAGTTTCTATTGGTAAAGTCTGTTGTGCATACTGTTTGACATCTGCCATGCCTACTGGGGCGTTGCTTTCTAGCCACTGATTAGCCACTTGTATTACTCTGCAGCGTTCTTCTGTATTGAACAGTGCAGAAGGAGCTGCTTGCAGTCAGGCCAGGTTGGGTTGTGAATTAAGAAGATGGACAGCATTAGGTCAATAAGAGCCTGGGGTTTTTCCATATAGGAGGGAGTATGCTGTTTACAGTTGAAAATGTCTGTAGTAGAGAAGGGCTTATAAACATAAAGCCGTTCTCCTCCTTGAACCTCATTTTGTTCATCTAAATAGATCTGTCCTCTAGTTTCTCTGAGGGGCATCTGCATGGCTTGGGTGTGTCCTGACCAGGGATGGCCAACCTCATCCTGGAGTTCCTCCTTTGATTTATCGGGCAGTGGCCCTGGCTCTTCCTTACATGGTGAAGTTTGGGGGGTACTCTCCTCTGAGTCTGACCCTCTGGAGGCAGCTGCTGGAGTGGCTTCCTGCCTAAGCCTTGCCAGAGATGGATAAATTGGAACTTAAGGGGGTGGAGTCTCTAGCTCCTCTGGCGGGGCCTGTAGGACAGGCTTTTCCTGTTTTCCTCGCTGCTTTTTCTCCTGGGCCTGCACTTTGTGGGTCTTTTCTATGGTTCTTTGTTTTGTTCACAGCCACTAGAGTCTTACAATAATCTTCAAAGCAGGCCTGTAGCCATTTTGGATAGATCTGAATCACATTCAGCCAGGAGTCTATGTATGGGAACTGATCAGGGTACCCAGGCTGTTGTCTGACCCCAGTGACCACCCAAAACACTTGGCCAGTTATTTCCATATCTATGGTTCCCTCAGCTGGCCACCCTACATTAGAAGGCCAGTCAATTTCAAAAAGGGTTCTTAGCCTCTGCAGTGTTAACTTCATTCCATAATCACCATCAAAGCCTTTCTTAAAGTTCTTCAACATACATTCTAATGGAGTAGGCTTCGATGCTTTTTCTCCCATTTCCTCCCTCACAGCACACTTTTACTCTCACTTTCACTCTCAGATTCACCAGACCGGGTCCTATTATGGGAGGTTCGGATGCTGCTTGGCCAGGTCACACCCAACTACTGCTGTGAAGCTATGAAACTAATCCTGTAGGCCTTACGCAGTGACCTAGGTCTGGCTCATCCCACACTTGCCTCAGAGGACACAGTCTGCACTAAGAGATCTGCACCTCCCCACATCACTCCCCACATTGGCCTCTCCTGAGACCGTCTCTTTCACACACTGTCATACACCTCCCCTGCCCTAGGACTCCTCATTGAATGAAACAAGCCTCTCTCGTGTCCCAGGTGAACCTAGTTAGGCTCCCACATTCACACACATACACACACCACTCCTACCCCAGGACTCCTCATCAGATGAAATGAGCCTCTCTCATGTCCCAGGTAGGTTCACACACACACACACACTCCCAGTTCGGGTGGCAAACCACTCTTGTCACCCTGCCAGCAAGCTCTACCTTGCTGCACTTGCCACTCTTTCGGCCCATTTTCTCCCTTTTTCCAGTTCCAGTGTGAGTGGGGACACGAGGTTCATCCAAATTGGCAAGCCACTCCTGCCGCCCCCAGCTACTCTGGGTTGGATAAGTAGTCGTTCCCTGGGAGGTGATCAAGCTCCCCTTCTGTCCTTATGGGAGAGGCTTTCCTAGGGACCAACCTTACCTTGGTTCAGTAGTCTGCCTGTGTGCTGCTCTGTGACTCTCCTGAAACTCCTGAGTCGGTTCCGTTTGCACTGTCAAGGGAAGTCTCCAAGACAGGGGAAAGCCATTCTCCTTCTGGGCTGTCTTACCCAGTGGTGCCAAGGGTCCCAAATCTCCCACGTCCTGGGGCTCTAACCCATAGGCAAAGGAGACAGAGACCTACAATCTCCAATCCCAGATGAGCCCCCAGAAATGTTGTGGGACAGTCAGAGATAAGAGAGACCGAACAGAGCTCAGGAAAGGTCTTTATTAAAAGGTGATCACCTGGCTCAGTTGGACTAGTGTCCAGAAAAGTCTGAGCCCCAGACAAAGAAAGCAGCCACCTTTTAAGCAGTCAGTGGCCTGGAGCTATGTGATGCAGGAAGCCTACTTACAGAAGCAAGAACAAAGGCAGTTGATCAGTCTTTTACATTTATTTATGCTATAAATTTATAAATAGCATAAATATTTATAAATAAATATTTATTTATTTATATTTAAATAAATAAATATTTAAATAAATATAAATAAATAAATATTTAAATAAATATAAATAAATAAATAAATAAATAAATCCACATCCCTGGGAAACTATGTTTCTGTATCAACCTTGTTACTTTGCAGCTGTGCTAGGGAGGTGAAGCAGGAACTCGCTGAGCCTCAGGGAATGTGAAATTAGCAAGTACAGGTAAGGCTTGCTGAGCACAGAAGGAAAAACAGGCGGTTAGTATTCTTCTCTAACTTAGACTACGGCGGGGTGGGGAGCGGGGTGCGGAGGTTGCTACACTAAGGTTTTGAAGGAAAAAGTAAAAATGTCTTGGTTGTCTTTGATTATACTTGTAAACTTCATGAATTCCTTCTTCACCACCATGTTGGTCAGGCTGGTCTATCAATTCTTTAAGGATGTTGTTTTGCCATCTTCTACCATGCACTGAACCTAATGAGAAATCTGTTGCTATGCTTTCTTTGTTGCTCCTAAGATAATCTACTTTTCTGCTTGGCTCGTTTTAAGATTTTTCTCTTTGTCACTGATTTTGAGCAATTTGATTATGATGTACCATGCTGTAATTTTCTTCATACTTCTTGTTTTTTGAAGTTTGTTGGCTTTCTTGGACCTGTGGGTGACATGGTTTGGCCATGTCCCCACCCTAGAAATCTAGTTTCTCTGAGGGGCATCTGCATGACTCAGGCATGTCCTGACCAAAGACAGCCAACCTCATCCTGGAGTTCCTCTGATTTATTGGGCAGTGGCCCTGGCTCTTCCCTACGTGGTGAAGTTTCGGGGATACTCTCCTCTGAGTCCGACCCTCCAGAGGCAGTTGCTGGAGTGGCTTCCTGCCTAAGCCTTGCCAGAGAAGGGTAAATTGGAACATAAGGGGGTGGAGTCTCTAGCTCCTCTGGCAGGGCCTGTAGGACAGGTTTTTCCTGTTTTCCTTGCTGCTCTTTCTCCTGGGCCTGCACTTTGTGGGTCTTTTCTATGGTCCCTTGTTTTTTTAGAGCCACTGGAGTCTTACAATAGTCTTCAAAACAGGCCTGTAGCCATTTTGGATGGGTCTGATTGTAGTTCTCATAATCCCCACATGTCATGAGAGGGACCTGGTGGAGATAATTGAATAATTGATTCACTGTGGTGGTTCCTGCATCCTGTTCCTGCGATAGTTCTCATGAGATCAGAGTCTTGCCCTGTTGCCCAGGCTGGAGTGCAGTGGCATGATCTCAGCTCGCTGCAACGTCTGCCTCCTGGGTTGAAGTGATTCTCCTGCCTCACCCTCCCAAGTAGCTGGGACTACAGGTGCATGCCACCACGCCCGGCTAATTTTTTGTATTTTTTGTAGAGACGGGGTTTCACCATGTTAGCCAGGATGGTCTCAATCTGCTGACCTCATGATCCACCTGCCCTGGCCTCCCAAAGTGTTGGGATTACAGGTGTGAGCCACTGAGCCCAGCCAAGATCTGAAAGTTTTTTAAGGGGCTTCCCCTTCGCTGGGCACTCATTCTGTCTCCCTCTGCCCTGTGAAGAGGTGCCTTCTGCCATGATTGTAAGTTTCCTGAGGCTTTCCAAGCCATGCTGAACTGTGAGTCAATTACACCTCTTTCCTTTATAAATTACCCAGTCTTGGGCAGTTCTTTATAGCAGTGTGAGAACAGACTAATACAGTAGGTTTATAGTTTTCATCAAGTTTCATCTAAATTTCCAGCTTTTTTTGAGATTTTTTTCTGTGTTCCTCTACTACTTCTCCTCTGAGGATTCCAATTTTAAGTATTTTTGGCTACTTGAAGTAAGATCTGATATTTGATAGTATAACAGTGTGATGGTAGCTATGCTAATTTTAAAATTCTATTTTCTCTTTGCATTTTATTTTGAATAGTTTCTGTTGCTATGTTATCAAGTTCACTGATTTTTTTCTGCAATATCTAATCTGCTTTTAATCTTATAAGTGTATTATTCATCTCAAACATCGTAGTTCTCACCTCTTTATATCTCTCATGTCTCCACTTCACTTTTGAACATCTGAAATAAAGGTATAATAACTGTTTTAATGCATTTATCTGCTGAGTCTCACATTTGTGCTTGTTCTGGGTTAGTTTCAATTGGTTGATTTTTCACCTCGTATGGGTCCATTTTCCAGCTTTGCAATGCTTAGTAATTCTCAATTAGATCACAGATGCTGTGAATTTTATCTTATTGAATGTTCTATATTTTTGTATTCCTACAAATACTCTTAAATTCTATTCTCAAGATACTGTTATGTTACTGGGGTTAAACCTTTCAGGTCCTGCTTTCAAAATTTATTAAGCTAGCTTGGATAAGTGCTCAGTCTAGGTGTAATGATTCCCAGTACTTAGAGAAGACCCTTCTATGTGCCTTATCCAGTGAACTATGAATTGGGTTTTCTCACATGGCAGGTGGAAATAGGCACTATTCTTTTCCCTGCATTATTGCTGGAAACCTTATCCAAGTAACATTTTAAAAGAATATTAGGAATAAGTTACATTGCAGGATACAAAATCAATATACAAGAATTAGTAGTTTTTCTGTTTTTATATATTTTAAATGCTTATTTATATTTATGAAAAGATTCATAATATATTGCCTGGTGAGAAAAGCATGATGTTTTATAAGAGTATGATTCCATTTTTAAAAACAAAATGCATGAATATGTATAAATATTAATATAACATTCTCAAAGATAGCTTTGAAAATGCAATACAGCAAAGTATCTGAAAAATAAATCAAGAACACAATTGTATTTACAATAGCTATAAAATGATAAAATACCTAGGAATAAATTTAACCAAAAAGGTAAACAATTCTTAGACAGAAAACTGTAAAACACTGATGAAATAAATTGAAGAAGACACAAATAAATGAAAGATATCCCATGTTTGTACCTTGGAGGGGTTAATATTGTTAAAAATGTCCAAACAACCAAAGGGATCTATAGATTTAATGAAATCTCTATCAAAATACCAATGACATTCTTCACTGAAATAGAAAAAAAAATCTTAAAATTTGTATGAAACCACAAAATACTTTAAATAGCTAAAGCAATTTTGAGCAAAAAGAACAAAGCTAGAGACATCACACCAAATAACTTCAAAATATATTAGAAAGCTGTAGTAACCAAAGTAGTATAATACTGGCATAAAAACAGAGACATGGACCAATGGAACAGAATAGAGAGCCTAGAAATAAAATAAATTCACCCATTTAAAAATTAATTTTCAACAAAGTTTCCAAGGGCACACAATGGAGAAAGGACAGTCTTTTCAACAAATAGTGTTGGAGTGGGTACCCATGGAAATACAGAGGGAAATAATCAATACCGGGATACTAAAAGAGATTAGGGTGGGAGAGGGATGCGGATTTAAAAATTACCTATTGAGTACAACATTCACTATTCAGATGATTGGGTACACAGGAAGTCCAAACTGCATCATTACACAATATATTCTTGTAACAAACCTGCACATGTACCCCCTGAATCTATTTTAAAAAAACAAAACAAAATGAAAATAAATGGTGTTGGAAAAACTGTACATCCACATGCAAAAGAATAAAATTAGACCTTTATGTCATACCTTATACAAAAAATTCAACTCCAAATGGACTAAAGACTAAAATCTAAGGCTTGAAACTATAAACTTGCTAGAAGAAAATATAGGGAAAATCTTGACATCAGTCTGGACAATGATATTTTGGATATGACATCAAAAGCACAGGCAACAAATGCAAAAATAGACAAATGGGATTACATTAAACTAAAAAGCTTATGCTCATCAAAGGAAATAATTAACAGAGGTAAGAGACAATCTACAGAATGGGAGAAGTTATTTGCAAAGTATATATATGATAAGGGATGAATCTCCAAGATATATAAGGAACTCAAACAACTCAATATCAAGAAAACAAATAACCTAATTAAAAATTGGGCAAAGGATCTGAAAACATATTTTTCAAAAGAAGACATACAAGTGGCCAACAGGTATATGAAAAAGTGTTCAATGTCACTAACCATGAGGGAAACGCAAATTAAAACCACAATGAGGTATCACCTCACAACTGTTAGAATGGCTATTACCATAAAGACAAAAGTTATAACAAATGTTGGTGAGAACATGGAAAAAAGGGAATGATTGATAACTATTGATGAGAATGTAAATTAGTAAAGTTGTTAGGAAAAACAGTTTGGAAGTTCCTAAAAACATTAAAAATAGAACTAATATATGATTCAGCAATCCCACTACTGGGTGTATATCAAAGGAAATGAAATCAGTATGTTGAAGAGATATCTGCACTTCCATGTTAATTACAGCATTAGTCACTATAACCAAGATAAAAAATAAACCTAAGATTTCAATAGTGGATGAAGCAGTAAGAAAAATATAATATGTATATTATATACATATAGTATATGGTATATATTATATATATTAAAAATATAGTATGGGTACATATATCACCTATATATATAGAGAGAGATAGATGATAGATAGATAGAGATCTATAAATTGGAATACTATTTAGACATAATAAAGAAGGAAATCCCATCATTGGCAACAACATGAATGAACCTGAAGGACATTATGTTAAGTATAATAAGCCAGGCACACAAAGACTGTAGGATTTCACTCACATGTGGAATCTAAAAAAGTTGATCTCATAGAAGCAGAGAGTAGAACCGTGGTTACCAGAGGCTAGGCAGTTGGGAGGGGAAGGTGTTAAGGAGATGTTGGTCAAAGGATAGAAAATTACAGTTAGATAGAAGGAATGAGTTCAAGAGATTTATTGTGCAGCATGGTGACCACAGTTAGTAACAAAATATTATATTCCTTAAAAATGCAGAGTAGATGTTGAATGCTCTTGTTGCAAAATAACTATATGAGGTAATGTGTATTTTAATTAACTATATTTAACCATTCCACAATGTATTTATTCTTCAAAACACCATGTACATAATGAATACATAGAATTTTATGAATTTAAAATAAGCAAATAAATAAAAAAAGAAGTCAAATGTAGGGGCCTCTATGTTAATGGCAAAAAAAGAGAATATTAAATGGACAGATGTGGTGATAGGTTGAGCAAAAGCCTTAGGGAGATTTTTCAAGTAAAGAAGCTTATATATTTTTTGTACTTTGGTATAATATATATGGATTAAAATAGAAAACTAGATTGTATTTGAATTTAAAAAAAATTTTATTACTATATTTCTTTTTTATTATTTTAGATCAATCTTATACTTTATCAATGTAATGTGTTCATTTTTGGTAATGTGTGGTAAGAAAGCATTAGAAGTACAAATTCAGTATGCATTTTGAAATTAGAAAGATAAATACATAATATTCTTTTCCCTTGGTAATTCAAAATATATCACAAAATTATAGTGTTTTTATTTTTTATTGCCTGGGAGAAGGAACTATTAAACATAAGATAAAAAGATATCAAAATTCATGACAGTGATACTAGATGAACTTTTACAATGTAAAAGGACAGCAAATTAATTTTTCTCAAAGGCTTTGGTAAAATTTAACATTGATAGGCATTGTGAACCTGCCTACGCTGTTTTGTAATACTTGTAGAGGCTTTGTAAAATATAGAATATTTGGAAAAATATGTATTTACTATATATGTAATAATAGAAGATAATTCAATGCTATGCTAATAAGCTCATGAGCTTTTAGTCTATTGCAGAAAAAAGAAAACACACTTGTCTTACTATTTTATTATAAATATGTGAACAGTGCTGCAGTGACTTGGCTTCTTGGAAAGCTTGAAATATTAAATATAAAATCTGTCCAAGATATAGAATACTTTAGGATTTATTATTTCCATTTTAGTAGGTGGCATAAGAGGACTCATTAAATTGCTTCAGCAAACTTTGTCTACATGATTCACCCTACTCTCGTCTGGTGACCATCATGATGGAAGGAATGGCCTGGATACTGAGTTGAGTTCAAGTTTCAACTGTATCAGTATCTAACTGTATCTCTCATACAATTAAGTTTTCCAATAAGGCACTGAGAAAAGAAGTTGAAACAGATTTTTTTCTTTCTTATAAGCATTATGTCTATTTCATCCCTACACAGCCAAATGAGATAGAATGGAAATGATCCCATATATTTGTTCCAACTCCCTACATTTAGAGAACTAGCTAGTTACAGGCATGGACTATTCTAATATTTATGAGAGAAGGAAATGAACTCTGTTGTTTTACTAATAGTTATTTTTTTTTCTCTCCATTTTTCTCTTTCTCAGACCACCACTTTGCAGGTATAATATTGTACTTAAAGAAAGACAGGAAGTGTTTCTTAATCCAAACACATGTACACCAAAGAACACATAAGATGCCTTCTTCCATCAAATACACTTGCTTGTGAATTAATGGACTTGTAAGTGAAACAATGCAATCAGTCTTTCTTTTATAATGCACTGTTCAATTTGAGATTCAGATATTTCTATTTCTTGAAAAAAATTTTAAGAATCAAAAATAAAGAAAATAAAAAATGCATAGTTAAACATTCCAAATATATTCTGAAAGTTGTTTATTTCTGTTTACTTTTTCTGCTTCCTCAATCTAATACTTATCATTGACTGTTTACCTTAATTATTTATTAATAATGAATAAATGCCTTTTGAAAAATAGGCAAGTTTAGTGAATACTTCAATTCACTGTTTTCAACAGAATCATTCTACCTCAGTAGTAAAATAAATGAACACACTATTTTATTTGTAAATTTTCATTTGGAGAAGTCACTTGTATTAATGTGAACCTAGTAAACATATGCACTTATTTAATCATCTACTTGGCATCTTTTTTTAGTCCTTTGCAAATAATGGCTTTGTTTCTGTGGAGTACAATAAATAACCTATGGGTCAAATACTGGTTCCATTACTTATTAATGATGTGATCTTGAGTAAGTTAATTTACCTCACCATATCTCAGTTGCCCAAGTAATTTTTGTGAAAATTGCTTTTAATAAAGTATTTTGAGCAGTGTCTGTTCATAATGACAATAATAAAAAGATAGCTAACTCTTATGTATATCACTGTGTTCCTGGAAGAGTTTAAATGCTTTATACATATTAATTTATTTAATCCTTATGAAAACCATATGCAGTTAGCCATATTGTCTCCGCAGATGAAGAAGCCAAGAGATAGAGGCCAAGTAACACGTCCAGAATCATGCACAGGCCCAGAATTCAAAACTAAGATGTCTGGGTCCATGTTCTTAACTCCTATGTTAAGTGAATCCCCTAAGTTCAGTATGTGTTATCTGTTTACTTGATTTACAAATGATCACATTCAAAATCATAATCTAAATGTTCTTAGCATTCTCTAATTCCCCTGTTCAGTCCAGTAATTTCTAGTGTTGAGCTCTCTCTCACTTTTGTCTGAATACCCCAAGGATTTGTGTGTGTTTGTAACATACTCTGCCAACCACAGTCACAGCCTTTGTGCCTTTGATTGCCTGTTGAATTAGTTTGCTTGAGCTGTCATAACAAAATACCACAAACTAGGTGGCTTAAGCAGCAAAAATTTATTTTCTCACAATTCTGGAGGCCTGAAGTCCAAGTCAAGGTGTCAGCAGGCTTGGTTTCTTATTGACATGGTTTGGCTCTATGTCCCCACCCAAATCTCATCTTGAATTATAATCCTCATGTGTCAAGGGAGGAACCTGGTGAGAGGTGATTGCATTATGGGGGCTGTTTCTCCCATATTGTTCTTGTGATAGTGAGTGAGTCTTATACAATCTGATGGTTTTAAAAGTGACAGTTTTCCTGTGCTCACACTTCACACTTCTGTCTCCTGCCACTTATGAAAAAGGTGCCTGCTTCCCCTTCTGCCATGATTCTAAGTTTCCTGAGGCCTCCTCATGTGAGTCAATTAAACCTCTTTCCTTTATAAATTACCAGTCTTGGGTATTTCTTTATAGCAGTGCGATAATGACTAACATGTTTACGAAGCCCTTCTTTTTTCCTTGCAGATGGCCGCCGTCTTGCCCGTGACCTCACATGGTCTTTCCTCTGTATCTGCACATCTCTGCTGTCTCAGTATGTCTAAATTTCCTTTTCATTTAAGGGGACCAGTCAGATTAGATTAGGGCCCACTCTAGCAGTCTCATTTTAACTTAATTACCCACTGAAGGGCCCTATCTCCAAGTATAGTCATATTCTGTGGAACTAGGGGTTAGAGTTTTAAAATACGAATTTTTGTGGGGACACAATTTATAACACCTGCCATGACCTGATAGTATCATAATGATGTACTTTGATAATAATCCACTTGAAGGTGAATTGGGGCCATTGTTGGTGCTCACCTGGAAGTAGCTGAAGGTGCTTCAGGTATTAGATACATGTTCTATGCAAAAACGCAAACACTCTACTTTTTCCCTAGGGATTTAAGCAGTGCTGCCTGTACCTCTACTGTCTGACAGATTTTCATTAAAACAGTTACTTCAGTTTACACTGCAGCCCTTCCCTCCACAGTCCTTTCTCCAGTCCACAGAGATACTGTTTCTCTCTTCTCCACCCCTTGGGCATCTGCTTACAATCTTCATACATTCTTTAACACACACACACACAACCTCATGCTATTTTACTTTTCTAATGCCCCCCATTAATTTTCCATATATCCCCAGAAGCTTTTCAATCTCAGCTTGTGACATTAATGACACTTATGAAATGCACTGCAAACGTTACCAAGAGCAGAAATTTCGTTCCTGTCTTCCTGATTGCTTAGGGCCTCTGGGTAACAGACAAGACAGTAGCCAACCGTTTCATGTACATTAGAACCCATTAACCTCCTAATGAACCTTCCTTGCCAGAGGTGATAACAGTCTTCCAGAATAACTCAAAGATGTAAACTTGTGAAATGTGTACATGTTACCACACTGCAATACCTTAGACCACATTGCACATGTGTGTTAATGAGTGTGTGAGTGTGTAATGTATATTTTGTCTGTTTCTATATATAATGTATATTTTATCTATATATTATAAATAATATATACATAATATATAGCATATATAAAGATAATACACACACATACACTACATGACTGAAAATGTATTTTATATATATATATTTATATATATATATATTATTTTTTTGAGACGGAGTCTCACACTGTCACCCGGCTGGAGTGCAGTGGCACGATCTCAGCTCACTGCTACCTCCACCTCCCAGATTGAAGCAATTCTCCTGCCTCAGCCTCCTGAGTAGCTGGGATTACAGGCACCCACCACCATGCCCGGCTATTTTTTTTTTTTTTTTTTTTTGTATTTTTAGTGGAGATGGAGTTTCACTATGTTGGCCAGGCTAGTCTCGAACTCATGACCTTGTGATCCACCTGCCTTGGGCTCTCAAAGTGCTGGGATTACAAGCATGGGCCACCGTGCCTGGCCTGTATTATAGTTTTATTAGTGTTTAATTTACTGGTTCCCACAAGAAAAAAAAAGAAAATACATTTTACAAGTAAAATCAAAGCACTAGTTATTAATCCCTGCATCTAGTCTTTTTTCAGAATGAGGGCTGGTGTAATTAAATAACAAACTGGGCTGGGTGCAGTGGCTCATGCCTGTCATCCCAGCACTTTGGGAGGCCGGCCGAGGTGGGCTGACCACTTGAGGCCAAGAGTTGAAGACCAGCCTGGCCAACATGGCAAAACCCAATCGCTACTAAAAATACAAAAAATTAGCTGGACATCATGGCACGTGCCTGTATTTCCAATTACTAGGGAGGCTGTGGTGGGAGAATCACTTGAACCTGGGAGGCAGAGCTGGCAGTGAGCTGAGCTCAGGCCACTGCACTCCAGCCAGGGTGATGGAGCAAGATCCTGTGTCAAAAATAAATAAATAAATAAGTAAAATTAGCATGAACATAATTTTTGTATATTTCTCTATTGTTTTTCCCATCAGGTTTCAATCTTTATTTAGAAACTTTCACCTTTTTAAAGATCTATTCCACACTCTTCTGCCAAACTCTCACTGCCAAAACCTTAGCTTTCTGAAGTTTTTTATTTTAGTCCCTGACTCCTGAATAGCACCTCTGAACCAACCTAGGGCCTAAAGAAACTTGCTAAACTGAAGGGAGTAATCGAGGCCTGGCTGACTTTTTCACCTGCTGATTGTAGAGCCACAGTGCCTTGAATGAACATAGACAGTTGTAACCGAGTGAGTTACAGAGAAATGCCACATGCTGAGATGAATTCAGGAGTCCTTTATTAGCCGGTTACCAAGAGACGGCTAGTGCTCAAAATTCTCTTGGCCCCAAAGAAGGGGTTAGATTTTCTTTTGTACTTTGATTTAGAAAGGGGAGGTGGGGGGAGTCTAGTTAAAACAATCTTACAGAAGTAAAGCAGGCAAAAAGTTAAAAGGATAAATGGTTACAGGAAAGCAAACAGTTCCAGGTGCAGGGGCTTTAAATCCATTACAAGGTGATAGATGCGGGGCTTTGGGTGTTATCAACCGGACACAAACGCGGGGGCTCTGGGTTCTATCAACTGGGTGAATTCCTAGGAACTGCGGATACAGCTTGCCACAGTATCTTATTAGTTAATTGCGTCCTTGGATGTGCTGGGAGACTGCTTGCACAAGTTAAGTCCTTGAGGAAGGGGGTGGGTAAGGGGCTGTAAGTGAAGGAGCCAAGATGGAGTCTGTCTGGCTCTCTCAGCTAAGGGAGAGTCAATTCAGGTTAAAACAAGGTTGGGTATCACAGTAACCAGGAAGCTGTGATGGCAGGCCTTGGGTGAGATCAAGCACTCTGCTGGATTCAGGTCTGACACAGTGCAGTCATAGTGGTCATGGCCACAGAGATGTCTGGGTCATTCCACTTCACTTTCATGTGTCTCAGAACACACACACACAGACAAACACACCCACAGACTCCATTTGTTTGGGAGAAAGTAAAAGAAGAAGAGTCTCTGCTAGATAATTCAGAAAATTCTGCAAGACCATGTTGTCCAAGACCATCAAGGTAGTAACTCTGTGAGCCTGCAAGAACCACAGTGTTACTGGGCTTGAGATGTCCCATAAAGTAGAAAGAGCTTAGATCACAACACCCAAGTCGTTTTGAATATCTCTAAAGGCTTCCTAGGAACAATGGCTACCAACAAACCCAGGCAGTGTTGACTACAATAAATATCAAAATCTTCAATGGTGAGACACCCACAAAGATCTACTGGCATCAACAAATCATTAAAAAAAATACTTAACCAAATGAACTAAAAAAGGAACCAGGGACCAATCCTGGAGAAACAAAAATTGTCATTTTTCTCAAAGAAAATTCCAAATAGCTGTACTAGAGAAACAAAGAAATTCAAAATAACAAAAAAAGAAATTCCAAATTCTATCAGATACCTTTAACAAGCAGATTAAAATAATTGTATTTATTTATTTACCTCTTTATTTATTTAGACAGAGGTTCACTTTTTTTGCCCAGGCTGGAGTGCAGTGGTGCGATCTTGGCTCACTGCAACCTCTGCTTCCTGGCTTCCAGTGATTCTCCTGCCTCATCCTCCAGAGTAGCTGGGATTACAGGCGCCCTCCACCACACCTGCCTAATTTTGTGTTTGTAAAAGAGATGGGGTTTCACCATGTTGACCAGGCTGTTTTCAAACTCCTGACATCTGGTGATCCATCCACATCGGCCTCCCAAAGTGCTGAGATTACAGGCGTGAGCCACTGTGCCCGGCCTATCATTTGCTTTTCTTTCTTCCTTTGTTTCTTTAACAAGCATGGATACTTCTACCTGGGTTTTAAAAATTTTATAAAAGAAAAATAAATCTTGGGGCTTCCAAATCACTAAGCTAAAGGGAAAAGTCAAGCTGGAAACTGCTTAGGGCCATCCTGCCTCCCATTCTATTCAAAGTCACTCCTCTGCTCACAGAGATAAATGCATATTTAATTTCCTCCTTTGGGAAGGGTAATCAGAAACTCAAAAGAATGCAACCATTTGTCTCTCAACTATCTAAGACCCAGAAGTCCCCTCCTTGCTTTGAGAATTCCCGCCTTTGCTTCAAGTTGTCCCACATTTGCAGACCGACCCAATGTTAATCTTGTACACATTGATTGATGTCTCCTGTGTTCCTAGAATGTATAAAACCAAACTGCTCTGATGACCTTGGGCACATGTCCTCAGACCCTCCTGAGGCTGTGTCACAGGTGTGCATCCTCAACCTTGGCCAAATAAACTTTCTAAATTCACTGAGACCTGTCTCAAGTTATCAGGGTTCACAATGGATAGTGCATTATAGCTCCACCCTGTGACTTCTCATTAACAAGAACTATCCTGAATCTCTCCAGATGCCACAAAACCAGGTATATGTAAACTGTATGAAACTAAATGGCACTTCCTAGAAGTATATGAATGAATTCTGAGGAAAAACTACAGACCGCCCACCTTTCAAAGAAGCAATAACACTGTGAATTCTGTGTCATTGTCAGAGTCAGCTTGTTTCCAGAGTCGTCCCCACCAAACTTGAAAATATTCCAGGGTGAGCTATTGTCCCTCCAGCCTTTGGACCTCCCTCTTCGTTCCCCTGTGCCCTCCCCTCAACCATGGCAGTGATCACATTCTCTGATTCTGCAAAAGCAGTTGGGAGCCCTTTTTTTTTTTTCTTTTTTTGAGATGGAGTCTTGCTCAGTCGCCCAAGCTGGAGTGCAATGGCACGATCTCTGTTCACTGCAACCTCCACCTCCCGGGTTCCAGCTATTCTCCTGCCTCAGCCCCCTGAGTAGCTGGGATTACAGGCATGAGCTACCACACCCAGCTGATTGTATTTTTAGTAGAGACCGGGTTTCACCATTTTGGCCAGGCTGGTCTCAGGTGAACGGCCCTTCTTGGCCTCCCAAAGTGCTGGGATTACAGGCATCTGGCCGGAGAACAATGGTTTGTAAATGATTTTTTTGAGTCATGAATTCCTTTGAGAATATTACGAAAGTTAGGAGCTCTCTCTCCAGTAAAATGCACACACACATACAGAATGTTCCCAGAGCCTCTGAAGCCCCACCATGCATCCCTGGCTATTGAAACGCACATTTGGAATCTTGCAGTCCCATAACCTCAAGTGTTTGGTCAAGAAACACAGATTCCTCCCATAGCAGTGTGGCAAAAACTTTGCATAGTACACCAGGGCCTCCTTCTGGAATGTTTATGATTCCTCCATACTCTTGAGCATGTACACAACAATCTGAGATGTGAAAGGCACAGAACATGGTCTTATTCTGAGCAAATCAACAGCTTTCAGAAGCTGCAGGGAAATGAAGCATCAGAGAAAGTGAAAATTGTCCCTAACGACAGCTCAGAAAATAGGGCTGATTAGGCAAACTGTATCCCTGAGTTTCAGTGGATCCCAGACGTTATGGATCACCAACCACTGTTACCAACCTCCTAGGAGCATTCTGCTTACCTGTTTGGCAGTCAAACTCAATAGAACAGATTTTAGAGTCAGGAAGGCCTGGATTTAAATGCTGACTTTCTTTGCCATGTAAATTTGTGGAGGCTGCTTAGCTCCTCTGATCCTTGGTTAACTCATCTGTAAAATAGGAATAACAAGAGAATCTACCTCATAGGATTATTGTGAACATTAAATGAAATAAGGCATGTAAAGTGCTCAGCACCCTACTCAGCAAGTGGGAAGTACTCAGTAATATGGCTGTTACTATGGACAGTAGCAGAGAGCAATAACAGCGTAACTCCTGAGTTAGGAAAACTCGATTCCAGGCCGGATACAGTGGCTCACGCCTGTAATCCTAGCACTTTGGGAGGCCAAGGCGGATGGTGGATTGCTTGAACCCAGCAGTTCAAGACCAGCCAGGACAACATAATGAAACCATGTCTCTACAAAAAATACAAAAATTAGCCAGATGTGGTGTGCATGCCTGTGATCCCAGCTACTCAGGAGGCTGAGGTGGGAGGATCTCTTGAGCCCAGGAGGTTGAAGCTAAAGTGAGCTGTGATTGCACCACCGCACTCCAGCCTGGGTGACATGGCAAGGCCCTGTCTCCAAAATAAAAAATAAACAAAAAACCCTTGATTCTAGATTTTGACTTCAATTACTTTCCGGTTTACCTTTGTACTGAATTCTCCCATTTTTAGTTTCCTCAACTGAAGCACAGGATTAACCCTTACTTCAAAGTGTAGTTCAGCTGGGCACAGTGGCTTGCGCCTGTAATCCCAGCACTTTGGAAGGTCAAGGTGGGCATATCACTTGAGGTCAGGAGTTCAAGACCAGCCTGGCCAACATGGTGAAACCCTGTCTCTACTAAAAATACAAAAATTAGCCGGGTGTGGTGGCACATGCCTGTAGTCCCAGCTACTTGGGATGCTGAAGCAGGAGAATTGCTTGAACCTGGGAGGCAGAGGTTGCAGTGAGCTGAGATTGCACTGCTACACTCCCGCCTGCGTGACAGAGTGAGACTCTGTCACAAAAAACAACAAACCCCGCCCTACCCCCCCCAAAAAAATCAAAGTGAAGTTCAATGAGCTAATAATGCATGTACTATATGTGCTTAGACATCTCTGGTACATATTAAACACTCAGTAAATAGTGGCAATAAAGATGATGATGGTACTAATAATAGTTAATACTTACAAAGCTCTTACTAAATGCCAGGAACTGTTCTAAGCACTTCTCATGTATTATTTTTTATTTAGTTGTCACAACCGATAAGGTAAGTCCAATTATTATCTTTGGATGAGGCCTGCAAAACTCAAATAAATTGTGCTAGATCAGAGAGCTGGTAGAGATTTTTTTTTTTGAGGCAGGGTCTTGCTCTGTTGCCCAGGCTGAAGTGCTGTGGCATGATCACAGCTCATCACAACCTCAACCTCCTGGGATCAAGTGATCCTTCTGCCTCAGCCTCCTCAGCAGCTGGAACTACAGGTGTGTGCCACATGCCCAGCTAATTTTTGAATTTTTTGTAGAGATGGTGTCTCACTATGTTGCTCAGACTGGTCTCAAACTTCTGAGCTCAAGCGATCCTCCCACCTTGGCCTCCCAAAGTGCTTGGACTACAAATGTGAGCTAACATGCCTGACAGAATTTCAATCTAGATAGAGCTTGAGACCATGCCCTAAACCACTGTTTTCTTGAGAAAAATGTGTCAAAATCAGCCCTGTAAATCAGAGATTCAAGATCACTTCACTAAGGTCTGAGACACTTCCCATTTCTGGCTGGAGCTCCCCTTCCTGCCCCATCAGTTTTCATGACTTGCAGGGGCACCACTGTCCCCAAAACAAGCACACTACTAGGGCCACATGCTGTTCTAAGAGAACCAAGACAGCATTCTCCAAATCCTTCTAGATCTGCCGTTAGTCTCAGTCAGCCAATGGCCACTGACTGCTCTAGTATGAGAGAGACCGCCTTTCTGCCTGACCACACCAAGAGAAAGCGTTCAGGGTTTGCTTGACGATTTCATGAGGGGAACATACTGGGGTGGAAGAATGTTCCCTGCGTGCTTGTTTTGCAACTTCCCAGCTTGGGAAGGCTCCAGTGATAATCATGCAGTTAGGGAGCCCAGACTGATGGCAGACCCAGGGCCTCCAGCTCTCCTCCAAAAGCCACAAGTCTCCCATTGTCACAGCTCACAGGAAGCCAAGAAGAGCACCAGGGACAGGTGGCAGACATCCCAACATCTTGAAAAGGATGGGTAATTGAACATAGCTAGGTTACATTAATCACCCAGGGTCAGAGAACAGAACCAGGAAAGGAGAGAGGGGAGAAATCAGTCCAGCCTTTCTGGTGAGTTGGCACAGGAACAGTGGCACAAGATAGCTTTCTGTGGGGGATTTAGCCCACATAATCTCTATCAGGGCACCCCCTCCTTGCAAATTGCCCCAAATATACATACAATCTAAATTCAAGGCCAGCCCCAGCCTCTC
This sequence comes from Pongo abelii, assembly GCF_028885655.2. Lineage (NCBI taxonomy): Eukaryota > Metazoa > Chordata > Mammalia > Primates > Hominidae > Pongo > Pongo abelii. Next base: position 23,834,008 of record NC_072007.2, on the reverse strand, counting down.
CTCTGATGAGATTGCTGCCCTGCGCTCCTCCTTTATAGAAATGCTGGCAACACCATGGCTGCTCAGCCACCTATGGTTTAGGGGGAACATAAGAGGCTTGCATTTGCACTGCTGGATTCAGAGGCAGGGAGCCCTGAAGCCCAGGGACAGTCTCCTAGATCTAACTATCTGCAGGGATTAACTGGTCATTATCACCTCTGGGATATGTGTTCTGCAGACCCTGCTTTCTATTTGTTCCTTGCATCTGACCTTGCCCAAAGAATTGATTTCGGCAACTATAAATTTGGAGGGAGCTGTCTATCTTGGAAAAGATTCTGGAATGGAGACCTGAAAGCGAGGAGGAAACATGATTCCCGGGAACCAAATACAAATATGTTCAAAAACAAATCATGTCCAACCACTCCCTAGGCTTCTCTGAGTGGGTTACAAGACTACAGGCTCAGGGAGCTTCAGGAGATGTGCACCATTGGGCTTCAGTGAGCAGAATCTGTAGGGAATTGCCGCATGGCCTCTGACCTTGTGCATGATCTAGGTGAAGATACATATTTTTCTCACAATATGACAGACAGCATGAAGCTAGGAGGCAGATACACTTGGGATGAAAGAACCAGGAATCCAAAAGATAGTGTAAAATAAGGATAAAGTGCTGAATAAAAGATGAAATTTATGAATAGCAGGAACAGAAATGGTCTTGCACGTTGGTCAACAACATAACAAACAAAACCAACCAAAGGACCCTGCCCAGGGTTAGATTCTTGTCACTGTTACCCTTGGCACAAAACATAATCTTGTGAGGTCCTACTTCCTCACTTGTAAAACTGGGATAATAATTGCCCCTACATTATGAAGTTGTTACGAGAATTAAATCAGTTAATCTAGGCAAAGTGCTTACTTAACATGGTGATGATGATGTGATGGTGATGGTGATGATGGTGGTGGTGGCAATGATAATGGTGATGGTATGATGTTGATGGTGGTGGTGAAGATGATGGTGGTGATAGTGATGGTGGTGATGGTGATGGGTGATGGTGATGGTGCTGATGATTATGGTGATGGTGATGATGGTGGTGATAGCCATGGTGATGATGGTATGATGGTGATAGTGATGGTAATGATGGTGATGGTAATAATGGTAGTGATAGTGATGGTGATGGTGGTGATGATAGTGTTGATGGTGATGGTGGTGATGATAGTGTTGATGGTGATGGTGGTGATGATAGTGTTGATGATGATGTGATGATGGTGATGGTGATGGTGGTGATGATGGTGTTGATGGTGATGTGATGATGGTGATGCTGATGGTGGTGATAATGTTGATAGTGATGTGATGATGGTGATGGTGATGATGATGGTGGTGATAGTGATGGTGATGGATGATGACGATGGTGGTGGTGATAGATAACACGTGGTGCCAATCATAGTGCTTCCCACTAGGCAGTCTCATTACAGAGCCTATGTTCTTAACCATCTTGCTATACTAATTCTCATAAGTGTTAAGTATAATTATAATTATTACTGACTACGAAGAAATGTGGCTGATCCACAGCATGTGTAAAATGACTTTAAGGATGATGGCTGACAGCAAGTACAACACAAGTCACATGAAGGCTATCTGTAATGAGGTGGTGACAGTCCCAAGCTACTTTTTGCAGCATGGGTATCACAAGAGGAGAGAGCTAAAGACACACAGAACAGGATCCAGAAGGAAATGACTAGGGCCGGGTGCGGTGGCTCATGCCTGTAATTCCAGCACTTTGGGAGGCTGAGGCAGGTGGATCGCCTGAAGCCAGAAGTTTGAGACCAGCCTGGTCAACATGGTGAATCCCCATCTCTACCAAAAATACAAAAATTAGCTGGATGTGGTGGTGGGCACCTGCAATCCCAGCTACTTGGGAGGCTGAGGCAGGGGAATTGCTTGAACCTGGGAGGCAGTGGTTGCAGTGAGCCGAGATCACACCATCGCACTCCAGCCTGGGTGACAAGAGTGAGACTCCATCTCAAAAAAATAAAATAAAATAAAAATAAAAAAGAAAGAAATGACCAGAATAACCAAACTATAGCATAAGAAGAATAGCCAAGACCAGGTATGGTGGCTTATGCCTGTAATTTCAGCATTTTGGGAGCCTGAGGCAGGAGGATCACTTAAGCCCAGAAGTTTGAGACCAGCCTGGCAACATGGTGAGACCCTGTCTCTAAAAAAAATTAAAAAATAATAGCCAGAGGACCTGGCAGGTTTTACCTGAAGAAAATACCTGGGGGACATGCCAGCCCCTTTCTAAGGCCTTAAGCCTGCTACATAGAATCCAAGGCCCAGAAGTAGGCCAGGTGAAGGTGAGCCCTACGTAGGCAGATCTCAGCTCAATACAGGAAGGTCTTTCTGACGTGTTGACCCAAGATGAACAGGAAGCATCCTGTCCCAGAAGCATCTGAGTGCTGGCAGAATCCAGAAGTCTGGGACTCAAACACTGGATAGGGGAGTAGCTATTTTACAGGCTCTAAATATCTCGTCCAAGTGTGGAACAAGGACCATCTGATGACCACGTGCATCACCATGGGGCTTGTTAGACACATAGATCCAGAGGTTCCACCCCAGCCACTGAGTCTGAATCTACATTTTCACAAATTGCACAGGTGATCTGTGTGCACATGAATGCTGACAAGCACTGATGTGGAGATCATCTGAGGAAGACCCAGGTTCGGGTGGGCTGCCGCTCTGAAAAGCAAGAGTGGGGAGAAACGCTGGGGCAAGGAAGAGCACGTGGTGCTAGAGTCTGGTCTCCATGGGGACGGCCTAGCTGTGCTTCCAGCCCAGCTGCTCCTATTATCTGTTTTTTTATCTAGTCGGGCTCAGAAGAGTCAGTCAAATTTGTATAAGGAGGCCTGAGGTAAAGGGGCTCGTGGGCACGGGTACTCATCTGACACCTCATTAAGCCATCTTGGTAAATCATCTCTAGAATGCCTGTTGTTATTTTAGGAAAAACATAAAGAGAACAGAAATTAAAAGTAACAACCTGAGTGGGAATTTCTACTTCCTTCCAGTGGTTGGCAAGTAAAGCATCTTGGGAATTTTGGGGTAAGGTAACATTTCTATACATTTTCACAGATCACACAACATCAAAGCTTGTGTATGCTGCAGGTTTTTTTCCCTTTCCTCTCCTGGTGCTTTGGGTTTGCAGCTTTATTCTATTGCTGGTTTTTTGTCTTCTGATTTTTTTGTTTGTTTGTTTTTGTTTTTTTGTTTTATTTTGTTGTTTTTTTCCTTTCCACTGAGCATTTTCTGATTTTACTTTGACTTGCAATGGTGGAGGGTATTACTTCTGGATGTTACATGACATCCAAAGCATAAAATGGTAAATGAAGCTGCAGGTCATTTTCAGGTGAAAAGGCAATTTTATGCTTCATGGTTAGGACCATGTAAGGCATTTTCATGGCGGGGTATTTTTCATCTTAGATCTCCATCGGGATGGCATCCAGGGATTTGCTGTCCAGCAGAAAGTTCACTTTTTAGTTATCCACTGTCTGTCTGCAGCCTCCTAGCCTTGCTGCTCTCCTGCACAGGTGCAAGGGTGTTCCTGTTAGACCTGCTCCCCTCCTGGGACTGCCAGGGCTCTGGTGTTGTCAAATTCTCCTGGTTTTCAGGGCCTCTTGTCATGCATCTTCCCCATCCCTCATGACCCTCATTGCCTACCTGCTAGGCCCACTGTCTAGGACCTGAGCCCCTTAGTAACACTCCTTGATCTGCCTTACACCCTGTCCTCCTGCTCCTCCTCTCTGATAAAACCCCAACTTTGGGTCATCCCACCAACTGCCTTCTCTGCTCCTGACTCCATCCTGCTGAGAGAGCTGGAGAGAGCCCACAGAAGCACCTGCTGAGGCCGCCACAGTCTCACGGTCTCAAGCTTCCCTAGATTCTTGTGCTCTCTCACAACCATTTTAGCTGTCCTAAATCAGCTCCTCTCCTCCTCCAAAAAAAAAAAAACAAAACAACAACAACAACAACAAAAACCTGTTATTTGGCCCCACTTCCCTGCCTCACAGAGGAGGCTTCTCTTTGTCACAGCTTGTTGACAGCTCTTTCAATACCAGTCCTTTTGTTAGCTCACTGAGGCAGCTTTTAGGATGCTGGGACAGATTCCATGGCCCTGTGCTAAACCAAATGAATTTGAATCTCTCTTGTGGCACCCAGGGTTCTTTTTTATTTACTTTTATTTTATCTTTTTAGAGACAGGTCTTGCTCTGTCACCCAGGCTGGAGTGCAGTGGCGTGATCATAGCTCACTGCAGCCCCTAACTCTCTGGGCTCAAGAGATCCTCCTGCCTCAGCCTCCTGAGCAGCTGGTACTACAGGTGCAAGCCACCATGGCCAGCTATTTTATTTTATTTTATTTTATTTTTGAAACAGAGTCTTGCTCTGTTTCTGCATTAAACCTTGAATACTATCTAGGAGAGACTTATCATACAATAAACAGCTCTAGGGTAAACACATTTCATAAGGTCCAATGTCATGTGTTTAACTTTTTTACTGTTATCCAAGTACTTTCTTACCTGTAGTCTATTTTTTTTTTTTTTTTTTTTTTTAAAGACAGGGTCTTGCCGTGTCACCCAGGCTGAGTGCAGTGGCACAATTATAGATCAATGCAGCCTTGAATTCCTGGTTCAAGTAATCCTCCGCCTCAGCCTTATAAGTGGCTGGCACTACAGGTGAATGACACTGGGCCCAGCTAATGTTTTTATTTTTTATTTTTTTTCCATGGTAGAAATGGGGTCTCTATATTTCTCAGGTTCTTGAACTCCTGGGCTCAATCAGTCCTCCTGTATTGGTCTCTCAAAGTTCTGGGATTCAAGGCATGAACCATTGTGCCCAGCCTAAAAAAAATATATTTTTTTAATAAGCTGGGCATGGTGGGGTGTGCCTGTGATCCTAGCTACTCAGGAGGCTGAGGTGGGATGACCGCTTGAACCCAGGAGACCAAGGCTGCAGTGAGCTATAATTGTGCCACTGCACTCCAGCCTGGATAACAGAGTGAGACCCTGTCTCTAAAAAAATAAATTAATAAATAAAATAATAAAAAGAGAGTACATAGTAGGGCAACCATAGACTATCATTACGTGGGAAGAGAAAAAAAGATAAGAAAACCCCCTCTGTGGGGCAAGGTGATGCAGCCAGCTCACACAGGATTTTACACAAAATTAAATTAATTAATTAATTAATTAATTTATTTATTTATTTATTTATTGGGACAGAGTTTCTCCTTGTCTCCCAGGCTGGAGGGCAGTGGCACGATCTCAGCTCACTGCAACCTCCTCTGCCTCCAGGATTCAAGCAATTCTCGTGTCTCAACCTCCTGAGTAGCTGGGACTACAGGCATGCGCCACCATACTCGGCTGATTATTTTGTATTTTAATAGAGACGGGGTTTCACCATGTTGCCCAGGCTGGTCTTGAACTCCTGAGCTCAGGCAATCTGCCTGTCACGGCCTCCCAAAGTGCTGGGATTACAGGCGTGAGCCACCGTGCCCAGCCTTGGATTTTACATAGAATTTAAAGAGATCATGATCCCCTTGAAGTTCTTTCATCATCTTGCCAGACATACAAGAAGCCTAGTTAAGAACATCTGGGTTAGAGGTTATATGTGGTCTTTGAATCAGGGTGTAAGAAATGGACAGGACCTCAGAGTTCAATGAATATAATCCTCATAAAGTCAGATTTTACAGATTTAGTCAATGAGGCCCAAAGAGTTTTCAAGGCTGATTCATAGTGAGAGGTGACAGTGTGCTGGCAGCCCTTGCAGCCCTCACTCACTCTCGGTGCCTCCTCAGCCTCGGTGCCTACTCTGGCCACGCTTGAGGAGCCCTTCAGCCTGCCGCTGCACTGTGGAAGCCCCTTTCTGGGCTGGCCGAGGCCGGCACCGGCTCGCTCAGCTTGCGGGGTGGTGTGGAGGGAGAGGCATGGGCAGGAACCAGGGCTGTGCAAGGCGCTTGTGGGTCAGCGTGAGTTCCAGGTGGGTGTGGGCTAGGCAGGCCCCACACTTAGAGTGGCCACTGGCCCCGCCGGCCCTGGGCAGTGAGAGGCTTAGCACATGGGCCAGCAGATGCGGAGGGTGTGCGGGGTCCCCCAGCAATGCCGGCCCACAGGTGCTGTGCTCGATTTCTCATGGGGCCTTAGCTGCCTCCTCATGGGGCAGGGCTTGGGACCTGCAGCCCACCATGCCTGAGTCTCCCCAACCTCCCCATGGGCTCCTGCCCGGCCTGAGCCTCCCCAAAGAGCACCACCCCCTGCTCCATGGCATCTGGTCCCATCAACAGCCCAAGGGCTGAGGACTGCAGGTGGGTGCACCGCACAGGACTGGCAGGCAGCTCCACCTGCGGCCCCCATGCTAGATCCACTGGGTGAAGCCAGCTGGGCTCCTGAGTCTAGTGGGGACTTGGGGAATCTTTATGTCTAGCTAAGGGATTGCAAATACACCAATCAGCACTCAGTATCTACCTCAAGGTTTGTAAATACACCAATCAGCACCCTGTGTCTAGCTCAGTGTGAATTCACCAATTGGCACTCTGTATCTAGTTAATCTGGTGGGAACTTGGAGAATCTTCATGTCTAGCTAAGGGATTGTGAATGCACCAATTGGCACTCTGTATCCAGCTCAAGGTTTGTAAATGCACCAATCAGCACTCTATGTCTAGCTCAGGGTTTGTAAATACACCAATCGACACTCTGTATCTAGCTAATCTAGTGGGGAAGTGGAGAACTTTTGTGTCTAGCTCAGAGATTGTAAATGCACCAGTCAGCGCCCTGTCAAAATGGACCAATCAGCTCTCTGTAAAACAGACCAATTGGCACTCTGTAAAATGGACCAATCAGCAGGATGTGGGTGGGGCCAGATAAGAGAATAAAAGCAGGCTGCCTGAGCCAGCAGTGGCAACCGGCTGGGGTCACCTTCCACACTGTGGAAGCTTTGTTCTTTGCTCTTTGCAATAAATCTTGCTGCTGCTCACTCTTTGGGTCCACAGTGCCTTTATGAGCTGTTAACACTCACTGTGAAGGTCTGCAGCTTCTTTCCTGAGGCCAGCGAGACCATGAACACACCAGGAGGAATGAACAACTCCAGACGGGAGGAACGAACAACTCCAGACAGGAGGAATGAACAACTCCAGATGCACCACCTTAAGAACTGTAACACTCACTGCGAGTGGCCGTGGCTTCATTCTTGAAGTCAGTGAGAGCAAGAACCCACCAATTCTGGACACAATAGCATAGCTGGTGGAGACCTATATCTTGGTTTTCTGAATCCCAGTTCTTGCACAGTGTTGTGTTAATATACTGTGTTTAAAAGAAATGTAAAGAAGGAGAGATGACTGCAGAGAGACTGGCTGGGGGCAAAAAAACCAATAGTTATTCCTAGGATGTGTAGGTTGGCTATTACTCAGCTTCCTTTTTGTGTTCAGCATAGATTAATTTTCTAGCTTCAACCCAAAGAGACCAAGCCTGAAGCTCCCTTCTAACTCCTTACTTTGGATCTGTGACTAAACCCTGATGGATTGTCTGAGCAAGATCTGTGGAGAAGCAGATAATGGGGCCTGGGCACATCATGAGTTCTAAATGGCTGATGTCATTACAAAAACCATAAGCAAGAAAGAATCTACTGTTTCCAGGAAGTGGCGGGCAGGTTTCTAAGGAGAACGTATGAGTCTTGAAGAAGGAGGGTAAGGCTTATGGAGGAAAGAATAGGTTATTGGGTGGTCCCTGTAGGCTGGGGTTGGGAGAGGGGTGCACAGCAGGGCGGGATGTGACTGAGGCATGCTGACAGATCATTTTTGTTTTTGTTTTTTGACCAGTGAAATATTCTATTTTTTTTAGTTTTAAAATTTTTAAGTTTTATTTTTTTGATCAGCGAATTGAGAAATGGTTTTGGGGATGCCTGGGAGCCATCTAAGCTATTAAGCTGGAGATTATCAAAGTAAGATTTGCATTTTAGATAGATGCTTTTACATGGAAGATAGATCTAAGATTTTGTTTTTCAGTTAGGTGTTAGAGTACAGTTGTCCAGAATATGAATCATTCATTCATTGATCCAACTTTTAGAAGCTCATAATATAAGCCAGGCACTGATCTAGACAAGAAAAGATACTCTAAAGCAGCACAGTGACAACGGAGATGGAGTTATATAACCAACAATACATACCGAGGAGACAGATTTGAGAAATACTTAGGAGTTAAAAATCAGTAGGACTTGATGACTAATGGGGACAGTGGAGAGTTTAATAAAAAGAATAAGGATATTGACAGATGCTTGAAACAAATATGTCCAATATTTTAGAATTATATAATAAATTTAAAGAAATTTTCTGCCAGGAGCCCCAGAAAGATAAAAACCCAAATGCTAATACATAAAGATCAAAACAGCCTTCATTTGCAACATCTTTGAATGAGGAGACTACTTTGGACTTTGTTATTTCTCCAAGGCAGAGATACAGACCTGTCCAAGGGAGGTAATTATATCATCTACCAAATTGTAGGTTTAACCAAGAGAGGTTGAAATAAAAAGAACAAAAGTCTTGCTGGGCTTCTCTCAACAGCCTCATGGTAAGCCATTCCTACCAGAATTCTAATTTTGTCAAAATGGGGTTGCTTTCATGTAATTTTAGAGTAAGCTTTTAAAAACTGAGAGCAGCAAGAACGGCAAGTGAACACAGATGGGCTGGGGGAGGCAGAGTGAATTAGGTGAAGTTTATAAGACTAAAAAAGAAGAGGGGATTTTACTAATGCTACTTTCAAAGGCAAAAGACCTAGTCAAAGCACTTATTTTTGCTTTCTTAATTCCTTATCTACTACTACAAATAAAGAGCAGCAAATTTAAAATGAAAACAAAAAGCTATGTGCTGTAAATGCCTTTAAAGACAACTCCTTAGTAGTTCACTGTGTTGTATACATCATAATGTCTTGCTGGGCAGGCTGCCCAGCTCACTTTCTAATCTCACAGTTATGTGAGATGAAAAGTGAAATGTAATATTTACAATCCTGGGAATGAATTAATCCCTGGCAAAATAGAAGGATTTGATTTTTTCATCTGCTCTCATCTAGCTGGCTTAGTACCTAAGCAGGGTACTAGGGATCTGTTTCTACTTGTCACCACAGGGCAGGGAACTAGAATCAGGTCCTGAAGCTAAATGCCTGACATATCTGCGACAAGCAAAAACTGACAGAATTCATCACCACTAGACCAGCCTTACAAGAAATGCTCAACGGAGTCCCACATCTGGAAATGAAATGATAATTACTATCAAGAAAACAAAAAAAAAAGTATAAAACTCACTGGTAGAGCACATACACAAAGGAGAAAGAGAAAAGAAACTTTATCACTACAGAAAACCACCAAACTACAAGGATGAACAATAAGAGGGGAAGAAAGGAACAAAGGATATATTAAAAAAACAGAAAATAATTAACAAAATGACAGAAGTCCTCACCTATCAGTAATAATCTTGACTGTAAACTGATTAAATTTCCCCCCTTAAAATATATAGACTGGCTGAATGGATTAAAAAACATGGCCCAACTATAGGTTGCCTACAAGAAACTCACTTCATCTGTAAAGACACACATAGATTGAAAGGGTGGAAAAAGATATTCCATGCAAACAGAAACCAAAAGCAAGCAGGGTAGCTGTACTCATATCAGATGAAACAGACTTTAACTCAAAAGTGATTAAAAAAAGACAAAGGTTATTATATATTGATAAAGGGATCAATTCAGCAAAAGGATGTAACAATTCTAAATATATATGCACCCAACACTGGAGCACCGAGATATATAATATAAACCAAATATTATTAGGTCTAAAGGGAGATATAGATGCCAATACAATAGCTGGGGAATTCAACACCCCATTCTCAGCACTGAACAGATCGTCTAGATAGAAAATTAAAAAAAAAAAAACATTAGATTTATACTGTATTTTAGGCTGGATGCAGTGGCTCACACCTATAGTCCCAGCACCTTGGGAGGCTGAGGCAGGTGGATCCCTTGAGGCCAGGAGTTAGAGACCAGCCTGGCCAACATAGTAAAACCCTCTCTCTACTAAAAATACAAAGATTGGCTGGGTGTGGTGGTGGGCATCTGTAATCCCAGCTCCTTGGGAGGCTGAGGCATGAGAATTGCTTGAACCTGGGAGGTGGAGGTTGCAGTGAGTCAAGATCATGTTACTGCACTCCAGCCGGGGCAACAGAGTGAGACTCTCCCAAAAAAACAAAAAAACCCTGCATTTTAGACTAACAAAGAGACATTTACAGAACATTTCATCCAACAGATGCAGAAAACACATTCTTTCATCAGCACAAGAAACGTTCTCCAGAATAGACCATATTTTAGGCCACAAAACAAGTCTCAACAAATTTAAAATAATTGAAATTATATCGAATATCTTTCCTGACCACAATGGAATAAAACTAGAAGTCAACAACAAGTCGAACTTTGAAATTGTACAAATACATGGAAATTAAACATGCTCCTGAATGATCAATGAAGAAAATTTTAAATTTTCTTTTCTTTCCTTTTCTTTGTTAAGTAGCTGAGAACAATTACTCTGAAGACGCAAAGCTAAAGTAACTGCTAACATCCAAACACAGCCTGACAGTGTAGCTGCAAACTTTGCTCCTGATCCACGGATAAAAGGAGCTCTCAGCTTTGCAGAAGCCGTCTGTTGGTGCCACCTACCGTGGGACAGAAGAGAAGCACCTGTGAGCAAGAGCCACACACTCAATATACCACTGCTGACTCCTAAGTGCCCAGAATTTCATCAAGAGAAGTAGCTTTAGAAGTTAGGTGATGAATTCCACTCATTTATTAAAATGAATTATCAAAAAATATATTATATATAAACATAAATATGATCATATATTATATTTATAATTATATTATATATTATATAATTATATATTTATACTTCTATATATTATATATAATTAATATATTATATATAATATTTATATATAATATATAATATATACTCTATTATATAATATGTAATACATATTATATATTATATATTATATAATATATACTCTATTATATAATATGTAATACATATTATATATTATATATTATATAATATATATTATGTATTATATAATATATAATATAATACTATATTATATAATTTTTAATATATTATATATAATATATAATATTTAATATAATATGATATACAAAATATAATATAATAGTATATAATATTATATAATATATAATATAATCTTATATAATATAATGTAATATATAATATAATATGATATTATATAATATTATATAATGGTATATAATATATAATATGATATACTAGTATATACTATTATACAATATGTAATATAATATAATATTATATACTATTATATAATATATAATAGAATATAGTATATCATATTATATATTATATAATATAATATATAATAGTATATACTATATATTATATAATATGTAATGGTATAAGATATTATATATTATATAATATAATATATAACATTATATACTATTATACATTCTATAATATAATATATATTATATATTAATATATATTATATTATAGATATAATTGTATTATATCTATCATACAATTATATATAATAATTATATATAATAATTATCTATATAATATAATATAATATGTATTATATATTATATATTTATATATTATCTTATATAATATAATATATATTATATATAAAATATTCTATTATACATTATATATAATATATAATATCATATATATTATATCTATAATATTTTCTATATTATATATCTTAAATTATATTATATTATCTATATTTCATATATTTTATATATTATATTATCTTATATATAATATTATAACATTATATTATATATAATGTTATAATATTATATTAAATATAATGTTATAATATAATATTATATTATATACAATATTATATTGTATATAATATAATGTAATCTATTATATATAATATGATCTATTATATATGATATAATATAATATATAATTAATATAATCTCATATAATATATAATTAATATAATATAATATGGTATAATATATAATTAATATAATATAATATAATATGTAATATATATGATAGCACATAATATAATATTATAATATTATATATAATATACGATATATCTATTATATATAATATCTATAATATAATATAATACATAATATCTATAATATAAAATAATATATTATCTATAATATAATATAATATATAATCTCCATAATATAATATAATTTATTATCTATAATGTAATATAATATAATATATAATATCTATAATATAATATAATAGATTATAACGTAATATAATCTAATAGATTATCTATAATATAATGTAATACGATACATTATCTATAATATAATATAATACGATACATTATCTATAATATAATATAATACGATACATTATCTGTAATATAATATGATACGATACATTATCTATAATATAATATAATACGATACATTATCGATCATATAATATGATACGATATATTATCTATTATATAATATGATATGATATATTATATTGTATATAATATAATGTAATCTATTATATATAATATAATCTATTATATATGATATAATATAATATATAATTAATATATCATATAATATATAATTAATATAATATAATATGATATAATATATAATTGATATAATATAATATAATATATAATATATATGATAGCACATAATATAATATATAATGTAATATGATATAATATATCATATATATTATATAATATGCTATAATATATAATATGTAATATATAATATGATATGGTATTATATTGTATATCATATTATATATTCTATATATTAAATTATATTATATGTTATATATCTTTTATATATTACATAATAAATCATATATATTATATATAATATATCAATATATGATAAATATGTAAGATGTAATATATATCATTATATATAATTATATTATATATACTATATAATTATATATATTATATGAAATATAATTATATATTAAATAAAATATAATATAATATAATATAATATAGTTTATAATAATTATAATTATTATATTTATATTTATTAGATTTATAATTTATATTTATATTTACAAATTATTATATTTATATTTATATGTATAATTATATCTTATATATTAGATATGATTATTATATATTATATAAAATATAATTATATATTATATAAAATATAACATATTATATATAATATGTTATATTTTATATAATATATTTTCTACTTATATTATATTATAATTATAATTATTATATCTATATGTATTATAATTATATTTACTATATTTGTGATTTATTATATTTATGATTTATTATATTTATATATGATTATATTTATATTTATTATATTTATCATTTATTATATTTATATTGATATATAATATAATATATAATATATATTGTAAAATACATATAATAATTATATAGTAACTGTAAGATATATAATTATATATATTTATGATTATATAAAATATATATAATATACTATAATATAAATATTATACTATATAACATGTTATATAATTATATATTATTTATATAACATATTATATAATTTATCATATATTATATAATTATATAATTATGTATTATATTTATAAATATAATATGAATATATATTATATATTTATAATTATAACATATATTATACATAATATATATTATACTTATATATAATATATATTAAATACACTATACTTATATAATTATTAATTATATTAATTATTATATATGATATATTCTTTATTAATTATTATAATTAATAAATAATTATTATATTCATAATAATTCTATATAATAAATACGATATATATAATATAATGTATTGTATATAATGCATTATAGAATATATTACATATTATATTATATAATGTATTATATATTATATATAATATAATATATATTATATATAATATAATATAACAATATGTATTACATATATCATATATAATATAACATAATATTTAATATATTATAAATTATATATGTTATATAAATAATATATAATTATATAATATATTATATGGTATAATTATATTATACTATATAATATATATATTTCATATAATTATAAATAAATATAATTATATATTACAATTATTATAGAGTTATATATGTTATACAATATATTATACATATTGTATAATACATTATATATGATCATATATATTATATATAATATATATTATTATAGATATTATATACATAATATAATTATAAATATATAATATATAATGTATGAATATAAATATAATGAATTATAAATATAATAAATATAAATATAATAATATATAAATATAAATATAATAAATTATAAATATAATAAATATAAATATAATTATAATAAGCATAATTAATATGAATATAATAATTATAATTATAATATAATTATAATCATAAAACATACTATATAAAATATATTATATTATATATAATATTATATTATATTATATTTTATATAATATATAATTACATTTCATATAATATATAATAATTATATATAATATATTATATACAATTATATATGAATATAAGTATAATAATACATAAATATAATATAACAGTATATATTATATTTATATATTATATAAATAAGTTATAATATATTATATATAATATAACATAATGTATATTATACATATTATATACAACATAATATATATTATACATATTATATTCAACATAATATATATTATATAGAATATATAACATAATATATATTATGTATAATGTATATAACATAACATATGTTATATATAATATATAATGTTATACAACGTAATATATATTATATGTAATAGATAATATTATACAACATAATATATATTATATATAATAGATAATATTATACAACATAATATATATTATATATAATTGATAATATTATATAACGTAATATATATTATATATAATAGATAATATTATATAACATAATACATATTATATATAATACATAATATTATGTAACATAATATACATTATATATTATATATAATATATAACATAATATACATTATATATTATATATAATATATAACATAATATACATTATATATAATATATAATATAATATAACATAATATATATTATATACAATATAATATAATGTAACATAATATATATTGTATATAATATAATATAATGTAACATAATATATATTATATCTATTATATATAATATAGTATAACATAACATATAATATATAATATAATATAATATATAATAATCTATTATATAGATTATTAAGATATAATATGCTCAATTAGGTAGATTATTAATATATATGATCCATTATATAGATTATTAATATATGATATGATGTATTACACGGATTATTAATATATAATATGATCTATTGTATAGATTATTAATATATATTATGATCTGTTTTATAGATTATTAATATATAATCTGATCGATTGTATAGATTATTAATATATAATCTGATCTATTGTATAGATTATTAATATATAATCTGATCTATTGTATAGATTATTAATAAATAATATGGTATATCGATTATTAATATATAATATAGTATATAGATTATTAATATATAACCTAGTATATAAATTATTAATATATAACTTAATATACAGATTATTAATATATAACATAATGTATAGATTTAGGTATTATATAGATGATTATATGTAATATATTATATAGTTTATTAATATATATTATGTAGATTATTAATATATAATACATTATATAGATTATTAATATATAATATCATATGTAGATCATTAATATATAATATATAGATTATTAATATAAATAATATATGATGTAGATTATTAATATAAATATATGGATTATTAATATAAATAATATATAATGAATACTAATATGCATTATATAGATTATTAATATAATGTATTATATAGATAGTTAACGTAAATATATAATAAATATATAATTATATCAATCAATAATTATTATAATTAATAATTCATTAATTATTAATGATATTAATCGATTATATATGATAATTTATAATTATATATAATTATATATGTTTTATGTATAAATATATATTATATATAATTATATATAATATGTAAACATATATATGTTTACATATTATATTTATATTTATATATTTTTAGGCAGAGTCTTGCTCTGTTGCCTAGGCTGGAGTGCAGTGGTGTGATCTCGGTTCACGGCAACCTCCGCCTCCCGGGTTCGAGCGATTATTCTGCCTCAGCCTCTTGAGTTGCTGGGATTACAGGCGTCCGGCACCACTCCTGGCTAACCTTCGTATTTTTAGTACAGATGGGGTTTCACCATGTTGACCAGGCTGGTCTCAAACTCCTGACCTCAAGTGATCCGCCTGCCTCAGGCTCCCAAAGTGTTGGGATTACAAGCATGAGCCATTGTGCCTGGGCATTTTTTTTCTCAAACAGAAGAGCAAAGATGAGGGAGTCTTCCAGCCTAACAGCACACCAAGGATATTATCTGCCTGCATTAGGAAGCCTCCAGGGCAGACAGGATGGCAGGAACTTCCAACAGGGTGAATGAGAATGATTTGGAATTACTTGGTGGAATCCCTTTGGATGTTTCTGATACCGCCACGCTTCCTGAGGCTTTTCCACTGGGCTTGGGAAAAGGAGAACCCTTTAATATTTAGGAGAGCAGAGAAAGAGGGAGAATGGGGAAGCCACATAATACAGTCTTCTGTGTTTTTCTGGCTGAAAAGACTGCAGATTATTTTACGTGCCCCTCAAATTGTCAACAGGCAGGGCACGATTACTCACACCTGTAATCCCAGCACTTTGAAAGGCTGAGGTGGGCGGATCACTTGAGATCAGGAGGTCGAGATCAGCCTTGGCAGCATAGCGAAACCCCATCTCTACTAAAAATACAAAAATTAGCTGTCCTTGGTGCTGCGCACCTGTAGTCCCAGCTAATTGGGAGGCTGAGACAAGAGGATCACTTGAACCCAGGAGGCAGAGGCTGCAGTGAGCCGAGATCGCACCACTGCATTCCAGCCCGGTGATGGAGTGAGACTGTGTCTTAAAAAAAAAAAACAAAAAACCAAAACCCAAAATTTCCAACAGGAAGAAGGCAGAAGCAAAACAGGTGCTCGCGGCTGCCAGAGATTTGTGGGCCCTGCCTGGAGTAGAGGTCTAAACGCCGGCTCTGCATTGAAGACATGAGGGAATTTTTTTGTCTTGCTCTTTCCCCGGCTCCCTGTAACTGCATACCATGGTATCTCTTTCCTTTCTGGGTGATAATACCCCGTCCATAAGCAGGTTACTAACAAAATGGAGGACAGGACTTCACTCCTCCCCAAACACCTACAGGGTGAAGGTGCTCTTTTACTGAGCACCATGGCTACAATTTTAACAGTTACTGCAAAATAAAAGTTGCTACATTCTCATGATGATGGGTTTTCCCATCACCTGAAAAATTACTCACCGAGTGTCTGCGGCCAGGGAGAAAAACACCCTAAAGTTTAGATATGCATCAGTATTTCCTTCAAGAATAGCACAGGTTAAAAGCTTTCACAAAGAGAAAACAAAAATAAGGAGTTGAAAAACATACAAGTATAAATTAATAGCCACAAAAGGGGGAAGTTAGAGAGACACTATGAAAACATCTTTGTCTTGAGGAAAGATGCAATCTGAGAAGCAATTCTGCAGGACTTGGTTGAAAGTCAATGGGAGGCTGATCAAATGAAGTGGTAGAAACCGTGTAATTTGTCACATCAAGCATCTGCGACAAACCCACATAGAATCCAAGGAATGTAAGTGATCTGACAAAAGTCCTCATGTTTAAAATTTGCCCTAAGTTTGCCCAAATCCACCAAAAATTTCCCAGCATGAGCCACTTTTTCAGATACAGTTTTACTATCTGTTCTTGTGACACTAGGTGCATTTAAAGAGTTCTTGGGAGCCACGTGCGGTGGCTCACGCCCATGATCCCAGCACTTTGGGAGGCCAAGGCAGGTAGATCACCTGAGGTCAGGAGTTCCAGAACAGCCTGACCAACATGGTGAAATCCTGTCTCTACTAAAAACATAAAATTAGCCAGGCGTGGTGGCACATGCCTGTAATCCCAGCTACTTGGGAGGCCGAGGCAGGAGAATCGCTTGAACCTGGGAGGCAGAGGTTGCAGTGAGCTGAGATCGGGCCATTGCACTCCAGTCTGGGCAATAAGAGCGAAACTCTGTCTCAAAAGAAAAAAAGAGCTCTACTATTTTTACTGTTACAATGACAATAATAGAGGCTTTTCTCTCAAGGAGCTCTAAGTGGAATTAATAAGAATTCTCATGATCCTAGAAAGAGAGACTTAAAAAGCAAACACATAGGCCGGGTGCAGTGGCTCACTCCTGTAATCCCAGCACTTTGGGAGGCTAAGGCAATCAGATCGCTTGAGGTCAGGAGTTCAAGACCAGCCTGGCCAACATGGTGAAACCCCGTTTCTACTAAAAATACAAAAATTAGCTGGGCGTGGTGGCATGCACGCCTGTAGTCCCAGCTACTTGGGAGGCAGAGGCAGGAGAATCACCTGAACCCGGGAGGTGGAGGTTGCTGCAGAAATCAAGCCACTGCACTCCAGCCTGGGCAATAGAGCCCATCTAATTATTTGTATCTTTTTTTATTTTATTTTATTTATTTATTTTTTTGAGACGTATTTTCGCTATTGTCGCCCAGGCTGGAGTGCAATGGCGCGATTTCGGCTCACTGCAACCTCCGCCTCCCGGGTTCCAGTGATTCTCCCACCTCAGCCTCCTGGGTAGCTGGGATTACAGGCACCCGCTATCATGCCCGGCTAATTTTTGTATTTTTCTAGAGACAGGGTTTCACTATGTTGGCCAAGCTGATCTTGAACTCCTGATCTCAGGTGATCCGCCCTCCTCAGCCTCCCAAATTGCTGGGATTACAGGCACCAGCCACCGCACCTGGAAAGTTCTCTTTTCTTTGCAAAGGGCAAGGCAAACTGGAATGGATTTACCTGCGAGCGGTGCGCATGCCTTGGAAAGGATTATGGTTAGACTTATGTGAGACGGGTTAGTTTTACTGTGTGTGTTCCCCATGTGTTGCTGCCCATGTGTTGCTGCCATGGTAATCCTGGTCAGTGGGAGAGGAACCCCAGGTTCAGACATTTGGCGTATGTCCTTGGCTGAGGAGCCAATGGGGTACAGCCAGCATATGTGGGATTATGACTGAACGACTCTAAGTCAGAATCCCGCCGAGGAGGAACGATATAGCAGCGCCGCGGAGCCTTTTTTGGTCTCGGATAGGCGGTCCTCTGCAGTCCCGGCCGGCGGGCCACTGAGCCCAGCACGGGGCATGTCCCGTTGTGCACCGGGAACCGGGGTCCGGGGCAGACAGCCCCTCGTCCTGGGAAACGGGCTGCTGCCAGAAAGGCGGTCACTCCCTGACCCATCAGGTAACGTGTTCGTGGGGAACCTGATGCTAAACTACCGGTAGACGCCCTGCTTCTGGGTCAGGATTTTCTATGGAGCAGAGCAGCTCCCTCGCTGCGATCTATTGAAAGTCAGACCTCCACACAAGGTTCTCTCCACCCGTGTGCGGGGGACCTGGTGATATGGCGTGTCCTGTGTAATTCAGCCCTTGAGGTCTACCTTCCTTCCTCCCTCCTGTCGCCCCCGGGGACCTCCTTCCCTGGCCGGCTCATGCCCATCCGCCCCAGAGCCCCGGAGCACGCAGCGGGTGTCTCTCGCGAAAGCCCATCGGCGCCCGCTGTGCATTCGGGAGGCGCCCGTCCCCACTCGCGGTCTTTCCAAGGTGCCGCGCCGGGGGTTGCTGATGTAGGGTTGGCGCCCCTGCTCGTCGTTCCACCTCTCCGATTCCGCCTCCTCCCCGCAACCCGCTGGGAACTCCTCCAGGGGCTGGGATCGGATTCATCGAGCCTGTTGAGAATGGCTGACGCTTGGGTGTTGGAGGGTGTGCCCCTGCGGTTCCTGTCCCAGTAGTGTTCACTCATGCCTGGTGGTGGCCGTTGGGCCCCTCTCCCCACCCCAGGCGCGCGGGAATGGGACATGAGCCAGTCACAGCCCTTGTGCCTTACCTCCTCTCTCCGCTGCCCGGGTCAACCAGCGGACAGTGGGGGAACGGTGGGCAGGTCAGCGGAGTTAGATGGCAGCAAAGGTGGGTCGGCTTCGTGTCATACGGGTCCAACTGGGTCTGTTCGCTTCCGTCCGCGAGCGCCCGGTCCACTAGATGTCTGCGGCGAGCGTTGGACTTGACCGTCAACTTGGGATTTCTAAAGTAGAACAGATAACTCTGGTCACCTCATGTTTGGAAAATAGATCTGCTCCCAAGTTCAGTGGAGGGATGTGGCCTGTAGGACGAGGGACTTTTCCTTCTGACTTAGTCTGCACGGTGGGGCCTAGGGCTGGAGCTGAGTGCAGATCGATGGCTCCCTCTACCTTGGGTTCCATTGTCCCCATCCTGGAAGACGGGCCTTGGCAGATCCTGGCCCTTCCTGGCCCTTAAGGCGCTGTCAGAAACCCCTTCGCGAGCTCGGATGCTCCGAATGACTGTGGCTCGTGCCTCTCCGGAAACATTTGAAATCTATCCTCCATGCGTGGCCACCTAAAACCACTGGAGCGCGGGACACTCCACTGCCATCCACCTCACTGCTTTCGGGACACTCCACCGCCATCCACCTCTCTGCTTTCGGGAGACAATGCTGAAAGTCTCTTGCTGACTCTCTCTTGACTGGAGTTCTTCAAGGGCGTGTGGTCAGGACATAGAGAGAACAGATGTATTACCTCAGGCCCGGTGCGGTGGCTCAGGCCTGCAACCCCAACACTTTGGGAGGCCGAGGCGGTAGGATCTTTTGAGCCCAGGAACTGGAGACTAGCCTTGGACAACACGGCCAAAACCCGAGGTGCATGCCTGTGGTCTCAGCTACACAGGAGGCTGAAGTGGGAGAAACACCTAACCCTGGGGTGGTTGAGGCTGCCGTGAGCCGTGATGGTGTCACTGCACTCCAGCCTGGGCGATAGACAGAGTGAGACCCTGTCACAAACAGACAGACAGACAGACAACAGCTATATTACTTCCTTCTCAGGGTAGAAAGCAAAAATAACAGAATACAGCATTTAAGATTTTTTT
Source organism: Pongo abelii (assembly GCF_028885655.2). NCBI lineage: Eukaryota > Metazoa > Chordata > Mammalia > Primates > Hominidae > Pongo > Pongo abelii. The sequence goes on along the minus strand of NC_072007.2, from coordinate 23,812,879 downwards.
AAATTTTGAATTTCAATCTATTTATTTATTAATTTTGAGTCCAGATTATGAAACCAGCTAAATTTTGTATTTTTGTAGAGACAAGGTTTCACCATGTTGCCAAGGCTGGTCTGGATTGCCTGGGATCAAGGAAGTAAGAAGTAAAAAAAAAAGGAGTAAAAAACTCGTAACATTTAAAATAAATAACTTTGTTGTACAGAAATACACGGATGCACCCAAAACACAGAAACGATTCTTTTAAAAGTTGTCTTAGTCCTGGTGGGTGTGCCAGTGATTCTTTTAGGTTTGGAACTTGACTGAATTTCCAATCGGTCTCTGGACGGAATTTCTAGATGATACTATGGGTGGGGACTTAGGCTGTGTCCCTCCAGGGGCCCCGGTTTAGTTGTGGGGACTGCCTGGGAGGGCGCGGTGACCCACTGTACTGTGGGTGCCTCCATTCTTCCCCTCCCCTTTCCCCCTCTGGGTGATCCCAATTCATTCCAGGCTGACACTCTAATTGGCAGACATTGGGCATCACCTAGAAGCCACTGTTACTCTGAAAACCAAGGCCTCAAGGAGGAAGAAAGCTCGTGGTGCCTGCACACAGCCCGGGGCAACTGTGTCTTCTCCACTGCCCCTGCCCCCACCTCCAAGTTTCTCCCTCCCATGTTGCCTAGGGAATTGCCACCCTGATGACTGGGTCTGACTGTTCTTTGATCAGTTAAAAAAGAAATAAATATGCCAGGTGAGGTGGCTCACACCTGTAATCTCAGCACTTTGGGAGGCAGAGGCGGGCAGATCATGAGGTCAGGAGTTCAAGTCCAGCCTGGCCAGTATGGTGAAAACCCATCTCTACTAAAAATACAAAAAATTAGCCAGGCGTGCCTGTAATCTCAGCTACTCAGGAGGTTGAGGCAGGAGAATTGCTTGAACCTGGGAGGTGAAGGTTGCAGTGAGCTAAGATAGCACCACTGCACTCCAGCCTGGGTGACAGAGTGAGACTGTCTCAAAAACAAAACAAAACAAAACCAAAGAGGCCAGGCGCGGTGGCTCATGCCTGTAATCCTAGCACTTACGGAGGCTGATGCAGGGGAATCACCTGAGGTTGGGAGTTCAAGACCAGCCTGACCAACATGGAGAAACCCTATCTGTACTAAAAATACCAAGTTAGCTGGGCATGGTAGCACTTGCCTGTAATCCTTGAATCTGGGAGACAGAGGTTGCGGTGAGCCGAGATTGCAGCATTACTCTCCAGCCTGGGCAAGAAGAGCGAAACTCTGTATCCAAAATAATACTAATACTAATACTACTACTACTAATAATAATGATAAAATAAATGAGTTTCCAGGAAAAAAGAAAAAAATAAAACCAATAGTGACATAAACACACACCTCTGTCCTTTCAAGGCAGCAATGATGCTACAAAGTGAACCACCTATCTCAGCCTCCCAAAGTGCTGAGATTACAGGCGTGAGCCACTGCACTCGGCTATGTGTAATTTCTATGTGTACTTTATTTTTTTAAATTAAATTAAATTTTTGTTTGTTTGGAGACAGAGTCTCACTGTGTCACCCAGCCTGGAGCACAGTGGCATGCTCGCGGCTCACTGCAACCTCCACCTCCCAGGTTCAAACAATATTCCTGCCTCCCGAGTAGCCTCCCGAGTAGCTGGGAATATTGGTATGAGCCACTGCACCTGACTAATTTTTGTATTTTTAGTAGAGACAGGGTTTTGCCATGGTTGTCAGGCTGGTCTCAAACTCCTGACCTCAAGTGATCCACCCATCTCACCCTCCCAAAGTGTGGGAAAGAGAGTTTCTGGGGTGCCAGATGAGTTGGTCTCCCCCTGTGAGACACCCATGGGGAGCCATGGGCAGCCTCTGAGAAGAAAACTCTCCTTATTGCCTTCATGTCTTTATGCCCCGAGAGCATAACAGCTCAGAGGCATTCCACAGGTTGCTGAGGGAGATAACACTCCCTTGAAACAGTGGAGTATAATCAAACATCTTGGCTCCTCCTGAAACCCATTCCTTCCCATTTCATTCCCGATAAGTTACAGATCTTAAGTAGTTTAGACACACACCTTTGCTCAAGGAAATTCACAAAAACTGACTCACGAGTCATTCAATAAGATTCAGTGATTAATCCTTTTCCTCATCCCTTTCTACCCCTCCCATCTGCCCTAAGAACAAAGAGCTTGTAAACCATTGAATTCCGCGGAACCCGAGAACTCTGGGCCTTGAGCAAGCCTCCGATGCTCTGGTCCTCTGGACCCGCCTTTTAAACACTTATTTTGTCTCTTTCTAACTCCTTTGTGTCCACTGGACTCGGGGTACCCGCCGGATGGTGTGGGGCTGGTTTCCCCAACACAAAGTGCTGAGGTTACAGGCATGAGCCACTGTGCCCAGCTATGTATAATTTCTTAGCTCATTTCTTGACTGGGTACCATGGGCATTTGGGCCACTTTCTCGTGGAACTTACTTGCGCTTCAGGATTTGTTTGGACCCAATCCGGTCCACAGCACTTCCGTGTCACCCTGGAGTGCTGCTGTGCACACCCGCTTACGCCCAGTATGTGATGAATGGCTCAGCTCACATGATAACTTCGTGGCCCCACGGTTGGGCGTTTGGTTTCTACCAACTGCCAGAGGCTAGCTGAGACAGCCTGTGGCTCCAAAGAAGAATGGTTATCTGCAGATAATGGCAGGGCCTTGCTCCGAAATCCTCAAGTCCTCCACTGTGATTCGGAATAGCCTATATCTCAAACGGATGGTCCTGTTTTTCTGCTCTGGTCTTTAGGAACGAGTGGAGCCTTCCCGTGCTCTGCCACCTCCTTGCATTTTTGTTTTACATTCATCCATTCATTCATTCATGTATTTTTTTGAGACGGAGTCTTCCTGTGTCAGGGAGGCTGGAGTGCAGTGGTGGGATCATAGCTCACTGTGACCTTGAACTGCTGAGCTTAAAGCGATCTTCCTCTGCCTCAGCCTCCCGAGTAGCTGGGCCTACAGGCGCGGGCGCGAGCCACAACACAGCACAACGCTCGGCTAATTATCTTCATTTTTAAAAAATTGTTTTCTTGTTTCTTTTCTGAGGCAAAATCTCCCTCTGTCACCCGGGCTGGAGTTTAATTGTTCCCGGGCCAAACTGGGGGTCGGGCTGCTTATTCTCGCGGCCTGATAACGAGATGCAGATGAACTGAAAGAGGAGGGAGTTTTTATTTCTGTGACCACTTACAGGGAGAAGGTCTGGAAATATCGCCAGACTGACTCAAAATTACAAATGTTTATAAAGCTTATGCTCCTTCCAAGCTATCTGTCTAAGCGTAAGAGTGTATTCGTCTAAAGATGGAAGCGATTGACTCTTTTTTTTTTTTTTTTTTTGAGAGGGAGTCTTCCTCTGTTGCCCAGGCTGGAGTGTGGTGGTTAGATCTCAGCTCACTGCAACCTCCACCTCCCGAGTTCAAGTGATTCTCGCGCCCCGAAGAGTTGGGATTAAAGGAACCCACCACCACCCCGACTAATTTCTGCATTTTTCTTAGAGACGGGATTTCGCTGTGTTGACCAGGCTGGTTTGGAACTCTTGACCTCAGGTGGTCTGCCCGCCTTGGCCTCCCAGATTGCTGGGGTGACGGGCGTGGGCCGCCGCGCCCAGCCTGCTGCTTTTGTTACTAGAAATGTGCTCTCTCACTATCACGGTATAAACTCGTCTATATCGTGGGATATGTCGTGCGCGTGTGTACGTGCGTAGGCGCATGTGTTTCTCCATGTTTTCCCGAGCCACGGTGCTTCTTCCCCCGCAGGGGCTCTGGTCGATTAGTTGTTGGGAGCTCCTGGGAGGGTGCCGGGCTGACACTTCCATCCGTTGTCATCGGTCCTCATCTAGCGGTCACCGTTTTTGAAGTCTAGGCGGCGCACAGGACGCTCTGGCCGTCAGCCCATGGTAAGGAACGAGTGTGGCTTCTCTCCGCTCCCGCCGCCCCCACCCCGCCCTCTGAGGCCCGCCCTACCTCCGTCCCTCTGTTCCCCACTCCTTCATTGCCCAGAAAACCTCTGGAGATTCTGGTTGGGCCAGATTGTTGCTCTTTTTGATCAGTTGGTTCCTTTTCTTCATTTGTGTGTTTAACCCGCGTGCACTCTTCTGCCTGGGTTTTACAGATGGCAGCTCCACCCTAGGCCTTTTCGTTAGTGGGGACTTTTCTGATTCTCACCAGATATTGTGAAAGCAGGTAGATGTCAAGCGTGTGGGACTAAACGACCGAAGGAGGTTATGTGGAGGAAGAAACATGCACTGCACACCTTTCAAGGCAGGGATGGCAGCACTATGATTTCGGTGTCATTTCTGGAGTCAGCTTGTTTCCTGAGTTGCCCTCCGTGTCTCCCCATCCACCCCAGGCTAGAAAACATTCCAGAGTGAACTACTGTCCCTCCGTCCCTTCCCCCTCCTATTTTGTCCCCTCCCCCTCACCTCGGTTTCTCTCCTTCGACGCTGACAGTTTTCTCTTCCTCTCTCCCTTCCTCCCTAGGGAAACTCAGCCACCCTGGCTAAGCCGCCATAGTCACTTTTTACCGTGACGTTATGTTTAACATTTTTCTTTCCCTGGCCAGCATATTGGTAAAGTGGAAAGTGCATCATAGCCCCTCCCTGGGCCTTACTATTTTTTTAGAGGTGTTTTTTTTTTTTTATCTTTCTTTCTTCTTTCATTTCTGTCTTCCTAATTTCTCCAGTTCCCTCTCTTTTTCTTTCTTTCCTTCTCTTTCTTTCTTTTTTCTTTTTCTTTCTTTCTATTTCCTTTTTCCTTTCTATTTCCTTTTTCATTTCTTTTTCTTCCTTTTTCCTTTCTTTCTTCTTTCTCTATCTCTTTCCATATTTCTCTCTTCCTCCTTTTTTCTTTTTCTTTCTTTTTTGATTTTTTTTTTTTTTTTTTTTTTTTGAGACGGAGTCTCGCTCTGTCACCCAAGCTGGAGTGCAGTGGTGCCATCTCAACTCACGGCAACCTCCGCCTCCCGGGTTCAAGCGATTCTTCTGCCTCACACACACCCCGGGTAGCTGGGACTACAGGTGGGCGCCACCACGCCTGGCTAATTTTTGTAATTTTAATAGAGATAGGGTTTCACCATATTGGCCAGGCTGGTCTCGAATACTTGACCCCCCACATTGCTGGGATTACAGCCAAGAGCCACCGCATCCGCCCATTGTTTCTTTTTAAAATATTTTTCCTTTCGGAACGCGACCTCCTTCTTCGTTTCCTTTATATCTTTTTCTTGCAGGACTCGCAATCTTTATTCGTTCAAGTTTTTTCAGACGAAGTCTCGCTCTGTCATCCGGGCTGCAGTGCATTGGCCTGACCCTGGCTCACCACAGCCTTGACCTTCCGAGTCCAAGAGATGGTCTTATCTCAGCCTTTCGGGGAGCTGTAACTACAGACGCATGGCATCGTGCCCGGCTAACTTTTTTTTTCCTTTTTTTTTTTTTCTTTAAGTGAGACAAGGTCTCGCTATGTTGCCAGAGCTGGTCTCAAACTCCTGGGCTCAGGTGATTCTCCCAACTAACCTCGCAAAATGTTGGGATTATAGTTGTGAGTCACCATGCCCTGTCCTCTTTGTTATTTTCTCCTCTTTTCCTTCTTTCTTTCTTTCTCTTTTCTTTCTTTCTCTTTCTTTCTTTCTTTCTTTTCTTTCTTCTTTTCTCTCTTTTATTCTTTTTCTCTTTTCTTCTTTGTTTTTTCTTTCCTCTCTCTGTTTTTTCCTCCCGGCTTTCCTCTATTTCTTTCTTCATTCTTTATCTCTTTCATCTTTCTTCCCTTTCTATGTCTCTTTCTCTCTTTCTTTATATTTCTTTCTCTATATTTTTAAAATTCTGTCTCTCTCTGTTTCTCATTTCCTTTCTCACTCCCTCCCTCGCTGCTCCTTTCCCTCCCTCCTTCCCTTCCTCCGTCTGTCTCTTTTCTCCATTTCCTTTCTCCCTCCCTTCCTCTGTCTGTCTTTGTCTGGATTCTAGAAGACTCTCCTCATTCTGTATCTCCGTGTGTCCTAACCGACCCGCGACCAAGTCCTTCCGAGATGCATCTTCAAACTCCCACGTGCCACAAGTTGTCTTTTGACTCTGTCGCAGCCTATGCAGAGACACGTTGGGGAACGGTTTCTGTGAAGTTGGGGAGGAAGTGCTGCGTTTTCGACCTTCAAAAGACTTCCACTCATGGTTTCGGTCTCCCAGTCATGGGCTGCCCTGCCATCTGGAGCTCTGGCGCGTCACTTGTGAGTCAGAGCTCGGGCGTGCAGGGCTTGTGGGGGAAGGCTGTCGCCGCGCTTCCGTGCCCAAGGGCAGTGTGGGGCTGCCCTGGCTGGTCGAACAGCACGCCCGCAACTCCCAAGGCTTGACCCGAGACCCGCGGGGACGTATTGGGCATTTTGCGGGTGGCTGGGGACGAACTTCCTGGCCTGGTGCCAGGCCAGTACAGGTTCTGGACGTCTGAGGCACCTGCCGAATTATTTTCCAAATCCCCGGGGGAGTCAGAGACCGTCCTTTACTGTCCTTTGGTTGCGGAGGAGCGGTCACCGGGCCCGGGCCCAGCCCCAGTCCCTCTGCCCTGATCTTTTTTTCCAAGTCCCCGCGCGGAGTTGGAGAGCAGTCCCTGAGCACGCATGCGGTTCGAGAGGTGGCACCTGGCCGGGCTTGGGTCCCTCATGTGATCCAGTCATGCGAGGGACCGGCTGAAAATGACTCCGAGTCTCGCTCTGGAGAAATGGGCCAGCCCCTGCATTGCACGGGTGGCCGGGAGGGTGTCCCTGACCCTCTGCTGCTCCTGTGTGTGTCCTGGGGTCAACAGAAGGCCTGGGTGTTCCGTGTCTGGCTGCCATGGTGGCCTTTTTGGGGACAGATGTCCAGGTCGCACATTTCTGGGCCGGTGGTGTGGTCGGTGACTCGACACCCCGCCGCCAGGCGAGGTATATCTTTCACTCCGAGTTGGCATTTTGGGCCACCAGACTGTTGCTGACATGCTGTCTGGCGATTAGACTGGGCCTCTAGATGCATGTGAAGCTCTGGTAGAGCGGTAACCCGGCTAACCGGCCCTGCCCCAGCTTGAGCTGATTGCTGGGACCTGTGTGCCTGCTCTCATGCATCCTAGTGTCATAACTATCGGTGGCACCCCGGGTCTCTGGGCCTTTGACCCTGGCGGGGAAGGCAGCATGGGCTCCCCTGACCCGTGTGCTCCCCGCTGCGGGCACACCGGGTGGTCAGAACAACCCCATCCTGTTGGCTTTGTGCTGTGCACGTCAGGCATTCTCTTCCTTAAATTGTCTGCTGTCCCTATCCCGGGGCGAGGCTGGCTGGGCTGTTATGATCATCAGCTTCGTCAAGACAGACCCCCTCTCAACCACCGCCCCGCTATGGGGCTTTTCATCATCAATGTGATGATGTCACGCTCTCCCAGGTCGGGACTAAGCCACGAGGAGCAAAGGATGGAAATTGATGGTGAATGGAACCGTTCTTCTCATTCTGCCGGCGGGCCCCTCGTCCTTCCTCCCCGCTCGTGGGTAGTGTGTTGGGAGGCATGGGGCAGGGAATTTGGCATGTCCTCACTGCCCTCATGCCTTGTGCCTCGTGGCTTCGAGAAGATTGGTGGGGTCCTCTGACACAGCAGGCACCTTTGCTCTGGCTTCCTGTGGTTGTTGCCTTGGGGGTGGACCCGGCACCTCTCTGCGGCCATGGGGGACTGTCCCTACAAAACATCATGCTGCCCTTTCTGGGATACGAGAGGGTTGGCACCGCCTGGGTCTTTGTGGTGATCCAGGAGTGATCCAGATTGCCCCCACGTGCCCGAGACAAACGGTGGCGGGTTGTGCCAACCCCAAGTGCCCTCTGCTACAACCGCCACCACGGTGTTTGCCAGTGCTTCCTGTAGAGGTCGTTGGGTGGGGCGAGGCGGATGAGTGAGGCAGGCCCCTCCCACTCTATAAGAGATGCTGCCTTGTCTGTCCAGCGCAAGTCCCTTGCTCCACTCTGCCAAGTGCGCGCAAGTCGTGGGAGTGATTGTGGTAAGATTCTGTGTACCATCGTGGTGTATGGGCCTTGGAGAGGACTTTTGCCCCGGAGAGAAAGGTGGATAAAGGGAGGGACTTTGGGGGTGAGTGCATGAACACCAGGCAATGGCCCTGATGGAAAGCACTCAAAATTTGCCACAGGCTTTTGGTCGTAAGGCAGACCACTTTCTTCCTCAGGCGTTCATGAGCGAATCTTCAGGCACAACGAGGGGCAGCTGGCGGGGAAGAATTGTGACCAAAACTCAGTGAGAAAGCCTTCTCTAGTAATACGAAAAGTGAGCCAATGGGGTACAAAATGCCCCAGACCAAGGCCTCTGCGTATAATAATGATTCCGTTGATGTGCAATAAGCAGAGTTCCCTACTTTTACCATAAACAAGGACAGAAGCCGCGGGGGGCCGTGGAGTCCCTGGCTTACACCCAGGGTACCTGTCGCCCCCACTAGGGGCACGAGAAAGCGGCAAGAAGACCCCCGGGGGAAGGGAACAGGTGGCCAGACTTTAAAGGGGACGTTGAGGCAGTCCGGGGAAAAAACTTCCCAAGGAAAACAATGCCTGCCAGGGGACCCTGGGCCGGGCTTTGGGAAGCCGTGGAGTCCCTGACTTGCACCCAGGGTGCGTGTCACGTCCATGGGGGACACCCCAAAGCGGCAAGAAGTCCTCCGGGGTAAGGGAACAGGACGCCGGTCTTGATAGGGGACGTTGAGGCAGCACGGAAAAAAAAAAGGGCGGGGCCAGGGTCGTCCAACAGATGACAGTGCCTTCCCGACAGCCCCTGTGTTAGGCCCGTGGGTTCGTCGAGTCCCTGGCTTGCACTGAGGGTGTGTGTCACGCCAATGGGTAGGCACCTCAAAGCGGCAAGAAGACTCCCGGGAAATGAGAACAGAGCGCCAGGCTTGCAAGGGGACGTTGAGACAGTACAAGGAAAAACTTCCCACGGAATAGTGCCTTCCTGGCAGATCCTGCGCCGGGCCCGGACGGGACGTGGAGTTTCTGCCTTGCACCCAGGGTGCGTGTCGCGCCCACGGGGGCATCCCAAAGCGGCACCAAGGCCCCTGAAGGAAGGGAACAGGATGCCAGGCTTGAAAGAAGACGTTGAGGCAGCACAGGGAAAAAGTGGTGGGCCGGGAACCTCCCACGGACGACAGTGCCTTCCCAGCAGCCTCTGCGCCTGAACCGAGGGGATCGTGGATCTCTGGCTTGCACCCAGGGTGCGTTTCTTGCCCACGGGGGCGCCCCAAAGCGGCAAGAAAGCCCCCAAAGGAAGGGGACTGCATGTCAGGCTCGAAGGGGAACGTTGAGACAGCCCGGGGAAAAAAGCAGCGAGGCTGGAGTCCTCCCACGGACGACAGTGCCTCCCCCGCAGCCCCTGCAACAGGCGCGGGGTGGTTGTGGAGTACCTTACTGCCACCCAGCGGGTGTGTCTCGCCAACGGGGGTCACCTCAAAGCCGCAAGAAAGTCCTGGGGAGAAAGAAACAGGATGCAAGGCTTGAAAGGGGACTTTGAGGCAGTCCGGGGGAAAAACTTCCCACGGAATACAGTGCCTTTCCAGCAGCCCCTGCTCCGGGCCGGGGAAGTCATGGAGTCCCTGGCTTGCACCCAAGGTGCGTGCCGCGCCCACGGTGGGCACCCCAAAGCGGCAAGAAGGCCTTTGGGGGAAGGGAACAGGACTTCAGGCTTGAAAGGGGACGTTAAGGCAGTCCAGGGAAATGCTTCCCACGGAGGACAGAGCCTTCCCAGTAGCCTCTGTGCCGGAACCAGGGAAGTCATAGAGTCCCTGGCTTGCACCCAGGGTGCGTGTCTCATCCACGGGGGGCACCTCCAAGTGGCAAGAAGGCCATAGAGGGAAGGAAACAGGACACCAGGCTTGAAAGAGGACTTTGAGACAGCACGCGGAAAAAAGCGGCGGGCCGGGGACATCCCACGGATGACAGCGCCTTCCCGGCAGCTCCTGCGCCGGGACGGTGGAGGCGAGGGGGGTCGTGGAGTCCCTGGCTTGCACCCAGGGTGCGTGTCTCGCCCATGGGTAGCACCCCAAAGCAGCAGGAAGGCCCCCAGGGGAAGGGGACAGCACGTCAGGCAAGAAGGGAGACGTTGAGGCAGCCCGCTGAAACAAGCAGCGGGTCTGGGGTCGTCCCACGGACGACAATGCCTTCCGGGCAGTCCCTGCGCCGGGCCCACATGTGTCGTGGAGTCCCTGGCTTCCCTACTTTTTTCCCCCGTGCTGCCTCAACTTCTCCTTTCAAGCCTGGCATCCTGTTCCCTTGCCCCGGAGGCCTTCTTGCCTCTTTGGGGTGCCCCCGTGGGCACAACACACACCCTGGGTGCAAGCCAGGGACTCCACGACTTCCCCGGGCTCAGAGTAGAGGCCGGGTTCATCCCATGGATGACAGTGCCTTCCTGGCAGCGCCTGCGCCGGGACCGGGAAAATAGTAGAGTCCCTGTCTTCCACACAGGGTGCGTGTCTCGCCCACGGGGGGGCTCCCCAAAGTGGCAAGAAGGCCCCCGGGGGAAAGGGAAAGCACGTCAAGCTTGAAGGCGGACGTTGAGTTAGCCCGAGGAAAGAAGCGGCGAGGCTGGGGTCCTACCGTGAATAACAGTGCCTTACCGGCAGCCCCTGCGCCGGGCCCGGGGGGATCGTGGAGTCCCTGGATTGCACCAAGGGTGGGTGTCTCGCCCACGGGGGATACCCCAAAGCGGCAAGAAGGCCTTTAGGGGAAGGGAACACGACGCCAGTCTTGAAATGGAACGTTGAGGGAGCACGGAGAAAAATGCAGGGGGCCGGGGTCATCCCACCGACGACAGTGCCTTCCCTGCAGCCCCTGCGCCTGGACCGGGGGAGTCGTGGACTCCCTGTCTTGCACACAGGGCACGTTTCTCGCCCATGGGGGGCACCTCAAAGCCAAAAGAAGGCCCCCGGGGAAAGAGAACAGGACGCTAGGCTTTAAATGAGACGTTGAGGCTGCCCGGGGGAAAAGCTGCGGGCCGGAGTCATCCCACGGACGACATTGCCTTCCCGTCAGCCCCTGCGTCTGGCCCGGGGGGGATCGTGGAGTCCCTTGCTTGCACCCAGGGTGCGTGTCGCGCTTACGGAAGGCACCCCAAAGAGGCAAGAAGGCCTCCGGGGGAAAGGAACAGGACGCCAGGCTTGAAAGGTGACGCTGAGGCAGCACCGGGAAAAAAGCGGCGAAGCCAGGGACTCCACAACACATGTGGGCCGGGCGCAGGGGCTGCCCGGAAGGCACTGTCTCCGTGGGACGACCCCAGCCTCGCTCCTTTTTTCCTCGGGCTGTCTCAACGTCCTCCTTCATGCCTGACGTGCTGTCCCCTTCCCCTGGGGGCCTTCTTTCAGCTTTGGGGTGCTACCCATGGGAGAGACACGCACCCTGGGTGCAAGCCAGGTTCTCCACGACCCCCCCCTCACCGTCCCGGCGCAGGGGCTGCCGGGAAGGCACTGTCATCCGTGGGATGCATCCGGCCCGCGGCTTTTTTCCCCCATGCTGTCCCAACGTCCTCTTTCAAGCCTGGTGTCCTGTTTCTTTCCCCCTATGGCCTTTTTGCCGCTTGGAAGTGCCCCCCGGGGACGTGACACGCACCCTGGGTGCAAGCCAGGGACTCCCAAGGATGGCAGTTAAGGTAGCACGGGTAAAAAGCGGCGGGCTGGGGTCCGCCCACGGACGACAGTGCCTTACCGGCAGCCCCTGCGCTGGCCCTGGTGGGGTCGCGGAGTCCCTTGCTTGCACCAAGGGTGGGTGTCGCCCCCACGTGGGGCACCCCAAAGCGGCAAGAAGGCTTCTGGGGAAGAGAACAGGACGACAGGCTTGAAAGGGGACGTTGAGGCAGCACGAGGAAAAAAGCGGCAAGCCACGTCCTCCCACAGAAGACAGTGCCTTTTAGTCCCGGCGCTGGACCCGGGAGTTTCGTGGAGTCCCAGGTTTGCACCCATGGTGCGTTTCTTGCCCACAGAGGGCACAAAAAAGTGGCCAGAAGGCCTCCAGGGGAAGGGTACAGGATGCCAGGCTTGAAAGCGGACGTTGAGGCAGCACGGAAAAAAAGCAGTGGGCCAGGATCCTCCCACGGATGACAGTGCCGTCCCAGCAGCCCCTGCGCTGGGCCCTGGGGGGTCGTGGAGTCTCTGGCTTGCACCCAGGGTGCGTGTGACGCCCACTGGGTCACCCCAAAGCGGCAAGAAGGCCTCCGGGGGAAGGGAACAGGACGCCACTCTCGAAATGAGAAGTTGAGGCAGCATGGGGCAAAAAGCGGCAGGCCGGGGTAGTCCCACGGATGATAGTGCCTTCCGGGCAGCCCCTGCGCTGGGCTCGGGAGAGTCGTGGATTCTCTGGTTTACACCCAGGGTGCGCATCGCGCCCACTGGGGGCACCCCAAAGGGGCAAGAAGGCCCCCACGAGAAGGGAACAGGACGCCAGGCTTGAAAGGGAACGTTGAGGTAGCACGGGGAAAAAACGGCGGGCTGGTGGCCTCCCACGGATGACAGTGCCTTCCCGGCAGCTTCTGCGCCGGAACCGGAGGGGTCGTGGGTCCCTGGCTTACACGCAGGGTGCGTGTCTCGCCCACAGGGGGAACCCCAAAGTGGCAAGAAGGCCCCGGAATGATGGGGACAGCACATCTGGCTTGAAGGCGGACGTTGAGACAGCCCGGGGAAAAAAGCGGCGAGGCTGTGGTCCTCCCGCGGACAACAGTGCCTTCCTGGCAGCCCATGCGCCTGGCCCGGTGGTGTGATGGGGTTCCTGGCTTGCACACAGACTGCTTGTGGCGCCCACGGAGGGCACCCCAAAGTGGCAAGAAGGCCTCCGGGGGATGGGAACCGGGCGCCAGGCTTGAAAGGGGACGTTGAGGCAGCACGGGGAAAAACGCGGTGGGCCGGGGTCGTTCCACGGATGACAGTGCCTTCCCGGCAGCCCCTGCGCCGGGACAGCGGGGGTGGGTCGTGGAGTCCTTGGCTTGCAGGCAGGGTGTGTGTCTCGCCCACTGGGGCACCCCAAAGGGGCAAGAAGACAACCGAGGGAAAGGCACCGGACGTCAGGCTTTAAGGGAGACGTTGAGGCAGCATGGGATAAAAGCGGCGAGGCTAGGATTCTCCCATGGACTACAGTCCCTTCCTGGCAGCCTCTGCGCCGGGCACGGGGGTGTCGTGGAGTCCCTGGCTTGCACCCAGGGTGCGCGTCTAGTCCACAGGGGGCAACCCAAAGCGGCAAGAAGGCCTCTGGTGGTAGATAACAGGACGCCAGGCTTGAAAGTAGACGTTGAGGCAGCACCGGGAAAAAAGCGGCGGGCCAGCGTCCTCTTACTGACGACAGTATCATGTAGGCAGCCCCTGCGCCGTTCCCAGGGGGTTCGTGGAGGCCCCGGCTTGCACCCAGGGTGCGTGTCGCGCCCACATGTGGCACCTTTAAGCGGCAAGAAGGCCCCCGGTGGAAAGCAACAGACTCCAGGCTTGAAAGGAGACGTTGAGGCAGTCCAGAAAAAAACTTCCCACAGAGCACAGTGCCTTCCTGACAGCCCCTGCGCTGGGTCTGGGGGGGTTGTGGAGTCCCTGGCTTGCACCTAGGGTGCGTGTCGTGCCCACGGGGGGCACGCCAAAGCGGCAAGAAGGCGCCCGGGGAAGGGAACAGGACCTCAGGCTTGAAAGTGGACGTTGAGGCAGCACAGGGAAAAAAGCGGCGGGCCGGGGCCCTCCCATGGATGACACTGCCTCCTAGCAGCCCCTGCGCCTATCCCGGGGGGATCGTGGAGTCCCTGGCTTGCACCTAGGGTGCGTGTCTCGCCCACGGGGGGCATAACAAACCCACAAGAAGGCCTTAGGGGGAAGTGAACCTGACGCCAGTCTTGAAAAATGACGTTGAGGCAGTCCGGGAAAAACTTCCCACGGGGCACAGTGCCTTCCTGACAGCCCCTGCGCCGGGCCCGGGGTGGTCGTGAATTCCCTGGCTTGCACCCAGGGTGCGTGTCGCCCCCATGGGGGGCACCCAAAAGCGGCAAGAATGACACCAGGGGAAGGGGAAAGCACGTCAGTCTTGAAGGAGGATGTTGAGGCAGCCCGGGGAAAAAAGCGGGGAGTCTGGGCTCCTCCCACGGACTACAGTGCCTTCCAGGCAGTCCCTGTGCCGTGCCTGGGCGGGTCGTGGAGTCCCTGGCTTGAACGCAGGGTGTGTGTCTCTCCCACCGGGGTACCCCAAGTGGCAAGAAGGCCCCCGGGTAAAGGAAACAGGGCGTTAGGCTTAAAAGGGGACATTGAGGCAGCACGGGGAATAAGGCGGCGGGCCAATGTCCTTCTAACAATGACAGTGCCTTTCCGGCAGCCTCTGCGCCCTGCCCAGTGGGGTTGTGGAGTCGCTTGCTTGCACCCAGGGTGCGTGTCGCACCCCGGGGGGCACCCCAAAGCGCCAAGAAGGTCTCCGGGGGAAGGGAAGAGGACACCAGGCCTGAAGGGGGACGTTGAGGCAGCACGGGGAAAAAAGCTGCGAGCAGGGATCGTCACACGGACGACAGTGCCTTCCCGGCAGACCCTGCACCAGACTCAGAGTTGTCGTGGAGTTCCTGGTTGGCACCCAGGGTGCGTGTCGCACCCACGGGGGCACCCCAAAGCGGCAAGAAGGCCCCCGGGGAAGGGAACAGGACACCAGGCTTGAAAGGGGACGTTGAAGCAGTCCGGGGGAAAAACTTCTCACGGACAAGTGCCTTCCCGGCAGCCCCTTTGCTGGGCCCGGGGGTTTGTTGAGTCACAGGCTTGCACCCAGGGGCCCACGGGGGGCACCCCAAAGCGGCAAGTAAGTTCCCAGGGGAAGGGGACAGCACATCAGGCTTGAAGGGGGACGTTGAGGCAGCCCCGGGAAAAAAAGAGGGGATGCTGGAGTCCTGCCACGGATAACACTCTTCCCTGCAGCCTCTGCAGTGGGCCTGGGAGCGTCCTGGAGTCCTTGGCTTGCACCCAAGGTGGGTGTCTCGCCCACAGTGGGCACCACAAAGCGGCAAGAAGGCCACCGGGGGAAGGGTACGGGACGCCAGGGTTGAAAGGGATAGTTGAGGCAGCCCGGGGAAAAAAGCGGCGGGCCATTGTTGTCCCAAGGACAACAGTGTCTTCCCAGCAGCCCCTGCGCCGGGCCCGGGGTGGTCGTGGAGTCCCTGTCTTGCACCCAGGGTGCGTGTCGCGCCCACGACGGGCACCACAAAGCGGTAAGAAGTCCCCTGGTGGAAGGGAACAGGACGCTGGGCTTGAAAGGGGACGTTGAGGCAGTCCAGGGAAAAAATTCCCACTGAGAGCAGTGCCTTCCCAGCAGCCTATGCGAGGGATCTGGGTGGGTGGTGGAGTCCCTGGCTTGCACCCAAGGTGTGTGTCTCGCTCACGGGGTGCACGTGAAAGCGGCAACAAGGGGCCCTGGGGAAGGGGACAGCACGTCAGGCTTGAAGGGGGACATTGGAGCAGCCCGGGGAAAAAAGCGGCGAGGCTGTGGTCGTTCCACGGACGACAGTGCTTTCCTGGCAGCCCCTGCGCCGGGCCCGGGGGGTCGTTGAGTTTCTGGCTTGCACCCAAGTTGCGTGTCTCCCCACGGTGTGCACCCCAAAGCGGCAAGAAAGCCTCCGGGGGAAGGGAACAGGACGCCAGGCTTGAAAGGGGACGTTGAGGCAGCACGGGGAAAAAAGCGGTGGACCGGAATCCTCCCATGGACGACAGTGCCTTCCCAGCAGTACCAGCGCTGGGCCGGGGGTGGGGGGGTGGCGTGGGTCGTGGAGTCCCTGTCTTGCACCCAGGGTGCGTGTCTTGCCCAAGAGGGACACCCCAAAGCGGCAAGAAGGCTCCCCGGGAAAAGGGGCAGGACGCCAGGCTTGAAAGGGGACTTTGAGGCAGCCTGGGAAAAAAAGCCTCGAGCTTGGGGTCCTCCCAGGGACGACAGTGCCTTCCCTGCAGCCCCTGCGCCAGGCCCGTGGGGAGTCCCTGTCTTGCAACCAGGGTGCGTGTCTCGCCCACGGGGGCCCCCCAAAGCGGCAAGAAGGCCCCCGGGGGAAGGGAACAGGACGCCAGGCTTGAAAGGGGATGTTGAGGCATTCCAGGGAAAAACTTCCCATGGACGACAGTGCCTTCCTGGCAGCACCTGCGCCTGGCCCGGGGGGGAGGGGGGGTCGTGGAGTCCCTGTCTTGCACACAGAGTGCGTGTCTCGCCTAAAAGCGCACCCCAATGCGGCAAGAAAAGCCCCGGGGGAGTGGAACAGGACGCCAGGCTTGAAAGGGGACTTTGAGGCAGTCCAGGGAAAAACTTTCCACGGAGGACAGTGACTTCCCGGCAGCCCCTGCGCCCGGCCCCGGGGGATCTTGGAGTCCCTGGCTTGGACCCTGGGTGCGTGCCTTGCCCACAGGTGGCACCCCAAAGCGGCAAGAAAGCCCCCAGGGGAAAAGAACAGGATGCCAGACTTGAAAGGGGACGCTGAGGCAGCCCGGGAAAAAAAGAGGCGAGGTTGGGGTCCTCTCACGGGCGACAGTGCCTTCCCTGCAGCCCCTATGCTGGAGTCCCTGTCTTGCACACAGTGTGCGTATCTCGCCCACAGGGGGCACCCCAAAGCGGCAAGAAGGCCTCCGTGGGAAAGCAACAGGACGCCAGGCTTGAACAGGGACGTTTAGGTAGCCCGGGGAAAAAAGCGGCGAGGCTGGGGTGGTCCCACGGATGACAGTGCCTTCCCGGCAGCCCCTGGGCCGGGCCCGGCGGTGTTGTGGAGTCCCTGACTTGTGCTCGGAATGCATGTCTCGCCCACAGGAGGCACCCCAAAGCGGCATGAAGGTCCCCGGGGGAAGGGGACAAGACGTTAGGCTTAAAAGGGGACGTTGAGGCAGCCCGGGGTAAAAGGTAGCTAGCCAGGGTCCTTCGAACAACGACAGTGCCTTCCCGGCAGCCTCTCGCCCTGCCCAATGGGGTTGCGGAGTCGCTGGCTTGCACCCAGGGTGCGTGTGGCGCCCACGGGGAGCACCCCAAAGCGCCAAGAGGGCCTCCGGGGGAAGGGAAGAGGACTCCAGGCCTGAAAGGGGATGTTGAGGCAGCACGGGAAAGAAAGCAGTGGGCCGCGGTCGTCCCACGGACGACAGTGCCTTTCCGGCAGCCCCTGCGCCGGGCCCGGGGTTGTCGTGGAGTCCCTGGCCTGCACCCAGGGTGCGGGTCGCTCACATGGGGGCACCCCAAAGTGTCAAGAAAGCCCCCGGGGAAGAAACAGGACGCAGGGCTTGAAAGGAGACTTTGAGGGAGTCCGGGAAAAACTTCCCCTGGATGATAGTGCCTTCCTGGCAGCCCCTTTGCTGGGCATGGGGGGGTTGTTGATTCCCTGGCTTGCACTCAGGGTGCGTGTTGTGCCCACGGGGGCACCCCAAAGTGGCAAGAAGTCCTCCAAGGGAAGAGAACAGGACGCCAGGCTTTAATGGAGACTGAGGCAGCACGGGGAAAAAACGGCGAGCCGGGTTCCTCCCACGGATGACAGTGCCTTCCCGGCAGCCCCTGCGCCAGGCCCGGGGCGTCGGGGAGTCCCTGGCTTGCACCTAGAGTGCATGTCTCTCCCACGGGGTGCGCCCCAAAGCGGCAAGTAGGCCCCCGGGGGAAGGAGACAGTAATTCAGGCTTGAAGGCGGACATTGAGGCAGCCCGGGGAAAACAACGTCAACGCTGGGGTTCTCCCACAGACGACAGTGGCTTCCTGGCAGCCCCTGCCCTGGGCCCGAGGGTTTCATGGAGTTTCTGGCTTGCACCCAGGGTGCGTGTCTCGCCCACGGGGGGCACCCCAAAGGGGCACGAAGACCTCCAGGGAAAGGGAACAGGACGCCAGGCTTGAAAGGTGATGTTGAGGCAGCACGGGGGAAAAAGTGGCGAGCCAGGCCCTCCCACGGAGGACAGTGCCTTCCCGGCAGCCCCTGCGCAGGGCCCAGCGTGGTCGTGGAGTCTCTGGCTTGTACCCAGAGTGAGAGTCGCACCCACGACGGGCACCCCAAAGCGGCAAGATGTCCCCTGGTGGAAGGGAACAGGATGCCAGGCTTGAAAGGGGATGTTGAGGCAGTCCGGGGGGGAAAAAAATCCCACGAAGAACAGTGTCTTCCCTGCAGTCTCTGTGCTGGGCCCGGGGTGGTCGTGGAGTCCCTGGCTTGCACCCAGGGTGCGTGTCTTTCAAGCAGGGATCCTGTTACCTTTCTCCGGGGGAATTCTTGCCGCTATGGGGTGCCCCCTGAGGGCGAGACAGGCACCGTGTGTGCAAGACAGGGACTCCACGCTCCCCTCCCCATCCCGCCGCAGGGGCTGTCGGGAAGGCACTGTCCTCCCTGGGAATTTTTTCCACGGACTGCTTCAACATCCCCTTTAAAGCCAGGCTTCCTGTTCCCATCACCCGGTGTCTTCTTGCCGCTTTGGGGTGCTCCTGTGGGCGAGACACGCACCCTGGGTGCAATCCAGGGAATCCTCGCCTGAGGCCTGAGTCTCTCTTGTGTCCTCCGGACGGGAGTTTACACGAAGTCGGTAGCAATGGGAATCCGGGTTCACAAGGACGTTTTCCTGGTAGCTGGCAAAGGCAATGTCCTTCCCTGGAAAAAGCAGCCCGTGCGTTCTGGAGGAGGTCTTGGCTGGCATCTGTGGGACCCTTTGCCTCTGCTCGCAACTTCCCGAGGCTTGGATGTTTGCGGTGGCGCCAGATGAGTGAATTGAATTACATGGGCGTTCCTGGAGCAGGAAGACAACCAGGATGGCAGGGAACCTGAGCCTGTGCCTTTGGGGTCTGGTCCTGGCCTGCCCCGCCCTGGGTAGAGCCGGGGACCTGGTGGAGCTGCAGCAAGGCGGAAAAGGTGGGATGCTGCTGCCTGGCGGTACTGCAGAGGTGGACCCCCACGAGGAGGTCCTGGGGTGCGATGGGGACGCAGGCAGCCGGAAAAGGGGTAGCAGAGTCAGGGGGTGGTTGGGAAGCAGAGCGACAAAAGGGGGAAAGAGGGAGGGAGCGGGAAGCCAAAAGCCTACAGCGTCCAGTAGTCCCACGCGGTCTCCCGCGTACTGAAGCAGGCCCCACCCTGCTTAGCTTCACAGACCAGAGAAGATCAGGCGTCTTCAGGGCTGTATGGCGGTAGAGAGCGGCAGTGATACCTGGCTGACATAAGAGCATGGCCCAGCCACGCCCGCCTGACTCCAGGCATCACCGCCACTCCAGGGCCGCGGGGCTTGGATCGGTCACCCCTGAGCCACTCGCCCGCTGCTGGGCTGCTCTCCCCCTCCACGCCCCAGCACTGTGGGTCTCCGCGCTGGACCTTCCGCCGGCCTCCAAGAGCCTCCCACCATCGCCGGCGAGGCCATGCGCTGGACTGCCGTGGCGGCGCCCTGCTGTTGAGTGGGGAGGCCAGAGGTTTCCATCCCATGCCCAGACTTCGGGCTCTCTGGGCGGCCTCCATTCTTCTGACTCTCCAGGCCTTCCCCAGGCTCCTGAGCTCCCAAGTTTCCACCACATCGCGCCTGCTCAGGACAGTTTGTGCTCCCAGGCCTCAGGACCCTGGGCCCACGGTCCTGGGATACCCTCCTGTCCTCCTCCTTGCCGCCGAGGGATTGTTTTGGTTCCCTTGCCGCCCCTCCTGCAAGGCCCCCTTTCCTCACCCACCCAGAGCTACCAGGGCTGCCCAGGGGTGAACAGCCGCACTAGCCCTAGGGGCCCTTTCTCTCACAACGTCCCTAACAGCGTCGCTTGTCCCGACAAGGACATGGCCCGTGGCCAAGTGAGTGGGAGGAGCTGCTTTGCCCCGCGCTGCCACTAGAGCTGGCGACTGATCCCGGGAGAGAGAGGCTGATGGACAGCCGGACACACCACCACCACGAGCAAACCCACACCCACACCCACAACCACAGACATCCACGGGTGCATGCACGCGGGCACACAGACACACACACACACACACACACACACACACACACACACAGATACAAAAAGATACAGCTTGAAGGAGAGCAAGGGAAAGAGGGATGGAGAGCTAGAAACTGGGAGAGAGACCGCAGTAGAGAGAGACACAGGAAGGAGAGAGAGAGAGAGAAAGAGAGAGAGTGACAGAAAGACCATGAGATGGAGGGGGAATAAGAGAAATAGAGAGAGGGTGAGAGAGCTAGAGAGCCAGAGTGATAGAGCCTGGGAGAGGGAGCGCTCTGCTCTGGTAGACAGGGCTCCTCGGAGCAGGCTGGGGTAGCGTGGAGGTTGCTTGAGCCAGGCCAGAACATGGGGGCAGGGCCGCCCATGCAAGAAGACCAACAGAACTCTGAGACGTATTTTTTCTTGGATTGGTTGGTTGCTTTGGGGGTGCTTTTCTTTTTTTTTATTATTATACTTTAAGTTTTAGGGTACATGTGCACAACGTGCAGGTTTGTTACATATGTATACATGTGCCATGTTGGTGTGCTGCACCCATTAACACGTCATTTAGCATTAGGTATATCTCCTAATGCTATCCCTCCCCCCTCTCCCCACCCCACAACAGTCCCCAGTGTGTGATGTTACCCTTCCTGTGTCCATGTGTCCTCATTGTTCAATTCCCACCTATGAGTGAGAACATGCAATGTTTGGTTTTTTGTCCTTGTGATAGTTTGCTGAGAATGATGGTTTCCAGCTTCATCCATGTCCCTACAAAGGACATGAACTCATCCTTTTTTATGGCTGCATAGTATTCCATGGTGTATATGTGCAACATTTTCTTAATCCAGTCTAACATTGTTGGACATTTGGGTTGGTTCCAAGTCTTTGCTATTGTGAATGGTGCCGAAATAAACATACGTGTGCATGTGTCTTTATAACAGCATTATTTATAATCCTTTGGTTATATACCCAGTAATGGGATGGCTGGGTCAAATGGTATTTCCAATTCTAGATCCCTGAGGAATCGCCACACCGACTTCCACAATGGTGGAACTAGTTTACAGTCCCACCAACAGTGTAAAAGTGTTCCTATTTCTCCACATCTTCTCTAGCACCTGTTGTTTCCTGACTTTTTAATGACTGCCATTCTAACTGGTGTGAGATGGTATCTCATTGTGGTTTTGATTTGCATTTCTCTGATGGCCAGTGATGATGAGCATTTTTTCACGTGTTTTTTGGCTGCATAAATGTCTTCTTTTGAGAAGTGTCTGTTCATATCCTTCGCCCACTTTTTGATGGGGTTGTTTGTTTTTTTCTTGTAAATTTGTTTGAGTTCATTTTAGATTCTGGATATTAGCCCTTTGTCAGATGAGTAGATTGCAAAAATTTTCTGCCATTCTATAGGTTGCCTGTTCACTCTGATGGTGGTTTCTTTTGCTGTGCAGAAGCTCTTTAGTTTAATTAGATCCTATTTGTCAATTTTGGCTTTTGTTGCCATTGCTTTTGGTGTTTTAGACATGAAGTCCTTGCCCATGCCTATGTCCTGAATGGTATTGCCTAGGTTTTCTTCTAGGGTTTTTATGGTTTTAAGTCTAACGTTTAAGTCTTTAATCCATCTCGAATTAATTTTTGTATAAGGTGTAAGGAAGGGATCCAGTTTCAGCTTTCTACATATGGCTAGCCAGTTTTCCCAGCACCATTTATTAAATAGGGAATCCTTTCCCCATTGCTTGTTTTTGTCAGGTTTGTTAAAGATCAGATAGTTGTAGATATGCAGCATTATTTCCGAAGGCTCTGTTCTGTTCCATTGGTCTATATCTCTGTTTTGGTACCAGTACCATGCTGTTTTGGTTACTGTAGCCTTGTAGTATAGTTTGAAGTCAGGTAGCGTGATGCCTCCAGCTTTGTTCTTTTGGCTTAGGATTGACTTGGCAGTGCGGGCTCTTTTTTGGTTCCATATGAACTTTAAAGTAGTTTTTTCCAATTCTGCGAAGAAAGTCATTGGTAGCTTGATGGGGATGGCACTGAATCTATAAATTACCTTGGGCAGTATGGCCATTTTCACGATATTGATTCTTCCTACCCATGAGCATGGAATATTCTTCCATTTGTTTGTATCCTCTTTTATTTCATTGAGCAGTGGTCTGTAGTTCTCCTTGAAGAGGTCCTTCACATCCCTTGTAAGTTGGATTCCTAGGTATTTTATTCCCTTTGAAGCAATTGTGAATGGGAGTTCACTCATGATTTGGCTCTCTGTTTGTCTGTTATTGGTGTATAAGCATAGGGTCCTTCTTTTGTTGGCTACTCGCTGTCTTCTTGGTGCGGTGCACCCCGAGATTTGGAGAGTGAGTCCGTCCGTCTTGTGGGAGCCGTGGTGCTGAGCGTGCCGACGGGGGCCCTAGGCCTGGGTTTCTCTCGTTTCATGGGGACCGGAGTTTACACGAAGTCGGTGGCAATGGGAATCCGGGTGCACAGGGATGGATTTCCTCGTGACTGGCAATGGCAATGTCCTTCCCCTGGGGAAAACAGCCCATAAGTCCTGGAGCAGAGGTTTTGGCTGGCGTCTGTGGGACCCTCTGCCCCTGGCCGCCACTTCTCCCCGGCTTGAACTGTTGCATGGCACGGGATGAATAAATTGAATTGTCTGGGCGTCCCGGGAGCGTGAAGACACCAGGTACCTCAGGGAACATATACCGTCCCGCCCTGGATGGAGCCGGGCTCCTGGTGGGGCTGCAGTAAGGCAGAAGATGTGGGATGCTGTTGTCTGGCCTTGCTGCAGCGGTGGACCCCCACGAGGAGGTCCCGGGCTGCTTCGGGACCGCAGGCGAGGGGAAAAGTGGGAGCAGAGTCAGGGGAAGGTTGTGAAGCATGGAGACAACAGGGGGAAAGAGGGAGGGAGGAGGAAGCCAAAAGCCTACAGCACCTAGCATTCCCAAGCGGCCTCCCATCCAAGTACTAACCAGGACCAACCCTGCTTAGCTTTCGAGGTCCGACAAGACGGGCAGGGTGATATGGCTGTAGGTGCTGGCAGTGGCGCCTGGATGCAGCAAGAGCCCGGCACAGCCACGCCCGCCCGACTCCAGGCGTCATCGCCACCCCGGGGCTGCGAGGCTTGGATCCGGGATCCCCGAGCCGCTCTCCCTCGGCTTGGCTATTCTCCCCCTCTATTCCCCTGAGCATCGCCGGCCACCGCTCTGTGCCTTCCTCCAGCCTCCCAGAGCCTCCCGCCATCGCCGGCGGCTGGGCCAAGTGCAGAACCGCCGTGGCGCCGCCCTGTTGTTGCTGGGGGGCGCCAGAGGCCTCCGTCCCCTGCCCAGGCTTTGGGCTCTCAAGGCGCCTCCCTTCTGCGGACGCTCCAGGCCTTCACCCGGCTCCCGAGCTTCCGCCACATCAGGCCGGCTCAGGACGGGTGTGCTCATCCCTTCGCTTTTTAACTTTTTGTTGTTTCTGTTTATATTTTTTGTACTATGTCTTGAAACGTTCTTGTAGTTATTACTTTCGATTGGTTTATTATTTAGTCTTCCTACTTAGAATGAGCAGTTTACACACCACAGCTATAGTGTTATAATATTCTGTTTTGTTTTGTATAGTTACTATTATCATCGAGGATTTTTTTTACCTTCAGTTGATTACTTATTGCTCATTAATGTCCTTTTCTTCCTCACTGAAGTACTCCCTTTAGCATTCCTTGTAGGACAGGCGTGGTATTGATGAAATCCTTCAGCTTTTGTTTGTCTGGAAAAGTCAGTATTTCTTCTTTTTATTTGAAGAACATTTTCACTGTATATGCTATTGTAAGGTAAAAGTTCTTTTCCTTTAGTGCTTTAAATATTTATTGCTTCTTTCTCCTGGCCGGTAGGGTTTCCACTGTAAAGTCTGCTGCCAGATGTGTTGGAGCTCCCCTGTATATTGTTTCTGTATATTGTTCTTTTGTATAACTTTTCTTTTTCTTTGACTTTTCGAAGATTGGTTATTGAATGCTTTGAAGTAGTCTTTTTTGGGTTAAATCTGCTTAATGTTCTATAATATTTTTGTAGTTGGATTTGGATATCTTTCTCTAGGTTTGGAAAGTTTTCTGTTATTATCCCTTTGAATAAATTTTTCTACCCCTGTCTCTTTCTCTATATTGTCTTTAAAACCAATAACTCTTAGACGTGTGTTTGTGGGGCTATTTTCTAGGTCCTGTAGGCATTATTTGTTGTTTTTATTCTTTTTCTTTTGTCTCTTCTGACTATGTATTTTCAAATAGCCTGTCTTCAAGTTCACTATTTCTTCTGCTTGATCCATCATTCTGCTATTAAATGGCTCTAGTGCATTCTTCAGCATGCCAATTGCACTTTTCAGCTCCTGAATTTTTGCTTAATTTATTGTAACTATTTCAATCTCTTTGTTGACTTTAGCTGATAAAATTTGGAATTTCTTTACTTTGTTATCTTAAATTTCTGTGAGGTTTTTTTTTTTTAATGCAGCCATTTTGAATTCTGTGTCTGAAAGATTACATATCTCTTTTTCTCCAGGATTTGTCCCTGGTGCCTTATTTAGTTCAGTTGGTGAGGTCATGTTTTCCTGGATGGTGTTGATGCCAGTAGATGTTCTTCAGTGTCTGGACATTAAAACTTTGGCATGCAGCACCATATAAGAGGTTAAAAAAAGAATTTTTTTTAAAAAAGGTGAGCATTTATTGTAGTCTTCACTGTCTGGGCTTATTCGTAGCCATCTTTCTTGGGAAGGATTTCCACATATTTGAAAAGACGGGTGTTGTGATCTAAGCCATATCTGATTTAGGGGGCACCTTATACCCGATAATGCTGTAATTCTTGCAGACTCATAGAAGTACCACCTTGACAGTCTTGGACAAGATCCAGGAGAATTTTCTGGATTACTAGCCAGAGACTCTTGTTCTCTACCCTTATTTTCCCTCAAAGATACAGAGTGTTTCTCTCTATTCTAAGCCACCTAAAGTTGGGAGTAGAGTAACACAAGCACCCCTGGCCATCACCACTATGACTGCCCTGGGTCAGACCTGAAGCTAGCACATCACCGGGTCTTGCTCAAGTCCTGCTGCATGCACTTTCTGATGGCTGTCTATGTTCACTCAAGGCCTTTGGTCTCTACAATTAGCAGATGGCAAAGCCAGCCACATCTGTGTTCTTTCCTTCAGGGCAGTGAGTTTCATCAGTCCCTGGCTGGGTCCAGAAGTGCCATTCAGAAGTCAGGGAGTAGAGTCAAAAGTTTTAGAAGTCCACCTGACATTCTATTGCATTGCAGCTGAGCTGGCATTCAAACCACAAGGCACAGTCCTTCCTATTCCTCCTTTCCTTTTCCAAAGGCAGAGTAGCCACCAGCACCCCAGGCCACAAGGAGTACTGCCAGGCTACCACCAATGTTCCTTTAAGGCCCAAAACCTCTTTTCAGCTTGTGATGAATGCTGCCTGGCCTGGGACTTGTTGTTTTCAGGCCAGTGGGCTGAACCCTGGGCAGGTTCATACATGCCAACCAAGGATCAAGTCCTAGAGGGATTCCAAAAGCTTTCTTGGTGCTCTACCCACCTCTGGCCTTGCTGGTACTTAAGTGGCAAGACAAAGTCCCCTTTACTTTTCCCTCTGCTTTTCCCAAGTAAAAGAAGTTTTTCCCTTTAGCCAACACAGTTTGTAATGTTCTGAGTCTCACCTAAATCTAGTAAGTCTATGAGGCTCACCCAAGGCTCTTGATGTAGTATCTGGGTATGGCTGCTGGTTATTCAGGGCCCAAAGGTTGTTAAGTTTGCAGTTGATAAATGCTGCCAGCACTGCGTTCTTTCCTTTAAGGCAGCAGGTTTTCTTCTGGCCCAGGGTGTGTCTAGGAATGTCTAGGAGCCAGAGCCTGGAAAGGAGGCCTCAGGAATCTGACCAGTGTGCTACCTTGCTGTGGCTGAGCTGGTATCCAGAATGGAAGACAATGTCTGCCCTACACTTTTCCCTTCTCTCTTCAAGCAAAAGGATGGAGTTCCTTTTGGATCCATGAACTGTGCAGCCTGGTATTAGGGGAATGATAATTCCAGAACTCCTGTGGCTGCCCCAGCTGGTGTCTCAGTATGTTGCATGCCCTCCCCACCCCAGTCCACTGTTCCTGGGCCCAGTTCAGCCCTAGGCCTCACCTAAGAGTTGCAGTCCTGATGGCCTAGGCTGCCTTTCAAGTTTTCTTAGATACACAGAGTGCTGGAGCCCTCAGTCGCCAGGTTTCCAAACACTCAAGTTCCAACCACTGGAGTCTGATTCCCCTCTGGCTAGGGCTGGTTTAAATGATCCCACTGTGGATGGGCATTAACTGTGTTTGGTCTGGTTTTCCTTTCTGCTCTAACAGGACAGCACAGAGTTCAGTGCCTCACAATTGCTATGTTCTCCCTCCTGCAGAACCCAGAGTTGATCTCTGCACCACGCCATCACTGCTGGGGGTGAGGAAATGGTGGCACTGGTGATTCAGGACTGTTTTTTCTCTCTCTTCAGTGCCTCTTTCAGTGATATGAGGTTAAAACCAGGTACCTTGAGTACTCACCTGATTTTTGGTTCTTATGAATGTATTTTCTATGTAGATATTAATAGTTGTTCATCTGGTGTCCTTGCAGGAGGGATGATCAGCGGAGGCTTCTTTCTGCCATCTTGCTTTCCTCTCACACCCAAGAATCAGAATGCAGAGCTTTTAATAAGAAAAGCTTTCAGAACTCAGGAAGTACACGGAAGACATCCTGGTTCTCCATGTTTAACACTGAACTGTTTGTTCAACTTAGGTGCATAGCACTGACTAACCAGGGATTATCATAGATAATTTGACTTGGACTATGGAGTTCATTCAAATACTTTATCTAGACAATTTAAGTACTGGCTGATTTGGCATGAAAATCTGACAAAGTATTTTCTTGGTATTCAATTGATTTTCTTCTGTTTGGGTTAGCAGTTTTATAAACCAGTCAGTCTCTTCATTAAAGTTCTGGGAATACTTACCCAGTTCAAATGATATGATTCTAAAGTTCTCAAAAATCTGTATTCAAGAGTGCTTCTCAGGACCTTTTCCATCCTTTCATGAAACTCCTTAAAGATACAATATTCTGTAATTTTGCAGGCTTGTAAAGTTTTCAGAAACTGCCTCAGAATTAAGCAATTTACAGTGGAAATGATTTTAAATTGTCATAGACACAATTGACAAGAAACATTTATTATTTACAGGCATTAGCCACCACGCCTGGCCTCTGAAGTTAATTTAATAAAATTTTATAAATAAATTTATCAAATGTGTCATCTTTTAATCCCAGATTTTTGTGAACCTATGCTTCACATTTCCCCCCAACTTTCTATATTTATCTAGTTTTATCTATTTTTTACTTCTTCAATTTGAAACCTTTAAGCAACTCAAACAAAAAAAATTAAAACACATTTTTATGCCTTTATAAGTTTTCTCATCAAAAGTGTATCTTCACAAGCCTGTAATCCCAGCACCTTGGGAGGCCAAGGCGGGTGCATCACTTGAGGTCAGGGGTTCGAGACCAGCCTGACCAACATGGTGAAACCCCGTCTCTACTAAAAATACAAAAATTAGCCTGGTGTGGTGGTGAGCACCTGTAATCCCAGCTACCTGGGAGGCTGAGGCAGGTGAATCACTTGAACCTGGGAGGCGGAGGTTGCAGTGAGCTGAGATCAGGCCACTGCATGCCAGCCTCGGCAACAGAACAGGACTCGGTTTCAAAAAAATAAAAAGAAGCATATCTTGCTTTTTTATACATTCTGTATGCAGAATTGTTTCTCTCATATCTAGTAATTAATGTCTTAGTAACCCCAATTTTCAGTGAAAACCCTAAAAAGTGATTTTCAATCAGTATTTTTAGATAAAAAACATTTTATAGTTTTTAAGAAACATAGTTCTTCAAATTATTGTTTATTAACAGAACTAAAGATATTTAGGTTTTCTATACCATATACAAGTAGCATGTCATGGTATATAGTCCTAATTTTTAATGGTGAATATTTCATTATTTTAGCTTACAAATGACTCAAGACATTTTATAATTATCTATTACTGAATTTAACATGACTTAAAGGTTTTAAATTACTGAACAGAATTTTGGAACTGTGACACAGGTAGCATCCCTAATGTCTTCCCTCAGTAATTTTAGGTCCCAAGTAGCCACATGGCACCCAGGAAAAGTATGAAGATCAGGGCCTGACTGAGTCCA
Source organism: Pongo abelii (assembly GCF_028885655.2). Classification (NCBI taxonomy): domain Eukaryota; kingdom Metazoa; phylum Chordata; class Mammalia; order Primates; family Hominidae; genus Pongo; species Pongo abelii. Next base: position 23,784,788 of record NC_072007.2, on the reverse strand, counting down.
TTAGGACTAAAGACAGAGCTGTGAAGGCTATACCTGGAGGATCCAATCCCTTCTAAAATAGCCAGGAAGCAAAATAGGAAAAACACAGAAAGAAGGGGCCAATTGGGCTTGATTCTGGCTTGTAACTGCTGGTCTAGACACTGAGAACATGTCTCCAGAATTCATCATGGACACTCATCAAGACCCCCTGAATCCAGAAACTCTCAACAAAAGACATAAGCTCACAGTTAAATCAAGCAAGTATCTAATTATATTTAACTGATAATTGTAAAGCCATTTCTGTTTTACTAATGATTTAAGAACTAGCTTTATTTACAAATTATAACATACATGTAACACATACAGACATAAAAACACACAGGAGCAGATCTTATAGCTTTCATAAGGGATTTAAATTTTTTAATTTTAGGTTCGGGGGTACATGTGAAGTTTTGTTACATAGATAAACTCGTATCACAGGGGCTTGTTATACAGATTATTTCATAACCCAGGTATTAATCCCAGTACCCCATAGTTATCTTTTCTGTTCCTCTCCCTCCTCCCACCCTCCCCCCTCAAGTAGACTCCAGTGTCTGTTGTTTCCTTCTTTGTGTTCATAACTTCTCATTATTTAGCTCCCACTTTATAAGTGAGAACACGTAGCTGCACAGTATTCTATGGTGCATATGTGTGTTCTGTGTGGGAAATGTGTGAGGAGAGAAGAAAAGAAACACACAATAATGTTAAGGGTAAACAGACTTTATCCCAAGTATATGGCAATACAGATATAATAAGCAAGTCATCTAATAAGCCAATGATATAATAAACAAATTGCAATGGGAAGGGGAAAAGGGAAAAGACATATATAATATATATACATATACATACGTGTGTGTGTGTGTGTGTGTATGTGTGTGTGTATATATATATATACTCACCAGATGATGGAGGATTCATCACCAAACCGGGAAGCAACTACCTGGGCTCCAGAGTTGGCCACTAGTCCACGCACAGACGAAAGGAGGTCCCATGAAGCTTCAGCATGGTCTGGAAAACTAGCTCTTTTTGTAACAAGTTGTTTGACATGAGGCCCAGTCATGAGGGCCCTTCTTGACTGGGCCCTTCTTGACTGGGCTCAAGGAATACAAAAAGGTCATCAAAAGCATACCTTCACAAGCCTGTAATTCCAGCACTTTGGAAGGCCAAGGTGGGTGCATCACTTGAGGTCAGGTGTTTGAGACGAGCCTGGCCAACATGGTAAAACCCCATCTTTACTAAAAATACAAAATTTAGCCCGGCGTGATGGTGCAATTGTTTTTGCAATTGTCTGTTGTTTTTCAATAACTATTTCTCCGAAACAGTGCTGAAAGAATGCCTCAAGGGGCTCACACAATTTGTTCCGGGTCTTAGTGACCATTGTTTGTGTCCATGTTCAATTGAGTTCAAATTTCATATTTAACTTTTACTCCACAATGTCCCACATTATCTTTGTTCAATCTGTCATCGATGGGCATTTAGGTTGATTCCATGTCTTTACTATTGTGAATAGTGCTGCAATAAACATTCACATGCTTGTGTCTTTATGACAGAACAATTTATATACCTCTGGGTATATACCCAGTAATGAGATTTCTGGGTCAAGTGATGGTTCTGTTTTTAGCTCTTTCGAGGAATTACCATACTGCTTTCCACAACAGTGGGACGAATGTACACTCCAACTGACAGTGTATGTGTTGTCTTTCTCCACAACCTTGCCAGCGTCTGTTATTTTTTGACGTTTTGATAATAGCCATTCTGACTGGTGTGAGATGGTGTCTCACTGTGCCTTTGATTTGCATTTCTCTAATGATCAGTGATATTGAGATTTGTATTCTATGGTTGTTGGTCACATGTGTGTATTCCTTTGAGAAGTGTTCATGTCTTTTGCCCACTTTTTAAATTGTTTTTTATTTTCATAGGTTTTGGGGCAACAGGTGGTATTTGGTTACATTAGTTAGTTCTTTATTGGTTATTTGTAAAATTTTGGTACATCCATCACCTAATCAGTATCCACTGAACCCAGTTTGTAGCCTTTTATCCCTTGCCCCCTTTACCCCTTTCCCCATGAGTCCCCAAAGTCCATTGTGTTATTCTTATGCCTTTGCATCCTTATAGCTTAGCTCTCTCTTATAAGTGAGAATATAGGATGTTTGGTTTTCCATTCCTGAGTTACTTCACTTAAATTAATAGTCTTCAATCCCATCCAGGTTGCTGCAATTGCCATTAATTCATTTCTTTTTATGGCTGAATAGTATTCCATCCTACATATATACCACAGTTTCTTTATCCACTCATTGATTGATGGGCATTTGGACTGGTTCTACATTTTTGCAGTTGCCAATTGTGCTGCTATAAATATGTGTGTGCAAGTATCTTTTTTGCATAAAAACTTCTTTTTTCCTCTGGATACATAGCTAGTAGTGGGATTGCAGGACCAATGGTACTTCTACTTTTAGTTCTTTAAGGAATCTCCACACTGTTTTACATAGTGATTGTACTACTTTACATTCCCACCAGCAGTGTAGAAGTGTTCCCTTTTCATGACATTCACACCAACATCTAAAATTTTAAAAAAAATAAAATAAATAAATTTTTTTTTCATTATGACCATTCTTGTGGGAGTAAGGTGGTATCGCATCATGGTTGTAATTTGCATTTCCCTGATTATTAGTGATGTTGAGCATTTTTTCATGTTTGTTGGCCATTTGTATATCTTCTAAGAATTGTGTATGACCATACTGCCAAAAGCAATCTACAAATTCAATCAATTGCCATCAAAATACCACCATCATTCCGCACAGAACTACAAAAAATGATTCTAAAATTCATATGGAACTAAAAAGAGCCCTCATAGCCAAAGCAATACTAAGCAAAAAGAACAAATCAGAAGGCATCACATTATCTGATTTCAAACTATATTATAGACCATAGTCACCAAAACAGTATAGTTCTGGTATAAAAATGGGCATACAGAGAAATGGAACATAATAGAGAACCCAGAAATTAACCAAAATATTTACAGCCATCTGATATTTGACAAAGTGAACAAAAACCAAGTGGGGAAAGAACACCCTACTCAACAAATGGTGCTGGGATAATTGGCAAGCTACATGTAGGAGAATGAAATTGGATCTTCATCTCTCACCTTTTACAAAAGTCAACACGAGATGGATCAAGGACTTAAACCTAAGACCTGAAACTATAAAAATTCTAGAAGATGACATCTAAAAAAACCTCTAGACATTGGCTTAGGCAAGGATTTCGTGACCAAGAACCCAAAAGCAAATGCAAGAAAAACAAAGATAAATAGGTGGGATTTAATTAAACTAAAGAGCTTTTTCACGACAAAAGGAATAGTCAGCAGAGTAAACGGACAATCCACAGAATGGGAGAAAATCTTCACAATCTGTATATCTGACAAAGGACTAATATGCAGAATCTACAATGAGCTCAAACAAATTAGCAAGAAAAAAACAAACAATCTTATAAAAAAGTAGGCTAAGGACATGAATAGACAATTTTTTTTTTTTTTTTTTTTTTTTTTTTGGCATCAGAGCCTCTCTCTGTCGCCCAGGCCGGAGTGCAGTGGCTCATTGCATGCTCCGACTCCTGGGTTCATGCCATTCTCCTGCCTCAGCCTCCCGAGTAGCTGGGACTACAGGTGCCCGCCATCATGCCCGGCTAATTTTTTATATTTTTAGTAGAGACGGGGTTTCACCGTGTTAACCCGGATGGTCTTGATCTCCTGACCTGGTGATCTGCCTGCCTCGGCCTCCCAAAATGCTGGGATTACAGGCGTGAACCACCACGTCCGGCGAATAGACATTTCTTTGGCCACTTTTTAATAGGGTTGTTTGTTTTTCTCTTGTAAATTTATTTAAGTTCCTTATGTTGAATGTTAGACCTTTGTCAGATACATAGTTTGTAAATGTTTTCTCATTCTGTAGGTTGTCTCTTCACTCTATCGATAATTTCTTTTGCTTAGCAGAAGCTTTTAAGTTTAATTAGATCCCACTTGTCAATATTGGCACTTGTTGTAATTGTTTTTGGTGTCTTTATCATGAAATCTTTGCCTGTTTTTATGTCCAGGATGGTATTGCCTAGGTTGTCTTCCAGGGCTTTTATAGCTTTGGGTTTCACATTTAAGTCTTTAATCCATCTTGAGTTGATTTTTGTATATGGTGTAAGGAAGAAGTCCAGCTTCAATCTTCTGCATATGGCTAGCCAGTTATCCCAGCACCATTTATTGAATAGGGAGACTTTTCCTCATTGCTTTTTTTTCCCAGCTTTGTCCAACATTAGGTAGTTGTAGGTGTGTGGTCTTATTTCTGGGCTCTCTACTCTGTTCCATTGGTGTGCGTGTCTGTTTTTGTACCAGTACCTTGCTGTTTTAGTTACTGTAGTGCTGTAGCATGGTTTGAAGTCGGGTAATGTGATGCCTCAAGCTTTGTTCTTTTTGCTTAGGATTGCCTTGGCTACTTATGTTCTTTCTTGGTTCTATATAAATTTTTAAATAGCCTTTTCTAGTTCCGTGAAGCATGTCATTGGTAGTTTAGTAAGAATAGCTTTGGGCAGCATGGCCACTTAAATGATATTAGTTCTTTCTCTCCATTAACATGGAATAAATTTTCATTTATTTATGTCTTCTCTGACTTCTTTGAGTAGTGTTTTGTAATTTTCATTGTAGAGATCTTTCACCTCCCTGGTTAGCTGTATTCCTAGGTATTTTATTCTTTTTGTGGAAATTTTGAATAAAATTGCCTTTCTGATTTGTCTCTCAGTTTGGCTCTTCTTGGTGTATAGGAATGCTAGCAAATTTTGTACATTGATTTTGTATATTGAAACCATGTGGAAGTTGCTTATCAGATTAATGAGCTTTTTGGGTCACAACTATAGGGTTTAGATAGAGAGTTATGTTGTCTGCAAACAGAGATAGTTGGACTTCTCTTTCTATTTAAATACCCTTTATTTCTTTCTCTTGTCTGATTGCTCCAGCAAGGACTTCTAATACTATGTTGAATAGGAGTGGTGAGAGAGGGCATCCTTGTCTTGTGTGGGTTTCAAGGAGAATGCTTCCAGATTTTGCCCATTTAGTGTAAGGTTGGCTGTGAGTTTGTCTTAGGTGGCCTTTATTATTTTAAGAAATATTCCTTCAATATCTCATTTATTGAGAGTTTTTAACATGAAGTGTTGTTGAATTTTACTGAAAGCCTTTTCTGCATCTATTGAGACAATCATGTGGTTCTTGTCTTTAGTTTTATTTGTGTTGGACCAACCTTCCATTCCAGGGAAGAAGCCTACTTCACTGTGGTGAATTATCCTTTTGGTGTGCTGCTGGATTTGGTTTGCAAGGATTTTGTGGTGGATTATTGAATGGATGTTCATCAAGGATACTGGCCTGAAGTTTTCTTTTTTTGTTGTGTCACTGCCAAGCTTTGGTATCAGGATGATGCTGGCCTCGTAGAACAAGTTGAAAAGAAGTCCCTCCCCCACTATTTCTTGAAATAGTTTCAGTAGGAATGCTACTAGCTCTTCTTTGTACATTCATTAAAATTTGACTGTTTATCAGGTCCTGGGCTTTTTTTTTTTTTTTTCTTGGTTGGTAGGCTGTTTATTACTGATTCAATTTTTGGAGCTTATTATTGGTCATTTCATCCTGGTTCAGTCTTGAGAGGGTGTGTGTGTCCAGGAATTTATTCATCTCTTCTAGTGTTTCTAGTTTGTGTGTGTAGAGGTGTTTGTAGTAGTTGTTGATTGTTATTTTTACTTCTGTGGCATCAGTGGTAAGATTCCCTTCACCATTTCTAATTGTGTTTATTTGAATCTTCTCTCTTTTCTTCTTTATTAGTCTAGCTAGTGCCTATCTTATTAATTTTTTCAAAAAACCTTGATTAAGTCATCATTTGAACAGTTTTTTATGTCTCAATTTCTTTCAATTCAGCTCCGATTTTAGTTATTTCTTGTCTTTGGCAAGCTTTGTGGTTGATTTCTTCTTGATTTTCTTTTATTATTATTATACATTAAGTTTTAGAGTACATGTGCACAATGTGCAGGTTAGTTACATGTGTATACATATGCCATGCTGGTGTGCTGCACCCATTAACTCATCATTTAGCATTAGGTATATCTCCTAAAGCTATCCCTCCACCCTCCCTCAACCCCACAACAGTCCCCAGAGTGTGATGTTCCCCTTCTTCTGTCCATGTGTTCTCATTGTTCAGTTCCCACCTATGAGTGAGAACATGCGGTATTTGGTTTTTTGTTCTTGTGATAGTTTACTCAGAATAATGATATCCAATTTCATCCATGTCCCTACAAAGGACATGAACTCATCCTTTTTTATGGCTGCATAGTATTCCATGGTGTATATGTGCCACATTTTCTTAATCCAGTCTATCATTGTTGGACATTTGGGTTGGTTCCAAGTCTTTACTATTGTGAATAGTGCCGCAATAAACATACATGTGTATGTGTCTTTATAGCAGCATGATTTATAGTCCTTTGGGTATATACCTAGTAATGGGATGGCTGGGTCAAATGGTATTTCTAGTTCTAGATCCCTGAGGAATCGCCGCACTGACTTCCACAATGGTTGAACTAGTATACAGTCCCACCAACAGTGTAAAAGTGTTCCTATTTCTCCATATCCTCTCCAGCACCTGTTGTTTCCTGACTTTTTAATGATTTCCATTCTAACTGGTGTGAGATGGTATCTCATTGTGGTTTTGATTTGCATTTCTCTGATGGCCAGTGATGGTGAGCATTTTTTCATGTGTTTTTTGGCTGCATAAATGTCTTCTTTTGAGAAGTGTCTGTTCATGTCCTTCACCCACTTTTTGATGGAGTTGTTTGTTTTTTTCTTGTAAATTTGTTGGAGTTCATTGTAGATTCTGGATATTAGCCCTTTGTCAGATGAGTAGGTTGACAAAATGTTCTCCCATTTTGTAGGTTGCCTGTTCACTCTGATGGTAGTTTCTTTTGCTGTGCAGAAGCTCTTTAGGTTAATTAGATCCCATTTGTCAATTTTGGCTTTTGTTGCCATTGCTTTTGGTGTTTCAGACATGAAGTCCTTGCCCATGCCTATGTCCTGAATGGTAATGCCTAGGTTTTCTTCTAGGGTTTTTATGGTTTTAGATCTAATGTTTAAGTCTTTAATCCATCTTGAATTGATTTTTGTATAAGGTGTAAGGAAGGGATCCAGTTTCAGCTTTCTATGTATGACTAGCCAGTTTTCCCAGCACCATTTATTAAATAGGGAATCCTTTCCCCATTTCTTGTTTTTCTCAGATTTGTCAAAGATCAGATAGTTGTAGATATGTGGCATTATTTCTGAGGGCTCTGTTCTGTTCCATTGATCTATATCTCTGTTTTGGTACCACTATCATGCTGTTTTGGTTACTGTAGCCTTGTAGTATAGTTTGAAGTCAGGTAGCGTGATGCCTCCAGCTTTGTTCTTTTGGCTTAGGATTGACTTGGCGATGCGGGCTCTTTTTTGGTTCCGTATGAACTTTAAAGTAGTTTTTTCCAATTCTGTGAAGAAAGTCATTGGTAGCTTGATGGGGATGGCATTGAATCTATAAATTACCTTGGGCAGTATGGCCATTTTCATGATATTGATTCTTCCTACCCATGAGCATGGAATATTCTTCCATTTGTTTGTATCCTCTTTTATTTCATTGAGCAGTGGTTTGTAGTTCTCCTTGAAGAGGTCCTTCATGTCACTTGTAAGTTGGATTCCTAGGTATTTTATTGTCTTTGAAGCAATTGTGAATGGGAGTTCACTCATGATTTGGCTCTCTGTTTGTCTGTTATTGGTGTATAAGAATGCTTGTGATTTTTGTACATTGATTTTGTATACTGAGACTTTGCTGAAGTTGCTTATCAGCTTAAGGAGATTTTGGGCTGAGATAATGGGGTTTTCTAGATATACAATCATGTCATCTGCAAACAGGGACAATTTGGCTTCCTCTTTTCCTAATTGAATACCCTTTATTTTCTTCTCCTGCCTGATTGCCCTGGCCAGAACTTCCAACACTATGTTGAATAGGAGTGGTGAGAGAGGGCATTCCTGTCTTGTGCCAGTTTTCAAAGGGAATCCTTCCAGTTTCTGCCCATTCAGTATGATATTGGCTGTGGGTTTGTCATAGATAGCTCTTATTATTTTGAGATACGTCTCATGAATACCTAATTTATTGAGAGTTTTTAGCATGAAGTGTTATTGAATTTTGTCAAAGGCCTTTTCTGCATCTATTGAGATAATCATGTGGTTTTTGTCTTTGGTTCTGTTTATATGCTGGATTACATTTATTGATTTGCATATATTGAACCAGCCTTGCATCCCAGGGATGAAGCCCACTTGATCATGGTGGATAAGCTTTTTGATGTGCTGCTGGATTTGGTTTGACAGTATTTTATTGAGGATTTTTGCATCAATGTTCATCAAGGATATTGGTCTAAAATTCTCTTTTTTGGTTGTGTCTCTGCCCGGCTTTGGTATCAGGATGATGCTGGCCTCATAAAATGAGTTAGGGAGGATTCCCTCTTTTTATATTGATTGGAATAGTTTCAGAAGGAATGGTACCAGTTCCTCCTTGTACCTCTGGTATAATTTATAGCACTAAATGCCCACAAGAGAAAGCAGGAAAGATCCAAAATTGACACTCTAACATCACAATTAAAAGAACTAGAAAAGCAAGAGCAAACACATTCAAAAGCTAGCAGAAGGCAAGAAATAACTAAAATCAGAGCAGAACTGAAGGAAATAGAGACACAAAAAACCCTTAGAAAAATTTATGAATCCAGGAGCTGGTTTTTTGAAAGGATCAACAAAATTGATAGACCACTAGCAGAATCAAATAAAGAGAAGAATCAAATAGATGCAATAAAAAATGATAAAGGGGATATCACCACCGATCCCACAGAAATACAAACTACCATCGGAGAATACTACCAACACCTCTATGCAAATAAACTAGAAAATCTAGAAGAAATGGATAAATTCCTCGACACATACACTCTCCCAAGACTAAACCAGTAAGAAGTTGAATCTCTGAATGGACCAATAACAGGCTCTGAAATTGTGGCAATAATCAATAGCTTACCAACCAAAAAGAGTCCAGGACCAGATTTCTTCTTGATTTTCTAATTATTTCAGTTGTGATGTTAGATTGTTAATATGAGATCTTTCTAACTTTTTGATATAGGCATTCCTTCTCATGCCCTACCCTAACTTTTCTCCTTCTCCTAGAAAACTCAGAACCATGCTTTCTAAACCATTTCAAACTTTCTCAGTGAATCAACCTGATCTCCCTGAGGCAGAGTTAGCAATTTTCTATTACACGTGTTTCTCTTTCTCTGTAATAATATCTAATGCAACAATGCAAGTGTTTCATTCCCTCCTGGATATGTGGGGAACTCCTTTTGGCTGAGACCAAGACTTAAAACTTTGTTCTTTCAACATTAATGAAGATATATTTAGAAAGCCTCCATTTTTACAGAGACTTTTGTATAAATGTATTTTACATTTATACAAAACATATATAAATACCAATGAAAATAAGTATAAAATTATATAACCTACAATTATACTGTGGAAAGATTGAATAAATAAGTGAAGTAAGCTCTAAGAAAAAAAGATGATATAAAATGATACAGAAATGAAAAACCTGGTCTGGTATAGCACAATTTACATACCAGTAAAGTGCATACATTGCAGAAGTGGCAGGAAAACTGCCTACAGAGTGAGACCTGACCAAAAGCTTTAAGGAAAGGTCAGATCTCTTTATGGAGATTGGAAGGGGAGACAAGGAGAGGCCAGAAAACATAAATTGTTTGATCTGTACCCTTAAAAGAGATTAAAGTGGACTCAGGAAAACATGGTCTGCTTTAGGAGAAGGACACACGTTCCATGCTGGCCAAATCTCAGAGCATCCCTACCTTCTCCAGGAGGAAAGGGGAGACAAAGGAGCAGGCAGATGGCAGCATGGCCAGGTCAGCACAGGGCACCCAGGCCAAGCCAGGTGGGCTCCATTGTACAGGTAGTGAGGAGCCACTGCAGTGTGGGCTTCATTCATTAGTTTGTTTTGTTTTCTTTAGTAGTTAAGACATATGATCAAAGTTGACCTTTGTAAGTATTGCTGCAGCTGAACATAGGATGGATAAAACCAGTGTTTTAAAAATTATGTTGTATAGAACACTAGCCCCAGTGAGATATTAGTGGAACACATAGGCATGCATGCACACACACACACACACACATGCACACACTCACACTGAGCCCAGATTATTCTGGCAACTGCCGGGTTAAGCAAACTAAAAGAAACATCTTTAGTGCTGGACATCTCAGAAACTGGAATGTTATATGACTCATAAAACAGCAAAGTTAAGACAAAGCATGTGATTTTTTTTTCCAGAAATGTTGAAACACTTTCCTTTCCTTTCCTTTCCTTGGCTTCAGTGTCACCTTCTTTTTCCTCATTCTCTATCGACTTCTTTGGCTGCTCCTTCTTGGTTTCCTTCTTGGCAATCTGCTGCTGCTCAGCCATTCTCTTTTCATTCCCCATGGATTTCTCAAGTGTGTTTCTATTCCTGCAGATCTTTCCTTGTTTTCCATGACACCTCTCCTTGTCTGACCCTCCCCCGTTCTAAGGCAGGTGTTCCATCCATGTGTGCTTTTGGCATCCTGGGATGTTCCCAGCATGTTCCCTGCCATACTCCATCAGGTTTTCTCCCCCAGACTCTGCGAGGGCAGCAGCCTTGTCTCCACTGTTGCTTCAATACTCAGCACATAACACAGAAGCTGACTTCCTAACATTTACTGGGCCAACTGAGACTAAATGTATGTTCCTCCAGATCTTAAAAAGTTACAGTGATAAATGTAGCACAATAATCAAAAAAAGTCTCTTCAGTCAGGAGTTCTCTCTATATGCACAACAGTTTGAAGTTATTATTAGGCAAAGTTAAACAGAAACTGTCACAAAGTTCCCTAAGATAAATTATTTTGTTTTAATCTTCAGTTCATCATGTGAGATAATCAAGACAATGTGTTATTGTAAATATTTCTAGCTTAAAACATAACAACCTGATTTCTACTGTTTGAAATAACCACAATATAAATCAGTTAACTAAAAATTGCATAAGTAATTCTTTCAAATAAAATTCTGCCTAAATTTTACGTTATTCATATGTTCAAATGATAATGAGCTCATAGGCTTTTCCAGTACCTCAGTGAAAACATTGTACTGATTCCAGCTGTGGGAATAGAATCTGAGAGTTATGTTACAGGTGGGGAAAATGTACTTACGTGACATTGGCCTTTGCACTACTGTGCCCTTTTGGGTCAGGAAACAGCTGTTCCCTTAAAATTCTAAAATATCTCTGTCAGGTCTGAAGGGTGTGTGGGAAATACAACTTTTAAAATTTTAGCCACAGATGTTTTATTCTTTGCTTAAAGCAGTGAATAGATAAAGGCCACCAGAAGAGCCTCTAATGTTTCTTCAGAAGCAGTGTGCCTGAGAGCATCTTCCTGAAACACTCCCTTATCTCTGCCCAAAATCACCTTAGGTAGGAAAGTCAAATCTTAGCAGGATGAGGAGATCCAAGGGGATGACTGAGCTCTGAGGCTTATGAGAGAAGAGAGAGAGGTCCAAGACATTTTGTATATAAATTTATGGCTTACAAGTGCAATTTTCCTGTAGGCATGGATTGCATAGTGGTGAAATCAGGGCTTTTAGGGTATCCATCACCTGAATAATGCGCATTGTACCTATTAAGCAATTTCTCACTATTCACCCCTCCCATCCCCTCACCCTATTGAGTCTCTATTATCATTTCACTCTCTATATCAATACCCACACATCTTTTAGCACCCACTTATGAGTGATAAAATATGATGTTTACTCTGTGTCTGGCTTGTTTCACTTACAATAATGGCCTCCAGTTCCATCCATGTGTCTCCAAAAGTTATGATTTTATTCTTTTTTGTGCCGAATAGTATTTCATTGTGTATATTTTCTACATTTTCTTTCTCCAATCATCTGTTAATGGACATTTAGGTCTATTTATATCTGTGCTACAGTGAATAGTGTTGCAACAAACATACAAGTACAGCTATCTTTCTGATAAATTTATTTCTTTTCCTTTGTGCAGATAACCAGTCATGGAGTTGCTGGATCAGACAGAGCCAATTGATGATCAGTAATGGTGGCCAATAATCAGCTAGAAACAAAGTACTTAGCAGGGCCTGAAAATGCCAAAACTCTGAGACCACTGACCTTCAAAAACTTCAACAGCCCTGAGTGAAACATCCAAACACATTTATCCACCATTCAAAGACCCTTTATTGCCTGTCCTCTGTGCATCTCAGAAGTCTCTTTTTACCACACTATCTATATATTGCATTAGCCATTTATATGAAACTCCAAGGCGTCTTATACTATATATGTAACAATGTATCCCTGGTACCTAGCACAGTCCTGGCATATAGTTTGCTACTAAACATTTGCAGAATGAAGTAATTATGTTGTATCCAGGTTCCAAGTTTTAAGGTGATTTCTCACTAAAAATAAAGTATTACAGTTCACAAATAATCTACTTCCTTTTTTACAAATGGGATCGATTTTAATCTTATCCCCTAATAACATTATTTTCATTTATATACTGTCCTAAGAGAGCAATAAGAAAGACAGTTAAAGCTGGAGCTTGAAGAATTGTACATGGTCCACACTGTGACCAGACGTGCATCACTCACCTGAGCTTCATCTGTTAGGTAAGTCAGGGAAGATAAGCAGGGTGAGAGTGGCCTCAATAGAGGACCCCAGATCTCTGGCTTCCCTGTCTGGCAAGTACACCTCTGTGAACAAAGTCTTCAGAGTCAGATGACAAGAATGGCCCAAGCAGTCCACCAGGGAAACCTGGGCTGAGTGTACATCAATGCAGAGCATCAAGAACAGCATAACAGGTGTACAGTTGCCTATTCCTGTTCAGAGATAACTGGATCCCAAACAGTGTAAGATGAAGAAATGCAGAGAAGCAGATGTAACTGAAGAAGACAGCAGGAGCAACAAGGAGGGACAACCATGACCTAGGAGAGCACCATGCCAGAGACGCCTGGACCCTAAGCTAGGCTCAGTGCTCATTATACTCTTGGGACCCAGTGCTTTCCTTCTCCATCACTTTGCATTATTAGCATTCTTTGTTGCTTAAAATGTTTTTAGTGTTCACCTTTCCTAGGAGACAGGCAGATGCTGTGACACTATAGCTGCTGGCACGCAGTAGGTGCGTCACAAACATCTGCTGAGTTCACACACTCTTGCCTTCTCAAACCTTCTTGTCAAGTCTTCAGTGAATACACAAGTGCATGCGCTGTTTCTTTTTGTAGAATTTTTAATTTTTTTTGGATATATACTCAGTAATGGAATTGCTGGTTTAATGGTACTTCTGTTTTAAATTTTGTGAAAAATCTCCAAACTGCTTTTCACTGTGGCTAAACAAATTTACATTCTTACCACAGTGTATAAGCATTTTATTTTCTCTGAAGCCTAACCAAAATTTGCCTATAAATGGGGTACTCATGAATATAAAGATGTCAACAATAGACACTGAGAACTACTAGATGAAGGAGGGAAGGAGGAGGACAGGGGTGAGAAACTATGGGTGCTATGCTCACTACCTTGGTGATGGCATCAATTATATCCCACAATATATGCTCACTACCCTGGTAATGGGATCAATAATATCCGACATAGCTCAGCATCGCACAATATATCCGTGTAACAAACCTGCAAACGTAGTCCCTGAATCTAAAAAGTTTAAGGCAGAGACAGAGTAAGAAGGCAGAATAGAAGCCTACACCACTCATCCACCATACCAAAACACCAAATTTTCACAACTCACTATATTCCAGAAACACTGTCAAAGGGACCAAAAATTAGGTGAGCAATCACAGTACTTGGTATTAACTTCATAGCACTGAAAGAGACATTGGAGAAGACAAAAAAATGACAGTCTAGAAACACCGCTGCCACCTCTTTTTCAATCACCAGTAGTGGCCTCACAGTTCAGAGATTGGGAGAGGGAGAGCACAGTTTGTGAGGCTTTGCAATAAACTCAGTACTACCCTGTCACAGTAAAAAGAAGAACCAGATTGTACTCAGCTGACATCTGCCAATAGAGGGAGCATTTGGATTTGCCCTAGCAAGAGGAAAATCTCCCATCTCAATGTTGGGAGCTTGAGTCTTTACAAGCCTTGCCATCATGAGTTGAAGTGATATTGGACCCTAAGGGAACTTAAGAGGCAGTCTAGGCCAAAAGGACTTCCATTATTAGGCAAGCCATACTGCCAAGCTGGACTCAGAGCCAGTGGAATGTGGAGAGTGGGGAGAATGTGGCCTACTGAGACACCAGCCAGAGCAGCTAAGGAAGGGAGTGCTCACAACACCACTCCCCCACCCCCTACCCAGCAGCAGCCACACAACACAGAGAAACCTGTGAATTTGGGAAAGGGAGAGCACAGTGGCTGGAGGACATAACATTAAACTCAGTGCTGCCATGTCAGTAAAGACCTGGAAGAATTAATCACTTGTTGACTAAAGAACCCCTGTACCCAGAATAAAAAACAGTGATAGCCAGGTAATATGCCATGGGTATTGGGATCTGAGAAGTGCTAACTTCTGGTGTGACACAGCACATTTCCAGCCATGGTAGCTATGGTGAAAGACTTCTTCTGTTTCAGAAAAGCAGTTGGGAAAGTAAAGGGAACTCTGTGTTGCACCTCATATAGCAGCTCAGTCACAGTGAGGTAGAGCACCAAGCAGATTCTTAGAGTCCCTGAGTCTAGGCCTAAGGTCTGGATCAGCATTTCTCCACTTGCCCTGGGCCACAGGTTAAGTCCCAGGCATTGCAGAATTTATCACAAGCTAACTAAAGGGTCCTTGGGCTTTAAGTGAGAAATTGATGATGATTTGGCAGAACCCCACCATGGTCTGGAGGTGTTGGCAGTCATAGAAGAGGCTCCTCTGAGCTCACCACAGCTCAAGGAGGCCTGCCTCTGTAGGCTCCACCTCTGGGGGCAGGGCACAGACAAACAAAAAGACAGCAGTAACCTCTGCAGACTTAAATGTCCCTGTCTGACAGCTTTGAAGAGAGCAGTGGTTCTCCAAGCACGCAGCTGGAGATCTGAGAATGGTCAGATGGCCTCCTCAAGTGGGTCCCTGACCCCTGACCTCTGAGCAGCCTAACTCGGAGGCACCCCCCAGCAGGGGCAAACTGACACCTCACACGGCCGGGTACTCCAACAGACCTGCAGCTGAGGGTCCTGTCTGTTAGAAGGAAAACTAACAAACAGAAAGGACATCCACACCAAAAACCCATCTGTACATCACCATCATCAAAGACTAAAAGTAGATAAAACCACAAAGATGGGGAAAAAACAGAGCAGAAAAACTGGAAACTCGAAAAAGCAGAGTACCTCTCCTCCTCCAAAGGAACGCAGTTCCTCACCAGCAACGGAACAAAGCTGGACGAAGAATGACTTTGACGAGCTGAAAGAAGAAGGCTTCAGACGATCAAATTACTCTGAGCTACGGGAGGATATTCAAACCAAAGGCAAAGAAGTTGAAAACTTTGAAAAAAATTTAGAAGAATGTATAACTAGAATAACCAATACAGAGAAGTGATTAAAGGAGCTGAAGGAGCTGAAAACCAAGGCTCGAGAACTACGTGAAGAATGCAGAAGCCTCAGAAGCCGATGCGATCAACTGGAAGAAAGGGTATCAGCGATGGAAGATGAAATGAATTAAACGAATGAGAAGGGAAGTTTAGAAAAAAAAGAATAAAAAGAAATGAGCAAGTCCTCCAAGAAATGTAGGACTATGTGAAAAGACCAAATCTACGTCTGATTGGTGTACCGGAAAGTGACGGGGAGAATGGAACCAAGTTGGAAAATACTCTGCAGGGTATTATCCAGGAGAACTTCCCCAATCTAGCAAGGCAGGCCAACATTCACATTCAGGAAATACAGAGAACACCACAAAGATACTCCTCGAGAAGAGCAACTCCAAGACACATCATTGTCAGATTCACCAAAGTTGAAATGAAAGAAAAAATGTTAAGCGCAGCCAGAGAGAAAGGTCGGGTTACCCTCAAAGGGAAGCCCATCACGCTAACAGCAGATCTCTCGGCAGAAACTCTACAAGCCAGAAGAGAGTGGGGGCCAATATTCAACATTCTTAAAGAAAAGAATTTTCAACCCAGAATTTCATATCCAGCCAAACTAAGCTTCATAAGTGAAGGAGAAATAAAATCCTTCACAGACAAGCAAATGCTGAGAGATTTTGTTACCACCAGGCCTGCCCTAAAAGAGCTCCTGAAGGAAGTGCTAAACAAGGAAAGGAACAACCAGTACCAGCTGCTGCAAAATCATGCCAAAATGTAAAGACCATCAAGACTAGGAAGACACTGCATCAACTAACGAGCAAAATAACCAGCTCACATCATAATGACAAGATCAAATTCACACATAACAATATTAACTTTAAATGTAAGTGGACTAAATGCTCCAATATAAAGACACAGACTGGCAAATTGGATAAAGACTCAAGACCCATCAATGTGTTGTATTCAGGAAATCCATCTCACGTGCAGAGACACACATAGGCTCAAAATAAAAGGATGGAGGAAGATCTACCAAGCAAATGGAAAGCAAAAAAAAGCAGGGGTTGCAATCCTAGTCTCTGATAAAACAGACTTTAAACCAACAAAGATCAAAAGAGACAAAGAAGGCCATTACATAATGGTAAAGGGATCAATTCAACAAGAAGAACTAACTATCCAAAATATATATGCACCCAATACAGGAGCACCCAGATTCATAAAGCAAGTCCTGAGTGACCTACAAAGAGACTTAGACTCCCACACAATTATAATGGGAGACTTTACCACCACACTATCAATATTAGACAGATCAACGAGACAGAAAGTCAACAAGCATACCCAGGAATGGAACTCAGCTCTGCACCAAGCCAACCTAATAGACATCTACAGAACTCTCCACCCCAAATCAACAGAATAGACATTTTTTTCAGCACCACACCACACCTATTCCAAAATTGACCACATACTTGGAAGTAAAGCTCTCCTCAGTAAATGTAAAAGAACAGAAATTATAACAAACTATCTCTCACATCACAGTGTAAACAAGCTAGAACTCAGGATTAAGAATCTCACTCAAAACCACTCAACTACATGGAAACTGAACAACCTGCTCTTGAATGACTACTGGGTACATAACGAAATGAAGGCAGAAATGAAGATGATCCTTGAAACCAACGAGAACCAAGACACAACATACCAGAATCTCTGGGATGCATTCAAAGCAGTGTGTAGAGGGAAATTTATAGCACTAAATGCTCACAAGTGAAAGCAGGAAAGATCCAAAATTGACACGCTAACATCACAATTAAAAGAAGTAGAGAAGCAAGAGCAAACACATTCAAAAGTTAGCAGAAGGCAAGAAATAACAAAAATCAGAGCAGAAATGAAGGAAATAGAGACACAAAAAACCCTTCAAAAAATTAATGAATCCAGGAGCTGGTTTTTTGAAAGGATCAACAAAATTGCTAGACCACTAGCAAGACTAATAAGAAAAAAAGAGAGAAGAATCAAATAGATGCTATAAAAAATGATAAAGGGGATATCACCACCAATCCCACAGAAATACAAACTACCATCAGAGAATACTGCAAACACCTCTATGCAAATAAAATAGAAAATCTAAAAGAAATGGATAAATTCCTCAACACATACACTCTGCCAAGACTAAACGAGGAAGAAGTTGAATCTCTGAATAGACCAATAGCAGGAGCTGAAATTGTGGCAATAATAAATAGCATACCAACCAAAAAGAGTCCAGGACCAGATGGATTCACAGCCCAATTCTACCAGAGGTACAAGGAGGAACTGGTACCATTCCTTCTGAAATTATTCTGATCAATAGAAAAAGAGGGAATCCTCCCTAACTCATTTTATGAGGCCAGCATCATCGTGATACCAAAGCCAGGCAGAGACACAACCAAAAAAGAGAATTTTAGACCAATAGCCTTGATGAACATCGATGCAAAAATCCTCAATAAAATACTGTCAACCCAAATCCAGCAGCACATCAAAAAGCTTATCCACCATGATCAAGTGGACTTCATCCCCGGGATGCAAAGCTGGTTCAATATATGCAAATCAATAAATGTAATCTAGCATATAAAAAAACGAAAGACAAAAATCACATGATTACCTCAATAGATGCAGAAAAGGCCTTTGACAAAATCCAACAACCTTCATGCTAAAAACTCTCAATAAATTAGGTATTGATGGGACATATCTCAAAATAATAAGAGCTATCTATGACAAACCCACAGCCAATATCATACTGAATGGGCAAAAACTGGAAGCATTCCCTTTGAAAACTGGCACAAGACAGGGATGCCCTCTCTCACCACTTCTATTCAAAATAGTGTTGGAAGTTCTGGCCAGGGCAATTAGGCAGGAGAAGGAAATAATGGGTATTCAACTAGGAAAAGAGGAAGTCAAATTGTCCCTGTTTGCAGATGACATGATTGTATATCTAGAAAACCCCAATGTCTCAGCCCAAAATCTCCTTAATCTAATAAGCAACTTCAGCAAAGTCTCAGGATACAAAATCAATGTGCAAAAATCACAAGCATTCTTATACACCAATAACAGACAAACAGAGAGCCAAATCATGAGTGAACTCCCATTCACAATTGCTTCAAAGACAATAAAATACCTAGGAATCCAACTTACAAGGGACATGAAGGACCTCTTCAAGGAGAACTACAAACCACTGCTCAAGGAAATAAGAGAGGATATGAAAAAATGGAAGAACATTCCAAGCTCATGGGTAGGAAGAATCAATATTGTGAAAATGGCCATACTGTCCAAGGTAATTTACAGATTCAATGCCATCCCCATCAAGCTACCAATGACTTTCTTCACAGAATTGGAAAAAACTACTTTAAAGTTCATATGGAAACAAAAAAGAGCCCGCATAGCCAAGTCAATCCTAAGCCAAAAGAACAAAGCTGGAGGCATCACACTACCTGACTTCAAACTATACTACAAGGCTACAGTAACCAAAACAGCATGGTACTGGTACCAACACAGAGATATAGATCAATGGAACAGAACAGAGCCCTCAGAAATAATGCCACATATCTACAACTATCTGATCTTTGACAAACCTGAGAAAAAGAAGCAATGGGGAAAGGATTCCCTATTTAATAAATGGTGCTGGGAAAACTGGTTAGCCATATGCAAAAAGCTGAAACTGGATCCCTTCCTTACACCTTATACAAAAATCAATTCAAGATGGATTAAAGACTTAAATGTTAGACCTAAAACCATAAAAACCCTAGAAGAAAGCCTAGGCATTACCATTCAGGACATAGGCATGGGCAAGGACTTCATGTCTAAAACACCAGAAGCAATGGCATCAAAAGCCAAAATTGACAAATGGGATCTAATTAAACTCTAGAGCTTCTGCACAGCAAAGGAAACTACCACCAGAGTGAACAGGCAACCTACAAAATGGGAGAAAATTTTCACAACCTACTCATCTGACAAAGGGCTAATATCCAGAATCTACAATGAACTCCAACAAATTTACAAGAAAAAAACAAACAACCCCATCAAAAAGTGGACAAAGGACATGAACAGACACTTCTCAAAAGAAGACATTTATGCAGCCAAAAAACACATGAAAAAATGCTCACCATCACTGGCCATCAGAGAAATGCAAATCAAAACCACAATGAGATACCATCTCACACCAGTTAGAATGGCAATCATTAAAAAGTCAGGAAACAACAGGTGCTGGAGAGGATGTGGAGAAATAGGAACACTTTTACACTGTTGGTGGGACTGTAAACTAGTTCAACCATTGTGGAAGTCAGTGTGGCGATTCCTCAGGGATCTAGAACTAGAAATTCCATTTGACCCAGCCATCCCATTACTGGGTATATACCCAAAGGACTATAAATCATGCTGCTATAGAGACACATGCACACGTATGTTTATTGCAGCATTATTCACAATAGCAAAGACTTGGGACCAACCCAAATGTCCAACAATGATAGACTGGATTAAGAAAATGTGGCACATATACACCATGAAATACTATGCAGCCATAAAAAATGATGAGTTCATGTCCTTTGTAGGGACATGGATGAAATTGGAAATCATCATTCTCAGTAAACTATCGCAAGAAAAAAAACCAAACACCGCATATTCTCACTCATAGGTGGGAATTGAACAATGAGGACACATGGACACTGGAAGGGGAACATCACACTTCGGGGATGGTTGTGGGGTAGGGGGAGGGGGGAGGGATAGCATTGGGAGATATACCTAATGCCAGATGACGAGTTGGTGGGTGCAGCGCACCAGCATGGCACATGTATACATATGTAACTTACCTGCATGTTGCGCACATGGACCATAGAGCCTAAAGTATAATAATGATAATAATAATAATAATAATACTAACAGAAAACAAACAAACAAACATAAAAAGAGAAAAAAACAAAAAGAAAAAGATGTTCATATATAAAATTGAAATATTAAAAAAAAAAGAAAAAAAAAGAAAAAGAGGGAATCCTCCCTAACTCATTTTATGAGGCCAGCATCATCCTGATACCAAAGCCAGGCAAAGACACAACCAAAAAAGAGAATTTTAGACCAATATCCTTAATGAACATTGATGCAAAAATCCTCAATAAAATACTGTCAACCCAAATCCAGCAGCACATCAAAAAGCTTATCCACCATGATCAAGTGGGCTTCATCCCTGGGATGCAAAGCTGGTTCAGTATATGCAAATCAATAAATGTAATCCAGCATATAAAAAAACGAAAGACAAAAATCACATGATTACCTCAATAGATGCAGAAAAGGCCTTTGACAAAATCCAACAACCTTCATGCTAAAAACTCTCAATAAATTAGGTATTGATGGGACATATCAAAAAATAATAAGAGCTATCTATGACAAACCCACAGCCAATATCATACTGAATGGGCAAAAACTGGAAGCATTCCCTTTGAAAACTGGCACAAGACAGGGATGCCCTCTCTCACCACTTCTATTCAACATAGTGTTGGAAGTTCTGGCCAGGGCAATTAGGCAGGAGAAGGAAATAAAGGGTATTCAACTAGGAAAAGAGGAAGTCAAATTGTCCCTGTTTGCAGATGACATGATTGTATATCTAGAAAACCCCAATGTCTCAGTCCAAAATCTCCTTAATCTAATAAGCAACTTCAGCAAAGTCTCAGGATACAAAATCAATGTACAAAAATCACAAGCATTCTTATACACCAATAACAGACAAACAGAGAGCCAAATCATGAGTGAACTCCCATTCACAATTGCTTCAAAGACAATAAAATACCTAGGAATCCAACTTACAAGGGACATGAAGGACCTCTTCAAGGAGAACTACAAACCACTGCTCAAGGAAATAAGAGAGGATACGAACAAATGGAAGAACATTCCATGCTCATGGGTAGGAAGAATCAATATTGTGAAAATGGCCATACTGTCCAAGGTAATTTACAGATTCAATGCCATCCCCATCAAGCTACCAATGGCTTTCTTCACAGAATTGGAAAAAACTACTTTAAAGTTCATATGGAAACAAAAAAGAGCCCGCATCACCAAGTCAATCCTAAGCCAGAAATAATGCCGCATATCTACAAATATCTGATATTTGACAAACCTGAGAAAAAGAAGCAATGGGGAAAGGATTCTCTATTTAATAAATGGTGCTGGGAAAACTGGCTAGCCATATGGAGAAAGCTGAAACTGGATCCCTTCCTTACACCTTATACAAAAATCAATTCAAGATGGATTAAAGACTTAAACATTAGATCTAAAACCATAAAAACCCTAGAAGAAAACCTAGGCATTACCATTCAGGACATAGGCATGGGCAAGGACTTCATGTCAAAAACACCAAAAGCAATGGCAACAAAAGCCAAAATTGACAAATGGGATCTAATTAACCTAAACAGCTTCTGCACAGCAAAAGAAACTACCATCAGAGTGAACAGGAAACCTACAAAATGGAGAACATTTTCTCAACCTACTTATCTGACAAAGGGCTAATATCCAGAATCTACAATGAACTCCAACAAATTTACAAGAAAAAAACAAACAAACAAAAAAACAACTCCATCAAAATGTGGGCAAAGGATATGAACAGACACTTCTCAAAAGAAGACATTTATGCAGCCAAAAAGCACATGAAAAAATGCTCACCATCACTGGCTATCAGAGAAATGCAAATCAAAACCACAATGAGATACCATCTCACACCAGTTAGAATGGCAATCATTAAAAAGTCAGGAAACAACAGGTGCTGGAGAGGATGTGGAGAAATAGGAACACTTTTACACAGTTGGTGGGACTGTTGGTGGGTTGGTGTTCAACCCTTGTGGAAGTCAGTGTGGCGATTCCTCAGGGATCTAGAACTAGAAATACCATTTAACCCAGCCATCCCATTACTGGGTATATACCCAAAGGACTATAAATCATACTGCTATAAAGACACATGCACACGTATATTTATTGTGGCATTATTCACAATAGCAAAGACTTGGAACCAACCCAAATATCCAACAACGATAGACTGGATTGAGAAAATGTGGCACATATACACCATGGAATACTATGCAGCCATAAAAAATGATGAGTTCATGTCCTTTGTAGGGACATGGATGAAATTGGAAATCATCATTCTCAGTAAACTATCCCAAGAAAAAAAAACCAAACACCGCATATTCTCACTCATAGGTGGGAACTGAACAATGAGAACACATGAACACAAGAAGCGTAACATCACACTCTGGGGACTGTTGTGGGATCTGGGGAGGAGGGAGGGATAGCATTAGGAGATATACCTAATGCTAGATTACGAGTTAGTGGGTGCAGTGCACCAGCATGGCACATGTATATATATGTAACTAACCTGCACATTGTGCACATGTACCCTAAAATCTAAAGTATAATAATAAATAAATAAATAAATAAGTAAAAAGAAGAGGCTCCTCTGCCTGCAGACAGGGGAAGAAAGAGTAGAAAATACTTTGTCTTATGCCCTACGTGCCAGATTAGCTACAGTAAAATAGAAGAGCAGGTAAATTTGGAAGATTCTATACTTTAATCTCTGGCTTCCAGATAGCCTCTATGTACCCACTTATGGCCAGAGGAATTTGCCACCCTATTTAGGCAGAGAAACAAACCTGGCTGGCTTTGTCATCTATTAATCATAGAGTCCTAGGGCTTTGAGTAAACTTATATGGTAGACAAGTAGTGGTTACAGTGGGACTTGGGTGAGACCAAGTTCTGTGCCTACTTCAGGTGTGAACTATCACAGTCTCAATGGTGGTGGCCACAGGGGTGCTTATGTTACCCCAACTCCTGCTCCACATGGCTCAGTGCCGAAAGAGAGACTCTGCTGGTTTGAAAGATGTAAGGGAAGAGAACAAGAGTCTCTACTTGACAAATCAAGAGAATTTTTCTTGATGTTAATCCAAGGCCACCAAGGCAGTATCTGTATGTGTTTGCATAAACTACTGTGTTATTGGGTTTGGGACCCAAGTCTCTTTGAATACCTGGAAAGTGTTCCCAAAAATAATTGGTACAAAGAAGCCCAGACTCTGAAGACTACAATAAAGACTGAACTCTTCAATGCCCAGGTATAGATGAATATCTACATGTATCAAGACCATCCAGGAAAACATGACCTCACTAAGCAAGCTAAATAAGGCACCAGGGACAAATACTGGAAAAACTGAGATATGTGACTTTTCATACAGGAAATCCAAAATGCTGGCTGAGGTAATTCA
The DNA here is from genome assembly GCF_028885655.2 of Pongo abelii. Classification (NCBI taxonomy): domain Eukaryota; kingdom Metazoa; phylum Chordata; class Mammalia; order Primates; family Hominidae; genus Pongo; species Pongo abelii. The sequence continues at coordinate 23,760,858 of NC_072007.2, read as the reverse complement.
AAGAAATGAAATATCACACAGAGAAAAAATTCAAAATTCTATCAGATAAATTTAACAATGAGATTGAGATAAAAAGAATAAAACAGAAAATTTGAAGTTAAATGCAATTGTCATACTGGAGAATGCATCAGAATTACTTAAAAGAATTGATCAAGAAGAAGATAGATTTAGTGAACTTGAAGTTAGACTATTTGAAAATACAAAGTCAGAGGAGCCAAAAAAGAATAAAAAATAATGCATGCCTACAAAAATCTAAAAAATAGCCTCAAAATAGCAAATCTAAGAGTTATTGGCCTTAAAGAGGAGGTAGAAAAACAGATAAGAGTTAAGCATTTATTTAAAGAAATAGTGTTAAATAATATTAAGCAATTCCCCAACATTCGATATCAACATTCAAGTATAAGAAAGTTACAGAACATCAAGCAGTTTTAACCCAAAGAAGACCACCTCAAGGCACTTAACTGAACTCCCAAAGGTTAAGGATAAAGAAATGATGCTAAAGCAATGAGAGAAGAGAAACAACATTCAGTGGAACTCCAATACAACTGACAGAAGACTTTTCAGGGGGAAATGTACAGGCTAAGAGAATGGCATGACATATTAAAAAAGCTGAAAGAAAAAAATACTTTTACTTTAGAATAATGTACCTGGCAAAAACGTCCTTTAAACTTGATGGAGAAATAAGAACTTTTCCCGACAAACAAAAACTGACAGATTTCATTAACACCATACATGTCCTACAAGAAATGCTACAGGGAGTTTTTAACCTGAAAGAAAAAAAGTGAGTGAGCAATAAGAAATCGTCTGAAGGTACAACACTCACTAGTAATAGCACATGGAAAAACAGAATATTATAACATGGTAATTATGGTGCACAAAAATCTTAAATAGAAAGAGTAAACAACCAATAAAAAAATAACAACAACATATAGCCAAGACATAGACAGTAAAATAGGGAATGAAGAGAAACAACAAAAAATTTAAAAGAATGGCAATAAAATTAAAGTGTAGAGTTTTTATTAGTTGCTTTACTTCTTTCTTTGTTTATGCAATCAGTATTAAATTGTCCACAGTCTAAAATGATGTGTTATAAGGTATTATTTTCAAGCCTTATGGTAATTTCAAATAAAAAACATACCACAAATTTACAAAAAGTAAAAAGCAAGAAATTAGATTATATTACAGGACAAATCACCTTCACTAAAAGGAAGACAGGAAGAAAGAAAGGAAAGATGAGAGGACAAAAATCAATCAGAAAACAAATAACAAAATGGCAGGAGTAAGTGCTTATCAATAATAACATTGAATGTAAATGAACTAAATACTCCAATCAAAAGACAAATAGTGGATGAATGCATAGAGAAGCAAGACGATAATCTGTAACCTAAAAAAAAAAATACTTTATCTATAAAGATACGTTTAGACTGAAAATAAAACAATGGAAAAAGTTACTCCATGCCAACAGAAACCAAAAAGGAGCAGAAATAGCTATACTTATAACAGACAAAAATAGATTTCAACAAAAGACTGTAGGAGGAGATTAAGAAGTCATTATATGATAATAAAGAGATTAATTCATCAAAAGGATATAATAATTGGAAATATATATGCACCCAAAACTAAAGCACCTAGATAAACAAAGCAAATATTATAAGAACTAAAGAAAGAGACCTCAATACAATAATGGCTGGCCACTTCAACACCCCACTTTAGTCATTGGATAGACCTTCCAGACAGAAAATCATCAAAGAAACATCCAACTTAATCTGCACTATAGAACAAATGAACCTAATAGATATTTACAGAAAATTTCATCCAGCAGCTGCAGAATACACATTCTTTTCCTCAGTACATTCTCAAGGATAGACCATATATTAAGTAACAAGTCTAAAAACATTCAAAAAAATTGAAGTAATATCAAGCATTTTCTCTGACCATAATAAAAAAAAACTAGAAATCAATTTAAAAGTGTGTAAGAATTTGCCCTTCTGTTTGTTGCTCCTGCTTTTTGCCCAGTGATATGCAAGATTCTGCTTCAACTTCTGCCATGACTATAAACGCCAGAGGCCTTCCCAGAAGTGTATGCCAGTGCTATGTCTTCTCTACAGCCTGTAGAATCATGAGCCACTTAAACCTCCTTTTTAAAAAATAAATTATCCAGTCTCAGGTATTTATCGTGATGCAAAAATAGATTAATACAGAAAATTGGCACCAAGGAGTGGAAAATTGTTATAATACCTGAAAATGTGGAATCAGCTTTGTAACTGGGTAACCAGGCAGAGGTTGGAAGAGTTTTTAGGGCTCAGAAGAAGAGAGAAAAATGAGGGAAAGTTGAGATTTTCGTAGAGACTGGGTGTTTGGCTGTGACCAAAATGCTGATAGTGATCTGGACAGTGAAGGCTGGGCTGAGGAGGTTTCAGATGAAAATTAGAAACTTATTAGGACCAAAGCAAAGGTCATGCATGTCATCTTAGCAAAGTGGTTGGCTGAATTTCTGCTGTGCCCTAGGGATATATAAAAGTTTGAATTTGAAAGTGATGATTTAGGGTTTCTGTTGGAAAAATGTCTAAGCAGCAAAGCGTTCAAGATGTGGCCTGGCTGCTTCTAACAACCTATGCTCACATGTTGGAGCAAAAAAAAAAAAAAAAGTAAGTTGTAACTTATACTTACATGGGAAACATAGTGTAAAAGCTTGAGAGCTTTTCAGCCTAGTCATGTGGCAGAAAAATAAAAAGCTTTTATAAGAGAGGAACTAAAGCAGACTGTGGAGCAAACACTTCTTTTTTTTAATTTTATTATTTTATTTATTTATTTATTTTTAATTTTATTTTATTTTATTTTTATTATTATACTTTAGGTTTTATGGTACATGTGCGCAATGTGCAGGTTAGTTACATATGTACACATGTGCCATGCTGGTGCGCTGCACCCACTAACTCGTCATCTAGCATTAGGCATATCTTCCAATGTGATCCCTCCCCCCTCCCCCCACCCCACAACAGTCCCCGAAGTGTGATGTTCCCCTTCCAGTGTCCATGTGTTCTCATTGTTCAATTCCCACCTATAAGTGAGAATATGCGGTGCTTGGTTTTTTGTTCTTGTGATAGTTTACTGAGAATGATGATTTCCAATTTCATCCATGTCCCTACAAAGGACATGAACTCATCATTTTTTATGGCTGCATAGTATTCCATGGTGTATATGTGCCACATTTTCTTAATCCAGTCTATCATTGTTGGACATTTGGGTTGGTTCCAAGTCTTTGCTATTGTGAATAATGCCAAAATAAACATACGTGTGCATGTGTCTTTATAGTAGCATGATTTATAGTCCTTTGGGTATATACCCAGTAATAGGATGGCTGGGTCAAATGGAATTTCTACTTCTAGATCCCTGAGGAATCGCCACACTGACTTCCACAAGGATTGAACTAGTTTACAGTCCCACCAACAGTGTAAAAGTGTTCCTATTTCTCCACATCCTCTCCAGCACCTGTTGTTTCCTGACTTTTTAATGATTGCCATTCTAACTGGTGTGAGATGGTATCTCATTGTGGTTTTGATTTGCATTTCTCTGATGGCCAGTGATGGTGAGCATTTTTTCATGTGTTTTTTGGCTGCATAAATGTCTTCTTTTGAGAAGTGTCTGTTAATGTCCTTCACCTACTTTTTGATGGGGTTGTTTGTTTTTTTCTTGTAAATTTGTTGGAGTTCATTGTAGATTCTGGATATTAGCCCTTTGTCAGATGAGTAGGTTGTGAAAATGTTCTCCCATTTTGTAGGTTGCCTGTTCACTCTGATGGTAGTTTCTTTTGCTGTGCAGAAACTTTATTTAATTAGATCCCATTAGTCAATTTTGGCTTTTGTTGCCTTTGCTTTTGGTGTTTTCGACATGAAGTCCTTGCCCATGCCTATGTCCTGAATGGTAATGCCTAGGTTTTCTTCTAGGGTTTTTATGGTTTTAGGTCTAACGTTTAAGTCTTTAATCCATCTTGAATTGATTTTTGTATAAGGTGTAAGGAAGGGATCCAGTTTCAGCTTTCTCCATATGGCTAGCCAGTTTTCCCAGCACTGTTTATTAAATAGAGAATCCTTTCCCCATTGCTTCTTTTTCTCAGGTTTGTCAAAGATCAGATATTTGTAGATATGTGGCATTATTTCTGAGGGCTCTCTTCTGTTCCATTGATCTATATCTCTGTGTTGGTACCAGTACCATGCTGTTTTGGTTACTGTAGCCTTGTAGTATAGTTTGAAGTCAGGTAGTGTGATGCCTCCAGCTTTGTTCTTTTGGCTTAGGATTGACTTGGTGATGCGGGCTCTTTTTTGGTTCCATATGAACTTTAAAGTAGTTTTTTCCAATTCTGTGAAGAAAGTCATTTGTAGCTTGATGGGGATGGCATTGAATCTATAAATTACCTTGGGAAGGATGGCCGTTTTCACGATATTGATTCTTCCTACCCATGAGCATGGAATGTTCTTCCATTTGTTTGTATCCTCTTTTATTTCATTGAGCAGTGGTTTGTAGTTCTCCTTGAAGAGGTCCCTCACATCCCTTGTAAGTTGGATTCCTAGGTATTTTATTCTCTTTGAAGCAATTCTGAATGGGAGTTCACTCATGATTTGGCTCTCTGTTTGTCTGTTATTGGTGTATAAGAATGCTTGTGATTTTTGCACATTGATTTTGTATCCTGAGACTTTGCTGAAGTCACTTATCAGCTTAAGGAGATTTTGGCCTGAGACAATGGGGTTTTCTAGATATGCAATCATGTCATCTGCAAACAGGGACAATTTGACTTCCTCTTTTCCTAGTTGAATACCCTTTATTTCCTTCTCCTGCCTAATTGCCCTGGCCAGAACTTCCAACACTATGTTGAATAGAAGTGGTGAGAGAGGGCATCCCTGTCTTGTGCCAGTTTTCAAAGGGAATGCTTCCAGTTTTTGCCCATTCAGTATGATATTGGCTGTGGGTTTGTCATAGATAGCTCTTATTATTTTGAGATATGTCCCATCAATACCTAATTTATTGAGAGTTTTTAGCATGAAGTGTTGTTGGATTTTGTCAAAGGCCTTTTCTGCATCTATTGAGATAATCATGTGGTTTTTGTCTTTGGTTCTGTTTATATGCTGGATTACATTTATTGATTTGCGTATACTGAACCAACCTTGCATCCCAGGGATGAAGCCCACTTGATCATGGTGGATAAGCTTTTTGATGTGCTGCCGGATTTGGTTTGACAGTATTTTATTGAGGATTTTTGCATCAATGTTCATCAAGGATATTGGTCTAAAATTCTCTTTTTTGGTTGTGTCTCTGCCTGGCTTTGGTATCAGGATGATGCTGGCCTCATAAAATGAGTTAGGGAGGATTTGCTCTTTTTCTATTGATTGGAATAGTTTCAGAAGGAATGGTACCAGTTCCTTCTTGTACCTCTGGTAGAATTCAGCTGTGAACCCATCTGGTCCTGGACTTTTTTTGGTTGGTAAGCTATTGATTATTGCCACAATTTCAGCTCCTGTTATTGGTCTATTCAGAGATTTAACTTCTTCCTGGTTTAGTCTTGGGAGGGTGTATGTGTTGAGGAATTTATCCATTTCTTTTAGATTTTCTAGTTTATTTGCATAGAGGTGTTTGTAGTATTCTCTGATGGTAGTTTGTATTTCTGTGGGATCGGTGGTGATATCCCCTTTATCATTTTTTATAGCATCTATTTGATTCTTTTCTCTTTTTTCTTTATTAATCTTGCCAGTGGTCTATTGATGTTGTTGATCCTTTCAAAAAACCAGCTCCTGGATTCATTAATTTTTTGAAGGGTTTTTTGTGTCTCTATTTCCTTCAGTTCTGCTCTGATTTTAGTTATTTCTTGCCTTCTGCTAGCTTTTGAATGTCTTTGCTCTTGCTTTTCTAGTTCTTTTAATTGTGATATTAGGGTGTCAATTTTGGATCTTTCCTGCTTTCTCTTGTGGGCATTTAGTGCTATAAATTTCCCTCTACACACTGCTTTGAATGCATCCCAGAGATTCTGGTATGTTGTGTCTTGGTTCTCGTTGGTTTCAAAGAACATCTTTATTTCTGCCTTCATTTCCTTACATACCCAGTAGTCATTCAAGAGCAGGTTGTTCAGTTTCCATGTAGTTGAGTGGTTTTGAGTGAGATTCTTATTCCTGAGTTCTAGCTTGTTTGCACTGTGATGTGAGAGATAGTTTGTTATAATTTCTGTTCTTTCACATTTACTGAGGAGAGCTTTACTTCCAAGTATGTGGTCAATTTTGGAATAGGTGTGGTGTGGTGCTGAAAATAATGTCTATTCTGTTGATTTGGGGTGGAGAGTTCTGTAGATGTCTATTAGGTTGGCTTGGTGCAGAGCTGAGTTCAATTCCTGGGTATCCTTGTTGACTTTCTGTCTTGTTGATCTGTCTAATGTTGACAGTGGGGTGTTAAAGTCTCCCATTATTAATGTGTGGGAGTCTAAGTCCCTTTGTAGGTCACTCAGGACTTGCTTTATGAATCTGGGTGCTCCTGTATTGGGTGCATATATATTTAGGATAGTTAACTCTTCTTGTTGAATTAATCCCTTTACCATTATGTAATGGCCTTCTTTGTCTCTTTTGATCTTTGTTGGTTTAAAGTCTGTTTTTTCAGAGACTAGGATTGCAACCCCTGCCTTTTTTTGTTTTCCATTTGCTTGGTAGATCTTCCTCCATCCTTTTATTTTGAGCCTATGTGTGTCTCTGCACATGAGATGGGTTTCCTGAATACAGCACACTGATGGGTCTTGAGTCTTTATCCAATTTGCCAGTCTGTGTCTTTTAATTGGAGCATTTAGTCCATTTACATTTAAAGTTAATATTGTTATGTGTGAATCTGATCCTGTCATTATGATGTTAGCTGGTTATTTTGCTCATTAGTTGATGCAGTCTCTTCCCAGTGTTGATGGTCTTTACATTTTGGCATGATTTTGCAGTGGCTGGTACCAGTTGTGCCTTTCCATTTTTAGCGCTTCCTTCAGGAGCTCTTTTAGGGCAGGCCTGGTGGTGACAAAATCTCTCAGCATTTGCTTTTATGTAAAGGAATTTATTTCTCCTTCACTTATGAAGCTTAGTTTGCCTGGATATGAAATTCTGGGTTGAAAATTCTTTTCTTTAAGAATGTTGAATATTGGCCCCCACTCTCTTCTGGCTTGTAGAGTTTATGCTGAGAGATCTGCTGTTAGTCTGATGGGCTTCCCTTTGAGGGTAACCCTACCTTTCTCTCTGGCTGCCCTTAACATTTTTTCCTTCATTTCAACTTTGGTGAATCTGACAATTATGTGTCTTGGAGTTGCTCTTCTCGAGGAGTATCTTTGTGGCGTTCTCTGTATTTCCTGATTCTGAATGTTGGCCTGCGTTGGTAGAATGGGGAAGTTCTCCTGGATAATATCCTGCAGAGTGTTTTCCAACTTGGTTCCATTCTCCCCGTCACTTTCAGGTACACCAATCAGATGTAGATTTGGTCTTTTCACGTAGTCCCACATTTCTTGGAGGCTTTGCTCATTTCTTTTTATTCTATTTTCTCTAAACTTCCCTTCTCGCTTCATTTCATTCATTTCATCTTCCATGGCTGATACCCTTTCTTCCATTTGATCGCATTGGCTCCTGAGGCTTCTGCATTCTTCACGTAGTTCTCGAGCCTTGGTTTTCAGCTCCATCAGCTCCTTTAAGCACTTCTCTGTATTGGTTATTCTAGTTATACATTCTTCTAAATTTTTTTCAAAGTTTTCAACTTCTTTGCCTTTGGTTTGAATATCCTCCCGTAGCTAGGAGTAATTTGATCGTCTGAAGCCTTCTTCTCTCAGCTCATCAAAGTCATTCTCCATCCAGCTTTGCTCCGTTTCTGGTGAGGAACTGCGTTCCTTTGGAGGAGGAGAGGTACTCTGCTTTTTAGAGTTTCCAGTTTTTCTGCTCTGTTTTTTCCCCATCTTTGTGGTTTTATCTACTTTTGGTCTTTGATGATGGTGATGTACAGATGGGTTTTTGGTGTGGATGTCCTGTTAGTTTTCCTTCTAACTGACAGGACCCTCAGCTGCGGGTCTGTTGGAGTACCCGGCCGGCCATGTGAGGTGTCAGTCTGCCCCTGCTGGGGGTGCCTCCCAATTAGGCTGCTCAGGGGTCAGGGGTCAGGGGTCAGGGACCCACTTGAGGAGCCAGTCTGCCCGTTCTCAGATCTCCAGCTGCATGCTGGGAGAACCACTGCTCTCCTCAGAGTTGTCAGACAGGGACATTTACATCTGCAGAGGTTACTGTTGTCTTTTTGTTTGTCTGTGCCCTGCCCCCAGAGGTGAAGCCTACAGAGGCAGGCAGGCCTCCTTGAGCTGTGGTGGGCTCCACCCAGTTGAAGATTCCTGGCTGCTTTGTTTACCTAAGTGAGCCTGGGCGATGGCGGGCACCCCTCCCCCAGCCTCGCTGCCGCCTTGCTGTTTGATCTCAGACTGCTGTGCTAGCAATCAGTGAGACTCCATGGGTGTAGGACCCTCTGAGCCAGTTGCGGGCTATAATCTCCTGGTGCACCGTTTCCTAAGCCCCTCGAATAGGCACAGTATTCGGGTGGGAGTGGCCCAATTTTCCAGGTGCCATCTGTCACCCCTGGAAAGGGAACTCCCTGACCCCTTGCACTTCCTGAGTGAGGCAATGCCTCGCCCCTGCTTCGGCTGGTGCACGGTGTGCTCACCCACTGACCTGCGCCCACTGTCTGGCACTCCCTAGTGAGATGAACACAGTACCTCAGATGGAAATGCAGAAATCACCCATCTTCTGCGTCGCTCACACTGGGAGCTGTAGACCGGAGCTGTTCCTACTCGGCCATCTTCGCAAACACTTCTTAGAGATATTTGTATAAACTAAAAAAAAACAAGTGTTGATAGCCAAGACAATGAGAAAGAGGAATTGAAGGCATTTTAGAAATCTAAAAGGCAGCCCCCCATCTCAGGCCCTGAGGCCTAAAAGAAGAGAATAGTTTCTGGGATCAGGCTCAGGACCTGCTGCCTTGGGTAGCCTTGGAACTTGGCTCCCTGCATACTGGCCACTGCTCCAGCCCCAAGTGTAGCTCAAATTGGCCCAGTTACAACTACAGTCACTGATTCAGAGGGTGCAAGTCATAAGTCTTGGTAGCTTTCATGTGGTGTTAGGCCTGTGGGTATACAAAATGCAAGAGTTGAGACTTGGGAGCCTCCAACTTTATTTCAAAGAATGTATGAAAATGCCAGGGTGTGCAGGCAGAAGAATGTGGCATGGTTGGAGCCCTCATGAAGAACCTCTACTAAAACAATGCAGAGAAGAAATGTGGGGTTACAGTCCCCATGTGGGCTCCCCACTGGGGCATGGGCTAGTGTGGAGAGGATCTGTGAGGAGAGAACCACTGTCCTCCAGACCCCAGAGTGGTAGATCTAGATACAGCTTGCACCTTGCACCTGGAAAAGCCAGAGGCACTCAATACCAGCCCATGAGAGCAGCTGTGGGGGCTGAACCATGCCCAGCCACATGGTTGAAACTTCCCAAGACATTACTGTGTCCTGGAAATGGGACATAGAGTCAAAAATAATTATTTTGGAGCCTTACAATTCAACAACTCCCCTTCCGGGTTTCCGACTTGCTTGGGTCCTGTGGCCCCTTTCTTTTAGTCTTTAGTCATTTAATTTCTGGGGGTTTTTTTATAGCAGTGCAGAAACAGACTAATACACTACAATATATTGAGTTCAAAAAATAGTATAGAAAAAAGTAGTAATCTAATTAGAGAGTGGACAAAAAATTTAAATAGACATTTATGAAACGGAGACATATAAATGGCAAACAGGCAAATGAAAAGGTGCTCCACATTACTGATCATCATAGAAACGCAAATCAAACCCAAAATGAGATATCATTTCACTCCAGTTAAGGTGGCTTTTATCCAGAAGTCAGTCAAAAACAAATGCTGGTAATAGCCAAGATTTGGAAGAAACCTAAATGTCCATCAAAAGATGACTGGATAGAGAAAATGTGGTACATATACACAATGGAGTACTATTCAGCTATAAGAAAGAATTAGAGTCTGTCATTTGCAATAACATAAATGGAACTGAAAGTCTTTATGTTAAGTTAAATAAGTCAGGCACAGAAAGACAAATGTCACATCTTCTCACTTATTTGTGGGTGCTAAAATTTGAAACAATTGATGTCATAGAGATAGAGAGTATAAGGGTGGTTACCAGAGGCTGGGAAGGGCAGTGGGGGAACAGGGGGATAGTGGGGATGCTAAATGGGTACAAAAAATTGTTAGAAAGAATGAATAAGACAGTATTTGATAGCACAACAGGGTGATTATAGTCCAAAAAAATTTAACCATACATTTCATAAAAACTAAAAGAGTATAATTGGATTGTTTATAACACAAGCTATAAGTGCTTGAGAGGATGGATACTCCATTTTTTATTATGTATTACTCATTGCATGCCTGTATCAAAGTATGTCATGTACCCCCATAAATATATACACCAACTAGATACCCACAAAAATAAATTTTATAAATTAAAATTAAAACCAAAGGGGGTAGAGTATAATGAGGCATGTGTGACCCATGGTTTGAACTAGCTTTTCAGGTTAACTTTGGAATGTGCTTATCCAAGAAGAAGGGCCCATTTAGTCAATAGGGGCTTAGAAATTAATTTTTAGTTTATAAGTAGAAAAAAAAAGAATTTGTAATCCTGAGCCATAGCTCTCAGTCAATCAATCCCTGCAGGGAACCCTGTTCTTTACTCTGGAGATAAACACTATTTTTGTTTTCCACTGAATAACACCACATTTCAAAATGATGGTAACCATCTTGAAACTAAGAGGTACAGCCTTATTAAATTTGATTTGGTTTCAATTGTAATTAATTTAATCACATGTGTTAGAGACTTTGTCCTCAGTCTTCTCCTACTTTAGGCCCATGATCTATTGAATTTGCTCAGCTCCCTGCTCAACAGCAGGAAATCAGTTATAATTATTTGAAAACTTCATTGTGGCTGGGAGTGCTGGCTCATGCCTGTAATCCCAACAATTTGGGAGGACAAGGTGGGCAGATCACTTGTTGTCAGGGGTTTGAGACCAACCAGGACAACACAGTGAAACCCCATATATACTAAAGATATAAAAATTATCTGGGAGTGTTGATGCATGCCTGTAATCGCAGCTACTTGGGAGGCTGAGGCAGGAGAATCACTTGAACCTGGGAGGCAGAGGTTTCAGTGAGCCAAGATGGCCCACTGCATTCCAGCCTGAGCAAGAGAGAGTCTGTCTCAAAATAATAATAATAATAATTACAAAAAAACTAAAAATCTCATTGTTTCAAACAAAATTTCTTTTGAATATCAGCTGTATCGACTTGCATATTAACTATAATCATTTTGTTTACTTTATATCCAATCCTGAGAAATCTTTGAGGACTAATTTCACTCTTTTCTGCCATTTTGGTAAACATACCAAATTCCATCAAACAAAATGCACAAAATTTCTGAGAAATGCATTTTATCCTTGAGGAATAGACTTGCTGTGTTAGAGGAACTTATGGTTACCAAGCTTCTAGTTTAATAAACATGACTAGAATATTCTATCTTAATATGAGTAGCTAGGTACTAACAAGACATCTAGAAGGATAATACTTATGGTCTGAAAAAAGTCACATTTTTTAGCTGGCCACAAATTTAACTGCAGAATATTTATGGCCATACAAGACATCTTCCACCAAGCCTGAAAAATGTATAAATGTCCTAGGAGTGCAGCATTTTTTCTTAAAGATAATATTAATGAGCTAGGTTAGGTCGACGGGTTAATTGTCATTGTTAAAACCAATAGCCCCTGACTTTAGTGAGTACATCTGCACCTTCCAAGTTTAATTATAACTCTTTCTCTTTATAGTTACTTATAAGTAGAGATACTAACAAAAGACAATGCATTCCTGCTCTTATTTTCTGAGGGTGTCCAACTCTGTAATGGAGTCATTTCTAATATACTTGCTTCTTTCAGTGTGCTCTCTGACTCACCTCAAATTTTTTCCTGCAAAGATCTAAGAATCCTACTTTGTGGTCTGTATCAGGACCTTCTTTTCCAGTAACATTTTTCAGCAACACCATGAAGGGACACCAAGACAGGACCCCTACTCCAAGGAAAACAATCCACACAGAATCAATCAGCTGTCAAGTGGGCCATCTTTTAGAGTCATGCAGCCATTCAGGTGGGCAAGAATGATTATCCACTATTATTTAAGTGAGAGGCCCTAGGATATAATGTTAGGGTGAGAGACTCAGCCCAAAAAGTTAGAGAGCTGGGGCTGTCATACTCAGATTAGAGGCCAAGCTCACAAGGTTAGAGGCCCTAGGGTATATTGAGAAGAATGGATTTGGCTAAACAAGATGTTTGCCACTTTCTTTTTGGACTGTCCACCTTGTACTCTCTGTCCCTCACCTGAGTGCCCTGCACCTTGTCACCTTTCTGCTCACTGCCCCTGTTTTGTAGTAGCCTATAGGCTGCCCCAGGGAAGAGGCCCCAAACAGTTTAGCTTTTACTTTCCTCAACAATCCTCTGACTTTTAGCTGATTGCTCATTTAATTTGCCACTGCTTCAAGTGACACTGAAAAAAAGAGATGTCTTGGAACCTAGTATTTTTGTACCTTAATTATCAGAAAAAATCAGCAATAACCTCTCCATCATTATGACTAGAAGTTGAAATGTGGTATTTAATAGCCCTACATGATAAGTTCAGATATGCCTGTTTAGTGACTGCCTTTTTTATGACAATCCCCTGCAAATGATTAGCCTCAAGATGGAGAACATGAGACTTTTTCATAACAGTTTGCTGTAATTTCATAACCATAAGGGCATCTTTGATGAGCTGGTGTAGGGCAGCTGGACCCTACTTTCTAAACCCAGCATGCCACTTTTTCCCTGAGTTTTTTCAGTTTTGTCATAGCAGTGCGAAAATGGACTCATACATTACAATATACAAGTTACAGCCTTCCCATTTCCCCTGTTTGGTCTGACTCCTTTTTTTGCAGCTTAATTTGTTTTATAGAAGAGAAACTAAGTGGGAGGAAATACATTATATACAGGCTTCTCTGATGCTTGGTCAGGATAAAAAATTAAAATGGGCTTCTATATGTCTGATAGAGGAAAAGACAAAATAGGGATGGCACATAATTGATTACCCTTTTAATGCAAGTGCCTCTTACTATTAGGCTTTTCTTAGCTGGGGCTGAACTCTCCCCTGCCAGTCCAAGCACCTCAAGAATACAGTCAGACTCCTTCCAGTTCTGGTGAGGTGTGCAACATGTTATTAATTCCTTCTAGTTTTCCAGGGTTATTTAGTGTCCAGTCATCATCTTCTCCCTGCCCTTTGAGTCCTGTCTTACATACATACCCACTATCGAAACACCCGAACTTCACCAGAACAACATGCAGTGGGGCCTCATCAGCTGGCAAAGTTGAATTTTGCCCTCTCTGGGAAGTGACAGATGATAATAGGGACACTATATAGGTATATGTACCCTTTTCTGTGTCTGAATTAGCTATATGCAAGGAAAAACTAAAGTTTTCAGAGGTTCTGGGAAAATTCATAGACAAATTTAAGCAGGCAAGATTTGCATATATTTATGTTTACCTGCTGCACGGTAGAAAAGCGTGTATTATGGGAGTGGCTAGATGCTAAAAGCGTGGCAGCCTGCAACCAGGGACATGGTATCTATCAAGTAGGAGGCACAGCAGTGCCTGACCAGGACCAAAAAGAGAACTAGAATCCAGAAAAGAGAAATGAATTAGGAAGAAAGTGGGATATATAGAGAAAAAATTATGATCATTTGACTCCTTGATGGAATTAAAAAAGAGTGTGATAAAGGTTTATAATTTTTACAAAGTCTGGAAAATTACTTAGGGAAAAGATATAAACCTAGCCTTATTACAAGGGTGGATAATTTAGACTTCAAGGAAATACACTAACACTGATTCTGACTCCGAGAAGGGACAGGCATTGCTAGGAGTATATTTTATAGCCCAGCCTGCTTCTGATATCTGCAGGAAGCCTCCAAAAGCAGCCTTAGGCTTCCAGACTCCCATGGATCAGCTTTTAGGCTTGGATTTTACAGTTTTCCATCACAGGAATAGGGAAGAGAAAACAAAATAAAGCAAATCTCCCAAGAGGCCCTGCTTCTAGCTGCAGCCTTGTGCTCTCCACCACTTCAGAGACAGCCCCTGAAGTTCTGGCCCTCACAGAGGAAGTGGGAAGGTAAAAGTCCCAGTCTGTGCCCCTGGGCCACTGTGGCTTGGTTATAAATGAATGTGCCTTCTGTAAGAAGGTCGGCCACTGCCGAAGGAAGTGGCTTCCAAGGGAGCCATCGTGAGAGCCCAGCAGATCCAAAAGTGGTAGGGCCTGATACTTCCTGCCTCTGTTCCCACTGGACTATTAGCTATCAAGAGATGAAGGAGCCTCAGGTGACTCTTGAAGTGGCAGCTAGGGATATTAACTTCTTATTAGGTATGGGAGCAGATGACTCTGTTCTGATTTAATACAATGGATTCCTCTCTTCTCATGATGGACAAGCCCCAAAACACTGCTTTTCTTATCTTCTAAGTTGTCCTCCAGTGCCTCTGGGTTTCTCACCTGCCTTTTTAGTACTGTCTCAATGCCTGACCTCTTACTGGGGAGAGGTTTATTGACTCAGGAGACCAAGTCATTGTTACTTTCACAGATCATAAGGCATGATCTTTTGTTCCTGACCCCTCAGGGGAAAAAGGAAGTTAAGAATGAGCTGTCACATTTACCACCTGAGGTGTTGTCTCAAGTAAATCTTGAGGTTTGGGCCACACAGGCTCTGGGAAATGCACTAAACACCTCCCCCATTCAAATCCAACTTCAGCCTAGTGCTCCTCACCCTCAGAAGAGACAATACATTTTAAGGCAAGAAGCATGAGGGGAAATTCAACACCTTATTGCCAAATTCTTGCCATATGAGTTATTAAGGCCATGAGAGTCTCCTTACAATACTCACATATTACCAGAAAAAAAGCCTAATGGCAAGTACAGATTTGTCAGAAACCTTAGGGCATTAATAAATGCAGTTTTCTCCATACACCTCATTGTCCCCAATACTTACCAAGTCCCAGGGGATGCAAGCTGGTTTACATTCTTAAATCTGAAAGACACATTTTTTGCATCTCAATGCATTCAGATTCATAATATGTTTGCCTTTGAATGGACTGATCCAGATATGCTTTCAGCCTCAAAACTAACCTGGACAGTCATCTCTGAAGGGTTCTGGGATAGCCCCCACATATTTGAAAATGCTCTAGCTAGGACTTAATAAATCTACAATTGGAAAGGGACACAATTATTCAGTATGTAGGTGACTTGCTTATTGCTAGCCCAACTAAAGAAGACTCAAATAATAATATTGTTAAATTGGTAAATTTCCTGGGAACTTGCAGATAGCGGGTATCACCATACAGGGCTCAGATTTTGACTCAAAGACTTAAATATTTGGAATCTGTCTTCACCTCTGGAACTGATCAACATCCCTAGAAGATAAAAAAGGTATTTTAGGTCATCCAAGGGTCCCAGTCCAACAAATGACTGTGGGCTTTTTTAGGAGATGTCTGGGTACTGCTGCTTATGGGTGCCCAGATTTGGACATGTAGCCAAGCCTTTATATGATACACTAAAGGGAAAGATTTAGAGCTCCTAGAATGTAATTAGAACCGCAAGCAACCTTCAATACTCTCAAGGAGAAATTGGGCTCTGCTGCAGCCGTGGCAGTCCCCAAGTTGAATGAACCATTTTTTCTTTTCTTCTTTTTTTACATGGGTTCTTTGCATAATTCAGCTTCAGTATTCTTTTCTTTATTTTATTTTATTTTTTACTATTATTATACTTTAAGTTTTACGGTACATGTGCACAACGTGCAGGTTTGTTACATATGTATACATGTGCCATGTTGCTGTGCTGCACCCATTAACACATCATTTAGCATTAGGTATATCTCCTAATGCTATCCCTCCCCCCTCCCCTGACCCCACAACTGTCCCCAGTGTGTGATGTTCCCCTTCCTGTGTCCATGTGTTCTCATTGTTCAATTCCCACCTATGAGGGAGAACATGCAGTGTTTGGTTTTTTGTCTTTGCGATAGTTTGCTGAGAATGATGGCTTCTAGTTTCATCCATGTTCCTACAAAGGACATGAACTCATCCTTTTTTTGGCTGCATAGTATTCCATGGTGTATATGTGCCACATTTTCTTAAACCAGTCTATCATTGTTGGACATTTGGGTTGGTTCCAAGTCTTTGCTATTGTGAATAGTGCCTCAATAAAAATACGTGTGCATGTGTCTTTATAGCAGCATGATTTATAATCCTTTGGGTATATACCAAGTAAAGGGATGGCCGGGTCAAATGGTATTTCCAGTTCTAGATGCCTGAGCAATTGCCACACCGACTTCCACAATGGTTGAACTAGTTTACAGTCCCACCAACAGTGTAAAAGTGTTCCTATTTCTCCACATCCTCTCCAGCACCTGTTGTTTCCTGACTTTTTAATGATCACCATTCTAACTGGTGTGAGATAGTATCTCGCTGCGGTTTTGATTTGCATTTCTCTGATGACCAGTGATGATGAGCATTTTTTCATGTGTCTTTTGGCTGCATAAATGTCTCCTTTTGAGAAGTGTCTGTTGATATCCTTTGCCCACTTTTTGATGGGGTTGTTTGTTTTTTTTCTTGTAAATTTGTTTGAGTTCATTGTAGATTCTGGATATTAGCCCTTTGTCAGATGAGTAGGTTGTGAAAATTTTCTCCCATTTTGTAGGTTGCCTGTTCACTCTGATGGTAGTTTCTTTTGCTGTGCAGAAGCTCTTTAGTTTAGTTAGATCCCATTTGTCAATTTTGGCTTTTGTTGCCATTGCTTTTGGTGTTTTAGACATGAAGTCCTTGCCCATGCCTATGTCCTGAATGGTATTGCCTAGGTTTTCTTCTAAGGTTTTTATGGTTTTAGGTCTAACATGTAAGTCTTTAATCCATCTTGAATTAATTTTTGTATAAGGTGTAAGGAAGGTATCCAGTTTCAGCTTTCTACATATGGCTAGCCAGTTTTCCCAGCACCATTTATTAAATAGGGAATCCTTTCCCCATTTCTTGTTTTTGTCAGGTTTGTCAAAGATCAGATAGTTGTAGATATGCGGCATTATTTCTGAGACCTCTGTTCTGTTCCATTGGTCTATATCTCTGTTTTGGTATCAGTATCATGCTGTTTTGGTTACTGTAGCCTTGTAGTATAGTTTGAAGTCAGGTAGCGTGATTCTTCCAGCTTTGTTCTTTTGGCTTAGGGTTGACTTGGCAATACAGGCTCTTTTTTGGTTCCATATGAACTTTAAAGTAATTTTTTCCAATTCTGTGAAGAAAGTCATTGGTAGCTTGATGGAGATGGCATTGAATCTATAAGTTACCTTGGGCAGTGTGGCCATTTTCATGATATTGATTCTTCCTACCCATGAGCGTGGAATATTCTTCCATTTGTTTGTATCCTCTTTTATTTCATTGAGCAGTGGTTTGTAGTTCTCCTTGAAGAGGTCCTTCACATCCCTTGGAAGTTGGATTTCTAGGCATTTTATTCTCTTTGAAGCAATTGTGAATGGGAGTTCACTCATGATTTGGCTCTCTGTTTGTCTGTTATTGGTGTATAAGAATGCTTGTGATTTTTGTACATTGATTTTGCATCCTGAGACTTTGCTGAAGTTGCTTATCTGCTTAAGGAGATTTTGGGCTGAGACAATGGGGTTTTCTAGATATGCAATCATGTCATCTGCAAACAGGGACAATTTGACTTCCTCTTTTCCTAATTGAATGCCTTTTGTTTCCTTCTCCTGCCTGATTGCCCTGGCCAGAACTTCCAACAGTGTGTTGAATAGGAGTGGTGAGAGAGGGCATCCCTGTCTTGTGACAGTTTTCAAAGGGAATGCTTCCAGTTTTTGTCCATTCAGTATGATATTGGCTGTGGATTTGTCATAGATAGCTCTTATCATTTTGTGATACATCCCATCAATACCTAATTTATGGAGAGTTTTTAGCATGAAGGGTTGTTGAATTTTGTCAGAGGCCTTTTCTACATCTATTGAGATAATCATGTGGTTTTTGTCTTTGGTTCTGTTTATATGCTGGATTACGTTTGTTGATTTCCATATGTTGAACCAGCCTTGCATCCCAGGGATGAAGCCCACTTGATCATGGTGAATTAGCTTTTTAATGTGTTGCTGGATTCGGTTTGCCAGTATTTTATTGAGGATTTTTGCATCAATGTTCATCAAGGATATTGGTCTAAAATTCTCTTTTTTGGTTGTTTCTCTGCTAGGCTTTGGTATCAGGATGATGCTGGCCTCATAAAATGAGTTAGGGAGGATTCCCTCTTTTTCTATTGATTGGAATAGTTTCAGAAGTAATGGTACTAGCTCCTCCTTGTAACTCTGGTGGAATTCAGCTGTGAATTCATCTGGTCCTGGACTTTTTTTGGTTGATAAGCTATTAATTATTGCCTCAATGTCAGAGCCTGTAATTGGTCTATTCAAAGATTCAACTTCTTCCTGGTTTAGTCTTGGGAGGGTGTATGAGTCGAGGAATTTATGCATTTCTTCTAGATTTTCTAGTTTATTTGCATAGAGGTGTTTATAGTATTCTCTGATGGTAGTTTGTATTTCTGTGGGATCGGTGGTGATATCCACTTTGTCATTTTTTATTGTGTCTATTTGATTCTTCTCTCTTTTCTTCTTTATTAGTCTTGCTAGCAGTCTATCAATTTTATTGATCTTTTGAAAAAACCAGCTCCTGGATTCGTTTATTTTTTTGAAGGGTTTTTTGTGTCTCTATTTCCTTCAATTCTGCTCTGATCTTAGTTATTTCTTGCCTTCTGCTAGCTTTTTAATGTGTTTGCTCTTGCTTCTATAGTTCTTTTGATTGTGCTGTTAGGGTGTCAATTTTAGATCTTTCCTGCTTTCTCTTGTGGGCATTTAGTGCTATAAATTTCCCTCTATACACTGCTTTGAATGTGTCCCAGAGATTCTGGTATGTTGTGTCTTTGTTCTAATCGGTTTCAAATAACATCTTTATTTCTGCCTTCATTTCTTTATGTACCCAGTAGTCATTCAGGAGCACGTTGTTCAGTTTCCATGTAGTTGAGCGGTTTTGAGTGAGTTTCTTGATCCTGAGTTTCAGTTTGATTGTGCTGTAGTCTGAGAGACAGTTAGTTATAATTTCTGTTCTTTTACATTTGCTGAGGAGTGCTTTACTACCAACTATGTGGTCAATTTTGGAATAGGTGTGGTGTGGTGCTGAAAAGAATGTATATGCTGTTGATTTGGTGTGGAGAGTTCTGTAGATGTCTGTTAGGTCTGCTTGGTGCAGAGCTGAGTTCAATGCCTGGACGTCCTTGTTAACCTTCTGTCTTGTTGATCTGTCTAATGTTGACAGTGGGGTGTTAAAGTCTCCCATTATTATTGTGTGGGAGTCTAAGTCTCTTTGTAGGTCACTATGGACTTGCTTTATGAATCTGGGTGCTCCTGTATTGGGTGCATATATATTTAGGATAGTTAGTTCTTCTTGTTGAATTGATCCCTTTACCATTATGTAATGGCCTTCTTTGTCTCTTTTGATCTTTGTTGGTTTAAAGTCTGTTTTATCCAAGACTAGGATTGCAATCCCTGCCTTTTTTTGTTTTCCATTTTCTTGGTAGATCTTCCTCCATCCTTTTATTTTGAGCCTATGTGTGTCTCTGCACGTGAGATGGATTTCCTGAATACAGCACACTGATGGGTCTTGACTCTTTGTCCAATTTGCCAGTCTGTGTCTTTTAATTGGAGCATTTAGCCCATTTACTTTTAAGGTTAGTATTGTTATGTGTGAATTTGGTCCTGTCATTGTGATGTGAGCTGGTTATTTTGCTCGTTAGTTGATTCAGTTTCTTCCTAGCCTTGACGGACTTTACAATTTGGCATGTTTTTGCAGTGGCTGGTACTGGTTGTTCCTTTCCATGTTTAGTGCTTCCTTCAGGAGCTCTTTTAGGGCAGGCCTGGTGGTGACAAAATCTCTCAGCATTTGCTTGTCTGTAAAGGATTTTATTTCTCCTTCACTTGTGAAGCTTAGTTTGGCTGGATATGAATTCTGGGTTGAAAATTCTTCTCTTTAAGAATGTTGAATATTGGCCCCCACTCTCTTCTGGCTTGTAGAGTTTCTGCTGAGAGATCCGCTGTTATTCTGATGGGCTTCCCTTTGTGGGTTACCCGACCTTTCTCTCTGGCCGTCCTTAACATTTTTTTCCCTCATTTTAACTTTGGTGAATCTGACAATTATGTGTCTTGGAGTTGCTCTTCTCTGGGAGTATCTTTGTGGTGTTCTCTGTATTTCCTGAATTTGAATGTTGGCCTGCCTTGCTAGATTGGGGAAGTTCTCCTGGATAATATCCTGCAGAGTGTTTTCCACCTTGGTTCCATTCTCCCCGTCACTTTCAGGTACACCAATCAGGCGTAGATTTGGTCTTTTCACATAGTCCCATATTTCTTGGAGGCTTTGTTCATTTCCTTTTATTCTTTTTTCTCTAAACTTCTCTTCTCACTTCATTTCATTCATTTCATCTTGATCACTGATACCCTTTCTTCCAGTTGATCACATTGGCTACTGAGGCTTGTGCATTCATCACTTAGTTCTCATGCTGTGGTTTTCAGCTCCATCAGGTCATTTAAGGACTTCTCTGCATTGATTATTCTAGTTAGCCATTCATCTAATTTTTTTCATAGTTTTTAACTTCTTTCCCATTGGTTCGAACTTCCTCCTTTAGCTCGAAGTAGTTTGATATTCCGAAGCCTTCTTCTCTCAACTCGTCAAAGTCATTTTCCATCCAGCTTTGTTCCATTGCTGTTGTGGAGATGTGTTCCTTTGGAGGAGGAGAGGTCCTCTGACTTTAGAGTTTCCAGTTTTTCTGCTCTGTTTTTTCCCCATATTTGTGATTTTATGTACCTTTGGTCTTTGATGATGGTGATGTACAGATGGGTTTTTGGTGTGGATGTCCTTTCTGTTTGTTAGTTTTCCTTCTAACAGTCAGGTCCCTCAGCTGCAGGTCTGTTGGAGTTTGCTAGAGGTCCACTCCAGACCCTGTTTGCCTGGGTATCGGTAGCAGTGTCACAGAACAGCGGATATTGGCGAACTGCAAATGCTGCTGTCTGATTGTTCCTCTGGAAGTTTTGTCTCAGAGGGGTACCCGGCCATGTGAGGTGTCAGTCTGCCCCTACTGGGGGGTGCCTCCCAGTTAGGCTACACAGGGTCCAGGGACCCACCTGAGGAGGCAGTCTGCCCATTCTCAATCTCCAGCTGCGTTCTGGGAGAACCACTACTCTCTTCAAAGCTGTCAGACAGGGACAGTTAATTCTGTAGAGGATATCTCTGCCTTTTGTTTGTGCCCTGCCCCCAGAGGTGGAGCCTACAGAGGCAGGCAGTCCTCCTTGAGCTGTGGTGGGCTCCACACAGTTTCAGCTTCCTGCCCACTTTGTTTACCTGCTGAAGCCTCAGCAATGGCAGGCGCCCTTCCCCCAGCCTCACTGCCGCCTTGCAGTTTGATCTCAGACTGCTGTTCTAGCAATGAGCGAGGCTCCATGGGTGTAGGACCCTCTGAGCCAGGTGTGGTATATAATCTCCTGGTGTGCCGCTTGTTAAGCCCATTGGAAAAGCACAGTATTAGGGTGGGAGTGACCCGATTTTCCAGGTGCCATCTGTCACCCCTTTCTTTGACTAGGAAAGGGAATTCCCTGCCCCTTGGACTTCCCAGGTGAGGCAATGCCTTGCTTTGCTTTGCCTCATGCACGGTGCACTGCACTGACTGTCCTGCACCCACTGTCCAGCACTCCCTAGTGAGATGAACCTGGTACCTCAGTTGGAAATGCAGAAATCACCCATCTTCTGTGTCACTCACGCTGGGAGCTGTAGACTGGAGCTGTTCCTATTTGGCCATCCCATTTTTTCTTTATGTGGCCAAAAAGCAAGGCATAGGCCTTGGGTAATCTTGTCCCAAAACTGGGAGATATTCCAAGGCCAGTAGCTTAATTTTCTAAGCAGATAGACCAGGTGGCCTCAGGGTGACCTTGATATCTTAGAGCTATTGCTGCTACCACTTTTCTAGTAGGCAAAGCTAATAAACTAACATTAGAACAGCACTTACAGGTTTTTGGCCCCACACCAAGGGAAGGTAGTCCTAGAAGCTAAAGGGCACCAGTGGATAATAGGAGAATATTTATGAAAGTATGAGGCCTTATTGCTAGACAAGCCAGGTCTATCCCTTAAAGCCTGCCAAACCGTAAACCCAGCTACTTATCTGCCAGGGTCCACAGGTGCTCCCAGGCTTTCTGGTATACAGGTTGTATTAGTCTGTTCTCATGCTACTAATAAAGACATATCTGAGGCTGGGTAATTTATAAAGAAAAGAGGTTTAATTGACTCACAGTTCCACACGCTTGGGGAGGCCTCACACTCATGGCTGAAGGTAAATGAGGAGCAAGGTCACATCTCTTACATGGCAGCAGGAAAAAAAGCTTGTGTAAGGAAACTCTCCTTTATAAAACTATCAGCTGTAATCCCAGCACTTTGGGAGGCCAAGGTGGTCGATGACCTGAAGTTAGCAGATTGAGGCTAGCTTGGCCAACATGGTGAAACCCCATCTATACTAAAAGTACAAAAATTAGACAGGCATGGTGGTGGGTGCCTGTAATCCCAGCTACTCAGGAGGCTGAGACAGGAGAATCACTTGAACCCAGGAGTCAGAGGTTGCAGTGAGCTGAGATCATGCTACAGCACTCCAGTCTGAGCAACAGAGCAATACTATGTCTCAAAAATAAATAAATAAATAAACCATCAGATCTCATGAGGCTCATTCACTGTCACAAGGACAGCATGGGAAAGACCCATCCCCCAATTTGATTACCTCCCACTGGGTCCCTCCCACAATATATGGGAATTATGGGAGCTACAATTCAAGATAAGATTTGACTGGAGACACAGCCAAAGCATGTCACAGGTTATGAAACAAATTGATTCTAGCAGGCCAGACTTAAGAGAGATGAATCCCTTGACCATCCCAAGGAAAAGTGGTTGACAGAAGCAAGTTGTTTTATGCATCAGGAAAACAGGAGGGGTAGATATGCTATTATTAGTCAGTAGAAGAGAATCAAGGCACAAGCCTTGCTGGCCTCTACCTCAGCTCAAAAAGCTGAGTTAATTGAACTTACTAGGCCCCTGCAGTTGGGAAAGGATTTAAAAGTTAACATTTAAGTAACACTGATTCCAAGTATGATTTTTTTAGTGCTTTATGCTTATGCTGCAATTTGGAATAGGTAGGGAATCCTGACCCCCAAGGGCTTTTCCATACAATGTCATTCAGATTTTGAGCTTGTTAGAATGCCGCTTTGCTGCCAAAAAGTGACTATAATTAATTACAGAAGACATCAAAAGAGAGACTGACCATGTAAAAGGAAATGCCCTTGTAGATGCTGCAGCCAAGGCCCCTGGACTGAAAGGGCCAAGTAAGCTTATGGGCATGCTGGTCAGCATACATAGAACTGGGCCAGAATACTCTGAAGAAGAACAAAAATGGGCCAGGGTTGCAGCTCAGTCCAGGGCCCCTCTGGCTGGCTGAATGATGGTAATAAATTACTAATGCCAAGTACCAATCATAGGAAAATAATTCAGCACTTCCATGATTCTTTTCACCCTAGAAGGGATTCTTTGTTTCTGTTAATGTCAAATTTGTTTATAGGGGTAAATCTTTTCAAGACACTAAAACAGGTGACTCAGCCCTGTGAGCCCTGTGCCTGACATGACCCAAACGGCCAGCAATTTTCTCCTTCTCCAGTTAAGCCTGTCCAAAATTGAGGAACCTATCCAGTTGAGAACTGGCAACTCTAATTTACTCAGATGCCTTTCTGCAGGAGATTCAAATATTTACTAATGCTTACTGATATCTTCACTGGTTAGATCGAGGCATTCCCCACTCCATCTGAAAAGTGTTTACCAGAAGAAATAAATCCTCAGTTTGGGGAATCTAAAAGCCTGCAAAGTGACAATGACCCATCTTTCACAGCAGGCATATCACAACACCTATCCTCAGGTTTAGGAATCCAATATTACCTTCACTCTGCATGGAGACTGCAGTCCTTTGGAAAGGTGAAAATGTTAATCGTACTGTAAAGGAGACTCTAGCTAAATCAGAGGCCTATCTCTAACACCCATAGCTTACTGTGGGTTTGAACTGCTCCAAAGTAAAACTTATAATTAAGTCCTGTTGAGTTAACATAGGGAAGGCCTTTCCTAACCACAGATCTCCTAAAAGATGAAAGACTCATCAATTACAAAAATATGTCATCGGTCTAGGACAGGTGCGAAGGCACTCTGTGAATATGGAAACAAGAGGCTTCCCCTCCCGCATGGGAGGAAAATTCAGTTTCAGGTCAGCTAGGGATTTAATCTTACTAAAGACGTGAGAGGAAGTTCTCCAGCTGACCAGCTTTCCCCAACGTGGAAAGGACCACAGTAAGCCCACCTGAGCTCCCCAACAGACGTTCAACTCCAAGGGATTCACAGGTGGGTATACCTATGTGGAAGTAAAGCTGTTGCTTTTTCTGGGAGCCCAATCCGAGGCTGAGGGAGGTGGGCGTGGGGCTATTTAAGCGTTGCCGGAGGGCAGACTGAGTCGCTGAGCGTCTGCTCCTTCTCCTTGCGTTTCTCCTGCAAGGCCCTAATCCCGCTTTGGCCATGAGGGAGATTGTGTTCACGCAGACCGGGCAGTGTGGGAACAACATCGGCGCCAAGGTTGGCATCCGGGGCTCTGAGGGCCCAGCTCGGGCCTGCTGGGTGGCCAGGGAAGATGTTGGCAGTGGTGGGTGTGGTGCCCCTGCATTGTGGCCCCTGGGCTGTCTGTCGGGGATGCGGTGGAACTGGGCGGCTGGCGAGGCAGTCGGGGTGGACCCCAGGGACAATGGCGGCCTCTAGGGATGGGGGTGTGGATGAGGATGTGGGTGGGGTTGGGAGAGGAGCTGGGAGAGGGGGACAGGGGCGCCTCCGGCTCCCTGGCCTCCGTGACTCAGCCCTGGCCTGTCTGGCACCTCCAATCTCTTGCAGTTCTGGGAAGCGATCTCTGATGAACATGCCATCAACTCCGCTGGTACCTACCACGGGGACAGCCGCCTGCAACTGGAGTGCATCAACGTGTACTACAACAAGGCCAGCGGTGAGACCTCCGTCCTTCTCTGATCGCCCTCCTGGGAACAGTGGCCCTCCCCTCGCTAATGCCCTCCCACCCCACTCAGGTGGCCGGTACGGGCCCCGTGCAGTGCTCATGGATCTGGAGCCTGGCACCATTGATTCTGTGTGCTTGGGGCCCTTGGGGCAGATCTTCAGGCCAGACAACTTCATCTTCGGTGAGCTGCGGGTGAGGACTGAGATGCGGCTCCTTAGGGTAGCTCAAAATCTAGGAGTGCCCCACGATCATTGCTGTGGGAAATGTGGAGCCAGGGTCCCAGAACACCCTCCTATCCTCTGAGTTGCTCAATCTGCCTCTCAAACGGGCTTTGGGAGGACAGGCCCAGGTGTCTCCTCAAGGTGAGGAGCTACTGACGTAAACTCCCTGCAGGGAGCTGAGCTGGGGCCCTAGCTACTGCTTTCCCTGAAAATGGGCAGGAGCCACCTGCAGCGAGGTCTGTTAGCCTGTCTCAGGTTTTACTCCTGACAATTTCTAACAGGGGAGGCTGCTGTCCTGTAACTCTGGGGGAGGAGATTTCATTTGCTCCACCTGCAGGGTAAATGTTCCTTTCACCTCACACATGACACTTGGCCCATTTTGCATTGTGGTGACCACTGATGACCGTATACCTGACCATCAAGTGACTGGCTGTACTGTCTTACAGGTCAGTGTGGGGCCAGAAATAATGAGCCAAGGGGGTCACTACACAGAAGGCACGGAACTGATGGAGTCAGTGATGGAAGTTGTCAGAAAGGAGTCTGAGAGCTATGACTGCCTGCAGGGTTTCCAGCTGACCCACTCCCTGGATGGGGGGACTGGGTCTGGTGTGGGTACCCTTTTCATTAGTAAGATCCAAGAGGAGTATCCAGACAGGATCATAAACACATTCAGCGTCCTGCCCTCGCCCAAGTTGTCAGACACCATGGTGGAGCCCTACAATACCACCCTGTCAGTCTATCAGCTCATAGAAAATGTGGATGAGACCTTTTGCATAGAAAATGAAGCTGTACTTTACATCTGCTCCAGAACCCTAAAACTGCCCACACCCACCTATGGTGACCTGAACCACCTTGCGTCTGCTACCATGAGTGGGGTCACCACATGCCTGAGCTTCCCAGGCCAGCTGAATGCTGACCTGTGGAAGCTGGCCATGAACATAGTCCCATTTTCCCAACTGCATTTCTTCGTGCCTGGCTTTGCCCCACTGACCAGCCATGGCAGCCAGCAGTACTGGGCCCTGACCATGGCTGAGCTTACTCAGCAGATGTTTGATGCTAAGAATATGATGACTGCCTGTGACCCCCGTCATGGCTGCTACCTAACGGTGGCTGCCATTTTGAGGGGTCACATGTCCATGAGGGAGGTGGAACAAATATTCAACCTTCAAAATAGGAAGAGCAGCTGCTTTTCTGACTGGCTCCCCAACAACGTAAAAACAGTCTTCTGTGACATCCCACCCCAGGGGCTAAAAAATTTCAGCCACTATCATCGGCAACAACATGGCCATCCAGGAACTCTTCAGGCATGTCTCAGAGCAGTTTACAGCAATGTTGAGGTGCAGAGCCTGCCTCCACTGGTACATGGGTGATGGCATGAATGAGGGCATGGATGAGATGGAGTTTACCAAGGCCGAGAGCAACATGAATGACCTGGTATCTGAATATCAGCAGTGCCAGGATGCCACAGCTAAGGAGGAGTTTGAGGAATGTGCTGAGGAGGAGGTGGCCTAGAACTTTCCTTTTCTGGGTAAAGGAGGGAAACTGTAGATTCTTTAGTGTTCTCACGGCCATGTGTCACTACGCACTTGTTCATTTGTGTCTTCACATCTCCTGCATTTTAAAGCATTTTTATAGTATGCGGTTTTGCATAATAAAGTATTCTCATAGCATCTGGTTTCACCTCCAACTTCTTTCTGTAGGCACTCTGGCTACTGCTGCCAGATGCGCATAGTTGTCCTGCAAGGCTGAAGCTGTTTGGGCTTATCGCATGCACAGGAACAAGCATTCCAGTGGCTCCAGGAGGGGTCAGCATGGGCTGTGGACATGGCAGGCAGGCAGGCTTCACACAAACTTGGGGATGCCCTGGGCCTTGGGCAGCTACGTGGTGGAAAACCTGTTCCTGAAGGCAAGCCTTGGTTTATCCCATGTACCAAACTTCTAGGGAACCAGCTGGCCCTCTGTTTCTGGAAACTTAAAAGTGGTCAGTGACCCTGGTGGACAATAATGCCCCCAAAATACCACCTCAGGGTAGGAATGTGGTCAGACAGCTGGTTCTGAACCAGCAATGAAGGGTGGGCAAGTAGCACTGCAGCCACTCCATCACCATGATGGCCTGGATGTGTCCACGTGGCCTCATTCTCTTAATGAGGTGGGCATGGGATATCTGGCAGGGATACACTGGGCAGGAATCAAGCCCAGTGTATGCTCACATGCACTGAACCCTATGTAGAAGGGGATTAGGTCCTGGGGGCCATAGATGGTGGTTGCTGGGCCTGTGTGCTCAGGGCAGTCTCTCCAAAGGCACAGATGGGGTTTCTGAACAGGATCTGGGGAGACAGGCAGGTGCTCACAAGTGCTGCTTCTCCCAACTGGCAACCAGTGAGAAAAATGCCCAAGTGGAGGTCTGACATGCCCCAGTGTGGAGGGCTGATGCTCTCTGGAAAGGTGGCTAATGTGCACTGTCTGCTGTCTCCCTGTCCCCCACTCCAAAACTTCAGGGAAAAAATAATCCAAGATTGTCAGGTGGCAATCCAAGATTGTGCGGGTGGCACCTTTGGGGATCAGCCATTTAGCCTGGCAGAGTCTCCTCCCCAGGCTTCTTGGGGAGCCTGGACATCAAAGCCTGCTTTGGGGAAGCTGTCAAATAAGAGAGGTGTGTGTGAGCTGGGTGCTGGGCAGCATGCCAGGACAGTGCTCTTCTACCTGGCTCTTGTAGAACTTGTACATGGCCTGTGTGATGACCTCTTGGTAACTCCCACCCCACCTCCTTCACACAGATAAGATGAAGCCAGCATAGCCTGGGGGTGGGCAGATGTACAGGCTCTATCCCAGGTCCCCTGGGCATACCCACCTGCCTCAGATGTGTCAGGGAAAACAGGTGAGGCCCCTTTCTTTTTGTTCTCTGAATGTTGGCAATGGCCTATTGCAGCCAAATGGGAACAGGCAGGCAGGAGAGTGCCTCATCTAGAAAGAAGTGGCTCCTGGAAGCAGCTGGGGGTGGAAGAGTTCCCCCATACTCCCCAAACCTGTTCTTGGAGCAGGAAAAGGGGCCTCCGTGACAGCCTTCCTCAGTGGCTCTCACTCTCTGAGGGGTGTCCTTGCCCAATCCAGGTACACACCCATCTGAGATGGCCTTGTATGGACCTGGTTGGGAAGGTTCAGCTGCAGCAACCACTGGAACCTGCCCACCCCTAGTGTCTCCACTCAAGTGTGGGGTTAGATGTTCCTCCCTCCTGTAGTGGTACAGCCAGAGTGGCAGAAGGGGCAAGTCACTGCTGCAGTTCCCACCTGGGTCTGAGTGGGGGTCAGGCTGGGTGTCCATGTATTTCCCAATTAGCTGGTTCCATCTGGGGGCTTCATGGACAGAAGTGGTGCTTTTCCAGACCTCTTTTCCATATGCCAGCTACAGTCCCAGGTTTCCCAAGTTTCTGGAGCCCCCCTTCCAACTTGGCAAGCATGTCATGTTTTAGGGGAAGAATATCAAGCCTACAGGCAGCAGAACTTGTCTGGGTATGTTCTCTACCCCTGGAGGCCCCTGGTTGGTTACCTCTTTGGGTGAGAGTTGGCTTATGGCCTCAACATTCTTGTAGGACTTTAGAACTGTACAGACAGGGGCCCAGGAGGGAGTAGGGGCTGAGACTGGCAACTAGCCAGCGTAGTGGGGGTTGTAGGGGTCAGTTTGGTCTTGCAGGAAATTCAGGGAGGCTTGGATTTGCTGAAGCTCTATACCAGCTTTGGCTTGGATATGGAAACAGCATGGAGCCGGGGCCCTTCTGCACACTGGAGTCTGAGTAGTTGCAACCTGGTGCATCCATAGGTGTTCCCCACCTGGAGCACAGCTGTGGATAGAACTAGGGAGAGCTGTGGAGGGAAGAGGAGGAGGAGGAGGCAGAATGAGTCTCAGGGCAGCCCCAGCAGCCAGGCAGGGCATCCGCAAGTGAGATGCAAATCCAGACTGTTGGCCACTTAGCAGCTGCTTGGCTGGCTGCAGATCACCTGACCTCTGCTCACCAGTAAATGGGGGGTTGCAGAAGCACTTACCTTCTGGGACTTCTGCAGCTTGAAGGGCAGCACACGCCACATGCTGAGAAAGTGCCAAACCCAGGCAAGCTTTTCCAAGAGGACCACATCAGATTAACATCCAACCTTTACAGGACACCATCAAATCTCTCCATCCCTCATTCCAACTGTAAGAAAAGGGAGTCTCTGTCCTAGGGGAGCAAGCACAGGGATATCTATGCAGTGGGCACATGGCCCAGCTTGGGGAAAGGCCCTTGGATACATACTGGTTTCACCAACAATCTGTGGGTTCAGTTTGGCCTGGACCCCTGTACCCCAGGAGGCTGGTACCTCCCTCCATGGGACAGGACTGAGAGGTGTGTGGGAGGGCTGAGCCTTGAGGGAAGCCATTATTTGGCTGTTGCGGGAAGTCAGGGACCCCAAACGGAGGGACCAGCTGAAGCCATGGCAGAAGAAGGTGGATTGTGAAGATTTCATGGATATTTATTAGTTCCCCAAATTAACACTTTTATAATTTCTTATGCCTGTCTTTACTGTAATCTCTAAACATAAATTGTGAAGTTTTCATGGACACTTATCACTTCCCCAATCAATACCCTTGTGATTTCCTATGCCTGTCTTTACTTTAATCTATTAATCCTGTCATCTCGTAAGCTGAGGAGGATGTATGTCACCTCAGGACCCTGTGATGATTGCAGTAACTGCACAAATTGTAGAGCCTATGTGTTTGAACAATATGAAATCTGGGCACCTTGAAAAAAGAACAGGATAACAGCAATGTTCAGGGAACAAGAGAGATAACCTTAAACTCTGACCGCCAGTGAGCCGGGTGGAACAGAGCCATATTTCTCTTCTTTCAAAAGCAAATGGGAGAAATATCTCTGAGTTCTTTTTCTCAGCAAGGAACATCCCTGCGAAAGAGAATGCGCACCTGAGGGTAGGCCTCTAAAATGGCCCCCTTGAGTGTGGCCATCTTCTGTGGTCGAAACTGTAGGGATGAAATAAGCCCCAGTCTCCCATAGCGCTCTCAGGCTTATTAGGATGAGGAAATTCCCACCTAATAAATTTTGATCAGACCAGTTGCTCTCAAACCCTGTCTCCTGATAAGATGTTATCAATGACAATGGTGCCCGAAACTTCATTTGCAATTTTAATTTTGCCGCAGTCCTGTGGTCCTGTGATCTCGCCCTGCCTCTATTTGCCTTGTGATGTTCTATTACCTTGTGAAGCACGTGATCTCTGTGACCCACACCCTATTCATACACTCCCTCCCCTTTTCAAAATCACTAATACAAACTTGCTGGTTTCATGGCTCAGGGGGCATCACAGAACGTACTGACATGTGATGTCTTCCCCAGATACCCAGCTTTAAAATTTCTCTCTTTTGTACTCTGTCCCTTTATTTCTCAACCTGGCTGATGCTTAGGGAAAACAGAAAAGAACATGCATGACTATCGGGGGCAGCTTCCCCGATATTTGGCCCCATGGGAACTGGTGAAGGTGGTGTTTGGTGGCTGAATTTTGCAGGACCTGGGTGATCACCCAACGAGTGAAAATTGCCTTTTTATGAGAAATTTCCAAAACTGATGCAAGCTCATCGGTTGAAAAGGTGAGTAATGCTAACATTCGGCTTCATCTGCTCCTTCCCCACAAGTAACTGGTGTTCAGAGGTGGGTTTGTTTCCTTCCCAGCCTTTCTCCTTTGCTTGTAGCTGTGTGCATGTACTTTGGTGTGTACACACACATGTTCCCTGGAGGGGTTACTTTTATTTTTTTATTTGTGGGGATAACTAGTGAGGCAGCCTGACACTTGCTTATCTTGTCTTTTAAGTGCAGAGTCCTCTATGGAGTGGGTAGCAGGTACTCACTAGCTGGCCTCTGCCAGATGTTTGGCTGCTCCAGTTTCTGCCTTTCATAGACATGCTGGCCACCTGTTGTGACATTCAGTGGCCTTGTTTGCAGCTAGTATGATGAGACAAGTGGATTAGGTACATTATAAAACTGAAAAAGCACATAACATGCAGAGGGAAAGGGTAAATGACCATGTGTGTATGGCTCTGCTAAAGTCCATATCATATGACTGAGATTTTTTTTTCACCTAATATTTGGGCCCTGAGAAAGGGCATTTTGTTTTACTTTTTATTTATAACAGAGTTAGAAGAAATACTACCAGGCTTTCTTTTCCATTATCCCCAACTCCCACTTTACCCTCTCAAGTTTACCTACCTCAGAAAGAGGAGCTCACCTGGTTAATGAGAGCCTAAAATTATTTGAGCCAGGTCACTGTGTAAAGGTCATAGTGCTTCTGTCCCCTTGTGCATCACTTGCTTAGCTCAGATATTTCATAGCTCCCTGTATACAGGTAGATGTGTTACCCTCCTAGCCTACTTTCTTGGTTTGATACATGCCTGAGAGCATGTGAGAGCACTTAAGGTCTAGGCTAATGGGAGGACTGTTCTGTCCACCACAGCTCATCTCTCCAGCTCAGCCTGCATGCATGCCTTCCTGCATCTGATTACAGAGTAGGGGATGGGAGGTCTCAAGTCGACCTCAAGTTTATGTGACTTCTTCCACCTCTGCTTTCCTAGACAGCCTCTGCTTTGGGACTTGTAAGGAGATTTGTGAAGTCAGTATCTACTTTTCTTGTGTGGGTGTTTTATAAATTACAGCCCTTGAGGGGAACACATGTTAGAGGTACTCCAAACCCCTAACCTATAAACATGTAAGCCTGGCTCTTTTTTGGTGATAAAATATGTATAACATAAAACTTACCATTTTAAACATGTTTAAATGAACAGTTCAGTGACATCCAATATATTCACAATGTTGTACAACCATCTCCTTTATCCATATCTACAACTTCTTTATCATCCTAAACTGAAACACCATAACCATAAATAAGTCTTTGAATAGAAGACTGATGCATTTGACTCCATAAAAATTAAAAACTTTCTATGAGAGAAAAATGCCTCAAAGTCAAAAGTTAACAGACTGGGGAAATAGATCTGCAACATACATGACAGACAAAAAGCTAATTTGGGTAATATATATATATATATCTATATCTATAGATATCCTAAATTGTTAAAAGACTGGCAGCCAAATTGAAAAATGGACAAGGGACATAAAGAAATAGTTCAAAGAAACATGTAGATTTTTTTAAATTTGCTAATTTTTTAACTGTTGTAAAATTTGTATAACAGAAAATTTAAGTACATTAAGTACAAGTACACTGTTGTGCAACTATCACCACTATCCATTTCCAAACCTGTTTTATCATCCCAAAGTGAAACTCTGTATCCAGGGAACAATAGCTCCCCATTTCCCTTGCACCCATCCCCTGGAAACCACATCCTACTTTCTGTGTCTATGAATTTAACTGCTCTAGGTACATTATAAAAGTGGAAAGAATAAAGTATTTGCATTTTTTGTTTTAATCTTCTCAAGGTTTATGTAGCAGCCTGTGTTAGAATTTCTTTTCTTTTTAAGGCTGAATAATATATCATTGTGTGTATTGATAATATTTGCTTATCCATTCATCTGTAGATGGACATTTGGGCTTTTTCTACCCTTTGGCTATGTGAATAATGCTATAAACATGGGTGTGCAAATTCACACTTTCAGTATTTTGGGGTATATACTCAGATGTGGAATGTGGAATTAGTGGATCATATGGTGATTACTGTTTTCCACAGTGGCTGTGCCATCTTACTTTCCCACCAGCAGTGTGCAGGAGTCCTGACTTCTCCACATCCAGCATTTGCTGTTTTCTGAGGCTTTGTTGTTTGTTTTGGTTTGCTGGTGGCAGTTTTTTTTGATGGTAGCTATACTTATATGTGTCAGTTGGTATTGCATTGTGGTTTGGATTTGCATGTTTCTCATGATTAGTGATGCTGAGCACCTTATACTGTGCTTACTGGTCATTTGCCTATCTTCTTCAAAGAAATGTGTATTTTAAAACCTTTGCTCATGTTTAAATTTGAGTGTTTTGTTGTTGCTGAGGTCTTTATATAGCCTGGATGTTAACTGCTTATCAAATATATAATGTGTGAATATTTTCTCCCCCTCCATGAATTGTATTTTCAATCTATTGATTGTATCTTCAGATACATAAAAGCTTTTCACTTTGATGAAGTTCTTTTTATGTATTTTTATTGTTGTGGTCTGTGCTTTCACTGTCATATCCAAGAAATTATTGCCAGATTCTATGTTATGAAACTTTTTTCCTATGTTTTATTCTAAGGGTTTTATAGTTTTAGCTCTTACAATTAGATGTTTTGTCCATTTAAAATTAAGTTTTTTATATGGTGTAAAGTAAGGGTCCAACTTCATTGTTTTCCATGTAAATATACATTTCTTAACACCATTTAAAAAATACTGTCCTTTCCCCCTTGAATAGCTTTGACTCCCTTGTTAAAAATCATGACCATATTTTTTGGTTCTTTATTTCCATTGCGTTGGTCTTTATGTCTGTCTCTATGCTGATACAACATTGTTTTGGGTACTGAAGCATTACAGTAAGTTTGAAACCAGGAGGTGTTAGTCTTCTAACTTTGTTAGTTTTTAAGATTAATTAGGCTACTCGGGTTTTTTTTTTTTTTTGAGATTTCATCTGAATTTCAGAATAGGTTTTTCTATTTTTGCAAATATTGGAATCTTTGGAAAGTTAAATTGTCAAGAAATTGAGATATATTTCTGTTATTTGCTTATTATCTTAGAATTATTCTTTTGGCATTTCCACATTTCACAGAGTTCTTTTCATGGAAATATCTAGTTAGAAAGAATAATGCTTTTCTAAAATTATGAGCTTGGTTTCTCAGGTTGCCAGCTATTGCCACTGCACTAACCAACCTTCCTTCATCTGTCACATGAAACTCTCATAATCACTTTATGTTGTTGATAACCAGTCACAGGTCTCACAGAGCATTTATAGAATATGATCAAAGTGGTGGTGACCAAGGAATTATCGATATAATAATAAAACAGCCAAGTATTTTATTATATAACTTTATATACATTTAATTTAAGCCAGAGTAGATCTGTACACAAATCATGCCATTTTTTAAAAATGTGAACAAATTTGGCATTATTATAAAGATGAAGAAAGAGATTTATCATACTCTGTTTTCTTTAAATTATTGTTTATTACACTGTCTTTCTTTGCTTCAGACATCTAATTTAAACATCTGCAGTATTTGTGATCAGTCGTATCTTTTGGTACATTTAATTGTGTTATTTTTCCCACAATTACTCAAAATTATATGTATGCTTAGGGACTTACACAATTTTGAAGGAAAAGTGAGCTAGGTGAGAATGAACTTGATTTGCACTGTCTGTCTCTGAGAGTGCTCAGGGAATTCATTCTCAGCCCAGTGACAATCTGGTTGCCATGTCTTCTGTTGAGAGCTCAGATGTACATCCTGATTTATGTTTTTAATGTATCATTTGTGACTCAGTTTTCTTTTATACTCTTACCAACCCATATGACCTCTAAGGATTTCTCTTTTATTATTTTTTCCCCACATCTATAAAATGCTATTGTAAATATTATGATACCTCTTTTTTATTTTTTTATTATTTTTTAATTTTTAGATCCTTACAGATTCCATTTTTTAAATTTTATTATTATTATACTTTAAGTTTTAGGGTACATGTGCGCAATGTGCAGGTTAGTTACATATGTATACATGTGCCATGCTGGTGTGCCGCACCCATTAACTCGTCATTTAGCATTAGGTATATCTCCTAAAGCTATCCCTCCCACCTCCCCCCACCCCACAACAGTCCCCAGAGTGTGATGTTCCCCTTCCTGTGTCCATGTGTTCTCATTGTTCAATTCCCATCTATGAGTGAGAATATGCGGTGTTTGGTTTTTTCTTCTTGCGATAGTTTACTGAGAATGATGATTTCCAATTTCATCCACATCCCTATAAAGGACATGAACTCATCATTTTTGATGGCTGCATAGTATTCCATGGTGTATATGTGCCACATTTTCTTAATCCAGTCTATCATTGTTGGACATTTGGCTTGGTTCTAAGTCTTTGCTATTGTGAATAGTGCCACAATAAACATAACGTGTGCATGTGTCTTTATAGCAGCGTGATTTATAGTCCTTTGGGTATATACCCAGTAAAGGGATGGCTGGGTCAAATGGTATTTCTAGTTCTAGATCCCTGAGGAATCGCCACACCGACTTCCACAATGGTGGAACTAGTTTACAGTCCCACCAACAGTATAAAACTGTTCCTATTTCTCCACATCGTCTCCAGCACCTGTTGTTTCCTGACTTTTTAATGATTGCCATTCTAACTGGTGTGAGATGGTATCTCATTGTGGTTTTGATTTGCATTTCTCTGATAGCCAGTGATGGTGAGCATTTTTTCATGTGTTTTTTGGCTGTATAAATGTCTTCTTTTGAGAAGTGTCTGTTCATGTCCTTCACCCACTTTCTGATGGGGCTGTTTGTTTTTTTCTTGTAAATTTGTTTGAGTTCATTGTAGATTCTGGATATTAGCCCTTTATCAGATGAGTAGGTTGTGAAAATGTTCTCCCATTTTGTAGGTTGCCTGTTCACTCTGATGGTATTTTCTTTTGCTGTGCAGAAGCTCTTTAGTTTAATTAGATCCCATTTGTCAATTTTGGTTTTTGTTGCCATTGCTTTTGGTGTTTTAGATATGAAGTCCTTGCCCATGTCTATGTCCTGAATGGTAATGCCTAGGTTTTCTTCAAGGGTTTTTAAGGTTTTAGGTCTAACATTTAAGTCTTTAATCCATCTTGAATTAATTTTTGTATAAGGTGTAAGGAAGGTATCCAGTTTCAGCTTTCTCCATATGGCTAGCCAGTTTTCCCAGCATCATTTAATAAATAGGGAATCCTTTCCCCATTGCTTGTTTTTCTCAGGTTTCTCAAACATCAGAGAGTTGTAGATATGTGGTGTTATTTCTGAGAGCTCTGTTCTATTCCATTGATTTATATCTCTGTTTTGGTATCAGTACCATCCTGTTTTGGTTACTGTAGCCTTGTAGTATAGTTTGAAGTCAGGTAGTGTGATGCCTGCAGCTTTGTTCTTTTGGCTTAGGAGTGACTTGGCAATGTGGGCTCTTTTTTGGTTCCATATGAACTTTAAAGTACTTTTTTCCAATTCTGTGAAGAAAGTCATTGGTAGCTTGATGGGGATGGCATTGAATCTATAAATTACCTTGGGCAGGATGGCCATTTTCACGATATTGATTCTTCCTGCCCATGAGCATGGAATGTTCTTCCATTTGTTTGTATCCTCTTTTATTTCATTGAGCAGTGGTTTGTAGTTCTCCTTGAAGAGGTCCTCCATGTCCCTTGTAAGTTGGATTCCTAGGTATTTTATTCTCTTTGAAGCAATTGTGAATGGGAGTTCACTCATGATTTGGCTCTCTGTTTGTCTGTTATTGGTGTATAAGAATGCTTGTGATTTTTGTACATTGATTTTGTATCCTGAGACTTTGCTGAAGTTGCTTATCAGCTTAAGGAGATTTTGGGCTGAGACAATGGGGTTTTCTAGATATACAATCATCTCATCTGCAAACAGGGACAATTTGACTTCCTCTTTTCCTAATTGAATACCCTTGATTTCCTTCTCCTGCCTGATTGCCCTGGCCAGAACTTCCAACACTGTGTTGAATGGGAGTGGTGAGAGAGAGCATCCCTGTCTTGTGCCAGTTTTCAAAGGGAATGCTTCCAGTTTTTGCCCATTCAGTATGATATTGGCTGTGCATTTGTCATAGATAGCTCTTATAATTTTGAGATATGTCCCATCAATACCTAATTTATGGAGAGTTTTTAGCATGAAGGGTTATTGAATTTTGTCAAAGGCCTTTTCTATATCTATTGAGATAATCATGTGGTTTTTATCTTTGGTTCTGTTTATATGCTGGATTACATTTATTGATTTGCGTATATTGAACCAGCCTTGCATCCCAGGGATGAAGACCACTTGATCATGGTGGATAAGCTTTTTGATGTGCTGCTGGATTCTGTTTGCCAGTATTTTATTGAGGATTTTTGCATCAATGTTCATCAAGGATATTGGTCTAAAATTCTCTTTTTTGGTTATGTCTCTGCCTGGCTTTGGTATCAGGATGATGGTGGCCTCATAAAATGAGTTAGGGAGGATTCCCTCTTTTTCTATTGATTGGAATAGTTTCAGAAGGAATGGTACCAGTTCCTCCTTGTACCTCTGGTAGAATTCAGCTGTGAATCCATCTGGTCCTGTACTCTTTTTGGTTGGTAAGCTATTGATTATTGCCACAATTTCAGCTCCTGTTATTGGTCTATTCAGAGATTCAACTTCTTCCTGGTTTAGTCTTGGGAGAGTGTATGTGTTGAGGAATTTATCCATTTCTTCTAGGTTTTCTAGTTTATTTTCATAGAGGTGTTTGTAGTATTCTCTGATGGTAGTTTGTATTTCTGTGGGATCAGTGGTGATATCCCCTTTATCATTTTTTATTGCATCTATTTGATTCTTCTGTCTTTTCTTCTTTATCAGTCTTGCTAGCGGTCTATCAATTTCGTTAATCCTTTCAAAAAACCAGCTCCTGGATTCATTAATTTTTTGAGGCTTTTTTTGTGTCTCTATTTCCTTCAGTTCTGCTCTGATTTTAGTTATTTCTTGCCTTCTGCTAGCTTTTTAATGTGTTTGCTCTTGCTTTTCTAGTTCTTTTAATTGTGATGTTAGGATGTCAATTTTGGATCTTTCCTGCTTTCTCTTGTGGGAATTTAGTGCTATAAATTTCCCTCTACACACTGCTTTGATTGTGTCCCAGAGATTTTGGTACTTTGTGTCTTTGTTCTCATCACTTTCAAAGAACATCTTTGTTTCTTCCTTCATTTCGTTATGTACCCAATAGTCATTCAGGAGCACGTTGTTCAGTTTCCATGTAGTTGAGTGGTTTTGAGTGAGTTTCTTAATCCTGAGTTCTAGTTTGATTGCACTGTGATCTGAGAGACAGTTTGTTATAATTTCTGTTCTTTTACATTTGCTGAGGAGTGCTTTACTTCCAACTATGTGGTCAATTTTGGAATAGGTGTGGTGTGGTGCTGAAAAGAATGTATATTCTGTTGATTTGGGGTGGAGAGTTCTGTGGATGTCTATTAGATCTGCTTGGTGCAGAGCTGAGTTCAATTCCCGGGTATCTTTGTTAACTTTCTGTCTGGTTGATCTGTCTAATGTTGACAGTGGGGTGTTAAAGTCTCCCATTATTATTGTGTGGGAGTCTAAGTCTCTTTGTAGGTCACTAAGGACTTGCTTTATGAATCTGGGTGCTCCTGTATTGGGTGCATATTTATTTAGGATAGTTAGCTCTTCTTGTTGAATTGATCCCTTTACCATTATGTAATGGCCTTCTTTGTTTCTTTTGATCTTTGTTTGTTTAAAGTCTGTTTTATCCGAGACTAGGATTGCAACCCCTGCCTTTTTTTGTTTTCCATTTGCTGGGTAGATCTTCCTCCATCCTTTTATTTTGAGCCTATGTGTGTCTCTGCACGTGAGATGGGTTTCCTGAATACAGCACACTGATGCATCTTGACTCTATCCAATTTGCCAGTCTGTGTCTTTTAATTGGAGCATTTAGTCCATTTACATTTAAAGTTAATATTGTTATGTGTGAAATTGATCCTGTCATTATGATGTTAGCTGCTTATTTTGTTCTTTAGTTGATGCAGTTTCTTCCTAGCCTTTATGGTCTTAACAATTTGGCATGATTTTGCAGTGGCTGGTACCAGTTTTTCCTTTCCATGTTTAGCGCTTCCTTCAGGAGCTCTTTTAGGGCAGGCCTGGTGGTGACAAAATCTCTCAGCATTTGCTTGTCTGTAAAGCATTTTATTTCTCCTTCACTTATGAAGCTTAGTTTGGCTGGATATGAAATTCTGGGTTGAAAATTCTTTTCTTTAGGAATGTTGAATATTGGCCCCCACTCTCTTCTGGCTTGTAGAGTTTCTGCCGAGAGATCTCCTGTTAGTCTGATGGGCTTCCCTTTATGGGTAACCCAAGCTTCCTCTCTGGCTGCCCTTAACATTTTTTCCTTCATTTCAACTTTGGTGAATCTGACAATTATGTGTCTTGGAGTTGCTCTTCTTGAGGTGTATCTTTGTGGCATTCTCTGTATTTCCTGAATCTGAATGTTGGCCTGCCTTTCTAGATTGGGGAAGTTCTCCTGGATAATATCCTGCAGAGTATTTTCCAACTTTGTTCCATTCTCCCCGTCACTTTCAGGTACACCAATCAGACATAGATTTGGTCTTTTCACATAGTCCCTTATTTCTTGGAGGCTTTGTTCATTTCTTTTTATTCTTTTTTCTCTAAATTTCCCTTCTCTCTTCATTTAATTCATTTCATCTTCCATCGCTGATGCCCTTTCTTCCAGTTGATTGCATTGGCTCCTGAGGCTTCTGCATTCTTCACGTATTTCTCGAGCCTTGGTTTTCAGCTCCATCAGCTCCTTTAAGCACTTCTCTGTATTTATTATTCTAGTTATACATTCATCTAAATTTTTTTCAAAGTTTTCAACTTGTTTGCCTTTGGTTTGAATATCCTCCTGTAGCTCAGAGTAGTTTGGTCGTCTGAAGCCTTATTCTCTCAACTCATCAAAGTCATTCTCCATCCAGCTTTGTTCTGTTGCTTGTGAGGAGCTGCGTTCCTTTGGAGGAGGAGAGGCGCTCTGCTTTTTAGAGTTTCCAGTTTTTCTGCTCTGTTTTTTCCCCATCTTTGTGGTTTTATCTACTTTTGGTCTTTGATGATGGTGATGTACAGATGGGTTTTTGGTGTGGATGTCCTTTCTGTTTGTTAGTTTTCCTTCTAACAGACAGGACCC
Source organism: Pongo abelii (assembly GCF_028885655.2). Lineage (NCBI taxonomy): Eukaryota > Metazoa > Chordata > Mammalia > Primates > Hominidae > Pongo > Pongo abelii. The sequence goes on along the minus strand of NC_072007.2, from coordinate 23,720,475 downwards.
TCAGCTGCAGGTCTGTTGGAGTTTGCTAGAGGTCCACTCTAGACCCTGTTTGCCTGGGTACCAGCAGCGGTGGCTGCAGAACTGCGGATTTTTATGAACCACAAATGCTGCTGTCTGATCCTTCCTCTGGAAGTTTTGTCTCAGAGGAGTACCCTGCCGTGTGAGGTGTCAGTCTGCCCCTACTGGGGGGTGCCTCCCATTTAGGCTGCTTGGGAGTCTGGGGTCAGGGACCCACTTGTGGAGGCAGTCTGCCCGTTCTCAGATCTCCAGCTGCATGCTTGGAGAACCACTGCTCTCTTCAAAGCTGTCAGACATGGACATTTAAGTCTGCAGAGGTTACTGCTGTCTTTTTGTTCGTCTGTGCCCTGCCCCCGGAGGTGGAGCCTGCAGAGCCAGGCAGGCCTCCTTGAGCTGTGGTAGGCTCCATCCAGTTCAAGCTTCCTGGCTGCTTTGTTTACCTAAGCAAGCCTGGGCAACGGCAGGCGCCCCTCCCCCACCCTCACTGCCGCCTTGCTGTTTGATCTCATACTGCTGTGCTAGCAATCAGTGCAACTCCGTGGGTGTAGGACCGTCCAAGCCAGGTGCGGGATATAATCTCCTGGTGCACTGTTTTTTAAGCCCATCGGAAAAGCGCAGTATTAGGGTGGGAGCGACCCAATTTTCCAGGTGCCGTCTGTCACCCCTTTCTTTGACTAGGAAAGGGATCTCCCTGATCCTTTGCACTTCCTGAGTGAGGCAATGCCTCACCCTGCTTCGGCTCGCACACAGTGCACTGCACCCACTGTCCTGTGCCTTCTGTCTGGCACTCCCTGGTGAGATGAACCCAGTACCTCAGATGGAAATGCAGAAATCACCCATCTTCTGCATCACTCATGCTGGAAGCTGTAGACTGGAGCTCTTCCTATTCGGCCATCTTGGCTCCACCCCCTGATGCTTCTATAATGGATGTGTCAGATTTACTGAAAGAAAATATAAGAAACACCATAAAGTTTAAAAGTGGGTAAGTAATGAATAACTTTTTAGTATAGCTATGCAATCTTTACATGTTTGTGTGTAATATGTTTAAGCAATTATTGGAAGATATTTATACAAATAATAACATTACTTACCCAAAATTCAAATTGAGTTCTGTCTTTTTTTTTAATTTTTAATTTTTAATTTTTGTGGGTACACGGCTGTATATATTTATAGCATGCACAAGATGTTTTGATACAGACATACAAAGTTAAATAATCACATAACAAAGAATGGGACATCCATCCCCTCAAGCAACTATTTTTGTTTTGTTTTGTTTTGTTTTTTAAGCAACTATTTTTTGAGTTGCAAACAATCTAACCACACTCTTTATTTTAAAATGTACAATTACATTATTATAGACTATAGTCACCCTATTGTGCTATCAAATAGTGACTCTCATTCCTTCTAATTATTTTTTGTACCCATGAATAATGCCCACCTCATCCTAGCTCCCCACTATACTTCCCAGCCTCTGGTAATGATCCTCCTACGCTCTATGTTCATAAGTTCAAGTGGGTTGATTTTGAGATCCCACAAATAAGTGAGAACATGTGATGTTTGTCTTTCTGTGCCTGCCTATTGCACTTAATATAATGATTTCCAGTTCCATCCATGGTATTGCAAATGACTGGTTCTCATTCTTTTTTAAGGCTGAATAGTACTCCATTGTGTATATGTAGCACATTTTTTAATCCATTCTTGATGGACACTCAGGTTGCTTCCAAACCTTAGCTATTGTAAATAGTGCTGCAACAAACACAGGAATAGAGATATCTCAACATACTGATTTTCTTTCTTTTGGGTATATACCCAACAGTAGGATTGCTGAATAATGTGGTAGCTCAATTTTGAGATTTTTTAGGAACCTCCAAACTGTTCTTTATAGTGGTTGTACTAATTTACATTCCCATCAACCGTATAAGAGGGTTCCCTTCTCTCCAAATTCTCGCTAGCATTTGTTATTGCCTGTAGTTTGAATATAAGCCATTTTAACTCCAGTGAGATGATATCACACTGTAATTTCAATTTGCTTTTCTGTATCAGTGATGTTGAGCACATTTTCATATGCCTGTTTGCCATTTGTATGTGTTCTTTGGAGAAATATATATTTAAATCTTTTTGGCCATTTTTGACCAGATTATTAGATTTTTTCTTGTATAGTTGTTTGAGCTCCTTATATATTGTTGTTATTAATCCTATGTCAGATGGGTAGTGTGCAATTATTTTTCCCATTCTGTGGGTTGCCTCTTCACTTTCTTGGTGTGTTATATTTTATTTTTCATGTGTTATTTTTATTTTATTTTTCCATAAGTTATCAGGGTACAGATGGTATTTGGTTACATAAGTTCCTTAGTGGTGATTTGTGAGATTATGTTGCACTCATTACCAAAGCAGTATACACTGCACTGTTGCAGGAAGTCAGGGACACTGAATGGAGGGACTGGGTGAAGCCATGGCAGAAGAACATAAATTGTGAAGATTTCATGGACATTTATTTGTTCCCCAAATTAATACTTTTATATCTTATGCCTGTCTTTACTGAAATCTTTGAACATAAATTGTGAAGATTTCATGGACACTTATCACTTCCCCAATCAATATTCTTGTGATTTCCTATGCCTGTCTTTACTTTAATCTCTTAATCCCATCATCTACGTAAGCTGAGGGTATATGTCGCCTCAGGACCCTGTGATGATTGCATTAACTACACAAATTATTTAAACAATATAAAATCTGGGTACCTTGGAAAAAAAAGAACAGGATAACAGTGATGTTCAGGGAACAATGGAGATAACCATTAGGTCTGGCTGCCTGAGAGCAGGGTGGAATAGAGCCATATTTCTCATCTTTCAAAAGCAAATAGGAGAAATATCATTGAATTCTTTTTCTCAGCAAGGAACAGCCCTGAGAAAGAGAATGCGTGCCTAGCGGGTAGGCCTCTAAAATGGCCACTCTAGGGATGTCTGTCTTTTACGGTTGCAGATAAGGGATGAAATAAGCCCTGGTCTCTTGTAGCACTCCCAGGCTTATTAGGATGAGGAAATTCCACCCTTATAAATTTTGGTCAGACCGCTTGTCTGCTCTCAAACCATCTCCTGATAAGATGTTATCAATGACAATGCATGCCCAAAACTTCATTAGGAATTTTAATTTTGCCCCAGTCCTGTGATCCCACCCTACCTCCCGTTGCCTTGTGATATTTTATTACCTTGTGAAGCATGTGATCTCTGTGACCCACACCCTATTCATACACTCCTTCCCCTTTTCAAAATCACTAATAAAAACTTGCTGGTTTCTTGGCTTGGGGGGCATCACGGAACCTGTTGACATGTGAGATCTCCTCCGGACACCCAGCTTTAAAAATTTCTCTCTTTGTACTCTTTATTTCTCAGACTGGCTGACACTTAGGGAAATAGAAAAGAACCCACAAAGAATTATCGGGGGTGGGTTCCCCCAATATTGCACCATATTCATAGTCCTTTATCTCTCACCTCTCTCCCACTCGTCCCCCCAGGTCCCCAAAGTCCACTGCATCATTCTTATGCCTTTGGGTCCTCATAGCTTATCTCCTACATATCAGTGAGAACATACGATGCTGAGTTTTCCATTCCTGGGTCACATCACTTAGAACAATAGTCTCCAATCTCACCCAGGTCACAGCAAATGCTGTTAATTCATTCCTTTCTATGGCTACATAGTATTCTATATATATATATATATATGCCACAGTTTCTTTATCCACTTTTTGATTGATGGACATTTGGATTGGTTCCACGATTCTGCAGTTGTGAATTGTGCTGCTATAAACGTGTGTGTGCACGTATCTTTTTTGAATAATGACTTATTTTCCCCTGGGTATATACCTAGTAGTGGGATTGCTGGATCAAATGATAGTTCTACTTTTAGTTCTTTAAAGAAGCTCCACGTTGTTTTTCATAGTGGCTGTACTAGTTTGCATTCCTAGCAGCAGTGCATAAGTGTTCCCTGTTTACTGCATGCATGGCAACATCTACTGTTTTTTTTTTTTTTTTTTTTTGGCTTGCAGGAGGTAAGGTGGTATTGCATTGTGGTTTTGATTTGCCTTTCCCTGATGTTTAGTGATGTTGAGCATTTTTTCTATGTTTGTTGGCCATTTGTAGATCTTCTTTTGAGAACTGTCTGTTCATGTCCTTAGCCCATTTTTTGATGGGGTTGTTTGTTTTTTTATTACTGACGTGTTTGTGTTTGTTGTAGATTCTAGATATTAGTCCTCTGTCAGATGTATAGATAGTGAAGATTTTCTCCCACTCTGTGGGCTATTTATGCTGCTGACAGTTTCCTTTGTCATGCAAAAGATCTTTAGTTTAATTAGGTCCCAGCTATTTATCTTTGTTCTAATTGCATTTGCTTTTGGGTTCTTGGTCATGAAATCCTTGCCTATGCTAATATCTAGAAGAGTTTATCCAGTGTTATCTTCTAGAATTTTTATAGTTTCAGGAATTAGGTTTAAGTTCTTAATCTATCTTGAGTAGATTTTTGTATAAGGTGAGAGATGATCCAGTTTTATTCTCCCACATGTGACTTGCCAATTATTTCAACATTATGTGTTGAAAAGGGTGTCCTTTCCCCACTTTATGTTTTCATCTACTTTGGCAAAGATAATTTGCTGTAAGTATTTGGGTTAATTTCTGGGTTCTCTATTCTGTTCCATTGGTTTATGTGCCTATTTTTATACCAGTACCATGCTGTTTTAGTAACTATGGCTTTATTGTACAGTTTGAAATCAAGTGGTGTGATGCCTCCAGGTTTGTTATTTCTGCTTAGTCTTGGTTTGGTTATGTGGCTCTTTTTTGGTTCCATATTAATTTTAGAATTGTTTTTGTAATTCTGTGAAGAATGATGGTGTTATTCAGATGAGGATTGCATTGAATTTGTAGATTGCCTTTAACAGAATGGTAATTTTCTTTTCTTTTTCTTTTTCTTTTTTTTTTTTTTTTTTGAGATCGAGTCTCACTCTGTCGCCCAGGCTGGAGTGCAGTGGTGCAATCTCAGCTCACTGCAAGCTCTGCCTCCCGGGTTCATGCCATTCTCCTTCCTCAGCCTCCCAAGTAGCTGGGACTACAGGCATCTGCCACCACACCCGGCTAATTTTTTTTTTTTTTTGTATTTTTAGTAGAGACCAGGTTTCACCACGTTAGCCAGGATGTTCTCGATCTCCTGACCTCGTGATCCACCTGCCTAGGCCTCCCAAGGTGTGGGGATTACAGGCATGAGCCACCGTGCCCAGCCACAGAATGGTAATTTTCACAATATTTGTTCTACCCATCCATGAGCATGGGGATGTGTTTCCATTTGTTTGTGTCATCTATGATTTCTTTTCTTTCTTTCTTTTTTTTTTTTTGAGGGAGTTTTGCTCTTGTCACCAAAGTGGGAGTGCAGTGGCATGATCTCGACTTACTACAGCCTCCACCTCCCGGGTTCAAGTGATTCCCCTGCCTCAGCCTCCCGAGTAGCTAGGATTACAGACAGGCATTCGCCACCATGTTTGGCTATATCTATGATTTCTTTCAGCAGTGTTTTGTAATTTTCCTTGTAGAAGTCTTTTGATTCCTTTGCTAGGTATATTCCTAAGTTTTTTTTTGTTTGTTCATTTGGTTGTTTTTTGCAGCTATTGTAAAAGGGGTTGAGTTCTTGATGTGATTCTCTGCTTGGTACCTGTTGGTGTATAGAAAAGCTATTGATTTCTGTACATTAATCTTGTATCTGGAAACTTTGCTGAATTCTTTCATAGTTCTAGGAGCTTTCTAGAGGAGTCCATAAGGTTTTCAAGGTGAAAGATCATATTGTCAGCAACCAGTGACAGTTTGACTTCCTCTTTACCGATTTGAATTTCCTCTATTTCTTTCTTTTGTCTGATTGCTCTGGCTATGACTTCCAGTACTATGTTGAAGAGGAGTGGTGACAGTGGGAATCCTCATCTTGTTTCAGTTCTCAGAGTGAATTATTTCATCTTTTTCCCATTCAGTATTATGTTGGCTGTGGGTTTGTCATAGATGGCTTTTATTACATTAAGTTATGTCCCTTGTATGCCTATTTTGCTGAGAGCTTTAATCATAAAGGATGCTAGATTTTGTCAAATACTTTTTCTGCATCTATTGATATGATCATGTAAGTTTTGTCTTTAATTGTTTAGGTGGCATATAACATTTAATGACTTGCATATGTTAAACCATTCCTGCATCCCTGGTATGAAACCCACTTGATCATTGTGGATTATCTTTTTGATATGTTGTTGGATTAGGTTAGCCAGTATTTTGTTAAGGATTTTGGTATCTGTTCATCAAGGATATTGGTCTGTAGTCTTCTTTTTTGGTTATGTCTTTCGTGGTTTTGGTATTAGGGTGATGCTGACTTCATAGAATGAATTAGGAAGGGTTCCATTTTTCTCTATCTTTTGGAATAGTGTGAAAGGATTGGTATCAATTCTTCTTTGAATGTCTGGTAGTATTCTGCTGTGAATCTGTCTGGTCCTCGGCTTTTTGTTGTTGGTAATTTTAAAATTACCATTTCAATCTTGCTGCTTGTTATTGTTCTGTTTAGGGTATCTAATTCTTCCTGATTAAAGCTAGGAGGGTTGTATTTTTCCAGGAATTTATCCATCTCGTCTAGGTTTTCTAGTTTATGTGCCTAAAGGTGTTCATAGTACCCTTAAATGATCTTTAATATTTCAGTGATGTCAGTTGTAATATCCCCTGTTTCATTTCTTAGTGGAGTTATTTGGATTTTCTCTCCTCTTTTCTTGGTTGATCTTGCTAATGGTCTCTCAATTTTATTTGTCTTTTTAAAGAACCAACTTTTTGTTTTTTGGGCTTTTTTTTGTATTTTGTTGTTGTGGCAACTTTATTTAGTTCTGCTCTGATCTTGGTTATTTGCTTTGTTTGCTGGGTTTGGGTTTGGGTTTGGCTTGTTCCTGCTTCCCTAGTTCCTTGACGTGTGACCTTAAGATTGTTTGTTTGTGCTCTTTCAGACTTTTTGATGTAGGCATTTAGGGCTATAAACTTCTTTTTAGCACTGCCTTTGCTGTATCCCAGAGGTCTTGATAGGTTGTGTCATTATGGTCATTCAGTTAGAAGAATTTTTACACTTTCCACCTGGATTTCGTTTTTGACCCACTGCTCATTCAGGAGCAGGTTATTTAATTCCCATGTATTTGCATGGTTTTGAATACTCCTTTTGGAGTTGATTTTCAGTTTTATTCCACTGTGATCTGATCACTGTACATGATACACTGTACTGTATCACTGTACGTGATACAATTTCAATTTTCTTAAATTTATTGAGACTCATTTCATGGCCTATCATATGGTCTATCTCGGAGAAAGTTCCACGTGCTGTTGAATAGAATGTGTATTCTGTGGTTGTTGGATGAAATGTTCTGTATATATCTGTTAAGTCCATTTGTTCCAAGGGATAGTTTAAATCCATTGTTTCTTTGTTGATTTTCTGTCCTTATGACCTGTCTAGTGCTGTCAGTGGAGTATTGAAGTCCCCCACTATTATTGTGTTGCTGTCTATCTCATTTCTTATGTCTACTACTACTATAAAACTTATGTTTTATAAATTTGGGAGCTGCAGTGTTAGGTGCATGTATGTTTAGGATTGTCATATTTTTCTGCTGGATGAGACCTTTTTCCATTATATACTGTCTCTCTTTGTCTCTTTTAGCTACTGTTGCTATAAAGTTTGTTTTGTCTCATAAGAATAGCTACCACTGCTCGCTTTTGGTGTCCATTTGCATGAAATGCCTTTTTCTACTACTTTCCTTGTTTATGTAAGTCCCTATGTGTTAGATGAGTCTCCCGAAGGCAGCAGATAGTTAGTTGGTGAATTCTTATCCATTCTGTGGTTCTGTGTCTTTTATATGGAGCATTTAGGCCATTTACATCCAACCTTAGTATAAAAAAAGTGAGGTACCATTGCTTTCACCGTGCTCTTTGTTGCCTCTGTACTTTTTTTTTTTGCTTTTTAACTTGTATTTTTGTTTTATAGGCCCTGCATGATTTATACTTTAATGAGGTTCTGTTTTGATGTGTTTCTAGGATATATTTCAAGGTTTAGAGCTCCTTTTAGCAATTCTTACAGTGCTGGTTTGCTAATGGCAAATTCTGTCAGCATTTGTTTGTCTGAAAATGACTGCATCTTTCCTTCATATATGATGCTTAGTTTCACTGGATACAAAATTCTTGGCTGATAATTGTTTTGTTTGAGGAGGCTGAAGAAAAGGCCCCAATCCCATCTAGCTTGCAAGGTTTCTGCTTAGAAATCTGCTGTTAATCTGATAGGTTTTCCTTTATAGGTTACCTAGTGTTTCTGTCTCACAGCTCTTAAGATTCTTTCCTTTGTCTTAACTTTGGATAACCTAATGTCAATGTGCCTAGGCTAAGATCTTTTTGTGATGAATTTCCCAGGTGTTCTTTGTGCTTCTCGTATTTGGATGTCTAGGTCTGTCACAAGGCCAGGGAAGTTTTCCTTGATTATTCCCCCAAATATGTTTTTCCGGCTTTTAGAGTTCACTTCTTCCTCAGGTACACCAATTATTTTTAAGTTTTGTCATTTAACAGAATGCCAGACTTCTTGGAGGCTTTGCTCATATTTTCTTATTCATTTTTCTTTGTCTTTATTGGATTGGGTTAATCCAAAGACCTTGTCTTCAAACTCTGAATTTCTTTCTCCTACCTGTTCAATTCTATTGCTGAGACTTTACAGAGCATTTCACATTTCTAAAAGTGGATCCAAAGTTTCCTGAAATTTTTATTGTTTTTTTTTTCTTGAAGCTATCTATTTTCTTGGATATTTCTCCCTTCACTTCTTGTATCATTTTTTGGATTTTCTTGCATTGGGCTTTGCCTTTCTCTGGCCCCTCCCTGATTAGATTAATAACTAACCTGAATTCTTTTTCATCAGATTACCAGGGTTGGTTTTCTGGTTCCTTCTCATTTGCGTAGCCTCTGTCAGAGGAAAGGTCTAGGGCTGAAGACTGTTTTTCAGACTCTTTTGTCTCACGGGGTGTTCCCTTGATGTAGTAGTCTTTCCCTTTTCCTATGGGTGTGGCTTCCTGGGAGCTGAAGTGCATTGATTGTTGTCTCTCTTCTGGGTCTAGCCACCCAGCAGGTCTACCTGGCTTTGGGCTGGTACTAGGGGTTGTCTGCACAGAGTCCTGTGATGTGAACCATCTATGGGTCTCTCAGCCATGGATAACAGTGCCTGTTCCAGTGGAGGTTATGAAGGGTGCAATGGACTCTGTGAGAGTCCTTAGCTTTGGTGGTTTAATGCTCTATATTTGTGCTGGTTGGCCTCCTGCCAGAAGGTGGTGCTTTCTAGAAAGAATTAGCTATAGTAGTGTGGAGAGGGACCGGCAGTGGACAGGGCCCTAGGACTCCCAAGATTATACCTTTGTCTTCCACTACCAACTTAAACATTTGTGACAATTTCAATATCACAAATTTATGTGTAATCTAATTTATTCTGGTAGCTTAAATTCTGGTAGCTTATTTTCTTGTATGCTTCAACCTTTATAATTTAGTTCTCACATGAGGGAGATCTACTATTGTAAATATTTTAAATCTGCATGTTTATGTATTTATTCTAGTTGTCCTGGCACAAGGTTATCAATGTTGCTGTGTGACTAGCCATTGGCTTTTCACATTTACCACTCCTCTGAATTTTTTCTTGCCTCATTTCTGGTGCTGGGGAAATCTGATATTTTCTCCTCATCTCCATTGTACATTTTAGGCATTCTTGGAACTTTTGATGCACAAACATCCACACTTTCCACGTAAGTAAAATATTTTACTTAGATTTTTTCTAGCAGACACTGAGTTCTCATGAGAAATCCTCAGTCTCTTTATTTGGGACACCCCCTTCCAAATATTCCATATGGAGTAGTTATGTGTAGAATGTGATTACTTCATTAATATGTCAAAGTATGGATACATTTTGAACACATTTCTGAAGTTGTAATCCCTTTCTTGATGAATAGTACCTGCACATGAATGGAATTGATGTTTTCTCTGGAGCAGTAAGTTAGCACTGGTAGAATCTTATCTGTAATCCCAGGTCCCTGAGCTCCAGTGTCAGTGCTTCCTCCTTAGATCCTCCCTGACCCTGTAAATTTACCCCAGTCTCTATTTCTTAATCCAATATTTAAATTGATCTTCAATTACTTTATATGTGGCCAGATACTATTTATGGGTTATATTCTAATTCACATTTTTCTGATGTAATTTCACAGAAAATATCACCTATTGAATATCTACTTCTGTGAAGTCAGTGATACATTTTTAGGTCTTAAGCGTCAATATTTAAAATATTTGTCTCTGGAATTTGCAAATGATGTATATGCCTTCTTTACTGGATAAAAAGGCTAATCACTTGTTCATCTGATTAGTAATAAAACTTTCTAAAATTTATTTAATACTTGATGTTACTTTGTGTTTTATATAAATGTGTTTTTCTATGACAGTTTTAGTGTCACCTAATATTATTTTCAATGTTGTAATTTTTATTTATATGAATCTTTGTGTTATACATTTTAATGTCATTGGTATTAAAACTGTATGTGCAAATAGCTTGAAATAGTGCCTAGCACACCATGGATTCTTTGTGAATATTCACCACTCTCTTTCATCACATTTTAACTAATTCATATAATTCTTCATTTACTAACATTTTGTTTGTCCTTATTCAAATTTGTGTTGGCATCCTGTCTACATATTAATAAAAGAGAGGAGGTAGGCCCAGACTTCCATCTTGATTAAATACTAAGACAAATGGCACATTTTCCTTGTTCTGTTTATATGAAACATTGCATTTGTTTCACACTATAAATATGAGAATTAAGTACAGCAAGAAAAATAATCTTAACCTTCCTACAAAAGATGTTATGATATTCATGAATTGTCCACAACTTCCTTCGCCCAATATTATTTTTATTCTTACATCTCAACTGCCAAGTCCCTGCTATACACAAATTGTAAAAGTAAACTCCAGAAGAAATAGAATATATGCATACTCATACAACAGAAAAATAGATTAGACTAATGAAAACTCTTCATTAGTCTAGCCCAGGCTCACATAGCTTTACTAGTGAATTCTCCTAAACACTTCATGAATAACCAATCCTTCACAAACACTTGCAAAACAGAGACGCAGGAAAACATCAATTCATTTTTGAGGCCAGTATTACCCAGATAACAAATCAGATGAAAACTTCACAAGAAAATAAATGTGTAGACTACTATCCCTCATGAATAAAGACAGACCATGGAAGGCTGCTGTCAGGGACTTCATCATCTTCTCTCTTCTGCCTGGCTTGGGGTGTTGGCATCATTCAGATCTCTACATTCAGGATAGACTCATTTCCTCCCAAGGAGGGGACAAGACCTTCATGACAAGACCATGAAACACCAGAGGATTGGAATATGGAGCTCAGATTAGGAAATCCCCATCTTTATGAGATTTGTGCATGTGGAGGATATGAGTGTTTATGTGAAAAAGGTTTTAGGCCTCTGATGTCAAATTTAATGTGCAGGTGGAGAACAATTAATCCATGAATACATTCAAGGCCTTCACGATATTATATCAGCTGTAAGACAACAGCACCCACCTGTATTAATAATCTTTATGAAGAGCATTATCCCAGAGGATTCTCGAAAAAAAAATTCTCAGTCTAGAAATGAGAAAACAAGGCTTTGTGATGTCAAATGGCTGCTCAAAACCACACAGGTAAGAATAAGAATCTTCCCGGTGAGGTTTGCATGAAATTCCCTTTAAGCTACCTGCAGCTCTATGTCTGCCCCTGACATAGACGGAAGGGCATGTGGAAGCCTCATTTTCTCTCCATTTTAAAGACAGGGCACAGGACAAGATACCCTAAGACAACCCTTTTGACTTAAAACAACCCAATTGGGTCTTGTAAAACCTTAAAAGCAGTCTTGAGAAACAACTACAGCAACCCCACACCTGGCAAAGGTGTCAGTGCTGGGGGAGTGCAAGGTGGGAGAAACCCCGCACAGGGCCAAGGAACTGAGCAGGTAACTCAGGGAACAGAAAACTCAAATAGTCATAAACCAACTGAAAGGTAACTCAAATATATCAGTTGAAACATTGAAATAGAAACATTTTTTGCCACATAGATAACATAATGACAAAAAATTAAAAGAATGTTAACATCCAAGGGAGTCTGGATCTATGAAAGCATATAAATTCAAAAACTGCTGTTGGCAGTATATCTTTCACAGCCCTTTTGGAATATATTCTGGTTTTACCTATTAAAACTTTATACTTTCCTACCATTTTCACTGAGTAATCGCTTTCCTGGGAGGCTGTAATCTACAAGGGATTAGTAAATGTTGTGAGCTAAATTGCGTTCCCTTCATAAAAATTATATGTTCATGTCCTAACACCTAGTGCCTCAGAATGTGACTATATTTGAACATATAGCCTCTGCAAAGGTAATTAAGGTTAAGTGAATTAATTGGGGTGCACACTAATTCCACATGATGGGAGCCCTTATTAAAAGAGGCAGTAAGGACAGAAAAGCACAAGAGAAGATCTTGTGAACACAGAGATAGAAGATGATCATCTACAAGCCAAGGACGGAGACCTCAGAGAAACCACACAGCCAGTAGCTTGAGGTTGGAGTTCTAGCTTCCAGAATTGTGAAAAACTCAATTTCTGTTGTTAAAGCACTTCAGCCTGTTTTACTGTATTTTGGAAGCCATAGCAAACTGTTACAGCCTATTAGGACACACATAAGATGTTCCCTGTAGCATGGCTGAAATGGAAATAGAATTTATAATGTCAGGCTCCACCAGTATTAAAAGGCTAAATTACTGAGGGAAAGGCCACACTTATGGGATCTTATGAAGACATATGAGGGCACAGCTCCTGTCCTGATGGGGCTCTAGAGATGAGCCCTGTGCGACATGTATAGAGTCACATAAGATCCTTTTGTGTAACTCCCACATTTTGGGTAAAATCCCTCTCTAGTAGCAGTGTGAACTTCTAAGTCTTAGAGAAGGTCTGGCAAGGCAGTGAAGCTGCCTGCTACAGGAGGTATCTGGGGTGGGTTGTTACAACAATAAAAATAGTGGCACCATGCAAAGTTATTAACAGCCTAATGTAAAGTAAAAACAACACAAAAGTGTTTCTTTTGATATTCCTGCAAGCATATGACTGGTGACTGTGCACCTAAGTTGCCATTATGGACTAATGGAGGCCAGATTCCTCTGGGAAGGAACTGTTGGTCCTTATCTGACAAAGCCCTAAAACAGTTTCTGGGGAATCCTCACATTTGGGTCTGCGTCCTGGGCTTCCCTGGTCTTTTCCGTTTGGAGACCTTTCTGTGCCCACCTTGACTCCAGACCAGCACGGGCCATGGTTGTCGGCATGGTGCACCTGCCTTTTGTTCAATGAGATGGAGTAGTTGCACTCATCAAACAGCTCCTCAGGGATCTCCTGCCTTGAGTTCTGCAAACAGAGTGCCTGGAAGCCTGGGCAAGAGGCATCAATGGCATTCTGGCTTTCCCCACAGGGGAAATCCTGTTAGAAAGACTGCTCCCCAGATCAGGCACATAGGAGCATTTGTGTAGACCTCCAGCCAGGGAGAAAACAAGATGACAGCTTGAAGTCTTAGAATAAACATCTGAACAAAGGTGAAACACAGCACTCACCTTCCCTCCTGCCAGCTGGAACCTCCGGTATAAATTTCACAGACCTTTAGCCTTTCAATTCCTGGAAACCTGCTCCTGTCAAGAAAGGACCCATTATCTCTTTCTTTCCCACAAGATGTGGTGATAAGGAGGGGTGTGTGGCTGCCCAGATGATATCAAAGGGGAGGCCTGGTGAGGATAGGCCTGCCATGGGTGGCCTTGTTTTACCTATGGGTACCCACTTCCAAATGGCCAGAAGAGCCAGCGGTGAGGAATGAGCCAATGTCTCCATCATAAGAAAAGGCTCTTGGTTCAAGCCTTCCTGAGATGAAAGGCTCAGAAATTCAAGACAGAGCAGGAGAACATCTTGCTGTCTTTAGAGTCTCCTTAGTAAATACAGGGCTGTCTCTAGAATGTGGGCTCCAGGTTACCAGAGTTCTAAATTTTCTTTGAGTCTGTAACTAAGGAAGTGAAGTCACTTCGAGATTCCATTACCTGGGCTCCTGTGCAAGAAAGGCACGAGGGGAAAAGAAAAGGCACCCACAATAATTTTAAGGATAAACAACCTTTATCCCAAGTATATGGCAATACAGACATGATAAGCAAATAATATAATAAGCAAATTGCAATGGGAAGGAGAGAAAGGAAAAGATATATATTTTCACTTACCAGACTATGGAGGATTCATCACCAGACTGGAAAGCAACAGCCTGGGCTCCAGAGTCAGACACCTGTCCATGTACAGATGAGGTGAGGTCTCATGAAGCTTTGGTGTGGTCTGGGACCCTAGCTCTTTTTGTAATGAGTTGTTTGGCATGAGTCCCAGTAATAAGTGCCCTTCACAACTGGGCTCAAGAAACACAAAAATGTCAACTTGTTTTTGCAATTGTCTGTTGTTTTTTCAATAACTGGTGTATAGGAATAGATTGAAATAGAGATTTCTCTGAAACAGCACTGAATGAACACCTCAAGGGGCTCACACAACCTGTTCTGGGACTTGGTGACCATTCTTTGTGTCTATGTTCAATTGAGTTCATATTTAATATTTAACTTTTCCTCCACATTGGATTCCCAATTCTCAGAACCATGTCCACCGCCATAGGGCCTGGCTGGGAATATTGTCACTCATAGAGTTTAGAGGATAGAATGCTGGTCAGTGGTGATGCTGGGTATTGGGTGAAGGCATCTGGGACAGGCCATCCAGGTTGAGGGAGGAGTTGACCTCTCTTGTGGGGTCCTGGGGAGGTCATTGCTTCTTTGGGCCTCTGTTTTCTTATCTGGAAAATGTAGGAATAATGAGTCTGTTGTACAGGCCTCACAAGGTGATGATGGAGTTAAGGGAAAAAGAGAATCTGAGGGTGCTTGTGTCTGGCTCATCCTGAAAGGGATGATGGTGACAGAAATAGCAACAGCCACATGAAACTGAGGTGTTAAGAGGCCCTGCAAGGTAGTTTGGTTCCCACCACTCTTTCCAGTTGAGGATACAGCTCAGGGAAACCCGACTGCATGCCCAAAATGACACACCCAGTGAGTGTTGGAGCTGGGAGTGAGTCTAGAATCAGAGCTCACTGGAGGTGGTCAGAGCATTGGACCAGCTGACTCAGGCCACTTATCCAGTGTCCAAGGTTAGTGTGGCTGAGGTGTAACTTAGAGAAGCATATTTTCACCAACCTTTTCCCTCATCCTAGGAGGTGGAGACCTGCAAGTTGTCTACCTGGTAGAGGAGCCCCCAGAGAGTCCAGATGAGGCTGTGGCAGCAGAAGGTGAATGTGCCTGTGGTGGGGAAGGGCTCCAGGGTTTCAGAGAACAGAGCTTTTTTCTCCCAGCTGGAGACCCCCAAATCAAAAGAGCAGAGAGCCTTTCTATTCCAGCCCCTTCCTCCTGGGGCCACAGTGCCTAAAATGCCTCATTAGAGAGACCAGAGCAAGGGCCGGGGAGAGTTGGGCTCAGTGTAGGTTTTAAAACAAGTGGAGCCAGGGACCACATGACCTTGTGGCTTGTTAAAATCCCACCAAGGAGGCAATTATGGGGTGCTTGGTGGTTACAGAGGCCAGCTAATGGGAAGACATAGAGAATTGGGAAAAAGCAGCTGAAGGTTCTCAGCTACTCCGAGTGGGAGTCCTAGGTAGAGGGGTCCAGGAGGCAGGGGTTTATGAGATTTCAGAGGGTAAGACTTGGGTGGGCACCTGAGAACAGGTGCTCCTCACCAGTACCACTCTGATGGTCCAGGTGTCATGCCCTCTCTGGGGACATTCCTCTCTGACCCGGGGATGCTGGACGCTGCCATGAAGGAGTGTGTGGATGTGAGTGAGCCTGGGGCAGACAGTTCAGGGACCAGAATCCTGAGGCCTGGGAGAAGGGAGTCTTGAACTGAGCTCCTAGATCTCACCCCTTGCCAAAATTTCTCCTGCGAGGGCCTCACAGCCCTCCCCACACCACAAACAGGGGTGTCTTACCCATAAGTGATGGAGGCTCCACAGCAGCCATCAGTCCCGCTCCCTAAGTGGTGAAGCTGCAGAGCTGCAAGGCCTCTTTTGTGCACATCACCTGACCCTGGTGGCCCTGGTGGTGGTGAAGCTTGGGAAGTGCTGGAAATGGAGACTAGTCATGGACCAGGAGACCTTTCTGATGGTCTTTGGCTTTCTGTCTTCCAGAGAAATGTGATCAAAACCCAGAAAAACAGAAAGGTGAGCAGTAGCTGGAGTCCTCACTTTGTGGGAGGGTGTAGGTGGAAATCAGAAATCAACCTGAGCAGAACATTACCTGGCCCCATCCTCTGCATCTAAGATTTACTGGAAGCAATTAATACACAGAGAAGGAGGAGACCTATCCTAATGCGGGGTGCAGTTAGGGGAGTGGAGTTGATGACAAGTTCCTAGAGGAGGAGCTGTTTACATTAAACTCTGACAACCAGTTAGGGCTGCACGATATTGGAGGAGAGGTGAGAGTCCCTTAACAGAAAAGCCTCAGAGACCAGCCCTGCTCCCTTCCTCTTTTACAAGGCCCCTACAGAATCTTTCACCCAGGCTGTCAGCATCCTGTCCTTCCCTCTGGCTCCAGAAGATTAAAGTCCTCCAGGAGATGCAGCTGTCCCAGATAGCTGGAAACAGTCATCATCTTCAGACTGAGGAGGAATTTCAGATTTGGTTCCAGTGCCTGGAGGGGTACAATCACAATAAAAGGAAAAGACCTAGCAGATGAGCAGAGGGTAGGAGAAGACCCTCTCTTGCAGCCAGCTTCACACAGCCTGTTGCCATGGTTCCCTGGCCGGAATCAGGTCCTGTTGCACTACCAAAAATACAAAACAATTAGCCTGGCGTGGTGGTGCATGGCTGTGGTCTCAGCTACTCAAAAGGCTGAAGTGGAAGGATGTCTTAAGCCTGGCAGGCAGATGTTGCAGTGAGATCATGATGCTGTGCACCAACCTGGGGAAAAGAAAGAAAGAAAAGAGACAGAGAGAAAAAGAGAGAGAGAAAAGAAGGAAGGAAGGAAAAGAAAGAGAAAGAAAGAAAAAAGAAAAGGAATGAAAGAAAATAGGTATACAAGTATATATACTATGTAATTTCATTTATATAAAATACAACAATCAAATAAAACTGAGGTTCTGACTTCCACTAATGGTGGAGTAGCTTGTTGAAGTGTCACAGATAACAATGATGAAACTTGAATAAAATATATTATTATAGAAAAACAGCTATGCATAATACATATATGATATGTGTGTATAAAAACTGAATGAGGATTTCAGCTATGCCCACTGTAGGGGAGATAAGTATTGGCTTGACGCTAGCCCAATGAACCCTGTTTATAAAACAAAACTCTTCAAGGTAAAACAACAAAATTCAGAGTCTCTATAATTATCATTTATAGTTTCTAGTACACAGTTTTAAAATTCATAAGACATGTAAAGAAATGTGAAAATGTAATCCATACACAAGATCAACAGCAGGCAGTAGAAGCTATCCCAAGATGTTGCAATCAGCAGACAAGAATTTGAAGGCAACTTTTATGAATATTTTCATGGGGAAAAATATTCTCATCATAAATAAAAAGATGTGGAACTTCAGCAGAGAAATAGAACTTATATATAACAAAAAGAAAAACAACAACAAAAACCTAATAGAAAGATAAGGAAATGAAAAAAAAACTTTTGAGATTATCCACAGATTTAAAAGAGAAGACACAGCAATAGAAATTATGTAGTCTGAACAACAAAAAAAAAGTACAAAAAGTTTAAATGAAATGAACAGAGCTTTAGAGACCTGTAGAATGATTGAATCTGAGGAGACAGGAGAGACAAAAACATTCAATAGGAAACAAAAGTAAATCAACAACAAATAGCGGAACACTTCCAAAAACTGTCCAAATATCTAAATATATCCAAAAGGTCAATAAATACAAAACAAAATACAAATAAAACCACAGTAAGGCCATATGAAACTGGCAGGGCAGGGCTTTTGCTTGACTTGCTATGATGTCTAATTGCTACTATTTATGGATATTATGGAAATAAATAGTAAATAGAATGGAAGATAGGTTATTCTCAGAGTTTCCCCCCCCCCAAAGATGACTGTTATTAAAGGCAGATGATTTTCCAGCCTTCTTCTAAATTTTTCATTTCTTACTTTGGAAGCTCTTTGTTTTTTACAAATTGTGCAGTAATATTGATGCTTCGGAAAGCATCTCACAGATACTCTACACTTGTGCATCCTCCCTGCACATACCAGAGGCTGCGTCCACTCCAGAATAAGAAGCATGTAGCCATGGAGTACTTAGAATTAATCTGAAAAACTAAATGGAAAGATAAATTGAGAATTATCACTGTTAAGTTCCACCTGAAAATTCTAAAAAGTGCTTCCAAAAGGGTATTTTAAAAGGAAAATTAAGAGTTTCCAGGGAAGCCTTATTGAGGGCAGAAATGTGGACATTGTATATTACCTCAGTACATAAACTTCCTAAATGTTTTGAGAAAGACCAAGGGGTTTGGTTCTGTTGGCTGGTATTAAGTA
Source organism: Pongo abelii (assembly GCF_028885655.2). Taxonomy (NCBI): domain Eukaryota; kingdom Metazoa; phylum Chordata; class Mammalia; order Primates; family Hominidae; genus Pongo; species Pongo abelii. Next base: position 23,701,757 of record NC_072007.2, on the reverse strand, counting down.
TGGTCAAGAGGTCCACACTAGAATATCAAAGTCCTGGATTTCCTAGCTGTAGGAAGAAGGGGTCAGGGCTTCCCCTGTGACGTTTTCTCTATTACAGTGACAGGAGCATCACTCTGAGAGGCTTGACCCAGGTAAGAGCCGTACAGCCAGCCCGGGGGTCCAAGGAGTGAGAATGGAAGAAAAGGTGGCTTTGAAAAAGCAAGTGCTAGGTTACTAGGGAACAGGTATTTTCATTTCTGGCAGTGAACTGATGGTTTCAGACACGAGGCAGCTTCCTTCTGCAAGGGATCCTGAGAAACCCAAGAACTGTCAGCCCGCGGGCCCTGGGTCCCCACCACCGAACGTCTGCACCATGCATGTCCAAAGGGGCGTGACAGGGGCGGGGCTGAGGGAGGGGCCCTGCAAAGGGCTGGGCGCGCCCAGCTCCCTAAGAGCACCTGTTATGGCAACGCTTGACAGGCTGTGAGAGGCTCCCCGACTCTTGCTTGTCAAACAGAAATCAAACTTCAGACACAAGTAGTCATGCAACTGGCACCTGAGGAGGCCGTGTCACAATTACAAGTGAAAACACCTGCCCTGGCCACGCTGTCTCCTCGCAGGCAGAAGTTTGGGAACAGACAGCCTCCCCTCAGCTGGGAGGAATTGCACTGGAAGCATGGAGGGGCACAAAAGAAGATGAGATTTTTCCCGGAGTGTTGGAACCGTAGTCTCACACTCACTCCCAGCCTTTTGTTCGCGGAAGTCTGACTATAATCCAAGCATGCACGGGGAGTAGGGGCGGTGCCTAGCCCTAGAGGAAGGGCCAAGAAGGTGGGTCCCTCTCAGGGCATCCTGGGAGTCATAGTCCTTAAACGGTTTCCTGCTCGTTGGTCGCAGGGTTACCGAACTACAATCCCAGCATGCACTGGGCTTGGGGGCACTGCGCCGCCCTGAAAGAAAGTTCCGGAACGGTTGATAACTCGCAAGGCATTCTGGGAGCTATAGTCCTTTATTGGTTTCCAGCCCGTTGTTCGCCGGCCTGCCAGACTACTGTCCCAGAATGCGCCGGGCTTGGGGGAGGTGCGCAGCCCTAGAGGAAGGGTCGGGAGGGTGGGTTCCTCGCAAGGCATTTTTGGAGTGAGTCTTTTAATGGCTTCCAGCCCATTGGTCGCAGGGCTAGCGAACAACAATCCCAGCATGCACCAGGATGGGGTGGGTGTGTGTAACCCTGGAGGGAAGGATAGAGAGGCGCGTCCCTGGCCAGGGATGCTGGGAGTTATGGTCTCTTAACGGTTTCCAGCGATTGGTCCCCGGCCTGCAGACTACAATCCCACCAGGCACCGGGCTTCGGGGCGGTGTGTAGCACAGGAGGGAAGGATAGGTAGGTGCGTCCTTAGCTGGGCATACTGGGAGTTTTGGTCTCTTAACAGTTTCCAGTCCATTGGTCGCAGGGCTACCGGACTACAATCCCAGCATGCGCCGGGCTTGGAGGCAGTGCGCAACCCTAGAGGAAGGGTCGGGATGGTGGGTACCTTCCAAGGCATCCCGGGAGTCATAGTCCTTTAACTATTTCCAGCCCATTGGTCGCGGGGCTACCGGACTACAATCCCCGTAGGCGCTGGGTTTTGGGGGTGCTGTGTAGTATCGGAGGGAAGGATAGGGAGGCGCGTCCCTAGCCAGTCGTATTGGGAGTTATGGTCTCTTAACGGTTTCCAGCTCATTGGCCGCCGACCTAAGGACTACAATCCCAGCAAGTGCGGTGTGTCCTCCCCCGTGGTGCGCAGCCCTGGAGGGAGGGACAGGGCAGTGTGGACCTCGCCCCTTCCTAAGCGATGCCACCCGCTGATTCTGTGCCACAGTCTCGCCAAGGAAGTTCGGAGAAGGACTTGAGTGGCAGGTCTGGGCTGGGCGGTGAGGACGGTGTGACGCTGCGAAGTGCACCTCCCTTGCTCAAATTGCAGGGGTTTGGTCCTCACCGCACAGCGTACTGCGCATCTCGGTGTCCTCTCCCATCCACACCCGGGGATTTTTCCAGAGCATCGCGCCTCTTCCAGCCCAGGGAGCCGCCTGCTGTGCTAAACTCTGTGGGAACTGAGACATCCATTTGCGGCGTGGCTCCCTCGTGCACAACTTTAGAGCTTACAGGGGGTGATGCGGGCTGTGTCTCCTTCGTGAAAATGTCACCCTGTACGGCGCCTTTCTTATGATATAGAAGTTGACGCGTGAGAGAGGATATTTATTGGGTTACCCAGGATCTGCTAACAGCAGAGGAGAAAACCACAATTCCCAGGCATAAGAATCTACCTAAAGATGATGGTTTAGATATTTTACACTTGAAATCACCAGCCTCATCTCAACTGAGTCCTAACTGACAAGTGTCTCAAAACACAGTTGGTGACCTGATCCCTCAGGAACAGGTGGTGCTTCAGCTTTGTGGGAATGACTTTCAAGGTGCGGAACACTTGGGCAGCGTTTGAAGTCTATTATGTTTTACATCTCTGCTTTGGATGGAAAGTTAATCACCCACAGCCATTAGGGATGTACCGTCATGTGCTGGGGGCTTATCCGTTGAATTTTTCTTTCTAGACAATGGAAACCCAGAAGAACTTCTACTTGCAGGTAGCCTCTTAATAATCGACGGCCCTAAGTTCCTTATGTCCTCAGGATGGTTCCTTTGATTCCCAGATGGTACAAGCTTTCATGATGAGTCTAATCTGTACAAACCTGGGTATTACTCTATGTGAAAAGAATACCTTGTTCATATTACATGTTCTTATAATTTTCATTTGTGATTTGTGAGTATGGGACACTATTAAAAAACCTGAAAAACCTCATCATAGCAATTGAATTATGTTACTGTACTTCATGAAGAATTAACTCAGGATTAACTACACATGGGTTTATCAGCACATTTGTAAAGAAAGGAAGAAAAACTGTATGGCATTTATGAAATTGGAAAAATAAGGAATTATATATAGGGAGACCACAGCACAATACTAGGGCCGTTCTCTTATTTTAAATGGACTCTGTGCAGTTGAGTGCCTGCATTCCTATACTGCAGTATTCTCATCCTACTCTTCACTGTGTATTTAGGTGGGGGATTCTGAATTCACTTGTCCACAGCGTTAGTGGGGATGTTGTAACATAAGGATATCCATCATCTGTCATCTTAATAATTAATGAAGAGAAGAACCTTGGGATCTGTGTTCAGATACACTGCTGTTGAGTATGTGCCTGCAAAAACACTGCACACAGCGGTGGTCTCAGAATGTTGAACCTGATGCCACCACAGCTGCTGTTCACAGATCTAGGTGCTCCTTGTGATTTGAGTCTCCTGCTTAGATTTGTGGTTGTGAACCTGCTATGCTCACCCCATTTATGGCAGTGTCTTTTGTATTGCCTTTTCTATTCCATTTGTTTCCTGGAAACTCACTATGTAAATGCAATTCCGAGACTATGTAGGGATTCCACCCTCACTACCTAAGTCACTGTACACTGGTCACATTTGTGTCATGTTGTCAGACTCCACGCTCTTCCTCTCCAATGGGATTTGTTGAAGAATTATAGTTACCTGTAGATCTCCTCAGTCTAATGCTGCTGGGATTGATTATGAAGCTGGGCATGTTGTCTTTGGCCTCATTGACATTATTCAAAATACCTTTCCCATATTTTGAAGTTTGATACTGCTTTCTTCATGTTGACACTTGCCACAACAGGCACTTTTAGATGTCTTTGTGAATTTAACTGCCAAAACAACTTAGGAAGTAGGCACATCATCCCCATTTTACAGGTGAGGAAACTGATGCTCCAAGATTTTGAGTAATTTTCTTAACTTTACACAACTTTCTGGTGCATTTCGAATCTTAAGTTAGATCTTTGCCTCCACAGCGTGTGGGCTTACCTCCTTTTCTATTTTGTGCCTCTCTGCTAGCATCTGCAAGGGCACATGTTTTATTCTTAGTCCATCTTCTACTTGATGATAAGAAACTTGCCAAATAAGTCCTTAGTGGGGGAGAAAACTCACTGGCATTTGTCCTTCTCTCTGCTCTTTCTTACCCTGGCAGGTGTGAGAGTTAACAAGTGAGATGGAGCAGTGGTAGATCCTGACCAGTCCTCACTTGGAATATTGCTTATTATAAAACGATAATCCTGTCACTTTTTACAAGCATGATTTCTTTGCCTTAAAGTTCTGTCTGGGCTTTCTCTTACAGGTTCCTGCTAATGAAGTGCAAATATTGATGAAGATAATATTACTGCATTGCTGCCAAACAGTAACAGTAGCCTTTTTTGTATCTCCAATTATAAATGAAATACATACTATAAAAAACAAAAGAACACATCATAAATATCTTTATAAAGTAAAAGTCTTGGCTGGTGGCAGGGAGCGGTGGCTCATGCCTGTAATCCCAGTACTTTGTGAGGCCGAGGCGGGTGGATGACGAGGTCAGGAATTTGAGACCAGCCTGGCCAACGTGGTAAAACCTCGTCTCTACTAAAAAATACAAAAATTAGCTGGGCGTGGTGGTTGGCACCTATAATCCCAGCTACCCAGGAGGCTGAGGCAGGATAATTTCCTGAACCCAGGAGGCGGAGGTTGCAGTGAACTGAGATCGTGCTACTGCACTCTAGTCTGGGCAACAGAGTGAGACTCCATCTCAAAAACAAAACAAAACAAAACAAAAAGCCTTGGCTGGCCCAGTGGCTCAATCCCAGCACTTTGGGAGCCCAAGGCAGGTGAATTGTTTGAGCCCAGAAGCGCAAGACCAGTCTGGGCAACATGGTAAAACCTTCTTTCTGCAAAATATACAAAAATTAGCCAGTTGTGGTGATGTACACCTGTATTCCCAGCTACCAGGGAGGCTGAGGTGGGAGGATTGTTTGAGCCTTGGAGGCCAAATTTGCAGTGAGCTGTAATCACGCCACTGCACTTCCATCTGGGCACCAAAGTGAGACACTGTCTCAAAAAATGAAAACATAATAAACTGAAAGTCTCCCTTTTATTCCCTTCTCTTCAAACTCACTTTTTTCTTCTCTGAAAAAATTGTTAAGAGGTTGTTTCTTATTCTTCTGGCTATGTTCTATAAATTTCTAAGTGATACACATACAGTTTATTTTAAAAATTACATCATACTACATTTTTTTTTTAAATTTACTCTTTCTCTAGCTATATTTTGTCTATCTGTTTATCTACCTATTATCTATCTATCCGTCTATTATCTATCTATCTATCTATCTATCTATCTATCTATCTATCTATCTATCAGAAGGCCTTGCTCTGTCACCTAGACTGGAGTTCAGTAGCTTAATTATGGCTCACTGCAGACTCAAACTCTCAGGCTCAAATGATTCTCTAACTTCAGCTTTTGAAGTAGCTGGAAGTACAAGTGCATGCCATTATATCTGGCTAATTGTTAGTTTTGTTTTGTTTTTTTAAACAGGGTCTCACTGTGTCACCCAGGCTGGAATGCAATGGCAAAATCACAGCTCACTCTATCCTTGACCACTCAGGCTCAGGCAATTCTGCCTCAGCCTCCTGAGTAGCTGGGACCACAAATGTGTATTAGCACACTTGGCTATTTTTATTATTATTATTTATAGAGACAGGGTCTCCGTAAGCCGCCCAGTCTTCTTGTGAACTCTTGGGCTTAAGCAATCTGTTACCTCTGCCTCGCAAAGTGCTGGAATTACAGGTGTGAGCGACCACAACTTACCCAGCCTTTTCATTTTGTGTAAGAATAGCTTCAGTATATTAAAAATATAACGGAAATTATTTATGGTGTCTTTTAAATTCTTATTCATTAAAATTCTCTGATTAGAGCCTTTTATTAATGGTTATAGTGTATTTTCTGTAAAATTTTACTGTCATACACTACATGCCAATCATTCAAGATACCCAAACTTCATGGATGCACAGGCACAGTAGAATATTGTTGTTATCTAAAAAATATTTTTATAAATGATACATCAAGTTTGCATACAAGGAAGCTGGGTGTGGTGGCAGGAGCTTGCAATCTCAGTGAAGGCTGAGGCAGGACAATGGCTTGAACCCAGGAGGCAGAGGTTGAAATGAGCCCCACTGCACTTCAGCCTGGGTGACAGAGCAAGACTCTGTCTCAAAAAAAAAAGTTTGCATACAAGATTTTATGAGTAAATGTTTTTCTTATTTCTCTTTACAATTCCTTATTACTCTCTCAATTATTTAGAATAGGTTCCAGGGCAGCAGTTGATTTATTTTGGGTTTTACCTATGTATTATAATTTTAGATGTTATAATTTCCAACTCTGTCTCTACACGTCAAGTCAATGTGGATTTTTAAAAAATGTTTAATAGTACAAACTCTTCATAGATTAAACTTCATAAAGTTAGAAGCAGGGGCAGCTCATGTTTTAAAAAAGGAATATGGAAGACAGCATGCCATTTTATTTAAAATCGTAAGTTAGGTTTTTCAGATGGAAGATAGTTAAGATCATTAAATGTCATTTCTGCTTCTAAAATTTCCACAAAATAGCATATTGAATCCTCAGTCCTAAGTAGTCATGGCAGAGATTCCAAATTGCCTTTCAATGTCAAGGTGAATGGGCGCAGTTTCTTCTCTTGCAATAAAGGTACATCATTTGATACACAAGGGAGTGTAACAGTCAGATACTTACAAGATCGTGTTATAGAAATGACTTCCATGTTTCATCCACAATGTGTATCCTCATCTCTATCTCACATTCAGTAACACTATCAGATTCCTCATCTGTCCTTTCTACTTTCTTTAAAGGAGGACGCTGATTGCAGACAAAACATGACAGGCATTTCAAATCAGAAAGGAGAGTTCTTGAGACATACATGATTTTAGTTTTAAGCAGAATTTCCTGAAGAGTTTTAGTTACAATACCACATTCAAGAGGATGATAGTGAAACTCATAGTAAACATTTAGCAAAACATAGGTTATGGGGCAGCCATCTCTTAGAAACACTTCATTGGGGTTTATATATGAAATGTGAAATATCGTAGATTTAATCCTGACACAGAACAAAACTGAGTGCATTGCCCTTGAACAGCTGAGCAATCCCCAGCACAGGTCCATATCAAGAAATGGAGAAGAAAGAATCCATTTAACCCCAGAAAGTTCTTCATTTGCCCAAATTGAAAACCAAATTTCACTCAGGAAACTAATGTTGGGTTAATTATAATATAAATCAGTCATATGTTTTCAAAATTAAATTATATATGTGTTTGTTTGTCTCTAAAAATATGTCCCCAACTTTGCTTATGGCTTACCTTCTATATTTTTTGGCTGATTTTCAATGGTTGTCTTATCTTATGTTCAGATAAATATTAGAAAGAAGACTTCTGAGAAACTGCTTTCTGATTAGTGCATTCATCTCACAGAGTTAAACATTTCTTTGAATTCAGAAGTTTGGAAACACTGCTTTGTCCATTCTGCAAATGGATGTTTGGGAGCTCATCGAGGCCAATGGTAAAAAAGCAAATATCCCATGATTAAAAACTAGAAGGAAGCTATCTGAGAAACCACCTTGTGATGTGTGCATTCGTCTCACAAAGTTAAAACTTTCTTTTCATTCAGCAGTTTGGAAACACTGTTTTTGTAGAATCTGCAGAGGGATATTTGGGAGTGCATTGAGGCCTAGGGTGAAAAAGGAAACTTCTTCAGCTAAAAACTAGAAAGAAGCTTTCTGAGAAACTACCTGGTGATGTGTGCATTCATATCACAGAGTTTAACTTATCTTTGTATTCAGCAGTATGGAAACACTGTTTCTGTCCATTCTGTGAATGGACATTTTGGAACTCTTTGAGACCAATGGTGAAAAGGCGCATATCCCACGATAAAAACTGGAAGTAAGCAATCTGAGAAACTGCTTTTGATGTATGCATTCATCTCACAGAGCTAAACCTTTCTTCACATTCAGCAGTTTGTAAACACTGTTTTTGTAAAATCTGCAAAGGGATATTTGGGAGCACATTGAATCCTCCAGTAAAAAAGGAAACATCTTAAAATAAAAGCTAGAAAGAAGCTTTCTGAGAAACTACTTTGTGATGGGTGCCTTCATCTCACAGAGTTAAAATTTTCTTTGGAATCAGCCATTTGGAAACTCTCTTTGTGTCTATTCTGTGAAAGGACATTTGGGAGCTCATTGAGGCCAATGATGTAAAAGCTAATATCCTAGGATAAAAACAAGAAGCAAGCTCTCTAAGTAACCTCTTTGTGATGTGTGCATTCATCTAACAGAGTTAAGCCTTTCTTTGGATTCAGCAGTTTGAAAACACTGTTTTTCTACAGTCTGCAAATGGACGTGTGGGAGTGTATTGAGGCCAATGATGAAAAAGAAAATATCCCGGGATAAAAACTAGAAGAAAGCTACCTAAGAAACTGCTTTGTGATATGTGCATTCATCTTTCAGAGTTAAACCTTCTTTTCATTCAGCAGTTTGGAAACACTGTTTATATAGTATCTGTGAAGGGATATTTGGGAGTGCATTGAGATCTACTGTGGAAAATAAAACATGTTCAGATAAAAATTAGAAGTTTTCTGAGAAACTGCTTTGTGATGTGTGCATTCATCTCACAGAGGCAAACCTTTCTTTGGAATCAGCAGTTTGGAAACATTGTTTTTGTCCATTCTGCAAATGGACATTTGGGAGCTCATTGAAGCCAATGGCCAAAAATGGAATATCACATGATAAAAAGTAGAAGGAAGCTATCTGAGAAACTGCTTTGTGATGTGTGCTTTCAACTTGCAGAGATAAAACTTTATTTTCATTCAGCAGTTTTGAAACACTGTTTTTTTCTTTTCTATGAGAGGACATTTGGGAACTCATTGAGGCCAATGCAAAAAAGTGAATTTCCCAAGATAAAAACTAGAAGGAAGCTTTCTGAGAAACCGCTTTGTGATGTGTGCATTCATCTCTGGAGATAAAGCTTTCTTTTCATTCAGCAGTTTGGAAACACTGTTTTCATAGAATCTGCAAAGGGATATTTGGGGGTGCATTGACACCTATGGTGAAAAAGGAAACATCTTCAGATGAAAACTGGACACAAGCTTTCTGAGAAACTGCTTTGGGATTTGTGCATTCATCTCACACAGTTAAACATTTCTTTGGATTCAGCAGTTTTTATACACTGTTTTTGTCCATTCTGTGAATCGACATTTTGGAGCTGATTGAGGCCAATGGTAAAAAAGCTCATCTCCCAGGATAAAAACTAGAAGAAAGCTATTTGAGAAGTCGCTTTGTGATGCATGCATTCATCTCACAGAGTTAAACATTTCTTTTCATTCAGCAGTTTGTAAACACTGCTTTTGTAAAATTTGTGAATGGGATATTTGGGAGCACATTGAGGCCTCCAGTAAAAAAGGAAACATCTTAAGATAAAAACTAGAAAGAAGCTTTCTGAGAAACTACTTTGTGATGTGTGCCTTCATCTCTCAGAGTTAAAACTTTCTTTGGAATGAGCAGTTTGGAAACACTCTTTTTGTCTATTCTGTGAAAGGACATTTGGAAGTTCATTGAGGCCAATGATGTAAACGCAAATATACTAGGATAAAAACAAGAAGGAAGTTCTCTGAGAAACCTCTTTGTGATGTGTGCATTCATCTAACAGAGCTAAACAATTCTTTGGATACAGCAGTTTGGAAACACTGTTTTTGTCCAGTCTGTGAATGGACATGGGGGAGTGTATTGAGGCCAATGTCAAAAAAATGAATATCCCAGGATAAAAACTAGAAGGAAGCTACCTGAGAAACTGCTTTGTGATGTGTGCATTAATCTTACAGAGTTAAACCTTTTTTTATTCAGCAGTTTGGAAACACTGTTTAGTATCTGTGAAGGGATATTTGGGAGTGCATTGAGATCTACTGTGGAAAATAAAATATGCTCAGATAAAAATTAGAAAGAAGTCTTCTGAGAAACTGCTTTGTGATGTGTGCATTCATCTCACAGAGGTAAACATTTCTTTGGAATCAGCAGTTTGGAAACATTGTTTTTGTCCATTGGCAGAATGTTTCCAAACTGCTGATTCCAAAGAAAGGTTTACCTGTCTGAGATGATTGCACACATCACAAGCGGTTTCTCAGAAATCTTCTTTCTGGTTTTTATCTGAAGATGGTTGCTCTTTCTCAATAGGCCTCAATGTGCTCCCAAATATCCCTTCACAGATTCTACAAAAACAGTGCTTTCAAACTGCTGAATGAAAAGAAAGGTTTGACTCTGCATGATGAATGCTAACATCACAAACACTTTCTCAGATAGCTTCCTTCCAGTTTTTATCCTGAGATGTTCACTTTTTCACTACTGTCTTCAATGAGCTCCCAAATGTCCATTTGCAGAATGGACAGAAACAGTGTTTCCAAACTGCTGAATCCAAAGAAAGGTTTAACTTTGTGAGATGAATGTAGGCATCACAAAACAGTTTCTCAGAAACCTTCTTTCTAGTTTTTATCAGAAGATAATTCCTTTTTCTCAATAGGCCTCAATGAGCTCCCAAATATCCCTACACAGATTATATCAAAACAGTGTTTCCAAACTGGTGAATGAAAAGAAAGCTTTGACTCTGTCTGATGAATGATAATACCCCAACCAGTTTCTCAGATAACTTCCTTCTAGTTTTTTTTTCCTGGGATATTCACTTTTTCAACATTGGCCTCAAAGAGCTCCCATATGTACACTTGCAGAATGGACAAAACTAGTGTTTTCAAACTGCTGAATCCAAAGAAAGTTTCACTCTGTGAGATGAATGCACACATCACAAAGCAGTTTCTCATAAAGCTTCTTTCTAGTTTTTCTCTGAAATTATTTCATTTTTCACCATAGGCCTCAATGTGCTCCCGATATCCCTTAGCAGATTCTACAAAACAGTTTTTCCAAATAGCTGATGGAAAAGAAAGCTTTAACTCTGCAAGACGAATGCACACATCCCAAATCAGTTTCTCAGATAGCTTCCTTCTAGTTTTCACCCTGGATATTCTTTTTTTCACCAATGTCCTCAATGAGCTCCCAAATGTTCATTCTCAGAATGATCAAAAACAGTGTTTCCAAACTGCTGAATCCAAAGAAATGATTAACCTGTGAGGCGAATGCACTCATAACAAAGCAGTTTCTCAGAAGGGTTTTTTCTAGTTTTTATCTGAAGATGTTTCCTTTTTCACCATAGGCCTCAATGCGCCTAAATATCCCTTTCAGATTCTTCAAAAACAGTGTTTCCAAACTGCTGAATGAAAAGAAAGGTTTAACTCTGTGAAATGAAGGCACACATCACAAAGAGGTTTCTTAGAGAGCTTCCTTCTATTTTTTATCCTGGGATATTGGCTTTTTCACCATTGGCCTCCATTAGCTCCCAAATATCCATCCACAGAATGGACAAAAAGAGTGTTTCCAAACTGCTGAATCCCAGGAAAGTTTTAACTCTGTGAGATGAATGCACACATCACAAAGCAGTTTCTCAGAAAGCTTCTTTCTAGTTTTTATCTGATAATGTTTCCTTTTTTATCTTAGGCTTCAATGTGCTCCCAAATATCCCTTCATAGATTCTACAAAAACATTTTTTCCAAATTTCTGAAGGAAAAGAAATTTTTAACTTTGTGAATTGAATGCACACATGACAAAGTGGTTTCTCCAATGGCGTTCTTCTATTTTTTATCATGGGATATTTGCTTTTTTGCCATTGGCCTCAATGAGTTCTCAAATGTCCACTTGCTGAATGGACAAAGAGACTATTTCCAAACTGCTGAATCCAAAGAAAGGTTTATCTCTGTGAGATAAATGCACACATCACAAAGCAGTTTGTGAGAAAGCTTGTTTCTGGTTTTTATCTTAAGATGTTTCCTTTTTCACCATAGGCGAAAATACCCTTTGCAGATTCTACAAAAACAGTATTTCCAATCTGCTGACTGAAAGAGAGGTTTAATTCTGTGAAATGAATGCACACATCACAAAGCAATTTCTCAGGGAACTTCCTTCTAATTTTTATCCTGGGATATTCACTTTTTCACCATTGGCCTCAATGATTTCCCAAATGTCCACTTGCAGAATGGACAAAAACAGTGTTTCCAAACTGCTGAATCCAAAGAAAGTTTTAACACTGTGAGATGAATGCACACATCACAAAACAGCTTCTCAGGAAACTTCTTTCTAGTTTTAACCTAAAGATGCTTCCTTTCTCACCATAGGCCTCAATGCACTCCCAAATATCCCTTCACAGATTCTACAAAAACAGTGTTTCCAAACTGCTGAATGAGAAGAAAGATTTAACTCTGTGAGATGAATGCACACATAACAATGTTGGTTCTCACTGAATCCAAAGAAAGTTTTAACTCTGTGAGATGAATGCGCACATCTCAAAGCAGTTTCTCAGAAAGCTTCTTTCTTGTTTTTATCTAAAGGTGATTCCTTTTTCAACATAGGCCTCGATGAACTCCCAAGTGTCCCTTCACAGATTATACAAACACAGTGTTTCCAAATGACTGAATGAAAAGAATGGTTTATGAATGCATGCATGAAAAAGCAGTTTCTCAGAAAACTTATTTCTAGTTTTTATCTGAAAATGTTTCCCTTTTTACCATAGGCCTCAATGAGCTCCCAAATATCCCTTGGCACATTCTGCAACAACAGAGTTTCCAAACTGCTAAATGAAAACAAAATTTTAACTCTGCAAAAGGAAGGCACCATTACAAAGCTGTTCCTCAAATAGCTTCCTTCTAATTTTTATCCTGGGATAATCTCTTTTTCACCATTGGCATCAAAGAGCTCCCAAATGTCCTTTCACAGAAAGCCCAAAGTTGAGTTTCCAAACTTCTGAATTCAAAGAAAAGTTTAACTGTGTGAGTGAATGTACACATCACAAAGCAGTTTCTCAGAAAGTTTCTTTCTAGTTTTTATTTGAACATATTTCCTTTTTAAAATAGGCCTCATTGCACTCTGAAATATCCCTTTGCAGATACTACATAAACAGTGTTTCCAAATTGCTGAATGTGAAGAAAGGTTTAACTCTGTGAGATAAATGCACACATCACAAAGCAGTTTCTCAGAGAGCTTCTGTTGTGTTTTTATCCTGGGATATTTCCTTTTTTTCCTTTGGCCTCAAGGAGCTACCAAATGTCCATTTGCAGAATGGACAAAAATAGTGTTTCCAAACTGCTGAAACCAAATAAACTTTAACTCTGTGAGATGAAGGCACACATAACAAAGCAGTTTCTCAGAAAGCTTCTTTCTAGTGTTTAGCTAAAGATATTTACTTTCTGACCATAGGCCACAATGAGCTCCCAAATATCCCATTGCATATTCTGCAAAAACAGTGTTTCCAAACTGCCGCATCAAAAGAAAGTTTTACCACTGTGAGATCAATGTGCACGTCACAAAGCAGTTTCTCAGAAAGCTCCTTTGAAGTTTTTATCTGAATATATTTCCTTTTTCACCATAGGTCACAATGTGCTCTCAAATATCAATTTGCAGATTCTACAAAAACAGAGCTTCCAATCTACTCAACCAAAAGAATGTTTTGAATCTGTTAGATGAATGCACACATCCCAAAGCAGTTTCTCAGAAAGCTTCTTTCTACTTTTTCTCTGAAGATATTTCCTTTTTCAGAACAGATCTCAATGTGTTCCCAAATTTGCCTTCATATATGCTACAAAAACAGTATTTCCAAAATGCTCCATCAAAAGAAAGTTTTAACTCTGTTAGATGAATGCACACATCCCAAAGCAGTTTCTCAGAAAGTTTCTTTCTAGTTTTTCTCTGAAGATGTTTGTTTTTTCACCAAAAGCCTAAATGCAATCCCAAATATCGCTTTGCAGATTCTACAAAAACAGTGTTTCCAAACTATTCAATCAAAAGGAAGCTGTAACAGAGGGAGTTGAATGCACACATCATAAAGCAGTTTGTCAGAAAGCTTTTTTCTAGTATTTATTTAAAGATATTTCCTTTTTGACCATAAGCCTCAATACACTCCAAAATATCCCTTTGCCAATTCTACAAAAACGGTGTTTTCAAACTGCTCCATGAAAACAAAATTAAAGTCTCTGAGGTGAATGCGGTCATCAAAAAACACTTTCACAGAAATCTTCTTTATACTTTTTCTCTGAAGATATTTCCTTTTTCACCATAGGCCTCAATACATTCCCTAATACCCCTTTTCAGATTCTACAAAAACAGTGTTCCCAAACTGCTCAATCAAAAGAAAGGCTTAACTCAGTGAGATGAATGTACACATCACAAAGCAGTTTCTCAGAAAGCTTTTTTATAGTTTTTCTCTGAAGATATTATCTTTTACACCTTAGGCCTCATTGCGTTCCCCAATATCACTTCTCAGAGTCTATAAAAACAGTGTTGCCAACAGTTCCATCAAAATAAAGTTTTATTTCTGTAAGATGAATGCCCACATCACAAGGCAGTTTCTCAGAAAGCTTCTTTCTAGTTTTTCTCTGAAGATATTTCCTTTTTCACCCTATGCCTCAAAGCACTCCCAAATATCCCTTCACAGATTCTACAGAAACAGCGTTTCCAAACAGCTGAATGAAAAGAAAGGATGAAATCTGCAAGATGAATGCACACATCACAGCGGATTCTCAGGTAGCTTCCTTCTAGTTTTATCTTGGTATATTAACTTTTTCACCATTGGCCTCAATGAGTTCCCAAATGTCCTTTTGCAGAATGGACAAAAACAGTTTTTGCAAACTGCTGAATCCAAAGGAAGGTTTAACTGTGAGATGACAACACTCATCAGAAAGCAGTTACTCAGAAAGCTTCTTTCTTGTTTTTATCTGAAGATGTTTCCTTTTTCACCATAGGCCTCAATGTGCTCCCAAATATCCCTTTGCAGACTCTACAAAAACAGTGTTTATATACTGCTGAATGAAAAGAAAGGATTAAATCTGTGAGATGAAGGTACACATCACAGCGGTATCTCAGATAGCTTCCTTCTAGTTTTTACTCTGGGATATTCACTTTTTTGTCATTGGCCTCAATGAGCTCCCAAACGTCCATTTGCAGAATGGAGAGAAACAGTGTTTCCAAACTGCCCCATCAAAAGAAAGGTTTAACTCTGTGAGATGAATGCACACATCAAAAAGCAGTTTCTCAGAAAGTTTCTTTCTAGTTTTTATCTGAAGATATTTCCTTTTTCACCATAGGCCACAATGCTCTCCCAAATATCCCCTGGCAGATTCTACAAAAACAGTGTTTCAAAACTGCTGAATGAAAAGAAAGGTTTACCTCTATGAGGTGAATGCCCACATCACAGTGCAGTTTCTTAGATAGCTTCCTCCTAGTTATTATCCTGGGATATTGGCTTGTTCACCAATACCCTCAATGAGATCCCAAATGTCCATTAGAGAATGGACAAAAACAGTGTTTCCAAACTGCTGAAACCAAAGAAAGGTTTAACTCTGTGAGATTATTGCACACTTCACAAAGCAGTTTCTCAGAAAGCTTCCTTCTAGTTTTTATCCTGGTATATTCACCTTTTCACCATTGACCTCTATGAGCTCCCAAATGTCCATTTGCAGAAAGGACAAAAACAGTGTTTCCGAACTGGTGTATCCAAAAAAAAGGGTTGACTCAGTGAGATGAATCCCCAAATACCAAAGCAGTTTCTCAGAAACTGTCTTTCTAGTTTTTATCTGAATATGTTTCCTTCTTCACCATATTCCTCAATTCACTATGAAATATTCCTTCGCAGATTCTAAAAAAACAGTGTTTCCAAACTGCTGAATGAAAAGAAAGGTTTAACTCTGTGAGATGAATGGACACGTCACAAAGTGGTTTCCCAGAGAGGCTCCTTCTAGATTTTATCCTGGGATATTCACTTTTTAACCATTGGCCTCAATGAGCCCCCAAATGTCCATTTGCAGAATGGACAAAGACAGTGATTCCAAACTGCACAATCGAAAGAAATGTTTAAGTGTGAGATGAATATACAAGTGGCAATGTAGTTTCTCAGAAAACTTCTTTCTAGTTTTTATCTGAAGGTCATTCCTTTTTCAACATAGGCCTCAATGCACTCCCAGATATCCCTTCATAGATATTACAAAAACAGTATTTCCAAACTGTTGAATGAGAATAAATATTTAACTCTGCAAGATGAATGAACACATCACAAAGCAGTTTCTCAGATACATTCCTTCTAGTTTTTATCCTGGGTTATTCACTTTTTTGGGATTGACCTCTATGAGCTCCCAAATGTCCATTCACAGAATGGACAAAAACAGTGTTTCTAAACTGCTGAATCCAAAGAAACGTTATCTCTGGGATATGAATGCACACATCACACAGCAGTTTCTCAGAAAGCTTCTTTCTAGTTTTTATCTGAAGATGTTTATTTTTTCACAAAAGGCCTCAATGCACTCCCAAATATCCCTTCACAGATTCTACAAAAACAGTGTTTCCAAACTGCTGAATGAAAAGAAATGTTTCACTCTGTGAGATGAATGCACACACCACAAAATTGTTTCTCAGATGGCTTCCTTCTAGTTTTATCCTGGAAAATTCACTTTTTCACCATTGGCCTCAATGATCTCCCAATGTCTTTTGGAGAATGGACAAAAACAATGTTTCCAAACTGCTGAATAAAAAGAAAGGTTTAACACTCTGATATGAATGCACACATCACAAATCAGTTTCTCAGAAAGCTTCTTTCTAGTTTTTATCTGAAGATGTTTCCTTTTTCACTATAGGCCTTAATGCGATCCCAAATATCCCTTCGCAGATTCTACAAAAACAGTGTTTCTAAACAGCTGAATAAAAGAATGGTTTAACTCTGTGAGATGAATGCACTCATCACAAAGCATTTTCTCAGATAGCTTCCTTCTAGTTTTTAAACTGGGTAATTGCTTTTTTGCCATTGTCCTCAATGAGCTCCCAAATGTCCATTCACAGAATGGACAAAAACAGTGTTTTGATACTGCTGAATCAAAAGAAAGGTTTAACTCTTTGAGATGAAAGCACACATTATCAAGCAGTTTCTCAGAAAGCCTCCTTGTAATTTTTATCTGAAAATGCTTCCTTTTTTAGGACCCTATGCACTACCAAATATCCCTTCACAGATTCTACAAAACTGGTGATTCCATACTGCTAAATGAAAAGAAAGTTCTAACTCTGTGAGATGAATGTACACATCACAAAGCAGTTTCTCAAAGAGCTTCCTTCTGTTTTTTCCCTAGGATATTTACTTTTTCATCATTGGCCTCAAAGAGCTCCAAAATGTCCATTTGCAGAATGGACAAACACAGTGTTTCCAAACTACTGAATAAAAACAAAGGTTTAACTCTTTGAGATTAATACATACATAAAAAATCAGTTTCTCAGAAACTTTCTTTCTAGGTTTTATCTGAAGAAATTTCCTTTTTCACCATAGGCCTCAATGAGTTCCCAAATAACCCTTCACAGATTCTACAAAAACTGTGTTTCCAAATGGCTGAGTGAAAAGAAAAGTTTAACTCTGTGAGATGAATGCATACATCACAAAGCAATTTCTCATATAGCATCCTTCTAGTTTTTATCTTGGGATATTCCCTTTGTTGCCATTGTCCTTAATGAGTTCCCAAATGTCCATTCACAGATCAGAGAAAAACAGTGTTTCCAAACTGCTGAATCCAAGGAATGGTTTAGCTGTGTGAGACGAATGCACACATCACAAAGCTGTTTCTCAGAAATCTTCTTTCTAGTTTTTATATTTAGGTGTTCCCTTTTTCATGATAGGCCTCAATATGCTCCCAATATCCCTTTGTGGATTCTACAAAAACAGTGTTTACAAACTGCTGAATGAAAATAAAGGTTTAACTCTGAGTTGAATACATACATCACAGAGCAGTTTCTCAGATAGCTTCCTTCTAGTGTTTATTCTCGTATATTCCCATTTTCCCCATTGGCCTAAAGAGTTCCCAAATGTCCATTCACAAAATGGACGAAAAGAGTGTTTCCAAACTGCTAAATACAAAGAAGGGATTACTCTGTGGGCTGAATGCACACATCACAAAGCTGTTTCTCAGAATGCTTCTTTCTAGTTTGCCTCAGAAGATGTTTCCTTTTTTACCATAGGATCCAAAGCTCTCCCAAATATCCCTTTGTAGATTGTACAAAAACATCATTTCCAGACAGCTGTATGTGAGAAAGGCTTACTTCTGTGAGATGAATACACACATCACAAAGCAGTTTCTCAAATAGCTTGCTCTGTTTCTTATCATGTGATATTCCCTTTTTTACCTATGGCCTCAGTTATCTCCCAAATGTCCACTCACAGAGTGGACAAAAAACAGTGTTTCCAAACTACTAAATGAAAAGAACGTTTTAACTCTGGGAGATGGATGCACACATCACAAAGAAGTTTCTCAGAGAGCCTCCTTCTATTTTTTATCCTGGGATATTTGCTTTTTCACCCTTAGCCTCAATGCACTCCCAAATATCCCTCTGCAGATTCTGCAAAAACAGTGTTTCCAAACTGCTGAGTTAAAAGAAATGTTTAACTTTGAGTGATGAATGCACACATCAGAAAGCAGTTTCTCAGATAGCTTCCTTCTAGTTTTTATCCTGAGATATTCACTTTTTCGCAATTGGTGTCAATGAACTCCCAAATGTCCACTCCAAGAATGGACAAAAATAGTGATTGAAACTGATGAATCCAAAGAAAGGTTTAACTCTGTGACTTAAATGCCAACATCACAAAGCAGATTCTCAGAAGCTTCTTCTAGTTTTTATCTGAAGATGTTTTTGTTTTCACCTTAGGCCTCTATGCCCTCCCAAACATCCCTTCACAGATACTAGGAAAACAGTATTTCCAAACTGCTGAATACAAAGAAAGGTTTAACTCTGCATGATGATTGCACACGTCTTAAAGCCGTTTCTCAGAGACTTTCCTTCTAGTTTTTATCCTGGGATATTCTCTTTCTCACCATTTGCCTCAATGAGCTCCCAAATGTCCATTCACAAAATGGACAAATGGAGGGTTTCCAAACTGCTGAATCCAAGCAAAGATTTATCTCTGTGACATGAATGCACACATGACAAAGCAGTTTCTCAGAAAGTTTGTTTCTAGTTTTTATCTGAAGGCATTTCCTTTTTCACCATAGGCCTCAATGTGCTCCCAAATATCCCTTCACAGATTCTACAAAAAGAGTGTTTCCAAACTACTGAATGAAAAGAAAGCTTTAAATCTGTGAGGTGAATGCACACATCACAGAGAAGTTTCTCAGACAGTTTCCTTCTATTTTTATCCTGGGACATTCTCTTTTTTGCCATTGGCCTTAGTGAGATCCCAAACGCCAACTCGCAAAATGGACAAAAACAGTGTTTCCAAACTGCTGAATCAAAAGAAATTTTTAACTCTGTGAAGTGAATGCACACATAGTAAAACAGTTTCACAGAAAGCTTCTTTTCAGTTTTTATCTGAAGATGTTTCCTTTTTCAAAGTAGGCCTCAATGCGCTCCTAAATATCCCTTTGTGGATTCTACAAAAACTGTTTTCAAACTGCTGAATGAAAAGAAAGGTTTAACTCTGTGAGATGAATGTACACATCAAAAAGCAGTTTCCAAGATAGCTTCCTTCCAGTTTTTATCTTGGGATATTTTCTTCCCAATTGGTGTCAATGAACTCCAAAATGTCCATTTGCAAAATGGACAAAACCATCTTTCCAAACTGTTGAATAAAAAGAAAGGTTTAAATCATTCAGATGAATGTACACATCACAAAGCAGTTTCTCAGAAGGCTTCTTTCTAGTTTCATCTAAAGAT
The DNA here is from genome assembly GCF_028885655.2 of Pongo abelii. Taxonomy (NCBI): domain Eukaryota; kingdom Metazoa; phylum Chordata; class Mammalia; order Primates; family Hominidae; genus Pongo; species Pongo abelii. Next base: position 23,682,050 of record NC_072007.2, on the reverse strand, counting down.
ATTTCCTTTCTCACCATAGGTCTCATTGAACTCCCAAATATCCCTTTGAAGATATAGAAAAACAGTGTTTCCAAACTACTGAATGAAAAGAAAGATTTAACTCTGTGAGATGAATGCACATATCACAAAGCGGTTTCTCAGATAGATTCTTTCTACTTTTTATCATGGGATATTCCATTTTTCACTGTTTTCCTCTATAAGCTAAAAAATGTCCATTCGCAGAACAGATAAAAACAGTGTTTTGAAACTGCTGAATCCAAAGAAAGGTTTAACTGTTTGAGATGAATGCACATATCACAAAGAAGTTTCTCAGAAAGACTCTTTCTAATTTTTATCTGAAGGTGTTTCCTTTTTCACCATAGACCTCAATAAGCTCTGAATTATTCCTTCACAGTTTCTACAAAAATACCATTGCCAAACTGTGGAATGAAAAGAAAATTTTTGCTCTGTGAAATGAATGCATACATCCAAAGCAGTTGCTCAGATATCTTCCTTCTACCTTTTATCCTGAGATATTCGCTTTTTTGCCATTGGTCCCAATGGTCTCCAAAATGTCCTTTTGCAGATTGGACAAGAAAAGTATTTCCAAACTGCTGAATAAAAACAAAAGTTTAACTCTGTGAAATGAATGGACACATCACAAAGCAGTTTCTCACATAGCTTCCTTCTACTTTTTATCCTGGGAGATTTGCTTTTTCACTATTGGATTCAATGAGTTCCCAAATGTTCATTCACAGAATGGAAAAAAAAAACAGTGTTTCCAACCTGTTGAATAAAAAGAAAGGTTTAATTCTATGAAATGAATGCACACATCACAAAGCAGTTTCTTAGAAAGCTTCTTTCAAATTTTTATCTGAAGATGTTTCCTTTTTCATCATAGGCCTCAAAGTGCTCCCAAATATTCCTTCACAGATTCTGCACAAACAGTGTTTCCAAACTACTGAATGAAAAGAAAGGTTTACTTCTGTGAGATGAATACACACAACAAAAGGCAGTTTGTCAGAGAGCTTCCTTCTAGTTTTTATCCTGGGATATTCACATTTTTGCCATTGGCCTCAATGAGCTCCCAAATGTCCATTCACAGAATGGACAAAAACAGTTTTTCCAAAATGCTGAATAAAAAGAAAGGTTTAACTCCTTGAAATGAATGCACACATCACAAAGCAGTTTCTCAGAAAACTTTCTAGTTTGTTCTGAAGATATTTCCTTTTTCACCATCAGTCTCAATCCGCTCTGAAATATCCTTTCACAAATTCTTCAAAAACACTGTTTCCAAACTACTGAATGAAAGGAAAGGTTTAATTCTGTGAGAGGAAAGGACACATCACAAAGCAGTTTCTTGGATTACTTTCTTCTAGTTTAAATGCTGGGATACTGCATTTTTTACCACTGGCCTCAATAATCTCCCAAATGTCCATTCACAGAATGGACAAAAACCATGTTTCAAAACTGCTGAATGAAAAGAAAGGTTTCATTCTGAGAGTTGAATGCACACATCACAAAGCAGTTTCTCAGATGGTTTCCTTCTAGTTTTTATACTGGGATATTCGATTTTTCACATTTGGCCTCAGTGAGCTTCAAAATATTCATTCACAGAACAGACAAAAACAGTGTTTCCAAACGGCTGAATAAAAAGAAATGTTTACCTCTTTGAGATGAATGCACACATCACAAAGCAGTTTCTCAGAAAGGTTTTTTTTAGTTTTTATCTGAAGATGTTTCATTTTTCACTGTAGGCCACAATGCAATCGAAAATATCCCTTATCAGGTTCTAAAAAACAGTGTTACCAAAATTCTGAATGAAAAGAAAGGTTTCTCTTGGCAGGAACTCTATAAGCCAGGAGAGAGTGGGGGCCAATATTCAACATTCTTAAAGAAAAGAATTTTCAACCCAGAATTTCATATCCACCCAAAACTAGCTTCATAAGTGAAGGAGAAATAAAATCCTTTACAGATAAGTAAATGCTGAGAGATTTTGTCACTACCAGGCCTGCCCTAAAAGAGCTTCTGATGGAAGCACTAAACATGGAAAGGAACAACCAGTACCAGCCACTGCAAAAACATGCCAAATTGTAAAGACCGTCAAGGCTAGGAAGAAACTGCATCAACTAACAAGCAAAATAACCAACTAACATCATAATGACGAGATCAAATTCACACATAACCATACTAACCTTAAATGTAAATGGGATAAATGCTCCAATTAAAAGACACAGACTGGCAAATTGGATAAAGACTCAAGACCCATCAGTCAGCTGTATTCAGGAAACCCATCTTACGTACAGAGACACACATAGGCTCAAAATAAAGGGATGGAGGAAGATCTACCAAGAAAATGGAAAAAAAGGCAGGGGTTGCAATTCTAGTCTCAGATACAACAGACTTTAAACCAACAAAGATCAAAAGAGACAAAGAAGACCATTACATAATGGTAAAGGGATCAATTCAACAAGAAGAACTAACTATCCTAAATATATATGCACCCAATTCAGGGGCACCCAGATTCATAAAGCAAGTCCTGAGTGACCTACAAAGAGACTTAGACTCCCACACAATAATAATGGGAGACTTTAACACCCCACTGTCAACATTAGACAGATCAACAAGACAGAAGGTTAACAAGGACGTCCAGGAAATGAACTCAGCTCTGCATCAAGTGGACCTAATAGACATCCACAGAACTCTCCACCCAAAATCAACAGAATATACATTTTTTTCAGCACCACACCACACCTATTCCAAAATTGACCACATACTTGGAAGTAAAGCTCTCCTCAGCAAATGTAAAAGAACAAAAATTATAATTAACTGTGTCTCAGACCACAGCACGATCAAACTAGAATTCAGGATTAAGAAACTCACTCAAAACCACTCAACTACATGGAAACTGAATAACCTGCTCCTGAATGATGACTGGGTACATAACGAAATGAAGGCAGAAATAAAGATGTTCTTTGAAACCAATGAGAACAAAGACACAACATACCAGAATCTCTGGGACACATTCAAAGCAGTGTGTAGAGGGAAATTTATAGCACTAAATGCCCACAAGAGAAAGCAGGAAAGATTCAAAATTGACACCCTCACAGCACAATCAAAAGAACTATAGAAGCAAGAGCAAACACATTCAAAAGCTAGCAGAAGGCAAGATATAACTAAAATCAGAGCAGAACTGAAGGAAATAGAGACACAAAAAACCCTTCAAAAAATCAATAAATCCAGGAGCTGGTCTTTTGAAAAGATCAACAAAATGATAGACCACTAGCAAGACTAACAAAGAAGAAAAGACAGAAGAATCAAATAGATGCAATAAAAAATGATAAAGGGGATATCACCACCGATCCCACAGAAGTACAAACTACCATCAGAGAATACTATAAACACCTCTATGCAAATAAACTAGAAAATCTAAAAGAAATGGATAAATTCCACAACACATACATCCACCCAAGACTAAACCAGAAAGAAGTTGAATCTCTGAATAGACGAATAACAGGCTCTGAAATTGAGGCAATAATTAAGAGCTTACCAAACAAAAAAGTCAGGACCAGATGGATTCACAGCCGAATTCTACCAGAGGTACAAGGAGGAGCTGGTACCATTCCTTCTGAAACTATTCCAATCAACAGAAAAAGAGGGAATCCTCCCTAACACATTTTATGAGGCCAGCATCATCCTGATACCAAAGGCTGGCAGAGACACAACAAAAAAAGAGAATTTTAGACCAATATCCTTGATGAACATTGATGCAAAAATTCTCAATAAAATACTGGCAAACTGAATCCAGCAACACAGCAAAAAGCTTATCCACCATGATCAAGTGGTCTTCATCCCTGGGATGCAAGGCTGGTTCAATATATGAAAATCAATAAACATAATCCAGCATATAAACAGAACCAAAGACAAAAACCACATGATTATCTCAACAGATGCAGAAAAGGCCTTTGACAAAATTCAACAACATTTCATGCTAAAAACTCTCAATAAATTAGGTATTGATGGGACATATCTCAAAATAATAAGAGCTATCTATGACAAACCCAGAGCCAATAACACACTGAATGGAAAAAAACTGGAAGCATTCCCTTTGAAAGCTGGCACAAGACAAGGATGCCCTCTCTCACCACTCCTATTCAACATACTGTTGGAATTTCTGGCCAGGGAAATCAGGCAGGAGAAGGAAACAAAAGGCATTCAATTAGGAAAAGAGGAAGTCAAATTGTCCCTGTTTGCAGATGACATGATAGTATATCTAGAAAACCCCATTGTCTCAGCCCAAAATCTCCTTAAACTGATAAGCAAATTCAGCGAAGTCTCAGGATACAAAATCAATGTGCAAAAATCACAAGCATTCTTATACACCAATAACAGACAAATAGAGAGCCAAATCATGAGTGAACTCTCATTCACATTTGCTTCAAAGAGAATAAAATACCTAGGAATCCAACTGACAAAGGATGTGAAGGATTTCTTCAAGGAGAACTACAAATCACTGCTCAATGAAATAAAAGAGGATACAAACAAATGGAAGAACATTCCGTGCTCATGGGTAGGAATAATTAATATCGTGAAAATGGCCATACCGCCCAAGGTAATTTATAGATTCAATGTCATCCCCATCAAGCTACCAATGACTTTCTTCACAGAATTGGAAAAAACTACTTTAAACTTCATATGGAAACAAAAAAGAGCCCGCATCACCAAGTCAATCCTAAGCCAAAAGAACAAAGCTGGAGGCATCACACTACCTGACTTCAAACTATACTACAAGGCTACAGTAACCAAAACAGCATGGTAATGGTACCAAAACAGAGATATAGATCAATGGAACAGAACAGAGCCCTCAGAAATAATGCCGCATATCTACAACTATCTGATCTTTGACAAACCTGAGAAAAACAAGCAATGGGGAAAGAATTCCCTATTTAATAAATGGTGCTTGGAAAACTGGCTAGCCATATGTAGAAAGCTGAAACTGGATCCCTACCTTACACCTTATACAAAAAGTAATTCAAGATGGATTAAAGACTTACATGTTAGACCTAAAACCATTAAAACCCTAGAAGAAAACCTAGACAATAGCATTCAGGACATAGGCATGGGCAAGGACTTCATGTCTAAAACACCAAAAGCAATGGCAACAAAAGCCAAAATTGACAAATGGGATCTAATTAAACTAAAGAGCTTCTGCACAGCAAAGGAAACTACCATCAGAGTGAACAGGCAACCTACAAAATGGGAGAAAATTTTCACAACCTACTCATCTGACAAGGGCTAATATCCAGAATCGACAATGAACTCAAATTTACAAGAAAAAAAAACAACCCCATCAAAAAGTGGGCGAAGGACATGAACAGACACTTCTCAAAAGAAGACATTTATGCACCCAAAAAACACATGAAAAAATGCTCATCATCACTGGCCATCAGAGAAATGCAAATCAAAACCATAATGAGATATCATCTCACACCAGTTAGAATGGCAATCAATAAAAAGTCAGGAAACAAAAGGTGCTGGAGAGGAAGTGGAGAAATAGGAACACTTTTAAACCATTGGTGGGACTGTAGACTAGTTCAACCACTGTGGATGTCAGTGTGGTGACTACTCAGGGATCTAGAACTAGAAATACCATTTGACCCAGCCATCCCATTACTGGGCATATACCCAAAGGATTATAAAACATGCTGCTATGAAGACATATGCATACATGTTTATTGTGGCACTATTCACAATAGCAAAGACTTGGAACCAATCCAAGTGTCCAACAATGATAGACTGGATTAAGAAAATATGGCACATATACACCATGGAATACTATGCAGCCATAAGAAATGATGAGTTCATATCCTTTGTAGGAACATGGATGAAGCTGGAAAACATTCTCAGCAAACTGTCACAAGGACAAAAAACCAAATACCGCATGTTCTCACTAATAGGTGGTAATTGAACAATGAGAACACATGGACACAGGAAGGGGAACATCACACACCAGAGACTGTTGTGGGGTGGGGGAAAGGGGGAGGGATAGCATTATGAGATATACCTAATGCTAAATGACGAGTGAATTGGTGCAGCACACCAACAAGGCACATGCATACATATGTAACAAACCTGCACATTGTGCACATGTACCCTAAAACTTAAAGTATAACAATAAAATTTTAAAAAATGCCATTGGGATTTTGACTGAGATTGTATCAAATCTGTAAATAACTTTGGATAATAAAAAAAAGAAAAAAGAGGTTTAATTATCTGAGAAGAATGCACACATCACAAAGTAGTTTCTCAGAAACCTGCTTTCTAGTTTTTATATGAAGATATTTCCTTTTTTCACCATAGACTTCAATGCGCTCCAAAAAATCCCTTTGCAGATTCTATAAAAACAGTGTTTCCAATCTGCTGAATGAAAAGAGAGATTTAACTCCAGAGATTAATGCAAACATCACAAAACAATTTCTCAGATAGTTTCCTTGTAATTTTTATCCTGGGATATTCACTATTTTGCCATTGGCCTTGATCTCCCAAGTGTCCATTCCCAGAATGGAGAAAAAGAGTATTTCCAAACTGCTGAATCCAAAGAATGGTTTAACTATGTGAGATGAATGCGCACATCACAAAGCAGTTTATCAGAAAGCTTCTTTCTAGTTTTTAATTGAAGATGTTTCCTTTTTCACCATAGGCTACTATGTGCTCCCAAATATCCCTTCGCATATTCTACAAAAACATTGTTTCCAAACTGCTGAGTGAAAAGAAAGGTTTAACTCTGTGAGATGAATGCACACATAACAGAACAGTTTCTCAGGTAGCTTCCTTCTAGTTTTAATCATGCAATATTCCATTTTTTGCCATGGGCCTCAATGCGCTCCCAAATATCCTTTCGTAGAATGGACAAAACCAGTGTTTCCAAACTGCTAGTCAAAAGAAAGTTTTAACTCTGTGAGATGAACACACGCATCACAAAGCAGTTTCTCAGAATGCTTCTAACTAGTTTTTATCTGAAGATGTTTAGTTTTTAACCATAGGCCTCAATGCGCAGTGAAATGTCACTTTGCAGATTCTACAAAAACAGCGTTTTCAACCTTCTGAATGAAAAGGGAGGTTTATCTCTGTGAGATTAATGTATACATCACAAAGCAGTTTCTCAGATAACTTCCTTCTAGTTTTTATCCTGTGATACTCACTTTTGCGTCATTGGCCTCAATTAGCTCTGAAATGTCCATTCCCAGCATGGAAACAAAAGAGTGCTTCCAAACTGGTGAATCAAAAGAAAGGTTTAACTCTGTGAGATGAATGTATACATCACAAAGCAGTTTCTCAGAAAACTTCTTTCTAGTATTTATCTGAAGATCTTTCCTTTTTCACCGTAGGCCTCAATGCGTTCCCAGATATCCTTTCACAGATTATACAAAAAAAGTGTTTCCAAAATGCTGAATGAAAAGAAAGGTTTAACTCTGAAAGATGAATGCACCCATCACAAAGCAGTTTCTCAGATAGCTTCCTTCTAGTTTTTATCCTGGGATATTCCCTTTTTCACCATTGGCCTCAACGAGCACCCAAGTGTCCATTTGCAAAATGGACAAAAACAGTGTTTCCAAACTGCTGAATGAAAAGAAAGTTTTAACTTTATGAGATGAATTCATACATCACTAAGAAGTTACTAAGATAGCTTCCTTCTAGTGTTTATCCTGGGATTCCTGCTTTTTCACCTGTGGCCTGAAAGTGCTCCAAGATGTTCATTCCAGAATGGACAAAAACAGTGTTTCCAAACTGCTGCATATAAAGAACAGTTCAACTCTGTGAAATGAATGCACACATCACAAAGCGGTTTCTGAGATAGCTTCCTTCTAGTTTTTATCCTGGGATCCTTATTCACTTTTTTGCCATTGGCCTCAATGAGCTCCCAAATGTCCAATCACAGAATGGACAAAAATTGTGTTTCCAAACTGCTGAATCAAAAGAAAGTTTTAACTCTGAGAGATGAATGCACATGTCAAAAAGCAGCTTCTCAGAGAGCTTCTTTCTAGTTTATATCTGAAGATATTTCCTTTTATACCATAGGCAAAAATGCACTCCCAAATATCCCTTCACGTTTTCTGGAAAAACATTGTTTCTAAATTGCTTAGTGAAAGGAAAGGTTTAAAGCTGCTACACGGATGTGCAGATCATATAGCGGTTTCCCAGATAGCTCTCTTCTGTTGTTTATAATTTGATTTACTGTTTTTTGGCATTGGCCTCAATGAGCTGCCAAATGTCAATTCACAGAATGGAAAAAAACAGTGTTTCCAAACTGCTGAATCTAAAGAAAGGTTTAGCTGTGTGAGAGTAATGCATACATCAAAAAGCAGTTTCTCAGAAAGCTTCCGTCTTGTTTATATCTGAAGATGATTCATTTTTCATCATATGACTCAATGCACTCTAAAATATCCCTTTGCAGATTCTACAAAAACAGTGTTTCCAAACTGCTGAATGAAAAGAAAAGTTTAACTCTGCAAGATGAAAGCACACATCACAAAGAAGTTTCTTAGAAAGCTTCATTCTTGTTTTTATCTGAAGATGTTTCCTTTTATACCACAGGCCTCGATGTGCTCCCAAATATCTTTTCACAGATCCTACAAAAATACTGTTTCCAAATTGCTGAATGAAAAGAAAGTTTAAACTCTGCAAGATGAGTGCTCACATCACAGAGCAGTTTCTCAGACAGCTTCCTTCTTGTTGTTATCCTGGAATATTCACTTTTTTGCCATTGGCCTCAATGAATGCCCAATGTCTTTTCAGGAATGGACAAAAGCAGTGTTTCCAAACTGGTGAATCCAAAGAAAAGTTTAACTCTGTGAGATGAATGCACACATCACAAAGCAGATTCTCAGATAGCTCCCTTCTGGTTTTTAACCTGGGATATTCACCTTTTCACCACTGGCCTCAATGAGCTCCCAAATGTCCATTCACAGAATGGACAAATGCAGTGTTCCAAAGTGTTGAGTAAAAAGAAAAGTTTAAGTCTTTGAAGTGAATACACACATCACAAAGCAGTTTCTCAGAGAGCTTTTTTCTACTTTTTATCTGAAGTTGTTTTCTTTTTCAATATAGGCTTCAAAGCGCTCCCAAATATCCCTTCACAGATTCTTCAAAAACAGTGCTTCCAAACTGCTGAATGAAACGAAAGTTTTAACTCTGAAAGATGAATTGACACATTACAAAGCAGTTTCTCAGATAGCTTCCTTCTTGTTTTATGCTGGCATATTCACTTTTTGCCATTGTCCTAAATAAGTTCCAAATGTCCATTCACAGAATGCAAAAAAAGAGTGTTTCCAAACTGCTGAATCAAAAGATATGTTTATCTCTGTGAGATAAATGAACAAATTACAAAGCAGTTTCTCAGAAAGCTTCTTTCTAGTTTTTATCAGAAGTTGTTTCCCTTCTCTCTATAGGCCTCAATGCACTCCAAAATATCCCTTCACAGATTCTACAAAAACAGTGTTTCCAAACTGCTGAAGGAAAAGAAAGGTTAAACTGCAATATGAATGTACACATCAAAAAGCAGTTTCTCAGAGAGCTTCATTCTACATTTTATCCTGAGATATTCCCTTTTACACCATTGGCCTCAATGATCTCCCAAATGTGCAATCACAGAATGGACAAAAACAGTGTTTTCAAACTGCTGAGTCCAAAGAAAGATTTAACTGTGTGATATAAATGCACACACCACAAACCATTTTTTCAGAAACCTTCTTTCTTCTTTTTATATGAAGGTGTTTTTTCTTTCACCATAGGCCTCAATGAGCTCTCAAATATCTCTTCACAGATTCTTCTAAAATAGTGTTTCCAAACTGCTGAGTGAAAAGAAAGGTTTAAATCCTTGGGAAGAATGCACACATCACAAAGCGGTTTCTCAGATACCTTCCTTGTAGTTTTTATCCTGGGATATTCGCTTTTTCGCCATTGGCCTCAATGCGCTCTTAAAGGTCCATTTGCAGAATGGATAAAAACAGTGTTTCCAAAATGCTGAATCCAAAAAAGTTTTAAATCTTTAAGATGAATGCACACATCACAAAGCAGTTTCTCAGAAAGCTTCTTTGTAATTTATTTCTGAATACATTTCATTTACAACCATAGACCTCAATGTGCTACCAAATATCCCTTTGCAGATTCTGCAAAAACAGTGTTTTTAAACTGTTGAATGAAAAGAAAGGTTTAACTCCGTGAGATGAATGCACACATCACAGAGCTGTTTCTCAGAGGGCTTCTTTCTAATTTTGATACTGGGATATTTGCTTATTTGCCCTTGGCCTAAATGAGGCTCATCAGCATGTATCACAAAGCAGTTTCTCAGAAAGCTTTCTAGTTTTTAACTGAAGATGTTGCCTTTTTCACCATAGCCTCAATGCACTCCCAAATATCCTTTCACAGATTTTAAAATAACAGTGTTTCCAAATTGCTTAATGAAAAGAAATGTTTATCCCTGCACACATCACAAAGCAGTTTCTCAAATAGCTTCCTTCTAGTTTTTATACTTGGATATTCACTTTTTTGCCATTGGCCTCAATGAGCTCCCAAACGTACATTTGCAGAATGGACAAAAACAGTGTTTCCACACTGTTGAATCAAAGGAAACGTTTAACACTGTGAGATGAATGCACACATCACAAAGCAGATTCTCAGATAGCTTCTTTCTAGTTTTTATCTGAAGATGTTTCTTTTTCACCATAGGCCTCAAGGCACTCCCAAATATCCCTTTGCAGATCCTACAAAAAGAGTATTTTCAAACTGCTGAATGAAAAATAAGATTTAATTCTGTGAGATGAATGCACACATCACAAAGCCATTCCTCAGAGAGCTTGCTTCTAGTTTTTATGCTGGGATATTCACTTCTTTGCCTTTGGCCTCAATGAGCTGCCAAATGTCCATTTGCAGAATGGACAAAAACAGTGTTTCCAAACTGTTGAATCCAAAGAAAGATTTCACTCTGTGAGATGAATGCACACATCACAAAGCAGTTTCTCAGAAAGCTTCTTTCTAGTTTTTATCTGAAGATGTTTCGTTTTTCACAAGAGGCCTCAATCTGCTCCCAAATACCCCTTCACATATTCAACAAAAACATTGTTTCCAATCTGCTCAATAAAAAGTGATGTTCACCTCTGTGAGATTAATTCACACCACTAAGAGATTTCTCAGATGCCTTCCTTGTAGTTTTTATCCTGGGATATTTGCTTTTTTGCCATTGGTCTCAAGGAGCTCCCAAATGACCATTCGCAGATTTCACAAAACATGTGTTTCCAAACTCCTCCATCAAAAGAAAGTTTAACTCTTTGAGATGAGTGCACACATCCCAAAGCAGTTTCTCAGAAAGTTTCTTTCTAGTTTTTATCTGAAGATGTTTCCATTTTCACCATAGGCCTCATTTCACTCAAAATATCCCTTCACAGATCCCACAAAAGCAGTGTTTCCAACTGCTCAATGAAAAGATTGGTTTAGATTGGTGTGATTAATGCACACATCTCAAAGCAATTTCTCAGGTAGCTTCCTTATAGTTTTTATCCTGGGATATTCAATTGTTCGCCATTGGCCCCATTGAGCTCCCAAATGTCAATTCACAGAGTGGACTAAAAGAGTGTTTCCAAACTTCTGAATCCAAAGAAAGCTTTGGCTCTGTGAGATGAATGCACACATCACAAAGCAGTTTCTCAGAAAGCTTCTTTCTAATTTTCATATGAAGATATTTCCTTATTCATCATAGGCCTCAATGCTCCCCCAAATATCCCTTCAAGGACTCTACAAAAACAGTTTTTCCAATCTGCCAAATGAAAAAAGTTTAAATCTATGGGAGGAATGCCAACATCACAAAGCAATTTCTCAGATATATTTTTTCTAGTTTTTGTCCTGGGATATTCGCTTTTTTACCCTTGGCCTCAATGAGCCTCCAAATATCCATTTGAAGAATGGACAAAAATCGTGTTTCCAAACTGCTGAATCCAAAGAAAGGGTTAACTCTTGAGTTGAATGTGCACATCACAAAGCAGTTTCTCACAAAGATTCCTTCTAGTATTTATATGAAGATATTCCCTTTTTCACCATAAGCCTCCATGCACTCCCAAATATCCCTTCCAGATTCTACAAAAACAGTGTTTCCAATCTACTGAATGGAAAGAAAGGTTTTAGTCTGTGAGGTGAATTTACATATCACAAAGCAGTTTATCAGAGAGGTTCCTTCTAGTTTTCATCATGTGATATTCGCTTTTTCCTCATTGGCCTCAATGTGTTCCCACATGTACATTTGCAGAATGGACAAAGAGAGTGTTTCCAAACTGCTGAACCAAAAGAACGTTTTAACTCTGTGAGGTGAATGCACACATAACAAAGCAGATTCTCTGAATGCTTCTTTCTAGTTTTTATCTGAAGATGTTTCTATTTTCACCACAGGCCTCAATGCGCTTCCAAATATCCCTTCACAGATTCCACAAAAACCGTGTTTCCAAACTGCTGAATGAAAAGAAAGGTTTAAATCTGTGAGATGAATGCACACGTCAGAAGGTGGTTTCTCAGGTAATTTCCATCTAGTTTTTATATGGGGATATTTGCTTTTTCCCCATTGGCCTCAATGAGTTCCAAAATGTCCATTCATAGAATTGACAAAAATAGTGTTTACAAACTGCTGAATGAAAAGAAAGTTTAACTCTGTGATATCAATACACCCATCACAAAGCAGTTTCTCAGATAGCTTCCTTCTAGTTTTTATCCTGGGATATTTTCTTTTTTGCCATTGGCCTCAATGAGCTCCCAAATGTCCATGCGCAGAATGGACAGAAACAGTGTTGCCTAGCTGCTGAGTCAAAAGAAAAGTTTAATTCTGTGAGGTGAATGCACACAGCAGAAATCAGTTTCTCAGAAAGCATCTTTCTAGTTTTTATTGGAAGATGTTTCCATTTTCACTGTTGGCCTCAATGCACTCCCAAATATCCTTACACAGTTTTTCAAAAAAGAGTGCATCCAATCTGCTGAAAGAAAAGAAAGGTTTAACTGTCCAATATGAATGCACAGATTATAAAGCAATTTCTCAGATAGCTTCCTTCTAGTATTTATCCTGCAATATTTGCTTTTTTGTGATTGGCCTCAATGAGCACCCAAATGTCCATATGTGTCATGGACAAAAACAGTGTTTTCAAACTGCTGAATAAAAAGACTGTTTAACTCCTGGGGATGAATGTAAACGTCACAAAGCAGTTTCCCAGATAGTTTTATTCTAGTTTTTATTCTGGGATATTTTCTTTATGCCATTGGCTTCAATGAGCTCACAAATGTCCATTTGCAGAATGGACAAAAACCATGTTTCCAAACTGCTGAATCCAAAGAAAGCTTTAACTCTTTGAAATGAAGGCACACATCACAAAGCAGTTTCTCTGAAAAGATCTTTCTAATTTTTATATGAAGATATTTCCTTTTTCAACATGGGCCTCAATGTGCTCTGAACTATCCCTTCACAGATTCTACAAAAAAAACTGTTTCCAAACTGCTGAATGAAAAGAAAGGTTTAACTCTGTTAGATGAATGCACACATCACAAAGCAGTTTCTCAGAAAGCTTCCTTCTAGTTTATATCTGAAGATATTTCCTTTTTCACCCATAAGCCTCAATGCACTCCCAAATATCCCTTCACAGATTCTACAAAAGCAGTGTTTCCAATCTGCTGAATGAAAGAAAAGTTTAACACTGTGAGATGAATGCACAAATCACAAAGCAGTTTCTCAGATAGGTTTCTTCTAGTTTTTATCCTGGGATGTTCATTTTTTCACCTTTGGCCTCAATGACCTCCCAAATGTCCATTTGCAGAAAGGAGAAAAAAAGTGTTTCCAAACTGCTGAATCCAAAGAAATGTTTAACTCTGTTAGATGAATGCACTCATCAAAAAAGCAGTATCTCTGAAAGCTTCTTCCTCGTTTTTATCTGAAGATATTTCCTTTTTCACCAGAGGGCTCAGTGTGCTCCTAAATATCCCTTTGCTGATTCTAACAGAAACAGTGTTTCCAAACTGCTGACCCAAAAGCAAGCTTTAACTCTGTGAGGTAAATTCACAGCACACAAAGCAGTTTCTCATAAAACGTCTTTCTAGTTTTTATCTGAAGATGTTTTCTTTTTCAACATAGACCTCAATGCACTCCCAAATATCCCTTCACAGATTCTACAAAAAGAGTGTTCCCAAACTGTTGAATGAAAAGAAAAGATTAACAATGTGAGATGAATGAACACATCACAGAGCAATTTCTCAGGGAGCTTCCTTCTTATTTTTATCCTTGGATATTTGCTCTTTCAGAATTGGCCTCAAAGAGCTCCCAAATGTCCATTTGCAGAATGGACATAAATATTGTTTCCAAACTGCTGAATTCAAAGAAATGTTTACCTCTGTGAGATGAATGCACACATCACAAAGCAGTTTCTAGGAATGCTTCTTTCTAGTTTTTCTCTGAAGATATTTCCTTTTCCACCATGGGCCTCAAGGCACTCCCAAATATCCATTCACAGGTTCCACAAAAAACAGTTTTTGCAAAATGCTAATGAAAAGAAAGTATAACCCTGTGAGATGACTGCACACATCATAAAGCAGTTTCTCAGAGAGCTTCCTTCTACTTTTTATCCTGGGATATTCAGTTTTTCGTGATTGGCTTCAATGAGCTCCCAAATGTGCATTTGTGGAATGGACAAAAACAATGTTTCCACACAGCTGAATCCAAAGAAAGTTTTAACTCTGTGAGATGAATGCACACATCACAAAGCACTTTTTCAGAAAGCTTCTTTCCTGTTTATATCTGAAGATGTTTCCTTTTTCACCATAGGCCTCAATGCACTCCCAAGTATCCCTTCTCAGATTCTACAAAAACAGTGTTTCCAAACTGATTAATGAAAAGAAAGGTTTAACTCTTCAAGATGAATGCACACATCACAAAGTGGTTTCTCATAGAGCTTCATTCCAGTTTTTATGCTTGGGTATTTACTTTTTCACCATTGGCCTCAATGATCTCCCAAATGTCTATTCACAGAATGGACAAAATCAGTGTTTCCAAACTGCTGAATCCAAAGAAAGGTTTAACTCTGTGAGATGAATGCACACATCACAAAGCAGTTTCTCAGAAAGCTTCTTTCTAGTGTTTTTCTGAAGATGTTTCATTTTTCACCATAGGCATAAATGCGCTCCCAATATCACCTTGCAGATTCTACAAATACAGTATTTGAAAACTGAAGAATGAAAACAAAGGTTTAACTCTGTGAGGTGAGTGCACATATCACAAGGCAGTTTCTCAGATAGCTTCCTTCTTGTTTTTATCCTGAAATATTCACTTTTTCACAATTGACCTCAATGAGCTCCCAAATGTCCATTCACAGAATGGACAAAAACAGTGTTTCCAAACTGCTGAATCCAAAGAATGGGTTAAAACAGTGAGATGAATGCAGACTGCACAGAGCAGTTTCTCAGAAAGATCTTTCTAGTTTTTATCTGAAAATATTTCCTTTTCCACCATAGGCCTCAATGCACTCCCAAATATCCCTTCATAGATCCTACAAAACCAGTGTTTCAAAATTGCAGAATGAAAAGAAAATTTTAACTATGCGAGGTGAATGCACACAACACAAACTGGTTTTTCAGATAGCTTCCTTCTCTTTTTTAACCTGGGATGTTCGATTTTCCACCATTGGCCTAGTGTACTCCCAAATGCCCATTCGCAGAATGGAGAAAAACAGTGTTTCCAAACTACTGAATGCAAAGAGATGTTTTAGGCTGTAAGATAAATACACACATCACAAAGCAGTTTCTCAGAAATGTTCTTTGTAGTTTTTATGTGAAGATGTTTCCCTTTTCACCACAGGCCTCAAATTGCTCCCAAGTATCCCTTCACAGATTCTACAAAAACAAAATTTCCAAACTGCTGAATGAAAAGAAAGGTGTAACATGGTGAGGTGAATGCACACAACACAAAGTGGTTTCTCATATAGCTTGCTTCTCATTTCTATCCTGAGATATTTGCTTTTTTGCCATTGGCCTAAATGAGCTCCCAAATGTACATTCATAGACTTTAAAAACAGAGTTTCCAAACTGCTGAATTCAAAAAAAAGATTTAACTCTGTGAGATGAATGTCCACATCACAAAGCAGTTTCTCAGAAAGCTTCTTTCTAGTTTTTATCTGAAAATGTTTCCTTTTTCACCATAGGCCTCAATGTGCTCCCAAATATTGCTTCACAGATTCTACAAAAACAGTGTTTCCAAACAGCTGAATGAAAAGAAAGGTTTAACTCTGTGAGATGAATGTACACATCACAAAGCAGTTTTTCAGATAGTTTCCTTCCAGTTTTCATCCTGGGACATTCACTTTTTTGCCATTGTCCTGAATGAGTTCCCAAATGCCCATTTGCAGAATGGACAAAAAGAGTGTTTCCAAACTGCTTAATCTGAAGAAAGTTTTAACTTTGTGAGATGAATGCACACATCACAAAGGAGTTTCTCAGAAATCTTCTAGTTTTGATCTGAAGATGTTTTCTTTTTCACCACAGGTCTCAATGCACTCCCAAATGTTCCTTCGCATATTCTACAAAAGCAGTGTTTTGAAACTGCTGAATCCAAAGAAAGGTTTAACTTTGTGTAATAAACGCACTCATCACAAAGCAGTTTCTCTGAAAGCTTCTTTCTAGTTTTTATCTGAAGATGTTTCCTTTTTTACCGTGGGCCCCAATGCGCTCACAAATATCCCTTCGCAGATTGTACAAAAACAGTGTTTCCAAACTGCTGAATGAAAAGAAAGGTTTAAGTCTGTGAAATGAATGCACACATCACAAAGTGGTTTCTTAGAGAGCTTCCTTCTATTTTTTCTCCTGAGATATTGGATTTTTCACCATTGGCCTCCATGAGCTCCCAAATGTCCATCCACAGAATGGACAAAAAGAGTGTTTCCAAACTGCTGAATGAAAAGAAAGGTTTAACTGTGTGAGATGAATGCACACATCACAAAGCAGTTTCTCTTTACCTTCCTTCTAGTTTTCTCCTGGAATATTCCCTTTTTCACCTTTGGCTTAAATGAGCTCCCAAATATCCATTCACAGAATGCACAAAAAGAGTGCTTCCAAACTGCTGAATCAAAAAAAGATTTAACTTTGTGATGTGCATGCACAAGTCACATAGCAGTTTCTCAGAAAGCGTCTTTCTAGTTTTTATCTGAAGATAGTTTCTTGCTCGTGAGAGACCCTGATGCACTCCCAAATATCTTTTTGCAGATTCTACAAAAACAATGTTTCCAAACTGCTGAATGAAAAGAGAGTTTTAACTCTGTGTGATCAATACATACATCACAAAGAGGTTTCTCAGAGACTTTCCTTCTACTTTTTATCATGTGATATTCTTTTTTGCCATTGACCTCAAAGAGCTCCCAAATGTCCATTCACAGAATAGACAAAAATGGTGTTTCCAAACTGCTGAATGAGAAGAAATGTTTAACTCTGTGAGGTGAATACACATATCACAAAGCGGTTTCTCAGATTGCATCCTTCTAGTTTTATCCTGGGATATTTTCTTTACGCAATGTGCCTAAATGAACTCCCAAATGTCCATTTGAAGAGTGAACAAAAAGAGTGTTTCCATACTGCTGAATCAAAAGAAAGGTTTAACTCTGTGAGATAATGCATACATCACAAAGTAGATACTTGGAAATTGTCTTTCCAAGTTTTTTTTGTTTTCTTTTGTCTTGGTTTTTTTTTTTTTTTTTTTGAGATGGATTCTCGCTCTTTCACCCAGGCCAGAGTGCATTGGTGCTATCTTGGCTCACTGCAAGCTCAGCCTCCTGGGTTCACACCGTTCTCCTGCCTCAGCCATCTTTCTAGTTTTTATCTGAAGATGTTTCCTTTTTCACTATAGGCCTCAATGCACTCCCTAATATCACTTCGCAGATTACACAAAAACATTTTTTCCAAACTGCTGAGTAAAAAGACAGGCTTAATTTTCTATGGTGGATACACACATCACAATGCAGTTTCTCAGATAGCTTCCTTCTAGTTTTTACCCTGGAATATTTGCTTTTTGGCCATTGGCCTCAATGAGTTCCCAAAGTCCATTCACAGAATGGACAAAAACAGTGTTTCCAAACTGCAGAATCAAAAGAAAGGTTTAACTCTGTGATATGCATGCACACATAACAAAGCAGTTTCTCAGAAAGCCTCTTTCTAGTTTTTATATGAAGATATTTCTTTTTCACCACAGTCCTCAAAATGCTCCAAAATTTCCTTTCACAGATCCTACAAAAACTTTTTCCAAACTGCTGAATGAAAAGAAAGTTTTATCTCTGCAAGATGAATGCACACATCACAAAGCAGTTTCTCAGATAGCTTCCGTCTAGTATTTATCCTGGGATATTGGCTTTTTCACAATTGGCTTCAATGAGCTCCCAATGTCCTATTTAGAATGGACAAAAAGAGTTTTTCAAACCACTGAATTTAAAGAAAGGCTCAACTCTGTGAGAAGAATACATGCATCACAAAGTGGTTTCTCAGATAGCTTCCTTCTAGTTTTTACCCTGGGATATTCACTTTTTAACCATAGGCCTCATTGAACTCCCAAATGTCAATTCACAGAATGGACAAAAAGAGTGTTTCCAAACTGCTAAATCCAAAGAAAGATTTAACACTGTGATATGAATGCACACATCATAAAGCAGTTTCCCAGAAAGCTTCTTTCGACTTTTAATCTGAAGATGATTCCTTTTTCAGCCTAGGGCTCAATGGGCTCACAAATATCCCTTCTCAGATTCTACTAAAACAGTGATTCCAAACCGCTGAATGAAGAGAAGGATTTAAATCTGTCACGTGAAGGCATACATCACAAAGCAGTTTCTCAGATAGTTTCCTTCTAGTTTTCATCCTGGGAGATTCGCTTTTTTGCAATTGGCCTCAATGAACTCCCAAATATCCACTTGGAGAATGGAAAAAAACAGTGTTTCCAAACTGCTGATTGGAAGCAAACGTTTATATCTGTGAGATGAATGCACCCATCAAAAGCAATTTCTCACATATCTTCCTTTTAGTTTTTAATCTGGGGTATTCACTTTTTCGCCATTAGCCTCATTGAGCTCCCAAATATCCTTTCGCTGAATGGACAAAAACAGTGTTGCCAAACTGCTGAATCCAAAGAAAGGTTTAATTCTGATATGAATGCACACATCACAAAGCAGTTTTGCAGAAAGTTTCTTTCTGGTTTTTATCTGAAGATTTTTCCTTTTTCACCATAGCCCTCAATACGTTCCCAAATATCCTTTCACAGATTCAACAAAAACAGTGTTTCCAAACTGCTGAATGAAAAGTTTAACTTTATGAGATGAATGCACACATCACAAAGTGGTTTCTCAGATACCCTCCTTCAAGTATTTATCCTATGATAATCTCTTTTTTGCCATTGGCCTTAATGAGCTCCCAAATGTCCATTCACAGAAAGAAGAAAAACAGTGCTTCCAAACTGCTGAATAAAAAGAAAGTTTTAACAGTGTGAAATGAATGCATACATCACAAATCGGTTTCTCAGAAGGCTTCTTTGTAGTTTTTATCTGAACATATTTCCTTTTTTTACCATAGGTCTCAAGGCACTCCCAAATACCGCTTAGCAGCTTCCACAAAGACAGTGTTTCCTAACCGGTCCATCCAAAGGAAGTTTTATCTCTGTGACATGAATGCACTCATCACAAAGCAGTTTCTCAGAAAGCTTCTTTCTGGTTTTACTCTTAAGATATTTCAATTTTCACCACAGGCCTGAATGCCCTCCCAAATATCCCTTCACAGATTCTAAAAAAAACAGTGTTCCCAAACAGCTCAGTCAAAGGAAAGGTTTACTTCTGATAGCTGAATGCACACCTTACACAGGAGTTTCTCACAAAGCCTCTTTCTAGTTTTTGTCTGAAGTTATTTCCTTTTCACCATTGGCCTCAAAGAGCTCCCAAATATCCCTTTGCAGATTCTACAAAATCAGTGTTTCCAAACTGCTCCACCAAGAGAAAGGTTAACCTGTGTTAGATGAAGGCAAACATCACAAAGCAGTTTCTCAGATAGCTTCTTTCTTGTTTTTCTCAGAAGATATTTCCTTTTTCAACATAGGACTCAATACACTCCCAAATATCCGTTCACAGATCCTAAAAAAACAGGGTTTCTAATCTTCTCAATCAAAAGAATGGTTTACCTCTGTGAGATGAATGCACACATCACAAAGCAGTTTCTCAGAAAGTTTCATTCTTGTTTTCATCTTAAGAAATTTCCTTTTTCAACATAGGCCTGAATATGCTGCCAAATATCCCTTTGCATATTCTAAGACAACAGGGTTTCCAATTTGCTCAATCAAAGGAAAGGTTTAACTCTGTGAGATGAATGTACCCATCACAAAGCAGTTTCTCAGAAAGTTTCTTTCTGATTTTTCTCTGAAGATATTTCCTTTTTCACCACAGACCAAAAGGCACTCCCTAATATCCCTAGGCAGATTCTACAAAAACAGTGTTTCCAAACTGCTCTATAAAATAAAGGTTTATCTCTGTGAGATAATGAACACATCATAAAGTGGTTTCTCAGAAAGCTTCTTTCTAGTTTTTACCTGAAGATATTTCCTTTTTCACCGTAGGCCTCAATGCACTCCCAAATATCCCTTCGCAGATTCTACAACAGTATTTCCATACTGTTGAATGATGAGAAAGGTTTAACTTGGTGAGATGAATGTCCACATCACAAATTCGTTTCTCAGATAGCTTCCTTCTAGTTTTTATCCTGGGATATTCACTTTTTTTACCATTGGCCTTAATGAGCTCCCAAATGTCCATTCGCAGAATGGACAAAAACAGTGTTTCCAAACTGCTGAATCCAAAGAAATGTTTAACTCTGTGAGATGAATGCACACATCACAAAGCAGTTTCTCAGAAAGATTCTTTCTAGTTTTTATCTGAAGATGTTTCCTTTTTCACCATAGGCCTTAATGTGCTTCCAAATATCCATTAGTAGAATCTACAAAAACAGTTTTTGCAAACTGCTGCATGAAAAGAAAGTTTTAAGTATGAGAGATGAATGCACACATCACATAGCAGTTCCTGACATAGCTTCCTTCTAGTTTTTACCCTGGGATATTCACTTTTTTGCCATTGGCATCAATTAACTCCAAAATGTCCATTTGCAGAATTGACAAAAACAGTGTTTCCATACTGCTGAATTGAAAGAAAGGTTCAACTCTGAGAGGAATGCACAGATCTCAAAGTAGCTTATCAGAAAGCTTCTTTTTACTTTTTATCTGAGGTTGTTTCCTTTAGCACCATGGGCCTCAATATGCTCCCAAATATCCCTTCGCAGATTGTACAAAAACAGTGTTTCCAAACTGCTGAATGAAAAGAAAGTTTTAACTCTGCATGGTGAATGCCCACATCACAAAGTGGTTTCTAAGATAGCTTCCTTCAAGCTTTTATCCTGGATATTCTTTTTTTCACCATTGGCCTCAATGAGCTTCCAAATGTCCATTTGCAGAATAGACAAAAACAGTTTTTTCAAACTGCTGAATCCAAAAAAGATTTGAACTCTGTGAGATGAATGCACACATCACAAAGCAGTTTCTCAGAAAGCTTCTTTGAAGTTGTTACCTGAAGATATTTCCTTTTTCACCATAGGCCTCAATGTGTTCCCAAATATCCCTCACAGCTTCTACAAAAACAGGGTTTCCAAACTGCTGAATTAAAGGAAATTTTTAACTTTGTGATATGAATGCACACATCACAAAGGGGTATCTATGATATCTCCCTTCTTGTTTTTATCCTAGGATAGTTGCTTTTTTGACATTGGCCTCAATGAGCTCACAAATGTCCATTCACAGAATGTACAAAAACAGTGTTTCCAAACTGCTGAATCCAAAGAACGTTTTAGCTCTGTGAGATGAATGCACACATCACAAAGCAGTTTCTCAGAAAGCTTCTTTCTAGTTTTTATCTGAAGAGGTCTAATTTTTTTACCATAGGCCTTAATGTGCTCCCAAATATCCTTTAGTAGAATCTACAAAAACAGTGTTTGCAAGTTGCTGAATGAAAAGAAATGTTTAACTTTGCCACATGAATGCACACATCACACAGCAGTTCCTGAGATAGCTTCCTTCTAGTTTTTATCCTGGGATATTCACTTTATTGCCATTGACATCAGTTAACTCCAAAATGTCCATTCGCAGAATGGCAGAATGGACAAAAACGGTGTTTCCAAACTGCTTAATCCAAAGAACGTTTCAACTCTGAGATGAATGTACACATCACAAAGCAGTTTCTCAGAGAGCTTCTTTTTAATTTTTATCTGAATGTTTCCTTTTTCACCATAGGTCTCAATGTGCTCCCAAATATCCCTTCGCAGATTCTACAGAAACAGTGTTTCCAAACTGGTGAATCCAAAGACAGGTTTAACTCTGTGAGGTGAATGCACACATCACAGAGCACTTTCTCACAAAGCCTCTTTCTAGTTTTCACTTGAAGATATTTCCTTTTTGAACTTAGGCCTCAATGGGCGACCAGATAACCCTTCCCCAATTCTAGAAAAACAGTGTCTCCACACTGCTCAATCAAAAGAAAAGTTTAACTCTGTAAGATGAATGTGCACATCACAAAGCATTTTCTCGGAAATCTTCTTTCTAGTTTTTATCTGAAGATATTTTCTTTTTCACCATAGGCCTCAATGCACTCCCAAATATCTCTTCAGAGATTCAACATGAACAGTGTTTCCTAACTGCTCCATCAAAAGAAGGTGTAACTCTGTGAAATGAATGTACATATCACAAAGCACTTTCTCAGAAAGCTTCTTTTTTGTTTTTATCTAAAGATATTTCCTTTTTCACCCTTGGCCTCAATATGTTCCCAAATATCCCTTCATAGATTCTACAAAAACAGTCTTTACAAACTGCTCAATCAAAAAAATTGTTTATGTCAGTGCGATGAATGCACACATCACAAAGCAGTTTCTCAGAAAGTTTCTTTATAGTTTTTCTCTGCGTATATTTCCTTTTCACCGTAGGCCTCAATGCAATCCCAAATATCCCTCTACAGATTCTACAAAAACCGTGTTTCCAATCTGCTCAACCAAAAGTAAGGTTTTAGTCTCTGAGATGAATGCACACATCACAAAGCAGTTTCTCAGGAAAATTATTTCTAGTTTTTCTCTGAAGATATATCCTTTTTGACAATAGGCCTCAATGGGCTCCCAAATAGCCCTTAGCAGACTCTAATAAAACAGTGTTTCCAAACTGCTCCATTAAAAGAAAGGTTTAACTCTGTGAGATGAATGCACTCATCACTAAGCAACTTCTCAGAAAGGTTCTTTCTAGTTTTTCTCTTAAGGTAATTCCTTTTTCACCATAGGCCTTAATGTGCTCTGAAATATCACTTCACAGTTTCCACAAAAACCGTATTTCCAAACTGCTCAACCAAAAGAAAGGTTTGAGTCTGTGAGATGAATGCACACATCACAAAGCAGTTTGTCAGAAAGCCTCTTCCTAGTTTTTCTCTAAAGATACTTCCTTATTCAAAATAGGCCTTAAAGCACTTCCAAATATTCCTTCACAGATTCTACTAAAAAAGTGTTTACAAACAGCCCAATCAAAATAAAGCTTTACAATGGTGACATGAATGCAGTCATCACCAAGCAGTTTCTCAGAAAACCTCTTTCTGGTTTTTCTCTTAAGATATTTCATTTTTCACTGTAGGCCTCAGTGCGCTCCCAAATATCCCATCGCAGATTCTACAAAAACAGTGTTTCCAAATTGCACCATCAACAAGAAATGTTTAACTCTGCAAGGTGAATGTACACATCACAAATCAGTTTCTCAGAAAACCTCTTTCTGGTTTTTCTCTTAAGATAATTCATTTTTCACCATAGGCCTTAATGTGCTCCCAAATATCCTTTTGCAGGTTCGACAAAAACATTGTTTCTGAACAATTCAATCAAAAGAAAGGTTTAACTCTGTGAGATGAATGCACTCATCACAAAGCAGTTTCTCAGAAATCTTCTTTCTAGTTGTTATCTGAAGATATTTTCTTTTTCTCTGGAGGCTTCAATGTTCTTCCAAATATCTGTCTGCAGATTCTACAAAAAGACAGTTTCCAAACTGCTCAGTCAAAAGAAAGGTTAAACTCTGTGAGATGAATGCATTCATCACAAAGCAGTTTCTCAGACATCTTCTTTCTAGTTTTTATCTGAAAATATTTTCTTTTGCTCCATTGGCCTCAGTGCACTTCCAAATATCTGTTTGCAGATTCTACAAAAAGAGTGTTTCCAAACTGTTCAATCAAAAGAAAGGTTTAACCCTGAGATGAATGCTCACATCACAAAGCAGTTTCTCAGACATCTCCTTTTTAGTTTTTATCTGAAGATATTTTCTTTTCCCCAGAGGCCTCAATGCACTCCCCAATATCCCTATGCAGATTCTACAAAAACAGTGTTTCCAAACTGCTCTATCAAAAGAAAGTTTTAACCCCATGAGATGAATCCACACATCATGAAGGCATTTTACAGAAAGTTTCTTTCTAGTTTTTCTCTGAAAATATTTCCTTTTTCACCATAGATATCAATGCATTCCCAAATATCCCTTCACAGATTCTACAAAAACAGTGTTTCCAAACTGCTCCATGAAAAGAAAGTTTTATATATGTGAAATAATGCACACAACACAAAGCAGATTTTCAGGAGGATTCTTTCAAGTTTTTCTCTAAAGTTATCACCTTTTTCACCATAGGTCTCAAGGCACTCCCCAAAATTTCTTCACAGATTGTACAAAAACAGTGTTTCCAAACTGTTCAATCAAAAGACAGTTTTAACTCCATGAGATGAATGCACACATCACAAAGCAGTTTCTCAGAAAGTTTCTTACTAGTTTTTCTCTGAAGATGTTTCCTTTTTCACCATAGGCCTCAATGCGCTCCCAAATATCCCTTTGCCAAATACAAAAAAAAAACAGTGTTTCCAAACTGCTCAATCACAAGAAAGTTTTACTCTGTGAGATGAATTCACTCATCACAATGCAGTTTCTCAAAAAGCTTCTTTCTAGTTTTTCTCTGAAGGTGTTTCCTTTTTCACCATAGGCCTCAATGTGCTCCAAAATATCCCTTTGCAGAATCTACAAAAACAGTGTTTCCAAACTGATTAATCAAAAGAAAGGTTTTACTCTGTGAGGTAAATGCACACATCACAAAGCAGTTTCTCAGACATCTTCTTTCCATTTTTTATCTTAAGATAGTTTCTTTTTCACTGTAGGCCTCAATGCACTCCCAAATATCTATTCATAGATTCTATAAAAACAGTGTTTCCAAACTTCTCCATCAAAAGAAAGGTTTAACTCTGTGAGAGGAATGCACACATCACAAAGCAGTTTCTCAGAAAGCCTCTTTCTAGTTTTTCTCTGAAGATATTTCCTTTTTCACCATAAACCTCAAAGCATTCCCAATTATGCATTTGAAGATTCTACAAAAACAGTGTTTCCAAACTTCTCCATCAAAAGAAAGTTTTACATATGTGAAATAATGCACACATCTCAAAGCAGATTCTCAGAAGGATTCTTTTTAGGTTTTCTCTGAAGTTATTTCCTTTTTCACCATAGGTCTGAATGCGCTCCCCAATATCCCTTCACAGATTCTACAAAAATAGTGTTTCCAAACTGCTCTATCAAAAGAAAGGTTTAACTCCATGAGATTAATGCACATATCACAAATCACTTTCTCAGAAAGAGCTTCTTTCTAGTTTTTCTGTGAAGATTTTTTTTTCTCATCAGGCCAGGACTCAATGAACTGCCAAATATCACTTCACATATTCTACAAAAAAGTAATTCCAAACTGCTGAATGAAATAAAGGTTTAATTCTGTGAGATGAATGCATACATCACCAAGCAGTTTCTCAGAAACTTCTTTCTAGTTTTTCTCTGAAGATATTTCCTTTTTCACCCTAGGCCTCCATGCACTCCCAAATGTCCCATTGCAGATTCTACAAAAACAGTGTTTGCAAAGTACTCAATCAAAAGAAAGGTTTAACTCTGTGAGATGAATGCAATCATCACAAAGCACTATCTCAGAAAGATTCTTTCTAGTTTTTCTCTGAACATGTTTCATTTTTCACCATAGGCTTCAATGCTCTCCCAAATATCCCTTTGCTGATTCTACAAACACAGTGTTTCAAAACTCTTCAATCAAAAGAAAGTTTTCAGTCCCTGAGATGAATTCACACATCACAAGGCAGTTTCTCAGAGAGGTTGCTTCTAGTTTTTATCCTGGGATATTTGCTCTTTCACCATTGGCCTAAAAGAACTCCCAAATGTCTATTCACAGAATGGACAAAAGGAGGGTTTCCAAAGTGCTGAATCAAAGGAAATGCTTAACTCTGTGAGATGAAAGCACACATCACAAAGTAGTTTCCCTGAAAGCTTTTTCTTAGTTTTTATATGAAGATGTCTCCCTTTTCACCATAGGCCTACATGCGCTCCCAAATATCCCTTCACAGATTCTTCAAAAACAAGGTTTCTAAATTGCTGAATGAAAAGAAAGGTTTAACTCTGTGAGATGAATGCACACATCACAAAGTGGTTTCTCAGATAGCTTCCTACTAGTTTTTCTCCTAGGATAGTCACTTTTTTGCCATTGGTCTCAATGAGCTCCCAAATGTGCATTTGCAGAATGGACAAAAACAGTGTTTCCAAACTGCTGAATGAAAAGAAATGCTTATCTCTGTGAGATGAATGCACACATCACAAAGTTTCACAGAGAGCAGTATCTCAGAAAACTTCTTTCTAGTTTTTAGCTGAACTAGTTTCCTTTTTCACTGTAGGCCTCTATACACTCCCAAATATCCCTCTGAAGATTCTACAAAAACAGTGTTTCCAAACTGCTGAATGAAAAGAAAGGTTTAACTTTGTGCAATGAATTCACATATCACAAAGCAGTTTCTGAGATAGCTTCCTTCTAGTTTTTTTCCTAGGATAGTCACTTTATCACCACTGGCCTCAATAAACTCCAAAATGTCAGTTTGCAGAATGGACAAAAACAGTGTTTCCCAACTGCTGAAAGAAAAGAAATATTTAACTCTGTGAGATGAATGCAGACATCACAAAGCTGTTTCTCGGATAACTTTTTTCTAGTTTTTATCCTGGGATATTCTGGTTTTTTGCCATTGGCCTCAATGAGCTCCCAAGTGTCCATTTGCAAAATGGACAAAAACAGTGTTTCCAAACTGCTTAATCCAAAGAAAGGTTTAACTCTCTGAGATGAATGCATATATCACAAAGCAGTTTCTCAGCAAGCTTCTTTCTAGTTATTATCTGAAGATGTTTCCATTTTCACCATAGGCCTCAAAGTGCTCCCAAATATTGCTTTGCAGATTCTAAAAAAACAGTGTTTCCAAACTGCAGAATGAAAAGAAGGGTTCAACTCAGTGAGATGAATGCACACTTCACAAAGCAGTCTCAGATAGTTTCCTTCCAGTTTTTATCCTGGGATATTCGTTTCTTGGTATTATCCTCAATCCGCTCCCAAATGTCCATTTGGAGAATGGACAAAAACAGTGTTTCCAAACACCTGAAAGCAAAGAAATGTTTATCTATGTGAGATGAATGCACACATCTCAAACCAGTTTCTCAGAAAGCTTCTTTCTAGTTTATATCTGAAGATACTTCGTTTTTCACCATAGGCCTCAATGTGCTAGTAAATATCCCATCAGAAATTCTACAAAAAAAGTTTTTCCAAACTGCTTAACAAAAAGAAAGTGTTAACTCTGTGAGATGCATGCACAGTGCATCACAATGCAATTTCTCAGATAGCTTCCTTCTAGTTTTTATCCTGGGATATTTGCTTTTTCACTGTGGCCTCAGTGAGTCCCAAATGCCCACTCAGAGAATGTGAAAAAATAGTGTTTCCAAACAGCTGAATCCAGTGAAAAATTTAACTGTGTGACATGAATGCACACATCACAAAGCAGTTACTCAGAAAGCTTTTTTTCTAGTTTTTATCTGAAGATCATTCCTTTTTCACCATAGGCCTCAATGCACTGCCAAATATCCCTTCACAGAATCTACAAAAACAATGTTAACAAACTCCTGAATCCTAAGAACAAGAAAAATTTAACTCTGTTGGGTGAATGCACACATCACAAAGCAATTCCTCAAATAGCCTCCTTCTAGTTTTTATACTGGCATATTTGCTTTTTCACCATTGGCCTCAGTGAACTCACAAATGCCCAATCGCAGAATGGACAAAAACAGTGCTTCCAAACTGCTGAACCCAAAGAAAGTTTTAACTCTGTTAGATGAATGCAAACACCACAAAGCAGTTTCTCAGAAAGCTTCTTTGTAGTTTTTATCTGAAGAGATTTCCTTTTTCACCATAGGCCTCAATACACTCCCACATATCCCTTTGCAGATTCTACAAAAACAGTGTTCCAAACTGGCGAAAGAAAAGAAAGGTTTAACTCTGTGAGGTGAATGCACACATCACAAAGCAGTTTCTCAGATAGCTTCCATCTAGTTTTTATTCTGGGATATTCACTATTTGGCAATTGGTCTCAATGAGGTCCCTAATGTCCATTCACAGAATGGACAAAAACAGTGTTTCCAAACTGCTCAATCCAAAGAAAGGTTTACCACTGTGAGATGAATGCACACATCTGAAATCCGTTTTTCAGAAACTTCTTTCTGCTTTTTATCTGAAGATATTTCCTTTTTCACCATAGGCCTCAATGTACTAGCAAATATCCCTGTGAAAATTCTACAAAAACAGTGTTTCCAAACGGCTGGATGAAAAGAAAGATTTAGCTCTGTGACGTGAATGCACACATCACAAAG
The DNA here is from genome assembly GCF_028885655.2 of Pongo abelii. NCBI lineage: Eukaryota > Metazoa > Chordata > Mammalia > Primates > Hominidae > Pongo > Pongo abelii. The sequence continues at coordinate 23,653,216 of NC_072007.2, read as the reverse complement.
TGGTTTCTCAGATAGATTCCTTCTAGTTTTTATCATGGGATATTCTGTTTTTGGCCATTGGCCTCAGAGAGCTCCCAAAAATCCATTCGCAGAATGCACAAAAACAGTGTTTCCAACCAGCTGAATCCAAAGAAATTTTTAGGTCTGTGAGATGAATGCACATGCCACAAAGCCATTTTTCAGAAAGCTTCATTGTAGCTTTTATCTCTACATCAATCCTTTTTCACCAAAGGCCTCAATGTGCTCCCAAACATCCCTTTGCAGATTCTACAACAACAGTGTTTCCAAACTGCTCAACCAAAAGAAATGTTTGAGACTTTAGAAAAATGCACATATCACAAAGGAGTTTCTCAGAATAATTTTTTCTAGTTTTTATCTGAAGATATTTCTTTTTTCATAATAGGCCTCAATCCAATCCCAAATGTCCCTTCCCAGAGTCTACGAAAGCAGTGTTTCCGAACTGCTGTATCAAAAGAATGGTTTAATTCCGTGAGATGAATGCACACATCTGAAAGCAGTTTCTCAGAGGGCTTCTTTCTAGTATTTATCTGTATATGTTTCCTTTTTCACCATAATCTTCAAGGTGCTACCAAATATACCTTCACATTTTCTTTAAAAAAAAAAGTATTTCCAAACAGGTCTATCAAAAGAAAGATTTAACTCTGTGAAATGAATGCAGTCCCCACAAACAGTTTCTCAGAAAGCTTGTTTCTAGTTTTTCTCTGAAGATATTTCCTTTTTGACCATAGGCCCCAATGTGTACATAAAAGTATTCCTTCACAGATGGTACAAAAACAGTTTCCAAACTGCTCCACCAAAGAAAGGTTTGAGACTTTGAGAAAAATGCACACATCACAAAGGAGTTTCTCATAAAAATTCTAGTTTTTCTCTGAAGACAATTCTTTTTTCAAAACAAGCATCTTGTGCTCCCAAATATCCCTTCACAGATTCTACAAACACAGCTTATTCAATCTGCTCCATCAAAGAAAGGTTTAATTCTGTCAGATGAAAGCACACGTCACAAATCACTTTCCAAGAAAGTTTCTTTCTAGTTTTTCTCTTAAGACATTTGCTTTTTCACCATAGGCCTCAATGTGCTCCCAAATATTCCTTTGCAGATTCTGCAAAAACATTGTTTACAAAGAGCTCCATCAAAAGTATGGTTTAACTCTGAGAGATGAATGCACACATCACAAAGCAGTTTCCCAGAAGGATTTTTTTCTAGTTTTTCTCTGAAGATATTTCCTTTTTCACCATAGTCCTCAATGTGCTCCCAAATATCCCTTCACAGATTCTACAAAAACAGTGTCTCCAGACTGCTATACCAAAGGAATGGTTTAACTCTGTGATATGAATGCACACATCACAAAGCATTTTCTCAGAAAGATTTCTCCTATTTTTTCTCTGAAGGTATATCTTTTTTCACCATTGGCCTCAATGCACTCCCAAATATCCCTTCACTGTTTCTACAAAAACAGGGTTTCCAAACACCTCCATGAAAAGAAAGGCTTAGCTCTGAGAGATGAATGCACACATCACAAATCAGTTCCTCAGAAACATTCTTTTTAGTTTTTATCTAAAGATATTTCCTTTTTGACCATAGGCCTCAATGCACTTCCAAATAACACTTCACAGTTGCTACAAAAACAGTTTTTCCAAAATGCTCCATGAAAAGAAAGGTTTAACTCCAGAAGATGAATGCACACCTCACATACTAGTTTCTCAGAAGGCTTCTTTGCCGGTTTTCTCTTAAGTTATTTCCCTTTTCAGCGTAGGCCTCACAGTGTTCCCAAATATCCCTTTGCAGATTCCACAAAAACAGAGTTCCCAAACAGCTCAATCAAAAGAAAGGTTTCACTTTTTGAGATGAATATACACATCACAAAGCAGTTTCTCTGAAATCTTCTTTCCAGTTTTTATCTGAAGATATATCCTTTTTTACCATAGCCTCAAATATTCCTTTGCAGATTCTATAAAAACAGTGTTTACAAATGGTTCATCCAAAAGTAAGGTTTCCGTCTCTGAGATGAATGCACACATCACAAAGAAGTTTCTCAGAAAAATTCTTTCTAATTTTTCTCTGAAGATATTTCATTTTTCACCACAGGCCTCAATGCGCTCCCAAATATACCTTTGCAGATACTACAAAAACACTCTGTCCGAACTGCTCAATTAAAGGAAATGTTAAATTCTGTGAGATGAAAGCACACATCACAAATCAGTTTCTCAGAAAGCTTCTTTCTAGTTTTTCTCTAAAGATATTTTATTTTTCACCATAGGCCCCAAGGCACTCCCAAATATCCTTTCTCAGATTCTACAAACACAGTGTTTCCAAAGTGCTCAATCAAAGGAAAAGTTTCAGTCTCTGAGATGAATGCACACATCACAAAGCAGTTTCCCAGAAAGATTATTTCTAGTTTTTCTCTGAAGTTGTTTCCTTTTTTGCCATAGTCCTCAATGTGCTCCCAAATATCCCTTCACAGATTTTACAGAAACAGTGTTTCCAAACTGCTATACCAAAGGAATGGTTTAACTCTGTGATATGAATGTACACATCACAAAGCAGTTTCCCAGAAAAGTTTTTTTAGTTTTTATCTGAAGATATATCCTTTTTGAAAATAGGCTTCAATGCACACCAAAATATCCCTTTGCAGATTCTACAAAAACATTGTTTGCAACTGCTCAATCCAAAGAAAGGTTTAACTCTGTGAGATGAATGCACACATCACAAAGCAGTTTGTCAGAAAACTTCTTTCTAGTTTCTATTAGAAATATACTTTTTCACCATAGTCCTCAAGGTGATCCCAGATATCCCTTCTCAGATTCTAAAAAACAGTGTTTCCAAACTGCTCAATCAGAAGAAAGGTTTAACCCTGTGAGATGACTGGAAAGCTCAAAAAGCAGTTTCTCAGAAAGCTTCTTTCTAGTATTTCTCTGAAAATATATCTTTTTCATCATAGGCCTCTATGCGGTCTCAATTATCCCTTTGCAGATTCTAGAAAAGCAGTGTTTCCAAAGAACTCCATCAAAAGAAAGTTTTAACTCTGTGAGATGAATGGACACATCACAAATCAGTCTCTCAGAAAGCTTACATAAGTTTTCTCTAATAATATGTGCTTTTTCACCATAGTCCCCAAAGCACTCCCAAGTATCCCTTCACAGATACTACAAAACCAGCGTTGCCAAAAAGGTCCATCAAAAGAAACGTTTAAGTCTGTGAGATGAATGCAGACATGAAAAAGCAGTTTCTCAGAAAGCTTCCTACTTGTTTTTCTCTGAAGATATTTCCCTTTATACCATAAGCCTCGATGTACTCACAATATCCCTTCACACATTCTACTAAAACAGTGTTTTAAAACAGTTCCAACAAAAGAAAAGTTTACCTCTGTGAGATGAATGCACACATTACAAATAAGTTTCTCAGAAAGTTTCTTTCTAGTTTTTATCGAAAGATATTTCCTTTTTCACCATAAGCCTCAATGTGCTCCCAAATATCCCTTCACAGATTCCACAAAAATAGTATTTCCAAGCTGCTCAATCAAAAGAAAGGTTTAACTCTGTGAAATGAACGAACAAAACATAAAGAAGTATCTCAGAGACCTTCTTTCTAGTTTTTCTCTGAAGATATTTCCTTTTTCATTGTAGGCCTCAATGCAGTCCGAATTATCCCCTCACAGATTCTACAAAAACAGTGTTTCTAAACTGCTCCATCAAAAGAAATGTTTAACTCTGTGAGAGGAATGCATGCACCACAAAGCAGTTTCTCAGAAGGCTTCTTTCTAGCTTTTTGCTAAAGATATCTAGTTCTTAACCATAGGCCTCAATACGCTCCCAAATATCCCTTCGCAGATGCTGCAAAAACGTGTTTCCAAACCGCTGCATCAAAAGGAAAGTTTAACTCTGTGAGATGAATGCACACATCAAAAAGCAGTTTCTCAGAAAGCTTCTTTCTAGTTTTTCTCTGAAGATATTTCCTTTTTCACCATAGACCTCACTGCATTCCAAATTATGCCTTAACAGATCCTACAAAAAAGTGTTTCCAAAAGGCTCTATCAAAAGAAAGTTTTATCTCTATGAGATGAATGCACACATCATAAAGCAGTTTCTCAGAAAGCTTATTTCTATTTTTTCTCTGAAGGTATTTATTTTTTCACCATAGGCGTCAATATGCTCCAAAATATCCCTTCTCAGATTCTATGAAACCAGTGTTTCCAAACTGCTCAATCCAAAGAAAGGTTTACCTCTTTGAGATGAATGCACAACATCTCAAAGCAGTTTCTTAGAAGGCTTCTTTCTAGCTGTTCTCTGAAGATATTTCCTTTTTCACCATAGGACTCAATGCTTTCCCAAATATACCTTTGCAGATCCTAAAAAAGAAGTGTTTCCAAACTGCTCCATCAAAAGAAAGTTATATCTCCGTGAGATTAATGCACACTTCACAAATCGGTTTCTACAAAAGCTTCTATCAAGTTTTTATATGAAGATATTTCCTTTTTAACCATAAATCTGAATGCACTCCCAAATATCCTTTCACAGATTCTGAAAAAGCAGTGTTTTCAAACTGCTCAACCAAGAGAAAGATTTGAGTCTGTTAGATGAATGGACATATCACAAAGCTGTTTCTCAGAAAGCTTGTTTCTTGTTTTCCTCTGAAGATATTTCCTTTTTCACCATAGGCCTCAAGACACTCCCAAATATCCCTTCACAGATTCTACAAAAAGTGTTTCCAAAGAGTGCCATCAATAGAAAGGTTTAACTCTGTGAGATGAATGAGCACATCACAAATGAGTTTCTCAGAAAGTTCCTTTTAGTTTTTCTCTAAACATATTTCATTTTTCACCACAGGCCTCAATGCACTCCCAAACATCCCTTCGCAGTATCTACAATAACCGTCTATCCAAACTGCTCCAGAAAAAGGAAGGTTTAACTCTGTGAAGTGAATGAAGACATCTCAAAGCAGTTTCTCAGAAAGCTTCTTCGAAATTTTTATCTGAGTTATTTTCTTTTGGACCACAGACTTTAATGCACTCCCAAATATCCCCTCACAGATGCTACAAAAACAGTGTTTCCAAACTGCTGCATCAAAGGGAAGGTTTAACTCAGTGAGATGAATGCACACATCACAAAGCAATTTCTCAGAAAGTTTCTTTCTAGTTTTTCTCTGAAGATATTTCCTTTATCACCATGGACCTCACTGCATTCCCAACTATGCCTTCACAGATTCTACAAAAAAAGTGTTTCCAAAATGCTCCATCAAAAGAAAGTTTTATCTCTTTGAGTTGAATGCCCACAACACAAAGCAGTTTCTCAGAAAGCTTCTTTCTCATTTTTCTCTGAAGATAATTCCTTTTTCACCATAGACCTGAATTATTTCCTTAATGTGCATTCGCAGGATCTACAATAACAGTCTTTCCAAACTGCTCCATCAAAAGAAAGGTTTAACTCTGTGAGATGAATGCACACATCACAAAGAAATTTCTAGAAAATCTTCTTTTTGGTTTTTAGGTGAAGATATGTCCTTTTTAACCATAAGCCTCAATGTGCTCCCAAGTATCCCTTTGCAGATTCTACAAAAACAGTGTTTTCAAACTGCTCAACTGAGAGAAAGGTATGACTCTGTTAGACGAATGCACACATCACAAAGCAGTTTCTCAGAATGCTTGCTTCTTGTTTCCTCTGAAGATATTTCCTTTTTCACGATAGGCCTCAAGACCATCCCAAATATCTGCTTGCAGTATCTACAATAACCATTCAATAGAAAGGTTTAACTGTGAGATGAACGAACACATTACAAATGAGTTTATCAGAAAGGGTCTTTTTAGTTTTCCTCTAAAGATATTTCACTTTTCACCACAGGCTTCAATGCACTCCCAAACATCCCTTCGAATTATCTACAATAACCATCTTTCCAAACTGCTCCAGCAAAGAAAGGTTTTACTTTGTGAGATGAATGCAGACATCTCAAAGCAGTTTCTCAGAAAGCTTCGTTGAAGTTTTTACAGAGGGCAGCCAAGATGGCCGAATAGGAATAGCTCTGGTCTACAGCTCCCAGCAAGAGCAATGCAGAAGATGGGTGATTTCTGCATTTCCATCTGAGGTACTGGGTTCATCTCACTAGGGAGTGCCAGACAGTGGGTGCAGGACAGTGGGTGCAGCACACTGTGTGCAAGCCAAAACAGGGTGAGACGTTGCCTCACTTGGGAAGTGCAAGGGGTCAGGGAGTTCCCTTTCCTAGGCAAAGAAAGGGGTGACAGATGGCACCTGGAAAATCTGGTCACTCCCACCCTAATACTGCCCTTTTCCAACGGGTTTAAAAAATGGTGCACCAGGAGATTATATCCCGCACCTGACTCAGAGGGTCCTATGCCCACGGAGTCTCACTGATTGCTAACACAGCAGTATGAGATCAAACTGCAAGGCGGCAGCGAGGCTGGGGGAGGGGCTCCCACCATTGCCCGGGCTTGCTTAGGTAAACAAAGCAGCCGGGAACCACGAACTGGGTGGAGCCCACCACAGCTCAAGGAGGCCTGCCTGCCTCTGTAGGCTCCACCTATGGGGGAAGGGCACAGACAAACAAAAACACAGCAGTAACCTCCGCAGACTTAAATATCCCTATCTGACAGATTTGAAGATAGCAGTGGTTCTCCCAGAATGCAGCTGGAGGTCTGAGAACGGGCAGACTGCCTCCTCAATTGGGTCCCTGAACCCTGACCCCCGAGCAGCCTAACTGGGAGGCACACCCCAGTAGGGGGAGACTGACACCTCACACAGCTGGGTACTCCTCTGAGACAAAACTTCCAGAGGAACAATCAGACAGCAGCATTCATGGGTCATGAAAATCTACTGTTCTGCAGCCACCACTGCTCTTACCCAGGCAAACAGGGTCTGGAGTGGACCTCTAGCAAACTCCAACAGACTTGCAGCAGAGGGTCCTGTCTGTTAGAAGGAAAACTAACAAAAAGAAATGACATCCACACCAAAAACCCATCTGTATATCACCATCATCAAAGACCAAAAGTAGATAAAACCACAAAGATGGGGGAAAAACAGAGCAGAAAGACTGGAAACTCTAAAAAGAAGAGCACCTCTCCTCCTCCAAAGGAACGCACTTCCTCACCAGCAATGGAACAAAGCTGGATGGAGAATGACTTTGGCGAGCTGAGAGAAGAAGGCTTCAGATGATCAAACTACTCTGAGCTACAGGAGGAAATTCAAACCAAGGGCAAAGCAGTTAAAAACTTTGAAAAAAATTTAGAGGAATGTATAACTAGAATAACGAATACAGAGAAGTGCTTAAAGGAGCAGATGGAGCTGAAAGCCAAGGCTCGAGAAATATGTGAAGAATGCAGAAGCCCCATGAGCTGATGCAATCAACTGGAAGAAAGGGTATCAGTGATGGAAGATCAAATGAATGAAATGAAGTGAGAAGGGAAGTTTAGAGAAAAATAATAAAAAGAAATGAACAAAGCCTCCAAGAAACATGAGACTATGTGAAAAGACCAAATTTACATCTGACTGGTGTACCTGAAAGTGACAGGAAGAATGGAACCAAGTTGTAAAACACTCTGCAGGATATTATCCAGGAGAACTTTCCCAATCTAGCAAGGCAGGCCAACATTCAGATTCAGGAAATACAGAGAACACCACAAAGATACTCCTTGAGAAGAGCAACTCCAAGACACATAATTGTCAGATTCACCAAAGTTGAAATGAAGGAAAAAATGTTAAGGGCAGCCAGAGAGAAAGGTCGGGTTACCCACAAAGGGAAGAGCATCAGACTAACAGCGGATCTCTCAGCAGAAACTCTACAAGCCAGAAGAGAGTGGGGGCCAATATTCAACATTCTTAAAGAAAAGAATTTTCAACCCAGAATTTCATATCCAGCCAAACTAAGCTTCACAAGTGAAGGAGAAATAAAATCCTTTACAGACAAGCAAATGCTGAGAGATTTTGTCACCACCAGGCCTGCCCTAAAAGAGCTACTGAAGGAAGCACTAAATATGGAAAGGAACAACCCGTACAGTCCACTGCAAAATCATGCCAAATTGTAAAGACCATCAAGGCTAGGAAGAAACTGCATCAACTAACGAGCAAAATAACCAACTAATATCATAATGACAGGATCAAATTCACACATAACAATATTAACTTTAAAGGTAAATGGACTAAATGCTCCAATTAAAAGATACATTCTGGCAAATTGGATAAAGAGTCACAACCCATCATTGTGCTGTATTCAGGAAACAGCACCCAATACAGGAGAAATATGCACCCAATACAGGAGCACCAAGATTCATAAAGCAAGTCCATAGTGACCTACAAAGAGACTTAGACTCCCACACGATAATAATAGGAAACTTTAACACCCCACTGTCAACATTAGACAGATCAACGAGACAGAAATTTAACAAGGATATCCAGGAATTGAACTCAGCTCTGCACCAAGCAGACCTAATAAACATATACAAAACTCTCCACCCTAAATCAACAGAATATACATTTCTTTCAGCACCACACCACACCTATTCCAAAATTGACCACATAGTTGGAAGTAAAGCTCTACTCAGCAAATGTAAAAGAACAGAAATTATAATAAACTGTCTCTCAGACCACAGTGCAATCAAACTAGAGCTCAGGATTAAGAAACTCACTCAAAACCGCTCAACTACATGGAAACTGAACAACCTGCTCCTGAATGACTACTGGGTACATAACGAAATGAAGGCAGAAATAAAGATGTTCTTTGAAACCAACGAGAACAAAGACACAACATACTAGAATCTCTGGGACACATTCAAAGCAGTGTGTAGAGGGAAAGTTATAGCACTAAATGCCCACAAGAGAAAGCAGGAAAGATCTAAAATTGACACCCTAACATCACAATTAAAAGAACTAGAAAAGCAAGAGAAAACACATTGAAAAGCGAGCAGAAGGCAAGAAATAACTAAGATCAGAGCAGAACTGAAGGAAATAGAGATGCAGAAAACCCTTCAAAAAATCAATGAATCCAGGAGGTAGTTTTTTTGAAAAGATCAAAAAAATTGATAGATTGCTAGCAAGACTAATAAGAAAAGAAAGAAGAATCAAATAGACACAATAAAAAATGATAAAGGCGATATCACCACCAATCCCACAGAAATACAAACTGCCATCAGAGAATACTATAAACACCCCTACCCAAATAAACTAGAAAATCTAGAAGAAATGAATAAATTCCTCAACACATACACCCTCCCAAGACTAAACCAGGAAGAAGTTGAATCCCTGAATAGACCAATAACAGATTCTGAAATTGAGGCAATAATTAATAGCTTACCAACTAAAAAATTCCAGGACCAGATGGATTTACAGTCGAATTCTACCAGAGGTACAAGGAGGAATTGGTACCATTCCTTCTGAAACTACTCCAATCAATAGAAAAAGAGGGAATCCTCCCTAACTCATTTTATGAGACCAGCATCATCCTGACACCAAAGCCTGGCAGAGACACAACAAAAAAACAGAATTTTAGATGAATATCCCTGATGAACATTGATGCAAAAATCCTCAATAAAATACTGGCAAATCAAATCCAGCAGCAGATCAAGAAGCTTATCCACCATGATCAAGTGCGCTTCATCCCTGGGATGCAAGGCTGGTTCAACATATGAAAATCAATAAATGTAATCCAGCATATAAACAGAACCAAAGACAAAAACCACATGATTATCTCAATAGATGCAGAAAAGGCCTTTGACAAAATTCAGCAACTCTTCATGCTAAAAATTCTCAATAAATTAGGTATTGATGGGATGTATCTCAAAATAATAAGAGTTATCTATGACAAACCCACAGCCAATATCATACTGAATGGGCAAAAACTGGAAGATTTCCCTTTGAAAACTGGCACAAGACAGGGATGCCCTCTCTCACCACTCCTATTCAACATAGTGTTGGAAGTTCTGGCCCGGCAATCAGGTAGGAGAAGGAAATAAAGGGTATGCAATTAGAAAAAGAGGAAGTCAAATTGTCCCTGTTTGCAGATGACATGATTGTTTATCTAGAAAACCCCATCATCTCAGCCCAAAATCTCCTTGAGTGATAAACAACTTCAGCAAAGTCTCAGGATGCAAAATTAATGTGCAAAAATCACAAGCATTCTTATACACAAGAAACAGACAAACAGAGAGCCAAATCATGAGTGAACTCCCATTCACAATTGCTTCAAAGAGAATAAAATACTCAAGAATCCAACTTACAAGGGATGTCAAGGACCTCTTCAAGGAGAACTACAAACCACTGCTCAATGAAATAAAAGACACAAACAAATGGAAGAACATTCCATGCTCATGGACAGGAAAAATCAATATCATGAAAATGGCCACTCTGCCCAAGATAATTTATAGATTCAATGCCATCCCCATCAAGCTACAAATGACTCTTCACAGAATTGGAGAAAACTACTTTAAAGTTCATATGGAACCAAAAAAGAGCCCACATTGCCAAGTCAACCCTAAGCCAAAAGAACAAAGCTGGAGGCATCACACTACCTGACTTCAAACTATACTACAAGGCGACAGTAAAACAGCATGGTACTGGTACAAAAACAGACATATAGACCAATGGAGAAGAACAGAGCCCTCAGAAATAATGCCGAATATCTACAACTATCTGATCTTTGACAAACCTGACAAAAACAAGCAATGGGGAAAGGATTCCCTATTTAATAAATGGTGCTGGGAAAACTTGCTTGCCATATGTAGAAAGCTGAAACTGGAACCTTTCCTTACAAATTATACAACAATTAATTCAAGATGGATTAAAGACTTATGTTAGACCTAAAACCATTAAAACCTTAGAAGAAAATCTGGGCAATACCATTCAGGACATAGGCATGGGCAAGAACTTCTGTCTAAAACACCAAAAGCAATGGCAACAAAAGCCAAAATTGACAAATGGGATCTAATTAAACTAAAGAGCTTCTGCACAGCAAAAGAAACTACTATCAGAGTGAACAGACAACCAACAGAATGGGAGAAAGTTTTGCAATCTACTCATCTGACAAAGGGCTAATATCCAGAATCTACAATGAATTCGAACAAACTTACAAGAGAAAAAACAAACAACCCCATCAAAAAGTGGGTGAAGGATACTAACAGACACTTCTCAAAAGAAGACATTTATGCAGCCAAAAGACACATGAGAAAATGCTCATCATCACTGGCCATCAGAGAAATGCAAATCAAAACCACAATGAGATACCATCTCACACCAGTTAGAATAGCGATCACTAAAATGTCAGGAAACAACAGGTGCTGGAGAGGATGTGGAGAAATAGGAACACTTTTACACTGTTGGTGGGACTGTAAACTAGTTCAACCATTGTGGAAGAGAGTGTGGCGGGTCCTCAGGGATCTAGAACTAGAAATACCATTTGACCCAGCCATGCCATTACTGAGTATATACCTAAAGGATTATAAAACATACTTCTATTAAGACACATGCACATGTATGTTTATCATGGCACTATTCACCATAGCAAAGACTTGGAACGAACCCAAATGTCCATCAATGACGAACTGGATTAAGAAAACGTGGCACATATACACCATGGAGCCACATACTATGCCGCCATAAAAAATGATGAGTTCATATCATTGTAGTGACATTGATGAAGGTGGAAACCATCATTCTCAGCAAACTATTGCAAGGAGAAAAAACCAAACACCAGTTGTTCTCATTCACAGGCGGGAATTGAACAATGAGAACACATGGACACAGGAAGGGGAACATCACACACCGGGGCCTGTTGTGGGGTGGGTTGATGGGGGAGGGATAGCATTAGGAGATATACTTAATGTTAAATGATGAGATAATGGGTGCAGCACACCAACATGGCACATGTATACATATGTAACTAACCCACACTTTGTGCACATGTACCCTAAAACTTAAAGTATAATTTAAAAAAAATGATTGTTTCCAAAGTGCTGAATCCAAAGAAAGTTTTAACACTGCAAGATAAAGGCACACATCACAAAGCAGTTTCTCAGAAAGCTTCTTTCCAGATTTTATCTTAAGATGTTTCCTTTTTAATCAGAGGCCTCAATGTGCTCCCAAATATACTTTTGCATATTCTACAAAAACAGTGTTTACAAACTGCTGAATGAAAACAAAGGTTTAAGTCTGTGAGATGAATGCATAAATAACCAAGTGGTTTCTCAGCTTCCATCTAGTTTTTATGCAGGGATATTCACTGTTTTGCCTTGGCCTCAATCAGCTCCCAGATGTCCTTTTTCAGAAAGGAAAAAAAAAAAGTGTGTCCAAACTGCTGAATCCAAGGAAATGTTTAAATCTGTGAGATGAATTCACACACCACAAAGCTTTTTCTCAGAAAGCTTCTTTCTTGTTTTGATCTAAATAAGTTTCCTTTTTCACAATAGGCCTCAAAGCTCTCCCAAATATCCCTTTGCAGATCCTACATAAACAGTGTTTCCAAACTGCTGAATGAAAGGAAAATTTAAACTCTGTGAGATGAATGCACACATCACAAGTGGTTTCTCAGACAGCTTCCATCTAGTTTTTATCCTGGGATATTCACTTTTTCACCATTGGCCTCAATGAGCTTCCAAATGTCCATTCACAGAATGGACAAAAATGCGTTTCCAAACTGCGGATTCAAAACAAAGATTTAACTGTGACATGAATGCACACATCACAAGGCAGTTTCTCAGAAAGCTTCTTTCTAGTTTTTATCTCAATATGTGTCCTTTTTCAGCATACCTGTCAATGCACTCACAAATACCCCTTCCCAGGTCCTATAAAAAGTGTTTCCAAACTGCTGAATGAAAAGAAAGTTTTAACTCTGTGAGGTGGATGCACACATCACAAAGCCCTTTCTCAGATAGCTTCCTTCTAGTTTTTATGCAGAGATATTCATTTTTTTTGCCTTGGCCTCAATCAGCTCCCATATGTCCTTTTGCAGAAAGAAAAAACAGTGTTTCCAAACTGCTGAATCCAAAGGAAGTTTTAACTCTGTGAGATGAATGCCCACATCTCAAAGCAGTTTCTCAGAAAGATTCTTTCCCGTTTTTATATGAAGATATTTCCTTTTTCATCACAGGCCTGAATATGCTCCCAAATACCCCTTCACAGGTCCTATAAAAAGTGCTTCCAAACTGCTGAATGAAAAGAAAGGTTTAACTCTGCGAGATGAATGCACACATCACAAAGCTTCTTAGATAGATTCCTTCTAGTTTTTATCCTGGGATAGTCACTTTTTCACCTTTGGTTTCAATGAACTCCCAAATGTCCATTTGCAGAATGGACAAAAAGAGTGTTTCCAAACCACTGAATCCAAAGACAGGTTTAACACTGTGAGATGAATGCACACATCACAAAGCAGTTTCTCAGAAAGCTTCTTTATAATTTGTATCTGAAGATATTTCCTTTTCACCACAGGCTTCAAGGCACTCCCAAATATCCCTTCACAAGTTCTACAACAACAGTGTTTGCAAAATGCTGAATGAAAAGTAAGTTTAAAGTCTGAGAAATGAATGCACACATCACAAAGTCGTTTCTCAGCTTCCTTCTAGTTTTTATCCTGGGATATTCACTTTTTCACAATTGGCCTCAATGCACTCACAAATTTCCATTCACACAGTGGGCAAAAAGAGGATTTCCAAACTGCTGAATCCAAAGAAAGTTTTAACTCTGCAAGTTAAAGGCACACATCACAAAGCAGTTTCTCAGAAAACTTCTTTCCAGATATTATCTTAAGATTTTTTTTTTAACCAGAGGCCTCAATCCACTTCAAAATATCACTTTGCATATTCTACAAAAACAGTTTTTAGGAACTGCTGAATAAAAAGAAAGGTTTAACTCTGCAAGACAAATGCATACATCACAAAGCAGTTTGTCAGGTAGCTTCTTTCTAGTTTTTATGCTGGGATATTCGCTTTTTCGCCTTGGCCTCAATGAGCTCCGAAATGTCCTTTTGCAGAAAGGAAAAAAAGCAGTGTTTCCAAACTGCTGAATGAAAAGAAAGTTTTCTTTCTGTGAGATGAATGCAGACATCTCAAAGCAGTTTCTCAGAAAAATTCTTTCCCCTTTTTATATGAAGATATTTCCTTTTTCACCATAGGCCTCAATGTGCTCCCAAATATCCCTTTGCAGATTCTACAAAAACAGTGTTTCCAATCTGCTGAAAGAAAAGATGGTTTTAACACTGTGAGATGAATGCTCACATGAAAAAGCTGTTTTTCAGATAACTTCCTTGTAGTTTTTATCCTGGGATATTTGCTTATTTGCCGTTGGCCTCAAAAAGCTCCCACATGTCCATTCACAGAATGGACAAAACAGTGTATCCAAACTTCTGATTCCAAAGAAAGGTTTAACTCTGTGAGACAAATGCACACATCACAAAGTAGTTTCTCAGAAAGCTTCTTTCTAGTTTTTATATTAAGGTATTTCCTTTTTCACCACAGGCCTCAATGCACTCCCAAATATCGCTTCACAGATACTACAAAAAGTGTTTCCAAACTGCTGAATGAAAAGCAAGGTTTGACTGTGCAAGATGAATGCTGACATCACAGAGCAGTTTCTCAGAGTACCTCCTTCCAGTTTTTACCCTGGGATATTCCCTTTTTCACCATTGGCCTCAGTGAGTTCCCAAATATGCATTTGTTGAATGGACAAAAAGAGTGTTTGCAAACTGCTGAATGGAAAGAAAGTTTTAACTCAGTGAGATGAATGCACACATTACAAAGCAGTTCCTCAGGCAGCTTCCTTCTAGTTTTTATCATGGGATATTTGCTTTTTTGCCATTGGCCTCAATGAGCTCCCAATCGTCCATTTGCAGAATGGACCAAGCAGTGTTTCCAAACTTCTGAATTCAAAGAAAGTTTTAACTCTGTGAGATGAATGCACACATCAGAAAGCAGTTTCTCAGAAAGCTTCTTTCTAGTTTTTATCTGAAGAGGTATCCTTTTTCAATATATGTCTCAAGGCACTCCCAAATATCCCTTCACAGTTTCTACAACAACAGTGTTTCCAAACTGCTGGATGAAGAGAAAAGTTTAACTCTGCAGGATGAATACACACTTCACAAAGCAGTTTCTAACATAGCTTCCTTCTAGTTTTTATCCTGGGATATTCTCTTCTTCACCATTAGTCTCAATAGACTCCCAAATATCCATTCACAGAATGGACAAAAACAGTATTTCCCAACTGCTGAATGCAAAGAAAGGTTTAACTTTGTGAGATGAATGCACACATCACAAAGAGGTTTCTCAGAGAGCTTCCTTCTTCTTTTCATCCTGGGATATTAGCTTTTTCACCATAGGCCTTAAGGAGCTCTGAAATGTCCATTCTGTGAATGGACAAAAAGAGTCTTTCCAAACTGCTGAATCCAAAGAAACTTTTAACTCTGTGAGATGAAGACACCCATCTCAAATCTGTTTCTCAGAAAGCTTCTTTCTAGTTTTTACCTTGTTTCCTTTTTTACCCAAGATCTCAATATGTTAACAAATACCCCTTTGCAGATTCTACAAAACCAGTGTTTACAAACTACTGAAGGAAAAGAAAATTTTAGCTCTGGGAGATGAATGCATACATTGCAAAGCAGTTTCTCAGATTGCTTCTTTCTAGTTTTTATCCTGAGATATGTGCTTTTTCGCCATTGGCTTCAAAGAGCTCCAAAACGTCAATTCACAGAATGCACAAGAACAGTGTTTCCATACTGCTGAATCCAAAGAAAGGTTTAACTCTGTGATATGAATGCACACATCACAAAGCAGTTTGTCAGAAACCATTTTTCTAGTTTTTAGCTGAAGAAGCTTCCTTTTTCACTATAGGCCTCAATGCATTCCCAAATAACCCTCTGTAGATTACATAAAAATAGTGTTTCCAAACTGTTGAATGAAAAGAAAGTTTTAACTTTGTGAGATGAATGCACACATCACAAAGCAGTTTCTCTGGTAGCTTCCTTCTAGTTTTAATCATGGGATATTCACTTTTTTGCTATTGGCCTCAATGAGCTCGGATATGTCCATTCTCAGAATAGATAAAGCGGTGTTTCCAAACTTCTGAATTCAAAGAAATGTTTAACCCTGTAACATGAATGCACACATCACAAAGCAGTTTCTTGGAAAGCTTCTTTCTAATTTTTATTTGAACATATTTTATTTTTCACAATAGGCCTCAATGCACTCCCAAATATCCCTTTGCAGATACTACATAAACAATTTTTTCAAACTGCTGAATGAAAAGAAAAGTTTAACTCTGCAAGATTAATGCAAACATCACAAAGAGGTTTCTCAGAGAGCTTCCTTCTTGTTTTTATCCTGGGGTATTTGCTTTTTTGCTGTTGGCATCAATAAGCTCCCAAGTGTCCATTCACAGAATGGACAAAAAGAGTGTTTCCAGACTGCTGAATCCAAAGAAATTTTTAACTCTGCAAGATAAAGGGACACATCACAAACTAGTTTCTCAGAAAGCTTCTTTCTAGTTTTTATCTGAAAATGTTGTCTTTTTCACTTTAGGCACCTAAGCGTTCCCAAATATCCCTTCCAGATTCTACAAAAACAGAGTTTCCAAAGTGCTGAAGGAAAAGAAATATTTAATTCTGTGAAATGAATGCCCACATCACAAAAGAGTATCTCAGAGAGCTTCCTTACAGTTTTTATACTGCAGTATTTGCTTTTCCACCTTTGGCCTCAATGAGCTCCCAAATGTCCATTTGCAGAATGGACAAAAACCGTGTTTCCAAATTGCTGAATCCATATAAACATTTAATTCTGTAAGATGAATGCACACATCACAAAGAAGTTTCTCAGGAAGCTTCTTTCTGGTTTTTATCTGAAGTTATTTCCTTTTTCAACACAGGCCTCAATGCGTTCCATAATATCCCTTCACAGATTCTACAAAAACAGTGTTTCCAAACTGATGAATGAAAAGAAAGTCTTAAACCTGTGAGATGAATGCACACATCACAAACTGGTTTCTCACATTGCTTCCTTCTAGTTTATATCATGCAATATTCCCTTTTTGCCTTTGTTCCCAGTGAGCTACAAAATGTCCATTCACAGAATGGACAAAAACTGTGTTTCCAAATGAGTGAATCAAAAGAAAGTTTTAACTTTCTGAGATGAATGCACTCAACACAAAGCAATTTCTCTAAAAGCTTATTTCTGGCTTTAATCTGAAGATGTCTCCCTTTTCACCATAGGCCTCAATGCACTCCCAAATATCCCTTGGCACATTCTACAAAAAGAATGTTTCCAAACTGCTGAATGGAAAGAAAGATTTAACTCAGTGAGATGAAATCACACATTACAAAGCTGTTCCTCAGATAAATTCCTTCTAGTTTTTATCATGGATATTCCCTTTCTAGCCATTGGCCTCAATGAGCTCCCAAACATCCATTCACAGAATGGTCAATGCAGTATTTCCAAACTTCTGAATTCAAAGAAAGGTTTAACTCTGTGAGAGGAATGCACACATCAGAAAGCAGTTTCTCAGAAAGCTCCTTTCTAATTTTTATCTGAAGATGTTTCCTTTTCCACCATAGGCCTCAACGCACTCCAAAATATCCCTTCACAGATTCTACAAAAACAGTGTTTCAAAACTGCTGAATGAAAAGAAAGGTTTAAATCTGCCATACGAATGCACACATCAAAAGCAGTTTCTCAGATAGCTTCCTTCTAGTTTTTATTCTGGATTATTGGCTTTTTCTTCATTGGCCTCAATGAGCTCTCAAATGTCCACTCACAGAATGGAAAAAAAGAGTGTTTCCAAAGTGCTGAATCCAAAGAAAGTTGTAACTCTGTGAGATGAATGCACACATCACAAAGCAGTTTCTCAGAAAGCTTCTTTCTAGTTTTTATCTAAAGATCATTCCTTTTTCACATAAGCCTCAATGTGCTACTAAATATCCCTTCTCAGATTCTACAAAAACAATGTTTCCAAACAGCTGAAAGAAAAGCAAGTTTTAACACTATGAGATGAATGCAGGCATCACAAAGCAGTTTCTCAGCTAGCTTCCTTCTAGTTTTTATCCTGGGATATTCGGTTTTTCACCATTGGCCTCAATAAACTCCCAAATATCCATTCGTGGGTTGGACAAAAACAGTGCTTCCAAGCTGCTGAATACACAGAAAGTTTTAATCCTGTGAGATGAATGCACACATCACAAAGCACTTTATCAAAAAGCTTCTTTCTAATTTTTTTCTGAAGGTGTTTCCTTTTTCACCATAGACCTCAATGGGCTCCAAAATATCCCTTCAAAGATTCTACAAACACTGGGTTTCCAAACTGCTAAATGAAAAGAAAAGTTTAACTCTGCAATGTGAATGCACACGTCAAAAAGCAGTTTTTCAGAAAGTGTCTTTCTAGTTTTTATCCTGGGATATTAGCTTTTTCACCTTTGTCCTCGATGAGCTCCCAAATGTCCATTCACAGAATGGGAAAAAAACACAGTTTTCAAACTGGTGAATCCAAAGAAAGGTTGAACTCTGTCAGATGAATGCACACATCACAAAGCAGTTTCTCAGAAAGCTTCTTCTAGTTTTTATCTGAAGATATTTCCTTTTAGACCATAGTCCTCAATGCGCTCCAAAATATCCCATAATAGATTGCACAAAAACAGTGTTTCCAAACTGCTCCATCAAAAGAAACTTTTAACGCTGTGAGATGAATGCACTCATCACAAAGCAGTTTCTCAGAGAGCTTCTTTTGAGTTTTTATCTGAAGATATTTCTTTTTTCACCATACACCTCAATGCACTCCCAAATATCCCTTTGCAGATTCTACAAAAACAATGTTTCCAAACTGCTCCATCAAAGAAAGCTTTAGTTCTGTGAGAAGAATGCACACATCCCAAAGCACTTTCTCAGAAAGCTTCTTTATAGTTTTTATCTGTAGATATTTCCATTTTCACCACAGGCTTCAATGCACTCCCAAATATCCCTTGAAGATTCTACAACAACAGTGTTTCCAAACTGCTCAACAAAAAGAAAGGCTTCAGTCTGTGAGATGAATACACACATCACAAAGCAGATTCTCAGGAAGCTTCCTTCTGGTTTTTCTCTCAAGGTATTTCCTTTTTCACTGTAAGCCTCAAAGTGCTACCAAATATCAATCTGCAGATTCCCCAAAAACAGTGTTTCCAAACTGTTCCATCAAAAGAAAGGTTTAATTCCGTGAGATGAATGTACACATCACAAACCACCTTCTCAGAAAGATTATTTCTAGTTTTTCTCTGAAGATTTTTTCCTTTTTCTTCATCGGCCTTAATCTGATTCCAAATATTCCTTCATAGATTCTATAAAAATCGTGTTTCCAAACTGCTCCATCAAAAGAAAGGTTTAACTCTGTGAGATGAATGAACACAACATAAGGGAGTTTCTCAGATAGTTTCTTTCTAGTTTTTATCTCAAGATATTTCCTTTTTCACCACAGGCCTCAATGTGCCCCCAAATATCCCTTTGCAGATTCCACAAAAACAGCATTTCCAAACTTCTCAGTCTAAAGAAAACTTTAACTCTGTGAGCTAAATGAATGCAACACAAAGCAGTTTCTCAGAAATGTTCTTTCTAGTTCTTATTTGAATATATTTCCATTTTCAGCCTAGGCTTCAATGAGCTCCCAAATATCCCTTCATAGATCTACCATAACAGTGTTTCCAAATTGCTCCAAGAAAAGAAATATTTACCTCTGTGAACTGAATACACATATTACAAGGTAGTTTCTCAGAAATCCTCTTTCTAGCATTTTGCTAAAGATATTTCCTTTTTCACCATAGGCCTCAATGCACTCCCAAATATCCCTTCGCAGATTTTACAAAAACAGTGTTTCCAAACTGCTCCATTAAATGAAAGGTTTAGCTCTGTGAGATGAATGCATACATCACAAATCAGTATCTCAGAAAACTTCTTTCTGGTTTTACTCTTAAGATATTTCCTTTTTCACCATAGGCCTCAATGCACTCCCAAATATCCCTTCGCAGATTCTAAAAAAACAGTGGTTCCAAACTGCTCAACCAAAAGGAAGTTTTGAATCTGTGAGATGAATGCACACATCACAAAGGGGTTTCTCAGAAAGCTTATTTCTAGTTTGTCTCTGAAGATATTTCCTTTTTCACCATATGGTTCAATGCCTTCCCAAATATCCCTTTGCAGATTCTACAAAAACAGTATTTCCAAACCGCAAAATCAAAAGAAAGCTTTACCTCTGTGAGATGAATGCAGACATCACAAAGCAGTTTCTCAGAAAGCTTTTTTCCCCTTTTTATCTGAATTTATTTCCTTTTTCACCATAGGCCTTGATGTGCTCCCAAGTATCCCTTCACAGATTCTACAAAAACAGGGTTTCCAAACTACTCCATCAAAACAAAGGTTTAACTCTGTGACATGAATTCGCACATTACAGAGCAGTTTCTCAGAAAGCCTATTTCTACTTTATCTTTGAGTATATTTCCTTTTTCACCATAGGCTTCAAAGCACTCCAAAATATCTCTTCACAAACTCTACAGAAACAGTGTTTCCAGACTGCTCCATCAAAAGAAAAGTTTAACTCTGTGAGATGAATGCAAACATCTCAAAGCATTTTCTCAGAAAGCTTCTTTCTACTTTTTATCTGAAGATATTTCCTCTTTCACCATAGGCTTCAATGTGCTCCCAAATATCCCTTTGTGAATTCTGCAAAAACAGTGTTTCTAAACTGCTCCATCAAAACAAAAGTTTAACTCTGTTAGATGAATTCACACATCACAAAGCAGTTTCTCAGAAAGCTTCTTTCCAGTTTTTCTCCGAGTATATTTCCTTTTTCATCATAGGCTTCAACGTGCTCCCAAATATCATTTCACAGATTCTACAGAAACAATGTTTCCCAATTGCTCCATCAAAAGAAAGGTTTCATTCTGTGAGATGAATGCACAAATCACAAAGCATATTCTCAGAAAGCTTCTTTCTAATTTTCCTTTTTCACCATAGGCCTCAATGCATTCCCAAATATCATTTCACAGATTCTATAAAAAACAGAGTTTCCAAATTGCTCCATCTAAAGAAAGGTTTAACTCTGTGAGATGAATGCACACATCACAAAGCAGTTTCTCAGAAGGCTTCTTTCTTGTTTTTATCTGAAGAAATTTCCTTTTTCACTATATGCCTCAATGCACTCCCAAATATCTCTTAGCAGTTTCCACAAAAAAAGTGTTTCCAAACTGCTCAAAGAAAAGAAAAGTTTAACTCTGTGAGATAAATGCACACAACACAAGGCAGATTCTCAGAAAGCTGCTTTCTACTTTTCCCTGCAGATATTTCCTTTTTCACCCTAGGCCTCAATGCATTCCAAATTATCCCTTCGCAGATTCTTCAAAAACAGTGTTTCCAAAATGCTCAATCAAAAGAAAGGCTTAACTTTGTGAGATGAATGCACACAACACAAAGCAGTTTCTCAGAAAGCTTCTTTCTAGTTTTTCTCTGAAGATATTTACTTTTTTACCACAGGCCTTAATGTGCTCCAAAATATACCTTCACAGACTCTACAACAATAGTGTCTCCAAACTGCTCAATTAAAATAAACGTTTAACTCTGTTAGCTGAAAGCACACATCAAAAAGCAGTTTCTCAGGAAGCTTTCTTCTTGTTTTTCTCTGAAGATATTTCCCTTTATACCATATGCCTCAGTGTGCTCCAAAATAGCCCTTCCCAGATTCTACAAAAACAGTGTTTTCAAACAGTTCCAACAAAAGAAATGTTTACCTCTGTGCAATGAATGGACACATCACAAATAGGTTTCTGACAAAGTTTCTTTCTACTTTTTACCTAAAGATTATTCCTTTTTGACCATACTCCTCAATGCAATCTCAAATATCCCTTCGCAGCTTCTACAAAAACAGTGTTTCCAAACTGCTCAATCAAGGGAATGGTTTAACTCTGTGAGATGGATGCACACATCACCAAGCAGTTTCTCATAAAGCCTCTTTCTAGTTTTTCTCCGAAGACATTTCTGTTTCCATCACAGGCCTCAATGTGCTCCCAAATATCCCTGTGCAGATTCTACAGAAAAAAGTGTTTACAAACTTCTCCATCAAAAGAAAGGTTTAACACTGTGAGGTGAATGCACACATCACAAAGCAGTATCTCAGAAAGGCTATTTCTGGTTTTTATCTTAAGATATTTGCTTTTTCACCATAGGCCACAATGTGCTCCCAAATATCCCTTCACAGTTTCTACAAAAACAGTGTTTCCAAACTGCTCAATTAAAACAAAGTTTTAACTCTGTTAGATGAATACACACATTGCAAAGCAGTTTCTCAGAAAGCTTCTTTCTAGTTTTTCTCCGAAGATATTTCCTTTTTCACCATAGGTCTCAAAGCACTCCCAAATATTCCTTTGCAGAATCTACAAAAAAAGTTTCCAAGCTGCTCAACTAAAAACTGTTTTGACTCTATGAGATGAATGCACACATCACAAAGAAGTTTCTCAGAAAGCTTCTTTTTTGGTTTTCTCTGAAGATATTTCCTATTTCACCATAGGCCTCAATGCACTCCTAAATATGCCTTTGCGGATTCTACAAACACAATGTTTCCAAACTGCTCCATCAAAGAAAGCTTTAACACTGCTAGATGAGTGCACACATCACAAAAGAGTTTCTCAGAATGCTTCTTTCTAGTTTTTTTCTGAAGGTATTCCCTTTTTCACCATAGGTCTCAATGCGCTCCCAAATATCCTTTCGCATATTTTACAAAAAAACTACCCCACCAATAGAAAGGTTTAACTGTGTGAGATGAATGCACACATCACAAAGCAGTTTCTCAAAAAGCTGCTTTGAAGTTTTTAACTGAGATATTTTCTTTTTCACCATTGGCCGCAATGAGCTCCCAAATATTTCTTCACAGATTCTACAAAAAGTGTTTCCAAACTGCTACATCAAAAGAAATGTTAAAATTTGTGAAGTGAATGCACACATCACAAAGCAGTTTCTCAGAAAGCTTCTTTCTAGTTTTTTCTGAAGATGTTTCCTTTTTCACCATAGGCCTCAATATGCTCCCCAATATCCCTTTGTAGATTCTACAAAAACAGTGTTTCCAAACAGCAGCATGAAAATTAATTTTTAACTCTGTGAGATGAATGCAGACATCACAGACTGGTTTCATAGAAAACTTCTTTCTATTTGTTCACAGTAGGCCTCACTGAGCTCCCAAATATCCCTTCATAGATTAGACAAAAACTGTGTTTCCAAACTGCTCAAACAAAAGAAAGTTTTGAGTCTGTGAGATGAATGCACACATCACAAAGCTGTTTCTCAGAAAGCTTCTTTCTTGTTTTTCTTGATGATATTTCCTTTTTCCCCATAGGCCTGAATGCACTCCCAAATATCCCCTTGCAGATTCTACAAAAACAGTGTTTCCAAACTGCTACATCAAAGATATGTTTATCTCTGTTAGATTAATGTGCACATCACATAGCAGTTTCTAAAAAAGCTTCTTTCTACTTTTAATCTAAAGATATTTCCTTTTTGACCATAGACCTAAATGCATTCCCAAATATCCCATCACAGATTCTACAAGAAGAGTGTTTCCAAACTGCTCCATCAAATAAAGGTTTAACTTCCTGAGATGAATGAACACATCACAAAGCAGTTTCTCAAAAAGCTTCTTCCTAGTTGTTCTCTGAAGATATTTCCTTTTTTAACGTAGGCCTCTATGCACTCCCAAATATCCCATCGCAGATTCTACAAAAACACTATTTCCAAACTGCTCCATCAAAAGAAAGGTTTTTCTCTGTGAGGTGAATGCACACATCACAAAGCAGTTTCTCAGAAAGCTTATTTCTAGTTTTTCTCTGAAGATATGTCCTTGTTCACCTTAGGCCTCAATGCATTCCTAAATATCACTTTGCAGATACTACAAAAACAGTATAGCCCACCTGCTCCACGAAAAGAAAGGTTTAACTCTGTGAGATGAATGCACACATCATAAGTCTGTTTCTCAGAATGCTTCTTTCTAATTTGTATCTGAAAATATTTCATTTTTCTCCATAGGCCTCAATGCACTCCAAATATCCCTTTGCAGATTCTAAAAAAACACTGCTTTCAATCAGCTTCATCAAAAGAAAGGTTTAACTCTGTGAGATGAATACACATATCACAAATCAATTTCTCAGAAAGCTTCTTTCTACTTTTTTTATCTAATGATATTTCCTTTTTGACCATAGGCCTGAATGTGCTCCCAAGTATCCCTTCTCAAATTCTACAATAAAAGTGTTTCCCGTCTGCTGATTGAATAGAGAAGTTTAATTCTGGGAGATGAACATACACACCACAAAGCAGTTTCTCAGATATCTTCCTTATAGTTTTTATCCTGGGATGTCTGCTTTACCTCCAATGGCCTCACTTAGCTCCCTAATGTCCATTCACAGAATGGACAAAAAGAGTATTTCCAAACCTGCTGAATCAATGGAAGTTTTAACTTTGTGAGATAGATGCACACATCACAAAGCAGTTTCTCAGAAAGCTTCCTTCTAGTTTTTATCTGAAGATGTTTCCTTTTTAACTGTAGGCCTCCATGCGTTCCCAAATATCCCTTTGCAGATTCTACCAAAACAGTTTTTCCAAACTGCTCAACAAAAAGAAAGGTTTACCTCTGATAAATGAATGCATACATCACAAAGTGGTTTCTCAGATAGCTTCCTTCTAGTTTTTATCCTGGGATATTCACTTTTTCACCACTGGCCTCAAAGAGTTCTCAATTGTCCATTTGTAGAAAGGACAAAAACAGTGTTTCCAAACTGCTGAATTCAAAGAAATGTTTACCTGTGTGAGATAAATGCACACCTAACAAAGCAGTTTCTCAGAAAGCTCCTTTCTAGTTTTCATCTGAAGATGTTATCCTTTTTCACCATAGGCCTCAATGCACTCCAAAATATCCCTTCACAGATTCTACAAAAACAGTGCTTCCAAACTGATGAATAAGAGAGGAAAGGTTTAACACTGTGAGATGAATGCACACATCACAAACAGGTTTCTCATTTAGCTTCCTTCTAGTTTTTATCTTGGGATATTATGTTTTTTGCTATTGGCCTCAATGAGCACCCAAATGTCCATTCGCTGAATGGACAAAAGGAGTGTTTCCAAACTGCTGAACCCAAATAAAAGCTTTAAATCAGTGAGATGAATGCACATATCACAAAGCAGTTTCTTAGAAAGCTCCTTTCCTGTTTCTATCTGAAGATGATTCCTTCTTCACCATAGTCCTCAATGTGCTCCCAGATATCCCTTTGCAAATTCTACAAAAAGAGTGTTTCCAAACTTCAGAATGAAAAGAAATGTTTAACTCTGGAGCTGAATGCACACATCACAAAGCAGTTTCTCAGAAATCATCTTTCTAATTTGTATCTGAAAATATTTCCTTTTTCACCATAAGCCACAATGTGCCCTAAATATCCCTTCACAGATTTTACATAAAACAGTGTCTCCAAACTGCTGAATGAAAAGCACATTTAAATCTGTGAGATCATTGCATACTTCACAAAGCAGTTCCTCAGATGGTTTCCTTCTACTTTTTATCCTGGGATACTCATTTTTCACCACTGGCCTCAATGAGCTCCCATATGTCCATTCACAGAATGGACAAAAAGAGTGTTTCCAAGCTGCTGAATCCAAAGGAAATTTTAACTCTGTTAGATGAATGCTTATTTCACACAGCAGTTTCTCAGAAAGCTTCCTTCTTATTTTTAGCTGAAGTTGTTTCACTTTTCAACATATGCCTCAATAAGCACCCAAATTTCCCTCCACAGATTCTACAAATACAGTGTTTTCAAACTGCTGAATGAAAAGAAGTGTTTACCTCTGTGAGATAAATGCACACATAAGAAAGCGGTTTCTCAGATAGTTTCCTTATAATTTTTATCTGTGGATATTTCCTTTTTCACCATAGGCCTCAAGGTGCTCCCAAATACCCCTTCCAGATTCTACAAAAGCATTGTTTCCGAGTGCTGAATGAAAAGAAATATTTAACTCAGTGAGATGAATGCACACATCACAGAGTGATTTCTCAGCTCATTCCATCTAGTTTTTATCCTGGGATATGCAATTTTTCACCATTGGCCTCAATGAGCTCCAAAATGTCCATTCACAGAATGGACCAAAACTGTTTCCAACCTGCTGAATCCAAAGAAATATTTAACTCTGTGAGATGAATGCACACATGACAAAGCAGTTTCTCAGAAAGATTCTAGTTTTTATTGGAAGATGTTTCCTTTTTCACCATAGGCCTCAATGTGCTCCCAAATATCCCTTCACATGTTCTACAAAAGCGGTGCTTCAAAACTGCTGAAAGAAGAGAAAGGTTTAACTCTGAGAGATGAATGAACACATCACAAAGCAGTTTCTCAGATAGTTTCCTTCTAGTTTTTATCCTGGGATGTTCACTTTTTCGCCATTGGCTTCTTTGAGCTCCCAAATGTCCATTCACAGAATAGACAAAAGCAGTGTTTCCAAACTACAGAATCTGAAGAAAGTTTTAACTATGAGATGAATGCACATATCACAAGGCAGTTTCTCAGAAAGATTCTTTTTAGTTTTTATCTGAGAATAGTTCCTTTTTTGACATAGACCTAAAAGTGCTCCTAAATTTCCCTTCGCAGATTCTACAAAAACAGTGCTTCCAAACTGATGAATCAAAAGAAAGTTTGAGCTACGTGAGATGTGTGCACACATCACAAAGTAGTTTCCCAGATAACTTCCTTCTAGTGTTGATTCTGGGGTATTCTCCTTTTTGCCATTGGCCCCGGTGAGCTCCAAAATGTCTATTCACAGAGTGGACAAAAACAGTGTTTAAAAACTGCTGAATCCAAAGAAAGCTTTAACTCTGTGCTTTAAATGGACAAATCACAAATCAGTTTCTCAGAAAACTTCTATAAATTTTCTCTAATGATATTTCCTTTTTCACCATAGACCTTAATGTGCTCCCAAATATCTCTTTGCAGTTTCTACAAAAAACAGTATTTCCAAAATGCTGAATGAAAAAAAGTTTTACCTCTGTGAGATGAATGCACACATCACAAAGCAATTTCTAGATGGATTCCTTCTAGTTTTTGTCCTGGGATATTCGCTTTTTCACCATTGGCCACAATAAGCAATTCGCAGCATGGACAAATGGACAAAAACAGTTTTTCCAAACTGCTGAATCCAAACAAAGGTTTAACACTGTGAGATGAATGCACACATCACAAAACAGTTTCTGAGAAAGATTCTTTCTAGTTTTCATCTGAATATATTTCCTTTTTCACATTAGGCCTTAATGCTCTCCCAAATATCTGTTTGCTGATTCTATACAAAAACATTGTTTCCAAACTCCTGTATGGAAAGAAAGATTTAATTCTGTGAGATGAATTTACACATCACAAAGTGGTTCCTCAGCTAGCATCCTTCTAGCTATATCCTGATATATACACTTTGTCCCCATTGGACTCAATGAGCTCCCAAATGTCCATTTGCAGAATGGACAAAAAGAGTGTTTCCAAAATACTGAATCCAAAGAAAGGTTTAACTCTGTTAGATGAGTGCACATATCACAATGCAGTCTGTCAGAAAGCTTCCTTCCAGTTTTTATCTGAAAATATTTCCTTTTTCACCATAGGCCTCAATGCACTCCCAAATATCCCTTCACAGATTCTACAAGAACAGGGTTTCCAAACTGCAAAATGAAAATAAAGGTACAACTCTGCGAGATAAACGCATGCATCACAAAGTTGTTTCTCAGATAGTTTCCTTCTTTTTTTTTATCCTGGGATATTAGCTTTTTCAACATTGGCTTCAAAGAGCTCCAAAATGTCAATTAGCAGAATGGACAAAAAGAGTGTTACCAAACAGCTGAATCCAAAGAAATGTTGAAATCTGTGAGATTAATGCATGCATCACAAAGCAGTTTCTCAGAATGCTGACTTCTAGTTTTTATCTGAAGATGTTTCCTTTTTCACCATAGGCCTCAATGTGCTGGCAAATATCCCTTCATAGATTCTACAAAAACATTTTTTCCAATCTGCTGAATGAAAAGTAAGGTTTACCTATGCAAGATGAATGCACATATCACAAAACAGTTTCTCAGATAACTTTCTTCTCGTGTTTATCCTGAGATATTCACTCTTTCACCATTGGTCTCAATGAGCTCCCAAATGTCTATTCACAGAATGGAAAAAAACGGTGTTTCCAAACTGCTGAATCCAAAGAAAGGTTTACCTTGGTGACATGAAGGCACACATCACAAAGCAGTTTCTCTGAAAGCTTATTTCTTGTTTTTATCTGAAGATGTTTCCTTTTCTAATAATATGCCTCAATGCACCCCAAAATATCCTTGTGCAGATTCTACAAAAACATGGTATACAAACCGCTGAATGAAAAGAAAGGATTAAATCTGTGAGATGAATGCACACATCATGAAGCTGTTTCTAAGGTAGCTTCCTTCCAGTTCTTATCCTGAGATATTTGCTATTTTGCCATTGACCTCAACGAGCTCCCAAATGTCCATGCGAAGAATGGACAAAAACTGTGTTTCCAAACTGCTGAATGGAAAAAACGGTTTAACTCTGTAAGATTAATGCACACATCACAAAGCAGTTTCTCACAAAGCTTCTTTCTAGTTTTTATCTGAAGATACTTCCTTTTTCACCATAGGCCTGAATTGGGCTTCCAAATATCCCTTCGCAGATCCTACAAAAACAGTGTTTCCAAACTGCTGAATGAAAAGAAAAGTTTAACTCTCTGAGATGAATTCACACATCACAAACCGGTTTCTCAGATAGCTACCTTGTAGTTTTTGTCCTGGGATGTTCACTTTTTTGCCATTGGCCTCATTGAGCTCTCAATTGTCTGTCCTTAGAATGAACAAAAACAGTTTTTCCAAACTGCTGAATCCAAAGAAAGGTTTGATTCCATGAAATGAATGCAATAATCACAAAGCACTTTATCAGACAGCTTCTTTCTAGTTTTTATCTGAAGATATTTCCTTTTTCACCATAGGCCTCAATGCGCTCCCAAATATTCCTATGCACATTCTACAAAAACAGTGTTTCCAAAAAGCTGAATGAAGAGAAAGGTTTAACTGAGCAAGTTGAATGCACACATCACAAAGAGGTTTCTTAGATAGCTTCCTTCTAGTTTTTATCCTGGGATATTCACTTTTTAACCATTGGCCTCAATCAGCTACAAAATGTCCATTCACAGAATGGACAGAAACAGTATATAAAAACTGCTGAATCCAAAGAAATGTTTAACTCTGTGAGGTGAATACAGACATCCTAAAGCAGTTTCTCAGAAAGCTTCTTTCCAGTTTTCATCTGAAGATGTTTCCTTTTTCACCATAGGCCTCAATGTGCTCCCAAATATCCCTTTGCAGATTCTATTAAAACAGTGTTTCCAAACTGCTGAATGAAAAGAAAGCTTTATCTCTGTGAGATGATTGCACACATCACAAAGTGGTTTCTCAGAAAGCTTCATTCTAGTTTTTATCTTGGGATATTCACTTTTTCACATTGGTCTCAATGAGCTCCTAAATAAATGTCCTTTCATAGAAAAGAAAAAAAACCGTGTTTCCAAACTGCTGAATGAAAAGAAAGTTTTATCTCTCCAAGATGAATGCACACATCACAAAGTGGCTTCTCAGATAGCTTCCTTCTATTTTTTATTGTGTGATATTCCCTTTTTGGCCATTCGTTTCAATGAGCTCCCAAATGTCCATTCACAGAATGGACAAAAACAGTGTTTCCAAACTGCTGAATGAAAAGAAAGATTTATGTCTGTGAGATGAATGCACACATCACAAAGTGGTTTCTCAGAAAGCTTCCTTCTAGTTTTTATCTTGGGATATTCACTTTTTTGCACTGGTCTCAATGAGCTCCCAAATGTCCTTTCATAGAAAAGAAAAAAACCGTGTTTCCAAACTGCTGAATGAAAAGAAAGTTTTATCTCTCCAAGATGAATGCACACATCACAAATCAGCTTCTCAGATAGCTTCCTTCTATTTTTTTATCATGTGATATTCCCTTTTCGGTCATCCACTTCAGTGAGCTCCCAAATGTCCATTCGCAGAATGGACAAAAACAATGTTTCCAAACTGCTGAATCCAAACAAAGGTTTACCTCTGTGAGATTAATGCACACATCACAAAGCAGTTTCTCAGAAGACTTCTTTCTAATTTTTATCTGAACATATTTTATTTTCCACAGTAGGCCTCAATGCACTCCCAAATATCCTTTTGCAGATACTACATAAACAGTGTTTCCAAACTGCTGAATGAAAAGAAAGTTTAACTCTGCAAGATGAATGCACACATCAGAAAGCAGTTTCTCAGGTAACTTCCTTCTAGTTTTTATCCTGGGATATTCAATTTTTTGACATTGGCCTCAATATGTTTCCACATTTGGAAACAGTGTTTCCAAACTGCTGTATCCAAAGATCAGTTTAACTCTGTTAGATGAAAGCACACATCACAAAGAGGTTTCTTAGAGAGCTGCGTTCTTGTTTTTATCCTAGGATATTTGCTTTTATGGCATTGGCCTCAATGAGCTCCCAAATGTCCTTTCACAGAATAGACAAAAAGAGTGTTTCCAAACTGCTGAATCCAAAGAAAGTTTTAACTCTGTGAGATGAAGGCATACATCGAAAAGTAGTTTCTCAGAAAGCTTCTTTCTAGTTTTTATCTTAAGATGTTTCCTTTTTTACCAGAGACCTCAGTGCACTCCCAAATATCCCTTTGCAAATTCTACAAAAGTTGTGTTTACAAACTGCCAAATGAAAAGAAACGTTTAAGTCTGTGAGATGAATACATGCATCACAATGCTATTTCTCAAATAACTTTCTTCTAGTTTTTATCCCAGAGGATGAGCTTTTTTGCCATTGGCCTCAATCAGCTCCAAAACATCCATTCACAGAATGGACAAAAACAGTGTATAAAAACTGCTGAATCCAAAGAAATGTTTAACTCTTTGAGATGAATGCATACATCCCAAAGCAGTTTCTCAGAAAGCTTCTTTCCAGTTTTCATCTGAAGATGTTTCCTTTTTCACACTAGGCCTCAATGTGCCCCAAAATACCCCTTCACAGATTCTATTAAAACAGCATTTCCAAACTGTTGAATGAAAAGAAAGCTTTGTCTCTGTGAGATGAATGCACACATCACAAAGCGGTTTCTCAGAAAGTTTCCTTCTAGTTTTTATCCAGGGATATTCACTTTTTCTCATTGGCCTCAATGAGCTCCCAAATATCCTATCATAGAAAAGAAAAAAACAGTGTTTCCAAACTGCTGAATGAAAATAAAGTTTTATCTCTGCAAGATGAATGCACACATCACAAAGCAGTTTCTCAGATAGTTTCCTTCTATATTTTATCATGCGATATTCCCTTTTTGGCCATTGGCTTCAATGAGCTCCCAAATGTCCATTTGCATAATGGACAAAAACAGTGTTTCCAAACTGCTGAATCCAAATAAAGGTTTACCTCTGTGAGATGAATGCACACATCACAAGCAATTTATCTGAAAACTTCTTTCTAATTTTTATCTGAACATATTTTATTTTCCACAGTAGGCCTCAATGTGTTCCCAAATATCCCTTTGCAGATACTACAAGAACAATGTTTCCAAACTGCTGAGTGAAAAGAAAGGTTTAACTCTGAAAGATGAATGCACACTTCACAAAGCAGTTTATCAGGTAGCTTCCTTCTAGTTTTAATCCTGGGATATTCACTTTTTCAACATTGGCCTCAATACGCTACCACATGTCCATTTGCCAACTGTACAAAAACAGTGTTTCCAAACTGCTGAATCCAAAGAAAGGTTTAACTCTCTTAAATGAATGCACACATCACAAAGAGGTTTCTCAGAGAGCTTCCTTCTTGCTTTTATCCTAGGATATTAGCTTTTATGTCATTGGCCTCAATGAGCTCCCAAATGTCCTTTCACAGAATAGACACAAAAAGTGTTTCCAAACTTTTGATTCCAAAGAAAGTTCTAACTCTGTGAGATGAAGGCACCCATCACAAAGTAGTTTCTCAGAAAGCTTCTTTCTGGTTTTTATCTTAAGATGTTTCCTTTTTTACTGGAGATCTCAATAAACTCCCAAATAACCCTTTGCAGATTTTACAAAACAGTGTTTACAAACTGCTGAATGTAAAAAAAAGGTTTAGCTCAGTGAGATGAATATATACATCAAAAAGTGGTTTCTCAGATTGCTTCCTTCCAGTTTTTGTCGTGGGATATGAGCTTTTTCACCATTGGTCTCAAAGAGCTCCAAAATGTCCATTTGCAGAATGGACAAAAACAGTGTTTCCATACTGCTGAACACAAAGATAGGTTTAACTCTGTGATATGAATGCACACATCACAAAGCCATTTCTCAGAAAGCTTCTTTCTAGTTTTTAGCTGAAGAAGTTTCCTTTTTCACCTAGGCCTCAATGCACTCCCAAATATCCCTCCACAGATTCTACAAAAACAGCATTTCCAAACTACTGAATGAAAAGAAAGTTTTAACTTTGTGAGATGAATACACACATCACAAAGTGGTTTCTCAGATAGCTTCCTTCTAGTTTTTAATCATGGGATATTCGCTTTTTCACCATTAGCCTTGATGAGCTCCCAAATGTCCATTCACAGAATGGACAAAGCAGTGTTTCCAAACTTCTGAGTTCAAAGAAATGTTTAGCTCTGTGAGATGAATGCACTCATCACAAAGCAGTTTCTCAGAAGGCTTCTTTCTAATATTTATCTGAACATATTTTATTTTCCACAATAGGCCTCAATGCACTCCTAAATATCCCTTCACAGATACTACATAAACAGTGTTTCCAAACTGCTGAAAGGAAAGGTTTAATTCTGTGAGATGAATGCACACATCACAAAGCAGTTTGCCATTTAGCTTCCTTTTAGTTTTTATCCTGGGATATTGGCTTTTTCACCATTGGCCTCAATGTGCTCCCAAATATCCCTTTGCAAATTCTACAAAAGCAATGTTTATAAACTGCTGAATGAAAAGAAATGTTTAACTCTGTGAGATGAATGCATACATCAAGAAGCAATTTCTCAAATAGCTTTCTTCTAGTTTATATCCTGGGAGATGCACTTTTTCACCATTGGCCTCAATCAGCTCCAAAATATCCATTCACAGAATGGACAAAAACAGTGTATAAAAACTGCTGAATCCAAAGAAATGTTTAATTCTGTGAGATGAATGCACACAATGCAAAGCAGTTTCTCAGAAAGCTTGTTTCCAGTTTTCATCTGAAGATATTTCCTTTTTCACCATAGACCTCAATGCACCCCCAAATATCCCTTCATGGATTCTATTAAAACAGTGTTTCCAAACTGCTGAATGAAAAGAAAGCTTTATCTCTGTGAGATGAATGCACACATCACAAAGCAGTTTCTCAGAAAGCTTCCTTCCAGTTTTTATCCTGGGATATTCACTTTTTCACATTGGCCTCAATGAGCTCCCAAATGTCCTTTTATAGAAAAGAAAATCATGTTTCCAAACTGCTGAATGAAAAGAAAGTTTTATATCTGCATGATGAATGCACACATCACAATGCAGCTTCTCAGATAGCTTCCTTCTATTTTTTATCACGTGATATTCCCTTTTTGGCCATTGGCTTCAATGAGCTCCCAAGTGTCCATTTGCAGAAGGGACAAAACCAGTATTTCCAAACTGCTGCTTCCAAAGAAAGGTTTAATTCTGTGAGATGAATGCACACATCACAAAGCAGTTTCTCAGAGCGCTTCTTTCTAGTTGTTTTGAAGATATTTCCTTTTTCAATGAAGGCCTCAATGAGCTCCTAAACATCCCTTCATAGATTCCACAAAAACAGTGTTTCCAAACTGCTGAATGAAAAGAAAGTTTTAAATCTGCAAGATGAATGCACACATCATGGGACAGATTCTCAGAGAGCTTCCTTCTAGTTTTTATCCTGGGATATTCACTTTTTCACCATTGGCTTCAGTCAGCACCCAAATGTTCATTAATGGACAAAAACAGTGTTTCCAAAGTGCTGAATCTAAATAAAGTTTTAACTGTGAGATGAATGCAAACATCACAAAGCAGTTTCTCAGAAAGCTTCTTTCTAGTTTTTATCTGAAGGTGTTTCCTTTTTTACCACAGGCCTCAATGGGCCCCCAAATATCCCTTTGTAGATTCCCCAAAAACAGTGTTTCCAAACTGCTGAATGAAAAGAAAGTTTTGACACTGCGAGATGAAAGCACACACCTCAAAGCAGTTTCTCAGATAGCTTCCTTCTAGTTTTCATTCTGGGCTATTGGCTTTTTTGCCATTGGCTTTTTTGCCATTGGCCTCATGAGCTCCCCAATGAACATTCACAGAATGGACAAAAACAGTTTTTCCAAAGTGCTGAATGAAAAGAAAGGTTTAACTCTGTGAGGTGAATGAAAATATCCCAGTGCAGTTTCTCAGATAGCTTCCTTCTAGTATTTTTTTTGAGATATTCTCTTTTTTGCCATTGGTTTCAATGAGACCCGAAATGTCCATTAATAGACAATAACAATATTTCCCAACTACTGAATCCAAAGGAAGATTTACCTTTGTGAGATGAATGCACACATCACAAAGCAGTTTCTCAGAAAACTTCTTTCTACTTTTTATCAGAAGATGTCTCCTTTTTCACCATGGGCCACAATGTGCTCCCAAATTCTCTTAGCAGGTTCTAAAAAAACAGTGTTTCCAAACTGTTTAATGAAAAGGAAGGTTTAATTCCACAAGATCAATGCACACATCACAATGTGGTTTCTCAGGTTGCTTCCTTGTAGTTTTCATCCTGGGATATTCACTTTTCCACCAATGGCCTCAATGAGCACTGAAATGTCCATTTGGAGACTGGCCAAAAACAATGCTTCTATCTGCTGAATCCACAGACATGTTTAACTCTGTTAGATGAATGCACACATCACAAAGCAGTTTCTCAGAAAGCTTCTTTAGAGTTTCTATCAGAAGATGTTTCCTTTTTCATCATAGGCCTCAATGCACTCCCATCACAGATTCTGCAACAACAGTGTTCCGAAACTGCTGAATGAAAAGAAAGATTTAACTCTGTGACATGAATGCACATCTCTCAAGGCAGTTTCTCACATAGGTTTCGTCTAGTTTTTATCCTGGGATATTCACTTTTTGCCACTGGCCTCAATGAGCTCCCAAATGTCCATATCCAGAATGGACGAAAACAGTGTTTCCAAACTGCTGAATCCAAAGGAAGGTTTAACTCTGTGAGATGAATGCACACTTTGCAAAGCAGTTTGTCAGAAAGCATCTTTAGAGTTTTTATCTGAAGATGTTTCCTTTTTCACCACAGGCCTCAATGTGCTCTGAAATATCCCTTCGTAGATTCTGCAAAAACAGTGTTTCCAAACTGCTGAATCAAAAGAAAGGGCTATCTCTGTGAGACAAATGCACGTCCCAAAGCAGTTTCTCAGACACCTTCCTTCTAGATTTCATCCCGGGATTTTGGCTTTTTTGCCATTGCCCTCAATGAGTTCCCAAATGTCCACTTGCAGAATGGACAAAAACAGTGTTTCCAAGCTGCTGACTCAAAAGAGAGGTTTACCTCTGTGAGATGAATGCACACATCACAAAGCAGTTTCTCAGAAAACTTCTTTATTGTTTTATCTGAAGTTGTTTCCTTTTCCACCATAGGCCTCAATGTAAATATCCCTTTGCAGATTTACAAAAACAGTGTTTCCAAACTGCTGAATGAAAGAAAGGTTTAACTCTGCAAAATGAATGCACACATCCCAATGCAGTTGCTCCAATAGCATCCTTCTAGTTTTTATCCTGGTATATTCGCATCTTTGCCTTTGGTGTCAATGAGCTCCAGAATGTCCATTTGCAGAATGGACAAAAACAGTGTTCTCAAACTGCTGAATCCAAAGAAAGTTTTGTCTCTGGGAGATGAATTCACACATCACAAGGCAGTAAATAAGAAAGCTTCTTCCTCGTTTATATCCTGGGACATTCCCTTTTTTGTCATTGGCCTCAATGAGCTCCCAAATGTCCACTCGTAGAATAGAGAAAAACAGTGGTTCCAAACTGCTGAATCTAAAGGAAGATTTTACTCTGTGAGATGAATGTGCACATCCCAAAGCAGTTTCTCAGAAAGATTCTTTCTTGTTTTTATCTGAAGATGTTTCCTTTTTCACCATATGCCACAATGTGCTCCCAAATATTCCTTTGCAGATTCTGCACAAACAGTGTTTTCAAACTGCTGAATGAAAAGAAAGTTTTAACTCTGTGAGCTGAATGCACACATCACAAAGCTGTTTCTCAGATAGCTTCCTTCTAGTTTTTATCCTGGGATATTTGATTTTTCGCCATTGGCCTCAATGAGCTCTCAAATGTCGATTCACAGAAAGGAAAAAAACAGTATTTCCAAATTGCAGAATCCACAGAAAGTTTTAACTGTGAGATGAATGCACACATCACAAAGAAGTTTCTCAGAAAGCATCTCTCTAATTTTTATCTGAGGATATTTCCTTTTTCACCATAGGTCTCAATATGCTCGTAAATATCCCTTTGCATATTCTACAAAAACAGTGCTTCCAAACTGCTGAATGAAAAGAAATGTTTAACTCTGTGAGATGAATTCATATATCACAAAGTGGTTTCTCAGAAATCTTCCTTCTAGTTTTTAATCATGGGATATTTGAGTTTTCACCATTGGCCTCAATGAACCCCCAAATGTCCATTCACAGAATGGACAGAAACAGTGTTTCCAAACTGCTGAAGCAAAAGAAAGGTTTAAGTCAGTGAGATGAATGCAAACATCACAAAGGAGTTTCTCAGAAAGCTTCTTTCCTGTTTTTATCTGAATATGATTCCTTTTTCACCATAGGGCTCAAGGCACTCCAAATATGGCTTTGCAGATTCTACAAAAACAGTGCTTCCAAATTGTTTAATGAAAAGCAAGGTTTAACTCTGCAAGATGAATGCTCGCTTCACAAAGCAGTTTCTCAGATCTCTTCCTTTAGTTTTTATCTTGGGATGTTCCCCTTCTGGCCATTGGCCTCTATGAGCTCCCAAATATCTACTCACAGACTGGACAAAAACAGTGCTTCCAAACTGCTGAACGAAAAGAGAGTTTTAACTCTGTGAGGTGAATGCACACAACACAAAGCAGTTTCTCAGAAAGCTTCTTTCTATTTTTTATCTGAAGATGTTTCCCTTTTCACCATAAGCCTCAATGAGCTCCAAATATCCCTTCACAGATTCTACAAAAACAGTGTTTCCAAACTGTTGAATGAAAATAAACATTTAACTCTGTGAGGTGAATGCACACATCACAAAGCGGTTTCTCAGACAACTTCCTTCTAGGGTTTATCCTGGGATATTCACTTTTCACCATTGGACTCAATAAGCTCCCAAATGGCCATACATAGAATGGACAAAAACAGTGTTTCCCAAACTGCTGAATCCAAAGAAAGTTGTTACTCTGTGAGATGAATGCACACAGCACAAAGAAGTTTATTAGAAAGATTTTTACCTGTTATTTTCTGAAGATGTTTCCTTTTCCACCATAGACCTCAGTGCACTCCTAAATATCCCTTTGCAGATTATACAAAAACAGTGTTTCCAAACAGCTCAATGAAAAGAAAGTTTTAAGACTGTGATATGAATTCACCCATCAAAAACAGGTTTCTCAGATAGATTCCTTCCAGTATTTGTCCTGGGAAATTCACTTTGTTGCCATTGGCCACTATGTGCTCCTAAATGTCCATTTGCAGAATGGACAAAAACAGTGTTTCCAAACTGCTGAATCCAAAGAAAGGTGTTACTGTGTAAGATAAATGCACACATCACATAGCAGTTTCTTAGAATGCTTCTTACTTGTTTTTATCTGAAGATGTTTCCTTTCTCACCATAAGCCTCAATTTGCTCCCAAATATCCATTCACAGCTTCTACAAAAACAGTGTTTCCAAACTGCTGAATGAAAAGAAAGATTTAACTCTGTGAGATGAATGCACACATCACAAAGCTGTTCCTCAAATAGCTTCCTTCTAGTTTTTATCCAGATATATTCAGTTTTTCACCATTGGCCTCAATGAGCTGCCAAATGTCCATTCACAGAATTTACAAAAACAGTGTTTCCAAACTGATAAATCCAAAGAAATTTTAACTCTGTGAGATGAATGCATGCATCACAAAGCAGTTTCTCAGAAAGGTTCTTTCTAGTTTTTATCTGAAAATGTTTCATTTTTCACCATAGGCTTCAATGCCCTGTCAAATATCCCTTCACAGATTCTACAAAAACAGTGTTTCCAAACTCCTGAATGAAAAGAAAGTTTTAACTCTGTGAGCTGAATGCACACTTCACAAAGTCGTTTCTCAGATAGTTTCATTCTACCTTTTATAATGGGATATTTGCTTTTTCACCATTGGCCTCAATGTTCTCCTACATGTCCTTTCATAGAAAGGACAAAGACGGTGTTTCCA
This sequence comes from Pongo abelii, assembly GCF_028885655.2. Lineage (NCBI taxonomy): Eukaryota > Metazoa > Chordata > Mammalia > Primates > Hominidae > Pongo > Pongo abelii. The sequence goes on along the minus strand of NC_072007.2, from coordinate 23,614,754 downwards.
AACAACAGAATCCAAAGAAAGGTTTAACTGTGAGATGAATGCACACATCAAAAAGCAGTTTATTAGAAAGCTTTTTACTTGTTATTTTCTGAAGATGTTTCCTTTTTTCACCATAGGCCTCAATGCGCTCCCAAATATCCCTTCGCAGATTCTACAAAAACATTGTTTCCAAACTGCTGAATGAAAAGAAAGTTTTAAGTCTGTGAGCTGAATGCTCACATCACAAAGCCGTTTCTCAGATAGCTTCCTTCTAATTTTTATCCTGGGATATTCACATTTTCACCATTGGCCTCAATGATCTCCTATATGTCCTTTCACAGAAAGGACAAAAACAGTGTTTCTAAACAGCAGAATCCAAAGAAAGTTTTAACTTTGTGAGATTAATGCACACATCACAAAGCAGTTTCTCAGAATGCTTCTTTTTAGTTTTTATCCAAAGACATTTCCTTTTTCACCATAGGCTTCAATGCACTCCTAAATATCTCTTCACAGATTCTACACAAACAGTGTTTCCAAACTGCTCAATGAAAATAAAGTTTTAAGTCTGTGTGATGAAGGCACCCATCACAAAGTGGTTCCTCAGAATGATTCACCATTGGCCTCAATGAGCTCCAAAATGTTTATTCACAGAATAGACAAAAACAGTGTAACCAAACTGCTGAATAAGAAGAAATGTTTTCATGTGTTACATGAATGCAGGCATTGCAAAGCAGTTTATCAGAAAGATTCCTTCTACTTTTTATCTGAAGATGTTTCCTTTTTCACCATAGGCCTCAATGTGCTGCCAAATATCCCTTTGCAGATTCTACAAAAACAGTGTTTCAAAACTGCTGAATGAAAACAAAGGTTTAACTCTGCAAGATGAATGCACACATCACAAAGCAGTTTATCAGATAGCTTCCTTCTAGTTTTTGTCCTGGGATATTTGCTGTTTCACCATTGTCCTCAAGGAGCTCCCAAACATCCATTTGCAGAATGGACAAAGACAGTGTTTCCAAACTGCTTAATGCAAAAAAAGGTTTAACTCATTGAGCTGAATGCACACATCACAAAGCAGTTTCTCAGAATGCGGTTTTTTTTTGTTTTTATCTGATGAAGATGTTTCCTTTTTCACCATAGACTTCAATTCGCTCCCAAACATCCCTTTGAAGATTCTTAAAAAGCAGTGTTTCCAAACTGCTGGATGAAAAGAAAGTTTTAGCTCTGTGAGGTGAATGTGCACATCACAAAGTGGTTTCTCAGATAGCTTGCTTCTAGTTTTCATCCTGGAATATTGACTTTTTCACCATTGGCCTCAAAGAACTCCCAAATATCCATTTGAAGAATGGACAAAAACAGTTTGTCCAAACTGCTGAATCCAAAGAAAGGCAGACTTAACTCTGTGGGATGAACGCACACAACACAAAGCAGTTTCTCAGAAAGCTTCTTTCTAGTTTTTATCTGAATATGTTTCCTTTTTCACCTTAGACCTCAATGTGCTCCCAAACATCAAACTGCAGATTCTACAAAAACATTGTTTCCAAATTGCTGAATGTTTCCAATTGCTGTGAGGTGAATGCACACCTCACAAAGTGGTTTCTCAGATAGTTTCCTTGTAGTTTTTATCCTGGGATGTTTGCTTTTTCTCCATTGGCTTCAATGAGTTCCCAAATGTCCATTTGCAAAATTGACAAAAACAGTGTTTTTAAACTGCTGAATCCAGAGAAAGTTTTACCTCTTTGTGATGAATGCACATACCACAAAGCAGTTTTTCAGAAAGCTTCTTTCTACTTTTTATCTGAAGATGTTTCCTTTTTCACCATAACCTCAATGCGCTCCCACATATCCCTTCCCAGATTGTACAAAAACAGTGTTTCCAAACTGCTGAATGAAAAGAAAGGTTTAACTCCATGAGATGAATGCACACATCACAAAGCAGCTTGTCAGATATCTTCCTCCTAGTTTTTATCTTGGGATATTCACTCTTTTGCCTTTGGCCTCAATGAGCTCCAAATGTCCATTCTCAGAATGGACAAAAAGAGTGTTTCCAAACTGCTGAATCCAAAGAAATGTTTAACTCAGTGAAATGAATGCACATATCACAAAGCAGTTTCTCAGAAGGCTTCTTTCTAATTGTTATCTGAAGATGTTTCCTTTTTCACCACAGACATCAAAGCGCTCCAAATATCCCTTTGCAGATTCTACAAAAACAGTGTTTCCAAACTGCAGTGTGTCTCTAAGGAATGGAAACTAAACGTTGGGGTAAGAAAATCTTAATGTACTAAGGGGTTTGCTTTTAGAGGAAGGTTATACCTGGATATTCCTTCCAGGCACAGCGCATCCAACCACTCCACAAAGAGGCTGCATTCCCATACCTTGGGCTATTTCTTGAGAGGAGATGACACAAGGGATGCTATTTACTAGACACTTCAGGAGTCATGGCCACTGTTGGCATCTTGGGTAATCCTCAGAGAGTTTTGAAACTCAGAACCTAGAAAATACCACATGATGGCTGAGGATGTATTGCTCCGTGAAGTTTCCAAAGTGAAACCTTTGGAAGTGATGAGGGTATGTGCCAAGGGGAGATTAAAGGAAGGGGCACAAAAGTTTGCTGCTTTTTTTTTTTTTTTTTACAACAGAGTGTCAGGGGATCATTCTCTGCTCTCATCTCCTGTAAAATGTTTACAAATGAAAAATCTTTTTGTAAAAAGTGCCATCCACTCCTTTTTGAAAAAATGAAGAATTAAAATACTGTGTCTGAAATGTACAATAAAGAACCGTTGATAATATTGTGAGTTATACAAGGTTAGTTAGTGTTGGTGAGTGTCAGGAAAGAACTGGACATCTAAAATCTGACTGCAAGCCAGAGTTAGGCTGGGGCAACAGGGTAGTAGATTTGAGGCTCTTCTTTTGACACATTTGGAAAATGCATGAGAAAACGAGTTCACTTTTGGAGTGTTAAAATAACTAAAAAACAGGCAATTAGGTTGAGGTGGCTCTAGTGCCCTGAGCTCTGGCTGGAGCGATGAACAAAGGCCCCCCTAGATCCAAAAAGCTACCCCCTCTTCTTCAGCTGTGCACCTGATTAGATAGTTTCCACTCCAGCACCCATGATTGGATATAGTTCAGTTACCCACACCATCCTCTCACGCCATGAGTGACATAAGTGATTTGACACTGGGTTGAATAAAGCAAGAATTATAGGTTTTTCCTGGATTGTTTTCTGGCAGGGCTTCCTCCATGCACTGGAAACTGGTCCTGCCTGTAAAAGTTTTGCATTTACATTTGTATGTAAGGTTATTTTTATTTATGAATAACATATATGTGTTATTCATATATGGAAGAAATATAATGACAATTATTTCTAAATTTCAGATTTTTTACTTTCCTGGCATCCAGGCTTTAGAGCAGGCAGCCTGAGATTTCAAAAGGAGCCAATTCTCTAAGAAACAATATGTGAGGCACACGTGAATTTTAAATTTTCCAGTAGCTATATTTTAATAAAGACACCAGGCATGCTTGCCTGTGCCTGTAGTTTGAGCTATTAGGGAGACTGAGGTGGGAGGATCACTTGAGGCCAGGAGTTTGAAACCAACCTTGGCAACAAAGCAAGACCCCATCTCTACAAAAAAAAAAAATTAAAAAATTAGTCAGGCCTGGTAGTGCATGCCTTCAGTCCCAGCTACTCAGAAGGCTGAAGGTGGAGGATCACTTGAGCCTGAGAGATCACGGCTGCAGTGAGCCATGATCACATCACTGGACTCCAGCCTGGCTGACAGAGCAAAATCCTATCTCAAAAAACTGATCTTTGGAAAGGCGGTTTCTTTTCCTATAATGTAGCCAAACAACTAAGTATGTCTTGAAGCCATCCCTTTAATTTTTAACAGGGCAAGTATGTTTTCTAAGACTCCAATCTCCAGATTTGCAATGGGGCAAATCCTGAAGCATACATGGAAATCCCTCGCAGCTAAATCATCCCTCACCCGTATCCAGTGCTTCTTCACCCTGGTGCAAGAGAATCACCTGCAGGGAGGAAAACTTTCAAAATCCCTTAAACACAAGTTGTAATTGATCAATTAAATCAGCATCCTTGGAGTTGGATCTGCAAAACAATATGGTTTAAAGTTCTCCAGGTGATTCCAGTGTGTAGGCAAACCACAAAACCATGGCTTTAACCAGCAGCTTTTGTTAGAAATGATTTCTCAAATGAATGTAAAAACGTTTGCTGCTAAATTGTGACTTTTCAATCTTATCTGTTTTTCCTACTAACCATACTTTGCAGACCCAGGCTCTGCTGCTCACTCCATTCCTAATTCACCCAGTTCCGTGTGTGCTCAGGGCATCCTGTGCATGGATCACTGCATGGTGTGCCCTGGCCTGAGTGAGCATCATTCTTGGGGGTGCACCTTGCTGAAAACAAAGCTCTATTCCAAAAAGTTAAAACCATGTTACTTACTGTGTTGAGGTAAAAATTAAAAGACCTAGGGGGGGCTCACCCAAAAGTTAAAACACAAATAAATAACTTGTAACATTAATATACACCTGATGATGTCCTGAGCGAACACGCCCCACTTTAAAACAAAACAAACCATTGCTATTATTCTAAAATGTTAATTTGGGATTATTATGCAAATATGTACTATTTAAATTTTTATTGATGTATAACATGCATACAGCAATATAGGCACAAAACATTTATGGAATGCTTGATGAATTATTACAAAATAAATATGCCTGTGTATCTAAGAATCAGACTTGTTCATGTCCCTGACACTTTCTTTTTCCCAAACGTAACCAAGATCTTAAGAGCTAAGTGTAGAAAAACTTTGTCATTTTGTACAACTGTTTTATTACAGAACATTAAAAACATATACAAAATACAAAAAAAGTATAACAGACCAGTCACCCAGCTTTAACAGCTACTAGTCATGTGTCATTTTTGTTTCATCTGTGCTTCCAGCCATTCTCCCCCAATTTCATTATTTCTTAGGCTTTTTGGATAGCATGTATATTCATTGCAAGGTACAATCTGAACTGTAAATAATAGAGAGGTGGGGTTTCACCGTGTTGGCCAGGCTGGTCTTGAACTTCTGACCTCAGGTGATCCACCTGCTTCAGACTCCCAAAGTGCTGGGATTACAGGTGTGAGCCACCATACTCAGCCTGAGAATCCATATTTCTAACAAAGTACAAATCCATAGGTCACATGACAACTGCAGTGTCTATCTACAGTAAATACATTTTGATGAATAAAATTAAAGGCAATTGACCTAAGGTGAAAAAAAAAACAAAGCATGAGTACTCTGTGCTATCTGTAGGAGCTTTTGGTTAAGAATAACAAACTAACCAGACAATTTTATTGTTTTAATAATCAAAATTGGCAAAATGTCTACTATTTTTGTTCATAAAAACGCTCTTCACAAGAAAATATTTTCATATAACGAGGGCAAAAATGGCAACCATTTGCAAGTAAATGTCTTATGAAATTAAGTAGCAGATATCATTTCAAGCTCATGGCCTTCAGATAGTTACCCCAAACTCAATCATTTACATAGCAAGTGCAGATAATTTTCATAGCTTCCTATTAAAATTATATTTTAATGCCCTTACAAATTGTGACTATTTTTAAATAAAGTTCTCTAACTAAAATTTTGTATATGACATATGATAAATTCCCCTTCAAGTTACCTTAAATTTACTTAATTGTATTAGGCAGTGTCTGTCCCCCAATATTATTTGGAGATTCTCCCTCCATTTGCATAGGCATCATAGCTGGGGAAATAGGGATTCACAAGACACAGGCTGTTTCCTGCATATTTTTCCTTCTCAGACATCAGTTCATCAGTCAACCAATTCATGTGAGAGTGGAGGCCATGTATTCCCTATTATTCCTGGGCGCTCTCCTCTAAGGAGGAAAAGGCCTCAGAGGATGCACTCTGACAGGCCAAGCTCCCTCAGGTGTGAGAGCTCTAACCAGCAGGTGTAGACTTTTCAGGAAGGGGGGAATGAGGTCGGCATTCCAAACCTGGAGCTTCATCACCTTTTGTTTCATCTCAAGACAATTCTGAGGGGCTGTTTTGGAACGTGTCTGGAAGGTGAACGTTGAAGAAGAGTGTGGGCTTCGATGTGACTCAGATGAGGCCTTTCAGGGGGAGGCAGGAATTCAATGCTCAGAATCTGGGCTGGTGTCTTTGAGGTCAGTAGGTTTCCTCCTTGTATCCAAGTCCATCATTACTAGGGAAGAGGCTGGAGATTCTAAACGGCTTCCAGACTGCCTCTCTGATTCTCTTTGGGAGATGGGGTCTGAAAAAGACAAAGTCAGTATTTTGGGGGAAATTCTAGAAAGTCTGATTGGAAACCTGGGAAGACCTCTCGCCTCGTGCCTAAATGCTCAATTTGCAGCTCTAGCCACATAGATGCTTGGTAGGCATAGAGCTGGGTTTGCATTTATATCAGCAAAACCTATGTCAGAGTTGAAGAAGTAGTCAGGACAAAATGTCTTGGCCGCAGGCTGGGGAACATCTTAAAAGCAAACTTCTAGCCTGTTGACTCTTGGCAATGAGTGTTGGGTCCTGGCCAAAGTGTTTGAATGCAGCATAAGGCCAATTCATAAATCCACCTTCTAATGGAGAAATGTTTATACTTTTTCAGTTTCATGCAATCAGGGTGAAATTTCCATGCTATTCGTTTGTTTACTTTTCATTTAATATACAATCCAAGACAAAATACATTAAACTTTTTTTTTTTGAGATGGAGTCTTGCTCTGTCACCCAGGCTGGAGTGCAGTGGTGCGATCTCAGCTCACTGCAATCTCCACCTCCCAGGTTCACGCCATTCTCCTGCCTCAGCCTCCCAAGTTGCTGGGACTACAGGTGCCCACCGCCACGCCTAGCTAATTTTTTGTATTTTTAGTAGAGATGGGGTTTCACCCTGTTAGCCAGGATCGTCTCAATCTCCTGACCTTGTGATCCGCCCACCTCGGCCTCCCAAAGTGCTAGGATTACAGGCATGAGCCACCGCGCCCGGCCACATTAAGTGCTTATTGACATATGTATTTATTCTTCACCAGGCTCATAGTATCTGCCTAATTTTAAACTTTCTTCCATTTTGTAGGTTTCAACCTATTTTATTGTAAGATATTAAATCTAATACAGGCATTGTCACTTTTACATATAATTTTCTTTTATTTCATATATTTCCTATTGGAATTTTACATTTAAATTATGGACAATTTCATTATATAAATGTCTTCATTTCTATTTGAAAAATAAAAGTCTTTGGGTTTTTTTTGTCTTGTAATTTCCATATTACATAGCAATGAGATAAACATTAATGTTTTCAGGGTATTTAAAATTTTAGATAATTACTCATTGTATCCATGTGAAGTTTGTTTTTACTGCATGTATGGTTTGGAGAACTGTTTTCACTTCTGCTTCATCTTTACTGTGATCTCCTCAGAACTCATAGCCCTTGCGGTTGGGGGATTACAGTTTATCATTCCAATAAATGGGGCAAATTCAGTAATAACATGCTGCAAATGAGTTTGAAAGCAGGACATGTCTTCAAAGCATGCACAACATGGGCCTGCCTATGTACAATAATAATAATTTATAGTTACAGTTTGGATGGAAAATAAAAGTACAGAAAATTTGTTTAAGTTAATTAAAATGGATATCATGTCTCAATAATCTCTGAGCAGACAAAATTAGTTAGATCTCGTAAGTGATCTCAAACTTGCTTGATTTTCAAATACAAACAAAACATAAATTATTTCTTGTAGTTGCCTATTTAAAAAACAGAAATGAAGGTCAAGCAATCAGGAGTAGCCAACAACCTTATATAAATAGAAACAGTCCAACAAGGTAAACAAACAAACAAAAAACAATAAAAAAATTTTGTGCGACCACCAATCAAATGATTTCTTTGTTTCTACATTTTTCCAATAAATACTTGCTTCTTACACTGTCAGTGAAGCACTAAATATCTTTCAGCCTGATATTTTATAATTTATCAATTGCTGTTCCTCAAATAAACACTTTACAATTTCATTGTGTCTCAAATTACTTTTTAGCAGAATAAAATAAACTAGGAATAAATATTACAAAAATGTGTACAGAATATGAGAAAAAACATAGAAAGTTTATGAAATATATGAATCCAGACATAAGCAAATAGACAATTTGTATCATATTCTTAGGCAGAAAAACTCAATATTGTCAACATCAATTGTCCTTAAAGTAATTTATAAATTCAATTTTGTTCCTGTACAGATACCATTAAATATTGAAAGGACACATGTTACTATAAAATATTATATAGATGAAAATACAATAAGAATAGACAAGAAAACTCTGAAAAAAAAAACAAGACTGGCAAGCCCTGTGAAAAATCTTGATTGATTAAAAAACTCATAGGTCACTGAAACTAAAAATTCAGAAATAGACCAAAGTGCCTAAGAAGGATAGTGCATTCAGGCTGCTATAACAAAATACCATAGACTAGGTAAAGGATAAACAACAGAAATGTGTTTTTCACAGTTATGGAGGCTGGAAAGTGCAAGATCAAGGCAGCAGCAAATTTAGTATTTGGTGAGAGCCCTGTTCCACATAGATGGTACCATCTCGCACAATGGGTGAAAGCATTCCCTTCAACCTCCTTTGAAAGGGCACTGATTCCATTCATGAAGATGAAGAACCCTTGGCTTCATCACTTCCCCAAAGGCTGCATGCCTAAAATTATCCACATATGAATTTGAAGGGGGACATAAATACTCCGGCCATAGCAATAATTTAGTAAGCAATAAAAACTACATGGAGTATGGCATCACTAATACTTGAGGTGTAAAAATGTGATGTTCTTATCACAAATGAAATAAATGATTTATTCTTCATGGTATATAACAAAATAAAGGTCCAATGAAAATATTTTTTCATAAAGATAAATCTATACGGCAAAAACCTAACTGTTGATAAGGTTAATTCTTCAGGTTGCCTCAGGATTTTCGAGGTTTCCAGGGATGAGCAAGGTCCCGGAGTTTCCTCTTGTGACATTTTCCTGGAAGTTGCTCATGCTCTTATTCAACTTGAAAGTAGATAAAAATGTTTGTTTCTGTTCCAGTATTTACTAAATTCAAAATAATAAAGGGCTATTTATGCGTAACTCTCAAACAATGATTCAGTCAGTGGTGCTCTGCTGAGGAAGAGCACAGACACTCACATCCACACACATATGATTTTCCTCAAATAGAAGACTTGTCCCTGTGCCAGACCCACATATGTTGTACATGATCAGAGGCTTTCCCAGGTGAGCATTTCTATGCAGCCCTACCATAGACGTAACCCTGAAAATCTGACTCAGAAGGTGATGGATGAACACCCACCCTAGCGTTCTAATCTAATGGAGCCTCTCTTAATAATTCCTTCCAGAGATCTGAGATCTTTCCTGGATTCGTCGGCCACATACAGCTAGACTCAAAATTTGGACAGAAGCTTTGATCCTCACTGGCTCTCCTGCCCTGTCCTACCAGTTTCTCTAGAAGTATGCTTCTCTAATTGCTCCTGAGAGATCCCATCTAAGGGTATCTCTCTGTGCCAATATAATTGATCTCATAAAGTGAGAAGAGAAATAGGCAAAAGCCCAGCTATTCTAGAAGTTGTGTCTAGGGTTCCTTACCTGATTTATGTCTCTGATTTACCTGAATATTGACAAATACAGATTCATCTCTAGGGAGTAGAAAAACAGAAGGAGAAATCCCAGTTCATATAGGAAGAAGAAAATGCAATCAATGCTGCCTAGAGTCCCTCTTAAGTTCAGCCACAGGGTACTAAGTCTCTTCAGGAAAAAGCAATTGTTGTCCATCATCTGAAAAACTGTGGCCTTGAACCATGGGCACTGAGAGTGCACACTGCCCACTACAGTTCCATGCCTACATCACAGAGAGATGGAACAGTTTCACAGGATTCTTAAGGGTGATGTGGGGAACCAAAAGGAGATGAATCCACAGCCTCTGCCTTACTGTCTGGTCTAATACTATTCCCAGACACTTTTCAGGGCTGCACCAGGGGTTATTCAGAAAGAAAAAAAGTTGTTAATGCCCCATCATCCCCCATGGCTTCTGAGGTCTAAGTTGTTCATTCCCCAGGTTCCAGGTTGTTGTTCTCCCTCTACCTCCACAGAATTAGTGTGTCTCATTCCGGTACCTATAATCTCACCTTTATTCTAGTCACCCTCAACTTTTTTCTAGACATTTTAACCAGTAGAGCCAGGTAAAATAGAGACAAGAGTATTTACATAAAACTTAACCAGAACTAAGTTGGAGTCCCATAACTGCTTACTGGGATGCAACTCAGGGGGTACAAAACCCAGGCTTGCCTAGAATTGCAGTTATGGGAAAGAAACGCACATTTCACCCAGGAATGATTAGCATGAACTCTCAAATTTGTGAAATAGATTTCTAGAGCCCTCAACCATTTCATCCTTATCTTGGAGGCAATCAGGAAGAGATAATCCCCTTTTAGAGAAAACCATACCTAATCAACAAATTATCTAACCAACATGTGTGGGAAAGGAGGTAACATCATAGAGTTGGCCCGTTTTAGTAGATGTGGTGATAAATGCCACGAAGTCAGAGCTCAGGTGGTCTCAAAAGCCTAAAAGGTGGCACAGATTAGCTTCAAGGGACATATGGTATGGCTGGAGTCAGCTGACTATTATGCTGAAGATGTCAACAGTCGTGACTGATATCTCAAGAAGTGGACCAAAAGTCCACTTCTGGTTATTCTGCTAGGTATAGTCTGGGAGTTGTTCAACCATGAGACAAATAGACCAACTTTCACCAGCAACTCCAAGTCTGGCTTGCAGTATTAGACTTTGCATTAGACACAGATTTAGGCATCAACATCTGAGATTATTTCCAGTTTGCAGCCCAAAAGACAATTAGACAGTCTATAGTTTCCATTGTAGATAACCAAACAGATAGAATATGGGCAATTATCCCAAACCCTGAGTTCTGACCATTGAGAGGAGCAACCACTCGTTTCAGGCTCTGTATGGCTGGCACACGTTAAATAGCCACAGCAGCCCAGTGGACGTCATGAGGTGTCAGCTTCCCTGACTCATCTGTAAACCAGGACCAGTCATATAGGGAATACTAAGTAAACTGGGGGCCCCACAGAGACAGCAGCTTTGCTTCAGAGGATAGAAGGAGGCACAAAGTTTCTACCAGCTGGGGATGCCCTAGCCCTCTGTGGGTCAAACTTAGCTTGGCAGGAGTTCTGTAGCAAGCTCTTAGCTGACTTTCAAATCAGCGTAACCAGCAGTAGTGTTAAGATGGCTCTGAGTCCAAAAGCCCAAAGAATACCTCTAGGTGGAAGCTAATTCATTACTGGAGGCTCCAAATATCAAAATCAAGATTTTCTTGACCTCAGGATAAATTGATCAATGCAAATCTCCCCAAATATTTTCACTAAACCTTAATTGAAAAGTAAGACTCTAGATTTTTCAACACACACACACACACACACACACACATCTCTGATTTTTTCACCTGAGATCTATGTATATGTGTTGGAGCATGCCTTTACCAATCAACATGAAGTTACAACTGTCCTTGTGCCTCTACTTTCTACTTGTGCAGAGTTTAAAATACAGAGGTGAGAGCTTAGAGTTTTCCGAGTCTTTTGCTAAGTATGTGCCTGACCCTGAGCATCCCCATTTCCTTCTTGATCCCCAAGACTATTATCACAGTCCTAATTCTCACCAGCTTTTCCTCCTACAGCTTTTCAGCATGATTATTTTTAGACCCAACTGATATCCTTTGTTCCTCGTGGACTGAGGAGTACATTTCCATTTAAATGCTTTTACAAAAATTAAGCTATTGATTTAAGATTTCTGTGCTTTTTAAATTAAGTAATTCTGCTGTTAGTTTTCCACAGGACTTGGGGGTTATAAAAAAAGGAAGAAAATAATTATTTTATACAAATAGTATGAAATAATACTGGGGATGACTATATCAGTAGCAGACAAAATAGACTTTAAAAAGTTACAAGGAACAATAACACATTATATAGTCATAAAGTGTCGATTTGGCAAGAAGATAGAAATATTTTAAACACTTGCATACCTAATAATAAAACATTTAGATATAGAAAGCATAAGTTGACAGAATTAAAGGGACGAATAGGCAGTACTAAAATAATAGTTGAAGATGTTAATACTCCACTCTGACTAATGAATAGAATAATGAGATAGATGATAAATTAGGAAATAGAGGACTTGACTAACACAATGAACCAAATTGATCTAACGGATATATGCAATATACTCCATCCAACAAAAGAGAGTACACACTCTTCTCAAAAGTACATGGGGAATTCTCCAGGATGGGCTTTATATTAGATCTCAAATTAAATCAATAACAGAAGAAACACTAGAAAATTTACAAACTTGTATAAATTAAACAGCATACTCTTAAACAACCAATAAGGAAAAGAAGAAATCACAGAGGAAGTAGGAAAATACCTACAGAGGAAGAAAAATGAAAACAAAACATGTCAAAAGTTATGGGAAACAGCAAAAACAGTGCTAAGATGAAAAGTTTGCAGCTAAAAAACATTTACAAAGAACAAAGATCTCACATCAATAATAACTTTATCACCTAGTAAATTAGAAAAATAAGACCAAATTAGATGCAAAGCAAATAGAAAGAAGAAAATGATAAAGATTTTAGCAGAGATAAATGAAATAGAGATTATACAAACAACAGAATTCCAAAAAACCAAAAGTTGATTCTCAGATCGTCATAAAAATTAACAATTGGCAAATCTTCAGCTACACTAAAAAAAAATAGCATATTCACATACTAAAATGAGAAATGAAAATGGAACATTACTACTAATTCTAAATAAATAGAATGTTTAAGAAAGTGTACTATGAACTATGATAGGATAATAAATTGTAAAACCCAGATAAAATGGGCAAATTCCTGGGTATACAAGACTTGATTACAAAGAAATACAAAATCTGAATAGATACACAACTACTAAGGAAATGGAATCAGTAATTAAAAACCTCTTGATGAAGAAAAGCCCTTTTTTTTTTGGCTTCACTAGTGGTTTATATCAAGCATTTATAGAACAAAAATCCTTTCCAAACTCTACCAAATAACTGAAGAGATCAGCTCCAAACTTATTCCATGCTGCCAGCATTATCTCATACCAAAGCCAGACAAAGAGACTACAAAAACCCACAGACTAATATCCCTTATGAACATGGATGCAACACTACTCAGCAAAATGCTAGCTAACTACATTCAGCAGCATACTAGCAAGATTACACCCATGACCAACGGGAATTTATTATTGGAATGCAAGGAAGTTTTAGCTTATGGCTGGTTTCAGCACAGTGGTGTTTACAACTAATTGATCACAACCAGTATAGATCTCTTTATTCCTTTTCCACTCCCACTGGTTCAGTTAGCTATCCTTTCTTAAGAAAAGTTTTAGCATATGAAAATTAATCAACGCATACGCCACATTAACAAAATTTTTTAAAACATTATCTCATTAATACAGAAAAAGTATTTTACAAAATTCAAAATGTTTTATAATAAAAACAATAAATTAGGAATAAAAGGAAACCACCTTTGTAAAATTCATATATAAAAACCCACAGCAAACAATATGTTCTAGAGGAAAAGGCCAAAAGTCCTCTAAGCTCAGAAGACAGACAGAATGTCTGCTCTTGCCACTTTTATTCAACACAGTATTAGAAGTTTCAGTCAGAGAAATTAAAAAAGAATGAAATAAACTGCATCAAAGTGTGTACAGAAAATATATTCTTATATGTAGAAAATCTTAAAGATTCCACACAAAAAATATTATCAGTAATAAATTCAGCAGAGTAGTACCATACAAAATCCACATAGAAAAATAAACTGTATTTTGTGGCCAGGCGCGGTGGCTCATGCCTGTAATCCCAGCACTTTGGGAGGCCGAGGCGTGTGGTTCACAAGGTCAGGAGATCAAGACCATCCTGGCTAACATGGTGAAACCCCATCTCTACTAAAAATATGGAAAATTAGCCAGGCATGGTGGTGGGCACCTGTAGTCCCAGCCACTTGGGAGGCTGAGGCAGGAGAATGGTGTCAACTCAGGAGGTGGAGCTTGCAGTGAGCCGAGATCGCACCACTGCACTGCAGCCTGGGCGACAGAGCAAGACTTCGTCTCAAAAATAAATAAATAAATAAATAAATAAATAAGAAAAAGAAAAAGAAACTCTATTTTATGTAGTAATATAAATAATCTGAGAAGAAAACTTGAAAACAATTCAATTTACAGTAACTTCAAAAGAATAAAGTACTTAGGAAGTAACCAAGAAGTAAAATTCCAATTACTTTTGTGTAGATTAAAAAAAATCAATTTTTAAGTTTATGGGGAATCTCAAGGGACCCTAAATTGCAAAAATAATTTTGAAAAAAAATACCAAAGTTAGAGAAGTCACACTTAATGATTTCAAAACTTACTACAGAATTCCAAAATAGCATGCTACAAATAGACTAATGGAATAATATAGAAAGCCAATATAAATAAACCCTCATATATATGGTCAAATGATTTTTATGAGAAAAGAACTGTCTTTACAACAATTAGTGCTGGGGAAATTTGGTACCCACATGTAAAAAAGAAGCTGGGTCCTTAACTTATACCATAAGAAAAAATTAACTAACTGGTTCAAAGACCTAAATGTAAGAGCTAAAACTACAAAATTCTTAGTATAAAATATAAGTAAAACATGTCATAACACTGAATTTGGCAGTGATTTTTTTTTAACAGGACACCCAAAACACAAGAAACAAAAGAAAAATAGATGAATAGGACTCTATCCCAAATATACAAAGAACAATTCAGCAGTAATAAAACAAACTACTTGTTTAAAATGTGGGCAAAAATCTTAAACAGATATTTCTCTAAAAATTATGTAAAGTGGCTAATAAGGCCATGAAAAGATGTTCAACAAAACTAATCAGCAGTAAAATGCAAATCTAACCCCAAATGGTATATCACTTAATACCCATCAGCATAGCTACTACAAAAAGGAAAAAAAAAAACCAGAAAATTACAAGTGTTGGTGAGGATTTGGAGCAATTAGAACCCTTGTATACTGTTGGTGGAAATGTAAAATGCTGTCACTGCTGTAAAATAACAGCATAGTAACTAAAATATTTATACATAAAATCACCCATATGATCCAGCAATTTCACATCTGGCTATGTAGCAAAAGATGTGAAAGCAAAGACACAAAATAATACATGTGCACCTAGGTTCCTAGCAGCATTATTCACATCACCTAAAAGGTGTTTGAATTACCCAAGTGTTGTTTGAATTACCATCAATGAATAGATAAAATGTGATTTATACATACAGTGGAATATTATTCAGTTATGTAAAATAAGGAAATTCTGACATATGGTACATCATGCATGAACTTTAGGACATTGTGCAAAGTGACATGAGCCAGTCATAAAAGGACAAATACTGTATCATTCCACTTATGAGTTACTTACAGTGGTTAAATCCTAGAAACCCAAGTAGAAGAGTGGTTCCTAGGAGCTGGAGGGGGAGTAACAGGGAGCTGTTATTTAATGGGTACAGAATTAGGGTTTTGCAAGTTGAAAGAAGGTCTCTATGAATGGGAATAATAGTGGCAAAACAATGTGAATGTAGTTAATTTTTCTGAGCTGCACCCTTAAAATAGCTAAAATGGTTAATTTTATGTATACTCTACCACAATGTAACAAATATTTTTTAAATTAAAAAACTATAGCTATCTGCAATAGCATGAATTAATATCATAAATATAAAGTTGCATAGAAGAAAGTGGATGTAAATGTATATATATAATATAATTTCACTTATATAAAATCCAAAAAGTGAACACAACTGAGGTTTGGCTTCCAGTAATAATGAAGTAGTTTGTTGAATAACTATTTCACAGATAACTATAATAAAGCTTAATAAAATACTATATTTTACTATATAGAAATGCACATCTATATATAATACATATATAATATGTATGTTTCGAGGAACAGAATGAAGATTTTAGCTATGCCACTGTAGAAGAGATAAGGATTGGGGTTTGAATCTATTCAAATTAACTCCCTCTTAAAATAATAATTTTCAAAGAAATACAACAGAATCCAGAGTCCCTGTAGCTCCTATTACATAATTTAAAAATTCATGAGATGTGTGAAGCATGAAAATGTAATCAATTCACGAGCAGACAATAGAACCCATTCTCAAGATGTGCAAGATGCTGTAATCAGTAAATAAGATTTGAAACAAGCTATTGTAACTATGCTCATGGGGGTAAAGGAAAACAGTCTCACGACAAGTGAACAGATGTGTAACTCTACACTCCCAGTCCTTTGGTCACAGAGCTGTGGGACTACAATCCCAGCATGGAACAGGCTCAGGAACAATGCACATCACTGGAGGAACAGGCGGGGCTGTGTGCAGGCTTGTTGGGAGATGTAGCCTCATTATCACTCCTAGCACGTTTGTCACAGGGCTGCAGTACTGAGGAGGGAAATTAAAGAAAAATAAAATTGAAAAGAAAGAGGTTTTTCTGATTTAGGCTGACTTGTCCCACAGGCAGCAAAAGGCACAGCCCAGACCCAGGAAAATTATTGATAATATTATCTAATGTGCTCTGGAGACCCTCCCAACACTCCCCCAACATAGGGAAAAGAAAAACAAATTTTCCTTTGTTTTTTGGAATGAGTTGATAGATTCTTGTTCTCTGTAACTAGTGACTTCAATTATTCTGTTTTATCTAAGAAGTACAATGAAGGTCATGAGAAGCCTGAGTAAGACTGAACTACAGCTGCCTGGTCACCTTACCGAGGATTATAGGATAAGCCCATGCCCAGGCAAACCTAGATAACTGACATCTGGGTTGCTTGGCAATGGTCATGTGCAATCCTGTCTTTGTCCTGCCTCTGTATCCTTGCTTTCACGCCACTGTAAGCTTGCTTCAAGCTAGCCCACCCCCTTTTGTGAAGTGTTTATAAAAGTCAGGTACTGTCTTTGTTCCAGGCCCAGTCTTTTGGACGTGAGTCAGCTGGACCTGAGTTCACTCAATAAAGATTCTCATGTTTCAACCTGAGGTCTCTCTGGTCCTCCTGAATCCTGCAACAGGACAATTCCAGCATGCAGCAGGACAATTCCAGCATGCACCAGGTTCACAGGACAGTGCGCGTCACTGAAGGAAAAGTGGGGCAGAGGGTGGTGGGGGGCGTGCGCAGCTGTGAGCATCTCTTGGGCTTGCTGGGAAATGTAGCCTTATAAAGACTCCCGGCCCTTTGGTCACAGGGATGCAGCACCACAATCCCAGCAAACACCGGAATCAGGGACAGTGTGCATGGCTGAAGGAAGAGGTAGGGCTGTGCGCGACTTGCTGGGCTTGCTGGAAAATGTAATCTCATGAACAGTCCTTCATGGACAGTGCGTGTCACTGGAGGAAAGTGCGGGGCTGTGGTGGCCCTGCTTTGCTTGCTGAGAGATGCAGTCTCATATACACTCCCAGCCCTTTGGTCACAGGGCTGCAGGACTACAATCCCATCATGCACTGGGATCAGGGATAGTGCGCGTGCCTGGAGGAAGAGACAAAGCTGTGCGCTCCCCCTTTGACTTCCTGGGAGATGTAGTTTCGTAAAGACACACACAGCCCTTTCATTACAGGGCTGCAGGACTACAATCCCAGTATGCACCAAGATCAAGGCTAGTGCGTATCACTGGAAGATGGGGGGTGGGGGTGCACGCCACGATGGGCTTGATGGGATATGTATTCTCATAAGCACTCCCAACTCTTTGGTCCCAGGGCTGCAGGACTACAATCCCAGCATGCACCTGGCTCAGGGACAGTGTATGTCTCTGGAGGAAGAGGCGGAACTGTGCGCTCCTTGCTATGTTTGTTGGGAGATGTAGTCTCATAAACACTCACAACCCTTTGGTCACAGGGCTGCAAGACTACAATCCCAGCCAGCACCGGGCTCAGGGAAATTGTGCGACACTGGAAAAAGAGGCGGGGTTGTGTGCAACTCTCTGGGCTTGGTGGGAGATGTATTCTCATAAACACTCCCAGCCCTTTTGACACAGGCTGAAGGACTACAATGCCAGCCCCAGCATGCACTGGGCTCATGGACAACGACGCGTCACTGGAGGAAGAGGGAGGGCTCTGCGCTTCTCAATATGCTTTTTGGGAGATGTAGTCTCATTAACACTCCCAGCCCTTTGGTCACAGAGCTCCAGGACTGCAATCCCAGCGTGCACCCAACTCAGGGACAGTGCGCTAGTCACTGCAGGAAGATGCAGGGGTGTGTGCACCTCCTGGGCTTACTGGGTTATGTATTCTCATAAACAGTCCCAGCCCTTTGGTCACAGGGCTGCAGGACTACAATCCTATCATGCATCCGGCTCAGTGACAGTGCGCTAGTCTAAGGAGAAAGAGGCAGAGCAGTGTGCGCCTTGCGAGGCTTCCTGGGAGAGTAGTCTCATGGCCTCTCCCAGCCCTTTGGTCACAGTGCTTCGGGACTACAATCCCAGCATTCACGGGGCTCATGGGCAGTCCGCCTCACTGGAGAACGAGCGGAAGGCTGTGCGCACCTCATTGCGCTTGCTGGGAGATGCAGTTTCATAAAGACTCTCAGCCCTTTTGTCACAGGGCTGCAGGACTACAATCCCATGATGCACTGGGATAAAAAACAGTATGCGGCACTGGGATTAAAAACAATATGCATCACTGGCAAAAGATGCGGGGGCTGCGTGCGTCTCCCTAGGTTTTCTGGGAGATGTAGTCTCATAAACACTCCCTGCCCTTTGGTCACATGGCTTCAGGACTACAATCCCAGCATGCACCGTGCGTCACTGGAGGAAGACGTGGAGCTGTGCTCTCCTCGCTATGCTTTTTGGGAGATGCAGTCTCCTAAACACTAACAGCCCGTTGGTCACAGGGCTGCAACGCTACAATCCTAGCATGCACCGGGCTCAAGGAAAGTGCGCGTCACTGGAGGAAGAGGCAGGGCTGTGCGCGCCTCCCTGGGCTTGGTGGGAGATGTAGTCTCATAAACACTCCCAGACCTTTCATCGCCTGGCTGCAGGACTAGGATACCAGCATGCACCCAGCTCAGGGACAGTGCGCATTACTGGAGGAAAAGGCTAGGCTGTGGGCGCCTCCTTCTGCTTGCTGGGAGATGTAGTTTCTTAAAGACTCCCAGAACTTTCGTCACAGGGCTGCAGGACTACCATCCCAGTATGCACTGGGGTCAGGGACAGTGCGTCTCACTGGAAAAAGAGTGGAGGGGGAGCGGTGTGCGTCTCCCTAGGCTTGCTGGGAGATGTATTCTCATAAACACTTCCAGCCTTTGGTCAAAGGGCTACAGGACTACAATCCCAGCATGCACCAGTCTCCGGGGCGATGCGCAGACGTGGAAGAAGCGGCAGAGTGGTACACGCACCACCTAATATGCTGGGAGCTGTAGTCCGTTAACTGCTCTGAGTCTGTTTGTGGGCAGGCTTCAGAACTATAATCCCAGCATGTACCGGGATGCGGGGGTGCATAGCCCTGGAGGGAGGGGCAGAGCGGTGTGAACTTCCTAGTGTCCAAAGCGTGGCTGAGTTCTGATGCTATGCTCTTTGCCAAGGAGAGTGAGTACAGAGGTGGACCCGGAGGGGAGATCTGGGCTGAGCATTGAGGAGGGTATTACCCTACGAAGATACCTTACCTTTGCCCAAATCGGGCGGGTTGTCCTCACCCGATTGGCCCTATCCTTCTCAGGTTCCTCTTTCAGCTGCACCCAGGGTTCTTTCCAGAGCATTGCGTCTTCTGCAGCCCAGGGCGCTGCCTTCTCTCCTAAACTGCTGTGGAAACTGTCCTGATGTCCGAGACACTATCTGTTGTGCCGCAGCCCTCTTTTTGCTCTAGCCAGAGCAAGTGCTCAACAGCTTTTTAGAGAAATCTTCCACCTGGCCTGCTTATAAACATCAGAGCTCTGCAGGGAGTGATAAAAGCTGTGGCTTCCTGGGAGTGTCACTCTCAATGGCGCCTTTTTCACGAATGTGAAAGTCGCGGCATCAGGAAGGTTAATTATTGGGTTGCACAAAATCTGCTAAGAGCAAAGGAGAAAACCCCATTTCTGAGGCGTGAGTCTTCTAAGTCATTTTCGTCAATCCATTTAAGTGGACAACCTCCAAAATGCAACCTGAAGCTGCCGACTATTTAGGCATTTTACGCTTGAAATCATCGGTCTCATCTCAGGTTACGCCTGACTTGCCAGTGTCTCAGAGACACAGATGGGACCTGATCCCTCAGGAACAGATAGTGTTCCAGCTTTGTGGGAGCGACTTTTAAGATGTGGAGCACTTGGGGTCATTTGAAACCCGCTATCTTCAGTAGAGATTTTAACTTCTAGAGAGCGTGTGCATTTTGATTTTATCTGTCCTCAAGCTGACCCTATGCTCATTTTAATAGTAAAAAATACATTCCTGGGTGGAGATTTAAGATGCTAATGAGACAGACAATGTATGCACAAATATGTACAGCTACTGCACATGTGCACCCAGAAGACCACTCAAAACATGCTTACTGTAACACTTCTTTCCACCTTCTTATGAATGATCATGTAAAACTCCCACAAGGAGGGTTTCTCCAGCAACAATTAATGCTGTCTCACTCTTATGAGCAGGCTGCCCTGGAATCTCTTTCTCAAACTGTACCGTCTATTCTGCACTTAATTTTCAAAATATTCTTTTCTTTTTTTGTGAAATAAATTACTCTATGCTGTACTTCTTTTGCTGTGTGTTTCTTGTTTAAATTGTTTTAAACCAAGAAGATAGGAACCAAGGTATTACATCAGCCGTCAACATTTCTGGTGCCATGGCCCGGAGAGAGGTTTGTCCGATTCATTAATTTCAGTTTCCCCTTACTTGCAGTGAATACTATGACACTTCCAGACTACCTGCTTAACTATCGCTGGTTGTTCCAGCGCTGTTTCACTAAAGTTCTGGGGAAATGTGTTTAAGTCACCTATATTCTTTAGAGAGAGAATATATGTCCTCTCTCCTTTTGGCTGCTGCTTCTGTACTATCCATAAATAACTAACCACATGGGTTGCTCTCAACATTTCATATTCGGGCTACTTCCCTGCTTAGTTTCACATCTTGCTGGCCACACTTCAGACACAGCTTATCGTTTGCTGTCCGTTCAGCAATACTCGATCGCCACCTAGTGGCTATTATAATTTATTTTCTGGTCAGGTTTTCTGTTTACAGAATTTTTGTTTTGTTTTGAGCAGCACATTAACAGAATCCTGTCCCTTCAGGCTTTATGCATTTCCCAGCTCCTTGTAATTGTTCTTCAACAGATTTTCTTTGCTGAACAAAAGATTCACAGTCATGTAGACGCCCAGTCATAGGGATTGCATCTCAGCATTGCAGGTGTTATAATTGGGCTTCATAAATGGCAAACCAGTGAATTAGGGAAAGGCTTGTCGGCCAGACATCTGCCCCCCAGCCAGCAGTGGGGGTCATCTAGGTAGGGCTGGAGATGTTCAGCCCTGGTGAGAGCTAGGACGGTGTATGGCAAATGCCTACGACCTCCTAGAGCTTCAGTTAATGGGGTTTCGAGGGGACGCACTGGACACCGTGGTGTTTCCACTTGGCTCATGCGGATGCCCATGGCCTCCTGGACTTCAGTACATGTTCTGTCTTTGCAGGATTCTCTCGGCACTGTGGGAGCCGCTTCCTCTACTGTCACTGAAACACCCCTGGGATGTATATTTAAAAATTGGAACAGCTTTTGGCTAGATGAACCTAAAAAAACAAAACAAAACAAAACAAAAACTTATCTTCTTTTGTAACGCTATTTAGCCTGCATACAGATTAGCTGACAAAACGTGGCTGGAGAATGAGACTGTGAACTTTAACACCATCCTATAGCTAGATCGTTTCTGTAGAAATCAGGGGAAATGGTCTGAAGTATCCTACGTGCAAGCCTTTATGGCCTGACAACAAAACCCAACTCTATGCAGCACCTGTGGGCTAAAGCCTAGTAAGCCACAAAGCCCCTCAGAACCATTAGAAGATCATCTCTTATTAAGGGCAGGGGACAGCAGACCCCACAGCCCAACACGACCTCCAGATAGGGGCCCACACCTCCTTTAGAATCCCCAGTGTCCCCCACACTACCAGAGTCTTCTGTAGAATCTAAGCTTTTTCCACCTCCTCATGCTCCTCTCTGTCAGCCTTTGCCAGGTACAATAGAGACAAGCCCAGCTGTAGTTACTCACAGTGGAGCTTCACACCATCCAGAGCCAGAGAAATTGCTTCCCTTACAGAAAGTCCCAAATGGAAAGAGGACCATCAGAGTGCTGGTTCTCTTCTCAATAAATGATCTAATCCAATGTAAGCAACAACTCTGATGGCTATCAGAGAACTTCAGGGCATTTACTGAAGGCTTCCAGGCTCTAACTTTGACCACCATTCAACTTCACCGTCCATAAATGGACTCAATGACTGCTGCCAACTTAGCTGCACAAAACTTTTGCTTATTGGCAAAATATAGAAAAGACTTAAAACTTTTGTTGCTTTCACCATTTTAATGCAGAATACTTTTGCAGCACAAATGTCACCATAAGGTGGAGCCTTGGGAATCCAGTATAAACTATCTCAGAAAACCTCAATGGGTCCCCAACAAGCAGCAAAGGGCCTCAATAGACTTCAACAATGTTTGGACTCCATGGGCACTGTAGTCCGACAAAACCAAAGAGCCTGGGATCTTCTCCCAACCAGGCAAAGAGGAACATGTTTATATCTAAAAGAAGAATGCTGTTTTTGAGATCAATCTGTCTGGTTTAGTCCAAGAAAAATTAATAATATCATCACCCCGGCAGAAAAAAATTGAATCTCTAGGAACTTCCATGGGAACCTGAAAGCAATGTCTATTGCCTGCCTTGCTCTCTTTAACAGTACCAGTCATTACTGGATTTTCAGTTTTTAGTTTTGTTCCAATTTTGTTTAAAATGTTAACTGATTTCTTGCTGTCTTGCTTATGGCAACTCCATGTTTGCACGATGGTTTTGCAAGGCTTTCAACCTTTGGCTGCCAACATCTTGCCCACTGGTTCCATGAACAGTATGGTTTACACCCGGTTAGATCACACAGGAAGAAACTTTAGGGCCCAGGCTAGGCAGAAGTAACACCCACTCAGCAGGAAACAGCTCCAGAAAAAAATGGCCTAGCCCCTCAACCTCCAATATGATTATGGCCCTAAAATCTCTTAGGGGGAAATTGAGGCAGAATAGATAGTCAAGAAAATGACCATGATCTCAGGATACAGAAACCGTGGTGACTGTACAGCCAACACAATAAGCCTTAGCATTCGCATTGTAATTGGGCTCATTCAAGCAAAGCCATCTTCATTAAGGACTTTCTGTTCTAGAAAGCATGTGCATTTTGATTTTACCTGTCCTCAAAATTAACTTGTGCTTATTTTAATAGCAAAAATACACCCCCCAGCTGGGCACAGTGGCTCACACCTGTACTCCCAGCACTTTGGGAGGCTGAGGAGGATGGATCACTTGAAACCAGAAGCTGGAGACTAGACTGGCCAACATAGTGAAACCCCATCTCAACTAAAAATACAAAAACTAGCTGGGTATGGTGGTGCATGCCTGTAATCCCAGCTACTCAGGAGGCCGAGGCATGAGCATGGCTTGAACTCGGGAGGCAGAGGTTGCATTGAGCGGAGATCACACCACTGCACTCCACCCTGGGCAAAAGAGTGAGACTCTGTCTCAAACAAACCAACAAATGAACAAACAGAAATACACTCCTGGGTGGAGAGCTAAGATGCTAATTAGACATGTAACATATGAACAATCATGTAAAGCTACTGCACATGTGCACCCAGAAGACCACTCAGAACATGCTCACTAGCAACTCCTTTTCCCCCCTCCTTAATAATAATGTAAAACTCCCATAAGGGGGTTTCTCCAGTGATGATCCAAGCTGTCTCACTCTTATGAGCAGCCCGCCCTGGAATATCTCTCTCAGGGTGTACTTTATTCTGCACTTAACTTTCAATTTATTTTTCTTCTCCAATAAATTATGCTGTACTTTTTTTCTGTGTGTCTGTTGTTTAAATTCTTATAAACTAAGAAGACAAGAACAGAGGTATCACAAGAACAGAGCTGTCCACACAGCAATAAGTCAGCCTCCTTCTTGTAGGCATAGAGTCGCATCACCTAGGTGCTGAACCCAGAGCTACGTCACAATTTATCCTATGCACAAAGTTAAGGTCATAGAGAAGAGTCATATTAACTAGTTTCTGGGCCCAGGGATATGTCACAATGGCTCCTGTGAGCAGAGATCAGGCAGATGAATCACATAACCAGTGTGCTGGACACAACGATAAGCCACCCTTTCATCTGTGGGCATGACCCAGACAAGAAAGAAGAGTCACAGCATTTAGGTGCTTGCTGCAGACATGTGTAACAATCTCTCTATGGGCAAAGCTCAGGTAAGAGAGAAGAGTCATATCTCCAAGGTGATTCATGTAGAAATATGTCACAAGAAACTTTTCAGGCAGGGCCCATACTGGATCTTCTTATCTTCCAGATGTTAGGTCCCAGGATACGTCAGAATACCCAAAATGCACAAGGCTCAGTCAAAAAAGGAAAGCCACATAACCCAGGTAGAGTCATATCACCTAGGTGCTTGGTCTAGACATATGTCACATCTCTTTTATGGGAAAAGCTCGCGTAAAAGAGGAAGGTCACATCAAATATTTGATAGGCCGAGAGACATGTCACATTGCCTCCTGCTTGAAGTGTCTAAGCCAAAGACTCACATCACCTTGGTGCTAGGCCCGTGTTCATACATAGACATTCAACCAGAGTTGAAATGGTGGCTCATCTCTAAACTCAGCTCATAGGCAAGGGAGGACTCTTCTATCTTAACCTAGTTAATTGTAATGATGTTGACTTTCATACCCAGGCTTGATGCTACAGGTACGATCATGGGTCCCTACCAGCAGGAAGGTCTCAAAGTTGATTGCAACTCTCATTCATACTGTATAGCGCCATTGGGTAGTACACAGAGCATGCTAACTGGGCCGAACACACAGGTGAGATTGTGACACTCATATGCACACCCAGCCAACAGTAACTATTGTCATCCTCTCACATGAACACAGTTCAGTCTGCAGAGGAATTGAGGGTCTCATGCCAAACCCAGTCTGGTGTTGAGATGGTTACTCATGGGCTTAGACCCAACATACAGAAGGTGTTGAATGTCATTTCTACAACTGAGACAGTTGTGGGATTGTTAATCTCATTCCTGGACCATTCTGCAGGTTTCATTATGAAATTTGCCAGTGCCTAGCACCTGAGGGACTTGACGCTCTTGCATGGACAAGCCCACAGATGGGATATTAACATATTGCTAGATACAGCACCTTGAGGATGTAACTATTCTCCTTCCTTGGCACTGCCCACAGTGAGCATTTTGACATATTGCTAGACCTTGCACCCAGGTGATGTGCGTCTCCTCTTCTGCCTTGGCGCTGCCCACAGGAAGCGTTGTTACATATAGATTGGCCTGGCACCCAGGTTATGTGACTTTCCTACTTGTGCACTGCCCATATGGGTCACTGTGGTATATTGCTGGGTCCAACACCCAGGTGATGTAACTCATCTGCCTGGGCCCTGCCTACAAGAGGCATTGTGACAGATCTCTGTGCTCATCAGCCAGGTAACGTGATTCTCTTCTCCTTCCTGGTCCCTTTACATAGAAGGGATTGTGACATGTTGCTGGGCTTAGCACCAACTTGATGTGAATCTTCTGCCTGGATCAAGTTCACAGAAGGCATTGTAACACACCTCTGGGTCCATTACCTATTTGATGTGACTCTCCTCTCTTACCTGAGCATTGCCCATAAGAGAGATTGTGACATATCTCTGGGTCTAGCACGGGGATGATGTGACTCTTCTCCCTGCCTGGGTCATGCCCACAGAAGGAAGTGTGACTTATAACTGGACACAGCACACGGGTGATGTGATTCTTCTGCCTGGTCCCTACCTACAAGAGTCATTGTCAAATACCTCTGAGCCCATCATCTAGACTATGTGACTCTTTACTTCTTCCTAGGGCCTGCTCACAGTAAGGATTGTGATATATTACTTTGCCCAGTACCTACATGGTGTGAATTTTCTCTCATGTCTGGGCTCCGTCTTGGAGATGAATATGACACAAAGCTAGGCCTAGCCCCTAGGTTATGTAACTTCTCCTTTTTCAAAATCCTACTCACCAGGGGCATTGAAACATCTCTCTGGGCACTTCACTTAGGTAATGTTACCATGTTGCCTGGAGCCTCCCCTCAGGGGGTATTGTGAGATATTGCTGGACCCAGTACCTATGTGATATTATTCTCCTTTCTTGCCTGGGCCCTCTATACATTGTGTATTGTAATATATGGCTGGGTTCAATGGCTAGGTGATGCAACTCTTATGCATAGGCCCTACCCACAGGGATATTATGACATTTCTTTGGCTCTGACTCTCCACTTTTGCCTTAGCCCTGCCAAAAAGGGAGGTGGTGACATATAACTGGACTTAGCAGCCAGCTAATATGAGTCTCCTCTTTTGCCTGCACCCAGCATATTTTGGGTACTGTGATGTATCATTTGTCTCAACACCTGCAGGATGAAAGGCTCCTGCCTGAGCCCAGCCGTCAGTAAAAATTGTCATTCTCCCACATGAACACCGCCCATAATGGAGGTTCTGAATCTCACACCCAGAGGCCGTCAAACGTTGGAAAATTGGCTCTCATAAGTGGATATTGTCCACAAATGGGTTTGTGACTCCCTGACCAAGATCCAAACACTTGTGAGGCTGTGACTACACTAAGATAACACAGTTTTCAAAAGGGATTAAGGCTCTCATGGAAAACTCCATTCCACCATTGAGATAGTGACTTATGTAGATAGATGCAACATACGGGAGGCATTGACTCTCATACCCAGAACCGGCACTTATGTGGGATTGTTAATCTCATCCATGGACCTTCTTGCGGTGTGATTCTGACGTACATCTCTAGCCAGTACCTGAGTGATTTCACTTTTTTGCCTGGGTGTAGCCCACAGATGAGATTGTGATACATCCCTGAATCCAGCACCTAATTAATGTGCTTCTATTCTCCTGTCTTGGCACTGCCCATAATGGGTATCCTGACCTATCATTGGTCCTGGCACTTTGTTATGTGGCTCTGTCCTGTGCTTTGCCCACATGAGCCATTGTCACATATTGCTGGGTCCAACACCCAGGTGATGTAACTCTTGTCTAGGCTTTGCCTACAGGGGGCATTGTGACATATCTCTGCACTGATCACCCAGGTGATGGGACTCTCTTCTCCTGCCTGCTGCCTGTTCACAGCAGGGATTGTTACAAATCGTTGGGGGCAGACTCCAGGAAATGTGACTGTCATTTTACTGAGTGCTACCCACAGGAGGCTCTCACCTAAATGATGTTACTCTTTGCCTGGGCTCATTTTTCAGGGGTATTGTGACATATGGCTGACCTCAGCACCTAGGTGATGTGAGTTTCTTCTACTGCTAGGGCTCTGATCAAAGAGAGATTACAATGTATCACCAGGCCCAGCACCTGGGTGATTTGACTCTCCCCTCTTGCTTGGGCCTTGCATATATTGTGTATTGTGACATATTACTGGGTCCAACACCTAAGTAATGTGACTCATCTGCGTGGGCCATTTCCACATGGGTATTATGACATATCTTTTTGTTCATCACTTAGGTGATGTGACTTTCCCCTTTGCCTTGGGCCCTGCATAATTTAGATATTGTGATATATCACTAAGTCAGTCGCCTAGACAGTAGGAAGCTTATGCCAAGACCCTGACTACTGGGGGCCTTGTGACATAGCTCTGCATTTATCACCTAGAAAATGTGATCCAACCCCATTTCCGCCTGAGCCCTGCTCACAAGAAAAATTGTAGCATATTGCTAGGCCCAGCAAACAGGTGATGTGTTTCTCCTGCCTGTGCCTCATTCACAGGGAAAATTGTGACATATCGCTGGGCCAGAACCCAGGTGAGGTGACTCTGCTGCATGTGTTGCACTTTCAGGAGGGAGCAATAACATATCCCTGGCAGAACACCTAGGGATGTGACTCTCTTGCCTTGTCCCTGTCCTCAGGGGAGACTGTGACATATCGCTGACACAGACCCAGGTGATGAGACTCTCCTGCTTGCTGACTACCCAAATGTGAGATTGTCACATATATTTTGGCCTAGCACACAGGTGTGATAATGACTTTCATACCTTAAACGAACCAATAGGAGAGATACTTTCTCTCATAGCCAGGCTTAAAAAAGACATGCAAAATTATGGGTCTTCTCTTACTATGAAGGTCAGAGAAAATAAGCACTCTTGCATATCATGTAAAGCACTCAGATGGTACAGTGTCATCACAGGGCCCAGAACACATAGAGATTGTGTTCTATGTAGACACACCCACCAATCATCAGGACTGTCATTCTTACACAGGAACAGAGGTGATTGGGGAGGTCCTAAATCTCATACCTGAACACAGTCCACAGTTGGAATTGTAACTATCATATATGAACATCCAGTCACAGTTGGGATAGTGACTTATTTCTGAACCCAGTTTATAGCCAAGTAAAGATCCTCTTTCTGGATCCAGCCAGCTGGAGAGATGTTGACTCTCATACCTGGGTTTATGGCCACAGGTATGATCATAGGTTCATATCAGCATGAAGACCTCAGAGTGGATTATGTTTAATGCATACTGTAAAAGGCCCTTAGGGGGTACATAGTGTTCTAACAGGGCCCACCAAACAGGTGAGATTGTAATACTCATGCACACTCTGGTGACAAGAAATGTTATCATCCTCAAAAATGAACACAACCAGCTGGGCTCGGTGGCTCACGCCTATAATTGCAGCACTTTGGGAGGCCGACGTGTGCGGATCGCAAGGTCAGGAGATGGAGACCATCCCGGCCAACATGGTGAAACCTCGTCTCTCTACTATTTATTTATTATTATTATTATTTTGAGACAGAGTCTTGCTCTGTCACCCAGGCTAGAGTGCTGTGGCAACATCTAGGCTTACTGCAACCTCCTCCTCCCAGGTTCAAACAATTCTCCTGTCTCAGCTTCCCAAGTAGCTGGGACTTCAGGCTCATGCCACCATGCCCAGCTAATTTTTGTGTTTTTGGTAGAGATGGGGTTTCACTATATTGATTAGGTTGGTCTCAAACTCCTGACCTCAGGTGATCCACCCACCTCGGCCTCCCAAAGTACTGGGATTATAGGCATGAGACACTGCACCTGGCCACCCCATCTCTACTAAAAATACAAAAATTAGCTGGGCGTGGTGGCATGTACCTGTAATCCCAGCTACTCAGGAAGCTGAGGCAGGAGAGTGGCTTGAACCCAGGAGGCAGGGGTTGCAGTGAGCAGAGATCGCCCCACTGCATTCCAGCCTGGCGATAGAGTGAGACTCCATTTCAAGGGAGAAAAAGAAAAGAAAGAATGAAAGAATGAAAAATGACTCTCATATATGGATCTTGTCCACAGGTGGGTTGGTGACTCTCAAACCAAAATTCATTACATCTGTGAGACTGTAACTCTCCTAAAGGGACACAGTCAGCCAGAGAAGACTCATTTATGAATCTAGTTCACTGCTGAGATTGGGACTGGTGTACTTAGGCCCAACATACAAATTCTCATACCTGGCATCTGGACATGTGGAGTTGTTCATCTCATTCTTGTCACTTCCTGCAGGTGGGATTGTGACATACATCTCTGCCCAGCTCCCGAGTGTTTTAGCTCTGTTTCCTGTGTCCATTTCACAGATGGGATTCTGATATATCACTGAAGCCAGCACCTAGGTGATTTGACTCTTATCTCCTGCCTTGGTGCTGCCCACAGGGGACATTGGGACATATCACTTGGCCTTGCACCTAGGTAATGTACGTTTTCTCTCTTGCATTAGTGCTACCCACAGGGGCGTTGTGATGTATTGCTGGGCCCCACATCCAGGTTATGTGACTCTTCTGCTGGTGCCCTGTCCACAATGGCCATTGTGACATATTGCTGCGTCCAAAACCTAGATAATCTACCTCTCCTTCCTGAGCTTTGCCCAAGGGGACATTGTGAAATATCTATGTGCCCATCACCCATGTGGTGTGATTCTCTTCTCCTTTCTAGTCCCTGCTTAAAGAAGGGGTTGTGACATATCACTGTGCCCAGCACCTAGCTAATGTTACACTTTTGCTTTTTAGGATTTGTTTGGAAGGAGATTGTGATACATTGGTTAGTCCACCTCCTAGGTGACATTACTCTTTTGACTTTGCCCTGCAAGTGGAAAGCACTGTGACACATTATTGGGCCCAACACCAAAGTGAGTCTACTGTCTGAACCCTGCCTACAGCAATTTGTAACATATGGCATTGTGACATATCTCTGAGCCCATCAAATATTTGACAAGACTCTTCTTTTTTAACCAAGACTTTGCCCATAGGAGAGATTGTGACATAATTCTGTGCCCAGAAAATAGGTGATGTTTCTTTTGTTTTTTGCTTGAGCCCCACATTGTGACATATTCCTGGTCCAAAAACCTGAGGGAAGGGAATCTCCTGCCTGGTTCTTGCCTACAGGGATCCTTGTGAAATATTTCCACGTTCATCACCTTAAAGATGTGACCCTCATCTTCTGCCTTGGCCATGTTTGCAGAAGGGACAGTGAGTTATTCCAAGGCCCAGCACAAAGATCATGTGATTCTGCATCCTTGTCTCTTCAGAGGGGTCATTTTGACATATCTCTAGACCCATCAACTAGATGATGTGATGCTCCTTTTCTCCCTGAAACCTATCCATAGTGGAGATGGTGAAATACAGCCTGGCACAGCACCTACATGATGGTACTCTCCTCTCATGCCTGGGTGCTGCCTACAGGGGTCATTGTGACTTATAGCTGGGTACAGTCTTCAGGTGATGTAACTCTCCTCTATTTTTGGGCCCACACACACAGGTCATTACCATACCACTCTGCTCCTCTGACCTAGGTGATGTGTCTCTCCTGTCTGTCATCTCCTCTTAGGGGGTATTGTGATATATTGCTGGGCCCAGAACCAAGGTGATGTGGCCTTTTCTCTTGCCTGGGCCCTACGTACATGGTGTATGGTAACATACATCTCGGTTGAACACATAGGTGATGTGACTCTTCTGCACAGGTTTTGCGAACAGGGATATTATAACATACTTTTCTATTCATTACCTAGGTGATGTGACTCTCCACTCTTATCTGGGTCCTTCCAAAACAGGGGATTGTGACATATCACTGACCTTACCAACAAGGTTATATGACTCTTCTCTTTTCCTGTGTTTGCATATTTTGGGTATTGTGACATATCCCTGGGCCCAACTTAGGGGATAAAAGGTTTATTCCTCTACCTTACCCACATAGAAACTTGTGACATATTTCTGCATTCATCACCAAGAAAATGTGACTGTCCTTTTCTGCCTGCACCCTGACCACAGACAGAATTGTGTCATATTGCTAGATCCAGCACCCAGGTGATGTGACTCTGCTGCCTGGGTCCTAATTTGAGGAGTGGAATGCAACATACCCATACCTGAGCATTCAGGTAATGTGACTCTCTTGCCTGGTCCCTGTTCTCAGGGAAGCAACATATCCCTGGCCCAGTGTCCAGCTGATTTTGCACTCCTGCTGTCTTCCTATATGCAGGTGTAATTGTGATATATATCTTGGAGAACAACTCACAGGTGCAATGATGACTTTCATATGTCAAACCAGCCAATAGGAGAGATACTGCTTCTCCTAGCTACACTTAGGGAAATGAAAAAAAAAAACAAAAAAACCCTGGGTTTCCTCACTAAGGTCATCCACTCTCTCACATATTACATAAAGCCCTCAGGTGGTACATAGTCTCATCACAGGGCCCAGCACACAGTTGAGGTTTTGTTTCTTGTATGCACACTGGTGAAATCTGTTTCTCGTATGCACACCCTGCACCCTCCTGACCATTATGATTTTCACCCTCAGACATAAACAGAACCCACTGGTGAGGTCCTGAATTTCACACATGAATGCAGTTTATAGTTGGAACTGTGACTCTCATATGTAAACATCTGGCCATACTTGGAATGGGAACTTTGTTATAAACCCAGCTCATAGAAAGGTGATGATTCTCTTATCTGGACCCCGCCAATTGTAAAGATGTTGACTCATATATTGGCTTAGGGCCACAGGTATGATCATGGGTCCATACAAGCATGAAAATCTCAGAACAAGTTGAGACTGTCATGCATACCATATAAAGCCCTCAGGTGCAACACAGAAAGTCCTAAGAGGGCTCAGCACACAGTAATATAATGACATTGGGATGCACCCCCAGCCAACTTTAAAGATTGTCATTCTTTAACATGATCATATTTCACTTTTGAGGCTCTGAATCTCACACCCGAAGGCAGTTTCAAAAGTTGAAAAATTGACTCTTATATGTGAGAGTCACAGATGTATTGATGACTCTCAGATCATGCGTCAACACACCTGTGAAGCTGCGATTTCAATAAGGGGACAAAGTCTGCAAGAGAAAATGGGGCTGCCATGCACAAATTTAGTCCACTATTGAGATAGTGACTTGTGTACTTAGATCAAACATACAGAAGTTGTTCACTCTCATGCCTAAAACCAGAATATGTGCGGGATTAATCTCTTCTCTGGACCTTCATGCAGGTGTCATTGTGAAAAACATACACATTTGTCCAGCACCTGAGTGATTAACTCTTTTGTTTAAGCCCAGCTCACAAATCAAATTGGGACACACCATTGGACCTAGAACGTAGGTGATGTGATTCTATTCTCTTGCCTTGGTGCTGCCCGCAGTGAGCATTGTAACCTATCACCGAACTTAACACCTAGGAGATTGGAGGCTCCTGCCTGAACTCTGCCCACAGGGGGCCTTGTAGCATATTTCTGCATACACCACCAGATGATATGACCCTTCTTTCTGCCTGCACCTTGCCCACAGGAAAGATTGTGACATATCATTTGGCCCAGTAATCAGTAATCAGGTGATGTGTCTCTCCTGCCATGGCCTTGCCCACAGGGAGTGTGGTGATATATCACTGAGCCCAATATTCAGGTGATTTGACTCTGCTGCATGTACTCTGATTCAGGAGGGGATTGTAACATATCCCTGGTGAGCACACAAGTGATGGGACTCCCCTCCTAGCCTCTGACCTCAGAAAACATTGTTACATATCCCTGGCCTAGCCTTAGGTATATGACTCTCCTACCTGGTCCCTGCCATCAGGGAAGATATTGACAGATCTCTTGCCAAGCATCCAGGTGATGTGACTCTCCTGCTCAGCCCCTACCCAGAGGAGAGATAGAAACATATATCTTGGCCAGCTCACAGGTGTAATAATGACTCTCATACCTCAAACCTGCCAATAAGAGAAATGCTGTTTTTCATAGCGAGGCTTTGGAAAACGGGTAGGTCCTAAGTCTTCTCTTTGTATGAAGGTCTTAGAGGAATACCACTCTCTCTTATATAAAGCCCTTGAATGGTACAAAGAGTGTTATCACAGGGATATGTTGCATAACCTAGAGGAGGGGCCCAGCTATATGTCACAATTAGCCCACGGGCCAAGGCACAGGCATGAGAAGAGAGTCACATCACATATGTGCTGGCCTAAGTGATATGTCATCATCCCTACTGTGGACAGGTCTCAGTAAGAACAGGAGAGTCACATCATTCTAATAATGATCTCAGAGATATGTCACCATGACTCCCCTGGGCAGAAACCAGGAGTAAGAGTCACATCACCTGTGGGCTAGGCACAGAGATGTCACTCTTACTTCTGTGGGCATGTCTCAGGCTGGAAAGGAGAATCACAACACCTAAGCACTGGACCAAGAAATATGTCACAATCTTTCTCACGGGCAAAGCCCAGGTACGAGAATAGAGACATATCAAATAGTTTATGGGCTCAGAGATATGTCACAATGCTCCCTGTGGGCAGGGTTCAGGTAGGACACTCACATTACATTGGTGCTAGTTCAGCAATATGTCCCAATGCTGTCTGAGGGCAGAGCCAAGACAAAAGAGTAAAATTTTTTGTGTGTTTTACCCATCAATATGTCACAATCTGCCCACAATACGGGCAGAATCTGAAAAAAGGGAAGAGTCACATTGGCTAAATTCTGCGCCTAGCAATAAGTCACAATTCACCCTGTAAACAGGGACTAGACAGAAGATAAAGTCACATCATCTAGTGGCTTGTGCAGAAATATGCCACCATGCCCTCTTTAAGCTGGGTCCAGACAGGAGAGCTATGTCACCTGTGTTTTGGACCCAGAAATATGTCACAAAAGCCCATGGACACAGCACAGGAAAGACAGTCACGTAACCTGAATATCAGGTTCAGTGGTATGTCCTAATGCCTCCTGTGAGCATTGCCAAGGCAGGAGAGGAGACTCACATTACCTGTGTGCAAGATGCAGTGATATGTCACACGGAGGAGTACCACTGTCTTGCATATTGTGTAAAGTATGGTAGAGAAATTGTCCCCACAGGGCTCAGCACACAGGTGAGATTATGCTTCTCAGATGCACACCCCACCAATATTCAGGATGGTCTCTATCACATATGGAGAGAGTTCACCTTTGAGTTCCTGAATTACACAGGCAGGCACAGTCCACAATTGGGATTGTGACTTTCATATGTGAATATCCAGCCACAGGGGGGATGGTCACTCATTTTTAAACACAGCTCATAGGTAATTAAGAACTCTTATTTGGACCCAGCCAATTAGAAAGATGTTGACTGTCATACCTGGGCTTAAAGCTAAAGGTACATGCAGGGGTCTGTGCCAGCTTAAGGTCTCAGAGAGGATTGTTACACTCATGCATACTATATAAAGGCTTCATGTGGTGAAGAGAGTGTCCTGACAGGGCCCAGAAAGAAGGTGAGATTGTGACACTCATATGCACACACAGCCAAGAGTAAAAATTGTTATCTTTTCATATGAATACAGCCCACAGTTGAGGTCCCGAATCTCACACCTGGAGGCAGTTGAAAGTTGAACAATTGACTCAGAAGTGGATGTGATCCATGTTTGAATTAGTGACTTTAAAACCAACATTCAGTAACATGTGATGTAAACTCCATTAAGGCGCCACAGTCCTCAGGAAAGACTGAGGCTATCATGCACAGATCCAGTCCACCATTGAGATTGTGACTTGGATACTTAGACCCAACATGCAGAATGTGTTTGCTCTCACACCTAGATCTGGGACATGTGCAAGATCTTTAGTCTCAACCCTGGAATTTCCTGGAGGTGTTACTGTGAAATACACCTCGACCCAGCACCTGAGTGATTTGACTCTTCTGCCTAGCCCAGCCCACAGATAAAATTGTGGCATTATTGAACCCAGCACCTATGTGAGATGCCTCTGTTCTCTTGCTTTGGCAATACCCACAGGGCTCATTGTGACATATCTCTTGGTCTTACACACAGTTAATGTGAGTCTCCTCTTTTGCCTTGGCACTGCCTACAAGCGACATCGTGACATATTCCTGGGCCCCACACTCAGATTATGTGATTCTCCTGCCTGCATCCTGTAACATGGGGCATTGGGACATATTGCTGGGTCCAACAATTAGGTCATGAAAGTCTCCGGTGTGGGCCCTGGCAATGAAAAACATTGTAATATATCTCTGTGCTCATCACCCAGGTGTTGTGACTCTCTTCTCCTGCCTGGTCCCTGCTTACGGGAAGAATTGTGATATGTTGCTGGGCTCAACTCTTACCTGATGTGACTCCTTTCTTCTTTCTAGATTCTTCCATCAGAGAAGATTGTGACATATCACTGGGTCCCTCGCATAGGTGATTTGACTCTCCTACCTGGGCCCTCCTTTCAAAAATTGATGTGTGTCTCCTCTACTGCTATGTCTCTGTTTGAGGGTGGATTGCTATGTATCAATGGGGCCAGCAACTAGATGTGACCCTCCTCTCCTACCTGGGACCTGCATACATTGTGTATTGTTCTAAGTGCTGGATCCAACACTTAGAACTCTACTGAATGGGCTTTGCCCTTAGGAGTATTATGAGACACCTTTTTATTCATCACCTGGGTTATGTGACCCTCCTCTACTGCCTGGGTCCTGTCAAAAAGAGGAATTGTGACAAATCACTGGAACAAGCACCCGCATGATATGACTCTCCTCTTTTGCCAGGGCCCTGCATGTTTTGGATATTGTGACATACTGCTGGGCACAATACCTAGGGAATTGATGGCTCCTGCCCGAGCCCTGTTCACCGGGGGTCTTGTGACATCTCTCTGCATTCATCACCTAGAAAAAGTGCCTGCATCCTGCCTACTAAGAAGATTGTAACAGATCACTTGTCCTAGCAACCAAGTGATGTGAGTCTCCTCTCACGCCTTGGTGCTGCTTTCAGGGGACATTATAACATATCACTTGGTTCTGGACCCATGTTTTGTAGTGATTTTCTGCCAGGGCCCTGCCCAATAAGCTATATTTCTGGGTCCAATACCCAGGTGATGCAGCTCTCCTGCCTGGGCTCTGCCTACAGGGGATATTGTGACATATCTCTGCACCCATAACTCAGAAAATGTGACTCTCTTATTTCACCTGTTCCATACTTACAGAGGAATTTGTAACATATCGCTGAACCCAGGACCTAGATGATGTGGCTCTTCTCTTCTGTTTACGTTCTTCCCACAGTAAAGATTGTGACTTATCGCTGGGCCCAACACTAAAGCGACATTACCCTTTTGTCTTAGCACTGCACTCAAAAGTCATTGTAACATATAGTTGGGCATCGTAACATATAGTCGGGCATCATAACATATTGCTCAGCAAGCTGATGGGAGTCTTCTGCCTGGATCTTGCCCACAAGCAGTATTGTGAGATATCTCTGAGCACATCCACCATTTGATGTGATTCTTTTCTTTTACCTGGGCTTTGATTGTAACATATCTCTGGGCACACCACTTAGGTGATGTGATTTTCCTCTTGGGCCTGAGTCATGTCCACAGAAAAAAGAGTAACCTCGTTGACAGCAGCACACGGTGATGTGAAACTTCTACCCGGTTTCACCTCACAAAGGTTCTTGTGACATATCTCTATTCCCAGAATTTAGATGATGTGACTTTCTTCTTCTTCCTGGGACCTGTCCAGAGTGCAGATTGTGGCCCAGGAAATATGTGATGTGACCCTCATCTCATGCCTGGTTTCTGCCCGCTGGAGTGATTTTGACACATAGCTGGGCCAAGCCTCTAGGTTAAGTGACCCTCCTTTTCTTCCTGAGCCCTATCTACAGGTGACATATTAAATATCTCTGGGCCTCCCACCTAGGTGATGTGACTGTCTTTCCTGGGCCTTCCCCTAAGGGGGTATCGTGACATATTGCTGAACCCAGCACTCAGGTGTCGCGCCCCCTTTTTTTTCCCCTGGGCTCTGCATACATCGTGTATTATGACTTTTTGGTCCAAAATATAGATGATGCAACTCTCTTGCAGGGGCACTGCCCACATGGTATTATGAAATATCTTTTTATTCATCACCTAGGTGACATGATTCTCCTCTTCTGCCTGGAACCTGCCCAACAGGGAGATAGTGACACATCACTCAAACCAGCACTTAGGAGATATGACTTTCCTCTTTTGCCTGGGCCTTGCATATTTTGGGTATTGTGCCATATCACTGGGCAGAACACCTGTGTAATGTGACTCTATTCTCACGTCTTAGTGCTGTCCACTGTGTGCATAATGATGTATTGCTGGGCCTGCTCACAGGTGATGGTTGTCTCTTCTTCTACTTTGGCACTGCCCACAGGAGGCATCGTGAAATATACTGGGCCCTGCACCCAGGTTATGTGACACTTCTGCCTGTGCTCTGCCCACATATGAGGAGTTGTCACATACTGGTGGGTTCAACACCCAGGCGATGTAACACTCTGGCCTGTGCCCTGCCTACAGAGGGCATTGTGACATATCTCTGCACCCATCACTCAAGTTATGTAACTTTCTTCTGCTGACTGATTCCTGCTCAAGTGGGGATTGTGAAATATCAATGGAGTTAACACCAAAGTGACACCACTTTTTTGCCTTGGTTCTTCCCTCAGAAGGCATTGTAACATATTGCTGGGCTCAGCACCAAAACGATGTTGAGTTTCCTGTCTGGACCCTGCATACAGGAGTCATTGTGACATATCTCTTGACTCATCTACTATTTGATGTGACCCTCCTCTGTTCCCTGGGATTTGCCCATAGGAAAGCAACAGCCTAAGCTCCAGAGTCAAACACCACACTCACCAGACTACGGAGGATTCATCACCAGACCGGGAAGCAACAGTCTGGGCTCCAGAGTAGCCTGCCCATCTGTGCACAGACAAGGAGAGGTTTTATGAACTTTTGGCGTGGCCTAGGGCCCTAGCTCTTTTTATAATGAGTTGTTTAGCATGATGCCCCGTCACAAGGGCCCTTCAAAACTGGGCTCAAGGAACACGAAAAGGCCAACTTGTTTTTGCGATTGTCTGTTGTTTTTCAATAACTATTTCTCAGAAACAGCGCTGGGTGAACACCTCAAGGGGCTCACACAAGCTGTTCCGGGACTTAGTGACCATTGTTTCTGTCCGTGTTCATTGAGATCAAATATATTATTTAACTTTTCCTCCACATTCAGCCTTAATTTGATGCTCAATTGTAGGAAAATATTTTTACACATATACAGGGAAGGCACAATTGGTATAGATTACAGATACAGGGTAAGCAGAGGAGAATTAAAAGCACAATTAATAAAAACCGCACCCACCATGGCCAACGCCAATGCCAGCGTGACAGCCAGTCCATGATGGGGTCCCGATGGTTAGATTCTAACTGTTTTACTTGTCCTTGCATTGGGCAAGGAGAGTAATATTGTGAGAATTTTCAGTGATATACACACAATATTCAGTATGCAGCAAGGCTCAAACCCTCTTTGGGCTGCGGTAAGCATACCTAATGCCATTCAATTTTGCAACACAACAGTACACAGCTGAGCAAATTCATCTGGTAACAACATAAGTCCAGTGCTACTATCATTAAGAGCTTTTTCTACATGTAAGCTTCATATTTTAATTTGTTGCTGAAGCAGGATGGTACCGGGGCAGGGAAGAATACTGTGATAGGGTACCACCACCAGGGAGTCTGGCACGTTCATAACCAGCAATGTTTGTAAGCATCTAGATTACTGGGGAGGAAAATACTATCCCAGATGATGAATGGAATTAATGGCACCCCCAAGTGCATCTCCCCATCCAATATGGGGCCAGGTATCACCACCCATAGGATCTGCATACCCAGAGGGCCCCCCAGTGGACAGCAATGGTTATACTATAATTATAGTGTATCGAGGTATTATTAAATTAGCAAAGGAAGTCCAGGTTGGATTGCAAGTGTTGTTGTTGTGGCCCCATTGGTACCGACATAGCCATTCAGAAATGTTGGCAGGGGCAATTCCCCAAGGTAGTTCATTTCCAGTGGCCTCTGGCAATTTGGTGCACAGCCAGCATTGACTGTGGTTTGCTTCTGTTGCAGCGGTGGCTGCCCAGATGATGAACTCATTCTCTGCCTCAGACGTGATGACCCAGGTACTGATTACTAGCAGATAGGTTATTCTCCGTAATAAGAAAAATGGAGGGGAACATAATATTGTTTTTCATCTTTAGGAAATTGTGCTACCCCTTTATTTTCTGTTCCCATAGCTACAAGGTCACCAGCCTTAGGGGCGGGATCTGATGGATGCTGTATCCATATTTTGGCGCCAGGAATTAAGCTACCTGTACCAGTGGGTCTGAATCTCCCAGTTCTGTACGTAGTCTCTGTTGGGGCAGAGATTTCCTCAGGGGTTAATTGTTAACAAGGTACCACCGAAAATTGAGCAACCCGCCTCTGCGGTCTTGTAGCAAAAGAATCTGGAGTGGTATTGTATAAAGTGAACTTTAATTATCCCCGGTAATTACTATCAATTATACCACTATACATTATAATGTGTCTCATTGCCAGTCTTAAACATGTTGTTGTCCATTCATCCACATCCAAGTTTGCATTTATGGTGGAAATTTTGATCTGCCTGCTGATTAGTCTGTCAAAGGAGAAAGCAGAGATTCATGAACATCAATATGGAAAACAGCGACAATGGTAGTGTGCGCCAGGATTCATATATCTTCCCAGTAGTGTTTTCGCCAAACCTCTTTATTTTCAATTGACCATTTGTTTCATTGCCATTTGGGCATCTAGGTAGTAAGACCACTTGCTACCGACCAAGAGTAAGTATACAAGTAACAAATCCCTCTGGCCTCCTCCTGAATAGCTCGGAGGACAGTTACTAGCTCAGCCAGCTGACTGCTGACATCCCTCCCTTCATCAGAAATGCTTATGTTTTTAGCAGGATTATAAGCCACAGCCTCCCAGCATCGGGTCCCACCAATGTTTTTGGCAGAACCATCAGTAAACCAAGCGTGTTTCTAATCCTCTGTGCTATCTGCAGGACTTGCTCGGTGGTTTCCTGAGAAGGCAAGTTTTGCACATCCTCATGTAAAAATGATACCCCTTTTGGTTCCGGCTTAGCCTGGTCTTGTATGTACCATTTCCATTTTATGATGCTACTTTTTTGAGTGTACCCTATTCAATGAGTTTTGAGGGAGCTAATGACCCAAGTCATAATAGGAATTTTGGGCCTTATAAAAACGTCATGATTAAAACAAAGGTGTTCTGTTTCCTGTAGAGCCCAGTAGCAGGCCAACAGCTGCTTCTCAAAGAGAGTATAAGCTTTGCCAGTCTCTGGCAGCTTCTAGGTCTAAAACCCCAAAGGTATCCTCTTCCCATCTTGTTTCTACCTAAGGCTCCAATTAACATGTTGATCTCGGACAGTTACTTGCAGTTCTACTGGCCCATCCTGTAAGGGCCATAGATCCAGGGCCAGTTGCTCTGCTTGTTTGGCTTGTTGAAAAGCCAGGCTCTCTTTCTCTCTCCAGTGAAAGTCATAGTGTTTTCTAGTGACTGCATGCAGAGGTTGTAAAATGTTACCCAAGTGGGGAAAATGATGTCTCCAGAATCCAAACAAGTCAATAAAATTTTGGACCTCCTTTTCAGTGGTAGGGTTGCAAATTCCAGTATTTTAGCCTTAGCCTTTGGTAAAATGGGCTGTTTCCCTGAAGTCCATAGGCTGCCAAGGAACTTTACAGTTTGTGGAGGTCCTTGAATTTTACTAGGGTTAACTTCCCATCCTTGAGATAGGATTTGGGTTTTGACCCGCTCCAAGCCCCGGCTGACTAGTTCTTCAGTTTTACCCTGACTGGGCCACTCAGACTGCTGTTTTTTCAGCAATAGGTTGATAACTTTGAGCCTGATCAGTCAAGACATAGTCCTGGCATTGGGCCAGGGCCAGTCTGGAAGTCAGATTAGCATTTTCCTTTTTCCGGCATACATTTCTCTTGTAGCAACCAGTCCCTATATTGGCATATTAACTTATAAGCAGTAACCAAGCACCATCCATACCGGGAAATTTCCCTCAGCATCCCATTTACCAACTGGGATTCCCTGCATCACCGCATGCACAGCCAATGATTTAAAACACACTAATTTAGATTCCCAATTTTCGGAAAGGCCAGTTCCCTTGGACCACTGAATGGCCAAGGGGGAGAACTGGGGGAGTTCCCATCCGAGGATATGGAAAGTCCCCGAGCTCTCAGTCTGGTCCCTGCAGTCAAAAAATGGCATGATTTCCCTTTCGGATCCTGTTCGTGACACCAAAAATGTTCTGTGTGGGAAACGCGCAAAGGGTGAAGAAAAGACACACACACAATACCTTTAAGGGTAAACAGACTTTATAGCACATAAATGGCAATGCAGATATAATAAGCATGTGACATAGTAAGCAAGTTGCAATGGGAAGGGGAGAACGGAATATATATATATGTATATATATACTCACCAGACTATGGAGGATTCACCACCAGACTGGGAAGCAACATCCTGGGCTCCAGAGTTGACCACTTGTCCGTGCACGGATGAGCAGAGATCTCATGAAGCTTTGGCGCAGTCTGGAGCCCTAGCTCTTTTTCTAATTAGTTATTTGGCGTGAAGTCCAGTCAGGAGGGCCCCTCATGGCTGGGCTCAAGGAACACTAAAAGTTCAACTTCTTTTTTGTGATCTTCTATTGTTTTTCAAAAACTAACATATAGGAATAAATTGAAATAGAGGTTTAGCCGAAATAGCGCTGGATGATGCCTCAATGGGCTCACACAACCTGTTCCGGGACTTGGTGACCATTGTTTGAGCCCATGCTCAATTGAGTTCAAATTTAATATTTAACTTTTACTCCACAAAGTGTCAAAAGTAATTCCTTCAAATACAGGAAATTATGTAACTACTCACAAACTAAACTTCTGAACCAAAAGTCATAAATTGAGTACAGAGATTTAAAAAAAAGAAAATCTAATCACATCTGTCTACAGGGGACTCAAATTTATTTATTTATTTATTTATTTATTTTAGAGACACTGTATTGCTTTGTTTCCCAGGCTGGTCTCAAACTCCTGGGCTCAAGTGATCCTCCCACCTCAATCTCCTAAAATGCAAGGATGGAAGATATGAGCCATTGTACTATATAGTAACAAAAACAGACTAAAAGTGGCAAGATGCATCAAAAAAGTTTTATGCAAATCTTAACCAAATGGGGACAGACTAGGTCACAATTATATTATGCAAAAACACTTTTTAAATAACTGTCTCAGTTTATAAAATGTATTATAAATTAAACTTGTCAAAGAAAACAAAGGAAAAAATAATAAAAGGGTTTATTCACTGGAAACCTATGAAAATTATATACATTTATTTAATTGTGTGTATATATCTAATTATGTGTACACACACATATATGTACACCTCACATGAGAATTTTAAAATACATCAATACTATCTTGACAGAACAAAAGCAAAAAACAGCGATACACTAAAAGTACAATATTTTAATATACCTGTTCTGTAATTAATAATAAAGCCAGATAGAATATTAAAAAGAAAACAAAGGACATGAAAATACTGTAAAGCAATTTGATGTAACATAGAGAACACTCTACACAACAACAAGACTCACAATCTTCTCAAAAGCTCATAAAACATTCTCCAAAAAATAACTATTAAGCCAAAAAACAATTTCTAACAGAATTTTTGAAAATTTGAATGTTACAAAATCTCTTGAAAAAATCAATGAATCCAGGAGCTGGTTTTTTGAAAAGATCAGGGACATAGCTAGACCACTAACAAGACTAATAAAGAAGAAAAGACAAAAGGATCAAATAGATGCAATAAAAAATGATAGAGGGGATATCACCACCAATCCCACAAAAATACAAACTACCATCAGAGAATACTATAAATACCTCTACGCAAATAAACTAGAAAATGTAGAAGAAATGGGTAAATTCCTGGACACATACACCCCCACCCCAGACTAAACCGGAAGACGTTGAATCTCTGAATAGAACAATAACAGGTTCTGAAATTGAGGCAACAATTAATAGCCTACCAACCAAAAAAAGTCCAGGACCAGACGGATTCACAGACGAATTCTACCAGAGCTACAAAGAGAAGCTGATACCATCCCTTCTGAAACTACTCCAATCAATAGAAAAAGAGGGAATCCTCCCTAACTCATTTTATGAGACCAGAATCATCCTGATACCAAAGCCTGGCAGAGACACACACACAAAAAGAGAATTTTAAGCCAATATCCCTGATGAATATCAATGCAAACATCCTCAATAAAATACTGGCAAACCAAATCCAGCAGCACATCAAAAAACTTATCCCTCATGATCAAGTCGGCTTAATCCCTGGGATGCAAGGCTGGTTCAACATACGCAAATCAGTAAACATAATTCATCACATAAACAGAACCAAAGACAAAAAAAACACATGATTATCTCAATAGGTGCAGAAAAGGCCTTCGACAAAATTCAACAGCGTTTCATGCTAAAAACTCTCAATAAACTATGTATTGATGGAATGCATCTCAAATTAATAAGAGCTATTTATGACAAACCCACCACCAATATCATACAGAATGTGTAAAAATAGGAAGCATTCCCATGGAAAACTGGCATGAGACAAGAATGCCCTGTCTCACCACTCTTATTCAACATAGTGTTGGAAGTTCTGACCAGGGCAATCAGGCAAGAGAAAGAAATAAAGTGTATTTAATTAGTAAAAGAGAAAGCCAAATTGTACCTGTTTTCAGATGACATGATTTTACTTTAGAAAACCCCATCGTCTCAGCTCAAAATCTCCTTAAGCTGATAGGCAACTTCAGCAAAGTCTCACGATACAAAATCAATGTGTACAAAAATCACAAGCATTTCTATACGCCAATAACAGACAGACAGAGAGACAAATCATGAGTGTACTCCCATTCACAATTACTACAAAGAGAATAAAATACCTAGGAATCCAACTTACAAGGGATATGAAGGACCTCTTCAAGGAGAACTGCAAACCACTGCTCAATGAAATAAAAGAGGACACAAACAAATGGAAGAACATTCCATGCTCATGGATAGAAAGAACCAATATCGTGAAAATGGCCATAAAGCCCAAGGTAACTTACAGATTCAATGCCATTCCCATCAAGCTATCATTGACTTTCTTCACAGAACTGGAAAAAACTACTTTGAAATTCATATGGAACCAAAAAGAGCCCGCATAGCCAAGACAATCCTAAGCAAAAAGAACAAAGTTGGAGGCATCACGCTACCTGACTTCAATCTACACTACAAGGTACAATAACCAAAACAGCATGCTACTGGTACCAAAACATATA
Source organism: Pongo abelii (assembly GCF_028885655.2). Classification (NCBI taxonomy): domain Eukaryota; kingdom Metazoa; phylum Chordata; class Mammalia; order Primates; family Hominidae; genus Pongo; species Pongo abelii. Next base: position 23,569,764 of record NC_072007.2, on the reverse strand, counting down.
TATGCCAATGGAACAGAACAGAGGCCTCAGAAATAACACCACACATCTACAACCATCTGATCTTTGACAAACCTGACAGAAACAAGAAATGGGAAAAGGATTCCTTGTTTAATAAATGGTGCTGCAAAAACTGGCTGGCCGTGTGCAGAAAACTGAAACTGGATCCCTTCCTTACACTGTATACAAAAATTAACTCAAGATGGATTAAAGACTTAAATGTAAGACCTAAAACCATAAAAACTTAGAAGAAAACAAAGGCAATACCATTCAGGACATAGGCATGGGCAAAGATTTCATGACTAAAACACCAAAAGCAATGGCAACAAATGCCAAAATTGACAAATAGGATCTAATTAAACTAAAAAGCTTCTGCACAGCAAACAAAACTATCAGAGTGAAAAGGCAACCTACAGAATCATAGAAAATTTTTACAATCTACCCATCTGACAAAGGGCTAATATCCAGAATCTACAAATAACTTAAACAAATTTACAAGAAAAAAAACCATCAAAAAGTGGGGAAAGGATATGAACAGACACTTCTCAAAAGAAGACATTTATGCAGCCAATAGACTTATGAAAAATTGCTCATCATTACTGGTCATCAGAGAAATGCAAATCAAAACCACAATGAGATACCATTTCACGCCAGTTAGAATGGCGATCATTAAAATGTCAGGAAACAACAGATGCTGGAGAGGATGTGGAAAAATAGGAACACTTTTACACTGTGAGTGGGAGTTTAAATTAGTTCAACCATGGTGGAAGGCAGTGTGGTGATTCCTCAAGGATCTAGAACCAGTAATACCATTTGACCCAGCAATCCCATTACTGGGTATATACCCAAAGGATTATTAATGATGCTACTATAAAGACACATGCACATGTATGTTTATTGCGGCACTGTTTAAAATAGCAAAGTCTTCGAACCAACCCAAATGTCCATCAATGATAGACTGGATTAAGAAATTGTGGCGCATATGCACCATGGAACACTATGCAGCCATAAAAAAAAGGATGAGTTCATGTCCTTTGCAGGGACATGGATGAAGCTGGAAACCATCATTCTCAGCAAATTATCACAAGAACAGAAAACCAAACTGTATGTTCTCACTGATAGGTGGGAGTTGAACAATGAGAACACACGGACACACAGCAGGAAAAATCTCATACCGGGGCCTGTTTAGGGGCGAGGGCTATGGAAGGAATAGCATTAAGAGAAATACCTAATGTAAATGATGAGTTGAGGGGTGCAGCAAACCAACATGGCACATGTATACCTATGTAACAAACTAGCATATTCTGCACTTGTACCCTAGAATTTAAAGTGTAATAAAAAAATTGAATGTTACAGACTGTAATTTCTGACCAAAAAGGATTAAAACTAGAAATCACTAACTGAAGAAAATTAATAAAATTCACAAATACATGAAAATTAAACAATTTACTCTTGAACATGCTTTTGTTCAAGAGTTAGAATACTTAATATTCTGAACATGTCTATAATGCCCGAAGTGAGCTACAGATTTAATACAATCCCTATGAAATTCTTAATTTGATTTTTGACAGAAACAGAAAATGTGACTCCCAAAAGTATATGGAATTTCAGGGGACCACAAAGAATTCTACAATTTTCGAAAAGAGAAAAAATGTTGGAAGCATTACAATCAAAGTAGTTTGTTACTGGCATAAAGACAGATGACTAATAAAACAGAATGCAAAAAAGATGTAAACTCTCACATATTTATTGTAGCTTTATTTACAAAAATCAGTAGGTTAAAGCAATCCATACTTCCCTCAACAAATGAATGAATGAATACAATTTGGAATTTAAAAACAATAGAATATTACTCAGCTTTTGAAAAGCAGAAAACCTTCAATCTACAATAAATATAAAATTTTGATGACATCATGCTAAATAAAATAAGCCAGCTACAAGACAGATACTGTGTGAATCCACATGTATAAAATATCTAAAGTAGTAACGGCCTGAGAAACAGAGAATAAGATGGCATTTGTAAAGGGCTGAACAAAGGAGAAGATGGGCAGTGGTTTCAGGTGTATTGAGTTTTAGTTTTGTAAGATAAAAATGTTCTAGAGATATCTCGCATAATGTCAATATGCTTAACAAGTCTAAACTATATAGTCATTGTAAATTATTGTAAAATTGTAAATAATTGTCAATTTTTTGTGTTGCTTATAACAATGTAAACAACAATAATTTGTAAGTGAAATAGAATTATAATGCATTTCAGTAATTACCTTCAGGTCCTCGGCAAAACCTGAGTCCTGTCCTCTCACTTTCCTCCCCAGACAGAGCGAGCTTCCCCACTCCCTCCGCACCTTCTCCAGCAACTACCGGTCTCTGGGATCTGTCCAGTTGCCTAGCTAAAGCATCCAGCAGGTCAGCAGCGCAGCCAGCTTCTATGCAGGTGCTGGGAGCTGGGGCTCTTGGATCTCTGTGTCCCATTCCACCAGCTTCCACGACAGCTTGGGGTCTGGGGTCCTAGCCATGGGGATTGCCAGGGGTCTGGCGGGTAAGGGTGGCATCCAGAATGAGAAGGAGACCATGCAAGGCCTGAACAACCGCCTGGCCTCCTAGCTGGACAGAGTGAGGAGCCTGGAAACTGAGAATCAGAAGCTGGAGAGCAAAATCCGGGAGCACCTGGAGAAGAAGGGTCCCCAGGTCAGAGACTGAAGGCATTACTTCAAGACCATCGAGGACCTGAGAACTCAGATCTTTGCCAATTCTGTGGACAGTGCCTGCATCGTCCTGCAGACTGACAATGACCACTTTACTGCTGATGACTTTAAAGTGTGAGACAGAGTTGGCCATGTGCCAGTCTATGGAGAGCGACATCACTGATAACACCAGTGTCACTCAGCTGCTGCTGGAGACAGAGATTGAGGCCCTCAAGGAATAGCTGCTCTTCATGAAGAACCATGAGGAGGAAGTTAAAGGTCTACAAGCCCTGCTTGCCAGCTCTTGGTTGACCATGGAGATAGATATCCCCAAGTCACAGGACTTTGGCAAGATCATGGCAGGCATCTGGGCCCAATATCACGAGATGGCTCAGAAAAACTGAGAGGAATTGAACAAGTACTGATCCCAGCAGACTGAGGACAGCACCACAGTAGTCACCATGCAGTCCACTGAGATCGGAGCTGCTGAGATGACTCTTAGGGAGCTGAGATGTACAGTCCAGCCCTTGGATATCGACCTGGACTCGATGAGAAATCTGAAGGCCAGCTTGAAGAAGAGCCTGAGGGAAGTAGATGCAGATGGAGCAGCTCAATAGGATTCTGCTGCATTTGGAGTCAGAGCTGACACAGACATGGGAAGAGGGGCACCAGGCCCAGGAGCATGAGGCCCCGCAGAACATCAAGGTCAAGCTGGAGGCTGAGATTGCCACCTACTGCTGCCTGCTAGAAGACAGGGAGGACTTCAATCTTGACGATGCTCTGGACAGCAGCAAATACCTGCAAACCATCCAAAAGACCACCCCCCGCAGGACAGTGGATGGCAAAGTGGTGTCTGAGACCAACACTGACGTTTTGAGGTGCTGAGCCAGTAGAAGCAAGGTCCCTTTGGGGAGCAGGAGGCCAATAAAAGTTCAGAGGTCAAAAAAAATTATCTTCAAATCACAGAAGTGTTTCCCTCACACAAAAGTAATATAGATTCATTAACAGATGTGGAAATTAGAACAATTTCCACAACTACTCACTCAGAGAGGATTAAAAAAATAATTGATCAGCAACTAATAAAACAAACACACAAGTCATAAATAAAGTATTAGTATTGTTTATACAGGCAAATGAACAGAGAATTATGTTGGAAATAGACATATGGTTGATTTATATTTGACTTTTTTTCTACACTCTCTTAAAGTGTACAGAGTTGAATATAGTCATATAAAATTATATAGGCAGAATCTAAAATCACAATTCAGTGATGAAAGTCCACCTATCCTAACAAGGAAATACAGGAATATAAATATTACAAAAAATTAAATAAACATTAACCTGTGAAATACCAAATTAAAAAAGCATACAACCGAAGAAGACTCTTTCTAGATAACTACAATGTTCAACCATAACTGGGCACCCATAAAGAGCAGATTTTGAATTATTAGCCTATGATTAGAGTAACAAAATTTCACAACAAATGCATTATAACCTCCCATAAAGAGCATTTAGAAGAAAATTTTAATAAAGATTTCAATGATATTAGAGACATGTTTTATTATGTTCTTAATATATTACTCCTCTTTTTATACAAGTGGAAAGGCTATAATTTATTTTTATTTTATTTTATTTTATTTTATTTTTTGAGATGGAGTCTCACTCTGTCACCCAGGCTGGAGTGTAGTGGCGAGACCTCGGCTCACTGCAACTTCTGCCTCTGAGGTTCAAGCAGTTCTCTGCCCCAGACTCCCAAGTAGCTGGGATTACAGGCACCCGCTGCCACTCCCGGCTATTTTTTTTTTTTTTTTTTTTTTTTTGTATTTTTAGTAGAGACGGGGTTTCACCATGGTGGCCAAGCTGGTGTTGAACTCCTGACCTCACCTTGGCCTCCTAAAAGTGCTGGGATTACAGGTATGAGCCACCACACCGGCCTATAATTTATTTTTTTAAAAGCAAAGCAAAGCCTTATATTTTAAAATATGGGAACAACATGAATATTCTAAAATATGCTATGGGACACTACTATATAATAAGCAATTAGAAATAAATTATACTATCATTCAGATAATTGTTAAGGAAAGTAAATGGAAACATTAATAAGTTTTTCTATGCAGTAAACTTAGACAAACTAAAACTTTTCTTAATGTGATATGCATACTAAGTATCTAATTCACTTTTTATATAACACATAAGTTCAAATATGCTATTCTGAAACCCCTGAAGCTAAAATTATAGGCTAATTTGGCATACATAAAAATAGGACAGGTAAAACGTACAGATCGCAGTCCCACTAAGCTTTATGTAAGATTAATTAATAAAATAACTCATTAGGAAATAATGTAACAATTAAGAATTTATTCTATTCTTGGCAAGTTTCTAAGTTTTGCTATGGCATTAAGGTCTTTTAAGATTCTTTGAGATGAGTAGATACAATAAACTATTCCACAGGTGAGGCGCTTGGCATATAGAGTTCACATTTCTAAGTTAGTTCCTACTAAGTAAAAGAAAACTTTTTGACCTACATTACCAGAGATGAAAAAAAGAATAAAGTGAAATAGAAGATTCAACTTTATCATACGTGCTGAGGTACTTTGGGCTCTGATACAATTTTTTTCCCATTATTTTGCAGGATCAGATTTGAAATCATAGGACTGAAAATTATGAAGGGGAAATATTTGTGCTTGGTGTTTCTGAAATATGTGAACCAAACCCCAATGTCTGCACTTTTTCTCTCACAAACTTCTGACACGAGGCACAGATTTTTGCAAAATAGCTTAATATAGAAGTCTCACAAAATGTGCAGATTTTCCCAGATCCCCAAAAACAACGGAAAAGTACTGAGAGTACAAGGCCTTCACAGGAATAGCAGAAAGAAGAGGAGAACATTGGCTCTCACTGTTAATGCCCTGGAATGTTAGCGGAGGCACAGGAGAAGGCTTAGAAGATTTAAGAGCATAATAAGCATAGGGCAGGAAATTTCCATCTGTGGCAGCCAAAGGAGTAAATCTAGGAGTTTCCAGAACTAATTTCATTGAAGCAGAACTTCTAACACCACATTTTTAAGGTTTTCTCCTTGGCCTTTGCACCTCTCATCTTTGTTATTTGTTCATTCTTTCCTATCGGGGTGATGCCTATTATTCTCTCTTTTTACATTCCAAAGATATTTCCTTTACTGTAGAACAGGGCATCTAAGGGAGACTACAGCCATGAGTTCTTAGTTTCTGTCTCCGGATGAGCCAGTAAGGCCCTTTCCTCATCCCCCTTTCCCACTTATCACTAGAGACAGTCCAAAAACTATGGCTGCAGGCTGCTAAAAGTCTAAAATAAAACAGAGCCATAACAACAGCAAAATAAGACTGGTTGGAAAAGCTTGCTGTACAAAGGCAACCAGGTCTGGCTTATATTCACCACATCCGTTCTTCTTTCCCAGTACAGCAATTGGGCTCAAGAGAAAACGCCCAACTTTTAGTATCTCCCTCTGTATAGAATGAGAACAGTGGAACATATGTTCAAAGGTTTGGCTTTTTGGGCTACCACTGATGACTAGATTCTGTCTCCCGCAACAGGGAGTGCTAAAGGAAAAGGCAGAGTAATGAGAATGACAATTTATGAGTGCTGAGAAAAGAAGTTGCATGCTTATCACAGCCTCGGAGAACAAACACTGCAATCAACTGTGGAAGCAAAGGACTACTGTGTCTGGAAAGCAATGGGAAAAATATCTTTACCTTAAAAATACACACAGAAGCCCAGAGAAGACACATTGAAGACCCTGTTAATGAAGCACCAGAATGTACAGCCTCACTGATTGCTGTATTATCTTGTAGTAAGAAAGTTTGTACATACTACATTACACAGTTGTTTTATAAATTTCTGAATCTCATCAAAATATTGCAGGGCACACAGACATGGCAGAAAACATGTCCCAATTGAAGAAATAAAATAAACCTACAAATATTGACCTTTACAAATCTTTGTTGACTTTTAAGGGTCAAAATTTGTAGGTTTATTCTTTGTTGTTGTTGTTGTTTTTGCATTATATAATTTTAAAAATCAAAATAATTATCAAAGCTCCTTAATGACACCAGCACTCCTCTGGTCCGCGGCGCCCCGGCAAGGGAGGAGCCTCAAGACCATGCGGGACACCCAGGTGGACCCCCAACCCATGCCCGAGGCTCAGAGCAGGAGCAGGGACCTGGCTGCAATGGGCTGAAGCCGCCTCCACCCCCAGCAGTCGCGGACTTCAAGAGCTCCAGACCTGGGGTCATGGTGAGATTCGTTGACTGACTGCACGATGGTGGCTGAGTTGCAAGCAAACGGGTTTCATCACCTTAAATGGTTTTGAACCAATGAAGCTATATTCCCTTGAAAAGATGGACAGCCCATCGTGTGAACTATAGAGTTTGTGAACAAATTTATATTGGGTTCATAGTGGCGTCATGCACACAGACTGTTGAGAATTCCCCTAAGTTCTTAGAGAACTGCTTTGCCTTTTGATCTGAGAGTTGCAACGTTCTGTAAAGAATGGCCCTTGTGGATAAACGCAAACTTAAGAGATAGCGACTGGACAGAATTTGTGAAGGAATTCGCCCCCAGATCATGAAAGGCCCCCTGCATCCCTGCTCCCTGGCGGCGCTGGTAGTCGGCCACGACTGCACTGTGGACATGCCCATCCTGAAGGACCTGGCCACCGTGGCCTTCTGTGATGCAGTCCACGCAGGAGATCCACGAGAAAGTTCTAAATGGAGCTGTGGGTGCCATGATGTACCACACCATCACCTCACCAGGGAGGACCTGGCAAATTTCAAGGCCCTGAGAGTGATCGTGCGGGTGGGCAGTGGCTATGACAACGTGGACATCAAGGCTGCTGGTGAGCTCGAAATTGCTGTGTGAAACATCCCGTCCGCAGCCGTGGAAGAGACAGCTGACTCTACCTTCTGCCACATCCTCAATATGTACCGGAGGAACACTTGGGTGCACCAGCACAGCGGGAAGGCACGCGGGTTCAGAGCGTGGAGCAGATCCGTGAGGTGGCCTCGGGAGCCGCCCGCATTCATTGGGAGACACTGGGCCTCATTGCACGCAGCAGGCGTTTGCAGTTCCAGACACGGCCTTTGAATTCAGCGTCGTATTTTATGACCCCTACTTGCAGGATGGGATCGAGCAGTCCCTGGGCGTGCAGAGGGTCTACACCCTGCAGGATTTGCTGTATCAGAGCGACTGCGTCTCCTTGAACTGCAATCTCAACGAACATAAACACCACCTCATCAATGAATTACCATAAAGCAGATGAGGCAGGGAGCATTCCTTGTGAACGCAGCCGGTGGTGGCCTGGTGGATGAGAAAGCCTTAGCATAGGCCCTCAAGGAGGGCAGGATACTAGGGGCAGCTCTCCACGTGAATGAGTCGGAGCCCTTTAGCTTTGCTCAGGGTCCCTTGAAAGATGCCCCGAATCTCATTTGCACTCCTCACACTGCCTGCTACAGCAAGCAGGTGTCACAGCAGATGAGGGAGGCAGCTGTCACAGAGATCTGCCGAGCCATCACATGTCACATCCCAGGAAGCTTAAGAAACTGTGTGAACAAGGAATTCTTTATCACATCAGCGCTTTGGTCAGTAATAGACCAGCAAGCAATTCATCCAGGCATCCTGGGCGTGGCTTCAGGAGGACTTCCTGAACCCATGGAAGGGATCATCCCTGGAGGCATACCGGTGACTCACAACCTCCCGACAGTGGCACATCCTTCCCAAGCGCCCTCTCCCAACCAGCCCACAAAACACGGGGACAATCGAGAGCACCCCAACGAGCAATAGCAGAGAATGCCGGAAGGTAATCATTCAGATATACTTGGGAACAAGGACAGTGAAAAATAGATGAACTAAGAGAAAAAGAATCTGACGGTCTTTTTAGCTGATTCTGGACATACGCATCATTAATGTTGCAGTGTTAAAACTACAAGAGCTAGAAAACTGAAGATGTCGTCTGCTTACGAAAGCTCTGAAAGACTAGGGTGTGATTTATTAATGACCAGCTTCTGTTATTGCATGTTAAGTTTTTCATCTGTGATCAAATCACAAAGAATAAATAGAACTTTTTCTTTTATCAGTCTCTTGGGCACAGCAGGTCCTGAACACCCTGCTTAGAATGTTGCATTAAGAGTTCAAACATCAAAATAAAAACCATGAAGAGGAAATCCCCATCCTGTGACTTGAATCCCTTCAGTCTACAGGGACTGGTTACCTCTTTGTGCTAATAGGAAGATCACATTCCTAGAAAATGTGGAGTAAACTGTTTGCCTGTGTAGACACCTGCATGCATACGACTGAGGACAGTACAGGCTCCTGTACAGAGAAGCGTCTCTCACATCTGAACTGCATACTGAGCGGGCAAGTTGGTCGTTAAGTTCAGTAAATGCCTCCGATAATGCAAAAAAAAAAGTATTAAGTTTCACAAGCTGTTTGTAATCAAGCATATTTTCTCAGTTTCAGATCCTCTGCTATTTTATTGAGTGGAAAGTCTTGAGCTAAAAGGGTTCAAGAAAAATAATATTGCATTTCCTTATGTCACAGGAAACACTTTTAGTTGTAACTTGTCAGATTGTCTATGACCAAACCCACTTTTTTAGACACTGATAGTCTTCTTTTCTTCACGTGGTATTTTATACAAGAACACTTCAGATGTATTGGATGTGGCTGATTTTAACAAATCCTATTAGATTTGTATCAATTAGTTACATGTTCTAGTCATAGTCTTTTGTGAATCATTGCATTTTTGTTTAAAATGATGGCCGATTTTGAGCCTTTGTATAGGTACATTCCTGTTTTTGTGACAAAAGAAAAACTTTAAAATTGTCCCAAGAAGAAAAATAATGGCTATCAGAAGTATGTTTTGTTTTAGTGTGAGTTACCATTACTGTATTTGTTAATTGTAAAGGTAGACATTTAGCATTCAGTGCAGTTTTCAATAAAATGTAATTAGAAAAAACTGCTTAATGAACAAAAACAGAACTTAGACAACAAAAGAATATTAGAAGAAGTGACACATGAAGAAAATGAGATTATTAATAAAAAGATTTTTAAAAACCAACAAAAATTGTGAATCTAAAGAACACAATAACTATATTAAAAATTTAATCAACAGTCACAAAAGCAGACTTAATAAAGCAGAAAAAAATGCAATTGATGACATTGTACTTATAAATACTGAGGCATGAAAACATTTTTTAAACAGAATAGAGAAAAAAAGATGAAATATGAGACTTACTGAGCACCATCAACTGGACCATTGTATTTATAAAAGGAGTCTTAGAAAAACAATATAGGAAAAAAGTAATAAAGAGGTTATTGTAAAATGTAGCTGAGAACTCCCCAGATGACAAGGTAATTAAACAAGAAGAAATACTGCCAAACAAAAACCTTCAACTGGAATAATTTCACTTCAGAAATAATAAAAAAAAAACTAAGCCTTTCCAAAATAAATAAAAGTTGAGTGTGTTATTAACCGCTAGAACAGTCCTAAAGGAAATGTAAATGAAAGTCTATCATGTCCAAAAATGAAATGTTGCTGCACATCATAAAAGCATATGAAAATAGAAACCTCTCTATTAAATGTACATATAAAAACAGACATAGAAATCTCTACTGTCATAATGATGGTGCACAATACTTTCAAAATATTGCTATGGAGTTTAAAAAATGAAGCATAAATTTGCATAAATGAGTGTTCATAGATACTCAATAAGAAAATATCATATGTGATATTAATAACAAAGTGGGGGTATAAAGAGGTACAGCTTTGCATTCCATTGAAATATAGTTGTTATATATTGTCATAACTTTAAGATGTTTTATTAAGTCTTCATTTCTCAAGATGATTACAAAAAACCTGTAGAAGGTATGCAAAAGCAAATGAGAAATTGAATCATGTCACTACAAAATCAACAAAAATAAAGCAGTAAGAGAAAAAATGATAAAGAACACATCTACAAGAAACACAGAAGACAATTACAAATAATAGTAGTAACTTCATTAACTGCAATAATTACTTCAAATATAAAAAGTTAAATACCTTAAAGAAAATGAATAAAATGATTTAATGGATTAAGAACAAAGAAGATCCAGCAATGTGCTGTCTACAAGAGTCACTTTAGCTCTAAGGACTCAAATAAGTTGAAAGTAACAGTTTAAAGAAAATATATTTTATGGAAAGAGGAGCTACAATTGGAGATGCATGGTCATAATTGTATTAAACAAAATACATTTTAAGTCAAAAATGTTAACAAGAGACAGATTGGCATTATGTAATGGTGAGATGGATTAACTTGCAAGGAATTTATAACAATAATTTATAAATCATATATATATAATTTGAAAAATCTGCAAAAATATACCACTGGGATTTTGATAAAAATTACATTAAATTTTTATATTACTATAAATCTATAAATAGCACTGACATGTTTCTTTCTTTTTTTTTTTTCTGAGACAGAGTTTCTGTCTCCCAGGCTGGATGGCAGTGGCACAATCTCGTGATCAGCTCACTGCAACCTCCTCCTCCCAGGTTCAACTGATTCTTGTGTTTCAAATATGTAAAACAAATATTGACAGAAGTGAAGCAAGAAATATATAGCAACACAACAATTGTGGACTTCAAGACTCCACTTTCAATCATGACTAGAATAGTCAGATATAATACCAGTAAGAAAGCAAAACCTGAACATTATAGACCTAACCAGCATTTACAGAACTTTGCAATCGAAAGCAGCAACATATGAAGTATTCTCAATCAATCACACATGGTACATTCTGTTAGGGTACCTGTCTTGTTAAATTTAAGAAAACTGAAGTCATACAATGTAAATGAAACTAGAAATCAAAAGCAAGAAAAAGAGGCAAATATGTAAATAAGAGGAAATTAAGCAAAATCTTACATATAGCCTTGCTCCAGTGTCAGGTGATTTAATATTGTTAAAATGTCAATGCCAGCGCAGTGGCTCACGCCCGTAGTCCTAGGACTTTGAGAGGCCAAAGTGGGTGGATCACTTGAGGTCAGAAGTTTGAGACTAGCCTGGCCAACATGGCAAAACCCCATCTTTACTAAAAATACAAAAGTTAGCTAGACGTGATGGTTCATGACTGTAATCCCAGCTACTCGGGTGGCTGAGACTGGAGAACTGCTTGAACCTGGGAAGCGGAGCTTGTAGTGAGCACAGCTCACATCACTGCCCTTCAGCCTGAGTGACTGATTAAAACTCCCACTCCGAAAAGAAAAAAAAAGTTGTCAGTACTAGTCATGATGATATAAAAATATAATGTAATTTTTATCAAAATCCCAATGGTATGTTATTATGCAGAATTTTTGTTTATAATTCTAAAAGTTGTTTAGGAACTATGACTAGCCAAACACCCTTTAAAAAGAACAAAGAGACATTACACTTTCTGATTTAAAGTCATGATACAAAGCTACAAAAATAAAAACAATATGGTATTGCCACAAAAACAGATACATAGATGATGAAACAGAATAACAGACATCCCAGAAATAAACCCTTACAAACATGATAAAATAATCTTCCATAAGCTTTCCATGACCATACAATAGAAAAATAAGAATCTCTTTAACAAAGAATTTTCAAAGTTGAATATTTACAGAGAAAAAAATTAAGTTGAATGCTTCCTTTGTACCATATATAAAAAGAAAAGTTTTTTTAATGGATTCAATATTTAAACATAAAAACTAATAAAATTCTTAGAAGTAAACATAGGGGAAAACTTTATGACATAAATCTTAAAACTCTTTGCCTAAGTATGACATCAAATGCATAAGCAACAAGGAAAAGAACAACAAAAAAAGGGGGACAATATTAAGCTTCAACTATTCTACATATCAAAGAAAACATTTAGTGGCATACAAATGTCACTTAATAAGTGGATGAAAGCGGGGCATGGTGGCTCGTGTCTATAATTCTAGATCTCTAGGAGGTCAAGGCGGAACGATCACTTGAGCCCAAAATTTGAGACTAGTCATGAAAACATAGCAAGACCCTATTTTGTATAGGGTTATATACGTGCATACATACATACGTACATACATGTAATAAAAAAGAGTAAAAATATTTTCTAATCACATATTTGGTAGGTGTTAATTTTCAAAATATATAAACTCCTAAAACTCAACAACAACAAAAAGTTAATAATTTGATTTAGAATGGCAAATGTTTGAAATGACATTTCTCCAAAGAAGACATGCAAATGGCTAGGCATTTAAAAGGATACTCGACATTACTCTACTAGAAAAATGCAAAGCAAAGTCACAATAATCTATCACCTCAAACCTATTTTTAAAACAGTAAGAAACCTCTTCAAAAAATTTAAAATGAGATTATTATATAATCTAGCAACCCCCTTCTACGTATGTATTTAAAATATGCAACACATGATCTGGAAGAGATATTTGCACACCCAAATTTATTACAGCATTATTAACACAAGACAAAAGGCAGAAACAACCCAGATGTCCCTTGACCAATGAACAGATTAATAACAAGTGGCATATACACAAAGTGGAATATTATTCAGTCTTTAAAAAGTCACATTCTATGATAATTCATGAGAATATCATGTTAATTGAAATAAGCCAGGAACAAAGTGACAGTGTATGATTCCATTCATAATCAGATATCTTAAGTAGACAAACTCACAGGAACAAAAATTAGAATGGTGTTTGTCAAAGGGCTGAAGAGACAGCAAAATGGGCAACTGTCTTAAAAGGCATTTAATTTTAGTTTTGCAAGACATAGAAGTTCTACAGATCTTTTGCATAACTATGTGAATGCACTTAACACTAATGAAATATGCACTTAAAAAGAATTAAGATGGTAAATTTTGCATTATGTGTTTTTACCACAATTACAATTTTTAAAAGAAAAAATATAAATCTTTCCAAAAATTAAATTTTGTTCACAAAATATTTTCTCTAACACAAAGGAAGTATAGATTTATAATTAAACACTTGGTGAAATTAAGACTATTTCAATGACTACTCATCTACACAAGATAAGACAACCATTGAAAATCAGCCAAAAAACATAGAAGATAAGCCATAAGCAAAGTTGGGGACATATTTATAGAGACAAACAAACACATATATAATTTAATTTTGAAAACATATGACCGATTTATATTTTAATTAAACCCAACATTAGTTTCCTGAGAGAAATTTGGTTTTCAATTTGGGCAAATGAAGACCTTTCATGGGTTAAATGGATTCTTTCTTCTCTGTTTCTTGATATGGACCTGTGCTGGGGATTGGTCAGCTGTTCAAGTGCAATGCACTCAGTTTTGTTTCTGTGCCAGGATTAAACCTACGATATTTCACATTTCATATACAAACCCCGATGAAGTGTTTCTAGGAGATGGCTGCCCCATAATCTAAGTTTTGCCAAATGTTTACTATGAGTTTCACCATCATCCTGTTAAATGTGGTATTGTAACTAAAACTCTTCAGGAAATTCTGCTTAAAACTAATATCACGTATATCTCAAGAAACTCTTCCTGATTTGAAATGCCTCTGTCATGTGTTGTCTGCAATCATCATCCTCTTTTAAAGAAAGTAGAAAGGACAGATGAGGAAACTGATAGTGTTACTGACTGGGAGATAGAGGTGAGGATACATATTGCGCATGAAACACAGAAGTTATTTCTACAACACAATCTTGTAAGTATCTGACTGCTACGCTCCCTTGTGTATCAAATGATGTACCTTTATTGCAAGAGAAAAAACTGCGCTGTTCACCTTGACATTGAGAGGAAATTTGGAATCTCTGCCATGATTTCTTAGGACTGAGGATTTAATGTGCTATTTTGTGGAACACTTAGAAGCAGGAATGGGATTGAATGATCTTAACTATCATCCATCTGAAAAACCTAACTTGCGAGTTTAAATAAAATGGCATGCTGCCTTCCACTATTCCCTTTTTAAAGCAGGAGCTGCCCCTGCTTTTAACTTTATGAAGTTGAATCTATGAAGAGTTTGTACTATTAATTTTTTTTAATCCACATTGACTTCAAGTGTACAGGCAGAGTTGGAAATTATAACATCCAAAATTATAATACGTAGGTAAAACCCAAAACAAATCAACTGCTGCCCTGGAACCTATTCTAAATAACTGAGACACTAATACGGAATTGTAAAGAAAAATAAGAAAAATATTTCCTCATAAAATCTTGTGTGCGAACTTTATTTTTTTTTTATACAGAGTCTCGCTCAGTCAGCCAGGCTGAAGTGCAATGGCGTGATGTTGGCTCATTTCAACCTCCGCCTCCCGGGTTCAAGCCATTCGCCTGCCTCAGCCTTCACTGAGATTACAGGCGCCTGCCACCACACCCAGCTACCTTGTATGCAAACTTGATGTATCATTTATAAAAATATTTTTTTAGATAACTACAGTATTCTAATGTGACTGTGCATTCGTGAAGTTCAGGTATCTTGAATCACTGGCGTGTAGTGTATGACAGTAATATTTTATGGAAAATACACTATGACCATTAATAAAAGGCTCTAATAAGAGAATTTTAATGCATAAGAATTGAAAAGACACCATAAATAATTTCCATTATATTTTTAATATAGAATAGCATCAGCTATTCTTACACAGAATAAAAAGGCTGGGTAAGTTGTTGTTGCTCATACCTGTAATCCCAGCACTTTGGGAGGCCGAGGTAGCAGATTGCTTAAGCCCAAGAGTTCATGACAAGCCTGAGCAGCATACAGAGTTCCTGTCTCTATAAATAATAATAATAAATACCCAAGCGTGCTAATACACATTTGTGGTCCCAGCTATTCAGGAGGCTGAGACAGGAGAATTGCCTGAGCCTGAGTAGTCAAGGCTAGGGTGAGCTGTGATTGTGCCACTGCATTCCAGCCTGGGTGACACAGTGAGACCCTGTTTAAAAAAACAAAACTAAACTAACAATTAGCCTGGTGTAGTGGCATGCACCTGTACTCCCAGCTACTTCAGAAGCTGAAGTTAGAGAATCATTTGAGCCTGAGAGTTTGAGTCTGCAGTGAGCCATAATTGAGCTACTGTCTGGGTGACAGATTAAGGCCTTGTCATAGATAGATGGATAGATAGATAGATAGATACATACATACATACATACATACATACATACATACATACATACATAGATGATAGGTAGATAGATAAAATATAGCTAGAGAAAGAGTAAATTATAAAACCAATGTAGTATGATGTAATTTTTAAAATAAAGTTTTTGTGTATCATTTAGAAAGTTATAGAACAGGCCGGGCTCGGTGTCTCACTCCTGTAATCCTAGCACTCTGGGAGGCTGAGGTGGGCAGATCACGAAGTCAGGAGATTGAGATCATCCTGGATAACACGGCGAAACCCTGTCTCTACTAAAAGTACAAAAAAATGGCCAGGCGTGGTGCGGGTGCCTGTAGTCCCAGCTACTCAGAAGGCTGAGGCAGGAGAATTGCCTGAACCCGGGAGGCGGAGGTTGCAGTGAGCCGAGATCACGCCACTGCACTCCAGCCTGAGCAGCAGAGCGAGAATCCCTCTCAAAGAAAAAAAAAAAAAGTAATTTATAGAACATAGCCAGAAAAATAAAAAACAACCTCTTAACAGTTTTTTCAGAGGAAAAAAAAGTGAGTTTGAAGGGAAGGGAATAAAGGGGAGATTTTCAGTTTATTATGTTTTTATGTTTTGAGACAGGGTCTCACTTTGTTGCCCAGATGGAAGCACAGTGGCATGATTACAGCTCACTGCAAACTTGGCCTTGCAGGCTCAAACAATCCTCCCACCTCAGCCTCCCTAGTAGCTGGGAATACAGGTGTACCTCACCACAGCTGGATGATTTTTGTATTTTTTGTAGAGAAAGGGTTTTACCGTGTTGCCCAGACTGGTCTTGAGCTTCTGGGCTCAAAAAATCTACCTGCCTTGGGCTCTCAAAGTGCTTGGATTGAGCCAATGGGCCAGCCGAGGCTTTTTGTTTTGTTTTGTTTTTGAGATGGAGTCTCACTCTGTTGCCCAGGCTAGAGTGCAGTGGCATGGTCTCGGCTCACTGCAACCTCTACCTCCTGGGTTCAAGCGATTCTCCTGGCTCAGCCTCCTGGGTAGCTGGGATAACAGGCACCCGCCACCACGCCCAGCTAATTTTTGTATTTTTTAGTAGAGATGGGGTTTAACCATGTTGGCCAGGATGGTCTCAAATTCCTGACCTTATGATCCACCCACCTCGGCCTCACAAAGTGCTGGAATTACAGGCATGAGCCACCGCTCCTGGCCACCAGCCAAGACTTTTACTTTATAAAGATATTTATGGTGTGTTCCTTTCTTTTTACAATATGTATTGCATTTATAATTGGAGATACAAAAAAAGGCGATTGTTATTGTTTGGCAGCAAGGCAGTAGTATTATCTTCATCAATATTTGCACTTCATTAGCAGGAACCTGTAAGAGAAAGCCCAGACAAAACGTTAAGGCAAATAAATTATGCTTGTAAAAAGTGAGAGGATTATCTTTTTATCATAACCAATATTCCAGGTGAGGACTGGTCAGGATCCACCACTGCTCCATCTCACTCGGTAACTCTCACACCTGCCAGGGTGAGAAGGAGCAGAGACAGGAACAATTGCCAGCGGGTTTTCTTTCCCACTAAGGATGTATTTGGCAAGTTTCCTATCATCAAGGAGAAGATGGACTGAGAATAAAACATGTGCCCTTGCAGATGCTAGCAGAGAGGTACAAAATAGAAAAGGAGGTAAACCCACACACTGTGGAGGCAGAGATCCAACTTAACATTCAAAATGCACCAGAAAGTTGTGTAAAGTTAAGAAAATTACTCAAAATCTTGGAACATTAGTTTCCTCACCTGTAAAATGGGGATCACGTGCCTACTTCATTAGTTGTTTTGACAGTTAAATTCACAAAGATATTTAAAACTGTCTGCTATGGCAAATGTTCACACTAAGAAAGTAGTATCAAACTTCAAAATATGGGAAAGGTATTTTCAATAATGTCATTGAGGCCGCCCAGCTTCATAATCAATCCCAGCAGCATTAGACTGAGGAGATCTACAGGTAACTATACTTCTTCAACAAATTCCATCGGAAAGGAAGAGCGTGGAGTCTGACAACATGACACAAATGTGACCAGTGTACAGTGACTTAGGTAGTGGGGGTGGAATCCCTGCATAGTCTCTGAATTGCAGTTACACAGTGAGTTCCCAGGAAACTAATGGAATAGAAAAGGCAATACAGAAGATACCACCACAATTGCGGTGAGCATAGCAGGTTCACAACCACAAATCTAAGCAGGAGACTCACATCCCAAGGAGCACCTAGATCTGTGAACAGCAGCTGTGGTGGCATCACGTTCAACATTCTGAGACCACCGCTGTGGGCAGTGTCTTTGCAGGCACACTCAGCAGCAGTGTATCTGAACACAGATCCCAAGGCTCTTCTCTTCATTATTTATTAAGATGACAGATGATGGATACCCTCATGTTACAACATCCCCACTAATGCTGTGGACAAGTGAATTCAGAAACCCCCACCTAAATACACAGTAAATAGTAGGATGAGAATGCTGCAGGATAGGGTAGGAATGCGGGCACTCGACCGCACAGTCTATTTAAAATAAGAGAACTGCCCTAGTATTGTGCTGTGGTCTCCCTATATATAGTTCTTTATTTTTCCAATTTCATAAATGCCATACAGCTTTTCTTCCTTTCTTTACAAATGTGCTGATGAACCCATGTGTAATTAATCCTGAAGGGGCTAATTCTTCATAAAGTACAGTAACATGATTCAATTGCTATGATGAGGTTTTTCAGGTTTTTTTATAGTGTCCCATACTCACGAATCACAAATGAAAATTATAAGAACATGTAATATGAACAAAGTATTCTTTTCACATAGAGTAATACCCAGGTTTGTACAGATTAGATGCATCATGAAAGCTGGTACCATCTGGGAATCCAAGGAACCATCCTGAGGACATAAGGAACTTAGGGCCATCGATTATTAAGAGGTTACCTGCAAGTAGAAGTTCTTCTGGGTTTCCATTGTCCAGACAGGAAAATTCAACGGATAAGCCCCAGCATATTGAGATACATCCCTAACGGCTATGGGTGATTAACTTTCCATCCAAAGCAGAGATGTAAAACATGATAGACTTCAAATGCTGCCCAAGTGCTCCGTACCTTGAAAGCCATTCCCACAAAGCTGGAGCACCACCTGTTCCTGAGGGATCAGGTCACCAACTGTGTTTTTGAGACACTCGACAGTCAGGACTCAGTTGAGACGAGGCTGGTGATTTCAAGTGTAAAATATCTAAACCATCATCTTTAGGTAGATTCTTATGCCTGGGAATTGTGGTTTTCTCCTCTGCTGTTAGCAGATCCTGGGTAACCCAATAAATCTCTCTCACACGTCAACTTCTATATCACAAGAAAGGCGCTGTAGTGGGTGACATTTTCACGAAGGAGCCACGCCCGCATCACCCCTTGAAAGCTCTGAAGTTGTGCGCGGGCGGCCACGCAGCAGATGGATGTCTCAGTTCCCATAGAGTTTAGCACATTAGGCGGCTCCCTGGGCTGGAAGAGGCGCGATGCTCTGGAAAAACCCCCCGGGTGTGGATGGGAGAGGACACCGAGATGTGCAGCGGGCTGTGCAGTGAGGACCAGACCCCTCCGATTTGAGCAAGGAAGGTGCACTTCGCAGCGTCACACCGTCCTCACCGCCCAGCCCAGACCTGCCGCTCAAGTCCTTCTCCCGACTCACTTGGCGAGGGTGTGGCACACAATTAGCGTGTGACATCGCTTAGGAAGGGGCGAAGTCCACACCGCCCTGTCCCTCCCTCCAGGGCTGCGCACCACGAGGGGGGACTACAATGCTGGGATTGTAGTCCGCAGGTCGGCGGCCAATGGGCTGGAAACTGTTAAGAAATCATAACTCCCAGCAGGCCTAGCTAGGGATGCGCCTCCCTATCCTTCGCTTCCATACTACATACCACCCCCAAACCCGGCGCATGCGGGGATTGTAGTCTGTTAGCCCCGCGACCAATGGGCTGGAAATAGTTAAAGGACTATGACTCCCAGGATGCCTTGCGAGGTACCCACCGTCCGATCCTTCCTCTATGGCTGCGCACCGCTCCCAAGCCCAAATCATGCTGGGATTGTAGTCAGGTAGCCGTGCGACCAATGGACTGGAAACCGTTAAGAGGCCATAACTCCCAGCATGCCTGGCTAAGGACGCACCTCCCTATCTTTCCCTTCAGTGCTGCACACCGCCCCGAAGCCCGGTACCTGCTGGAATTGTAATCGGCTGTCTGAGAGCCAATCGCTGGAAACCGTTAAGAGACCATAACTCCCAGCATCCCTGGCCAGGGGAGGTGCCTCTCTATCCTTCCCTGCAGCGTTACACACTGCCCCCATCCCGGTGCATGCTGGGATTGTAGTCCAGTAAGTAGCCCTGCAACCAACAGTGCAAACCCACTGTTAGTATACAGGCAAAAGACAAGCTTAGAGTTGTTTGCCAAGTGTTTGCAGCAGCATAATTTGTAATATCTCCAAATTGAAAATAGCCTAAATATCCGTCAATAGTAGATGACTGATAATAAACAAATTGTGGCATATTCCTAAAATATAACACTAAATGGCAATGAAAATTAACTCACTAGGGCTACCTATAATAAGAATGAATCTCACAAAACTTTATTAAAATAAAGAGTCCTAACACAGATATAGATTTTATGATTTCATTTTATAAAAGTTAGCAAAACTGATCTATGTGGATAGGGGTCAAGATAATTGTTAATATGGAGGATGAAGGTTAGAGATAATAACTGAGCGAGGACATCAGAGCAACTTCCAATGTCCTAGTAATATTCTATTTCTTAATCTAGGTGGATATGGGAAAAGCTAGAAATGAATTTTTATTAATAATCCCTATATTTCACTCCTCTCTCTAACTGAGCCCTTTGTCAAATGACTTTAGAGTTTCTCTGATAAAGGCGGAATATATCTCCCTATATGACTTGCTTTGGTTAGTAGAATGAGGCAGAAGTGAAGGTATGTCTTTCAAAGCCTAGGCTTCAAAGGCTCTCATACTTTTTTAAAAAATATTTCATTTAAAATTTTTGTGGGTACATAATAGATGTTTAAATAACTCTTTAGGTCCATGAGATATGTTGATAGAGGCAGGCAATGTATAATAATCACATCATGCGAAATGGGGTGTCCATCTCCTTAAGTATTTATCCTTTGTGTTACAAAAATCTGCAATGCTTCACAAATTTGTGTGTCATCCTTGTGCAGCGGTTATGCTAATCCCCATATCGTTTCAATTTTTGTGTATGTGCTGCTGAAGTAAGCACCATAATGCATTTCTATTTGCTTTTTAGCATTTCTGCAATCACTATGAGTAGAACATGTCTGTGTTAGCCACCCAAAAGGAGGATGGTTGGGCGTAGAACAGAGATATACCAGGTGTCTTACTTTGGTTGTGTCATTATAACAAAATATTTTAGACTAGGTAATTTATAGAGCACAGAAATGAATTTTTCATGGAGACTGGAACCCAAGATCAATGCACCAGCAGGTTCAGATCTATTAAGCCTAATCTCTGCTTCCAAGTTGGTGCTTTGTTGCTGCATCCTCTGAAGAAGAGGAAGGCTGTGTCCCCACCAAGTAGAAAAGGTGGAAGGGATGGAAGGATGAGAGAGAGGCAAACTCCCTCCACTGAGTCCTTTCATAATGACATTAATCCATCCATGAGGGCAGAACCCTCATGACCTGAATACCTCCCCAAAAACCCATCCTCCCAACACTTGCATTGGGGATTATGTTTCTAACAGATGAAGTTTGGGGATACATTCAGACCATAACACCAGGTAAGCTGCCCCAGCCAAATGCAGCCTATAGTGAGCCCCTGTTGGTATTTGCAAATGCACAAGCAGCTAAACTGCAAACATAAGAGTAATGCCAGACATGTGAGTTCTGCTCTTGGTTGGATTTGGAAGGTTTTGTTTAGATGGAAAAGTTCTGTTTCATGTGTTTTTCACTCTCTTCCACAAGCTAATAGGCTAGACCAGGTGTGTCTTTCTCATGATGATGGCATCAGCTCATGTAGAACAGCATTTTACACAAAGTCTCTTGGATTCTTGACTTGGAACTAGCTCTCCATAAGTTCTGCTTTATTCCATTGGTCAAAGCAAGTTAGTTAGATGACCAAACCTCAAATCATGGGGCAGAGAAATGTCCCCTTTTGTGGAAGAAAATGCAAAATCTCAAGGCAATAGCTTTAGTCAGAGGAATTGTAAAGTATTCGAGCCATTAACACAATCTGTGACTCCTAGGAGGATGTCACACAGTAAATAAGTAATTACAGCATAATTCATTATTTAAAATTGTATTAAGTATTATGAAGAAAAAATACTGCATGGTAAGCCCTACATGGAAAACAATACAAAAAACAAATATATTGTTAAGCATCTCTATTTCAAGATTGCAATCCTGGATAATTATAATATTGACTATCATGTTTCCATAGTAAGAGGTATTTAATAATGCACATGATGTCTAGTCTGTATTTTGTTAAATGCTTAAAATTGACATTAAGAAACAAAACTAATAATATCCTGGTTATGTAAAAATCTGATTATTTCTCTCTTTAATTTTGAGAGCTAAGCAAGCCAGGCTATTTCCTTCTATCTCCGATGATTTTGCACAAAACTTTTACACATTCAGGATTACATACTGTGTGGTTTTACATCTTTAGGTTTGAGAAACACACATATTGCTTAGAGATTATGAGGGAGTGAGGTAGGGAATTATTACAGAAAAAAAATTGTCCTAAGTGTGTTACATTTGCAGAGAAAAAAAAATTGCATCACCATTTATACTTTCTTGGATATCTTGTTCAGGACGCTTCTCATTATTCTGCTGTCTGCCCCCTGACTCACTACTCTGCAGGAGGAGGAAGGAGTATCTAATTTGTCCACATAATCAGTTAGTGTCCCAAAAGCTCTCTTTTCGCCCTTGACTGCCTTCAAGCAGAGTAAATTCTTCTCTCTTTCCTCTTCTAGTGTAATTAACATTTTGGGATCTATCCTCTCTTACAATGGGGTGGAAAGATGAGGAAGAAGCCGCAGTTTTGAAATTTTATCTGCCTCTAGGTAGGCAAACTCAAATAAGAGTGGGATAAGCAAAATATCCCTGCTGTATATTTCAATCTAGTTTTACCAATAATGTATACTCAGATTTTGATTTGGCTTCTTCTGTCTGCTCTTAGTTGATTGGATTTAAGACGGCTGCAAATTCTTTGACATTTCTTCCATTGAGAGTGGGGTCTATATCCCCTGCCCTATAAATTCAATGAGGAAGTGATGCTATATAACTTCCAAGGCTGGGACATAAAATTTCCATGCAGCTTTTACCTTGCTGTCCCAGAACAATCACTTTCCAGATGCTTCCTCTTTGGTATCTCAGAATCCAGCTGCCATGCTAAGAGAAACCTAAACCACCTTAGGGAGGCCCTGTGAGGGTATCTGGCTTACAGTCCCAGCTGAGGCAGATTAAGTCAGGCACCAGACAAGGAAGTGAAAGAGGCTCCAAAATCATACACCAGAGACCAGCCATTTTTGTTGGACACTGTCTGAATTACTGATCCACAGGAGCAATGAACACAATCAAATGGTGGGGTTTTTTTTAGGCCACCAAATTAGGGTGCATTTGTTATATAGCGATAATGACTGGTACATTCGAGAAAAGAGTGTGGATGAGGGAAAACCATACATCCATGCAACAGATGAATCATACAAAGGAAAAGGACAATTCTTGAGAAAGAGAACTCTCAGAAATGTCAAACTCTTTCAGTTCTTCAAGCCTCATCAGAATCTAACTGGCCAGAATCAGTTGTTTCCTATTAAGCCCCTAATATTCAAAGCCAACTATTAATGCAAGTCTGAAATGGCTTTAGGAATGTGATTTTAGAATCACCGAGGCCAAATAGTAATCACTAGAAACACAAGTATCACCCACCTGGTCAGCTCTATGTCTGCATCCTGGAATGATGGGAATATATACGTATGCATCCCTAATTACAGAAAATGTAAAAATAGTTGTGTGTGTGTGTGTGTGTGTCTGTGTGTACTTCCTTAGAGAAAAAGACAAATGACAAGAAAATAAATTTATATTAGAATTTGAGTTTAGTCATAATATAAACTCATCTTCAGATATTCTTTAGATACACACACACACACACACACACACACACACATATACACACACACACATACATATCTCCTGGATTTGGAGCAAACCTTCACCACCTCTTCTACTGTCTACATTTATATCTATATTTCTAACTATGAAATTACTATTTATTTGAATTGAAGATCCCGAGATAATTGAATATTTATTTTCTCTACTACATGTCATCAAGTATGTTAGGAATTTAAAATTTCAGTAATAAGGATGAGACAAACAAACAAAAACCTTTAAAATAATTTAATAGCTGAGGTCATCAAAACTGTACTATTCCCAGAATTTAATGATCTGCGTTTTTTTTTTTTTTTTTTTTTTTGTCCCTCTTTCAATACTGCAGAATGGTTACAAAATTTATTTTGGAATTTTAGTATATAATTTATGCCATTTTAGTGCCTAATTTACATTCTTGGGAGGAAAAAAATTAGTTTAACTTTGTATTGATTATTTACACTCAGTTTCAAATTACAGATACTCACAGGCACTAGCTTAAGGCTAGAATATCTCATAGAATTGAAGGGTAAGCATAAATTTAGTTCTCTGGAACTGCCTGGAGACAGGAGCTAGGAGGTTTTATGCCTCTCTTTGTGTCTGTTTCAATTTTCTCCTTCTCAAGGATCAGCGGATTCCAATTTTCCTGACCACATGGAGAAACAACAACAACAAAACATGGCCGCTGATGAAACCCGAGTTGACATGTTGCTCCCTGAAGCCGACTTCTTTTTTTCAGTCTCAACTTCAAATTCCTAGGGATTGAACCGTGGATAGCTTAGGCTAAGTCACTGTCTTTGGGGAATGGGCTCTGATGGCCCTTCCCTGTCAGGCCTGGTGAGAGGACAGGGTCATGTTGTAGCCACCAAATAAGGGTGGTATGAAGACTAGTCAGAATGACTTCTCATGAGAAATATATAATGAATGCAAATTCTGTATTTTGAAATTCCAAAATGAATTAATAGGGAGACCAATGAATTAAAAAGTCTTGCTTTGCCACCTAATGCACTTTCCATATTGGAATGTTATGCAAGGCATCTACCAGTTACATTAATCTCTTTGAGGATCCTGAACGTAACAGCCAGATCTATCTTGATCTTGCCAAATTCTGTTCCCTTTGCATTGGCTATGCAGTTGATTTACAAGGGATTACTGTCCAGCAGTCTAAGAGGATCAAGGGAAGAACCCCACATACCAGAGACACACTATACACTATGCTGGATTGTGATGGTCAATCCATCAATGCATTCTTTTCCAGGGGAGTTTGAGCTGAAATCGTTCACCTTGACATTAGAATCAGTGCAGGTGCAGCAGGTTCTGCAGTAGCAGCTGGACATCAAATAGGTAGAAGTATTTCCATAGAGCCCAGGCAATACCTGTTTTAGCAGAAATGACCAGCAGAAATACTTCTGATTCAGCACATCCAGACCAATAGAGCTGGGGTTGTATGAGGTCCTGTAAGAAAACAACATTTCAGGCCCCAAGTGGCTTCTAAGGCCAGCTCTTATGTTTTCTTATTTACCCATATATTGTTAAACTAGGTGCCCATTACCTGAGAAAATTGAATGTGATTCTCTGCTATGCAACTTAAAAGAAACTTTTAAGTTTCTTTTAAGTGTATATGATACACTTCTCAGAATGCAAACAATTGACACTGATAGTGAGACTGAAAGGATGCTCAGATTAATAGTAAGTAATTTTAGGAAATGTTGGTTTTATTGGTAGCAATAATGAAAAATAGTAGTGATAATAACAATGACAACAATGCTAGCTACTTTATATTGAGTGCTTATTATGTTCCAGTGAAAGTACTTTACAGGCATTATCTTAACCTAAACAACACATTGGTCCTATGAGGCTGTTTTAATGTTATCATTCTCATTTTACAAATGAGGAATCTGAAGCTCAGAAAAGTTAAGTTTCCCAAGGTCCTGTAGCTGGGAAATGACTTAGCCAAAAATGTGACACAGAACCTGAGTTCTTAACCACTTTGCTGAACTGCTTCTGTGGGATTTTTTAAAGATAGAGAGTACTGAGAAAAGATCACAATTTCATTTTGAGAAACCAAGTAAAGTGCAATCTAAAGACACATACATAGAGGACTCCCAGCAGCAAATATGTGGTTTACCTTTCCACATATTTTCTGAAATATTTGCCCTTAGATACTAATCCTAAAACATTTCAACATCTTGTTCAAATTACACATTTTGCTTTATCTATAAAACTGCAAAATGTTGTATCATTAGCACCAAGCGAACACATGTTCCTCATTATGTTTTATTCTATTCATATTGAAATAATTATTGAAATAACATCAGTTTCTCTATTTTCCTTATTTACTTGTACTATTTTAGTAGCAAATAGAGTGTTTTATTGTTAGTATAAAAAGCCATATTGAAAATTTGGGAAATTTTAGTCTTGTATCTTGTTTTTGCAAGTCATCAGCTGTGATAAAATTTTAAAAAGTTATAACCCAGAGTTTATTAAAAATAACTCCCACTCTAATAAATGTACACTTTAAAATGCCACCAATTATTATTTAAGAGAAATCGAAAAGGCTTTTAAAAATGGCTTTTCCCTATTCACCATCCTAGGATTCTTAACACTGTGGATGACCTCCTTTTCTACAGAAAATTTTTCCTTTTTGATTTATTGAATGTTTTATTCTAATTTTTCTACCTCTTTGACTGCTTCTCTCTCTCTACTTGTACACAGTTGTCTTTCAAGGCAAGGTCATGTTTTTGATGTCTTATATTCCACCAAGAAAACAAAAAGTGGTGGTTTCAATAATTGCCTTTAGTCACAGGAGCCTGAGTCCTGTACTCAGACTTCCTGGAACTGAATCTCTCTCCAGGTACTCGATGTCTCCACACCTCAGTTTTCTTATATGCAAAAATCTGGTGTATTAGTCAGGGTTCTCTGGGGGACAGGACTAATAGGATAGATGTAGATATGAAAGGCAGTTTATTAAGGAATACTGACTCATATGATCACAAGGTGAAGTCCCACAAAAGGCTGTCTGTAAGCTGAGGAGCACGGAAGCCAGACCAAGTCCCAAAACCTCCACAGTAGAAAAGCCAACAGTGCAATCTTCAGTCTGTGGCCAAAGGCCCCTGACAAACCACTGGTGTAAGTCCAAGAGTCCAAAAGCTGAAGAACTTGGAGTCTGATGTCCAAGGGCAGGAGGTATTCAGCACGAAAGAAAGGTGGAGGCCATAAGTCGCAGGCAGTCTAATCTTTCCATGTTCTTCTGCCTATTTTTATCCTAGCTGCACTGGAAGCTGATTAGGTTATGCCCACCCAGATTAAGGGTTGATCTGCCTCTCCTAGTCCACCGATTCAAATGTTAATCTCCCTTGGCAACACCTTCTCAGACACACCCAGGAACAATAATTTGCATACTTCAATACAATCAAGTTCACACTCAATATTAACCACCACATTTAGGAAATCATACTGCCTTGCTCATAGGGACATTATAAGGATTAAAATGTGAAAATAGGCTTAAAACATGTGGCACATAATATATTAAGCACTTATTAACATGGGCTGTTTACTTTGGCCCTGACCTGAACCATTCTTCTCAACTATTTTTCTTGTTCCTGTTCTTCTTGCTCAATTTAATATTTTCTCCTGATTTCCAGAGAGTAATTAGTAGTTAAAAATAAAGACTTAGTGATTAAAAGTCAATATCACATTTTAAGAAGAGTATCATTTAAGAAATGAGAAGACAATGTAGGCCTGGAGGCAGGAATATCTAATTGATGGCTGCTATGGTAATTTGGGCATGAAATGTGGACAGCCTGAGCTAAGGAAATGGTGGTAGGCATGATAGAGAGCTTTTGGAAACAGAGCGCATATAAGACTGACTGCATGTATAGGTAGC
This sequence comes from Pongo abelii, assembly GCF_028885655.2. Lineage (NCBI taxonomy): Eukaryota > Metazoa > Chordata > Mammalia > Primates > Hominidae > Pongo > Pongo abelii. The sequence continues at coordinate 23,541,915 of NC_072007.2, read as the reverse complement.
ATGGTTTATAGTGATTGAAATACTGAATGAATTGTTTGGCAACTCATTAATACAGAGAATAGAGATTGGTGACTGGTAATGAATGTTACAATAAAAGCAGTGATAAGTTCAGTTTTGGATATCCTGATGGCGAGCTGTCTTTAAGAAATTCAATTAGAGCTACACAATGCATATATGTGTATACATATACTGTTCTTAAACTCAAAAAGGAGATGTGTGATCTGTAGATATACATTTACTGTCTATTAGCCCATGAATATGCATAAGATCACTTAAGGAGAGTTTGGAGAGTAAGAAGAAAATTGAGCCCAGAAGAGAATGCTATGTGACACTAACTGTAAATGATGTATGGAAGAATGACATAAAGAAGAACAGTCTACAAAAGTAATTGAGAAAGAATGCTCAGAAATGTAGAAGAAAAATCTTGAGACACTAGTGTCATGGGAGCTATGGATGACTGCATTTTAAGAGTGAAAATGTGAAGCAATCTAACAGCAGTATATACCATAAAGAGAAGACTCCCACTTGAATTTGTTCCTGAGATTTAGCAAACTAGAGGACACTGGAAATTTCCTAAGAGCACTTTTCACTTGAATAGTTGAATTGGAAGCCATACTACCATGAGTTTTAAGACAGTGGGAATAGAAATGTGAAATGGGAAGAGGAAAATACAATTTGGAACATTGGTGTGAAGGAGAACAATGGTGTAGCTGTAGTATGTTGCAGGTATGTAAAGATTAAATAAAAATTGTTATGTGTGTTCATTTGTTTTCTGACATCATGGAAATGTAGAGATGTTTACTTTGGACAGGAAAGAAATGGAGTGGGAAATCTGGAGTCCCAGATAGGGTAGTGGATGACCTATGAAGCAAAATCCATGATAATGGAAGAGATGGGAAAAGATGCCTCCCCATTTTTTCCTGTGAAAGACTGAACATTAGATTTGGGAAAAATGTGACACATCCCTGGAAATGAAAGAGGGTAGAACACAAAGATCAATACAAATCCAGAGAGATGTACAGATTGAGACTGGGAGAAAGAGAGAAGTGAAGACCTCCCTTCTGATTTACCACTGATACAACGACTACTATCCTCCTTCTGTACCTTTATGGTCTTTTTCTTCTCTTGTTTTACTCCTCCTTTTATTATTCTTTTAAACAAGCCTAAAATATTTGGTATTGAAACACAGCACATTTCCAAGAACACAAAATTATAATTGGATTTTGGATTTCCACACTGCAAAATAAAATAATGTTAAATTATTTTTGAGATATCAGGAGAGAAAATATTATAATGAATCAAAGACTGGGCTGAAGAAACCTTTGGCAGAAAGAAATTGAAAACATATATTTTCTTGGATACATAATATTTTCTTCAATTATATAAAAGACAAAAAATAAATAAAAAAGACAAAACCTGGTACCTATTATCTCCATTTGGCATAGCCAGGTTTATACCACAGTGCCTAACCCCCATCACCTGGAAATCTGACACCTGCACTCTTGATTGAAATGATTAACTATAGCATCCTCATTCTTTATTTTTGGAGGTTATTATGAATATTCATTTTTTAGTAAAAACTTGCAACTATCATCTGTTTGATAATTGAGCAACTATTTCAATCTTTTGTTAGAACTCTGCAGTTTTGAGGGTTTATTCTGAAAATAAAATGACCTGGAATGTTTTCATTTTAGTTTGGATGGAAAAAAACAAAGTGAATACTATGGTAAATATGTTCATTGAAATTCTAAATTACCTATTTTTAATCCCATATGTTCTGGGGATAGTAAAAGAAAAGTACTGATGAAAAACAATTGTAAGACATTTTACACACCATTAAGAAATAAATAAATTACTTTAGGGCCCATGTAATACTCTTTTGGAATTTTGTTTTATCTGAAGAAGTTTCAGGCCAAGTCTCTTTAGTTAACTTTTCTGCATTAAAGAAAATTACACTGATATTTTTTACATTTGTGGTCTTTTTTCTCCACTCTTTGTGAATGCTATTTTTAACTTTTGCTACTTCTACACCCTGAAACTCCAGAAATAACATAACTTTGCATGAAGGCAAACAAACTTTATGCATCTTCTGGGCCACCTCTCCCAGAAGGGTGATTTAATAAATTCATCCCTTGCACCAAATGTTAAACCTCTATTTAGGCAACTGTTAGCAGAACAAATAAAATGCATTTCATTATTCCATATAATGCTAGATTTTAACAAACTATATTATGTTTGTAGAACTCTCTAAAGGCAGCTAATGTATGTATAAAATGTGTTAAATATTATCTAGGGCTACTAAATGAGATGTTTAATGTTCTTTTGTAGATATGATTCATCAAATTATTTGGTTATTTTTGCTGTTGGAAACACTTTAAATATGTATTCATAAAATTTTTTCAAAGATTTTTCAGGATTAAATAATTACTTCAAACAAATTAGTATGAGATGTTTTGAGAGTACTATGAATTGAGTCAATATTCATTTCAATCACCTTCTAATACAATTTTCTTTAATAAAAATGTGGTAAACTAAAAACAAATGAACAAGTTATTAATAGATACATAGATGAACACATACGTACATACATACATACATACATAGATAATTACCATTTTCAGATTCCTTTGCAGATGGACTCCCACACAGCTGTGGTTCCTCTAAGTAGTTATAACTACATCGAATCAGAGGAAGGAAGTGAGCAATCAGAGGAAGCAACTATATCGAGGGATCATGGCTTCTTTAGAAAGCAGGCAGCACAGGTTCAGTGGGTTGATGCCTTGTATTCAGGTCTAGTGGAAGTCCTAGTATATAATTCTTAAAACCCTTAGTGTCTAGTACCATAAAAAATAGTGTTGGGGTTTTCATTTGAAGATAATTAAATATGATTGAGCTTTTTCTTAACTTCTGTTGTTGCTGTCCTTCTTGGAGATTCTTCCAGCTCTCTAAGACTCTAATAAATCTCTTTCTATTTAAGCAAAGCTCACCAATTAGTAACGAAAGGGACACTGATATAGGTTAAAAACTACACTTGTATAGAAAGAGTATCCCAATTTGGTACCCAGTGATACGGCGGTGGAGCAGAGGAAGGCCAGCTCCTAGAAGGAGAGGAAGAATTAAGTAGGTGGGGAGAGAGAAAGAGCGAGAACCTGAGATTTGAAAGCCTGGGAGGAAGCTGTGGGGAATGAACGTAATAGCAACAGTCCCAGGAATGTCAATGAATCTTTCCAAATACTTAACATGAACAATGCTATTCATAAAAGTAGGCTGCCTTGAAATGCAGTATCCCATGCAATTAGATCTTACTGTAGCAGCCACAGATACCAGCCAGATCACTTCTATTCTCCATTACCACCTATGATGATTAACATTGAGTGTCAATTTGATTAGATTGAAGGATGTGAAGTATTGCTCCTGGGTGTGCCTGTGAGGGTGTTGCCAAAGGAGATTAACATTTTAGTCAGTAGACTGGGGAAGGCAGATGCACCCTCAATCTGAGTGGGCACCACCTAACCAGCTGCCAGTCGGAGGCCTGCAGGTTGGCCATGGACAGCATTCCCTGAATGGCTTCCTGCATGCTGGGGCAGGCTGGGGGCTGGCTAGGGGCACAGAGAGACGGGCACTCAGCCCAGTGCTCTTAGCTGGCAGCCCAGGCACTTAGACAACAGCCCATGGCCTGCACAAACTCCTGCACAAACTCCTGGCCTTGGTAGTAGGCAGAGGGCGTGCAGCAGAGAGGGTGGCAGTGAGCTGATGACTTCTCCCTTGGAAAAGGCCAGCCACTCCCCCCATCCAGCTCTGTTCACCCACCCATACTCCACAGGGAGGGCTGGAGGCCTGGGGAGAGAGATGGGCATGGAGAGGAGAACTGGGAAGACAGCAGATGGGAAGGAGGGTCCAGACCCTCACATGGTCACGGTCTGGTCTCTCCCACCTTAAAGCTAGCAAGCTGACTCAGCGACCTCCCTCCTGCACCCAGCCACTCTGGGTACTCCCTCAGTCCATCCTGACCCTCTCTCCCAACTGCAGAACTAGCCCTGGGCATTCCTCACCCCACTTCGCAGGGAACCTTCCCACGTGTCACCCTGAGAAGGGGCAGCACAGCCCACTCCCTCCCATGGCGCATGCTCTCCCCAGTGACCTGCAACTTTCTCCACACCCACACCTGCACCCGCACCTGCATCTACACCTGTGCCTACCCCCACACCTGCACCCCCAGCTGCATCTACACGTGCACCTAACCCCACACCTGCACCCGCACCTGCATCTACACCTGTGCCTACCCCCACATCTGCACCCCCAGCTGCATCTACACGTGCATCTAACCCCACACCTGCACCCCCAGCTGCATCTACACGTGCACCTAACCCCACACCTGCACCTGCACTTGCATCTACACCTGTGCCTACCCCCAAATCTGCACCCCCAGCTGCATCTACACGTGCACCTAACCCCACACCTGCACCCCCAGCTGCATCTACACGTGCACCTAACCCCACACCTGCACCCCCAGCTGCATCTACACGTGCACCTAACCCCACACCTGCACCCCTAGCTGCATCTACACGTGCACCTAACCCCACACCTGCACCCCCAGCTGCATCTACACGTGCACCTAACCCCACACCTGCACCCATCTGCACATGGACCTGCAGCTACATGTGCACCTGAACAGGCACAGCTGCACCTCAGCTCAGCCCAAGCTCACTCCCTTCTGGCAGGCTCCACATAGACTCTCAGGCTTTCTCTTTGCCCCACACCCATCCCCGCTGCCCTCAGCTTCAGGTGGCCACTCCCATAGTGCCCAGCCTGTCATCTGCATCCTTGTCCTATGCCCCATGCCTGTGCACACACCTCTTGTCTACACTGCCTCCCCTCCTTCTAGAAGAAGCTTCCGAAATACCCGATATGTGATCAGCCTGTCTAGCACACAAAGTGGTGAGATGGGGTGACCATTGTCATCCCACAGAACCAGGGCCTTGGTGCTGCTGGATGGCAAGGACCCCCAAAGCCAAGTCCTGGGCTCTTTGGGGACCTCCTTGCTGGGCCCTCCCACGGGATCCAGCCCTGGCCTCTTCATGGGTCCCTGTCCCACCCCAGCCCAAGCCCCCCTGCAGCCAGGTCCCTAACCTGTCTGTGCACCAGAACTACCTGGGCAGCTTTACAAAGTGAAGGCCCAGGCCCCACCCAAAACTATGAGTCAGGAGTCTGCCCTGGGCTCCAGATGCTGTGTGTAGCCAGGACAGGTGCACCAGGCTTCCCCATCACTCACGTGGTCCAGCCCAACAGGTACCCCCTGCAACATCCCTTTCTAGTCCTCACCCCTGCCCACTTCCCTGTGGCCCAAACCTGACCCCAGGACAAGGCAGCCCACCCCACCTTACAGGAGAGGCCCAGCCACATCTGTCACTGCATCTGGGCACTCCTGGGCCCATACTTGGGGCACACAGGGTGCCTGCTGTCCTCTCCCTCTTCTCCCTGGACCCACCCATCCAGTACTTCTGCATCAGCAGCACTGTCTCTTGAGCTGCCCATCCCCTCTCCACCACTTCCCAGAAGCACTAGAGGCACTTTCAGTAAAACCATTCAAATGAGAAAGGCTGGAAAACCTGTGGCTGTGAGCACACCCAGGCACTTTATGGGGTCTTGTGTACCAAGAACCCCTCACCAGAGACAGCACACATGTGAGACAAGAAAGAAGAGGACAATACAGTGGCAGGCGGGCCACCCAGCTCTGCGTGCCTGTACCCACCTGTGTCCCCAGACACAAAGACTGAGGCACCTGGGGCAGTGGCCCGTGAGGACAAGTCCCTGCTCAGAAGCAAGAGGGCTCCTAAGACTGAGGGTCTGCTGGAGTGGGACAGGGAGAGGAAGCTGCCGCAGGAAGCCTAGACACAGAGGGAGCCCTAGGGCTGATGAGGCAACCTGGACAAAAGCTGCCCATGCTGGAAAGCGCTGAGGCCCAAACCCACTGCTCTCTGAGGGTCCAGCGGACTCAGGGGGTGCCCAGTGACGGGGGAGACATCCTCGCTGCAGCCCTCACCAATGCCACCTCCCAGGCCCTGTCTCAGACGCACCGGACTGCGCCGCGTTTCAGGTTTCACAGGAACTGAACAGGACTGAGGTTTGAAAGCCACACCAATGAGAAAATCAAGCACGGTCAGCCTCGAGCGCTCCTCAGAAGGCACTGCTGGGAGCCACCCCCGCAGTGTCAGGGCCACACTTCCCCTGCCACACAAGCCGCAGCGCTGAGGGCCTGCCTGAGCAAGGGTGGTCACTCCTGCCCTCACTGACATCTCCACAGGAACAAGCTCTTCCAGCCCCAGCTCAGGAGCCAGCCAGAGCACGCAGTTCACCCGGCAGCCTCTGGCAGGTCCTACCCTACCCCTCAACTGGCCTGCAAGGCCCAGAAAGACTGGAGGGCGGGGTCTGCACCCAGCCACGGGGGTACAGGGGTGGCCAGGGACACCCACTGCGAGGGTTCATGCCGTGCCATCTGGGAAAACTAAAAGGATGAGGGCTGCATGCCCGGGCCCTGCAGGGTTGCTGGTGAATCAATGAGCAATGTCTAACTAGTTGGCATGAAAAATAATACATTAATCCCCCAATTATCATACCCAAATCTTCTCTTTTTCCCCCAGCAGTAAACACTGAACAAACTATCCAGGATAAATTAACATATTTTCCTCCATTTTCTTCAGCTGTTTTTTCCAAGCAGTCCATGCTTAAACAGAGCAACTGAACCATCAAAAACTGACCTATGCTCCAAATGAGAGACTTTGAGAGAGGAACTGCCTGCAGCGGGCTGAGGGGGACCGGCAGCCTCAGTGGCCCCTGGCAGGCACATGTGCACGTGCACACTCCCCTGAGGCACGGGTTCAGCGGGGAAGCTCTGGGTTTCTGGTTATCAGTGTGTCCACGGATTGGTTGCCCCACTCCTGGGCTCAGATTCACAGCCGGGAGCCCAGGACACAGTGCCTCCTCACAGACTCAAGCACAAAACCCTCCCCACCTCTGTCCCCATCACCATGTCCCCTGCAAGTCCACAGGTGCCCACAACAAAGCACCTCATGGCCCCTGGGCTCTTGGCCCTGTCTGCCCTCATCTTGGGTGGCCTTGGACACCCCCCACCTCCAGGGCTCCCGGGCCTCTCCAGGGACCTTGGGAGGGGCCTTGGGTGTTTAGAAGCCTCTCCCATCCCTGAGGCCAGTCACTGAGGTGTCAGCTAGTGCACACTTCTTCCCAGAGACAGGCATCCCTCAAAGAGCTGTGTGGAGCACCACAGCCTCTGATAGGGAGGAAGAGCTCACAGCCAGGCTTCACCCCCAGCCACAAGCACATCTCTGCAGCAAGGAGCTTAACATGGACAGAAACCACCTAGTGCCAAGCAGGAAATCTGTCCCCTAAGGTGCTATGGAAGCCTCCCATCATGCTTCACTCCCAATAATAAAAAAAGCACCTTACAGCTTGCTTTCTGATCAATATTACGTGAACATAATATTGCATGTAAAACGGTAATATATGAAATAAAATACAGCCAATTGATTTAGCAAAAGCCCTTTTCAATCAAGCCCTTAATCCACCTTGCTCAAGCCCCTCATCTGTCTAAAAGCAGGCCTGCTCTGTGGCCTCCACCTGCCCACTGAGGAAGCTCGGGGCTGTGGAGCAGGAGGCAGGACAGCCCTGGGTTGCCCACAGATTCTGGAAACCACAGAGTTTCAGAGCAGATCTTGGGAACTGAGCAGGACCCAAGCATGGGCTCTGTCTGCCTCAATCCAAGTCACTGCTGGACACGGGACCTGCCATGCACACCCAGACATCACTGCCCAGCACTAGTCAACCCTCCAGGACCTACAACCTCAAGTTCCAGAATCAGGCAGACAGAGATTCTGGGCATGCCTCTGCTGCTTCCTAGCAGTGTGGCCATGTGCAAGTGTAAGCCCTCAGTCTCAGTTTCCCCATCCGTGCAATGCGAATCTGCAGCTGTCATGAGGACCGGGAGGGCTGTGCTCCCCATGGCTGCTGTGGCACCCTGCATGGGGCTAGGCTAGAGTCATGCCAGCCTTTCTCACCTCCATCCTCAACTCCCTAGCACCGTCTCAGAGTGAATGCCATCTAATAGCTTCCCAGGAACCTAGAAGCAGAGCTTCAGGGGCACCAGGGAGGGGGCTGCAGCTCTGCCCACTGGGCTACCTGTCTGTAGTACATGTGGAACTACCCATAACATTTCCACCTGAAAAAAACAACAGTCTCCGCACTTAAAATTGAAAACCTGTGAGTTCTGAGAGAATTTACCAGGGACCATCACTAGAAAAGTAAGCCCTTGGTTGAAAGCAAAGCCCCAGTGAGACCAACCATTCCAGCATGTGTATCCTGCGGTGTGCCCTCCTGGCATTAGAGCAGCATCTGTACCCTGTGGTGTGCCCTCCTGCCCAGGCCCTGGGCGGCTCAGCACTGGCTCCAGCTGTGTGTCCACCTCACAGGCTCCCAGCACCATGGCCAAGGGCCAGCCCTGGGCCTGCCTGGTCCCCACTCTTGGGTGCTGCTGGGTGGTGGGGCCCACCTGCTGGGGTTGTATTCCAGGGCACCAATCTCCTTGCTGGCCTGTAGCAGGTGCAAGATGTCGGCTGCCAAGCTCCCATTTGCCTTCTTGACTCTGGCATTGTGGCCGGGCTTGGTGTCTGTGTTGATGTGCAGCAAACCCTCGTCCAAGGAGTTGTCACTCTGCTGCATGAGAGACAGGGCGCCGGTCAGGGGAGGGTCCAGCCACCGAAGTGGCCTGGGAGTTGGGAGGGGGATACTTTTTCCCTTCAGGGACTAAACTAGGTTTTTTAACATTTTTAAAGGCACTGCCTTTCTAATGAACACTGCTGGAGTCAGACAGAGGCCCCTGGAGCCAACGGGGCTGGATGGCCCACACACGGGCACACGGGGCAGACGCGGGTGCTAGAGATGTCTCAGGACCACAAAGGACCAAACTGTCTTCACACTGTGCACCATATTCACAGAGAAACTGGTTCAATGGAACCCTTAACATAAGAGAGTCCCAGTGTGTAACATATAAAGAGATGCCGCGATGACTGGGTGGAGAGGCAGGGGCAGGGCCTGCAGCCTCAGAGGGACCTCAAGTTGTAGGAAAGCAGTTAACAGGCTCAAATCCGGATAAACCCCTCTGGCAGGGTGCTCAGCGGGGACACGCCCCTCTCACGCCTAGGCAGAGATGACCACTGTGTCTTAGAGTTAGATGTGACCTTAGAACACTCACTCAAGGGTTGAGTGAGGGTAAGGGGCCCTTCCACCATCTTGTGCAGAAACACCCTCAGAGTCCGCCCTGGAGTCACTCAAACCACAGCCTTGGGGACTGCCCAGAGATGGCCTCTGAGACCGAGGGGGCCCGGAAGGCAGCTCACCTTGTACGCTGCCAAGTCAAGCTTTGGCTTCATGACAGGTGTGGACAGCACCACCTTCTTATGCAACAAGACTGAAAGCACAGCAGATGGGAGTCCAGTGGGCAGCCTTGGGGGGAGCCAGCCACTCCAGGAAGACCTCTCAGGGCATGATGGGCCTCTCCCAACCCCTCCCCCAATGCCCCTTCCAACTCACAGGACAAGTCCCTTTTTGGGGCCTTTTTCTTCCTCCTGATGGGAAACTCGTTGATCTTGAGCTTGCCATTGTCCGAAACATACTCATACTCATCCTGCACGGGCTTGGGCTTGTCTTCCTTCAAGTTCTGCAAGGCCCTGAACACACCAGGGCTTGTCAGGGGCCTGAGAGCCTTGGAGCTAGGGCAGAAACGAGTGGGTCAGCAGCATCCACACAGCCCCATGGCAGCGGACAGGTGGGACCTCCCAAGGCGTCCCCTGCCAGGGCCATGGCAGGATAGCCTCCAGGAGGCAGGTGACATCCCCACCATTTGAATTTCAATCCGAAGAAGCCTCAGTACCAGTCAAGGTGGGAAGAGGGGGGAGGGCCCAAGCCTCTGCAGCCAGGCCAGGCTGGGCCCTCAGTCCCCGTTGTGGGAAGCTACCTGCCCACAGGAGAAACATTCCCCAAACCCATGGCCTCCTATACAATGCTGTGCTTCCCTCCCCACATTCAGCCAGAGAGAGCCCTTCCCCAGGCAGTTCAGATGCTCGAGACAGTGACCCCCAACTGTCCCAGGGCCACTGGACAAGCTTAAGCCCTGCCTCTGGCCTGCCTGGGAATCCTGGCACATGCTGAATCTGTCTTTAACTGGAATAGGATTCAACTTTCCTGTTTTTTTCTCCATAGCTATATTGGAAAACTAAACTCAGGCCCAGGGCTACAGGATAGATTAACAGTCTAAGAAAGGGCTTGTAACTTGTCTCCCTGCTGGGGCGAAGGAGGACTACTTCAGAGCTTGGCTTGCAAGCAGCTGCTGCCCTTGTCTTCCCAGGGGTTTGAGGATGGGTTTCTCCCTCTATAGTTTCAGGGACAACAGGCTGAGGCAGAAAAGTCTGGAACTTCAAACAGACACAGCTCCAATCCTGAGGAAATGGAAGCGCAGACACCTGGATAGAGCTCCAGGGCGAGGCTGCTTCCAGTGCTCTAAGTGAAAGGGCAGCGCACCCCGCTGCCTTACGGGCTGAGCCACAGAACACGCAAGTGTCCACAGGCTAGAGTCATGCCAGCCTTTCTCATCTCCATCCTCAACTCCCTGGCACCGCCACAGAGTGAACGGAACCTAGAAGCAGAGCTTCAGATAGAGCAAGCGGCATGCCCAGGGTCATGAAGCTGGGCAGCCACAGGACCCTGAAGACCCACCCCTTGGCTGAGTGGCCTCTCCTGTTGCCCTGAGTTCCCTGCCCCTCACAAGGCTCTGCCTGGGCACTGCTCCCTTTCTCCACCACCCGGAAAGAGGTCTTCTCCCATCTCTTCAACGAGGAAACTATGACCCAGCCAAGTTAATCAGTGGTTGCTGCAAAAAAGTGGCTGCCCCTCCCACTGGGACCTCTCTGACTCCAGGCAGATGTGGGGCCTCAGCAGGTGACATGCCCCACGCACTGGGAGCACACACAGGCCCAAGTGTTGTCGCTGGTACCATGAGGCTCTCAAGGCTGCCATGGGGCTCACAGCCCTCAGCACCCCTTGCCTCGCCCCGAGGCTCATCCAGCATGCACACACCGCCCAGACACACCCCCTAATCTCTGCTCAGCCACACCTCCTCCAGGAGGCCCTCCTGACTCCCAGATGGGTCACATTCTCAGCACTCAGGGTCCCATGCTGGGTTCATACCAGGCCCTCCCCACTGGCCACTGGGCTCCGAGGGCCAGGATCCTGTCCACCACGCATGTCCTCAGCGCCAGCTCACAAGAGCCACACATCTAATATTCGTGGAGTCCCACAGCCTCCCTCCCTGCCTGGGGGCCCATCCCTCTCTGCAGGCTGGCTGCATCTTCCAGCCCATCCCCAAACAGGCATGTCTGCTTCCTCACACCCACCCTCAGGTGGAGCATGGTGGGAGGCAGGGACGCGGCTCTGCTGGTGTTTAGGCCTTGAAGAAGAGGTGCCGGGAACAGGGCTGCAGTCAGTGAGGTCAGCAGCTCAGAGGGAGAGGAGTCCCCAGAGGTGTGTCAGCCAAAGTTTGTGTGTGTATGGGGTGTGTGATGTGGCGGTGTGTGTGGTTGTGTGTAATGCAGTGTGTGGTGTGTGTTTGATGCAGTGTGCATGCATGGTGTGTGTGTAATGTGTGTGTGGTATCAGGCAGCATGTGTGATGCAGTATGTATGGTGTGTGTGATGTGGGTTACATGCGAGGTCACCCCTCCCATCCAGGCACTCACATACCTGAGGAGTTTCCTGTTGGAGAAAGAAAAAGAGAACTTGTCTTTGTTTCCAGCTAGAGGCGACTTCTCTAGCTTCTGCTCCTCTTCCATCTTCAGTAAGGAGTCCGGTTTGCTGTTCTGAAAAGCAAGACCACGGCTGTCCGTGAGCCCCACACATAAGTAGGGGGTCAGGACCCCGACTAGTGTCAGGGGGCAGAGGCAGCTGCTGGGAACAGGCCTAAGGAAAGTCACCCATAGTTCTCATGGCCACCTGGGCCGCTGTGGGGTGCTCAGTGCCTCCATGGTGCCTGGCCCTCAGGGAGTGGGAATGAAAACCAGAGTGTGGACAATGAAGGGAAACACTGTCAACACACAGGGTGACACAGCCAACCTCTTGCATCCCAACCAACTCAGAGGAAGGTAGTCCATGGGTGGCCACACACACTTCAGACTCACATAGCCTCACCCCATGGCACCAACTGCTCAGGACAAGCAGACACATGTCTGCACATTCCTTCACACACACAGGGCTTCATGGATTCACATCTCTGCTCACACTCACTGACCTGACTGCACGCATATGCACCCATGCACACATGCACGTCTCACCTTGTACTTCCACTTGGCCTCCAAGTTGCTCTTGGTTTTCTCTCGAATTTCCAGCCTCTCCACATCATTCTCTATGTGGACCACGTCCTTGTTGGGCACACTCAGGATGGTCTTTGTGGCCTAGAAAAAAGTGCTGCTGTGACCCAGAGGTGGACACAGAGGGCCAGTGGGACTCCCTTGTGCCACACAGATTCCTTGTCTCCTTCTAGCCCGTGTGCTTGCAGCTCATGCCTCCATCCATCTACTCATCCATGCATCCATTCACCCACCCATCCATCTACCCATCCATGCATCCATTCTCCCACCCATCCATCCATCCATCCATTTATTCATCCATTCATTCATCCACCCATCCATCCATCCATCCTCCATGCTTTTGTTCATCCATCCACTCATCCATCCATTCATCCATCTGTCCATTCATCCACCCACCCATCCATCCGTTCATTCATTCATCCCATTCATTCATCCACCCATCCATCCACTCACCCATTCATTCATTCATTCATTCATTCATCCATCCATCTATCCATCCATCCATCTGCCCACCCATCCATCCATCCATCCAGGCATCCGTTCATTCATCCCATTCATTCATCCACCCCGCCATCCATCCATTGACTCATCCATTTATTTATCCATCTACCCATCTACCCATCCATTCATTCATCCATTCATTTATCCATCCATCGGTCCATTCACCCACCTATCCATCCATCCATTTGTTCATCCATCCATCCATTTGCTCACCCATTGATTCAGACATCCGTCTATCCATCTATTCATTCCTCCATCCACACATCCATTGATCCATCCATTTGTTCACCCATTCATTCATCCATCCGCCCATTTGTTCATCCATCTATCCATCCATCCATTTATGCATCCATCCATTCATCCACCCATCCATCCAACCACCCACCCATCCATCCACTCACCATTTGTTCATTCATTCATCCACTCATCCATCCATTCATTTATCCACCCATCCATTTGTTCATTCATCCACCTTTCTATCCATTCATTCATCTAACCATCCATTTATTCATCCATCCATCCATCCATCTATTCCATCTAACTATCCATTCCATCCCCCCATCCATCCATTCATTTGTTCATTCATCCATCCATCCATATATTCATCAATCCATCCATCCACCCACCCACCCACCCAACCATCCATCCATTCTTTCATTCATCCACCCATCCATCCATTCATCCATCCATCTACCCATGTATCATCTATCCACTCATCCATCCACTCATCTATCCATCCAGCCACTCATCCATCCATCCCTTCATTAATCCATTCATCCATCTACCCATTCATTCACCATCCATTCATCCACCCATCCATTCATTTATTCATTCTTCCATCATCCATCCATCTACCCATTCACCCATCTACCCATTCATTTATTCATCCATCCATCCATCCACCTATTCATCAATTCATTCATCTATCCATCCAGTCATTCATCTATTCATCCATTCAACCATCCATCCAGTCATTCATCAATTCACTCATTCATCCATCCATCTATCTGTTCATCCATTCATCTATCCATTCGTCCATCTATTCATTCATTCACACATTCATCCTTCCAGTCATTTAGCCATCCATTCATTTGTTCATGCATTCATTCATGCTTGCCCTGAGAAAGGGAACACAAAAGTGTCCCACTAAATCCCTGTGATGCTGGCCCTGAAATGTCCTGGCCCCCAGGAAATGGATAACCTCCACCTCCTGGCAGAAGCTCACACTCAATGGTGCTTGATCTCAGGGGTTCATGGTCCCTGAAGCCCAGACCTAAGATCCTCTAGTTAGAGTGGGTCTTCAGGGATGGGCCCGTCTCTCTCACTGTCCACGGGGGCTCAGACTATCAGGGCAAATCTGCTCCTGTCCTCACCCCTGAACACTCTCCCCTCCAATGGCATTCTCCTTGTTGTTTCTGCACAGACACCTCATCTACCTTCAGGCTTCAGCCTCAATGCCTTGGCCCCAAGGAGGACCCAGGGCTTCTTTGTCCCCTGGCAACTGCTCATCTGGCTAGGAAACCTAGACATCCCATTCTGGAAAACCACGGTGCCTCCCCCACCAGGTGGCCCTCCTGAGTGCCACCACTGCCACAGCACACACACACTGTGCTGCCTTCCTCAATGAGGGCTTCTCTCCAGGCCCACTGCTCTGTGGCTTGCTGGGGCAGAGCCTGTTCACCCTGAAGGGGCTGGGCCCGGATGCTGCAGGATTGGGTCAGGACCAGGCAGGGAAGTGCATGTTCTGGGCAGACTGAGCTCACAGAAGAGCCCAGACCCCCACATCCTCCCAGGGGCCCCTGGAGAACAAGGACAATGGGCCCCAGCTATATCTATGGGTCTGGCCCAAAAGAGGTGCTGCAGGGCCTCTGGTGATGAGGTGGGGAATCAGGGTGAGGGGGCCCTACCTTACCCTTCTTGGGTGGCTCCATCTTGGTCAATGCCTCCTTAGTGCAGGCTTCGAGCAGGTCCAGGTTGGGGATATTAGGCAAGGCTGACTCTCAGGACTTCTTCCCTTTCTTCTTGCCTCCATCTTCGCCTTGGGGGCTTAGGGTGTTTCGGGAGCTTGGGGATTTTGGATGGCTTGGGCATCTTCACAGTTTTGGGAGTCTTTTTTTTTGAGGGGGCACTTTCTCCAGGAGGGATTGAGGTGGGGTGGCCTCAATTGGAGGCAGGGTGGCCTCAGTTGGAAGCAGGAGCTCGTCCTTCTCCCAGTCCCCATCACAGACCTCACCTGACGAGGCGACAGTATTCACTTCCAGTCAGACAGCTTTGGAGGCATTCTGGGGTACAGAAAGGAGAGGGTCACTTGCTGCTTCTGCCAAATTGTGGCCCAGGAGGGTCCACACAGCGGGATGCTGGAGACCCTCACTGCTAGCCTGGTGGGGAGCTGTTAGCCCAGAAAGGCTCAGCTACCCCACACAATCATGTGACATGCTCAAACCCACCCCACACTGTTGTGTGACACACTCACACCTACCATATGACGTCAGTCACTTGCTCTACCCGAGGCTCTTCTGTCCTACCCCAAGCACAGCGTCTGGGGGCTCATCCAGGATCACACATGATGGGACTCCAGGGGCTGAGGCAGGGGCTCCTCCCACAGAATGCCCTCCCCATGGGAGCTTCAGAGGTGCCAGTGCCATCTCTCAGTCCCTACACACTCACACCAGGACACAGACCCAGCCAGAGAACTGAGACCCTGAGCCCTCACAAAGTCAAGCTTACCCAGGAGAGTGCAGGGAGGACTGTCTGGGACACTGCCCTTCCTGGAGCTGGCAGCTCTGTGTCAGGCTGGGCCCCAGGCCCAGAGAAAGAAAGGCAGGCCCTCCCCCATCCCCAGGGGTCCAGCCCAGTACCTGGGCATGACCCCACCTCACTGAGCTGGATCACTTTGGCCAGGTCTTTGATGAGCTGTGAAGGTTTGAAGTGCTCTGGGAGCTTGTCCTCATGCTCTGCCAAAGCATACAGGACAATGGGGCCCAGGGTCACCGCCAGACACATCCCATGGCCTTGATCTATTCCTGCATCCTTCCAGGCTGTCCCCCGATTGCTGAGACACCCAGACAAGCATGAGAAGAGGGGCTTCCCAGCCAAATTCTGCCCCAGCAAGAGGTCTCTGCTGTGACCCCCATCAATAGGTGGACAAACTGTGAACCAGAGGGGACAAGCATGCCTGAGGTCACCACCAGCAGGCTATGGAGTAAACATGGGTCCTATCCCTTCTTCCTGGTCAGAGGCCACTCCACTGGGCCACACAGCTGAGGTGAGGTGGGAGGGGCACCCTGGACTGCCCTGGGCCTTGAGGCCTGAGGGAGGTGGTGGCTGCAGGATGGCCCTGGGAGTGTACTGGCCGCCTCTCCTACATGGCCCACCCATGAGAGAGGAAGGCTGCACATGGTGTTCCCTGCAGCCTGGCCTCCCCCTCCTGAAGGCTTCCTGCAAACCTCCACTGGCCCTCTCTGGCCTGGGAGAGGATCCTCCTCCCTCAGGAGCGGGCATGGAGCCTCTGCACAATGAGAGCTCCAGCAGGAAACACTCTCCCAGAGGGTGCTCGAGGCTGAGCCAGACCTTCCCCTCCCTTCTGTAGCCAAAACCAAGGGAAGATGCTAAGGAACACAGGAAGCAGCTTCTGTGGGGGCGTGCACAGAAGGGTCATTGGGGAGGGTCACAGGGAGGGGATGCCCGGGTCACAGAGCAAGGTGGCTGGGGTGCTGCACCCACATCAGGCAGCTTAGCTTCTGAACTGATGCCAAGGCCAGCCAGGAGGAGCCAACAGGGCATCTCCAGCACTGCCTGTCCTGCAGCCAGCCACTCCCCCAGTCCTTCCCTGCTCCCACCAGGTTCCAGGCCTTTCTGTGCTCACACAGTGTCATCCCACCATGAGCCATCTGTCCTCCACCTGCAGACCCACTTTCCTCCCAGGACACATGGGCACCTACCCACCCTCCTCCCACCGACTTGCGACCAAGTTGTGAGCCCCTGGTGGAAGGTGCTCTGCACCTACATCTGTCCTCCCCCAGCTCTCAAGTGGCCCAGTCAGTGGAGAGCAGGGGACGGACCCATGGGGTGTCTGGGGCAAAGTCACACCCTGGGCCAAGCCAGGCAGGAAAGTACCACTGTCCCTGCCAGGCCAGATCTTACTGAAGCAGGACAAGCTTCATTAAGCAGGACATTGCTGCTGGGTCTCCAGGGAGGTTCTCCCACCTGTCACCGCTTTCCTGCCCTAGGGCATTTGTGACATGATTCCTACCTGCTTCTTCATCCATGGTTTGAAAGCATCATTGAGAATTTTAGCTCCTTGACTAGATGAGGGGGCAGCTGCTTGCCAGATTTGTGAGAGCCCGGGAAAGAGACACTGGGTGATGTGGGTGGGTGCCCGCTGCCCACAGGTGCCTTCAAGCCCAGCCACACAGCCAGATTGGGGGACGCCAGGTCCAGCCTTCCAGAGATCTCCCTTCACCCATGGCCACCAGCCCAAATGCCAACGGTTCCTCTTGGAACCTGGGGGCGCCCATCCTCCTGGTGGCCTGCCCTGTGAGAGAAAAGATTGGCCCTCCTACTGTGCTCCCACTGTCTCATCCTACAGGCCCCTAACACAGGCTGCCTGGCTCTGCTCTCTCTGCCCAATACCCCAGACCTGCCTGAGCAAGGGACCACAGTCATGCCAGGAGCCGGGCCACAGCCTGTCCCTGGGCATACACCAGACATCCCCAGGCACCTCTTCCCACCTCATGGAGCCCCTTGGCACAGCGGAGGGACAAACCACAGCTCAGCTGGTAGATGCGCTCCTGCTGTGGGCCTCCATTGGAGAGGGCTGCAGGGCTCCAGGGCTCTGACTCACCAGGGCCACGACAGCTCCCTGGGTTTTCTCAGTCCTGGGGGCAAATTGAACTGTCATCCCCTCAGAGAAGAGGGCCCAGGCAGAGAGGACATGGCCACGGTGGCCTAGCTGGCCAGTAATCAGGCCTCCCACAGGAGGGCTTCCCGGGTGCTACCCTGATCCCCTCCCTGCTGGAACGAGTCCCCTGAGGTCAGGGCTAAACTTCCATCCTGGGCACTTCGCTCTGCCAGAGTCAAGCTCAGGGCTTCATATTTAGGGAGCAATGGGAAAATCTTACTGAAACTTGGCCAGCCATGACTATGGACCATTTTTCCTTCTCAAACTAGGGCTAGAGTGCAAACGGTTCTGGGTAAAAGAGATCTTGCCTGCTATCAGAACCAAAAAAGAGCAACTAAGAGCAACTTCTGGTGAAGGGCACACTGAGAAAGCAAATCACACATAAATGCAAACCCTCCTGGAGGCTCCCTCATGCTGCTGGGCAGACTCTGGAAACCTGAACAGGGTGGTGGCTGCCAGGAGCCACCTGCTCTCATTTCTGAGGGTGTAACCAGGCAGGACCTGGGACAGAAAGGGCGGCCCAGGGATGCCACAGTGCGTCCATAGAGGGCCAGGACCAAGCCACAAGCCTGCCTCATGGTCCAGCTGCCATGGCCCTGAGGGATCCTAAGGGGGCCCAGAGCCCACTCACACCCACTCCTCAGCTCATGACAGAGCCAGGGCCCCACCTTCCCAATGGAGGCAAGTGTGGAGGGTGGAGCAGGTGTGATTGATACCTGCACCGAGGCCACGCACACTCGCCCCTCTCAACCAGCAGCCCAGTGTTCGTTCTAAAACAAGGCACAGTCCAATCAGAAGGAGAGGCCCAGCCTGTTCAATCTGGTCCTGCGTTATACACATGAGGAAACTGAGGCCTAGGACGCTGAGTCCCAAGGGGACTTGCTCAGGTCACAGGAAGGCAGCACTCACACCCTGACAGTCAGCCCTGACCCAGGTCTGGCCACCCCCACAACCAAGAGCCTCAGGCTTGGACGCCCACCCTGGAGTAACCAGTACATCTGAACGCCTCCAGCAGGTGCTTCCCCAGGTACCAGAAAGCAGTTTAGAAGTTGGGAAACTGAGTCAGGCTACACAGTTTCAACCTTCTTTCCACTTCATATGCTCTGGAAGCCACCAAAGAGCCACTCTCAATGCACTGACCATCAAGCAGATGACGATGGGGGTGGATCCAGGCCCCAGACACACCAGTTCAGGCTTCCCCACTGGGCCCTGCATAGCTGAGGTGAACCAGAGGACAATCGCCCTGGGTGGCTGCAGGCCTTGGTGCCTGTGAAAGCTCTGTTTGTGCCTGAGAAGAGACGGGAACAGCCTTTTAAGCAACCCCAACCTTACCAAGGGCGACTATGACCGTCCAGCAGCCAGGTGCCTAGAGGGGCCAGCCTGCACGGTACCAGAACCCACCTCCTCCTTCCCTCCACATCAAGAAGAGGCCCACCGAGGCTGACGGTCATGTCAGGTCACCCACAGGCAGGCTGAGCCAGTGCTCAGCCCAAGGCGTCTGGCACCGACCCCGCTAGAGGGAGGACACTGCTCTGCGGAGCCTGAGGGCAGACAGTGCGGCAGGCACTACCTCCTCTGCATCTCCACTCAGGCTGTGGAGGAAATGTCCCGTGAGGGCCAGGCAGTCCACAGGGGTGAGTGTGGCATAGATCCAGCCTGAGAGAGAGACAGGAGTGTCTGGCGCCCCACCTCGCTCCCATGAACGGGCTTCTCATGGCTCCAGATCAGGGAGTGGCAGAGACCAGCACGGGCCTTCTCCGCCCCAGCCCAGGCTGCAGCTCCTGCCCGCCTGTGCCTTGGTGCCCTGTCCACCTCTGCAGCTTCACCAGCAGCCTGAGGCCTCCCTGGGAGCAGCTCTCTAGCCCTGGCACCACCCCAGCCTCCATGGAAGTGGGTTGGGGGAGAGGCTGTGTCTGAGGCGGCACAGACTAGTCAGTCCAGCCCTGCACCACACAGACAGGGAAACCGAGGCCCAGAGCTGAGGAGACTCGCTCAGGCCACATGAGTGCAGTACTCAGAGAGGAAGCCCCAGCCTGTGTCCAGCTACCCGTCCTCCCAACCACACTCAGGGGCAGGAGACAAGGCCGGGGCATCTGCATCGCCCCCAGAGCTGGGACTGGACCCCAGGTTATCCTCGGAGATGGAGCCTGGGCCAGATCCTGGGAAATCCACAGCTCTTTCCTAAATAGCCGTGACTGTGAGGAAGCCGACAGAGGGAGGAGGGACCCAGAGATTACAGAAGATTCCGAGGCTTATAATCATTAAAATGTGAAGGCCTCAGTTGATAATTTTTTAAAATGAAAAAAAAAAAACCTCCATAAAATGATTCAAAAATCTGAACACAACTTAGCTATTTGAGGATGCTAGGGAATTGCTGTTAATTGTTAATTTTTTGAGGTGTCAAAACAGTACTGTAGCTGTGCTACTTTAGAAGGAAAGGAAGTCCTTCAGAAATAGTGGAATATTTAATGAAACAGTGGGATGTCTGGGATTTGTTCTTACATCATCTAGGGGCACACAGCGGCTCACCACGGGCCTTCTCCTTCAGCACAGACACAAAATATTCCCTAATATTGCCTTAATTAGCAGCTAGCGCCCTCCTCCCTCACTGGCTCTGATGCCGTGGCTGCTGTCCCCACACAAGACTCTCTGAGCTGGGTCTCCAGCCGGGGGCTCAGTCACAGTGAACCCAGCCAGGCTGTGAAAGGGGCTGACTGGCTGTGCAGCTCCAAGGTGGCCTCGGTGGTGAGGAGTGCCCATGCTGACCAGACAGCACAAGCCCTACTGGGGGTCCCTCTGCAGGGACTGGGCTGGGGTGGCATTAAGCTCCGGACAAGGGAGCAGGCATGCCAGGGATGCAGACAAACCCTATGGTGGGCATACAGCCCAAGGGAGAGGGGCATAACCTTGATGAGGGCCGGCAAGCCCTAGGACATGATCCCCAAAGCTGCCTGCACTCACCTGAGGGAATGAAGAGGGTCTGGCCCTGTTTGACAATGCACTCGTAGCATTTGTGGACCTGGTCGGCAAAGAACATCTCGCTGTGGTTAAAGGCAGCCTGCCATAGCTCATCCAGGGAGATGTTGGCCGAGGTCACCCTGATGAGATAGAAGGTTTGCTCCCCCTGCCAAGAGAGCCTGTTGGCAGAGCTGCCCATGCTGGAACACAGGGGTGGGGGTGCAAGTGTTAGGTCTTAACATGAGAAGTATCCCGTCCAGTTCCACAAATCCTGCCTGCAACACTGAGAGCATAGGTGCTTTGCAATTCAGAGGTGTGCATGTTAGGAAGGCTCTGGGTATCTGGGCCCCCAGCACAGTCAAGAGCTAAAGCCCATAATCCCACATTACATAGTTTTGAGGCACTACAAATGGTGTGGGTGCTCAGGTTGCAAATAAAGCTGCAACTGACAGGTAGCTCCACTCTTGAGAGCCGCTTGGATCCCAGGCTGGGTCAAATGATGCCACTGTGTCCCAGGCGGTCTTATGCCAGTCCCCAGGAGGGGTTCTGCACTGGCAGCAGCAAGACCCCTGTCCTACTGCAGCGAAGCCAAGCCAGGTTCCGAGAATGCCCCAATGACTTGCTCAAGGCCTCCCAGAGGTGGGATCAGCACGCGCACCTGTCCCCAGTTCCAGCGGGTCTGGAGAAGCTCAATGAGCAGCTGGGGGAGCCCACAGCTTAGGGTTTCCTTTTTTTCTGTTGCTATTTATGTCTCATTTTTCTTCTGGCTTCCCATTCTCGGCCTTGATGATGAGACTCCTCGCCTTCCTTGCCCACTCGGATGCCCCTATCCTGCCTGCTGGCTCCTGTGCGGGGCCCTGGCTATTGCTGGCCCCTCTTCCAGGATGTCTTCGCAACACCCCCCTTCCCCCGCTTTCTCCTCTAAGTGCACGGTCACCCAGCAGCCTCACCCAATTGTTATTGAGCCTGAATCCCATTAGAAAAATGAGACACTCGTGCGGTTCTCTGATCCCACATGCACCCCTGCCCCTCCACCCAGCGATGTCTCCATGGCCTCCTGTCGCAGGGATGGATGGTCCGGGGCCCGCTGGGGAGTGGCATCTTGGCCAGAGTCAGGGCTCCTGGGGACTGCAGACCACCTTGCAGATGGGTCATGGCCACGGTAAAGCCAAGGTGCCCCAAGGGGTGTGGCTCACCTTGAGCACGTGGTACCAGACAGAGGCGCCCCAGAGTCAATGTGGAAGTCGGTGTAGCTGCCCTTCACGCAGATCAGGCAGGACTTAGTCACTTTGGGCTTGGCCAGCAATGCATCATCTGGCCAGGAGTTTCCTACCCAGGACAGTTTCTTCATAGTGTCAGGTGGCTCCACGAAGCTGGACATTCTGGGAGTGGGAGAGGAAAGTGGTGAGGGAACTTGGGACCCCCTTTTTTATGTCCCTTGGAGCAGGAAACATGCTCTGTGAGGCACATCCCACACTCTCTCACCACCTGCGGGCCACAGGTCACAGCTCCCATTTCACAGAGGAGGAAACAGGATCAGAGAGGGCGGAACGAGCCCAGGTGCTGGCTGTGGCCCTGGCAGGAGACTGGGTCTGATGCTGGCCTCCACCCCCAGAAGATGATGAAAAGGCCCCAAAACCATCCACCCCTGAGAGAAAACCTCCTTTCCTGGGAACTGGAAAGCGAGTCTTTCTGGATTGGCCAGTGCATGTGGCTGTAACGTGCAGGGCTAGAGCACAGAAATCATTTCCCACACTCAGCCCAGGTGCCTCTGGTGTCACCTGAACAACAGCCACTGCTTTCAGAGCTGACAACAGGGCACCCGCGACACCTGGCCATGTCAGGTCACTGTCAAATCCAGCCAACTCATATCCAGGGAAGACAGGGAAATGCAAAGGCAGCCTTCCATTCAATGAAATGTCACCATCCTGGATAAAATGCACTACATTTCATCAAAAACATCAAACTAGGCCAGGCATGGTGGCTCACATCCATAATGTCAGCATTAAAATGTATATGTAAAACACACATAATATACATCATCCATCCATTTTTTCTTTTTCTTACTCAAAGAACTCATACTGAAACATACCATACTCTTCTCCACTGTTTTTTACTTGAAAATACATTCCAGAGATTTTTCTCTACCAGTTTGTTAAGACCTATCTCTGTCTTCTTAAAGGCTATAGAGTATTCCATCACAGGATATTCCATACTTTTTTTTAAACCAATCCATTTGCCAAATATTTAATGTCCTTTGTTTAGAAATGCTTTAATAAGTGTCTCCCTGTAGATATTTTGTGGTATTTTTGAGGCATATCTGCGAATTCCTACAGGTGAAATGCTGTGTAAAAGAATATATGTATTTAAATGTTTAATACTTATTACCAAATTGCCTTCCAAAAAGTTCCACAAATTTGTATTCCATGAAGAACGGTGGTATAATTCTTTGCCAGGGATTAGTGTTCTCAAACTTGCATTTTTGCCAAATTAATAGTTGACTTTTAATAGGACATTGATGTTTTACATTGCTTATTTTCCTATTTGTTCAGGTTTTCTTTATTGGTTTGTACGTAGTCAACCTTACTAATCTTTTCCTTTGTGGCTTCTGGTCTTCATCTTTGTTTTAGAAAGTTTGCCCACTTTGGTATACTAAGTTCACTAATGTTCTCTTCTATAACTTCTATGCTTTTGTTACTTTGCAGTCTTTGATCCATTTGGAATTTATTTAGGTTTATTGATGTCACTTTATTTTTTTCTCAACTGTTTAGCCAGGTGTTCTACACTATTTATGAAGGCAGTCATCTATTCTTTCCTGACTCGATACACTATCTTTATGTTTACATCTATTTCTGGATTCTTTCTGGATTCTCCCCATCTCTCTAGTTCTTGAAATACCAAATTGCTTTAATTATTGTTGCTTCTTAATCTATTTTGATAATCTGATAGGCACAACGTATTCCATTACTCTTCCCTATATCCTCCTTGTAATTTCCTACATATTTTATATTTATGTTAGAATAATTACCAGTATTATTTTCTTAATTTTCTCTATCAAAAGGAAATGACTCCGATGGAATGCTGTAAGTATTCTGTATGATGTATGCTCTATATTTTTAATAGATACCCCTTATTGGTTTCAGAAACTGTAGTTCCCTATAAAGCTGAATCTCCAGGCAGTAAGCAAGCAGGACTTTTTATTTCCTCTTCTAAAATTTGCTTTAGCCTCTGAATTCAAGCAGAGATGTACAGAGCCTACTAATCTCCCACCTTTTACAGAGCACATTTAGTCTGTATCATTGCACAGTAGCCCAATTCCAAGTTGCCACTCCCCGTTTCTGGACGGAGATTCCGGCAGGTCTGCGGCTTGTGTCACGTGTGACTTTGTATTTCTGTTCCATTTCTGGTCCATGGGGAAACCTGTGATGCTTTTGAGTCCAATTTACCATGCCCTCTTGACAGTCCGTGTGTGTGTATTTCCCTCTTAGGTTTTTAAAAGGAGATTATCAGAATCTAAAAGTATAATTATCATTTAATGAAGCTTTGGGTGGTCATGATCAGTGGGGCTTGGGGACAATACCATATGGTCATCTTTCACTAGGAGACTTTTCGGAGGTTTGTTTTTATATCTGGAAACTCCAATATGTTAAAATCCCCTTGCATAACCAAGACTTCCACTATATTCCTTCAGAGATATTCTGAGTTCGATTCCAGGCTGCCTCAATAAAGTGAGTAGCACAATAAAGTGAGTCACACAAATTTTTTGGTTTTCCACTGCATATAAAAGTTGTGTTTACACTATACTTCAGTCTACTGAGTATGCAATATCATTATGTTTAAAAACATAATTTAAAATACTTTATTGCTAACAAATGCTGACACAGAGACATGAAATGAGCACATACTGTTGGAAAAAACAGTGCCAATACACTTGCTTGATGCAGGGTTGCCACAAGTCTTCAATTTGTAAAAAATGCAGTATCTGTAAAGTGCTGTAAAGTGAAGCACAATAAAAGAAGGTATCCTGGTATATGTTTTTGCTTAGCAATACAGTGAGACTTTTGGGCTTCAGTCTATAGGCAATATCCTTTGCTTCACACCTAACTCTGAAGTTAGGGGCAAAGAGTGATGAGTGGGGATAGGAAAGGATGACATTGGGAACTTACTAGATGATGAAGTGTCCATGCTCAATTTTAAAAACTCTTATCATTTTTCCTAGACAGAAGATTGTATAATATGAATTCTCTGATCTAGTTGGTTGTGCTGTTTGATTTAGAAAATTGGGCATTGGAGGGGTAACTGTCTACCAATGGCAGTTTTTTTGTGTTTTGTTTTTTTTGACAGAGTCTAGCTCTGTCACCCAGGCTGGAATGTAGTGCTGCGATCCTGGCTTTCTGAAACCCCCACCTCCTGGTCTCAAGCGATTCTCATGCTTCAGCCTTCCAAGTAGCTGGGATTATGGGCATGTTCCACCATGGCTGGCTAATTTGGTGGGGTTTTTTTTTTTGAGACATGGTTTCGCCATTTTGTCCAGGGTGGTCTCGAACTCCTGGCTTCAAGTGATCTATATGTTTCTGATAGACACCCTTTATTGGTTTAAGCATATCTTGGCTTCCCAAAGTGCTGGGATTACTGGCGTGAGCGAACGCACCCAGCCTTAGTGGCTGTATTTCTTACATTATTGTTACATTATACAGGTTTTCATAATATTGAAAACAATAGAATGTAAAAATAAATATACTCCCCCATTTCTTTGGTTCTTTTAAAAATATTTTCTTTTTTAGTGTATGTATTTAAAGTGTAGAAGACAATTTTTAATATACACAGTGAAATGGTGTTTGGGGTCTTAAATGTGAAGTAATCTTTTCATATTTCTGTGTGGTTTTTTTTATTTTTTTCAAAGGTAGAAAATACTTTCATATTCTCACAGGGGAACCACTTAAGATAAATGTCAAATTTTCCATGAATGTGAGAAATCTTCAATTACATGAGGGGAAAGGATGCTTTTGGGATGGGACAAACATCATACGGGCTAAGTCAAGGCCATTTCAGAAACTGTGACATCCTTAAAACTATTTTCTGCCATGTTCCTTTCTACCTTCCAAGGTTTAGGAGGAATTTCTGCCCATCAGAACAGGTCAGAGATTTACAAAGTGCCAAGTTTTCTAAAGGAGAGATTCTATAGAAACTGAGAAACTGGTTGATTTACATCATGCATTTTTGGGGAATTCTGAATTATTTTCATTAAACATACTGGTAAGATACCTACGATGAGGAATTACGTGTCACACTTTTAAAAATGTTCTCAAAAGAACTTGCTAAGGGCTTGACAAACACTTGCTACGTTAACTCACAAAACACTCACAACAAATCTCAGGACTGACAAACTGCATGTTGATGTTCTTGTTTTCTATTGAATGAAAATATTTAATTTTTGGAATGAATTGAAAGTCACCCCGGATTTACTGAATACCAACCCACAAATCATTCTCAAGAGCAGCACTGTGTCTCGAGAACCCCAGAGCAGGACCAGGCTCTCTGGATTTTAGCTCTAGGTGTCCTCCCATTTGTCTTTCTTAGCAGGTAAATGAAATCTTTATTAAAATCCAAAAGTATAATACCGTTTATTCTTAGAAGCTACCATTTACAGAGGAGAATAATGCCCTAAATTGTAGATAAATTGAATTCTCATGACTTTGTTAGCTTTGTAGTTGTCACCCAATGTAAGCATTTCTGTCTGTAGGTCACCAACGTGCCTAATAAAGCCCAAAAAGCCTTCACTGATGATTTTCTGATTCACTCATCTTTGAATTCATCTGCCTTGCTTAGAGTGGAAAGGAAAATGTCTCTATATTAGTCCATTCTCGCATTGCTATAAAGAAATACCTGAGACTGAGCAATTTGTAAAGAAAAGAGGTTTAATTGGCTCATGACTCTGCAGGCTGTACAGGAAGTAGAGAGGCTTTGGCTTCTGTGAAGGCCTCAGGAAGCTTCCAATCATGGTGGAAGGCAAAGTGGGAAGCAAGGCCTCTTACATGTCAGGAGCAGAAGAAAGAGAGAGTGAGGGGAGGTTCAGCACACTTTTAAACAATCAGATTTCTCAAGAATTCACTTACTATTGCAATGACATTACCAAGGGGACTATCTGCCCCCATGATCCAATCACCTCTCACCAGGCCTCACCTCGAAAACTGGGGATTAAAATTTGACATGAGATTTGGTGGGGACACAGATCTGAACCATATCAGACTCTTTAAATTTCTGTGTCCAAAAGGGAACATTCTTGGGTACTGTATTCTATTCCATTAATTTGGTAAATGCTCATTTAAACCCAAGGAAGAAGCTTCTTGAAATAAATAATTATAAAAATATGGATCTTGATACTCTACTAGGTTAAAATAAGGTTTTTGTTATTGTTGTAGCAAATCTCTTATTAAGCAACTTTAGCATTATAGTCTCAGTAAAAAATAGTTAGTCCATCCCAGCATGCATGTTTTTGGTAAAGTGATCATAACAGTGGAGTAAGAAAGTTGTGATTGATTTCTTAGAGGACAGTTTCAAATAATTTTCACCTGTCTTCTGTTTTTTTCTACCACTAAGCGGGGGGCATCCCATACTTCTCAGTTGAGTGTAATACAACTTCCTTTACCATCTTCAACTTCCTGTCTACACATTCCTTTCATAATCTTTACAAATTATGATGCTAATCATCTTACAGATTTTTTCACTCACCTTAGAGTTATTATAATTCCTCTTGCACAAATTTTAAGGACAGAAGTTTTGACCCCAATGAACTCATCAAGGTATTGGGTTTTCCCTCCAAGAAGTTTTCAGAAAACTGACTCCTAGATAGTGATCAGGTTTTTGTTACCAAGTATCCAAAAGATGAATATATGTGTCTTAAATAAGCTTATTGGGTATTTTATTTTACTAGGAGTCAGAAGTATACAATGTTTTTACATTTTATCACATATTAGGGATCTGAAAGTGATATACTCTGTTATGGTTATAAAGAAAAAAAGAATGAGCTCATATTCAATGAAAGATTGTGTCTTTTATATTGAGAAAATAATTTGAAGACAAAGGTAATGAGGAATCCAGTGTAAACTGCTAGTGGACTCTCAAAGGTGTCGGTACTGAGTGACTCTTTTATTTTTCTTTTCTTTTTTTGAGACAGTCTCACTCTGTCGCCCAGGCTGGAGTGCAGTGGCACAGCCTTAACTCACTGCAAGCTCTGCCTCCTAGGTTCAAGAAATTCTCGTGCCTCAGCCCCCTGAAAAGCTGGGATTAAAGGCATGCACCACCATGCCAAGCTAATCATTTATTTACTTATGTATGTATTTATTTTTATTTTATTTGAGACAGAGTCTCCCTCTGTCACCTGGGCTGGAGTGCAATGCTGCTATCTCGGCTCATTGCAACCTCTGCCTCCCAGGTTCAAGGGATTCTCCTGCCTCAGCCTTCAGAGTAGCTGGAATTACAGGCATGAATCACTGCGCCCAGCCAGTTTTTGTATTTTTAGTAGAGATGATTTCACCATGTTGGCCAAGCTGCTCATGAACTCCTGACCTCAAGTGATCTGGCCCTCTCAGCCTCCCAGAGTGCTGGGATTACAGGCCTGAGCCACCACGCACAGCCCAATTTTTGTATTTATTTAAAACAGAGATGGGGTTTCACCATGTTGACCAGGCTGGTGTTGAATTCCTGACCCCAAGTGATCTGCCCACCTGGGCCTCCCAAAGTGCTGGGATTACAGGCATGAGCCAATGCACCCAGCCCTGAATGATTGTTTTGTCTGTACGTGTCTCATGTCTTATACGGCATTGTAAAGGCAATCAGATCTTTTCATTCATGTGGTTTTGGACATTTTCAATAATGGTATTATTCTTTGTACTTAGAAGCTTGGCAAGCACTAGAACCCATCTCTCAAGTAAAACAGGCTGAAGACATCAGGACATATAGCAGCTGCAGCTTCAGGGAGGTTGCATGAAATATTAATCCTGCTTCTCTCAGAACAGAGTCCTGCAACAGAGCCAATGAAGCAATCACTAGCTCCACAAATAAGACACTGCAATAAATTTAAAAATACCTAAGATGTTTTTGTAGTCTGTGATAACAACTATGCATGGTAGAAAGGCTAGTGAAAAACAGCTACATGGAACAATGGAACAGAATAGAGAGCCCAGAAATTAACCCATCATATATGGTCAACAAAATTTCAATAAGGGTACAAAGAATACACAGTGGGAAAATGACAGTCTCTTCAATAAATGATGTTGGGTAAACAGGATATCCACACACAAAAGAATGAAATTGGACAGCTGTTGTACACCATATCCAAAAATCAACTCAAAATGGATTAAAAACTTAAATGTAAGACTTGAAACCATAAAACTCTTAGAAGGGAACATAGGGAAAAATATCCTTGATACTGGATACAACACCAAGCAAAAATAAACAAGTGGGACTATATCAAACTAAAATGCAGAATTCTGTATAGTAAACAATCAATAAAATAAAAAGATAACCTATAGAATGGGAGAAAATATTTGCAAACCATATTATCTGGTAAGAGTTTAATATCCAAAATTCCTAAAAGACTCATACAACTGAACAGCAGAAAAACCCACAAATAACCTGAATGAAAAAATGGGCAAAGGACCTAAAGAGACATTTCTCCAAAGGAGACATACAAATGACTGACAGACATAGGAAAATGTGCTTACCATCACTAATCATCAGGGAAATGCAAACCAAATCCACAATGAGGGTGGCTCATATTTTTTAAAAAAGATAACTGTTGGTGATGATGTGGAAAAAAGGAAAACTTTGTATATTACTGGTGGGAATATAAATTGTTACAGCCATTATAGAAAATAGTATACAGGTTCCTCAAAAAATTAAACATAAAACCGCCATGTGGTCCAGCAATCCCACTATTGGGTATATATCAAAAGGAACTGAAATCAGTATGCTGAAGAGATATTTGTACTCTCATGTTTAGTGCAGCATTCTCAACAGCCAACATATGGAAACAACCTACATGTTGATTGATAAATGAACGAATGAAGAAATTGTGGGGTATACACACAATGGAATATTATTCAGCCCCCAAAAAAGGGAAACCCTGCCATTTGTGACAACATGGATGAACCCAAAGGACATTATGTTAAGTGAAATAAGCCAGATACAGGTAGACAAACACTGTATGATTTTACTTATATGTGAAATCTAAAATAGTGAAGCAGAGAGTAGCATGGTGGTTGCCAGGGTCTGGGGGAAGGGGGAGATTTGAAAGTGATGGTTACAGGTACAAAGTTTCATCATAGTGCCTATAGCTAACCATACTGTACTGTGTAATTAAAATTGCTAAGAGGGTAGATCTTCTGTTAAGTTCTCTTATCAAAACAAAAACAATCACAATAAAGGGGGTGGGAGGAAACTTTGAGATGTGACAAGTATGTTTATAACCTTGATGGTGGTGACGGTTTCATGGATGTTTATCCCCAAACTGATCAAGATGTATACATTAAATATGTACAACTTTTTATATGTCAATCATACCTTAATTAAGTGGTTTAAGAAAAACAACAACAATCACAATAAAGGGGGTGGGAGGAAACTTTGAGATGTGACAGGTATGTTTATAACCTTGATGGTGGTGACGGCTTCATGGATGTTTATCCCCAAACTGATCAAGATGTATACATTAAATATGTACAACTTTTTATATGTCAATCATACCTTAATTAAGTGGTTTAAGAAAAACAACAACAACAACAAAAGGCTTGTGGAATACACTAATCAGAGAATATACACATCATCAGGGAGTTGCAGAGGCAGCATACCTGATTACTCGGCCTGATTTGGGGCCAGACATGGGGAAGCCAACTTTAGGAAAAACCAAATGAGAATTCATTAAGACTCACAGCACAAAGCTACCTCAAAGCAATCTGGCAGATATGCCAAAATGACACATTACATGAAAAAGAAAAAAAAAATGAATTGCAATTCTAAAGAAAACTTCTGAAGTCCGCAGATTGTGTGTGCGTGTCCATTTGTGTGCGTCTTTTATTTTTCCAGATATTTTCTTGCAAAATTAACAAACTTTTCCTTTCGTATTTTCCCATCATTCCACAGTTGCATTTCTTTTACCAAGTCCTAAGTAGCCTTTACTTCCTTGTCAACCAGTAAACATTGGTTTGACAAAGCCAAGAGGTTATCTAATCTTCATCCTAAAAGGACGGTGATCCTTTGCTGGTGATTTGCACTTTCTGTCTAGAAATCTAAACAATTTTTCTTTGTTATCAAGGTTAAAAAATTTAACCAGAATATAGCGTAAGGTCAGTGTTTCTCTGTGAATCTATCACTAATTACCTGTAATGTTGTTATCTCATATCTTTTGGCTATTCTATCTTTAACAGGTTTCTTCATTGGTGGGTTCTCTAACTTCAGGAACATCAATTGTCTTTACATTGATCACTTTTTGACTGTCCTCCATTACTGATTACATTGTCTCTTATTGCTTTGTCTTTTATTCTCTGCACTCACCATGATTAAATTAAGCCTTTATGTCAGAATTTTAGTTTAGCTAATCGTATTTCAATCACTGCTGTTCTAATTTATCTGTCAGTTCCATGGTGGTTTTGTTTTAGCCCACAGTTTCTCTCTTTCACTTTGA
Organism: Pongo abelii; assembly: GCF_028885655.2. Classification (NCBI taxonomy): domain Eukaryota; kingdom Metazoa; phylum Chordata; class Mammalia; order Primates; family Hominidae; genus Pongo; species Pongo abelii. Next base: position 23,510,445 of record NC_072007.2, on the reverse strand, counting down.
AATCTCTAATTCTCATTTCACTATTTTATAATCTTTGATTTCCTTTAAAAATATATATGTTATTTCATTCCTTAGCAACATGGTGCAGTTGCATTAAATTGTCTTCCTTTCCCTGGCTTCTGTTTGCTTAAGTTATGATTAAGTTCTTCACTTGTCATTTTTGTGTTCAGTTTTATTCATTCAATATTGATTTATTGAGTGCCTACTATGTGTCAGGCACTATTCTTAATACTAAGGAAAGGCCTGTTAGGGACACCATGTTTCTGCCCTCATGGATATTACATTTCAGACACAGAAGTCAGACAACAAATAAACAGATCTATAATAAAACATCAAGATAGTCTATACTGGGGGTTTGTGAGCTCCTGACTAAACTCTCAATTCCTCAATTGCCACTATCATCCAAAAGCAGCCACAGACAATAGGTAAACTAATATGTGTTACTGTGTTCCAATAAAACTTTCCTGACACCTGCTTTCAGGCAACTATTTGCATTTATCAATGTTATTCTCACCCTCTTTCTGGTATTATTTTCTGAGGTCATTCCACTTACTGATATTATGACAATCAGGTATAAGGTCCTGGGTGGGCCAGTAGAGAAAAAAGAGGATGATGACCATTCCCAAGAACATGCATTGAGCCCTTTCCTTCACTTACAATTACTTCAAGACCAAGGGGAAAGGGTCATTTTGTTCTGTTCTGGCTGTTACCCATTTCTGGTTGTCTGTATAAAAGAACAAAAAGGTTGGAATCTGATACCAGCTTCATCCTGCAACTCTCCAGGTCTGCTACTGGGGTGACTACCAACTAATGGGGCACCCAGAGAATGAGAAAACATGGACGTCCACCAGTGAAAGTTCCCTAAAGGAGTAAGAGGTCACAAGCAAGTTGTAATGACACCTGCTGACTTAGTATTTTCTTCTACTGTCTGATTTCTTTTATGCACATGGTAGACCTAAACATTTAAATGTTATCTTACTTTCCTAGGACACTAAAATCCTTTAAAAACACATTTTAAAATTCTTATTACCAGCCTTGGCATCATAGTGAGACCTTGTCTCTACTAAAAGTAAAAAAAAACAAATAAACAAACAAACAAAAACTAGCCAGGCATGGTGCTGCATGCCTGTAGTCCTAGCTACTTAAAGGCCAGAGGCAGGAGAATCATTTGAGCCCAGGAATTTGAGTTTATAGTGAGCTATGATTGTGCCACTGCACTCCAGCCTGGACAACAGAATGAGACCCTTTCTCAAAGAAAACCCCTCTAATTTAAAAGAAAACAAAACAGTTTTTATTCACTGCAGAAACAAATGCAAATAGGCAAAGAAAATAAATATGATCCTGAATCCCCTCTCCCAAGATGACAAACGTTAACATTTCTAGACATATTCTTCCAAATATAAACCTATATATGAAGTGTATTATATGCTAAAACATTAAACTCATATTGAATATGTTGCACTTTGCAGTCTTCCATAAGTAATTCACGATAGCAATAACAAACATAACAGACTACAAAGTACTCTCAAATTGGCCTGATTTATAACAGCTTTTTGTACTTACTAATGTATCATGAAACATTTTCTAAGTCTCTAAATGTTTTCTTTTTTTTTTTTCAATGGTTGCATAGTATTCCACTGCACAGATGTACCATAACTCATTTAAATAATCTCTCCTTTTTGGGAATTTAATTTGCTTCTATTTTTTCAATATTATGACCAACGCTTATATGAGTATCCTTTCACCTAAATATAGGCATATATTCTTTTTATCCAGTATTTGTTATTTTTGTTTTTGTTTTGAAGACAGGGTCTCTCTCTGTTGCTCAGGCTGGAGTGTACTGGTGTGATCAGCTCACTGTAACCTCAAACCCCTGTGCTCAAGGGATCCTCCTGTCTCCACCTCCCAAGGAGCTGAGACTACAGGCATGCACCACCGCACCTGGCTAATTTTTTTTTTAATTTTTCTTCTTGTAGAGATGGGGGTCTCACTTTGTTGCCCAGGCTGCACTAGGTACTTTGTAAGAGAATTCTTCTTTATAAATATACTTTACATCATCTGGGCACTGGTCTCATTTTTATGTTGAAAACTTGGTGGCAACACTTGAGAAATGCTGGTTGTCTTTGCTAGTTTTGGTGAGGTGACGGGAGAGATAGACAACCCTGGGTTAGGGTTAGAATACTGATGCTCTGTGAGGCCATACCTACAAGGTGATGAGGCCCACGTAACTACTTGAAGAGATTAAGGGATCCAGTAAAGGGTAACTGTGAGTCAGAAATCCCACTGTGACCGTTACTACCTATACCAGAAGAGTGACATTAAACCATTCAATACTAAAAGTGGGCATGAAAAAAATCCAAAGGGTATCACCAGCTGACAAAGTGCAAAAAAATTATACTCTAGGTTGACATTGAGGCCTTAACACACCATGACAGCATGAGGCTCCACGGGGTGTGTCAGCATGGGGATCTGATGAAGCCCTCCCTCTCTTACAGTCCATGGCTCTGCCTCGTGCAATATTATTACAGAAACCTCTGCATGAAGACCACAAAATGCATACTTTTTGACATCTGAAGCCTCAGCTTGTTGGGAACAGGCCCCCCAAAATCTGGCCATAAACTGGCCCCAAAACTGGCCATAAACAAAATCTCTGCAGCTCTGTGACATGTTCGTGATGGCCATGACGCCCACACTGGAAGGTTGTGGGTTTACTGGAATGAGGGCAAGGAACACCTGGCCCACCCAAGGTGGAAAACCGCTTAAAGGTGTTCTTAAACCACAAACAACAGCATGAGCCATCTGTGCCTTAAGCACATGCTCCTGCTGCAGATAACCAGCCCAACCCATCCATTTATTTCCCCCCCCAATCCCTTTGTTTCCCATAAGGGATACTTTTAGTTAAACTAAAATCTATAGAAACAATGCTAACGACTGGCTTGTTGTTAATAAATATGTAGGTAAATCTCTGTTCAAGGTTCTCAGCTCTGAGGGCTGTGAGACCCCTGATTTCCCACTTCACACCTCTATGTTTCTGTGTGTGTGTCTTTAATTCCTCTAACGCCGCTGGGTTAGGGTCTCCCCGACCGAGCTGGTCTCGACATCAGCTGGTCAAGTCCATCTGGGAAACATATCCTGAGATGGGTGGAGCTTTCACATCTTATTCATATTTATACTTTCTTCCTTTCTTTCATTTTCTTTCTTTTTTTTTTTTTTTGAGATGAAGCCCCTTGTTATTTGCCTGGGAGTCTAGGATACAGCAGGTTCTGGGTAAATATGTACTGTAAAGTTGGCAGGTAGAAGGGGTTTTTGGCTGTTGTTTTTCAAACAGATTATGAATATGTTGACATTATTAAAAACACACACACATGCACATCACCATTGCCCCAGAAGCCTCTCCAGCTCGCTAGCATCAAGCCTAGTGATTTATAAGATTGCTTGCACATATTATATTTTAAAACACACATTGCTTTTGTGAAATGTGTATTTATTATACATTTTGGAATTGATAACGTATGCCGAAAAGCAGCCTTTGCCTTGCTGGATCTGAGACAGTGTGTCACGTAAACACGTAAACACATTTCTGGAAGGGACTTCATACAAATGCTTTAGAGGGGGCCAACCAGCTTCCATGGTCTCTCTCTCTCTCTCTCTCTCTCTCACACACACACACACACACGCACACACACACATGACATTTCTCCTCCCCCCACCATGTCACACCCATATAAATACATAATAAAAACAGTAACGGAACAACAGCCCCAGAGGAAAGCTCTGTTAGGAATAAATCTGATTTTCAAAGCTGCACAAAACCCATCCAGCGAAGTAACCTTGTAAAAAGCAACAATTTATAACTCTACAGATTGGGCTGCCCCAAATTAGGGAAATGGCTCTGTGAGCCCCCATCAAGTGTGTTCTTCAAATACCCTCAGCTGTGGCTCCAAGTACAAGAGTTGATAGGAAATCCAATTTGCGGTCAGTCTATAGGGAGAGTGTTCCAGACTCTCATCACCTTGGTAAGGCCATGTGGGTCAGTGTATGCTGTGTGGGTGTGGGGGGCTGTGTAGGTATGTGGGTCTGTGTGTTGCTGTGTGGGTTGGTGTGTGGCTGTGTGGGTCTGTGTGTGGTCACCCTGTGTAATGTGCATTCACACCCCACTCTGGCAGCTTAATCTTTTCCTCCCCAGCATCCATTAGCATAATCAACTGGAGGCCTGCCCAGAACCTGCCAAGCTTGTATTAATGTTGGCTCAGGGAGAGATTTATTCCTTCCTAGCACAGCGCAGGCTCTACCTGGCTCAGCTAGGACTCTCCCACCTTTACACCCCTCACTACACTACACATACACACACACACATGCATGCACACATACAGGCGCATGTATGTGTGCATGAACACACACGTACACACGAGTGCCAGGTGGAACTAGTTCTGATTAGTGTTTGGAAAGGGAAGCTCCTTGGCCTCTGCCAAATATAGTCATTCACCCCGAAATTTTCAGAGCCTTTGCATCATTGTTTGATCTGGAAAACCCTTTTCTATTTTGCAAGGGCCACAAGCACATTATAAATGCAATCTCACTTGGAGGCTTAAGTGCCAACCTGGGGTCAAACAGCTGTGTCATCTGAATGAGTAATTTACCTCTCTGCTCATCAGTTTGCTCATTCATAAAATGAGGATAATATTAGCAGGATGACATCATGAGGTTCCTCATTAAGGTATCATTTTTAAAATGAACAACAGTCCCTGCTCAGTGGGAGAGGCATCAGACAGAATGTCTACTCCCGCCTCAGTCCAGGGTGGAATTAATCTCAGCCTCTTATCCCTGCTGAGTCCAATCACACAAACCCTGCAGGGAGAAAGAGGAGAGCATCTGCCATAGAGTCAGGCTGCCACCCTGTTCACCTGCTTCTGTCCTTGGCACCTGTCCCTGAGCTCCAAACACACAGAACTCTTCATTGATCCTGGGACACACCCCCTTTGCTCATGCTGTGTCCTCTACCTGGATTTCCCTTCCACCTATTCTCTGCCTAGAAAACTTACATCATCCTTCAAAGCTTGGATCTAAAACCACCATTTATTGCAGTCTTCTCTGCTCCCTCCTCTTCTCCCTCAGCCTCAAGCAGAGATAATTTCTTGGGTCGCCATGGAATCTCATGAAAAGTTCTATTTGAACACTTTCTATACTTGCAACACCAGGACATGATGTGGCTCTTCCACCAAATGGTGAACCCGTTGAGTAGAGGAGTTATGTTTATCTTTGATTCCCTAATACTTAACCCAGTGTCAAGCATGTAGTAGTAAACTTAACCCATGTTTGAATGGATTATTCTTTGTGTCCTCAAAGTTTAACTCCAAGACTGGGGCATACTAATTACCTAATCAGTGTTTGTGGAAATGACCAATTAATTGTTATGAATCTATCTCTACAGCCCCACAGCCTAGTAGAGTTAATTGTTTGAATGAGTGAACTGTGCCTCATATTCTGGCCACTCACTATGCTGCCTGGACCATAGTAGGTGACAAAAAAGGGTTTGCATTAGTGTCCATTCCCCCTGCACCTGGTATAGAGTTTATCTAACTATTGCAATTGACAACCCCCATGTTTATTCAACTCAATTAGTGCAGGTTTACCTTACTTACCTGATGATGCAATGCAGGTTCAGGGCAGCAGAAGATGGGGGAGGGAAGGAGGGGCTCTGCTCCACTGGTTCATTCAAGAACCCAGGCTCCTGATGGCTCTGCCAGTTTCAACAAGTGGCCTTCCAGGGTCATCCTTGGTGTTGAAACCTAGCTGGAAAGTTGTGGAAAAAGCAGGAATATTTTATGGCCAGGCCAGGAACTACCCCACATCACTTCTGCTCACATTCTTTTGGCTAGAACTCAGTCACTTGGTCAAACCTCACTGCAGGGAAGGCTGGAAAATGTAGCTTAACTGTGTGCTCAAGTAAAAGTGGAAATGGGTTTGATGAGCAGTACTAAGTCCAAAAAATTTGTCAATCATCCACAAATATTTGATGAATAATATGAATAATGAGTTTTTCTATACCTGGATGCTAGGTATAGGTATGTATGCACGTAGCATATGCTCAATGTGTAGTTGAAATAATTCACCTCTGTATTCTGAAAAGCCTTACATATTGCCTGATGTGGAGATGGTGCTCAATAAATAAATGGATGAAAAGGAGGGAGAGAGGGAGGGAGGGAGGAAGGAAGGGAGGAAAGAAGGAAAGAAGGAAGGAAGGAAGGAAAGAAGGAAGGAAGGAAGGAAAGATTTAATAACAAAGGGTAGATAATGTATCGATGAATGGATGAATGGATGGATGAAAGAAATCAAGGACGTGTGGGAGAAAGGGAGGAAGAAAAGATTTAATAACAGATGAGTGAATGATGTCTAGATGAATGGATGGGTGAAATGAATCAAGGATGCAAGGGAGGAAAGAAGAAAGGAAGGAAGGAAGGAACAAATGAAGGAAGGAGAAAAGGAAGGAAAATGGTAAGAGTATTTAATAATGGATGGATGATGGATAGATGAATGGATGAAAGAAAGAAAGGATGAGTGAGAGAAATGAAGGGAGATGGGAGGAAGGAAGGTATATATATACATACACTACATACACATATATACATATACATAGTTTTGTTAATATGTAACAAGAATTAGGATATATATATATGCTTGGGAAATTAAGTATTTGGGAAATTGTCACCGTCATAAACTAGGGCAATGGGTTACCCCTGAGAACTCAGGTCTTCCTGTTAGCCCCAACTGCTCAGTCCCCACTTGGTCCTGATCACTTGGCCCACTCCTCATTACACCCTACACAGGGATTTGACCACCCTCCAGCTTCCAAGTAAGAGTGAGCTTACATCCAGGTTTCCTTGGTGTGGTGGCTACAGCTTCAAGTGGGAGCCATGGAAAACAGGGGGTGGGAAGACAGAGCAAGATTTTAGATTCAAAGTCTACACTGTGCTTGAGTGATCAACATCATTTCCATACTATAATTACATTGCCCAATCCTCCTCTGATTGTACTGCTATCTTGTAGGCTGTCCTGGTTGGAAGTAATCTAAAACTATGAAATGTTAGATTCTGTGAAACAATCACTTCCCAAAGAAATATGGTCTTAGACAGTAACTGATAAATCCCATGAGGCCTCTTATCCCCTATTTGGTCTCTTTTGAGATGACATTGTTGATTTGTCTAACGCAAACAGTATTGCTGAAGGAGAAAGATTCACCCAGCTTTGGAGGATGACAGCTCAGGGAGTCTAAGCCAGGGAGAAGAAGGAGGATGGGATTGAGGTATGGTAGGTGGCTATATCAGATATATCTTGATGGATTTTTCTCCATGGTCTGCCTGATTATTCTGGTCCAGAGAACTCCTACAAGGAGAGTTTGCTACTACAGTGGTTTAAGTAAGGGGCCACAGGATCTGTTCTTGTGAAACTTGGTTAGGATAAAAGAAAAAGGGGACGCATTTGGCTCAGAGCTCAGAGGTGCTCCACAAGGGATGTCCCAGAACTCTGCAGATGGTCCAAGAGGAGCACACATCTCTGCAAAGCACCCCTGCTTCTCCAATCCTGATATCCTCATTCCCCAGCTTCTGTACCCTAAACCCAGAACTTTGCTGAGCTAAAACAATTGTGTTTATCTTGTGCTCTTGTAAAATTTAGGACTCGTTTGTTTAGACATCCCCCAACCCAGCCAATTTCTTCCTTCCCCTGTCTTTTCTGGGCCCAGGGATCAGAGAGGAAAGACTTTTGTTAAAGAGGAAAGCAAGCTGAAGTGAAAAGGAAAGAGCACTAAACTAGGAGTCAGGCAATGAAATTACAATCCCTACCTTGTGGCAAAGCTGCTGAGCTGCTTTGAGCAAGTCTCGTCTCCTTTCTGGACTGGCCTTCAACTCCCCATCTTAAGATAAGGGGTTAGTCTAGAACATTTTAAAATTAGCTGCCAATATTTAAAATCTAGAGACCCCACATAAAAGAGGTTTTTAACTCCTCCCATAAATTCCAATTGGAAACACCAGTCTCACACTCCCACTTGGCCTCAAACAGCTGAAACTTCAGTGATAGCTTCCCGCTTTAGGTGGTGGATGCACCTTCAGGTTAACCACAATCCCCACTACTCCCTATTGCTTTATAACTTGCTTCACTTGCTTATGTTATCAACTGGCCCTTGTAAGCTTATGTTTATAATTTCTAGATATCTACTCCCACTCCAGTTTCATCAATCCAAAATAAACTCACTCTTGCACAGAAGCCAAGGGTAAGAGCCATCACCTGTGACTGCTACTTGTCAACACTAATTAGGCCTGCATGGTCCCAATTCAGCACCCTGGACAAATTATTGAGAGCTATTGGAGGCAAGTAAGTCCTCCCATATCCCACCAAGTCCTGTCTAATGAGCAGCCACGCCCTTGCCCAGACTGAGCATATGCTGATACCTGGTAGACTGGAACTTCATCTTGTTATTATCACCAAAGCCCTGAATCTCTGCTGAATCTGCCCTGTGTTTGATTTCTTTGTAATTCTGCCACTCCTTGGGATCAGGTTGGGGATGTGGGGGGATGAGGGTGAGATGGGTAATTCTTCTCTCTCAAGACATGTCTAAACTGCCTATCTTTCAGATGCACTGCTTCTTCCTAAAGGCCATTGTCCACATTGCTGTAAAGAATGATGGATCTGATATCATATATTACCACTGTGAACTTTCATTTTCAATGTCTGATTTTCCTCCCCCAAATTGCTGAGTGATCAAGAGGCTAGGGTTGCTTTTATGAGAGGTGTCATAAGACTGTCTTTATGCACAACATAGCCAGGCAAGGTGGATCAGAGATAAGGAAAAATTGTCAGGTACCTCAGAGTTGTTTCTTGCTGGTGTCTCTTTGCAAGTTCCCTCCAAGGCATCTCTCCAGGTGTCCATGACTGTCAGGAGGATATCAGTTGGTTAATCTGGTTTCAACTCCTTAAAATTACTTAGCCCACCAATCAAAATCAACCATAATTTGGGACCTACTGAGTGCCCACTCTGTGCTAGGCACTGTGCTAAGGTCTAGGACATAAGAGATAAAAAGTATATCTCTGCTCTTCTGAAGCTCCTATTCCAGTGAGCAAGACAGACAATTAAAACAAACCTACGGTGTGGTGCAGTGGGTCACACCTGTAATACCAGCACTTTCGGAGGCCGAGGTAGGGGGATCACCTGAGGTCAGGAGCTCAAGACCAGCCTGGCCAAAATAGAGAAACCCCGTCTCTACTGAAAATACAAAAATTGGGCTGAATAGGAACAGCTCCAGTCTACAGCTCCCAGCATGAGCAACGCAGAAGATGGGTGATTTCTGCATTTCCAACTGAGGTACTGGGTTCATCTCACTGGGGCTTGTTGGACAGTGGGTTCAGCCCATAGAGTGTGAGCCGAAGCAGGGCAAGGCATTGCCTCACCCAGGAAGTGCAAGGGGTCAGGGAATTCCCTTTTCTAGCCAAGGGTAGCCGCGACAGATGGTACCTAGAAAATCAGGACGCTCCCACCCTAATACTGTGCTTTTCCAATGGTCTTAGCAAATGGCACACCAGGACATTATAGCCTGTGCCTGGCTCGGAGGGTCCTATGCCCACAGAGCCACATTCACTGCTAGCACAGCAGTCTGAAATTGAACTGCAAGGTGTCAATGAGGCTGGAGAAGGGGGGTCCACCATTGCTGAGGTTGAATAGGTAAACAAAGCAGCCAGGAAGCTCAAACTGGGTGGAGCCCACTGTAGTTCAAAGAGGGCTGCCTGCCTCTGTAGACTCCACCTCTGGGGGTAGGGCATAGCCAAACAAAAGGCAGCAGAAACTTCTGCAGACTTAAACGTCCCTGTGTGACAGCTTTGAAGAGAGTAGTGGTTCTCCCAGCATGGAGTCTGAGATCTGAGAACGGACAGACTGCCTCCTCAAGTGGGTCCCTGACCCCCGAGTAGCCTAACTGGGTGACACTTCCCAGTAGGGGCCGACTGACACCTCATACAGCCGGGTGCCCCTCTGAGACAAAGCTTCCAGAGGAAGGATCAGGCAGCAACATTTTCCATTCTGCAATATTGGCTGTTCTGCAGCCTCCGCTGCTGATACCCAGGCAAACAAGGTCTGGAATGGACCTACAGTGAACTCCAACAGACCTGCAGCTGAGGGTCCTGACTGTTGGAAGGAAAACTAACAAACAGAAAGGGCATCCACACCAAAACACAATCTGTACATCACCATCATTAAAGACCAAAGGTATATATAAAACCACAAAGATAGGGAGAAACCAGAGCAGAAAAGCTCAAAATTCTAAACATCAGAGTGCCTCTTCTCCTCCAAAGGAATGCAGCTCCTCACCAGCAACAGAACAAAGCTGGACAGAGAATGACTTTGACGAGTTGACAGAAGTAGGCTTCAGACCACTGGTAATAACAAACTTCTCTGAGCTAAAGGACAATGTTCAAACCCATTGCAAAGAAGCCAAAAACTTTGAAAAACACTAGATGAAAGGCTAACTAGAATAAACAGTGTAAAGAAGATCTTAAACGACCTGTTGGAGCTGAAAACCATGGCACGAGAACTACATGACGCATGCACAAGCTTCAGTAGCCGATTCGATCAAGTGGAAGAAAGGGTATCAGTGATTGAAGATCAAATGAATGAAATGGATTGAGAAGAGAAATTTAGAGAAAAAAGAGTAAAAAGAAATGAACAAAGCCTCCAAGAAATATGGGACTATGTGAAAAGACCAAATGTACATCTGACTGGTGTACCTGAAAGTGACGGGGAGAATGGAACCAAGTTGGAAAACATTCTTCAGGATATTATCCAGGAGAACGTCCCCAACCTAGCAAGGCAGGCCAACATGCAAATTCAGGAAATACAGAGAATGCCACAAAGATACTCCTCAAGACGAGCAACTCCAAGACACATAATTCTCAGATTCACCGAAGTTGAAATGAAGGAAAAAATGTTAAGGGTAGCCAGAGAGAAAGGTCCGGTTACCCACAAAGGGAAGCCCATCAGACTAACAGCGGATCTCTGAGCACAAACTTTACAAGCCAGAAGAGAGTGGGGGCCAATATTCAACATGCTTAAAGAAAAGAATTTTCAATCCAGAATTTCATATCCAGCCAAACTAAGCTTCATAAGTGAAGGAGAAATAAAATCCTTTACAGACAAGAAAATGCTGAGAGATTTTGTCACCACCAGGCCTGCCTTACAAGAGCTCCTGAAGGAAGCACTAAACATGGAAAGGAACAACTGGTACCAGCCACTGCAAAAACATGCCAAATTGTAAACATCATCGATGCTAGGAAGAAACTGCATCAACTAATGTGCAAAATAACCAGCTAACATCATAATGACAGGATCAACTTCACACATAACAAAATTAACCTTAAATGTAAATGGGCTAAATGCTCCAATTAAAAGACACAGACTGGCAAACTGGATAAAGAGTCAAGACCCGTCAGTGTGCTGTATTCAGGAGACCCATCTCATGTGCAGAGACACACATAGGCTCAAAATAAAGGGATGGAGGAAGATCTACCAAGCAAATGGAAAACAAAAAAAAGCAGGAGTTGCAATCATAGTCTCTGATAAAACAGACTTTAAACCAACAAAGATCAAAAGAAACAAAGAAAGCCATTACATAATGGTAAAGGTATCAATTTAACAAGAAGACCTAACTATCCTAAATATATATGCACCCAATACAGGAGCACCCAGATTCATAAAGCAAGTCCTTAGTGACCTACAAAGAGACTTAGACTCCCATACAATAATAATAGGAGACTTTTAACACTGCACTGTCAACATTAGACAGATCAATGAGACAGAAAGTTAACAAGGATATCCAGGAATTGAATTCAGCTCTGCACCAAGCACACGTAATAGACATCTACAGAACACTCCACCCCAAATCAACAGAATATACGTTCTTTTCAGCACCACATCGCACTTATTCAAAAACTGACCACACAGTTGGAAGTAATGCACTCCTCAGCAAATGAGAAAGAAGAGAAATTATACCAAACTGTCTCTCAGACCACAGTGCAATCAAATTAGAACTCAGGATTAAGAAACTCACTCAAAACACTCAACTACATGGAAACTGAACCTGCTCCTGAAGGACTACTGGGTATATAATGAAATGAAGGCAGAAATAAAGATGATCTTTGAACCAATGAGAACAAAGACACAACATACCAGAATCTCTGGGACACATTTAAAGCAGTGTGTAGAGGGAAATTTATAGCACTAAATGCCCACAAGAGAAAGCAGGAAATATCTAAAATTGACAACCTAACATCACAATTAAAAGAACTAGAGAAGCAAGAGCAAACACATTCAAAAGCTAGTAGAAGGCAAGAAATAAGTAAGATCTGAGCAGAACTGAAGGAGACAGAGACACAAAAACCCCTTCAAAAAAATCAATGAATCCAGGAGCTGGTTTTTAGAAAAGATCAACAAAATTGATAGACCGCTAGCAAGACTAACACAAAAGAAAACAGAGCAGAATCAAATAGATGCAATAAAAAATGATAAAGGGGATATCACCAGCGATCCCACAGAAATACAAACTGCCATCAGAGAATACTATAAACACCTCTGTGCAAATAAACTAGAAAATCTAGAAGAAATGGATAAATTCCTGGAGACATACACCCTCCCAAGACTAAACCAGGAAGAAGTTGAATCCCTGAATAGACCAATTACAGGCTCTAAAATTGAGGCAATAAATAATAACCTACCAACCAAAAAAAAGTCCAGGACAGGACAGATACACAGCCGAATTCTACCTGAGGTATAAAGAGAAGCTGATACTATTCCTTCTGAAACTATTCCAATCAACAGAAAAAGAGGGAATCCTCCCTAACTCATTTTATGAGGCCAGCATCATCCTGATATCAAAGCCCGGCAGAGACACAACAAAAAAGAAGGATTTTAGACCAATATCCCTGATGAACATCGATGCAAAACTCCTCAATAAAATACTGGTAAACGGAATCCAGTAGCACATCAAAAGCTTATCCAATACGATCAAGTTTGCTTCATCCCTGGGATGCAAGTCTGGTTCAACATGCACAAATAAATATACATAATGCATCATATAAACAGAACCAAAGACAAAATCCACATGATTATCTCAATAGATGCGGAAAAGGCCTTCAACGAAATTCAACAGCATTTCATGCTTAAAATTTTCAATAAACAAGTATTGATGTGATGTATCTCAAAATAATAAGAGCTATTTATGACAAACTCACAGCCAATATCATACTGAATGGGCAAAACCTGGAAGTATTCCCTTTGAAAACTGGCACAAGACAGGGATGCCCTCTCTCACCACTCCTATTCAACATGTGTTGGACGTTCTGGCCAGGGCAATCAGGCAAGAGAAAGAAATAAAGGATATTCAATTAGGAAAAGAGTAAGTCAAATTGTCCCTGTTTGCAGATGACATGACTATATATTTAGAAAACCCCACTGACTTGGCCCAAAATCTCCTTAAGCTGATAAGCAACTTCAGCAAAGTCTCAGGACACAAAATCAATGTGAAAAAATCACAAGCATTCTTAAACACGAAGAACAGACAAACAGAGAGCCAAATCATGAGTGAACTCCCATTCACAACTGCTTCAAAGAGAATAAAATACCTAGGAATCCAACTTACAAAAGATGTGAAGGACCTCTTCAAGAAGAACTACAAACCACTGCTCAATGAAATAAAAGAGGACACAAACAAATGTAAAAACATTCCATGCTCATGGATAGGAAGAATCACTATCGTGAAAATGGCCATACTGCCCAAGGTAATTTATAGCTTCATTGCCATCCCCATGAAGCTACCAATGACTTTCTTCACAGAATTGGAAAAAACTACTTTAAAGTTCATATAGAACCAAAAAAGAGCCTGCATTTCCAAGACAATCCTAGGCCAAAAGAAAAAAGCTGGAGGCATCACACTACCTGACTTCAAACTATACTACAAGGCTACAGTAACCAAAACAGCATGGTACTGGTATCAAAACAGAGATCTAGACCAATGGAACAGAATAGAGCCCTCAGAATAATACTACACTTCTACAACCATCTGATCTTTGATAAACCTGACAAAAACAAGAAATGGGGAAAGGATTCCCTATTTAATAAATGGTGCTGGGGAAACTGGCTTGCCATATGTAGAAAGCTGAAACTGGATCCGTTCCTTACACCTTATACAAAAATTAATTCAAGATGGATTAAAGACTTAAATGTTAGACATAAATCATAAAAACCCTAGATGAAAACTTAGATAATAACATTCAGGACACAGGCAGGGACAAGTACTTCATGACTAAAACACCAAAAGCAATGGCAACAAAAGCCAATATAGACAAATGGTATCTAATTAAGCTAAAGAGCTTCTGCACAGCAAAAGAAACTACCATCAGAGTGAACAGGCAACCTACAGTATGGGAGAAAATTTTTACAATCTACCCATCTGACAAAGGGCTAATATCCAGAATCTACAAATAACTTAAACAAATTTACAAGAAAAAAATCAAACAACCCCACCAAAAGTGAACAAAGGATATGAGCAGACACTTCTCTAAAGAAGACATTCATGCAGCCAACAGACACATGAAAAAATGCTCATCATCACTGGCCATCAGAGAAATGCAAATCAAAACCACAGTGAGATACCATCTCACACCAGTTAGAATGGCAATCATTTAGAAGTCAGGAAACAACAGATGCTGGAGAGGATGTGGAGAAATAGGAACACTTTTATGCTGTTGGTGGGACTGTAAACTAGTTCAACCATTGTGGAAGACAATGTGGCAATTCCTCAAGGATCTAGAACTAGAAAAACTAGAAATACCATTTGACCCAGCCATCCCATTACTGGGTATATACCCAAAGGATTATAAATCATGCTGCTATAAAGACACATGTACTCATATGTTTATTGTGGCACTATTCACAATAGCAAAGACTTGGAACCAACCCAAATGTCCATCAATGATAGACTGGATTAAGAAAATGTGGCACATATACACCGTGGAATACTATGCAGCCATAAAAAATGATGAGTTCATGTCCTGTGTAGGGACACGGATGAAGCTGGAAGCCATCATTCTGAGCAAACTATCGCAAGGACAGAAAACCAACACTGCATGTTCTCACTCATAGGTGGGAACTGAACAATGAGAACAAATGGACACAGGAAGGGGAACATCACACACTGGGGCCAGTGGTGAGGTAGGAGTAGGGGGGAGGGATAGCATTAGGAGATATACCTAATGTAAATGATGACTTAATGGGTGCAGCACACCATCATGGCACATGTATACATATGTAACAAACCTTCACGTTGTGCACATGTACCCTAGAACTTAAAGTAAAATAAAAATAAATAAATAAATAGATAGATAAATAAATTAGCTGGGCATGGTGGCACTCATCTACAATCCTAGCTACTCAGGATTCTGAGGCAGGAAAATTACTTGAACCCGGGAGATGGAGGTTGCGGTGAGCCAAGAAAATGCCACTGCACTCCAGTTATTTATTTATAAATAAATAAACAAATAAATAAATAAAAGCTATCTACTATCCAGAAGTGATAAGCACTGGGAAGAAAACTATCTGAGTAAAGACAGGATGATGGTGATGGATATTGTAGGTTAGAGCCATCAGGGAAAACTTCTCCCTGAGGTGGCTTCTATGCAGACCTCTATATGAAGTGGATGCTCAGGCTGTGAGGAAGAGCCCTCAGGGTGAAGGGAACAAGTGCCAAGGTCTGGCAGCTATAACATGCTTGGAATGTTTGAAGACTAGAAAGAGGGTCTTTGTAGCTACAGCAGAATAAGAGAGAGGAACTACAGAAGACACTAAGGTCAGAGAGCTGGTCCTCATTGTCCACTGCTCCCACTGACTTTGGCTTTAAGTACTCATTTGCGGTCTCCAGAGAAACAGGACCAACAAGATATGTAGACAGAGATATGGCTGCACACTTAGAGATACAGATGGAGACTGAGATGATAGAAATGGTGATGAAGATGGAGATAAAGAGGTAGAAGCAGAGGTAGAGGGAGAGAGAGAGAGACATAGGGATAGAGACGGAAATAAAAAAAAAAAGACTTACTTTAAGGAATCTGCTCATGAAATTGTGGGGTTGGCAAATTCTGAAATCTTCAGGGCAGGTCAGCAGGCTGCAAGTGCTCAGGCAGGAGCTGATGATGCTGCAGTCTTGGGGAAGAATTTCTTCTTCCTCAGAGAAACCTCAATTCCACTCTTTAGGCCTTCTAACTGATCAAATGGGGCCTATTCAGATTATTGAAGATAATCTCCTTATCTGAAGTTAACTGATAGTAGACGTTAGCCCAATCTACAAAATCCCTTCAGAGCAACACTTATTAGTGTTGGATTGAGTAACTGGGTGGTACATCCTAGCCAAGTGGACACGTACAACCCCTACCGCAGGCTCTTTGAGCTCCTGCATTATTCTCCATCACATGCCTCTGCTTTTGGCATCCTCTCTGTGCACAGCTCCAAGTGTATCTCCTACCATAATGACCAGTATGGTGTCTGACCTAAGGAAACAGTAGAGATGTTCTTGTTATTATTTTGTTAGTCACCTTAAATATTTTTAGAAGAGTGAGAATATATTTCAAAATAAAATGTATGATTTCCATGTCCCTATCTGGGTTTTGGGATGTTTAGATATCAGCGAGAGGAGTTTGGCACGCTTGCCCCATCTACTCCAATGCTCTCAGAGTACTGGTGGATGAAGGATTGCCCTGTGAACCTCTGACTCATCTGCTTGTTCCATGAGCTTTTACATAAGGGCAGAAAGACAGCTCTAGACTGAGTCAGGCTAGAGAGGGCTGTGGCATTATCCTTAAAGATGCATCATCCATGAATGCATCTCCACACCCCATCCCCAGGCTATATCCCTTTGGGGAGAAAGAATGCTAAGCCCTCTCTATGAGGCTGCCCCAAGTCTTTCCAGGCTGGGCTCTCTCTGACTCCACTTCACCCCATCAGGCATCTGCTGTTGAATTAATATTCCTAACCCCAGCTCTGGTCTTGACAGCCCTTGCTCAAAACTTCAGCTCTCTGTGGACTTCAGGAAGGAAGTCCACAACACGGCTTTAGAAAGCTTCCATGATTGTCCCACCCAAAACTCCTGCAGCCTCCCCACCGTTCCCAGATTCTTACACATCCCTGAGGATCAGGTGACACCTGTGTCCTCCAAGGTCCTGACATTACCACCTCCCTCTGCTCAAACACCTTCATCCACTGGAGAATGCTGCTTTCTTCATTTAAATATCCTGGAGAAAATTCTATTCTGTGGTAAGAAAAAGGAGATAAAATGTATAATATTACAAATGAGAATATCTGTCCAACAAATATCACCCTTAGGAGAATAAGAGAGCGACCCACAGAATGCAGAACATATTAGGAATAGTATCTTCAATCAAGAACTAATATCCAAAAAATGCATATTCTGTTGATTTGGGGTGGAGAGTTCTGTAGATGTCTATTAGGTCCGCTTGGTGCAGAGCTGAGTTCAATTCCTGGGTATCCTTGTTAACTTTCTGTCTCGTTGATCTGTCTAATGTTGACAGTGGGGTGTTAAAGTCTCCCATTATTATTGTATGGGAGTCTAAGTCTCTTTGTAGGTCACTCAGGACTTGCTTTTTGAATCTGCGTGCTCCTATATTGGGTGCATATATAGTTAGGATAGTTAGCTCTTCTTGTTGAATTGATCCCTTTACCATTATGTAATGGCCTTCTTTGTCTCTTTTGATCTTGGTTGGTTTAAAGTCTGTTTTATCAGAGACTAGGATTGTAACCCCTGCCTTTTTTTGTTTTCCTTTTGCTTGGTAGATCTTCCTCCATCCTTTTATTTTGAGCCTATGTGTGTCTCTGCACGTGAGATGGGTTTCATGAATAAAGCACACTGATGGGTCTTGAGTCTTTATCCAATTTGCCAGTCTGTCTTTTAATTGGAGCGTTTAGTCCATTTACACTTAAAGTTAATATTGTTATGTGTGAATTTGATCCTGTCATTAAGATGTTAGCTGGTTATTTTGCTCGTTAGTTGATGCAGTTTCTTCCTAGTCTCGATGGTCTTTACATTTTAGCATGATTTTGCAGTGGCTGGTACTGGTTGTGCCTTTCCATGTTTAGTGCTTCCTTCAGGAGCTCTTTTAGGGCAGGCCTGGTGGTGACAAAATCTCTCAGCATTTGCTTGTCTGTAAAGGATTTTATTTCTCCTTCACTTACGAAGCTTAGTTTGGCTGGATATGAAATTCTGGGTTGAAAATTCTTTTCTTTAAGAATGTTGAATATTGGCCCCCACTCTCTTCTGGCTTGTAGGGTTTCTGCCGAGAGATCCGCTGTTAGCCTGATGGGCTTCCCTTTGAGGGTAACCTGACCTTTCTCTCTGGCTGCCCTTAACATTTTTTCCTTCATTTCAACTTTGGTGAATCTGAGAATTATGTGTCTTGGAGTTGCTCTTCTCGAGGAGTATCTTTGTGGTGTTCTCTGTATTTCCTGAATCTGAATGTTGGCCTGCCTTGCTAGATTGGGGAAGTTCTCCTGGATAATATCCTGCAGAGTGTTTTACAACTTGGTTCCACTCTCCCCGTCATATTCAGGTACACCAATCAGACACAGATTTGGTCTTTTCACATAGTCCCATATTTCTTGGAGGCTTTGTTAAATTTCTTTTTATTCTTTTTTCTCTAAACTTCCCTTCTCACTTCATTTCATTCATTTCATCTTCCATCACTGATACCCTTTCTTCCAGTTGGTTGCATCAGCTCCTGAGGCTTCTGCATTCTTCACATAGTTCTCGAGCCTTGGCTTTCAGCTCCATCTGCTCCTTTAAGCACTTCTCTGTATTGGTTATTCTAGTTATACATTTGTCTAAAGTTTTTTCAAAGTTTTCAACTTCTTTGCCTTTGGTTTGAATTTCTTCCTGTAGCTCAGAGTGGTTTGATCGTCTGAAGCCTTCTTCTCTCAACCCATGAAAGTCATCCTCCATCCAGCTTTGTTCAGTTGCTGATGAGGAACTGTGTTCCTTTGGAGGAGGAGAGGTGCTCTGCTTTTTAGAGTTTCCAGTTTTTCTGCTCTGTGTTTTCCCCATCTTTGTGGTTTTAACTACTTTTGGTCTTTGATGATGGTGTTGTACAGATGGGATTTTGGTGTGGATGTCCTTTCTGTTTGTTAGTTTTTCTTCTAACAGACAGAACCTCAGCTGCAGGTCTGTTGGAGTTTGCTAGAGGTCCACTCCAGACCCTGTTTGCCTGGATATCAGCAGCGGTGTCTGCAGAACCGCAGGTTTTCATGATCTGCAAATGCTGCTGTCTGATCGTTCCTCTGGAAGTTTTGTCTCAGAGGAGTACCCAGCTGTGTGAGGTGTCAGTCTGCCCCTACTGGGGGGTGCCTCCCAGTCAGGCTGCTCAGGGGACAGGGGTCAGGGACCCACTTGAGGAGGCAGTCCACCCGAAATCAACAGAATATACATTTTTTTCAGCGGCACACCACACCTATTCCAAAATTGACCACATAGTTGGAAGTAAAGCTCTCCTCAGCAAATGTAAAAGAACAGAAATTATAACAAACTGTCTCTCAGACCACAGTGCAATCAAACTAGAACTCAGGATTAAGAAACTCACTCAAAACCGCTCAACTACATGGAAACTGGACAACCTGCTCCTGAATGACTATTGGGTACATAACGAAATGAAGGCAGAAATAAAGATGCTCTTTGAAACCAATGAGAACAAAGACACAATGTACCAGAATCTCTGGGACACATTCAAAGCAGTGTGTAGAGGGAAATTTATAGCACTAAATGCCCACAAGAGAAAGCAGGAAAGATCCAAAATTGACACCCTAACATCACAATTAAAAGAACTAGAAAAGCAAGAGCAAACACATTCAAAAGCTAGCAGAAGGCAAGAAATAACTAAAATCAGAGCAGCACTGAAGGAAATAGAGATGAAAAAAAACCTTCAAAAAATTAATGAATCCCGGAGCTGGTTTTTTGAAAGGATCAACAAAATTGATAGACCGCTAGCAAGACTAATAAAGAAAAAAAGAGAGAAGAATCAAACAGACACAATAAAAAATGATAAAGGGGATATCACCACCAATCCCACAGAAATACAAACTACCATCAGAGAATACTACAAACACCTCTACGCAAATAAACTAGAAAATCTAGAAGAAATGGATAAATTCCTCGACACATACACTCTCCCAAGACTAAACCAGGAAGAAGTTGAATCTCTGAATAGACCAATAACAGGAGCTGAGATTGTGGCAATAATCAATAGCTTACCAACCAAAAAGAGTCCAGGACCAGATGGATTCACAGCCGAATTCTACCAGAGGTACAAGGAGGAGCTGGTACCATTCCTTCTGAAACTATTCCAATCAATAGAAAAAGAGGGGATCCTCCCTAACTCATTTTATGAGGCCAGCATCATCCTGATACCAAAGCCTGGCAGAGACACAACAAAAAAAGACTATTTTAGACCAATATCCTTGATGAACACTGATGCAAAAATCCTCAATAAAATACTGGCAAACGGAATCCAGCAGCACATCAAAAAGTTTATCCACCATGATCAAGTGGGTTTCATCCCTGGGATGCAAGGCTGGTTCAATAAATGCAAATCAATAAATGTAATCCAGCATATAAACAGAACCAAAGACAAAAACCACATGATTATCTCAATAGATGCAGAAAAGGCCTTTGACAAAATTCAACAACCCTTCATGCTAAAAATTCTCAAGAAATTAGGTATTGATGGGACGTGTCTCAAAATAATAGGAGCTATCTATGACAAACCCACAGCCAATATCATATTGAATGGGCAAAAACTGGAAGCATTCCCTTTGAAAACTGGCGCAAGACAGGGATGCCCTCTCTCACCACTCCTATTCAACAGAGTGTTGGAAGTTCTGGCCAGGGCAATTAGGCAGGAGAAGGAAATAAAGGGTATTCAATTAGGAAAAGAGGAAATCACATTGTCCCTGTTTGCAGACAACATGATTGTATATCTAGAAAACCCCATTGTCTCAGCCCAAAATCTCCTTAAGCTGATAAGCAATTTCAGCAAAGTCTCAGGATACAAAATCAATGTACAAAAATCACAAGCATTCTTATATACCAATAACAGACAAACAGAGAGCCAAATCATGAGTGAACTCCCATTCACAATTGCTTCAAAGAGAATAAAATACTTAGGAATCCAACTTACAAGGGACATGAAGGACTTCTTCAAGGAGAACTACAAACCACTGCTCAATGAAATAAAAGAGGATACAAACAAATGGAAGAACATTCCATGCTCATGGGTAGGAAGAATCAATATCGTGAAAATGGCCATACTGCCCAAGGTAATTTATAGATTCAGTGCCATCCCCATCAAGCTACCAATGACTTTCTTCACAGAATTGGAAAAAACTACTTTAAAGTTCATATGGAATCAAAAAAGAGCCCACATCGCCAAGTCAACCCTAAGCCAAAAGAACAAAGCTGGAGGCATCACGCTACCTGACTTCAAACTATACTACAAGGCTACAGTAACCAAAACAGCATGGTACTGGTACCAAAACAGAGATATGGATCAATGGAACAGAACAGAGTCCTCAGAAAAAACACCACATATCTACAACTATCTGATCTTTGACAAACCTGAGAAAAACAAGCAATGGGGAAAGGATTCCCTTTTTAATAAATGGTGCTTGGAAAACTGGCTAGCCATATGTACAAAGCTGAAACTGGATTCCTTCCTTACACCTTATACAAAAATTAATTCAAGATGGATTAAAGACTTATATGTTAGACCTAAAACCATAAAAACCCTGGAAGAAAACCTAGGCATTACTATTCAGGACATAGGCATGGTCAAGGACTTCATGTCTAAAACACCAAAAGCAATGGCAACAAAAGCCAAAATTGACAAATGGGATCTCATTAAACTAAAGAGCTTCTGCACAGCAAAAGAAACTACCATCAGAGTGAACAGGCAACCTACAAAATGGGAGAAAATTTTCACAACCTACTCATCTGACAAAGGGCTAATATCCAGAATCTACAATGAACTCCAACAAATTTACAAGAAAAAAACAAACAACCCCATCAAAAAGTGGGCAAAGGACATGAACAGACACTTCTCAAAAGAAGACATTTATGCAGCCAAAAGACACATGAAAAAATGCTCATCATCACTGGCCATCAGAGAAATGCAAATCAAAACCACAATGAGATACCATCTCACACCAGTTAGAATGGCAATCATTAAAAAGTCAGGAAACAACAGGTGCTGGGGAGGATGTGGAGAAATAGGAACACTTTTACGCTGTTGGTGGGACTGTAAACTAGTTCAACCATTGTGGAAGTCAGTGTGGCGATTCCTCAGGGATCTAGAACTAGAAATTCCATTTGACCCAGCCATCCCATTACTGGGTATATACCCAAAGGACTATAAATCATGCTGCTATAAAGACACATGCACACGTATGTTTATTGTGGCATTATTCACAATAGCAAAGACTTGGAACCAACCCAAATGTCCAACAATGATAGACTAGATTAAGAAAATGTGGCAAATATACACCATGGAATACTATGCAGCCATAAAAAATGATGAGTTCATGTCCTTTGTAGGGACATGGATGAAATTGGAAATCATCATTCTCAGTAAACTATCGCAGGGACAAAAAACTAAACACCGCATGTTCTCACTCATAAGTGGGAATTGAACAATGAGAACACATGGACACAGGAAGGGGAACATCACACTCTGGGGACTGTTGTGGGGTGGGGGGAGGGGGGAGGGATAGCATTAGGAGATATACCTAATGCTAAATGGCGAGTTAATATGTGTAGCACACCAGCATGGCACATGTATACATGTGTAACTAACCTGCACATTGTGCACATGTACCCTAAAACTTAAAGTATAGTAATAAAAAAAAAGAACTAATATTCAGAATATATAAAG
This sequence comes from Pongo abelii, assembly GCF_028885655.2. NCBI lineage: Eukaryota > Metazoa > Chordata > Mammalia > Primates > Hominidae > Pongo > Pongo abelii. The sequence continues at coordinate 23,487,426 of NC_072007.2, read as the reverse complement.
AACACCTACTAACCAGTAAGAAAAGTGTAGAGTACCCAATGGGGAAAAAAAAATAGGCAAAAGACCTGTACAGGTACTACGCCAATAGAAAGAGCAGCAAGTTCAGGCCAGAAGGCCAGAATGTTAGGAGGCAGAAGGCCAGGCCAGAGGGCTGAACACCAAAAAGACAGAATGCCAGAAGGCCAGAGAGGGCCAGAAGGAAAAAAATAGAAGGCCTGGAGGGAGAAGGCGAGAAGGCCAGAGGACAGAAGGCAGACGGCTAGAAGGCAGAAGGCAAGGAGAGAAGGCAGAAGGCAAAAGACAGAAAGGCAGATAGCCAGAGGGACAGAAGACAGAGGACAGAAGGAAAAAGACCAGGATGGAAAGCCAGAATGCAAAAGCCCAAGATAGAAGGCCAGAAAGTAGAGGGGCAGAGGGCCAAAAAGCAGAAGGCCTGAAGGGAGAAGTCAAGGCCAATGCACAGAAAACCAGAAAGGCAGGCCAGAGGCCGGAAGGGAGAAGCCCAGGCCATAAGGGAGAATTCCAGGAGTCCAGAAGTAAGAAAGCCAGAAAGGCAGAGGCAAAAAAGGCAGAAAGCCAAAGGGAGAAAAAGCAATGACCAGAAGGCAAGGCCAGAAGGCAGAAGGTAAGGGTAGAAAGTGGGGTGAAGTGGAGTCAGAAAGAGACCAGCCTGGAAAGACTTGGGGCAGCCTCATAGAGAGGGCTTAGTGTTCTTTCTCCCCAAAGGGATATAGCCTGGGGATGGGGTGTGGGGACACATTCATGGATGATGTATCTTTAAAGGTAATGCCACAGCCCTCTCTAGCCCTGACTCAGTCTAGAAAGGTCAGAAAGAAGAAGGCCTGAGGCCAGAAGGGCAGAAAGAAAGAACAGAAGGACAGAAGGCAGAAGGCCAGACCAGAAGGTAGAATACCAGAAAAAAAGAAGACCAGGCCAGAGCACCAGAAAGCCAGAAGGCCAGAGGGATAAGCCAGAATGCAGAAGGCCAAAAGACAGAAGGCCAGCAGGAAAGAAGGCAGAAGACCAGGCCAGAGGCCAGAAGGCAGCAAGTGCAGAAGGCCAGATGGCAGAAGACAAGAATAGAAGGCAAAAGGCCAGATGGCAGAAAGCCATGCTAGAAGGCAGAATGCTAGGCCAGATGGCCAGAACGCACAAGGCCAGGCCAGAAGGCTTGGCAAGAAGGCCAGAAGGCAGAAAGCCAGGAGGCCAGGCCAGAATAGGGCCAGAAAACAATAGGTCAGACCAGAAGGCCAGAATGCCAGAAGGCCAAACCAGAAGCCAGAAGGCCAGAAGATCAGCAAGCAGAAGGACGGGAAGGAAGGAAGCAAAAAGGCCAAAGGCCTGGCTAGATAGCCAGAAAAATGAAGGCAGAAGGCCTCATGGCCAGAAGGCAGAAGACCAGGACAGAACGCCAAAAAGCAGAAGGCCAAGTCAGAAGGCAAGACTGCAGAAGGCCGGGCCACATGGCCAGAAGGCCAGAAGACAGAAGGCAAGGCAAGAAAGCAGAAAGTCAGGCAAGAACAGAAAGCAGAAAGAGGACAGAACACCGAACAAAAGAACGCCTGGAGTTCCAGAAAGCCAGGAGGCCAGAAGGCAGAAGGCCAGAAGAAAGAAAAACAGGCCAGAGAGCCAGAAAGAAGAACAGGCCAGAGAGCCAGAAAGCCAGAGGCAAGAAGACAGGAGACCAAAGTCAGAAGGCCAGGCCAAATGTGCAGAAGGCCAGGCCAAATGTGCAGAAGGCCAGAATGCAGGAGGCCAGGTCAGAAAGCAGAAAGGCAAATAATAAGAAGGCAGAGGACCAGGGAATAAGGCAGAAGACCAGGACACAAGGCCAGAAGGCAGCAGGCCAGATGCCCAGAAAGCAGAAGGCCAGGCCAGAAGGCAGAAGACCAGAAGAAAGAAGGCCAGGCCAGAAAGTCAGAAAGGCAAAGGCAAGAAGATAGAAGTCCAGAAGGCAAAAGTCAGAAGGTCAGAGGGCAGAAGCCCAGGCCAGAGAAAAAGGCCAGAAGGCAAGAGGCCAGATGACCAGCAAGCAGAGACCAGGAAGGAAGGAAGTGAGAAGGCCAAAGTCCCAGCCAGATAGCCAGAAGGCAGAAGACCAGGGAAGAAGGCCAGGACGCCAGAAAACAGAAGGCCAGGCAAGAAGGGTGAAAGCTAGGCCAGAAAACAAAATGCTGAAAGGAAGAAGGCCAAGCTGGAGTGCCAGAAAGCCTGAAGGCCAGAAGTAAGAAGGACAGAAGAACAAAAGGCAGCAGGCCAGAAGGCCAGAAAACAGAGGGCCAGGCCAGGAAACAGCAGGCCAGATGACCAGAAAGCAAAAGAGAAGCAAGAAGGCAGAAGAACAAGAGGAGGAGGCCAGGCCAGAGCACCATTAAGCCAGAGGCCAAAAGGAAGAAGGCAGAGGCCAGGAGGCAGAAGGTCAGGCCAGATGGCCAGAAAGCAGAAGAAGGCCAAAGACAGAAGAAAGCCAAAGCCAGAAGGCCAGAAGGCAGAAGGCCAGGCCACATGAGCAGAAGGCCAGAAGCCCGAAGGCCAGGGGTCAGGCCAGAGAGAAGAGGACCAGAACAAAAGGCCAAAGGCCCAGGAGGCAGAAAGCCAGAAGGCAAGAAGGCAGAAGGCCAAGAAGGCAGAAGACCAGGAGAGAAGACAGAGGCCAGAATGGCAGATGGCAGAAAGCCATGCTAGAAGACAGAATGCCAGGCCAGATGCCCAGAAGGCAGAAAGCCAGAAGGCCAGGCCAGAGGGAAGAGGTCCAGAAAAGGAAAGGCCATGGAGAAGGCCGGAAGGTAGAAAGCTAGAAGACCAGCAAGCAGAAGGGCAGAAAGGAAGCAAGAAGGTGAGCAGGCTGGAGGCCTGGCCAGACAGCCAGAAGGCAAAATATCAGGCCAGAAGGCCAGAACGCAGAAGGCCAGGGAAGAAGGCCAGAAGGTCAGTAGGCAGCAGGCCAGAAGGCCAGAAAACAGAACACCAGGAAAGAATGCAGAAGGCCAGGGAAGAAGGCCAGAAAAAAGTAGACAGGGGAAGAAAGCCAGAAAACAGAAAGCGAGGCAAGAAGGCAGAAGGCCAGACCACAAGGGAGAACACCAAAAGGAAGAAGGCCAAGCCAGAGTGCCAAAAAACCAGAAGGCCAGAAGGTTAGAAGGAGGAAGGCCAGAAGAAAGAAGGACAGAAGGCTGAAGGCCAAGCCAGATGAGCAGAAGGCCAGAGGCAGAAAGCCAGAAAGATGGAAGCCAGAAAACAAAAGACCAGGCCACAAGGCCAGAATGCCAGAAGGCAGAAGACCAAGCCAGAAGACAGAACACTGAAAGGAAGAGGGCCATGCCAGAGCACCAAGAAGCAAGAAGGCCAGAAGACAGAAGGCCAGAAGACCAGCAAGCAGAAGACCAGAAGACCAGCAAGCAGAAAGCCAGGAAGGAAGCAAGAAGGTGAGATGGCCAAAGGCCTGGTCAGACTTCCAGAGGGCAGAAAACCAAGACAGAATGTAAGATGGCAGAAGGCCAGAGGGTAGAAGGCCAGGCTACGTGGTCAGAAGGCCAGCAGGCAGAAAGCCAGGGAAGAAGTCTAGAAGGTCAGTAGGTAGCAGGCCAGAAGGCCAGGAAACAGAAGGCCAGGCCAGAAGGCAGAAGACCAGAAGGCCAGCGAAAAAGACCAGAAGCAAGAAGACAAAGGAAAAAATCCAGAAGGCCAAGAGAGAAGGTCAGAAGGTCAGAAGACAGCAGGTCAGAGGCCAGAAAACAAAAGACAAGAAGGCAAAAGGCCAGGCCAGATGGACAGAAGGCCAGAAGGCAGAAGGCCAGAGAGAAGAGAGCCAGAAAACATAAGGCCAGTCCCAAAGCTCAGAATTCCTGAAGGCGCAAGGCCAGAAGGCCAGAAAGCAAAGGCCAGGCAAGAAGGCAGAAGCCCAAGCCAGATGGACAGAGGTGAGCAGGCTGAAAGTCAGAAGGCTAGAAGGGCAGAACACAGAACGCCAAGCTATAGAAAAGAAAGCCAGGAAAGCAAAAGCCAGGCCAGAAAAGGCCAGAAGGCAGAAAGAAGGCAAGACCAGAAAAACAGACTAGAGGGCAGAAGGCCAGAAGACAGCCAGCAGAAGGCCACGAAGGAAATAAGAAGGTGAGAAGGCCAAAGGCCTGGCCAGATATCCAGAAGGCGGAAGGCCAGATCTCAGAAGGCAAAGACCAGGACAGAAGGCCAAAAGGCAGAAGGCCAGAGGGCAGAAGGCCAGGCCACAAGGTCAGAAGGCAAAAGGCCAGAAAGCCAGGGATGAAGGCCAGAAAGTCAGTAGGCAGCAACAAAATACAGAAGACCAGGCAAGAATACAGAAGACGAGACAAAAAGCCAGAACACCAACAGAAAGATAGTAGATGGTCAGGCCGGAGCGCCAGAAAGCCAGAAGGCCAGGCCAGATAAGCGGAAGGCAGCAGGCTGGAAAGCCAGGCCAGGCCAGAAGGCAGAAGGCTACGAGGCCCAAAAAAAGAAGACCAGAGGGTAGAAGGCCATAAACCAGGAGGCCAGAATGCAGAAGGCCAGGTCAGGTGCAGAAGGGCAAATGACAAAAGAGCAGAAGGCCAGAAGGCAGAGGGCCAGAAGGCAAAAGGACAGAAGGCAGAAGGACAGAAAACAGAAGGCCAGGCAAGAAAGCAGAAGACCAGAAGGAGGAAGGCCAGGCCAGAAGACCAGAGGGCAGAAGGTAAAAGACCAGGGAACAAGACCAGAAGATCAGTAGGCCAGAAAACAGAACTCCAGGCAAAAATGCAGAAGGTAGAGGGCAGAACACCAAAGGAGGAACACAAGAAAGGAGGATGCCCAAGCTGGAGTGGCAGAAAGCAAGGCTAGGAAGTTAGAAAGAAAGACAGGAGGACAGAAGGCCAAAGGCCAGGCCAGATGGGCAGAAAGCCAGAAGGCAGAAAACCAGAGGCCAGGCCAGAGAGAAGACAGCCAGAAAACAAAAGGCCAGGCCAGGGGGCCAGAATGCCGGAAGGCAGAAGTCCAGGCCAGAAGACAGAACACCAAAAGGAAGACATTATGCCAGAGCTCCAGAAAGCTAAAAGGCAAGAATGCAGAAGGCCAGGCCAGATGGCTGTAGGCCACATGGCCAGAAAGCAGAAGGCCAGAGGCCAGAAGGCAGAAGGCCAATATGACCAGAGGCCAGAATGCAGAAGGCCAGGCCAGAAGGCAGAAAGTCAGATGGCAGACAGCCAGATCAGATCATCAGAAGGCAGAAGGCCAGAAGGCACAAGACCAGAAGGCAGAAAGCCAAGTCAGATGGTCAGAAAGCAGAAGTAAAGAAAGCCAGAAGGCCAAATGCAGAAGGTGCAAAGGCAAGAAGGCAAGGCCAGAAGGCAGAAGGCCAGGCCAGATGGCAGCAGCCAGAAAGGAACAAAGTAGAAGGTCAGAAGGCCAGAAAGGCTGGAAAGCAAAAGGCTGGAAGCCCAGAAAGGAGTGAGGCAGAGTTAGAAGACAAGAAGGCAGCAAGTGAGGCCAGAAGGCAGAAAAATGAAGGCCAGGCCAGAAGGCAGCAAAATGAAGGCCAGGCCAGAAGGACAGAAGTTTGGGTTGTATGTGAAATCTTCCCCAGGCTCATTACATTAAAAAAGCTCCTCTCTGGTAAGAAATCTCTGCTCTTGGCATGGAAGGAAGAGGTTGTGGGAGGCTTGCTCATGTACATTCCTTCATTCATTCCTTTGCATATTACTTCTGAGTTGGCCCTTCAGTGATCCTCTCCAGCTTAAGTCTCCCTGAGTCAGTTATATTCAAAGGGAGTGTTACTTTCTTACATTCGCATAGAGTTTCTAAACTTCAGCCCATCACCTGCATTGCTTTCCGGTTAAGTTTTAGGTCTTGTTTATGTTCCAAATGCTATATATGTGACGTATGATTAAGCAGCCTCCATTTCATAAAAACTCAGATTAAAGTTTGACTTTAGGCCAATTTCATTCCAAAATTCAAATTATGCAAAATTTGCTGCTGGGGCAGCGCCTATGTTCATCTCTATTTTCAGGCAGGTGGTTGTGCTGGGTTTCTAACGCATCCCATTCCCAGGTCCCTTAGGTGGACAGGCAGGGTCATTCCCTGAGACTTAAAACTGAAGCGTGGATGAATGGGAATTTCCTGAAGATATCCTGTGTGACTATCATTTCATGCTTTTTAAGTTCACTGTCCATACCTGAGAAGATGTGAAAAGATGTTTCTTTAAGAAAAGAAACAGCTACAGTGGCATTAGCGGAAGGAAAATTTTATAAAAGCAAGCAAAACATGCGTGGGTATGTTTCAAATACTGATCTTTAACAAAGAGTAAAGAGATGAAATAAAGGAATATACCAGCGATCAGAAGAATATTATAGGACATCAACAACTAGAGAATACTATTAAGACTAAAATGAGAGGGAAAATTAAAAGATAGGATGTTGGGGAGATTAAGACAGGGGAAATCAACAAAGGGAGGGCCAAAAACAAAGGGTGCTGTGTAAAGTTTAACTCCAGTCATAGAAGAAAGATGCCTCCCTCTGAGGCCAAGGAACATGCTGAAGGTTAGATTAAGAGAGAGGGAAATGTTTGAAGAATTATGACACTACTGGACAGGCATTTTTACATTGGCCTCAATATGACATTGGAAAAGCCACTCCCTCAAGGACACCTGAAGTTGACATGGCCCCGGTCCTATCCCTCCTGGGCAGCTCTTCACACCAGCTCACAGGACCTGGAGCTCACCTGCACTCGGGATGGGGGCAGCCTCCTCCTTCCCTCCGCTTCTCCTCTCCTGGCTCTGAGCACTCACGTCTGATTTGGAGAGCTGATAACCTGTTTGCAGAAAACACGTGCCTGAATGGTTCATTCTGTGCTGAGATCTGTGCCTGATCTTCAAGGGCAGGGAAGAAAGGAGCACAGCACACATGAAAGGGCAATGCCAGGAAGAGCGCCCTGAATACCAGAGATGTGGGTGGCCCCTCCCAGAGCAGGAAGGGCACCTGGCCTTGAGCTCAGAGACTGGAGGGCTGTTTGCTAATGCCCATGCCCAGGGCTAAAGACAGACTGCATGGCCAAGCATGGTGGCCCCTGCCTGTAACTGCAGCACTTTGGGAGATTGTGACTTGAAGCCAGGAGTTCTAAGGCCTGTCTGGGCAACATAGAGACCTTGTCTCTGAAAGAATAAAAAATTAGTTAGGCATAGTGGTATATGTCTGCAGTCCCAGCTACTCAGGAAGCTGAGGCAGGAGGATCAGTTGAGCCCAGAAATTTGAGGCTGCAGTGAGCTGATTGTGCCACTGCCCTCCAGCCTGGGTGACAGAATGGGATGCAGTCTCTTGACAGGCTGCTAAACCTTCTCTTTTTTACAACCAGGATGGGATTTTTTTCCACAGTGGATTGGATCTTATTTTCAAAAGATGTCCAATAGGCATAAGCTCAGTTAGAACCCTGAGAGGTCTATTTTAGAGAACATTCTCTGCTATGTTTACTACTGGGGTGTCAAACTCCACCACGGTTCACAGAGCAGAACAGTTGTTAGTAAATACTTAACAGTTTTTCCTCCTTTTAACAAATACCCATTGAGTGTCCAGCATGGTTCTGGGTGTTAGATATGGAGTAGCAAAAAAACCCATAAATCCGTGGTCAGGAAGTGGGCATTCTCATGAGATGACAAACTACACATAAGTAAATAATTCAGCAAATTCTGTCCAATTAGCTCTAAGTGCTATAGGGGTGCAAAGTGGTCCTCCCTCAGCTAAGGTGTTGCTTTTGTGGCTTCAGTTACCTGCAGTCAACAGTGGTCTGGAAATTAAGTATCATGCAATAAGATATTTTAAGAGACCACATTTACATAAGTTTTCTTACAGGGTATTTTTATCTTATTTGTATTACTAATTTTTATTGTTAATCTCTTGCGTGTGCCTAATTTAAACCTTATCATAGGTATGAATGTACAGGAAAAAACAGCATAAAAAAGGTTCGATACTCTCTCATTTCAGGCATCCACTGAGGATCTGGGAACATATTTAAAGCAGATAAGGTGGGGACTACTGCATAGGAGCCAGGGCAGAGATGGAGTGGAATATGGGGAAGCTTTTCTGGGTAGCATTTGATGAAGTAAATGAATGTTGACAGATTCCCACAGGTGCCATAGGACTCAAGATCTCCAGCATCATGTCTCTGTGCTTCCTCAGGGCTGTGTCCAGCAGGGCCCACTCCTCCCTGGTGATGTTCATAGCCAGATCTTTGAAGGGCACCGACTTTTTGAAGGACATGGTGGTTCAGACTGTGCTACTCCCCATCAACATCCACAGGCTGCACCAGTCAAGGATGACATCCCTGAGAAAGCATGTATGAAAAGCTCAAACTGACTGGGCACAGTGGCTCAAGCCTATAATCCTCAAACTTTGGGAGGCTGAGGAGAGTGAATCGCTTGAGCTCAGAAGTTCAAATCTAGCCTGGGCAACATAGTGAAACCCCCATCTCTCAAAAAATACAAAAAAAAAATTAGCTTGGTGTGGTGGCAGGCATCTGTAGTCCCAGCTACTCAGGAGGCTGAGATGGGAGGATGGCTTGAGCCTGGGAGGCAGAGGTTGCAGTGAGCCATGATTGCACCACTGCACTCCAGCCTAGGTGACAGAACCAGACTTGAGGCACAGGGATAGAGACAGGGAAAGGGACAGGGACAGGGAGGAGAGGGAGAGGACGAGAAAAAGAAAAGGAAAGTGACAAGAGGAGATGAGATGAGAAGAGAAAATGTCAAACCCCATCAGAGACCAGGCCATGGTTTGGTTCCTCTGGGCTGCCTCGGCAGATGTCTTTTTGATACATCCAGAGATATACTCTTATTTTATTTTATTTTATTTTATTATTATACTTTAAATTTTAGGGTACATGTGCACAATGGGCAGGTTAGTTACATATGTATACATGTGCCATGCTGGTATGCTGCACCCATTAACTCGTCATTTAGCATTAGTTGTATCTCCTAATGCTATCCCTCCCTCTTAGCCCCACCCCACAATAGTCCCCAGAGTGTGATGTTCCCCTTCCTGTGTACATGTGTTCTCATCGTTCAATTCCCACCTATGAGGGAGAACATGCAGTGTGGTTTTTTTGTCCTTGCGATAGTTTACTGAGAATGATGATTTCCAATTTCATCCATGTCCCTACAAAGGACATGAACTCATCATTTTTTATGGCTGCATAGTATTCCATGGTGTATATGTGCCACATTTTCTTAATCTAGTCTATCATTGTTGGACATTTGGGTTGGTTCCAAGTCTTTGCTATTGTGAATAGTGCCGCAATAAACATACGTGTGCATGTGTCTTTATAACAGCATGATTTATAGTACTTTGGGTATATACCCAGTAATGGGATGGCTGGGTCAAATGGTATTTCTAGTTCTAGATCCCTGAGGAATCGCCACACTGACTTCCACAATAGTTGAACTAGTTTCCAGTCCCACCAACAGCGTAAAAGTGTTCCTATTTCTCCACACCCTTTCCAGCACTTGTTGTTTCCTGACTTTTTAATGATCGCCATTCTAACTGGTGTGAGATGGTATCTCATTGTGGTTTTGATTTGCATTTCTCTGATGGCCAGTGATGATGAGCATTTTTTCATGTTTTTTGGCTGCATAAATGTCTTCTTTTGAGAAGTGTCTGTTCATATCCTTTGTACACTTTTGATGGGGTTGTTTTTTTCTTGTAAATTTGTTTGAGTTCATTGTAGATTCTGGATATTAGCCCTTTGTCAGATGAGTAGGTTGTGAAAATTTTCTCCCATTTTGTAGGTTGCCTGTTCACTCTGATGGTAGTTTCTTTTGCTGTGCAGAAGCTCTTTAGTTTAATTAGATCCCATTTGTCAATTTTGGTTTTTGATGCCATTGCTTTTGGTGTTTTAGACATGAAGTCCTTGCCCATGCCTATGTCCTGAATAGTAATGCCTAGGTTTTCTTCTATGGTTTTTATGGTTTTAGGTCTAACATGTAAGTCTTTAATCCATCTTGAATTGATTTTTGTATAAGGTGTAAGGAAGGAATCCAGTTTCAGCTTTCTACATATGGCTAGCCAGTTTTCCAAGCACCATTTATTAAATAGGGAATCTTTTCCCCATTGCTTGTTTTTCTCAGGTTTGTCAAAGATCAGATAGTTGCAGATACGCAGCATTATTTCTGAGGACTCTGTTCTGTTCCATTGATCTATATCTCTGTTTTGGTACCAGTACCATGCTGTTTTGGTTACTGTAGCCTTGTAGTATAGTTTGAAGTCAGGTAGAGTGATGCCTCCAGCTTTGTTCTTTTGGCTTAGGATTGACTTGGCGATGCGGGCTCTTCTTTGGTTCCATATGAACTTTAAAGTAGTTTTTTCCAATTCTGTGAAGAAAGTCATTGGTAGCTTGATGGGGATGGCATTGAATCCATAAATTACCTTGGGCAGTATGGCCATTTTCATGATATTGATTCTTCCTACCCATGAGCATGGAATGTTCTTCCATTTGTTTGTATCCTCTTTTATTTCATTGAGCAGTAGTTTGTAGTTCCCCTTGAAAAAGTCCTTCACATCCCTCGTAAGTTGGATTCCTAGGTATTTTATTCTCTTTGAAGCAATTGTGAATGGGAGTTCACTCATGATTTGGCTCTCTGTTTGTTATTGGTGTATAAGAATGCTTGTGATTTTTGTACATTGATTTTGTATCCTGAGACTTTGCTGAAGTTGCTTATCAGCTTAAGGAGATTTTGAGCTGAGACAATGGGGTTTTCTAGGTATTTCTAGATATACAATCATGTCATCTGCAAACAGGGACAATTTGACTTCCTCTTTTCCTAACTGAATACCCTTTATTTCCTTCTCCTGCCTAATTGCCCTGGCCAGAACTTCCAACACTCTGTTGAATAGGAGTGGTGAGAGAGGGCATCCCTGTCTTGTGCCAGTTTTCAAAGGGAATGTTTCCAGTTTTTGCCCATTCAGTATGATATTGGCTGCAGGTTTGTCATAGACAGCTCTTATTATTTTGAGATACATCCCATCAATACCTAATTTATTGAGAGTTTTTAGCATGAAGGGTTGTTGAATTTTGTCAAAGGCCTCTTCTGCATCTATTGAGATAATCATGTGGTTTTTGTCTTTGGTTCTCTTTACATGCTGGATTACATTTATTGATTTGTGTATATTGAACCAGCCTTGCATCCCAGGGATGAAGCCCACTTGATCATGGAGGATAAACTTTTTGATGTGCTGCTGGATTTGGTTTGCCAGTATTTTATTGAGGATTTTTGCATCAATGTTCATCAAGGATATTGGTCTAAAATTGTCTTTTTTTGTTGTGTCTCTGCCCGGCTTTGGTATCAGGATGATGCTGGCCTCATAAAATGAGTTAGGGAGGATTCCCTCTTTTTCTATTGATTGGAATAGTCAGAAGGAATGGTACCAGTTCCTCCTTGTACCTCTGGTAATAACAACTTCATTATAAGGTCATGCCACAGGAGGTGCAGTGTGAAATAACCTGGCAACTCCACAATAAAGTACCAATTCTACTTCCTAGTGATCAAAAAATTTGTACTAGGAAGCTTATAAATAAATTCTAGTCCCCTCCAATTTTAACGAAATCTACAGGCTAACCAATAGAAGGAACACCCATGTTCTGCCACTTATCCACTTTGGTGATGGGCAAATTATTCCCTGATATGAATCTCTCCATTCTCATCAGTGAAATGGTTTAACAACTTGTAATAGTCTGTTCTCATGCTGCTAATAAAGACCTACCTGAGACTGGGTAATTTATAAAGAAAAAGAGGTTTAACAGACTCACATTTCCACATGGCTTGGAAGGCCTCACAATCATGGTGGAAGGTGAAAGGCACTTCTATTTTTTTTTTTTTTTTTTTGAGATGGAGTCTCGTTCTGTTGCCCAGGCTGGAGTGGAGTGGCAGAATCTCGGCTCACTGCAACCTCTGCCTCCCAGGTTCAAGTGATTCTCCTGCCTCAGGCTCCTGAGTACCTGGGATTACAGCCACCCACCACAGTGCTCAGCTAATTTTTTGTGACTTTAGTAGAGACAGGGTTTCATCATGTTGGCTAGGCTGGTCTCAAATTCTTTTTTTTTTTTTTTTTTTTTTTTTGAGACGGAGTCTCACTCTGTCGCCCAGGCTGGAGTGCAGTGGTGCAATCTTGGCTCACTGCAAGCTCCACCTCCTGGGTTCATGCCATTCTCCTACCTCAGCCTCCCAAGTAGCTGGGACAACAGGCACCCACCACCATGCCCAGCTAATGTTTTGTATTTTTTAGTAGAGACGGGGTTTCACCATGTTAGCCAGGATGGTCTTGATCTCCTGACCTCATGATCCACCTGCCTCGGCCTCCCAAAGTGGTGGAATTACAGGCGTGAGCCACAGCACCTGGCCATGAAAGGCACTTTTTACATGGCAGCAGGCAAGAAAGCATGGGAGTGAAGTGAAAGGGGAAACAGCTTATAAAACCATCAATCTCATGAGACTTATTCACTACCAGGAGAACAGTATGGGAAAAACCACCCCCATGATTCAATTAGCTCCCACCGGGTCACTCCCACAACACATGGGAATCATGGAAGCTACAATTCAAGATGAGATTTGGGTGGGGACACAGCCAAACCATATCATTTCACCCCTGGCGCTTCCCAAATATCATGTCCTCACATGTCAAAACTAATCATGCCTTCCCAACAGTCCACCAAAGTCTTAACTCATTTTAGCATTAACTCAAAAGTCCACAGTCCAAAGTCTTATCTGAGACAAGGCAAGCCCCTTCCACCTATCAGCCTGTAAAATCAAAAGCAAGTTAGTTACTTCTTAGATACCATGGGGGTATAGGCATTGGGAAAATACCCCCTTTCCAAATGGGAGAAATTGGCCAAAACAAGGGGCTACAGGCCCCATGCAAGTCCAAAATCCAGTGGGGCATTCAAATCTTAAAGATTCAAAATGATATCCTTTGACTGCATGTGTCACATCCAGGTCACACTGATGCAAGAGTTGCCATGGTCTTGGGAAGCTCTGGCCCTGCGGCTTTGCAGGGTACAGCCTCCCTCCCAGCTGCTTTTATGGGTTGGTGTTGAGTGTCTGCAGCTTTTCCAGGCACACAGGGCATGCTGTTGGGAGATGTACCATTCTAGGCTCTGGAGGATGGTGGCCTTCTTCTCACAGTTCCACTAAGCAGTGCCCCAGTGGGGACTATTTGTGGGTGCTTCAACCCCGTATTTCCCTTCCACACTGCCTTAGCAGAGGTTCTCAATGAGGGCCCTGCCCCGGCAGCAAACCTCTGCCTAGACAACCAGGTGTTTCCATACATCCTCTAAAACCTAGGAGGAGGTTCCCAAACCTCAATTCTTGACTCTAGCCTGGGTGACAAAGTGAGACCCTGTCTCAAAAAACAAAAACGTTCAGTGAGTTGGAGGTCCCAGTGAAGCGAGAGCAGTTAAGTGATTATACTCTAAGGACACGAGGTGAGGGTCAGAGAAGACCATGTCTGCACCAGTGATTTCAGAAGTGAGATAATTCTTGAGGAATGAAAGGGACTAGAATGTAGGTGATGAACTTTGGTGACAAAACGCAAACCATGCATATAACAAAGAAGAATAATGCTCCGAATATATGAGAAAAATTTCACAATAACTCTGAGAAAATACTTTATGTTTTCACTACAAGGAAACACTGAGGTGAGAGGTCTGCTAAATAGCAGATTTGACTATGGTGCAATGCACACATGTAAAGAAATATCACACTGTATCCTATAAATATGCACAATTATTACATATCAATTAAAAGCAACCTTAAAAATACAGAATACTTTTTTTTTTTTTACTTTAAGTTCTGGGATACATGTGCAGAACATGCAGGTTTGTTACGTAAGTATACATGTGCCATGGTGATTTGCTGAACCTATCAATCTGTCATCTACATTCTAAGCCCTGCATTCACTAGGTATTTGTCCTAATGCTCTCCCTCCCCTTGCCCCCCAACCCGCAACAGGCCCCGGTGTGTGATGATCCCCTCCCTGTGTCCGTGTGTTCTCATTGTTCAACTCCCACTTATGAGTGAGGACGTGCCCAGTGTTTGATTTCCTGTTCCTGTGTTAGTTTCTTGAGGACGTGAATTCATTCTTTTTTATGGCTGCACAGTATTCCATGGTGTATATATGCCATATGTTATTTATCCAGTCTATCATTGATAGGTATTTGGTTGGTTCCAAGTCTTTGCTATTGTAAATAGTGCTGCAGTAAACATATGTGTGCATGTGTCTTTTTAGAAGAATGACTTATAATCCTTTGGGTATATACCCAGTAATGGGATTGCTGAGTCAAATGGTATTTGTGGTTCTAGATCCTTGAGGAATCGCCCCACTGTCTTCCACAATGGTTGAACTAATTTACACTCACATCAACAGTGTAAAAGCGTTTCTTTATCTCTGCAGCCTCATCAGCATCTGTTGTTTCCTGACTTTTTAATGATCGCTATTCTATGGTGTGAGATGGTATCTCACTGTGGTTTTGATTTGCATTTCTCTTTTGACCAGTGATGATGAGCTTGTTTTCACATGTTTGTTGGCCATATAAATGTCTTCTTTTGAGAATTGTCTGTTGATATCCTTCACTCACTTTTTGATAGGGCTTTTGTTTTTTTCTTGTAAATTTGTTTAAGTTCCTTGTAGATTCTGGATACTAGGCCTTTGTCAGATAGGGAGATTGCAAAAAAATTTCCCCCATTCTGTAGGCTGCCTGTTCACTCTGATGATAGTTTCTTTTGCTGTACAGAAGCTCATTAGTTTTATTAGATCCCATTTGCCAATTTTGGCTTTTGTTGCAATTGCTTTTGGTGTTTTAGTCATGAAGTCTTTGCCCATGCCTATGCCCTGAATGGTATTGCCTAGGTTTTCCTCTAGGGTCCCTTTTTTTTTTTTTTTTTTGGTTTTGGATCTTACATTTAAGTCTTTAATCCATCTTGAGTTAATTTCTGTATAAGGTGTAAGGAAGTAGTCCAGTTTCTGTTTTCTGCCTATGGCTGGCCAGTTTTCCCACCACCATTTATTAAATAGGGAATTCTTTCCACATTGCTTGTTTTTGTCAGGTTTGTTGAAGATCAGATGGTTATAGATGTGTGGTGTTATTTCTGAGGTCTCTGTTTTGTTCCATTGGTCTATGTATCTGTTTTGGTACCAGTACCATGCTGCTTTGGTTACTGTAGCCTTGTAGTATAGTTTGAAATCAGCTAGTGCAATGCCTTCAGCTTTGTTCTTTTTGCTTAGGACTGTCTTGGCTATATGAGCTCTTTTTTGGTTCCATATGAAATTTAAAGTAGTTTTTTCCAATTCTGTGAAGAAAGTCATTGGCAGCTTAATGGGAATAGCATTGAATTTATAAATTACTTTAGGCAGTATGGCCATTTTCATGATATTGATTCTTCCTATCCATGAGCATGGAATGTTTTTCCATTTGTTTATGTCCTCTTTTATTTACTTTAGCAGTTGTTTGTAGTTCTCCTTGAAGAGGTGCTTCATGTCCCTTGTTAAGTTGTATTCCTAGGAATTCTATTCTCTTTGTACCAATTACGAATGGGAGTTCACTCATAATTTGGCTCTCTGCTTGTCTATTATTGGGGTATAGGAATGCTTGAGACTTTTGCATATTGATTTTGTGAGACTTTGCTGAAGTTGCTTATCAGCTTAAGGAGTTTTTGGGCTGAGATGATGACGTTTTCTAAATATATAATCATGTCATCTGCAAACAGAGACAATTTGACTTCCTCTCCTCCTATTTGAATACCCTTTATTTCTTTCTCTTGCCTGACTGCCTGGGCCAGGACTTCCAATTGCATGGTGAACAGGGGTGATGAGAGAGGATATCTCAATATCTTCTGTGTGATATTGGTTATGGGTTTGTTTTAAATAGCTCTTGTTATTTTGAGATATGTTTCATCAATACCTAGTTTACTGAGGGTTTTTAACACGAGAGAATGTTGAATTTTATCAAAGGCCTTTTCTGCATCTATTGAGATAATCATGTGGTTTTTGTCATTGGTTCTGTTTATGTGATGGATTACGTTTATTGATTTGCATATAATGAACCAGCCTTGCATCCCAGGTATGAGGCCAACTTCATCATGGTGGATAAGCTTTTTGATGTGCTGCTGGATTCATTTTGGCAGTATTTTATTGGGAATTTTTGCATCAGTATTCATCAGGGATATCGGCCTGAGATTTTCTTTTTTTGTTGTGTCTCTGACAGATTTTGGTATCAGGATGATGCTGGCCCCATAAAATGGTTAGGGAGGAGTCCTTCTTTTTCTATTGTTTGGAATAGTTTCACAAGGAATGGTACCAGCTCCTCTTTGTAACTCTGGTAGAATTTGGCTGTAAATCTGACTGGTCCTGGGCTTTTTTTCATTTCTAGGATATTAATTACAGCCTCAATTTCAGAACTTGTTATTTGTCTATTCAGGGATTCACCTTCTCCCTGGTTATGTCTTGGGAGGGTGTATGTGTACAGGAATTTATCCATTTCTTCTAGATTTTCCAGTTTATTTGTAGTGAGGTGTTTATAGTATTCTCTGATGGTGGTTTGTATTTCTGTGGGATCGGTGGTGATATCCCCTTTATCATTTTTTTCTTGTGTCTATTTGATTAATCTCTCTTTTCTTATTAGTCTAGCTAGCAGTCTATTTTATTAATCTTTTCAACATACCAGTTCCTGGATTCATAGATTTTTTTTGAAGGGTTTTTCATGTCTCTATCTCCTTCAATTCTGCTCTGATCTTAGTTATTTCTTGTCTTCTGCTAGCTTTTGAATTTGTTTGCTCTTGCTTCTCCAGTTCTTTTAATTGTGAGGTTAGGGTGTCAGTATCAGATCTTTCCAGCTTTCTGATTTCTCTCTTAACACTGCTTTAGTTGTGTCCCAGACATTCTGGTACACTGTCTGTTCTCACTGGTTTCAAATAACTTCTTTATTTCTGTCTTAATTTTGTTATTTATGCAGTAGTCATTCCAGAGCAGGTTGTGGTTTTGAGTGAGTTTCTTAACCCTGAGTTCTAATTTGATTCCACTGTGGTCTGAGAGACTGTGTATGATTTCTGTTCATTTGCTGAAGAGTGTTTTACTTCCAATTATGTGGTCAATTTTAGAATAAGTCTATGCAGCGCTGTGAAGAAGGTATATTCTGTTGATCTGGGGTGGAGAGTTCTGTAGATGTCTATTAGGTCTGCTTAGTTCAGAGCTGAGTTCAAGTCCTGAATATCCTTGTTAATATTCTGTCTCCCTGATCTGCCTAATATTGACATTGGGGTGTTAAAGCCTCCCACTGTTATTATGTGGGAGTCTAAGTCTCTCTGTAGGTCTCTAAGAACTTCTTTTATGAAGCTGAGTGCTCCTGTATTGGGTGGGTGCATATATATTTAAGATAGTTACCTCTTCTTGTTTCATTCTTCTCTTTACAATTATGTAATGACTTTGTCTTTTTTGATCTTTGTTGGTTTAAAGTCTATTTTAGCAGAGACTAGGATTGCAACTCCTGCTTTTTTTTTTGCTTTCCATTTGCTTGGTAAATATTCCCTGATCCCTTTCTTTTGAGCCTATGTGTGTCTTTGTACGTGAGATGGTCTCCTGAATGAATACAACATACCGATGGGTCTTGATCCTTTACCCAATTTGCTAGTCTGTATCTTTTAATTGGGGCACTTGGCACATTTACATTTAAGGTTAATATTGTCATGTGTGAATCTGATCCTGACATCATGATGGTAGCTGGTTATTTTGAACATTAGTTGATGTAGTTTCTTCATAGTTTCCTTGGTCTTCATATTTTGGTGTGTTTCTGCAGTGGCTGGTACCAGTTTTTCCCTTCTATATTTAGTGCTTTCTTACAAGAACTTTTAGTCCAGCTTCATGCCTTATTTCAATAAGTTGATATTCAATCACTGATATCGTTTCTTCCTCTTGATGGATTTGGCTATTGGTACTTGTGTATGCTTCATGAAGTTCCTGTGCTGGGTTTTTTCAGCTCCATCAGGTCATTTATGTTCCTCTATAAACTGGTTATTCTAGATTTCAGTTCCTGTAACCTTTTATCAAGGTTCTTAGGTTCTTAGCTTCCTTGCGTTTGGTTAGTACATGCTCCTTTAGCACGGCGGAGTCTGTTATTTCCCACCTTCTGAAGCCTACTTCTGTCAATTAGTCAATCTCATTCTCTGTCCAGTTTTGTGCCTTTGCTGGAGAGGAATTGCAATCATTTGAGGAGAAGAGGCATTCTGGTTTTGGAATTTTCGGTGTTTTTGTGCTGTTTTATCCTCATCTTCGTGGATTTAATCTACCTTTGATCTTTGAGGCTGATGGCCTTTGGATGAGGTTTCTGTGTGGGGTTTTTTGTTGTTGTTGTTGATTTTGATATTGTTGCTTTCTTTTTCTTAGTTCTTCTTCTAACAGGCCCCTCTTCTGCAGGTCTGCTGCAGTTTGCTGGAGGTCCACTCTAGACCCTGTCCACCTGGGTATCAACGATGGAGGCTGCAGAACAGCAAAGATTGCTGCCTGCTCCTTCCTCTGGATGCTTCATCTCAGAGGAGCGCTGGCCTGATGCCAGCCAGAGCTCTCCTGTATGGAGTGTCTGTCGACCCCTGTTGGGAGGTCTCTCCCAGTCAGGAGGCCCCAGGGGACCCACTTGAGGAGGCAGTCTGTCCCATAGCAGAGCTGGTGCACTGTGCTGGGAGAATCCCACTTGTCAGGATCAGCTGCTCTCTTCAGAGCTGGCAGGCAGTAAAGTTTAAATCCACTGAAGCTGCGCCCACAGCTGCTCCTTCCCCCAGGTGCTCTGTCCTAGGAAGATGAGTTTTACCTGTAAGCCCCTGACTGGGGCCTTTCCTTCAGAGATGCCCTGTCCAGTGAGAAGTAATCTAGAGAAGTAGTCTGGCCACAGCCGCTTTGCCATACTGGGGTGAATTCCGCCCAGTCCAGACCTCCCAGCCTCCTTAGAACTATGTGTATGGTTCCCATTAAGAGTAAGGCATAAAACCACAGGGACACAGGGATCAAGAGGTTACTACGAAAAGTAAAGTTGTGCTCTGAAGCACCCCCTGCAGGTAGGATCCTGTCGAGAGAGCCAGGAGGAGGGGAGGCCACTGGTCAGCATTCTGGGCTATTTTTGGTTCCCTCCCACCTGCCCCTCCTTTTGGCCCAAGTTCTAGTCTCACTTGCTTTGTCACCCACTGCCTGTTTATGGCAGCTTCCTCTCTGGTCTTCAATGTCCTCACTGATCCAATGAATACAGCATTGCTCCTCTAATCACACATATTCATGCAGCAGTATAAATGATACGAAAGTGCTTTGAAAATCATAGTAAGTGAAAGACTGAGGCACTGACTTCTTCCCATTTTCCCAAGTCCTGCTTCAGAACCACTCTCCTAGACCCCAGCCCCTAACTCCATCTTGGCCCTTTGATCAAACTTTGCCTACTGAGGGGCATAACTACACGGTATCCCCAGAAAAGGGACAAATATTACAGCCCCTATTTCTTCTCTTTGCTATTACCCATGATCACTCTTACATCTATAAACTTGGACCCTTTCTCTGGTTGGTGGGGCCCTCTCCCTAGACCAAAAGGCAGGGGCACATAGGCATCATAATGGGCATTCAGACATGGTATGATGCAAGGGGTGGGCATGTTGTAAATGCTTGGGTAGGTCTGGGCACATCCCAGTTACTCATTTGGACTCACTGGGAGAAGTGATTCACTAGAACTCTCATTGGAAGAAATGACAGGAAAGCTCCCTCCAATATCTCAATTTCCACCCCACCCAGTACCTGGTTCTATGATTCCACACCCTCCTAATCCATCCTGCCCTCCTAATCCATCCCACTCTCGTAAGCCATCCCATTCTCATGCCCGCAAATCCCTCCCTCTTCTTCAATCTGCCAAGCCCCTTCCTCCTCTCCAGAAGTATGTGGATTTTTCAGTTTTCTGCCCTAACTGTTATCCCACTGTGGCTCATACCTGCCCTCCCCACTACCCTACCCTAATACTCTACCTGCCCTGCTCTTCTGCTATTCGTTACAAACCATCCATTTGTCAATGCCCTGCACCCAGAACTCTTTCTGGTAACTCCTTTATTGATCACCCTAGCCCTCCTCCTAGCCCTACTGGTCAATGCTTAGGTCCCAGAACTCTTCCCTGTGATTCCCTTATCCATTCCCCTATTCCTCCTCCTAACCCTCCTTGCCAACTCTCTGGTCCCAGAACTCTTTTCTGTGACTCCACTGTCTGTCCCCCTACTCCTCCTCCTAGCCCTGCTTGCAAATGCTGTCGTCCCAGAGCTGTTTCCTGGGACTCCTCTACCTATGCCTCTACCCCTCCTCCTTAGCCCTACTTCTTTCTAGTACCCTTTACTCTAGTCCCCAGGCCCCAGCCCTGCCATCCCCAACCAGACCTAACGGTTCACAAGTCTCATCTTGGAGGTGGTTTCCCTGCTCCTCGGGCAGTTCTGGAACAGTTCAGGATGGCCAGGACTGTGGATTCCCAGCAGTCTGACCTGGTGGACAAACGAAATGCAAGACAATGGCAAACCAGCATTCAGCCTCAGTAAGTCACAAGAGCCCTTTTCCATGGCCAGGTCCCCTGGTCACCCTACTGTCATCTGTATTTTGCCTTTATTCTCATCCTGTTAATCCTCTTCAGAGAGCAGAGATACCTCTAACAATTTTCTCTCTCTAAACAGTCTTCTCCTTTCCTCCCCTGCCTCATCAGCCAGCCTGCATGAGCCACTACATTTGTTCCTGGCTTCTTCATGGAACTTGGTCTACAGCCACAAAGCAAACCACAGGGCCAGTGACAGAGAAGGCAGAGGGGAGTGTGGAGTGGGAAGCACCTAACCTGTTCTCAAGGAGGGTAAGTCCTGCCCTGGGTTCAAGTGAGTGCAAGAACAATGACTCCCTGAGAGCTCACAGGGCACAAGGCCCCCACTACCGGTGGAAACTCAGTTATGGTTTTGTTTATGTTTTTGCTGCCTGGCTTATCCCAGAATTTATTTGTCTTCACCCTAGGATTCTAGAACCATGGTAGGGACATTCTGTCTTTGAGAAATGTCTCCTGCAGTAGCGGGTGGGGCCCTCCACTGTGCTCTTATCACAGCACTAAGGGCTGAGCCTCTTTCATCAGCTGCTTCTACCTCACAATGGGGAGGGGAGCAGAGTCTGCAAAGCAAGAGCACATCCAGATCCCACTCAGGTGCCTGCAGCACATGAACTGATGATGCTTTAAAAAGGCCCTTCTTCCATTCGGTTATCTAGATTCAACATCTAGAATCTCAATCAAAATTCCACTATATTTTTGAAAACTTGACAATTGACATTTATATGGAAATGCAAAAAGCCAAGGTTAGCCAACACTCTCCTAAAAAGACATTTTTTCCCTACCAGATAATCAGAACTTATCATGAAAATTATAGTAATTAAGATAGCATAGGAGTGGTGAAAGCATAGACAAGTAGACAAATGGCACAGAATTGAGATGAGAAAGAGACTCACACACATGTGGACACTTTCTTTAAGACTCCTGCAGCAGACAGAACAGTGGGGACAAGATTGTCTCTTTAAGCAATTGGTGCTGGGTCAGTTGGATACTAATTTGGAAAAAAAAAAAAAAAAATCAAGCGAGATTCCCGCTTCACACTACACTCAAAGATCAGTTAGGTAGAACACAGGTCCAACATGAAACAATAAAAGCAATAAATATTCTATAATTGCTCTGCCCATTCATGGTTACTGAATATTTGAGATGTGCCAATAAGCGTAAAACTTGCATTGGAATGTAAACAGCAGGAAAAACCAATGTTAAATATCTCAGTAATTTTTATATTGAAAGTTTGAAATTATAATAATTTGTATATACTGAGTTAAATAAAACATTATTAAACTTAGCTTTATTGGATTCCCTTTTCTCTCTCAATGCGGATACTAGATAATACTTCGTCTAGATAATATGTGTCTCACTTCATAATTTTTCTTAGATGGCAGTGATCTAGAAGGTAACACAGAAATATATCTTCAGGACATTAGGAAAAGATGTCATGAATGGCATTTACGAAACAATAACCATAAAGGGAAAGACTAATATATTAGACCGCACTTAAATTTTTGGTCTCAAGAAGACAGCATTAAGAGACTAAAAAGGCAAGCCACAAAGAGAGAAAAGATGTTTGTAGCACACACAATTCTCAAAATAATAAACTCCAACAAACTAATAGAGAATAGACACCCAATCAATAGTAAAACACATTCAACACTGTCTCCCAGACACCCAAACGCATCCTGAAGCACCCTGTGTCCCGAATGAATGAATGAACACATGGAGGGGAAGAGCACAGGCTTTAAAGTCAGTGTTTAGGAGCTCGCTAAATCCAGGGGGTGGCTAATTTCTCAAGGCTAGGCATACTTTTGGTTCTTTTAAAGTAAACTGTATTACATGAAGCATCTAGAAGAGTCATTCATAGGAACAAAAGGTAAAATGGTGGCTGCCAGGGGCTGGAGAGACAGGGAAATGGAGAGTTGTTCAATGTGTGTGAAAGAAAACATTCTGGAGACTGGTTTCACACAATGTGAATATACTTAACACTACCGTACTATATACTTAAGAATGCCTAAGAGGGTACATTTTATGTGTAGTTTACAACAAACATTTAAAAACCTCTAAAGTCACTATGTTACTTAGAATGGGAGAGAGCTGTTCTATCTATATTATCACATTGGTGATAGCTGCCACATTGGCCAGAATCTTCTCTGATACAGAAAACCTCCAGTTTTCTGAGATACACACAGAGTTTGGATTCTGGACATCTGCTTTTAAGTGGGGAGAGGTTTCTGACCCCTTACAAAATCTCTTTTAGGGAATGATTGGCCAAGATGAGCTTCAATCGTATGTCCACTACCTCCTGGCCTGACACTTGGCTGTGAGTCCTTTCTGGGCAGTGTCCAGGGGCGGTTCCAGTGACCAGGCAGGTGCTGAGAAGCACAGGCAGGTGAGTTAAGCATTGGAAGGAGGTGGGTGTGAAATAAGATCCTGAGAGGTGGAGGGGACTAGGCAGGGTGGGTGGCGGCAGGGGAATGGGTGACAACACCAAGATCTACTCCAGCAGGATGAGGGGACACTTGCCAGGAGACAGCGTGGGATGCCATTGCCTAGAGTTGGCAGAAGGACCAGGAGCAGGCAGGCAGCGAGAGGGCACCCAGAGTGCTCCTGATCGGACCAAGCTGCATGGAGGCCACAGTGGGACACCTGAGGGAAAAGGTGACCCCAGATGAGGTTCATCAGAACCAGATATTGTGTGAACTGTCAAACTAGACCAAGAAGCATGGAGGCTACAGAGGGACACCCCAGGGAGGTGACCCTGGATGAGATTCATCAGAACTAGATCTTGTGAGAACTGCCTGACCAGACCAAGCAGCACGGAGGCCACGGTGAGACACATGAGGGAGAAGGCGAACCCAGATAAGGTTCATCGGGAACAGATCTTGTGGGAACTGCAGAAGGTGACCACAGATGAGGCTCATCAGGAACAGATCTTGTGGGAACCGGAGAGGACAACCCCAGATGAGGTCCATCAGAACCAGATCTTGAGGAAACTGCACTTCAAAGTGCTACAGACCCACAAACAGTACATGCAGTATCACATGAATGCCCTCTGCAAGGGTGAGAGGCCTGGCAGGATGGAGGAAATACCAGAGATGGGGGATGCGCCCTGAAAAAAAGGAGAGCCCTGGGGACTGTGGAAAGTGGGGTGTGGGGCTCATTAAAGGAGAAGATACCTTCTCACACCCTACCCCTTTTATAGACTTTAGGAGCAATGTCTTTGGAGGGGGCCTCACCTACATCACATCAGATGCATTAAATATATTAAAAAGCATTCAAATCTCATGAAACATTTTCACTGTAGAAATGAGAGTTTGAGTAGCATTTTCTAATTTTGCTTTTGAAATATAACTGTATTTTGCAGGATTGTTATGTTATGGTTTTGTTGGTATTTTGATTTCTAACAAGCTAAAGGTTTCTACTCAGGCTTCTGATCTCATACACCTTTGGAAAACTCAGGGTTGTAGAAGCCTCTGGGCCCATGGTGTTCCCCTGATGAGGCAGCACTGCCCTCCTTTCTCATCACTGCACACGCTCCATGGGTGGTCACATCCGGGCCTGTCACATCAGCTCCTTAAATGAAGCTTCAGAACCACGCACAAAACCACCTCCCATATCCCTTCCCTGGACAACCCACAGGCACCTCACACTCACTAGGTGGAAAGCCAGGTTACCCTGTACCTTCTTCTGCACTCTCTGCTACTCTAGAAGGTCTTGTGTCTCAGCACAAGGCACCACAGTCATCCTCTTGTGGGCAGCGAGCCACCCAGGCGCCGAGGCAAGAGATCGAGGGCACGAGCTGTTCCAGTATAATAAAGAAAATAAATAAAATAAGAATAGTTATACTAGATGTAGATCATAGATATGATTACATATGAATATCATTAATGATTAGTTTGTAGCAAGTACTCTTTATTCCAATATTATAATAATCTTCACTCTACAATCATAACCTAGAAAAAACCAGGCCATACAGAGATAGGAGCTGAAGGCACATGGTGAGAACTGACCAGAAGACAAGAGTGTGAGCCTTCTGTTATGCCCAGATGGGGCCATCAGAGGGCTCCTTGGTCTAGCAGTAACGTCAGCGCCTGGGAAGCTGCCTGTTACCTAGCAGACTGTGGTCTAGCAGTAGCATCAGTGCCAAGGAAAAGTACCTGCTACTTAGCAGACCGGGAAAGGGAGTCTCCCTTTCCCCGGAGGAGTTAGAGAAGACTCTGCTCCACCACATCCTGTGGAGGGCCTGACATCACTCAGGCCCGCCTGCAGTTATCCAGAGGCCGAACCGTCTCCCTGTGATGCTGTGCTTCAGCGGTCACCCTCCTGTTTCACTTTCATGTTCCACTCTGTACACCTGGCTCTGCCCTCTAGATAGCAGTAGCAAAATTAGTGAAAGTATTAAAGTCTTTGATCTTTCTGAGAAGAGCATAGAAGAAATAATGACGTAAGCTGTCCTCTCCGCCTCGGCTACCTAACAGGGAAGGGCCCCCTGTGCGGTGGACATGTGACTCAAGTGATCTTATCAGTCATTGGGGATGACTCACAATCTTTACCCTGCCCCTTTTGCTGTGTATCCAATAAATAACAGCACAGCCAGGCATTCGGGGCCACTACAAGTCTCCACATCTTGGTGGTAGTGGTCGCGGGCCCAGCTGTCTTTTCTTCTATCTGTCTTCTGTCTTTATTTCTATGATTTCTAGTCTCCACACACAGGGAAAAAGACCCACAGACCCTGTAGGGCTGTTCCCTACATCCTCTCTCCCACATTAGAAGCCCAGGAGTCATCCCCAAGGTTTCTCCCTCACTCCACACATGCAGGAAGGCACAAGTCCTGTTGACTCTTTCACATTTCTCTCACCTGTTCCTCCCTCAGTGTAAGACTCCACTATGCACATGGAAGCAGCTACGCCTCCACCCACATGGTTTCACATCATTTCACCCTAACCTGCCTCTCTCCCCATCCTCACTCCCAAAGCCTCAGCAAGGCCCTGCTCTCT
Source organism: Pongo abelii (assembly GCF_028885655.2). Taxonomy (NCBI): domain Eukaryota; kingdom Metazoa; phylum Chordata; class Mammalia; order Primates; family Hominidae; genus Pongo; species Pongo abelii. The sequence goes on along the minus strand of NC_072007.2, from coordinate 23,461,819 downwards.
CCTCCCTGGATTAGTCTGATGGGCTTTTCAACTATTCTCTTTCTCTCCCGCCCATCCCCTCCACCCCTGCTAGTTAGGGCTATGTTAGCAGGTCAACTAGATCACATCAATCCCCATGTAAGGTCTTTCCATGGCCCTCACAGCTCCTGAGTTTAAATCAATCAGCACACATGGCACCTTTAGGTCTGGCTCTGGTTTCTGCCTGGATTCACCCCATACTCCCCTCCACCTTTCCACTCACATCTCTGTTTATTTATCTAAATTATTTTTGAGATAAGGTGTCACTCTGTCACTAAGGCTGGATTGCAGTGGTGTGATCACAGCTCACTGCAGCCTTGAACTCCTGCCCACCTAAGCCTCTGGAGTAGCTGGCACTATAGGCACACACCACCAAAACTGGCTATTTTTTTTCCCAACTCCATCTCCAACTCCTGGCCTCTAGCAGTCCTTCCACCTCAACTTCAGCCTCCCAAAGTGGTGGGATTACAGGTGTGAGCCACTGCACTCAGCCATATATATATATATATTCCTTGCTTCTTGCTTTTGAGCTTTTGTTAGGTAGTGTATAAAGTCTAGACTGGGCATATAGTTCTGAATTTAAATGCATGCTCTATGACACTGGCTGTTCACTTCTTTTCTGAACTGCAGTTTTTCCACCTGAAAAATGGAAATAACAACTTACTACTCCATGAGTCTTTTAAGGATTGAAGATTTGCTTAAAGCATGTAGCTCAGAGGAGGTATACAATAAGTAATGTCTATCATCGCCCTGTTAGTCATTACCCAATGATTATGAGAGTTCACTTGTTCTTCTCACCAGATAAGTTAATTTCATCAATGTATTTCCTTACTGCCTACTCCCCATACCTCTGTTTATTGGTGTCATCTCACATCACACAGCAGCTCAGTGATTGTGCTGGCCAATCTCAAGTGTGTATTCACATCTGTGTCCTTATCACTCCCTGGCACTAGCTCTACAGCTATCTCTGCAGCCTATAACTAATCCAGAAAAAGACCAGCGGGAGTGCCTCTGGATCTACCAGGTATACTCTGACATCAACTTGAATTCTACCCTTTAGAATTTTTCACATGATTCTTACCTGGTATAGTCCAACAGGCATTTTCTCCAAATAGTCCTTCTTCTTGTCTTTAAAATCAGCTTGGTTAGAACAGACATCCAGGCATTATTAGGCCCATGGGACCAAGGAGATGACTGACACAAAATTGCTGGTGAAGATGGAGCTGACTAGACAGGGTTAGAAAACTTTGTCTAGCAGAAAGTGGCTATTGTTTTAGTAGTTTTAAAACTTGCCAAACTCACATGAACAGGGCATTAGACTTAAATTGTTTGATCATGATACAATGTGTATGTGCATCAAAACATCAAACCGTACCTCATCAAGTATATAGAATTATAATGTTTTCATTAAATAATTAAAAAGTATCTTTCAATTAGTTTGGAGAACTGAGTGACATTATAAAAAATTAAAAATTTGCAGGACAAATTTTAACTTAACTGGCATATGGGATTTAAAACTGAGTACCATAACTTAGAAAGCAGGAAAACAAATTCTTCCTACATGTTACTGTGAGGTATCTTTTCCAGCCATTACGACCTCAAGAGCAGTGAAATAAACTCATTTTAGAGCCACACATTCAAAGTCTTATAGTAATTATTGAACAAAGTTTTCAAACTTAATAAACCAGACTTAAACAGAGTTTTACATGAAAAAGTAAATTATATACTTTCCTGATTCAATATATTAAAAGGCAAATTCACTGACAACAGGGTCTTTAAAAAGCAACAACATTCTGAGAGTGTTGACACAGTGCTATGTTTTGGACATGAAGTGTAATTCAATAAATGATGTCAACATGTTCAAAAGAACCTCAAGTGTAAATTTTTTTAAAATCTCAATTCTAGAAGGAACTAACTTATGTGCATGTTTCTAAATACAAAGTAAGTTACTGCCAAGGAAATAATGACCAGGAAGCAATAATAAAGAAAAGGGATTTGTTTATTTTAATTTTAGACTTATTTTAGGAATTTCTATCTAGCTTAGCTAATTATCTTCAAATCCCAAATACTATATTCTCAAATATCACACTAACACCAACTAAATCACAGAGCAAGTTTATGGTATGAAATAAAATAAATCTTCACTAATCCAAAGAGAAGACAGCTGGGAACTGCATCAAGTAAACTTGCTCCCAATTTATTACTAAATAAGATGGCTACAAAGATAAGGAAGTTACATACCTCCCTCACCATTTTCCCTTAGGGAATTTCCTTGTGGGCAAAGGATGAACAGAACACAATGCCATCTCTCTGCTCACCTGAGACAAATGCACATCTGTTTCTTCTGCTCTATCACTTCACTAAGCCAGACTAAGGCATAAGTGAAGATTCTTTTACCCTCCTCTCACATGTAAATTGTGTATTCAGAAAAAGGCTAATCAGAGACTCAAGAGAATGCAACCATTTGTCTTAATCTGCTTATGACCTGGAAGCCCCCTCCCATGCTTCCAGTTTGCCCACCTTTCTGGACAAAACCAATGTACATCTTAAACATATTGATTGATGTCTCACAATTCCCAACAATGTATAAAAGCAAACTGTACCCCAACCATCTTGGGTACATGTCCTCAGGAACGCCATAGGCTGTGTCACGTTCATAACCTTGGCAAAATAAACTTTCCAAACATTGAGACCTGTCTCAGATATTTTGTATTCACAATTGAAAAGAAAGAGAAGTCCTCAGCTTCCTGCTGTACAAAGCTGACTCGAGTCTTCTTTGGTGATCCCCGGCATTCTCATCAGATCCCCCTGGTGGAAGAGCATGCAGGCATTATATCACTGACATACACAGGTGTAGGTATTTGCTTTACAGCACAGCCTTAAGAAGTCTAATGAAAACATTTTCTCATCTTGACAATCTAAAACAAAGGGTCCACTAATCCAGCAAGTAACTACTCTGTAAATGTGTTAAATGCCAAGTGTAAGTAAAATGAGGGTCTTTTTAGGTTACCGCTTAGAGTGGAAGTTAGGGGACCTCAGTTCTGGCAATAAAATCAATCCCCCTCATTTGGAGGTTGATATTAGGGTGAATTCTGGCAATGATACTTTATTTAACCCTTAAAAATTAGCATTGAATACATGACTATAGTGGCATAATATAGAACTCTAATATAGTGAATCTAATACAGGTAGAAATTTCTAAATGCCCCTAGAATAACTCAAAATTATTTGCTAAGAAATGCTAAGATCTCTGCAAAATGGCTTTCAAATAGCTAATTGTGGTTGGGTTTTTGATGTACTTTCCCTGATACATTTTTTTTTTTTGTCCTGGAAGTGGGGGGATTGGAGATAAAGACTGCTTTACCACACTAATGAATATGGTGTTAAAAGTACAGGTGTTAAAAATATGTTCTCTAATTAATTATGCTCCTATATAAGTGAAAAGGACATTTGAAAATTTTAGTGGACAACCACTTCTGAAACTATTTTTAAGGTTAGATTTCTTTATTTATTAGTGTCTCTTTGATATTCATTTCATCCCCTTCCAGTATACCTCCCCTCCCCCACCTACTCATGGTTCTATAGCTACAGCAGCACTACTAGAAAAAGTCTATTCTATTTTTAATTTAAAGAATCCTACTTCCAATTTTGTAGAAAACTCAATTAAAAACCAAAATTGATGGAAACTATCCATTTGTATATCCTTACCTTGATCATAAATTTTTGGTCTATATTCTTCACCGAAGGTTTCACACTCCAGCATCTCATTATTTAGATCAAATTCTTCTGTCACTGTGTCATTTACTTTCTACCACTTTCCTTTTCCACAACCCCTAGAACTCACAGATCACACAAACACATTAAGGTTAAAAACAAACACCCTCGTCCCCAGCATTTATCTCTATGCAATGTCTATAAATAAAGCAGGTGACCACAATCTTAAACATCTAAGAAAAATGTGGCAATAATGATTTCAATTTCTAAAATAACTTTTCAAATTGAAGGGGTAAACCCAGTTACATTAAGCTTTAAAACTTCAGAATGAAATGAGGTCAAAGAACAAAGCCAACGTGTCCTGCGCCATGAAGGTGAGTGTGGATGACAAGGGAGGCAGAGAGAGCAGGGGAGAGGCTGGTGGCCAGTGAGCAAGCACCACCTCCAGAGACCCTCCCAACCTGTCCTTCATAAAGGAATAGCAGGGGCCTGTGTGTGCTGCCCATTGTATATGATGACACTAAGTGCACAGTCTTCTGTGAGGGCACTTTTTTTTTTTGTGGGGACCCTCCACCTTCCTGGATCTGTACTTCACCCATCTTCACCAATTCCCAAAGAGAAATTCTGCCAAGCCATTCTAGAAACTGTAAGCCTCCATGCTCAGCAACCAGGGAAAATATGTTAATGGAAAAAGACCATATTAATGTGGATTAGTTAAGTTAGACAGAATTCAGATGATGTAATTTCCTAGTTTAAGCCCAGAGTAACTGCCTCTTCAATTTAATTACAAAATCTAAGAAAGGGCAATTCTGGGAAAGCCTAAGTAGCCCCTGATTTGAGCATTAGGCATTTTCCTTCACAGCAATGACAAGACTGCTCTCTAGAAATGAGTGCTCCTGTGTAGAGATCTGCCTGTTCCAGGAGCAGCAGCTGCTTCAAAACAAGGGGCTCCTCATAACACTGGGGACACAGCCTTTCACATGGTAAATGAAACATGAAAACTGAAAAAATTATTGAGTGAGGAAAAGTGTTTTTAGAAATTTCAGAAGGAGAAAAGTTACCTTTATTTGTTCATCATATTTAGTGGAGCAGCCAAATCCAAAGCTCATTAGGTCAATTACTAAGATACTAGGTCAAAACTTAATACAGGTCATTTCCACCAAACAGAATTCACAGACACAAGCAAATACAAAGAAATGATAAATCTGACTATGAAAAAAAAATCCAGCTTGCTACAAAGTAGTTATCCAATTTTTATTCTGTTTTTTTCCCTATAATTTAAAATTGACCCATCTGATAGAAACTTGGGGTTAGTGACTGGAGTCTAGTCAATCAGCTGGGCTAAGCAACAGTAAAGGTGTGGGAACGAATAGTGGGGAAATCTGATCTCTAGTCCTGGCTCGCTACTCATCACAGTGTTTCCCAAAAAAAGAATAAAATATTTAGGAATTAATTTGACCAAGGAGGTGAAAGACTTGTATAATGAACACTATAAAGAAGACATGAGTAAATGGAGACATAACCCACGTTCACGGATTGGAAGACAATATTGTTACGATGTCAATACTACCCAAAGCAATCTACAGATTTACACAATTCCCATCAAAATCACAATGGTTTTTTGCAGAAATAGAAATATCTATTCTAAAATTCTTAAGTAATCTCGAGGAGCCCCAAATAACCACAACAATCTTGCAAAAAAAAAAAAACAAAGCTGGAAGATTCACACTTCCTGATTTCAAAACTTACTACAGAGTTATAATAATCAAAACAGTGTGATGCTGGCATAAAGACAGACATACAGACCAATGAAATAGAACAGAAAGCCCAGAAATGTATACTTACATATATGGTCAAATGACTTTCAACAAGAATGCCAAGACCATATAAATAGGGAAAAAGTCATTTTTTCAACATATGGCATTGGGAAAACTAAATATCAACATGAATAAAATTGGATCTTTACCTAATACCACTTACAAAGTTAAAATGGATCAAAGACTTAAATGTCAAAGCTATAAGTATGAAACTCTTAGAAGAAAAGATAAGGCAAAAACTTTACAACATTGCATTTGGCAATGATTTCTTGAATATGACACCAAAAACACAGGCAACAAAATTTTAAAAATAGACAAACTGGACTTCATGAAAATTACAAATTTTGTGCATCTAAATACATTATCAACAAAGTAAAAATGCCACCCACAGAATGGGAGAAAATATTTGGAAATAAAGTGATTAATATCCAGAATATATAAAGAACTTCTAAAACTCAACAACAAACAACAATTTAATTCAAAAATAAGCAAAAGTCTTAAAGGAACATTTCTTCAGAGAAGACAGAAAATGGCCAATAAGCACCAGAAGATACTCATTATCACTAGTCATTAGGGAAATGCGAATCAAAACTGCATTGAGATACCACTCCAGACCCATTAGGATGACATCTATAAAATAAAATAAAAATAGAAAATAGCAAGTGTTGGCAAGGATGTGGAGAAATTGGAACCCTTCTGCATGGTTAGTGGGAATGTCAAATGGTACAGCTACTGTAGAAAACAGTATGTTGTTTCCTGAACAAATTAAAAATAGAATTACCATGTGATCCAGTAATTGCACTTCTCAGTATATACTCAAAAGAATTGAAAACAGGGTCTTCAAGAGATTATTTGTACACCCTCATTTATAGCTGTATTACTCCCAATATCTAAAATGTAGAAGCAATCCAAGCGTCCATTGACAGATGAATGGATAAGCAAAATGTGGTCTACACAGACAATGGATTGTCCGTCCTAAAAAGAAAGAAAACCCCATCACATCTACAACATGGATGAAAATTGAGGACATTATGCGGAGTAAAAGAAGCCAATCACAAAAAATGAATGCTTTATGATTCCATTTATATTAGATACTTAAAACAATAGTCAAAATCAGAGACAGAGGCTGGGGGAGAAGGGAATGGGAAGTTATTGTTTAATGGGTACAGAGTTTCAGTTTTGCAAAATGAAAAGAGATACGGAGATAGATGATGGTGATGGCTGTGCAACATTATACATGTATTTATTGTTAGTTTACCACTGAATGGTAAACTAAAAATGGCTAAGATAATATATTTTATGTTATATATATTTTTACCACAATTAAAAAATTGTGGTGGTGGGGGGGAAAGGTCCTGGGTACACAGTCTTCACTCTTCTAACAGGAAAAAAAACCAAAAAACAAAAACAAAACTCCTGTTTGTTGAACATTTTTCTCCTTTGATTATATTTTTTAGCAGAAAATGAGAACATATACTTTTACTTTTCAAAATAACTAACACCATGTCACTCATTTCCATAAGCCCCTTACAATTTTTAACCAGAATACAATATCTTCTCTCCACCTAAGATGCCAAGTTGCTCTGCTCTTTTATAATTAATCACTTAAAATTTACAGGAAATGCTTAAGCTTGCTTACTAAACTCTGAGAGCCAAGCTTCTATGCAATGTTTATATCTGGTAGCTAACTCCACTCGCATTAGGAAGGGAGCTTTTGGTGATGACCTAGCAAGACTTGCTTTAAATGGTGTTTTTTGTTTTGTTTTTTTTGGGGGGTGGGGACAAAGCCTTGAAACAAAGATAAACAGTATATTCTCCACATCTAAGTTTAACACCTGAAAAGACATGACCTCACACTTAACACTTTGCAGTAGCTGTGTTTAAATCTGAAAGTAGTCTGTTGCTAAAAGGGTAATATTTCCCTCTTTAAAGTGCTTTGATTTACTGTTCTACTGCATTTCAGACAAAACTCTTAGTAGATGATGTTTATCGAGGGAGAGGAAGATAAGCAGGGGTTTACCTTGCTTGCTGTCTACTCTATTAGGAATATCATTAGTTTCCATTAAGTTTGATTCTCTCAGCTACAGCCTAGGACTGAATTTAGCACTTTGGGAAATTACTTTTACTCTCACAAGCAACTAAGGCACTATTTAGTCAATTACTAATCCAAAGCAATAATGTTAGCTCATAATAGTTTCCAAAATTCACCAGAACAATGAAGTTCTTCCCAAGTTGAAATCTGCATATATACTCCTCTCATTTATCACCACAGGTGTCCCCTTATTCCCATCCTCATCCTGCAATAGCTTGTATTCTAAACTAAGAGAGAAACAACCTCGAAATCTAACATGTACTAAATTCTGAGCACTTAATCATAACCTGACACAAAGAAAGCTCAGAAAACAAAATGTCAGGCCAGGTGCGGTGGTTCATGCCTATAATCCTAGCACTTTGGGAGGCCAAGGCAGGTGGATCACTAGGTTGGTACAAGACCAACCTAACCAACATGGTGAAGCCTTGTCTATACTAAAAATAAAAAAATTAGCCAGGCATGGTGAGGTGCACCTGTAACCTCAGCTACTCAGGAGGCTGAAGCAGGAGAATCGCTTGAAACCAGGAGATGGAGGCTGCAGTGAACTGAAATTATGCCACTGAACTCCAGCCTGGGCAACACAGACTCCATCTCAAAAGAAAAGAAAACAGAAGAGGAGGGGAGGAAAGGAGAGGGCGGGGGGGCGGGGGAGGGGAGGGAAGGGGAGGGGAGTAAAAGAGAAGAGAAAAAAAGGAAGCGTCAAATGAATTAGTACAAGTTACTGTCCCAGACACAGCAAAGGAGGAGGCTGGAGGCAAAGGCAGGAATGTTGGAGACAAAAAGCATTAAATTGGGTCTCTGCTGTCAAGGAGCTTGTAATCTGATTCAGATAACAAATCATACACGTAAAAATTAATTAATTTGTGTCATATTTTCTCTGTAATCCTCCTCTAGTCCCAAAGAATGAGAATAGCCTCACATATTTAGAAAACAGAAAGAAAATCACTGAGCCTGGCTACAACATAGTGCGGAAGCTGAGGGTAGGAGGCAGGGAGCAAATGAAGGGTCACAGATGGCAAGGAGCCTATTCATTCTGACAGTCAGAATCCTCTGATAGGTTTTAGGAGGCAAATGAAAGCTTGAAAAGTCACTGTAGTTGACAGTGGAAGAATGACAGGAATGGGTGAAAAAGGAAGCAGAGACACCCTTGAGGAAGCTATTGCCTCACACCAGATTAAAAAAAGCAAAAGGCAATCTGGTCTACAATAACAAAAACGGAGAAAGCCAATGCAAAGGTGATCTATACTGGAGATGAAGCTCCGACTGCATTTTCAGATATCGGATAGTCAAAGTAAGGTAAATATATCAAGTTAAGAGTGTTCTGTAAATGTTTAGATGGTAACTTGTCACCTCTCTACTTAAACTCCAAATAGCACTTCAGAAAAATGGCACCCATGAACTTCATTTGGACAAATCAATTTTGAGATCTTTATTCATTCAAGTGGTGTTTTCAAGTAAGTAGCTGGACATATGAGTCAAAATTCAGTTTAGTGGTCAGGACTGGAATTAGTAGCATCCAGGAGATTTTCACATTAATGGAACAATTAAAAGAATAAATGAAGATACAGATGAAGTGAGATCTCAGGTCAAAGGCCTGGGACACCCCAACCTTTATGATGCAGGCAGTTTAGGAGAAGCCTACAAAGAGGACTGAGGAGAAAAGGGCAGAGAAGTAGCAGAAACCCTACTGGAAGCCAAGACTGAGAAGACTTTCAAGGAAGGAACTATGTCAGATACTGCTTAGCTTCCACAGAAGAGGAATAATAAAATGTCAGCTTTGGAAAGATTGAGGTTATGGATAAATTTGACAAGACTGGTTTCTATGCAGTGACAGAAACAGAAGCTACATGGCAATGTTTGTAATAAAATTCCAAATCCTACACCACAGCCTGCATGAAAGTGTGACACCCTCTCTCACATGCACATTTTTTTAAATCATCAATCAATTAGGGACTTATATTGAGAATATGTAAAAAACTCTTATGACTCAATAATAAAAAGACAAACCCAATTTTAGAATGGGAAGAGGATCTAAATAGACATTACTCCAAAAAACATATGTAAATGACCAATAAGCACATTGAAAGATAACACAAACCTGTAATCCAAGCACTTTGGGAAGCCTAGGAAGGTGGATTGCTTGAGCCCAGGAGTTTGACACCAGCCTGGGCAATGTGAGGAAACTCCATCTCTACCAAAAAAAAAAAAATTCAAAAATGAGCCAGGTATGATGGCGCACACCTGTACTCCCAGCTACTCAAGACCTGAGGGAGGAGGATCACTTCAGCCAGGAAGACTGAGGTTGCACTGAGCCCAGATCGTGCCACTGGACTCTAACCTGAGTGACAGAGTAAGACTCTGTCTCAAAAAAAAAAAAAAAAAAAATTTTAAAAGGTAACACAAGTCACTAGAGAAATATAAAACAAAACAAAAAAATACCAAAATGAGATACCACTTCACACCTATTACGATGGGTAACATCAAGAAGACAGTAAGTTGGCAGCAATGTGGAGAATTTAAACGCTCATAATGTGCTGCTGGAATATAAAATGGTACAGCTACTTGGGAAAACAACTGGTCAGTTTCTTAAAAGTTCAGTGTAAATGTACCCTATTCCTAGTAATTATACTCCTAGGTATATATACAATGTATGAGATATTAAGGTATATGTCCAGACAAAAACTTGCTCAAGTATGGTCACTGTAGCATTATTCATAACAGCAAAAAATGAAAACAATAAAATCATCAAGTAAGGATTAAACAGGTCGTATGTTCACAGAATACTTAACGCTCAGCAATAAAAAGGAGCTACTGATACACTCAACAAGCTCAATGAGCCTGAGGTGAATTATGCTCAGTGAAAAAAACTAATTTCAATAGGAAACACACTATATACTCAATTTCTATATCATAATTCAGAGATAGGGGTAATAAAAGCATCCTAAAATTTGATTGTGATGACAGTTATAAAATCATTTAAAAAAATTTAAGACTGTAAATTTACTATCAGTGAATTAAATACTTCCAACAGGTGTATTTTATGGTGCATCAATTATATCTCAGTAAAGCTGCTAAAAATTAACCTTTTCACTACAATGAGAATAAAACAAAGGTTAACAGAAAACAAAATGTGTGTGTTCATGTACATATTGTTTTCCCTTTTATCCTTACATTGTGAAGAGTATTCCAATGATATTTGTTATTTCCTTTCAAAAGTCTAAAAAAAAAATTGGCTCCAAAGGGTATCACTCTTTATCATTTTTTCTCTTCAAATGAAATGGCTAAACTTCCCTAAAGGAAGTTGAAATCCTTCTCACTCTCCAAGAGCTCATGTAAATGCCCTCTTCCTCATGAAATTCTTCCTGAACTATAAAGGAATCCAACCCCTAATGAACATTCGCAGCACTTTCTCTGAACCATTCTTACAGCAGGGATGTGAGGGTCTTGCCATGGTCATTTTACAAACTTTTCTCCCTTCCATGAGACTCCGAGCACTCCAGAGCCATAATGCTTACACACAGTTGTGTATCCCCTCCCCACCAATGCTGTGCCCAAAAATGCCGGCCTATTCAGTGACATTAGGTCAATTAATCCTACTCATAATGCTTGGAAATGGGGGCAGATCTACGATCTTACACAGAAAACAAGTAGCTGATCTGAAAACAAAAAACAAGTCTCTACTTTTTCTGCTCAATGAACTTTTCTTGGATTATATAAATATCTAAGCAGCCCATCTGAAAATGTCTTACATCATATTCTCAAAGAAAATAAAAGAGAAACCATTAAAGTGTATTAAATTTAGCAAAACAGGATTAGGAAGCCAGCCAGCTATCAAGAAAGCAAAGCAATCACTAATCTAGATGCTTCTCTGGCTCTAAGAAAGATCTGCAATAAAACAAAACTAATAAAACTACACATGAATACACAAAATTAATGACAGCATAAATTTAAATGAATTCTGTTAACCAAGAATTTTTAAAACGTATTAACATAAGCTGAATATTCAAATTTATATGAATAAACCATTGATGGGCACGAAGGGAGAAAGCACCTCACCTCTTAATAATAAATGAAATCCCAGCTGTGTTCTCCAAAATCCATTTCAGGGTTGCAAGATCATAATTCTCAGGGTGTTTAAAGGCAACACCTTCTGGAAGCCCCTGTACTATCAAAGCTGACTGGTCTTGTAGCATCTTCTCATATGGTACACGTACCTCTGTGGGTTTTTGTAAAGCTTTCCCTGGGGGAGGTAAAAAGCAGATAAATGTCATTAAATTGTAAGATTAAAAAACAAAATCATCACCACCTTATTGTGGCTTAATAAAGGCATACATGATCTTTTGTAATATGTGACCTTAAAATTACTTAATACTACAGCACCCTATTCACATGTAAGAACTTCTAAACCCGACACAAATCCAAAGGGCCAAAATGAAAAGTAGATTAAATATATGACTTTAAAAACTACACAAAAGGACAGAGAAATGTCTGATTTCTTGCATTATTTTCTTTAAAGTGGTCCTACCCTGGAGTATTTCTTGGGTTCCTCCTAAAAGGAAGTGGAAAGTAAGGTTATTCCTCATCCATTCACTTTGTGAAAATGTGTTATATAACAAGTCAGTAGCATAACACAGTCTACCCTTTAGAAAACTCTATTATATCATCTATGTTTTATAAAATTTAAGTGTATTGCTTTTAAGATAGCAAAAGCAGAAAACAGTCCAACTGTTTTTCTGAGTGTTGCCATTTCTACAGCATCTACACTCATGTGATTCACCTGGGTGTAGACTTTATTTTATGCATCTCTGCAACCTTTTCTTCTTCTTCAACACCTGTAAAAAATAATAAAAAGGTGCATATCTATTATCTTAATATTTGGCTTTTAGTAAAAATAGTTTTTCCCGTATTCCAATATTTGTGATTTGTTATACAAACAAAAAATAGGTCGAGGTGGCTCACACTTTAATCCCACCACTTTGGGAGGCTGAGGCAGAATTGCTTGAGCCCAGCATTTCAAGATCAGTTTGAGCAACATAGAAACAACCCATCCCTACAAAAAAAAGATAAAATTAGGTGTGGTGGTGCACATCTGTAGTCCTAGCTACTCTGGAGGCTGAAGCAAGACGATTGCTTGAGTCCAGGAATTTAAGGTTATGATGAGCTATAATTATACCACTACACTCCAGTCTGGGTCACAGAAAGATACCCCGTCTTTAAAAAAAAAAAAAAAAAAGGCAGAGGGAAAATTTTGAAGGGGACTTTTAAAATAAAAATCTAAAATAAGGGTAATTTATTGGCTATAAATTTAAATATGGGAAGATCATCATCAGGAAACAAATCCTAGGCTTTTACAAAGTCCAGCACAACTTCTAGACACATGTGCCACTTGCAATGTGGCCAGTCCAAATTCAGATGCTCTGTAAGTGAACAATACACATTGACTTTTGAAAACTCAGCACAAAAAGTATTCCAAATATCCCATTAATAATTTCTATATTGATTACACATTGAAATATTTTAAAGTATTGCCACTAAAATGATTTTCACTTGTTTCCGTGTATTTTTTTTTCTTTTTATTATTATTATTATTATTATTATTATACTTTAGGCTCTATGGTACATGTGCGCAACGTGCAGGTAAGTTACATATGTATACATGTGCCATGCTGGTGCGCTGCACCCACCAACTCGCCATCTAGCATTAGGTATATCTCCCAATGCTATCCCTCCCCCTCCCCCCACCCCACAACAGTCCCCGAAGTGTGATGTTCCCCTTCCTGTGTCCATGTGTTCTCATTGTTCAATTCCCACCTATGAGTGAGAATATGCGGTGTTTGGTTTTTTGTTCTTGCGATAGTTTACTGAGAATGATGATTTCCAATTTCATCCATTTCCCTACAAAGGACATGAACTCATCCTTTTTTATGGCTGCATAGTATTCCATGGTGTATATGTGCCACATTTTCTTAATCCAGTCTATCGTTGTTGGACATTTGGGTTGGTTCCAAGTCTCTGCTATTGTGAAAAATGCCGCAATAAACATACGTGTGCATGTGTCTTTATAGCAGCATGACTTATAGTCCTTTGGGTATATACCCAGTAACGGGATGGCTGGGTCAAATGGTATTTCTAGTTCTAGATCCCTGAGGAATCGCCACACTGACTTCCACAAGGGTTGAACTAGTTTACAGTCCCACCAACAGTGTAAAAGTGTTCCTATTTCTCCACATCCTCTCCAGCACCTGTTGTTTCCTGACTTTTTAATGATTGCCATTCTAACTGGTATGAGATGATATCTCACTGTGGTTTTGATTTGCATTTCTCTGATGGCCAGTGATGGTGAGCATTTTTTCATGTGTTTTTTGGCTGCACAAATGTTTTCTTTTGAGAAGTGTCTGTTCATGTCCTTCACCCACTTTTTGATGGGGTTGTTTGTTTTTTTCTTGTAAATTTGTTGGAGTTCATTGTAGATTCTGGATATTAGCCCTTTGTCAGATGAGTAGGTTGTGAAAATTTTCTCCCATTTTGTAGGTTGCCTGTTCACTCTGATGGTAGTTTCCTTTGCTGTGCAGAAGCTCTTTAGTTTAATGAGATCCCATTTGTCAATTTTGGCTTTTGTTGCCATTGCTTTTGGTGTTTTAGACATGAAGTCCTTGCCCATGCCTATGTCCTGAATGGTAATGCCTAGGTTTTCTTCTAGGGTTTTTATGGTTTTAGGTCTAACATTTAAGTCTTTAATCCATCTTGAATTGATTTTTGTATAAGGTGTAAGGAAGGGATCCAGTTTCAGCTTTCTACATATGGCTAGCCAGTTTTCCCAGCACCATTTATTAAATAGGAAATCCTTTCCCCATTTCTTGTTTTTGTCAGGTTTGTCAAAGATCAGATAGTTGTAGATATGTGGCATTATTTCTGACGGCTCTGTTCTGTTCCATTGATCTATATCTCTGTTTTGGTACCAGTACCATGCTGTTTTGGTTACTGTAGCCTTCTAGTATAGTTTGAAGTCAGGTAGTGTGATGCCTCCAGCTTTGTTCTTTTGGCTTAGGGTTGACTTGGCGATGCGGGCTCTTTTTTGGTTCCATATGAACTTTAAAGTAGTTTTCTCCAATTCTGTGAAGAAAGTCATTGGTAACTTGATGGGGATGGCATTGAATCTGTAAATTACCTTCGGAAGGATGGCCATTTTCATGATATTGATTCTTCCTACCCATGAGCATGGAATGTTCTTCCATTTGTTTGTATCCTCTTTTATTTCCTTGAGCAGTGGTTTGTAGTTCTCCTTGAAGAGGTCCTTCACATCCCTTGTAAGTTGGATTCCTAGGTATTTTATTCTCTTTGAAGCAATTGTGAATGGGAGTTCACTCATGATTTGGCTCTCTGTTTGTCTGTTATTGATGTATAAGAATGCTTGTGATTTTTGTACATTGATTTTGTATCCTGAGACTTTGCTGAAGTTGCTTATCAGCTTAAGGAGATTTTGACCTGAGACAATGGGGTTTTCTAGATATACTATCATGTCATCTGCAAACAGGGACAATTTGACTTCCTCTTTTCCTAATTGAATACCCTTGATTTCCTTCTCTTGCCTAATTGCCCTGGCCAGAACTTCCAACACTATGTTGAGTAGAAGTGGTGAGAGAGGGCATCCCTGTCTTGTGCCAGTTTTCAAAGGGAATGCTTCCAGTTTTTGCCCATTCAGTATGATATTGGCTGTGGGTTTGTCACAGATAGCTCTTATTATTTTGAGATACGTCCCATCAATACCTAATTTATTGAGAGTTTTTAGCATGAAGTGTTATTGAATTTTGTCAAAGGCCTTTTCTGCATCTATTGAGATAATCATGTGGTTTTTGTCTTTGGTTCTGTTTATATGCTGGATTACATTTATTGATTTGCGTATATTGAACCAGCCTTGCATCCCAGGGATGAAACCCACTTGATCATGGTGGATAAGCTTTTTGATGTGCTGCTGGATTCTGTTTGCCAGTATTTTATTGAGGATTTTTGCATCAATGTTCATCAAGGATATTGGTCTAAAATTCTCTTTTTTTGTTGTGTCTCTGCCAGGCTTTGGTATCAGGATGATGCTGGCCTCATAAAATGAGTTAGGGAGGATTCCCTCTTTTTCTATTGATTGGAATAGTTTCAGAAGGAATGGTACCAGCTCCTCCTTATACCTCTGGTAGAATTCGGCTGTGAACCCATCTGGTCCTGGACTTTTTTTGGTTGGTAAGCTATTGATTATTGCCACAATTTCAGCTCCTGTTATTGGTCTATTCAGAGATTCAACTTCTTCCTGGTTTAGTCTTGGGAGGGTGTATGTGTTGAGGAATTTATCCATTTCTTCTAGATTTTCTAGTTTATTTGCGTAGAGGTTTTTGTAATATTCTCTGATGGTAGTTTGTATTTCTGTGGGATCGGTGGTGATATCCCCTTTATCATTTTTTATTGTATCTATTTGATTCTTCTCTCTTTTTTTCTTTATTAATCTTGCTAGCAGTCTATCAATTTTGTTGATCCTTTCAAAAAACCAGCTCCTGGATTCATTTATTTTTTGAAGGGTTTTTTGTGTCTCTATTTCCTTCAGTTCTGCTCTGATTTTGGTTATTTCTTGCCTTCTGCTAGCTTTTGCATGTGTTTGCTCTTGCTTTTCTAGTTCTTTTAATTGTGATGTTAGGGTGTCAATTTTGGATCTTTCCTGCTTTCTCTTGTGGGCATTTAGTGCTATAAATTTCCCTCTACACACTGCTTTGAATGCATCCCAGAGATTCTGGTATGTTGTGTCTTGGTTCTCGTTGGTTTCAAAGAACATCTTTATTTCTGCCTTCATTTCATTATGTACCCAGTAGTCATTCAGGAACAGATTGTTCAGTTTCCACGTAGTTGAGCGGTTTTGAGTGAGATTCTTAATCCTGAGTTCTAGCTTGATTGCACTGTGATCTGAGAGATAGTTTGTTATAATTTCTGTTCTTTTACATTTATTGAGGAGAGCTTTACTTCCAAGTATATGGTCAATTTTGGAATAGGTGTGGTGTGGTGCTGAAAAAAATGTATATTCTGTTGATTTGGGGTGGAGAGTTCTGTAGATATCTAGTAGGTCCGCTTGGTGCAGAGCTGAGTTCAATTCCTGGGTATCCTTGTTGACTTTCTGTCTCGTTGATCTGTCTAATGTTGACAGTGGGGTGTTAAAGTCTCCCATTATTAATGTGTGGGAGTCTAAGTCTCTTTGTAGGTCACTCAGAACTTGCTTTATGAATCTGGGTGCTCCTGTATTGGGTGCATATATATTTAGGATAGTTAGCTCTTCTTGTTGAATTAATCCCTTTACCATTATGTAATGGCCTTCTTTGTCTCTTTTGATCTTTGTTGGTTTAAAGTCTGTTTTATCAGAGACTAGGATTGCAACCCCTGCCTTTTTTTGTTTTCCATTTGCTTGGTAGATCTTCCTCCATCCTTTTATTCTGAGCCTATGTGTGTCTCTGCACGTGAGATGGGTTTCCTGAATACAGCACACTGATGGGTCTTGAGTCTTTATCCAATTTGCCAGTCTGTGTCTTTTAATTGGAGCATTTAGTCCATTTACATTTAAAGTTAATATTGTTATGTGTGAATCTGATCCTGTCATTATGATGTTAGCTGGTTATTTTGCTCGTTAGTTGATGCAGTCTCTTCCTAGTCTCGATGGTCTTTACATTTTAGCATGATTTTGCAGTGGCTGGTACTGGTTGTGCCTTTCCATGTTTAGCGCTTCCTTCAGGAGCTCTTTTAGGGCAGGCCTGGTGGTGACAGAATCTCTCAGCATTTGCTTGTCTGTAAAGGATTTTATTTTATTTCTCCTTCACTTATGAAGCTTAGTTTGGCTGGATATGAAATTCTCGGTTGAAAATTCTTTCTTTAAGAATGTTGAATATTGGCCCCCACTCTCTTCTGGCTTGTAGGGTTTCTGTCGAGAGATCAGCTGTTAGTCTTTGAGGGTAACCCGACCTTTCTCTCTGTCTGTCCTTAACATTTTTTCCTTCATTTCAACTTTGGTGAATCTGACAATTATGTGTCTTGGAGTTGCTCTTCTCGAGGAGAATCTTTGTGGCGTTCTCTGTATTTCCTGAATCTGAATGTTGGCCTGCCTTGCTAGATTGGGGAAGTTCTTCTGGATAATATCCTGCAGAGTGTTTTCCAACTTGGTTCCATTCTCCCCGTCACTTTGAGGTACACCAATCAGACATAGATTTCGTCTTTTCACACAGTCCCACATTTCTTGGAGGTTTTGCTCGTTTCTTTTTATTCTTTTTTCTCTAAACTTCCCTTCTCGCTTAATTTCATTCATTTCATCTTCCAGGGCTGATACCCTTTCTTCCATTTGATCGCATCAGCTCCTGAGGCTTCTGCATTCTTCATGTAGTTCTCGAGCCTTGGTTTTCAGCTCCATCAGCTCCTTTAAGCACTTCTCTGTATTGGTTATTCTAGTTATACATTCTTCTAAATTTTTTTCAAAGTTTTCAACTTCTTTGCCTTTGGTTTGAATATCCTCCCGTAGCTCGGAGTAATTTGATAGTCTGAAGCCTTCTTCTCTCAGCTCGTCAAAGTCATTCTCCATCCAGCTTTGTTCCATTGCTGTTGAGGAACTGCATTCCTTTGGAGGAGGAGAGGTACTCTGCTTTTTAGAGTTTCCAGTTTTTTTGCTCTGTTTTTTCCCCATCTTTGTGGTTTTATCTACTTTTGGTCTTTGATGACGGTGATGTACAGATGGGTTTTTGGTGTGGATGTCCTTTCTGTTAGTTTTCCTTCTAACAGACAGGACCCTCAGCTGCAGGTCTGTTGGAGTACCTGGCCGGCCGTGTGAGGTGTCAGTCTGCCCCTGCTGGGGGGTGCCTCCCAGTTAGGCTGCTCGGGGGTCAGGGGTCAGGGACCCACTTGAGGAGGCAGTCAGCCCGTTCTCAGATCTCCAGCTGCGTGCTGGGAGAACCACTGCTCTCCTCAGAGCTGTCAGACAGGGACATTTAAGTCTGCAGAGGTTACTGCTGTCTTTTTGTTTGTCTGTGCCCTGCCCCCAGAGGTGGAGCCTACAGAGGCAGGCAGGCCTCCTTGAGCTGTGGTGGGCTCCACCCAGTTCAAGCTTCCAGGCTGCTTTGTTTACCTAAGGGAGCCTGGGCAATGGCGGGCGCCCCTCCCCCAGCCTGGCTGCCGCCTTGCTGTTTGATCTCAGACTGCTGTGCTAGCAATCAGCGAGACTCCGTGGGCGTAGGACCCTCTAAGCCAGGTGCGGGCTATACTTTCCTGGGGCACCGTTTCCTAAGCCCGTCGGAAAAGCACAGTATTCGGGTGGGAGTGGGCCGATTTTCCAGGTGCCGTCTGTCACCCCTGGAAAGGGAACTCCCTGACCCCTTGCGCTTCCCGAGTGAGGCAATGCCTCGCCCCTGCTTCGGCTGGCGCACGGTGCGCTCACCCACTGACCTGCGCCCACTGTCTGGCACTCCCTAGTGAGGTGAACACGGTACCTCAGATGGAAATGCAGAAATCACCCGTCTTCTGCGTTGCTCGCGCTTGGAGCTGTAGACCGGAGCTGTTCCTATTCCGCTATCTTGGCTCCTCCCCCCCGTTTCCCTTTATTTTTTAATGTTATAACTAGAAAGTTTTAAATCATGTGAATGACTCGCTTTATATTTAGTTCTATTTAATAACACTTTACTAAATCCCAGAAAAGGGCTCAGAATTCTACTGAAGAATTTCTACAACTTCCTCATGAACCTATTGATTAAGTTTCAGAAGAACACTATTGCAAACAAATAAAAGGTACTTGAGAATTAGGTACAAAAACCATTCTCCATGGTATCACATTAGTAGCAATGTAAACAAACTACAAATATCAATAGGCAGGGACTACAACTTGCCACTGAGGACCACTCCCTAATGCTTAGTTCGCATCACTGGAGAACCATGTAAGCCATAGAGCACAGGGAGGGGACAATAAACACATCTGCCCGTGAGACTGTGGTGTTTGTGGGTCAGAGGGCAGGTGATACACACACAATCAAAACAGCATTAGTATAAACAAACATACAATCAAGGACTTAACATTTCTCAAAATTATAATATTGGCAAAATTTTAAAAATAAGTTACTACCATAAAGCTTGGAAGATTATAACACAGATGGTGAAGGGAGGGATACAGTGGGGAGGACAGTTTTTTTAAGGAACTAAAAATACTACTTGGAATAGGAATTAGCAAATTAGAAAAATTTTTAATTCACTAGTAATCTGCTCAATTGAACATGAATTGAATCTAATCTGACAATGCAAATTTAAGTTTAAACCTTAGTGGCATACAGACATCCGTGGGAGATACTGTAGGTTCAATTCCAGACCACCACAATCATGGAAGTGTAAAGTGAAGTTACACAAATGTCTTCGTTTCCCAATGCATTTAAAAGTTATGTTGAATCTTTCTTTCACAAAAGATCTCTGGGATGTATGATGCTATTGGATAGCATTTTACACACAGTGGAACTTCTTTCCAAATCGGAGTCAATCCTCTGAAAGCCTGCCATTGCTTTATGAAGTAAATTTATGGAATATTCTAAATCTTTTGTCATTTCAACAATATTCACGACATCTACACCAGGAGTAGATTCCATTTCAGAGACGACTTTCTTTGCTCATTGTAAGAAGCAACTCCTTACCCATTCACATTTGATTATGAAATTGCAGCAGTTCAGTCCCATATGCAGGCTCCACTTTTTTTTTTTTTTTGAGACAGAGTTTCACTCTTGTTGCCCTGGCTGGAGTGCAATGACAGGATCTCCACTCACTGCAACCTCTGCCCCCTGGGTTCAAGTAATTCTCCTGCCCCAGCCTCACAAGTAGCTGGGATTACAGGCGTGCACCACCATGCCTGGCTAATTTTGTATTTTTAGTAGAGATGGGCTTTCTCCGTGTTGGTCAGGCTGGTCTCAAACTCCCGAACTCAGGTGATCCCACCTCGACCTCCCAAAGTGCTGGGATTATAGGCATGAACCACTCTGCCCAGCCAGCAGGCTCCACTTCTAATTCTAGTTCACTTGCTATTTCCACCACATCTGCAGTTCCTTCGTCCTCTAAAATCTTGAACCCCTTAAAGTCACCTAGGAGAGATGGAATCAACTTCTTCCACAGTCCTGTTAATGTTAATTTTGTTCTCTTCCCGTGAATCACAAATGTTCTTAATGGCACCTGGAACAGTAAATTTTTCCCAGAAGGTTTTTAATTTACTTTGCCCAGATCCATCAGAGGAATCACTATCTCTGGCAGCTATGGCCTTACAAAATGTATTTCTTTCTTTTTTTGAGACGGAGTCTTGCTCTGTTGCCAGGCTGGAGTGCAGTGGTGTGATCTCGGCTCACTGGAACCTATGACTTTCTGGTTCAAGTGATTCTCCTGCCTCAGACACCCGAGTAGCTGGGATTACAGGCACACACCACCACGCCCAGCTAATTTTTGTGTTTTTAGTAGAGATAGGGGTTTCACCATGTTGATCAGGCTGGTCTTCATCTCCTGACCTCGTGATCTGCCTGCCTTGGCCTCCCAAATTGCTGGGATTACAGGCATGAGACACCGCGCCTGGCGTACAAAATATATTTCTTAAAGAATAAAACTTCCTCTCCCTCTCCCCTTTCTTCGGTCTCCCTCTCCTTCTTTTTTCCTCTCCCCTTTCTTCGGTCTCCCTCTCCTTTTTTCAGTCTCCCTCTGTTGCCGAAGCTGGACTGTACTGCCATGATCTCGGCTCGCTGCAACCTCCCTGCCTCGGGCTCCTGTGATTCTCCTGCCTCGGCCTGCCGAGTGCCTGGGATTGCAGGCGCGCGCCGCCACGCCTGACTGGTTTTTGTATTTTTGGTGGAGATGGGGTTTCGCCGTGTTGACCGGGCTGGTCTCCAGCTCCTGGCCTCAAGTGATCTGTCCGCCTCGGCCTCCCGAGGTGCTGGGATTGCAGACGGAGTCTCGCTCACTGAATGCTGAATGTTGCTCAGGCTGGAGTGCAGTGGCATGATCTCCGCTCACTACAACCTCCACCTCCCAACTGCCTGCCTTGGCCTCCTAAAGTGCTAAGATTACAGCCTCTGCCCTGCCGCCACCCCGTCTAGGAAGTGAGGAACATCTCTGCCTGGCCACCCATCGTCTGGGATGTGAGGAGCTCCTCTGCCCGGCCGCCCCGTCTGAGAAGTGAGGAGCGCCTCTGCCCGGCCGCCACCCCGTCTGGGAGGAAGTGAGGAGTGCCTCTGCCCGGCCACCCCGTCTGGGAAGTGAGGAGCGCCTCTGCCCGGCCGCCCCGTCTGGGAGATGAGGAGCGCCTCTGCCCGGCCGCCACCCCGTCTGGAAGGAAGTGAGGAGCGTCTCTGCCAGGCCACCCCGTCTGGGAGCTGAGGAGCACCTCTGCCCGGCCGCCCTGTCTGGGAGGTGAGCAGCGCCTCTGCCCGGCCGCCATCCCGTATAGGAAATGAAGAGCGTCTCTGCCCGGCCGCCCATCATCTGGGATTTGAGGAGCGCCTCTGCCCGGCCACCCTATCTGGGAAGTGAAGAGCGTCTCTGCCCAGCCACCACCCCGTCTGGGAGGAAGTGAGGAGCGCCTCTGCCCGGCCGCCCCGTCTGGGAAGTGAGGAGCGCCTCTGCCCAGCCGCCCCATCTGGGAGATGAGGAGCACCTCTGCCCAGCCACCCAACATCTGGGAAGTGAGGAGCGCCTCTGCCCGGCCGCCCCGTCTGAGAGGTGAGAGTTCCTCTGCCCGGCCGCCACCCCATCTGGGAGGAAGTGAGGAGAACCTCTGCCCAGCCGCCTCGTCTGGGAGATGAGGAGCACCTCTGCCCGGCCACCCCGTCTGGGAAGTGAGGAGTGCCTCTGCCTGGCCGCCCCATCTGGGAGGTGAGGAGCGCCTCTGCCCGGCTGCCCATCGTCTGGGAAGTGAGGAGCGCCTCTGCCCGGCCGCCCCATCTGGGAGGTGAGGAGCGCCTCTGCCAGGCCGCCCCATCTGGGAGGTGAGAAACGCCTCTGCCCGGCCGCCACCCCGTCTGGGAGGAAGTAAGGGGCGCCTCTGCCCAGCCACCCCGTCTGGGAGGAAGTGAGGAGGACCTCTGCCCGGCCGCCCCATCTGGGAGGTGAGGAGCGCCTCTGCCCGGCCGCCCCATCTGGGAAGTGAGGAGCGCCTCTGCCCGGCCGCCCCCTCTGGGAGGTGAGGAGCGCCTCTGCCCGGCCGCCCCCTCTGGGAGGTGAGGAGCGCCTCTGCCCGGCCGCCCCCTCTGGGAGTTGAGGAGCGCCTCTGCCCGGCCGCCCCCTCTGGGAGGTGACGAGCACCCCTGCCCGGCTGCCACCCCGTCTGGGAGGAAGTGAGGAGTGCCTCTGCCCGGCCACCCTGTCTGGGAGGTGAGGAGCGCCTCTGCCCGGCCGCCCTGTCGGGGAGGTGTACCCAACAGCTCTGAAGAAACAGCGACCATCGGGAGCAGGCCATGAGGACGATGGCGGTTTTGTTGAAAAGAAGGGGGGAAGTGTGGGGAAAGGAAGGAGAGATCAGATTGTTGCTGTGTCTGTGTAGAAAGAGGTGGGCATAGGAGACTCCATTTTGTTCTGACTAGGAGAAATTCTTCTGCCTTGGGATGCTGTTGATCTATGGCCTTTCCCCCAGCCCCGCGCTCTCTGAAACATGTGCTGTGTCAACTCAGGGTTAAATGGATTAAGGGCGGTGCAAGATGTGCTTTGTTAAACAGATGCTTGAAGGCAGCATGCTCTTTAAGAGTCATCACCACTCCCTAATCTCAAGTACCCAGGGACACAAACACTGCAGAAGGCCGCAGGGACCTCTGCCTAGGAAAACCAGAGACCTTTGTTCATGTGTTTATCTCCTGACCTTCTCTCCACTATTATCCTATGACCCTGCCATATCCCCCTCTCCGAGAAACACCCAAGAATGATCAATAAATAATTTAAAAAAAAAAGAATAAAACTTGAAGGCTGAGTGCAGTGGCTCACACCTGTAATCCCAAGCTCTAAAGAAGGCCAAGGTGGGCAGACTGCTTGAGCCCAGAAGTTTGAAACCAGCCTAGGCAACATGGAAACAAAACATCTCTACAAAAAACCCACAAAAAGGAAGGACGTTGGTATTGAGGTTGGCATACGTATCAAGGACAGTAACTACCATGGCTCCCGAAGTTTTGCCAAAACCTCAGATGCGTGGCCTTCTGGCCAGGCGTCTGCGAAATCATATGGCTGTAGCATTCATGCTATCCCTGGGGGTTGCAGCTTTGTATAAGTTTCGTGTGGCTGATCAAAGAAAGAAGGCATACGCAGATTTCTACAGAAACTATGATGTCATGAAAGATTTTGAGGAGATGAGGAAGGCTGGTATCTTTCAGAGTGTAAAGTAATCTTGGAATATAAAGAATTTCTTCAGGTTGAATTACCTAGAAGTTTGTCACTGACTTCTGTTCCTGAACTATGACACATGAATGTGTGGGCTAAGAAATATTTCCTCTTGATAAATAAACAATTAACCAAAAAAAAAAAAAACACACAAAAATTAGCCGGGCATGTTGGTGCACCACCTGTGGTCCCAGCTATTCAGCAGGCTGAAGTGGGAGGATCACCTGAGCCTGAGAAGACTGAGGCTGCAGTGGGCTGTGATTGCGCCATTACACTCCAGCCTGAGCAACAGTGAGATGACCTTCTCAAAAAAGAAAATAATAATAATCATAAGACTTGAAATTACTCCTAGATCCATGGGCTGCAGAATGGATGTTGTATTAGCAGGCATGAAAATGACATTCATCTATTTGTACACCTCCATCAGGGCTCTCAGAGGGACTGGGTGCAGTGTTAATGAGCAGTAATATTTTGAAAGGAACTTTTTTTTCTGGGCAGTCGGTCTCAAAAGTAGGCTTAAAATATTCAGTGAACAATGCTATAAAGAGATATGCCATCATCCAGGCTTTATTGTTGCATTGATAGAGCACATGCAGAGCAGATTTAGCATAGCTCTTAGGGGCCCTAGAATTTTTGGAATGGTAAACGAGCACTGGCTTCAATTAAAGTCACCAGATGCATTAGCCTCTAACAAGAGTCTCAGCCTCTCCTTTGAAGCTTTGAAGCCAGTAATGGAATTCTCTCTATCTAGCAAAGTCCTAAATGGCATCTTCCAATATAAGGCTGTTTTGTCTACATTAAAAATCTGTTTTTTTGAGTCTAGCCATCTTCATGAATTATCTCGGCGAGATCTTCTGAAGAACTCAGTTCTTACATCAAGTACTCGCTGCTTCAACTTGCACTTTTTTATTATAGAGACTATGTCTTTCTTTAAACCTCATGAGCCAACCTCTGCTAGCTTTCAGCTTTTCTTTTGCAGCTTACCCACCTCCTCTCAGCCATCACAGAATTGAAGAGCGTTAGGGCCTTCTTCTGGATTAAGCTTTGACTTACAGGAATGTTGTGGCTGGTTTGATCTTCTATCCAGACCACTCAAAGTTTCTCCGTATCAGCAATAAGGCTGTTTTGCTTTTTTATCTTTTGTGGGTTCACTGGAGCAGCACTTCTCATTTCCTTCGATAACTTTTCCTGCACATTCACCACCTGGCAAACTGTTTGGCCTAGCTTTCAGCTGCCAACATGTCTTCCTCACTAAGCTTCATCATTTTTAACTTGATTTAAATTGAGCAGACTGCAACTCTTTCTTTTACATGAACACTTGGAGGCCACTGGAGGGCTATTAACTGGCCTCATTTCAATATTGTGTCTCAGGGACTAGGGAGGCGTTAGGAGAGGAAGAGATGGGAAACCACCTGATTGGTGGACCAGTCAGAGCCACAACATTTGCCAATGAGGTTTGCCATCTTATACGGGTGCATTCATGGAGTCCAAAACAATTACAACAGTAACATCAAAGCTCACTGATCTCAGGTCACCACAGCACATATAATAATCATGAAAAAGTTTGAAATATTCTAAGAGTAACCAAATGTGACACAGAGAACCAAAGAGAACACATGCTGTTGGAAAAATGGAACAACAGACTTGCTTGACACAAGATTGCCACAAATCTTCAATTTGTAAAAACTGCAGTATCTGCAGGGCCCAAAAAAATGAGTTATGCCTATATGTATTCTGTGCCTACAGATGCCCTGCCTTTTTTTGTTCCCTTTCAGTGTTTCACTCAGTTAACATGAAACCTATCAATAGTGTTAGGTTACACACAGATATGAAAATTGTCATACTGTGAGTGGCCATAAGTATTAACACCATATAGTAAATTTTAATACTGTGTTCCAATGTCAAATAAGCTCACTGCTCTAAACAAGAATTACAAAACCCACTGAAGATTCAGATAAGGTGATTCCACTGAGCGAGTTGAGGAGAACTGTTTAATTCTGCATCATGCTTAAACAAACTCCTTTGCACAGTGAATTTCTTGTTTTCAGTTCACCATCTTTATCTAGAAATTCTTATCTGAGTAAGAACTTTTAATCTATTCAGAATTTCTCTCCCTTCATTACTTTCTCTCTAATGCATCTCATTAATCCAGAGTGAAGCCAAGCAAGGAGCCCCGTACAATCAACACTTGCCATTGTTCTTAACTCTTCAGTACCTACCCTGACATATTACCACTTCGGTGATTCCTTTTGAGCATTTTGAAATGTCTTCATAAACATTTCAGAAAATCATTCATAGTTTAGGCTGTGCACAGTGGCTTACACCTGTAATCCCAGCACTTTGAGAGGCTGAGGTGAGTGGATCATTTGAAGTCAGGAGTTCAGTACCAGCTTCACCAACATGGTGAAACCTCATCTCTACTAAAAATACAAAAAAAAAATTAGCTGGGTGTGGTGCCCCATGCCTGTAATCCCAGATACTCAAGAGGCTGAGGCAGGGGATTTGCTTGAACTCAGGAAGCAGAGGTTACAGTGAGCCAAGACCTCGCCACTGCACTCCAGCCTAGACAACAGAATGAGACTCCAACTCAAAACAAAATTTTTTTAATATACTTTAAACATCATTCTGCTTTAGAAGAAAATATGACTAGTGTTATCTATAAATATTTAGGTTTAAAATCAATGAAATAAAAATGGTAACAATACAATGCTTACAATATTTTACAAAATCTGTTTGAAAATCCTTTCTGGTACTGAAAAAATTATGTCCTCTGTCCTTCAGTTCTGAAGGCAGAGATCTGCTTTATACTCTGTGATGCAGGCCACTTTGGCCTTAAACTTGGCCACTTCTTTAAACTATAATAAGAACAGCAAATATTATGTTAAAGGCAGACATTTAAAAGCACCATTTCTGCCAGATAATTTAAAAAAATCTAACACGAGGCTGGGCACAGCACTTCACACCTGTAGTTCCAGCACTTTGGGAGGCCGAGGCGGACGGATCACGAGGTCAGGCGTTTGAGACCAGGCTGGCCAACATAGTGAAACCCCGTCTCTACTAAAAATGTAAATAATAATAATAATAATAATGATAATAAATAAATAAAAGGCCGGGCGTGATGGCTCATGCCTGTAATCCCAGCTACTTGGGAGGCTGAGGCAGGAGAATCGCTTGAACCTGGGAGGCAGAGGTTGCAGTGAGTCGAGATCATGCCAATGCACTCCAGACTGGGCAACAGCAAAAGACTCTGTCTCAAAAAAAAAAAAAAAAAACTAACACCATTTTTTAAACTTACTACTCTTTCTAAATAGATTTTTGCCTGATTTTAAGCAAAAGACAACACAAAACTTGTAAGAAAAAAATGCAGAAATCCCTTGTAATCTATTATAGGTCAGATTCTTCAAGAAAGAGACTGAGATTTCACACAGGCTTGCTGGGGAGCACTGTCAATAACAGCACCCAGGAGGTGGGAGGCAGGCATGGCTGAACAGTCAAAGTGCTGAACAGGGATGCAGCTGCACCAAGAGCTTCTTCAGAAGCCAGTGTGGCCCTTCCCAAGGAAAAGGCAGAC
This sequence comes from Pongo abelii, assembly GCF_028885655.2. NCBI lineage: Eukaryota > Metazoa > Chordata > Mammalia > Primates > Hominidae > Pongo > Pongo abelii. The sequence continues at coordinate 23,434,224 of NC_072007.2, read as the reverse complement.
AAGGTGACTCGAACACTCACAGCAGCTGGGGAAATTAGTGCCATCAGTATTGAAAGAAGGGACTGAAATCCACACTACAGCGTTCAGTACATAATCCCCTCCTCCAGAAGTATCCCCCCATCTACACATAGCCAGAATCAAATTTAGGTGATTACTTACTGACTTTCACTAAGTATATTTCTATGAGAGTCAAATTTTTAAAAACATTATAGAGTAGATAGTATTCCATTTTATGGATACACCATAATTCATTTAGTGCTAACACCATTTCAAAGGTCAGTGATTCCAATTTTCCCTCCTAAAAATAACACTACTGTAAATAACCTTGGAAGAAAATATTTATGTACATCTTTAATGACTTTCTCAAAAAAGACATGAGAGTCAAGAAAAATAACCATTGAGAGTCAATACTCCAAATACTCAAAATCTACTAAAATTTGCTTTCTAATAAGGTTTATAATATCCTAGCAAATGTTACCATGTGACTTTTCCAGAAACCTTGAAAAAGGGTATCTTAGTATCATAAACATACTCCACTGATTGGTGTTTAAATTAAAGAGTATCATAGCATAATTTTCTGCACATTACCATATCCTTTGTCTATTTATCAAATGTGTTAGTGTATCTCCGACTGACCCATAAAAGTACGTCACTTATTTTAGGCATAGAAAAGCCATTTATGGAATTGAATAATTATATAATAATTACATATGTTTTATTTTGGTTTTAAAATTTGTCTCAGTATAACTATTTTTACTTATCTAGAATTTAACTTGTCACATGATGAAGACTATACATTGAAGCTTGTTTTTACCAAAATTTTTACTTTTTACCAAATAGCCTATATTCTCAGTATCATTTGTTGAAAACTATAAGCTCTCCAGTCTTTGTTTTTGATTTGCACAATAAACGCCCTCTAATTTCTTAAATGGAGATTATTTCTGCATAATATTGCTTTAAAATGTTATCTTCAGTAACTAATTTAGCAGCTAGTGAGGTGATCAGAAATCTTTTGAGCTATAATAAAGCTATGGTACAGAACTTCTGAGCTGGAGGTGGGCCGACAGCTGCCCTAGCGTGAAGAATGATGGGCGTCAGTAATGGGCGTCAGTAATTTCCTTCCATTGCACTTACATGACATGTGCTGTGGCTACTCTCCTGTAAGGAACTATTATTTACTTACCTTGCGGTAAATGAGGGTACATTCTTGCTTCACTGTCCACACTCTAAAACAATCCTGTCAACAAAGGCAATGTTTATGAAAGAGTAAGCAAGATTCATGTACTATCCACAGATTAGGTAAAAGAAGTCTACCAGCCAAGGAAGGGATAAAGTCAGCCTGGATCTGCTTTGCACCCTGACAAGCCACTGAAGAACTCAGCAGTTTCTACACTTTTAATTATACTGTGTAATATACAACTAGGAATAGGAGGAGAAATGGTCTTACTAAGGCTGGGGAGGAAGAAATGAAGGCTGAGAATAGTGAAATGACTATGCCAAAGATGAGGGAACTGTAAAGAAATTCTAAGGATGTGAATGGGTCTTACGTGGCCTTATAGTACTCTTTGCAGAGATCAATATTTAAAGAAATTATTTTATTATCAACAGAACAGCATCTCATCTCTAAATTTTTATTTAACATTAACAGTCACAAATTTTGGCTGGTTTTATGATCACAAGGCAGAAACAAGTCATTCATAAAATAACAATATATAACCACCAACCATTCTAAAATGTCTTTAAGGAGATAATTTTATAAAGTTCTTGAAACATTTTTTTAACTGCCCTATTTATAAGAAAACAAAAAAGATGGCTAGGCACAGTTGCTCAAGCCTATAATCTGAGCACTTTGGGAGGCTGAGGCAGGAAGGTCACTTGAACCCAAGAGGTCAAGGGTGCACCGAGCTATGATCATGCCACTGCCCTCCATCCTAAAAGAGTCAGATCCTGTCTCAAAAAAAATGAAATAAAAGCATCCACAAACTATGTCACACAGAGCTCTGTGAGGTTAAGCACTACCTAATACTTTTCAACCACTTAAGGGGAAGAAAATGCATAGCTCTTCCTGCTTAAAATATTTAAATTTAATATGTCAGAAAACACCTAAGGCCATGCATGGTGGCTCATACTTGTAATTCCAACACTTTGGGAAGCCAAGGCAGGACAATTGCTTGAGCCCAGGAGTTGGAGACAAACCTGGGCAACATAAAGAAACCCTGTCTCTACAAAAAAGCTTAAAAATTAGCTAGGCCAGGAACAGTGGCTCATGCCTGTAATCTCAGGACTTTGAAAGGCAGAGGCAGAATTGATTGAGCTCAAGAGTTAAGAGACCAGCCTGGGCAATATATGAAGACCTCATCTCCACTAAAAAGCAAAACAAAGTAGTCAGATGTGGTAGCACATGCCTACAGTCCCAGCTACTCTGACCACCTGAACCCAGGATGCGCAGGCTGCAGTGAGCCATGATTACACCACTGCATTCCAATCTGGACAACAAAGTAAGACCCTTTCTCAAAAAAAAAAAGTTAAAAGAAAAAAAAGAAAATACCTAAGCTTGATACTTTTTTTTGAGACGGAGTCTTGCTCTGTCACCCGGGCTGGAGTGCGGTGGCGCAATCTCGGCTCACTGCAAGCTCCAACTTCTGGGTTCATACCATTCTCCTGCCTCAGCCTCCTGAGTAGCTGGGACTACAAGCACCCACCACCACATCAGGCTAATTTTTTTGTATTTTTAGTAAAGACGGGGTTTCACCCTGTTAGCCAGGATGGTCTCAATCTCTTGACCTCGTGATCTGCCTGCCTTGGCCTCCCAAAGTGCTGGGATTACAGGCGTGAGCCACCATGCCTGGCCACCTGATACTTTTTATAATAAATACTATTTCCGGCTACTTACCCATAAAAATATAAATTAATTGTGTAACTACCATGATAGTAATATAAAAATACAAAACTACATAATCAGTACTCAATATTTCACTGTAATTATGCATATGACAGGCTTTTTTTTTTTTTTTTTTTTAAGTAAAGAGCTGGTCAGGTGCGGTGGCTCTCACCTGCAATCCCAGCAATTTGGGAGGCCCAGGCAGACAGATCATTTGAGCTCAGGACTTTTAAGACAAAACTTGCCAACATTATGAAACCCTATCTTTAGCAAAAATACAAAAATTAGCTGAGTGTGGTGGCACACATCTGCAGTCCCAGCTACTAGAAAGGCTGTCAGGAGAATCACTTGAGCCTGGGAGGCAGAGGCTGCAGTAAGCTAAGATCATACCACTGCACTCCACCCTGGGTGACAGAGTGAGACTCCATCTAAACAAAAAAAAAGCATAAACAGCTAACACTAAACAATTTAGAAAGAGGTGGTTAATGCAATAGTGAATGTGTAAGCAGAAGAAATATAGACACACAATAGTAAAGATGCCCTCATTACCCGGAATTCTGGGAATCTTCTACATATCGATACAATAAAACTTCAGCCCCATATTCCAGCATACAAACTCATTCTGAGTAACCACAAATATTACACATAATTTCAAAGTTCACACTTGCAAACAAATGATTGCCTAAAATAATGGTAGAAAATTATTTGAGATTCAATGTAAAAATTAAACATTCTGAAGCATGTTAATAAAATGTATTTTGAAAGGCATAACTACTCTTCAAGAAAAAAAAACTACTACTTAAAACTAAAAAAAAAATAAAATTGTATCTTCTACAAAAACAAATCAACCTTATCTACAGCGCAGTTCTACCCAACTATGGAATGTCAGAATAGAAGGTCTCACTATGGACTCAAGAGCTGACATGAGGAATGTCACCACCATCCTGCTCTCTGAGGACTCCTCATCTTCAATGGCCAGGGTGGACATTGTTACTTGGGCCATGATCTTTGTGCAGGACAAGTAATAAGAAAGTGAGTGGTAGAAATCTGGTGTTCCAAACCCACATTCAGAGCTCTGAGGTTCTCCCACTGGCTGCCTAATTTACTGTTTTCTTGCCTAAGAGAAAAAACAATACTCAAAAACTAAGTATGTGATTTGCCCAAAACTCTCATCAGATAGAGTATCTATCCCCTAACTTTCTATCTAGTGTTATTTCAATAAAATTGGGTTAATATCACACCCAAAATAAATGCAGATGGCACTCAGAATAGTGAAATTTCTCCCAAGGAGGAGGAGGAGAGGTGCTTTACAACCCAGTGATGGACTACAACAGACCAGTGCAGGACAGAGCTGCCAAGCTCCCTCTCCCCCACACATACGGACACAGCCAAGGGACTGAGTGCAGTGAACCGAGGCTGGGTGGAGAGAAGCTTCTCTTCTTACTGAGAAAATAGATCACAGACATCAAGAAGCAAGTAAGATGATTTATATTACAGCATATTGCTCTATTTGAAAAAATTTTTGTAATATTTTGGTAACAACAAAGACCCTTAAATGAATTTCAAACACTACAAATATCCAACACATAAACAGAAAATATTAAATGTCAGCAAGGATATCGAAAAACTGGACCCTTTATGCACTTCTTTTTGGAATGTAAACTGGTGCAGCCACTGTGGAAAATGGTTTGGCAGCTCCTTAAAATATTAAGCAAAGAATTATCACATAATCCAACAACTCCCTTTCGGTATGTACCCAAAAGAACTGAGAGCAAGCACTCAAACAGGTATTTGTACATTCACGTTCATAGCAACATTATTCATCATGGCCAAAAGGTACAACCAACCCTAATGTCCATCGATAGGTAAATGGAGAAGCAAAGTGTGATATACACACATACATGGAATATTATTCAGCTCTATAAAGAAAAAACAACTCTGGCCAGGTTCAGTGACTTACCCCTGTAATCTCAGCACTTTGGGAGGCTGAGGCAGGCAGATCACTTGAGCCCAGGAATTTGCAGATCAGCCTGGGCAAAATAGCAAGATCTCATCTCTCTGTTTTTTTTTAAAAATTCTGATAATGAACCTTGATAGCACTATGCAATCTATGCATGTAACAATATTGCACTTATACTCCACAAATGTATGTAAAGTTGTTTTAAAATGGGGAATTCATCAAGGAAGAAATGTGATCCACAGAGAGGAGTGAGACAGAAAAGCCACCCACCCAGAATCGGTGTGGAGCCCAGGGGGGCTCCCCACGGCAGGAAAATAGTGAGTAAGCAAGAGCCACTGGTGACTCACCCTTCTGCCACCGACTTTTGAAATCCTGGGCACAGAAAATCCCCCGACACCCTCCCCACAGGGCTCCCCAACTGACACAGAGAGCTGCATGGAGTCTGGGCAGAGCCTCCAGTCAGGCCCACATGGAACCCTAAGGGCCTTGGACCACTGAGCACCACAGTGCCAGCTGCTATAGCTCTGCCACTAGAAGAGGCCAGACTCTCTCACATGCCCCCAGGATAGGGGTCATATCTACAGTGCTGAGGAGCAGATAGACTCACCTCCTGTCTCTACTCTACCTCCCGTAGAGGCCTCACCTCCATTACACCTTGCCTGGTAATGCCCACTGGCCTGGGTCCCAATGCAGCCACTTACCCTCTGCCTGAGCACTCAGGCTAATTGCAACTCTGAAGACAGACCTCCCAGAGGTAACTGTCAGGCCTACTGTTTTTGCAACTGCCATGGTCCCTGCCTCTACCTCTCTTAGGCTAGGGAGGGACTGAAGAGCCCAAGAACTATCATAGGCTTCTTAGCACACCACAGCTGCCTTACAGAAAGTGGGCAAACTGTTTCCACATGGGTCCCCCTCCCTGCTATGCCTCACTGGGTAGCGTCTCCTGACCTGGGCCCCCAGCACAGCCATCCTGCACCCCTACCCTGAAGGACTGCTTCAGTCAGTGGCATCTCTGCATCTCTCTGAGATGGAGCTTTCAGGGGTAACCCACAGGCTCTCTGCCATTGCCACTGTAGCAGTACCACCATTGCTGCCCTTGATCTAGGGAAAGAATAAAGACCCTGATTGCTTTGCCAGCACCTCCAGCATGCCACAGCCACCAGATGGAGAGAAGCCCAGTTTCTCTTCTCTGTGAGCTTCTGGCAACCTGCTCTTCACCAGAAGGAGGCCCAGGTTTAAGCCCACAGTTCAGCCACCTTACTCTTGGCTGAACATTCTCATTGGCAGTGGCTCTACATCTCTCTGGGGTGGAGTTCCTGGAGGCAACTGAAAGCCCTTCTGCCATTACTGCTGCAGTGATACTGCCCTTGCTGCCCTCAGGCTGGGGAAGAAACAAAGTGCCTGAGTGCTTTGCTCACACCTCCAGCAGGCCACAGCCAACATATGGGGGGAAGCCCAGTCTCTCTTCCCTGTTGGCCCCAAATCCCCTGCTCTTAACCAGGCAAGGGTCCCAGCTTGGGCCCACAATGCAGCTGCTGCATTTCTGACTGATCATTCTGATTGGCAGAGCTCTGCACGTCTCTGAGGTGGTACCCCAAGATACAAGTGAAAGGCTTTCTGCCACTGCCATTGCCAAGGTCCCCAACCCTGCTGCTCCCAAGCTGGGGAGAGAATGAAAAGCCTGAGTTCACCCCAGAGCTATGGTGCACAGGGCTATGGGATGGGAGTGCCAAGCCAAGACCTATGGCTAGTACTCAAGTGGAGGACCAGCATAAAATCACTGAAATGACAGAGAATTCAGCACCTGGATGCCAATGAAGATCATCAAAATTCAGAAGAAAGTTGAAACCCATTTCAAGAAATCTAAAAAATTCAGTAAAACTATTCAAGAGGTGAGAGATGACATAGCCTTCTTAAGAAGGAACAAAACTTGATCTGATAAAGCTGAAAAACTCACAAAAATAATTTTGTAATACAATCAGAAATATTAACAGCAGACGAGACCAAGCTGAGGGAAGAATCTCAGAGCTCAAAGACCAGTTCTTTGAATTAATTCAGTCAGACAAAAATAACTGAAAAAGATTGTTTTTCATGAACAAAACCTTTGAGAAATATGGGATTATGTTAAGATACCAAATACACAACTCATTGGCATCTCTAAAAGAAAGGAAGACAGAACAAGTAACTTGGAAAACATTTTTTAGGATACTGTCCATAAGAATTTTCTTAACTTTCCTAGAAAGGTTGAAATTCAAATTCGGAAAATTCAGGGGACCCCTGGGAGATAGTACACAAGATAACCATCCCCAAGACATGTAGTCATCAGATTCTCCAAGGTCTGTGTGAAAGAAAAAATATTAAAGTCAGCTAGACACAAGGGGCAGGTCACTTATAAAGGGAACTCCATTAGGCTATCCACAGACCTTCCAGCAGAAACCGTACAAGACAAAAGCAATGGGGGGGGGGGGGCCTATATTCAGCATTCTCAAAGAAAACAAACTCCAACCAAGAATCTAATCACACTGAACTAAGCTTCATAAACAAAAGATAAAAGATGTCCTTTCAGACAAGCAAATGCTAAGGGAATTCATTACCACCAAACCTGCCTTAAAAGAGGTTCTTAAGGGTGTGTTAAACATGGAAAAGAAAGACTATTACTGGCCACCACAAAAAAACACACTGAAGTACATGGGCTATTTATACTATAATGTAAATACATAATCAAGTTTACATAAGAAACAGCTAACAACACAATGTCAGGATCAAATCTGCACATATCAATATTAACCTCGAAAAAGAAAGTTCTAAATACCCCACTGAAAAGGTGCAGAGTGGCAAGTTAAATAAAGAAGCAAGACCCAACTGTATGCTGTCTTCAAGAGACCCATTTCACATGCAAGGACATCCACAGGCTCAAAGAAAACAGATGGAGAAAGGTCTACCAACCAAATAGAAAACAAAAAAAGAGCAGAAGTTACTATTCTTTTTTCAGACAAAACAGACTTTAATAATGATCACAAAAGACAAAGAAGGGCATTTCATGATAACAGGTTCAATTCAGTAAGAAGACTTAACTATCCTAAACGGTAATTCTATGCACCCAACACTGGAGCACCCAGATTCATAAATCAAGTTCCTAGAGACTTATGAAGAGACTTAGATAACCACACAATAATACTGGGAGACTTTAAAACTCCACTGAAACTACTGGACAGATCACCAAGGCAGAATACTTACAAAGATATTTAGGACCTAAACTTGACACTTAGCAAAATGGACCTAACAGTCATCTACAGAATGCTCCAGTCAGCAAAACCAGAATATACATTCTTCTCACCTGCACACGACCCATACTCTACAGCTGACCACCACACACTTGCAACTTGCAATATATTCTACAGAATCAAAATCACACCAACGACACTATCCATCGGACCACAGTGCAATAAAAACAGATTTCAATACCAAGAAAATCTCTCAAAACCATACAATTTAATAAAAAATTAAATAAGCAGCTCCTGGTGACTTTTGAGTAAAGAATAAAATTAAGGCTGGAATCAATAAGTTCTGTGAAACTAACAGAAACAAAGATACAACATACCTAAATCACTGAGAAACTCTTAAAAAAAAGTGTTAAAGGGAAAGTTTGTAGCACTAAACACCCATATTAAACAGAAAGATATCAAATTAAGAACCTAATATTGTATCTTTTTTATTTTATTTATTTATTTTTGAGATAGAATCTTGCCCTGTCACACAGGCTGGAGTGCAGTGGAGCAATCTCAGCTCACTGCAACCTCCATCTCTCAGGTTCAAGCAACTCTCTTGTCTCAGCCTAGCTGAGACTATGGGCGTGTGCCACCATGCACAGCTAATTATTTTATTTTTAGTACAGATGGGGTTTTACCATATTGGTCAGGCTGGTCTCAAACTCCTGACCTCAGGTGATCCACCCACCTCAGCCTCTCAAAATGCTGGGATTACAGGCATGAGCCACTGTGCCAGGCAATATCTAGAGGAAACAGAAATGTAAAAGCAAATCAACCCCAAAGCTAGAAGACAAGAAATATCAAAGCTGAACTGAATGAAACGGAGATTAAAAAAAAAAAAAAACTGTAAAAAATCCAGTGAAACTTACTTCTGAAAGAATAAGATTGATAGACTGCTAGCTAAAGAAAAAAAAGATGATCTACCTAAACATGATAAAAAGTGACAAAGGAAATATTATCACTGATGCCACAGAAATACATGAAACAATTAGAGACTATTATGAACATCTTTATGCACACAAACTAGAAGACACAGAAGAAATGGATAAATACCTGGAAACATATAAACTCCCAAGACTGAATCAGAAGAAATTAAAATCCTGAACAGACCAATACTGACTTCTGAAATTGAATCAATAATAAAAAGCTTACCAGAAAAAACTCTGGACCAGATGGATTCACAGCCAAATTCTACCACACATATAAAGAAGACCTGGTACCAGTTTTACTGAAACTATTCCAAAAAAAGGAGGAGGGGCGACTTCTTCCTAACTCATTCTATGAGGCCAATATCATTCTGAAACCAAAACTTAGCAGATATGGGGAAAAAGAAGAGAAAAAAAAAAAAAGCAAATTGGGCTGGGTGTGGTGGCTCACGCCTATAATCCCAGCACTTTGGGAGGCAGAGGCGGGCAGATCACCTTAGGTCAGGAGTTCGAGACCAGCCCGGCTAACATGATGAAACTCCGTTTCTACTAAAAATACAAAAAATTAGCTGGGCTTGGTGGCTCAGGGCTGTAGTCCCAGCTACTTGGGAGGATGAGACAGGAGAATCCCTTGAACACAGGAGATGGAGGTTACAGTGAGCCAAGATCACGCCATTGCACTCCAGCCTGGGCAACAAGAGTGAAACTCTATCTCAAAAATAATAAAAATATATATATATTTATATATTATACATATAATATATTATATATCTATATAAATTATATATAACTTACAAATTATATATATTTTTATATAAATATATATCAGAAAAGCTAATCCACCATGATCAGGTAGGCTTTATTCCTGGGATGCATGGTTAAACACCCTCAAAAACTAGGCATCAAAGGTACGTACCTCAAGATAATAATAGCCAGCTATAACAAACCACAGTCAAGATTATACTGAAAGGGCAAAAGCTTGAAACATTCCTTTTGAGAACCAGAACAAAACAAGGATACCCACTCTCACTATTCCTATTAAATAAAATACTGGAAGTCCCAGCCAAAGCAATCAGGCAGTGGAAATAAATAAAAGGCATCCAAATAGGGGGAGTGGAAGTCAAATGATTTCATTTCACAGATGATATAATTCTATACTTAGAAAAGCCCACAGTCTCTGCCCAAAGGCTCCCAGATCTGAAAAAGAAATTCAGTAAAGTTTCAGCATACAAAATAAATGTATGAAAATCAATAACATTTCTACACACCAATAACATCCAACTGAAAATACAATTCTATTCACAATAGCCACCAAAATAAAAAAAATACCTGGAAACACAGCTAACCAGGAGGGCAAATGTTCTCTACAATGAGAATTACGAACTATTGTTTAAAAAAAATTAGAAATGACAAAAACAAACAGAAAAACATTCCATGCTCATGGATAGGATCAATATTGCTAAAATGGCCATACTACTGAAAGAAATTTACTTTTGAATTAAATGTTATTCCTATCAAACTACCAACAACATTTTTTGCAGAATTTTTTAAAAATGAAAAAACTTATTTGAAACAAAAAAAGAGCCTGAATACTCAAATCTATTCTATGCAAAGGAACAAAGCTAGAGTCATCATACTACCCAACTTCAAACTACACTACAAGACAACAATACCTAAAAGAGTGTGGGTACTGGTACAAAAATAGACAAATAGACCAAAGGAACAGGCTAGAGAACCCAGAAATAAAGCCACGCATCTAAAATCGTCTGATTTTTTCACAAAGCCGACAATAACATACAATAAGGAAAGGACTCCCCATCAGGCACGGTGGCTCATGCCTGTAATCCCAGCATTTTGGGAGGCCAAGGCAGGTAGATCACCTGAGGTCAGGAGTTTGAGACCAGCCTGGCCAATACGGTAAAACCCCATCTGTACTAAAATTACAGAAATTAGCTGGGCATGGTGGAGGGCGCCTATAATCTCAGCTACTCTGAAGGCTGAGGCAGGAGAATCACTTGAACCTGGGAGGTGGAGGTTGCAGTGAGCTAAGATCGTACCAGTGCACTCCAGCCTGGGCAATAAGTCAAACTCCATCTCAAAAAAAAAAAAAAAAAAGAAGGAAGGAAAAGACTCCCTATTCAATAAGTAGTGCTGGGATAACTGGCTAGTCATATGCAGAAGATTGAAGCTGGACCACTTCATTTATACCATATACAAAAATTAACTCAAGATGGATTAAAGACTTAAATATAAAACCTAAAAGTGTGAAAACCCTAGAAGAAAACCTAGGAAACACCATGATGTACATTGGCCCTGGCAAAGACTTCAAGACTCTAAAAGCAGCTGAAACAGAAGTTGACAAATGAGAATGGATTAAGCTGAAGAGTTTCAGCACAGCAAGAGAAACTATCAACAGAGTAAACACACAACCAACAGAATGAGAAAAAAAAAAACTTGCAATCTATGATTTTCAGCAAAGGTTTAATATGTAGAATCTGTTTAAAAAACTGTAATTAACCAAGCAAAAAAAAAAACCTTATTAAAAATGAAAAAAGAACATGAACATACACTTCTCAAAAGAAGACAGACATGCATCCAACAAGCATATTAAAATGCTCAATATCACTAATCATTAGAAAAATGCAAATCGAAACCACCGGATACCATCTCACATCAGTCACAGTAGCCATATTAAAAAGGCAAAGAATAATAGATGCTGGTGGGTAGTGAAGAGAAAGTTTATACACTGCTAGAGGGAATGTAAATTTTTCCAGCCACTTAGAAAGTACTCTGGAGATTTCTCAAAGAATTTAAAACCAAACTACCATTTAACCCACAAATTCCATTATTTGGTATATGCCCCCAAAACAGAAATCATTCAACTGTAAAGACACATGCATGCTTATGTTCATCACAGTACTATTAAAATACTATTTACAGTCGTACTAAGTACTAGTACTATTGTACTAGTACACAGTACTATTTACTATAGCAAAGACATGGAATCATCTGAAGTCCTTCAATAAATAAATGGATTTTACAAATGTGGTGTGTGTGTGTGTGTGTGTATATATATATATAATTTCATTTATATATACACAATGTAATATAGATATATATTACACAATAATGTAAATACACAATTGTATTTCATTGTGTATATATATCATTATATATATATATATATACACACACACAAAGAAATAGTATTCAGCCATAAAAAGATAAAATTCCGTTCTTTGCAGCAACAGGGATGAACCTGGAGGACACGGTGTTAAGTAAAATAAGCCAGCCATAAAAAAAAATACTGCACATTCTTACTAATATATAGAATCTAATAAAGTTGATCTCATAGGAGTAGAGAGTAGAATGGTGGTTACTAGAAGCTAGAGTGTGCAAGAGAGTGCAAAATGAGGAGAAAATGGTCAATGGGCAATAAGTTACAGTTAATAGGAGGAATATATTCTAGTGCACAGTAGGGTGACTATGGTGAACAATTTTGTATTGAATATTTCAAATGGCTAGAAAAGGGAGTTTTGAATGTTCTCACCACAAAGAAATAATAAATGAGATGTTCGATATGCTAAATCCCCTAATTTGATTATTACATATATAAACACGTATCTAAAGCTCACACTGTATCCCATCTATATGTAAAATTATTGTGTCAATTAAAAATAAAATTAAAGGCTGGGTGTGGTGGCTCATGCCTGTACAAATCCCAGCACTTTGGGAGGCTGAGGTGGGCTGATCACCTGAGGTCAGGAGTTCGAGAACAGCCTTGCCAACATGGTGAAACCCTGTCTCTACTAAAAATACAAAAATTAGTTGAGCACGGTGGTGGATGCCTGCAATCCCAGCTACCCAGGAGGCTGAGGCATAAGAATTGCTTGAATCCAGGAGGCGGAGGTTGCAGTGAGCCATGATCACACCACTGCACCCCAATCTGGGCAACAGAGTGAGACTCTGTCTCAAAAAAAAGAATTAAAAAAGGAAAAATGAGGTCATGAGCTAAACATCTGCCCCCAAACTGTATGGAAAGGTATATGAATAAAGATCATCATGACTTACCAGAAGAGAAACCTGTAAGAAAAAACTTCAGTAGCAATTAGTACTATGGTAGGAAACCTACACTGTAATTGAGGAACTGCTGAAGCCTGAGAGTGGACAAGTGTGAGAGTTAAAATCTCCAGGGAGGCCAGTCTTAGTTCCTCCTTCTCACTTTTGAGAGTTTTATCTTCAGAAGCCTTACCACATTCTTACAGTACAGGTAGAAAAATCTCGTGTTTCTGGCATAGGGAAAGGAAATGTACCCATTCTAAAAGCCACCTAGAACATTCTATTCTTTTTACCAAGCTCTGCCTTCGGAAAACTATTTGAGCAAAACCTAACCTACTGGGGTTTTGTCAGAGTTTATATGACTTAAATTAAGGGAAATACCCATCACCAGACTGCTGTAGTCTTCAGCGGGGGAAGAAGAGAAATGTTCAACTTCAGACCACTTGAGCCCTTCATGTGAAAGTAGAACCACGCAACTCCCATTCCCTCTAACCTTCCTGTTAAACCTAAGGGGGTGGGAAATGTGAAGCATTTTGTAAGATGACAAGACAGAGGCACAGACTCACTACAAGACACAAAACTCAGTGGCTGGAATGGAGATATCCTTCTGTTCTCAATAAATGCATCAGGACAAATTGATGGGAGCAGAAGTAATAAGCAGCCTGGGTTTTCCTCCCTGTATCTCATGCTCTGTGTCACAGACGTGTCCTCTGGAGGACAAAGCACTTCTTCTATGTAGCTCTGAAAGAAGTAACATTTTTCTGACTTCCAAAATACTTTTGATCTAGTTCAATTCAGAAAACTTAAATCCACTAAGGAACATATTTGAAGAACACTACAAATCACCTGTAGGGAACCCATAGAAATACATTAGGAAACGTGATATTTTGTTGTGCACATTTTGAAGGCTGGATTATTGGGAGGTATATTTTGTTGACAAGTTCTGAGAACATACAATCCATTAGGCAGAAGCTATATAGAAAAATGAGCTTTCACTTTAAAAATCTGGAACCCAGACGGTAAAATAAAAGTTTAGAAATTGTACACTCTGTCGATGTGTTGATGTTTTATATTATTTGACGTGGAAATGAGTGAAGAGGCTTGATTATCCAGAATGTATATGAGATAATCAGAGTTAAACAAGGAGTAGGTAAAATTAAAATGATCATGGTAATTATTTGGAGCACTAAAGAACAAACATTGATAATGCGAGATCTGTTGTTTTTTCCCGGATACATGAAATACATTTCTTTGTTATTAAGATGAACATACTTTAAAGCATAATGCTTCTGTTATGCTTAAAAATACATTTTTTCAGCCAGGTGCGGTGGCTCACGCCTGTAATCCCAGCACTTTGGGAGGCCAAGGTGGGCAGATAACGAGGTCAGAAGATCAAGACCATCCTGGCTAACAAGGTGAAACCTTGTCTCTACTAAAAACACAAAAACTTAGCGGGGCATGGTGGCAGGTGCCTGTAGTCCCAGCTACTCAGAAGGCTGAGGCAGGAGAATGGCATGACCCCAGGAGGCAGAGCTTGCAGTGAGCTGAGATTGCGCCACTGCACTCCAGCCTGGGCAACAGAGCGAGACTCTGTCTCAAAAACAAAAAACAAAAAACCTTTTTTCCCAAGCTGCCACTGGACTTTTAGCCAACACCTTTTTCCTTTTCTTCAACATCTTCACATTCCTTCAGGATCAGAAATCAAAGCCCCATGACCTCATCAGCTGTAACTCGGCCTTCATTCATGTAGTGATGTTCCTCAATGTGGCGGATGCTTGGTCTCCAGATATGCTTGAATCACTGCACTTAGGGAATGAGTTCAAATGTTAAGTCCTTGTCCTACATAAACAGAGTGAGGATGGGCCTATGTATCTGTAACACCTGTCTCCTGAGTGCACACTGGGCCAGCACCATCAGCCCCAGCAACTGCTGTTTGGCAAGGCTTAAACAGAAATTCACAAATAACATTATCAGTGTCATCTTTTTTTTTTTTAGTCCATCAATCTGTCTTTCAGTCATAACAGAATATTCTACACTGTGGCTTCTTCTAATGTGACTCAGACCAGTCTACTTAAGGGCAGCAAATACTGTTCACTTTCTCCCATAAAGTCCTTCATGAGAAGAGTATTTTTTACTCTGACATTATCCAGGGATGTCTTCATTATAGGAATTACACTGCATTCAACTGCACACATGGTGATCCTTTTGTCCAGACATCAGAGGCAATCTCAGCAACTCCACAGCATCAGCATCTCTCCACAAGCCTTCCCAGAGAAAAGGGCCGCTCAGACCACCCCGCTGTTAAGTGAGCTACGTTCTGGTCATGTGCTGGGTGGACCTCATCATCTCATCTTCTTCAGCCCTGCTGTGGATGCGTAACCCAGTAACCCAGTCATCCTGAGTGTGCAGAACCTTGTGGGCAATGTCTATGCCACTGTTGTTCCACTGGAACAAATCAGCTTTGATAAAAAGATAGTTGACATTCTCCAAAATATGCGAAGTGCTATAAAGCTTTAACAAGTTGGCGATGTAAAACATTTCTTAAAAATAGTCTTCTCCTGGGGGGAGGAGCCAAGATGGCCGAATAGGAACAGCTCCTGTCTACAGCTCCCAGCGTGAGCAACGCAGAAGACGGGTGATTTCTGCATTTCCATCTGAGGTACCGTGTTCATCTCACTAGGGAGTGCCAGACAGTGGGCGCAGGTCAGTGGGTGAGCACACAATGCGCCAGCTGAAGCAGGGGTGAGGCATTGCCTCACTCGGGAAGCGCAAGGGGTCAGGGAGTTCCCTTTCCAGGGGTGACAGAGGGCACCTGGAAAATCGGGCCACTCCCACCCGAATACTGTGCTTTTCCGACGGGCTTAGGAAACGGTGCCCCAGGAGATTATAGCCCACACCTGGCTCAGAGGGTCCTACGCCCACGGAGTCTCGCTGATTGCTAGCACAGCAGTCTGAGACCAAACAGCAAGGCGGCAGCCAGGCTGGGGGAGGGGTGCCCGCCATTGCCCAGGCTCGCTTAGGTAAACAAAGCAGCCTGGAAGCTCGAACTCGGTGGAGCCCACCACAGCTCAAGGAGGCCTGCCTGCCTCTGTAGGCTCCACCTCTGGGGGCAGGGCACAGACAAACAAAAAGACAGCAGTAACCTCTGCAGACTTAAATGTCCCTGTCTGACAGCTTTGAGCAGAGCAGTGATTCTCCCAGCACACAGCTGGAGATCTGAGAACCGGCTGACTGCCTCCTCAAGTGGGTCCCTGACCCCTGACCCCCGAGCAGCCTAACTGGGAGGCACCCCACAGCAGGGGCAGACTGATACCTCACACAGCCGGCCGGGTACTCCAACAGACCTGCAGCTGAGGGTCCTGTCTGTTAGAAGGAAAACTAACAAACAGAAAGGACATCCACACCAAAA
Organism: Pongo abelii; assembly: GCF_028885655.2. Classification (NCBI taxonomy): domain Eukaryota; kingdom Metazoa; phylum Chordata; class Mammalia; order Primates; family Hominidae; genus Pongo; species Pongo abelii. The sequence continues at coordinate 23,417,720 of NC_072007.2, read as the reverse complement.
ACCCATCTGTACATCACCATCATCAAAGACCAAAATTAGATAAAACCACAAAGATGGGGAAAAAACAGAGCAGAAAAACTGGAAACTCTAAAAAGCAGAGTGCCTCTCCTTCTCCAAAGGAACGCAGTTCCTCATCAGCAACAGAACAAAGCTGGATGGAGAATGACTTTGACGAGCTGAGAGAAGAAGGCTTCAGACGATCAAATTACTCCGAGCTATGGGAGGATATTCAAACCAAAGGCAAAGAAGTTGAAAACTTTGAAAAAAATTTAGAAGAATGTATAACTAGAATAACCAATACAGAGAAGTGCTTAAAGGAGCTGATGGAGCTGAAAACCAAGGCTCGAGAACTACGTGAAGAATGCAGAAGCCTCAGGAGCTGATGCAATCAAACGGAAGAAAGGGTATCAGCGATGGAAGATGAAATGAATGAAATTAAGCGAGAAGGGAAGTTTAGAGAAAAAAGAATAAAAAGAAACGAGCAAAGCCTCCAAGAAATGTGGGACTGTGTGAAAAGACCAAATCTATGTCTGATCGGTGTACCTGAAAGTGACGGGGAGAATGGAACCAAGGTGGAAAACACTCTGCAAGATATTATCCAGGAGAACCTCCCCAATCTAGCAAGGCAGGCCAACATTCAGATTCAGGAAATACAGAGAACACCACAAAGATACTCCTCGAGAAGAGCAACTCCAAGACACATAATTCTCAGATTCACCGAAGCTGAAATGAAGGAAAAAATGTTAAGGACAGACAGAGAGAAACGTCGGGTTACCCTCAAAGACTAACAGCTGATCTCTCGACAGAAACCCTACAAGCCAGAAGAGAGTGGGGGCCAATATTCAACATTCTTAAAGAAAAGAATTTTCAACCCAGAATTTCATATCCAGCCAAACTAAGCTTCATAAGTGAAGGAGAAATAAAATCCTTTACAGACAAGCAAATGCTGAGAGATTCTGTCACCACCAGGCCTGCCCTAAAAGAGCTCCTGAAGGAAGCACTCAACATGGAAAGGCACAACCGGTACCAGCCACTGCAAAATCATGCTAAAATGTAAAGACCATCGAGACTAGGAAGAGATTGCATCAACTAACGAGCAAAATAACCAGCTAATATCATAATGACAGGATCAGATTCACACATAACAATATTAACTTTAAATGTAAATGGACTAAATGCTCCAATTAAAAGACACAGACTGGCAAATTGGATAAAGACTCATGACCCATCAGTGTGCTCTATTAAGGAAACCCATCTCACGTGCAGAGACACACATAGGCTCAAAATAAAAGGATGGAGGAAGATCTACCAAGCAAACGGAAAACAAAAAAAGGCAGAGGTTGCAATCCTAGTCTCTGATAAAACAGACTTTAAACCAACAAAGATCAAAAGAGACAAAGAAGGCCATTACTTAATGGTAAAGGGATCAATTCAACAAGAAGAGCTAACTATCCTAAATATATATGCACCAATACAGGAGCACCCAGATTCATAAAGCAAGTCCTGAGTGACCTACAAAGAGACTTAGACTCCCACACATTAATAATAGGAGACTTTAACACCCCACTGTCAACATTAGACAGATCAACGAGGCAGAAAGTCAACAAGGATACCCAGGAATTGAACTCAGCTCTGCACCAAGCGGACCTAATAGACATCTACAGAACTCTCCACCCCAAATCAACAGAATATACATTTTTTTCAGCACCACACCACACCTATTCCAAAATTGACCACATACTTGGAAGTAAAGCTCTCCTCAGTAAATGTACAAGAACAGAAATTATAACAAACTATCTCTCAGATCACAGTGCAATCAAGCTAGAACTCAGGATTAAGAATCTCACTCAAAACCACTCAACTACATGGAAACTGAACAACCTGCTCCTGAATGACTACTGGGTACATAACGAAATGAAGGCAGAAATAAAGATGTTCTTTGAAACCAACGAGAACAAAGACACAACATACCAGAATCTCTGCGATGCATTCAAAGCAGTGTATAGACGGAAATTTATAGCACTAAATGCCCATAAAAGAAAGCAGGAAAGATCCAAAATTGACACCCTAACATCACAATTAAAAGAACTAGAAAAGCAAGAGCAAACACATTCAAAAGCTAGCAGAAGGCAAGAAATAACTAAAATCAGAGCAGAACTGAAGGAAATAGAGACACAAAAAACCCTTCAAAAAATTAATGAATCCCGGAGCTGGTTTTTTGAAAGGATCAACAAAATTGATAGATCGCTAGCAAGATTAATAAAGAAAAAAAGAGAGAAGAATCAAATAGATGCAATAAAAAATGATAAAGGGGATATCACCACTGATCCCACAGAAATACAAACTACCATCAGAGAATAATCCAAACACCTCTATGCAAATAAACTAGAAAATCTAGAATAAATGGATAAATTCCTCGACACATACACCCTCCCAAGACTAAACCAGGAAGAAGTTGAATCTCTGAATAGTCCAATAACAGGAGCTGAAATTGTGGCAATAATCAATAGCTTACCAACCAAAAAGAGTCCAGGACCAGATGGATTCACAGCCAAATTCTACCAGAGGTACAAGGAGGAACTGGTACCATTCCTTCTGAAACTATTCCAATCAATAGAAAAAGAGGGAATCCTCCCTAACTCATTTTATGAGGCCAGCATCATCCTGATACCAAAGCCAGGCAGAGACACAACCAAAAAAGAGAATTTTAGACCAATATCCTTGATGAACATTGATGCAAAAATCCTCAATAAAATACTGGCAAACGGAATCCAGCAGCACATCAAAAAGCTTATCCACCATGATCAAGTGGGCTTCATCCCTGGGATGCAAGGCTGGTTCAATATACGCAAATCAATAAATGTAATCCAGCATATAAACAGAACCAAAGACAAAAACCACATGATTATCTCAATAGATGCAGAAAAGGCCTTTGACAAAATTCAACAACTCTTCATGCTAAAAACTCTCAATAAATTAGGTATTGATGGGATGTATCTCAAAATAATAAGAGCTATCTATGACAAACCCACAGCCAATATCATACGGAATGGGCAAAAACTGGAAGCATTCCCTTTGAAAACTGGCACAAGACAGGAATGCCCTCTCTCACCACTTCTATTCAACATAGTGTTGGAAGTTCTGGCCAGGGAAATTAGGCAGGAGAAGGAAATAAAGGGTATTCAGTTAGGAAAAGAGGAAGTCAAATTGTCCCTGTTTGCAGACGACATGATTGTATATCTAGAAAACCCCATTGTCTCAGCCCAAAATCTCCTTAAGCTGATAAGCAACTTCAGCAAAGTCTCAGGATACAAAATCAATGTACAAAAATCACAAGCATTCTTATATACCAATAACAGACAAACAGAGAGCCAAATCATGAGTGAACTCCCATTCACAATTGCTTCAAAGAGAATAAAATACCTAGGAATCCAACTTACAAGGGATGTGAAGGACCTCTTCAAGGAGAACTACAAACCACTGCTCAAGGAAATAAAAGAGGATACAAACAAATGGAAGAACATTCCATGCTCATGGGTAGGAAGAATCAAGATCATGAAAATGGCCATACTGCCCAAGGTAATTTACAGATTCAATGCCATCCCCATCAAGCTACCAATGACTTTCTTCACAGAATTGGAAAAAACTACTTTAAAGTTCATACGGAATCAAAAAAGAGCCCACATCGCCAAGTCAACCCTAAGCCAAAAGAACAAAGCTGGAGGCATCACACTACCTGACTTCAAACTATACTACAAGGCTACAGTAACCAAAACAGCATGGTACTGGTACCAAAATAGAGATATAGATCAATGGAACAGAACAGAGCCCTCAGAAATAACGCTGCATATCTACAACTATCTGATCTTTGACAAACCTGAGAAAAACAAACAATGGGGAAAGGACTCCCTATTTAATAAATGGTGCTGGGAAAACTGGCTAGCCATATGTAGAAAGCTGAAACTGGATCCCTTCCTTACACCTTATACAAAAATCAATTCAAGATGGATTAAAGACTTAAGCGTTAGACCTAAAACCATAAAAACCCTAGAAGAAAACCTAGGCATTACCATTCAGGACATAGGCATGGGCAAGGACTTCATGTCTAAAACACCAAAAGCAATGGCAACAAAAGCCAAAATTGACAAATGGGATCTAATTAAATAAAGAGCTTCTGCACAGCAAAAAAAAACTACCATCAGAGTGAACAGGCAACCTACAAAATGGGAGAAAATTTTCGCAACCTAGTCATCTGACAAAGGGCTAATATCCAGAATCTACAATGAACTCCAACAAATTTACAAGAAAAAAACAAACAACCCCATCAAAAAGTGGGTGAAGGACATGAACAGACACTTCTCAAAAGAAGACATTTATGCAGCCAAAAAACACATGAAAAAATGCTCACCATCACTGGCCATCAGAGAAATGCAAATCAAAACCACAATGAGATACCATCTCACACCAGTTAGAATGGCAATCATTAAAAAGTCAGGAAACAACAGGTGCTGGAGAGGATGTGGAGAAATAGGAACACTTTTACACTGTTGGTGGGACTGTAAACTAGTTCAAAACCCTTGTGGAAGTCAGTGTGGCGATTCCTCAGGGATCTAGAACTAGAAATTCCATTTGACCCAGCCATCCCATTACTGGGTATATACCCAAAGGACTATAAATCACGCTGCTATAAAGACACATGCACACATATGTTTATTGCGGCATTATTCACAATAGCAAAGACTTGGAACCAACCCAAATGTCCAACAACGATAGACTGGATTAAGAAAATGTGGCACATATACACCATGGAATACTATGCAGTCATAAAAAATGATGAGTTCATGTCCTTTGTAGGGACATGGATGAAATTGGAAATCATCATTCTCAGTAAACTATCGCAAGAACAAAAAACCAAACACCGCATATTCTCACTCATAGGTGGGAATTGAACAATGAGAACACATGGACACAGGAAGGGGAACATCACACTTTGGGGACTGTTGTGGGGTGGGGGGAGGGGGGAGGGATCGCACTGGGAGATATACCTAATGCTAGATGACGAGTTAGTGGGTGCAGCGCACCAGCATGGCACATGTATACATATGTAACTAACCTGCACATTGCGCACATGTACCATAAAACCTAAAGTATAATAATAAAAAAAAATAGTCTTCTCCTATAGCTAAATTTTTCAAGTAGCCCTGGAGTTCTTTTTATCTTATTTAATAAAATGCATGGAATCATAATTTTATTATATTTATATGCTTTCAAAACTGATGCATCCAAGGACCATGTAATTTCTTTAATTCCAACGTCTACCATGGGTTGACATTTCTGTATCAAGTTTCCTAGATTTTTATTTTCATTTTGTCTTGGTAGCAGAAAATGTTTCTCTCAAAGTATACTCTTCATTTTTTTTTTGAGACAAGAGTTTCCCTCTGTAGCTGAGGCTGGAAGGCAGTGGTGTAATCTCAGCTCACTGCAACCTCCACCTCCTGAGTTCAAGCATTTCTCATGCCTCAGCTTCCTGAGCAGCTGGGATTACAGGCACGCACCACCACGCCCAGCTAATTTTTGTATTTTTAGTAGAGATGGGATTTCACCATGTTCGTCAGGCTGGTCTCGAACTCCTGACCTCGTGATCCGCCCACCTCAACCTCCCAAAGTGCTGGGATTATAGACGTGAGCCACCGCACCCTGCCTTGAAGTATACTCTTAACAATCTTCTATTGGTAATCAAATTTCTCAATGTTTTTACTTTTGTAAATATTTTAATTTACTCTTATTTATGAAAGGTACTTTAGCTAAATATCCAATTTTAGCTTTTATACTATACTTGTTCATTAGAACCTCCCTGACTGGAAATATGTCAATTTGGATTTTACATTTAACTTAGAATTTATTTTAAAGGGTTTTAAATGAAATTTACATGTAATTAGATACTATACGGTTACACAACATTTTCCCACATGTGCTATAATTGACAAATAAAAATTGTATATATTTAAGGTATACAATGTGATGTTTATGTATATGTAAATATATATAATAAAATTATTACCACATTCAAGCTAAATAACATATTCATCACTTCCCATAGTTACTGTTGGTGTGATAAGAATATTTGAGATCTTCTTTATTAATAAAATTTACCTATACATTAACTGTAGCCTGCAAGCTGTGCATTAGGTCTCCAGTACTTATTCATCTTATAAAACATGTTTGTACCATTTGACCAATATCTCATTCCCCCAAGCCACAGCCCTTGGTCACTACCATTCTACTCTCTGTAAGTATAATTCAAGCCCTTTTTTAGATTCCACATATAATTGAGATAATGCAGTGTTCATCTTTCTGTGTCTGGCTTATTTCACTTAGCATAGCGCCCTCAAGATGATCCGTGTGGTTGCAAATGTCAAGATTTTTTTCAAGGCCCAAATTGTGTCTCACACACACACACGCACATACATACAATACATATATGTAACACTTCCTTTTTCTTGTTGTTGTTAGATATAACAACAGGCTGGAGTGCAATGGCATGATTACAGCTCACTGTAACCTCTAAATTTTGGGTATAAATTATTCTCTCACCTCAGCTTCCAAAGTAGCAAGGACCACAACAATACACCACCATGCCTAGCTAATTTGTAGGGACAAGGTCTTGCTATGTTACCCAGCCTATGGAGTTTCACTCTGTTGCCCAGGCTGGAGTGCAGTGGCATGTCTGAGGCTCACTGCAACCTCCACCTCTGAGGTTCAGGCAATTCTCCTGCCTCAGCCTCCCAAGTAGCTGGGACTACAGGTGCCCGCTATCACCCAGCTAATTTTCGTATTTTGAGTAGAGACGGGGTTTCACCATATTGGCCAGGCTGGTCTCAAACTCCTGACCTTGTGATCCACACACCTTGGCCTCCCAAAGTGCTAGGATTACAGGCGTGAACCACTGCCTGTAATCTATAGTTAATAATGCTTATCTATAGTTAATAATGCTTCAATAAACATAGGAGTGAAAATCTCTCTTCAAGATAGTGAATTTATATTCTTTGGATATTTACTTGGACATGAGATTGCTGAATTACATGATAGTTTTATTTTTAATTATTTGATGAACCTCCTTGCTGTCTTCCATAATGACTTTACCAATTTACTTTCCCGGTGATAGTGTACAAGGGTCCCTTTTCTCTATATTCTTGGTAACACTTGCTTTCTTTTGAATTTTTGATAAATATCACCTTAATATGTGTTTGAATGCTAACTCATTGTGGTTTTGATTTGCATTTTTCTCAGAATTACTAATGGCTTCTTTTAAAAAAAAAACTAGTTTTTTGGCCACTTTTTAAAAGAATGTGTTACTTTTCGTTGTTATTTTTATTTTGGGGGCTTAATTTTTATGAGTTTCTTGCAGATTTTGAACATTAATCCTTTATCTGATATTTGGCATACAGGTATTTTTCTCCAATTCTGTAGATAGCGTTTTAATATCACTGACGGTCTTTTGCTATGCAGTGAAACTTTTTAGTTTGATGTAGTCCCACTTTTTTTTCCTGTGCTTTTGGTGTCAAATACAAAAAAAAAATTATTGCTAAGATCAATGCCAAAGAATTTTGCTCAGTGTTGTCTTCTAGAAGATTTATGGTTTTAAGTCCGATGTTTAAGTCTTTAATATATTTTAAATTAATTTTATGTATGCTGTAAAGGTTGGGTGCAATTTGTTTTTGCATATGGATATCCCATTTTCCCATCACCATTTATTGAAGAGTTTATTCCTTCACCATTATGTGTTTATATGCCTTTGTTGAAAATTTGTTGACTGTACACAGATGGATATATTTTATACATATCTGAGCTCTCTATTCTGTTCCACTGGCTTATGTGTTTGTGTTTACGCCAGTATTTTGCAGTTTTGATGACTACAGCTTTGCTATATAGCTTGAAATTAGGCAGCATACTGCTTCTAGCTTTGTCGCTCTTGCTCAAAATTGCTTTATTTGAGGTCTTTTATAATTCCATACAAACTGTGGATTTTTTTTAATTTTTGTTGAAAACACTATTGAAATTCTGATAGAAATTGCTTTAAATATATACACCAATTTCAGTAGAATGAATGGGTTTTTTTTTTCGGTTTTGCATTTTTGAGATGGAGTCTCACTCTGTCACCAGGCTGGAGTGCAATGGTGCAATCTCGGCTCACTGCAACCTCCGCCTCCTGGGCTCAAGCGATTCTCATGCCTCAGCCTCCCAAGTAGCTGGTATTACAGGCATGTGCCACCACACCCAGCTAATTCTTGTATTTTTAGCAGAGACAGGCTTTCGCCATTTTGGCCAGGATGGTCTCGATCTCCTGACCTCATGATCCACCCGCCTCAGCCTCCCAAAGTGCTGAGATTAGAGGCGTGAGCCACCATGCCTGGCCAGTATCAATGTTTTAATACTGATTTTTCTAATTCACGAACACTAAGTATTTTTAAATTTGTCTTTTCTATAATTGCCTCCACTAATATTTTACAGTTTTTGTTGTACAAATCTTTTACCTTCTTTATTATATTTATTTCTAAGTATTAGATTGGTGCAAATGTAATTGTGGTTTTTGCCATTACCAACCTAATACTTTATTATTTTAGATGTTATAGTATATGTAACTGTCTTCTTGATTTTTCCCAGATATTTGTTTTTGGGGTATAAAAATGCAATTGATTTTTTGTACATTGATATAGTATCCTGCAAACCTACTGACTTTGTTCACTAGTTCTAAAATTTTTTCATGTAATGATGAGCACACTGGCCGGTGTTTACACATTAATTGATCATTTTTATTAACATATCACAGTGCCTAAAAGTGTGCTCTGTTGTATTCTTGCTGTGCCAAATTCTATGGCATCTTTTAGTCCTAATCTTTTTTTAAATGCTTTTGTTTGGTATTTGATAATAATGTGTCTATGGTTACTTTTCAATTGTGCAACACATTTATCTCCATGCCAAGTCAAACTTTCTAATGAAATTAATAGTTTTGTGTATATTTAGTTATTGTAAATCAAAACAGTAAATTTTTATGATAGTTTTAAAGTTACTAAGATTGAGAATATGTCAACTTTTCACCACTCATGAATCTGTAGGTTCCTTATTTTAAACAATTATATATAAGGTCTGTTTATGTGTATGTGTGTGTGTGTGTGTGTGTGTAATGGCTTAGAATCTTGCCTAACATACTGTATGCACTAAGCAAGTAGTAGCAAAATTATTCATCAAATTATCATCTTCATACCATTCTTCAATTGGCATATTGTTTGTTCCAATTAAAAACTATGTTTCTGTCTTGTGTTAAGTAGCAACAAAAATTAGAAGGTCTACTTGGTCTGCCCTCTTGAGAAAATCCAAAGTTAAATGGTAGTTTTACTAATTTCCTTTAGATTCAGTACCTTATTTTCCTCACACAAAAATGTAAACATTAAGGATAACATCATATTTAAATGATCCATCCTACAATAGACAGACTTTTGATCATTCATTGACTGGGCTGAAGTCTCACTCTCTATTATTTCTGATATTTTCATGTTAACAGCCTAGAAAATCTATTACACATGGAATGTTATGAATTAGAAATTAATATCTTAGATGTACAAATTATAAAAGTAAACTGAAAAGTATAATATAAAATAAATATTTATATATTATGAATTGTTACTCAAGTAAAGTGAAAGCATTCATTTAAAATACTTTCACAGAGAAAATCCAGGGCAAAATAACCTATATAAAACATTCTACCAATATTCAATAAATAATTAATACTAATTCTTCAGCAGAAAATACTTCCAAAAAATGAAGAAGAGGGAACATTTTCCAATTCATTCTAGAGGCCAGTATTATACTAAGGCCAGACACAAGTATAAACAGAAGGTCTGTGGGCAAAAATGCCATATTCATGTAGACACATACAGCCTCAGAAAACTTTAGCACTCTAAATCCAGGCACATAAAATATGAATATACACCAAGAACAAATGTGATTGTTTTGTAAATGTCGTTGTGACTTAGTATCTAAAATTCAATCAAGATAATGCCAAATATTAGTAAAGAACAAAAAGTGATCCTTTAAATAGGTACAGAGAAAGTTACAAATATCAAGCATCATTCCTGACAAAACCCCCAACAAACTACTAATAGAAAAAGATTTTGAGACCCACTAAGAGGTATCTATAAAAAACCTACGGCTAACATCCATTATACTTAATGGCGACAGACTTGTGCTTCTTTACCTGAAAGTTTGAGAAGACAAGAATTTCCACTTTAACCACTCTATTCAGCATTGTACTGGAGGTATTAGCCAGGGAAATTCTACAACAGAAAAAAAAAATTGTCCAGATTATAAAATAAAAGTAGAACTGTCATTATTGCAAATGAAATAATTTTCTGTAAAAAAAAAAAAAGATTCACTAAAACATCATTAGAATTAACACACAATTTTATCAGGGGTTTTTAAGAACTGTGCAGGGTGGGACTCTACGTGCATAGGTTCAGTGCATAAACATACATCTATAGGAGGCCAAGGAGGGTGGATTACCTAAGGTGAGGAGTTCGAGACCAGCCTGGCCAACATGGTGAAACCTGGTCTCTACTAAAAAAAAATACAAAAAAAAAAAAATTAGCTGGGCGAGATGGTACACACCTGTAATCCCAGCTACTTGGGAGGCTGAGGAGGAGACTCACTTGAACCTGGGAGTCAGAGGTTGCAGTGAGCCAAGATGGTGTCCCTGCACCCAAGCCTGAGTGACAGAGTAAGACTCTGTCTTCAAAAAAAAATTGATCTAAAAGCAACTAGGGGTCACCTGTTCAAGTCTGTGCTGGTTGGGGATCTTACCTCCTTCTGATATCTGGTCGGGGTGGAGAAGCTCTGGTGCTGTTGGGCCATCTGGTTTCTTTATGCAGTTGTGCCTACAAATAAAGAAACTAAAGAAACACAGTAAGAAAAATAACTTTCACAGTTATTTCTTCAGGGTGGCCCTCATATTTTTATTAATTTTTCATTTATTTATTTATTTATTTTTTGAAATGGTTTCTTGCTCTGTCACCCAGGCTGGAGTTCAGTGGCTCGATCTCAACTCACTGCAACCTCCACTTCCCCCCATGTTCAGGCAATTCTCCTGCCTCAGCCTCACACCCGGCTAATATTTTGTATTTTTAGTAGAAACAGGGTTTTTCCATGTTGGCCAGGCTGCTCTTGATCTACTGACCTCAAGTGATCCTCCTACCTCGGCCTCCCAAAGTGCTGGGATTACAGTCACAAGCCACTGCGTCTGACCTAATTTTTCTTAAATGTATATAGTGCTCCCATGTATTTCAGTGTTTAATACTGTAAGTGTTTTGGGCCTAAGTTTGTTGATGTTTTTGTGACTAGAAATATGCCATAGAAACTTAACTATTTCTATCAATTAGGCTATGGTAAAATTGGTTTAATTACAGGTCACAGTTTTCAAGAACATATTAAATCCTCACATTAAGTAAGAACTTACTGTATTCAGTAGGCAATGGAGAGTCAGAAAAGCTTAAGCAAAAATGTGTAATTGTTTTACCAGAACATAGTTGATAAGACATAATTATATGAAACATCAGGTTTATGACAAAGTTATTAAATTATGTAGATATTATTAGGGCTGTCTACATAGGCCAATTTATCTGCAAGTCAGCACATAAACAAAGAAGGATGATTAACAATATAAGCTTCTAGCTTATGCTAAATGTTGGTGGGAACAATCAATTATGGAGAACTTCAGAGGACAGTAAGCTTGGATGGGATCTTGGAAGTTTTACAGGTCAATGTCACTCCATCTATTGGCTGATTTTCACTAGATTAATAAATGAACAACGAAGATAACATATATCAGAAGTTAAAATCATTTCATTGAGTATCTGCCACATCTGTGCCATTGTAGTGTACTAGGTGCCTCACAGGACTTATGAGTCCTCCACTTACAAAATGCTTTTCACAAAATGTGAAACTCCAGACAAAGGTTCAGATATATTATGCTTGTTTTTAAAATCTTTTTTTTTTTTTTTTTGAGACGGAGTCTCGCTCTGTCGCCCAGGCTAGTGTGCAGTGGAGCAATCTCGGCTCACTGCAAGCTCTGCCTCTCAGGCTGAAGCGATTCTCCTGCCTCAGCCTCCTGAGTAGCTGGAACTACAGGTGCACACCACCACGCCCAGCTAATTTTTGTACTTAGAGACAGGGTTTCACCATATTAGCCAGGATGAGTCACGATCTCCTGACCTCGTGATCCGCCCGCCTCGGCCTCCCAAGGTGTTGAAATTAGAAGCGTGAGCCACCGGACCCTGCCTGCTTTTAAAATCTTTATACAGCCTGGTATCCTTTTTCCTTTCCTTCCTTTTACCCTTTTATGAGATTTATCTTAGACTAACCTCTGTAATGTTGCTATATGCCAGTATTCAGTTGCTGTGTTTGATGAATCATAAAATGGTGTAAAACTTCAATTAATGTTCTTTTTAAATAAAATATTTATGAACTCATCCAGCAAAATCCTTATGATTTGGATATTCACAAAATATTAGTTTTCAGTGGATCTCTCTAACAATAATGTGAAAACCCAAAATGAATATAAAATATTAGCTAATATATATTTCAAAGTATTCTATAAGTATAAAAACTACTATGACATTATTACTTTCATATATGTGAAACAATAATTTTTAGTCAACATAAGCATAACTTTACATCTAAACTTGTATTAATTCAATTAAGAGTTAATATAGTCTCCTAAAGTCATCAAATATTCAAAAATAGAATGTATTCTGACTTGGAATGTGCATAAAATTAATTATTTTCAGCTGAGTGCAGTGGCCCATGCTTGTAATTCCAGCACTTTGGGAGGCCGAGGCAGGTGGATTGCTTGAGGTCAGGAGATTGAGACCAGCCTGGCCAATATGGTGAAACCCTGTCTCTAATAAAAATACAAAAATTAGCCAGGCATGGTGGAGCATGCCTGTAATCCCAACTACTCTGGAAGCTGAGGCAGGAGAATCACTTGAACCCGAGAGGCGGAGGTTGCAGTGAGCCAAGATTGCACCACTGTACTCCAGCCTGGGTGACAGAGATTCCATATCAAAACAATAATAATAATAATAACCATTTCCTGTGACTGTCAAGATAAAACAGCATTACAGAATACCGAATAATCCTGAATTTGGTTTTCTTGGTTTTATTTTGCTTTTTATTTAGTTTTGTTCCCCTTGACCCGTGGGCTGGTGGTTCTTAGGTACACCTGAGTTTTCCTTGTTAGGTTCAAGATTTTAAAACTTTAATGTGGTAATTTCTCTAATTTTGTTGAGAGTTTTTTCTCAGGTTGCAAGTTAAAATAAAATTTCCATTTTACTGAAGTCTTTGGTTTATTAATGATTTTATAGGGGAGTGGAGCCAAGATGGCTGAATAGGAACAGCTCCAGTCTACAGTTCCCAGTGTGAGCAACACAGAAGATGAATGATTTCTGCATTTCCAACTGAGCTCTGAGGAGAGTAGTGGTTCTCCCAGCATGCAGCTTGAGATCTGAGAACAGACAGACTGCCTCCTCAAGTGGGTCCCTGACCCCCAAGTAGGCTAACTGGGAGGCACCCCCCAGTAGGGGCAGACTGACACCTCACATGGCTGGGTACTCCTCTGAGACAAAACTTCCAGAGGAATAATCAGGCAGCAACATTTGCTGTTCACCAATATCTGCTGTTCTGCAGCCTCCGCTGCTGATACCCAGGCAAACAGGGTCTGGAGTGGACCTCCGGCAAACTCCGACAGACATGCAGCTGAGGATCCTGACTGTTAGAAGGAAAACTAACAAACAGAAAGGACATCCACACCAAAACCCCATCTGTACGCCACCATCATCAAATACCAAAGGTAGATAAAACCACAAAGATGGGGAAAAAACAGAGCAGAAAAACTGAAAATTCTAAAAATCAGAGTGCTTCTCCTCCTCCAAAGGAACGCAGCTCTTCACCAGCAATGGAACAAAGCTGGATGGACAATGACTTTGACGAGTTGAGAGAAGAAGGCTTCAGACGATCAAACTACTCTGAGCTAAAGGAGGAAATTTGAACCCATGGCAAAGAAGTTAAAAACCTTGAAAAAAGATTAGATGAATGACTAACTAGAATAACCTATACAGAGAAGTCCTTAAAGGACCTGATGGAGCTGAAAACCAAGGCAGGAGAACTACGTGGTGAATGCACAAGCCTCAGTAGCTGATTCGATCAACTGAAAGAAAGGGTATCAGTGATGGGAGATCAAACAAATGAAATGAGAAGTTTAGAGAAAAAAGAATAAAAAGAAACGAAGAAAGCCTCTGAGAAATATGGGACTATGCGAAAAGACCAAATCTACATCTGATTGGTGTAACTGAAAGTGACGGGGAGAATGAAAGCAAGTTGGAAAACACTCTGCAGGATATTATCCAGGAGAACTTCCCCAACTTAGCAAGACAGGCCAACATTCAAATTCAGGAAATACAGAGAACATCATAAAGATATACCTCAAGAAGAGCAACCCCAAGACACATAATCATCAAATTCACCAAGGTTGAAATAAAGGAAAAAATATTAAGGGCAGCCAAAGAGAAAGGTTGGGTTACCCACAAGGGGAAGCCCATCAGACTAACAGCGGATCTCTTGGCAGAAACCCTGCAAGCCACATGAGAGTGGAGGCCAATATTCAACATTCTTAAAGAAAATAATTTTCAACCCAGAATTTCATATCCAGCCAAATTAAGCATCATAAGCAAAGGAGAAACAAAATCCTTTACAGACAAGCAAATGCTGAGAGATTTTGTCACCACCAGGCCTGCCTTACAAGAGCTCCTGAAGAAGCACTAAACATGGAAAGGAACAGTCGGTACCAACCACTGCAAAACACACAAAAAACATACCAAGTTGTAAAGAACATTGACAATATGAAGAAACTGCATCAACTAATGGGCAAAACAATCAACTAGCATTATAATGACAGGATCAAATTCACACACAACAATATTAATCTTAAATGTAAATCGGCTAAATGCCCTGATTAAAAGACACAGACTGGCAAATTGGGTAAAGATCCAAGACCCATCAGTGTGCTGTATTCAGGAGACCCATCTCACAAGCAAAGACACACATAGGCTCAAAATAAAAGGATGGAGGAATATTTACCAAACAAATGGATAGCAAAAAAAAAAAAAAAAAAGCAGGAGCTGCAATCCTAATCTCTGATAAAACAGACTTTAAACCAACGAGGATCAAAAGAGACAGAGAAGGGCATTACATAATGGTAAAGGAATCAATGCAGCAGGAAAAGTTAACTATCCTAAATATATATGCACCCAATACAGGAGCACCCTGATTCATAAAGCAAGTTCTTAGAGATCTACAAAGGGACTTAGACTCTCCCACAATAATAGTGGGAGACTTTAACACCCCATTGTCAATATTAGACATATCAAAGAGACAGAAAATATAGTGGGAGACTTTAACACCCCATTGTCAATATTAGACATATCAAAGAGACAGAAAATTAACAAGGATATATGCAGGACTTGAACTCAGCTCTGGACCAAGCAGACCTAATAGACATCTACAGAACTCTCCACCCCAAATCAACAGAATACAGACTCTTTTCAGCACCTCAGCTCACTTATTCTAAAACTGACCACATAACTGGAAGTAAAACACTCCTCAGCAAATGCAAAGGAACAGAAATCATGACAAACAGTCTCTCAGACCACAGTGCAATCAAAATAAAACTCAGGATTAAGAAACTTACTCAAAACCACACAATTACATGGAAACTGAACAACCTGCTCCTGAATGACTACTGGGCAAATAACGAAAAGAAGGCAGAAGAAAAGCTGTTCTTTGAAACCAATGAGAACGAAGACACAACGTACCAGAATCCCTGGGACACATTTAAAGCAGTGTGTAGAAGGAAATGTATAGCACTAAATGCCTATAAGAGAAAGCAGGAAGGATCTAAAATGGACAGCCTAATACCTAAATTAAAAGAACTAGTGAAGCAACAGCAAATAAATTCAAAAGCAAGCAGAAGACCAGAAATAACTAAGATCAGAGCAGAACTGAAGGAGATAGAGACACGAAAAAACCCTTCAAAAAATCAGTGAATCCAGGAGCTGGTTTTTTAAAAAGATCAACGAAATAGACCGCTAGACAGACTAATAAAGAAAAAAAGAGAGAAGAATCAAATAGACACAATAAAAATGATATAGAGGATATGACCACTGATCCCACAGAAATACAAACTACCATCAGAGAATACTATAAACACCTCTCCACAAATAAACTAGAAAATCTAGAAGAAATGGATAAATTCCTAGACATATACACCCTCCAAAGACTAAACCAGAAAGAAGTAGAATCCCTGAATACACCAATAACTAGTTTTGAAATTGAGGCAATAATAAATAGCGTACCACCCAAAAAAAGTCCAGGACCAGACGGATTCACAGCTGAATTCTACCAGAGTTACAAAAAGGAGCCAGCACCATTTCTTCTGAAACTATTCCAAAAAATAGAAAAAGAGGGACTCCTCCCTAACTCATTTTATGAGGCCAGCATCATCCTGATACCAAAACCTGGAAGAGACACAACAAAAAAGGAAAATTTCAGGCCAATATCCCTGATGAACATCTGTGTGAAAATCCTCAATTAAATACCGGCAAACCAAATCCAGCAGCACATTAAAAAGCTTACCCACAAGATCAACTCGGCTTCATACCTGGGATGCAAGGCTGGTTCAACATACACAAATCAATAAATGCAATTCATCACATAAACAGAACCAGTGACAAAAACCACATGATTATCTCAATAGATGCAGAAAAGGCCTTCAAAAAAATTCAACAGGCCTTCATGCTAAAAACTCAATAAACTAGGTATTGATGAAGCATATCTCAAAATAATAACAGCCATTTATGACAAACCCACAGCCAATATCATACTGAATGGGAAAAAACTGGAAGCATGCCCTTCGAAAACTGGCACAAGACAGGGATGTTCTCTCTCACCACTCCTATTCAACATAGTATGAGAAGTTCTGGTCAGGGCAGTCAGGCAAAAGAAAGAAATAAAGGATATTCAAATAGGAAAAGGGGAAGTCAAATTGTTTCTGTTTGCAGATGACATGATTGTATATTTTAAAAACCCCATCATCTCAGCCCCAAATCTCCTTAAGCTGATAAGCAACTTGTGCAAAGTCTCAGGATACAAAATCGATGTGAAAAAATCACAACCATTCCTATATACCAATAACAGACAAGCAGAGAGCCAAATCATGAGTGAACTTCCATTCACAATTGCTACAAGGAGAATAAAATACCTAGGAATACAACTTACAAGGGATGTGAAGGACCTCTTCAAGGAGAACTGCAAACCACTGCTCAAAGAAATAGAGGACACAAATAAATGGAAAAACATTCCATGCTCATGGATAGGACGAATCAATATCATGAAAATAGCCATACTTCCCAAAGTAATTTATAGATTCAATGCTATCCCCATCAAGCTACTACTGACTTTCTTCACAGAATTGGAAAAACTATTTTAAACTTCATATGGAATCAAAAAAGAGCCCACATAAAAAGAGTCGCAAAGACAATCCTAAGCAAAAAGAACAAAGCTGGAGGCATCACACTACCTGACTTCAAACTATACTACAATGCTACAGTAACCAAAACAGCATGGTACTGGTACCAAAACAGATATATAGACCAATGGAACAGAACAGAGGCCTCAGAAATTACACCACACATCTACAACCATCTGATTGTTGATGAACCTGACAAAAACAAGCAATGAGGAAAAGATTCCCTATTTAAATGGTGTTGGGAAAACTGGCTAGCCATATGCAGAAAACTGAAACCGGGCCCCTTCCTTACACCTTATACAAAAATCATCTCAACGTGGATTAAAGACTTCAATGTAAGACCTAAAACCATAAAAATCCAAGAAGAAAACCTGGGCAATACTATTTAGGACACAGGCACGGGCAAAGACTTTATGTCTGAAACACCAAAAGCAATGGCAACAAAAGCCAGAATTGACAAATGGGATTTAATTAAACTAAAGAGCTTCTGTGCAGCAAAAGAAACCATTACCAGAGTGAACAGGCAACACACAGAATGTGAGAAAATGTTTGCAATCTATCCATCTGACAAAGGGCTAACATCCAGAATCTACAAAGAACTTAAACAAATTTACAAGAAAAATACAAATAATCCCATCAAAAAGTGGACAAAGGATATGAACAGACACTTCTCAAAAGAAGACATTTATGGAACCAATAAACATATGAAAAAAAGCTCATCATCACTGGTCATTAGAGAAATGCAAATCAAAACCACAATGAGATACCATCTCACGCCAGTTAGAATTGCGATCATTAAAATGTAAGGAAATAACGGATGCTGGAGAGGATGTGGAGAAATATGAATGCTTTTACACTGTTGGTGGGAGTGTAAGTTAGTTCAACCATTATGGAAGACAGTTTGGCAATTCCTCAAGGATCTAGAACTAGAAACACCATTTGACCCAGCAATCCCATTACTGGCTGTATACCCAAAGGATGATAACTTATTCTACTATAAAGACACATGCACGTGTATGTTTATTGAGGCACTATTCACAATAGCAAAGACTTGGAACCAACCAAAATATCCATCAATGATAGACTGGATAAAGAAAATGTGGCACATATACACCATGGCATACTCTGCAGCCGTAAAAAAAAGGATGAGTTCATGTCCTTTGCAGGGACATGGATGAAGCTGGAAACCATCATTCTCAGCCAACTAACACAAGAACAGAAAACCAAACACTGCATGTTCTCACTCAGAAGTGGGAGTTAAACAAGGAGAACACATGGACACAGGGAGGGGAACATCACACACCAGGGCCTTTCGGGGGATTGGGGGCTAGGGGAGGGACAGCATTAGGAGAAATACCTAATGTAGGTGATGGGTTAATGGGTGCAGCAAACCACCATGGCACATGTATACCTATGTAATAGACCTGCACATTCTGCACACGTACCCCAGAACTTAAAAGTGTAATAAAGAGAGAGAGAGAGAGAGTAGCATCTTCTATTTCCTGTCCCTTGGAAGACTTGCTTTTAGGATACTGCCATTATGCCATGGAGAACATAAGATGTTCTGTAGAGATTCTCATTTGGAGAGGAAGTGAGGCTCCTGAATGACGGTTATGGCTGAGTTACCAAGTGACCGCATCCATCAACCACATCTGTGAGCTGTCTTGAAAATTATACCTGTAGCCACAGTTGAATTTCCTCAGCTGACCTGACTGACATAGACAGAGATGAGACCTTCACACTGGGCCCTGCCCAAAGTTCAGTTTCAGGAACAAGATATACTATTTAAGCCATGAAAGTTTAATAGGGCAGTTTGTAATGAAGAAACAAATAATAACAAATGATCTATCAAGCTAGAGAAAGATCCCATGCTCATTTCATTTTTCCTTACTTCACTAGTATTGCAAAGGGAAAGTGAGAAAGAAAAAGAAAGACAGAGAGAGAGGGAGAGAAAGAGAAAATCGAGAGAAAAAGAGAGACTCTCCAAACAAAATGATTATGTCTCAAAAGAAAATAAAATTTTTCATCTATTTGTCTAACACACACACACACACACACACACAGACACACACACCTCTATTGCTTGGTATCACACCCTATTTTGTATCCCTGAGGATTTATTTGAGTCCTTGAGAAAGCCCCTTATGAACATTAGAGCTCCTCTTAGGGTTAGTGGGGAACAGGTATAACTGAGCTTTCCGTTATAGACTGGAGTAAATGTGCTAAGCCAGAATGTCTTCTTCTTCCTCCTCCTCCTCTTCCTCATCTTTCTCCTCTCCTCTTCTTCTAAATTTAAATAGTCTATATATGACTTTTATTTCTTATGTAATTGAGTTCCTAAATGTGTCCCAGGCTTAGTTTTTTCACACTCTTGAAAACTTATGCTTTTAGAAATTCTTAGGTTCTGGAGTCCCCTAGTCTTGGTTGGATATCTTCTTGTGCTATTTGCTATTTTTATGCCATTTGTCATTTACTAGCTGAATTAGTTCATTTCCTCACTGCTATGAAGAAAAATCGAAGACTGGTAATTTATAGGGAAAATAGATTTAATTGACTCATAATTCCATCAGCTGTTAAGGAAGCATGATGCTGACATCTGCTCAGCTTTTGGGGAGGCCTCAGGTAATTTACAATCATGGCAGAAGGCAAAGGGGGAACAGCCCTTCACCTGGCTGCAGGAAGAGCAAGAGAGAGAGATGGGAAAGGTGCCACAAACTTTTAAACAACCAAATGTCATGAAAACTCAATCACAAGACAGCACCAAGGGAATGGTGCTATTCCATTTATGAGAACTCCACCTCCATAATTTAATCACCTCCCACTAGGCCCCACTTCCAGCACTGGGGATTACAATTCAACATGAGATTTGATGGGGTCAAAGATCCAAACCATATCATTAACCTTTTCTATGAATCAGGTTTTTAAAAAAAATCTGTTAATAATGGCACCTATAATTTGCTGTGAGGATTTGATAAATTAAAATTATTTGTCAATAACAAAAATGTCCATGAAAAACTTGATTGAAAGTTAAATAAGAAAATCCTTCTAAAGCTTCCAGTAAGCATCAGTTAATAAATGGTAGTTTCTGTTTCTCTTATTGTTTTTGTTAAAAACAGTATCTTCTACATGTGAGTAATGGTAAAATGGGACAACAATGTGATTTGTTTCAAATAATTTATTTTTATGCTGGTATTTCCTACTTTAGAATAAATGAAAATATAAATTATTGAATCTGACAATAAATCATATTATTTATAAATAAAAGCAGAATGGAAGACTAATTTGGATTCAGATATTAAGAAGACTGAATAACTGATATGAAATATTCCTGGGAGGAGCCAAGATGGCCGAATAGGAACAGCTCCGGTCTACAGCTCCCAGCGCGAGCGACGCAGAAGACGGGTGATTTCTGCATTTCCATCTGAGGTACCGTGTTCATCTCACTAGGGAGTGCCAGACAGTGGGCGCAGGTCAGTGGGTGAGCGCACCGTGCGCCAGCCGAAGCAGGGGCGAGGCATTGCCTCACTCGGGAAGCGCAAGGGGTCAGGGAGTTCCCCTTCCAGGGGTGACAGACGGCACCTGGAAAATCGGGCCACTCCCACACGAATACTGTGCTTTTCCGACGGGCTTAGGAAACGGTGCCCCAGGAGAGTATAGCCCGCACCTGGCTCAGAGGGTCCTACGCCCACGGAGTCTCGCTGATTGCTAGCACAGCAGTCTGAGATCAAGCAGCAAGTCGGCAGCGAGGCTGGGGGAGGGGCGCCCGCCATTGCCCAGGCTCGCTTAGGTAAACAAAGCAGCCTGGAAGCTTGAACTGGGTGGAGCCCACCACAGCTCAAGGAGGCCTGCCTGCCTGCCTCTGTAGGCTCCACCTCTGGGGGCAGGGCACAGACAAACAAAAAGACAGCAGTAACCTCTGCAGACTTAAATGTCCCTGTCTGACAGCTGTGAGGAGAGCAGTGGTTCTCCCAGCACGCAGCTGGAGATCTGAGAACGGGCTGACTGCCTCCTCAAGTGGGTCCCTGACCCCTGACCCCCGAGCAGCCTAACTGGGAGGCACCCCCCAGCAGGGGCAGACTGACACCTCACACGGCCGGCCAGGTACTCCAACAGACCTGCAGCTGAGGGTTCTGTCTGTTAGAAGGAAAACTAACAGAAAGGACATCCACACCAAAAACCCATCTGTACATCACCATCATCAAAGACCAAAAGTAGATAAAACCACAAAGATGGGGAAAAAACAGAGCAGAAAAACTGGAAACTCTAAAAAGCAGAGTACCTCTCCTCCTCCAAAGGAACGCAGTTCCTCACCAGCAACGGAACAAAGCTGGACGGAGAATGACTTTGACGAGCTGAGAGAAGAAGGCTTCAGACGATCAAATTACTCCGAGCTACGGGAGGATATTCAATCCAAAGGCAAAGAAGTTGAAAACTTTGAAAAAAATTTAGAAGAATGTATAACTAGAATAACCAATACAGAGAAGTGCTTAAAGGAGCTGATGGAGCTGAAAACCAAGGCTCGAGAACTACGTGAAGAATGCAGAAGCCTCAGGAGCCGATGCGATCAAATGGAAGAAAGGGTATCAGCCCTGGAAGATGAAATGAATGAAATGAAGCGAGAAGGGAAGTTTAGAGAAAAAAGAATAAAAAGAAACGAGCAAAGCCTCCAAGAAATGTGGGACTATGTGAAAAGACCAAATCTACGTCTGATTGGTGTACCTGAAAGTGATGGGGAGAATGGAAACAAGTTGGAAAACACTCTGCAGGATATTATCCAGGAGAACTTCCCCAATCTAGCAAGGCAGGCCAACATTCAGATTCAGGAAATACAGAGAACGCCACAAAGATACTCTTCGAGAAGAGCAACTCCAAGACACATAATTGTCAGATTCACCAAAGTTGAAATGAAGGAAAAAATGTTAAGGGCAGCCAGAGAGAAAGGACGGGTTACCATCAAAGGGAAGCCCATCAGACTAACAGCGGATCTCTCGGCAGAAACCCTACAAGCCAGAAGAGAGTGGGGGCCAATATTCAACATTCTTAAAGAAAAGAATTTTCAACCTAGAATTTCATATCCTGCCAAACTAAGCTTCATAAGTGAAGGAGAAATAAAATACTTTACAGACAAGCAAATGCTGAGAGATTTTGTCACCACCAGGCCTGCCCTAAAAGAGCTCTTGAAGGAAGCGCTAAACATGGAAAGGCACAACCGGTACCAGCCACTGCAAAATCATACCGAAATGTAAAGACCATTGAGACTAGGAAGAGACTGCATCAACTAACGAGCAAAACATCGAGCTAACATCATAATGACAGGATCAAATTCACACATAACAATATTAACTTTAAATGTAAATGGACTAAATGGTCCAATTAAAAGACACAGACTGGCAAATTGGATAAAGACTCAAGACCCATCAGTGTGCTGTATTCAGGAAACCCATCTCACGTGCAGAGACACACATAGGCTCAAAATAAAAGGATGGAGGAAGATCTACCAAGCAAATGGAAAACACAAAAAGGCAGGGGTTGCAATCCTAGTCTCTGATAAAACAGACTTTAAACCAACAAAGATCAAAAGAGACAAAGAAGGCCATTACATAATGGTAAAGGGATTAATTCAACAAAAAGAGCTAACTATCCTAAATATATATGCACCCAATACAGGAGCACCCAGATTCATAAAGCAAGTCCTGAGTGACCTACAAAGAGACTTAGACTCCCACACATTAATAATGGGAGACTTTAACACCCCACTGTCAACATTAGACAGATCAACGAGACAGAAAGTCAACAAGGATACCCAGGAATTGAACTCAGCTCTGCACCAAGCAGACCTAATAGACATCTACAGAACTCTCCACCCCAAATCAACAGAATATACATTTTTTTCAGCACCACACCACACCTATTCCAAAATTGACCATATCCTTGGAAGTAAAGCTCTCCTCAATAAATGTAAAAGAACAGAAATTGTAACAAACTGTCTCTCAGATCACAGTGCAATCAAGCTAGAACTCAGGATTAAGAATCTCACTCAAAACCGCTCAACTACGTGGAAACTGAACAACTTGCTCCTGAATGACTACTGGGTACATAACGAAATGAAGGCAGAAATAAAGATGTTCTTTGAAACCAACGAGAACCAAGACACAACATACCAGAATCTCTGGGATGCATTCAAAGCAGTGTGTAGAGGGAAATTTATAGCACTAAATGCCCACAAGAGAAAGCAGGAAAGATCCAAAATTGACACCCTAACATCACAATTAAAAGAACTAGAAAAGCAAGAGCAAACACATTCAAAAGCTAGCAGAAGGCAAGAAATAACTAAAATCAGAGCAGAACTGAAGGAAATAGAGACACAAAAAACCCTTCAAAAAATAAATGAATCCAGGAGCTGGTTTTTTGAAAGGATCAACAAAATTGATAGACCGCTAGCAAGATTAATAAAGAAAAAAAGAGAGAAGAATCAAATAGATGCAATAAAAAATGATAAAGGGGATATCACCACCGATCCCACAGAAATACAAACTACCATCAGAGAATATTACAAACACCTCTATGCAAATAAACTAGAAAATCTAGAAGAAATGGATAAATTCCTCAACACATACACCCTCCCAAGACTAAACCAAGAAGAAGTTCAATCTCTGAATAGACCAATAACAGGAGCTGAAATTATGGCAATAATCAATAGCTTACCAACCAAAAAAAGTCCAGGACCAGATGGGTTCACAGCCGAATTCTACCAGAGGTACAAGGAGGAGCTGGTACCATTCCTTCTGAAACTATTCCAATCAATAGAAAAAGAGGGAATCCTCCCTAACTCATTTTATGAGGCCAGCATCATCCTGATACCAAAGCCTGGCAGAGACACAACAAAAAAAGAGAATTTTAGACCAATATCCTTGATGAACATTGATGCAAAAATCCTCAATAAAATACTGGCAAACAGAATCCAGCAGCACATCAAAAAGCTTATCCACCATGATCAAGTGGGCTTCATCCCTGGGATGCAAGGCTGGTTCAATATACGCAAATCAATAAATGTAATCCAGCATATAAACAGAACCAAAGACAAAAACCACATGATTATCTCAATAGATGCAGAAAAGGCCTTTGACAAAATTCAACAACCCTTCATGCTAAAAACTTTCAATAAATTAGGAATTGATGGGACGTATCTCAAAATAATAAGAGCTATTTATGACAAACCCACAGCCAATATCATACTGAATGGGCAAAAACTGAAAGCATTCCCTTTGAAAACTGGCACAAGACAGGGATGCCCTCTCTCACCACTTCTATTCAACATAGTGTTGGAAGTTCTGGCCAGGGCAATTAGGCAGGAGAAGGAAATAAAGGGTATTCAATTAGGAAAAGAGGAAGTCAAATTGTCCCTGTTTGCAGATGACATGATAGTATATCTAGAAAACCCCATTGTCTCAGCCCAAAATCTCCTTAAGCTGATAAGCAACTTCAGCAAAGTCTCAGGATACAAAATCAATGTGCAAAAATCACAAGCATTCTTATACATCAATAACAGACAAACAGAGAGCCAAATCATGAGTGAACTCCCATTCACAATTGCTTCAAAGAGAATAAAATACCTAGGAATCCAACTTACAAGGGATGTCAAAGACCTCTTCAAGGAGAACTACAAACCACTGCTCAAGGAAATAAAAGAGGATACAAACAAATGGAAGAACATTCCATGCTCATGGGTAGGAAGAATCAATATCATGAAAATGGCCATCCTTCCCAAGGTAATTTACAGATTCAATGCCATCCCCATCAAGCTACCAATGACTTTCTTCACAGAATTGGAAAAAACTACTTTAAAGTTCATATGGAACCAAAAGAGAGCCCGCATCGCCAAGTCAATCCTAAGCCAAAAGAACAAAGCTGGAGGCATCACGCTACCTGACTTCAAACTATACTACAAGGCTACAGTAACCAAAACAGCATGGTACTGGTACCAAAACAGAGATATAGATCAATGGAACAGAACAGAGCCGTCAGAAATAATGCCACATATCTACAACCATCTGATCTTTGACAAACCTGAGAAAAACAAGAAATGGGGAAAGGATTCCCTATTTAATAAATGGTGCTGGGAAAACTGGCTAGCCATATGTAGAAAGCTGAAACTGGATCCGTTCCTTACACCTTATACAAAAATCAATTCAAGATGGATTAAAGACTTAAATGTTAGACCTAAAACCATAAAAACCCTAGAAGAAAACCTAGGCAATACCATTCAGGACATAGGCATGGGCAAGGACTTCATGTCTAAAACACCAAAAGCAATGGCAACAAAAGCCAAAATTGACAAATGGGATCTAATTAAACTAAAGAGCTTCTGCACAGCAAAGGAAACTACCATCAGAGTGAACAGGCAACCTACAAAATGGGAGAAAATTTTCGCAACCTACTCATCTGACAAAGGGCTAATATCCAGAATCTACAATGAACTCCAACAAATTTACAAGAAAAAAACAAACAACCCCATCAAAAAGTGGGCGAAGGACATGAACAGACACTTCTCAAAAGAAGACATTTATGCAGCCAAAAGACACATGAAAAAATGCTCACCATCACTGGCCATCAGAGAAATGCAAATCAAAACCACAATGAGATACCATCTCACACCAGTTAGAATGGCGATCATTAAAAAGTCAGGAAACAACAGGTGCTGGAGAGGATGTGGAGAAATAGGAACACTTTTACACTGTTGGTGGGACTGTAAACTAGTTCAACCCTTGTGGAAGTCAGTGTGGCGATTCCTCAGGGATCTAGAACTAGAAATTCCATTTGACCCAGCCATCCCATTACTGGGTATATACCCAAAGGACTATAAATCATGCTGCTATAAAGACACATGCACACGTATGTTTATTGCGGCATTATTCACAATAGCAAAGACTTGGAACCAACCCAAATGTCCGACAATGATAGACTGGATTAAGAAAATGTGGCACATCTACACCATGGAATACTATGCAGCCATAAGAAATGATGAGTTCATGTCCTTTGTAGGGACATGGATGAAATTGGAAATCATCATTCTCAGTAAACTATCGCAAGAACAAAAAACCAAACACCGCATATTCTCACTCATAGGTGGGAATTGAACAATGAGAACACATGGACACAGGAAGGGGAACATCACACTTCAGGGACTGTTGTGGGTTGGGGGGAGGGGGGAGGGATAACATTGGGAGATATACCTAATGCTAGATGACGAGTTGGTGGGTGCAGTGCACCAGCATGGCACATGTATACATATGTAACTTACTGCACATTGGGCACATGTACCATAAAACCTAAAGTATAATAATAATAATAATAATAATAATAATTACAATAAAAGAAAAAAAAAAAAGAAAAAAAAAAAAAAAAAAAAGAAATATTCCTACACACTAGTTTTAAAATGATGTCCTACAAGGCAAC
This sequence comes from Pongo abelii, assembly GCF_028885655.2. Classification (NCBI taxonomy): domain Eukaryota; kingdom Metazoa; phylum Chordata; class Mammalia; order Primates; family Hominidae; genus Pongo; species Pongo abelii. Next base: position 23,390,632 of record NC_072007.2, on the reverse strand, counting down.
TTTGAGGGTTTTTTGAAATGACATGTTTGTGGTAGACAAATGTATCATATGCCCTTACGAATATTCAATATGTCAGCAAAAGATCCAACTCTAAATTTTCATGTTAAAGTCAGCTTCCTAAGACCACTCTATGCATAACTGTGTTACACAGGTTTCCTGGAACAGACCTTGAAGTGGTGGATTGCAGGCAGAATCTTTGTTGTGGAGTGCTCTTGAGATACACACCTGTAAAGAAGTGAGAAATGCAGGATTAGACAGAGGGGGAAGCTGCCAAACAATAAGGTGACAATGGAGGATTCTGCTGATTCTATAAACAGCTCTGGACTTAAAATGAGCCTTCACATTGTTCCAAATTGAGTTGTAACAGTTCAACTTTGATATCCCCACCATAGGACAACAATGGACCTCAGGATGCATTGCCACAATGGGCATACTCTTGACTATGCAGTTTCCTGTGGTTGAGGGCAATTCCTAATTGAGTGATGAAGCTGTAAATGGTTTTCCTCATAAACTAGGAAATAGTTTTCTTGGAGGCCCCGAAGAGGAAAACTGACAGAGTATCACAATAACAGCTACAATATCCTAGATCTAAAACAATTTTAAAGTATTTATTAGAGTAGAATAGAATAGATCATTTATTTCTTTCAAAACATGTTTACAAAAACATGTTTTCAAAACATTAAATATCTTTGATATAGTTTAGTAGGAAAATACTCAACATCAAAATTGTAAAAACAATGTGTTTCTTATACAATTAAACTGCATTTGAAGTAGATGGCAATGTAATACAAATCCTGAAAAGTTTTTCTTTTCTAAAACAAGGTCCCAATGATGTTCTACACTGTAATTAACACTGAAATTCTGGGAACTACTTTATCATTTCCAGTCACTATAGTTGCAAAGCTGGGAAGTAAACACTGTACATCAGATGATTGTTTTCCCATGGAATACAACAGGCTGAAGTTCCCTTCATTATACAAATTAATAAAATTCAAACTATATAAAATATATATTAGTCACTGATGATTAATTCATCTATATCTGGGTACCAAAGGTCTGGACTACTTAAACCATGTAGATTCAAAATTCTAGATTGGGAAAAATTGTAAGGAAAACCTGAAGCTTTCATATAGTGTGAAAATTATTCAGCACATATGGATAATTTTTGACGTTTGAAATAAGCAGAAAGATCTCCAATGGAGATGACTTTACATTGTTTAGGAACAGCATTAAAATAAACATTTTAAAGTGCCGTTATATAAAAATAAAACAACAGTTATTTCTCTATGTTTTGAAAGCTAAAACTAAATAAATGATAGTAGGAGCAGAGGTGCTTTGTTACAAGTGCTTCTCAAGCACTTAAAATTAATACCTTTAATGGTGGAGGGAAAAAAAACTGCTTCAACAATATAAAGATATAGCAGTTCAAAGTGGCAACCAAACAAGATATTACTTTGAAATGCCCCGCTTTAACAGTATACATGGGGACTTTGCATTCTCCTCTAAACTAGGTTTAATATAAAGCAAATCCCACCACAGCTGTCTTCAAGCTTTCTAGTAAAATGGCCCTCCAGAAAGATGATCTTTGGTGTTAACCCCTGTCAAAATTCGCCAAATGGAGAAGTCAAATCCCAGAAAAAAACAATAAAAAGTTTCGTAGAAGTTAGTGAAAAAAATAAAATTTTGAGTGTTAAATGATTCTCACATATTGAATACCATTTTACTTATTTTCTCCAACAAATCCCTTCACCAGTATCATTATAATTTATGACCTTTATTGTGGTACAATGCTATCCTTTCATAAATGTACTTCAGTGAAGTAGGATCACTCCTGTATATTATTACTATGGATACTACAGTCATGCTTTCTTTGTGCTCAAGTTGCCATGAGCTAAAGCCTCATTAAAAAAGGTAGTTCTATTTCTAGGTATGTCTACTATATTTTATCAAATATATATGTATGTATCTATCTATCACAATATCTAAATATTAGCAAGCTTATGAGACAGTGATATTGATAACAATATCTTCAGTAGAATTAAGATTTATCTTCTTTGAGATCAGAAAATAAAACCATGTTAGATTTAGCTTAGAACATGCATACCTAAAAAAGATTGCTTAAATTAGCTTATAAGTGAGAACTGTGGTAAGTGTGTTAAGCAAACAACTTACTGGATGTTATTTCTTCCATTCTGTATACTCTTAACTACCACACATCATAAAGTCCTAAGAATCTCGTTTGGGAAAATATAATAGAAGACTGAAGCAATTATTTAGATCATTCAACTAAAAAAATCCCATCATTGTGCCAATTCTTTGGTATTTCAAGGATAATAAGATCAATGTTTTCCATGATTATTGTTAGTATTATTTTATCATTAATTTTCATTAATTTATCATTTATTTAATACTTTCTTGACAACATCGCTATATCTTAAAATCCTGCTGAATTTCACACGTGTAAATTCTGAATATTACTAAGCTGACCTAAACTACATATCTCCAAAAAGAAAAACTAAGGTGACAATACAGTTAAAACCAAATTTTAGTTTCAGATTCTAAGGAAATAATGTATAAATTTGAAAAATAGCTATGTTCTTATATAATTATAAAATAAAAATGTTATTTCTATCTAAATTAAATATACAATGTATTAATCTAGATTAATGAACATGCTCTAAATACTTTGAACCAAATTACTATTTCCCATCTATTACAACATACGATTCCCATCTATTACAACATACGATTTTTACTACTTTGTACATACATGTATTATTGAAATGTAACTATTATGTCTCCTTATATTTTCTTTGTAACATTTAAAACATTCTAATTATTTTTAAAAAAGTATATGCTAATACTTATGAAAAGGCGTTTTTTGTGCCTGAGATTTCTATGACTGTGAAAAGCATCAGGGAGAATTTCCTTTCCAAAAACATAGACATTAATGAAGTTGTTTTTTGTTTTCTTTCACAGATGAGGCCTGTTCTTCGTAACTGTTTTCTAGGTGATGGACTATTTATCAACTTGCTCCATAATCCGTTTAGAGTTAAAGAGGACCACAGAAACTGCACCTCCAGGTGTCACAGGTTACAAAACTAATAATTAAAAAAAATTTAAAAACTTATCTCAGATTCCCTCCTGGAGTCTACCGCCTTGTTTATACAGTTGGAGGACAAAGTCAGCCAATGCCTGAATTCATATTCTGCACTACGTGATTCAGGAAACAGTGAGTCCAAGCATTTCTTACTCCTAAAATTGTGTTCAATGTTTGCAGTCACTTTCCTATCCCTAATATTATCAGGAAAGGGGCTGCAATTTCCTTTCTACTTCTCTGAGTCAACTGCAAAGTCTAAGATGTTTTCACACTAGACAAGAGAACAAGCAGCACCAATGAAAACCACGGAGTTCTATGGAGGCATCATGGTGTAGTGAGTAGAAGCATGCTGCTCTAGCTGTATCTCCTGGGTTCAAATCCTGCCTACACGGCATATGGTGCATTAACGGACAGGTGACCACAAGAATTTCTATGCTGGTAAAATAGGTTTATAATAATGCCAGTTAATCTAAAGATGATTTAAGTGAAGACTATTTGGTATTTTTCAAGGGCTCAATAATTAACTGTGATCATGATCTTCCCCTTACCTACCTTCAATAAGTAAATAATTTACATTTATTAAACAAAAGAAATTTAATCTTGCTTTTCTGAAACACCACAATTCTATTTCAATTTTCTTTACATAGGAGGAGCATCTCACTGCAGATAAAGATATATGTATATCTTTTCTCCACTCAAAATTATGCTGAAACTCAAAAACAGAAATATCTAGTATGGTATCAATTTATGTATCAGTTATGTTTAGAGGGAGTTAGGCTAAACATACAGCATTCATTTAAAATGAAGGCCTCCCATCATACTTTGCTGATGGTATTTAAGTATTGAAAGTCAACTTTTTCTACCTGTTTACTATTATGTCATAGTAGCATGATTTCCCAAATGGCAGAAACTTTGTCTTTTTGTACATAGCTAGGCATTTGATGCTTATAACAGCGATTTCTCAATAATTATGCATTGCCAGGAAAGATAATTACTTTAAAAATTTATTTAGGAAATTATTTAGCAAATAGTAAATAAATAGTATTAGTTGATTGTTATTATTTCTGAATATCTGCAGTTTCCCTCAATTTTCTCATCTGAAAAATGGAGATATGTATTTCACAGCAGCATTGTGAGAGACAATAGTCAATATAGATAAAATTCTCCAAAGACCAAAACTTTATCTAGCTCATATGTTCTGCATGAGTATTCATTTTTTTAATTACTGTATCTTTTTAACTCATTACGACTAAAATTAAATATTTTTTTCTCTTTCAAGACCTTATGCTTCTCCTATGTTCTCAATAGGCTGGACATCAGGTGTGGGTAATAATAGTACCATGATTTTCCTTTGAAGACTCCAAATCCTCAGTCCAAATGACTTTATTCCACCTGTAACTCAACAGATGCCATGAAATCCAGACCTCAGTACAGACAGTGACTTCCATGAACTTAGCTAAAATTTTTGGACAAAGTTTACTCCCTCTGGATTCTAAATGGATAGGGTAATGTTGCTGTCTCAGTGAAGCACCTTCTGACCCTTCTGAAGCAGGAGCCGATGCTGAGGCAGAACTGAAAGCTGCAGAGGCAGAGTCCGGGTAACACTGTCTAAACACCTGAAAACACACTGAACACTGATGAATTTTACTGTTCTGTTTTAGCCCAAGGTCAGTAAGCATCTTCTGTAAAGGGCTAGATTGCAAATATTTTAGGTTTTATGAAACATAAGGTTTGGGTGCAACTATTAAGCCCCAATGATGGATATGGCTGTGTTGCAATTAAACTTGATTTACAAAAACAGATGGCAAGATCAATTTGGCCGTGGATCATAGCTCATTGACTCCTGCCTTTTCCTGAAAAGTAGAGTTTCTTTACCTGGCAACCAAAGCAGTTAGTGTTAACTAATATCCCCTGTATCAGGCACTGGATTAACAAATTTTTAAGCCAAAAATTTGAAAAATAATCATTTATACATTTTCTCTGTTCCCTTGCAGCATAAATACAACATCAGAAAGTATGTTTCTCTCAAATGTTTCCTTAGTCTATTTACTCTTTCCATTCCCACCTATAACCTGTTATTTCAAATCACAATCATTTGCTGCTTAACATTCTATAAAAACTTTTTACATATTCGTTTGAGCCCAGGATTCCTTTCAATTCTTCTTCACACGGAAGGTCTTATTGTGATATCCTACCTTGTTTTAACCTGAATTGACTCTCCCTTAGCTGAGAGAGCCAGACAAACTCCATTTTGGCTCCTTCACTTGCAGCCTCTTACCCACCCCCCTTCCTCAAGGACTTAACTTGTGCAAGCTGACTCCCAGCACATCAAAGAACACAATTAACTGATAAGATACTGTGGCAAGCTACATCCGCAGTTCCCAGGAATTCGCCCAGTTGATAGTACCCAAAGCCCCCGCATTTGTGTCCGGTTGATAGCACCCAAAGGCCCCACGTCTATCACCTTGTGATAGATTTAAAGCCCCTGCACCTGGAACTGTTTGTTTTCCCGTAACCATTTGTCCTTTTAACTTTTTTGCCTGTTTTACTTCTGTAAGATGGCTTCAGCTAAGCTCCCCCTCCCCTTTCTAAACCAAAGTAATAAAGAAAATCTAGCCCCCTTCTCCAGGGCCAAGAGAATTTTGAGCACTAGCGGTCTCTCGGTTGCCGGCTAATAAAGGACTCCTGAATTGGTCTCATAGTGTGGCGTTTCTCTACAACTCGCTCAGTTACGACATTATGATATTTCCACAATTCATATATTGGCATGCTGTGGTCATATCCAGGGGATTGTTTATGAACCTTTGACATGGATAATGTCGCCTGTCATAAAGTGCATATTATCTGACTTGTTTATTAAATTGTATCTTTTGTTTCTAGAATATAAATTATGTGAGGATCAGAGCAATTTTTTTTTTGTTTATAGCTTTCTTCAATTGTCTATACATGTGGTTGATATAATGTGAATAACCCATATACATTTCTAAAAAGAAGGCCAAATGACTCAGCAGGGAAAGTAAATATAAAAATAATGCATTTTTTTCTGAATCAATACAGACTTAAACCATATAATAAACTTTTGCATTTAGAAAACCATTAAGGTCTATAGCACATATTTACTATTCTATGGTAATCTCTTAGATTTATCTTGCACCAACATACTAAAATTTTAACAGAATAAAAACACAAAAGAGGTTTTCAAAAAATATTATTTTCATATACCTAATTTTCCAATTGTCTTTCTATTCCTGTTGGCGCTTAAAATTTACTTATTATTCAACATCATTTGACTGGGGGCACAAAAACAAATGCTTAAATATTTCAGCATAATACAGCATTTACATCTGTGTGGTATAAATAATATTGAATAATATCATTGATGTGAAAGACCAAATTTGGCCAGGTGCAGTGGCTCACGCCTGTAATCCCAGCACTTTGGGAGGCCAAGGCAGGTGGATCATGAGGTCAGGAGTTCGAGACCATCCTGGCTAACACCATGAAACCTCATCTCTACTAAAAATACAAAAAATTAGCCAGGCGTGGTGGTGGGCACCTGTAATCCCAGCTGCTTGGGAGGCTGAGGCAGGAGAATGGCGTGAACCCAGGGGGTGGAGCTTGCAGTGAGCCAAGATCGCACCACTGTACCTTACCCTGGGCGACACAGTGAGACTCCGTCTCAAAAAAAAAAAAGAGAGAAAAAAAAAAGAAAGACCAAATTTTACAAAATCTGAACTATAGTACGTATATTTAGTCTTCCTCTTTCATTATTTAATTTTGCTATTCCATCATTATTGTCTGGTTTGAATTAACATGGTTATCATATGTTTAGATAAATATCATATTTTTATAAGTATAGGCAGGGATCCTTAAATTGGTAAAACATTTTACTGTTTTTAAATGTTTCTTTGTAATTCCCACTTCCACCCATCTAGTCTTCCATATAAGCTTTAGAAAGAAATTATTAGGTTTCAAAAAATATCCTAGATGGAACAGACTGATATTGCTGTGAATTAATAGTAAAGGCCAGGCATGGAGGCTCATGCCTATGATCCCAGCAATTTGGGAGGCTGAGGCAGGTGGATCACCACTTGAGGTCAGAAGTTTGAAACAATCCTGGCCAAATGGTAGAACACTGTCTCTACTAAAAATACAAAAATTAGCTGGGTGTGGTGGCACGTGCCTGTAGTCCCAGCTACTTGGGAGGAGGAGGCACGAGAATGGCTTGAACCCGGGAGGCAGAGGTTGCAGTGAGCTGAGATCACGCCACTGCATGCTAGCCTGGCAATAAGAGACCCCGTCTCAAAAAAAAAAAGAAAAGACAGAGAGACTGGAAAAAACTGAGGTCTTTAAATATTGACTTATGCCATGTATTAAAAGCATTTCTCTAATTTTTTTTCTTTTACATAGTTCAGTAAATTTTAATAGATTATATTCTAATGTATTTATTGCTCATTTCTTCCTAGGCAATTTGCATGTAAACATAAATTTCCTCTGTAAAATGAATTTCTTATATAACTTTCATTTTTCTTTTGATAATGTATAAGAAAGATGTTATTTGTTTTATGCTGACCTTACAATTAACCATGTTTTATACATTCTTATTAGTTTTTGTTTTTTTTGTTTTTTTTTTTGAGACAGAGTCTGGCTCCATCACCCAGGCTGGAGTGCAGTGGCGCCATTTCGGCTCACTGCAACCTCTGCCTCCCGGGTCCAAGCAGTTCTCTGCCTCAGCCTCCTGAGTAGCTGGGATTACAAGCACCCAAAATCATGCCCGGCTAATTTTTGTATTTTTAGTAGAAACAATGTTTCACTATCTTGGCCAGACTGGTCTTGAACTCATGACCTCATGATCCACCAGCCTCAGCCTCCCAAAGTGCTGGGATTACAGGCTTGAGCCACCGCGCCTGGCCTAGTTCTTTTTATCTTAAGCATATCATTATGACTTCTGCAATACATAAGAATCTAGATTCCTTCTGCTTGATAGTCACTCTTTTATATATTTTCTAATTTTATTGCTCTTATTTTATTGAAAAATCATCTCAAATTTTGCATATAAAATTAATTATAACAGGCATCCTAGTTTCCCAAATAAAAGATACCTTTCTAATGTTTTGCTTTAAACATAATATACAATATATTTCTCATAGATGTGCTCTATCCAAACAAGAACTTTCAATCTTATGGTTTCTAAGAATTATTATTAAAATTTGGAGTAAATATTTATTTTTTAGTGTATTTTTCTAAAACTGTGGAGGTAACTGTATAATCTTCCTTCTTTAATCTTTTAATATGACATGTTTACAGAAGTTTTTTAAAGCTGTATTATCCTTGAGTTCCTGATATAAGTGTTTTTGTAATAGAGTAAAAGCCTTACTTAATTTAAAATTTTCATTTTGGCATAATTTCTGATTTACAGAAAAGTTGACTTAATAATACCAATAATTACTATGTATCAAAAGTCCCCAACTGTAACATTATCTTTTTCCTTAAAAGACGCAGACGTTGTGTTCCTTCAAGTCATTCTCTTAAAGTTGTACTTGAATCAAAGAAAAAATTCACAGGGAAGTTGGAAAACCTTTCATACTGAAAAATAATGATACTACTATATATCACAATTTGTGGGATGCAAACATAGTAGTATTTAAAAACATTTATAGTCTTGTGTATTGATCCTAAAAAAGATAATGCAAAATCAATTATCTAAACACCCACAATAAGCTACAAAAGCAGATTACATTAAAACTAAAGGAAGAAGAAGAATGGCAACAGCAAATATAAAAGTAGAAATTAAGGACGGATAAAAATACAAAGAAAAATTTGTTCTGTGAAAGATTAATATATTGTTTGACACATGGTAAGTCTAATAACAGAACACACACACACACACACACACACACACACACACACACCCACCCAATATAAGGAATTTTTAAAACAACATTAGTTACAGAATGTACAGAGCTGTATGGTTTGTTTCCCAGATAGCTTGTGTTTTTCTAAGTATCTGATTTTTATTTCTAACAGTATGCTTGTGATCAGAGAATGTACTTTCTATGATATAAAAAGTTCAAATATATTGAGACGATGTATAACTCATCATATATTCTATCTTGTTAAATGTTTGGTAACATTTACCGATTGGAAAATATACATATTTTGTCAATTGGTTATAAATGTCAAATATTTATTTGTTTTATTTTTTAACTCTTCTTTTTTCATACTGATATCTTATTCATTTGATCAAGTAGTGATGGAAAGGTGTTAAATTGTCTTTATTTTAATAGTTTTTAGGGGAAGAGGTGGTTTTTAGTTACATGGTAAGTTATTTAGTAATGGTTTCTGAGATTTTGATGCACCCATCACCCAAGCAGTGAACACTGTACACAATGTGTGGTCTCCTTCACCCTCCTACCACCCTTCCCTTCAAGTCCCCAAAGTCCATTACATCATTATTAGGATTTTGTGTCCCCATAGCTTAGCTCCCATTTATAAGTAAGAATATGTAAAGTTTGATTTTCTACTCCGGAGTTACCTCACTTAGAATAATAATCTCCAACTCCATTCAGGTTGCTGCAAATGCCATTATTTCATATTTTTTTTTTCTTTTCTTTTCTTTTTTGGAGACAAAGTTTCACTCTTGTTGCCCAAGCTGGAGCACAATGGCACGATCTCGGCTCACTGCAACCTCCGCCTCCCAGGTTCAAGTGATTCTCCTGCCTCAGCCTCCCGAGTAGCTGGTCTCACACGTGACTGCCACCACGCCCAGCTAATTATTGTATGTTTAGTAGAGACGGGGTTTCACCATGTTGACTGGGCTGGTCTTGAACTCCGGACCTCAGATGATCCACTTGCTTCGGTCTCCCAAAGTGCTGGGATTACAGGCATGAGCTACTGTGCCTGGCCTATTATTTTATTTCTTTCTATGGCTGGGTAGTACCATGCCACATTTTCTGTGTCTATTCATTGGTTGATGGATATTGAGATTGGTTCCGTATTTTTACAATTGCAAACTGTGCTGCTGTAAACATGCATGTGCATGTCTTCTTCATATAATGACATCTTTTCCTCTAGGTAGATACCCAGTAGTGGGATTGCTGGATCAAATGGAGGTTCTACTTTTAGTTCTCTAAGAAATCTCCATATTGTTCTCCACAGTGGTTATACTAGTTTACATTCCCACCATTAATGCAAAAGTGTTCCCTTTTCACCACATCCATGTCAATATCTATTATATTTTGATTTTTAAAGTATGGCCATTCTTGCAAGAATAAGGTGATATCTCATTGTGTTTTTAATTTGCATTTCCCTGTTAATTAGTGCTGCTGAGCGTTTTTTCACATATTTGTTGACCATTTGTACATCTTCTTTCAAGAATTTTCTATTCATGTCCTTAGCCCACCTTTTGATGGAATTTTTTTTTGTCTTGCTGATTTGTTTGAGTTACTTGTAGATTCCGGATACGAGTTTTTGTCGGATGTATAGATTGCAAAGATTTTCTCCTACTCTACGTGTTGTCTGTTTGCTGATTATTTCTTTTGCTGGGCAGAAGCTTTTTAGTCTAATTATGTTCAATCTATTTATCTTTGTTTTTGTTGTGTTTGATTTTGGTTTCTTGGTCATGAAGAACCAAGCCGATGTTTTCAATGTTTTTTCCAATGTTATCTTGTAGAATTTTTATGGTTTATGATCTTAGATTTAAGTCTTTGATCCAACTTGAGTTGATTTTTGTATAACATGAGAGATGAGAATTCAGTTTCATTCTTCTTCATATGGCTTTCCAAATATTCCATTACCATTTGTTGAATAGGGTGTCTTTTCCAAACTTTTTTATTTGCTTTGTTGAAGATCAGTTGGCTGCTAAGTGTTTGATTTCATTTCTGGGTTCTCTATTCTGTTTCATTGGTCTATGTACCTATTTTCATATCAGTACCATGTTGTTTTGGTAAGGACAGCCTTGTAAAATTGTTTGAAGTTGGGTAATGTGATACATCCAGATATATTATTTTTGTTTGGTCTTGCTTTGGCTAGGCAGGCTCTTTTTTTGGTTCTATATGAATTTTAGGATTGTTTTTTCTAATTTTGTGAAGAATGATGATGGTATTTTGATGAGAATTGCATTGAATCTGTATATTGCTTTGGACAGTATGGTCATTTTCACAATACTGATTCTACCCATCCATTAGCATGAGATGTATTATCTATTTGTTTCTGTTGTGGTATCTTTCAGCAGTGTTTTGTAGTTTTCCTTGAAGAGATCTTTCACCTCCTTGGGTTGGTATGTTCCTAAGAGATACAGTTGCAGTTTGCAGTTGTTGTAAAAGGGATTAAGTTCTTGATTTGATTCTCAGCTTGGTTGTTGTTGGTGTATAGCAGTACTAATGATTTGTGTATATTGATTTTTTGTGTCCTGAAACTTAACTGAATTTATCAGATCTAGGAGCTCTTTAGATGAGTCTTTAGAGTTATCTAGATATACAATTACATCATTGGAAATCGGTGACAGTTTGACCTCCTCTTTACTGACTTGGATGCCCTTTCTTTCTTTCTTTTGTCTGACTACTCTGGCTAGGACTTCCAGAACTATGGTTAATAGATGTGGTGAGTGGGCATCATATTCTCAGGGGGAATGCTTTTAAACTTTGCCCTGTTCAGTATGATGTTGGCTGTGGGTTTGTTATGGATGGTTTGTATCACCTTGAGGTATGCCCCTTCTACGCCAATTTTGCTGAGAATTTTAACCATAAAGGGATTCTGAATTTTGCCAAATGCTTTTTCTGTGTCTATTGAGATGATCATATAATTTTTGTTTTTAATTATGTTTATGTGGTGTATCACATTTATGACTTGTGTACGTTAAACCATCCCTGCATCCCTGGTATAAACCCCACTTGAAATCTTTAGATTATGAATTTGGCTGTTCTTTTTTAGCTATATAAAATTTTACTTTACATAATTTGAAGTTATATTATTAAGAGCATATGCATTTCATATTGTTTTGTCTTTTAAATGAATCAATTATTTTAAATCATTATAAAATGTTTCTCTTTCTCTTTTGTACTGTTTTTCCTGTGAAATCCACTTTGGCTGGTATTCACATTAGAATTCATGTGTTTTTATAACACTGGAACTTATTCCAGACACATGGCATAATAACGACTAGGTTTGTACTCTTGCCTTAAATAAACTAAGAAATTTTTGATAAAATATACATATCAATGGTCTTCAGACAGTGAACATCAGATAGTATAGGACAGTGACCTCGAAACAGGGAAAACGAAGGTATGAACTAAATCATCCATCCATCTTATTGCCTTTATTGAACACAGAATAATTTTTCTGAAATTGGATCAATAGAAGTATAATCACAAATACAAGCAAATGGATTAGCAAATTGAAGAGGTATTAAATTTTTTATGCACAAGAAACAATATCAAACTGAGTTAAATTTACATTTAAATCTTTAATTCATCTTGAGTCAATTTTTTGTATATGAAGTAAAGAAGGCATCAGTTTCAATTTTCTATATGGCTATCCTCTTATCCCAGCATCGATTATTTAATAGGGAGACCTTTCCCCATTGCTTGGTTTCGTCTGGTTTGTCAAAGATCAGATGTTTGTAGATGTATGGTCTTAGTACCGAGTTCTCTATTCTGTTCCACTGGTTTATGTGTCTGTTCTTGTACAAATACCATGCTGTCTGGCTTACTGTAGTCCTGTAGTATAGTTTGAAGTTGGGTACTGTGATGCCTCCAGCTTTGTTCTTTTTGCTTAGGATTGCCTTTGCTATTTGGGTTCTTTCATGGTTCCATATGAATTTTAAAACAGATTTTTCTAGTTCTGAGAAGAATGTCAGTAGTAGTATAATGGGAATAGCATTGAGTGTATAAATTGTTTTAGGCTGTATGGCCATTTTAACAATATTGATTCTTCTTATCTGTGAATATGGAATGTTTTTCATATTTGTTTATGTCATCTCTGATTTCCTTGGGCAGTGGGGTTTGTGGACTGTAAAAATCTTGGAAGACCACCTCAGCTATACCATTCAGAACATAGGCATGGGCAAAGATTTCTAGATGAAAACACCAAAAGCAATTGCGACAAAAGCAAAAACTGACAAATGGGATCTAACTAAATTAAAGAGCTTCTGCACAGCAAAAGGAAAAAATAAACTATCATCAGAACAGACAGACACCTACAGAATGGGATAAAATTTTGGCAAAATATGCATTTGACAAAAGTCTAACATCCAGCATCTACAAGGGACTTAACCAAATTTACAAGAAAAAACAAGGCCATTAAAAAGTGGGCAAAGCACATGAACAGACACTTCTCAAAAGATGACATACATGTGTCAACAAGCATATTAAAAAAGTTCAACATCGCTGATCATTACAGAAATGCAAATCAAAACAATAAGACACCAACTCATGCCAGTAAGAATGGCTATTACTAAACAGTGAAAAAGCAGATGCTGGTGAGATTGTGGGGAAAAGGGAACACTTTACACGGTTGGTGGGAGTGTAAATTAGTTCAGCCATTGTGGAAGACAGTGTGGTAATTCCTCAAAGACCTAAAGACAGAATTACCATTCAACACAGCAATCCCATTAATGGGTATATGCCTAAAGGATTATAAACTGTTCTATTGCAGGCTGGGCATGGTGGCTCACACCTGTAATCCTAGCACTTTGGGAGGCTGGGGTGAGCAGATCACAAGGTCAGGAGATTGAGACCACGGTGAAACCCCGTCTCTACTAAAAATACAAAAAATTAGCTGGGCGTGGTGGCAGGCACCTGTAGTCCCAGCTACTCGGGAGGCTGAGGCAGGAGAATGGTGTGAACCCAGAAAGCAGAGCTTGCAGTGAGCTGAGATCGCACCACTGCACTCCAGCCTGGGTGACAGAGTGAGACTCCATCGCAAAAAAATAAGTAAATAAATAAATAAATAAATAAATAAATTGTTCTATTGCAAAGACACATGCGTATGCTCCTCGCAGCACTATTCACAATAGCAAATACATGGAATTAATCCAAATGCCCATCAATGATAGACTGGATAAAGAAAATGTGGTACATATACATCATGGAATATCATGCAGCCACAAAAAAATGAGATAATGTCCTTTGCAGGGACATGGACGGAGTTGGAGGTCATTATTCTAAGCAAACTAAAGCAGGAACAGAAAACCAAATACTGCATGTTCTCACTTTTAAGTGGAAGCTAATTGATGAGAACACGGACACAGAGAGAGGAACAACACACACTGGGGCCTATCAGAGAATGGAGGGTTGGGGGAGGGAGAGAAGCAGGAAACATAACTAACGGATACTAGGCTTAATATTAATACCTGGGTGATGAAATAATCTGTACAATCAACCCCCATAATGCACGTTTACTTATGTAACAAACCTGCATATCTTACACATGTACCCCAATCTAAAAATAGAAGTTTAAAAAAGAACAAAATGAGTTAAATTATTGGAAAATTATTTCAAATCAAATTACATATAGCAATGTGCTAAGATCTACTCACTGTAAAGAGCTCTTTTACTCATCTGACAAGCATTTAGTGTAAGTGTTCTATTCGCTAGGCAATAGGAACTAGAGGCTGGAAAAAGAATGGTGAAGAAAATGCCCATGCCATTAAACCAAACACCGCGTATTCTCACTCATAGGTGGGAATTGAACAATGAGAACACATGGACACAGGAAGGGGAACATCACACTTCGGGGACTGTTGTGGGGTGGGGGGAGGGGGGAGGGATAGCATTGGGAGATATACCTAATGCTAGATGACGAGTTAGTGGGTGCAGCGCACCAGCATGGCACATGTATACATATGTAACTTACCTGCACATTGCGCACATGTACCATAAAACCTAAAGTATAATAATAATAATAATAATAATAAAATAAAATAAAATAAAATAAAGAAATTTGTGTGTGTATATATATATTTATTAGAACAAATTAAGACATTATTGAACAATGGTGCAAATAGCAATTAACAATAACAAAAGGCTGAAATACAAAATTATTAAAATAATAATAACCCAACAATTTTTAAATTGTGAGGCAATATAAAAAGATATTTAAGAGATCCAAATGTCAAAATGTATGTGTGTGTTGCGGGGGATAGAGTTACGGGGTAAATGTTTATAGCTTTTTGTTTCTCTCTTTTTTGTTCTTTGCAATCAAAGTTAAGTTTTCTTCAGTTTAAAATCACTTGTTACAACGATATTCTTTAGACTCATGTTAACCAGGAAACAAAATTCAGTAATAGACACCCTACAAATAATAGACACCTAAAAAGCAAGGAATTAAATCACATTCCCAGAGAAAATTATCTCACTATAAATACAGACAGGAAGAAAAGGAAGGAGGGAGGAAAGGAAGAAAGAAGGAGAGAGAGAAGAGAAACAGGAAAAAATGAAGAGACAAATAACAAAAGAAAAAAGAGAGTAGCAAAACGACCAGAAAACAAGTAAAAGTGGCAGTAGTATGTTTTTACCTGTTAGTAATAACCTTGAATATAAATGAATTAAATTCTCCAATTAAGACAGAGTGGCTGAATGGATTTAAAGACAAGATCTAACTATATACTGCCTACAAGAAACTCAGTTCACCTATAAAGACATACATAGACTGAAAATGAAGGGATGGTAAAAGATATCCCACACAAATGGAAACAAAAGAGCAAGACTAGCTAGACTTATATTAGATAAAATAGAAAGATAATTATATAATGAGAAAGAAATCAATACAGCAGTATCACAATTATAAGTGCAAATGCAACCAACACTCAAGCACCTAAACACAGAAGCAAATATTAACAGACCTTAAAGGGCAGATGGACTGCAATACAATAATAGAGTACCTCACCACTCAACTATAATCAACACCCCACTATCATCAATGAACAGATCATCCAGACGACAAAAAATCATCAGTTAAACTGTAATCTCTACTGAATGGACCTAACATTTACGCAGCTTTCCACTCTGCAACTGCACAATGCACATTCTACTGAGTAGTACATGGATTATTCTCCAGGACAGACTATGTGTTAGGCCAAATAACAAGTCACAGCACATTTTCAAAAACTGAATTCATATCAAGCATCTTTTCTGATCATAGTGGAATAGTACGAGAAATCAATAACAGGAGGAACTTTAAAAACTGTACAAACATATGGAAATTAAAATACATGTTCATGAACAATGAATAAAGAAATAAAAAAATTAAAAATTTATTGAAATAAATAAAAATAGAAACACAACATAACAAAACCTGTGGGATGCAGCAAAAGCAGTTGTAAGAGGAAAAGTGCATAGCTATAAATGCCTACATCAGAGAAGTAAAAAGATCTCAAATAGCCAACCTGACAGTACACCTAAAGTAATGAGAAAAACAAAAAAATCAAATGTTAAAATTAGTAGAAAGAATATCCGAAAGATTAGAACAGAAATTTTACAAATAGAAACAAAAAAATACAAAATACAAAAAAAATACAGTCAATGGAACAAAGAGCTGGGGGATTTGAAAAAAAAATCAAAATTGACAAGCTTTAACTAGACTAAGGGAAAGAGAAAGAAAGTCGAAATAAAATCATAGATAAGGCTAGGCATGGTGGCTCACACCTGGGATCCTAGCACTTTGGGAGGCCGAGGCTGTTTGAATCACTTGAGGTCAGGAGATTGAAACGAGCCTGGCCAACATGGTGAACTCTCTCTACTAAAAACACAAAAAATTACCTGGGCGTAGTGGCAGATACCTGTAATCCAGCTACTGAGGAGGCTGAGGGAAGAGAATGGCTTGAACCTGGGAGGTGGAGGTTGCAGCGAGTCAAGATCATGCCACCGCACTCCAACATGGATGACAGAGGGAGACTCTCTATGACATGCTTGAACTTTCTGACTTGTCCTGTCTTTCCCTATTTCCTAAATAATTAGTCATTCTACTTTAGGACAAGAATTTGCCATACAAGATCCTCTCTCATGTAACATTTCTTCATAACATTTCTAACCATAAACACATCTTCACATGCACAATTTTCTTTGCATCTCTCCTCACTACTAATTTCTTATGCCCACCCAAATCGAAAAAGATCAGGTAATGCAAGGCAAAACAGTAGAGCCTTAGATTTCAGAGGGACCTGTCTGCTTACAGTTCTTGGGATTCCATGAGGAAAAGAGAGGTTTCTCCTAAAAGGGGGTCTGCAGCACCTTCTGTTTTTCCCATGGAGTCTCAGGCTGTCAGAAATTATCTCAGGTCTTCTCATGTGGGCATCGAGAGTGGCAACAAGACAGACAAGAAAAGTAATTCAGACAACTAAGAAGAAAAAGAAAAACATAGTACTATCTTTACTATTGTAAAGATAGATAAACTGAGGCACCATGCAGTTTAAAATTTTATGTTCTCATGGTATTAGACTCCACAGCTCTCTCTTTTAACCATCCTGTAATTCTGCTGACTCTATGCCCAGTCACTGATGCACTTGTATGGTAGCTCATGGCCCCCTTAGAACTTGGAACCTGGGTTTCATTTCCTGCTCTACAGCTATATAATTTAACAATTTTCCTCTGGATTTTTTGGATTCTAACGCTATATATCCCAAATTTTATTAATATTACTCAATATTAATGGAGGCTGTGATAGCTTCAGTCTGTAGAAATATTAAACAACCTACAAAGAACTATATGAAGTTAAATAGTATTAATATTTCTATATCCTTTAAAACATTGAGGCAATGTATTGAGAAACACACCTAAGAAACTGCAACCAATCCACTCTGGACAAAAATTTAGACACTATCTCTTCAACATAAGCTATCTAGTGACATTTTTACATATCCTTACACATATCAACAGTATTTTACATGCTCATAACCTTAAAAATAAAAGGTGTCAAAATTATAGACCTTATGCATTTCTGTGGGCTTGAAAAATGATACAATATAGATTGTTTCTTTAAAGTAGTCAATAAAATGCATAAACTTCCAGAGTAATCACTAAAAAAAAGATTTCATACCAAAGGTAATAATACCAGAAATAAAAAAGGGCTCAACACTGCAGGTTCTTGAAGGCAAAAGCTAATAGAGACTTTGTTTTGGTTGTGAACCTTGGCCTTAAAACATTATACACATGATCCTCCCTTCCTTTTCCCGTTGCAAAGATGTGATGGACCAGATTTGCTCATGCAGGTGACAATACTCTTGAAAATGGTGGCAGAGAAATAAAATGAAAGGAATACAGTTCACTTAATCTCATAAATTGGAACTAATTACCCCCCTGACTCTTGCATACCTCCAGACTATGTGAGAGAGATGAAATGGCTGTTTGCTAGCAATATTTTATTTGATGTTTCATTTTTGATTCCTTGAATAACTATTTACAACACATTAACAGGATCATGAAAGCATAGCTATTCAAGTAACCAAATAATTATGCTATCAATGTTTTTCCTCATCTCTAAAGCATAGTAATGGACTGATTATTTTAAAAATACAACTCGGTGACAGCCAGTTTATGTTTAACTCAGTTTTGGTTTGTTGGTTGTTAAGGCCATTGCTTAGGATAATGAAAACAAGAGAAGGAGAAACAAGAATATAAACAAGACATAGAAGCAGCAGCATAAGAAAATGAAGAGGAACAAGAAGATGATGATTAGAAGAAGAAAAAACAGACTGAAAGAAAGGAAGAAGAACAGGTGTGGGAATTAGAAAGCCTATTATGATACCTTATTTCCCCTCCTGATTTATGAAATTTGAAAAAATTTCAAGACTTTTCACAACAAAATCAAGCTAAAAGATACACCAATAGTCACCCCCTGAATTTTGTTAAGAATAAGACAATGTTGCCACTCACACCTGGCCCAGGCACCAGCAGGAGGAGGGCACCTCCAGATTCTGCCGGAGAAGGAGGACTCCTCCTTGCCCTGGCTGGGCCTCCACTGCTGCCACCTAAGACTGCGGTACAGCACCCGCAGCTGCCTCCCCACTTCAGGCCAGGCTGGGCCCGGTAGACTCCACAGCATTCCCACTCCCACTTTCCAGATCCCAGTCTTGCTGCTGCTGCCCCACTAACGCCAACACCAACAAGACCACGGCTGCTGTTGCCCTCAATGCACCAGCCCACCCTACAAGCCTCCTACCACCTGGCCCCTGCAGACACTCTTCCTACCTCTCCACCACTCCGGTCAAGCTGCAGTCTCTGTCTCTGCCATCAACTGCAGCAAGGCAAGCCACAGAACCATGCCATCTGCAGGCTCCAGCCTCCAGTGTGCAACAGATGAATCCTCCATCTCCTGGCTCAAAGCATCTGGGTGGTAAAAGCCAGATGTGCCTAGAACAGGATGCAGGGAGTGGGTAGTGTTAGAGGCTCACCTTGTCATGCTGTCCACTGGGTGGCAGGGGCTGGTTTCAGCAAAGGCACAACTGGGACCTGGGGTCGGTGTGACTGCCTTTGCTGAAACCAGCCCCTGGTTAGGTCCAGCTGGCCAGGAACTGCTGGGCCCACCCTGGCTGCACTCCTTGGTGAGCAGGAGAAGCAGAAACTCAGACCCAGCCAGCTCTCTCCAACCAAGTGCCAGTTCCTGTTTCTGATGCCTCCACTGACAGGGCCCTGTTCCCCCATGGTGCCCGCTACTCCACGCCCAGAGGTCCCACATTGTCTCTGCAACACAGTGAGAGGGTGCAGGCCCGGCAACCATGGCAGGTGTGGGGGCCTTACCTTGCTCAGGATTCCCAAAGAAACATTGTGCGTCTGCCATGCTCCAGGACGAGCAAACAGAGGTTGCCCTCTAGAATCTAGAGTCTGGGAAGAGGAGGACGGCCCCTTCCTTGGAGGCCACAGCTATCGCTGCCACCTCCGTAGCCCGTTGCCAGAAGCAGCAGGGCAGTGAAACCCCCAATTGTGCCCCCCTACTGGCATACCACAGGGCATGTAAACCTGATAGTGCCCCCAAACTGCCCCACTGCCCCCAGCAGTGCAGCCAGGGATAGTGCCCCCAACCAGCCCTTGCTGGGGGTAGTGACAGCCCAGATAGTGCCCCCAACCTGCCCCCCTGCCATGACAGTGCAGGAACTGACAGCACCCCAACCCTCCCCCCAGCTGGCGGTCAGCCCCCTGTAGCACACACAACCACCCCCACCACCAGGCAGTATAGCCCCCGCCAACTCCGCCAACCCATGCCCCCGATACCCCCACTGGCAATGTGACCTTGATAGTGCTCCTATCCAGGGTAGTGCATCCCTGGATAGCTCACATACCCTGCCACCTTTCTACCATGCTGGCCAAGCTGCAACCTCCGTCACCTCCACCAACCGCAGCAAGGCGAGCCTACGTGCCACAGGCTCAAGCCTCCAGCTCGGGGTATGTGGCTCCCACTTCTTGTTCTCTAAGCTGAGCTCCCAGCTTCGATTCTGATTGGATGAGAGCAAGTCTTAGGACAACCAATCACAGCATGAAAATAAAGTCCAATCAGAATAGGCCTAGAGGTTTGTTTCATCCAATCAGAATATGTAGTCCAGGAACCGCATTTGCATAACCTCATATATAAAGCATGCAGAGGGGGCATCAGGCCATTCTAGGCTCTTGTGTGGCTGCTTGCGCAGCTGCTCTGTGCCAGGCTTAGAGGACCAGGAGAAGGGGTAGTCACTTGCCACAACTGGAGGCTGGAGCGTGTGGCACCATGGCTCGCCTCGCTGTGGTGGGTGCTGGCGACAGAGACGGCAGCTCGGCTGGAGTGGTAGGAGAGGGTAAATAGTTTTTGGGTAGATGGAGGGAGAAAGAGGGTGGTTAGCGGCAAAGGGAAAAGAGGATGATGGCGAGCAGGAGAAGGCATTGCAAAAAGACGGTGGGGAAAAGATGGTTGAAAAAAAGTTTTTGGGTAGCTGGGGGGTAAAAAAGGGTGGCATGTAGGAGGAGAAAAGAGGAAAGAGAGGGTGGTGAGGAGGGAAAATGGGGGCAAGTAGGAAGGAAAGAAGGTTTGCAAAAAGACGGTGGGGAGAAACACGGTGAGGAGAACAGAAAGACAGTGGGGAAAGAAAAGATGTGTAAAAAGATTTTGGGTAGATGGAGGTGGAAAAGGGTGGCACGTGGGAAGAAGAAAGACAGGGTGCAGAGAGGGAGGGGGAAGAGAGAGAAGGTGGTGAGCAGGAGGGAGAGAAAATTTTGTGAAAAGTGGATGGGGACAAGCTGGTGGCGAAATATTTTTTTTCAGTAGATGGAGGAAAAAGATGGTGATCAGGAGAAGAAAAAAGGGTGGTGAGTAGGAGGAAGGAGAAGGTTTTGCAAACAGTCGGTGGGAAGAAAAGACAGTGGGGAGAAAAAACTGGGGGAGAAGTTTTTGCGTAGATGGAGGAGAGAAAGTGTGGCAAGCGGGAGAGGAAGGAGGATTGGGAAAACGACAATGGAAAAATAATTTTGGGGTAGATGGAGGGCGACAGAAAGGTGGCACGTAAGAGGAGGGGCAGGAATGGGGAAAAGAGGGTGGTGAGCAGGAGAAGGCTTTGCGAAGAGATGGTGAGGGGGGAAAGACAGTGAGGAAGAAAGTTTTTGGGTAGATGGAGGAGGTAAAGAGGGTGGTGAGCAGGAGGGACAAAAGAGGGTGGCAAGCAGAGGGAGACAAGGTTTTGCCAAAAGACCGTGAGGAAAAGACAGTGGGGAGAGAAAAGTTTTTCGGTACATGGAGGTGGAAAAGAGGCTGGCAAGCGGGAGAGGGAAAAAGAGGGTGGCAAGCGGGAGAAGGAAAAAGAGGATGGCGAGTCGGAGGGAGACAAGGTTTTGTGAAAAGATGGTAGGCAGAAAAGACAGATGGGGAAAGAAAAGACAGACGGTGGGTAAAATGTGGGTAGATGCAGGGGGAAAAGAGGGTGGCAAGTGGGAGGAGAAAAGAGGGTGACGAGAGGGAGGAGGGAAAGAGAGTCGGGAAAAAGACGATGGGGAAAATAGTTTTGGGGTAGATGGAGGGCAAAAGGAGGATGGTAAGCATAGAGGAAAGAAGAGGGCAAGTGGGAAGGGGGAAGGCTTAGTGAAAAGACGGTGGGGAAATTTGAGGGGGTAGGTGGAGGAAGAAAGAGTGGTGAGCAGGAGTGGGGAGAAGGCTTTGTGAAAAGACAGTGGGGAGATGTTTTTGTGTAGATGGAAAAGGGAAAGGGTGGCAAGGAGGAGTGGGGGAAAAGACGATGAGGAAAACAGTTTTTGGGTAGATGGAGGTTGGAAAAGCAGGTGGTGAGCAGCAGGAATGGGGAGAAGGCTTTGGGAAAAGACGAGGGAAAAGTTTTGGGTAGATGGAGGAACAAAAGGGGAATGAGAGCAGAAGGGAGAAAAAGGGTGTCCAGTGAGGGGGGAAAAGTTTTTGGGTTAGATGGATGGCGAAAGGGGGGTGAGCAGGAGAGTAGAGAAGGCTTTGTGAAATGACAGTGGGGAAAAATAGTGGGAAAAAAGTTTTGGGGTAGATGGAGGAAGAAAAAGGGTGGCGAGAGGGAGGGGGCCAAAAGTGGTTGAGAAAAGAAGGTGGGGGACAAAGTTTTTGTTCTTTATATATTTTGTGTTGTATTATATATTTTGTGTTGTATTAACCCCTTGCCTGATGCATAGTTTGCAAATACTTTCTTCCATTCTCTGGATTGCTTCTTCATTCTATTGACTGCTTTCTCTACTTTGCAGAAGCGTTTAAGTTTAATGCAATTGCATTTTGTCTATTTTTGATTTTTGTTGCTTGTGTTTTTGATGTGTATTTGAAAATCCCTTGTCCTAACCAATTTCACGAGGCATTTTCCTATGTTTTCTTCTCTAGTAGTTTCATAGTTTCATGTACTACATTTAAATCTTTATTTTCAGTAGACGGTAAGGTAACAGCCTGGATGTATTCTTGTACATGTGGGTGTTGGGTTTTCCTAGCACAGTTTATTGAAGTGATTGTCCTTCCCGAATGTGTGTTTTTGGTGCCTTTGTTAAAAGAGTTGACTGTAAAAGCTTGAATTTATTTTTGAGTTCTCTGTTCTGTTTCATTTGTCTATGTCTGTCTGTCATTCGTCTATGTATCTCTGTCTCTCTCTCTCTGTCTGTCCCCTACCTATTTTTTTTCTTTTGCCACTACCATGCTGTTTTGGTTACTAGATTTGTGGTATATTTTGAAATCAAGTAGTGTGATGCCTCCAGCTTTTTTCTTTTTATTCAAGATTATTTTGTCTATCTGAGGTATTTTGCATTTCCATGTGAATTTTAGGATTTTTTTTTTTTTGAGACGGAGTCTCGTTCTGTCGCCCAGGCTGGAGTGCACTGGCGCGATCTCGGCTCACCGAAAGCACTGCTTCCTGAGTTCAAGCGATTCTCCTGCCTCAGCCTCCTGAGTAGCTGGGATTACAGGCATGCGCCACCATGCCCGGCTAGTTTTTGTGTACGTAGTAGAGACGGGGTTGCACCATGTTGTTCAGGCTGGTCTCAAATTCCTGACCTCGTGATCCAGGCGCTTTGGCCTCCCAAAGTGCTGGGATTACAAGCGTGAGCCACCATACCTCGCCGTTTTTTTTCCCTGTATCTATGAAGAATCTCTTTCCTAATTTAACATGGATTCCATTGATTCTGTAGATCACATAGGGTGATACAGATACTTTAACAATATTCTTCTAGTGCTTGGACATGGGATATCTTTACATTTACTTGTGTCTGCTTTAATATCTTCCGTCTGTGTTTTATAGTTTTAATTGTGGGATCTTTCACCTTTTTGTTAAGCTTATCTCTAGGTATCTTTTTTGGGGGGCATTGGGTAACTACTGCAATGAAATAGGTTTCTTGATTTCTTTCTTAGGTGTTTCACTATTTGTACATGGGTGTGCTACTCATTTTTATATATTGATATTGTATCTTGCAACTTTATGAAATTTATTATTTCTAGTAGGTATTTTGTGGAATCTTTGGGGTTCTGCATATGTATATGATTGTGTCACCTACAAACAGAGACAATTTGACTTCCTTTTATTTCCAATTTGGATGCCTTTTATTGCATTCTCCTATCTAATTTCTCTAGCTAGGACTTCTAGTACTGTGATGAATAAAAGTGGTAAAAGTAGCCACACTTGTTCCAGATCTTAGAAGAAGAGCTTTTAACTTTTCCCCATTGATTATGATGTTAGCTGTGGATTTGTCATATATGGAGTTTATTGTGCTGAGATTAGTTCTGCTGTTGAGGCCCTCTCATGCATTTTTCAGTTCATCAGTTGCATTTTTCAGCTTTGAGGTTTCTGTCACCTTTTTAAATTACTTCTATCTCTTTGTTAAATTTCTTCGATAAGTTTCTGAATTACTTCTCTATATTTGAATTTCATTGACTATCCTCAAAACAGCCATTTTTACTTCCCTGTCTGGAGAGTCTCACATCTTTTTATTTTTATTTATTTATTCTTTTTGTGAGATGGAGTCTTATTCCATCACCCAGCCTGGAGTACAGTGGCACAATCTTGGCTCACTGCAATCTCTGCCTCCCACGTTCAAGAAATCATCCTGTCTCAGCCTCCCAAATAGCTGGGACTACAGGCACCTGCCACCACACCCAGCTAATTTTTGTATTTTTAGTAAAGACGGGGTTTCACCTTGTTGGTCAGGCTGGTTTCGAATTCCTGACCTCAGGTAATCCACCCACCTCAGCCTCCCAAAGTTCTGGGATTACAGGTGTGAGCCACCACACCCAGCCGAGTCTCTCACATCTTTAGCTCTGGTCACTGGTGACTTATTTATTGTTGGGTGAGGTCATATTTCCTTGAATATTCTTAATGTTTTTGAGCATATGTTCATGCCTGGGAGTTGAATAAGTGTGTATTTATTCCAGTTATTACTGGAATATTCCAGTATTCTGTTCTTGTTTGTGCTTGTCCTTCTTCACTCTTCCAGAAATTCCAAGAAATTCAAGACTGTTGAGTTCCCCAAGCCTGTGGTCATTGCAGCTATTACAGCACCAGAGGGCACCTTAAGCTCAGGTTCACTGTGACTTTTGCAGACTGAGGTCCCTGGTGGCCGTGACACACTTGGAGAAGATAAGGGAGGGGTTCCCTGGGTTCCCAGGCAAAGTTCTTCATTCACGTCCCTCTTCTTCCCCTTGCAAGGAATCTGGGCACCAAGCTTTGTGGATCTGGGAGAAGTGTGATTTGGGCACTCTCATGGCCACTGCAGCTGGCGCAACACACCTGAAGCCCACAGTCTCCCAGACCAGAGCAGCACTGGGGCTTATCTGAGTCCTGTGGCCACTATATTGCCTGACTGCTGCTGACTTATTTAGGTTTCTAAGCCAGGTTAGTCTGCTGGTGATGAAGCTGGCCAGGGTTTGGGTCCATCCCCCCAGGGTGGCAGAATCCCTTCTCCCTGCAGGGGGGTCTGTAGGTGTCTGGGAGCTCCTGCCTGGGATCAGGGCCACAGTGTTCTGCCTGATGCTGTGTCCACTGTGGTGTAGGGCTGATACTGGGTTCTCCTCCTTCTTGCATAGGGAAGGAATTCTCTCTGCACTGCACTGCCTGGAGCTGGGATTGGGGTGACACAGGCAGCCCTGTGGCCACTGCAGCTGATGTCACATAGGAAGCCCACAGCCTCCCAGACCAGCACATCGTTGGTTGTTGGAGCTCACCTAAGGACCAAAGTGACTCTGGCCTGCCTGCCACTGAAATTTATTTGGGGCCTGAGGCCACTTGAATCAGCTGGTGGTGAAGCAAGTCAGGACTCAGGTTTGCCCCACCAGGGTAGTGGATTCCCTTTTAGACCAGGTCATGTCTAAATGCTCTATCTATGGGCACTGGGCTGGAACCAAAGGCCATGGAGTTCTGCCCAGTGCTGTCCTTTACTATAGCAGAGCTGGCACTGGGCTCCAAGGCAAAGTCCCATGGACCCTTCCTTGTCCCTCCTGCAAGAGGTGGACACATTCTCTGCACTGCACCACCTGGGGTTGAAGGGAGGGGCTGTGCAGTCACTGCAAGACTATCTTTTCACCCTCTTTAATGTGTTTTCTCTTGTTTTTAAGCTAAAACCAGGTTCTGTGATCTGTCACCTGCTTTCTTTAGCTCTTGTGAAGGCATTGTCTTGCTTGGATTGTTGGACGGTGCTTCAATTTAATATTCCTGCAGAGACGTAGTCACTGAGATTCTATCCTCCATCTCGCTCCACCTCTTCTCATTTATTTAGTTTTCCTTCAATTTATTTCAACAATATTTTGGAGGTTTCAGAGTATTAGTTTTGAACTACTCTTGTTAATTTCTAAATTTATTACTTGTTTTGTTGCTATTATAAATGGGATTGTTTATTTAATATCATTTTAAGGCAGTTCATTGACAGTATATAGAAATAAAATTAATTTTTAGTATTGCATTTATATCTGGAAACCATGCCACATTTATTATTTTGAATACTGTTTTACTGAATTTCTTAGAATTACGTATATATGAGATCATGCCATCTGTAAATATAAATAATTTTATTTTTTTTTCAATCAGGATGTTTTCAATTTTCTATTCTTTAGTAAATACACCTCACTAGAATCCACAGTATAATGTTGAGTAGAATTTGCAAGAGTGGACATTCTTGTAACTAACCCTGCCAGGAAAGGAGTCACCCTTTCATTGCAGAGTGTAATGATAGCTGTGGGTTTCATAGATAACTACCACTAGTTTCAGGAAGTTATCTTACTGTCCGTAACGGGAGTGTTTTCATGATGAAAATGTGTAATATTTTCTCAAATGCTTTCTGTCTGTTGAGATGCTCATATATTTTGGTCTTTTATTCTATTAATATGGTGTTTGCATTAACTGATTTTTCAAATATTAAATCAATGTTGCATTCCTGGGGTCAATCACATCTGCACACAGTGCATAATCTATTTTATATGTTGGTGGATTCAGCTTGGCAGTATTTTGTTGAAGATTTTTGATTTTATAAAACAAAGATACTGGTCTATATTGTTTTGTGATTCAGTTTTGGTGTCAGAGTAATCCTGTTTGTAAAATGAATTGGGAAGTGTTCTCTCCCCTTTTATTTTCTGCAAGGGTTGGTGAACAATTGATATTAATTTCTCAGAGTGTTTGATTCACCTGGGAAGCTAGCTGAGATGAGAGATTTTTATTGTAAGGTTTTAAAATTACAATCCAATGTTTTAACCATCCATAGATCTACTTATATTTTTAAATTCTCCTTTAGACTATATTAGTTTCTGTCATTCTAGGACTTCATTCTATCTAGGCTATCTTACTTTTTCGGCATAAGATTTTTCATTGCATTCTCTTTTAATCATATTTATTTTGTAATACTGCCAATGATGTGTTCTCTTTTATTGCTGATTTTAGTAATTTGAGTCTCTTCTCTTTTTTTCTTGCTTAGCCTAAGTAAACATTTGCCAATTTTTTTTTTATCTTTCCAAACATTTAATTTTGGTTTATTGATTTTCTCTGTTTCATATTCCCTATCTTTCTGTTATCCTAACTCTATTTTCCCCCATCTTAATTTTTTTCTTTTCTTTTTTGAGACGGTGTCTGGCTCTGTCACCAGGCTGGAGTGTAGTGATGTGATCTTGGGTCACTGCAACTTCCAACTCCCTGGTTCAAGTGATTCTCCTGCCTCAGTCTCCCTAGTAGCTGAGATTACA
This sequence comes from Pongo abelii, assembly GCF_028885655.2. Classification (NCBI taxonomy): domain Eukaryota; kingdom Metazoa; phylum Chordata; class Mammalia; order Primates; family Hominidae; genus Pongo; species Pongo abelii. Next base: position 23,362,908 of record NC_072007.2, on the reverse strand, counting down.
GGCACACGCCACCAGGCCCAGATAATTTTTGTATTTTTATTAGAGACAGGGTTTCACCGTGTTGGTGAGGATGGTCTCAAACTCCCAACCTCAAGCAATCCGCCCGCCTCGACCTCCCAAAGTGGTGGGATTACAGGCGTGAGCCACCTTGCCTGGCCGGCTTAACTCTAAGGAAATGTTTGTCTTTAGGAACATTGTATTTGGTTAATTAAAATTTTAGATTCTGGAGCATCAACTGTTCTCTTACATGAAAATAAAAGCATGAATTGGGAAATAATGGTTTCCCCAATTTTTTTGTGGGGGGAACAAACAACTATCCATGTACATACAGTTTTTGGTTCCCCACATCATTGAGCCAACTTGGCCAAAATAAGTAACCCCTCATTCCTTATCTCAAGAAGGTGGTCTTGCCTTGCTTGGAGACGTTAAAATGAATTCACTGGATGTAGTTACTTTTAAGCATATCGGTTTACTTCATGTCCCATTTTCAACCAGTTACTGTACCTGGAATAATAGAATCAAATTCTGTCATGCACAGGTAAATAAGTAAATTCTGTCATTTAATATCTAAATTATGTATATATATTTACATACCTATATTTTACTTGTAATTCGATGAAAATAGGCTTTTTATGTATGCTGTGTGTAAAATATACTGTCTATATTAATTCTCATGATAGTAAAGAATAGATTGAGTAATGGAATGTATTTGAATTTTACATATATCTTTCATTTAGTAGCAGAAATAAAATCTTAGCACTTGATTTAGTAAATTCCTCCATTTAAAATAAGATGTTACTTTAGCAGAAACAAAATTTATCTTAATGGGATAATTCACTAGTTTACCTCTGATGAGCATCAGCTAGTATTTAATCCATTGTGAAATTACACAGCATCAAAATAAAATATAATAGTTAGTTAAAATACAAAAATTATCTTACTGATTAATTTAGACATCAGAAGTTAGATTATAAAATCAAGGTATTTTTGATGTTTGTTTTGTTTTTAGGATATTAGCATATACTACCAAACGTGAACCATAGTAAAAGCTGTTCAGTAACACTTACCATTCCATTTTCAAATAACCCGAGTTTATGTGTCAGGTTGAAAAGCTTTTAGATGAGTGGTTTATGTTTCTGTATGTATCCAAATATTTGTATATCATGTAGACAGCCCAAGAAAATATGCATGTATGTCAGCTATTGCATAGAATGGTAAAGAATGCATTCTTAAAACAAAGAAGAGAGTAAGATACATTCACTTAATGTTCCAAATATGTCTCTAGTATCTCAAATGTACTATTCACCCATACTTCCAAACATTATATCAGGGCCAGGCACCTCGGCTCATGCGCCTGTAATCTCAGCACTTTGGGAAATTGACGTGGGTGGATCACTTGAGGCCAGGAGTTCCAGGCCAGCCTGGCCAACATGGCAAAAATCTGTCTTGACTAAAAAAAAAAAAAAAAAAAAAAAAACAAAAAACTAGGCATGGTGGCACGCCACTGTAATACCAGTTACTTGGGATGTTGAGGCACCAGAATCATTTGAACCTGGGAGGCAGGGGTTGCAGTGAGCTGAGATCATGCTACTGACTCCAACCTGGGCAACAGAGCAAGACTCTGTCTCAAAAAAACAAAACCAAAAACATTATATCATGGTCTGTGATTAATCTGAATTCAAAACATTTTAACATAAACTAAATGAAAATTATACAAAATTTTGCTTATCTATTTGTTTTGAATTTACCAACAATTCAAGTCTTGCTGAGAATATTTGCACTGTAAATATTTTTGTGATTATTGGTTATATTCAAATTCGCTCTCATTTTCAAAACATGTATAAAATTATTATTAAAATTGTACATAGCTTGAAATAATATGTTGAATGTAATTGTCATGGGATACATTTATGTATAATAATTAAAAGCACATTACAACGCTTGTACCTGATCTTAATATTACTTAACCTTAGAAATAGTGAATAAATGATAGGAATAATATGGGAGACAAAAGACTGTGTGAAAAACCACATATTGTATATCTCTTTTGTTTTTATTCAACTTTTTTTCCCACTGCACTTACAAGTAAATTTGTCATGGACTGTGGTAATTTTTATTGTAATCTTACTGTAGGTACATTCTATTAGCAGATCAAATAAAATACATGATCAAAGTCAAAAATATATGCAAGGAAAATATAGAAAATTTAAGTTATAAAAAGCTACTGTTGGTCGCCGGTGGCCGGCAGGCTGGCAGCCCTAACACAGGCAGGGCTGCGAGTGCAGTCACCCAGGTCTGCAGCAGCAGCAGGCCGAGGCCAGCGGAGATGACCCCGATGAGCCCACTTCAGGTCAGGGCTGAGTGTGGGTGCATGGTCCCCGGCAGCATGTGACCCAGTCCTGGCCAGCTGCTGCCCTGTGCATGTGTAAGTGTCCGTGGGCCCCAGGGCCGGCCAAGAGGCCTTCTGCCTGGGGCAGTATCAAGGCTGCAGAGTTTTCCTCCAAAGCGACACCTCGACTGGAAGAGGCGAGTTCAAGGACTCTGTGAGTGGTGGCCATGGGCAGATGCAGAGCTGCCGCTGTCGCTTTGCAGTGCCTGTAGGACTTAGAGAGCCTGGAGCCTCGGTTCCCTGAACAGCACCCAGATCACCCTGTATCGGGACACAGTTCATTCCCCACTTCCCTAACTCTGGAGTAAAATCTTGAGGCTGTCATCTGGGGAAGCCACCTTGTCTGTTCAGCCATGAAGACAGAAACAGTGCCATCGTTCCAGGAGACTGCAGCTGGATCCAGCTGTCACTTCAATAACCTGTTGAGTAGGTGGAAGGTGATGGCTGTGGGGGTCTTGCTTGCTGGCTCCTGGTCATACACCTTCTGGTCAGCGTGTGGCTGCTGTGCCTTCTGTCTGCATTGCTAGTGGTGCTGGGAGGATGGCTGGGCTCCAGTGTCTCTGGAGTGGCTTCAAGTCCACTGCTCCTGGAAGGCTTCATCCCATTGGCCACCTGTCCTCTATGCCCTGAGGCAGAAAGACAGCTGGAACAGGAGATCAGCTGCACCATGCAGATGTGATTATTTGAGATTTTGTATTATCCTGGTACCGTTCTGTGAGCCAGGAGCCAGACTTTGCGGAGGAAATGGAGGCAGCCATGAAAGAGTTGGTCCAGGAGCTTCAGAGGAGGATGAGCATGATGGACCATCATGCTCTTGCCTAGAGTGTTCTGACTCTCTGTCGTTTTTCACCTGCAGAGCTACATTCAGGCAAAGGAGACCACTACAAGGAAGAATGGTCCAGTTGAGCCTTCCCATCTCTGGGAGGCTTACTGCCGGGCTACTGCCCCACATCCTGCTGTGCACAGCCCCAATGCTGAAGTCACCTACACACGTGGTATTGTGAATTTGTTGCTTCAAGGGCTGGTGCCCAAGTCCCACTTGGAGACTCATACTGGATGCCATGTAGTGGTTGAATTCATCATATGCAGTGTAGTCTTACCACTGATCAGCAGGCTGTCAGATCCTGACTGGATCCACCTTGTCCTCATGGGTATCTTTTCCAAGGCCAGAGATCCAGCACCCTGCCCAGCCAGTGCCCCTGAACAGCCCTCAGTGCCCACATCTCTGCCACTGATTGCTGAGGTACAGCAGCTTCCAGAAGGGAGAGCTCCTTCTCCAGTAGCAGCCCGAGGGTTCCTAAGTAAACAGTGAGCCAGAGATTCCTGTAGGCCCCTCCTCAGAGGTTGAAGGTGGCCACGAATCTGTAGAGGGAGATTTGGGTGGAATGTCTGAAAAAAGAAAAGTAGGAAACAACTCATCTCATTTCCTACAGCCAAATATTCGAGGCCCCTTTTCTTATGTGGAGACTCAGTTGGAGTCTCCACTGTCTGAACTAGGCTGAGAAACCATCATGCTCATGACTCCAGGCCACTTTCTCTCTGACAGGATTCAGGATGCCCTGTGTGCCCTAGAGGGTTCCCAGGCTCTGGAACTCAAAGATAGTGAGGGATCTGAAGGAGCAGAGGCTGAAGAGGGTCCAGGGACAGAAACAGAGACAGGCCTGCCTGTCTCCACACTGAACTTCTGCCCAGAGATCCAGATTGACACAGCAGACAAGGAGCTAGAACAAGGAGATGTTACCACCTCTGTTACAGCTTTGCTGGAGGGGCCGGAAAAGACCTGCTCCTCACGGCCCTCATGCTTAGAGAAGGATCTCACCAATGATGTGAGCTACCTTGATCCTAGTCTGCCACCAGTTCTGCTTTCCTCCTCTCCACCTGGTCCTCTCAGCTCAGCCACCTTCAGCTTTGAGCCCCTAAGCAGTCCAGATGGCCCAGTTGTCATCCAGAACCTTCGTATCATGGGCACCATTACAGCCCGAGAGCACAGTGGCACCAGATTGCACCCATACACACTCTATACTGTGAAGTATGAGACAGCCCTTGATGGTTAAAACAGCAGCAGCCTGCAGCAGCTGGCCTACCACACTGTGAATCACCGCTATTGGGAGTTCTTGAATCTGCAGGCCATCGGGAGAAGAAACCAGATCTATGAAAGTTCATTAAAAACGCGAAGGTTCCTAAAAAGCTCTTTCCAGATCTTCCATTTGGAAACATGGACAGTGACAGAGTAGAAGCCCGTAAGAGCCTCTAGAATAATTCCTGAAGCAACTGTGTGCCATTCCGGAGATCGCTAACAGTGAGGAGGTGCAGGAGTTTCTTGCTGTGAACACAGATGCTCGCATTTCCTTTGTCAAGAAACCATTTATGGTCTCTAGAATAGAGAAGATGGTGGTGAGTGCCATTGTGGACACCTTGAAGACAGCGTTTCCTTGCTCTGAATCCCAGAGCCCCACAGAGGAGCTGAGTGAGGCTGAGACTGAAAGCAAGTCCCATACAGAAGGCAAGAAGGCTGGCAAGTCCAGACTGAGGTTCTCATCCAGTAAAATTTCTCCAGCACTAAGTGTGACTGAAGCACAAGACAAGATTCTTTATTGTCTCCAGGAAGGCAATGTGGAGTCCAAGACCCTATCCATGTCTGGGATGGAATCTTTTATTGAAAAACAGACAAAGTTACTGGAGATGCAGCCAACAGAAGCCCCAATAAAAGATCCTGAACAGCTTGCCAAAGGACATGTGGACAGTTGCTTGTCAGATGCAGCTGTGCCAGCCCAAGATCCCAGCAACAGCGATTCAGGAACAGAGACAGAGTTAATTGACACAGCCCTGAATCTGCTTCTCTTGCTACTAACAGAACAGTGGAAATGGCTGCGTACTGAAAACATGCAGAAGTTTCTTCGTCTTATCTTTGGTACCCTAATTCAAAGGTGGCTAGAGGTGCAGGTAGCTAATTTAACAAGTCCACAGCGCTGGGTGCAGTACCTCTGGCTTCTTCAGGAGTACATCTGGCCTGGTGGAGTTTTACCTAAGTTTCCACAGCCTGTAAGGACCCAGGAGCAGAAACTGCCTGCTGAGAAACAGGCTTCGCAGAGCCTAATGGAGTCCTCCCAGATCTCCTAGTAGAATTTCTTGGGGTGAACAAATGCCAGCTGAGCGTCTAGTCTTGGAGTCACTACAACAACCACTCATCAACAGGCATTTGATTTACTGCCTTGGGGACATTATCCTGGAATTCTTGGATCTCAGTGCTTCTGTTGAGGAGTCCGCTGCTACCACCTCTGCTTCAGGTACCCCAGGCAGCCCTAAGAGGATGGGTGTCTCCTCTTAGCTGGATATTCCCGCATCCATCCCAGGTCAGGGAAATAGAGTTACTCGGCCACCCAGAGACCAGTGAGGAAGCCCGTGCCCTCTGGAAGTAGCCTACAGCTCAGAAGGCCTAGGCTCTCAGTGGCTCAATTTGCTCCCACTTCTGCTCCATTTGTAGCAGGTGACATGGGGTATGCGTCCCAGTTGCATGCACATTTATTTCCATGTCCGTTTTGTGGTGTTGGGACTGTTGTTGGTGAGTAGATTCCGTTTCCTTTGGGAAAAGAAGATGTGAGGTAGAGGAAGAATCCCCTTTTGCTTCTCCTTTTGCCATCCTCCCTGAGATTGTCTGCCAGAACCCTGGCCCCTTGTGCACAGATGTACTTAATCCACCAGCATACAAGCTCTGGATAGAACAGGAAAAAAGTTATGGCCAGATTTCCTTGGAGGAAAAAACCGTCTGAGCTCTCTGTTCCTACCCGGAAACTAAAAATTCATTCCGGGCCATTCTCAAAAACCAGACTCCTGGGTCTTATCTAGTTTCCCAACAGTTCCAGAAGAAGGAGGAGGGAAGAAAATTTTTCAAGGGACTTCTTGCTCATGTGTTGCTATTTCCCAACACATCAGCAGGAAGATGTCTTCAGGCTGCTTCCCTGGAAGGCTACACTTTTCCTTTCCAGAAGACTTCAGAGCTGATTGCAAAAGCTTCTGGTAAATCCACCCCACACTTCACACCCTTTCTTGAAAGGCATTTGCACCACACATTTTTTTATTGGCTCTCGTCCCAACCCCCTGCCCTAGAGCAACTGGGTTTTTGAATTTGTGACTCTGTCATTATCTTCAGCAAATTTGCATGACAACTTGCATATTCAGCCTCAGCTCTTCCCAGGAGAAGGTAAAGCACTTGCCTCCTGTCTTAAGAACGCAAAAAGAGTAGGAATAGCAAGCTGGGGGGATGAAATCTCCCTTCATAAGTCTTTGATGGGGAACTTTTATTGCTCCGAACAGATAAGATTAGCAAACTTACAAGGAATAGCTTCTTATTTCCTGTTCTTTATGGTTATAATTAGCCTTTAAAGAACTCCAGCAAAGGTGTTCTGTCAGGCCACAACATCTATTAGAAAGGCAAAGAAATTAGGAATTGCTGGATGAGAAGGATAAATCAGGAGGAACCGCTGGTAGAAGAGGACGCACACAGTCACAGGGAAGTGGTATGTATTAAATACATGTGAATAGCTGGCAAAAAGGTGTCAGGGATGCTACTCGGAGCCATTTGGCTTCACACTTGCCTGTTAGTGCCTTGCTTTCGCTGAATTACCAGAGCCTACCACTTGGAGGAAGGTCTTGGAGTTAGACTGATGAGAAGGCAATGGGGTGCCAAAAACAGGTGTCAAAGTTCTCTTAGATTCTGAAGTAGGTGGTGAGCACACCATTGGTTTGTGGAAGAAAAAAATGCTACTCTTACTGAATCTCTTGATTATAGTTTATATCAAAATTATTGTAAAACTTTTCTCCATTTGTAAGTAATTACACATATAAAGTATCTCCCTCATTCCATAGATTTCATATTTTTTTCAGAAATGTATATCAAGTATAAAACGTTTTGAATTCTAAATTGCATTTAAAATTATTCATTATTGGTTATATTAATTATAACCAAGTACACTAATGACTACATACTGTAAACTTTCTTTGCCATGTGGCACAAATAGTTAATTTACCTTTTCTTTCTCTGTTTATCTATCTTCTATGTCCTAGACTATTTCAGTTTTCTCACAAGTAGTGGTTATCATTGAACTACCAAAAAGTTACAAGGGCAACCACACTCGAAGAAAAACATGTTAGTAACATATAGTTTAAAGCTTTTTTTATTTATAAAATTATATTCCAAATTGTTAAATTAATTTTATTATGCAGACTTGATGTCTGAAAACTTCTTAAAATAGAGAAGTTCACAATATTAGATACTGTATCTTTCTTCATATAATGACAAAAGACTTCAGTTCTGAAATTTTAGGAAAAGTTTTGCTTTAAGATTAATCAAAACATAAGTTTGCATAAGCAGAGAGCATGTAGGTACAGCTATTCTATGGAAAACTTATTTTGTTGTTAGAGCTGTTAGGAACATCTTTTGAGAATATTCAGGCTATATATGATGATGCAAATTTATTTTCATAATTGCTATAATTGGCAGGGCAAGCAGATGATATGTTTTGTAGCTACCTCGTGGTAAGCACATCTCCAGGAATAAAGAAGGGCCTTAAGAAGAGGGAGGCAGGTGGCACAGTAATCACGTCATGAAGACAGATGCAGTGGCTCCTGAGAAAGAGTCATTATGACAGCTGCATTCTTTGTTTCTATCTCATATGTAATCTAATTTCAAGGAAGTATCAAAGTGTCGGGGTGGAGAGAGGATAAGAATCACTAGCATGAAATCTAAAGAAGTGCAGTCATCCAGTTGCCTGATGTCTTCTGAGGTGGTTCACCCAGATTAACAATACAGATAATTAAATTCAGAGCTGCAGAGAGGGAAAATAAGATGTGGAAATAGGCTTCCTCTGAATATTCTCCTTTTCTTCCAAATGCCGTCCCCATCAGTATACTCAAGGCATCTGATGGCATTGATGAGCAATTGAAAAATCATTTAATTAATCATCAGATTCTTTATCCTTAGTTAAAAATGTAGAGTCACAAAAGTCATGTATCAAAATACGCTCTTTTTTAATAGAGTATGGTCTACTATCCACTGTGTGTTCTCTTAAGCTTTCCAGAGTAGCAAGGTGTCCTTACAGCATAAATTTAGCATAAAATTAGACATGTTCCATTATAAAATAAAATAAAGGCATAATAAGCCAATACTGAGTTCTTTAGTGAATCTAGAAAATTCACTTCAAAATTTTTTCTACAAAATGGATTTATTTTAGTGCATTTATTTGCTTTTGCATTTGCCTCATGGTTCTGCATGGCTAACTTGTTAAAGTGACAAGATACTGTATATTGGGTGGATTTGCAAGCAATGTTTAGTGTTTTCTTCCCTAATGAACCAACATAACCATCATTCTGCTATGAGTCTATGTTATGAAATATATCTATGTCCTGCTATTCTCAGGCTTCATTTTTGCCTCTAAATCCTCCAGGTACTGTTGTTTTTGACAATATAATGGATATTACTTCTTTCTGTGCCTTCAAAATTTCAGTAAGGAAATAAACTGGTTACCAAAAACACGTTTGTTAAAATTGGAATCAAACTTTTTAAAGAAGAGATGTACTTGGTTTTCTTTCCTAAATATTTAAAAATTAATAGGATTTATTAATAGTATAACATGGTTTTAAAAAGTAACAACTTTAGTTTTATTGAATACCTATTTGTATAGTATATTACATTTATTTGTTAATATTAAATTTTAAAAAATTTAAGTATAAATTGTTGTGCATTTTATATGATATTTATACCGTTATTTTACTTTGGGTTCTCTCATTTAAAGTTATAACCAAAGTTACACTGTTATTTTTTGTGCTATGCATTTAATATTTTCATGGATTTCTTTTTTTCTATTTTCAGCTAGTATATATTGCATTATATTTAAAACCACCACAACAGGTAGGAAATGGGAAGTTGTTACTCGATGGCTACAGAGTTACATGTTGTGAGATGGAAAATTTCTGCAGATCTGTTACACAGAAATGTGAATATAGTTAATACGATATCTACACTTAACATGATTAAGATAGTCAATTTTATGTGTATATTTTTGCTATAATTAAAAAATACCATCACAAGTTTGAATGATAAATAGTAACTTATTTTGTATAATATTGAGTGTGTTCACATCAATAAGAAAAGCGTAATATACCAATAAGAAAGAGTTAATTGGACCAGGCATGGTGGCTCACACCTGTAATCCCAGCACTTTGGGAGGCTGGGGCAGGTGGATCAACTGAGGTCAATAGTTCAGGAACAGCCTGGGCAACATGATGAAATCCCATCTCTACTAAAAATACAAAAATTAGCTGGGCACGGTGGCATGTGCCTGTAATCCCAGCTACTCTGGAGGCTGAGGCAGCAGAATCGCTTGAGCCGGAGATGCTCTTTGCAGTGAGCAGAGATTGTGCCATTGCACTCCAGCCTGGGGAACAGAATGAGACTCCATCTCAAATACATACATACATACATACATTTGTCCATTACAATATTTTAGAGATGTGAAAAAATGTTGCATAACTAGTGACTTGAATATCTGTGTTTTTTGTAAGCTCTACTAGTACATTAAGAGTAGTTATTCAAGGAATAAAACAATGAAGAATTAATGCTACTTTTATGTTCACATAGAAAGTATTAGTAGCAGAAAGCGATTTCATCTCAGAGAAAAAGGAAATCTTACATAACATAATAAATAATGCAACCAGGATACAAGAAATTATAACATTATTTTTGTATTTGTCCAAACGTTATTTGAAAATCCTCAGTGCACATACTTTAAGAATTCGGTTTAAGGCCGGGCTTAGTGGCTCACGCCTGTAATCCCAGCACTTTGAGAGACTGAGGTGAGTGGATCACCTGAGGTCAGGATTTCGAGATCAGCCTGGCCAACGTGGCAAAACCCCATCTCTACTAAAAATACAAAAATTAGTTGGGCATGGTGAAATGCGCCTGTATTCCCAGCTACCTCAGAGGCTGAGACAGGAGAATCACTTGAACCTGAGAAGCAGAGGTTGCAGTGAGGCGAGATCATGCCATTGCCTTCCAGCCTGGGTGACAAGAGCAAAACTCGTCTCAAAAAAAAAAAAAAAGGAAAAAAGAATTAGCTTTAATAGAAACATTTTTCTTATATGATAAACCATACACCTGATAAAATTAGACCAGCATCACTGTTATTAGGAAGAATAAATTAGAGAATAAGTACTCACTAATGTTTTGGGTTATATATCCCCTTTTCAAATCTGTTGAAATTTTGCATTATTTCATGAAGAAATATACTGTATGAGTTTATTTGATGTCAGTTATACTTCAAAACTGTTAAAAGTAATTACTATGACTGAAATGATGTGCCTTTTGATCTCTGTAAGAATTACATAGTTTTTGGTGCTGAATCTTTACCAAGCACAAATTCGTTGAAATGTAGCCAGTCAGTTCAAGTAAAATCATTAAACACATTTCTGAACTATGCAAAATAATATTTGCCATATTGTTATGCAAGTTTAACTTGATTTATAAATATTAAGGCATGCCAGGTGCAGTGGCTCACACCTGTAATACCAACATTTTGGGAGGCAGAGGTGGGCGGATAACTTGAGGTCAGGAGTTCGAGACCAGCGTGACCAACATAGTGAAACCCCATCTCTACTAAAAATGTAAAAATTAGCTGGGTGTGGTGATGATTGCCTGTAATCCCAGCTACTCGGGAGGCTGAGGAACAAGAATCACTTGAACCTGGAGGTGAAGGTTGTAGTGAGCCAAGATTTCGCCACTGCACCCCAGCCTGGGCGATAGAGCAAGACTCAGTCTCAAAAAAAGTAAAAACTAAAAATAAATAAATAAATATTAAGGTAAATTAGTTTCTTTTCTACTCTAATGAAATAACGTCTTAGCAACAAATCTTGAATATCTAAGTTCAAACTGATTATCACGGTCTTCCAAGCACATAAGCAAAGAAAAAAAAATAAGTACCTTCCTTTTGCCTCCACCATTGATGGATTTTGAAAAGACACACATTGAGAAAAATGGGTAGAAGATAACCTGTTACACACTTCTAGTAAATGTGAGAACACACAACATCTCTATTTTAAATAGACACAGCTAATTATTGTATATTAGTTTAAGTTTCTCTGTAAAGAGACTTTACTGTAGATCAGACACATAAAGATACAATACTGTGGTTCAGACAAAATAGAAATGTATATTCTCACATACTGCTCTGGAGATATGCAAAAGTCACACAGGCATCAAATTCCAATTTATGCAATCATTAAGTGAAATATATTTGTGGAGTCCTAATTAGGGAAAAGAAGTCAGGCTGCTGGGAGCAAGGGAAAGCGAAAAGAGAAAGCAGATAAGCCACAAGTCTGCCTTTCATCATGGTCCAGGAAACAGTCTTCCTGCACAAATAGCTCACAGTCTTCCTGTGCCCAACTATCACCAGACACCTGCAAGTTAGTTCACTGCAACCTTGGTATTATCAATACACAAAGCTCTCTTCAATACACAGAATGAACACCATCCTAGAAAATTTCTTGAGAGCCTTTGTTTTCTTACAGTGAGCTTCTGGTGACTTGCCCATTGTCTCCCTGGTAACATATTTTTCTACTTTCTCTAATAAATCTGCCTTTCTTTACCTACAACTCTCTTGACAAATTATTTTAACCCCACACCAGCAGCCATCATTCTCCCATGACAAGATTCCTTTCATTTTATTTATCTGCCATCATTTCCAAGAGTATTGTCATTTGTATGCACAAACCTGGTTTGTCACCATGCCTTTGCAACAGGAAGGGGAAGGGGATAGAAGATCAAGTGCATGTTTTAAGGCCAAGATTTAGTAAAGTCGATCATTTCCACTTATATCCCATTGTTACAAACTTTGTCACATAACCATAGCTATTGGTAGTTAACACTGGCCAATGAGTCTTCTAAATGGCTGACTAAATTAGAATAACTTTTATTATTAGCTTTATTAGTAGTAGTTTATTCACTTTTTTTGTTTTTTTTATTTCAATAGGTTTTTGGGGAGCAGGTGGTGTTTCGTTACATAAATAAGTTATTTAGTAGTGATTTCTGAGATTTTGCTGCACCTATTACCCGAGCAGTGTACACTGTACCCAATGGTGTAGCCTTTTATTTCTCACTCCCCTCCCCACTTCCCCCAAGTCCCCAAAGTCCATAATATCATTCTTATGCTTTATGCCTTTGCGTCCTTACAGCTTAGCTGCTATTTATGAGTGAGAGCATACGATGTTTGAATTTCCATTCCTAAATTACTTCACTTAGAATAATGGTATTCAATTCCATGCAGGTTGCTGTGAATGCCATTATTTTTTTCCTTTTGACGGCTAAGTATTATCTCGTGGTGTGTATGTGTGTGTGTGCATGCGTGTGTGTGTCTATGCACCACATTTTCTTTATCCACTCATTGATTGATGGGCATTTAGGCTGGTTCCATATTTTTGCAATTGCAAATTGTGCTGCTATAAACATGAATGTGCAAGTATCTTTTTTGTATAATGCCTTATTTTCCTCTGGGTGGATATCCAGTAGTGGGATTGCCGGATCAAATAGTAGATCTACTTTTAGTTACTTAAGAAAGCTCCACACTGTTTTCCATAGTGGTTGTAATAGTTTACATTCCCACCAGCAGTGTAAAAGTGTTCTCTTTTCACAACATGCATGCCAACATCTATTTTTTTTTATTTTTTAATTATGGCCATTCTTGCAGGAGTAAGGTGGTATCATATTGTGGTTTTGATTTGCATTTCCCTGATCATTAGTAATGCTGAGCATTTTTCCATATGTTTTTTGGCCATTTGTACATTCTTTAAGAATTGCCTATTCATGTCCTTTGCCCACTTTTTGATGGGAGTGTTTGTTTTCTTCTGGCTGATTTGAGTTCTTTGTAAATTCTGGATATTAGTCCTTTGGTGGATGTATAAATGAATTCAGCAAAGTTTCAGGATACAAAATTAATGTACATAAATCAGTAGCTCTGTTGTACACCAGCAGTGACCAAGCTGAGAATCAAATCAAGAACTCAACCTTTTTTACAATAGTTGCCAAATAAAATAAAATACTTAGGAATGTAGCTAACCAGGAAGGTGAAAGATCCCTACAATAAAAACTACAAATCACTGCTGAAAAAAATCATAGATGACACAAACAAATGGAAACACTTCCCATGCTCATGGATGGGTAGAATCAATATGGTGAAAAGAACCATACTTCCAAAAACAATCTACAAACTCTGCGCAGTTCTCATCAAAATACCACCATCATTCATCACAGAAGAGAACCATTGCTATCTTTCATCCCTGAGGCTAACCTACCAAATCTATTCCTGTGGCTCAACGTCCCCAGCCAAGCTGTAAGCAGCTGTTAACATTCTTCTCCCAGGGGAGCAAACCAGAGGTAGTGCCTCACCACCTACTCCTCCCCCTACTTCTTGGGCTGGAGCTTAAGCAGTACCCTGCTGTCTGGGAAAACAGTACCTTGGCCATTCAAGCAGTCATGCTTTATCAGTGACTAAATTGAAGTAGGACCCTGCATTCCGGAGAAATAGTTCTTAGGTGGACTGGAGCAGCCATGTGCCCAGCTCTGAACTGAAGTGGTACATTGCACTCTGGGAAATGAGTGTCCTGGCTGAGTTAAGCAAATGCGTATACTAGGGCTGAGCTGACATAGTACTCTGTGCCCCAGGGAAACAGAACAGTGGCTGAGCTGAGACACCCCATCCTACAGGCTAAACACTGTTTTCCTGGAGCTAGACTCCCACCCTAAAGTCTGTGCTGCCGAGACATCCCTCTCCCTGGGGAGTAGAGTCATTGCTGTACTGTTTCCTACCACCCAACTGGGTCCCAAATGACAGCATCGTTCTGAGGTGCTTGCTGCCACTATTATACCTGGACTCACAGAGTCTGAGACACTGCTGAGCTCCACCATCCCAGGGCCTAGATTCACTACATGGTGCCTTATCTCCTGAAAACAAAGTTGCCACTGAGCCCTATTAGCTCCGGTTCCTGAATTGAAGCCATACCCTGTTCCCTGGGTCCAAACCTCCAGAGCACCCTTTCTTCTCTGGAGGTGGATCAGTCTATGTCCAGCCCCTGGGAATAAAATAACAGTGACAACCTGGACCCCTGGGTCTGAATTGCTAAAAAATGCTTCACAGTTGCAGATCCTGGCTCTATAGGAAACCTACAGCCATCCATCCACAGAAAGGAAACCTGCATGACCAGACCCATGTGCCACAAAGTTCACAAGACCTTGGGCCTAGGACTGTGTTCCCACATTCATGCTGACCTGATGTCTGCACTTGGAACCCAGCACCATCACTTCTTTTACAATAGCTACCAAAAAAATACTTAGGAATATACTTAGGAAAATGAAGTATTCCTTAGTATTAGGAGTATGAAGGCTGTGTCAGACCTGACGCCAAATGGGAAGTCTCAGCTAAGTCTTCCCATTATGGGAGGTAATGAGAACAGGAGGATCCTAAGAATTCTTGATGCATAGGACATTAACCTATTGGCCATCACCACTGCCGCAAACTTCAACAGTCTATGCCACTGAAGTGCTCACAGTTATTACTGACATTGAACGTAGCTGAGTAAGCTGCATGGAGACCACCACTGCACCTACCCAGAAATAGTCACAACACCATTCCCAAATGGCAAACTAAAGCCCAAATGCTGGTTAAAGTCTTCCCTTATGAAAGTTCCTCCTGAAAGTTTGAAGTTATTGTTTCACCAAAGGAACATATATCAACACAGGAATACAAGAAACATTATTTTTTAAAAGCAAGAAAATATGACACCACCACAGGAAAATAACTCTTTAGTAACAGACACCAATGAAAAGGAAATCAACAAATCACTGTAAAATGAATTCAAAATAATCTTAAGGAAACTTAATGAATGACAAGAAAATACAAGTAGACAATACAATGAAATCAGGAAAATTGATTATATGAACATAATTTTCAACTAAGAGATAGAAATAGTAAAGAAGAATCAAACAGAAATCCTGCAGTTGAATAGTTGAATGAATGAAATTAAGAATACAATAGAGAGCTTCCCCAGAAGACTTGATAAAGTAGAAAAAAGAATCTCTGGCCAGGTGCAGTGACTCATGCTTGTAATCCCAGCACTTTGGGAGGCCAAGGCGGGCAGATTGCCTGAGGTCAGGAGTTTTTCTCATAGGGTTTTTATAGACCAAAAAATGAAGAAAGCCTATGAGACCAGTCTAGCCAACCTGGTGAAACCTCGTCTCCACTAAAAATACAAAAAAAAATTAGCTGGGCATCGTGGCATGCACCTGTAATTCCAACTACTCGGGAGGCTGAGGCAGGGGAACTGCTTGAACAAGGGAGGTGGAGGTTGCAGTGAGCCAAGATCATGCCACTGCACTCCAGCCTGGGTGACAGAGTGAGACTCCATCTCAAAAAAAAAAAAAAAGTAATCTCTGACTTGAAGATAGGTCATTTATAATACCCAGTTAGAAAAAAAATAGAAATAAGAATGACAAAAAAATGAAGAAAGCCTACAAGACCATACATCTACAACCATCTGATCTTTGACAAACCTGACAAAAACAAGCAATGGGGAAAGGATTCTCTATTTAATAAATGGTGTTGGGAAAACTGGCCATATGCAGAAAACTGAGACTGGACCCCTTCCTTACACCCTATACAAAAATTAACCCAAGATGGATTAAGTGCAAAACACAAAACTATAAAAACCCTATAAGAAAATCTAGGCAATACCATTCAGAACAGGCAAAGATTTCATGATGAAAACATCAAAAGCAATTGCAACGAAAGCAAAAATTGACAAATGGGATCTAATTAAACTGAAGAGCTTCTGCACAGCAAAAGAAACTACCATCAGAATGAACAGGCAACCTACAGAATGGGAGAAGATTTTTGCAATCTGTTCATCTGACAAAAGTCTAATATCCAGAATCTATAAGGAACTTAAATTTTCAAAAAAAAACCATTATAAAGTGGGCAAAGGACAGGAACAGACACTTATCAAAAGAAAACATTTATGTGGCCAACAAACATATGAAAAAAGCTCAACATCACTGATAATTAGAGAAATGCAAATGAAAACCAGAATGAAATACCATCTCACGCCAGTCAGAATGGCAATTATTAAAAAGCCAAGGAACAACAGATGCTGGCAGGGCTGTGGAAAAATAGAAACGCTTTTACACCATTGGTTTGAATGTAGATGAGTTCAGCCATTGTGTAAGACAGTGTGGTGATTCCTCAAAGACCTAGAGCCAGAAATACCATTTAACCCAAAAATCCCATTACTGGGTATATATTCAAAGGAATAGAAATCGTTCTATTATAAAGATACATGCATGCATATGTTCATTGTGGCACTATTTTCTAGAAAATAGAAATCATAGTTCAAAGAGAACACGGGATAATGTCACCCTGTTTTAAGTCCCATCAACCCTGTTTCAACTATTCTTAACAGGAAACAGCAGATCAATAGCTTGACTAGGATTTAAAAATAAAATGTAAGTGTTTTTCTCTTCCTCTTCCTCCCTTGCCGCCGCCGCTTCCTCTCTTTCAAAACTGTCTGTGTGTATGTGTGTGTATGTAGTTCTAATAAAATGGGCTCACATGTTTAACATACATATTAAGAAAGAGCCCCCCCAAATCTGCCTTTATAATCTTGTTTTATTATTTATACACATGACTTAAAAAAGACAACCCGGTGTCCCTTGGCATGTGTTATGCTGCTTTTTAAATTGGTTACTCTGCCACTCCCTGGATATTGTAGGTACTTTATAACAGTGTTCTCAATCCCTCCCTCCTAACTCTTATAGCATCGTTGTCATTCATCTCATTTGTTCCTATGGTATAATCACCTAGTACATTGCTGCTATTATTTTGAACAAATGTTTATTAGGTCAACTAAGAATAAGAAAAATGACATATTTTATCACCTTTCAATTTGAGGAAATTCCTATTTTTAATGTTTGAAGAATAATTTTGTTTAACACGATTCAAGATGGGTGGTATTTTTCTTTCAACACTTCAAATGTTTCACCCCACTCTCTATTCTTGTTTGCATGGTTTCCGATGAGCAGATCAGTGTTAATCATTCTCGTTGTTCCTTTACAGAGAAGGTGCGTTTTCTCTGACTTTTTACAAAATTTCTCTTCGTTTTTGACTTTCTGCAGCTTACGGTGACTTCAATTCTTTAATGCATCTGAAAAAAGTCATTGATTTTCATTTTGTTTAGATATTTCCTTGTTAGGATGGGAGCAATGACTTTCAAGCAGTTTGTGAATTAGATAAAACTCTCTGCCTACATAATTTTTTAAAAAATTATTTGTTAGAAATTAGTGAATGTTAATATGGAGCAACAATGCTATAGTAAATAACATTACCATTACTTCATTAAGACTTTCCTATTAGCCTAGTAATTTGACATACCCTGAACACTTACATATTATTTTTTAATGTTTAGGTCTCTTCTATATCAAGAAGTGTAAGTAATTTTAAAATTACATTTTTGCTTTATGGAAATCTACTGTTATGAAACCTTACATTTACTCATGTTGTGGCTTTATTAAGGTAGGAAAGAGAATAATTTGACAAATGTGCTGATTCTCTGCCCTGACCTTACTTCTCAGTATCACTGAGCTGTTCGATGGCCCTGAACCAGGTTCCACAGTGCTGCTTGGGCTGGAGGTTATAATTATTTGCAGCCAACTAGGGCAACAGGACCTCCTTGGTTACTTTGAATTCCTGGGGCCAGAGAGAAGACAGGCTGGTGACAGGGCCTGAGCAGGGATGCTGGAGGGGCCCTATGGTGGTGTTGGATGGGGTAGGGGGCAGTGTTCTAGTTTGTGCTTATAGGGGACCCTTTCTTCTCTCCACTCTCATCCAGGACCCATATGCTCTTAGAGCTGCTCCAACAGTCCCTCTTCCAGGAAGGCTTTCTTGATTACATGTCATTATACATTTGTCCAAACTAGTAGAAAATGTAACACCAACCATGAACCCTAATATGTACTATGGACTGTGGATAATGATGGGTCAATCCAGGGTCATTGATTGTAACAGTGTCCCACTCTGGTGGGGGATGTTGATAGTTGGGGAGGCTGTGTGGGTGGGGACAGGGGGCATGAGAGAACTGTCTAGACTCTCCACTCAATTCTCGATTCTCCTGTGAACCTAAAACAGCTCTAAAAAAAAAGTATATTTAAAAAATTCTATGACTATCACATGGCCGACTTTGCTCAAGAGCCCTATGGGTTTGGGCCCCTTCAGAGTTAAACTCCTGTTTGTCAGCAAAGACTCCTCGCCGTGAGTTTACGATCTGCAGTGCATCCTAGCTCAAGGTCAGCCTTATTATTTCATCTCTACATTTTCAAATCACACAGTGGTGATTTTTTAAATCTATTTCTAAGGCATTAATGATTAGCTCCATGCATAAGCCCAGGATTTTATCTCCATTCAGTATTATATGTAGAATTGCCTTGGTGATTTGCTGACGTAGATGTTTCATAAACATTACAATTAAAAATAATCCAACTCCCAAATTTTGGTCTTCCTCTCCCCAGATTTACTGTCTTGTAATAAATTGTAACAGTGGTTTTGTTGTCGCTATTGTTTTTAGAGACAGGGTCACACTCTGTTGAGGAGGCTGGAATGCAGGGGTGCAATCACAGCTCACCGCAGCTGCCAACTTGTGGACCCAAAGAATCCTACTGCCTTGGCCTCCCAAAGTCCTGGGATTGCAAGTATAAGTAACCACACTCCAGCTGTACCCGTGTATTTTAATTTGTGCATTAATCTAGGACTGGGAGAGTTTCCTCATTCTGTATCTCTCCGCATCTTAAATGACCTGTGACCGAGTCCTGTTTATTTCTTCTCCAAGATAGATTTCCAAACACTTCTCTCCATTTCCATGACTACCCCCAACCCTTAGCCTCTTCCTCCTTGAAGGGCATCTGAGGAGTTGTTTCCAGGGTTTTGGCTCTGAGGAACAAGCCTGCTGAGGGCATTAGTATCCAGGATTTTGTGTGAACCTGTGTTGTCTGCTGGGGTCCTCGAGACACCCTTGAGTTGGCCGACTCCCTGGAAAGACTCAAAGAACTTCATGAGGCTGAGCCCCTTGAAGGACACTACCTGGCCAAAGGCCCCCATCATAGATCAGGTTATCAAACCTTAAACTGTCCACAGCCCCAGCCACATAAAGTCACTCCTATCAGGCAGGACAATCCAGGAGTTTACGGGATTCCTCCCAGGAGCCCGGTGAGGCCAGAGATTCTCTTGGGAATCAGCAGGTTCGAAGCATTCCAGACCTACTGCACTAACCCTTTGCTGCACCATACATGTTCGTTTCTCTGGGAAAAATGCCAGGTTTTCCATAGTTGTATGTTTTGTTGTTGCTGGTGGTGGTAGTAGTGTTTGCTCTTCTGGGGGAAGGGATTGTCATACACTTTTCCAGGGTGGCTGTACCACATAACATTATCAGTTGGCTTGGGCTGTCGTAATAAGACACCATAGCCTGGGTGACTTCAAAAACCAAAATTGTTCCGATTTCACAGTTCTGTAGGTTGGAAGTTCCAGATCAAGGTGTGGTGGCAGCATCAGCTCCTGGTGAAGGCTCATCCTGGCTTGTAAATGGCCCCTCTCACTATGTCCTCCCGTGGCCTTTCCTTGGTGTGTGCAGGTAGAGAGAGTGAGAGCCAGCTCCCTGGTGCCTTGTCTAATAAGGACACAAATCCTATCCCAGAACCCCAACTTATGACTTCCTCCAACCTTATTTCTTACTCCAAATACAGATGCATAGGGGTTAGGGCTTCTACATATGAATTTGGGGGGCGTACACATTCAGTTCATAACAAAGCCTTGCCATGAAATGGCTAACATCCTTTCACATGCTGACTTAACATCCATATATACTGTTTGGTGAAGTGCTTGTTACTATGTTTTGTCTGTTTTGTATCTGGATCTTTTAAAACTGCTGTTGCATTTTGAGAGTTCTTTGCACATTGTGGATCCTAGCACTGGTTGCCCATAGAATTTGCAAATCCTTATCTTTATTGTATTTTGCAGATATTGCTTTTTTCTTTTTTTTCCACAGGTTTTTTCCGCAGGTTTGTGGCAAAACTGCATCCAAAAAGACCATCTGCGATTTTTCCAATAGCATGTGCTCATTTTGGGTCTCTGAGTCACATTTTGGTAATTCTCACAGTATTTTAAATGTTTGAATTATTAGTATATCTGTTATGGTGATCTATGATGAGTGATCTTTGACGCTATCATTTGTCATTGCTTTGGGGCACCATGAACAGCACCCACATAAGACAGTGAACCAAATCCATTCATGGTGTGTGTGCTCTGACTGCAGCACGAGCCAGCTGTTTATCCAGCTTGCTCTCTCCTCAAACCTCACTATTCCCTGAGACCCAACAATATTGAAAATAAAATAATCAATAAGCCTACTATGTGCTCTTAACTGTTCAAGTGAAAGGAGGAGTTGCACATCTCTCACTTTAAATCCCAAACTCAGCTACCAAGGAAAGTGTGTGGAAAGCTCAGACCAGCACGCCAGACCTTTTGCACTAAATAGCCAGTAGTGAATACAAAGGAAAAGTTCTTGAGAGGAATTAAAAATGCTACTCCAGTGAACAAGCAAATGATAAGAAAGCAAAACAGGCTTGGGTGTGGTGGCTCACGCCTGTAATTCCAGCATTTTGGGAAGCCAAGGTGAGCAGATCACTTGAGCCCAGGGGAGCTTGAGATCAGCCTGGGCAATATGGTGAAACTCTGTCTCTACAAAAATACAAAAATTAGCTGGGCATGGTGGCACTTGCCTATAGTCCCAGCTACTTGGGAGGCTGAGGTGGGAGGATTGCTTGAAGCCTTGGAGGTCGAGGCTGCAGTGGGTAAAGACTGTGCCACTGTACTACAGCCTGAACAACATAGCAAGACCCCATCAGGAAGGAAGGGAGCAAGCAAGCAGCCTTATTGCTGATATGGAGAAAGTTTGAGTGCTGTAGAGAAGATCAAATCAGCCACAACATTCCCTTAAGCCAAAGCCTAATCCAGAGCAAGGTCCTAAGGCTCTTCAATTTCATGAAAGCTGAGAGAGGTTAGAAAGCTGCAGAATAGAAGTTTAAAGCTAGCAGATGTTGGCTCATGAGGTTTAAAGAAAAAATCTGTCTCCATAAGGGTGCAGGGTAAAGCAGTGAGTGTTGATGGCGAAGCCACGGTAAATTATTCAGAAGATCTAGCTCAAATATTTGATAAAGGCAGCTACACTAGACAACAGATATTCAATGCAGCTGAAACAGTCTTCTACTGGATAAGATGCCATCTAGATCTTCAAAGGACAGGCAAACTCTCTTGTTAGAGGCTAATGCAGCCAGTGACTTGAAGTGGAAGCTAGTGCTCATTTACCACTGCAAAAACCCCAGGGTCTTAAAAATTATGCTAAATCTACTCTTCCTGTGTTCTAGAAATAGACAAAGCAAGCCTGGATGGCAGCACATCTACTTACAGCATGAGTTGCTGAACACTTTAAGCCCACTGTGAGACCTACTGCCCAGGAATAAAGTTTCCTTTCAAAATATGACTGCTCATTGACAGTGCACCTGGTCACCAGAGAACTCTGATGGAGATGTACAAGGAGAGGAATGTTGTTGAGATGTCTGCTAGCAACAGCATCCATTCTGCAGCCCATGGGTCAAGGAGTAATTCTGACTTTGAATTCTTATTAAGAAATACATTTTGTAAGACTATAGCTGCCACAGATTGTGATTCCTCTGATGGGTCTGGGCGGAGTAAATTCAAAACCTCCTAGAAAAGAATCACCATTCTAGATGTAATTAAGAATATGTGTTATCCATGGAATGGGGTCAGAATATCCACATGCACACGAGTTTGAAAAAAGTGGATTCCAACCCTCATGGGTGGCTTTTTTTTTTTTTTTTTGAGAAGGAATCTCCGTCTGTCACCAGGCTGGAGTGCAGTGGCACAATCTTGGCTCACTGCAACCTCTGCCTCCCAGGTTCAAGTGATTCTCCTGACTCAGTTTCTCCAATAGCTGGGATTACAGGCATGCTCCAGAACACCTAGCTAATTTTGTATTTTTAGTAGAGATGGGGTTTCACCATATTGGCCAGGCTGGTCAATGTAATTAAGAACATATGTTATCCATGGGATGAAGTCAAGATATCCACATGCACAGGAGTTTGGAACAAGTAGATTCCAACCCTCATGGGTGACTTTGAGAGGGTCAGGACTTAAATGGAGGAAGTAAGTGTGGATGTGGTGGAAATAGGAAGATAACTAGAAGTAGAAGTAAGGCCTGAAGATGGGACTGAACTGCTGCAGTCTCAGGATCAAACTTGAATAGATGAGTTGCTTCTTATGGATGACCAAAGAAAGTGGCTTCTTCAGAAGGAATCTCCTCCTGGTGAAGATGCTGTGCATGCGGTTGAAATGACAACAAAGGATTCGGAATAGCACAGAAACTTAAGGAAGCCACAGTAGGATTTCAGATGATTTTGAAAGTAGTGTCTACTGTAGGCAAAATGATATCAAACAGCACCACACTGCATGCGGCAGAAACCTCTTTCATGAAAGGAGGAGTCAGCCGATGTGGCAAACTTCATTGATGTTTTATTTTCAGAAATTGCCACAGCCACTCAGCAACCACCACCCTGATCAATCAGCAGCCATCAGCATCAAGGCAGCAAAGAGATTATGTAGGACTCGCTGAAGACTCAGATCTTCCATAACATTTTGTAGCAATATTTTATTTAATTTTTTTTTTTTTTTTTTAGATGGAGTCTTGCTCTGTCACCCAGGCTGGAGTGCAGTGGTGCGATCTCGGCTCACTGCAAGCTCTGCCTTCCGGGTTCACGCCATTCTCCCACCTCAGCCTCCCAACTATCTGGGGCTACAGGCGCCTGCCACCACGCCTGGCTAATTTTTTTGTATTTTTAGTAGAGATGGGGTTTCACCGTGTTAGCCAAGATGGTCTCATCTCCTGACCTCGTGATCCACCCTCCTTGGCCTACCAGAGTGCTGGGATTACAGGCATGAGCCACTGCGCCTGACTGTTTAATTTTTTTTTATGGACACAGTGTTGCTCTGTCACCCAGGCTGTAGTGCAGTGGCTCAGTCACACATCACACCAGCCTCTAACTCCTGGGCTGAAGTGATCCTCTCACTTCAACCTCTTGAGTAGCTTGGATTATAGGCATGTGCCACCAGACTCAGCTAATTTAAGAAATTTGTTTTAATAGATACTGGGTCTCTCATTATGTTGCCCCAAGTTGTCTTGAACTCCTAGGCTTAAGTGATCCTCCCGCCTCAACCCCGAAAGTGACATTTACAGGCATGAGTCACGGCACCTGGCTAGCAGTAAGGTATTTGAATATCAAGGAATGTACATTGTTTTAGAGGCAATGCTATTTGCACACTTAATAGACTATAATATATGTAAACACCACTTTTGTATGCACTGGAAAACCAAAAAAACTTACATAACTGGCTTTATTTCCATATTTGCTTTTGTTGTGGTAGTCTGGAACAGAACCTGCAGTGTCTCCCAGGAATGCCTGTCTTTTCTACTGGTTTGTACTTTATCATTTCATCATGTTGATAGTCTTTCACAGAACCTAGGTTTTAAATTTTGATGAATTTAACTTACCCAAATTTTTATGGGTCGTGATTTTGGTATCGAGCCTAAAATATTTACCCAGCTCTAGGTCCCCAATAGTTTTCTCTTAGAATTTCTCCCTTAAAGTTTTGTAGTTTTATGTTTTACATTTAAATGTGTGACTGATTTGCAGTTAATGTTTGTATGAGTGAGGTGAAAGAGTATTTCATTTAACAGTTCATCAACATTTAACTTGTATATAAAAACCCCACAAATCCATAGTACTGTATAGATGTACTGGGATTTATTTCAACAGGCTCCTCTTAATGCCTATTACTTCTTATTTCTTTTTGTTTCTTTTTTTTTTTTTTGTTATGGTAAGTAATGCTAAAATTGACATTTTTTTTTTTTAAACAGATGAGATCTCGGCCTAGCACGGTGGCTCATGCCTGTAATCCCAGCACTTTGGGAGGCTGAGGTGGGTGCATCACCTCCTGTCAGGAGTTCACGACCAGCCTGGCCAACATAGTGAAACCCTGTCTCTGCTAAAAATACTGAAAAATTAGCTGAGTGTGGTGGTGCATGTCTGTAGTTTCCAGCTACTCAGGAGGCTGAGGCGGGAGAATCACTTGAACTTGGGAGGTGGAGGTTGCAGGAAGCGGAGATCACACAGTTGCACTCCAGCCTGGGCAACAGAGGTAGACTCTTTTCTCAAAGAAAAAAAAAAAATTCGCTATGTTGTTGCCCACGCTAGTCTTGAACGCCTGGCCTCCAGCAATCCTCCTGCATCCCCCCTCCCAAAGCGCTGGGATTACAGGCACCAGCCATGTGTCTGCCTAAAATCTATGCTCTTATTACATATATTTGCACAAATGCAGCCCACACCCCTTGCTGTGCTTGCTCATGCTACAGGCGAAGATAAATTTGATATCAGTTTCATGTGGTCAGCTTCTCACCTGTGTCCTTGCTGGCTTCTGGGCTCTGGAAAGCCAAGGCGGGCGGATCACGAGGTCAAGAAATGGAGACCATCCTGGCCAACAGGATGGTGGCGCGCCAGAAGCTTGAGGGAGGGGGTGGAGTCCCCGGCTCCCACACAGGGTGCCTGTCTCTCCTTTGGGGTCACCCCAAAGCGGCAAGAAGTCCACCATGGGACAGAGACAGGCACAAGTGTTCCAGCGGGAGGTTGAGGCAGGCTGCGGAAAAAAAGCGGAGAGGCCAAAGAAGTGGCTGGGGTCCCCTGGCTTAGGTCCGTGCTTTTCCCGCAACCCCCGCGACCTAACCGGAGGAGTCCTGGAGTCCCTGGCTCCCAAACCAGGGTGCGTCTCGCTCCCCACGAGGTCACCCAAAAGCCCCAAGAAGTCCCCCGGGGAACAAGGACAGGCGCCTGCCCAGGGCTCCAGTGTGAGGTTGAGTCAGATCCTGCGGAGAAAAAAGCAGCCAGGCCGAAGAAGAGGTCGGGGTCCCCCGCTGAGGTCAGTACCTTCCCTGCAGCCCCCGCCCCCGGGGGGCGGGGGGTCGTGCACTGGCTCCCACACAGGGTGCGTGTCTCTTCTCTCGGGGGCACCCCAAAGCGTCAAGAAGTCTTCCATTGGATGGGCACAGGCACCCAGGGTTCCAGGGTGAGGTTGAAGCAGGCCGGAGTAAAACAGCCGCGAGGCCGAAGAAGAGGCTGGGGTTCCCCGGGAGAGTTCAGTGCCTTCACTGCAGCCGCCCCGCTCCGACCCGGGGTGGTCGTGGAGTACTAGGTTTCCACACAGGGTGCGTGTCTGTCCCCACGAGGGTACCAGAACACGGCAAGAAGTTCCCCCGGGGGACCGGGACAGGCACCCAGGGTTCCAGGGGGAGTTGGAGGCAGGCCAAGGGAAAACGGCGAGGCTGAAGATGCTGGGGTCCTTCGGAGGAGGTCAGTGCCTTCCCGGCAGCACCTGTGCCTGACCCAGGGGGGTGGCTCCCTCGAGGTCAGGGTGTATGTCTCTCTCCCCGGGGTGGGGGGCACCCCAAAGCGGCAAGAAGTCCCCCGGGGGACGGCGACAGGCACCCAGGGTTTCAGGGGTAGGATGAGGCAGGCCGCGGAATAAAAGCGGCCAGGCTGGGTTCCTCTGGAGGAAGGGATGCTTTTCTGGCAGTCTCAGCGCCGGAAACTGGGGGCGTGTGGGGGCTCGTGGAAACCCTGCCTCCCACCCAGGGTACGTGTCTTTCCTCCCGGAGGCACCCCAAAGCGGCAAGAAGTCACCCGAGGGACGGGCACAGGCGCCCGGGGTTCCAGGTGGAGGTCGAGGCAGGCCGCGGAATAAAAGCGGTGAGGCTTTTTTGTCCTTGCGATAGTTTGTTGAGAATGATGGTTTCCAGCTTCATTCATGTCCCTACAAAGGACATGAATTCCTCATTTTTGTAACAAACCTTCACGTTGTCCACATGTACCCTAAAACTTAAAAGTATAATAAAAAGCGGTGAGGCGAAAGAGGAGGCTGGGGTCCCCTGCTGCTGCGTGCGCCATGTGCTGCTGCAGCTGAGCCCATGGCAGAGGTCGGCAAAACGTTTCCCAGACAACTTGAGGGTTGTGGAGTGCACCGCTAATCCATCCTAGGGTCCGCCGTTCCTTGGCCTGCACCCAGAGTTCTGGGTCTCGGGCACTGAGAACTGTGTAGCCGAGGGGACCGGGCCAAGGGCAGGTTCCCGCCCTGCTGCAGCTGCGGGGCTGACTGCCTGGATTAGGCGCCCAGGCGGCGTTGCCCCCGGTGTCAGGGTGCTTGGTGGTGTGGGCAAAGTCCGGGGATCCCCCTGCTGCTGTCGCAGCCCCCGCGTCCGAAACGGGGGGGGGAGGGGGAGTCGTGGACTCAGTGGCTCCGACCCTTGGTCGTGTCTCTCCCCCGGGGGCACCCCAAAGCGGCAAGAAGTCCCCCGGGGGACGAGGACAGACACCCAGGCTTCCTGGGGGAGATTGAGGCAGGCCTCGGAAAAAAAATCGGCGAGGCTGAAGAAGAGCCTGGGGTCCCCCGGGGTTAAGTCACTGCCTTCCTGGCAGACCTCGTGCTCCACCCAGAGTGGTCGCGGAGTCTCTGGCTACCCAAGGGTGCGTGTCCCTCCCCACAGGGGGATCTCAAAGCGTAAAGAAGTCCCCCGGGGGAAGGGGAAAGGCGCCCAGTGTTCCAGTGGGAGGTTGAGGCAGGCCATGGAAAAAAAGCGGGGAGGCCTTAGAAGAGGCTGGGGTCCCCCGTCAGAGGTCGGTGCCTTCCCTGCATTCTCCGCGCCCGACCCGAGGGGGTTGTGGAGTCCCTGGCGCAGACCCAGGCTGAATGTCTCTCCCTTCTGGGACACCGAAGGCAGGCAAGAAGTCCCCGGGGGACGGGGACAGGCGCCCAAGGTTCCAGGGGGAGGTTGAGGCAGGCCGAGGAAAAAAAGCAGCGAGGCCGAAGACGAAACTCGGGCCCCCCAGTCGGAGGTCAGTGCCTTCCAGGCAGCTTCGGCGCCGGAACCGGCGGGGAGGGGGGAGTCATGGGGTCCCTGGGTCCCACCCAGGGTGCGTCTCTCCCCCCCCCGCCGCGACACCCCAAAGTGGCAAGAAGCCCCACGGGATACAGGGACAGGCACCCAGGGTTCCAAGGGGAGGTTCAGGCAGGCCGCGGAAAAGAAGAGGCGAGGCTGACGAAGAGGCTGGAGTCCCCCAGCGGAGGTCAGTGCCTTCGCGCGGGACCCGGGGTGGTCGTGGAGTCCCTGGCTCCCACCCAGGGTGCGTGCCTCTCCCCACGGGGGCACCCCAAAGAGGCAAGAAGTTTCCTGGGGGACGGGGACAGGTGCCCAGGGCTCCAGGGGGAGGTTGAGGCAGGCTGTGGAGAAAAAGCGGCGAGGCCGAAGAGAAAATATTCTATCGATGGGTATGTAGCTCATCTGTTATTTTATCATTATAATAAAAGATTCTACAGTGAACAATTTGTTCGTATTTCTTCAGACTGCTGTGCAGTATTTGTAAGAGACAGAGGCTGAAAGTAAAATTTCTGAGACAAATGTGGACAGGACAAGTATTTCTCCCCCAAAATCTGTAGTAGTGTATATACTTCCATGAGCCAAGTATGTGATGCTATTTTCGTATTCTTTCCTACACTAGATAACATCATTCTTAAATTTTAATGATAATTTTTCAAATATGAAATGTAATAATGATAGTACATTTTAGTTTGCATTTGCCTCAGCAGCACTGTGAATGAACATCTTTTCAGATTTTTATTAGTCACACATCTTTTAATTCTAAAAATTGCATGTTCGTCACTTTAATTTCTGTTTTTTTTTTATTAATGTATGAAATTTCCTTAGACTTAAAGGATATTAGACAATGCAAATGTTTGGAACACTTACTGCAAACCTAAATTTACAGCTGATTGAATTTTTGCTTGTGTAAACTTCCAACCAGATGGAGACAGAACGTTAACAATGCCTCAAATGACTTCCTCACTCCTTCTCCCAAGAAAACATCTAAAGCTAACCTCTTTTATAAGCTCTATCGCCTCTGATTAATTTTGCCTGTGTTTGAACTTTGTTTAAATGGGATTATAAAATATATACCCTTTCTATGTGTGTTGATTACTTTGATTTGACATTATGAGTGAAATTTATTCTAGTTACTGCATGTGTCATGGTATATTTTTATTACTAACAATCTTTATTATTCCATTATTTAAGCATACTACAATTTGTTTATACATTGTACTGTTGCTGGACATTTGGGTAGTTTCTCATTTTTGGCTAATACAAAAAAAGCTTTTATGAATATTCCTGTACATATTTTGATGGACGTTACATTCATTTCTGATGGATGTACACTAGGAGTGTAACTTTTCAATCCTAAAGTAGATGTATATCTAATTTGATAAGAAACTATAAAACATTCTTCAGATACAGTTGTATCAAGTTACAATACCACCACTGTTGTAACAGAGTTTACATTGCTCCTTATTCTCCTGATATCTACCTTTAAAAAGAAAAATAATTTAGTCACTCTCCTGGGTACTAATTGTGGTTAATTTGCATATCCTTGATAAGTAATGATGCTGAACATCTCATATGTTTATTTTCTCTTTGAAAATCTTTTTCATGAAATATCCATTCAATTTGTTTGCTCAATTATTGAGTCACTTGCATTTTCTTACTGACCTATAGGAATCCGTTATATATGATATGAACAACTCTTTTGTTGATATATGTATTACAGTTATCTAATATTATCTGCGGCTTATCTTTTCACTTTCTTAGTGATATCATTTAGTAAACAGAAGTTCTTAATGCAGTCCATTTGTAACTAAAAATCAACTACCACATTAGTCTTCATGAAAATTAAGAACTTCTGTTTACTAAATGATATCACTAAGAAAGTTCAGCATCATTACTTATCAAGGATATGCAAATTAACCACAATTAATACAATTGTATTTCTATACCCAGATATTTGATAAAGCATTATTTAGTCTCAGTCATTGTATTAGTTATTCCCAATGCTTCAGTAGGCACTGAACCTGTCCTCCTGCTGGAATGGAAATCCAGATGGTTTGGCACTTGATTAGAATGATTGGGCTGCCCAAGGTGTGTCTGTAAAGGAGTTTATGTAGATTGCTGTGAGAGTTGGGGGACTGAGTAGGGAATATCCTCCCTCAATGTGAACAGGTACCTTCCAAGAAGCTGAGGGTCCAAGTGGAGGAATTCTCAGCTTTCATCATCAGTGAGCCAATTTCCCCTAATAAATCTCCTCTCTCTCTCTCTCTCTCTTTCTCTCTCTCTCTCTCTCTCTCACATCTTTCTCATCTCCCTCTCTCTTTCTCTCTCTCTATATATAAAGAGATATATAGTATATATTCTTAATTTTTTTTGACTGTTCATTGTTAGTGTATAGAAATACAATTGTTATGTGATAACTTTTGTATCCTGTTAATTTGTACTGAAGCAATTTCCTTCTATTCCTAGTGTTAAGTGCTTTTGTCATGAAAAGGTGTTGAATTTTTTCAGATGATTTTCTGTATCGTTTTCCCCCTTCATCTGTTAATGCAGTGTGATATATTACATTGATTTTTTGTGTTAAAACATCTTTGTATCGTAGGAATAAATACCACTTGGTCATAGTATATAATCTTTTTAATGTGCTGTTGAATTCAGTTTGCTAGTATTTTGTTGAGGATTTTGCAACAATGTTAAGAAGTGACATTGGCCTATCGTTTTCTTTTCCTGTAGTTTTTTGTCCGGCTTTGGTGTCAAGGTGATACTGGTCTCATAGAATAAATTAGGAAGTATTCCCTCCCTTAAATTTTTTGAAAAAATTTTGAAGAGAATGGGTGCAAAATAATTCTTCCTTAAATGTTAGTAAAATTCACTAGTGAAGCCACTATGTCCAGGCTTCTCTTTGTTGGGAGACTTTGATCACTAATTCAGTCTCCTTACTAGTTATAGATATTTTCATAGTTTTTATTTTTTCATTATTAAGTCTTCTTGGGTCTTGTACTCATAGAAATTTGTACATTTCGTCTAGGTTATTCATTTTATTGGCATGCAATTATTCATAGTACTCTTTTATAATCCTTTTTGTTTCCCTTGAGTTGGTAGTAGTGTACTGTTCTCATTTTTATTTCTGGTTTTATTAATTTGAGATTTCTCTCTGTTTTTCTTAGTTAATCTAGCTAAAGTTTGCCAATTTTGTTGTCTTTTCAAATAACCAACTATGATTCCATTGAATTTTTCTATTTTTTTATGTTCTCTATTTCAATTATCTCTACTTTTTATTATTTCCTGCTTCCTGCTAGGTTCAGGTGTAGTTTGTTTTATTTTTTTCAAGTTCTTTAAGTTGTAAAGTTAACTTGTTGATTTGAAAACCTTCTAGGTTTTATTTTTTAATGTAATATTTTTAAATTTTAGATTCAAGGAGTACATATACAGGTTTGTTACATGGATATATTGTGTAATGCTGGGGTTTGGGCTTCTGTAAAAACCACCACCCAAATAGTAAACATAATCTCCAATAGGTAGTTTTAATTTCCTTCCAACATTTATTTTGGGTTTGGGATTATATGTGCATCTTTATTACATGGGTAAATCGGATGTCACGGGGGTTTAGTAGACTGATTATTTTGTCACCCAGGTAATGAGTATAGAACCATATAGGCAGTTTTTTAATCCTCATTCTCTTCCCACCCCCCACCTTCAAGTAAACCCCAGTGTCTGTATTTCCCTTCTGTGTGTCCATGTATACTCAATGTTTAGCTCCTATTTATAGGTGAGAATGTGCAGATTTTGGCTTTCTGTTCCAACATTAATTCGTTTAGGATAATGGCTTCAAGCTCCATCCATGTTGCTGCAAAGGACATGAGTTCATTCTTTCTTATGGCTTTATAGTTTTCAATGGTGTATATGTACCCCATTTCCTTCTTTCAATCCACCATAGATGGACTTCTGGGTTGATTCCATGTCCTTGCTGTGAATAATGCTGTGATGAACATATATTTGCATGTGCCTTTATTGTAGAATGATTTATATTCTTTTGGGTATGATATGGTTTGGCTGGGTCCTCAAACAAATCACGTCTTGAATCAGAGTTCCCATAACCCTCATGTGTCATTGAAGGGACCCAGTGGGCAGTGATTGAATCATGAGATCGGTTTTCCCCATGCTGTTCTCATGACTGTGAGTTAGTTCTCCTGAGATCTCATGGTTTTCTAAGCATCTAGCATTTCCCCTACTGGTACTCATTCTCTCTCCTGCCACCCTGTGAAGAGGTGCCTTCCACCATGATTGTTTTCTTGAGGTCTCCCCAGCCATGTGGAACTGTGAGTCAATTAAACCTCTTTTCTTTATAAATTACCCAGTCTTGGGTATTTCTTCATAGCATCATGAAAATGAACTAATATAGTAAATTGGTACCAGGAGTGCTGCTATAAAAATACCCAAAAATGTGGAAGCAACTTTGGAACTAGGTAACAGGCAGAGGTTGGAAGAATTTGGAGGGCTCAGAAGAAGAGAAAAAAATATTGGAAAGTATGGAACTTTCTAGAGCCTTGGAGGGCTCAGAAGACAGGAAGATGTGGTAAAGTTTGGAACTTCCTAGTAAGACCCCCAAAAGTCTGAGACAGGTCCCAGTTAATTTAGAAAGTTTATTTTGCCAAAGTTGAGGATATGTGCGCATGTGTCAGTAGGTCCTAACTACATGTGCCCAAGGTGGTCAGGGCACAGTTTGGTTTTCTACATTTTAAGGAGACATGAGACAGCAATCAAAATATGCAAAATGAACATCAGTTTGTTCTGGAAAGATGGTGCAACTCGAAGCAAGGGCAAGAAGACTGGAAATGGGGAGGGGCTTCCAGGTCATAGGTAGATAAGAGACAAATGGTTGCATTCTTTTGAGTTTCTGATTAGCCTCTCCAAAGGAGGCAATCAAATATGCATTTATTTCAGTGAGCAGAGGGGTGACTTTAAATAGAATGGGAGGCAGGTTGTCCCTAAGCAGTTCCCAGCTTGACTTTTTCCTTTAACTTAGTGATTTGGGGCCCTAAGATTTATTTTCCTTTCACATTGGAGACATATTGAATGGCTTTGACCAAAATGCTGATAGTGATATGGACAATGAAAGCCAAGCTGAGGTGGTCTCAGATAGAGATTAGGAACTTGTTGGGAGCTGGAATAAAGGTGATTCTTGCTATGCTTTAGCAAAGAGACTGGTGGCACTTCGCCCCTGCCCTAGAGATCTGTGAAACATTGAACTTGAGAGAGATTATTTAAGGTATCTGGCTGAAGAAATTTCTAAGCAGCAAGGTGTTCAAGAAAAAGCAGAGCATAAAAGTTTGGAAAATTTGCAGCCTGATGATGCGATAGAAGAGAAATTCAACTCAGCTGCATAAATTTGCATAAGTTATGATGAGCTGAATGTTAATCACCAAGACAATGGGGAAAATGTCTACAGGGCATGTGAGAGACCTTCCCAGAAGACCCTCCCATCACAGGCCCAGAGGCCTACCAGGGAAAAATTGTTTTGTGAGCTGGGCCCAGGGCTCCCCTGCTCTATGCAGCCTCAGGACATGGTGCCCTGCATTCCAGCTGCTTCAGCTCCAGCTGTGGCTAAAAGGGTCCAAGGTACAGCTCAGGCTATTGCTTCAGAGGGTATAAGACCCAAGCCTTGGTGGCTTCCATGTGGTGTTGAGCCTGTGGGTGCACAGAAGTCAAGAACTAAGGTTTGGGCACCTCCTCCTAGATTTCAGAGGATGTATGGAAATACCTGAATATCCAGGCATAAGTTTGCTGCAGGGGTGGGGCCCTCATGGAGAACCTCTGCTAGGACAATGCAGAAGGGAAATGTGAGGTGGGAGCACCCACACAGAGTCCCCACTGTGGCACTGCCTAATGGAGCTGTGAGAAGAGGGCCACCATCCTCCAGACCCCAGGATGGTAGCTCCACTGACAGTTTGTACAATGCACCTGGAAGTTACAGACACTCAACACCAGCCCATGAAAGCAGCTGGGAGGAAGGCTGTACCCTGCAAAGCCACAGGGGCAGAGCTTCCCAAGACCATGGAAGCCCACCTATTGTATCAGCATGACCTGCATGTGAGACATGGAGTCAAAGGAGATCATTTTGAAACTTTAAGGTTTAATGACTGCACTATTGGATTTTGGACTTGCATGGGGCCTGTAGTGCCTTTGTTTTGGCCAATCTCTCCCATTTTGAATGGGTTTGTTTACCCAATGCCTGTACCCCCATTGTATCTAGGAAGTAACTAACTTGCTTTTGATTTTACAGGCTCATAGGTAAAAGGAATTTGCTTTGTCTCAGATGAAACTTTGGACTTGGCCTTTCTAGTTAATGCTGGAATGAGCTAAGACTTTGGGAGACTGTTAGAAAGTCATGACTGGTTTTGAAACATAAAAAGGACCTGAGATTTGGGAGGGGCCAGGGGCAGAATGATATTATTTGGCTGCGTCCCTACCCAAATCTCATCTTGAATTATAGTTCCCCTAATTCCCATGTGTCATGGAAGGGAACTGGTGGGAAGCAGTTGAATCATGGGAGCAGTTTTCCCCCTACTATTCTCATAATAATGAGTGAGTTCTCACGATATCTGATGGTTTTCTAAGCATCTGGCATTTGCCCTGCTGGCACTCATTCTCTCTCCTTCTGCCCTGTGAAGAAGCGCCTTCCACCATGATTGTAAGTTTTCTAAAGCCTCCCCATGTAGAACTGTGAGTCAATTAAATCTCTTTTCTTTATAAATTACCTGGGTATTTCTCAAGTATTTCTTCCATAGCAGCGTGAGAATGGACTAATACAGGGTAAATACACAGTAATGAGATTGCTGAATACCCAATAGGTAGTTTTTCAACCCTGCTCCTCTCCCTTCTTTCTCCATTTTGGAGAATGCAGTGTCTGTTATTTCCATCTTTATGTCAGTGTGTGGCCATTTTTTATCTCTCACTTATATGTAAGAACATGTGGTGTTTAATTTTCTGTTTCTGTATTAATGAGCTTAGGATAACGACCTCCAGCTGCATCCATGGTGCAGCAAAGAGCATAATTTTATTCTTTTTATGGTTATATAATATTCAGTGACAATAAACATTTTCTTTATTCAATCTACCATTGATGGGCACTTAGGTTGATACCATGACTTTGCTGATTCACCCAAATCACATCTCGAATTGTAATCCCCACATGTCAAGGGAAAGCCTGGTGGGAGGTGATGCGTTCATGGGGGCAGTTTCCCCCATGCTGTTCTTGTGATAGTGAGTGAGTTCTCACAAGACCTGATGGTTTAAAAGTGTTTGGTAGTTCCCCTCTCCCTCTTTGTCTCTCCTGACACCATGTAAAATGTGGCTTAATTCCCCTTCACCTTCCACCATAATTATAAGTTTCCTGAGGCTATGTGAAACTGTGTGTCAATTAAACCTCTTTTATTTATAAATTACCCAGTGTCAGGTAGTTCATTACAGCAGTATGAAAATGGACTAATACACATGTTGCAGCAAAGGGCAGGATTTTATTCTTTTTTATGGCTACATAATATTCAGTGGTGTATGTGTACATCTTCTTTATCCAGTCTACCATTGATGGGCACCTAGGGTGATACTCTGACTTTTCTGACTTTACTATGTGAATAGTGCTGTGATAAATAAAGGATTGCAAGTGTCTTTTTGGTAGAACAATATCTTTTCTTTTGAGTAGATACCCAATAATGGTATCTAATGCTGGGTCAAATGATATTTCTGTTTTTAGTTCTTTGAGAAATCTACATACTGCTTTTCACAGTGGCTGAACTAATTTACATTCCCACCAACATTGTATAAGTGTTCCCTTTCCTTTGCATTCTTGCCAACACCTGTTGTTTCTTGACTTTTTAATAATAGCAATTGTGACTGGTGTGAGATGGAATCTCATTGTGTTTTTGTACTGTATTTCTCTGATGATTTGTGGTGTTCAGCATTTTTCATGTTTGTTGACTACTTGTATTTCTCTTTTTGAGAAATGTCTCTTTATTTGCCCAGTTTTTAATGGGTTTTGTTTTTTCTTGTTGATTTGTTTAATTGCCTTATAGATTCTAGATATTAGTCTTTTGTTGGATGAATAGTTCGCAAATTTTTTATCCAATTTTGTATATTTTCTTTTTACTCTTGATAGTTTCTTTTGCTGTACAGAAGGTCTTTAGTATACTAAGTCACAATTGCCATTTATTTATTTATTTATTTAGAGACAGAGTTTTGCTCTTGTTGCCCAGGCTGGAGTGCAGTGGCCCAATCTTGGCTCACTGCAACCTCCGACCCCAAGTTCAAGCGATTCTCCTGCCTCAGCCTCCTGAGTAGCTGGGACTACAGGCGGCCACCACCACACCTGGCTAACTTTTGTATTTTTAGTAGAGATGGGGTTTCACTATGTTGGCCAGGCTGGTCTTGAACTCCTGACCTCAGATTATCCATTTGCCTTGGCCTCCCAAAGTGCTGGGATGCCAATTTTTGTTTTTGTTGCATGTGCTTTTGAGGTCTGAGTTATAAATTATTTGCCTACGCCAATATCCTGAAGATATTTTCCTAGTCTTTCTCCTAGAATTTTTATATTCTGAGGTCTTACATTTAAGTATTTAATCCACATTGAGTTGATTTTTGTATATTGTTAGAGGTAATCGTCCAGTTTCATTCTTCTGTGTATGGTTAGCCTATTATTTCAGCAAAATTTATTGAATAGGGTGTCCTTTCCCCATTATTAATTTTTGTCAGGTTTGATGAATATCAGTTGGTTATAGGTGTGAGGCTTTATTTCTGGGTTCTTTCTGCTGTTCTCATGATCTACATGTCTATTTTTCTACCAATACCAGGCTGTATTGGTTACTAGAGCCTTGTATTACAGTTTAAAGTCAGGTAATGTGATGACTTCAGCCTTGTTTTTTTGCTTAGAATTGCATTGGCTATTTGGGCTCTTTTTGATTCTGTATGAATTTTAAGATTGTTTTTTCTAATTCTGAAAAAAATGATGTTGGTAGTTTGATAGGAATTGTGTTAAATCTGTTGATTGCTTTGGGCAGTATGGCTATTTAAATTATATTGATTCTTCCAATTTATGAGCATGCAATATTTTTCCATTTGTTTGTGTCAATTATAATTTCTTTCATCAGTGTTTGGAAGTTCTCCTTTTAAAAATCTTTCATCTCTTTGATTAAATATATTCCTAGGTATTTTATTTTTTCTTATAGTAAATGAAATTATGTTCTTGCTTTGGTTCTCAGCTTGAATGTTATTGGTGTTTATAAATGCTACTTATTTTTGTATGTTGACTGAACTTTACTAAAGTTCTTTATCAGATCTAGGATTATTTTGGAGAAATCTTCAGTGTTTTCTACGTGTAGAATTGTAATCAGTGAACAAAGATAATTTGACTTTTTTTTTCTAATTTGGATGCCTTTTATTTCTTTCTCTTTCCTGTTTGTTCTGGCTAGGACTTTTAGTACTCTATTAAATAGGAATCATGAGAGTGGAAATCCTTGTCTTATTTCAAGTTTTGGGAAAACTCTTTCAACTTTTGCCTGTTGAATATAATGTTGGCTCTCCTTTTGTGATAGGTAGCTCTTATCACATTTCTTTGATGCCTAGTTTGTTGAGGATTTTTAGCATGAAAGGATGTTGTTAAATTTTATCGAGTGCTTTATTTGTGTCTATTAGGATGATCATATGGTTTTTGCTTTTAATTCTGTTTATATGGTAAATCACCTCTATTGATTTTCATGTGTTGAACTCTCCTTATATTCCAGGAATAAAGCCCAGTTAATCATAATAAATTATCTTTTTGATGTGCTGCTATATTCAGTTTGCTAGCATTTTATTGAGCATTTTTGCATCTGTGTTCATCAGGGATATTGGTCTATAGTTTTTTTTTCCTTTTTTTTTTTTTGTTGTGTCCTTGCCAGATTTTGGTATCAGAATAATGTTGGTCTCATAGAATGAGTTATGGAGGAATATCTCCTCCTCAATTTGGGGGAATAGTTTTATTAGGATTAGTACCATCTCTTCTTTTTATGTCTGGTAGAATTTGGCTGTGAATCCATCTGGTCCAGAGATTTTCTTGGTTGGTAGGGATTTTTTTTTTTTTTTTCTGATTCAATTTTGTAACTCATTATTGCTCTGTTACGGGTTTCCATTTCTTCCTAGTTAAGTCTTATAACACTGTGTATTTCCAGGAATGTATCAGTTTCCTCTAGATTTTCTAATTTGTGCACATAAAGATGTTTATAGTGATCTCTGGGGATCCTTTGTATTTCTGTAGTATCAGTTGTAATGTCATCTTTGTTATTTCTGATTTTGCTTATTTGAATCTTCTCTCTCTTTTCTTTATTAACCTAGCTAATCCTCTATCATTCTTGTTTAGCCTTTCGAATAACCAAATTTTCATTTTATTGATTCTTTGTATTTTTTACGGTCTGAATTTTATTGACTTCTGTTCTGATCTTAGTTTTGTTTTTTTTTTTTCTGCTAACTTTGTTTAGTTTGTTCATATTTTTCTAGTCCCTTTAGAGGCAAGGAAAGGTTATTTGTTTGTGATCTTTCTATCTTCTTCTTTTTTTTTTTTTTTTTTGAGATGGAGTTTTACCCTTCTCACCCAGGCTGGAATGCAATAGTGCGATCTCTGCTGGCAACGTCCACCTCCTGGGTTCAAGTGATTCTCCAGCTTCAGCCTCCAAAGTAGCTGGGATTACAGGCGCCCACCACCACGCCAGGCTACTTTGTATATTTTTTTTAGTAGAGATGGGGTTTCACCATGTTGGCCAAGCCACTCTGGAACTCTTAACTTCAGGAGATCTCCCTGCCTCAGCCTCCCAAAGTGCTAGGATTACAGGCATGAGCTACCATGCCTGGCCTCTATCTTCTTGGTAGTAGAAGTTTACCACTATAAACATTCCTGATGACACTGCTTTTGCTACTCCTTAGAGGTTTTAGTATGTCGTGTCTCAAATTTTATTTATTTCAAAGAACTTTTTGATTCCTACCTTAATTTCCTTGTTCATCCTGACAGTCCTGACAGTCATTCAGGAGCAAGTTGTTTAGTTTCCATGTATTTGTGTGGTTTTGAGATTTTCTCTTGGTATTGATTTCTAATTTTATTCCACTGTTGTCTGAGAAGATGCTTTGCATGATTTTGATTTTTTTGAATTTATTAAGACTTACTTTATAACTGAGCATGTGGCCAGTCTTAGAGAATGTTCCCTGCATAGATGAGAAGAATGCATACTCTGTGGTTTTGGGGTGAAGTATTCTGTAGATGTCTATTCAGTCCATTTGGTCAAATGTACAGTTTAAGTCAAAAATTTCTTTGTGAGTTTTCTGCCTTGATGATATATCTAATATTGT
The DNA here is from genome assembly GCF_028885655.2 of Pongo abelii. Taxonomy (NCBI): domain Eukaryota; kingdom Metazoa; phylum Chordata; class Mammalia; order Primates; family Hominidae; genus Pongo; species Pongo abelii. Next base: position 23,324,009 of record NC_072007.2, on the reverse strand, counting down.
CACTGGTGTGTGGAAGTCCTCCACCATTATTGCATGGCTATTTGTATCTTTTCTTATATCTAGTAGTAGTTTTTTAATAAATCTGGGTGCTCTGATGTTGGATGCATATGTATGCAGGATACTTAAATCTTCTTATTGAACTGAGTCCTTTATTATTATATAATGCCTTTCTTTGTCTTTGTTACTATTATTGGTTTAAAGTCTGTTTTATGTGATACAAGAATAGTGACATGACCGGGCACAGTGGTTCATGCCTGTAATCTCAGCACTTTGGGAGGCTGAGGTGAGTGGATCACCTGAAGTCAGGAGTTTGAGACCAGCCTGGTGGTGAAACCCCATCTCTACTAAAAACACACACAAAAAATTAGCTGGGTGTGGTGGTGGGCGCCTGTAATCCCAGCCACTCGGAAGCCTGAGGCAGGAGAATCACTTGAACCCGGGAGGCAGAGGTTGCAGTGAGCCGAGATCGTGCCATTGTACTCTAGCCTATGCAACAAGAGTGAAACTTCATCTCAGAAAAAAAAAAAAAAAAATAGTGACACCTGCCCTTTTTCCATTTGTGTGATAGATCTTTCTTCATCACTTTACTTTGAGCCTATTGGTGTCATTACATGTGTGATGGGTCTTTTGAAGGCAACAGAAGGTTGTGTCTTGTTTTCTTATCCAATTTGTCACTCTATCTTTTAAATGGAGCAATTAAGCTGTTTACATTCAAGGTTAATATTTATATGTAAGAGTTTGTTGTGTTGTAGTGTCGTTAGGTAGTTTCTTTGTAATCTTGATTGTGTAGTTGCTTTATAGGGTCTGTTAGCTTTATACTTATGTGTGCTTTTATGATAACAAGTATCATTCTTTCATTTCCATTTTTAGAACTCTTTTAAACATTTTCGTAGGACTGATTTGGTGGTAACAAATTCCCTTAGCATTTGCTTGTCTAGAAAAGACATTAGTTCTTCTTTGTTTATAAAGCTTAGTTTGGTGGGATGTATAATTCTTGGTTGGCATTTATTTTTTCTTTCAAAATGCTAAAAATAGACCCCCAATCTCTTCTGGCTTATAAGGTTTCTGCTGAGATGTCCACCGTTAGTCTGATGGTATTCCCTTTATGGGTAATTTGGCCCTTTTCTCTAGCTTCCTTTGAGATTTTTTTTATTTCACATTAATCATGAATAATCTGATGACTGTTTGCATTGGGGATGGTCATATTGTTTAGTATCTCTCAGTAGTTTTCTTAATTTCATATATCTGGATGGCAATGTCTCTAACAAGATTGGGGAAATTTTATTTAATTATTTCCTGAAATATGTTTTCCAATTTGCTTACTCTTTCTTCTTCTTTCTCAGGAATGCCATAGTCATAGGTTTTTGTTGTGTAACATAATATCATTTAATATTTCTTGAAGACTTTGTTCATTTTTTAAATTCTTTCCCTCTATTTTTGTCTGACGGAGATAATTTGAAACATGGTCTTTGAGCTCTGGCATTCTTTATTCTGCTTGTCTAGTCTGCAATTAAGTCTTCTGATTGTATTTTGAAATCCCTGTAGTAAATTTTTCAATTTCAGAAGTTCTGTTTGGGTTTTCGTTAATATACCTATGCCATCTTTCATATCCTGAATCATTTTCCTGGTTTTTTTTTTCTGTTGGATTTCAACATCCTCTTGAATCTCGAATTTCCTTACAACCCATACTTAGAAATTTTTAATCTGTCATTTCAGACATTTAAATCTGGTTAGGTTTCAGTGCTAAGGAGCTAGTGCAATCCTTTGGAGATGTTGAAACACTGTGATTTTTTTGTACTGCTGGAGTTCTTATGCTGTTTTTTCTCATCTAAGGAAAGTGTTGTTTCTTATTTTTGAATTTGTATTGTTTGGATGGGGCTCTTTATTTTTTTTCCCTTGACAGTGTAACTTGGTGGATGTTATGTATTACCTTTTGGCTTAGTTTCTGAATGCTTTTGGTGGGGGACAAGGCTCTACATGTTGGTTGTGGATATGTGGATACATTTTGTGTGGTGGCTTTATCAGATATTGTTTGGTATAGCCATGTATTTTTTATTTGATGGTGCAGTTCAGGCTGTAGTCCAGTATATAGCATTTAGGAGTATGATATGGCAGGTAAGCTGCCCAGTGGATGAATTTGCGCTGATGAGCATGGCAGGAAGAGATCATGATGGAGTGCCCTGAAGCCTCCAGGAAAGAGATGAAGGGGTGAACCAGCTCTTCATACTGAACTAGAAGAAATGCAGTCTACTTCCCTATCATATCCCTGTCACAGGTCTCATGACCTTGTTTATAAAATCTTCATCCTTTAGTTCCCAGCACAGTGCCTTTGTGGGCCATGGATCTGCCTCTCTGATGGCTACCACTATAACGAGGGTCAGGGTAGAACCTCTTCCTCCAGTACAGGACACACAACTTTGTAGTCTGTCCTCTGTTGTCAGGGTGCTGCCACTCTGTGTTGGAAGGGGGAGTTGGACCCCACCCCTTGTGAAAGCCAGAGCAGGCGCAGTCTCATTTTCAGCAGGGGTGGATCCACCACACCTGCTGAAAGCACAAAGAATCACTTTCTTTCAGTGCACACTCACCAGCTCTTGCAGGAAGAACTGCTGCTACATTCATAACAGTGTACAGTGGATGAAAGGTGGGAGACGATCCTCTTCTTCATAATTATTCCTGGATATTGATGCTGTCTCGTTCCTCAGGTGGTGCCACATCTGTATTTCCTTTGTCCCAGGGAGTACTTTCGCAGGCTGTGCTCCCCAGTTCCTTAAAGGGTGGCTCCATGCTGAGAGTAAGATCTCCAGAGAACCTACAATTCCCCAGGCACCCACTGGTCCCCTGTGCTTGCCAAAGTCAGAGCAGGTTGTGGAGTATATTTGCAGGTGGTCTGGTGGTGCAGTGACTTAAGGGCAGAGGATCCTTGAGAAGGAAAGTGACACACTGGTGCATAACCAGTATGGTGCCCACCATCTCAGTTCAGGTCCAAGGGGAGAGTGGGTATGGCTGTGCGAGCTGGCCACTGGTTCTGTGTTCTCAGGAAATTCTCTAATCATCACTGATTGTGTTGCCCTGGCTAGCAAGCACAAGGTGCTCCCCAACCGTTTAGCACTCGGCAGGTCATCAGAGGGGTGTAGAAAGAAGCAACTTCCACCTGCCATTTTGGCTGAGCTCTGAGTTGCTCAGAGGTTGATATCAGCCAGAGTCTTGCTGCATTCTTCTTCTGGGCTGCAGCTTCTTCCCGTGGTTACTCCAACAGGTCCTCACTTCTCTATATTTTCCATTCAAAGCTTGTTCATTCACTGGTCACTTTGATCTTTCTGAGAAGAGCTGGCATGTAATTTCCCTAGTCAGCTTGAAAAAAAAAACTTTTTGTTTTTAGAATGTATACATTTATCACTATAAATTTTCTCCTTAGTACTGCTTTTACTGTATCCCATTAGTTTTGGTATGCTGTGTTGTCATTTTCATTAGTCTCTAAATATTTTCAAATTTCCACTGTGGTTTCTTCTTTAATTAACTGATGGTGTTAGAGTGTATTTAATTTCCATGATTTTGTCAGTTTTCCAGTTTTACTTCTGTTATTGATTTCTCACTTTAATTGGTTGTGTTCAGAAAAGATATTTTGTGTGATAGCTATCTTTTAAATCTCCTGAGACCTAATTTGGGCCTAACATATTTTCTGTCTTGGAAAATATCCCATATACACTTGAGAAAAATGTGTATGCTGTTGTTGGGTAAATATTCTGTACATATGTTAGAACAATTTGGTTTATTCTAAGTCCTCTATTTTCCTTACCTATCTTCTATCTGGTTGTTTTATCCATATTGAAAGTAGGGTATTGAAGTCTTAAACTGTTATTGTAGAATTGCTTATTTCTCCCTTCCATTATGTCAGTTTTTGCTTCAAATATTTTGATGGTTTGTAAGCGTTTATGATTGTTATATCTTCTTACTATATTTAACCCTTCATCAGTATATAATGTCCTTTTATGTCTCTTGTAAACATTTTTATTTAAATCCAAATTTTTCTGATATTAGTATAGCCACCCCTGTTCCCTTTTGACACAACACCCTACTCTGTTGACTCACCTAGCCAGGTTTTAGTGAAAAATCCTGTTAAGTCAGTTTGGTAAGAATCCCTGAAACCTTGAAATCAAATTCATTTTCTTACTGCCAAGCTTTGATAGCTAAGTTCTTGGCCAGCCTTTAACAAGAATCCTCCTAAGCCAACCAGTGATCTCTGACTGCTGTTCAGAAGAAACAAGAGGGATGGATAATGTAAAAATCTGAATCAATATTTCTAATTCTGGGCACATATTGGAATTGGCGAGTAATCTCATATTAGCTTGGTTCCAACAACTGCCCAGTTCATGGAAAGCCTTCTAATTCAGTTTACTTCAGATATTTTTACTTATTTTGCTCTACTCTTGTGGAATATATTGCTGTTGTACTCTTTGTGTAGGAACATAGGATAAACTTATTCAATGTTTCCTTAAATTAAACACTTATTAATCTCCCAGATATCACCTTTTGTCAGAACTCAGAGTTAGGAATGGCCCTCACCATACTGATGATTTCTGACTGAGCTCCTCTCTACCCCAAATACAGGGGACCCTAATAATTAGGCAGGAATATCATTACCCCTATTCAGCCTGAAAAAGTTTCAGAAGATGGATCTTCATCCCTTTGCAGCCCTCAGTATTAAGGATTCTCTTATACAAGTGAGGGGGAAATGTCAGAGATGTTTGAACCACAGCAACTCCATCTTAAACAGGAGCTAGGTAAAATAAGTCTGAGATCTACTGGACCGCATTTCTAAAAGGTTAAGGCATTCTAAGTCACAGGATGAGATAGGAAGTCGGCACAAGATACAAGTCATAAAGACCTTGCTGATGAAACAGGTTGCAGCAAAGAAGTCAGCCAAAACCCACCAAAATCAAGATGGTGACAAGAATGACCTCTGGTTGTCCTCGCTACTACACTTCTGCCAGCACCATGACACTTTACAAATGCCATGGCAACATCAGGAGGTTACCTTATATGGTCTAAAAAGGGGAGGCATGAATAATCCACTCCTTGTTAAGCATATACTCAAGAAATAACCATAAAAATTGGGCAACCAGCAGCAGTAGTGATGACTCTGTCTATGGAGTAGCCATTCTTTTATTCCTCTACTTTATTAATAGACTTGCTTTCTCTTTACTCTGTGTACTCACTCTGAATTCTCTCTTGCATGAGATCCAAGAACCCTCTCTTGGAGTCTGGATCCAGACACCTTTCCTGTAATGACCATGTATGAATTGAAAAAAATGATTAGACAGAGTGAAAAACAGATTAAAAAATTAGTACTTAGTGTATGATTTCAATTTTCTAAAACTCTACAAAATTCAAACTAATCTAAAGTGACAAAAAGTAGGCCAGTGGTTCTCTGGGGGGAGGAGTGTAGACAAGATCTCCATAGTATTACAAAGGATCCCTTGGGAGTGATTTGTATGTTATATGTAGTGATGTTTTCTTGTTAGTTTAGCACTTACTTATTGTTTGTTTGCTTGTTTACTTGCTTTCTGTGTCCCCTACTATAATTGATTATCTATAGCCAGGGTTGGCAAATTACGGCTCCATGGGCCAAATCTCACTCATAGTCTGTTTATGTATGGCCCACAAGCCAAGAAAAGTTTTTATATTTTTAAAGGGATGTAAAAAAGAAAAAAATGCAACAGTAAGGAACAATATGCAACAGAGATTATATGCACCTCATAAAGTCTAAATATTTAATATCTGGCCTGTTACAGAAGAAATTTGCCAATCTCTACTCTGTATGATCAATTATCTCCTATTCTATTCACATATATGTGGTAGCCTGTATATTACAAAATAGCTAGAAGAGAGTGTTGGAAATAAATTTTTAGTGCCACAAAAGAAATAGCACTCGAACATGAATTTTCTCAGCAAGGCAATTTTACTTCTATAGAAGAGTGTGTCTCATGGATGGAGCAACGGTGAGAGCACACCTGAACAAGGGAGGGGAAGGGGTTCTTATCCCTGACATCCCTACTGCTGTGTCATTCCCCTGTTGGCTAGGGTCGGACCGCACATCTAAGCTAATTCAGATTGGCTATTTTAAAGAGAACAAAGGTACGAGCCAGGGTGGCAGGATGAGTAGTTTGGTGGGAAGGACAGTTACAGAACAGGTGTCTCAGGATGACTAAGAACAGAGCAGGTGACCAAGGATGACTAAGATCAGAGCAGGTGAACAAGGGTGACTAAGATCAGAGCAGGTGATAGAGGGTAGGAGGAAGTTGTTTACTGAAACTAGGGGCAAGGAGACATAACAAGGAAATTCAACTTTAAAATGAAGAGCAAAGAACGGGGAGCCGAACATACTGATACATTGGTTCTTTGGAGAGTATCTCAGAACGCATTGTACTTAACAATTTACAGGCTAAAACCTCTGAGGAGGAATTTATGATATCCTACAATTTCCTCCCTTTCAATTTTCATAGTATTTCCTCTTCAAAATTTTTTTAACATATCTTGGCTTTGCTGCTCAACTTAATCCTCTAAAAGAAAAAAGCTGATACAAATAAGGTGAAGGAGAGCTAAGGGAGGTTTTAGTAAATGCTGCTTCTATAAGTCTTTGCACTAGCCCATAGATGCATGGTATGACACAACACTGGACAAGAATGAGTACACCTACTACAGCTGCAAGAGAAGTAAGAATTGAGGCTATGATTCCTTTCCATTTACTGAGCCATTTTTCCAGCCACCCTGTGAAGGGGTCAGTCACTCCTGAGTTTTTGGCTAATTTATTGGACAGGGCAGTTAGACCTTACAATGCCTTCATTGCACTTCCATCAGGGGTGGTGTTGTTTGGGATGAAGTTACAACATTGAGTTTTAATCATGATGCAGACTCCTCCTCTTTCTGCTAATATTATGTCTAAGGCTATTCTATTTTCCCAAGCCATCTGGCTAGTAGGCCCTAATTGCTCAGCTATTCCTTTAACAGCATCTCTAGTGTAGTTAATAAACCGCTGTTGGTTGTAATAAATGTAATTTATCCAATCTATGTTTTTATTCATTGTCACCCACCAAAATATTGACTCAAATCCTGCAGCTATTTGATCTCTGGCTTTAAATTTATCTGGTACTCCTCATGGGACCCAATTACATCTAAATAAATGTGAGAGTCAGAAGACACATAAAGGGCTTCCCTTGTTTTACGATGTTGTATTTTTCCTCTCTCTGGTTGATGAAATGCCAGGGTGAAAGGGATAGCCTACTGGACAAGAGCACAAGTGCCACTCCAGTTACTTGGCAGAGAGTCCAGTAAAGGTCCACCACAATAACACCATACATCTGCTCGGGGATGAACAAGGGCTGACTGATTGGTAAGCTCTTGGAAAGTCTTAAGCTCATTGCATCCTTTCAGGTCTCCAAGAAACGCTAAGTTTCCTCCCTGTCATGAGAGACAAGAAGTGAAATTAATGTTGGGAGATGGAAGCTGGATGGCCTTCGGGGGCTGACCTGCAGAGTGTTGAACTTCAGGATATAGCAGAGAGAGAACTTGACATGACTTGTTACCCCAGGCTGTGTAATCCTGGAAAAGAGCTACCATGCAGCCCATGCCTGGTTGACTGGAGGACCACCCTAGTGGAAAGGGGTAAATCTGGGCCTCTGGCATGCCGTGCGCTCAAGCATAACAATTGCGTTTGTTTAACCTGCGGACGGAATATTTGATCCTTTCCAACCAGGCATTTGCATCTTGATATCCTGTCTCTATTGCTAAAGTTTGTTTTAAATCATTTACTTCTACAGCATCTACTTTGGTCCTATCGTTAGATGGAGGAGGAACAACTGTTTCATTGTGAGAGGTTTTGGAAGAAGGCTTAAGGGGAAGGTGTAGGTGGTGGGGGATCAATGAAACATATTTCAAAGTATCTGATAGGGTCTGTTCCTGAAACCTCTTCCCCCATACCATAAAAACCGGCTTAAAGAAGAGAACCAGCTTAGAGAAGGGGAAGATCTTTGAGGATTTGGGGTAATAACCTGTATTGGATTGCACTGGTTTAGCTGACAGCTAGGTGAAGCTGTTCCTTTAGTAAAATGAATGTATGGCTTTAGGAAATTACAACTACTGGTTGAGGCAGCCCATCCTTGCTCTTTAGTGGTCCACAGAACGTTGGACCACTGCAGCATAAAAGCTCTGTCTATCGGGGGAAAGTCTCCCAGCTGACGCCGGGGTCCTCACTGAAATCTTCCCAGACTAAATGATCCCAATTCAATAATGTCCAGTCTGAGAAGAGCCAGGAAGGACAGAGGTACTTTTCTGAAGTGGAGAGCTGTCTTTGACTTAAAAAGTCTCCACAGGATGTAACAAGGCAACCATCAAATGTAATAGTTTGAGGTGAAATTGACTTGGTTACATTAATAACTAGGTGGTCAGCAATAGAGTGAGGAAAGAAGAAGGAGTAATAGAATAGATGAAAGGAAGTTAAATTTTTCTTAGGTTTAGTTTGGTAGGGTTTTCCCCTGGGACTATGGCCCATGACTCTGGAGGGGGTGGTGCTTTCTTGACTCAGGTGTAAGGGGTCCATCCTTTTTCTGCTATTCGGACTGCAGTTTCAGTAGTTAGGAGCATTAGGTAAGGTCCTTCCCAGGCCAGTTCCAGCTTTTCCTTCTCTCCAAATTTTGATGGGGACGTGGTCCCCAGGCTGATGTTGGTGTACTGGAAACTCTAGAGGTGGCACCTGTGCTAAAAGACCTTTAGTTCTGAGGGAAGATAAAATGGAAGATAAACCAAGTATATAATTTCTGAGAAACTGATCTTTTGTTTCAAATGTAGGAAGATCAGTAGTAGAATGTAGATAAGGTGATCCATAAAGCATCTCTTAAGGGGATAGGCCTATGTCTTTTCATGGAGCAGTTCAGACTCTTAACAGGGTAATAGGCCTTTCTACTTTCCCTAATGAAGATGGGTGCCAGGGAGTATGATCATCCCATGTTACATCCAGTACCTGGGATAATTTCTTAATGATATTTGCCGTGAAATGAGTCCTATTATCTGAATTAATGTTTTCTATTAATCTAAACCTGGGTATAATATTTTCAAGTAATGCCTTGACTACATTATTAGCAGTTGTACTTGAAAAGGGAATAGCTTCTACCCAATGAGTAAGGTGATCTACTATTACTAATAAATATTTTAGATGACCAATTGGAGGCATCTGTGTGTAATCAATCTGGATATTTTGGAATGGCCTTAAGCCTGGACTCCTTCCCCGAAGGGGTAATCTTTTACTAAGCAACTGTCTGTAACCTGTTTGGCCAGAGTATAAATTCCTATGCACCCATAAACTCTGAGGACTGCGTCACACGTGGCTTGGGGCCCACAATGGGTCCCTTGATGCAGTTGGAACAAGAGCTCCCTTATAAGGGGCTTGGATAACATTTCTCTCTGGTCTAGCAATATCCATTTTCTTTCTGAATTCTCTTTAGCACCTATTTTTATTAGTTTTTAGACCAAAGAAAGCCAAACACCATTTTATATTTGACAGTGCTTCCTGTATGATTTTATACCAGCTAAGCTAAGTTTCACTTTTATATTACTGTGTCATTAATGTTAAACTCAATTTTAATAAAACCTTGTAGGCATATTTATCCAATTTTAATGTCTGACCGTAAGGTAAGATTTTTATAGACTCTTTTTAAGCCTTTATAATTTTTGTTAAAGAACAGGTAGTGCTTTAAGAAAAACCCGTTGTGCTTTTATTTTAATGTCCAGTTTACAGAAAAACTGTACCAGTCATCCTGAGCTCTTGTTATTTGAGTAATTTCGCAAGGAACTTGGGTACCCTCTTTAGTGAAAAACATAATATTCAGAGACTTTTTTGCATACTAGGAATAGGAAAAAGTGTGTGAGAGGATAACCAGAGAATCATATTTTCTGGACAAGGCACACTGTACTCCAAATATAACACACAGTAAATGTATTACTCTAAGCAGTAATACATTTAAAAAGTGCGCCATCTGGGTCAAAGAAACCAAAAAAACAAAACACCACAAAACCTGCATAGGAAATCCATTCTGCTATTTTCTAGCTTTATAATATTGCACCATATTCTTAATGTTTCTTTATCTTATTTTTATCATATGTAAAATGAAAGGAATGAATATATCCTAGAGATATTTTAAAGCTTAAAAAGATGTAAAATTATTACTACATTTCTTGTTGTTCAATGTCAACTCAGTTGTAATTAGTACTAGTACCACAAGATATCATTTGTTTTATGCATAAAATTAGAATATGCAAAAATATTGTAAAATTTTGGAAGTGTTGTATTATTGTAAAAAGTTTTACTGTGTTTTTACACTTTTTTTTTTACTCATACTTTTTTGTATTTAATTTTTTTCTTAAATGCTAATGCACATTTGTTTTATTTTCATTTTGTTATTTCTTAAATAACTCGGAACACTTTGGCTCAGAAACATGTTTTTCCTTTCACTAACAGGAATTATTGAATCCCTTTAGGAAACTCTAAAGACTGAGTCTGGAAAACAATTGGTTAACATTATACCAGACTGTGACTGGAACCCAGTAAAAAAATATAGAAATAGCCTTGAATGCTATAAAAGAGGAAGAGCCTAAAATAGCCTGTAGTGGTGAATCCCCAAAAATCTTGGTCTTGTAAGTGATCAAGGAGGGGTAAATTTATGATGAAATCTAAGGTCTTGAAATAGGGTTCTGTCATTTTCAGAGCTTACTTGGGGAATTTAAAAATGAAATGTCAACTGAATTAAAAAGTCCACATAGAAAAAATTATAATATCTACCAAGTACTAATATAAAAATACTCTAAGAAGATAAGATCATAAAAATCTAGCAGGAAATATTTTATACTAAGATTCAGACTCCTACTATCATGAAGATAAGTGGTAGGGAATTATAACTCATCTCTGATTCCCCAGAGTATTTTATCGGTATTAAACAGAAGTTAACATAGGCCAATATAAAACACACCAGTAAATAATTTGTTCAGGTGGTTGTTTTTCATGAACAACATATATTAAGCAGCCACTGTGACAAAGGGTTTGTGAAAGTGTTGAATGTAAATGCCTTCTGCTGGTTAGTCATGCCCTTTTACATTTTGCTGTATCTTTCACACCATTCATAGACATGTCTTCATGTGCTGTCAGATATATAGTGCAGTATAAAATGCATTCGTATCTAGATCTATCACATGCTGTATATCACATATCATATACTTATAAATAGATCTGTTATCTCTGTGGCTTGGAGATATGCACCTATCATTACTCCAAAGTTGGTGTGAGTAGTACTGTTTTCAAAGGGAGAGATAATAGTATATTAACCATTTATTTATAAGGCAATGTCATTTTCTCAATGTCATCAAAGTCTATATCTTAAGTTTTAAAGAATACAAAGTAGGAAATTAAAAAATATGCAATGGAGAAAGAGTACTTAAAATTGCTAAAGTTTATTTCATGAGTTTTTATTATCATTACAGTTTGCTTCGAATCAATCAACTGACCTTTCCCACAGGCCAAGTTGATTTGCTTTAAGATTACGGTGAATCCACTTGTAAGTAAGTGTATGGAGACGGGGCTAAAGTGGTAACAGTCTCATAAGTTTACTTTGTTTCTAGGAAAAGAACATTTCTTATGACTACAGAAACCTGACCAGGCTTCTGATACCCACTCTTCAGTTTTGACATAGCTGCCTTCACTTCTTTGTTTCTTAGCATGTAGATTACAGGGTTTAAAATAGATGTGAAGATGGTGTAGAATACAGCAAGGACTTTGTCAACTGAGTAACTGCTGAAGGGCCACACATAGATGAAAATGCACGGTCCAAAGAATAAAGTGACCACAGTGATGTGAGCAGTCAATGTGGAGCGGGCCTTTGCCATGCTTGCAGAGGAGCGATTCCTAACTGTAACAAGTATTACAGTGTAGGAGACAACCAAGAGGAGAAAGGAACTCAGAGAAAGAAAGCCACTATCTGCAACTATTAGTAGGCTGACAACATAAGTGTTTATGCAGGCTAACTTGGTCACTAGAGGAAGGTCACAGAAAAAAACTATCTATCTTATTAGGACCACAAAATGGCAGATTAACAGTGAATGCCAACTGGCTGGTGGTATGGATGAAGCCCACAAACCAGGAAATGAGGATGAGCACAATACATACACAGTGGCTCACGATTGTCATGTAGTGGAGAGGTTTGCATATAGCAACATAACTTTTGCCATGGAAACTAGGAGCACCATTTCACTGCCAGTGAAGAGATGAACAAAGAAAATCTGGGCCAGGCAGGCATCAAAAGAAATAGTCTTGTGCTCAACCAGAAAGTCTGCAATCATTTTAGGGGTGGCAAAAGAGGCAACACGTACGTCTATAAATGACAGGTTTGCAAGCAGAAAGTACATGTGGGTGTGAAGGTGGGAATCTGAGGTAACAGTGAGGATGATGAGAAAGTTGCCCAACAGAATTGCTAGATAAAGTAGTGAAAATATAAGAAACAAGAAAGGTTGGAGCTCCCTTGAACTAGACAGTCCCAGCAACACAAATTCTGTCACCCAAGAATGATTTGTCTCATTCATTGAATTTTGGAAGGGACTTAATTTCAGCTACCTGAATAGGAGAGAAACAGAGATCAGTTAATGAAGTGAGCATGGGTTTGGTTTTCCAATTACACTTAAACTTTTAAGAATTCCAATTCCTATTCCTATGTATGCATCTGGGTTTTCATGAGTTATTACAATTTATACAGCTAGTACAGTTAAGTATGGGAGATTGGGTTAAAGGGGAGAGTTGTCAAGGAGATGTTCAGCCAACTGGGATATCTAAATACATTAATTTAAGAAATAAAATCGACAATTTAAAAATGAATTTGAGCATCTGAAGTTTTTGTGACACTACAGAAATCCAGTCTAAAAGTCTACAGAGACAAAATCTAAACCAATTTTTCTAAAGTAAATGATGATAAAAATTTTTTGAACATCTGCCACAGAGGAAGATAATTTCACAAACTTGATGACTAAAAAGGTTAGACACAAAAGAGTATACACTGTATTGGTCTATTTAAATGAAGTTCAAAAATGGCAAAACTAAGGTGTAGAAAAACCTCATAGCAGTTATCCTTAAGGGACAGGAAGTGGTCATGGGAGGGGTTTCTGAAGTGCTGGTAATATTCTTTCTTGATGTGGTTGATAGTTACATGGGAGTGTTTACTTTATGAAAACTTACTGAAATATGAACTTTTGCTTTTTTCACTTTTGTATACATAAGTTGCATAATTATGAAAATTAAAACACGAGAGAAAAAGAGAGACAGCATTAGATTTGTGTAAGAGAGCTCACAGGAGAAATCGTTGCCTTAAGTGATTATATCTTATTTCTTCTCTACAGTTAAACATTATATAAACTAAAGTACAGAACCCTGGCAAAATTGAAAGGCCCCAATATTACTGGAACTCTTTTATGATTCAGCTTTTCATGGAGTTCTACTTTATCATGAAATCTAGCACATTGGTTCTTTTCAATTAATCCCTGAAGGTATGAAGCTTCTTTAAACTTAGCCATTGGTGTTACTAACCATAGACAGTTTATTGAGATGTGATGTGGCTTAAAAACTTATAAGTTATATTGCTTACTATAAATACTAATATAACTAATAAGTTATATTATTATTACTAAGGATATCAGACCAGGAAAAAAAGATTTTTCTTTTCTACTCAGTTACTCTATATTCTATGTTATCAGAACTTTCTTCCTTTTATGTTATTTTTATTTGTAGAAGCTATTTAGAACTTAGAAAAGTTTTATGGTAAATAAGAAAAAATAAAATGTGAATTTTAAAGGAGCATTACACTGTCTGATTTTGAAGAATCTTTCTCTACATCTTAATTAGGTCTTGGGAGAGGATATCTTTTATTTTACTCATTTCTAACCACTTGCGATTTTTGATAGTGATGTCTTCTTAGATCATAGCTGCAAATTGCTTAGTCTCTCTTTGGGTTAGACTGGAGGGTTTATTTATAACAACAGAACGTGTGATAAATAATTTTAGCTCCCAGAAACCAAATTTAGCCTCACCTCTGTATTTCAAATCTCCAATTCTCCCAAAAAAATACAAATTTTCTCCCTTATTTGCAGATCATGTGTTCCAAGACCTCCAGTGGATGCTTGAAACCACTGATAGTACTGATTCCTATATAAGCTATATTGTTCCTATACATGTATACCTAAGATAAAGTTTAATTTATAAATTAGGCACAGTGAGAGATGAACAGTAATAACTAACAATAAAATAAAAAAATATAACAATATACTGAAATAGCATTTATGTGAATGTGTTTCTTTTTTTCCTCTCTCTCGCTCTCAAAATAGGTTAATATTTTTGGACCACAGTTGACTTGAGGTAACTGAAACTGCTGAAAACAAAACAATGGATAAGGGAGGACTCTTGTATCATCACAGATTATATCAAAACTATGGCTCTAGGCTTTTTAGAAGAGTTTAACAACTGGAGCTTGAAGGTAAAGCAGGCTACAAAAAAAAATTATACAAACCTCTCTTTCTTCTCACTTCCCAGAAGTCCTGACCCTTCAATCCTGTGACGTAAATACTGCATTGAATCCCTAAGGCATGAATAGAAGTAAAATCTAACAAAATCAGCGAATAGGAGTTCATAGGTACTCCATCAGAAAGAGCAAAGCCATAAGCACAAGGAATGAGTGTCCTATGGAGACCCTCCGGTGCTGCAGCAGAGAGGGGCATCAGGAGGCATTTCTGAGCACAGAAACTTCCTGGTGTCTTTAGGCTAAGACACATAATCCAACTGTGTGAAAGACAGTCATAAGAATCATCCTCCTGATAGCTTTTCTGACTCTTCTGCAGAGCTCTATTTTTCCATTTTCATTGGCTTCTTCAGGTGCTCAGAAAAAGAAAAGACCCTGTTTTTCATGGAGGAAACATTGGGCAAACTGATTCAATCAAGAACTTTCTTAGTATATAAGATGAAAGTGGTGGAACACATGAACTCTGAACCTGTTTCTTACCTAAATCCATTCTTTTTTAGTTCACTTGCTTTATATAAATTTAAATGCCCGCTTTTCCCCAGGCACTGTGCTATGCACTGGTGATGAAGCAGTTAGGTTTATGACTTGTCTCCCTAAAAATTATTTGCTAATATTAATAACTCTTTGCTTCTTTAGATAAGCTGATGAATTCGCTTCCCTTTACCCCCAGTACATTCCCTATTAGATAAAATGGACTGTATTTTTGTTCCAAATAAAATCACTGTACTGTAGTGAAAACAAAGCTATTATTTTAAAATGTTCTATGTTGTATCATTGGGTAACTGTGTGATGCTGAGCAGTTCCTTTAACCATTCCAGGATTATTATCATCAAATATTAAATCTTGAGACTATTAACCTCAAAGAGACACTAAAAATATTTCTTAAAAGATTATATAAATGAAAATTCTTTAACCAACTGTAGTCACTAAGTATATGTATGCATTCTTAGTAATGTATTATTTTAGATCAGAAGAAGTAAATATTTTCTCATAATTTTACATTATGTGGTCTGACTCACACAAGAATGAGTTTCCAATAAGTAGATGTTTTATGTAAAGACCTTTTTTAAAAAAAATTCTTGAAAATTTGAAGATGAATTAATGCATGTATACAGGGCTGTGCTCAGCAAACCTCAGTTCCCTCCTATTTTAAATTCTGTCAAATGAATCTTGCCTCAATATTTCTATCTCAGATATTATGACTGATAGATGAAGTAAAATAAATAGGTATCGTTTACAGGGACCACCAAACTCTACAAGTTCAATAGGTATCTTTCACAAACTTGCCAATATTGCTGTTCCCCTGACCCCCCTCCCACTCCAAATGCAGATCAGAGAAATAGCAGTCTCTCTATTATAGACTATATTAGAGACAAATGCTGGTGCATGGTCTTCAGAAGGATGCTGACCAAACACTTTCACTTACCTAAGATGAAATGGAAAGTGTGGAGCTATCCTATAATCTATAGTCATTAATGCTTGGGAAGAATTTCGTTGTTACTTCCACATCTCCTAAGAAAACAGAACAATCCCTCAGGAGATAAGTCATAAAGAATTTACTTTTTAAACAAGACAGAAGTGGATTCAGGGTGTCTGTAGCTGAGTTGTCTTCAAGGAGGTGAGACAGGTCTGGATGCTGTATCTTAATCTAAGTCTTAGGCAACTAGAGGAGCATTTGGAGCAGTCAGAAATCTGAAAGGAGAAAAAGAGTAGACTGAAAAGAAGAAATGCTGAAAACAAAATCTTCTGCTTCACAATTTTGCAAAGGATTCAGCCTCACTGGATCTATAAAACTGGAGAATGTTTTAGGAAGTACCATCAATAATAGTGATTTTTATATGATTTGGGATCTGTAAAGACTCTGAAGTAGTAGGATATTGCATCATTTTATCAAACATTTCATCAGGGAAGATTTAGGGTTTTCTTCCTTTCATCTGACTTTCTCTTGATTCAAAGTGTAGGTGACTTTTTACTTGCTTCTGACAGATATATATAATCATTATATAACTAAATCAAACATCTTGTGCAGTAGTGATGTAATGAATTTACCATAATAGTAGTAATATTTTAAAATATATTTTAAGAAATTATACATGGGATATGCTTTTGTTCACAAATAGAATATATATCCAGCAAGAAATGTTGAATTTCATTAGTGGTTTATATTACTACTTTGTAGTCATAGATTAACAAGGACCATTCTAAACTACAAGCTTGAAAAACCTGAAATTCAAATCAACGGATGCTGGCCAAAGACATTATGGACTATCAAAAATGTATTAGCCATATTGAGTACAATGTACACTACTTGTGTTTGTGGGTGATAGGTGAACTAAAAATCTTATACTTCACTACTATATAATTTATCAATGTAACCAAAAACTGCTTGTATCCTAAAAGTTATTGAGATAAAAGAATATATTAATTTTTAAAAATTAAATACATGTATTAGCCTAGGATATAGAAAATATATTTTCCAATTCTATCTTTCACTAAATAACTTTATAATTGTAAGCAAATTACATACCCTCCCAGGGGCTCTGCGTTTCCTCAAAAAAGAGTAGAATTCCCTCTCCCAAACGCAGTCTCCGGTTTTTGAAAAACATGATCCAAAATGAGTAAGTCAATTCAAAGATAAGAATAATTACAAAATATTATATTGAAATTAAAGTATATCCAATGAAAAGGGTAAAACACCTGGTTTTAGTAAAGTGATGCAGCAGTCACTCTTCAGAGGTAGGTATTGGGACAACAGTAAATAGGTAAAATAGGCATAGAATATTCAAAGATTAATTTAAAACAATACGGAGGATAATTGACTGTCTCTGGTCTCTGTTCTCTGTTCTGACTCAATCTCTGTCCTTGGCCTTAAAATATCAGCACCTACCCAGGAAAACAAAATTCACCAGGAGCCATTGGATGAGGGACAAAGATAGAGAACCCATGTCTTTCCAGACTTCAGTCTTCACCCTTTACACTCTGAAGTATCAGTATATTCAGCACACTGATATAAGAAAAGCCATCACGATTATTATAAGCTAATTAGGAGTTTGATGTCACTGGACTGTGGTGACCAAGAGACCCAGAGGAGAGTTGTGATAGCAGAAATCACCTTAATCAGGGATAATTATGTGAGACAATTTGTTTGCCCACAATAATTATAGTGCATCACCTTGAGGATTTCACAAACGGAAGAAGCAGCAGGCCTAATGGGAAAATGCTTTGTTCTGTAAGAGATGTAACACTTTTTTAAAAAGCAGTGAGTAATTTTGTTAGCTAATTCTTTATGCTTCCGAAGAACTTTAGAAAAGCACTATTGGGAGTGTTAAAAATTGATGGGGAGTCATCATGTGACTGTGCATATTACATGGCAAACACCTTGGTATTTTGACAGCTTCACAAAAGCCATATGCTTGGTTTCTAGGGCAAGGATTTTAGAGTAAAAAAGTGAAAGCTGCTTTATTAATACAATAGAGATGCTGTATCCTACAGAGTAGATTCTAGTAAAGAGACTCCAAATAATTTTGCAAACATTTATACTTCTGAGTTCAAATAAAGAATTTGAGCATTAATGGGACTCTAGGTTCATAATACAAAACTCAAGACTAGTACCATACAGTCTAGATGTGTCATGATCAAAACTCCCCTGTGCACCCCTTTACAGATAACCACTTCGCCTCCTCAAACACCTGGAAACCATTCATCTGTTTTCCATGCCTATAGATGTGCCTTTTCCAGAACATGAGACAAATGAAATTGTACAATGTGTAGCTTTTTCAACTGTCTTCTTTCATTTAGCAATATACATTCAAGATTCACTCTTGTTTTTGCATGGATTAATAGCTCTTTCTTTGTTATATGGAATAGTATCCCATTGTATTTCTACCACAGTTTGTGTATCCATTTGTATATTGAAGGGCTTCTTGGTTGCTTTTTCTCTGTTTTTGGTGATTATGAATAAAACTGCTATAAACATTTTTTGTAGGTTTTTATGTTTATGTTATTTTTCAAGTCAGGTGGAGGATTTGATTTGATAAGAAGAAATATTTGATTCTATAAACTCTGAAATTAGGTGCAAACAGATTAGGATTGGTATGTCTTCATGATTGATTAAGACCCTTATATGACATGCTTCTCTTTACTTTTGATTATGTTTTTTCTTCTGAAATCTACAGAGTCAGATATTGATGTGACTGCTTTA
The DNA here is from genome assembly GCF_028885655.2 of Pongo abelii. Lineage (NCBI taxonomy): Eukaryota > Metazoa > Chordata > Mammalia > Primates > Hominidae > Pongo > Pongo abelii. The sequence goes on along the minus strand of NC_072007.2, from coordinate 23,305,208 downwards.
GCTCCTTTATAATTACTATTTGCATTGTATTGTATATCTTTGTTCATCTTTTTATGTTTAAGTAGTCTGTGTCTTTATATTTAAAGTTGATTCAAGGTAGGCGCAAATAGTTGGCCCTTGCTTGTATTGTTCATTCTAGCAATGTCTGCCTTTTAGTAGACTTCTTATACTATTTACATATAATGTAAATGATATGTTGGGTTTATATCTACTACCTTGCTACTTTTTTTTAATTTGGGACTTCCTTTACTTTCCATTTTTGTGGTTGAATTATATCAACCATTATATGTCTTACTTTTGTTTAACTTACAAAGTCTTCATTTCACTTTCATTTTGAAGGATATTTTTCATACTTAAATGATTGTGTTGACTCTATTGTTTTCATTCTGTTTTTTTAACAATTCTAATCCTGTTTTATAATAATAAGTATTCAGTTATTCAAATCCTGGTTTTTCAGTATATGGTTGTTCTTTTATCCATGGCTACCGTAAGATATTTTCTGTATGACAAGTTTCCCATATGAATTGTGGTATGTCTTCTTGTGATTTTCTTTTGATTTATCTCACTTGAGGTTGGTAGAACTTCTTGACTTTTTTTATTATAACTTTCAATCAAATTCAGAACATTTTGGTCCCCATTTTATCCTTTCCTCTGGAACTCCAGTTACATATGTGTTAGGCCAGTTGGCATTCTCTTGCATATTGCTGTGACTCTGTTCAATTTTTCCTTTCCTATTTTTGTCTCTGTACATTGGTTTAGAGATTTTCTATTGCTGTGTCTTCTAGTTTACTGATAATTTCCTTCGTGGTGTCTAACATTTTTCACCTCACGAAATCTTGATGTTGTTAATGTATTCCATTCCTCTCTTCATTCTGTTTATATTTTTTATTTATATACTTGAGCATATTTATGACAGCTCTCTTAAAGTTATTTTATTCTAATTTCCACATCTTGGTAATTTCTGAGCTTATTTGAATCAGTTTCCAATTCTACTCATTATGATGTATATTTTTATGCTTTATTACATTTATTAATGGTGGACACTAAAAATATTTCTGAGTGCTGGATTCTTTCTTTTTTTATTCAAAAATAGTAGTCTTTGTTCAGTCGCAAAGTTAGTCGTGGGCTAGGCTAATTATGTCATTTTATTTTTAAATATTTTAGGATGGGTTTAGAGTAGGCTTCTCTAAGCTACTTTAGCCTTAGTATAAAGGAATTATCTGATATTTAAGGAATTGCCCAGGGTCGACTAAGGTCTTGGGCATTTTAATTTAATTTTATTTTATTTTATTTATTGAGATGGAGTTTTCACTCTTGTTGCCCAGGCTGGAGTGCAATGGCATGATCTCGGCTCACCACAACCTCCACCTCCCAGGTTCAACCCATTCTCCTGTCTCAGCCTCCCAAGTAGCTGGGATTACAGGCATCCGCCACCAAGCCCGGCTAATTTTGTATTTTTAGTAGAGATGGGGTTTCTTTATGTTGGTCATGCTGGTCTCAAACTCCCGATCTCAGGTAATCCACCCACCTCGGCCTCCCAAAGTGCTAGGATTATAGATAGGCATGAGCCACCACGCCCGGCCAGTCTTGGGTATTTTTAAAAGACTGTCTTCTCTGGCTGATCAGACATCATACGTCTCCTGAGTAAACTCACACAGTTCAGCTTATAGCTCTACAAAATTTTTCCTTGATTTTAGAAGATTTAGCCTTTGTGTATTCATCTTACTATTCAATAACAATTCAAGTGGGCCCCATAGAAACTTCTGGAGAGTTTTTCTGTTTTTTTGTTTGTTTGTTTCTTTGTTGTTGTTGTTGTTGTCCTGGATGTAGATTTTGGCCATCGCCAGCTCTCTGAACTCCATTTTCTGTTTCTAACTCATCAGGTCAACTGTACTCTGCTTTGAATTGCCTTTGCTGCCATGAAATGTAGAAAGTACCTCCAAGGAGGAAACTAGGTTGATCATAATATTAATCTTATGTTTTATTCTCTCAAGGATCTTAGTTTTGTGTTGCATGTTGACTAATGCTTAAACACAATGTAGTGGTATATTTTATCCAGTTTTCTTGTTGATTATGAAGGGAAATTAAATCCAGTAGTACCTCATGGCTGGAAGTGGAAGTTCATACTGTTTTTTTTTTAAATAAAAAAATCATGAATATTGTTTACTTCTCTTTTAAAATGATTTCTAATTCATTTACCGTGAAATTTAATCCTTTAAAGTTTACAATTCAGTAAATTTTATCATGTTAACAAGGTTATGCAGCTATCACTACTGTCTAACTCTAAAACATTTTCCACAACCCCAAAAGAAACCCTGTAACCATTAGCATTTACTTTCCATTCTCCCTAAATGCAGCCTTCGGATACCATTAAACTATTTTCTGACTCTTTGGAATTGCCTATTCTGGACATTTCTAATAAGTGATATGACATAATAATAATGTGTCTGGCTTCCTTAACTTGGCATATTGTTTTTAAGTTTCATCCATGTTATGGCATGTATCAATACTGTATTCCCTCTTATAGCTATGTAATATTCCATTGTAGGGATATAGAAATTTTGTTTATTCATTCATCAGTTGATGGGAATTTAGGTTGTTTTCAGTTGTGATTGTTGATAGTACTCCTGCTATGAATACTTGTGTGCAAGTTTTTGGATAAACATCTTATTTCTCTGAAATGAAATAAAAACCTATGAACTCTGACTAGAATTGGAATTTCTGGGGCATATGTTTCACTTTTTGGGGAACTACCAAACAGGTTTCCAGAGTGGCTATACCAATTTACATTCTTACAAGCAATAGATGAGGAATTTAATTTCTTGACAATTTTGACAGCATTTGTTATCTTCCATTTTTTGAATTACTTACAGCTATCCTAATGGTTGTGAATTGGTATATCATTGTAGTTTAAATTTCCATTTTATTAATGACTAATGGTGTTGAGCAATATTATGTGGTTAAGGTTATATGCATGTCTTGTTTGGAGAAAAGTCTATTCAAATCCATTGCCCATTTTTAAGTAGGTTATTTGTCTTTAGTTGTTATTTTTGAGAGTTCTTTATATATTCTGGATACAAGACCCGTGTCAGACATAACTTCACAATTTTTTTTTCAGTTGGTGAGTTTTCTTTGAACTTTCTAGATTGTGTCATTTAAACCTCAACAGTTTTTAATTTTGATAAAATTAAATATCTATTTTTCTTTGGTTACTTGTGTTTTAGGTGTGAAATCAGAGAAATTATTGCCTAATTCAAAGTCACAAAGATTTACATATGTTTTGGTATGCTGTGTTTTCATTTTCATCTTAAAGCATTTTATAATTTCTCTTGTAATTCTTTGGTCCAATGGATATTAGGAATATGTTGCTGAACTTCCACTATTTGTTAATTTTTCAAGTTTTATTGTGTTACTGATCTCTAATTTCATTCCATTGTAATCAGAAAACATAGTTTGCATGATTCTAATCCTTTTAAATTTAGTGAGACTTGGTTTAGGGCCTAATACATGGTCTATCCTGGAGAATGTTCTATGTGCACTTGAGGAAACTATGTATTCTACTGTTGTTTGGTGGAGTGTTTTATAAATACATTAAGTCTAGGTGACTTACAGAGTTTTTCAAGTCTTTTATTTCCTTGCTGATCTTCTATCTTATTGCTCTACCTAAAAGTATTAAAATTTTTATCTATTATTGTCGAACTCTATTTCTCCCTTGAATTATGTAAGTTTTTTCTTTATGTATTTTAGGACTCTGTTGCCATTTAATGAAATAAATAAACACATACACACATGTGTACAAAATTGTTTAATCTTCTTGAGGGTTTTATGCTTGTATCATTACACAATGTCCTTCTCTCTCTATTAAACTATCGCAAGGACAAAAAACCAAACACCGCATGTTCTCACTCATAGGTGGGAATTGAACAATGAGAACACATGGACACAGGAAGGGGAACATCACACACCGGGGCCTGTTGTGGGGTGGGGGGAGGGGGGAGGGATAGCATTAGGAGATATACCTAATGTTAAATGACGAGTTAATGGGTGCAGCACACCAACATGGCACATGTATACATATTTAACTAACCTGCACATTGTGCACATGTACCCTAAAACTTAAAAGTATTTTATATATATATATATATATATATATATATATATATATATATAAAGATGTTTTGTTATAAAGTCCATTTTATCTGATGTTGATATATCCACTCCAACTCTCTTTTGCTTATGGCTGTTGGCATACTATATATTTTTTTCATGAATCTTCTGTCAACCTATTTGTATGTTTGAATCAAAAGTGAGTTTTTTATAGGCATCATATAGATAAGTCATGTTTTCAATCCATTCTGCTTATATCTGCCTTTTAACTGAAGTATTTAATCTATTTACATTTAGTCATTAATAATAAGGTAGGGCATCTGCTACTCTGTTGTTTGTTTCTATATGTCTTGTATCTTTTATGTTTCTCTATTTCTTATTATAGTCTTGTTTCATGTTAAACATATGTTTGCTAGTATATCGTTTTAATTATCTTGTATTAGTGGTTTCCCTGGGGCTTACAATTATCACCTTAACTTATAACAATCAAGTTTGGATTAATATCTATTTAATTTCAATAATATTTTTAAAACTTTGCTTCCATATAGTTCTGTTTTTACCCTTTCTCCAGGCTGTTATTGTCATACAAATTACATCTTTATACATGTTGTGCTGAACAACAAGTGGATTTGTAGGTGTTTCTTTGTGAAGTTATCTTCTAAATCAGGTAAGAGAAAAAAGTATTACGAATAAAATATATATTTATGTATTTTACATTTACATATGCCTTTACCTTTATTAGTCCTCATTATTTCTTCATATGTATTCAAGTTACTGTCTAGGACTTTTACTTCAACCTAACGGGCTCTTTTTAGTATTCATTGTTAAGAACCAAACTACTTTTCTTTAATAAATGTTCCCTGGGTTGCTGTAAGCCTTTCCTTAATCTCCAGGATATGGAAACAGTGGCTCTGTAAATTTTTGTCAAATTTTCATTTCTTTATGGAAGAGGGATTTTAGATTAGCTCCTTACTTTAATATTTTTGGTGTTATAACACTATTTTGTAGGGTGTTTTTTCTTTTACCATTTTTACTGGATATATATTCAGTAGAAAACAAATCATTCTACCAAAAACACACATGGACTTGTATGCTCATCACTGCACTATTCACAATAGCAAAGACATGGAATCAACCCAGATGTCCATCAGTGGTATAATAGTTTGGATTTATGAAAATGGTAAATATACACCATGGAATACTCTGCAGCTATAGAAAAGAATAAAATCATGTTGTTTGCAGCAACATGGGTAGAGCTGAAGGCCATAATCCTAAGCAAATTAACTCAGGAACAGAAAACCAAGTACTGCATGTTCTTACTTATAACTAGGAGTTAAACATTGAGCTCATATAAATATAAATATGGTGACAATAGACACTGTGGACAACTAGAGGGTGAAAAGGGAGCTTGGTTTAAAAACCACCTATCGGGTACTATGCTCACTACCTGTGAGATCCATACTCAGTATGTGAGGTTTGGAGTATGGATCTCATCACATGTGTGAGCATCACACAAGATTCCCCTGTAACAAATCTACACATTTATCCCCTGTATCTAAAATAAAAGTTGAAAAGAAAAAAAAATTTCCAGGGATTCTGATGATCAGATGAATCTGATAACCACTCAACTAGTTGGCCTCTAAAGTCCTCTTGAATGAGATGTGCTGTGAACCTCACCTCCTCACCTCATGTGCTGTGAACCTCACCTCCTTCTACTTTATGTTTACATGTTTGGCTTTTTTGTTAAAATTATTTTTGCCTTCTGCGTTGATATTTCAAATAAGTGGAGTAGATAACAGTGTCATTCCTAGATAGCATTGTGTGCTTATGGCTGATATTAAACTTTTCAGCCATATATACTTTTTATATTCTTTGTTTATGAAAGTTTTCTTTACAACAATAATTATTATTTTTAAACAGTTTTTGCACCTACTGAAGTAACTGTATATATATTATATACACAGTTTTTCTTTTATTCTGTTAATGCAGTGAATTGTATTAAATTATTATCAAATGTTCATTCATTCAGTTCATCATCAACATTGCATTGCTGTGTAATCTCAAATGGATACTATTTTATTATTCTATTTTCCTGAATTTGTATTGCTCTGTTTTTAAAGGAATTTTGTATTTTTGTTTTTGAGTGAGATTGGCCTATAATTTTTCCTTCTTATATGGCCCTTTTCAAATTTTGAAGTCAGAATTATTCTAGCTCATTATGTGAATGGAGCAACGTTTTCTCAGAAAGAGGAAACAATGTCAGTCTGTTTCAGATGACACTTTATTAATTTTTTAATTTTAATTTTCAGTTTTTGTGGGTAGATAGTAGGTGTTCAGAGGACACTCTTGCACTGAGAAAATCAACAGTTTCTTTTTCTCCTTATGACTTGCTTTACCCATTTCTTCATGAGGCTATATTTTCTACAGTTCATCATTTCCAATATACATATGTATATATGTATATATATATGTGCTTTTAATTTTATGTTACAGAATTAGGGAAGAAATTATTCAAGATAGACTCCTAGAAATACAATTATCAGCTCATGAATATGGACATAATTTGATAAATACAGCAAATTGCTTTCTAAAAGTTGTTCAGTAATTTGTGACCAAATAGAGCTTCCATGTTTTCAAATTTTCTGTCTTATTTAGTAATATCCTTTTGTTTTATTCTTTATTAATCTAATAGGGGTCCATTTTTATTATCTATTAGATCAATTTTTTTGCTACTTTTGTTTTCTATTTGTATATCTCTAAAAAATATTCTCATAATATTTGACTCACAAAACTTTATAAGTAATAAAATAAGTCTGAGAGAGAGGGTTAAGTTCTAAAAACATGTATAATGGGTAAGAGAACATATGTGAATTTATGATGAGATTGGTTTAGTTATCTTGCAGTGATATGCAACCAATAATTACCTTATTATCCTTACAATACTATAAAGTAGATATTATTATAATCCTAACCTTGTGTTAGAAGCAGCTACAATTTAGTGCTAAAGTTAGTGTCACAAGGCACACTGGTAGTCTGAAGGTTTGAATGCACAAAGAACATATGTTTAACTGCTATATATTGCTTAAATAAGGATCTGATTACGGAAAACCTCTATCTAAGGATGTCTACCTGGTCTTTAAAATAAATTATTATTATTATTATTATTATTATTATTTTAAGAGACAGCATCTTGCTCTCTCGCTCAGGCTGTAGTGCAACTATGTGATCATGGCTCACGGCAGCCTTGACCTCCTGGCCTCAAGTGATCCTCCTACCTCTAAAATAACAAAGTTGTGCCCAATTATATTCTCTGCTCTTTCTGAACTATACATCAGCATGCTCACTTTTATCTTGCTACTTCAATCCCATGCTTGTGTTAGCAGTAACAATAATCAGCAATAATTCACTATTTTGTTTTATATTAGGCTCTCACACCCAAACCCCAGTCCTCATGCTCAAAAACCCAGGTTGCCTTGATTTGGTAATAACTTTAGCCCAGAATCCCTTTCTCTCTGAATGGCAACATCTATAGTAGCTTTTAAGCTTGATGCGATTAAGTTCCACATACCTATTTTGAGATAAATCTCAGGAAAGTAACAAAAAGGTGAAGAGGAGAAGCTTCCAAAACTTTTTAAAAAATAATTTTAAAAAGGAAATCACAGGAGTCTATAAAGGAACTATTTAAATATCATGATACTCCCCAAAGTCTCAGATAGCCAATCCCATGAATTGCAAAAGCCAATTAAAAAACAAACTTTGTTAAGTGAATTCATCTTGCTATGGTAGTTATTAACACTATTTTGGTTGCTCCTCCCCCATATCAAGATGGTAAGAACTTTTAAATTGTTTGCCCATAATTGCAAATTAGAACATGTCATGAGACAGAAATATAGTGACCTCAAAGTTTGCAACAACTACATTTGCCCTCACTTAATGTTCTGCCTCTATGCTTTCTTTGTCCTTATCTAAAGTGACTGTGCCAGTAAGCACTAGCACACATGCACAGGGCCTGAAGAAAACTAGATCCAAAGAAATATAAATCCGGCAATGGGTCTAAGAAAATTAGAATTTTGTTTTCTCTAATCTTCTTCCTTTTCTTGAAAATTTTTATGTCAAAGGTTTTCAAATTCCATACAACACAATATTTTGCCAAAATTATCCAATATTTTAATTATCACTACACAGTACTTGACCATACAACAGACATAAGTGGGTAAAACTGCCCAGATATAAAAATAGCTTGCTTTGGGATATTGTGGAAACATATCCCATTAGAGTTGTAGAAGGACTTAGGAAATCTACAGAGAAGAGCAGGCGACAAAGACAAAAGTAAATGTTGTGACACAGAGTGAGTGCCCAGGAAATTTGATGAGCCTAATTGAGGAAAGGAGCCCAATCGTCAGCCCAGACTGATAGACCACGTTTCTTCTTCACATCTTCTCTTTAATTTTCACAGGCATTTCAGTTCTTCTGTTTCCAAATCTAGTCCTCCTTTAGTCTCCCTTAACCCAGGTAATGGCATTTGTCTTCCTGCAGTGGTTTCAGCCAGAAACTTCACTCCTTCCATTTTCTCACTCCCACCTCCATCAAAGCTTTCTATTACAATTTCCCTTGTCTAAACCTTCCCTTTCTTTCTCCTTAAATGTTTCAAAGGGCTTCTAATAATCTCCAACTCTCTGCACTGATTTTTTTCCGGTCAATTTCTCCTGAATGCTCAGAGCAGTCTTTAAAAATAAGATAAATAAGTCAAACAACTTTAAAATGATAAACATGCAGTCATTCCTCTGTATACATGGGTTCTGTGTCTATGGATTCAATCAATCACAGATCAAAAGTATTAAGAAAAAAACAATTCCACAAATCTTCAAAATCAAAACTGAAGTTTGCAACACACCAAGTACTACATTGAATTCACTTAAACAAAGTGGTATGTAGACATTGTATTAGATATTATAAGTAATGTAGAGATTATTTTAAACTATACGGGAGAATGTACATAGGTTATATGCAAATGCTACACCACTTTATACCGGGGACTGAAGCATCTCTGGGTTTTGGTATCTGCGGGGGTCTTGGAGCCAACTCCCCATAGACACCAAGGGACCATCATAGTCCCCATTGCTCTAGAAATATAATCCAATCTCCATAATGAGCCCTTGCTATCTTGTATTTTACATATTAACCTTCAGCTTTATCTCTTCTCACTCATTTGTCATTCACTAAATTCCTGCTTTCATTTTCTGGAACACACAATTCCTTTCCACTTCAGGGAGTTTCCATTTCTCTTTTGTCTGCCTGAATATTGTTTCCTTTGGCTCCTCTATTGTGTATCCTTCTCACTGGAACTAAATAAAAGATTATTCATTACACAGAGCACAGAGAGGCTTTTTCTGAGCACCATTCCCCCCTCTTCACTCCTTTGTTTTTTCTCATCTCACATTATTTACTACCTTCATAACACTCATTAAACTTAATTTGCTCATTTGATTTTCTTACATGTTTTTGTTTCTCTCTCCTTCCTGCATCTCCACTCCAAGACTGTGGGATTCATGTGGGGAAAAACTGAGTGTCTTAGGATCACTATCATCACCCCAACACCTGGCCCAGAACCTAGCAAATAATAGATGCCCACAGAATATTATTGATTCACTGAATAAATGAATGTACAAGTGGCCATGAGGTGGTTACTTTTTACCTTTCAAAAATACCATAAAACTCTTTTCTTAAAAAATGAGAATGTTATAGTGGGGTCATACATATGTTTTTATTGACACTGGCTTCTTTTACTCAACATAATGCCTTTGAGATTCACCCCAGTTACTCTGTGAATCAATAGTTGGTTCCTTTAAATTGATGAGTGGTATTCCGCACTGACTCTGGACTTGGCCATGTGTCTTGTTCTGCCGAAAGGAATAATAGCACAAGAGAGTTTTGCATTGGGACTGTCCTCTATTGTTACTATTGGAATACTGAGGCCACCATGGAATTGAGCCTAAGCCAGTCTTTTGGAAGACAAGAAGCAATGATGTCCTGGTAAATGTTTAGGAGCTGGTTCTTGGGGTAAAGTGGGAAGAGAAGGCTCTGATTTGTAGTATTTTCCTATGTCTGTGGTACAAATACTCCCACTATGGCAGATTTCAAGCCACCAAGTGTATAATAACTACCTCACAAAACCCCTGATAATGTGAAACAAGCTCTCATTCAGGTATAAAGTCAGCTCCAGCTGATGACAGATGAGAGACCATGTGGAGAGAATTTGGGGCCTGGCTGACAGTAAACCAGCTCATGTTGCTAACCTGGCAGCTACCAGACATATGAGGGTGGTCAGTATAGATTGTCCAGCTCACCCAGATTTACCAGATATCCTAGTAGAGATCAAACATCTTGGCCCAGACCAGAAAAGGTAGTCACCTGGTTTGTGAACAAATTTAAAATGGTTCCTAGTTTAATTCAATAAATTTTGAGGTGGCTTAATATGGAGCAAAATCTAATGAATACAATTGGCTATCATTTCATTCCATATCACCTATGGGCATCTTGAATATTATAAATAAACAAATGATAAGCAGTTTCTGAAAAAAATGAGTCTGCAAGGCACCATGAAAAGTAGTAAAATTTTTGTTTTACTGAGATAAGTGGCTACGTTGTTGTCATATTGCTAGTGTACCGCTAGGTTCATGTGGAACTTGAATTATTTTTTTTAAACAGTGAAAATATAGGTTGTAATACCAGGAGTAAAAATGAACAGTCGACGCTAGCATCCCATCCTAGTTGATGTTGCATTTTTTTCTTTTCATTATATGTTGTTGTGACTATTGTTATAGAAAATTTCACACAAGTTTCCTCTAATAAACTGTATGTTAATACTAGTGGTCAGTGTTGAGAACCAGACCCAAAACTGAAACCAAATATTTGAAATACAAAGATTTAGAGATGTTCTGCTCCTTTTCTTTTAAGAAAAAACAGAATTTAAATCATCCTGGTGGCACAATAGGAGCTGAGCTAATTTTTTAAACTGAATTTTAATGCCAGATAATTTGCATAGAAATGAAACAAAATAGACCACTCAGAATTAGGTCCCTTCTTGTACAGTTGGACAGTAAAGAGATTTAACCATTATGGACCTATGTAATGATAAGGGGAAGGAAGCACAGAAAACAGTCTTGATGATCATTCTCACACCCTAGAACAAGATATTTGGATTTTCTTCTTTACATGGGCTCTTAGGATATGTATATATGTACTGTATAAACTCATTTCTTACTTTGTAAAACCAAACCCATTACCATTACTATGAATTCCTTCAACTTTCTCTCTTAAGTATCTAACTTTCTTAACACATCATCTCCCAACTATAAATTCATCTCTTCCCATTTATACCCTAAATTCTTGAAATCAACTATTACATCATGTCAGTTGTCCCCAGGTCATCATTTCCCATTGATTTCTCTTGAAGTTTTCTTTAGTTGTTTGTCTCATTCTCCACCCTTTTCTGTTCTAGGCCCCTGTTGGCTCATTGTCATGGCTACATTATCTGGGCTTTTCTGCCTCTAGCCTTTATTGAGATTGGAGAATAAAAGGAGCTGGCAGGAGATTAGAGGGAAAAAGGAGAGAAAGGTCTGGATTTTACTTGGTTTCTCCTCCCTGCCACTTCACTAGAATTCTTCCAGTAATCTATCCTGGAGTATTTTTACCTTGTAGGTCCCTTTATGGCTCTAGCTCTCAACAATTTCTAACCCTCTACTTGTCTCTTCAGGCCAAGAGTAATAAAGTTTCCTGCTGGTTCTGGTGGTAGGATGCTTCATTTAATCCTGCCAAGATTTTTATAGATAGTTGATTCTCATATTATATTGAAAACCTTTGCCAAATATGTTATATGTTTTCTTCTGTGACCTTGACTAATACACTTCTTGACCCATTGTAATGGGTCCGCTTCTTGCTCAACACTTACAAAAATGTGACCCACCAAGCTATTTCACTAAATAAATGGCTTCTGGTTTTAGGGGGAATTTTGTCATTCTCCTGTGAGAAGGTGCTAAAGGTAGTTTTTTTTTAAATAGCATGCTTTTTTTCTGTATTTTTTTATATATTCAATTACCTACTGAGCATCTCCACTTGTTTTCATATGCACACTTCAAATTCATTATGGACAATATTCAACATATCTTTCCCTTATATAACAAATCATAAAGACATTTTTTAAATGAATGAACTCCTGGAGTTGTGTATTGTCTTGCTAGCTCCTCAAGCAAGAAAATTTTGCACCAATTTTGTTTCTCCCTTACCGTCAAATGTAGTCAAGTAATAGGCATTATCTATATAAACTTCAAATACTTCTGAGCCTGTTCAATTCTATTTTACTATGATCCTCAACTAGCCCAACTTCATTACACACTGGATTGATGCAATAGGTGTCATCAACTTGTCTTATTATCTTTATGATTTTTTATTTGTAATACATTTTCTGTAAAAAATCAAATTGCTTAGTCTAAATATATAACATTAAACCTCCTAAAATGCCGCAATCTTTCCATTGTCCTTTTAGCAAAGTTGAGATTTCTTAGTAAGACTTAACAACATCATTCTAAAATTGATTTTTCTACCCAGGCTTATATCTCACTCTCTTTGTTATTAGTTTGAGTAATTCTAGCTATTGTAACAAAATATCATAAAATTTTAGGCACTTAACCACATGAAATGATATATCTGCTCATGTACCTATGCTCAGTAGTGTTATGGTTGGTGACTGGTCACCGTCAGAGATTGAGCAACCCAGGTTTCTTCCATCTTTATTTTTGAAAAGTTTTATTTTGCTTTTAATTGTCACATAATAATTGCACATATTTATGGGGCACAGTGTGATGTTTCAATACATGCATATATTCAATAATGATAGAATCAGGGTATTCAGCATATTCATTATCTAAAACATTGATCATTAGTTTGTGGTAAGGACTTTCAAAATCCTCTTCTCTAATTATTTTGAAACATGCAATATTAACTATAGTCGTCCTGCAGCCAATAGAACAAATAAGTACTTGGGTGACGAAATTATTTTGTGCAACAAACTCCCATGACACAAGTTTACCTATGTAACAAACCTGCACATGTACCTCTGAACTTAAAATAAAAGTTATTTAAAAAAAGAAATGCGACTGATATTTTTGGTTGATGCTATATCCTGCAACTTTACTGAATTTATTTATCACTTCTTAGAGCGGTTTGGTTGAACCTTTATATAAAATCTACGTATAAAATCATGAAATAGAAACAGTTTGACTTCCTTCTTTCCAATTTAGATCCCTTTTATTTATTTCTCTTGCCTAATTTCTCTGGCTAGGACTTTAGTACTATGTTGAATAAAAGTGGTGAAAATTGGCATCTGTGTCTTGTTTCAGATCCTAGAGGAAAAGCTTTCAACTTTTCTCCAGTTAGCTGTAGTTTGTCGTTTTTGGCCTTTATTGTGTTGAGGTACATTTTGTTGAGAGTTTTCATCAAACAGCATTGTTGAATATGGTCAAATACTTTTTCTGTTTATCAAAGTGATAGATTAGCTTTTGTCCTTGATCCTGTTAATGTGATATATCACATTTATTGTATTATGTAGGTTGTATTATCTAGAATGAACCCCATTTCATCATGGTGAATGATCTTTTTAATGTGCTGTTGAATTTGGTTTGCTAGTATTTTCTTAAGGATTTTTGCATCTATTTTTATCAGAGATATTGTCCTGTAGTTTCATATTTTGTTGTGTCCTTGACTGGTTTTTGTATCAGAGTTATGCCAGCATTGTGGAATGAGTTTGGACGAATTCTCTCATCTTCAATTATTTTGAAATAGTTTGAAAAGTATTGATAACATCTTTTAAATGTTTGGTAGATTTCAGTAGTGAAGCCGTCATATCTGGAGCTTTTCTTTGATGGGAGACTTTTTATTATAGATTCTATGTTGTTGCTCACTATTGGTCTCTTCAGATTTTCTACTTTTTCATAATTCAATTTTGGTAGGTTGTATATGTATATGTTGGCATATAGTTGTTCGTAATAGTCTCTTATAATCCTTTGTATTGCTGTTACATCAGTTGTAATGTATACTTTTTTATCTCTGATTTTATTTGAACCTTCCATCTACTTTTCTAAGTTAATCTAATTAAAGGTTTGTTTCTGTTCAAGGATTTCTGTATTGTTTTAGTCACTATTCCACTTATATCTGCTCTCATTTATTTCTTTTTTCTACTAATTTTGTGTTCTTGTTGTTCTAGTTCCTTGAGGTATGAGGTTAGACTGTTTATTCGAGTTTTTTGTCTTTTATGGTGTAGGTGTTTATTGCTATAAACTTCCCTCTTGGAACTGCTTTTGCTGTATTCCATAAGTTTTCATATACTGTGTTTCCAATTTCATTTGTCTCATGAAGTGTTTGAATTTTCTTTTTAACTTATTCATTAATCCATTTGTTATAGAGGAGTATGTTGTTAAATTTACATGTATTTAAATGGTTTCTAAAGTTTTTACTGTTAGTGATTTCTAGTTTTATTCCATCATGGTCAAAAGAGATACTTGATTTTGATTTTTACAGATTTGCTGAGATTTGTTTTGTGGCCTAACATCTGATCTACCCTGAAGACACTTCCATGTGCTGATGAGGAGAATGCATACTCTTCAGCTGTTGAGTGGGATGTTCTGTGAATATCTGGTAGGTCCACACGATCTAGAGTGTGCTTTATATTTGTTGTTTTTTTTTTTGCTGAATTTTTGTCTGGATGATCTGTCTTTTGCCAAAAGTGAGATATTGAAGTCCTCTATTATTATTGCATTAGAGTCTATCTCTCCCTTTACATCTAATAATATTTGCTTTATATGTCTGGATATTCTGGTTTGAGATTCATATATATTTATAGTTGTTATATCCCCTTACTGAATTGACCCCTTCATCATTATATCATGACCATCTTTGTCTCTTTTTACAGTTTTTGACTTAAAGTCTTTATCTGATCTAAGTATAGCTACTCTTGCTCTCTTTTGATTTCCATTTACATGGCGTATAATTTTCTCTTCTTTATTTTTAGTCAATATGTGTTCTTACAGGTGAAGTAAGTCTCCTGTAAGCAGTATATAGTTGTATGTTTTTAAAATGCATTCAGCCATCTTTTAATTACAGAATTCAATACATTTATATTGAAGGTTATTATTGATAGTTACGGATTTACTGTTGCCATTTTGTTCATTGTTTTCTGGTTATTTTGTAGGTCTTTGTTTCTTTCTTCCTCTCTTTTGTTTGCTTTCGTGGTTTCATGGTTTTATTCCATTCTCTTTTTCATTTGCATATATGCTGTAACTTTTTTCTGTTACTCTGGGGCTTACATAACAAATCTTATAGTTCTAAAGGTTTACTTTAAGCTAATAACAATTTAACTTTGGTTGCCTGCAAATATTCTAGACTTTTACCCTCCAACCCAATTTATAATTTTCTTGTCTTAATTCACATCTTTTATATGGTTTATTTCTTAAAAACTTATTGTAGCTATGGTTATTGTTGACCATTCATGCTGTATACCACCACTACAATAATGTAGCACTCTCAATTTAATTATGAGTTTACTTCTACCAGTGAGTTTAAATACTTTCATGGTAGTAATTAACATCCTTTCACCTCATGGTGGCAATTAACATCCTTTGAAACCGTCTTTTAAGCATTTCTTGTACAGCTATTCTAGTGATGATGAATTCCCTCAGCTTTTGCTTGTCTGGGAAAGACTTTATATTTAAAGAATAACTTTGATGAGTATACTGTTCTTGACTAGAAGTTTTATTTTTTTCTCTCAGCACTTTGAATATATTATCCCATTTTCTCCTGGCCTGCAAGGTTGAGAAATATTCTGAGAAATATGCTGATAGTCCAAGCAGCAAGATACAGCCATGAAGTCCCATATGGGGGGATTTCCTCATAAGAAAATGTCTTAGGCTGCAGGAGTTTGTGAGGCTGCTGTGCTAGCTTGGGTACAGCCTCATCACTGGGCATGAGTGCCTGTTCCTTGGGGAACAGGGTGCCACATGGGCTCAGGTACTAAGGTTACAGCTGTTGTGCTGGTCCTAGGCTCTGAGTAGACAGAGCCAAGATACGCAGTCACTGGGATGGAAAGATGGATTGCCTTCTTGGCAGTTTGTTTCCATGGGGTTAGAAGTTGTAGCTGCTCAGCTGCAGAATGGTGCACTACCATGAGTAGGTGCGGTGTAGAGGCAGTGAAGCCTAGGATATGGGAAGATACAGTGGCTACTGGCCCCCAAATGAGAAGCCACTAGCAGTGGCTTCAGTCTCAAGATGCCATTACACTGCAGCAGCTTCGATAATAGGGCAGGAGGAGACACAATGTAAGCTCCTTGTTTGGAGTAACATAGACATGTGAACTCCAGGCAACTCCTTAGGCTGGGCCTAGGACCTGTAAGGACCTGTAAGGACTACAGTGATTGCTAAATGCACTAGTTAACTTTAATAGCTTAAAATATTTTCTAAATATATACGGAAGTGTATATATATATATATACAGAAAAAAATGTTTTTCTAAAAATATATTTTTTCTAAGCGTATATTTTATTGCTATTTTGTCTCAAACTGTCTGGAATCTTCAGCACATTGAACAGAAATCATGATAATAATATTTTCTGTCTCATTCTCAATCTTAAAGGAAATATATTTTAATTGTGATACGTAGTCTCCAGAATTACGACATAATAAATTTCTTTTTTTTTTAGCCACCCATTTTGTAGAAATTTGTTATGGCTGCCCTAGTAAACTAATACAACATCCAAACATTGAAATCCAAATCTATTCTTTCCATGTCTTTTTTACTTCAGGAGTAAGAAATCAATTTTCTTTCTCATTTCTATAGTACATTTTCTCCACTATGACATTCATCAAAACCTAGATTGTATTTTAAGTATTTGTGTTTAATTTCTGCCATATTTGATACTAAGATTTTGATGGAAAGGATTAATTCATATTTGTATAATCTGATAGTGTATTTGGTACACAGTGTACATTTATTTGTTATTGAATATATTTAATTTGGTTTCTAAGTTGGTGCTAATAAATGATCACTGCAAAATTCTAATTTATAGTTGTACATTTTAGTAAGGGAAAACAGAGGGAGTGTGCCCATACATTATCAGTTTTGTTTACTTCACAGGCAGAAGGAGCAAAAAGCTACCTGTACTGAATTCATACCCATCCAGGTGCCTGCAGAATTACCTTTTCAAAAGTAATAGCACTAAAGCTATTTGTATATTTTATGCTTCATAAAGTGCCTCTATTTCCATTACTTCCTTTTGTGTCACATGGTTCCTGCAAAATAGCTATTTTTAACAACTTTATTTTACATATGAGAATACTGAGAATGAGAGCAGTGAAATGACTTCATTTTTGAAGTACAAAGTCAACACCTTTTCACTTCCACTGTAGCGAGGAGAAAATAATACTACCAAAAATATCATCACGACTTTCATGTTTATTGTGTGTCCAAAATGTTTTTGGTACCATATAAAAAATATAACAGATAGTCAAGTTTAACAAGTCGTTATGTTTGGCAGTGTACAAATGAAGTTGACCAAAAATAATCCGAAGCTCAAAAAAAAAACCCAGCTAAACAGTATGATGATTTAACAGGACAGTGTGTCTATATCTAAAATTTTGCTTCTACTAGGACTTAGCATGCACAGTTAATATCTGTACACATAGCCACTAACATAACTCTTATAATTAAAATAGGAGTCTAGAGTGATGACAATCAAAGGCTTTATATTTTCCATTAAGTAGTTCTTTTATTCATTGTTATTGTAAAATACAATTAGTCTTTCTATTACAAGGACTTTTCATAATGCAAATCTCAGGGAGAAGTACGTAAGAAAACTTTTAGCTGGGAAATGAAACAATACTTAAGAGATGCTTTTAATCACTAGTATTAGAGGTACATAAATTTTACTTTTCTCTCTGCTGTTTTCAAACAAATATGAAAGAATAGATTTCACTTTGGGTCTTCAGTAGCAAATGATTTATGTCATTCTGTACATTTGTATGTTTTAGATACTTAACTTTTTCTTTGAACTTAAATATTCAACATCTGCCATATTTGCAAACACTTTCAAAGATATTTGAAATTTTCTGTGAATAATGTGGAATTCATTATAGCCAATTTATTCTACTTTAAAAATAAACTTGTGAAAAATATACACACATGTATATATATGTACACACATATATATGTATATGTATGTATACACACACACACACATATATATGTTGTTGATGGCACCAAATACCTAGAAAATTTTGTAGAAAGCAAAAATTTATGTCAAACAATCTAAAGGAAAACAGAAAAAAAATAGGAATAAAATAGAATTTGGGAAAACTATAAATATACAAATATATAATAACCAAATTATAAATTACTAAAATAATACATAAGATAAAGAAAAGCTAAAAATGTATAACAATAAGGTGGAATCCACGTGGTAAAATGTAATACTTTTTCTACTATGTCAATGTATGTTGTAATGTTATGAATAAATTGGGTAAAGATATCAGAAATTCAGTATGCCTGTACATTTTGATTGTCAGGTCTAAATATATCATGTATTCAATTGAAGAGAATCACAAGCTTAGTAACATGAATAACATTTTATGCACATTGGTATCTCTAAATTCTTTATAAAATATTTTAAAATATTACCAAATATTTTCAAGACAATTTGTACTTTAGAATTATAAACAAGGAAAAAATAGTTAACATTATATTTAAATAGAACCAGAGACTGACTTGATGCAGTTCCCTTGCATTTAAAACAAAAAGCCAATTCTGTAACTCAGTAACCCATATGTCTAGCAAAGGTGGTTGGCATGACACTGAGATACACTGGAGGGTCTTCATTCTAATTCGGGATTATGCTCCTTTACAGTGATCTCTAGTTTTTCCAGGAGTTCACATGATGGTATCTCAGTTTCCGCATGGCTGATTTAACATCTTCATTCCTCAGAGAGTAGACGATATGGTTCAACAAGGGAGTACAGACAGTGTAGAAGACAGAAAGAAATTTGTCCACAGAAAGTCTGCTAAAAGGCCATATATAGAAATAAATGCAAGGCCCGAAGAAAATAATCACCACTGTGATGTGGGCAGTTAATGTAGAAAGAGCTTTAGATGACCCACTGGAGGACCTGTGTCGGACACTGATCAAAATGACCGTGTAGGAAATAAATAAAGCCAGAAAACATCTCAATGATATCAGGCCACTGTTCGTTAGGGTCATAATTTTCATTTCATATGTATCCATGCAAGCCAGCTCTATCACCAAGGGAAGGTCACAAAAGAAGCTATCCACCTCATTGGGACCACAGAATGGCAGGTCCACCGTAAAAGCCAAGTGGCTCACAGAATGAAGAATGCCCACTGCCCAGGAAATAGACACAAAAATTATACATAGCCTCTGGTTCATAATTGTACTGCAGTGCAGAGGCTTACATATGGCTATAAATCTGTCATATGCCATAGCTACAAGCAACATCATCTCACTCCCAACAAAACTGTGAAGAAGGAATATCTGGGCCATGCAACCCTCAAAGGAGATAGTCTTGCACTCAACAAAAAAGTCTACAAGCATCTTGGGGGTGGCAAAGTTAGACTGACAGATATCAATGAAAGAAAGATTACTGAGCAAGAAGCACATAGGAGAGTTCAAATGGGAGTCAAAAGAAATAATGACAGTAATTAAGACATTGCCTAGCACTGATGTCACATAGACTATAGAAAAGATGGCAAAAAAGAAAAGTTGAAGTTCCCAGGAATTAGAGAGTCCCAAAAGTACAAACTCAGACACCATCGATTCATTTGTGTGAGCCATGTATCCAATATGCAGTTACCTAAAAAAAAGAAATCAGAAAAATGTCACAATGATTGGCATTACAATACCTCTAGTTTATAAACAAAAGAAATATAGTCAATTATAAACAAAAGAAATAGTCAATTTAATTAGGTTATATATATTTACGTATGTAAATACTCAGTTGACTAGTATTTAACACCCATGACAGCTATGAAAGTTGAAAGAGTGTGAAAAAGAGGATTAGATATGAATCCCTGTCATAATTAGAAAAAACTACACATACTAAAAAAACTAAAATATAAAATCAGAAACAGGAAAGTATAAGTGAAATACATTATTAGCATAAATGTTCATTAAGATTAAAGAGATTATGCCAAAGTGGTAAAATAAGTTTTAGCTGGATTAATTTCTATTTGTGCTAAAACTTCTCTAAAGTTTGAAATTTCCTAGCCAAAAATGAAGGAAAAGTCTATTATTTCAAGTGAAATGAATAACGTGAATAAAGATACAAAGATAAAAATATAAAGATGTACTTCATTCAGGAAGCTGTGAGTTGAGTGGCCTGGCTGGAGGAGAGGGCATGCTAAGAAACAACAAAAATTAAATTAACGAATGGTCGATCAGGAGCAAATCATGAATGCAATCAGCCTTAAACACAAGACAAAATGGGACTGAGAATCATAATGTCCTTGGAAGTATTTTAAGAAACAATAGAAGCAGCCAGGCATGGTGGCTCACGCCTGTAATCCCAGCACTTTGAGAGGCCAAGGCAGGTGGATCACCTGAGGTCAGGAGTTCAAGATCAGCCTGGCCAACATGGTGAAACCCCGTCTCTACTAAAAGTACAAAAAAATTAGCTGGGCGTGGTGGTGGGTGCCTGTATTCCCAGCTACTCGGGAGGCTGAGGCAGGAGAATTGATTGAACCTGGGAGGCGGAGGTTGCAGTGAGACAAGATCACACCACTGCACTCCTGTCTGGGCAACAAGAGTGAAACTCTGTCTCAAAAAAAAAAAAAAAAAAAAAAAAAAAAAAAAAAAAAGTAAAGAAAAGAAGAAAAAAGAAAAGAAAACAATAGAAACAATTTGCTATAATAAAGAAGGAAGAGCCAATGGTGACACTCTGAAAGTTTCTCTAAAGGTCAAGAACAATTTCTTTCAACCTTTTAACAAATAGTTAATCAAAGTTCACCTTATGTCACATAAAAACCAATTAACTGTAAATGAAACAATAACCAACAATGTTGTTTTCAGCCTCTTTCTTGACTGTGTTTTATCTCTTTCTGTACATACCTGACAAACTTGAATTTGTCAAAATCTCTAACACCTTTCAGGAATGGTCCTTTAAAAAATATCTTATATAGTTCATTTCAAATGCATAAGAAATTCTCAGAAAAGTTAACTAGTAAATAAATTGCTCTTAAATGTTTTTTGACATTTTGCTTAACACATGTGGCCACTTGGTCACAGAGAAAACCCTACACAACCTTCCTGAAGTGGTTCAAGAAACATTTTTGACCTTGGCTCTGTGTATCCAACAGTACACAACAGATATTTATTTGTCCTTATACTAACTGAAGCTCTGCACCCCTCCATATTCTTCAGTGGTTTGTTAGAACCAGGTTATTTAGACATGACCAAAAGAATAAATATTTTATATTTTAAAAGTTAAAATTGTATAAGTAATCGTAAACCAAATTAAAAAGTGTTTAAACTGTTTTCAAGCTTTCATTATGTAGTTTTAACCTGGATTTTGAAGCACTGTATCCTACACCTTCAGGGGCTTCCATGTTTGCTTTGGTTATGATATGTAGTTTTAAGTACAATGCAAGCCAGGCACAGTGGCTCACGCCTCTAATCCCAGCACTTTGGGAGGCTGAGGTGGGCAGATCACGAGGTCAAGAGTTCGAGACCTGCCTGGCAATCATTGTGAAACCCCATCTCTACTAAAAATACAAAATTAGCCGGGTGTGGTGGCATATACCTGTAGTCCCAGCTACTCGGGAGGCTGAGGCAGGAGAATTACTTGAACCCAGGAGGTGGAGGCTGCAGTGAGCCGAGATCATGCCACTGCACTCTAGCCTGGGTGATGGAGCGAGACTCCATCTCAAAAAAAGAAGAATGCAGAAACCTAAGTTACTCAAGGATGTAAACAGATCAATGAGGCATGAACTGACCTAACTACATGTTTCCATGATGGGATCTCATTTCCATGTGGTAGATTTGGGGCAATGCTGGCATGTCTAATCATGTGTATACATGAGCAGGGGAAACGAGGAAGCAAAGAAACACTGAAAAAGAAAGATATTCCCATTCCTAAGAGTAAAAAAATTCCTAAAGAGCTATAGTTATGAATTTTAAAAGATAAAATTTGACACCACGAGGAACTGTTTATAGCATTCAGTTCATTGTGGAAAGCCTATTAAATATAGTTATTTAATGGAGTCAAAAATTATTTTTATAGGTTATTAAGCAAAAAAAATCCTTGACACAGAGCATGCAAATAAATTTAGATTCTACTACTACTGGTATAGAATATATACCAGTTCTTTATACAGTAATAATAATGAACCATTATAATTACAGTAAAAAATGCTCCATAATTGAAATGTCATTTGTGATAAGATTTGCCGCTTAAATGAATCACACAGTATTTTGTACATACATCTATTATAGCAAATATTAGAAAATGTGCTTTATATAAAAATAATATTAATAACATTTATAGCATTTTCTATGTTCTAAGAAGTCTCCTAAGCATATGGCATGCATTTGTACTCATTTAGTGCTCAAAATAACCCTACAAAGTAGCTACTGTTCAAATATGCATTTTATAATTGAGGGAACTGAGGCACAGAGAAGCTTAGGCTAAGTAAATTGCCCAAGTTTATACTACTAGTAAGTTGTATACTTGTAGTAATGACTCCTACAGTAGACTGAGAGATGCTTTTGGACAAACAAAGCTAAATCTTATGAGTGGTAGGGTGGTGGGGCTCTAAAGTGGGACAGGCTTGGATTCAATCTCAGCTCCTAAAATTTCTAATGGAATGAACAGTTCCTTGACTTTTCTCAACTCCTTTTCTACCATGTGAAATGGCGATGTCACTTGTAACATTTCAGAGTGGAACATAATAGGCATTTACACGGGAGTGGGGATTGAAAGAGATGAAAGAGAGTGCTCAAGAAGACAAAGGGGGAGAAAGAGGGAGAAGAGAAGGAGCAAGAGGAGGAAGAGGAGGAGGAAAAAGAAAAAAGAAGGAGAAGGAGAAGGAAGAAGAAAGAGAATAAAACATGATTAACAAAAAATTGTTAAATAATGTTAGTGGTATTATTCCTTTTTCAAAAATCATCCTATCTTTGAAAAATATACTTTTTGAAAATATCCAAATTTCCCACAAATTATATCTTTTCAATATCTAATAAATGATAAGGTTTTTAGTCTTAATTTTTCAAAATATAGGAAACAACTAGAAATTCCTCTTCAAACTAACTTCCTATGATTTTTTTAATGCAAGTAGAACAGATCAGGTTCAACATTATATCTCATTTTCTTCTTAATAATTAAGGTAGTTAACCAATAGTATAGACAAATAACATTTGCTACTTTCTAGCTGTGTGACTGAACTTAAAAGATAAAACTGGATTATCTCTAAAACTAGTTTCATCTCTAAAATTCTAAGTGCAGAGGCAGTTATGGAAACACATGGAGTTTATAAAAGTCAGCATTCCTTGGACAGTCCACAGAGCACCTAGAAGCTTCCTCATTATTGAATCATTCATTCCCTCATTGCCACTATACCTCAGAGATAGGAGTGTTTTCAGATCCCAAAATACACCATAAGAAAATTTCCCTATTCTTGGTGTAAAACCAAGTTGGATACGAAAGGGTTGCTGTTACATTAATATCTACTATACAATGTGTTAATGGAACTCTGAAATCATAAGTATGAATACTTTTTCTTGTATTTATTTTAATGTGTAATACTTGATTACCTATAACCCTAGAAGCAAACAATAAAGGATATACTACTGACCATTATTCTACTGTGTATAGCTACACCTTTCTTCATTGGAGGCAAAGTTTGATAGTCAATAAATATTTGTTAAACTAATGGCTACAGAGTCACTGAACAGAAAGCATAATCGGGTCAGAGAAGGGACAGACAATGGTTGTAACATATGATGTTCCTCTGTTTATCAGATTCTGATCCTTTTCTTACCAGGGTTGCCCAAAAGCAGTGCAGTGGAAGAATGATATAGACAGAGAAGTGGAGAACAGGAATGTTCTTCCAGAGGGAGTTTTCAATTTGAGACAACAGTAACTTCCACTTTGCTATCTTCTAGTTGCTGATTTTGCATCTATAAGAGATCTCAATTTTTTCTGTAGTGCAACAATATGTTCACAATGAATGTATAATACTTACACTTTGAAAAAGTTGTCCAAGTCTTTGACTTCTTCCTTATTTTCTCCAGTTTGGTGTCCTCTAGTTTGTTTCCATTTCCCACTTTCTGCTATGAGTCTTCATACTGAAAATATTTGGAATATAATCTTAACTTGATGCATTTTAACTTGGTTCCCTACGCTATGCCGTATGGAAGGAAACCTCTCAGGTCCTGTCCTGAGGTAGTGAGGGCTCTGATCGCCTCGCACTCAACCGAGCAATTACAATATCTTAAGGCAATACAATATAAAGCTTTTAACCTCATGCTAGAAAACTGATTTCATTGGTGAAGCAAGAAATCACCCTTTAGAGATCTGAGGTCACTTCCCAGTGGGAGTAATTATGTTTTACAAAATAATTTTCCAGAAATGGAAAAGAAAAAAATGTTTGTTTGTTTGCCAACTAGTGTATACATATGAAAGCAAAAGATTACTTGGTTTTAACTGAATATCAGTCAGCAAAGGAAGTATTCAGGTATTCAACTCCTGATTTTCTGTTAATAAAACAATCACACAATCTTAAAAATGATCACCTCGCCTCAGGGTGTTTCCTCCAATCACAAGGAGCCCACTTCTTCATAAGACAGTTCAATCTATGCTCCACTGTTTCTACCGTCTGTAATTTCAAGAGTAAATCTATTGTACTTCAATATTATGTTTCTTCAGATATTTAAAGAGGCTCTCATTTATTCCCTATATAAATTTATTTATCTCCCAAAATACATCAACAGCCTTTTTCAACTATATTTTGTGTAAGTTTTCTAGATCTCCACAGGTTCTGATGTTTCAAGTGGTCATCTTTAAGTAAAAAAATTGAAGGTAAGATTCCCTATTACTTAGCGTTTCTCCCTATCTTCCTATCTATCCTGTGTGTATGTGTACACCTTAGTAAAACATTCACATATATAAGCATTTGAGCACAATGACACATATTGCAGCACTGACTGAAGGAGAGATATACTGGGAAAAACCTAAGTACGTATATATATAAATTCAAGAGTGGGGAAATATAATATTTTAGTGTGATGAAATACATTCAGTAATTAAAA
This sequence comes from Pongo abelii, assembly GCF_028885655.2. Classification (NCBI taxonomy): domain Eukaryota; kingdom Metazoa; phylum Chordata; class Mammalia; order Primates; family Hominidae; genus Pongo; species Pongo abelii. The sequence goes on along the minus strand of NC_072007.2, from coordinate 23,279,742 downwards.
TTGTTAAATAATATTTTGTACAGGAATATGTATGGTTAAAAACATAATGTTGAGGGAAAAAAAGTTAAAGATTGTAAAATTATGTTCGAAATTTTATAAACCAAATCAATGGACACACTTATGAATTAAAGTTTTAAAATATCCAGACTGCAAAGAAAAATTCAAAAGCATAAAGCCTAATTTAGTATCTTAAGGGAGGTATACAATGACAAACAGACAGTTAATGGTCTATCACAATAGTAAAATGAGGTTAGATTTCAGCAGCAATGATTCAGGAAAGACCCAGTGTCAACAAGCTTTTGTTTTTACCAGACAAGCATAATCTTGACTGTTTTTCATGCTGTCTGGCTTCTAATGGTTCTGCTCATTTTATGAGGCTGCTTCTCTAAATGTACTATCAAACATGCAGATAATGCCAAATCCTCCTAATAATTACGTTTTGCTCAGGGTGATTAGAAATCGTTTCTTTTGATTACGTAAAATAATCATTATTAAAATAGCCTACAAAGGTTACTAGGAGATAAATTGTGTGAGAGTAGACAAGAAATATTGGCAAGAGAAAAATAACCAGAAGTAACTTTACCAAATAAAATAAGAAAAGCTCCAAGGTGAAATATTTTGGTCCATGCTCTCTGTCTCTCTCTCTCTCTCCCCGCATACATACACACACACACACACACAGTGTGATATGTATAAAATGTATATATTATTTTTAATTATATATATTTATATATAAAGAATACATGAAACAGAATACTATCCAGAAATATAACCAAATATATATAAATTATAGTTTATAATAATAGTTATTTATAATAATTTAAAGAAATGTAGATTACTATATAAATGAAATTCATGGGAAAAAGTAAATTTCTATCTGCATACAGTTATAAAAGAAAAATAAATTTTAATTGGATCAGAGATTAAGTTTTAAAAATTAGAAAAAAGTATGTGAAGTTTTTTTATAATCTTGGAGTTGGTAAGGCCTCTAAAGCATGATGTTAAAGAAGCCATAAATATATGGCTATGTAATGGATATAATTGATTGACTTAATCATTTTTAGATTTGGTATATCAAAAAAACCCACAATCAACATTAAATAAAAAAGCAAACTATAAAATATGTGCAACACATATGACCAATGAGACTAATTCCTTGTAAATAAAAATATTATTAGTAATTAAGATAAAGAAATATCAATAAGTAGGAAAATGAGCAGATGCACAAGGAGTTCAAAAGAAAAGAAATACTCTACAACTCTATGACAATAATAAGATCTTTTTACCTTACAGATTGAAAAAATGTCAACATAATTTGGAGTAATTTGGGGAGGAAATATGTTAATTCATTGTCAATGAAAATCTAATTAGAAACATACATTTTATACTTAGTGAACATATTTAAAGCAGAAAACAGGTAACATTTTAAGAGACAAAAAATATGCCCAATTAAAAATAAAAACCCTGTTTCTTATTTAGAGAAATGTAAAATAAACAAATAGGAATAAAAAGAAAAAATAAGCTTTCTGTTGTCTGTTAAATTGGCAAAGGTGGCAAAGAAAAAACATGAATTAGAGACACATTGGAAAAAGACAAACATGATTGAAGTCACAGAAGAAGAGAGAACAAGACTAAAACAATAGCCAAAGAGATCCTGGCTAAAAGCTTTCCATAACTGAAGTATGCTTCTAGCCATAGAAGCAAGATATTCAATAAACCACTAGCAATAAATAAATAAATAAGAAAGATCATAGTAAATCCTAGAATTGTTGAGACAGGAAGTACAAAATCCATAAATGGATCAATGGGAATGTTGGAGAGAGAGTCCAATCTATTCCTTGTCTATTCCTTGTTATTCCTTGTTATCTGATTGTGAGTATTTTAGCTACTGGTGACACAAAATTGCAAATTAACTGTCATTTCAATGAGTGTATTTCATTTTGGAGTTCACCATCTCAAAAAATGTGAGTATAATCTCAACAACAGCCTCTTATCTGAGGCTTTTAAAGGCCATTCCAATCTTCTTTGTGGCTGGAAGCTTCCCAGAAAAATGGATCCATGATATGTCTCTATTGTCACACCTCTTCACTGTAAATTCAATAAATTCCAGTTTCTTCACTGTAAATACTTTTGTCTATAATTCCAGAGGCAATCTTTGTGGAATCCTATATCCATATATCAAACACTCTGTGTGCCCTGGAATTGTGTCTGGGGAGGAGGACTACAGGTATAGAAAGAAAACTCACATCAGGAGTAGGAATGAATTCCAATAAAGACAAATCACTACCCCCCCTTCAGAGGAAGGGGTGTGATACGGTTGATTTGCCACCAAATGGATGTGGTCTCTCTGAGGAATGGCACCATAACAAGGTTGCAACATGACTCCTTTCTGCCAGCAGACCAAGCATTCAGGAGATGTAGCAGTGGTATGAGACTAACCTTGATAAAAGAGAGTCCATGTTTTTGGTCCCTGATAGGCATTGTTGTGAAGTACAAAAATCTACACACTTAGAGCCCACTCACATAGGTTCATCCTCATTCTTCCCTCCCAGACTACATTCCTCCAATTTTCAATTTTGATCTTCAAGACCCCTAACAAGCTAGCAAAGCCATTTTCAAAGCCCATGAATTCATGTTTATTTTTACTTGTGACCAATTCTCCATCTAAATTTGATAACTAAGTGCAATGTTTATGGCTCTGGTCAGTGAGAGAATTCTTCCTCCTGAGTGTCCGTGAAGGTCATATGAGTGAGTTGTAATGCAGCAGCAGTCCATTTTTTATGGCTCTGGCCAATGAAAGAATTCTTCCTCATGAGTGTCTGTGAAGGTCATCTGAGTGAGTTGTAATGCGACAGCAAGTCCATTTTTTATGGCTCTGGCCCATTAGAGAATTCTTCCTCCTGAGGGTCTGTGAAGGTCATCTGAGTGAGTTGTAATGCAGCAGCAGTCCATTTTTTATGGCTCTGGCCAATGAAAGAATTCTTCCTCATGAGTGTCTGTGAAGGTCATCTGAGTGAGTTGTAATGCGACAGCAAGTCCATTTTTTATGGCTGTGGCCCATGAGAGAATTCTTCCTCCTGAGGGTCTGTGAAGGTCATCTGAGTGAGTTGTAATGCAGCAGCAGTCCATTTTTTGGCTTGCACCGGGACATAGAATGAAGTCATCCATAGAAACTCTCCCATGAGGCCATAATATTGACCTTAAGAAAATATATTAATGCCACAGAAATACTTGATAAGGGATTTAGACTACCTGTTCATACCAATTCCTAGTGCCTTTATACCTGCTTCAGCATGGTCCTACACATGCCATTTCCAATGTGTGATGGCTTGCTGCTGTGGCAGCTAGAAATTATGATTTAATAAATCTGATAACAGTTCACAATGAGCAGTGCTTGTCACATAGGCAGTGACTTGGAAATCAATGATCAGGTACTTAGTCCCAGATAAGACCCAACAGCATACTAAGATCTATTGTTTAAACAGTAAGCAGTTGTCTTCTGCAGAGTTTTTTATCTGGAATCCTCAAAGTATTGTTATTTATCTAATTGACTTTTGTAAGTAATCTACACAATGTCCTTATTTATCATGGATATCTCCATTTCATTGGATTCCTGGTTGACATAGCCTAAATGGCAGGGCAGTTTGCACTGAAGACCAGAATTAGTACAAGGACCCACTGAAAACTGGAAATCCTATGAATCAACCTAAAATTGATCTAAAGTAATATTTACAAAGCAGTTTTTATGCTGCCTATAACATTCAATGATCTTGCAAGAACTGTGCCTCTTTCTTGGTGGTAAAGAATATAAAACAAACTAATGTGTATTTTATGTAGTGGGAGGATAGCCTGCCCTAGTGTATTGGACTCAACACCTAAATGATTTCGCAGAATTCTGAAAACATCTAAGGGTTATTGCTAACCTTCTTGTATGTCACTTCCTACTCACAGGTCTAATCAGTGCATGCCTTCGATGTGTGACTAATATGATGTTCTATAGATTATCATGACCATTAAGTTCCCTAAGGACTATAATATGACAGAGAGTAAAAGAGTTTGAAAAAGCTGAACAAACTATAAATATTCAGAAAGTTATGGAGTAAGAAATGTGACTTTTTAAGGGTGAGAACTCCATCACAAGACAAAGTTGAGAGGTTTTCCACAACTTTTTGTTGACATATTAGTAGTTTTATGATATCCTTCATGTACTCGATATGAGGTTAAATCTATTGGAATTTCAAGATATTGCAAATACAACATACAATGTGGCAAGGATCTTCTCCATGGAAAAGTATTTCTGATGAAACGTAAATTTGTTTAAACAGTAAAACACCTATGGTGAAATACTGGATCTTGGCTCTGCTGACAGATCCATTCCACCCACACCCCTCCTTTATGTTCCTCTAAAGACCACCCTGAAGTGCCTTTGCAATCACCTACTCTGTTTTTTCCTGGAGGACTCTGTTACTCTGCATTCCTGGAAAGTGTACCTCTGATACTTTCCTCCTTGTCTTGTGACTAACTTGACTCATACTGTTGCTAGTTGTCTATACTTAGTCAATGGAACTAAAGCTTCTTCATCTTTTATCCCGTTGGCCTTTTGGGGTACTCTCCCCACTAGCCATGACACTGTCTCTCTGTAAAGTCTGAGGCATCACATCAGCTCCTTTGAACAGCTTCTGTGCTGGGCATTGTCTGAAGGGCTGTTCCTTGTCAGAAGGACTACTCATCAACTTAGTTCATAAGCATAGCAGCTTAAATTATGAGATCTCAGGAAACAAATAAAAGTTTGCCCTGGGTTTGGTAGCTTCCCTTCTTACTTTTTAAAATATTCAGATTATCAAAAGCAATTTAGGAATATATTCATCTACCATAAACAAATCCCCTAATATGGTAGAGTTTGGCTTAGCCAGGGAGAAATATGTTAATTAACTCATGGTGTGGGTTATCGTGAAGAGGAAGCCATATAATACAGAGCCTGTTTGAACCAAAAAGGTTGTTTTTTTTTCTTTTCTGTATTCTAAGAGAAATAGCTAAAAATTAAAAGACTGAGGAGATTGGCGACTTGATCAAAAGCTAAGTAATCTGTTAAATGTCACAAAATAGTAATATAATCAGTGTTCAAATCCCAGTTTTTGACAGCCAACTCAAGACACTTTCCTTTACACTTTTTCAATTGACTAGAGTTATTTCCACATTTACTAAAATGTTCACTTCTTCTGCCATTTTATTCAGTTAAAGGTATTTCTCTGTCAATTTGTCAGCAGTGCAGGGAAAGTCTATAGGCTCTGTAAACCAGAGAGAAAAAAAAGAATTTTTAATACTATCCTATTACTTTGAAATGTGTGTAGTAAAAAGTTGATTACCCAGTTATGTTGATAGTTGCTTTATTTTTTATATTTTAAACAAAATTTAAGGTGGGGTTCTACAGTATATAATATCACAATCCTAACCGAAATACAATGCTATGTGCCTTTAATAGTTTCCTTTAAATAAGAATTAATTAAATTGGAAATTCATTGCTATTAGCATTAGGAATGTCTCTTGTTTTTATTGGAACTAGAGTAATTTGAAAAATTTGTAGGAATAGTGCTGCAATAAACATACATGTGCATGTGTCTTTACAATAGAATGATTTATATTCCTTTGGGTATATAACCAGTAATGGGTTTGCTGGGTCAAATGGTATTTCTGGTTCTAGATCCTTGAGGAATAGCCACACCGTCTTGCACAATGGTTGAACTAATTGACACTCCCACCAACAGTGTAAAAGCATTAATGTTTCTCCACAGTTTCACCAGCATCTAATGCAAATCAAAACCACAATGAAATACTATCTCACACCAGTCAGGATGGTGATTATTAAAAAGTCAAGAAATAAATTTGAGTTTACCAAATGATAGCATTCACTTTATAAATGCTATCTTTTTTTTTTTTTTGATATGGAGTTTCGCTCTTGTTGCCCAGGCTGGAGTGCAAAGGTGCGATATCGGCTCACGGCAACCTCTGCCTCCCCGCAACCTCTGCCTCCCAGGTTCAAGCGATTCTCCTGCCTCAGTCTCCTGAGTAGCTGGGACAATAGGCATGCGCCACTACGCCCGGCTAATTTTGTATTTTTAGTAGAGAGGGGTTTTCTGTATGTTGGTCAGGCTGGTCTCGAATTCCCAACCTCAGGTTATCTGCCTACTTCGGCCTCCCAAAGTGCTCGGATTACAGGCGTGAGCCACCGCGCCCAGCCCTATCATTTTGTATATTTTCAAGCATGTCATAGATGAATTTCACTTTAGTGCATAAATAGATGAAGCTACTGACTTTTTTTTATTCAACTAGCTCCTGTTTTCTCTCATTAACATATTTGATGAGATGCTTCTGATTTTTCGATATCTTCAAAATACTTAAAAGTATCTGTATGTGTCAGAGTCTAGTCAGGAGACAGAACCCACATGAGTAATTTGAACAGAGAATACTCAATATAAAGAATTAGCAACTGGTAATAGGAATTAGCTACTACAAGGAGAATAAAAAGTAACTCTAAAAAAATACCCTAAGAGAGAATTGACATCTTTTACAGTACTGTTTTTCTATTTATTAATATAATGTCTATCTTCATTTATTTAAGTTTTATTTACTAATACGCTCTTCATTACTACCTTTTGTTAAGTTTTATAATTTTCTCTAAATGCACATCTTTAAATTTGTACATAAGCTTAGAGTATTTGTTGTTTTGCAAGTTACATTTTTTACGTAAATAATTGTAATTTTTTGTTGACTTTTTTTTCAAGATTTATTTGTAAAAGATATTAATTCTCTATAAGCTAATAAATATGTTGATACACAATGAATATAATAAATATCTTTGTATGTTAATTAACACATGAATCCAATGCAATTACAACAAAATCCTGAAGTAATATTTTAAGAAATCTGACAAGCTGATTGTAAAATGTTTACAGAACATAAATGGGGTAAAACTAACAAGGACGCTGCGAAAAATAAGAGATGAGAGAACTTCATCTATCAGACATCAAGATTTATTTTAAAACTATATTAAATTAAAACAGTGTAATATGGATGCAGGACTAAACACATACATTAACAAAACAGAATAGAGTCTAGTAACAAATCCATACATACACTGAAGCCGAAAATATGAGAGGTAGTATTGCAAATTGAGGGAAATAATGAACTATTAAATAAATGATACCAAGTCTGATTTCTACATATTTACAAATATATAAAAATAGATTCCTAGCTCCCAAAATGTACAAAATGAACTACAAAGGGATGAAATTCTTAAGTATAAAAAGCAAAATATATTTTAATTTACAGAAGAAAATCTATATAATATCTTTATGATCATGACAGACAGAAGGATTTCTTAAATCAGACACATACACCCAAAATTATACCAAAAATGATTCACAAATCCAACCACATTAATTTTTTTAAATTATTACAAAGGCCGTTTAAACAGCTGATAAACTTTACAACAATCTTGAAATGAAAAAATGGAGTGATGGGGACAGACCATTGGTGCCAGGGCTAAGATCACAGGGGAGACAGCCCAGGAAAGTTTCTTTGAAGTGACGGAAGAGGTCTATGTCCTTATTGTGGTCATCGCGGCTACATGAATCTATTTATGCAATGATATTTCATAATACTATACAGCAATAGTAAAAAAAAAAAAAAAAGAGTGCATGTAAAAACTGATTGAATCTGAATCTGAATCATCTGCAGTTTACTTTGAAAAAAAAAATACCACAGGCCTAAAGGAGAGAAACCAAGGAAGAAATAAATGTGGAAGGGTGATGCCCTGCCCAAGGTTGAGTTTCAGAACTCCTTGGAGAGAATATGAGTGAGGCCCACTGGATGGAGAGAGGTTCTCTGGGTTGCACTGGACCAGAGCTAGTCCACAGAAGGTGAACTGAAAATGGGGATCAGAGAATTTAAGGCCAAGGCTGGCAATAAAACTTGCTGGAGGATGAGTACCACTGGGTGCCTGAACATAAGCCACTGGCAGCTGCACTATAGGAACAAGAAGAGAAGTAGCACAAATGAAAATCTTGGTGTTGAAATAGTTCAGCTTTCTAGATTCTCCTCTCTTTTCTACAACTCTAGATAATCTAATAGGAAATTGGAATTATCTAGCCAATCAGAGACAGCCCTTTAAATGAAAGGTTTAAAATGGAAGCTTCTGAGTATGTATCGTTCCATATTTTAAAGCATTGCTAGCTATTTGAAAACCGTATGGGATAGGCATAATTGATGTTGGGGGGAGGAATCTCATAATCTAATAATCTCCACTTAAACTTAAGCAGTTATATTAAATTGTAGATTGGCTATTCCCTGAACCTGGCAAAATTCAGTTTCAGATTCTTAAATACTATTCATCCGTATAGAAGTTTTAGGCATGTTGTTAAGAAAACTCATAAAACCTGACAAATGTTTGAATGTACGCCCACCAAAGAATTAGGTTCTCATTGATTTTTTTCATGATATTTACATTTACCCATAACAAAAGCAGTAAATGCATACATATTATCCACCTAGTGCCCATATTTTATTTCTAGAACCAGTAATCCAAACAGAGATTTTTCCATGTTTTTATATTTACCTTTTGCTTGATAACTAGAAAAAGACTTGTTAATATTCATTAAATGTTCTCTATATTATCTTCTTCACTACTTTCCCCACAATTGAGATACACCACAAAAATACATTAAAATATTAAACAGGGTATTGACCTGAGGAATTTGAAGGAGTTTTGTCTTAATGGAGGGAAGTTCTCACTACTGGTGACATTTCAGAAATTCTCCTTGGCCTCAGGTAATTGTTCACAATTTTCCTTATGGCAGCCTTCATATCCCTATTCCTTAGTGTGTAAATAATGGGGTTTAGGCTGGTGGTGGAAACAGTGTAAAATATGGCAAGAAATTTATCCAAAGGATAGATGGTAAAAGGCCACACATAGATGAAGATGGAAGGTCCAAAGAATATTACTACTGCAATATGGGAAGCCAGCATAGAAAATGCCTTCGCCGTTGCAGCCGAAGACTTGAGCCAAACCGTAACAAGAATAATGATGTAGGAGCTGACCAAGAGAGAGAAAGTGCTTAGGGAAAGAACTCCACTATTGACCACAATTAGTATTTCAATGATGTAAGAGTCCAGGCAGGTAAGTTTGGTCACTCGAGGAAGATCACAAAAAAAGCTGTCTACTACATTAGGTCCACAAAAAGGCAGGTTCACAGTAAATGATAACTGGCTTAATGTGTGCACCAAGCCCACAGCCCAGGAGATCATTACCAAGATGGTGCATGTCCTTCAGCTCATGATGACCACATAGTATAAGGGTTTGCATATGGTTACATACCTGTCATAGGCCATCAAAACAAGTAGCACCATCTCCCCTCCAGTAAAAAGGTGAATAAAGAAAATTTGGGCTATGCAGCCACTGAAGGATATGGTCTTGTGTTCACTCAGAAAATCTGCAATCATCTTAGGGGTAGCAAAAGAAGTCTGACAAATGTCAACAAAGGAAAGGTTTTCCAAAAGAAAGTACATAGGGGAGTGCAGGCTGGTATCAGAAGTCACTGTGAGGGTAATGAGAAGATTTCCCAGCACAATGACCATATACAACACAGAGAAGAAAAAAAAAATAGAGAAGCTTGAGTTTTTGAGAACTACAGAGTCCCAACAGTACAAATTCAGACACCACTGAAGAACTGGCCTTATCCATGGTTCCAAGCTGCAGACTTATTCTGAAACAACTCTAAAGGAGGATAAATAGAAAGGAATCAGAATTTGAATTAAGAATACTTCTAAGGTGAGGGATTCTGAGATCTCAGATATAATGTGCATTTGCTGAATGCCACAATTTTGAAGAGGCCATAATAGTATGTCTGGATAGGTGGATAATAAGAAAGAACTTATGTAAATGTCTAAATAATGCTTAATAATTTAATCCTTGTAATTAGAACCCCTTGAGTTTTTGGATAGTCCTTGTCTTTTATACAGTAGGAAACGAGCTTACCCAGGAGCTGACTCATGACAACAAGACTAGAGGAGTGACCTGGAGTCCAGCTCCACAAGCCTCATAGGTTGACAAAAAATGTTTACATCTGCTTGTCTTGTGGTCATCTTACATCATCAATTATACAACATTCTTAACTTTTGAAGAGATATTCATGGCTTGATTATTATTACATGATGTAAAGTCACACAGATTAACTTTTGGCCAATTATTTTATCTGAGCTTTAATTCCACACCTTAAAAAAGATGGGAGATGTAAAAATACCTACTTTACAGAAAACTTTAGAGTTTAAGCAGAATAACTCATGACATTGTACTATCAAAGTAATTGTATTGCAACATATGATCTTAATACATTAAACACCCTATATTAATAGAAATTTACCTTCGTGCTCCTGCAGGAGTCATTTACAATTTAGGCAATTCCTACTAAACAGATACTATTGAATGTATATTATACTGGCCTATAGTTGCAACTGAGTTTGTCAATTAGTTATCCAATAATTTCTTAAAACACATATTATGGCTTACCTGAATTATCTAAATCCTATTTTCCGTTGATTATCCAAGAGCGGAACCAAAATTTTTCATTTTCTTTGCCTATCAGAATTAGATTTCAGCCCACTTACATTCTCCCTGCTAGAGTTCTCCATGATCTTCTTAAAACATCTTTATAATTAGTTCTGGAAAATGAAGTTTAAAAAAAATTTCTGGATAGAGAAGTAAAAATGATCGTAAACCTCTCATGCTCTTGAAAATATCTAAAAATTTGCATCTTATGTTTTTCACCCTGTAAAGACATACCCCTACTGTATAAATCTAGTTCAGTTGCACTGGAAAAACTTTAAAGAAGGGCTGTTTTAAGAAACCATATTAGTTCTGACAATTAACTGTAGACAACAGTCATAGTAAGAGACCTGAGAGAGTAATGATCTAATTCTAGTCCCATGTGAGAACATGAACATCTTTTTCTGCTAATTTATTTCATACAAGAAGCCAGAGTCTTTCCTTTGTCTCTAGGCTACAGACCTAGTCTCTCATTTAGATGAATGCAGTTGCAATCCACACAGGGAAGCCCCACAGTAAACAATCACATTGTGTACTCTATTGGAAGAATGTTCAGAGAAGCATTCCACTGGGCCACATTTTGGATATACATTATTGTAAACTCTGGAACCACAGCAAAAAAAAAGATGACTCATTATAATTGTTTAAAGCATTAGTAACAACAAATCAGTGTCTATAATATACAAGAAGGCAATAATTAAGAGGATCCTGAAATATGATGTAATCACTTTATCCCATGTGTGACTCATTTTGTTCCCCCATTTCTAAAATAAAAGTGTCCTTGCTCAAGTTCATGTATTTATTACAAAAAATGATCAACTCTACATAATGAAAATGTTTATTGTATGAATGTAATGTTTTAAGCTAAAAATTGAGGCAGATTTAAATATAGTGAATGATGAATCATAATTTTAAAATTTACAAATGAAGGGCAAAGAGAGCTTGCATTTGTTCAGACGCTGCTAGATAGCATCTACTGTGTATACATGTTTTATCAAGTGATCTTTACAATAGACCTTTGGAAAAGGGGTTATTAAACTGCAAAAGAGAAAAACAAAGATTAGGCATGTTTAGTAATCTGTGGTCAGACAGCTAGTAAGGGTCAGAACATCTCTGGGGATTTGATATCAGATAATAAAAATAATACTTAATATTTACTAAGCATCAAAGTGTCAGGCACTGTTCTAAGCTCTTAATATATAGTAATTGAATCTTCCCATAACACTGCATGGTAAATGCACTTACTAATTCTATTTTACAATAAGAAGTCAGAGATAGAGAGATGATAAGCAGTTTTCCTGAAGTTCCATAGCTGGAGAGTCATTAAAGTAGAATCTGAACCCTGGTATTTGACTCCAAGGCCAGCTCTTGCAACATTACAACATACTATTTCAGATCTGAATATAAAACCCATGCCATTGGCACCATGCTACAACTGGAAATTCCCTCAGTATATGCTCATGATTCTAATCTTTTCACCTGCTATGAGGCATTGGTTCGTCAGTTGAGCCAGAGTTTCCCAACTTCAGCATTATTGACATTTGGGGTTGAATTACTTTGTTGAAACAGACTGTCATGTGACTACTGTAGGGTGTTCAGGAGCATCTCTGGCATTACCCATTAGATGCCAGCTACACTTTCCCCCCAGTTATGACAACCAAAAATGTCTCCAAACATTACAAAATGTCCAGTTGAGGAGGTGAAAAATGACTCCCAGTTGAGAACCACTGTGCAACTGTGTTAAGCTGTCTTTGGCTTGCATTTTTAGTCTCTCCCTGTTTCATTTAACTTTTCATTTAATCTTTTCATCTACTGACAACTGCTCAGATTCACTCATCAAAGAAATAAGAAAAAGAACTCTCCTAAACTCTTCTATTATGTTTGATTGTTTTTCTCTTAATTTTTCTTTTTTTAAAAAAAAAAGAAATTTTGTGTAGGAGTATCTACATGTTTCTGTCCAAATCTTTTTTACTACTCAGACTTTTAACACGCTTCACTATGCATTTTGCTGCCACAGTCAGGAAAACTAGTTTATCAAATGTCCCCAAAGACCTGGTAATGATAGCTAACTCTTACACAGAACGCCTCTTGGTTTTCCTTTCAGAATTTCTAATATTAGCTTCCTTTATCCATGCTACCGCCCCTTAAAAGTAGATTCCAAGAGGTCCTAGCCTCTGGCATTCCGATTTTTTTTTCCTTTTCCCTCTGCATTTCTTGAATGTTTCTTTATCTCTTTATGTCCTTATTAATCTATTTCTGCTCCTTGTTATCTCCCTTTCTTCAGCATTCTATTCATCTCCTTGGCCTCAGTCATTTCGTCTGTATTATGACCTCTAATTTTGCAGTACTGTTCCCCCCACCACCTCCACATTCCAATATTCCAATCTGTTTCTGACAGTTTTTGAATGTGACTATACATAGCCATCTCAAACCTCAGCTCTCACAATTTCCCAACTCAACTCAACTCTTTTCTTTCACATTCTTTTATATTAACTGTAAGGGAAAACCTACCTTTCTCCTGGACTCCACTCTTCCACTTGAAACATCTCAGCATTCCTTAAACATATATATATATAATTTAATGTCCTTAGCATGAGAGCCAAGAATATATAACCTGTTTTTACCTATGCCATACACTGCTCTCTAGCAAAAAATAACAGACTACTCAACATTTATTAAGCTGATAAACAATTCCTTATCCATTTTTTCATATCCTTCACAGATGTGTATTCCAACACAAATGTTACCACCTCTAAAAGCCTTCCTAGGGGCTTAAGTTGAAATTTCTATGTCCTAATGTTTCTGTAGCACTTTGCGTGCATATGCATTATATCTTCTCCCAAGGTATAGTGAATTATGTTGGCTGGCATATATTTTGAATGCAAATTCCACTTTCTCATACCAGAAGCCGAGCTCACTTACCCTTGATACGGTTTCCCGTTCTACACTATGTTCAAATGGTTCAAGCTGGTGGCCAGAGATAAAAACTAGAGGCATCTCTCCCACCTGGCCAAGTGGGCTCCCTGCTTTCCTGTTGCTTTCTTTAAATGGACCATTCAGTCATTTTTCCAGTGAACTTAAAGTAACCCATACCCTGTTTCCTCAGGTATACTGTTAATGCCAGGCCTTCTCACCCTCCCTCTGCCTGCCTCTTCATTCCTACATGACTCTGGGATGAAGGGCTGCCCTCCCAACTTACTGCACTCTCCCTGCCTGATCACTAAATAAAAATCATTTAACTTTTTTCCTATTTCAGTGATGTATTGAATTTGCATCATCCACTTGAAGAACCAGGGGCTGGCCCGGGCTGAGTTTTCCCTGGAATGCTTGGGAGAACACAAGATCAGGCTCCCAGCCTCCAGAGTGCTGGTCTGGTAGACATCAACTAGACATAGATCAGACAAAAGCTACAGGGGCGTCTGCCAGTATAAAGTTTCCTGTGTGAGGAACTCCCTGGTCATGACAACTAGGCATTAAGCTTTTCACCAGGTAAAAGAAATATCCCATAAAGACACAGTGGAAACACCCACAACAAGCTCATTTTTCTTTCTCATTAGGACAGGATTGCTAACCACTCTGGTATGGAACCCCAATTTAGCTGGGGACTCTCAAAACATAAGGTAAGACTCCCAGTGTGGAAGAGAAATATTATTATGATAGCTAACTCTATTATTTCTCTTCCACACTGAAACTTGTTGAACTATTGTGCTTCTTATGAATCATTCACAGGATTTGGTAGAGAGATGCACCAAAAGTACATTGTCCATATACGTGTTATAGTATTAATGGAAATATATTTCACCCTGTATTTGTCATTCACTGAATAGTTTTATCTTCTTACTTTCCTGGGAATAGAGTCCTTCCCAGTGAATGGCCTAGAACTCTGCAAACCATAAACCACCTACATAAACTCCACCTTTACATGGAGCAAAAATATTTCATCTGATTGGTAATACAATGTCCTAATTAAGTAATAAAAACCAGTGCCAACAATCAACCAGCTAATGCAAAAAAGAATGACATAACAGGTTTGAGTTGAAGCATGGAGAAAATAGTTTATATGTTATATTGGAAGTAAACCATACTTCAGTTACCAACTTTTTAAAGTTATAGAAGTAATGAGATGCTTTAAGAAGAATAAATTTGCATTTTACTTCTGTAGGGTTAAATAAATCCTGTTATATACTTTAAGTGCAAATAAAAATAAATTATGGATTATACCGTAACTACAGACCTATAACATGAGTTTGGTATTTAACATTCTCATGACTTTTTTGTGTAGTTTTACTCTACAAGATAATATATAGCCTTGGTTTGCATGCCTATTTAATTTCTTTAGGTAATAGGTAAGAGTGTCATGATGGATTTTCCTAGGTGCAGTCAGAGTTTTTCATAATTTTCCCAAGTGTCTCCCCAAGTATACTTCATCTATTTACATAATTTCTCACAAGTTATCCCTAGCATGCTAAGACACAGACACCTGAGCATCCTCATCTTTTTTAATTAATTATTTATTTTTTCCATAAGTTATTGGGGTATAGGTGGTTAGTACCTTTTTCTTTTGTCAAATTGTAAGAGTACCATGAATTTATCTAAGTGACCAATTGCAGCTTTTAAGATTTAGTATTAAATAGCCAAGGTTCATCTTCCAATGGAAATTAATACGTGTCACCAGATATTCTCATTCGAAGAAGGCAAATAACATCCCACATTGCTGAAAACTACAATGAGGACAATAAGGCCATAGGAGAAAAAGTGAGAGCCATTCAGCCCTTGGGCACTATGTGAAGTAAAGTATCATCTGCCAATTCTATACAAATGAACCTGCTACTCCAGAGAAAATGTTTGGGAAAGTACATTTTTTTTTGCCTAAGTGAGAAATACTTTGAGTTGGGAATGGAAGGGCATACTAGGTCCTTGCATGTGTAATATGGAACAAAGGGTAATTAATTAGAACTTAAAGGACATGGGTTCTTATTCTCAATTCTACCAATAACAAAGAATATGTTATTGGACAAATAATTGTAACTCTCTTAGCCTTAGTTTACCCTTGTAGAAAATGATTTGTAATATTTCGAGGACACTAAAAATGAAGAGAACTATTAAATGACTTATCAGCATATTTATTTAATTTCATACAAGCAGCGTCATCCTTCATGTATTATTTGACAATTTAATATTTTTCCACTCAATAATTGATTTTTAACAGTTATCAACAGTGATACACATAGTTTTAGTTTATTCATTTTAATTCTGTAGGATCTCCATTATATATAAATACATTGCACTGCATGTTTCTCATTTTTGGTGAATAGACATCTGGATTGTTTCTAGTTCTCGTTATTATGAACAACATTAAAATGAGCACTTGCATAAATAAATACATGCTAGAGGTTCTCCAGAATGTACACTTGGAGAGTAATTGCTAAATTGTAAAAAATTCAAATCTTCAACATTACTATTAGATATTTCCAAATTATTCTACAAAACTATTTAAAAAATTTGTACTTCTTTTGATTTATCAGTTTATTGTCTCTCAGGGTTGAATGTACCCTTCAATATAGGCTAGGTGTTGAACAATGGAATTTCTTTTTTTTATTATTATTATACTTTAAGTTTTAGGGTACATGTGCGCAACATGCAGGTTTGTTACATATGTATACATGTGCCATGTTGGTGTGCTGCACCCATTAACTCGTCATTTAACATTACGTATATCTCCTAATGCTATCCCTCCCCCCACCCCCACCCCACAACAGGCCCAGGTGTGTGATGTTCCCCTTCCTGTGTCCATGTGTTCTCATTGTTCAATTCCCACCTATGAGTGAGAACATGCGGTGTTTGGTTTTTTGTCCTTGCGATAGTTTGCTGAGAATGATGGTTTCCAGCTTCATCCATGTCCCTAAAAAGGACATGAACTCATCATTTTTTATGGCTGCATAGTATTCCATGGTGTATATGTGCCACATTTTCTTAACCCAGTCTACCATTGTTGGACATTTGGCTTGGTTCCAAGTCTTTGCTATTGTGAATAGTGCCACAATAAGCATATGTGTGCATGTGTCTTTATAGCAGCATGTTTTATAATCCTTTGGGTATATACCCAGTAATGGGATGGCTGAGTCAAATGGTATTTCTAGTTCTAGATCCCTGAGGAATCGCCACACTGACTTCCACAAGGGTTGAACTAGTTTACAGTCCCACCAACAGTGTAAAAGTGTTCCTATTTCTCCACATCCTTTCCAGCACCTGTTGTTTCCTGACTTTTTAATGATTGCCATTCTAACTGGTGTGAGATGGTATCTCATTGTGGTTTTGATTTGCATTTCTCTGATGGCCAGTGATGATGAGCATTTTTTCGTGTGTCTTCTGGCTGCATAAATGTCTTCTTTTGAGAAGTGTCTGTTCATATCCTTTGCCCACTTTTTGATGGAGTTGTTTGTTTTTTTCTTGTAAATTTGTTTGAGTTTATTGTAGATTCTGGATATTAGACCTTTGTCAGATGAGTAAATTGCAAAAATTTTCTCCCATTCTGTAGGTTGCCTATTCACTCTGATGGTAGTTTCTTTTGCTGTGCAGAAGCTCTTTAGTTTAATTAGATCCCATTTGTCAATTTTGGTTTTTGTTGCTTTTAGTGTTTTAGACATGAAGTCCTTGCCCATGCCTATATCCTGAATGGTATTGCCTAGGTTTTCTTCTAGGGTTTTTATGGTTTCAGGTCTAACATGTAAGTCTTTAATCCATCTTGAATTAATTTTTGTATAAGGTGTAAGGAAGGGATCCAGTTTCAGCTTTCTACATATGGCTAGCCAGTTTTCCCAGTACCATTTATTAAATAGGAAATCCTTTCCCCATTTCTTGTTTTTGTCAGGTTTGTCAAAGATCAAGTAGTTGTAGATATGTGGCATTATTTCTGAGGGCTCTGTTCTGTTCCACTGGTCTATATCTCTGTTTTGGTATCAGTACCATGCTGTTTTGGTTACTGTAGCCTTGTAGTATAGTTTGAAGTCAGGTAGTGTGATGCCTCCAGATTTGTTCTTTTGGCTTAGGATTGACTTGGCGATGCGGGCTCTTTTTTGGTTCCATATGAAGTTTAAAAGTATTTTTTCCAATTCTGTGAAGAAAGTCATTGGTAGCTTGATGGGGATGGCATTGAATCTATAAATTACCTTGGGCAGTATGGCCATTTTCATGATATTGATTCTTCCTACCCATGAGCATGGAATGTTCTTCCATTTGTTTGTATCCTCTTTTATTTCCTTGAGTAGTGGTTTGTAGTTCTCCTTGAAGAGGTCCTTCACATCCCTTGTAAGTTGGATTCCTAGGTATTTTATTCTCTTTGAAGCAATTGTGAATGGGAGTTCACTCATGATTTGGCTCTCTGTTTGTCTGTTATTGGTGTATAAGAATGCTTGTGATTTTTGTACATTGATTTTGTATCCTGAGACTTTGCTGAAGTTGCCTATCAATTTAAGGAGATTTTAGGCTTACATGATGGGGTTTTCTAGATATACAATCATGTCCTCTGCAAACAGGGACAATTTGACTTCCTCTTTTCCTAATTGAATACTGTTTATTTCTTTCTCCTGCCTTATTGCCCTGGCCAGAACTTCCAACACTATGTTGAATAGGAGTGGTGAGAGAGGGCATCCCTGTCTTGCGCCAGTTTTCAAAGGGAATGCTTCCAGTTTTTGCCCATTCAGTATGATATTGGCTGTGGGTTTGTCATAGATAGCTCTTATTATTTTGAGATACATCCCATCAATACCTAATTTATTGAGAGTTTTTAGCATGAAGCATTGCTGAATTTTGTCAAAGGCCTTTTCTGCATCTATTGAGATAATCATGTGGTTTTTGTCTTTGGTTCTGTTTATAGGCTGGATTACGTTTATTGATTTGCTTATGTTGAACCAGTCTTGCATGCCAGGGATGAAGCCAACTTGATCATGGTGGATAAGCTTTTTGATGTGCTGCTGGATTTGGTTTGCCAGTATTTTATTGAGGATTTTTGCATCGATGTTCATCAGGGATATTGGTCTAAAATTCTCTTTTTTGCATGTGTCTCTGCCAGGTTTTGGTATCAGGATGATGCTGGCCTCATAAAATGAGTTAGGGAGGATTCCCTCTTTTTCTATTAATTGGAATAGTTTCAGAAGGAATGGTGCCAGTTCCTCCTTGTACCTCTGGTAGAATTTGGATGTGAATCCATCTGGTCCTGGACTTTGTTTGGTTGGTAAGCTATTAATTATTGCCTCAATTTCAGAGCCTGTTATTGGTCTATTCAGAGATTCAACTTCTTCCTGGTTTAGTCTTGGGAGGATGTACGTGTTGAGGAGTTGATCTATTTCTTCTAGATTTTCTAGTTTATTTGCGTAGAGGTGTTTGTAGTATTCTCTGATGGTAGTTTGTATTTCTGTGGGATCGGTGGTTATATCCCCTTTAACATTTTTTATTGCATCTATTTGATTCTTCTCTCTTTTCTTCTTTATCAGTCTTGCTAGCAGTCTATCAATTTTATTGATCTTTTCAAAAAACCAGCTCCTGGATTCATTGATTTTTGGAAGGGTTTTTTGTGTCTCTATTTCCTTCAGTTCTGCTCTGATTTTAGTTATTTCTTGCCTTCTGCTAGTTTTTGAATGTGTTTGCCCTTGATTCTCTAGTTCTTTTAATTGTGATGTTAGGGTGTCAATTTTAGATCTTTCCTGCTTTCTCTTGTGGGCATTTAGTGCTATAAATTTCCCTCTACACACTGCTTTGAATGCATCCCAGAGATTCTGGTATGCTGTGTCTTTGTTCTCATTGGTTTCAAAGAACATCTTTATTTCTGCCTTCATTTCATTATGTACCCAGCAGTCATTCAGGAGCAGATTGTTCAGTTTCCATGTAGTTGAGTGGTTTTGAGTGAGTTTCTTAATCCTGAGTTCTAGTTTGATTGCACTGTGGTCTGAGAGACAGTTTGTTATAATTTCTGTTCTTTTACATTTGCTGAGGAGAGCTTTACTTCCAACTATGTGGTCAATTTTGGAATAGGTGTGGTATGGCGCTGAGAAGAATGTATATTCTGTTGATTTGGGGTGGAGAGTTCTGTAGATGTCTATTAGGTCTGCTTGATGCAGAGCCGAGTTCAGTTCCTGGATATCCTTGTTAACTTTCTGTCTCGTTGATCTGTCTAATGTTGACAGTGGGGTGTTAAAGTCTCCCATTATTATTGTGTGGGAGTCTAATTCTCTTTGTAGGTCTCTAAGGACTTGCTTTATGAATCTGGGTGCTCCTGTATTGGGTGCTTATATATTTAGGATAGTTAGCTCTTCTTGTTGAATTGATCCCTTTACCATTATGTAATGGCCTTCTTTGTCTCTTTTGATCTTGGTTGGTTTAAAGTCTGTTTTATCAGAGACTAGGATTGCAACCCCTGCCTTTTTTTGTTTTCCATTTTCATGGTAGATCTTCCTCCATCCTTTTATTTTGAGCCTATGTGTGTCTCTGCATGTGAGATGGGTTTCCTGAATACAGCACACTGATGGGTCTTGACTCTTTATCCAATTTGCCAGTCTGTGTCTTTTAGTTGGAGCATTTAGCCGATTTACATTTAAGGTTAATATTGTTATATGTGAATTTGATCTTGTCATTATGATATTAGCTGGTTATTTTGCTTGTTGGTTGATGCAGTTTCTTCCTAGCATCGATGGTCTTTACAATGTGTCATGTTTTTGCAGTGGCTGGTACCGGTTTTTCCTTTCCAAGTTTAGTGCTTCCTTCAGGAGCTCTTGTAAGGCAGGCCTGGTGGTGACAAAATCTCTCAGCATTTGCTTGTCTGTAAAGGATTGTATTCCTCCTTCACTGATGAAGCTTAGTTTGGCTGGATATGAAATTCTGGGTTGAAAATTCTTTTCTTTAAGAATGTTGAATATTGGCCCCTACTCTTTTCTGGTTTGTAGAGTTTCTGGTGATAGATCAGCTGTTAGTCTGATGGGCTTACCTCTATGGGTAACCTTTCTCTCTGTCTGTCCTTAACACTTTTTCCTTCATTTCAACTTTGGTGAATCTGCCAATTATGTGTCTTGGAGCTGCTCTTCTCGAGGAGTATCTTTGTGGTGTTCTCTGTATTCCCTGAATTTGAATATTGGCCTGCCTTGCTAGATTGGCAAAGTTCTCCTGGATAATATCCTGCAGAGTATTTTCCAACTTGGTTCCATTCTCCCCATCACTTTCAGGTACACCAATCAGACGTAGATTTGGTCTTTTCACATAGTCCCATATTTCTTGGAGGCTTTGTTCATTTCTTTTTATTCTTTTTTCTCTAAACATCTCGCTTCATTTCATTCATTTGATCTTCCATTACTGATACCCTTTCTTCCAGTTGATCGAATTGGCTCCTGAGGCTCGTGCATTCATCACGTAGTTCTCGTGCTGTGGTTTTCAGCTCCATCAGGTCCTTTAAGGACTTCTCTGCATTGGTTATTCTAGTTAGCCATTCGTCTAATTTTTTTTCAAGGTTTTTAACTTCTTTGCCATTGGTTTGAACTTCCTCCTTTAGCTCGGAGTAGTTTGATCGTCTGAAGCCTTCTTCTCTCAACTCGTCAAAGTTGTTATCCGTCCAGCTCTGTTCCATTGCTGGTGAGGAGCTGCATTCCTTTGGAGGAGGAGAGGCGTTCTGATTTTTAGAGTTTCCAGTTTTTCTGCTCTGTTTTTTCCCCATCTTTGTGGTTTTATCTACCTTCGGTCTGCTTTAAGTATTTCTCCCTTTAAAGTGAGAACAATATTTAGCTTTCTCAGAGAAAGGTGCTAGAAGTACATTGCCGGAGGATGAAATCCTCTTACCACTTCAGGCCTCAGCTGAGGTCAGCAACACAGGTGTGAGGAAAACCAATGGAGACTGCCCCAGCCACAGACCTGAAACCTGATCTCTCTACAACCTCACAGCCATGGTCTTGTGATAACCTTTCAGGAGTCTTTTCACACAGAAACCAGGGTCCCCCCACAACTTGGAAGAGTTCCTACCCATACCAGCACCTAGATTTCCTTTGCGCGTCCAGTCCACTGGTTTCTGATCACCTCCTCCCCAGCTTGCGTAAGAGGTGGGCTGTTAGTTGCCCCGCAGTTGGGAGACCAGCTCTGACGTAGCCAAATCAGTGAGCTTTTTTACTCACCAATGAGATGAACCATTCATTTCCCAATGAAACGAACCATTCATTTCCCAATGAAACTTAACAACCTCTGTGAAGATTGTGGTTCCTTGGGTACTTTCTCTTTGCTATAGGGCAGCACATAGAGTTTCTTTATATCTTATAGTTACTTTTCCATTATAGTTCATTTTTTATACCAAACTATTTAATCTGTTGTATGGTTTCTGTCTTCTGACTGGACACAGACTGCTACATATTTCTACAAACAGTGAATGAAGTGAAGATTTTATTGAAATCTTTAATGATGGTCATGAAATTTCTCTCTTGTTCCTTGTAATTCTGCACCTTATATATTTTGAGGCTAACACTAGGATTATACAAGTTTAGGAAGATAGTATAATCCTGGAAGACATTTCCTTTAGCAATATAGTCTCACTTAAATTATGTCTGATATGTTCAATATAATTAGTCATTAGGGAAATGTAAATTTAAAATACAATTAGCTGCAACTCCACACTTGTGAAGAAGCTGAAATTAAAATGACAAATAATAACAAGTTTAGCAAAGATGTAGAGGGAGTGAAATTTTCATGGGAATATAGGAACATAAAATAATGTAAGCACTTAAAAAAGGGTCTCTCAGTTTCTTTTAAAAAGTTAAACATGGCCGGGAGTGGTGGCTCACACCTGTAATCGCAGCACTTTGCGAGGCCGAGGGGGGCGGATCACGAGGTCAGGAGATGGAGACCATCCTGGCTAACACGGTGAAACCCCGTCTCTACTAAAAAATACAAAAAAATTAGCCGGCCGTGGTGGTGGGCGCCTGTAGTCCCAGCTACTCGGGAGGCTGAGGCAGGAAAATGGCAGGAACCCGGGAGGCGGAGCTTGCAGTGAGCCGAGATCGCGCCACTGCACTCCAGCCTGGGCGACAGAGCGAGACTCCGACCCAATAAAAAAAGTTAAACATACACCTACAATATGATGCAGACATTCCTATTTATTATTTGCCTAAAAATGGAAAAATAAATCTCCATATAAAGACTTATATACAAATAAGCAACTATATTGGTAATAGGCAAAACAGAGGCACCATAAAAATGTCTATCAATAGTGAATGAATCAATAAACTGTAGTATTCCCATACAATGAACTACTTCTAAGCAATAAAAAGGGAATATTGATACATGTATAAAAATGGATAAATTCAAATAAATATACTGAGTTAAAGAAGCCAGACCAAGGAAAAACAATAGAACAAGTAGTGGATTGGGGAGGGGTGGGAGAAAATTTTGGGGACCGTGGATACATTCATTAGTTTGATTGTAGAGAGTTTTATGGGCATATGTCAAAACATCAAATTGTGCTGCTTAATACATTCAGCTTATTGCATATCAATTATACCTTAATAAAGCCATCTTAAAAAAACATGACTACTATGTGACTCAATCATCTCATTCTTAGCTATCTACTCACAAGAAATGAAAACCTAGGTTCACACAAAACCTTATACAGAGATGTCTGTAGCACCTTCACTATTAATTTCCAAACCACCCATACATTCTTCATCAATACATGGAATAAACAATGACCCTCAAAACAACATGGATAAATTTCACATGCATTTGCTGAAGTGCCAGCAGGAAACCAGATTCAAAAAAGCTACACACTGCCGGATTATATGAATATCTGAAAAAAAGCAAAACTACAGAGAAAAAAAGAAATCCGTGGTTTCCAGGGTTGTAGGAGGTGGTGAGAAGTTGTCTATATGGGACTAGCACCAGGAAAATTTGGGTGATGGCACTATTCTGTGTGGAACTGCAGTGGTGGACATATAACTCTATGCATTTGTCAAAATCCATAGAAATACACGAACTAAAAGTGAATTTTACCCTAAAATATGTTTAAGGATAATCACAAATATAGAAACAGCTTTACTCTTCTTCAACCTTGCAAAAGTACAAACGGTAATTAAAATGGTACTAAACTTGTAATAGAGAATGAAGTGTTAGGGCAATTGACAAAATATATTTTTTAAGCTTCATTAGAAACTAAGGTAACACAAAATAAAACAATGGTTTTATTTATATTTATTTTCTCATTAAATTAGCAGATTAAAATTTTATACTCAAAGATACAAATTCATTATTAGGAATTTTTAGTATTTAAGAAAATATGATATGACATATAAAATACATGAGTATATTTACCATATGATATCCAAGCATCTGCAGTTGACTGAGTGTGTGCTGGAGAGATCAGGCATCCTTGGCCTGTTTCCCACTCTCAGCTGCTGTTGCCTGAGCAGGGCCATGGCCTCCACAAGCCTTGAAACCTCCATCGCCTGGGTAACTGCCCATGAGCTGCTGCTGCCAGCAGTCATCTCATTTTCCCCACACCCACTATAACAAAGAAGGAGACATTATTCAACCCAAATCAGGCTGAGTGGAAGTTCCTCGACATCCTGACCAGTGAAGAACATTTGGGGCACATCACCAAGTGCCAGAGGGGCCCTGAGGTGCCATTTTCTTAGAATCGTCTGTTCCCATTCTGAGTCATGACTTAGTAAATGTTCTGGGAAATGAGACTCTCCATCCTATAGTGATTGTCTATAGAAGAGAGGGCTATAGATGAATGTTAGTGACATGAGTGTTGGCGGCAGCAGCAGAGGCACACTGACCTGTCACCAAGCAGGAGACAGTACTTCCTGGACCACTAGTGAGAGAGAAGAAAAGAGGTTTGCTCCTGCTCTTCTACCTAGTCTTCTGTGGGTTCCTAGCTGCACTCTTCTTGTTCACAATGTGGGCTATGCTTCTGGTGCTGAAAGGCAGGGTTCCAAAATACCAGCTTCCTAGTTCAGGACTTAAAATTTCTCCAGAATCAGTGATGGCTTTAAAATATGTATTCCGTATGTCTGATTCAGCTTCCTAGAATAGGTACTTTGTAGATTTTAATGATTTTCTAAAGCTGTATTAGATGAACAGAAAAATCTCACAATCCATCCTGATGAAGTACTTTTTGAAAGAAGGGACTAGTTTATAATGCATGTAAATTTCCTGCACCCTTACTTTAATCATGCAGTGGTATGGAGGATACTGATATTTGTGGTTTCAAAGGAAACCCTTGTATTCTTGTAAAAATTAGCAGAGTAATTAGATTAAATCATCAAGTGGAAACAAGGCTAATGGTTTTAAAAAGAAGAACACCAGACAAGTCTGATAACCTTTCACCATGGATTTATAGACTTAAAATAATTAGCACATTATGGAAAAAAATATGCATGTGGAATATCTATAGCAGTTGTTCTAAGTAATCTTTGATCATAATGCTGATACCAGGAAAGAAGCAACACTACAATGGATTGATGAATCACCCAACTTGTAAAACCGATGTGTTTAAAAGCACAGTGATGCATAACATGAATAGGATAGCTCCACAGGATAAATGTTGTTTGTTTTTATTTGTGTCAGATGGACTGGACAGTATATAATAGAGTGAAAACACCTTGAAGGAAGTTGGGGTGGTACCTAACACTGGATGTCTTAGTTCATACTGGCTGTTATAACAAAATGCCACAAACTGAGTGGCTTATAAACAATAGGAATTCAGTTCTGGAGGCTAGGAAGTCCAAGATAAATAAATTGGTAAATTAAGTGGCCTGTAAGTACCCACTACCTAGATCACAGACAGCAGTTGCTCTAACTTCACATGCCAAAAAGAAGGAGCTCTCTGAGGCCACTAATGACATTCATGAGAGCTCCATCCTAAATACCTAATCACTTCTCAAAGGTTCTACTTCCTGATACCATCAACTTGGTGGTAAGAATTTCAATATATGAATAGGACATAAGATGTTCAGACTACAGCACTACAGGGGGTGGGGGACATAAAAATTCATATATATAATATATAATATATATAGATATATTATCTATAGTGCTATAGATTATAGATTTAGACTATAATCTAAAAGCACATTACGATGCAGCCCCAGAGCTATGGGCTGAATTTGAAGGAACTACTTTTGCTTCTTGTTCTATTTTTTATGTGGTTTTATCGCCAGGTGTCTAAAGCTTTATATGCTATGTTATGTAACTGTTGTATGGACTTAAAACTGGTTAACTGTCATATTTTGATGTTAACACCATTTTGGTGACAAAATGATAAGAATAAATGGCATCTTGGTAGCATCAAGTGATTTTATATAGCTTCAGAAAAAAATGTGATCTCTTACATCCCTCAAGTTTTGTATGTGAGGAGGAAAAAATAAAAGTAGATTTGAAAAGTGTTATCTTAAATTTTTATAAAATTAATTTTTACATGCTTAATTAATCTATAGATCTTTTTAATACAGAGCATGAACTTTTTGATGTAAAATGAATGTATGAAGAAAAGAATGTTAATGGAATTAGTTTTTACTGCTAAAGGTAAATGTCACAAATTACTTAGAATATCTTAACCATAAAAGAAACACAGCATTTTTAGTTTAGCAAGTATGAATATGCACCTAAATTTTTATCAAACAATTTCCTATTTTCTCAAAATATTTTAAATTGTGCAATAGTTTATGAAACACTCTGTCGTTGATTTAGTTAGCAAATATAAGCAAATTAACTACAAAACTACAGCAAGTATGATTGAAGAATGCATAATTGTGTATAGGCTTCTTTACAAGTATTTAACAAAGAGCACACATTTATAATTTCAAGCAAACAAATTAACTGTTAAAAACATTGATGGTGAGAAGAAAAAGGCAAAGTCTGTGTCTCAAGTTCCCACTTGTCTACTCAATTCAACAAATCTAGTCCTATGAGAGAGAGCTGGGAAGACAGCCTGGAAGTTACATACTGCATCTTCAGTTTATGAATTGCTGGTTTTACCTCTTTGTTTCTCAGTGTGTAGATAAGGGGTTTTAATATAGGTGTGAAAACTACAGAGAATACAGACGAAATGTTATCCACTGGTAAGTTGCTGAAAGGCCACGCATAGATGAAGGAAGATACAGGGCCCAAAGAACAGGGTCACCACAGTAATGTGGGCAGTCAGAGTGCTGTGAGCCTTGGCCATACCTGCTGAGGAATGTCGCTGCACAGTAATCAGAATGACCACGTAGGAGATCAGCAAAAGCAAAAATGAAGTCACCCCCATAAGACCACTGTCCAAAAGCATCAACACTTCAGGGATATAAGTATCTGTACAGGCACGTTTGATGACCAAAGTAAGATCGCAATAATAACTGTCCACTATGTTTGGGCCACAGAAGGGCAAACTTACAGTGAAAGCTAACTGGCTCAGGAAGTGCATAACCCCAATGACCCAAGATCCTACCACTAGGCCTGTACATGTGCACGAGTTCATGATGATTGCATAGTGGAGAGGTTTGCTTATGGCTACATACCTGTCATATGCCATGGCTACAAGAGGCACTATCTCACCACAAGCAAAGACATGGAGCAAAAATATCTGGGCCATGCAGCCCTCAAAGGAGATAGTCTTGGGTTCATGAAGGAAATCATGGATCATCTTAGGGGCTGCATAAGAGGCCAGAAAAATGTCAAAAACAGAAAGGTTACTGAGCATGATGTTCATGGATGTATGCAGGGCAGGTTCAGAAATCACTGTAAAAACAATGAGAAGATTGCCCAGCACAATGGCAATGTACAACAAGTTAAAAAATACAAAGAAAAAATACTGGAGCTCCCATGAACTGCAGAGTCCCAGCAAAACAAAATCCCCCACCCTAGAATAATTTCCCTTGTTCATGGTCTCAGCCTACAAGAGAAGTACCTACAAAGAGAAACATCAATGGATTATTATCAAGATCTAGAAAAGTGGACTACAATCCAAAAGTGTTTTTCTCCACATTAATTTAAAATGCTCTAGAGTTATCCCATTAGGAAATGTCTTATCTGTAATTTTGAGATATATATATATATTCTTCTCTCAATTATCCTTATTAATGAAGAATGGCTATGAGGTGCAACCACAGTAAGTCAACAACCCCATTTTATGATTTTGTGGGTTAAATCTGAGGCTAAGCAAATAACATATGTATACCACAAAGACCTTAGTTAAGAAGAGATGCTAATATATCCAGATTATTTGTAACACCTTCCTTTGCCCTGCTTCTTTTTATATCCACTCAGAATTATCTACAAGCAGCTTCAATTCATAGAGAATTCCCACAAGGCCATATTTACAAGGAAAATACCTATCTTTTCCCCCACATTTTTTACTCTGGTTCTGTCTCTTATTGCCTCTGTCTTTACTCTATAAGTAACACCTGCAACCTGCAATGATTTTATGCATTAAAGCATGAAAACTGCTTAATCTATATTGTCTCTGAAGTTATGTTAATGGTTTTGGTTTGAGGTAAATTCCCTTGCAGTTAACATTGTACTATATCAGAATATGTAAACTGAAATGGTACATATGTCAGTACAGAATATTAGTAGATAAGGTGATGATAGCCATAAAATGAAGATTTGAAAAATGCCAGAAATCCTCATAAAGAATGGCACCATATCCTCTACTAAATGCCATTTTTGTCTAGATATTAGACTGCGCTGGTTTGAACTAAGTATAGAATGATGTTAATATGCTTCTGTAGACGCTTTTCTATCCAATATTTCAGAAAAAGAGCCCATAGAACTAAAAAAAAAACCTCAAATATTACAGAAATTGATCTTTAAGTCATTTCCTATCATACCCAAAGTCAAATTTTGTGCTCTAGACTAAAATTGATATAATTATTTTGTGGTTGATTCAAAGGACTTTGCACAAAACTGTAAGTCCAAGAATCATAAGCCATTGCTCCAAGTTTCATTCTCTAGTTAAAGGTCTTATTGCTATTTTCCAAAAAGAAAATCTCAAGCAATTGGATAAAGCAAGTTGTTGACATAAATTTAAAAAAAAAAAAAAGGACTTACCTGATTCAGTTATCTACAGATTTTGAGAAAGTTCAAACAAGTTTTGGCTTCCTTCAGATCAAATGTTCTTGAAGGGGAGCCACACCAAATGTGCACATACTTTTCAGTTAAGGTGTTATAACTATAAGAAATATTGACTTAGATAAACCTCCTCTTCTTGACACTCTATTTCACCCTTTTCCCGTTTTATCATTCATCTATTTCATTTAGGACTTGGGATTGAACAGGCACCATGGGAGTGTGAATGTGTCCCATGATGATTCCTTGCCATTGAATATTTGCTGGCTTGTTGAATAGGGAATAGGGCTCAAGTCCAGACAGCCAAACCACTTTCAACCTTCTTTCAACTCCTAGAGCTCTTTCCCTTGTCTTACTTACTACCAATTACATGCGCTATGTTTCTAATAGATTTAGGAAGAGTTTTACATGGAGAGATTTCTGTGACACTACAGGAAGAATTGAATTGAATTGAATCTTCTGTGATATTCCACACGTCAGTGAGAAGAAACTCAGCAAAGAACAGCTGATCCACTGCAATAGGAATGTTAAATGAATTCCTGTTTTAATTTTAAATGTTAAAAATTATTGATAGGATATTCCATACAAACATATTTGTATTCTTAGCATACACTCCACTTAATTATGGTGTATTATATGAGAATATTATAACTTGGGTTTGATGTGCTAATTATTTATTTAGGATTTTTCTTATAGGTTTACAATTATAGCAGTTTTAACTTGTTGGTCTATCCACTTCCTATTTTGGTAGTAAGACAATGACAGGCTCACAAAATTAGTGGGGTTGCTCAGAAAAGTGTTTCTATATCCTAGCATTACCTGTCCTTTGATGGTTTGGGAAAGGTTGTACATAAACATAAATGTAGCTTGTGAGGTTTTTTTCATTATTATTATACTTTAAGTTCTAGGGTACATGTGCACAACGTACAAGTTTGTTACATACGTATACAAGTGCCATGTTGGTTTCCTGCACCCATTAACTCATCATTTACATTAGGTATACGTCCTAATGCTATCCCTCCCCACCCCACCCCACAACAGGCCCTGGTGTGTGATGTTCTCCTTCCTGTGTCCAAGTGTTCTCATTCAGTTCCCACCTATGAGTGGGAACATGTGGTGTTTGGTTTTTTGTCCTTGTGATAGTTTGCTGAGAATGATGGTTTCCAGCTTCATCCATGCCCCTACAAAGGACATGAACTCATCCTTTTTTATGGCTGCATAGTATTTCATGGTGTATATGTGCCACATTTTCTTAATCTAGTCTATCATTGTTGGACATTTGGGTTGGTTCCAAGTCTTTGAGAGCCTGTGAGTTTTATAGGATGATACTTTTAGCTTCTTTTAATGTAATCCATGATGATTAGAGCTTGAATTTTCTGCTCAGAAAATTTGACAATTTATGATTTCTGAAAAAATTAAAAATTCATGTCAATGAATGTTGTCTTCTGCTTTTACATTATTTAAGTTGCTTAGCTTCCCAAACATAAATTTATGAACATTTTTCTAATCTATAATAATTAATTGTAGTCTCCTTTTAACTTTAATTTTCATCAGTACTGATCTTTTCCCTTTTATTCTTGTTTTTCTTTTATTTTTGCTTTGCCAAGAGCCATATTTTGATTTCACAAGGAACTGCACTAGATTATTTGTTTTTTTATTTCAAGAACTTGTTATTTTTTAATTGACAAGTAAAAGTTCTATACATTTTTATTGCACAACATGATGTTTTGATATTTGTGTGCAATGCATAATGGCTAAATCAAGCTATTTATCATGGGCATTACCTCACATACTTAGCATTTGTTATTTGTGACGAGTACCACTTAAAATCTACTTTCTTAGAAATTTTCAAATATACAATATACTGTCATTAACTGCAGTCACTATGAAGTATAATGGATCTTTTAAATATAGTCCTCCTGTCTAGTTAAATTTTATATTCTTTGACCAACATCTCCCCAATTGTCCCAGCCCCCATGCTCTGGTGACCACCATTTTACTTCATGTTACTCTGAGTTCAAATTTTACAGTTCATATATAAGTGAAATCATGCAGCGTTTGTCATTTTGTGCCTACTTTATTTTACTTAACATAATGCCCTCCAGTTTCATCCATGTTTTTTCAAATGACAGTATTTTCTTCCTTTTTAAGTATGAATAGTATTTCATTGTATATGAAGGGTCGTCAAAAGATTCACGTAAAATAAATATAAAATGACTATGGATGTATTTCAAATTTTTGTACCAAAATGAATTCATAATAACTTATAACATATCTGAACAGGATCTAGTTTGAGACACTAAGAAGGATAAAACATCAATTTGAAAAGAAGTCCTATGAGGGCAACAAGAATTCTGCTAAAATTGAAGCAAGAATACACATCAAATTTATGATGAAGCTGAAATGGAAGAATGGTGAAATAATTGAAGCTTTACTAAAAACTTATAGGTACAATGACCCAAAGAGATCAAGTATTTACAAATGGATAACTTGTTTCAAGAAGGAATTAGATGATGTTGAAGAGGATGCCCACAATGGCAGACTATCCATATCAATTTGTGAGCAAAAAATTCATCTTGTTCATGCCCTAATTGAAGAAGACTGATTATTAACTGCACAAACAATAATCAGCACTGTAGACATCTCAACTAGTTCAGCTTACAGAATTCTGACTGAAAAATTAAAGTTGAGCAATCTTATTATCCAATGGGTGTCAAAACTATTGTGCCCAGGTCAGCTGCAGACGAGAGCAGAGCTTTCAATTGCAATTTTAAACAGGTATATATTAGTAGGTTCTTGCATTACTATAAAGGAATACCTGAGACTAGGTAATTAATTTTAAAAAGAAGTTTAATTGGCTCATGGTTCTGTAGGCTATACAAACATAGCATAAGCATCTGCTCAGCTTCTAGTAAGAACTTCAGGAAGCTTACAATCATGGCAAAAGGTAAAGGGGAAGCAGGCACATCACACTGTGAGAGCAGAAGCAAGGAGAGCAGGAAGATGCCACAAGCTTTTGATCAACCAGTTCTCATGGGAACCGACTCATTACCAAAGGGATGGTGCTAAAGCCGGGCATAAGGGATCTGCCCCCCATGATCTAAACACCTCCCACCAAGCACCACCTCCAACGCTGGGGATTACATTTCAACATGAGATTTGGAGGGAAAAAACATGTAAACCATATCACTCTACCCCTGGCCCTCCAAATCTCATTCATGTCTTTTTCGCATCACAAAATAATCATCTCTTACTAACAGTCCCCCAAAGTCTTAACTCATTCAAATATCAGGACATGGATGAAATTGGAAATCATCATTCTCAGTAAATTATCACAAGAACAAAAAACCAAACACCACATATTCTCACTCATAGATGGGAATTGAACAATGAGAACACATGGACACAGGAAGGGGAACACCACACTCTGGGGACTGTTGTAGGGTGTGGGGAGGGGGGAGGGATAGCATTGGGCGATATACCTAATGCTAGATGATGAGTTAGTGGGTGCAGCACACCAGCATGACACTTGTATACATATGTAACTAACCTGCACATTGCACACATGTACCCTAAAACTTAAGTATAATAATAAAAAAAGAAAAAAAAACAAATATCAAATCCAAAGTCTTAAGTTTCATCTGAGACTCATCTCCTTTCACCTATGAGCTTCTAAAATCAAAACAAGTTATTTACTCCCAAGCTCTAATAGTAGTACAAACATGTAAACATTACTCCTCGGGGATCTAGAACTAGAAATACCATTTGATCTAGCCATGCCATTACTGGGTATATACCCAAGGACTATAAATCATGCTGCTATAAAGACTTATGCACACGTATGTTTATTGTGGCACTATTCACAATAGCAAAGACTTGGAACCAACCCAAATGTCCAACAATGATAGACTGGATTAAGAAAATGTGGCACATATACACCATGGAATACTATGCAGCCATAAAAATTGATGAGTTCATGTCCTTTGTAGGGACATGGATGAAATTGGAAATCATCATTTTCAGTAAACTATCACAAGAACAAAAAACAAAACACCGCATATTCTCACTCATAGGTGGGAATTGAACAATGAGAACACATGGACACAGGAAGGGGAACATCATACTCTGGGGACTGTTGTGGGGTGGGGGGAGGGGAGAGGGATAGCATTAGGAGATACACCTAATGCTAAATGACGAGTTAATGGGTGCAGGACACCAGCATGGCACATGTATACATATGTAACTAACATGCACATTGTGCACATGTACCCTAAAACTTAAAGTATAATAATAATAAAATAAAATAATAAAAAATAAAATAAAATAAAACATTACTATTCTGAAAGATAAAAATTGGCCGAAAGAAAAGGATAATAGGTCCCATGCAAGTCTGAAAACCAGTAGGGCAATCATTAAATATGAAACCTCCAAAATAATCTCCTTGACTCCATTTCCCACATCCAGAACATATTGATGCAAAGGGTGGACTTTTAAGGCCTTGAGAAACTCTGCCTATGTAGCTTTGCAGGTGCAGTCCCCATGGCTGCTCTCACAAGTTGGAGTTAAGTGCCTGTGGCTTTTCCAGGCAGAGTGTGCAAGCTGCAGGTGAATCGACCATTCTGGGATCTAGAGAGTGGTGTCCCCCC
This sequence comes from Pongo abelii, assembly GCF_028885655.2. Taxonomy (NCBI): domain Eukaryota; kingdom Metazoa; phylum Chordata; class Mammalia; order Primates; family Hominidae; genus Pongo; species Pongo abelii. Next base: position 23,246,427 of record NC_072007.2, on the reverse strand, counting down.
TCCCACAGCTCCACTAGGCAATGCCCCAGTGGGGACTGTGTGTGAGGACTCTAACCCCACATTGCCCCTCAGCATTGCCCCAGTAGAGATTCCCTGTGAAGTCTCCTCCCCTGTGGCAAACTTCTTCCTGGGCATAGAGGCTTCCTCATATACCCCCTGAAACACAGGTGGAAGCTGCCAAGCCTTTTTCACCCTTGCCACAGTATTCTTCTGTGTACATGCAGGATTAACACCACATAGAAGGCACCAAGGATTACAGCTTGCACCCTATGAAGCAGCAGCCCAAGCTGTACCTGGGACCCTTTGAACTGTGGCTGGAACTGAAGCAGCCAGAATGCAGGAGCCGTGTCTTCAGGCTGAGCAGAGTAGTGCCATCTTAGGGCTGGCCCCTGAAATCATTCTTTCCTCCTAAGCCTCTGTCCCTATGATGGGAGGGGCTGTCTCCAAGATCTCTGAAATAAATACATTTGGAGCCTTTTCCCCATTGTCTTGAGTATTGGCACTTGGCTGCATTTTAGTCATGCTAGTCTCTCTAGCAAGTGATTGCCCTACAGCCTGCTTGGATTGGATTCTTTCTCTGCCACATGTCCAGGCTAAAAATATTTAAGAGTTTTACACTCTGCTTCCCTTTTAAATACATCTAAATTTATTTCTTTTTTCTCATATCTGACCATAGGCTGTTATAAGCAGCCAGGCCACATCTTGAATGTTTTACTGCTTAGAAATTTCTTCCATTAGATACCCTAAGTAATCACTCTTAAGTTAAAACTTCTGCAGATCCCTAGAACATGAACACAACGCAAACAAGTTCTTTGCTATGGTGTAACATGAGTGACCTTTACTCCAGTTCCCAAAAACTCTCATTTCTATCTGAGACCTCATCAGTGTGGTCTTCACTGTCCATATTTCTATTAGTATTTTGGTCACAACTATTTAACCAGTCTCTAAGAATTTCCAACCTTTCCTTCATCTTCCTGTCTTCTTCAGAGCCCTCCAAACTTTTTCAAGCTTTGTCTGTTATCCAGTCCCAAAGCTACTTCTACATTTTCAAGTATCCTTATAGCAACATCCCACTCCTCATTACCAATTTTGTGTTAGGTCGTTCTTGAATTGCTATAAAGAAATACCTGAGACTGGGTAACTTATAAAGAAAAGGGGCTTAATTGATCACAGTTCCTTAACTGGTAGGAAGAATGGTGCCAGCATCTGCTTCTGATGAGGGCCTCAGGAAGCTTACAATCAAGACAGAGGACAAGTGGGGAGAAAGTGCATCATATGGCAAAAACAGGAGCAAGAAAGAGAAAGGGGAGTCCCAGACTCTTAAACAACCAGATCTCACATGAACTAACTGAACTAAAACTCATTTATCATCAAGGGGATGCTACTAAGACATTCATGAAGGACTCACCCCCTGATTCAATCACCTCCAACCAAGCCCTACCTCCAACACTGGAAATCACATTTAGACATGAGATTTGGAGGGGAAAAACATCCAGACTATATCAAGTGGGATCAAGATCCTGAAATATTTATTCAAAGAATTGTAACAGAACATGAAACATGGCTTTACCAGTATGATCCTGAAGACACAGCACAATCAAAGGAATGACTACCAAGAGATAGTATTGGTACAATCAAAGTTGACCAGTCAAAAACAAAGGTCATGGCAACAGTATTTTTGGATTCTCAAGGAATTTTGTTTGTTGACTTTCTGGGGGGCCAAAGAATGGTAACATCTGTTTATTATAACAGTGTTTTTGGAAAGCCACGCTTTAGCAGTAAAATGCACAGGAAAGCCTCAACAGAGAGTCTTTCTTCACCATGCCAATCCTCTTACTCATTCTTCTCAGGAACCAAGAGCAATTTTGTGAGAGTTTTGATGGGGAATTATTAGACATACACCTTACAGTCCTGATTTGGCTCCTTCTGACTAATTCTTTTTTTCTATTCTTAAAAAAATCTGTAAAGGGCACCCATTTATCTTTAGTTAATGAAAAAAGACTGCAGTGGCATTGGTAAATTCCCAGGACATTCAGTTATTTAGGGAAAAACTGAATGGCTGGTATCACTGCTTACAAAACTGTCTTGAATTTGATGGTGCTTATCTTGAGAAATAGTTATTTTTTAAATTTTTTATCTTTTAACTCCATTTTTTTCACAAACTTTTTGAAGTGCTCTCATATATATACCACATTTCCTTCCCCGTCATCCATTCATGAACACTTTGATTGATTCCATCTCTTGGCTATTGTGAATAATGATGCAGTAAACACGGAAATGCAGATATCTCTTCAATGTACTGATTTCAATTCCTTTGGCTATATATCCAGTAATGGAATTACTGGGTCATGTGGCAGTCCTATTTTTAATTCTTTAGGAACTTCTAAACTGTTTTCCATAATGAATATACTAATTTACATTCCTACTAACAGGGTACAAGAGTTCCTTTTACTTTCTTGCCAACACTTGTTATCTTTCATCATTTTGATATACCTCTTCCAAGAGTTGTGAGTTAATATCTCATTATGGTTATTTGCATTTCCTTGATAATTAGTGATGTTGAGTATTTTTTCACGTATCTGTTGGTCACTTGTATGGTTTTTTTTTTTTTGAGAAATGTATATTTGGATCCTTTACCCACCTTATAACTGAGTTATTCATTTTAGTGGTATTGAGTTGTTTGAGTTCTTTATATGTTTTGGATATAAACATTGTATCACATGTGTGGTTTGCAAATATGTTCTCCCATTCCACAGGTTGATTTTCATTTTATTGGTTGTTTCTTTATACAAGGAAAAGATTGTGTAGGAGCTTTTTAGTTTTATATAATCCAATTTGTCTATTTATGCTTTTTATCTTTTTTTGGTCTGTGCTTTAGTATCCAAAAAATCTCTGGCCCAAGTAACATCATAGAAAATTGTTCCTATGTTTTCATCTAGTAATTTTACAATTTTAAGTCTCATGTATAAGTCTTCAGCCATTTTCAGTTGAGTTTTTAAATATGGGGTGAGATAAGGGTCTAATTTTATTCCTCTGCCTGTAGATTTCCAGTTTTCCCAGCACCATTTATTGAAGAGACTGTCCTTTCAATATTATGTGTTCTGGGCACCTTTGTCAAAAATGAATTGACCATAAATGTGTGGATTCATTTCTGAGCTTTCTGTTCAGTTTTGTTGGTCTATATGTCTGTTTTTATACCAATACCATGCTTTTTTGGTTACTATAACTTTGTAGTAGATTTTCACATAAGGTAGTGTGATGCTTCCAGTTTTGTTCTATTTTCTCAAGATTTATTTGGATTTTCAGGTTTTTTGTGGTTCCATACAAATTTTATGATTTTTTTCTATTTCTGTGAAAAATGTCATTAGAATTGTAAGAACTTCTGTTTTAAAAGTAGGACTACACTGAAATATAATTTTTCATATATTACATTGACAAAAATCTAAAATTTCAATGTACTCTCTTGAGAAGGCTATGAGGTACTCTCATATATTGCAAGTGAGAATGCAATAAAAAAGGAAGTGTATTTAGCAATGTCTAGAAAATACCTGTGCAATTGACCTTTGTACTTAGCAATTTTACTTGAAACAATAGGAAAAAAGAAAAGACTAGACATATGTGGATAACTATGAAAGCTGGGTATAAATCCACAGATGGGAGCATGTGAGCACATTCTCATCTTTTGTATATATTTTAAACATCCAAATTAGGAAGTTTAAAAAATAACTTTTATTCTTAACTACAATTATGCCTTCTGTCATGGCTTACTTGTCCTCTTACAAGCTTTTTGTGTTCAATGCCTGGTTAATTTGAAATCACTTTATGACAGCACATAACTTCATTTCTTCATTGAATGGTCATGGAACTCTAGTTTACATATACTAAACTAGGAGTTGGAAATTCATTGAGGTACAAGATAGCAGTTCCTGACTTTACAGAATTTATATTCTAAGGCAGAAAGCACATACCTTGACAAGTAATTAAAGTAAAATTATACTTGTTTTTTTCATAGGGGAAGTAGAGAGTGGTATGGAAGATTTTATTATATTTTAAAAATGTATGGAAGGACTCTGCTTAAACATAAAGAGAGTCAGATTTAGCCAAGTTCAATGTATAATTATGTTTCTAGACAAGGAAGTTTTAAGCAGAGGGAAAAAAACAGTATCTGTATGTCAAGAGGTAAAAATTATTTGGTGAGAGGTGCAAAGTTTAAAAACTAGAACAAATATAGCTTAAATCTAGAGTACATAAGATTTATCTAGATTAAAAATATTACATAATTTGGAATTTATCTTAATAATAGAGAAAGCCATCCAGAGGGAGAAGCATTGCATTATTAAAGGAAGTATCATTTTAAGATTTTTATTTTTGAAGTGTGTCTCCATCTGGGTTGTGCATAATTTATAGAAACGCAAGACCTAGTTTTGAAATGAAAGAGTAAGGAATTCAATCAAGTCTTTCCTAACAAAAGTAATAATAAACTGGAAAAAAAGTGGTTGGAAACAACTATTTCAGAATCCTGGATATTGACTGTTAAGAACTGAATGTTTGTGTCCCTCCCACCAACCCACAATCCATATGTTGAAATTCTAACCTCCAATGAGGTGGTATTAAGAAATGGAGACTTTTGGAGATAAATAAGGTCATGAGGGTGGACCCCTCATGGATGGGATCAGTGCCTTTGTAAAAAATACTTTAGAGAGATTTCTAGCTCTCTTTCTGCCATGTAAGATATAAGGAGAAGTTGATGGCTTGCAGCCTGAAAGAGGGCACTCACGAGAACCCAACCAGACTGGCAGTCTGATCTCAGGCTTCCAGCCTCCAAAACTATGAGAAATAATTTCTGTTGCTTATAAACCACCTAGTCTCTGCTACTTTGTGATGTCTGCCCAAACTGACATTAAGACAAAAAGAAAGAGAAATCTGCATTTGTGAAAACCAAGTGAATATCAGATAAGAACAGTAGAAGTATATGGTATTTTAGCCTATGGCTTCTTGCATTATCACTACTCCAACAAACTCCCTCAGCATAATAGTTCCAGCAGGGTGGGGAAAGTGGTGGAAGTCAGCCGCTTTTCTGCCAGAGGTGGCTGACATAATTTAGAGCTGGAAACAGAAAATCACATGCCCAGGGATGTTGTCTAAAATAATAATGACCTTAGTGTCAAAATGTCATGAAATTCAGAATTGGAGTTAGTCTAATATTGACATATTGGATAGAACAAGCAGGAAACTGGCACACTTACGAGATATTTACTAGAGAGATCAGAGAAATGAAATAGTGATGCTGAGCCTTGATAAGTTTCCACATATCCCTGAAAGTTCAAACAGCTATGCACATGCACAAGACTGCATGAATGCTCAGAAGAAGTCAGGGAAACCCATAAGTATCTACTTGTCCCTGGATGAATACAAAGCCTTGCACATAAGCAGCATAGACACAAGGATGTGTGGATGAAAGTAAAAGCTGGAACAACTTCTAAACTGCTCGTCATTGACAAAAGATGAAAAGCTGAGTGGCTCAATCAAGATAATGCAGCACAGCCTCTCTAACTAATCATTGAGTGACCATTAACCATGCTCAACCAGAAGTGACCTCTAGTACACAAAGATTAAATATAAGAACAAGAACTAGCAACAACAAAAACCCTAACAGAGTCACTTGTAGCCATATATTTCAGGGAAACAGATTTTGCAGAATTAGTCCTGTTAGGTCACTAAACAAATAAAAATAATACAAATAGCAATAGCAGCAGCAATAGCTTCTCAGAGAGAAAGAGAAAAGAATAAGGATCTGCTACAATATATTGTCTAAAATATACAACTTTAAACAACAAAAAAGAGACATGTCCTGTGAGGGTTCAGTGAGACTGGTGGGAAAAATTTTAGTTATAATAGCTACAAACCCTCTTGAAAGGCTTAGAGTTTGCAAAACTTTGGTAACAGATCTGGCTGAAGGCAGCCTAGTCCCTTTACCTTTAATTAGATAAATGAAAGTAAATACAAAGGAATGTGAAGGAGCTTGTCTAACTAGCTTGTTTACTCATGTGGTCCTAAGACTAACCTTTGTTCTACCATGGGTGCTTAATTCCTTTCTACTTGGGAAGTCTGCAATGTCAATTACCCTCTAGTGGTGTTGACTCAAGACTTTGTCAATTAATCTTTACTAAATAAATGCAAGTCTCACTGGCTGCTGACTCTTTACAGCACTCTTCTTGGAGTCTGTAAGTGGCCCAGACGCTCAGCTGGACTGGCAAAGCAGAATATCTATGTAAGTGTACGTTATTCATCCATCACTGAGTCAAGGTCTGCAGGACAGACCTCCACAATGTCCCACCCCCCCCAAAAAAGGAAACTGACTCAGACACAGGAAGAAAAATAGTCGATAGAAATTATTGATAAAATGTCACAAATGACAGATTTATCAAACAAACACTTCAAAGTAAATACTAAAATATATTGAAATAACTAAAGAAAAGCATGTTTTGGAATTAAAGGAGGTTCTGGTTCAAGATGGCTGACTAGAAGCACCTAGTGCATTCCATCTCATGGAGAATAAACAAAGTGGCAAGTAAATACTAACCCTTAGGACCACCTAAGAGATCGTGCTGGGATTCACCAGAGAAGCAAGTGGACACATGGAGAACAGAGAGGAGTGAAGCCATGAAGCCAAGTAACTGCCCACCCAGGACCATGCAGAGCTGGGGGAAATTCCCTAACATAGGAAAAGAGTGAGTGAGTGAGAGTCCCCTGGGGATCCACACTTCTGCCATTGACATTTGTAATCATGAGCACAGGAAAGTCCCCTAGACACCCTTACTCCACCCTGCAGACCAACACAGAGAGCCACCTGGAGTCTATGCAGAGTCACTGCTCAAGCCCACATGGAATTTCACTGGCCTTTGATCTCTGAGCAGCCTGGTGCCAGCTGCCACTGCCCTGCCAAGAAGGGAAGCAAGGTACTTTTGCATGTCTATTGGATAGATGTTATAGCCCAGGTACTGAGGAGCAGCCAGACTGCATACCATGTGACCCTTCCCCTCCACTGCTTCTCACCAGGGGATGCTCATAGGTTTAGGCCCCCAGCACAGCTGCCCCACCCCCACTTGAACAGTGTGGTCACATCTCTTCATTCCTCTGGGAGCAAAACTCCCAGAGGTAGCTGACAAGCCTTTTACAATCTCTGCTTGCACTTTCCCCACCCCTCTGGGAGGAGCAAGGAGGTAGGGCACATTTGTAGACCTCTAGCACTAGACACCACAATGGAGATACAAAGGAGCAGTGGGCAAACTATGCCCCAACAACTTACTGCCTCCACTGCTCTCTGCCAAATGGGGTTTCCACCTTCCAGCCCCCAGCATACCCACCCCACACACACCTGATCCCTGTAGCCACAGCTCTCTGTTCCTGATTACTTAACTCCCATAGGAGTTCTCAGAGGTGGTTGGCAGGCCTTTTGTGATCACTACTGCCTCTGTCCCTACCAACCCCGGGTCAGGGAGGGAACAAGGCCGCAGAGTACCTTCCTACACCTCCAGCATGAACAGCACAGCTGAGATATGGATGAGCAGTGGGCTGCTGCATGGCCCGTAAACCGCTGCCTCTGCTGCTGTCTGGAGAATAGGGCTCACTGGCTTCCAGCCCCAAAAACACCCACCCTGCCCCCACCTGAACACTAAGGCCACATCTCAATTCCTCTGAAAGCCCAATTACCGGAGGTCAGCAACTAGCTTTTCACAGTTGTCACTACCACTGCCTTCACCCCTACCACTGCCTCCACCTCTACCACCCCTAGGCCAGCATGGGATCAAGGAGGTTTGGCACTTTTGCTTGTCCCTAACAATGAAATCCAGTGCCACTTGTGTGAGAGGAAAATGCAAGCGTGCCATGCTCCCCACAGCTGCCAATCTCCATTGTACCAGCTGAAGAATCCTGCCCTCACCAGTGAAATGCCCACAGCACAGATGCCCACCCCTCCTGAACATTTCAGCTGTGGCTCAGAACACTTCGGAAAACCCAACCCCACAGGCATTTGATCTTCCCTTGGGCTTCCACTGCCTAAAGGTTCCACCTGCCCTCACCTGAGAGTTCTGCCAGTGATCAAGGGACTAGCCTGCCTCTCCCCATCACAGCAAGCACCTGAACTCTGGGTTAACCTGACTCAGGTCCAGCCCCTTCAGGACTTGTACACACTATCCAGTGGGCCACCTAGAGGCCTGGGAACTAGGGAATTACTTAGCCCATCCCAACACTACTGGCATCTGACCACTTCCCCAGGGTCTGAGGTCAGGCTGATCAAACCAGTCAACATCACCACAACCAACACCCACCCACACGTGCCCAAAGGTGGAGCCCTGCCCCATCCCCATGAAGCAGCAGCATTACCACATAAGAGTACAGGTGAGCCGTAAAGCTATCTGTATTGGGCAGAGTGAAGAAGTTCCACCCCTAAACCACTCCCATAGAGAGTTACAAGATAGGTATTTCCCATGGCTCTCCACCACATGGTATTCTGGGGATAGACTACAGTGTGCATCTGAACTGGGAGTTCAAGCCCCAGGACAGGGCATGACAGGGAAACAGATCATGGTCCTTCTATCTAGGACATGGAGATGGTGCAATCCCCCTCAGCCCCCACACAGACAGAGCATTTTATCAGGAGCTCCCCTCAGCCACCTTCACCAGGGCTGGTGCCCATAATTGCCATTGGTGTATTTGTGGGCAAGCCGGGGGGTCCAGCTCTGCCAAGGTGTGGCCCCTGACCCCATGGAAAAGAAAGCTCAGGGTGCCTAGCCCTCCACTGTCTAGCCCGTCACTAGAAACAACACAGAGCACCTCACAATAAACAAAGATCAAGTACTGATGTGGTTTTGCTCTGTGTCCTCACCCAAATCTCATGTCAAATTATAATCCACATGTGTCACGGGAGGGACCAGGTGGGAGGTGATTCAATCACGGGGGCAGATTTCTCCCATGTTGTTCTCATGATAGTGAGTCAGTTCTCACAAGATCTGATGGTTTAAAAGTGTGGCATTGAAACTGCCATTGCAAAATTGTGACTTAGACAGTGAAAGAGATCTAACTTAACTGACTCCATCTTGCTTCTAACCTCCAAGATGTCCTTGTTCATCCCTGGGCATAGGCAGAACTAACTTTGGGAGAAACTAGCTTACAGTTTATAGTTTAAAACAAAGATGATAACAGTCCTCTCCCAGATTAGACCTCCTTCTTAGCTGGGGACTAGATTGCCTTTGTAGGACACAAGATTAAAAATTGGGGGTTTAGGAGTTATGCAGATAGAGGCTACAAGTTTCTGACCCTCCCTAAACTGTTCCTAAGGTCACTGCTTGAGATATTTTGCAGACCCTGCACTTGATAGATTAGCTGGCACCACCTGGATTGATAAACTGGCCCATCTGATCTTGTGGCCCCCACCCAGGAACTGACTCAGTGTAAGAAGACAGCTTCAACTCACTGTGATTTTATATTGAACCAGTCAGCACTCCTGGATCACTGGCTCCCCTCAACCCACCAAGTTGCCCTTAAAAACTCTGTTCCCTGAATGCCTGGGGAGACTGATTTGAGTAATAATAAAACTCCAGTCTCCCACACAGCTAACTCTGCATGAATTACTCCTCTATTGCAATTCCCCTGTCTTGAGAAATTGGCTGTGTCTAGGCATCAGGCAACATGAACCCATTGGTTGGTTACAGCATTTCCTTCCTCTCTCTCTCTCTCTTTCTCTCTCTCTCACCTGCTACCATATGAAGAAGGTCCTTGCTTCCCCTTTGCCTTCTGTCATGATTGTAAGTTTCCTGAGATCTCCCAGTCATTCTTCCTGTTAAGCCTGCAGAATTGTGAGTCAATTAAACCTCTTTTCTTCATAAGTTACTCTGTCTATGACAGTTACTTATAGTAACGTGAAAATGGACTAACATAAATACATACTCTTTTGTTTGTGCCACATCTGTCTCTTACCTGTAAGCTCTTGTAGGTCAAACTACATGACCCAATATAAAAATGAGGCAACAAATTGCATAGGGCTATAGAAGCAAAGCCAAAAGACCTCACACAACATATTCTACAGTCTCACCCCACAGTGAGGTAGGGGGAAAGGAGAGAGAGAAAAATAGGGCAAGAAAAAAATCTTATCTATATGAAAATAAATTTAAAAATTGGAAGTGGCAGTCTCTCCTGATGAGAAGGAGCCAGTGTAAAAATTCTGGCACCATAAAAAATCTGAATGTTGTGACACCACCAAGGGATCACATTAGCTCTCCAGCAATGGACCCTAATGAAAATGGATACTCAGAAACGACAGATAAAGAATTCAAAGTATGAATTGCAAGGAAACTTAAAAAGATCCAAGAAAAGGTTGAAAATCAACACAAACCAAATACTAAAGCAATCCAGGAAATAAAAAAAAGGATAAGAATTTTTTAAAAAATTAACCAGAACTAATGGAGTTAAAAAAAACACTAAAGGAATTGCAAAATACAAGTAAAAGCTTTATCAATAGACTAGACCAAGCAGAATAAAGAATTTTAGGGTATAAAGACTGATCTTTTGAACTAACTCTGTCAGACAACAATAAAGAAAAAGGAATTTAGAAAAATGAACAAAGCCTTCAAGAAATAGGGGATTATGTAAAGTGACCCAGCCTACAAATTATTGGCATTCCTGAGAGAGAAGAACAAAAAGTAAACAATGTAGAAAACACATTTGAGGAAATAATTTAAGAAAATGTCCTAATCTTGCTAAAGAGGTAGACAACCAGATAATGAAATATGGACAGGCTGGATGCAGTGGCTCATACCTGTAATCCAAGCACTTTGGGAGACTGAGGCAGGTATTCACTTGAGGTCAGGAGTTCGAGGTCAGCCTGGCCAACATGGTGAAACCCCATCTGTACTAAAATGCAAAAATTAGCTGGGCATGGTGATGTGTGCCTGTAATCCCAGCTACTTGGAAGACTGAGGCAGGAGAATTGCTTGAACCCAGGAGGTGGAGGTAACAGTGAGCCGAGATTGCACCACTGCACTCCAGCCTGAGTGACAGAGTAAGACTCTGTCAAAAAAAAGAAAGAAAGAAAGAAGGAAAGAAAAGAAAAAAAGAAAAGAAAAAGAAATACAGAGAACACTTGCAAAATACCATATAAAATGAACATCACCAAGGCATATAGTCACTAGAATATCCAAGGTCAGTGCTAAAGAACAAATCTTAAAGGCAGCTAGGATAAAGGAACAAATTACCTTCAAGGAAAAACTGATCATACTAAAAGCAAATTTCGCAGCAGAAACCCTACAAGCCCAAACATATTAAGGACCTATTTTTAGCCTCCATAAAGAAAAAAAAATTATCCAAGAATTTTATATCATGCCACTAAGCTTCATAAATGAAGGAGAAATAAAGTCTTTACCAAACAAGCATTAGCTAAGCTAATTTGTCACCACTAGACTGGTCTTACAAGAAATGCTCAAAGGATCTCTAAATATGGAAACAAAAGGATGATACTAATAATCAGAAAAAGGATATATAAATACAAAGCTCCCAGATCCTAGAAAGCAACTATACAATTGAAACTCCAAAACAGTTAGCTAACAATACTATGTCAGGATCAAAATCTCACATATCAATATTAACCTTGAATATAAATGGCCTAAAGGCCCTGCTTAAAAGATACATGGTGACGAATCAGATTTTAAAAAGACAACTCAACCATCTTCTATATAAAAGAAACCCCCTTACTGACTAAAGACACATTCAGCCTTAAACTAAAAGGATGGAAAAAATATATTTTGCATAAATGGAAAAGAAAAGCAAGCAGAAAAATCCATTCTCATATCAGATAAAAGACACATTACACCAAAAAAAAAAAGTTTAAAAACAGGCAAAAAAAGGCATTATATGATTATAAGAAAAAGATTGAAAGCCAGAAGATTTAACTCTCCTAAATATATATGCACCCAACACTGGAACACTCAGATTCATAAAACAAATACTATTAGGCCTAAGAAAATAAATTGATAGCAAAACAATAATAGTTGGAGGTTGGAGGGGGCAGGAACAGTGCCTCTTGCCTGTAATTCCAGCAATTTAAGAGGCCAAGGTGGGAGATTGCTTGAGTCCAGGAGTTTGACACCAGCCTAGGCAACATAGTGAGATCTGATATAACATAGTTTGGGTGTATGTCCCCACCCAAATCTCATATTGAAATGTAATCCTCAATGTTAGAGGTGAGGCCTGGTGGAAGGTGATTGGATCATGGGGGTGAATTTCTCATTAATGGCTTAGCACCATTCTTCTTGGTACTGTCCTCATGAGAGTGAGTTTTCATGAGATCTGATTATTTAAAAGTGTGTAGCGCTCCCTTTTTTTCTCTCTTGCTCCTGCTTTTGCCATGTGACATGCAAGCTCCCTTTTAGCCTTCTGCCATGATTATAAGTTTCCTGAGGCCTCCCAAGAAGCTTAGCAGATGCCAGCATCATGCTCTCTGTACAGCTTGCAGAATCTTGAGACAATTAAACCTCTTTTCTTTATAAATTACACAGTATCAGATATTTCTTTACAGCAATGCAAGAACGAATACCTCACCTCTACACATAAAAAAAGAAATTAGCTGGGCGTGGTGGTGTACACCTATAGTTCTGGCTACTTGGGAGGCTGAGGTGGGAGGATTGTTTGAGCCCAGGAGGATAAGGCTCCAATGAGCCATGTTCATTCCACTACACTCCAGCCTAAGCAACAAAGCAAGACTCTGTCTCAAAAATAAAATAAAGTAATAGTGGGGAGCTAGGTGCAGTGGCTCATGCCTATAATCCCAGAACTTTGGGAAGCTGAGGTGAGTGGATCATTTGAGGCCAGGAGTTCAAGACCAGCCTGGCCAACATGGTGAAACCCCATCTCTACTAAGAATACAGAAAACTAGCCGGGCATGGTGGTGTGTGCCTGTAATCCCAGCTACTCAGGAGGCTGAGGCACACAAATCACTTGAACCCAGGAGGTGAAGGTTGCAGTGAGCCAAGATCGCACCATTGCACTCCAGCCTGGGTGACAGAGGAAAACTCTGTCTCAAAATAATAATAATAATAAAATAATAATAATAATAATAGTGGGGGACTTTAATACACCACTGAAATCACTAAATAGATCATTGAAGAAGAGAAACAACAAAGAAACTCTGGCATTAAACTGAAAAATATACCAAATGGACCTAATAGACATCTACAGAACATTTTACCCAACAACTGCATAATATACATTTCTCTTATCTGCACAAAGAATACTCTTCAAAATCAACCATATGCTCAGGCATAAGGCAAGTCTCAATAAATTTTTAAAAACTGAGATTATATCCAGTACATTCTGGACCACACTGGAATAAAATTAGAAATTAATACCAAAAGTACTCTCAAAACTACACCAGTACGTGGAAACTAAAAACTTGCTCCTGAACAACTTTTGGGTAAACAATGAAATCAGGACAGAAATTGTAAAAATTCTTTAAAATAAATGAAATAGAAACACAACATACTAAAATCTCTGGGATACAGCAAAGGCAAAGAAGGCTAGAAGGAAAGGTTACAGTGTTAAATGCTTACGTCAAAAAGATGGAAATATCTAAAGTTAACAGTATAATGTTGCACCTGAAGGAACTAGAAAAACAATAAAAAACCAAACCCAAAGTTAGTAGAATAAAAGATATACCTGAAATCCAAGCAGAAATAAGTGAAATTGAGACAAAAAACCACAATGTAATCAATGCAACAAAAAATTGTTCCTTTGAAAGAATAAACAAAATTGACAGACCACTAGCTAGACTAAGAAAAAAAGAGAAAATTCAAATAAGTACAATCAGAAATGATAAAAGTGACATTACAACTGACACCAAAGAAATACAAAAAATAAGAGACTACTATGAACACCTCTATGCACACAAACTAGAAACCTAGAAGAAAGGAATTAATGCATATAAACATACACTCTTATTCAACATAGCACTGGCAGTCCTCTCCAGAGCTTTCAGGGAAGAAAAAGAAATAAAGGCATTCAAATTGGAAAAGAGGAAGTTGAATTATCTCTGTTTGCTGACGACATGATTGTATACTTAGAAAACCCTAAAGACTCCTCTAGAAGATTCCTAGACTTGATAAGCAACTTCAGAAGAGTCTCAGGATACAAAATCAATGTACAAAAACTAGTACCATTTCTATACACCAGTAATCTTCAAGCTGAGAACCAAATAAACAACTCAATTACATTTACAATAGTCACACACAAAAATAAAATACCTAGAAATACACTTAATCAAGGTGGTGAAATATCTCTACAAGGAGAACTACAAAACACTGATGAAAGAAATTGAAGATGACACACAAAAAATGGAAAAACATTCCATGCTCATGAATTAGAAGAATAACTATCATTAAAATGACCTCATTATCCAACCAAAGCAATCTACACATTCAATGCAATTCCTATCAAACTACCAATGTCATTTTTCACAGAATTAGAAAAAAAAAGTCCTAAAGTTCATATGGAACCAAAAACAAAAACAAAAACAAAAAATCCCAAAGAGCCAAAGCAATCCTAAGCAAAAAGTTCTAATTTGGAGGTATTACATTGTCTGACTTCAACTTATACTACAAGGATATAATAACTAAAGAAGCATGGTACTGATACAAAAATAGACAATAGAACAGAATAGAGAACCCAAAAACAAAGCCACGTACCTGTAACCAGCTGTTCTTTAGTAAAGTCAACAAAGAAAAGCAATGGAGAAAGGACACTCTAATCAATAAATATTCAATAAATGGTGTTTGGAAAACTGTTTAGCCATATATGAAAAAACAAAACTAGACCCTACCTCCCACCATATACAAAAATTACCCCAGGACAGATTAAAGACCTAAATGTAAGACCTGAAACTATAAAAATATTAGAAGAAAATCTAGAAAAACTCTTTTGAATATTGGCCTAAGCAAAGAGTTTGTGATGAAGACCCAAAAACAATTGCAATAAAGACAAAAATAGGCAAATGGGATTTAAACAAACTGAAAAGCTTCTGCACAGCAAAAGAAATAATCAACAGTAAAACAGACAACCTACAGAATGGGAAAAAGATATTTACAAATTATGCCTCTAACCAGAGATTTATATCTAGAATCTACCAGGAACTCAAGCACCTCAACAAGAAAAAACAAACAACCTTATCAAAAACTGGGCAAAAGACAGGAATAAACAGTTCTCAAAAGAAGAAACACAAGTAGCCAACAAACACATGAAAAAATGCCCAACACCAATTATCAGAGAAATGCAAATTAAAGCCACAAGAGATACCATCTTACACTAGTCAGAATGGCTTTCATTAAAAGTCATAAAACAGATGTTGGTGTGGATTCAGAGAAAAGGGAATGCTCATACACTGTTGGTGTGAATGTAATTTCAATATCTGTGGAATACAATATGGAGATATCTCAAAGAAATAAAAGTAGAACTACCATTCAACCCTGCAATCCAGCTACCAGCTGTCTACCCAAAAGAAAATAAATCATTATATCAAAAAGATATTTGCATTCATATATTTATCGAAGCACTGTTTACAACAACAAAGTCACAGAACCAAACTAAGTGTCTACCAACAGCTGACTGGATAAAGAAAATGTGATAAATATACACCATGGATTACTACATAGCCATAAAAAAAGAATAAAATGTCATTTGCGGTAATATGAATGAAGCTGGAGGCCATTATCCTAAGTAAACTAACACAGAAGCATAAAATAATATTTTATGTTCTCACTTATAATTTGGCACTAAAGAAAGGGTACACGTGGACATAAAGATAGGGAAAATAGACTCTGAGAATTCCAAATGGGGGAATGCAGGGGGTAGGTTTGAAAATTTCCAATATTTGGGTGATGGGTACATTAGAAGCCCAAACCCCACCATTACACTTGTAATACCTATGTAACAAACAAGCACATGTACCCCCTGAATCTATAATAAAAATATTTTAAAAATTAGAAAAAAAATAAAAAGAAGAAAGACATGACTGGATCAGAAAACAATAATTAAAGGAAAGAATAATAGCAATGATTCACCAAATAGAGAATGGAAAGTAAAGAAATATAAATTATAAATTAGAAACAATAGAAATTCTAAAGAGAAAAAATAAAATATGTGAAATGAAAATTCACTAGAGGGATTTGATACCAAATTTTAGGTGCCATAAGAAAGAATCAGCAAGCCTGAAGATAGATCAGTAGAAATTATGAAATCTGAAAAAAAAACAAGAAAAAAAGTATGAAGAATAATGAACAGAGCTTCACAGACTTACACAACACAATAAAATTATAGCAAAATGACCAAAATGGAAGTCCCAGAAGGACCAAAGAGAAAGGTGCAGAAAAACATGTGATACCTGAAAAACATACCTGAAGACATCCCAAAATTGATGAACATTACAAATCCCAAAACCTTAACAAACTTAAAGAAGATAAACACAAAAAGATCCATACCTATTATAGACTATCATATTCAAACTGTTGGAAGACAGAGAGAAAATTCTGAAGTCAGTAAGAGAAAGCCAACACATCAGGATAAGGAAACCTCATTAAAATTAACAAGTGACTTTTCACTAGAAAAGAAAATGGAGATTAAAAAACAGTAAGATAGCATATTGAAATTACTGAAAGAAAAATGTCAACAAAGAAAAAAATCCTTCAAAAATAAAGGTGAAATAAAGATAGTCCTGGATTCAAACAAAGAGACTGATAAGCAATTACTAGATCTTCTCTACAAGGAATACTAAAGGAAATTCTTCAAGCTGAAATAAAAAGACACCAGAGAGTAACCTCATTCAATATAAAGAATTAAAGCGCATGAGTAAAGCTAACTATGTAGGTAAATATTAAATCCTACATAAACGGGCTTTTTTCTTTTCTTCTACAACCTGATTTGAAAATCAATTGTATAAAATAATTATAAAGCTTTATTTTCTACTTATAAATATGAGATGTAATGTGTGTGACAATACCAGCACAAAGAAGTGGGAGGAAATGAAGGTATACTGAAGCAAAGTTTCTATATTTTACTGGGACTAAATTAGTATTAATCTGAAGTAAATTGTGATAAGTCAGCATGCAGGTTGTGATCCCTAGAGCCACCACAAAACAAAATAACTCAAAAAATTATAGTTAAAAACCAACAAAGAAATTAGAATTGTTCACCAGAAAATATCAGCTAGATTGTTCACTGGAAAATATCAACTAGATAAACTTTAGATTTCATATCTAGTTTTTCTTTCAGCCACTACCTTGCTAACCTATAAGCAACTTCAGGTACACCACCAGCTTCAGAAGCAACAGCCTTCCATAGGGTTCTCCACTGATTCGTATTATTGTGTAATGTCTAATCCGTATAATCAATTCTTTATTACATGTCACCCTTAGTGGTTCAGCTTTCCTAATCAAACCCTAACAGATATGTGTACTGCATTCAAAAACAAAATTGTCTAAAAACTCTCCTTCTTCTAGCATCTTCACAGGGTTTTGACATTAAGCTTAAGCTATGTCCATAAAGACAGCTGGAGAAAATGTCGTTATATTCTGCTTTATGTTTATGATTTTTCTCCTTCTCTTCCTTTATTCCTGTTTAGTAATTTTTTCTAATTTTGTATATAGAACACTAAGCTTACTGTTTTTTCTCTTATGTTTTAACTTGCACATTTATGAATAGACATTTTCTTCACAAGTGTTGATATTAAGTCTATTTGTATTACTCAGTTCAAAATGTTATTTTTAAATTTTATTTTTCCATAAGTTATTGGGGCACAGGTGGTATTTGGTTACATGAGTAAGTTCTTCAGTAGAGATTTGTGAGTACCTGGTGCACCTATCAGCTGAGCAATATGCACGGCACCATTTTTTTTTTTTTTTTTTTTTTTAAGGCAGAGTCTCGCTCTGCCGCCAGGCTGGGGTGCAGTGACATGATGTCGGCTCACTGCAACCTCCGACTCCTTGGTTCAAGCCATTCTCCTGCCTCAGCCCCCTGAGTAGCTGGGATTACAGGTACACGCCACTATGCCCAGCTAATTTTTGTATTTTTAGTAGAGACAGGGTTTCACCATGTTGGCTAGGATGATCTCGATCTCCTGACCTCGTGATCTGCCCGCCTCGGCCTCCCAAAGTACTGGGATTACAGGAGTGACATATTTTGTCGAATTATCTTTTTGACTAATGGACTTACTTACAAAGCATTTTTTTTAAATTTCCAAAGGTATAGGGTTTATTTTGGAGGTGCAGTGGGTGGGTAAGGAGGGACTATTTATCATTTCATTATTTTTATTGCTTTGTGATTAGATAATGTCTTCTGTAATTACCGACTTTCTGGTATTTATCAAGACGTTATGGCCTACATGTTAACGTGTTTTTGTAAATGTTACGTGAGTTTTAAGTGAAACAGACACACAGAAAGGCCAGCCTCAATCTTATTTGAGCTACTTTACAATATATTCATAATTGTTCTTTTCCTTTAGGATAAGAAGTCATTTCATTTTTTGTAGCATAATTGCTTTATAAGTGCAGACTTTTTTTCTCCATGTGTGAAATGTGAGATGAGGAGGGCAGATCAAAAAGGTCTCCAGGTACAAACAGGGATTCAAATTTATTTTATTTAAAAAGTAATTGAGCTGCAAGAGAGGTATCTTTCTTTTAAAAATTGGAAAAGTTATATGAATATGTTGATGATTCAATTACATGTTACTCTTGAAGAACAATTTTATTTAGGTACATTTTAATATACTTAAAGGGAATTTAGAAATTTAAATATTTTAAAATCTCTTGAGTGCAATGGAGTCCTATTTAATTACTTTAGAGAGACCACTAATATAAATATCAGAAGGGTTGTTAATACTTCCCTCCAAAAATTAAAAGATCAGTTCCAAACTTCTAATTGTATGGTATGCTAGGGTGAGTGAAGAGAAATACAGGCTTTGCAGACTCCAGACAAAGTGCTTACAAAGAGAGTCATTATTTCAATTTAAGATAATCAAGCAAATGAATAGCCAATGAATTTACAGCAAAATTGACTTTGAAACACTTATGTTTCAAAGAAACTTGCCAACATGCCAGAATTCAGAGAATAGGGTCTTCAAGAAGAATTCCTGAGGAATATAGTAGAGAATAAGCTTTAGCCAACAAAAATGGTTAGAGGTATCAACTACTACAGCAACGACAGCACTATCATTCCCAAAAGAGATAAAGCAAGACATCAAGATCTTTTGGATGCAAAAATATAACATCATCTGTCATTTATCTTGCAAAAAGTATCAAACTAAATATGATTAAGCCGTTGGATAGGCAATTTGCAGAAAATACAGTGACAGAAGTACATGTTGAACTGTACCATGAGCATGCAATCAGCACATTTCAGACTCTGGGAGATCCTACATGGTAAATAACTCAGGTTTTTCAAAAGATAAATTATAACCCCGTCTCTACTAAAAATACAAAAAATTAGCCAGGCGTGGTGGTGGGCACCTATAGTCCCAGCTGCTCAGGAGGCTGAGGCAGGAGAATGGCGTGAATCCGGAAGGCAGAGCTTGCAATGAGCAGAGATCGCGCCACTGCACTCCAGCCTGGGCGACAGAGCTGGACTCCGTCTCAAAAAAAGAAAAAAAAAAAAGAAAAAGAAAGATAAATTACACAGAAATTGAAGAGATAGTGATAGTGAGACTTGTAGGCTACAGGAAAAGGAAACAAAGTTGGTGAGGCCAAGTTTGAGTGTGTCTGGATGTATATTTGAGTATATATGTATTCATGAAACTGAAAAGAAATGCAAATAATTTATTAAGTCAGGGTAATGGTTAATTTTGGAAGGAGAGGGTTGTCATCGAGATGAACAAATTTGAGGACTTCAGGGGTGGCTGGCAAAGTTCTATTTTGTGACTTGAGATGTGATTATAATGGTGTTTGCCTTGTAATATTTCATTAAGCTAAATATGTTTGTGTATTTTTCTTTACCTTGCTTTTACACTACAATAAAAAGGTTATAAAAAAATTAAAGTAATGGATATTGATGGATTGACAGAGTCTCCCTCCAATCCACCCTCTATTAGCATGTTTTCTGTTGCATAAGAATCTTGAAATCTACAAATTGATTTTTTAAGCCAAGTTTCTCTGTGCAAAGTAGATTCCACCAATTAGATGCACCAAATGAGCTTTGGAAAGCACAAGTGAGGCAGAGGGATCTACTGATATAATTGCTGCTGGTGAGCAAGATGATGATGAGATGTGAGGGAAAGCAACTGTGGCAGCCATACCTGTGTCCACTGACTATTCACCACCTTCAAGAGTGTTGAGGGTGATGAAGGAGTGGCAATGACACCAAGGCTTTTTGCCTTTTGCCCTTACATCACATTACTGGGGTAATGTGCTCTGGAACACAATAGCTCCAGTAGCAGCCTCCAATGAATGTTCCTGTAAGTCTTTGAATTATTCATAAGCATTTAATACATTGTATTAAATCTGCTTAATTTACCCAATGGTTTCTGTTTTCTTAACTGTAGGACAACCAATATAATTATATTCAAACAAGAAGAAAAAATTTAGATATAAATATATTATTATATAAAAACAAATTATTAATTAAATTGCTATTTCTAGTCTCAAACTAAAAAAAAAATTATCTCCTTTAAATTTTCTTTAACAGGTGGCAAGTGAGCAAAGGGAGAAAAATCTAGCTTTTGTTGATGGCTTCAGATTCCTAGTACAGTTAAAACGTAAAGAAAAAAGGCAAATTAACAATGGTCTTGCATTTAGTAGTCATAAAAAGGCTAATGGGGGAAAAAAACCTGGAGCCTCCAGTCTGAGAACATTTTTTAATTTAAAAAATAGGTATACATCTCCTTATATTGGCAGTGTAAATTATCAGAGTAAAAAATAAAAATGAAAATATAATATTTTAGTACATACTAGGTATTGGAATTTGTTTGTTTTACAAAAAACAAAGAGAAAAAATAAACAACATGTCAATTGAGTTATATTAGCAACAATACAGACAGAATACATCAATCAATGATCCCAGTCACATTTTCAATCTCATTTGAGTGTTGGTCGTACATACTCCAGAATAATTTGTGCATATTTACCTCATAGGTGTAACCAAGAGCATTAAAAATAATTCCAAACAACAAAGCATAACGGAAACTTATAAACTCAAAAACTATCAAGTTGCTTAGTGGATTTCATTGGCATCTCAGAGCACATGCAAGAAGTTCACATGAATTAGATTTCCCTGGCTGTTTTCTTCTCACCGTTTTTCAATTGACACATACCTCTGAAAATCAGGCAAAATAATATCAGGGAAAGAATAGGGAAATAGGAAGATTACTCCAACTCTCTCAACAAATTTTGCTATAACTGAGTTGTTTAAAAACTCACATGTAGAGAAGAGATTCACAGGTAGTTTTTTAAATTTGAAAATACTTTCATAAAGAGTCTGGATATGCACAAATAACAGCATTTTACCAAGAACTTCTATATAGTAGCATAATCCAGTGATCACATTATCCTAAACCCTTATCAATGCAGAAAAATACTTCACATAAGACAGCTCATATAATACAAAACTTTATCTATCTACTAATCCATCCATCTGCCTATCTCTTCACCTTAATAATATGAGTCAAACATCATTCTTATTCCGACAACAATTGTAATGTGAATTCATCCTAAAATCAATAAACCAATTTAATATTTATTCATTGTAAAGAAGCAATAGCATAATGATTAAGCAACAACTTGATACTTCTCTTGATTAATGACAATTGTGAACAGACAGAAAAACAAGTTTCCAGAAGCTTTAATTAATGTAAGAACCAGTGTAATTTTCTAGTGAAAGTTACTTTTAATTTTTCAAATTAATACTGACACACATATACAGACATGAATATTTATACATACATATACAGACATGAATGTTTAAAACATATAAATGAAAATTTACCTTTTAAATTAAACGAGTCAATTGTTAGCTCAAGAGACTATCAAGTCCTATAAACAAAGATATCCAGAGATTATCACCCAGAATGATACAATGACTAACATTTATTGACAACTATATGCTTTATATTATTTACTTCTTTTATGCCTCAAATAACTCTGTGGTGTAGAGACCACTATTATCTCCTTTAACATATGTAGAAACTGAGGCTAAGAGGCATTAAGTACTTAGCTTAAGTTTACACCACTAGTAGTAGAAGTAGTATTAAACACTGGTTTAAAGAAAAAAAGATACCAGAGTCTAAGACTTTTAAAACTACACATTAGACTTCAGATTCTGCAGAGCCTTTTAATGCAGGGGTGTCCAAACTTTTGGCTTCTCTGGGCCACATTGGAAGAAGAATTGTCTTGGGCCATACATAAAATACACTGATACTAAAGATAGCTGATGAGCTTTACAAAAAAATCACAAGAAAATCCCATAATGTTTTAAGAAAGCTTACGAATTTGTGTTGGGCTGAATTGAAAGCCATCTCCTGAGCCGCATGCAACCTGCAGGTCATGGGTTGGACAAGCTAGGCTTAAAGCTTATACAGTTCGAGGACACCTGTTTCAGGAAAAAAAATCAAAATAACTAATAAAAGGTTGTTAGTTTCCATTCTAGGGCCTTCGAGGAAATCCATGCAAAGGAGGAGTTATAAACCCTAAGCTTTACTAGCTTTATGGTAAATCCACCATCATTATACCATATAGTATTCTAAAAGTTTTCTTAAGCATTTTTAGAAACAAACATAATTTGTAGTTTTATTGCTATTACATATATCCAGTTCCTTCACATATTAAAATTTACACTTTGTCTGCTTTTATCTATACCTGATTTTTAACAGTTTTTCCATCTGCATTCAATTATTGTCAAGCTTCACAGCTTCCTAAACATGTAGAGGAAGATGAAGTTGCTTGTCAACAGTCTTCTTATAAATGCTCCAGAACTCCCTCAAGTGTGTTATTGCAGATAGTGCAGATCACTTAAAATTATACTTGCCTGCTTATCTTGTATTCTCTGCAGAACATTATCTCTGTCTCTGGAAACTCCGGTGGCAGCTGGCACCATCCTTACTATTGCCTAACGAGTCCATGGCCATGTCACTGCAGTTATCCTCGGTAGAACAGTGTCAACATCTTGTCTAAGAGATATATCGATAAAACCATCCACCGTGAGTCCTAAAGTCCTAACTAAGATTTTTAAGTGTTTATATAACATGCAGAGGTACCATGAATATTGACTCCTCACACTAAGCCACCAAGAAATATGATAGATTGTTCCATTTATATATGTAAGTCTTCCAAAGGCTTTCTGTAATCCTTTTTATTATCAACTATAGACCTTTACTATCAATCCAACTACTTAATCTTATTATTGACTTGCCTTATAGAGTTGTCTGCTGATCAGCTACACCTTTGAGGGTATTTTGGCAAATGTTCTTGAGTTTTAGAATTCTCCACAAAAGCACAGAAAATCAATAGCGTCTCTTCCAAAAGATTCCACAGTTTTATATTGCAAAAAGCAGCACAGTTTTGAAAATATTCCCTGGACAAATAAATATGTCAAGTAAAAGAATTATTTCTAGCATTTTTAAACACCAGCTAAAACATTCTACATAAACAAAGTCCTTGAACCTGAACATATTTGTACATATAACTGCAACCAAGAGAAAGTTCACACTCAAAACCTAAATTGGCCTATTTGTATCCCTATTTAAAATAGAATTATGCTAATCTTGTGCTTACATAAGTATGTTTTATTTTATATTAATACTGTAGATGTTATTATCTGATAATTTCAAAACTGCTCAGGCTTTAAACACAATATCACAGACTTTCAAGCTGTAAGTTTGTTCCTTATTTGCTTAGTAAATTAACGAAGAAATAAAACACAAACTGATGAAGAAAAAATACATTCCTTTTAAAACTTGGCTTAAGGTGAACATCTAAGAATTTTCTGTTTTAATTATCTTTCATAAATGATGATTAATGCATTTCATTTGTTTTCTCCATTTACTCAATCATACTAGAAAATGACAACTTGATATTATCAAATACTGTGGTTGCAACATATCTTTCCCTTTGTGGATAAAAGTTGGATCATATATAAGACACTATATTTTATCAATATCATTTAGAAAATTCTAAATAACAGTTAACTCATGAATGTTTGCCATCATTTAAAGATGATTTGCAAAGTAGGGTATACAGAATTATTTTTCCTCTTTCAATACTTGCAATTCCAGTAAGTACCAGCAGGTGGTAGTAATACTTTGTATCCATTAAAGCTAAGATTGACCCTACCAGATTTAATTATAATAGTAACAAAACCTGTTTGTGTACAAAAACATATTTATTACATTGACAGTGTATTACTAAATGCAGATTCATTATTTTTACATCCAAATATTTCAAGAAAAAAAGTAACCAAAATGGAAAGCAATATAACAGTTTAAAATGAAAGCATGGACTCCCCATAAATTCAACTGTTATAAGCTGTGTCTCTTAACTTAATTCTAGTTTTAACTTCTTAGGAATTAAGCAACCATCGTGTCTGTACAAAAAAAAGTGTACTGATCTGCAACTCATTTCATATTTTCTGATTTGCAGAATTCTCTAGCCTCTCTACTCATTCTGCATTATCAGAAAGAAATATCATGACTGTATTGCTTTGATGATGAACTAAAAGTGGTTGGTAAAGATTGCTACACTTACAGCAATTTTATGGACGTCATTAACATTCAAAATAAAATATATCTAGAGTTTTCTTTAATAGAGGAGATCACAAATTGGTTTAAATGTTAAGTAGGAGTGGCTTGGGAAAGTATGTGGAAAATCGTTGCTTCTCTGTCAGAGGCTAAGATCCTATAGCAGTATGGAGTTCCTAAGGATTATAGGAATCTCACTAGCTTGTCATACTTTAGGAGCATCTCACTAAGTGACTCAGTGGCTAACTGTGTGTAATAGTCATTATCTCCTAGTTCTGCTTTAATCTATATTTCTTCTCCTCATTCCTTGGTCCTCTTTTCCAATAAATTGATTATTGATATTGAATGTCCTAACTGGAACTGTCACTCCTGACATTTTTATAGTCTTTGTTTCTAGAATAAATTGTTTTCATTTACTTGCTTTTCTGAAATTTCAAATGTATTTTGAACACATTCACATTCATGAGAACAGTTTCAAAATGCACTGAACTTGAGCCCTCACAAATTCTTGGCAATTACAATTTGATAAGAACCCTCTAGAAAGAAGAGCCTAACACAGCATTGTGACTAATGTTCTGTGTCACAAAAACTATGAAGGTATTGCCTTATTAAAATTTAGCAATCTATTTTTCAGTTTCCTCATGGCTATCTTTACTTCTTGATTCCTAAAAGTATAGATTATTGAGTTCAGAATGGGAGTAAAGATGGTATAAAACACAGAACCTTGTCTGTGAGAAAGGTGCTTAGTGGGCACATGTAGATGAAGATGCATGGCCCAAAGAACAAGAAGACAACAATGAAATGAGCTGTACAAGTAGAAACGGCCTTAGATGATCCTCTGGAAGAATGATGCTTCACAGTAACCAGGACAATAACATATGAATTAAATAAAACAATAAAGCAGGACAACGCAATTATGCCACTTGTTGAGATCATAAAGACGCCCAGAAAATAAGTATCCACACAAGCCAACTGGAACACCACAGGAAGGTCACAGAAAAAGCTGTCTACCTCATTGGGACCACAGAACGGTAACATGAGGGCAAATATGACCTGACACATTGAATGCATGATTCCCACAATCCAGGAAGCCACCATGAGAGCAACACACACCTGGGGACTAATGACTGAAGGGGTTGCATATTGCAATATACCTATCAAAGGACATGGCCATGAGTAAGATGATCTCAGTGCCAGTGAAAAGGTGGAGAAAGAATATCTGGGTAAGGCAGCCATCAAAAGAGATGGTTTTGTGATCTGTTAGGTAATCTGTAATCATCTTTGGGGTGGCAAAAGAAGCAAGAGACATATCAATGATTGAAAGATTGGTAAGCAGGAAATACATAGGGGAGTGTAGGTAAGGGTCCACTATAACTGTGATGACTATGAGGCTGTTACCCACCATTGTTGCCACATAAAACAATGAAAACACCATAAAGAAAAACATCTGTAGTTCTCAGGAATTAGAGAGCCCCAGCAAAATAAATTCAGACATGGTAGACTTATTGGCCACATCCATTGTCTTGATTCATAGGTAGAAGCCTGTATCACAAAAAATAAAAAAGGAAAGTCAGATTCAATGGAAGCAAAAGATTCATTTCCAATTACCTACTTTCAGAAATTTTATCTTCTCTATAAAACTTATCTTGACTATTCTTTCCATCCTTCTCATTTGGTGTATTGTTTTGAATGGAAATTATGAAATATTAGAGCTTATAGCAAAATGTTCCTTAAATCATAGGTATTGAAAAGAACACTTTCTTTTCTGATACTAAATGGCAATCCAACCAAGATAATATCATTCTGAACAGACCTACCTACCTATTTGTCCATCTATTCATCTGTGTAAGTCTAACGATAACAGTAAGAACTTACTTTATGCTAACAATGTGTGAAACACACATACACATACACATTTAGTCATTTGGAATTTGTCCATAAAGGTATCCTTACAAAAACATATAAAAATTATATCACATATAAGGGCTCTTAAGCACACTATAGTGAAGTTTCAATGGACAGTTGTAGATCTTTTGTAAATTTCCAGAGATGAACTGTTAAAGTATTCCCAGATAAAGTTTGCTGTTTGAAACTCAAAAGAAATACATAGAAAGTTAGTTTTGCTGATATTCATCCAGAGAAAGAAGACTAATTTTTTACAATACAGTCATATAGACAAAGGAAAGGCATTTAGCTTCTTTTGGTCCTTTCTTTTTAATTAAAATATGAATATGCTCCTTACAAATATTTATAATTCTATGATTTAAAATTTTATATCATAAAGGATATATAACAACATTTTCATGGGAAAGTGCTCAAAGATCAATCTCTTTCATTTCACCTCTGTTTGAATTCTTCTTCTGTAAATGTCAACATACATAAACTGTTGTATTGACCTAAGCTTCATGGAATAGGGATTAGGAAATGGGAGTGGGAAGGGCAAACATTTAAAATATTTCAGTAGAACTCATTTGTAAAACACTTTTACTTACCAGATCTATAGCAGAACCAGGGCTTTAGATTATACAGTGTTAAGTAGGCTTCTGACAGAGCATAGAAGGCAATTTAGAATATAAATAAATGACCTAGTTGAATCATTAGTTGTGTACCAGCTGTGGATAAAATGGATGTTGTAGGGACATGGGAATTGAACAAGAAATCATCTTGCAACGGGATTTATTAAACAACAAAGATGGCATTATTGAGTTCACAAAGGAAAGATATTTCAAGAATCTTATGGGAGTTTACAAAGATTGTTTTCACCTGGACCTGAGAGATTCAGGGACTAGAAGTTGGGAAAGTCGTAATTTCAAAAAGCAGCAGGAAATATCAAATCAACTAATTCTAATAAGCACACTTGGTTCTCTAATGCTATATTAGAAGCAACGGAGAACAAAATCCAAACATTCATCTCTGCTTCAGGTAATTTAGAGTTATTTGGAAATATTAAACACCTATAAATAAAACAATTGGTGAAAAATACCACCAAATAAATCTCGTGTTCAGTCAGTTCTCAGAGACCATGGATGAACTGGACTTTAGTTAAAACACAAAACAAAACAAAAAAAACTGGTAATGTGCAGAATCAATCAAGCAAGTGTTCTTGCAGGAGACATGTCATGAACTTGACTCAGAATGAAAACTAAAATATTGATTGGCAGAAGAAAAAAAATGCACGTGGAGGGAAAACAGTGCAACTTATTTGCCATGAAACAGGATATTTAGTTAGCAGTTCAGAAGAACAAGAATGCCTTTCTAAAAATTTAACTTGATATAAAAGATAACGGGTCATTTTAATGTCGGGGCAGAATTACGATTATTTGAAAGCAGTATTATGTAAGCATTTATTTAGATAGTTTGGAGAAGGGAGAAGTTTAATACAGATCATTTAACGAAATGGATATAAGGAGATAATTTTGACTAAGTTACCGGAAATGTGAATGTGATTGTAATTAATTAAATGAGACATCCAAGTAACTGTCATTATGAATATTTTTATTTATTGAATACTAATAATATGATTATTAGCCTGTGCAGTCTATGTAGTAGACTGATTTTTTTTTTTTTTCAGACAGAGTTTCACTCTCGTCACCCAGCCTGGAGTGCAATGGTGCAATCTTGGCTCACTGCAACCTCTGCCACCTAGTTCAAGTGATTCTCCTGTCTCAGCCTCCAGAGTAGCTGAGATTACAGGCATGTGCCACCATGCCCTGCTAATTATATTTTCAGTAGAGGCGGGGTTTCGCCGTGTTGGCCAGGCTGGTCTCGAACTCCTGACCTCAAGTGATCAGCCCACCTCTACCTCACAAAGTGCTGGGATGAACAGTGAGCCACCATGCCCAGGCGACTGAATTTTGGAAAATCAAAATTGATTACCTTTTTGTATATGGCTCATCCCTTCAGGGACCTTCACATGCTGTGGAAGGAGTATAACCCTCACTTTATCTACTAGAACCTTGGATACATTTTATTCAATATAATGTGACTAGAAGTATCATATGCCACACATGAGCAGAAGTTTTAAAAGTCAATGCATGACTTCAGCACTGTTTATATATTTCATTTTTTAACTCATCAGGGTCTTAGGATAAATAGAATAAATACAAAGAAACATTGAGAGACAGACACACATGTGCACACACACACATACACACACACAGGAGGAATACGGAATGATGAGATATTATATGTAAATATGGAGTACCAGCCAGACCCTAGCCATTTTATACACTCCAGGTGAGGCACAAGATATGTTAGGAAAGCCATTCTGAAAGTTCCAGTACCAGCGGAGCTCCCAGGTAAATAATGCAAGTGCATGAGTCTCCTATAGACCGGAGAGTGGCACGTTACATCTTTCTATTGTCAAAGTGGTTAAGCTGAGAACTGCAGTTCCCAGAATTCTTTTCTCCATGTCTTTCTGTATTGGAGTTGTCTAAAAATAAATTTGTTTGGAATTTGAAAAGCAGCCTAAAGCACCAGCCATTACTCTCTGATCTTTGTGGCTATACAGATGCAGAGGTGCCAATAGCTTCTAGCTTGTTTTGCTCTCAGCCACTTCACTCTGTGTCCACCTTTTTCCCAACTTCTGAATTGGAGGATCAACAGAAGCCTCAGGCTGCCTGCCTGCGGATCCTCAGAAGTAGCAACTTCACAAAAATTTTTCTACAAGCAAAATTTTCTAAATTTTGCTCCTTTCGTGACCTCATTGGCTAGATGGGCTTGGTTTCTCGATTGACTGGCTATTGCTGCCTGTGATTCTGCAGCTCCCTGTTTCACGTCTTTGCTTTCCTAAGTCCTTCCACAATTGTTTAAGGTCTAATTCCTATGGTAAATGCCTTATCCCACAGTGCATGGTAGCTCTGCTTTCTAAGTTGAACTCTATTTCTTAACCTAAGTCAAAACTAACAATGTAGATAAAATCAGAGATGTTTTGATTTTATCCCTGACATTCCAACATGTCATTCCTATTGTCCTGTATCATCTCCCTCTCCTTAGAGGTAAATGAATATATATATATGTGTGTGTGTGTGTGTGTGTATACACACATATATATACATATACCTATTTAAATATATATGTGTATATTTAATATATTTAAATGTTCCTCCATGTGATTTCATTATTTTATATTCCTTCTGACATTACCTCACTGTAATATCATCTAGAGCAGGTGTTCAAGCTGCTAGAATTTTGCTGCCTGATAGAAATATTTACCATATGATAGTTGATAAGTGGTATCTCAATTAATTTCAACATATGTTCATATAAAAAGAGTTTGAGCATCTTTTATATGGATAATAGCTATTTGCACTTTTTTCCCATTTTATGCAGGGTTCTTGGTCTTTTTATTGTCTAATTTAATAGTTTTTAATGTATTGATATAACAATGCTTTGTTTTTTTATCTCTCAGTGCAAATGAGGAAATTGAGATTTATGATAATGTGGTGATGTACTCAGTATAATATAATAAAGTCTTGTACTGTGATGTAAACTCAGGCCTCCAAATCTGAGATTCAATGTTCTTTATATTACACCAGAGGCATATAATGCAGTTTCATCAAGTTATTTCTTTTCACCTTATGAATACAAGCTCTGTGAAATATAAATATTCAAAACTTTCTTCTTAATAGATAAATATTTAAGTATGGGTGGCATTTAAATTTTATTGATTGTTATTCTGATTTTTAGGAGATATTAAAATTTTGATGATTACTTCACATTCTTTACATAGTTAGAATTTATAAACCAGAATTTTTTCACGTTTCACTTTTTTCTTCCATTACTCCATAATGACTCAAGTGAATAGTACAAAATTTAAATTCTTGAACATTCACTTTATTATTTTCTGTTATCAGTTTTTTTCCAAATGGGGATACACAGGCCTTATACTCATTTGTTAATGGAGGAACTGAGAGATAACACTTGTAGTCTCATAAGTCAAATAATAGATACTATTTGTCTTGTCTTTGCTGTGGTCCGAGATATGTGTTATTCTTTATATTTTCCCAGCCAATTACATCCATGCCCTGTACATGAAAGATTTATGAGCAATCATGCATTCTGTAATTCACCTTTAAATATGGCCAAACCAACATGAAAGCTTTAATAACTCCCACTGCACTTGAACATTTGTTTATTCCCCAAGCAGCAGCTGGTCTTTTTCTTGCCATGTACTTCACAAAATTATTTCATATCAGTACAGCTGTCATAAATACAAAGATCTCAAGGACTGTGAGCCTCCTTTCCCCAGAAATTCGGCAAGGGATTCCCCTAACTTCACTGTGAAGCAATTGCCCCTGCTTTCAGGAGTTGGTTGAGGAGTATTATATTACATGTGTGGAAGGAATCTTAAAATTATCTAGATCAACACCCCAATTTTACATATGAAGACTTGGAAGCTTCAGTTGACTCAGTAAATTACTCAATCCCACACTCCTAGGACAAGATTTCCATTCCCATTTTCTGACTGTCAGGTCACTGTTATTTCTGGTACACCAATTTAAATGAGAGCTGTGCTAGAGACTTCTATTTAAATATCAGGTAGGTGAGTGCAAAAGAAATTTAAAAGTTTCTGGGATGGGTGAAGCTAGAAGAACAATGTGAAGGTTTTTTTGTTTATTTGTTTTTCAAAGGCCACAAAATTTTTAATAGAAAGCCAAAGAACAGTAGGTAGTTGAATGAGTAAATTGGATTTGGTCTTAGAAAAATTTGTTTAGAATATATAGTTACAACAGAGGTTTGAGAAGAAAAGAAAAACAAATGCTTGGATTAGTAGAAAGATGAAAAAGTTTTGTCATGAATTTTGAGTACACATCATTTCAATTGGCTTTCAGTGCACTTTGTAAATCTCAGATCTCAGTGAGACAGAGATTTCCTTAATCAGCCAAGTTACAACTTTTGAGGTGTGTTATATTACATAACTTATAAATTCATTACTATCTTCTGTCTGATCTAAACTTGTCTCAACAGTTGCTCCATGTAAACTCTGAAAACAGGAAGAGTGTTTTTTTGTTTCAAACAGCTTCTGTGAAATCAATAATTTCTAGCATTTAAAAAATGCCTGGCTTCTGGCAGCATGGTATTTAACAGTCTTTCTATTTAAAATGTACTTAGAAATGTATGAG
The DNA here is from genome assembly GCF_028885655.2 of Pongo abelii. NCBI lineage: Eukaryota > Metazoa > Chordata > Mammalia > Primates > Hominidae > Pongo > Pongo abelii. The sequence continues at coordinate 23,214,549 of NC_072007.2, read as the reverse complement.
TACTTCAGGCTTTAACCAGAACATGTTCATTAGCCTCTGAAAAATGTATGGCATTGGTGACATACATCAAATGTCATTTATAATATCTGTATAACTAAAATAAAGAACAAATAATTAGAGGTGATTTCACTTTTTTTTTTTTTTTTTTTTTTTTGAGGCAGAGTCTCACTCTGTCGCCAGGCTGGAGTGCAGTGGTGCAATCTTGGCTCACTGCAACCTCTGCCTCCCAGGTTCAAGCGATTCTCCTGCCTCAGCCTCCTGAGTAGCTGCGATTACAGGCGCATGCCACCATGCCCGGCTAATTTTTGTATTTTTAGTAGAGATGGGGTTTCACCATGTTGGTCAGGCTTGTCTTGAACTATTGACCTTGTGGTCTGCGCACCTGGGCCTCCCAAAGTGCTGGGATTACAGGTGTGAGCCACCGTGCCCGGCCATTTCACTTTTATTCTAGACAATCTCCATTAGAAAATTGAAACAGATGATGTTTCTCTGTAGCCATTTTCCTCCCCTCATGTTTGATTCCTTTTTCCTAGCCACTGCAAGAGACCAGTGCCCACACCCTTCCCACTATTGTGTTCCCACTAATAATAAGCTTTGATCCTCAAATATTCCTCGTCCGTCTTTCACCCTTCATGATGTTTGAAAAAGGTTTTCACTCCCTTTTCTTACAAAAGCCTGCTGTCAGCAAGCTGTGAAATTTTTAAAGTATTTCACAAACTGAGGAGTAAATATTTGAAACTGTTAATTTTTAATTATTTTATGAATATTTGTATTTTACTTGTAAAACAAATTGCTAAGTCATAAAAAATAGTATTTAATTGAATCATTTGAAATATCTAGAAAGGCCATTGGGAAAAATATTTGGCCACTGTGAGTCCGGAAAAGAGACAATGGGGAACTATCTGATGGTAGGCTGCCACTAAATTAGTCTATGCAAAAATCCCACTTTGAGTTTGATTGCTGTATTTTTTCCTAGTTCTCCTCCCAACTGGAAATGCTAGAGTCCTTCCAGAAATCAGAGCAAATGGCCTGGAGCAATCAGTCTGTGGTAACCGAATTCATACTACGGGGTCTGTCCAGTTCTTTAGAACTCCAGATTTTCTACTTGCTGTTTTTCTCCATAGTCTATGCTGCCACTGTGCTGGGGAACCTTCTTATTGTGGTCACCATTGCATCAGAGCCACACCTTCATTCCCCCATGTACTTTCTGCTGGGCAATCTCTCCTTCATTGACATGTCCCTGGCCTCATTTGCCACCCCCAAAGTGATTGCAGACTTCCTTAGTGAACACAAAGCCTTCTCTTTTGAAGGCTGCATGACCTGGATATTCTTCCTACATCTCTTAGGAGATGCTGAGATTGTACTGCTGATCTCCATGTCCTTTGATAGGTATGTGGCTATCTGTAAGCCTCTATGTTACCTAACAATCATGAGCCAGAGAATGTGTGTTGGGCTTGTGATACTTTCCTGGATTGTCAGCATCTTCCATGCTCTGAGTCAGTTAGCATTTACTGTGAATCTGCCCTTCTGTGGACCCAGTGAAGTAGACAGTTTCTTTCGGGACCTCCCTTTGGTGATTAAACTCGCTTGTGTTGACACATATATTCTGGGGGTGTTCATGATCCCAACCAGTGGCATGACTGCCCTGGTGTGCTTCATCCTCTTGGTTATCTCCTACACTATCATCCTGGTCACCGTTCGGCAGCATTCCTCTGGTGGATCCTCCAAAGCCCTCTCCAAGTGCAGTGCCCACTTTACTGTTGTGACCGTTTTCTTTGGCCCATGCATTTCATCTACGTGTGGCCTTTCACAAATTTCCCAATAGACAAAGTACTCTCAGTATTTTATACCATACTCACTTCCCTCTTGAATCCAGTGATCTATACCCTTAGGAATAAAGATGTCAAGTATTCCATGAGGAAACTAAGCAGCCATATCTTTAAATCTAGGAAGACTCCTTAATTTTCCTCATAGGAAAATAAAATACTTGTTCAGCATTTATCCCCCTCATTCAATTGGTCAACATATTGATGCTATTGCAAGAAATCAATTAGTTCATGGTAGAACTGTTTCTGTAATCAGCCTCAGCTGGCATGAAGTTCTGGTCATATTAATTGTTTCTTACACAACATAACATTTACTATAGAGCATTATAAAATGTATACTGAATGTTTTAGTGTGAAAGGGCCCACAGTGTCGAGTATTTTTTTTCAGATCTATTTGAATATAATTTCCTTTGAGACTTTCACATGTTTTAAGAAAGAGTAGATTTCCTCCCTATCTCTAGCAATAGTCTCTAAGAAAAAAGACAAGTATAAAAGCACCAGCACCTAGTATAGTACCCTATACACTAAAGTAGCAATAGAATGTTTATTGCTGACAAGATGCTAATGAATGTGGGTTTTTTGTAGCTCAAAATTCAGAAGGCAATAGAAGGTTTTTGGTAAGTAAAAATATTTGCCATTTAATATGTTTGTAACCCATTGTGGGTAAGAATAGGAATGTATCTTACTTATCTTTAGTCCCTACATTCCCTAGAGTGGACTTCATAGTTTTAAAACAGTATAGGAAACTCCATGCAAATTCTTATAGTCATATCTATATCTATGTGTATCTGTCTATCACATCTATCTATCTATCTATCTAAAAGATTAAAAGGAACTTAGAGTACTATACAACAAATCTCATCCACAGCCCTGTTCTACAAAGATAAAAATAAGACCCAATGATACACTAGGTTTTTCAAAATCATGCTAATTAGAGACAAAATCTACATCATTCACTTAAAAATATAGATATTTATTTCCTAAGCAGTAACAAATTGTTTTGGTGTCATGATGTTTACTGTACCATTTTTTAATCCAAAGTCACATTGTAAATAGTGGGGTTTAAAGGATCTGAGCCATTCTCCCTATGGTTAAACACAGTATTTGATGTAAGGAGTTCATTAAACAGAGGTTCCTCAACATATATATCTAATAAGTGGAGGTTTTAGAAAATACAAATCATCTAGTCAAATCTATTTATTTTACAGATGATGAAATTGAGAACCAGGGAATGATGTTACTTTCCCAAGCAAGCTATTCAATGAAAGAATCTAGCATGAAAGATGTTCTCTCTCTCTCTCTCTCTCTCTCTCTCTCCCTCTCCCTTTCCCTCTCTATTGAACTAGGGCCAGATTATCTCCAAGAGCATTTTGGTCATTGTCATTCTGAGAGCTACATGTAGAAGAAATGTTTAATGTATAAAACTGAACTATTGTAATCACTAATAATTAGCCAATTCCCTAGAATTGTCAAAATTTACATAATATTCTGAGTAATATTTCCTTAGCTTGAGTATAAATAAATACAGATGGATATTTAGATGACTGATGGATAGATTTTAAGGAGTCAAATAGATAAAATAGCCAATAAGTAAGTATATGGGCAGATAGATTAATAAGTTGATGGATGGGTGGATACATATATATACATATGGTAATATAGGTGGATAGATAATTTATCAATGATAAAGAAATGAATATACAGCTTACTATACTGACTCAATAGTTTCTATAGGTTTATATTGAGCCTGTGCCAACTGTAAATTGCCTTACTTGTTTAAAATTGCTGTAAAAGTTAAGGAAGTTGGCATAGTTAAAAAGACGTAATCTTAAAAGTGTTTCTTGTGATGAAGTACAGCCAATTCAGTTTATGAATGTGTTTAATGATTACTGGAGAGATCTAATAATGAATAAAGGTTAAACAAAAAATAGTAACAATGTTCTTTATTTATATGGCTCTCGGAACATTATAAACCTGTCCTTCTCAGTCCTTGTAATAAGACCAAATCTCTTAAGTTGGGTTGTTCATATTTTGTTTCAGTTAATAGTCGACGGTTGGTTGATTCAGGTTGAGAATATAGTATAATTGTTTCCTTATCAGGCTATGAATTTTGTGTGCCTGTTCAGCATCTTAATATATACATTACCAGAATTATAACCAAATAAATGTCATGGTTTCCATTATATTAAAGTTTGCATGTGCTGTAAAATAAAGCCATCAGTTCTAAGCCTTAGGAAAGCAAACTGGGAAATTAACCCTAAAGAAAAAATACAGATAGGTGATATAATCACCAACCTAGGAAAATTAGAGTAAAGAAGTATTCCAGTTCCCATTCTAATCCATCCATTGATGGAGTCCTCTCTTTCCCTGCCTCATATTGTCTATTGACAGTCACTTATCTGAGCATGCTCTTTAATCTTTGATTATCATAGTCACAGAAAAGCCTAACACTGAGTGCCCACAGTTCACTGTTAGAGACGTACCTAGCAAACACTTTAAGGGACTATTGAGCCTAATTTCAAGATGCTATTTCTTAAACTCCAAGAGTTGTTGGCCTAATCAAAGCTATCTGAAGTGTGGTTCTGTAGAGTCATTTAATTATTTCTTCACTTTTTCTTTTTTTAATTGACTAGATTTTTCTGTTCCTTATTTACCTCCATTGAGTTTACATGATTTTAGAAGTTGATTTCTAATTATGGTCTAATAAATGAAACCAGGAGTAAATGTAGAGAGATGTAAAAACACTTCCCATTGTGCAAAAAATTCAATGTATACATGCATAAAGAAAATTGAGATTTGTCTCAAACTGGATGAGCTTCAAACACCGAGACCTCAGCACCAAACTTCATTCCTGGCATAAAAGTTTCTTTAGTCATACTTCTCTCCCCACAGCAAATACATTGCCTCAACTTAAACAACTACTTTCCCCAGCTCATCTTAGATGCTGAGATGATAATCAGCAAAGTGCTCTTCCATATGAGATGTGGTCAGGGATTTGTGAAACTTCACTATAGGAAACTTGACAAAGAAAGAATGTGTTTGATATACCATTTTTTTCTGGTCAGTTATAATTTTGTCCCACTCTTCTTCCAGAAAATCTATTTTTAAAATAACCTTACAATATTTGTTTCAAAATTTTCAATGGTTTTAGAACTAAAATACAGTGCAGTTTTATAACATCACCCTTCAAGGTTTAATCTAAGCCCCATCTCTTCAGGGAATCTTCTTCAATTCTTTTATTGACCTCTCTGTCTTTATTTTTTTCAGAGCTAATATGTCTTACACCATTGATTTTATGCATTGAAATATATTGTTACCTAAACAATTCTTAAGACTATATTATTTCTTCTCATAGTTGATAAGCATTTTGAGAGCGGACTTTTCCCTTTCTTGTTTTTATTGTTTTGTTATTGTTGTTCAATTGTTGGCAAATTTGTTTTGTTTTGCTCTGTTTTTAGTATCTGCTATAGTATTTGATTCAGTGAACAGTTAAAGTGATGACTTGTTACACTTTTTGAAGTACAGTAATTATCTTTTTCTAAATAAATGTCCTTTTTATATTTTCCTTATTACTATTCCATTACTCTTTGAATATAAAATATAGTAATCATAGAAGCATTGAAGTGAAAAGAATTTCAGAGATTATCAAATGTTCCTGTCAAATTCTGTCATTAGCTATGGGACCTTCTGCAAGTCACTGATGTGATTAAATCTTCTCTGAGGTCCTTTCAAGCTCTAATATTCTGGTGTGTAGGATTCCTGCCTTCCAATTCATTTTGTCCAGTGGTAGTTCATGTATAAAACTTCCTAAAAGCTGATTTCTGCGGGGGTGACTGAGAGGATCCCAAATAGGAAAAGAGTGGTGAGAAAGTAAGGGAAAAAGAAGCTGATGGGATTTCTATTAATATATGAAAGACCATAAAAATAGATGGAACCATACCTGGTATCTGTGGTCCTCAGAAACCCAGTCACCAGGCCTTTACCTACCAAGGTTCTACAGAAAAGGAGGGATGCAGAGAGACATTTTCTAGTGTTTGCTTTTATGTTAATGCTAATGACCCCTAGTTTTCTAACACAGAGAAAAGCAAATATATCAACAGATGTGTTACACATTCTGCATCATGGCCATGAAAAGTGTTTTAATTGAGTAGGAAATCACAGTTCTGTGATTTCAGAGTCTGTAGGAAATGAGACCCTGATTTTATATCCCTCAAGTGGTTCTGGTGAACCTGGTTAATCACCATGTGTCTGTTAATGACACTGAGCTTTGAGAGGAAATGCCCTGAGAAGCCTCTGAGGCAAGACAACAATCTTCTTCAGGATGGAAATTAAACTGTACTAATATGTAACATATAATATTCAATATGCATCACACTCTGCCAGAGATGCTTAATTAATTATATATTAATGAATATGTTGTAATTAAGTTTGTGTGTTAAATGTTAATGGAATTCTTAACATTGTAAGAGGTGTATATTATTATTACTGTTATTATTATTATTTTGGACAGAAAAATTGAGAAAAGTTTAAGTGATTTAACTAACATTGTACCAATAATAAATTATGGAGCTAGGATTTAATCTGGACTTGCTTTCCTTTCTTCCTTCCTTCCCTCCTTCCTTGCTTCCATTTTATATTTCCAGTATGTTTTTAATAGATAACATGTTCCCATGTTTCAAAAGTCATAGTACTGTTTTAAATACTATGAATACGTAATAGTTGTATATATTTATAGGGTACATGTGATGTTTTGATACAGGCATACAAGGTATAATGATCAAATCTGGGTCACTGAGGCATCTATAACCTCAAGCATTTATCATTTCTTTGTGCTAGGAGCATTCCAGTTCAACTCTTTCAATTATTTTTAAATACACAATAAATTATAGTTAACTATAATCACCCTATTGTGTTACCGAATACTAGACCTTATTCCTTCTGTCTAACTGTATTTTTGTACCCATTAACCATATCCTCTTTATAGCTCCCTCCCCACTACCCTTCCTAGTCTCCAGTAGCCATCATTCTACTTTCTCTCTCCATGAGTTCAATTTTTTTTAGCTGAGATATGAGTGAGAAATATGAGTGAGAACATGTGATAGTTGTCCTTTCATGCCTGATTTACTTCACTTAACATGATGTCCTCCAGTTCCATCCATGCTTTGCAAATAACAGGATTTCATCATTTGTATAGCTGAAAAATATTTCACTGTGTGTGTGCACCACAGTTTAATTATCCGTTCATCCATTGATAGACACTTTGGTTGATTCCATATTTGGCTATTGTGAATAGTGCTGAAATAAACATGAGAGAGCAGATATCTCTTCAATATACTGATTTCCTTTGTTTTGGATGTATACCCAGGAATGAGATTACTGGATTATATAGTAGTACTATTTTTAGTTTTTTAAGGAACCTCTGTAATGTTCTCCATAGTGGCTGTACCAGTTTACATTCCCACTAAGAGCATACAAAGGTTCCCTTTTATCCACATCCTCACCAACATTAGTTAGGAAAAAAAAAGAAAAAAATACAATGTATGTTTCTTTAGTCAAGCTGTTCAGAAGCTGTCTATTAAGCTGACTTACACAAATATCACGTTCTCACTCATATTTGGGAGCTAAAAAAATTGAACTCATGGAGAGAATAGAATGATGGCTACTGGTGGCTGGGAAGGGTAGTGGGGAGGGAGAGATAAAGAGGATATGGCTAATGGGTACAAAAATACAGTTAGAAGGAATAAGGTCTAGTATTCGGTAGCACAATAGGGTGACTATAGTTAACAATAATTTACTGTATATTTAAAAATAATTGAAAGAGTTGAACTGGAATGCTCCTAACACAAAGAAATGATAAATGCTTGAGGTTACGGATGCCTCAGTTACCCAGATTTGATCATTACACATTGTATGCCTGTATCAAAACATCACATGTACCCCATAATATGTACAAAAAATTTCAACTTTTACGTTATATTGAGAGGGTACATGTACAGGTTTGTTTCATGGGTATATTGCATGATGCTGAAGTTTGAGGTATAAATGATCTCATCACCCAGGTAGTGAGCATAACTGACTTCTAAAATATCACTTACATTTTCTTATTATTTTACCTGACAATACTTCAGGTGTTCCTATTGCCCTGTGTAGCTGAGATTATGTCATGAATGTTGTAGATCTATGGTAAAATACTTACACATACACCTAGTTATGTGCTGCATGTCTTCCTGACTAAATTGGAAGATTTTCCAGAGCACTAGATTTTGCATTCCTTTGCATCCTCCACTACTATTGGCACAAAGTTGGTACATTATTTTTGCTGAAATTGTCATGTTCATAATTAAAAATGTAACCATATAAATAAAAAAGATATTGATAAGAAATTCTATAAAGAAAGGGTGTATATCAACTTTGATAAGAAGATAAAACTGATGCATGACATAATACTAAAATAAAAATAAGGTAATATAATAAAAAAGAAAAAATCAGAATAATATCAAAATATATAAAATTGAAAGTGTGCTTTCCATCCCTGCTATTATCTCTCCAGTTTCCCTTGCGTGTATGCATACGCATGCACAAACACACACACATCTGAATCTACTTTATTAATTTTATTTAATTTTTATTACCATATCTGTAGTTTTTTAACCAAATACAAGCAGATTCAAATATAGATTAATACTTTTTGCCTCTTATCATTTAAAATGAGTATTCGTTTTACATATCAGAACTTATTTTTCTTGTTTACTTAATAGTATGGAAGCTTTTAATATCAGTACAGAGAGTTCTAATTATTTTTACCATTTCATACTATTTCACTCTATGGATAATTTATTTAATTTGTATCTTATTGATAGGTAATGAAGTTTTCTCCTATTTATTTTATTATAGTGCCACAGTAAGTAATAGTGAACATATACCATTTCTTATGTATCCAGATGTATTTATAGAATAAATCTTCAGTAATAAGATTTTATTTCAAAAGGTATGCACATTTGTAAATAGAAAATTGCCTTTATAAGTAGTTTAAGGTCTATCTAAATGCCTAAATCTTTAGCTTCATATCTTACCAGTCTCCTAACCAGCATCTTTTTCTTCTAAACTGATGGATGAGTTCCACTTCTCAGAACACATCATGTTGTTTTACCCTCCACATTTTTCATATGCTCTTTCTTTTGCCTAGAATGCTCTCCCCTCAACCCTGCTGTCCTAAGATCCTATTTTAAGAATCTACTAGACTATCACCACGTTCTGTTACATCAATTAACCTTCCTTTATACCTGTCATAATTGGCCAATCCCTCCTCTATATTCCAAAACTAACCTGCAGATACTTCTATCATTGCAGCTCATTTAATATTTCAACAAGTGCATGAGTATCTGTGTATGCCAGGCCTTCTGTTACTTGTTGGCAGTAGAGAGTAAATATGATGTATTTCGCTCTACCCTCAAGGAATTCCAGTCTAGAGGGGGGATATAAAGGTATTCAATAAAGAATAGCATAATCATTTCTAATTATAATTATGTTGTGCACTATTAGGAACATGTATAGAACAGTGAAAGAACATATAATGCCGGAACCTTCCCCGGTTGCTGTGGTCATTGGAAGACCTCTTGGAGAAATTCCATCAAGGTGTAGTCCTGAGGGTACATGTACAGGACATGGGCAGGTTGAGCAAATGGATATCATTATGTAGATATATAGCATTTGGAAAAGGCCCCAACAGCAATAGAGCTTGGCACACTAGAAGACAAGGGAAGTTAGTGTTCAAGGGGGAGAAAAATGCAAAATAGGGCTATGGAGGTAGGCAGAATCCTACATTGTAGTAATTTGTTGCTATTTCCCAGCCTCACTGCTATTTTTTCTGTAATCCATAAAATAATTCCTATCACATTATAAACTTTTAGTAATAAATATTTGAGAATAAATAAATATATGATATTCATCAATAGTGGATGAAAATTGTCAAAACTAATATCAAGTCAGAATACTTCACACCTGGAAAAACAAATGCTGAGCAGTGCCTCCCTCATGAGGGATATCTAGATCTCTTCGGCAATCCTTCCTGCTCCCCTCCAGGTGTTCTATCATCTTAATGTCTAGGCTTCCACCAACTGCCACATCAGTGAAAATGCAAGAATTGCAATGCAGAGGAACAGATTTCCATAAACCAATAAGGTCATTTCAGAGTATGGGAGGTAGAGAGACTCTGAGAAGTTGCTTCAAGACATAAGGCGATGAGGAAAGAAGGTAATAAGAGGGAAAAGAGAGATTTCAGTCTGGAAATTACTTAGGCTAATAGTCCACATAACTCCACATAAGCCAAGTCTCAGTATGTTGGTCAAAACAAGCAAATTCAAAGTTATACAGGAGGGGTGGAAAGAGACAAAAAGAACAAGGATAACTTTTCTTCTGTAGCTCCAATATAGTCTTCAAGTGCAGACTGTATGTTTAGCATCCTTTTATCCACTACAGGGAAAAATAAGATAGAATATCCTAAGCAAATCACCTGAGAAGTCTGTAAAAAGTTCTCACAGCAGAAAGTGGATAAAAGTTAAGCAGCTGCTGATAGTCTGCCCCCACTTAATCAATGCTTCCCTATTACCTCTACAATAGGCCTAATGTCTTTATTATAGTAGCATCCAAGGCTCTGACCACCTCCTATCAGCACAGATTCTCTTTCCGCTACTACTAACTTAATATCTTGTGCTCCAGAAATAGTAAACCAAATGTAGGTCCTGAATTCATTGGGCATTTTATGCTCGTCTGCCTTTGTCCATGCTCTTCCCTTCCTGGCTTATTTTACTCCAACCTGTCATCCAGATCTCAAATTCAGCACTACCTCTGATCTCCAAGCTTACTCTGACTTTGCCAGGGACATTTAGACTTGCCTTTTCCGAGGTTCCCATATCACTACATGCAAATTTACACCATGGCAATTATGTTTCCTCTTGTTAGAATATAATCTCTTCAAGGATAGGAAAGTTGTGTTATCATTTGTTTCCTCAGTACATCTCACAGATTCTGATACATAAAAAGGACCAAAAAACATTTATTGGATTATCTTTACTGAGAGTAGCCTAAAAGGCAGAAAATCCAACTTATGACAGTCATCTCCTCCCTACTAATTCTGAGATACTTCACCTGGAGAAAAATCCTATCCTCTTATAATTAGACGTATCCTTGGAAGAGCTCGCATAGCTCTTCACTGTATAATGAAATGCCAATGACTGAAAACAGATTTCTGCTAGAGTACAAACAGAAAACGAATCAGGACACAAGGGAGAGAGGTATAAAACAAGAAGAGGATAAAAGTATAACATATTCTATGATCCTGCTTGACCTAAAGTCTCATATAGGAATAATTTGTAAAAACATTATATTCCTGGTGATTCAACAAATGCTGTTTGTTGAGAGTAAGGCATGAAAGGCTAGGAACAAGGGTGGATTACAGTAAAGTGAGAGTTAGAAAAGCAAAAAAAGTTGTAGGCATCGTGGTAGAAAGGGCATGTTCTGTTTTGCACCAGGCTGCTCTATTCATGTAGGCAGAGCTGCTGGTGTAATATACATGAATGCAGTGGCCTGCTGCAAAACAAAACAGAGAGATGAGGTCTCTGGTTATAATTCAATCTAAAAGCTGAGCTCCAACTTGGAATTCTGGCCAAATATTGGCGGGCTTATATTTGTTTGTTTCATTTTTCATGAAAATAAATAAATCTGTATTTATTTGTGAAATTTTCCACTATCTAATTTTGGTAATTAACTTGATTTCTTTATAAATCTTTGAGGGAACACAAAACATGTTGGGAATAGAGGACAGTTGTGGCTTGCAGCCTGGTAACTTACAAACTCTGCTTAGAAGATGATGAGAAAATTAGAATAGAGAAGCTAATTAACATTCCCCAAGCCACAAACCTGGTAAACGGTGAAAAGCTAGATTCAAATCAGGCAATCCAGTTTCAGTTATGGTGCTCTCGATCCCCACTCCAGGGGTTATTAGCTGTGTGTGTGTGTGTGTGTGTGTGTGTGTGTGTGTTTGTGTGCATATACAAATGCATCATATATCCCTTTGGAAGTCTGGTGAAGTCTGGACCCTTCTCAGAATAATATCTTCTACACATAAAATATACAGGGAATTACAAATGGCCAATAAATATGTGGAAAAAATGCTCGGCATCACTTATCATCAGGAAAGTGCAAATCAAAACCACAATGATAGGTTGTCTCACCCCAGTTAGGATGGCTATTATCAAAAACACAAAATAATAAATTCTGGTGAGGATGTGGAGAAAAGAGAACCCTTTTTTTTTTTTTTTTTTTTTTTTTTTTGAGATGGAGTCTTGCTCTGTCGCCCAGGCTGGAGTACAGTGGCGCCATCTCGGCTCACTGCAAGCTCTGCCTCTGGGGTTCACGCCACTCTCCTGCCTCAGCCTCCCGAGTAGATGGGACTACAAGCGCCCGCCACCACGCCCGGCTAAGTTTTTGTGTTTTTAGTAAAGACGGGGTTTCACCGTGTTAGCCAGGATGGTCTCAATCTCCTGAACTCGTGATCTGCCCATCTCAGCCTCCCAAAGTGCTGGGATTACAGGCGTGAGCCAGAAAAGAGAACTCTTATACACTATTGGTGGGAATATAAACTAGCACAGCCACTATGAAGAACAATACAGAGTTTCCTTTAAAAACCAAACCAAAACAAAACAAAACAAAAAAACTACAAATAGAACTACCATATGATCCATCCATCCCACTACTGGGCATTTATCCAAAGGAAAGAAAATCAATATATCAAAGAGACATCTGCAGCCTCATATTTATTGCAGCACTATTCACAATAACCAAGACATGGAATCAACCCGTGTCTGACAGCAGATGAAGAGATTTTTTTTAATGCAGTACATATATACAATGGAATATTACTCAGCTATAAAAATAACAAAATCATGTTATTTGCAACAACATGTATGAGACTGGGGTACATTATGTTAAGTGAAATAAAGCAGGAACAAAAGGCTGTTCATCACATGTTCTCATTCTTATGTGGAAATTTTAAAAAGTTAATCTTGGCCAGGCGCAGTGGCTCACGCCTGTAATCCCAGCACTTTGGGAGGCTGAGGCAGGCGATCGCCTGTCAGGAGTTTGAGACAAGCCTGGCCGACATGGCGAAACTCTGTCTCTACTAAAAATACAAAAATTAGCCGGGCATGGTTGCAGGCGCCTGCGTTCCCAGCTATTCCGGGAGGCTGAGGCAGGAGAATTGCTTGAACCCCGGAGGCGGAGGTTGCAGTGAGCAGAGATCGTGCTATTGCACTCTAGCCTACGCAACAGGGCGAGATTCCGTCTCAAAAAAAAAAAAAAAGTTGATCTTACGGAAGGAAAAAGCAGAATAGAGATTACTAGAGGCTGAACAATGTAGAGAAAAAAGGAGAAAGGAGACATTTGTTAAAGGACACAAAATCACAGCTAGATTAGAGACAGAAGTTCTTATGTTTTATAGCACTGTAGGATGACTGTAGCCAAAAATAATATTTTTTATATTTTAAAATAGCTAGAAGAAAAGATATCAAATATTCCCTACAAAAAATGATAAACGTTTGAAATGATGGGTATGCTAACTACCCTGATCTGATCTCTCTACATGTTGTATATATCACATCATTATGTACCACATAAATATGTAGAATTATTGTCAATTAAAAATAAATTAAACGTAAGAATATAAGAACACAAAGAAAATCAATTATACTCAACTGTAGTATTCACATTTTTTTAATGGTGATATAGTTATACAAGTGCTTTCTGAACACACTGAATAAGATCTAGTGAGAATCTAATAGATAAACCAATTTTAAAATAGTAATGTTCTATAAACAGAACTAAAAACAAAAACCACATGATTATTTCAATAGATGCAGAAAAGGCTTTCAATAAAAGTCAGCTTTCCTTCATGATAAAAACACTCAACAGACTAGACTTTGAAGGAACATACCTCAAAATATTAAGAGCCATATATGACAAACCCACAGCCAACATTATCCTGAGTGGGCAAAAGCTGGAAGCATTCCACTTGAAAATTGGCACAAGGCAAGTATGCCCTCTCTTACCACTCCTATTCAACATAATATTGGAAGTTCTGGCCAGGGCAATTAGGCAAGAGAAAGAAATACAGGGCATTCAGATAGGAAGAGAGGAACTCAAACTATCCCTATTTGCAGATGACATGATCCTGTATCTAGAAAACCTCATAGTCTCAGCCCAAAAGATTCTTAAGCTGATAAACAACTTTAGCAAAGTCTTGGGATACAAAATCAATGTTCAGAAATCACTAGTATTCCTATACATGAACAACAGTCAGGCTGAGAGCCAAATCAGGGATGAAATTCCATTCGCAATTGTCACAAAAAGAATAAAATACCTAGGAATAAAGCTAACTAGGGAGGTGAAATATTTCTACAAGAAGAACTACAAAACACTGCTCAAAGAAACCAGAGATGACACAAACAAATGAAAAAATACTCCATGCTCATGGATAGGAAGAATCAATATCGTTAAAAGGGCCATACTGCCCAACGCAATTTATAGATACAGTGCTATTTCTATCAAACTACCATTGACATTCTTCACAGAACTAGAGAAAACTATTTTAAAATTCATATAGAACCATAAAAGAGACTGAATAATCAAGGCAATCCTAAGCAAAAGTAACAAAGATGAAGGCATCATGCTCCCTGAATTCAAACTATATTACAGGGCTACACTAACCAAAACAGTTTGGTACTGGTACAAAAATAGACACATGGACTAAGAAACAGAATACATAACCCAGAAATAAGACCACACACCTACAACTATCTGATATTTGGCAAACCTGACAAAAACAAGCAATGGAAAATGAATTCTCTATTCAATAAATGGTGTTGGGATAACTGGCTAGCCATATGCAGCAGATTGAAACTGAACTCCTTCCTTACACCATATACAAAAATTAACTCAAGATGGTTAAAAGACTTAAATGTAAAACCCAAAACTATAAAATCCCTGGTAGACAACCTAGGCAATACCATTCAGGGCATAGGCATGGGAAAAGATTTCATGATGAAAATGCCAAAAGCAATTATAACAAAAGCAAAAATTGATGAATGAGATCTAATTAAACCAAAGAGCTTCTGCACAGCAAAAGAAACTATCAACAGAGTAAACACACAACCTACAGAAAAGGAGAAAATTTTTTCAAATTATACATCTGACAAAGGTCTAATGTCCGTCATTTATAAGGAACTTAAGCAAATTTACAAAAAAAAACCAACCCATTAAAAAGTGAGCAAAGGACATGAACAATTTTCAAAAGAAGACACACATGCAGCCAATAATCATATTTTAAACATGCACCCTAAAACTTAAAGTATAATAACAATAAAATAAAATTTAAAAACTCAACATCACTGATTATTAGAGAAATGCAAGTAAAAACCACAATGAGATACCATCTCACACCAGTCAGAATGGCTGTTACTAAAGAGTCAAAAAATAACAGATGTTGTCAAGGTTGTAGAGAAAAGGGAACACTTACACACTGTTGGAGGGGGTGTAAATTAGTTCAGCCACTGTGGAAGACAGTGTGGCAATTCCTCAAAAAGACCTAAAGACAGAAATACCATTTAACCCAGCAATCCCATTAGTGGGTGTTTACCTAAAGCAATATAAATTATTCTATTACGAAGACCTATGCATGTATGTGTTCATTGCAGCTCTATTCACAATATCAAGGACATGGAATCAACCTAAATGCCTATCAATGATAGACTGGATAAAGAAAATGTAGTACACATACACCATGGAATACTATGCAGCCATAAAAAGAATGAGATCATGTCGTTTGCCAGGACGTGGATGGAGCTGGAAGTCATTATCCTTAGCTAACTAACACAGAACCAGAAAACCAAATACTGCATGTTCTCATGTATAAGTAGGAGCTAAACATTAAGTGCACATGGGCACAAAGAAGAACAACAGACACTGGGGCCTTTCAGAGGGAGGAGGGTAGGAGGAGGGAGAGGATCAGGAAAAATAACTAATAATTAGTAGGCTTAATACCTGGGTGATCAAGTAATCAGTGCAGCAAACTCCCATGACACAAGTTTACCTGTGTAACAAACCTACACTTGTACCACTGAACTTAAAAGTTAAAAAGTAAAATGAAATAGTGATCTTTAACAATCTTGTGAGATTTCTGCAACAGCTTTTTATGACATATATTTGTGATGACATTATCACAAGTACTGATAATACTGATTACATTCATAATTGAAAGAAATGTTACATGTCAATTAGATATTAGTAAAAAATACATGTGTGATTTTTTTCACCTAGGTTCCCAGACCTCCTGGATTCTATTCATAGAGTCCGTACCACCCTATAATAGTATACTGTGAGGTGGTACTACTATGCAGTAGAGATTGCCTTGTCTAGGGAGATAGCAGCAGAGATGAAGAGACATAAATTAAGTCAATATATATTTTTAAAATAGGAGGACTATTTAGTGGATTGTATGGAGTAGTGGATGAGAAAAAAGGGGGAATCAAAGTTGTGAATGTATTAATAGCTAATTATTTATTTGACTGCATCCATTTTTCCTCTCATTCTACCTCCAGTTTCTTCTCTTTGTACCTCTGACTCATCTTCCTTCTTTGATGACAAGGGCTCTAAAGTGAGTCACCTAAACTGCAGTCTGAGGAAGAGTCAAGGGTACTGCAAATGTGAGAGCCATATTCAGATATTGGCATGTGTAACATGTTGAAGAATGGCTAATCTGACATGCTGTATTTATCCAGAAATTTTCACTAGGCTCCATGAGTAAGGCTTTGAGGGCACAGTTCAGGGCTTAACTGATTCCCCCCGAATGAGCTCTACTACCAGAAATTCCCCGGTAGAGATTAGATATTTATTCTCCAGCTTTAGAGCTTTATTAGTCAGATGAAATGTCTTACTTCATGCTTTAATTTTATGGTTCTATTTTTAACAATTTCCTGAACAGTACATTCTACCATGTCTCAAAATAAACAATTTATTATACTTTTATAAATCTGGACAAAGTCTGCCTTGTTTATTAACGTGTTTTTAAAAAATTCAATAGACAACTACTAAGTCATTTACTTCTCAGTTAATATATGTAAGAAAGCATTTCCATTACTATCTTTTGAATAGGTAAGAGATGAGGGACAAAATACTTCAGACTTTTAAACTATGTTTATTTTATTTAAAATCATTGTTGTGAAAAAAAAACAAAAAACAAGACATTGACCTATTGAACATAGTGTATTTATTATTTTTCCCTTGTATGCAATCTTGGCATATTCTTCAATTCAAAATAAGAAACCCCAAAAGTATAATACTTCTTTGGAAAAATATGCAAAGGCCAACACATACAAAGGACAATGCTAGCTACAGAAATGCATCAAAGACTAATAATAATTGACAAAAATCCAGTATTTTAACAATAATTAATACTAAGTAAATTGATACATCCTATTACAGTATGAAATTCTGCCATTTAATTTCAAGTAAGAACCCTTATTTCCATTCTAGTACCTGCTATCTTATGCATGTTTAACACAACAGCAACAATAACAATAATATAATTAGTTAGTGTTTATTAAAGCATTAATGAACACCAAGCATGGTTAAATATATTACATGTATTTTTGCTTAATTTTCACAACATTACTAATGGTTAAATATTATTACCACATTTTGTAGGTAAAAAAAACTGAGGCTTAGAAACATTGAAAAAAACTTACTCAACGTTGCAAAACAAGAAATTTGTGACACTGGAATTGACATCTACAATGGACTGATCTAACTAATTGATGGATACATGTCCCTCAAAGACAGACAAACAGCTCTTGTATTTTAGTGGATCTCCGGCACCCAGCGAGGGCCTGAAACAGAGTAGATGTTCAACAAATAATTATTGAACTAAAGATTGACATTTCAGGAGCAGAGATTTATATTCAAAAACAAAGATGAGAATTTTGGCAGAAAAGTCAAAATGAGGTAAAAGTACATTTCCACCTTAACCTTTTTTTTATTTGCTTAGCTGACATAAGGAAGAGTTTATAATTTGTTTTTTTATTTTATTTTATTATTATTATACTTTAAGTTTTAGGGTACATGTGCACAATGGGCAGGTTAGTTACATGTGTATACATGTGCCATGCTGGTGTGCTGCACCCACTAACTCCTCATTTAGCATTAGGTATATCTCCTAATGCTATCCCTCCCCCCTACCCCCACCCCACAACAGTCCCCGGAATGTGATGTTCCCCTTCCTGTGTCCACGTGTTCTCATTGTTCAATTCCCACCTATGAGTGAGAACATGCGGTGTTTAGTTTTTTGTCCTTGCGATAGTTTGCTGAGAATGATGGCTTACAGTTTCATCCATGTCCCTACAAAGAACATGAACTCTTCATTTTTTATGGCTGCATAGTATTCCATGGTGTATATGTGCCACATTTTCTTAATCCAGTCTATCATTGTTGGACATTTGGGTTGGTTCCAAGTCTTTGCTATTGTGAATAGTGCCGCAATAAACATACATGTGCATGTGTCTTTATAGCAGCATGATTTATAATCCTTTGGGTATATACCCAGTAATGGGATGGCTGGGTCAAATGGTGTTTCTAGTTCTAGATCCCTGAGGAATTGCCACACTGACTTCCACAATGGTTGAACTAGTTCACAGTCCCCCCAACAGTGTAAAAGTGTTCCTATTTCTCCACATCCTTTCCAGCACCTGTTGTTTCCTGACTTTTTAATGATCGCCATTCTAACTGGTGTGAGATGGTATCTCATTGTGGTTTTCATTTGCATTTCTCTGATGGCCAGTGATGATGAGCATTTTTTCATGTGTCTTTTGGCTGCATAAATGTCTTCTTTTGAGAAGTGTCTGTTCATATCCTTCGCCCACTTTTTGATGGAGTTGTTTGTTTTTTTCTTGTAAATTTGTTTGAGTTCATTGTAGATTCTGGATATTAGCCCTTTGTCAGATGAGTAGGTTGCAAAAACTTTCTCCCATTCTCTAGGTTGCCTGTTCACTCTGATGGTAGTTTCTTTTGCTGTGCAGAAGCTCTTTAGTTTAATTAGATCCCATTTGTCAATTTTGGCTTTTGTTGCCGTTGCTTTGGTGTTTTAGACATGAAGACCTTGCCCATGCCTATGTCCTGAATGGTAATGCCTAGGTTTTCTTCTAGGGTTTTTATGGTTTTAGGTCTAACATTTAAGTCTTTAATCCATCTTGAATTAATTTTTGTATAAGGTGTAAGGAAGGGATCCAGTTTCAGCTTTCTACATATGGCTAGCCAGTTTTCCAAGCATCATTTATTAAATAGGGAATCCTTTCCCCATTGCTTGTTTTTCTCAGGTTTGTCAAAGATCAGATAGTTGTAGATATGCGGCATTATTTCTGAGGGCTGTGTTCTGTTCCATTGATCTATATCTCTGTTTTGGTACCAGTACCATGCTGTTTTGGTTACTGCAGCCTTGTAGTATAGTTTGAAGTCAGGTAGCATGATGCCTCCGGCTTTGTTCTTTTGGCTTAGGATTGACTTGGTGATGCGGGCTCTTTTTTGGTTCCATATGAACTTTAAAGTAGTTTTTTCCAATTCTGTGAAGAAAGTCATTGGTAGCTTGATGGGGATGGCATTGAATCTATAAATTACCTTGGGCAGTATGGTCTTTTTCACGATATTGATTCTTCCTACCCATGAGCATGGAATGTTCTTCCATTTGTTTGTATCCTCTTTTATTTCATTGAGCAGTGGTTTGTAGTTCTCCTTGAAGAGGTCCTTCAAATCCCTCGTAAGTTGGATTCCTAGGTATTTTATTCTCTTTGAAGTAATGGTGAATGGGAGTTCACTCATGATTTGGCTCTCTGTTTGTCTGTTATTGGTGTATAAGAATGCTTGTGATTTTTGTACATTGATTTTGTACCCTGAGACTTTGCTGAAGTTGCTTATCAGCTTAAGGAGATTTTGGGCTGAGACAATGGGGTTTTCTAGATATACAATCATGTCATCTGCAAACAGGGACAATTTGACTTCCTCTTTTCCTAATTGAATACCCTTTATTTCCTTCTCCTGCCTAATTGCCCTGGCCAGAACTTCCAACACTATGTTGAATAGGAGTGGTGAGAGAGGGCATCCCTGTCTTGTGCCAGTTTTCAAAGGGAATGCTTCCAGTTTTTGCCCATTCAGTATGATATTGGGTGTGGGTTTGTCATAGATAGCTCTTATTATTTTGAGATACGTCCAATCAATACCTAATTTATTGAGAGTTTTTAGCATGAAGGGCTGTTGAATTTTGTCAAAGGCCTTTTCTGCATCTATTGAGATAATCATGTGGTTTTTGTCTTTGGTTCTGTTTATATGCTGGATTACATTTATTGATCTGCATATGTTGAACCAGCTTTGCATCCCAGGGATGAAGCCCACTTGATCATGGTGGATAAGCTTTTTGATGTGCTGCTGGATTTGGTTTGCCAGTATTTTATTGAGGATTTTTGCATCAATGTTCATCAAGGATATTGGTCTAAAATTGTCTTTTTTTGTTGTGTCTCTGCCCGGCTTTGGTATCAGGATGATGCTGGCCTCATAAAATGAGTTAGGGAGGATTCCCTCTTTTTCTATTGATTGGAATAGTTTCAGAAGGAATGGTACCAGCTCCTCGTTGTACCTCTGGTAGAATTCGGCTGTGAATCCATCTGGTCTTGGACTTTGTTTGGTTGGTAAGCTATTGATTATTGCCACAATTTCAGAGCCTGTTATTAGTCTTTTCAGAGATTCAACTTCTTCCTGGTTTAGTCTTGGGAGGGTGTATGTGTTGAGGAATTTATCCATTTCTTCTAGATTTTCTAGATTATTTGCATAGAGGTGTTTGTAATATTCTCTGATGGTAGTTTGTATTTCTGTGGGATCAGTGGTGATATCCCCTTTATCATTTCTTATTGCGTCTATTTGATTCTTCTCTCTTTTCTTCTTTATTAGTCTTGCTAGCAGTCTATCGATTTTGTTGATCTTTTTGAAAAACCAGCTCCTGGATGCATTAATTTTTTGAAGGGTTTTTTGTGTCTCTATTTCCTTCAGTTCTGCTCTGATTTTAATTATTTCTTGTCTTCTGCTAGTTTTTGAATGTGTTTGCTCTTGCTTTCCTAGTTCTTTTAATTGTGATGTTAGGGTGTCAATTTTGGATCTTTCCTGCTTTCTCTTGTGGGCATTTAGTGCTATAAATTTCCCTCTACACACTGCTTTGAATGTGTCCCAGAGATTCTGGTATGTTGTGTCTTTGTTCTCGTTGGTTTCAAAGAACATCTTTATTTCTGCCTTCATTTCGTTATGTACCCAGTAGTCATTCAGGAGCAGGTTGTTCAGTTTCCATGTAGTTGAGTGGTTTTGAGTGAGTTTCTTAATCCTGAGTTCTAGTTTGATTGCACTGTGGTCTGAGAGACAGTTTGGTATGATTTCTGTTCTTTTACATTTGCTGAGGAATGCTTTACTTCCAACTATGTGGTCAATTTTGGAATAGGTGTGGTGTGGTGCTGAAAAAAATGTATATTCTGTTGATTTGGGGTGGAGAGTTCTGTAGATGTCTATTAGGTCCGCTTGGTACAGAGCTGAGTTCAATTCCTGGATATCCTTGTTAACTTTCTGTCTCATTGATCTGTCTAATGTTGACAGTGAGGTGTTAAAATCTCCCATCATTATTGTGTGGGAGTCTAAGTCTCTTTGTAGGTCACTAAGGACTTGCTTTATGAATCTGGGTGCTCCTGTATTGAGTGTATATATATTTAGGATAGTTAGCTCTTCTTGTTGAATTGATCCCTTTACCATTATGTAATGGCCTTCTTTGTCTCTTTTGATCTTTGTTGATTTAAAGTCTGTTTTATCAAAGACTTGGATTGCAACCCCTGCCTTTTTTTGTTTTCCATTTGCTTGGTAGATCTTCCTCCATCCCTTTATTTTGAGCCTATGTGTGTCTCTGCACGTGAGATGGGTTTCCTGAATACGGCACACTGGTGGATCTTGACTCTTTATCCAATTTGCCAGTCTGTGTCTTTTAATTGGAGCATTTAGCCCATTTACATTTAAAGTTAGTAGTGTTATATGTGTATTTGGTCCTGTCATTATGATGTTAGCTGGTTATTTTGCTCATTAGTTGATGCAGTTTCTTCCTAGCCTTGATGGTCTTTACGTTTTGGCATGTTTTTGCAGTGGCTGGTACCAGTTGTTCCTTTCCATGTTTAGTGCTTCCTTCAGGAGCTCTTTTAGCGCAGGCCTGGTGATGACAAAATCTTTCAGCATTTGCTTGTCTGTAAAGGATTTTATTTCTCCTTCACTTATGAAGCTTAGTTTGGCTGGATATGAAATTCTGGGTTGAAAATTCTTTTCTTTAAGAATGTTGAATATTGGCCCCCACTCTCTTCTGGCTTGTAGAGTTTCTGCTGAGAAATCCGCTGTTAGTCTGATGGGCTTCCCTTTATGGGTAACCTGACCTTTCTCTCTGGCTGCCCTTAACATTTTTTCCTTCATTTCAACTTTGATAAATCTGACAATTATGTGTCTTGGAGTTGCTCTTCTCGTGGAGTATCTTTGTGGCATTCTTTGTATTTCCTGAATCTGAATGTTGGTCTGCCTTGCTAGATTGGGGAAGTTCTCCTGGATAATATCCTGCAGAGTGTTTTCCAACTTGTTTCCATTCTCCCCGTCACTTTCAGGTACACCAATCAGATGTAGGTTTGGTCATTTCACATAGTCCCATATTTCTTGGAGGCTTTGTTTTTTTCTTTTTATTCTTTTTTCTCTAAACTTCCCTTCTCACTTCATTTCATTGATTTCGTCTTCCATCACTGATACCCTTTATTTCAGTTGATCGCATCGCCTCCTGAGGCTTCTTCATTCTTCACGTAGTTCTCGAGCCTTGGCTTTCGGCTCCATCAGCTCCTTTAAGGACTTCTCTGTGTTGGTTATTCTAGTTATCCATTCATCTAATTTTTTTTCACAGTTTCTAACTTCTTTGCCATTGGTTTGAATTTCCTCCTGTAGCTTGGAGTAGTTTGATCGTCTGAAGCCTTCTTCTCTTGGCTCGTCAAAGTCATTCTCCGTCCAACTTTGTTCCGTTGCTGGTGAGGAGCTGCATTCCTTTGGAGGAGCAGAGGCACTCTGCTTTTTAGAGTTCCTAGTTTTTCTGTTCTATTTTTTCCCCATCTTTGTGGTTTTATCTACTTTTGGTCTTTGATGATGGTGACGTACAGATGGGTTTTTGGTGTGGATGTCCTTTCTGTTTGTTAGTTTTCCTTCTAACAGACAGGATCCTCAGCTGCAGGTCTGTTGGAGTTTGCTAGAGGTCCACTCCAGACCCTGTTTACCTGGGTATCAGCAGCGGTGGCTGCAGAACAGCAGTGACGGTAGAACAGCGGATCTTGGTGAACCACAAATGCTGCTGCCTGATCGTTCCTCTGGAAGTTTTGTCTCAGAGGAGTACCCAGCTATGTGAGGTGTCAGTCTGCCCCTACTGGGGAGTGCCTCCCAGTTAGGCTGCTTGGGGGTCAAGGACCCACTTGAGGAGGCAGTCTGCCCATTCTCAGATCTCCAGCTGTGTGCTGGGAGAACCACTACTCTCTTCAAAGCTGTCAGACAGGGACATTTAAGTCTGCAGAGGTTACTGCTGTCTTTTTGTTTGTCTGTGCCCTGCCCCCGGAGGTGGAGCCTACAGAGGCAGGCAGGCCTCCTTGAGCTGTGGTGGGCTCCACCCTGTTCGAGCTTCCCGGCTGCTTTGTTTACCTAATCAAGCCTGGGCAATGGCAGGCCCCCCTCCCCCAGCCTCACTGCCGCCTTGCAGTTTGATCTCAGATTGCTGTGCTAGCAATCAGCAAGACTCCATGGGCGTAGGACCCTCTGAGCCAGGTGCGGGATATAATCTCCTGGTGTGCCATTTTTTAAGCCCATTGGAAAAGCGCAGTATTAGGGTGGGAGTGACCCGATTTTCCAGGTGCCGTCTGTCACCCATTTCTTTGACTAGGAAAGGGAACTCCCTGACCCCTTGCACTTCTCGAGTGAGGCAGTCCCTCGCCCTGCTTTGGCTCTTGCACAGTGCGCTGCACCCACTGTCCTGCACCTACTGTTTGGCACTCCCTAGTGAGATGAACCTGGTACCTCAGATGGAAATGCAGAAATCACCCGTCTTCTGCGTCGCTCACGCTGGGAGCTGTAGACCGGAGCTGTTCCTATTCTGCCATCTTGGCTCCACCCTCAGGGGATTTAATTCTTTTAAAATTCAATTCTGTTGAAATATTTACTTCAAGAAGCAATGCGTTTTTAAGAGCTAATCCTGATATATTCAAATCTTAACGACTTAAGTTGATGAAGTGGACTTCTTTAAATTAGTGATTCCCTAATTTGCCTGACTGTTGGAATTTCCAGGGCATATTGAAAGTACAGATTATCCAGACTCTTACCTCTGCAGATGTATTTAGTGGTTCTAAAATGGCACCCAGGAGTCTGGATTTTTCCCAGGGGCCATGTGTAATTCACATTGGTGAACAGGAAGTTTGGGAAATAGTGCCTTAAGGAGATTTTTCATTAAGCAGTCTTCATTTGAAATGAGGATCATTTATCTTCTAATACCCCATGCTTCCTCTGTCTCCTGCCTTCCTCACCTCCTGTTGTCATTCAGTTCCTAGAAGCTTTAATTGCATGAAAGGTCCTAGTAGATCTGTACCTACTAAAAACCACACTTCTGAAGCTGCGTGGCCACCAGAAGACACAGCTAATCTGCCATGTAAAAAAGGAAAGGTGGCATGTGCCCTGAGGGTGCAGGGGTGAGAGGCAGGGAAATGGAGACCCCCACAGCCAGCAGCAGTGGCCCTCATCACAGCCCTCTGGGAGATATGAAAGGAGGTCAGACGTTGGACAGTAGTCTTGCCTTCCTGCTATAGAACACATTGTTAACACCAAAAAAGCTGATCTCTTCTAGGGGAATTGTGAAAGCTGACTCTACAACTTGTGCTTTTAATTTCAGGAAGGCACAGCTTCTAAATGGCATCTAAGTTGCTGATATAAAAATGAAAATTCTGTGTGCTTTGATATTAGCAGGCTTTAAATACAAACCAGAATAAGATTAAATTGTTTCTTAATCAAATCGAATAATTTTCGCACTGGCAGTCCATTCGGCATCTGGCTCACATTTGGGCTAGGCTGAGTAGTCCGTGAAAGTCTGGAGGGAAATACAGAGGCCAATTCTCCATAAGCATTAGGCTCAGAAATACGCTGCTTCCCCGTGAAAAGTTTAAATTGGTTTGACACCACCTTCACCAAACCGAGGTTGGTCAACACTTTTCACCACTGCCACTGGACACTTTGACTTCCAATTTTGCTTCCTGCTCTATGAAGATACCCCCTTCCGTCCTTTCCCACATTCTCCCTATAACCTCATCTTCCTTTCATCCACTCTCTCTCATTATTGTCCATCTCTGCTTCCCAAAACCTTATATAGTACAGAAATTGACCAATCAAGATTACCATGTGGAAGAGCATCCATTTGCTAAATAAGGCAGCTGGCTCCTGGGGGCAGAAAAGTGATTGGACACAGAGATAAAAATCATAATCCCTGCTCTCCTGGACCCACTGTCCAGTGGGGAGACAGACACATAAACAAATACAACTTGATAACTACAACAATCAAGTGAACTATATAATTTAGACCGGAGAAAGAGAGAGCAAACGTTATCATAAGACAGTGTGTCCACTACTTACTGTGTAACAGATTTCCTCATAAACCACTAGGCTTGCCAACTTGTTGCATAAGAAAATTGGAGGGTCAGGGGATGGGAAATACATATGCCTCTTGGCATTTCATTCCGTAAATACATAAATAATGTAACTATTAATGATATCATCATGTTGATTCAATAAGTTTGAAACCAAAATTGATAGTAATCTTTAGAAGAAATTGTGTATGTGTCTATGCATGTACACACATAGACATACATATTGCTTTCTGAAATTTTCAATGACTTTATGCTTCTTCTGAAGCAATTCGAGTTTAGAATTTGAGACCCATGGGTCAAAACATCTTCTTGAGTATACTGAAGAACATTTGGATTAATTTCAGACATGTATTTTGGTTTATATAGTGTTTTTTATCCATGGTAACTTATTTACTGTTTAAAAACATACTGAGAACAAACAACAGCAGCAACCCTGAATTGAGTGAAAGTCCTGAGAAGGGCTTTGCCCAATCAGTGCATGTGCGTGTTTAAACTAATCTCCTGTCTGAACCTAGGAAGCAGCTGAATGAGCTAGCAGATGGTCTGTCTGGCTGTATTATAAATGATAATTTATTTTTATTTGTTTTATTAATTCATTCATTCATTCATTTATTTTGAGACAGGGTCTCACTCTTTCACCCTGGCTGGAGTAGGGTGGCAGAATCACAGCTCACCGCAGCCTTCAACTCCCAGGCTCAAGCAATCCTCCTGCCTCAGCCTCCTAACTAGGACTACAGGTGCACACCACCATGCCCAGCTAAGTTTTAAAAACTCTTTTTGTAGAGACAGGGTCTTATTATGTTGTCCAGGCTGGTCTCAAACTCCTGGACTCAAGCGATCCTCCTTCCTTGGCCTCTCAAAGTGCTGGGATTATAGGTTTGAGCCACCACACCTGGCTAGAAACGACATTTTAAAACCAAATATTAGCTACACAGATGTATGATTCTCCCTTGTTGTTTTATTTAAAAATAGGAATGCCTTAGGTTTTTGGCTCATTTTGTTTTATCAAAGATCTTAAATGCAGTTGAGAATATTTTTGTTTACCCTCATAATAGCCTGAGAATTTAGGATGAATATAATTATTGCTATTTTCACAAGTAAAATTGGAATGAGAAGATAAAACAGTGGAATACAGGTTTAACTAAGAACAGCAGAGGCAAGCCATCTATAGAATATTAAAATTTCTTGCATGTGTGTTACCAACATTTTCTCACGCCTGAAATCCCAGCACTTTGGGAGGCCGAGGTGGGTGGATCACCTGAGGTCAGTAGTTGGAGACTAGCCTGGCCAACATAGTAAAACCCTGTGTCTACTAAAAGTACAAAAATTAGCCAGGCGTGGTGGCAGCCACCTATAATCCCAGCTACTCACAAGGCTGAGGCAGGAGAATTGCTTGAACCTGGGAGGCAGAGGTTGCAGTGAACCGAGATCGCACCATTGCACTCCAGCCTGAGGACCAAGAGCGAGACTCCATTTCAAAAAAAAAAACAAAACAAAAAAACCTAAATAAACCAAACCAAACCAAAACAACAACAACCAAAAACAACATTTTCTAAGACAAGCAAACCTACTAAGCTTTATAAGGCCCCCATCACCCCAAGTATTATCCTTTCCATGTACCCCAACATTAATGACAGCAACTGGTACTAGCCATGTGACATACAATCCCAGCACATTGTTGGGCTCTGACGTTTTCTAGGAATTTTTTCTTTACAGCCTTATTGATATTAAGGTCTATTTTCTCAAGACCTGGTTTTTATAAACTGTATGTTTTTGCAGTTGAGAGAAAATGATCTCAGGTCAGTCAATCCACTGTTGACCCACAAATGAAATGAGGTAGGATTATTGTTAAGATGGAGAGGTGTCTGCGTCGTCCTACACTTTTTCCCAGCCTCCAGGTGACCATATAATTAAAATATCCTTGATTTTTCTATGTAGTTTAAGTTGCTTTTAATTCTAGAAGCCCTCAATCTTTCTCCATTCAATTTAAATGAAAAGGCATTTGAGTATCCAGAACACACTCAGCACTCACAGAAGCAAAGCAAGAAAAATGGAAACATTATACTCAATGCCCATGTTCTACCCCAGAATCAAATGAGGCATTAATACTGAGAGTTGTGATTCTGAATAAGTCTTAACCTTGTGCACATCGTAGTTGTTCAAAAATGTGTCATATCAGCAAGGTGGTAACAGTGAAGATTTTCTACAATCAAAATAGTATCATTATGTTCTGTTGTATAAAATAGAAATAAATGTACCACATTGATCAGAAAAATCACCCTAGAATATTCTGGCAGCTTAATTTTTTTATTATTATACTTTAAGTTCTAGGGCACATGTGCACAACGTGCAGGTTTGTTACATAGGTATACATCTGCCATGTTGGTTTCCTGCACCCATTAACTCGTCATTTACATTAGGTACTTTTAATGCTATCCCTCCCCTAGCCTCCAAGCTAGGACAGGCCCCCGTGTGTGATGTTCCCTGCCCTGTGTCCAAGTGTTCTCATTGTTCAGTTCCCACCTATGAGTGAGAACATGTGGTGTTTGGTTTTCTGTCCTTATGATAGTTTGCTGAGAATGATGGTTTCCATCTTCATCCATGTCCCTGCAAAGGACACAAACTCATCCTTTTTTGTGGCTGCATAGTATTCCATGGTGTATATGTGCCACATTTTTTCTTTCTTTCTTTCTTTCTTTTGTTTTTGTTTTGTTTTATGGAATAAAAGTTCGGCCTTTTTACTGCATGAAACTAAAATTGGGAAAGGTGGGCGTGGATGGGGTGGGAGGGGGTTGAGGGGAGCAGGAGATGCCCTCCCCACAAGCACCTGGATAATGACACCTCACTTCTTGCGTAATTTCTGGCATCTTCCCGCCTGCAATGCCGGCTGTCTCAGCGTCTTGGAGAAGGGGAGAATCACACACTCATCGTCATGCTTGGAGAATAATTGTCATTCTGAAAGGAGTGGAGGAAGTTCCCTCCTAGCTTGCCGTCATCTCGAGGGGTGCCTGGAAGATTGCTAATACTATTTACGTTGTTAGGAGAATTTTTTGGAAGTCATCTATGTCGCCTGATCCTAACAATCCGTTCATGTAGTGTGGCTCCATGCCGCCCATGCTGCCCATTGGACCATCCGAGCCGGGACCCATCGGGAAGTTGGACCGGCTGCCTCCAGGCGGCACTGGATTAATCATTGTGTAGATGTTGTCGCTGGAATTTGTTGAATCTGAGGGACTGGGCATAGTGGGTGTTCCTGGAGGGCCGCCACCACCAGAGGGTCCCACATAGGTACCAGGTGATGAGGAGGAGTATGGAATTGAGTTAGCACTGTTAGGATTGGACCAGGGTCTGCCGGCTCCCAGGCCCATGTTAATCCCAGGCATGGCGGGGCCGAGGGAATTGGGTGGTGGTCTCATGCTGCTGCCGTAATTCTGTGGGCTGGGACCCATGGGCCCCATGCCTCGGTGAGGGTTCATTCTCTGCATTGATCCTCCCATGTGGGGGTGGCCTTGTTGTCGTGCGGGATCCATGGAATTGGGCAGCAGGGGCTGTGTCCCAGGAACTCCTCCCGGAGGCTGGTTTCCCATTCTGATCGGGGGGCCTGGAGCCGCCTGCGTATCTCGGTGACATAAAAGGCTGACTGTGGGGTCCCATTGTGCTGCTAGGATTGTGAGGTGGAGGCTGTGCGTGCGGCGAGGGCAGTGACCCCGGAGGAGCCTGAAAGAAACCTGGCGGGACTCGGCCTCCCGGCATCCGATCGTTGGGGGGAATGTTGCCAAGCACGGGGCTCGGGGCAGCTGCTGCACTATAATCAGGAAAGGCTTTTGCTTCACTTGAATGTTCACAAGTGTCTCTCCTTTTAGGAGCTGCACAGTAAAGGTCCTAAAATACACACCACCACGAGTGCAAAAACCCAGGCGGTTCTCCCAACGTGATGTTTTTTCCCAGCGAATCTCGGATAAGAAGGTCTGTGCAGATTTCTGTGCTCCTACCTGCAGTAAATATTCGTAGACGTATAAAGCTAACTTTTCCCCAGCCTGCTCGTCCGAGGGCACCAAGGAGCCTTTGCCTTTGGCAAACATGGTTTGCAGGGAAGAGGGCGCCAAACCTCGCCACAGCCGCCACGCCCCGGCTCTCCGGAGCTGCCCCTCGCTCCCTGCCCCCTCCCAGGCGCTCGCTCGCTCTCTCGCTAGCTGGAGCTCTCCTCGCCGCGCTCCTCTCCCTCCCGACCAGGCGCTGGCTCCGCGCTCTTTCCAGCTGTCAAAGCATCAGCCCGGGCGGTGGCCCCATTGCCCTGGAACTCCTCCCGTGCCAGCTCCGCCTGGGATGTCGCCACCACCTCCCGCAAGACCGCCCGCTCTCCGCTTGCTCGCGGGCTCGCCGGGCTCCGCCTGCGGCGCCCTCTGCGCCTCCAGCACCGCTGCCGCTGGTCTCATGTGTCACATTTTCTTAATCCAGTCTGTCGTTGATGGACATTTGGGTTGGTTCCAAGTTTTTGCTATTGTGAATAGTGCCGCAGTAAACATATGTGTGCATGTGTCTTTATAGTAGCATGATTTATAATCCTTTGGGTATATACCAAGTAATGGAATTGCTGGGTCAAATGGTATTTCTAGTTCTAGATCCTTGAGGAATCGCCACACTGTCTTCCACAAGGGTTGAACTAGTTTACACTCCCACCAACAGTGTAAAAGCGTTCCTATGTCAAGCAATGGCAACAAAAGCCAAAACAGACAAATGGGATCTAATTAAACTAAAGAGCTTCTGCACAGCAAAAAAAAAAACTACCATCAGAGTGAACAGGCAACCTACAGAATGGGAGAACATTTTTGCAATCTACCCTTCTGACAAAGGGCTAATACCCAGAATCTACAAAGAACTTAAACAAACTTACAAGAAAAAAAACAAACAACCCCATCAAAAAGTGGGCAAAGGATATGAACAGACACTTCTCAAAAGAAGACATTTATGCAGCCAGCAGACACACGAAAAAATGCTCACCATCATTGGCCATCAGAGAAACACAAATCAAAACCACAATGAGATACCATCTCACACCAGGTATAATGGAAGCTTAATTTTTAAAGCGCTATATCAATAATTTAAGCACATAGATCTGTCAGCTAGAATAAATGTTACATATTTAGTTGACAATAATTTTTTGTTCTCTTAGAGACGTGTAGATAGACTTTGGGTTTATCAAATGGTTCTTTTTTTTTTTTTTTTTTTGAGATGGAGTCTCACTCTGTCACCAGGCTGGTGTGCAGTGGTGCGATCCTGGTTAATTACAACCTCCAACTCCTGGGTTCAAGCGATTCTCCTGCCTCAGCATCTCAAGTAGCTGGGATTACAGGCATGTGCCTCCACGCCCAGCTAATTTTTGTATTTTTAGTAGAGATGGGGTTTCACCATGTTGGCCAGGATGGTCTCGATTTCCTGACCTGAAGATCCGCCCACCTTGGCCTCCCAAAGTGCTGGGATTACAGGTGTGAGCCACTCCGCCAGGCCAGTTCTGACATATTTTTAAGAAAGATTAGGCTGATGCTATGATAACTCATTTATTCATGATACATGTCATATTATAAGTAGGAGAATTCAATATTCATGATTTTGAAGCAATTTCAGAGTACTATAATCACCCCAATTCACAGACTTCAGAATTCATTGGAAATCTCTGGAAATAATTAGCAAGTTATTAGCACAGACTCTAAACAGACCTTCGAAATGCATTACATAGATTTGCTAAAAGAGATTGTCAGTCTGCCAAAAGTAGTCACTTCGGTTTGATTTGCATTGAATGAAAATTTTAAAATGTAAAGCTAAAGTCTTCAGGATCACTGCACTGGGCTTCTATGGGACAACACTGAACAGGGCTGCCACTGAAATGCCTTGGATGAGAGCCTCAAACTTCCTGAACATTGCATCCAGCACACTACTGGGAGAATGACTGAGACTCAAAAATGTGTGCAATGAATGTACTTACGAGCTTCTTGGAGAGGAAGTAAACAGGTTGTATGTAATTACCTCAAATTAGCACTACTACAGATAAAGTCATAATATTGATAAAGTAATTGATAAAGTAATAGTAGTGCTAAAGTCATACTAATAAAGTAGTACTAATAGCCCTATACTAGTAGTAATAATAAAGTGGTATTGCTATTGATTCTATTGGTCTATCTACCTGCCTATCTCTCTAGATGGGAGGGCATAGGGTTTGGCTGAAGAGATTGGGCTTAGCAGTGAAGAGCAAAGAGCTCATGCACGCTTTGAACAGGTATGCCCTCAAACTTGGTATCGTGTGACTGTTCTGAATTCCAGAACCAAGGCTAAAAGGTGGAAGTTTTGTTTGACTATTTGTGTGTCACATTTTCCTTTTAGTCTATTGTCTAACATGTGGTGCTAGAATTCTTTTCATTCTGACTACCTTTTAGGTGGTTAGATGACGCTGTTATTGACGAGATCACACCCAAGCTGATCAGAGATCCGCCCAATTCTTGCACCTACAGCAAGGCCCTGGGAGCAATGGTGGTGCAGCAGGAGAGCAGAAACCTAACCATCACCATCATAAGGCCCTCCATTGTGGGAGCAACGTGGAGCGAGCCTTTCCCAGTAAGCCCACTCACCAGGATTCTGTGTTTTGCTTCCAAATTAAAGTTCTTCTAGCCCAATTACTTTCTGATGTCATTTCTCCCCCTCCTCCTCCTTCTCTTCCTTCTTCTTCTTTCTTCCTCTTCCTCTTCTTCCTCTTCCCCTTCCCTTCCTCCTCCTCCTCCTCTTCCTCCTCCTCAGGATTTATAGCTAAATGCAGCCAATCAAATATGAACCCATTATACTAGGGCAAAATTCCACTTTGGGATCAGGATTTACCCAGCATGCAGCTTCTCTGGCAGTTACCCTGACTGTCCTAGAGTTGGATGGAGATCTTAAATTAGCTTCTAATTACTCTAGCCTCAAAATTCCCATGGGTGATGGTTTCATATCTTGGCTTTCCCACTATAGTTTAAACATACCGAATGTTCTTAATGGTCAAATTGGTAGTATTGCAACTGCCAGGGTAAACAAGCGTTACAAAGTGCACAGAAGGATCTCAGTTTGATAATACTATTTTTTCTAACCTCAGTATAGTGCTATGTCCTTTTGAAAGTACTTTGAATTATACTATCTTCTTTTTTTTATTATACTTTAAGTTCTAGGGTACATGTGCACAACGTGCAGGTTTGTTACATATGTATACATGTGCCGTGTTGGTTTGCTGCACCCATTAACTCGTCATTTACATTAGGTATTTCTCCTAATGCTATCCCTCCCCCATCCCCCCACCCCATGACAGGCCCTGGTGTGTGATGTTCCCCGCCTTGTGTCCAAATGTTCTCATTGTTCAGTTCCCACCTATAAGTGAGAATATGCAGTGTTTGGTTTGGTTTTCTGTCCTTGCGGTAGTTTGCTCAGAATGATGGTTTCCAGTTTCATCCATGTCGCTACAAAGGATATGAACTCATCCTTTTTTATGGCTGCATAGTTCTCCATGGTGTATATGTGCCACATTTTCTTAATCCAGTCTATCATTGATAGAGATTTGAGTTGGTTCCAAGTCGTTGCTGTTGTGAATAGTGCTGCAATAAACATATGTGTGCATGTGTCTTTATAGCAGCATGATTTATAATCCTTTGGGTATATACCCAGTAATAGGATCACTGGATCAAATGGTATTTCTAGTTCTAGATCCTTGAGGAATCACCACAATGTCTTCTACAATGATTGAACTAGTTTACAGTCCCACCAACAGTGTAAAAGTGTTCCTATTTCTCCGCATCCTCTCCAGCACCTGTTGTTTCCTGACTCTTTAATGATCGCCATTCTAACTGGTGTGAGATAGAATTATACCACCTTCTTTAAAGCAAGTCTGTGAAGCTTTGGGGCAGATAAATTCCAGCTCCACCACTTACTGACAATGCAATATTTTGGGGTTGTCCCTTCCATAAAACAGGAGGGATACTATTTTGGAGAGCTGGTTTAATAAGACAATGTATGAGGAGTGCTCAGTCTCTAGTAAAAGGCAGGTCCTTACTAATAGGCTCATGGATATTAATCCCTTCATCTTCTCCTCCCACCTCTCTCCTCTCCCATTATACACACACATTTTGACTTTTACACTATGAGGCAAACAGACATAATAAGGTCAGCTGAATGGCTTAGGGTTTAGGAAACAAACTCAAAAAGACATTTCCCTCTAACTGTTCTTAAACATAATCTTCCCTGTAACATCTTTAAGCAAGTCAACACACACACACACACACACACACAACATATACACACACATATATGTGTATCTGGCATGGACTCTATAGCTGGTCAAAAATGTCAAGAAATGGGCCATTACTACCAATCATGTCTCCAGTATTCTCCTGAGGAGGCTAAAGTCAGGACTGAGGTGGAGAAGTACGGTTGGTGAATTGCTTAGCAGATCATGATAAAAGAACGAGGTTCAATGTAGCCCTTAAGATGTCATAAAACACCACAAAACCATTCATGACTCCTGCTACGAACCACGATCCTGGCAAAATTTTAATTCTTGCATAGTCAAAATGCAGAAAATAGCCAATACTTTGCCACTGATCTTTTGGATCTTAATAATACTGAATTAGATATTTCTATTGGCTGGGGTCTCAGTGCTCTTGTTTGAAATTTATTAAGATGAGACTGCAGATGTTCCAAAGATACAACGATCTTCTGAAATGTGTAACCAATAGAAATCTTCTTTCTTTTAGGGTTGGGCTGATAATCTAAATGGACCTAGCAGACTCATTATTGTGGTATGTTTAAGGAAGAAGAAATAACTCTCTAAAATGCAGTGGAGGAATAGTAATAAAATTCTTAGTGCTGGCTTAGCCTCACTGATCCCAAAACATAAATGTTACTTTACTAACAATTGAAGCATATTATTTCAATTATGCTGATTGTAATACAGAGGCAGGAAGAAATGATTTTTATTCTTCAAGGATTTTTATCAGAAAAACCAAGGTAATGTACTATCAATTACCATTCAGGAATTCTTCTTTAAAAAACTTTTTTTAATTAAAAATATTAGTCTTAATTGAGTGTGGATAATAGAAATCCCATAATTATCTTATTTTTATTAGATACCTTCTCAAAGTAGTTTACACTACTTTATTCTCCTTTTGTAGTTTATAATATAATAAATGTGTCTAAAACAGTATGTACAACAGACTAATAAATGGTTCTGTTTAGCTAAGTCTACTCTAGTTATACCATGAAAATGTTGGGTCTAAATTTCTAAACATTACAAACAACAATTTTTTGAAGTGCTCTGATTTTCCTAAGAATACAATACTCCTGACTCTCTTAAGTTTACACATGTAAACGAGAAGGAACTATATATGAAAATATCATACCTCTTCTTTAGCTATTAGAATTTTTCATCTGAGGTTTTATATCATCACCAATTTAGTGTCACTCCTTTGCTCTGCAAACTTCAGCTGTCAATATAGAGTTAACACTTTTATTTTCCGGAGATTTTTAGACTTTAAAGAACTCATTCAAGATTGTTTAAGAAACAAAGCAGGGAATGAATTGAAGACTTTCATTTTAAAAGTAAGTGCAGCAAAATTATGAAGCTTAAGTCTGATGAATATGAAAGGCAGACAGCACCAAATGCTGGTGATGCTGGTAGGAATGCAAATGTTACACCACTTACGAAAACAGTTGGTCAGCTTTTTACAAAACTAAGCAAACTCTTATCACATAATGCAGCAATAATGCTCCTTAGTATTTACCTAAAGAAATTGAAAACATGTCCACACAAAAACCTGCACAATAATGTTTATAGCAGCTTAATTCATAATTGCCAAACTTGGAAGATGTCCTTCATTAGGTAAATGGATAAACTGTAATACATCCAAATAATGAAATATTATTCAGCATTAAGAAGAAATGACCTATCAAGCCATGAAAAGACATAAAGGAATCTCAATTACATATTTCTGAGTGAAGCCAATCAGGAAATGCTACATACTGTATGACTCCAGCTACATGACATTCTGGGAAAGGCAAAACTATGGAGACAGTTAAAAAGAATCAGTGGTTGCCAGGAGCTATGGGGGACAGAGGGACGTGCAGATGGAGCACAGAGGAATTTTAGGGCAGTGAAATTCTTCTGTATAATACTATAATTATGGATATTATGTTCAGATTTTTAAATAAATAAAACTGAAATTTAAAATAGAATAAGAGGGAAACAGGTTGATTTCTTTCAACTGAAATTCATGATCACAAAGCTCATGTCTTTATGTTTTCCAGAAAAAAATATTCCCTGCTCCATTCACTCTCATCCTTTCCCAGAGTAACAGTTCATATTTATTTTCTCTCCTTTCCATCTTCACTCTTTGCTGATGAGTTTATTTTCTATTTCACTTGTAAAAAAAAAGTGATTATTTGACAAGAATTTCAAAATCTCCAGTCTCTACATCTGCTCATCTTTATATATCTATACCTACATTCTGTTATCTCTCCTTTTCATATGGGTGAACTGTCTTTGCTTCTAAATAATGTCCACCCCTCTTACTGTGACTAGGTGCTGTGTCTTGTTGTATTAGGATTCTCTAGGGGGACAGGACTAATAGGATAAATGTATATATAAAACGAGTTATTAAAGAGTATTGACACACACAATCACAAGGTGAAGTTGCACGATAAGCTATCTGCAAGCTGAGGAGCAAGAAAGCCAATCTGAGTCCCCAAATCCCAAAAGTAGGGAAGCCAACCGGGCAGCCTTCAGTCTGTGGCAGAATGCCTGAGGGCCCCTGGCAAACCCCTGGTGTAGGTCCAAGAGTCCAAAAGCTGAAAGAACTTGGAGTTTGATGTTTGAGGGCAGGATGCAACCA
Organism: Pongo abelii; assembly: GCF_028885655.2. Taxonomy (NCBI): domain Eukaryota; kingdom Metazoa; phylum Chordata; class Mammalia; order Primates; family Hominidae; genus Pongo; species Pongo abelii. The sequence goes on along the minus strand of NC_072007.2, from coordinate 23,178,003 downwards.
GCAGGGGAGAAAGGTGGAGCCAGTCCAGCCCTTCCATATTCCTCTACCTGCTTTTATCTTAGCTGCGCTGGCAGCTGATTAGAGGGTGACCACCCAGACTGAGGGTCGGTCTGCATCTCCCAGTTCACTGACTCAACTGTTAATCTCCTTTGGTGACACCCTCACAGACACACCCAGGAACAATACTTTGCATCCTTCAATCCAATCAAGGTGACACTTAGTATTAACCATCACACCTGTTATCTACTCATGCCTGTCATTTCAGCAATTTTCTTGCTTCTTTTTCTGCATCTGAAATTTTAATTTCTCCACCAAGTTCTTCACATCAAAAAACAAAAAAATGAAGTTATTTCATTTAACCTGAAAAAAACCAAAAACTCATAAAGAGCTAATGAATAAATTTATCTCAAACATTTGATAACTTTAATTATAACTTTAATATTCACAAGTTATATCTATCAATAGATTGTCTTAGGAAAAGAAAAAGACTTCCCATAAACTAGAAGAAAATGTAAAATATAACCAATATATAAACAGCAATGTGTTAAAGAATAATATATAAAGAATACAAATAACACAATTAAATAATGAACAAAGGATATAGACATTATACAAAATATGAAAACATGAATAGACAATATATAATGCTTAATATTGGTAATCAGGGAAATGCTATTAAACATAAAACAGGATGATGTTTTACATTAGCCAGCTTGACAAAAATTGAAAATTTCAATCACAACTGTCAGAGAAGTTACAGAACAAAGGAGACTCTTATACATGACTTGTAAGTAATGAGATGGGGAAGGGGACATAGAAGTCACTGCCTCACAATCAATGGCGGTTACTTAATTCACTAGTCAGTAATGTGTGCTGTAAGTTTCACAATCATTTTGTGCTTTTTGTGAGAGTAATAGTTTAACAAAAGTATAATTTTTATTAATCTCACAATAAATTTGACCTAACATTTTATGTGATTGAATTCCTTTACACCCCATTATTTTATTATGGCTAGTTTCCTGTGTTTTATTTTATAGATACATATAATAACTCTAAAAGACGGAAAGATTTTGTTACATCAGTTACTTCTGGGAATGAAAGTGGGAGGAATTTTTTTTTTTACTATGTATTACTTACCTTTTAAATTTTACACTAGGATAATGTATTACTATATTCTGTAACAAAATTAAAATATAACATTTTAAAAAGTTTTAAATTAAAGTAAAAAGTTCAGTAGATGAGAGATTCTGTCTCTAATCAGGGGCTAATGACTGATTCCACTATAAACAATTAGAAAACTAGACAAACTATATAAAACAATCATTTTCAAACATTAGACAATCAGCAACTAAGGACTGTTTTTCTCCAGTTGACAAGAGAAACAAACAATGTAAGCCCTACAATAGCCCCTTATTTCTGCCTGGGGATACTTACTGGACAACACCATTGACAGCAGAACCCAGACATTTCTTGGAGAAATCCCTGAGTTGAAGAGAGAGAAATATTATTTTAGGAGGGCTAAGTGAGCATCTCAAATTTAAAGTAATGAACTATACAAAGAAAGAGCTCCAGAAATCAGCATAGGTTTCCCCTGAGTGACCCAGGGACTGGCTAATTGAGTGAGCATCCAGCCCTGGATCTCATGTCTAATTTCCCCTTCTGAATGTCCAGGATCACTACCTTGAGCTGTCTTCATATCTGCAAATGACAGATTCATCTCTGCCCCTCAGGACTGCATAAACCTGTGCAAATACTTTCTACTTTTTATGAAAAGCACACATGATTTCACAAGCAAATAGCATTTCCTGTGTTTTGGAGCATTAGCTCAAACTTTGGAATTCAGAGTTATGGGTTAGACCCTTTACTCACTTCACCTTTCTCTGCATACTTGTGCCGGATTTTTCCTCTTTTTTATTTTTATTTTTGTTTGAGACAGAATCTCACTCTGTCACCCAGGCTGGAGTGCAATGGCCTGATCTTGGCTCACTGCAACCTCCTCCTCCCGGGTTCAAGAGATTTATAAAAGAGCAATATAAATTCCTGTGGAATTCCCCTTTTACTTAAGAATTAAATATCAGCAAATTAGTTTAACAAGGCTGTTTTGTAAGAGACTGCAGTTGCATTCAAAAATTGGAATGGGAACAACGACTTGTAAAAATTCAACATTTTATTTATTTATTTATTTGAGAGGGAGTCTCACTCTGTCACCCAGGCTGGAGTGCAGTGGTGTGATCTTGGCTTACTGCAACGTGGGCCTCCTGGGTTCAAGGGATTCTTCTCCCTCAGCCTCCCAAGTAGCTGGGATACAGAAATGCACCACCACGCCCAGCTAATTTTTGTAGGTTTCACCATGTTGGCCAGGCTGGTCTTGAACTCCCCACCTCAGGTGATCCACCCACCTCAGCCTTCTAAACTGCTGGGATTACAGGCGTGAGCCACCACACCGGACCAAAAGTCAACATTTGAAACTACCACCTGTTATATTTACTGTGTCTATGATTGGACATATCTTTTTTGGTGGCCAAAAAATTATAAAACGGACACAGAATAGTCTCTTCAAAAAATTAAGGATGTTCTTTCTTCTTAAAAAGATTATAAGGCCGGACACGGTGTCTCACACCTGTAATCCCAGCACTTTGGGTGGCCGAGGTGGGCAGGTCACCTGAGGTCAGGAGTTCAAGACCAGCCTGATCAACATGTTTAAACTCCGCCTCTACTAAAAATAAAAAAATTAGTCGGGCCTGATGGTGGGCGCCTGTAATCCCAGCTACTAGGGAGGCTGAGACAGGACACTCGTTTGAACCTGGGAGGCGGAGGTTGTGGTGAGCCAAGATTGCACCACTGCACTCCAGCCTGGGCAACAAGAGCAAAACTCCATATAAAAAAAAAAGGTGTGTGTGGGGGGGAGGATTATAAGTATAATTCGAACTGGCATCTAAATTAATTTGGTCGGTATGTGTGTGCGCGTTGTGTGTGTGGATGTGTGGATGTAAATGGCAGTAAAAGGTAAAAAGGGAAGGCGGTAAAAATGGAGATGGTCTAATATTTTCAATACATTTTTTATTTTTGTTTTCTTTAGTGTTTTATTTATATATTTTTGGCAGCAAAATTGTGTTTACTAAAAAAAAATCTGGACTATGAACACACTTCACTGCTTTGAAGAACTCCAAGACAAATAAAAAGACCAATCAATATTAAAAGCAGTATAACTGCTTACTTTCTTAAAAACACATAAAAAGAATCAAATGCAACAGTGTAGGAAGACAATCACTCCCATGTCAGAAGTCACGACTTCTTCCAAATAAAGAATATGACCCATCTGCCATAGTGAATCAATATTTATTTCAGGACATGCCATGTCAAAATAAAATAGAGTCAACCCTTGCCTTTAGCAATTATATTGTGTTATAAAAGCACTTTATAACTCCATCCCATCTTTAAGTATAAGTTACTGGTATGTGGGCTAATGATTATCTGTAAGCATTTCTCTATTCAGATCCATAATCCAAGTGCTCTCTGAATATTACAAGGTGACAATAAGTGGGAAGTGGAGGAGGAAGAGGAAAGAGAGGGGACTAAGGTTCTCCCAGTTTAAGGTTTTGTTGCAATGAGGGCATGAGGATGTATGAAGATATTTTTGTTGTCTTTTCATCTTTATACTGTGTTAAGTAACGTTTACAACATAAATTCAGCAGGCTTTTCCTGACCTGTAACTGGAAGTTTTCTTCCTGCAAACAATGTATTTACAAATGTGTTTATTAGCTTACACAGCAATCTCACAATAACTAGTAAAGATTAAAAGGGCACACTTCTAGTATATTTGTTTGCAGTGTTTTAAGGGAAATACATATTGCCATGGTGAAGCTCTAAATAGAGTCAACAAAACATCTAAAAATTGAAAGTTGTTAAAAAAAAGCAAAGAAATATCACCAAAGAAAAAAGATTAATCGTAGCTTAAATATAAAACTAAATCACTAGTTAATTAAACTATACAGATCTAATACAAACCAAAACCAGCCTGAAAGACCCAACCTTAAAACATGCTAAAAAATAAGGCATAAATCTGCATAATATTGAGTTTTATTTCCATTCTCTCCTTTCCCTCTAGTATGTATGCTTTACCTGATCTGCCTCTAGGGACTTACAAGAAAACGGTTTCCGGTTTCCGTCTTCAATTTGACCCTCAAATGTCCTGAGCAAAGTTTTTGCTATTCTGCTGAGGGTTCTTTTGTTGGTAAGCTTTAGGTATCATTATTTCTGCTAATTCAGTAGTTTTGATCGTAGGGCCAAATTTAAATTCTTCCACTGGTTCTTCTGGAAGGAATTAAATTTTTACAGTGTCTTGCCTGATAGTATTATTTTTTTAAAAAAGAAAACCCAAGCAAAATCTGTTGCTTAAAGAGGTTTCTTATTTCTTAAACAAACAGAATAACTCTTAACAATTTTAAAACCTTGGGAGAAATAGTTCATTAGAACTTCATTATCTTACCATGAAGAATTAAATACTAAAAACCTATTATTCATGAAGCACTTGGTTACTTTTCTCTCCCAGAATCTAATAAAGCACATGTGAAAGGACCATTTGTTTTAGTCAGAAATACATTTTATGTTCTGCTACTTGTAAGTACTCAGTATGTTCTTTAGGACTCATTTTGAAGATGCACCAGGAGGCTTTTCTCATTCAAGCACTGCCTACCATGATCGCTGAATTTTGACCTCAAAGAAGATCTAAATAATTTATATCAGTGCTCAAGAATAATTCTGAACATCTTGGCCCATAGCCTACAGCAAGTGGTATCTGTAAAATTAAAGGATAATTCCAGTGGGCTTGGTCGGACTGCTGCTTTGCCATCTCTTGTTTGTTTTGAGGAAGTGGGGGGAGGCTAGGTAAGAACAGGGAAATAGGGAATGGGGTAAGGGAGAGGTGAGAAAAGCAAGGAGAGATAAAGCAGGCTGTGAACATGCTGCTCGTTAACCAAGCCATACTCATACTGTAAAGATTTCCATCATTTTGAAGTACATTATCATAACATTAAAAAAGAAAAAAATGTTAAGAAAATGTATGTAATTTTTAAAGTTATCACTAGAATATGCTGAAATATTTTGGCTTTTTGTAAAATATAAATAATGAAGACGCTGACTTTTTTTGTGCTTGTGAAGCTAATAGATCATCTCCACGAGACAGGCAGCAATGATGAATTGCAAAACGTTATTACTGAAGGGAAAAGGTTCAAGCCAATATTCACACTGCAGTCAATGAAAGAGTAAGGGGGCTTCTGAGGAAGGGTTGAAGATGACATGGGAGAGTAGCAGGAACAGCCTCTTTCGCTGACTGGTTGCTCCTGAGGCTTTTCCAGTTTTATGTCACTCATGTCTTCTCTGCTTCCGTCCTGTGTGCTTTCCATTCCCGGCAAAACTGCTGCTACACGTCGAAAGAGCTGCTTTACATTGTATCCAGCTTTTGCACTAGTTTCAATAAACATAACATTCAGCTGTTTGGCTTTCCTCTCTCCCTCCTCAATTGACACTTGCCTCTTGTCAGCAAGATCTGTTTTATTTCCTACTAGCGTGATGATAACATCACTTCCTCTTTCTGTTCTGACATCATCAATCCACTTTGTAGTTTGCTGGAATGAGTTAACATTTGTGATACCGTAAACTACTACAGCTGCAGCAGAATCACGGATGTAACTGGGAATGAGGCTACGGAGACGTTCCTGACCCGCAGTATCCCACAGCGGAAGCCTGATTGTTCCATCCTCCAAGTACATAGTTTTTGATAAAAAGTCAATGCCAATCGTTGCCTGATAGGTGTTGTCAAAACTGTCATACATGAATCTGGTGATCAAAGATGTCTTTGCAACGCTTTGCTCCCCCAGGAACACCAGCTTGAATTTCGTCAGCGGATTCCCGAAGTCTCCGCCCGCGGACATGGTGGAACTAGAGGAGCTGGCGCCGCCGCAGCCCAGAGACCTCCCAGACCGATGCTGCTCCGGCCGGCTGACGAAAAAGGCGCGCGGAAGGGCGGGCGCCGAGCTCTCTCGGCCCCTGCAAGGCCCGGTGGAGGAGCCCGGCTGGAGGAGCCCGGCTGGAGGAGCCCGGCTGGAGGGCAGCAGGACTCTCCACAGACTGGCAGCCGCCGTCGCCTCCCGGCAGAGTAGCCTAGCACCGAGCGAGGCCGGCGGCTGGGAAGGGAAGGAGGGCAGTGTCGGCAGGAGCCAGGGGTGTGCTCTGGCTTCCCAAGGCTAGGGCCGTTCCCTCCTTCCGCACCCGGCTCCAAGACTTGCGGGAGAATGGCGTAGGGTGGCGGAGCAGGAACCGCAGACGTATCTGGGACCTCTCACGAGCGGCGCCTCGGCTTCCACAGCCGCCGCCGCCGCTGCAGCCCAGCCTGCTGAGTGCGCCAGCCTCTGGCGCGGCGCGGGGCGAGCCAGGGCGCCTCAACACATTTTTTTAAATACACAAAACATATGTACTAAAAACAATGGGGCGGTGAAAACAAAATATTGCAAACTAGAAAAAAGACAAAATTGACATTTTAAATACTTTATTATGTATTATTAAATATATATTAAATAGAAATGTTATAAATTGTAGCGTCCCTATCTCCCAGTCTCTGTGAGAGGTCAGAAACCTAACTTTCCTAAGGCGCAATTAAGCAAACACTTGTGGCCTAATCACATGGACCAGCCTGTCTCCTGACATCATGCAGGAAGTTTCAGTAGCTCCTGCAAAACTCTCCCACCTTGCATTTGAACAGATATGTCAACTGGTACAATTACACAAGAATTGTATAAGATATTAGACTGAATCTCACAATCACACTCAGCCTGATTAACCCTTCTCCTGCATCTTGCTCACCTAAATGTATCTACATTTTCTATGAACTGAATAGCTTAGAAATGTATGTCGTCCATGTAGTATAGTGTAAGTTATTGTAATATAGAAATATGGACTGTCTTTAACTCCCATTTTCTGCCTAGGAAATGCCAATATTTTTTGAGTATGGCAAGTGTTTCCAAGCATTCAGAAGTGGAGAGTGTAGCATATCCACTGCAGAATGAGGTCTGCTTGTCATCCTCTTAGTCTCCACTGCTATCCCTCCCTCATCTCTCTGTTTCATTGATGAGTATAGAAGATCAGTCACTTTTATATGAAATGAAAATTGGTGAAACTAAGGTGTTGATTTGATTATCCAACCAACCATTTATTGAGTGTTCATTACAAGTCAAATTTTGTTCTGGAGAACAGCTCAGGAAATGAATGTTTGACATCGATGTACATAACAGAGATACGAACATACCATTAAAAAAATCAGACCTCTTATGACAATCCAGATTCTCATGCAACTTTTGTGAAGCTCTTTCAAGATGAGAATGTAACAATTCAAACAAAATTATTTAAACAAGTCATTCTTGAGACAGAAAAATGGAATTAGAAGATCATATATGGCTATTTCACTAGCTGAAATCTTAAGTACTGTTTTTAGTCAATTGACAGCCATATAATTCTTAGTTTTATATACTGATATTCACCAGAAATTAAAAACTTTAAAAAGTATTCCTGTCTCATTCTACTAATTTTAAAATTTCATTTATTTGGTTATATTTCTTCATTTTACCTGGCCTTTAATACTTCTTTCCTGCCCAGCATTGTTTAATTAATATCTAATTTGTTTACTTGGTTTAGTTACTTTTGACCATGCTTGGTACACTTCTTATGGGGCAGGCATGTAGAAATGTTTACAAGTTTATGGTCCTCACTATTCCAAACCCCTAATGGCGGCACCTAACAGACACATACCACAATGTAAACACATACACACACACCCCTGCACACCCATACTCACCCACCTACACACACACACCCGCACACACCCATACTCACCTACACACAGACACACACCCATACTCACCCACCTACACCCAGACACACCTGCACTCAGCCACACACACCCAGACTCACCCACACACACCTGTAGTCCCCAGCTACTCCCAAGGCTGAGGCGGGAGATGCTTGAATCTGAGAGGCAGAGATTGCAGTGAGCCAAGATCATGCCTCTGCACTCCAGCCTGCACGACAGAGCAAAACCCTGTCTCAAAAAAAAAAAAAAAATTAGACAATTGTGGTAGCCCATGCCTGTATTCTCAGCTACCTGGGGGAGCTGAGTTGGGGGGATCACTTGAGCCAGGGAAGTCGAGGCTACAGTGAGCCGTGGTCATGCCACTGCACTCCAGCCTGGGTGACAAAGCGAGATCCCTTCTCTACAAAGAAAAAAAAATAAAGAAGTTATCCACCATGGGCACTGAGTCCAGTGATAACCACATACTTTCCTCAGCATAAATCTCCCAGTAGAGTTGCTTTTAGAAAATAGATGTCATCCCAGCACAGTGGCTCATGCTGTAATCCCAGCACTTTGGGAAGCCAAGGTGGGAGAACTGCTTGAGCCCTGGAGTTGGAGACCATCCTGGGCAACGTAATGAGACCCCATCTCTACATACAATTTTAAAAAGTAGCTCCCTCACCCACAGCTGAGTTTTAACCCCATCCTCCCACTCCCCACCCCTCCCCCCACCCTCCAGGACCAGGCCCTGTACTCACCTCTCCCGTTCTGTCCGGGGAAGCCCTGAGGGCCAGGAAGACCCTGATCCCCATTCTCTCCCTGCTCCCCCAGGGGGCCCAATCAGTCCAGTGAGACCTGAGTGGCCCCTAGAGAAGGGAGCAGGTGGTCGGGGAACACAGGAAGAGTCACGTGGATGGGGGAGAAAGGCCAAGACACAGAGAATGCCCTGGGCACAGGGTCTGTGGGTGGCCCTCACTGAGCACAGACCCCAGGGCCTGGCAGCTGGGGGCTTGGAGCAGAGCAGGCCCCTCAGAGTCAGTCCCACAGGCTTCAGGGCTGAGGGTGATGGGAGACACACCTGGCCATGTGTCTGTCACTCACCTTCTCTTCCTCGGCTCCAGCATCGCTCCCGAAGCCAGGAAGCCCTGGGGGTCCCTTTGGGGAGACAGGAAGTCCCTCTCTCCAGAGAGAGGAGGAAACTTGATTCTCCCATCGCCTCCCACTTCCTGCAGGGCCTTAGCTGGCTGCCCCAGGGTGCCCACCCTCACCCCTCACCAGCCCCATCCCAGTCACTCACCACAGGACTGGAAGGCCCAGACTGGCCTGTGGCTCCAGGTTGGCCTTGCTGACCCTGCAGATTTGAGGGGACCTCAGGGATGGGGAGGAGCACCCCACATTGCACTCCTCCCCGGGCTTTTCACCCTCCTCCCCAAGCCCAGCCCTTGCCTGCAGTGACTCACACTGAGCCCCAGAGCCCCTCAGACCATCAGCACCAGCTGGGCCTGTGGAACCCAAGGCACCCACAGCACCTGGAGGCCCTGAAACGCACACAAGGAATGTGTCCTGAAAGGCAGCGGAGGGGATGTGAATTGGAGCAGGGGATCAAAGTGGAAGGGGTGAGGCAGGGAGGAGGGCCCGAAGCCTGGGAGCCCCAGGGCAGCAACAACTATAGGAAACCCCTGTCCCCAGGAGGAGTCAACATGGGATACGTGGTTGGGGGTGGGTAGACATCTGGAGACAGAGGCACCTGAGGGGCAGGAAGGCAGAGAGGAGGCTCCAGCACCCAGGGGCAGCCTCTCTTTCACCTAGGCTTTACTCCTCATCGGCCCTGGGGACCAGGCATGCCAGCGGGACCCTGCAAATGGGACAGGAAGGGAGAGAACATGAGGCCTGGGCAGCCAGGCACCACTCTTCCCCTTCCTGTGCTACACACACACACACACACACACACACAGACACTGCACACATGCACATACTATAGACACATTGCAGACACTGCACACACATGGCACACACACACAGATGCAGAGGTCCTGTTGTGAAAACGCAGAGGCATCTGTGCATTTGGGGAAGAGCCAGTCGCCCACACCCCACCTGGTGGCCCAGGTTAACCTCTAGCCCAGCAGAAAAGCTGGCCCGTCCCTCCTCCAGTATCATTGATTGGTCAGTAAACATGACCACCGCTGTTGAGAACATGTTCACCAAACCTCAAGAACAACATACCCAGGATGTCACAGACTCATAAACCCATGTGCTCATGTCCCTGCCCCCCCATGCACACATCAGGGACAGCACAGATACCAGGCATCTCCCTGCCCGCCCCACAAGCCATTGCCCAATCTCTACCACATGGCCCAGGGACTGCCTCCCAAGGTCCCAGAGCCCACCTCACTCACCCACTTGACTAGTGGCCCAGGGGGTCTATTCTCCCCAGCAGGACCAGGGAATGCCTAGGAAGAGAAGAATTGGGATGGGTGCGTGTTTGGCCTCCAGCCAAGGGACCTCTCAGGAATGGGATATAGAAGAAGGCTAAGGGGCTGAAGGCTGGGGCTCAGTGGGGGTGGTGGAGTCACTGGTCATTCACAGATTGTCCTGGTTTGCCATCCTTGCCACAGTCACCCTTAGCACTGTCCTGGCCCTGCAGGGGTGAAGCCAGGCCAGAGGAGGCCACAACCTGTCTGGCATCACCCCTAAAACTGCCAATCCTCCCATCCCCCTGCCTCTCCTGCCGTGTCTCCAGCTTCCCAGTACCCAAGCCCATTAGCCACACGGAGGTTCCTCATAGAAGCCCCATCCTCTTTTCCCTTTCCCCCTCCCTAAGACACCTGAGTCACCTTCTCCAGGGGGGTCAGGGTCTCCAGAAAAACCAAGACCCTGATCCAAAGAGAGAACAAGAATCAAGGTCACAGCCCCTTAAGCCCATTCAACACAGACTACCACAGGCACACGCCACCCTCTCCCTCTGTACAGACAGTGCCTGCTGCCTTGCCAGATCTGTCACACAGACCCTGGCTGATGGATGAAATGAGTACTCAGACACAGGTATGCAGTGTAAGGCAGCTAGGTGACTGCCTGGCTCCAGTGGCCAGAGAGCAGCTGTGAGAAGCTGGAGCTGCTTGCTTTTATTCCGTGCAGGCACGATGGTGAAAACCTGGAGCCAGCACAACCTGTAGGTAATTAACATTTATTGTTCCCCTTTCAGGTAACATCAGGCGCACAGATGATCAAAGGTCAGTTCCTGGTTGATGTAAGTGAACAATCTTGTTTAAGAAAAATTCCCCCACACTCCCTTGTAGCTACTCCTTGCCCTCTACCTCAGGGTTATAGAACAGCTGCCTTCAGCTAATCTCCTCCTGGGGCTCTGTAGAACCTTCCGACCTTTCAGAAGGTTTGTGTCCTTTCCCTATAGTTTTTCCCACCACTCTGACCAGTCCCCCACACCGCCTCCCTAGGAAGAGGGTCTCTTTTATCAGAGTGTGATGAGATTCCTGAGGGGTTATTAGACCCTGTTTCATGAAGGAATAGAATGTGGAGAATTGTTAGGGCTATAATGATGAAATGTAAGATGAAATGGAAGGTGAAGAATCGTGTAAGAGTGGCTTTGTCAACTGAAATTCCACTTCAGATTCACTGGACAAGGTCAGTTTCGACATATGGAGTAGCTGATATTAGGTTTGTGATTACTGTAGCACCTCAGAATGACATTTGGCCTCATGGAAGTACATAGCCTATAAATGCTATTGCTGTGGTTGTAAGCAAGAGAATAATGCCAGTATTTCAGGTTTCTAAATATGTGAATGAGCCATAATATAACCCTCGGCCAGCATGTAGGAAGAGGCAGATGAAGAATGTTGAAGTACCGTTAGCGTGAAAAAAGCAGATAATTCAGCTGTAGTTCACATCTCGGTTAATATAGGTGACTGAAGAGAAAGAAACTGAGGTATCTGGTGTGTAACATATGGCCAGATATAACCCTGTCATGATCTGAAGGATTAAGCAGGTGCCAAGAAATCAGCCCAAGTTTCATCATATAGAGATATGAGATGGAGTGGGGAGGTCAATGAGTGAATAATTAATGATTTTTATTAGTGGATTTGTTTTACGTATTATGGTCATTAGTGTTCTTATAGTTGAAATATAACAATGGTTTTTCTTATCATTAGTCATGGTTATAATCCATGTGGGAATAATGACATATGCTTTGTTCTTATTAAGTGTTCTTTTGGTTATGGAATTTGTAGGTTTTTCTTCTAAACCTCCTATTTATGGGGTCTTAGGGTTAATTATTAGTGGTTCTGTGGGTTGCGTTATTGTACTAAATTATGGTGGGGTTTTTATGGGATTAATAGAGCTTTTGACTTACTTGTGGAGGGATGATGGTTGCTTTTGGCTGTACTGTGGTGATGGCTATTGAGGAGTATCCAGAGGAGTGAGGATCAAGCATTGAGGTTTTAGGAACTTTATTATTGGGTTTAGCAATAGAGTTGGTGTTAATCTGATGAATAGCTGAGTATGATGGGCTGGTGGTTGTAGTTAATTTTAATAGTATGGGAAGTTGAGTAATTTTTGAGAGTGAGGGGCCAGGGTTGGTTGGTGAGGATTCTGTGGGTGTGGGTGCTTTCTATAATTGTGGGTGTTGATTGGTGGTGGTTGCTGGTTGAACGTTGTTGGCTGGTGTTGATATTATAATTGAAATTACTCAGGGAAGCAGATTAAATACTTAAGAGTAAAGTCGAAAAGGATGGAACAAAAGAAGAGGAAATAAGATTAAATTAGGCCCTTTTGAGTAGTTATAGTAACGGAGGCTGTGATTTGGGTTTGTGAAATTGTTTTTGGTATGGACTTTTCTAGTCAAATTAGATCTAATAGAAGTGATGCAGATTTTGGCTTGTAGATAGGCTTGAGTGAGGGGTTATACGGTGAATTGTGATTGAGTAAAATCCTAATATGTTAGAAAAGTTGAATATTTGTAATGGGTGTTTTATTTTAAGATTATTAGTTATAGAACTCAGTTCTATAGCCAGTAAAAGCCCTAGGATGTTTATGCCTAGGGCGGCAAGTTTTAGATGAGGTGCTATTGTTGTTTGGGGGGATGAAGCAGGGGCAATGCTATTGTTGAGGAGAAACCCAGCAAAGATGCTGTCAACTATAAGGTGTTTAATTGGATTTACTAGGGAAGGATTATTTTCATTAATGTTGATTAGGGTTGGGAAGTGGGGTTGTCCTATTAGGGCAAAGAAAATAATTTGGATACTGTAGACACTTGTTAGGGAAGTGGCAATGAAAGTAATAGAGAGGGCTCAGGCGTTGGTATATGACGTGTTTGTGGTTTCGATGATGAGATCTTTAGAGTAAAAGCCTGTAAGGAAAGGCGTACCCGTAAGTGTTAGGCTGCCAATAATAAGGGAGGAGAAAGTAAGGGGTAAAGTCTTAAATAGTCCTTCTATTTTTCAGATGTCTTGTTCATCGTTGAGGCTGTGGATGATGGATCCTGAACACATAAATAATATAGCTTTGAAAAAGGCGTGGGTGCAGATGTGTTGGAATGCTAGGTGTGGTTGATTAATGTCAATTGTGGTTATTCTAAGGCCTAGTTGACTTGAGGTGGAGAATGCAATGGTTTTTTCAATATCATTTTGTGTTAAAGCACAGATTGCTGTAAATAAAGTGGTAATAGCTCCTAGACATAGTGTAAGGGTTTAGATTAACACATTATTTTCTATTAAGGGGTGGAAATGAATAAGTAGGAAAACTCCTGCCACAACTATAGTGCTAGAGTGGAGTAGGGCTGAGACAGGGGCCGGGCCTTCCATGGCGGAAGGAAGTCAGGAGTGGAGGCCAAGTTGGGCTGTTTTTCCTGCTGCTGCTAAGAGAAGGCCAATTAATGGAAGATCGGGGGTAGGATTTAGGATAAATATTTGTTGAGGCTCTCATGTATTGGAGGATGTGAGGAATCATGCTACAGATAAAATGAAGCCAATATCACCAATGCGATTATGTAGGATCGCTTGAAGGGCTGCTGTATTAGCATCTGCTCAGCCATGTCATCAGCCAGTTAGTAGAAAACACACAATTCCTACACCTTCTCATCCAATAAAAAGTTGAAAAAGGTTGTTGTTGGTAACTAGAATTAATATTGTGGTGAGGAAAATCAATATTTGAAAAACTGATTAATATTAGGATCTGACTTTATATATCATATTGAGAATTCTATAACAGATCAGGTGACAAATAGTGCTACTGGAATAAACATTATGGAGAAGTAGTCCAGTTTGAAGCTTAATGAGAGTTTAAGGGTTTGAATTATTATTCAATACCAGTTTGAGATGATGGGTTATTGGTCTGTATATATAAGCATTGTTGTGGGAATGAGGCTAATGGTGAAGGTGCATGCGATAGCTATTTTTACGTAATATGGGTACGAGTTCTTCTTGTAAGGGTTGATGAAGGTAATAATAATTGGTAAGGTTAAGGAGATTAAGGTTGTTATGGCAATACGTGATTATTACTTTTATTTGGAGTTGCACCAATATTTTTGGTTCCTAGGAGCAACAGACAGCTCTTATCCTCTGAAAGTTGAGAAAGCCACGTTGTTGGGCATGGGGGCATGAGTTAGCAGTTCTTGCACACTTTCTTGGTAAATAAGAAGCAGCAGACTTCTACTATTAGATCCATAATCTAACGTTTTGATTAAACTGTATTTGTAGGGTATAGACTGTATAATAATTTTAGGGTTTAGAGATAATAGGAGAATAGGTGAAAGGTGTATAAATATTAATTTAGTTTCTCATGTAAAGGAGGGCTTAATACTGTTAATATAATAAGTAAGTGTTCATTGTTGTGTTGTGACAAGCATGTGAAGGAAATAAAGGGCTATAATTAATATATTACATCCTATAAGCATAATGGTAATATTTGATCAGGAGAATGAAGCCACAATTACGAGGAGTTCTCCTATTAGATTAGTGGAGGTGGGTAAGGCAGGGTTAGTAAGGTTTGCTATAAGCCATCAAAAGGGCATTAGTGGAAATAATGTTTGAAGCCCTCGAGAGAGTAATATGATTCGGCTGTGGATTCGCTTATAGTTTGAATTTGCTAGGCAGAAAAGTAGGGACGAAGTAAGTCCGTGGACAATTATGAGGATAATTGCACGGTAAAGCTTCAGGGGATTTGAATAAGGATAGCCATAATAACAAGTGCCATATGGCTTACGGAGGAATATGCAATAAGTAACTTTAGCTCAGTTTGTCATAGACAGAGCTTGTCATAACTATACCTCATAAGGATAACATGAGGAAGGGATAGACTATATATTCTGTCAGGGGGCTGAGGATAAGGGTTAAGTCGCATTATGCCATAGCCGCCTAGTTTTAGGAGTCCTGCTGCAAGTACTATTGAGCTGGCAATAGGGGTTTCTACATGGGCTTTAGGAAGTCATAGGTGAAGTCCGTATAGGGGTATTTTTACCATAAAAGCCATTATACACACCATATAAAGTTGTTGGATCAGGAAATTAATAGTTCTTGGGTATTAAATGTTATTATTATTATGCTCAGTGAGCCTAGGATATTTTGGGTGTAAGTAAGTATAATAAGTAGGGGGAGAGATCCTACTAGTTTATAAAGTAAGAAATATGTGCTTGCATTGAGGCATTCTAGTTGCCCCAGCAGGTAATAATAATTAAGGTGGGGATAAGTGTAGTTTCAAAGAGAATATAAAATATAATTAGTTCTGTGGCTGTAAATGCTGTAATTAGAAAAACTTGTAGGGAGATCAATATGGAAATATAGAGCTTTTTCCATGGGAGTGATTCACTGGAGAGGTGATACTGGCTTGCTATAATTATAAGAGGTAATGGCCAGGCTGTTAAGATTAGAAGGTGTGATGTTAGGGGATCAGAGGAGAAAGTTGATGAGAAGTTGAATAGATTGTCATTGAATTGATTAAAGAATAATAGGGCAATAAAGCTGATAATTAGGCTGTGAGTGGTTATACGGATTCAGAGTATAGGATTTTTAGAGAACCATGTTATTGGTAGCAGTATGATTGTTGGAATGATAACTTTTAGCACTGAAGTAAATTTAGGTTATGCACATAGTCTAAGCCATACGTGTTGGAAATTGAAACTAGTAAGGGAAGGCCCACTGCGGCTTCGCAGGCAGCAAATACTAGTAGGGTGATGGGTACTACGGTTGCTGGGGTAAAATGTATATTTAAAGTTATAAGGGTATTTATGATGAATAATAATAATATTATTCCTTCTAGGCATAGTAGGAAAAAAGTAGTATTTATATATAGTAATGCTGGCAGCTAGGACTGGGAGAGAAAGGAGTAGAAGAACTGCTGATGTTAGGTGAGATTGATAGATTAATACTCCCAGAAGTGATATGGTATATGCGAATATAATATTTATGTAAATGGGAGCATTTGGTAAACATGTTCTATCCTAACTAATGAGTCAAAATCATTTATTTTGGCTTAAACTACTTACCAACTCAGTTCAGTCTAATCCTTTTTGAGTTCATTCATAAGTTAACCCTAGGATTAAAATGATAACTAGCATAAGGGATGTACTAATTATTAGTGTCAGGTTACTTGTTTGAAGGGCTCATGGTAAGGGTAGCAGTAGGGCGATTTCTAAGTCAAATAGGAGGAATGTGATGGCTACTAGAAATAATTTTATGGAGAAAGGAATGCGGGTGGAGGATAACAAGTCAAATCCGCATTTGTAGGGGCTGGATTTTTCTGTATAAATATTAAGTTGTGGGAGCCAGAATGTAATAGCTATAAGTGACAGGGCTAGTAGGGTGTTGATTACTAGGGCTAATGTTAGGGTAATTACTCTTTTTCAGATACTATCGAAACTAATTGATTGGAAGTCAATGGTACTGTTTATACTAAAAGAGTAAGACCCTCATCAGTAGATAGAAATATACAAGAATAGTCATACTACATCTACAAAGTGTCAATATCAGGCGGTGGCTTCAAAGCCAAAATGATGGCTAGATGTAAAGTGATATTTTAATTGGTGGAGAAGGTAGATAGTAAGGAATGTTGATCCAATAATGACGTGAAGTCCATAAAAGCCTGTAGCTATAAAAAATGTTGAGCCATAAATTCCATCAGAAATAGCAAAGGGAGCCTTGAAGTATTCTGAGACTTGTAGGAGGGTGAAGCAACTGCCTAAGATAATTGTGAAAAGTAGTGCTTGAATTACTTGTTTTCGATTATTTTCTATTAGGCTGTGATGGGCTCAAGTAATTGAAATGTGTTCAGGAGGGGTACTTCCAGGGGGTCGAGGGGAGAAATGCCTGTTGGAGATCAGTGTCTTCCTAATTCTGGAGTTGGGGCTAGACTAGAATGGTAGAATGCTCAAAAGAATCCAGCAAAGAAAAATACTTCTGAGATAACAAATAGGACTATTCCATATCGGAGGCCTTTTTGAACAGTTGTTGTATGATGGCCTGGAAATGTATTTTCTCGGATAATGTCATGTCACCATTGATATATAGTCAGTGTATTGGTTAGTAGGCCTAGGGTTAAAAGAGTAATAGAGTTAAAGTGAAATCATATAGCTAGGCCGGATGTTATTAGGAGAGCTGAGAGAGCCCCTGTTAACGGGCAAGGGCTGGGTTTGACTAAATGATAGGTGTGTGTTTGGTGGGTCATTATGTACTGATATATAAACAAAGGCTTACTAAAAGCATAAAGACATAAGCTTGGATAAGGGCCACAGCAGATTCGAGCATGGTTAATAGAATTAGAATAATAAAGGTGATTGAAGCTGTGGGAAGGTTAATAGTTGATAATACTAGTGTGGTTCCTCCAATTAAGTGCATGAGTAAGTGACTAGCTGTAATGTTGGCTGTTAGATGTACAGCTAGTGCTGTTGGTTGAATAAATAGACTAATGGTTTCGATGAATACTGGTACAGGAATAAGTGGTATGCGTGTGCCTTGTGGTAGGAAGTGAGCTAAGGAGTTTTTAGTTTTAAAGCGGAAGCCCGTGATTACTGTGCCTGCTCATAAGGGGATTGCTATAGCTAGATTTATTGATGGTTGGGTAGTTGGTGTAAATGAGTCCAGTAGGAGTCCAAGGAGATTGGTTAAGGCAATAAAGATAATTAGAGGTATCAGTATAAGGGATCAGGCTTGTCCTTTAATGTTAAGTGTAATTATTTGTTTTAGGATAAGTTGAACTAGTCATTGTTGAATAGAAATTAATTGGTTATTGATTAGATAGTTGGAGGTTGGAAGGAGTGTGGAGGGGAACAAGATGATTAGTGCTGCTGTGGGTCTAGGATTGTTGGGGTGATAAATGAGGTGAACAGATTTTTGTTCATTTTAGTTCTCAAGGGTTGTTATGTTTTTGTACTTTATTTTTGGTGAAGGGGGTGTATGGTAGATGAAATTTGATATTTTTAATTGAATAATGGAAAATAAAGTTACAATTATTGATACAACAATAGGTCATGTGGAAGTATCTAGCTGAGGCATTCACTCTAGAGAGGTATGATTTCTCTCGATCTTTAACTTAAAAAGTTAACACTGGGGTAACTTTACAGTGATACTATGGTGTGGATATAGATCAAGTTTCAAAAGTTTTTAATGGAACTAATTCTAGAACAATAGGTATAAAACCGTGATTAGATCCACAGATTTCTGAGCATTGTCTGTAGTAGGGGCCTGGTCGTGTAGTGGTTAAGGTAAATTGGTTTAAGCATCCAGGGACTGCATCTGTTTTTAAACCTAATGAGGGAATAGTTCATGAGTGCAGGACATCTTCAGATGAGGTTAACAGCTGGATGGGAATTTCTTTTGGGAGGATTGTTCGGTTTTCGACTTCAAGGAGTCTACATTCTTCTGGTTTTAGGTCTGCTGTTAGAAGCATATAAGAATCGAAGCTTAACTCTTCATAATCTGTATACTAGTAGCTTCAATACCATTGATGTCCGATTGTTTTAATGGTGAGAGAAGGCTTATTGGCTTCATCTGTTATATATTACATACGTAGGGATGGGAGAGCAGTTAAGATTAAGATGATAGCAGGCAAGATAACTCAGACAGTCTCTATTTCTTGGGCATCTATGGTGCTATTGTTGGTCAGTTTTGTTGTGAGTATTAGAGAAATAATGTATAGAACCAGGGAACTAATTCAGAAAACAATTACAAGGGTGTGGTCATGGAAGGTAAGTAGTTCTTCTATAATAGGAGATGAAGCATCTTGAAGACCTAATTGAACTGGATGGGCCATTAAGATATATACGGCTTAACCTATAACTTAACTTTGACAAAGTTATGAAATAATTTCATTAATATCTTATTGAGAAGCTCATAGAGGTTATGGGATTGGCTTGAAACCAGTCTCTGGGGGGTTCGATTCCCTCCTTTTTCACTTAGGTCTTCATTTAGGTTGGGTCTTCAAATGTGTGATGGGTTGGTGGACAGCCATAAAGTCATTCTAAGTGGGTAGATGATTGCTCAACTATTAGAACTTTTCATTTTGAAGTGAAGGCTTCTCAAACCATGAAAATTATTAGTATTACTGCTGTTAGGGAAATAAATGAGCCTACAGATGAAATAATATTTCATGCAGTGTATGAGTCAGGATAACTGGAGTAACGTCGAGGCATACCAGATAGGCCCAGGAAGTGCTGTGGGAAAAAAGTTAAATTCACACTTACAAATATAATAGCAAAGTGAGTTTTAGCATAGATTTGATTGAGTATAACCTGAAAATAGAGGGAATCAGTGAACAAAGCCTCCCATAATGGCAAATACGATTCCTTTTAGTAAGACATAATGGAAATGGGCTACAACATAATATGTATCATGTAGTACAATATCCAGTGATGAACTGGCTAGTACAATGCCGGTTAGGCCTCCTATTGTAAAAAGGAAAATAAATCCCAGGGCTTAGAGCATTGTGGGGGATCATTTGATACTACTGCCGTGAAGTGTAGCTAGCCAGCTAAAGACTTTGACGCCAGTAGGAATAGCAATAATTATAGTAGCAGAGGTGAAATATGCTCTTGTATCTACATCTATTCCTACTGTAAATACGTGGCGGGCCCATATGATAAACCCTAAGAAGCCAGTTGATATTATGGCTCATACTATGCCCATATACCCAAATGGTTCTTTTTGTCCCAGAATAATATGTTACGATATGGGAAATTATCCAAAGCCTGGTAAGATGAGACAGACTTTGGGGTGACCAAAGAATCAGAATAAATGCTGATATAAGATAGGATCACCTCCACCAGCTGGGTTGAAAAAAGTAGTATAAAGATTGCAGTCAGTTAACAATATAGTAATGCCGGCAGCTAGGACTGGGAGAGAAAGGAGTAGAAGAACTGCTGTAATTAAGACTGATCAGATGAAGAGGGGTGTGTGATATGGGGACATGGCTGGGGGTTTATATTAATAATTGTGCTAATAAAGTTAATAGCCCCTAAAATAGAAGAAACACCTGCCAAATGGAGTGAAAAGATGGTTAAATCTACAGAGGCTCCCGCATGTGTTAGATTTCCTGCTAAGGGATGGGGGGGTAGACTGTTAAGCTGGTTCCAGCACCTGCCTCTACTATAGCGGATAGAAGTAATAGTAGGAAAGAGGGTGAGAGGAGTCAGAAACTCCATTATTTATGCAGGGAAATGCTATATGGTGGGGGGGGGGATTTATCAGAGGAACTAATCAGTTGCTGAAGCCTCCAATTATAATTGGTATTACTATAAAGAAAATTATGACAAATGCATGAGCTGTAACGATGACATTATAAATTTGATCATCTCCTAAAAGAGTACCTGGTTGGCCCAGTTCAGCTCGAATAAAGAGGCTTAAAGCTGTACCCACTATCCCTGCTCATGCACTGAATAGTAGATAGAATGTCCCGATACCTTTATGGTTGGTTGAGAACAGTCAACAGTTGGTGAACGTAAGTGAAGTGAGAAAAAGGTAAAATGGCTGAATAAGCATTAGACTGTAAATCTAAAGACAGAGGTCAAGACCTCTTTTTACCAGCCCCGAGGTGATTTTCATGTTGAATTGCAAATTCAAAGAAGCAGCTTCAGTCTTGCCAGGGCTTCTTCCCACCTTTCTCCCCCAACAGCAGGAGAAGTAGATTGAAGCCAGTTGATTAAGGTGTTTAGCTGTTAATTAAATTTTTGTGGGTTTAAGTCCTGTCAATCTAGTAAGGGCTTAGCTGAATTAAAGTGATTGATTTGCGTTCAATTGATGCAGAGTAGAATTTTGCAGTCCTTGGGTTTTTGCAGAACTTATGTATAATTTACTTGCTAAGAGCTTTGAAGGCTCTTGGTCTTACTTAACCTACATTTCTAGATTATAAATAGTGTCAGTGGAGATATTGGTAGGAGGAAGGTAGAGAAGATGATGAGTGGAGGGAGGAATAATACGGGTTTTGTGTTTTCGAACTGTCATTTTCTTTTTATATTATCGGATGTGGGGAATATTGTCACTGAAGTGGAGTAAATTAAGCATATATAAAAATATAGGTTGAGTAAAGTTATGATGGCTATGATGGTTGGGATAATAAGACTGTTATTTTTTGTAAACTCTTGGATAATAATTCATTTAGGTAGGAATCCTGTTAATGGAGGTAAAACTCCTAGGGATAATAAAATTGATAGGATTATAGATATTAATCATGTTAATTTGTTTCAGATGTGAGATAGTGATAAGATTGTGGTGCTTGAATTCAGGTTGAGTACTTGGAATGTAGTAATTGTTGGGATGAAATAGATAATTAGGGTAAAAATGGTAATGTTTGGGTTATACATTAGTACTGCTATTATTCAGTCTATATGAGTGGTTGAGGAGTAGGCTAAAATTTTACATAGTTGTGTTTGGTTGAGTCCTCATCAACTGCCCACTAAAAAGATAGATAGGAGAATATTCGTATTTATTGATGGGAAATTTTGATTGAATTGAATTGAATTGAAATAGGGGCTAGTTTTTGTCATGTAAGAAGTATGCCAGATGTTAGAGAATTTCCTTGGGTTACTTCTGGAACTCAGAAGTGAAAGGGTGTTATTCCTAATTTTATTACTAAGGCTATTATTATTATTAGGGATGAAAACTGATTAACAGTATTTATTGTTGTTCACTGTCCGGATAACAGATTATTGGAGAGAATACCGATTATGAGGACTATAGATGAGGTTGCCTGTATAAGGAAATATTTAGTGGCTGCTTCTGTGGAGCCGGGATTTATTTTTTAATTAAGATTGGGATGAGGGCTAGTATATTTATTTCTAAGCCTGTTCAGATGAAAAATCAGTGTGAGGCTAGCATTGTGATAAGGGTACCTGTAGAAATAGTAAAGTAGATGATAAGCTGAGCTAATAGGTTAATTAGTACAGGAAAGATGTAACAAACATTTTTGGGGTATGGGCCTGATAGCTTATTTAGCTGACCTTACTTTAGGACGTGGTGTGATAGGTAGCACGGAGAATTTTGGATTCTCAGGGATGTGTACAATTCCTGTAGTTCTAGAAATAGGACTTTAACCTCTGTTGTTTACTCTGTCAAAGTAATTCTTTTGTCAGACATATTTCTTACATTTGGGGTGGGATGCTGGAGATTATGATGGGTATTAAGATATATCATACACATAATGCTACTGTAAGTGGTAGAAAGTTTTTTCATAGGAGATGTGTAAGTTAATCATAGCGGAATTGGGGATAGCCTGTTCGAATTCATAAAAATAGGGAGGTTAAGAGGAGGTTAAGAGGTCTCGGTAATGAAATATGTAGTATAGAGTTCTGGTGAATACATAGAGTACAATTGTTCCTAGGAAAATCGTAGTAGTTAGGGAATTTATTATTGTAATATTCATGTATTCTGCTATAAAGAAGAGGGCAAATGGACCTGTGGCATATTCGATGTTGAAACCTGAGACTACCTCTGATTCTCCTTCTGTTAGGTCAAAAGGGGCTCGGTTAGGTTCTGCTAATGTAGAAATAAATAATATTATGGCTAGGGGTAGCCAGAGGGATTCTTGTGTTGTGATAAGTGTATATAAATTGAATGAGCTGCTTATCAGTAGAACTGATAATAGGCTGATGGCTAGGGTAACTTCATATGAAATTAGGCAATGGTTTGTAACGCGCCGATTAGTCATAGTTTGAATAGGTTGCTCATCCTGATCATAAAATAAAGTAGACGGCTATTTTGAGGGGTTGGCTAAGTCGTAATTATCTGGGTCGCTCAGGAGGTCAGGCAACGATAGTACTAGCATTATTAAAAGGAGGAGGAGAAAAATTAAACCTAGGATATCTTTGATTGTATAGGAAGGGTGAAAGATGTTTTTATCGAAGTGCCCCCTCTCCACTTCATGCACTCACTGCATGCCGTCCAGTGCTTTAGGGTATTAGCCACAGGGCCTTTCTCACTTTCTCTTTGGATCCCAGACCCCATGAATCCTCCCAGGAGATCCCATTCCCAGAGCCTCCCTCCCAGGCATCCCCCAACTCCTGGGCTCCCCACACTCCAAGATCCTTGCTCACAGACACCCATAATCTGAGGGCTGTCATTCACAAGGGATGAGGGGCCTCAGCCTCCATGCCCCCGAAATCGCAGGGTTCCCTTTGGGGCTGTCACCTGACCCCAGTGTCCTTTAGGCCCTGGTGGTCCTGCCTCTCCTAGCTGCCCCAACTCTACTGTATTCTCCCCACACTCCCCACATGGGTGCTGCAGAACAAGTGAAGGGCACAGATGGTCTGGGGGATCTTGAAAATCAGGGATGCAGCCTCTGCTTCCAAGACGCCTTCAGCCACCCCCTACTGCCCTCAGGGACAATGTGACAGACACAGAAAGTCCAGCCTATAAGGGGAGACCCTGGACTTTTTCCCTTGGAGGTAAGAGGGGAAGAGCTCATTGAGAGTATGGTCCAGAGCAGATACTCCTAGCCACAGAGGAGCTCCAGCTCAAAGAGGTCACAGGAAAAGTGGGATGCAGTGAGGGGGGTGAAAGGGGTTGGAAAGTAGGGCCCTGGAGCTGTCACTCTCCTTGACACCTGGCTCACCCTGGATCCCTGGAGATCCTGAATCTCCTGACTCCCCCTGCGAAGAGATTGAGGTCAAAAACCTATTTGCCCCCTCAAAAAATCCTGGTATTCCCCACATCTCATTCTTTTACGTCTCCCCAATCAAAATTGGCAGAAAACCAACTTTCATCCCTCAGTTGAAATACTTGTCCATTCACCCCCTTCCCAATGACCATCTCCCCAGGGGGACCCAGGTTCCCAATGCCTCCTGGGGCGCTTTGTGGGCCCTGAAGGAGGAGCAGAAATAGGGCTCATTGCTTAGGGAGGTGGGCCCATTTCTGGCTCAGAGGACAGGATAAGTGCTCCAAGGTCACTACAGTGAGACAGTGAAGGCCTCCCAGGGGAAGGGGCTTCTCTTGGCCCCTGAGACAAGACTAGAGTTTATGGCCTGGGAAGGGAGGCAGAGGACCAGACACATTAATCAGGAAGACCCTAGGGACAGAGGTGGGCTGAGTCGGGAGAATGGGGGGCAGGAGCTGGGGTCCTCGCTGGGGTGAGGAAGGAGCTGGCTCACCCAGGCTCCCTGGGAGCATGGAGAGAGAGGACACTCATGCCACACACACCCTCTCTCTGGGGGGTCCATGGAGGCCTTCACACCCGATGTTCCCTATGCGGGAAACAGAGTGGGAGGAGCTGCTCCTCAGTTGTTCCCAAAGTCAGGCGGTTGAGGGAGAGCTGGGGCTCAGTAGGCAGTGGGCAGGTGGAGCCCTGCAGAGACCACTCGCCTTAGCTCCAGACTTCCCAGTGGCACCTCGGGGACCC
This sequence comes from Pongo abelii, assembly GCF_028885655.2. Taxonomy (NCBI): domain Eukaryota; kingdom Metazoa; phylum Chordata; class Mammalia; order Primates; family Hominidae; genus Pongo; species Pongo abelii. The sequence goes on along the minus strand of NC_072007.2, from coordinate 23,153,333 downwards.
CGCTGACCCTGTGGACCCTAGAGAGGGGAGTGTTGTTGTCAGAAAAACCCAAACCCGTTTGGACCTTGAGCCCCCCGTTTCTCTCCCTTGCACTTATGAGGCCCCATTCTCCTCGAGGCCCTGACTTCCTTGACAGGCCCTGGTGGAAATGGAATGGACATCCCCCGGGGCGTGACTCCCCACAGAGCCCCTCCACACCCCTCCAGCCTTTCCCTCCACACCTTCTCCCTACCCCCAGCTTCCCCTGGCTCCGTTCTCTCTACTGACTCCAGGAAAGCCAGGAAATCCCAGGAGCCCCTGATGAGGAAGGAGAAGCGGGGAAATTGAGAAGTTATGAGAGGTCGGGCCCGGGAATGGGCAGAGGGGGCCAGCAGAGGCCATGCAGGCAGCGATGTGGAGACCTGGATCCTGCCAAAAACGAGGTGGTCTGGGACAAACCCCTGCTGCTCTCGGCCTCTCTCTCATCTGTAGATTGGGGGTAGATAAACACTCTTGACGGTCCCCCACTGCTCTGCTAGTCTGTGCTCCCTGGAATCAGAAGTCAGGGAAATGAAAAGGAGGAGGGGCACACAGCCGGTGTCACCCTGAGTTCCTGGCATCTGGGGTAGCCAGGCAGACCAGGAATACCCAGCTTGCCCTGTGGAGGGACACGGAGCAATTAGGAGTGAGAGGAGGCCCAGGTGCTACTCCCTGGAGACCCCGACCCTCACATGTGAGGGCCATACCCCATCCCGCAATGTACCCACACACCCCAGCTCCTAGCCCCTTCTCTCCTGCCCCATGGCCGCCTTTTGCAGTCTCCCCTTCCAGAGGGCGAATTTTCCCCAACTCTAGTGCTGGGATCCCGCTTCCCTGTGCCTGCAGCCCTGTCAAGTCCTCAGGGTCACTGTGATCCAGCTGCAGCCCACCTGCCGACCTCGGTACCATCTGTCCCAGCACCCACTCCTGCTCCATCCACCAAGACCAGTCACCCTGCAGGCCCCCTGCCCTTTGCCCATGTGGCACAACACCCCAACTCCCCAACCTGTCCCCTTCCTCCTGATGCTCCAGGGCTCCTCCTGCCTGGGATGCTGTGGAGCAAGGGTTGGAAGCAGCAATTCTGCAGCCAGACTGCCCTGAATCAGCCCTGGCCTGCCCGTTGCTGCTGGTGTGATGACCAAGCCTTCCTGTGCCTCTGGAGAGTCTCATCTGCAAAACAGGACCATCCACGCCCACCTCACAGGATGGAGAGGACACCTTAGCACAGTGCCTGCACATGGTGAGGGCTGGGGGGAGTCAGCCCTGGAGATCACAGGTCTCACTGCTGTTGGACACTCCCTTTTCGAAGCTGCCGCTGCTCTGAGTCTGGGCATGTTCACTTTGCCTGGGACCTGCAGCCACTGTGCCTCATCTCCAATCAACTCTTCACAACAGCGGCTTTTCCTTGACTTTTCCTATATGCTCCTCAACCCATCAGCAGCCAGAAGGTGCCATTTATAAAGAGACAAGCATAATTAATGCATGGCCATCTTCAATTGACTGGCTGATGTCAGCTGTGGGCACCCCCCATGCCCGTCCTGACCTAGTGCCCACATCCCTAGAGGTCCAGGCACAGACCTCTCTTCCTGTCGTCATCTTGCCTGTGAGCCCTGGGGAGCCCAGGATCTCTAGTCAGTTCAGTGTTTCCTTTTGCTCCTTGGGACCATCCTCTCCTCTGGAACCAGGGCTCCAGCCTCACCATGAGTGAGAGATTGGGAGAGGTGAGTGTGGAGGCCTGGGGATGAGGTCTGGGCCCAGAGGAGAAAGGGGCACCAGTGAGGCCGAGTGGGGCTGGCGGATCCCAGGAGCTGTTGCAGGAGAGGGAGCCTGTGGGGTATAGAGAGTGGTGATCCAGGGCCAGCACGATGCAGATTGTGGGTTTGCCGTCCTGCAGGGACGAGGCCCCCAAGGATGCACAGCACTGGAACTGAGGAGCCCGGGGCCTCCGAGGAATGAACTGGTGCTTGGGGGCTCCAGAGTGGAGAATCATTAGGACATGGAGTTGGGGCCAGTGTGAGGTCTCTACTCAGCCTGACACCTTTCACATCTATGTCACCTTTGAACCTCAGAAAGCCATCCCCTGAGAAAGGTGGAGGTGAGATGACCCCACAGTTGATAGAGGGCCGGGGACTCTAATGGAGGCTTCCGAGAACATGGGTGGAAGGGTGGGATCAGGAGCTGGAGGGCAGCCAGGGGCAGGCTGAGGAGCAGCAATGGCAGGAGTGAGGTGCTGGGAAATTCTGCTCACCTTTGCATCTTATGGCCCTTCAGACCCCAAATTCCATCTGCACCCTGAAATTAGAGGATGACAGAGTGGCCAGGGGATGGAGGTGGGTTGGAAGGAGTGAGCCCCTGAGACCCCATCTCACTCCCTTCAACACAGTCCCTTATCCCCAGCCTGGTGGTCAGTTACCTTGACACCTGGAGGTCCTGGGTATCCTAGAGGGCCCTGAGGTCCAGATGGACCCTGGAAGAAAAAGGCATTTGTTAAGGGTCCCAGGTTGTCACTGAGGGGGTCTTGGGGTGGGAGAAATAAACATCACAGTGCTGGAGTCTGGGTAGGGCTCCAGGGCACAGGAGTTTCACACCACGTGGACCCTTGCTTACTTACTCCTCCAGCATTTACTGAGCACCTCCTGTGTACTGGTGGGTCCTCAGCGCTGAGGCTGACCCATGGTCTGCAGTGACCGTGCTATGCCCAGCAGGGACAACTCCTCCCTGGCCTCCCACTGCCTGGGTGCTGGGGCTCCCCAAGCATGCACCGTCTTGGGATCCCCCTCCCAGCCCAGTTATCCACCATACTGCAGGTGGAGGTGGGCAGCAGTGCAGATGGGATCAGGGTCCCCGTGCTCTGCCCAAGGTTAGTGGGAGGGACTAGGGTGGCCATAGTTGCTAATCAGGGATTCCAAGGGGAGAGCCTGGGCAGTGTCAGATGGTGACAGCCTGGGACAGCTTCTTGTGTGCAGGGTGACAGCAGCCCCTGGGGAATGCTGGGTAGGGAAGGGTTGGGCTGGCTCATCCTCTGTCCCAGCCTGGGGCGGGGGGACTGCAGCCCCTGTCTGTCCCCTGGTGCTGACCCCTCGAGAGAGTCCCTCCACATCTGCAGCCCCGGTAACTGATCCCCAGTAGGGGCCCGGCTGGCCTGGGCTCTGTCTCCTGGCTCCTGAGCCTCTGGTGTAGCTGTTGCCAGGGATGCCATGTCTGTCCTTGGGGCCAACAGAACCAGGCCCAGAAGTGTCCCCACCCCACATCCCCCCAGAGCAGGTGTGCCCCTGCACAGCCCAGCCCAGCCTGTCAAGAATGGGTCCCAGCGAACAGGGGCCTCTCACCCTCATCTGCCCAGCCTTGGGGAGCCTGGGATGGGATGGGTGTTGGGGTCTTTAGGCCTGTGGGCAGCAGACACCAGGTCCCCAGTGACCAGACTGTGGCCAGGTTGGCTGAGTGCTCACTGCAGCCTGGGCCGAGAGTGGCCCTGTCCCATTGCCATACTCACCAAACCCTGTGAGGCCAGTGGGGGGAACCTGGACAGTGCGCCTTGTCCAAGGTCCCAGGAAGGGGAGGTGGTTGATGTCCTTGAAGGAGCATAAAACATCCTCACTCTGGCCACCAGGATGGGAGCAGGGAAGCCCCCATGTCCACAGTGCACGGCCGGGCACATGGTACTCCCTGCCCTTCCACCTGCCCCATCATCCAGGCTTGGCCAGGGGCCTGCCCAGTGCTACTCCCCTCCCTCAAGTCCCCAACACCTGCACTGTCCTCACTGACCTGTGAGCCTGTGCCCATTGTCCACTGTGTCCCCAGCCATGGCCATGAGAGGGACATCTGAACCATGGCAACCGTTGGTGAATTTTTGTCAGCCGGGCAGCAGCTGTACCCCCAGGCTAGCTCCCAGTCGCCCACCCTGCACTTGGGTTGCTCCCGATGGGTGTCCAGCCCTGCCTGGGCCAACTCCATGCAGTGGGGTTTTCCAATTCCCTGGCCATCTGTGGCCACAGCAGAGGGCACCTGCGACTTTAAACTGGGGACCCACCTTGGGGATCCCCTCTGTCTCTTCCCAGGTTCTAGGCACAATGCTGTCCCTCCTGCCTCCTCCTGGCTTCTGGGCCTTGGCACCCACGTCCCCTGACCCTATGCTCCCTGCTGGACCCATCACCACCCATTTTGCCACCCCAGCGCTGCCACCTTCAGCCCACACACGTTCCTCTGACTCTGAATGCCCGAGTCCAGGGCTGGAACAGTTTCAAACATCACACCCACATCCCAGATATTAGAAAGACAAGGGAAAAAAGAAGGGGCAAACAGCTAAAATCTAGGTCATCTGAGTCTGTCCAGTTTTTCCAGAAGTCTTATATGTTGGTATCATTCCGTTGGCCACAAGGTCTCATGACTAGCTCTAGCCAGAAGGAAACTGAGAAGGCAAATCTTTAGGCTTTACAGCTTCTCCAGCAGAAGGAGTAAAAAGAGGTTATAAATTGATTTTGTGTTGCTAATACACTGTGATGATTACCCAGATGATTTTATCTAAATAATTTTCTAACTGGACAATATTAATATTAGTAGGTATCGTGATGAATCATGCTGTATCCCCAGGCACTCTGCCGGGTTATTTACACGCATCACTTCATGAAACTTCACTCTAACCATATTTTGTAGATATTAGTATTATTCCCTTTATGGATCAGAAAAGTGATGGTAATTAACTTGCCTAAGGACATAGAGTTGGTAGATATCAGAGAAGGGATTAAGAACCCAGAACTATTTTACTCCAAAGTTTGTGCTACACATCCACTGCTTCTTCCAGTGTAAAGATGTAGCACTCAACTGTAATGGACACATTAACTGTGATTCATTAATGATGATTAATTAACTCTCCTGTATCCAAACAATGCCAGTTACAATCAGAAACTCCTATAACCAGATAATAAATCAAATTTACCTACATATCCAGAATGTTTTTTTTACACGATCAAATCTGACTTTAAGAAAAAATAAATTTCACCTAATGTGGAATAAAGTCGTGTAGCATTTTTAAAAATGTACCGAAGGCAATCAAATGAAACTGGTGTTATGAGCCATATTTTTGTTGGCAACTGTTATCACCCAAACACACATATTCAAAATAATTTCATCTTATTCAAAGATTCAAGATTCAAAAATATTTGTTAAAACTCATCTGAAAAACTCATCTGCAGCATCAACTTTTTCCTATTTTCCTATGGTATCCCCACATCTAATTATTTTAAATAGCAATCTCAGTAAAATTATAAAATTAATAAAATTATTTTCTCCCACCATGCTGCAGATTCTTCCATGTTTGCACTTTAAAATCAACTAATCGAAAATTTGAAACACAGTGTTGCCTGTTACTTTTTCTGAGTCTATGAAAATATAAATTGTCATCTTTTCTTGCTGTTATTTTGCTATTCAGCGGGTACACAAATGCACATGACAAAATGAGGATCACCTTATCTGTAAGACTGAAAATAAGGCTTGTGTTTCTCCCAAGTCGTGCTTGCGTTTCTCACTGGCTATCAGGTGTCCCATCCCAGCCCCTGCTGTGTGCAGGGACCCCTCTGGGCAGCTGAGTCTTGCTCATTCCAGGACCTGGCAGCTACCCTGGAAAAAAACCATTGGCAAAGCTGTGCGGGCCCTCTTTGGAGACCGGAGGGCTTTCCTGGTGCCCTGCCTGGGCAGGCAGCTTCCTCACAAACACAGCACACTGCTGGGGGCAAGCTACTGGCTTCTCCTGCCTCACACAGGGCGGCTTACGCCTGGTCCTACCAGGTCATCCTCCTCCTGGGCAGCCATCTCCAGAGTGCCTTGCCCAGCCCATGTGGCCCCCATCGCCATAGCCCCAGGTGCCACCATTGTCCTGGGTGGTCAGCTCAGTACCACCCTCACTGGCAGCCCACCCTCCCGTCCCACAGCCCAGATTTCCTGGCATTAAGCTCAGTCTCTTGCTGCTACAGGGAGCAAGAACTGTGCCAGGAAGCTGGGGGGTGAACCAGGTGGAGGAAGAGGACCCTGCCCTCAGAGGAGAGGCAAGGTCTGGGCATCCAGGGCCAGACTGGTGTCTGCCAGCTCCAAGGCTGACAGCATCCTGAGGGGACAGCGGGCCCCAGATGCACGGAGAAGGGGCTGCTGCAATGATAAACCCCGGACAAACACAGGAGTGATACAATTGTAAGAATCACGAGGCTGGGCATTGTGGCTCACACCTGTAATCAGCGCTTTGGGAGGTCCAGACAGGCAGATTGCCTGAGCTCAGGAGTTGGAAACCAGCCTGGGCAAGATGGTGAAACCCCGCCTCTACTAAAATACAAAAAATCAGCTGGACCTGGTGGCCGGCGCCTGTAATCCCAGCTACTCAGGAGGCTGAGTCATGATAATTGCTTGAACCCAGGAGGCGGGGATTGTAGTGAGCCAAGATCGCGCCATTGCACTCCAGCCTGGACAACAAAGCGAAACTGTGTTCAAAAACAAAAACAAAAAGAAAGAAAAACTCACGGATGATGGGGCAGCGCACATTAAAAAGGAGGATCCTGTGGCCAGAGAGCTGCTCTGGGTCCCGAGTGTGGGTAGCACAGGGAGGCACGGCTCTCCTGCCAGGGCTGCACACTCTGCAGTGGCGCAGAGCGCCCGGGGTGCTCTGAGCGCAAGGCCCCCAGACATCACCGGGCATCCTGCACAGCGGGGGTGCGGCCCTGACCCGAGAGCGGGGCAGGGGTGCGGAGGACAGGATCTCCGATGCCCCTGCTCCTCGGGCGCCCGCAGTGCTGAGCCGAAGCTCGGCGGGGCTGAGCTCCAGCTGGGGGCGGGGAGCCGGCAGCCTCTAGGCCCGGGCTCCCTCCAGAGGCAGCGTTGCACCCTGACCCTAGCTTCCGCCTGCGGCGTCCAGACGCCGAAAGCAGGGAGCCTGAACCCAAAACAGCGATCAGAGAATCGTGTGTGTGAAGGGTTTCTTGTGTCCTCCCTGTTCCCCTGTGGAAGCGACTGGAGGTGCCTCGAGCCTGCACACAAGATGCTCTCAGGAGACCCTGAGCTCCCATTGCGCCTGTGAAAGGAAAATATTTTGGGCCCCCCAAAATCAGTAAATTAAGCTGGGAGCTGCTTAGGGCAAACCTGCCTCTCATTTTATTTAAAGTCACTCCCCTGCTCACTGAGATAGATGCATATTTGATTTGCCTCCTTTGGAAAGGTGTTTGTGCTGGGCAGCACCAAGGCGCGGTGCAGGGAACGGTTCAGGACTGCAAGCAGATGCGGGCCAGGCCGGCGTCCAGGAGCGGCCGGCGCAGGTACTGCTGTGTGGTCAGCGGCGCCAGGGGCAGTCGGGGCGTGGGCACCTCCAGGTCATGCTTGCGTTTCTCCAGGGCGATCTCAGGCTTCCACAGGGTCTCCAGGGAACACTGCTGAGAGCGGACTGACAGAGCGTCCAGAAGGCTCCTCTTACGGCAGCCCTTTTGCTGTCTTGGTTCCCGTGGATCCCGTTGCTCAGTCGGCGCAGGGGCTCCGTGTACTTGGGCAGCGGCTTTAGCTTGTCCAGGCACTGCTGCTGCTCCGCCTGGCTGGAGCCCGCTGGGCTCACGACTGAGCCGCGTTTCATAGGGGCGTTTAAAGATCCAGGTCATGGGACACTGAAGTTCTGGCGGTGCGCCATCCCTGGGCTCTGGGAGGGTTTCGGTGAGGGGCTGGGCAGGAAGCTAGCCACTGGGCGCTGGGGCAGGGCCGCAGCTGATGTTGGAGTTGGGCTGCGAGACCCGGGCTGGCCGGGTTGTGAGGACGGCTGTCGGGGAGGGGACATCGACTGCAGGATCTGCACCTGTTGGCCCTGCGACGGCGAGGACAGCATGGGGAGGCTGCTCTGGCTACCATGGACTCCGGCAGCCACCACCTGGGGAGCCTCAGCGGTCCGCACCACTGTCAGCTACTGCATCCCGGACTGCACCGGCTGCAGTGGGGCTGCACTTGCAGCTGCTGAACTACCCTTGGAGCTCAGACAAATTGCAGCGGTTGTTGGGCATACATCTGTCCAGGGAATGCTTGCACTTGCCGCACCAAAGTCTGGGTCTGTGACTGACTGTGGCGGGAGCTGCGATGGTTGGTTCTGAGCAGCTGGAGGTTGCCGGGACTATGGCAGCTGCTAGTGGTGGTGTGGTTGATGTATCTGCTGCAGCTGCTGGGGCAGGACCTGGGAGGGGGCAGGCTGCAGCAGACATTGCATTGGTGGCTGCTGTATTGGCACAGGGCCTGCAAAGTCTGTTGCTGCTGCTCCTGTAGCTGCAGCTGTGCCCTGTGCTGCTGCGTCTGTTGCTGGTTTTGATGATTCAATATAACTGGAAATTTTATCGGTCTTTTCTATTTTTTAGTCTCCATTTCTGTTCTGATTTTTTGTTTTGTTTTGAGACGGAGTCTTGCTTTGTCACCCAGACTGGAGTGCAATAGCGCGATCTCAGCCCACTGTAACCTCTGCCTCCCCGGTTCAAGCGATTCTCCTGCCTCAGCCTCCCAAGTAGCTGGGATTACAGGCACCAGCCACCATGCCTGGCTAATTTTTGTATTTATAGTAGAGACTCGGTTTTGCCACGTTGGCTAGGCTGGTCTCAAACTCTTGACCTCAGGTAGTCCGCCTGCCTTGGCCTCCCAAAGTGCTGGGATTACAGGCATGAGCCACCACCCTGGCTTCTGCTCTGATCTTTGTTATTTCTTTTCTTCTACTGATTTTGGGTTTGCTTTGCTCTTGCTTTGCTATTTCTTTAAGAGGCAACATTAGGTTGTTTATTGGAAGTTTTTCTACTTTTTATGTAGGTGTTTATTGCTATAAACTTCCCCCTTAGCACTGCTTTTGTTGTATCCCATAGATTTGATTACTTTGTGTTTCCATTTTCATTTGTCTCAAGAAATTTTTTAAACATTTTCTTCTTAATTTCTTCATTGACTCAATGGTCATTCAGAAGCATGTAGTTTAATTTCCATGTGTTTGTATGGTTTTCAAAGTTTCTTTACTTATTTATTTCTAGTTTTATTCCAGTGTGATCAGAAAAACATATTTAATGTAATTTCATGTTTTAAAAAAATTTTTTGAAACGTGTTTTGTGGTCTACCATATGGTCAATCTTTGAGACTGTTTTATGTGCTGGGGAGAAGGATGCGTATTCTGAAGCTGACGGATGAAATATTCTGTAAATATGTATTAGGTCTGTTTAGTTTACAGTACAGATTGTCTCATGATTCTTTGTTGACTTTCTGTTTAGATGATCTGTTCAATGCTGAAAGTGGGGTGTTAAAGTCCCAGCTATTATTTTATGGGTGTTTGTCTCTCTAATAATATTTGCTTTATATATCTGAGTGCTCCAATGCTGGGTACATATATATTTATAATAGTTATAGTCTCTTGAAGAATTGATGATTATATAATAAGCTTTATTGTCTCTTTTTACAGTTTTTGTCTTGAAATCTATTTTATCTCATATAAGTGTAGCTACTCCTGCTCTTTTTTGGTTTTCATTTCATGGAATGTCTTTTTCAACCCCTTCATTTTCTTTTTTTTTTTTTTTTCTTTTATTATTATTCTTATTATTATTATTATTATACTTTAGGTTTTATGGTACATGTGCGCAATGTGCAGGTAAGTTACATATGTATACATGTGCCATGCTGGTGTGCTGCACCCACCAACTCGTCATCTAGCATTAGGTATATCTCCCAATGCTATCCCTCCCCCCTCCCCCCACCCCACAACAGTCCCCAGAGTGTGATGTTCCCCTTCCTGTGTCCATGTGTTCTCATTGTTCAATTCCCACCTATGAGTGAGAATATGCGGTGTTTGGTTTTTTGTTCTTGCGATAGTTTACTGAGAATGATGATTTCCAATTTCATCCATGTCCCTACAAAGGACGTGAACTCATCATTTTTGATGGCTGCATAGTATTCCATGGTGTATATGTGCCACATTTTCTTAATCCAGTCTATCATTGTTGGACATTTGGGTTGGTTCCAAGTCTTTGCTATTGTGAATAATGCCGCAATAAACATACATGTGCATGTGTCTTTATAGCAGCATGATTTATAGTCCTTTGGGTATATACCCAGTAATGGGATGGCTGGGTCGAATGGAATTTCTAGTTCTAGATCCCTGAGGAATCACCACACTGACTTCCACAAGGGTTGAACTAGTTTACAGTCCCACCAACAGTGTAAAAGTGTTCCTATTTCTCCACATCCTCTCCAGCACCTGTTGTTTCCTGACTTTTTAATGATTGCCATTCTAACTGGTGTGAGATGGTATCTCATTGTGGTTTTGATTTGCATTTCTCTGATGGCCAGTGATGGTGAGCATTTTTTCATGTGTTTTTTGGCTGCATAAATGTCTTCTTTTGAGAAGTGTCTGTTCATGTCCTTCGCCCACTTTTTGATGGGGTTGTTTGTTTTTTTCTTGTAAATTTGTTGGAGTTCATTGTAGATTCTGGATATTAGCCCTTTGTCAGATGAGTAGGTTGCGAAAATTTTCTCCCATTTTGTAGGTTGCCTGTTCACTCTGATGGTAGTTTCTTTTGCTGTGCAGAAGCTCTTGAGTTTAATTAGATCCCATTTGTCAATTTTGGCTTTTGTTGCCATTGCTTTTGGTGTTTTAGACATGAAGTCCTTGCCCATGCCTATGTCCTGAATGGTAATGCCTAGGTTTTCTTCTAGGGTTTTTATGGTTTTAGGTCTAACATTTAAGTCTTTAATCCATCTTGAATTGATTTTTGTATAAGGTGTAAGGAAGGGATCCAGTTTCAGCTTTCTACATATGGCTAGCCAGTTTTCCCAGCACCATTTATTAAATAGGGAATCCTTTCCCCATTTCCTGTTTTTGTCAGGTTTGTCAAAGATCAGATACTTGTAGATATGTGGCATTATTTCTGACGGCTCTGTTCTGTTCCATTGAGCTATATCTCTGTTTTGGTACCAGTACCATGCTGTTTTGGTTACTGTAGCCTTGTAGTATAGTTTGAAGTCAGGTAGTGTGATGCCTCCAGCTTTGTTCTTTTGGCTTAGGATTGACTTGGCGATGCGGGCTCTTTTTTGGTTCCATATGAACTTTAAAGTAGTTTTTTCCAATTCTGTGAAGAAAGTCATTGGTAGCTTGATGGGGATGGCATTGAATCTGTAAATTACCTTGGGAAGGATGGCCATTTTCATGATATTGATTCTTCCTACCCATGAGCATGGAATGTTCTTCCATTTGTTTGTATCCTCTTTTATTTCCTTGAGCAGTGGTTTGTAGTTCTCCTTGAAGAGGTCTTTCACATCCCTTGTAAGTTGGATTCCTAGGTATTTTATTCTCTTTGAAGCAATTGTGAATGGGAGTTCACTCATGATTTGGCTCTCTGTTTGTCTGTTATTGATGTATAAGAATGCTTGTGATTTTTGCACATTGATTTTGTATCCTGAGACTTTGCTGAAGTTGCTTATCAGCTTAAGGAGATTTTGGGCTGAGACAATGGGGTTTTCTAGATATACTATCATGTCATCTGCAAACAGGGACAATTTGACTTCCTCTTTTCCTACTTGAATACCCTTGATTTCCTTCTCCTGCCTAATTGCCCTGGCCAGAACTTCCAACACTATGTTGAATAGGAGTGGTGAGAGAGGGCATCCCTGTCTTGTGCCAGTTTTCAAAGGGAATGCTTCCAGTTTTTGCCCATTCAGTATGATATTGGCTGTGGGTTTGTCATAGATAGCTCTTATTATTTTGAGATACGTCCCATCAATTCCTAATTTATTGAGAGTTTTTAGCATGAAGGGTTGTTGAATTTTGTCAAAGGCCTTTTCTGCATCTATTGAGATAATCATGTGGTTTTTGTCTTTGGTTCTGTTTCTATGCTGGATTACATTTATTTATTTGCATATATTGAACCAGCCTTGCATCCCAGGGATGAAGCCCACTTGATCATGGTGGATAAGCTTTTTGATGTGCTGCTGGATTCTGTTTGCCAGTATTTTATTGAGGATTTTTGCATCAATGTTCATCAAGGATATTGGTCTAAAATTCTCTTTTTTTGTTGTGTCTCTGCCCGGCTTTGGTATCAGGATGATGCTGGCCTCATAAAATGAGTTAGGGAGGATTCTCTCTTTTTCTATTGATTGGAATAGTTTCAGAAGGAATGGTACCAGCTCCTCCTTGTACCTCTGGTAGAATTTGGCTGTGAATCCATCTGGACCTGGACTTTTTTTGGGTGGTAAGCTATTGATTATTGCCACAATTTCAGCTCCTGTTATTGGTCTATTCAGAGATTCAACTTCTTCCTGGTTTAGTCTTGGGAGGGTGTATGTGTTGAGGAATTTATCCATTTCTTCTAGATTTTCTAGTTTACTTGCATAGAGGTGTTTGTAATATTCTCTGATGGTAGTTTGTATTTCTGTGGGATCGGTGGTGATATCCCCTTTATCATTTTTTATTGCATCTATTTGATTCTTCTCTCTTTTTTTCTTTATTAATCTTGCTAGCGGTCTATCAATTTTGTTGATCCTTTCAAAAAACCAGCTCCTGGATTCATTTATTTTTTGAAGGGTTTTTTGTGTCTCTATTTCCTTCAGTTCTGCTCTGATTTTAGTTATTTCTTGCCTTCTGCTAGCTTTTGAATGTGTTTGCTCTTGCTTTTCTAGTTCTTTTAATTGTGATGTTAGGGTGTCAATTTTGGATGTTTCCTGCTTTCTCTTGTGGGCATTTAGTGCTATAAATTTCCCTCTACACACTGCTTTGAATGCATCCCAGAGATTCTGGTATGTTGTGTCTTGGTTCTCGTTGGTTTCAAAGAACATCTTTATTTCTGCCTTCATTTCGTTATGTACCCAGTAGTCATTCAGGAGCAGGTTGTTCAGTTTCCATGTAGTTGAGTGGTTTTGAGTGAGATTCTTAATCCTGAGTTCTAGCTTGATTGCACTGTGATCTGAGAGACAGTTTGTTACAATGTCTGTTCTTTTACATTTATTGAGGAGAGCTTTACTTCCAAATATATGGTCAATTTTGGAATAGGTGTGGTGTGGTGCTGAAAAAAATGTATATTCTGTTGATTTGGGGTGGAGAGTTCTGTAGATGTCTATTAGGTCCGCTTGGTGCAGAGCTGAGTTCAATTCCTGGGTATCCTTGTTGACTTTCTGTCTCGTTGATCTGTCTAATGTTGATAGTGGGGTGTTAAAGTCTCCCATTATTAATGTGTGGGAGTCTAAGTCTCTTTGTAGGTCACTCAGGACTTGCTTTATGAATCTGGGTGCTCCTGTATTGGGTGCATATATATTTAGGATAGTTAGCTCTTCTTGTTGAATTAATCCCTTTACCATTATGTAATGGCCTTCTTTGTCTCTTTTGATCTTTGTTGGTTTAAAGTCTGTTTTATCAGAGACTAGGATTGCAACCCCTGCCTTTTTTTGTTTTCCATTTGCTTGGTAGATCTTCCTCCATCCTTTTATTTTGAGCCTATGTGTGTCTCTGCACGTGAGATGGGTTTCCTGAATACAGCACACTGATGGGTCTTGAGTCTTTATCCAGTTTGCCAGTCTGTGTCTTTTAATTGGAGCATTTAGTCCATTTACATTTAAAGTTAATATTGTTATGTGTGAATTTGATCCTGTCATTATGATGTTAGCTGGATATTTTGCTTGTTAGTTGATGCAGTCTCTTCCTAGTCTCGATGGTCTTTACATTTCAGTATGATTTTGCAGTGGCTGGTACCGGTTGTGCCTTTCCATGTTTAGCGCTTCCTTCAGGAGCTCTTTCAGGGCAGGCCTGGTGGTGACAAAATCTCTCAGCATTTGCTTGTCTGTAAAGTATTTTATTTCTCCTTCACTTATGAAGCTTAGTTTGGCAGGATATGAAATTCTGGCTTGAAAATTCTTTTCTTTAAGAATGTTGAATATTGGCCCCCACTCTCTTCTGGCTTGTAGGGTTTCTGCCGAGAGATCCGCTGTTAGTCTGATGGGCTTCCCTTTGATGGTAACCCGACCTTTCTCTCTGGCTGCCCTTAACATTTTTTCCTTCATTTCAACTTTCGTGAATCTGACAATTATGTGTCTTGGAGTTGCTCTTCTTGAGGAGTATCTTTGTGGCGTTCTCTGTATTTCCTGAATCTGAATGTTGGCCTGCCTTGCTAGATTGGGGAAGTTCTCCTGGATAATATCCTGCAGAGTGTTTTCCAACTTGTTTCCATTCTCCCCGTCACTTTCAGGTACACCAATCAGACGTAGATTTGGTCTTTTCACATAGTCCCACATTTCTTGGAGGCTTTGCTCGTTTCTTTTTATTCTTTTTTCTCTAAACTTCCCTTCTCGCTTCATTTCATTCATTTCATCTTCCAGGGCTGATACCCTTTCTTCCATTTGATCGCATCGGCTCCTGAGGCTTCTGCATTCTTCACGTAGTTCTCGAGCCTTGGTTTTCAGCTCCATCAGCTCCTTTAAGCACTTCTCTGTATTGGTTATTCTAGTTATACATTCTTCTAAATTTTTTTCAAAGTTTTCGACTTCTTTGCCTTTGGTTTGAATATCCTCCCGTAGCTCGGAGTAATTTGATCGTCTGAAGCCTTCTTCTCTCAGCTCGTCAAAGTCATTCTCCGTCCAGCTTTGTTCCGTTGCTGGTGAGGAACTGCGTTCCTTTGGAGGAGGAGAGGTACTCTGGTTTTTAGAGTTTCCAGTTTTTCTGCTCTGTTTTTTCCCCATCTTTGTGGTTTTATCTACTTTTGGTCTTTGATGATGGTGATGTACAGATGGGTTTTTGGTGTGGATGTCCTTTCTGTTAGTTTTCCTTCTAACAGACAAAACCCTCAGCTGCAGGTCTGTTGGAGTACCTGGCCTGCCATGTGAGGTGTCAGTCTGCCCCTGCTGCGGGGTGCCTCCCAGTTAGGCTACTCGGGGGTCAGGGGTCAGGGACCCACTTGAGGAGGCAGTCAGCCCGTTCTCAGATCTCCAGCTGCGGGCTGGGAGAACCACTGCTCTCCTCACAGCTGTCAGACAGGGACATTTAAGTCTGCAGAGGTTACTGCTGTCTTTTTGTTTGTCTGTGTCCTGCCCCCAGAGGTGGAGCCTACAGAGGCAGGCAGGCCTCTTTGAGCTGTGGTGGGCTCCACCCAGTTCAAGCTTCCAGGCTGCTTTGTTTACCTAAGCGAGCCTGGGCAATGGCGGGCGCCCCTCCCCCAGCCTCGCTGCCGACTTGCTGTTTGATCTCAGACTGCTGTGCTAGCAATCAGCGAGACTCCGTGGGCGTAGGACCCTCTGAGCCAGGTGCGGGCTATACTCTCCTGGGGCACCGTTTCCTAAGCCCGTCGGAAAAGCACAGTATTCGGGTGGGAGTGGCCCGATTTTCCAGGTGCCGTCTGTCACCCCTGGAAGGGGAACTCCCTGACCCCTTGCGCTTCCCGAGTGAGGCAATGCCTCGCCCCTGCTTCGGCTGGCGCACGGTGCACTCACCCACTGACCTGCGCCCACTGTCTGGCACTCCCTCGTGAGATGAACACGGTACCTCAGATGGAAATGCAGAAATCACCCGTCTTCTGCGTCGCTCACGCTGGGAGCTGTAGACCGGAGCTGTTCCTATTCAGCCATCTTCGGGATTCAACCCCTTCATTTTCAATCTATGTGTGTCTTTATAGGTGAAGTGGATTTCTTGTAGGAAGCCGATAGTTGGCTCTTGTCTTTTAAATGATTGAGCTACTCTGTGTTTTTTGATTGTATCATTTAGTCCATTTACCTTCAGTGTTATTATTGATAGGTAAAGGCGTACTATTGCAATTTTTGCTATTTCTTTTCTAGTTGATTGTTTGGTCCTCTCTTCCTTTCTTCCATGCTTCCTGTGTTTCTTTGTATAAAAGTGAGTTGCTCTGGTAGTATGTTTTAACTGCTTGCTTTCTATTTTGTGTATACCTATCATAGGATTTTGGTTTTTGGTTACCATGAAGCTTGTAAAGAACATCTTATAACCAATTATTTTAATCTAATGACAACTTCTTTTTACTTTCTTCTTCTGCAGAGTTTGAAGGTCAGAGGTGAGAGCTTAGGGTCTTCCTGGGTCATTCCTGATCACGTGCCAGACCCTGAGCATCCACATTGCCTTCTAGGGTCCCAAAACTATTGTCACAACCCTAAATTCCAAAGGGAATCCTTTCCAAGTCTTCCTTCCTAGGGTTTTTCAGCAAGACTATTTTTGCCCCAACTGATATCCTTTTCTCAGATGAGTGGGGTCAGCCATTTCCATTTAAATGTTTTTAACAGGCATTTAGTTATTGATTTGAGATTTTTCTGCTTTTTCATTGATGGAATTCTGCTATAAGCTTCCTTCAGAGCATAGTTTTCAATTAATCCTGTACGTTTTTTTTAGGTTTTGTCTACTTTTTCATTTATCTTAAAATACTGTCTTATACTACTTGTGGTTTCTTTTTTGACCTTTTATTATTTTGGAAGGTTTCTGCTAATGTTCACATTTTTAGGAGTTTCCCAGATTTCTTCCTTTCATTGATCCCTAATTTGCTTTTATTATGATGAGAAAATATTCTTTGTATTATTTTAATCCTTCAATTTAATTGATGTTTGTTTTATGGCTTTGCATAGTGTCTTAGAAAATGTTCTGTGTGCATTTGGGAAGAATACAGATTCTGCTGTTGAATGATGTGTTCTATATATACCTGTTAGGTGTATTTGGTTTATAATGTTGTTCATATTTTCTATTTCCTTGTTATCTTGTGTCTAGTTGTTATACCCATTAGTGTAAGTAGGGTATTAAAGTCTCCAACTAGCATTGCTGAATTATTTCATTTCTGTCAAGTTTTGCTTCTTGTGTTTCTGTACTCTTTCCCTGAGTGCATATATGTCAATAAGTTTTACATTTTCCTGATTAATTTACCCTTTGTCGTTTTAAAATATCCTTATTTCTCTTAATATTTTTGTTGTTGTTTTAAAGTAAGTTTGTCTAATTTTAGGCAATTACTTTTGTCCCTCTAAGAAACAGTCTATTCGGAAGGTGCCGTGATTGTCCCTGGCAGGGAGGGTTGGTGCCTGGACTTGGGGGAGATAGCAGCAATGCTGTGTCCACAGGGCTGAGTGCAGCTGCCTAACAGCAGGGACTCACAGTAACAGTGGCCAGGACACCTTGGGCACACTGGCCACAGTGATGCCAGTGAGGAATATAACAGAGTCCAGGATGTGATACAGCAGGGACACTGCCATGATGAAGAAAAGGGTGCTGGTGGAGATGGCCATTCCCGCCACAAACCAACACAGTGCCCCCTCTCAGCGGCAATGGCGTCTTCTCATTTCCAACTCCTGAGATCAAGGAGGCAATATGACCAGTGATGTGCGGTCACCGTGCCAATCGCCATGCCGTGGCGATGCCTACCAGGGAAGTAGACATTTTATTCTAGGGATGTTCAGCTATGAGGGACACACAGCCAGCTTATAGCTCTCCCTCAGCACTTGCATGATCCGTGAGTGTGTGAGGTTATGAAGGCCAAGCATTTGTCATCTAGGCCCTTCAGTTTCATGCTTCCTCTACGACAAGCTTTGTAACAAGGTTGTCACAAAGAACAGACATGAGGCCCCAGAAGGGAGAAGGGGTGTGGGTGGGCATGCAGCCCGAGAGCTAGCAGCCTCACCTCCCAGACAGGTTGGAGAAGAGAAACAGATGTTCTTATTCCCAAGAGGGTCTCGTGTGCAACTCAGAGGAGCTGGCCTAGGGCTCAGACTCCCCCATGACAGGCGAGTTACCCACCTAGAAGAAATGTGGAAAACAGATCAAAATTAGGCACCTTGTTCCTTGCTTCTTACACTGAGGTAGGGAAAGGTGGAACACCAGCTGCTCTAAGCACAGTCCCCAGGGCTGGTTCTCCTGCCACTTTCCCGACACCCCTGAGAAGGCAGCACCTTGATATATGCAGGGATCTGGTCTCCTCTTTAGCCTCCACAATGTCCACACCCCAGCTGCTCTGCAGCGATGATCTCCTCAGAATCTCAGATGACAAGAGCTTGCTGCAGAAGAAAGCTGTGACAGGCGCCTCTGATCCTAGAAGGACCCCAGCCCTCCTCTCCAATCTGTGCTGCAGCAAACTCCAGCATGGAGGCCTTGGAACCTGAAGCTGTCAGATTGGCAAAAATAAAACTGAAGGGCAGGCCAGGGCTAGGAGCTGAAGACTCTAAGAACTATTCTTTCTTAAGTTCAAAGAGATGTTCTTGGAACCAGAAAAGGCTGCTGTCAGGCAGATCTAGCAAAGCAAGAGCCCTGGACCTCATAGAAAGGGAAACAAGGGTGAGCTATACTGGGTGGGCATCTGGGAAGAACACTGAAGGTGTTACTAATCTCATGAGGGTCAGGGAAATTCTAACCAGGTGATCTCCTGCTTTGAGCTCGGCAGGAGGCATCCTTTGCACCTAGAACCTTCACTCCAGCCGGCAGCTCCCTGAGCCAGGGCCAGCATGGCTTTCCTGCCTTGGACACCTATCAGGGTTCCTGGGGAGAGGGGAGTGCTAGGTCCCCTCGCTGAGTGTATTTTGGGACTCAGACTGTCTCAGAACAGTCACAGATCAACAATCCCAGGTGGGTCTCCTTTGCTGTTGGTTAAGAAACTCCCTGACCTTCTACAGGCTCCTCCCAGAACCCCCCAGATAACTGTCCACAAATGTTGAGAGCAGGCATAGATGTTGGACCGTGATTCACATTTTCCTGGATGGGAACACGCTTGATCACCAAAATCCTGTGAGGAACAGGGTTCAGAGAGATGTAACTTGCCCAAGATTTCTCAGACAGGGAAGGGCAGGCCAGGGCTTGAGCAGGGACTCTCGGCTCCTGGGGCCCAAAGCTCCTACTCTGCTGAGGCTTCCTCACCTGGGAATCACCAGAGACCAGAGGAGGGGTGGCTGGCACCCACCTGAAGATCATCTTAAAGAGGTGGACACGATGTCAGTGCTTTTTATCTCTTGCCAACAAGTAAAGATCCCTATCAAAATGACAACTAGGACAAGTACAGAGCCAAGTACACCTGGGTGAGGAGCAGGGGCATCAGCCAGAGAAACAAGCAGCAGCAAGGACCCAAGCCTGGAGGCTGGAGCTCTCCATAGGAGGATGTGTTGCTGGCAGCTGTGACCTGGTGTAATTTACAGGCCACAGCATTCACCTATGTTAAGTACACCATTTGTTGACTTTTTTGTAAGTTTGCAGAGTTGTGCCACCATCCTGCACTCCAGCCTCAGCATCTCCATGCTGCCAGCGGCTGCCCCCTGCCCCTCTGCAGTACCCTCTGCTCCATCCCCAGCCCCGGCACCACCGATCTGCTTCCTGCCCTGTGGATGTGACTGTTCTGCACATTTCACATCAATTTAATCCTGTGACACGTGGCTTTCTGCCTCTGGTTTCTGTCTCTCAGCGTCATGTGGTGGACTCAATTTTGTGATTTGATTTCCCAGGTCTCATCACCACACATTCTCTCCATGTTAAAGGGAAAGGCTAGCTTGGAGGAAACAGAGCCTAAAGATACTTCACATGGATGCAGATTTTCTTCCTCTTAAAAATGCAAGGTGCTTCATATCTGTCTCTCTTTTGTAAAATTCATGCACAGACTGCCTGTGAGACATTGGAAAGGCAGGTACCATTTCTGTTTTACAGCAGAAGAAATGACTGTTTTTCCCACACCCATGCAGTGACAGCCTCTGTTCTCCCTGTTACTGCCTGAGCAAAACCAGGAGGGGACACTCAGGAGCCTTATATTGTCCAGGGACTGTTGGGAGTGCTGAATCCCACATGCGATCCAGCACAGGAGGGCGCCCGTCCACAAGAGGAGGGAGAACCTTCCACCATCTGCTTGAGGAAACTGACAATCTCTGGTGTCTGCTTGGGAGGCGTGAGGACATTGGGCCCGTGGTGGGCCAGCAGCTTGGCTGTTCTGGTGCCGGAGAGACCCTGAGAAGGCCAAGCAAAACACACGCACAAATAGGAAGTAGACATTTCTTCTCCTTCAGGGGTTGGGCTGCATATTTTTGCAGCTTAGGGTTAGGCATCCATGTGCCCAAAGAAGGTCCTGGGAAAAGGGGGCTATGCCTCATCCCTCCAGCTGCCTACCCTTTTTGAAAGAATATGTAATGCTTAATACCAGTCAGGCAATATGCTGTGTATATTTCCTTACTTATTCTTCAAAATAACCCTCCAAGGAAGGGACCATTTGAGGTTATCAGAACTCTCCATTTAGAAAATCACTCTTTACATCCTCTCCAGCACCTGTTGTTTCCTGACTTTTTAATGATCGCCATTCTAACTGATGTGAGATGGTATTTCATTGTGGTTTTGATTTGCATTTCTCTGATGGCCAGTGATGATGAGCATTTTTTCATGTGTCTTTTGGCTGCATAAGTGTCTTCTTTTGAGAAGTGTCTGTTCACATCCTTTGCCCACTTTTTGATGGGGTTGTTTGTTTTTTTCTTGTAAATTTGTTGGAGTTCATTGTAGATTCTGGATATTAGACCTTTGTCAGATGAGTAGATTGCAAAAATTTTCTCCCATTCTGTAGGTTGCCTGTTCACTCTGATGGTAGTTTCTTTTGCTGTGCAGAAGCTCTTTAGTTTAATTAGATCCCATTTGTCAATTTTGGCTTTTGTTGCCAAGGGAATTGAACAATGAGAACACATGGACACAGGAAGGGGAACATCACACACCAGGGCCTGTTGTGGGATGGGGGGAGAGGGGAGGGCAAGCGTTAGGAGATATACCTAATGTTAAATGATGAGTTAATGGGTACAGCACACCAATATGACACATGTATACATATGTAACTAACCTGCACGTTGTGCACATGTACCTAAAACTTGTACCCTAAAACTTAAAGTATGATTAAAAAAAAAGAAAATCACTCTTTATATATTTTCAAACAACACATTGGTAAACATGTAATGCTGCTTTTTTCAGCATCTCTGAGTGAATAGCCAGTCTTTCACATACACATTGACAGAGAAATCTCTCAATGAACTTAGAAATTCAGAAATTAGTAAGTATGGAAACTTAGTTGCATAGAGAAAAACAGTAGATAACATAGATAGCTGATAAGAGAAGATTTTGTACAATTACTGTGAGATATTCTTTTTTTTCTTTTATTATTATTATTATTATACTTTAGTTTTTATGGTACATGTGCGCAATGTGCAGGTAAGTTACATATGTATACATGTGCCATGCTGGTGCGCTGCACCCACTAACTCGTCATCTAGCATTAGGTATATCTCCCAATGCTATCCCTCCCCCCTCCCCCGACCCCACAACAGTCCCCGAAGTGTGATGTTCCCCTTCCTGTGTCCATGTGTTCTCATTGTTCAATTCCCACTTATGAGTGAGAATATGCGGTGTTTGGTTTTTTGTTCTTGCGATAGTTTACTGAGAATGATGATTTCCAATTTCATCCATGTCCCTACAAAGGACATGAACTCATCATTTTTGATGGCTGCATAGTATTCCATGGTGTATATGTGCCACATTTTCTTAATCCAGTCTATCATTGTTGGACATTTGGGTTGGTTCCAAGTCTTTGCTATTGTGAATAATGCTGCAATAAACATACGTGTGCATGTGTCTTTATAGCAGCATGATTTATAGTCCTTTGGGTATATACCCAGTAATGGGATGGCTGGGTCGAATGGAATTTCTAGGCATTAGCATTCAGGACATAGGCATGGGCAAGGACTTCATGTCTAAAACACCAAAAGCAATGGCAACAAAAGCCAAAATTGACAAATGGGATCTAATTAAACTAAAGAGCTTCTGCACAGCAAAGGAAACTACCATCAGAGTGAACAGGCAACCTACAAAATGGGAGAAAATTTTCGCAACCTACTCATCTGACAAAGGGCTAATATCCAGAATCTACAATGAACTCCAACAAATTTACAAGAAAAAAACAAACAACCCCATCAAAAAGTGGGCAAAGGACATGAACAGACACTTCTCAAAAGAAGACATTTATGCAGCCAAAAAACACATGAAAAAATGCTCACCATCACTGGCCATCAGAGAAATGCAAATCAAAACCACAATGAGATACCATCTCACACCAGTTAGAATGGCGATCATTAAAAAGTCAGGAAACAACAGGTGCTGGAGAGGATGTGGAGAAATAGGAACACTTTTACACTGTTGGTGGGACTGTAAACTAGTTCAACCCTTGTGGAAGTCAGTGTGGCGATTCCTCAGGGATCTAGTACTGTGAGATATTCTTAGAAATTGACTTTTAAAATTTGAATTTATGGTAAGGCATTTTAAACTTTAATCTGGAACAAATTTAAAATTTCTGAATAGAGAAATTTCTGATGACTCAGGGATAGTAAAAATGGGTGGGGATAATGTTTCAAATCAAGGAAGGAACCTCATTTTATTCTGAACGTGTTAGTTTTGACTGTTTTCACCCTGAAACTTTCACTACTAAATATATTTGAAAGCAAGTCTTTTTTCCTCATTTAACATTTATTTCATACACAGAGAATAATACTGTGGGTCTGGGATTCAGATTTTCAAATGAAGCATGGACTCTGAGTGGCCCCTTGTCCTTGCGAAAGTGCACTGGTCTAGAGAACGGCAGTTGGACCCGAGAGTGTGGCACGTGTTCCTGTGTTCATTTGAATATTCCGTGATGACCTGTCACGGAGATCATGTGATGATGTATATCCTGCCCTCCATCCCAACTGCCACCAGGTTTCAACTGCCACCAGGTTTCAACTGCCACCTGGGTGACTGCTGGTAAAGATGGGAGGTGGCCTTTGCTGCTTTCCATCTTCTCACTGCAGTTTCTTCACATGGGCCACTTGTACTTAAAATGTCTTCTAAATTTATGTTTTTTACTTCCCCAGCTCCAATTGGTCTACAGATTTACAAATTTGTTTTGTAGTTTTATGACTCAATTTGTATTTTTGATCCTATGAAGTTTTTGCCTCAAATATTTTTCTCTGTTTATAAAAGTGTACTGTTTCCTATGCCAGTTTTGTACACACTCTTCCATAGAATAGATCCAGAAGAAACACAACAATACTGCCTTCATCATATCAGGAGATCCTGATACCAAATACGGTAAGAGACATTCCATGAAAGGGGGATTACAGGCCAAAGTCTTCTGAATAGAGATGTGAAAATCTTAAATCAGATATTGGAACAGCTTAAATCCAGAGTTTTTTTTAGAAAATAAGCAGATTTTCTGATGGGAAACATAATAGCCTAGTTAAGAGGTTTTGAGGGATTGTTTTAAATTAAAGACATTTTTAAAAGATAAATACAATCAAGTGGATATAAAAAGTTACAAAATAGAAAAAATCATTAGAGGTTATAAAAGGTTTATGAAAATCTTACTTTGTAGTCAAAATTGACTGGGGTAAGATAGATTTATTTACAAGGTCTTATTAAAATTAGCTACAATATTAAAAATACACTAATACCAAACTAAAATTTTGGTTTAAAAAATAAGCTTTTCTTAAGATATTAATTTGTTCTCAATGAAATTACAAGAGGTAATAATTTTTCATTGTGAAATCTATTATTTTTTAAACTTCTCAGATTTATACCTCAGAAGTTCGACTTTTACTGTGTCTCTTTACATGTAATTTACAGGTCCCATATTATTGCCTTCTGTTTCTTTTCTCCTGTAAAAGGTGCATCTTTTCCAGGCTGGGATGATAATTCTCTCCTTCAAATTTTTATCAGCTCCTTTAACTCCGCCCCCCCACCTCCCGCCCACCGCAGGTTCTAATTCTGCTGCTGTAATACTAAAATGCTTATTTTTAAAGGTCTAAAATACTAATGTTTGTCTCAGATGCAACACGATTTTGTACTCTTGGCTTTTTGATATGTCTTAATTGTTTCAGGTGACCAGGAAACCTCCCATGCTGTTCGTTAGAGCCAGGTACCCGCCTGCTCAAGTTACTAGCTCTTCTGTTTACATTCCTTCTATAGTACAATATTCACTCATGACTGAACATATGCTGTGTCTTGTTAAATTCGAGTGCCCTTCTCATCAGGTGTGACTTTGAAGTTATTCAATAAACTTCATTTAGACACTGCCCACTCTCAGGCAGGCCTTAGTTCAGCCTGCTCAGATCAGTAGTCAGAAGACAGTGGGGGTCACAGATTTAATTCCTTAAATCACTTAAGCACCAGCCTTGATGGCCACATTTCAGTTAACTTCCACACTCAGAAGAGGGAACTGAGGCACAGAAGGGTCTATAGAACTTCTCAGGTTCATGTAGCTTCCAAATAAGGACTTGAGCCCAGACCTTTGTGCACCAGGCCCCGTGCTCTTGATCACTCCCATCTGCCACCTTTCTACCTTGTCTCATCTCAGTGTAGGGATTTGCCTACACAGTCGGCCTGCACAGTTTTAAGTGCAACCCACAGTGCAAGTTCTTCCTAACACCCAACTCAGATTCAGGAGGCTTATTTCTGCAGATGGTGAACAGGGGACAACGGTTCAAACATTGAACTTAGTGGTCCCCAGCCTTTTTGACACTAGCGACTGTTTTCATGGAAGATAATTTTTCAATGGACTGGGATGGGGTGGAAGGATGCTTTCAGGATGAACCTAGCACATTTATTGTGCACTTTATTTCTATTATTATTACATTGTAATATATAATGAAATAATTATACAACTCTTATAGGAGGGCAAACCCTACTGTGAGCTGCACAGGCCAGGGATCTAGGCCACATGCACTTTATGAGAATCTAATGCCATGGCTAATCTGACAGGAGGTGGAGCTCAGACGGTGATGCGAGTGATGGGAGCAGCTAGAAATACAGATGAAGCTTTGCTCTCAGCCACTGCTCAAGCCTGGTTCCTAACAGGCCACACACCATCGCTGGCCCAAGGTTTGGGAACCCCTGACTTAACCCATTTCCCATTTAGAAAATAAAAGTGCAGCTCGCTGGCAGCACAGTGTTCTCGGGGAACACAGAAAATGGGTTAAACTGTGAATAAACGATGCCTCATTTCTCTGTGGTCTTCTGCAGCAAGATATCAACAGCTGTCTTTATTTAATCCATTTCCCAAAGTGTAAGATGCAAGATCCTGAGGGCTCCAAAGAATCCACTGTCCATCACAAATCGATGGTCCACCAGCTCAGTTTTAGAGACGTGATGCTCCACTGCAGGCCTCATCCTCAGGTGCACCCTGGCAGTCAGCCATCTGATGGTACTATGGAAATTCAGTTACTCACTCTAGGGAGCAGAAGGATTCCAGATTCTTCAGGGTCCCAAACTTCAGACAACTCTAAAATTGCTACACTATATTCTTCTTTATTTCATGTGTGCCAATTTAAATGTACAAGTCAATCACTAGTGCTACAAATGCAGAAGTAAAGATGTATTTCCACTTCAAGTTTGGTTCACTTTTGATAGTAAAGAACACCTCAATGCAAGGTTTAGATATTAATGCAAGGTTTAGATATAATGTCTAGCTGATTGTTAGACATTAGCTAAAATGGAACTCTTCCTGAGATAGTGTTGCCACATTTTCAAACAAACGGACATCATGTGAAACCTGTAAATTAACCTAAAAATGGAAGTAGTACAGAAAGTTCCCATATACCCTTCCCCCTCAGTATCTTTTTTGTGATCACATCTTACATGAATGTGGTGCATTTGTTATAGTGGTTGAAGCAATAGTGATATCTTCTTCTTAATGAAAGTCTAGAGTTTGCCCTAAGGCTCACCCTGTGTTGTTCAGCCTATGGATTTTGACAAACTCATAATGTCATTTATCACCCAGACAGAAGAGTTTCACACCCAAAACATGACCAGTGCTGAGCCTATTAATCCCTTTCTTCTTTTCCTGGGACCCCTGACTACTATTGATCATTTATTTTATTGCCTCTATAGATTTTCTTTCCCAAAATTCTATAGAATTGGAATCATAAAGTATGCAGTCACTTAGGACTAACTGATTTCACTTAGCAACATACATGCAAGATTTCATATCTTTTTGTAGCGTAACGGCGTACTAATTTTTATCAGTGAATCATATTCCATTGGGTCCATGTAATGGTGTGGGTTGGTGCACTCGCCTCCTGAAGAGCATCTCAGCTGCTTCCAGTTCAGGCAATTAGGAATACAGCTGCCCTCATTCTTGTGCAGATTTTGCAATGGGTGTAATTTTAAAATTTAACTGGGTAAATGTTTAGAATTTTAATCAGTTTTTTTGTATAATAACACTGTGTTTTCCTTTGTAAGAATTAGGTAGAATTCAGTAAAATCTACTGGGCATTTTTAAAAAAGTTATTGTTGATTTAATTTCTATAATAGATATAAGCCTGCTCAGATTATCTGAGTCTCCTTTGGGTAGTTATGGTTTCTGCCTTTGAAGGAATTTTGCTGTCAGATTTGTGAGCATAGATTTATTCTAAGTATTCCTTTATTATCTTCTTCATATTCATGGGATCAGCAGGAATGATTCCTCTTTTTATTTATATTATTTATAAATTGTGTCTTCTATCTTTTCTCTGTGGTTAGCTTGGCTGGAGGTTTATCAATTCTGTTTATCTTTTCTAAGAAGCAGCTTTTGGTTTTGTTTAGTTCTCTGTTTACTTTATTATTTCTATTATAATGAATTTTTTTTTCTATGTTAATGTTGGGTTTACATTACACTATACTTTGTTCTCTAGTTTCGCAAGGTGGAAGGTAAGAAAACTGAATTAAGATTGTTTTTAGTTTCTAGATAGCATTGTGAATGGAACTGATGTCACAGAAGTGTGCATTTAATAATCAAAATAATATGTATTGTGTATTTTTCACCACAATAATGATTTAAAATCCAGTAATATAGATGGTAAGTGCAGAAGGAACATATGTAGATTCAGGAACATTAAACATTGTAACTTTTTTTAAAAAGAGGATATTTACCAGGCCTCTTTCTGTGGGGAGACCCTGTCCTGGAGTGATGCCGTGCATTTGTGTGCTGCCTGGGTGAACACTGCCTACTTCACAGTGATGAGGGTGGCTTAGCCAGAGACCCGAGGCTCTGTCCCCCAGGGCTCTCCTGATGGTCTCCTTTGCCTTCCTTCACCACCAAGGAGGGTGGCCCAGCAGCAGCTCAGCCTGTGCTCTCACCCATCTCCTCCACACACGCCAGTCCTTGTCCTCAGCACCCAAGGTTGCCAGAGGTCCTTCAACAGCTCCCGTAGCTGACAGTGACTCTACGTTTCCTAGATTTCAGGGACCACCTGGCAGGGGAGCGGACCAGAGAGACTTCCTCGGAATAGGCTGTGGCTCTTCACAAGGTAAAGTCTTCTTTCTTTGTCTGAGATGACAATTTTATTTCTTTAGGTTTCTATTTCATTTGAACTAAGATATGCAAATCTTACCATGGACATTGTAGATGAGTTACAGAATTTCTTGGTGGGCAAATGTATGTGAGAGCCCATTACCAAATTGGAACTTGGTCCAGGTGGCACTCATAGATGACAGCTTCAGTGACAAACTGCATGGCAGAGAGCATTTTCCTCAGGAGAAATGTGTTCTTCTTGAAAATAGTGTTGACTGTGCAACCAAAATCGTTTTGAAAATCTTACACAAAACTCTTGGGCCTTTCCACAGGTGTCTTCTATGCTTTATTTGGGAGCCATTGCCTTGAGCGCTATTTCCCAGATGGTTTTCTAATGTCACCAACTGAAGAAAAGACCCATGCACATAGGACACAGCATGATCTGATGCTCACAGCGTTTTCCTTCCTCTCTGAAAACGGACTCAGCGATACTGGCAAGCAGTACTTACTCTGAGATCACCCATTTGCTAAGGAAAAATCTTAGCATTGAGAAAGGTGACACTTTCCTCCCTACTTTTGCTGGAGAGACACTTTGGTTATGAGTTATTTCTAGCATAACACAGTTTATTTCAGAAGTCCAGCTCAATAGCAGACCAAGGCGTGAACAACACATGAAAATTTATGTTGGGAAAATATATATTGTATGTCTGCTTGAACTGTGGGTTCTTGATTAATACAAAACTGGTTAATGAAGGTTGTTACCTTCAGGAAAATGCAAATCTAGTGGAGGGACAAAACTCGCAGAAACAGTATTTCATCATAGCCACCATGAGGCAGTATATTATGAAGCATGTCAGTGATGAATGACTGGCAGGCTGGTCTGTCCTTGAAGCTACACTCTGTTTCTTGCTTTTGTTGCTTCTGCTGTCTCTCTCCTAACATCTGCATATTCCTCCACTTTGTGGTGGAGGAAGCATTAGGACTGATACAGGGGATTTCCAGTGAGTGTATAATTCAGTGCAGAATTGGCAGGAATATATTCCATGGTTAGGAGCTGGAGAAAGTAAGAAATAAAATAGACCTTGAAGAATGGGTAGGATTTTCAAAATCAGAGATAAAGAAGCAAGAAAGAGAATTCACTTTTTCAAGTTTCTAAGCAATCATATATATATATATATATATATACACACACACATATATACTTACATGCATAGACATTTTGCTGGTTTCTGTCTTACTAATGTATACTATACTGTGTCTAATCACTCTGAGGGCTGGTATTTCGTGTCTGTTTCAGACACTCAGGAATCATTTGTTCAGCTTGTTCTATATGCTGGAAACTGTTGCAGGGATGGATATATGCAGTCCTTGTCCCAAAGCAGCTTATGACTCCAAGAGCAAGGGATAGAATATGAACATGTGTCTTAGGGTTACTTCTAGGGGTAAGAATGAGTTCTGTGGCCAGATGCCTACAAGAAGTGGGGAGAGGGAAAATGAGATGCAAACTATCCAGGCAGGAGGCATTGCAGTAATCAAAGTGAACTATGAGAGAAGCCTGGGCTGATGTAAAAAAAAATAAGCTTTGTCATAAGTGGAATCATCAGATAAGTCTTAGAAGGCTGTATTGCAGCCACAGTTCTGATTGGCTACCAATCAGAAGAAGAGGGAAAAGAGAATTATTCTTGGCTTGAGTACCTGAGTAAAGGATCTAACCATTCCCAGACAGGTGGCCCACAAGAGAGAAACAGGTTAGAAGGAAATACCATGAGTTGTGTTTTGGTCACGTTAGGTAGAGGACATTTGAATGCAGAGTAAGTCAAACTCTTAGGGCAGGGGAGTCAAGAATGCTCCATTGCAGTGGTGTCAGCAAAACGGCGGGGAAGGCAGCTCTAAGCTCCCATCCTTCCACAGGAATGTTGAATAAACAACCAGACACTGTCAGAACCAACTTTCTCAGAACTGGGAAAATAATCAAAGGTGTACGGCAACCAAAAGAATGCTGGATCAACACAAAGGCAACTTAAAAATGATATGAAAGCTGTGTGGCATTTTTGCTTGTCCCACAAGTCCAGCTTGGTGATAGTCTTGAAGACAGCAGGCTGGATTCCCAGGCTGGGACCCTTATCCCTGGTTCCAGAGAGGAGAGCAGATCTGATTCACAAATGATTGTGCTTGTCTGTTTTAATCTTTCCAGAGGCTGCCTGAACAAGGTATTCATCATCTCTGTTTTATCTGACCCAGAAACCATTCTGCTAGGAAAAACAGTGGGCATTGCTTGAAAACAGTGTTCTGTGGTTGAAAAACCCGCAGTCACCTTGGGCTGGTGGGAATGTAAAATGGCGCCTCTTCTGGATCATCGTTTGGCGATTTCTCAAAAGGTCAAACATAGAATCACTATTTGATCCAACAATTCTACTCCTAGGTATATCCCCCAAAAAATTGAAAACAGGGACGCAAACATACGCTTGTACACTAATGTTTATAGAAAAAATATTCACAATAACCAAAAGGCAGAAACAACCCAAGTGTCCAATAACAGAAGAATTAATAAACAGTGTGATATAAACATAAATGGAATATCTAGCCATGAAAAGGAATTAAGTATTGGTACATACTGCAACATGGATGAATCTTGAAAACATTTTGCTAAATGAAATGTCAGACACAGAACACATCTTGATGCTTTCACTTGTATTAGGTACCTAGAACAGGCAATTACAGAGATAAAAAGTAAATTATAGCTTGGGGCTGAAGGAAGGGTGAAATTATAAGTTATTGCTTAATGGGTACAGAGTTTTAAGTTGATGAAATATTTTGGAGATAGTTTGTGGCGACGGTTGCAAACCATGTAAATGTCATTAATACCATTGATTTGTGCACTTAAATGGCTGAAATTGCAAATTTTATACACACAACCCTGACATATTGCCAGGATTAAAAAAAAGTAACAAAAATAGTGAAATAAGGAAGAATGATTTCCTAGACAAGCGCAAAAATCCCTTGTAAGATAACTCTTCAAAACCCCTTCCAAAATGATGCAAAATTAAGCTACTTTTACATTTTTAAAAGAAAATGCATGTAATCTTAACATCAAAACCCTTAACTAAAAGTAAGCATTTATGATCGCAGTGTAAATTAGTTCAACCATTGTGGAAGACAGTGTGGCAATTCCTCAAAGAGCTAGAACCAGAAATATCATTTGACCCAGCAATCTCATTACTGGGTATATGCCCAAAGGAATATAAATCCTTCTATTATAAAGATACATGCAGATGTATGTTCATGGCAGAACTATTCACAATAGCAAGACATGGAATCAACCCAAATGCCCATCAGTGACAGAGGAGATAAAGAAAATGTGGTACCTATACACCATGGACTACTGTGCAGCCATTTGCAGGGACATGGATGGCATTGGAAGCCGTTACCCTCAGCAACTAACGCAGTAACAGAAAACCAAACACCGCATGTTGTCACTTATAAGTAGGAACTGAACAATGAGAACACATGGACATATGGGGGGGAACGACACACACTGGGGCCTGTCAGGAGAGGGCGCAAGGGAGAGCATCAGGAAGAATAGCTAATGGATGCCGGGCTTAATACCTAGGTGATGGGATGATCTGTGCAGCAAACCAACCCGGCACACATTGACCTATGTACCCTGCACATCCTGCACATTTGTACCCCTGAACTTAAAAGTTGAAGAAAAAAGGCCGGGCGCGGTGGCTCACGCCTGTAATCCCAGCACTTTGGGAAGCCGAAGCAGGCGGATCACGAGGTCCGGAGATCGAGACCATCCTGGCTAACACGGTGAAACCCCGTCTCTACTAAAAAGAAAAATACCAAAAATTAGCCGGGCTTGGTGGTGGGCGCCTGTAGTCCCAGCTACTCAGGAGGCTGAGGCAGGAGAACTCCGTGAACCCGGGAGGCGGAGCTTGCAGTGAGCCGAGATCTCGCCATTGCACTCCAACCAGGGCGACAGAGTGAGACTCCGTCTGAAAAAAAAAATTGTTTTTGAAGAAAAAAAGTAAGCCTTTAATAAAGCTCTTAAAGAGATATTTTAAAATAAAGGAAATTTTTTTTTCAAACAAAATATGACAATAACAGCAATTTCCCTAATCTCTTTCCTGGGCATCTCTGACCTGAGAGTCCTGTTGAACCCCCAGCTGCTCCCCCAGGCCGCCCCACAGCCCCCTTAACACTCCAGCCTGTCCGTCATGTTCAGAAGGAGCTGCTCAATCAGTCCTGGTGTCTTTCTCAGCCCCTTCCAATTCTCTTTCTCACCTTTGACCTAACCAGCAATTCTGAATCCTGGAATGGGTTGGGTAGAAAGCTGTGCTTGCTCACAAGTTACTGGTTTTGACCCTGTCACAATGTTTGTTCATTATGTAAATGTTCTATGACTGCTTACTTGCTCAATCAGGCTGTCTATAGATAAAGAAAAAGGCCCATCTCCCAGTTCTGATTTGTGTGCAAAACTCCCAATATGGAAACTGGTAACTGCTTACTTAAAGATGAATATACAGCACTGTCATTTATTTTATTATGCAATCTTTATTTTTCTAGAACTTTGAGAAGATAACACATAAGTTCATATCAACATATAATCATTCGGCACAGCTTCCTGGAAGGAATAGTAAGAAAAACATGCTTTGGAGGAAAACTCACCTCAGGACACAAAAATGCATGGCTGTGCATAATAACAATAAAAATGTAATCCCCAAACAAGTCTCAATGTTTATATTGACCTGACCTTTCAGAAAAGACTTAACGTATATAAATGCACACAACATGCAACAAGAGAATTCGGGGAGGAGCAGGGAATGTGGAGAAGAAGACAGCGGGAAAGATCAAATAAAGCCAGGAGTGGAGTTCAATACAAATGCATATGCTGCCTATTTAAAATGGGTCGAAATTTTGACGCTAAACTTTCTTGCAGAAAACTCTGAAAAGCTGGCATATACATTTATATAATTTGCAAGCTGCAGGACAATGCAGGCTGTGTGCCTAACTCCCTGATGGTAAGATAATGCAGATGTCCCCAGTGATAGGAGGTAATAAGCCAATTTTGTTTTTGTTTCCTCTCTAACGATGTATTCTGAATGACATTTTCTGCAGTGGCATACTCTTAGGCCCATAGCCAGAGTAATATGCAGTTCCCAGCATGTTAGCTGTGACACCCTCCTTTCCATTCCACTCAGGAGAACATACTAGATTACAGATGAGTGAGAATAATGTTGAATGATTAGCTTTCTAAAGTAATTTCTTAACTCTAACATTAATAAAATTAAGACTCACAGCCGGGTGCAGTGGCTCATGCCTGTAATCCCAGCACTTTGGGAGGTCGAGGCAGGCAGATCACTGGAGGTCGGCAGTCCGAGACCAGCCTGACCAACACGGAGAAACCCTGTCTCTACTAAAAAAAAAAAAAAAAAAAAATTAGCCGGGCATGGTGGCACATGCCTTAAACCCAGCTACTCGGGAGGCTGAGGCAGGAGAATCACTTGAACCCAGGAGGCGGAGGTTGCAGTGAGCCAAGATTGCACCATTGCACTCTAGCCTGGGCAACAAGAGCCAAACTCCATCTCAAAAAAAAAAAAAAGACAAATTTTGATCCTTCAGCATTAGTAACAGATTACTGCAATATTTTCATATTCCAACATGATGTTTGAGAAGCATAATGTTTGTGAACAGTGTTAAATTATACAAAATCTAGTTATGTACATGGGAGTTATCAGTAAGGATATTTCTCAGTTTTTCTCCAGAATGCATTAAGAAAAAAGTAAATCAATTATTGGCTTCCTTTAGATTGCGTAGAGAAATAAGTACAGTAAATATCTCACTTCCCTCACTTCCTTAACCTTCCCTGCTCCTGCAGGCTGAATATTATTATCTGCTGCTTTACATGGCCTGATAGTATTTGGGTATTAACAATATGATTGTGCACTGCTATTGCCTCAAGAATGGTCTGGCTCTTTGAATGCGTTGGAAACAAACAAACAAACACTCTCTTAAACGTGATACTGTATTTCACCAGCAGAGGGCAAGCTACACTCAGTTGTGCCTTTATGTGACTAATTCTGTACAAAGATTTTGTACACAAGACATAAAGGCCATTTCTTTCTAATTGAAGTAAGTAGCCAGAAATCTAATAATATCTAAAGAGATCTATCAGATTAAGCTTTAATTTGAGTTCATCTTGGTCTCAAGGGGATTGAATTTAGTGGGTGGAACACAGCAACAAGAGGCAGACATGCAAGGACTGGGGTTGGCAGTACCTGGAAATATCTTCTTCCCCCTGGGGAAGAAAAATTTTAAAAGGCTAGAAAGTCACCAGGGCCTCAGCTTAGTGGGCTGACCTTGAAATTTAGCTGGACTTTAGGCAGTAAAATCATGTCCTGGGCCATTGTGGCTGAGGCAAGTAATCAGTGGAAAAACTTGGAACTTGGGGCTGAGAACTGTTAAGAGATGAGATACCCATTTGGTGGGTTGTGGGTCTGAATTCAGGGACAGGCTCAGTAAGTAGGCAATGGGACACCTGTGCAGGAAGCGCCTCTATCCCAACAGCCAAACAGATTAGGGGGATCTTGCTGGGATGAGGCCAATGTCTGCATGAATTCCCCCAGACAGAACAGTCCCTATTCTTTAGTACTGGCTCAGTCATGCACCTTGACCCTAAAGCCAGAGTCTGATGGCCCCACTCAGTCCCTCCAGCCCTGGTCCATGACAGGACACACAAAGCATTCTTGATTCAAGCCTAATGCTCTCCAGCACCTTCGTGGCATGCCCTGTGGGAAATGGACAGATTTTGTAAAACACGCTATCCTCTATTTGCAGCCCTCTAGCTGGACTGTCTTGGTCCCCTTTCTGCACACTGAAGGGGATCTCTGACACTGACACCTGTCGGTACTATGTCTCAACCTGCTGACCCATTGGAAGCTACTTTGGATGACCTCCAAAGTGGGACATTTTATGCTTTCCAAAAAGGGAGAAAATTTACTCAGGAATTGTCCATGTGATTTTCAGCTCCTGAAATACTTCAATGACATAATAAATATTTTCAATGATTAGAGTTATTATGAAAATGTTAATGAACTTTAAAAATCCATCAGTTTGAATTAACAATGTTATTTTAGATTTCTTTTGGTACCATGATGAAATTTTATAATACCATTTTTTTTTTTTTGCTTAACTTAAGGTCTTTACATCTTGTTATATTATTCAAGTTCTCATAATTTTATGAAATTTAGAAATACTTCTCCGATTATGAGTCCTCTCTGTTAGCTAAATTTAATTGTTAGTATAGTATATTCTTTTCCCTTTTTCTTTCTTTCTTTCTTTTTTTTTTTTTGAGACGGAGTTTCGCTCTTGTTGCCCAGGCTGGAGTGTGCAATGGTGCGATCTCGGCTCACTGCAACCTCTGCCCCCCAGGTTCGAGTGATTCTCCTGCTTCAGCCTCCTGAGTAGCTGGGATTACAGGTGTGTGCCACCACGCCCGGCTAATTTTTTGTATTTTTAGTAAAGACAGGGTTTCTCCATGTTGGGCAGGCTGGACTTGAACTCCTCACCTCAGGTGATCCACCTGCCTCGGCCTCCCAAAGTGCTGAGATTACAAGAGTGAGCCATTGTGCTCGGCTTCTTTTCCCTTTTCATACTATGTCGTTAAAGTGAGCCGTAATGGCCACTATAAAGTAGTTCTCATTGAGATACTGCAGGTGCATGTTTTGGTTATAAAATTGTTCTCATATAAATATCACAACTAATATATTAGACCTATGCTGTAAAGGCAAAATTACACACCTTGGCTTTGTTCTTGCCATTAATTAACTTTTTGAAAATATTTTATTACATTCTAGTAGAAAAAAGATTTCTCTCAGGTAGCAGAGCAAATAAATACCATAAGATCTATAGTGTGATCAACATATTCTGTCTTCAATAAATTTGAAATAAAAAAGACATGAAAAGGCATGAAGACAAAAGTCCAAGGTTTATGGATTAAATCATGTATGGCTGCCAATTACAGAAATTGACAGAGACATTTTGTTGCTTGACACTACTTTATAGATTGTGCTAGAAAATGTAGCGGTCAAATTTTAATGTTTTTATGATTGTCATACTGTGATGACTGTGAGAATGAGAATCACAACCTCCAACTACAGGACAGGAGCCATAATTGACAAGGGTTCTATTACATCCCTGCGCTCTGAAATTCATTGCCACCTTTGCAGCAAGACCACTCTACCTATGGGTTGCTCCCAGTCAGTGACTGAGCACAACAAGATACTTAGAGCTGCCCCTGGGAGATGAGGGATTCCTTTGACAGATGACTGGCTCAAGACTCAAACAGCCTTGCCAGACCTTCTTAGACATTGCAGCAATCCGGAATGCTTCCACCCAGCATTCCTTCTATCTTCATTCTCTCCTTCAGTCATGGTGGACATCCATTGTGCTCTGACAGCTCTCCCAGCCCCACTCAGATCCGCCCCCCATTCTTTCTCATGGGCATTTTGCACACTTAATTCTGTTTTGGCATTTGCTTCTCCGAGGACCCAGAGGAAAACACAAATGATCAAGGGTATAGTTTTCAAGTTAGCATGTCTAAATGACTTTAAACCAAACTACATTCTATATCTATCTCTGATAGTATTTTTGTAGTATCTGATAATTATAAAAGTAACACATGTTCATTAGACAAAATATAGAAAACATGTAAGCCTCGCACTTTTTTATGCCAATGTTTTTTATGATCTTGAGTATTCAATAATGGTGGAAATTTATTTGTGTCACAGAAACCTGTCTTACCCTGGCATGTCTTGGGAACCACATTTAAAAGTCAGTTTTCATAAATTATTGGTAAAATAAACTCATACAGCTGTGCTATGCAATTGTGCAATATAAACATACTGTTACGTTTCTTTACATGGAGAAATTTTCATGCCGCCTTACTAAGTTTAAACACTAAAACAGAAAGAAAGCCCAGGAGGATTCACAGCAAAATGCTAACTTTGACATTTTGAGTCGCTACTTTGGAATTTGGGGTGTTTGTGTTTTATTTTCTTGTTTATCTCTGTTGTTTGAATAATAAAGGCAGATATTTCATTGCTATCCTAGGCTTAAGCATCTTCTTTAGGGTAAGTAGATACTCTTATCTTGGGTGCTTCATTCATCTGGAGAACATGGCATGCTTCCTTATCAGTTAAGTCACAAAGTTGACAATTAACTGATATTGATGGTTGACATGTCTTTGACTATGATGTAATACATATTTCAGGGAAAAATGCTTTTCAAAAGTATTTTCAATCAGGAAATATCGTCAGTATTAGCATATATCAGACTATAACAAGAAACAGAAATTTTGTTATCCCATTGCTCTTTTTATGATGCTAAATAAGTAGTCCCCCTAGCAGCCCAGATTTATGTTACCAAAAAATCAGTACACTTTGGTTTGTCAAATTAAAATTCAGAAGACTCGAGGGCCCAGATCTGTCTCTAACTATGTGTGAGAAGTCAGATGAACTTTCACACAGTCTTTCTCCAACAAGCAAGATTATGACTTCTGAGGTCTCATTCAACTGTTTCATTCCATGATTCCAAATAACCATTTTTGCTTTTTGAATTGGTGATAATAGCAGGTAGAAACTTGGGGTAAAAATGGGCCCTTCGGCCAGGTGTGGTGGCTCACACTGTAATCCCAGCACTTTGGGAGGCCAAGGTGGGCAGATTACAAGATCAGGAGTTCAAGACCAGCCTGGCCAACATGGTGAAACCCCGTCTCCACTAAAAATATAAAACTTAGCTGGGCATGGTGGTGCTTTCCTGCAATCCCAGCTACTCAAGAGGCTGAGGCAAGAGAATTGCTTGAACAGGGACCTGGGAGGCAGAGGTTGCAGTGAGCCAAGATTGTGCCACTGTACTCTAGCCTGGGCTACAGAGTGAGACTGTGTCTCAAAAAAAAAAAAAAAAGTGCCCTTCTTTTTCACTCAGGGACTGGTTCCCCCAACAGGAAACACCCTCAAGCTAGTACAAGTCCAGGGGTTTTGTTGTAAGAATAGGATAATTTTATAGGTATCCAAGGAAAGATACCGAAGTATGGTCAGTCTTCCTTGGTTTAGAACTGGAAAGTAAGAGCTAAGACTATTTCTGTAAGTTCTCATGTATCTTAAAAGGAGGCAAGGCAGAGAAGATCTATTGGCAGCTCTGCTATAAATTCTTCAGTTTCTCTAGTTAACCAGTTACATTATTATTAAGTAATAATAGTAATTATTAAGTGTGAGTATTATTGTGATTTATATTATTATTAAGTGTGATTATTATTATTAAGTGTGAGTCATTAAAAAATAGTGGAGGTTGCATAGGCGTTTCCGGCAGTTAAGAAATCAATCATCTATCCATCCATCCATTTAGCTACATACTTTGAGATGCTCAAATCACTCATTTTCCCAGCTGCCAGGAGTGTTGGAAGTGCTGAGAATGTTGTTAGCTGATGACTTACAGATGAAGGGAGGTGGCTTGCCCGAGGTGGTCACCAGTTCCAACTTTAAATGTGTAACAAATACGGGGAGGGAGAAACAATCTTAGGGGTTGAAAGTCAGCATTTCCATACACCGATGGCCCAAGCATTCTGGGGCATAATTGACAACATGGTGAATAATTTTCCTTGCTGAGCATATTCCTTGGCCCAACAATGCTATTTAAAGAAACTTATCCCAAGGCACTAATGAAGGATATGCACAGATGTTTGGCTATTGAGATGTTTATTCAGTATGGTCAGTGAAGAAATAAACTAAGTATCTAAGAGCAAAGGGTTTGTTGAGTAATGCCTACTGTGGAATATAACACAGCTGTTAGAAATGAGGTGGTATCTGCTTTCTTGATATGAAAACTGGTCTCAATAAGGACCGAGTGAAGGAAGCAGGTTATGAAACACATGTATAGTAGGCTCCTAATTTTATTTGTTCAAATCATTTTATAAGTGCA
This sequence comes from Pongo abelii, assembly GCF_028885655.2. Lineage (NCBI taxonomy): Eukaryota > Metazoa > Chordata > Mammalia > Primates > Hominidae > Pongo > Pongo abelii. Next base: position 23,115,096 of record NC_072007.2, on the reverse strand, counting down.
TAAGAAACACTTGGAGAATTATATGTCAAAATACTAATAGTGATTACCTCTGTGTAGTGGTGAGTGGAATTAGATAGGATTTTAATTCCTCTTGACATTGTGCGTTTATTGAATGCTTTATAGAGAATACATGCTTACTGTGTTAGCAAAAGGCCAATACATTTTTTTTTTTGAGATGGAATTTCGCTCGTGTTGCCCAGGCTGGAGTGCAATGGCATGATCTCGGCTCACTGCAACCTCCACCTCCCAGGTTCAAGCGATTCTCCTGCCTCAGCCCTCCAAGTAGCTGGGATCACAGGTGCCCACCACCACACCCGGCTAATTTTGTATTTTTGGTAGAGACAGGGTTTCTCCATGTTGGTCAGGCTGGTCTCGAACTCCTGACCTCACTTGAGCTGCCTGCCTCGGCCTCCCAAAGTGCTGAGATTACAGGTGTGAGCCACCGCGCCTGGCTGGCTATTCTTATACTTGAGAGTTGGCCGACTAATGAGTACCTGAGTCCTAATGGGACAAAGTCACTTTCTGGTGCTGCTCAAGATGGTGTTGACAAGAAGCATCACGATCATGAAATGAAAGAATGTCTACCATGGCAGGGCAACCAGGAAACGGGAATCCAGACACTTCTGTCTCTCTTTTATTTATTTTTCTTTGTTATTATTTTAGTTTTTAGAGTTTCTAGCTAAAAACAGAGAAGTCTTTGTAAAACACACACACACACACACACACACACACACACACACACAAACACATTATAATTTTCCATATGCTACTTCTCTAGATTTTTCAAAAATCCCTTCTCATCACAAAAATCCTTCGGCAGACCGTAAACACGTGAAGATCTTTTAAACATTCATTCCACTAGCTTTCCTCCTTAGAAGCATTATATTTTCGATCACATTTTAAAACACTAACATTGTAACAGAATTCAAATGGAAATAAAACATATTGTAAAAAGATAGGTGTTTTGTTTGAAATCATGGTGTTTATTTTACAATGCATATAATTAGGTCAAATTGTAAAAAGCATTTTTTTCCCCACATAAGAGATTTCATAAAGTATGCACACAGGTTATCCAGAATGCAATAAGCCTTTTCCACCAGTTTTAGTGCACCTTTTGTACCAAAGGGCAAAACTACCACTATGGCTTGTGGTGGCTTAAAAAGAAAAACAAGCATAGCATTAAGACAAATGCTGTAAGATGTGTCTATGAAGAGTCCTGCAGTGAGTTGTTAGGGCAAGGCGCACGTGGCCTTACAAAGGCTGTCCCAGGAAATGCCCGGCCTCATCCTCTGAGGAGGTCTCCGTTTTGGAAAACAGCTCACATTCTTTTCGGGTTTGTTCATTCCTAGATATTCCTAGTTTTACTGTGTGGGAGTGGGCGGCTTTCCCTTTGGTTTTAGGAGATTACTACGTCTGGTGCACCCTGCTGTTTTCTTCTTGTCCCGAATTGTTCTCTGCTGTTCCTGCAGCCTCCCTTCCCACTGCTGGAAAGCAATTTGTAAACATGACTATCAAATCATCTTACCCTTTATGCTGTTCAGGTAATATGAGAATTAAAGCAAGTTTTTTACTATAATATACTAATATCGACAACAATTGTTAACAGCTACCCTATGTCAAGCACTTGTCATGTACCAGGTGACTTGGAAAGTCCTCAGTATGTGATGAAGTTTTTTTTTTTTCCATTATGCAGCCCTTTCTTCCCATTATTTATTTATTTTTTGGCAAATAAGTCATTTTGACCCAAATCCAGCATAAATAGCTTTTCACCAATTCCTAACTTAAGACAACTAAAATTTACAATCATGTGGCAGTATAAATTTTAAAATTACAGTTCGTACACTTTGACAAACAAGGTAGTCTGAAGTACAAAAAAGTAAATTGCCCTTTAGCTGAATTACCTTTTTAAAATAGGCCTGCTAGTTAATCTACCAAAAAAAAAAATACAAGTTTCCCGTGTTCTTTAAATTCCTTTTGTAGTTGTCATCTACTAGTAAACAACACATGCAGTTTCCTAAAATTTTTTTTTCCAGTCTATTCATGACATTCAACAGAGCTCTTTATATGGAAATGTTAAAAACAAGAACTTCTAGGAGATTTATTTACTTTTGAATGGGTGTGCTATTTCCCTTTGTTTCAGATATGAGGCACAAACTTCTGAATCTAAGCTCTGTAAGGCATAGTAGAAACTTCCAATTTACAAATAAGGAATTCTCTGGGGGTTAGAACTGCCATGTCATGCAAAAAGGGAAAAATCATCTGTAAACTGGTACACTGCAATGTGTTAAGAGAGTCATGAAATGGCTGCTTGCCTTGGTATGCTGAAGAAAGGTTTCTGTGTTTTATGTTTTTGTTTTTGAATAAGACATGCCCAAGTCACCATAAAACTCACCACAGGCCTCCATTACCTAAGCACCAACAATAGGAGGCCAATGGCACACGCTTATAACGCTTGCAATCACAATATAATATAAAGCATGAATAAACTTTGTTTTTATACAAAACTGGAAAGAATCCCGTCCCGCCCCTAGCCCCTTCAATAAAACCCCAAAGAAACAAAAAAGAAAATCCTTTAGCTTCGATTGACTGGTGTGGCTAAAATTAGGTTTCTATGCATCACTGCTGCTAGGGTGATCAATTTTTTCCTTTCTCAAGAGAAGGGATCTTGTCATGCACCCTACAGGAACAGTGAAGCCACAAACCTCAATTCTGCATAGCAAATTCCATCCCAATTTCATAAAGACAAATATAACAATCTTTCCCTGTTTTGCTCAGCTTCTTCAAGCTTTGAGATCAGGTTTAATTGACTACATCTACTATAGCTCTATTAAATAGAATATCTTGATTCCCTAAAACTGTAACACTTATGATCTTGTGATGAGGTTTTCTCTATACACACTGTAGGCCTTCAAATGTTGTTTAGGTTTTTTTTGTTTTTTTTTTTTTTGCTGCACCAAATTTAAGAACTCCCTTTCAGGCAAGCAGTGGTCTCTAGCTGTTAAAACATTTCCTTAGTGGATCACAATAGCTTCTAAAACTGCCTTTCTAGTAAAGGCATCAGAGAGGTAATACTAAACTGTGCATTTGCCAAATAAGAATATGAATTGTATAAAAGCTCATATTCCAATGCTAGATCAAATGGCAAAATTTCTACAAAGTTGGTTTCCATGTTTGTATAAAAGCTCCGACTGATTTTATGTATTTTGCTATGAAGTTACCTTTGGGTCTTATAATCAGTATACCTCTACTCAGGAATGTGCAAATGATTTTATAGAGCACGACGCTAGTACCGCACTGTAGGACAGTAAGGTTTTTTTTTTTCTTCTTTTCTAAATGGAAGGAAAATATCCCTAGTCAGAAATAAACTGACAAATTTACATTCTCCTCTCTTAAAAAAGTAAATAAAATAACATTATTCAAAATGTGAATTAGCCATAGACATACACTTACATAGATACATATCAATACAGCACATTCAATCTGCCAAAAAATGAATGATTACAAAGCCAGTATGGATGCTGCAATATCAAGAGAGATGTATGTACAACGATTAGAGCATTTGTAATTGCACTATACCTACAGGCAGTCTGTTTGTTAAATTACAGGTGCTTTCCGAGTAAGGGAAAAAAAAAGTAAACTGTGTTGTTTGAGGCTGGGAGAATCAATAATGAGAACATCTCACTACTGTTTGGTGGCTTTGGTACTCATCTAACAGGCCATGATTTTTCTCCCTCCCCCTTTGTTGTTCCAAAATAGTGATTTATATGGAAGTTTAGACAAGTGCCAAATACCACTATAGTTAAAATGAGACCAGTATCATGGCCTAATTCTAACGTCCCAGCAGCTTTTAAACAATCATGATTTATTTTCTTAAATCAAATTTCAACTCAAGCTGCTTGACAGAAGCTTGTCAATACATGTGCTGTATTTTTTTGGCATTTGTTGAAAAATTGCACATACAGAATTCCAAACATTTCTCCTGGTAGGTTCTCCTGGTAGGTTCCAAACATTTGTATAGAACACAAATACATGTTCTATAGAACACTGAGAGGTTACTTTTGAGTTAAGTCCACAAATCTTCCATAAGTTCAACCTAAATTGGAAATTAAAGGTGTCAGAATAATACTATCAACCAATGTTCCTGGCAGACTTAATTGAACTTAAAGAACCATTGAGAGTAAAACTCGTTTCAAATAAAGAGACATAAACAGATTTCCTGTTAAACCACACAGGATACTTTTTACATTGCCGGTTTGGACACTGAACATGGGACGTGAACGCTAACAATGTCATCTTAAGGACAAAGAAAAGAATGGACCGTGAGAATCAAATTTACAGTTACAACTGTTTGGCAATTGGCATTTCTGGTTCATTCTCAGCCAGTCATTTTAGGCTTCACAGTCTTACTCTCTTACATTTTAAGATACCAGCTTTTATTTTTTAAGTTCTTATTTTATTTGACAAAAAGCCAGCTTTGGCAACACATACCCATAATAAAAGTCATTTTAAAATTGTGGCCCAAACACTAAGGAAAAAAAAGAAAGGAAAAGCTTAAACAACAACAACAAAAAATTAAGAACAACCTATAAGAAGGTTCTGGGTAGCAGCCATTAGGGTAATGTAGTGTGTGTTGGCATCTTTTTTGGCATCTGCAATTGAAAGAGAGGGTAAGAAAAAGAAGCAAAGAAGGGAGGAAAGACAATGGCACGTGGCATTTCAAAAGAAAGGACTCCTGCGTGTCTTTGATCCTGCCTTCTGCATATTTCTCTGAGCAATCAAGCTATGGCTGAAGGTAAACATCTAAAAGAAATGACACTTAACTGTTAGAAGGGCACCCATTGTCCCAGTCCAAAGTGAGACAAGACAGTATATTCTATTAAAAAATAAACTATGTGTGTATCCAGAGCAACACATTTAAAACCATAGTATTAATACATATAATCCTTCAGCAAAAACTACAAACTTAAATTAAGCCGATGATGGCTTAAATCGAACGATGTGTCCTGACTGTATCATTTGAGAGAAAAACTTGACCAAGAATGGAACTAGGATGAAGGCCATTGTAACCTGGGAAAAAAATCAGGAGGGAGGTATGAATTAAGAGGAAAAAAAAAAAGGGAAATCCGCTTTGTTTTGCTCCATAGAAAAGGAGAGAAAGAGAGAGAGAAAGAAACAAGTCTTATCTTTGTGAGTGCATGACTGAGAATTTAAAATACATTGAGTCACAAGGTTTTGCCTAAAAAAAAGATAGAGAGGAAATGTGCTGGGACCGTACTTCAGCATCCTCTGTTTTTCCTCTGAATAGTTTAAATAAAATCATAATATTTACTACAAACTGTGTGGACGCGCTCACGCAGAGTCCAGGACGGCAATAAATTAGTATTATGCAAATTGTTTTCCACAGAAATACAGTCCCTCTTGTGTATCTTCAATAGCCCACCAGGCAAGGGCAGGGCGGGTGTCTAGGAGGCACAATTAGACCAGATTGTACTCCTTCAGGTTCAACTGGAGGATGGTGTCCTTGACGGCAGCAAAGACAAAGCGGATATTCTCGGTGTCTGTGGCGCATGCGAAGTGGGAGTAGATAATTTTGTCACTGTCTGGGTTCAGGTCCACGAACATCTTCAGAATGAATTCTCGGGCTGCCTGGGCATCTCTCTGGGGTCCATCATATTCTGGGAAGTAGTCGACTAGATGGGAATACATGATTTTCTCCTCTAGAAGATCTTTCTTGTTTAAGAACAGAATAACCGAGGAGTTCTGGAACCAGGGATATGTGATTAATTGTTCTAAAGAGAGCCTTGCTTTCCTCCATTCGGTTCTCATTGTCTGATTCCACGAGAACTTGATCATATTCACTAAGCACTACTAGAAACATGATAGAGGTGACATTTTCAAAGCAGTGTATCCATTTTCTTCTCTCTGACCTTTGGCCCCCTACCTCGAACATTCTGAAAATGACACTTTGTAAGTCAAAGGGGTATTCGATGATCCCTGTGGTGGGGACTCGAACTCTAAGCACATCTTGTTGCGTAGGCAGGGTCAGCTACGTGGTCCAAGTCATTAAGATAGTATTTGATAGAGTCAGATAACTGATATTCTCGTCGTCTATCACAGCATTTCTGGATTCCAGGATCATTCCATAAACTCTTTATTGCATCTACATATGGATTCTCAAAAGCAGACACCTTCTCCACATCAACTTCTCGAACTAATTGTGCATGAGCCTTACTGTGCTCATACTTGTATGGGATCTTGAGTGTGTCCATGGCTCTGATCATGGCCTGCATGGCCGTGATGATGTTCTGATACCCCAGCTTGGTGAAGCCCCTTTTATCTTCATCAGAGTATCCTGACCCATGGATGATTCTCAGCTGCTTGATAAACGTACTCTTGCCACTCTCTCCTGTCCCAAGCAGCAGCAGCTTGAGCTCCCGGCGGACGTCCCGCCTGTCCCTGCGGAGCTGCCGCTCGATCTCGTCGTTGATCCGCCGGGCTTCCTTGGCGTCCTCGCTCAGGCAGCACGCCATGATGGACTCCAGAGTCATTCTTCCAAAGTGCCTCCGCTGCAGCCCCGCCGGCACCGCCTGCTCACAGCGCGCACACACACCCTCCCGCCCTCGCTCTCCCGAGGCAGCGGTGGCTGCCGAGCCCCCACCGCCCGGGCGCGCGTCCGGGACGAGCTCCGGGAACTGCCGCGGGGGCGGCTGCCATGGCCGGGGCCACCAGGTGGGCCGGGGGCGCGATGGAAGCTGATGGTCTGGGCCGACGGGAGAAGCGAGGCGCGGGAGGCGGGCGCGGGAGGCGGGCGCGGGAGGCGGGCGCGGGAGGCGGGCGCGGGAGGCGGGCGCGGGAGGCGGGCGCGGGAGGCGGGCGCGGGAGGCGGGCGCGGGAGGCGGGCGCTGGCTCGGGGTGCGCGTGAGAGAAGGCCGCCGCGCCCGGCCTCGCTCAGATGCCCGCGCCTCGGCCCGCCTCGCCCGCCGAGCCGCCGCCGCCTGCGAGGTCCCCTACGCCGTGCGCCTGGTGGCGAGAGCTCATCCACCAGGGTGTCCCCGCAGCGAGCGGACGCCGACCGCTCCCCGCGCCCGGCGCGCCCGCTTCTCGCCGCCGCCTGACACGGCTCCCGGGCGCCCTCGGCCCTGTCCGCGCCCACCGCACGGCTCGCGCGCAGACACGGTTCCCGGCCCGCCCGGCAACCCTGTGATGAAGTTTTCACATACGTTCATTTCATTGAAACAAAGGTCTCATAGGCACCATTGGCAGGGGCAGGAAACAAGCACACAGGTTATTTGCAGAAGACCACAGAACTGGCAAATGACAGAGCCAGGATTCAATTATAAAATGGGGGATTCTTTTTTAAGAAAAATTAAAATGTCTAAAAACTAAATTGAAAACCTTTGATGAGGAGAAAACCAAGTAAGATAAAAGCTATTTCTAAAACACTTCTGTGATCACATTAGTTGACAGGCATGTACGGGAAGCAGTTGCAATGTGGTCTCTTTTTAGAAGAGCGCTTGGCTTTTGCAGAACTTTCTGATTCTGAAGTGTTGGGTGACCTTTTCTCAGTAGCTGTGGCATCTCTGAGGACTCGGGGATAAAAAAGTGAAGATGTAGACTGGTCTGTCTTGAATGATCTTAGGACATTTTAATAACCAAAAATGGACATTAGAATAATGGGAGTAGGCAAAGTGTGACATCTCAAGCCCAGCATAAGTGTATGCTTTTGGCCAGCGCGGTGGCTCTTGCTATAATCCCAGCACTTTGGGAGGCCAAGACGGGTGGATCACCTGAGGTCAGGAATTCAAGACCAGCCTGACCAACATAGCAAAACCCCGCCTCTACTAAAAATACAAAAATTAGCTGGGGGTGGTGGCGTGTGCCTGTAGTCCCAGCTGCTTGGGAGGCTGAGACAGGAGAAGCACTTGAACCCAGGAGGCAGAGGTTGCAGTGAGCCAAGATAGTGCCACTGCACTCCAGCCTGGGTGAAGGACTGAGACTCCCTCTCAAAAAAAAAAAAAAAAAAAGAAGTGTGCTTTTATGTTGTTTCTTATAACTTAAACCTCCCTGTACTTAACACCTTTGGTAATTTCCTCCCAGAAAGCACACGTTCCTATCACCAAAACTGTTCTCACATAAAAAATAACTAGTAGTGCTGCAAAGATGTTTAAGACGGATTTCAAAACTTCTAATATCTTGGCACTGAAGACATTACTTAGATCCATGTATGTCTTATCTTTAATACCAACACATATCATGGTGATAACAATCCTATAATCCTATCTAGCTCAAACTGTCTAACTGTATCCCAAGCAGCAAAAAAGAGGTGGAGAAGGAAGGGGAGGAGGTGGATGAAAAGAAGAGGAAAAAGAGAAGGAAGAGGAGGAGAAAAAGAAGAGGAAGAAAGAGAAAGGAGGAATGGAAGAAGAAAAAAAGAATGTAGGGGAGGAGGAGAAAGCATTTATCAGCATAAATTCTCAGTCCAAAGGGCTGTTGATACATACTGATGAATAAACACGAGAACGGTGCAAGCCATAAGGAAGCAGCACTTTAGAGAATTTCAGTTCAGATGCCTCCCCTTTATGTTTCTCTAAATTAGAGAATTTCCAGACTCACCGTTCTTTCCTGAACCATGAACCATTGGCCCCTCCTATCAGAAACTTAGAGCTGTTCCCTGCCTGTGCATCTCACAGTAGATGCTGTGTTCAGTGAGAAAGAAAAATAGCCTTAAAGAGAAACCCTGCTGGTTTGGTGAATAATTTCTCTGCTTTTTCAGTTAAATAAATTTAAAATGAGTTTTATTTTGTCTACTCATAACAACTAAAGTTCTGTATTGTGGTATATTCAAGTGTGTAGAAATTGAACCTCAAAGGACTCTTTCAGTTTAACTTTGTATGTAAATTATATTATTAGGCAGGTAGTCATTGGATAATAATGGATTATCAAGTAATTTTGAAAGCTGTCAAGTCCATCTGATTCTTTCTAAACCCAACCCTTACCTTCCCAGTTCAGTAATTAGAACTCTGTATTTCCTGAGTCAAGAAAAACAGAAACAGCTTTATTGAGATAATTCAAATAGCTCAGATAATACAAGAACGATAGTCTATTATGGCATTTGCAGTAGATATTCCTGGAATAGAGATAAGTAAAAATTTTCCCCAGACTCCTGCCATATGTAATCATTTAGTACAACCAGTCTGCTCAAAAATAAGTTTGTTGGCCGGGCGCGGTGGCTCACGCCTGTTATCCCAGCACTTTGGGAGGCCTAGGCGGGCGGATCATGAAGTCAGGAGTTTGAGACCAGCCTGACCAATATGGTGAAGCCCCGTCTCTACTAAAAATACAAAAATTAGCCAGCCGTGGTGGCACATGTCTGTAATCCCAGCTACTCAAGAGGCTGAGGCAGGGGAATCGCTTGAATCGGGGAGGCAGAGGTTGTGGTGAGCCGAGATGGAGCCTGAGCGACAGGGTGAGATGACCAGCCTGAGCGACAGGGTGAGACTCCATCTCAAAAAAAAAGGTTTGTTAAATTTTCCATTTAGATGAATCCATGTGTCTCTAGAAGAGTGGAGCAGCAAATCTGCTTAACAAAATCAGACATAAATGGGCTAAATTTAGGTGCCCCAAACTTGGAAATAAGATTAAGCTCTGTGATTGGAAATATAAGAACAATACTTAATGAATGAATAAATTAGCGATTTAGAGATATACACCACAGAAAGAGAGGGTCTTCAGGTTTTGGGCTAAAAAACTGGAGAAATTATGAAGTCCAATGAAGGCAAGATTGCCATTGAAATGCAGCCTCATCAGTTTCATCAGAATTGGGCAGATGTAAAAAAACACTGGAATGTTGTCATTTTGTCCGAAGACAGTGTTTTAGCAGAAGGAAGTTGGTTTACATGGAGTTTAGGGAATCTAAAACCAAGGATTTGGCAGTGTTTATCTAACCGTGTCCAGGAGAGGAAGATACAGAATCTGGCAGTCACACACAGAATGTTTGGGACAATTAGGAGATTAAAGTGATGTGTTGTTATTTTGGCTGAGATTTAGGAATATTTCACTTCCCTCTCCCTGTCAAGGATCCACAAAGGAGCAAGCTCAGGAGACAAAGCAAAGCAAGTCATCACCATTACTAAGCTGGAGCTCTGGCCCCGAGCACTTCTGTGGACCTCTGGTCAATCAGGCTAGACCAAGTGAAGTAAGTGGAGGCCAAAGTAGCCGCAGGCCAGAGCAGGCGAAATTACTAGTTCTGTCCATTCTACTGCAAGTCCCAACACAAGTAGATTTTACCACTCCCAGTTCAGCAAAAGGGCACACAGAGTAGACCCACTGGCAACAGAGGAAAAGAAGCAAGGACAAGGAAGGAAGTTTGTGCCTTGGTGCCCGGTGCTGCCTTCCCCAGACCGTGGCTGGTCAGAGCAGTAGGCGACCTGCATGAGAGGAACACCCAACACAGACAGAGAGATTTAGCCAGGCAGAATCCAGTAAACTCAGAGTGATCCCTCCAGACTAGGTGGATTTTCTTCTGATTGGAAATTTTACTTCTCAAGTAATTTTTAAATCATAACTGAATATCCAAAATGGCAGATTTAGGTATTCCACTCACTGGAAAGGTTTGAAACACATTGTGAAATAATGCATGGCTTTTCTGGTTTACTTCTCAGTCTCCTAAATTAAATTGTTTAGTGCATGTCAGCCTGTGAGGAAGGCTGTGTCATGTAGCAGAAAGGATGAGGGTTTGAAATCATATGTACCTGAGTTCAAATGTGATTCAATCCCTTATTAGCATTGTGTGACCTTCAAGTCATTTGAACAGTCTATGAGCCTAAGTTTTCTCCACTTCTTACAAACAGGCAGTGTATGGGGGTTGTTAGGGTTAAATGAAACAGCATTTATAGTGTGTAGCACACAGCTTTGCAAGCAATAAATGCTCAAAATGTTAGGTGCCTTCTACCTCTGGCTTTCCCCTGAGATCCTGACAAATCCTCCATGGACCAACAAAAATCAAACCTGTATGACTGTATGCATCTGCTATGGATTAAAGCTGGGTCCTGGACACCTACAAAGGCAGTGTCCTCTATGGGCTCCCCTGGACCCATCAGCTGGGCCATTCCCTAAGGTGTCTCTGTCTGTTCCTCATTGCTCACACCCATGTGCAGAAACATGCAGCCACCCCTAGCCACACTCAGGCAACATCAGGTATGATATACATGTAGTTTTTTAAAAAATCAGTAACTTCCCCTTAGTAAATATACCTCTCATGAGCCCTGGCATTTTGCACATAACATTTTAAAGACAGAAGAAAATAAAAATAGTCTCAACCTCAATCTGCATCAATGAGCACTTGTTTTGGGTCAGGTTCTCTCCAGAGTTTTTTTATTCAAGCACAGCAACCGCCTTTGAATTAGATACTATCATTATTATGCCCATCTCATAGATTAGAAGACAGAAGTCCATATCAAATGACGTTGACTTGGAAGGATAATTGATAATTTTCTTTTTTCTTCTTTGAGACAGAGTTTCACTTTTGTTGTCCAGGCTGGAGTGCAATGGTGTGATCTCAGCTCACTGCAACCTCTGTATCCGGGGTTCAAGCGATTCTCCTGCCTCAGCCTCCCGAGTAGCTGAAATTACAGACATGCACCACCACACCCAACTAATTTTTGTATTTTTAGTAGAGATGGGTTTTCTCCATGTTGGTCATGCTGGTCAATCATTTTCAACTAGGATTTTATTTACTGGGTACATGCTATTTGTGCATTACTTATAGAAGTCATGTTGACTAAGTGAAGAAAAGACTGAGGAATATATTAAAACACATTTCTCTAAAACTGATTTTGAATGCTATGAGCTGAGAATAAAACTATTTCAGTATCACCTTTGTTGTATTGCCAGCAATGCCTGTGGGCTTTTAGGCTATGGTGAAACCTTATCTCTACCCAAACTTCATGGTCATACTTCCATTTAAGCACAAAAAAGGTATAAAGTCACAATACATAAAGTTATTTTTTGGCACTGGGAATAAGAAATGCCCATCAGCAGTTTGCCAACCTGTGCAAGAATTATCAGTCACTGGCCATCAAAAGTCATCAACAAGGTCATGACCATTCCAATTTCAGGTTTGAGAGGTTCCAGGGCAAGCAGGAGTACGGTAGAAAAATGTTTCCACCCACTTCTGCCAAAAGTCTGGCCCATCAATCAGAAAGCCAGTAGTCATCTCCTTTACTGAGAGAGAGTTGTATTCGTGGCAGCTGAAGCCATCCCTTTATCCTCAATTTTCACCCCAGTCCTCTTCAACAGCACCTCCTTCCCTGAATCAGTGTCAGATAATACAAATTGTAGCAGCATCCAAGAGTGGAATAGGACAGGTAATGGGGCCATTGTTAACACTTCATGAAGTCTGCAAAAGAGAGAAAAAGATCTGAGGATTGTAGTTTTCAGGCTAAAGAAGTATCACTGTCTCCAAATGATCAGGAACCCATTCATTTATTGAGTATTATTACTGAGGCCCTCCTACATGCAAAACGTTCTTCTAGGCACTGGGGATACAGTCAAGGACAAAGTCTTCCCTTCAGGGAGCCTGCATTCTGCTGAGGGGGAGACAGACGACCCACAGACAATTTAAAAAACCAGAGAGTGACAAGAACTACCCAGAGAATGGGTGGATGGAATGGAGTGAATAAACAGTTCCTTATGATGAGAATAGTCAGGGAAGGACTCTTTGAGGAGGTGCCTTTTAATTTGAGGTTCCAATATTGGGAAGAAGCTGGTCAGGAGAAGTTCCAGTGGGTCACATTTCTAGGTAGAGGGAATAGTTGAAGCAAAGGCTGCAGCTGCAAGGAGTTCATCTTGTTTGAGGAACTGTACACGCCAAGTACATGGAACTTGGTGGCTGAGACCTTCAAAGACAGCAGATCCAGATGAGGCAAAAGAGACCAGGGAGGGCCAGACCTCACATGCTGGAGTGGCCACAGTGAGTCTGATCTTTTTCTAAGGCCAATGGGAAGTCATTGGAAGGTTTTCAGTGATGACTCACAAGATCTGATTTATATTTTACAAGATCCTCCTGCCTGTTGTGTGGAAATGGATGGTAGGGGTGTGAGAGAGAAAGCGAGAGGTCAGGGTATGTTTGGAAGAAGAGTCAGTGGGACTTGTTGACGGATTAACTGTGGAAGGTGAGGGTGGAAGGAGGAGTTGATGAAATCCAGTCCAGTGTTGGTCATGATGAAATTTACATAATATTCAGAAAACTAGATAACAGTGGCAGGAGGAAACCTCTCAATCTAGTATCTAGTGGACTAATGTGTGTGTGTGTGTGTGCTATTAGAACTATGGAGAAAATTTTATTAATTGTGAAATAATGTGTATATGTTCATGCTTGTGTCTGTCTGTGATGCTGTGGAATAGAATATCAAATAGATTTTTTTCTGTTTTCATGACTCAAAGCCAAGGAGACCAGCCACATCTTGCTTTCACTGAAAGGCACTAACGAAGATTTGGCTCTACCACTAACTCCTGCATATGTCTCCTCCCACTTCCTGTAAGCCAAGGTCCGTGAAGGGAGAAGTCTCACTGGGTGTGCACAGCTTCCAAACAGCAGATCTGCCATCCCTGGCCCACTCTACTCATGAAACTGAGTATGTTTGTCTGTCCTCTGGTGAAACTAGCATCTTGCTACTCACTTGAGCATCTGCTTAGACAGAAAAAATTTGAATATAAATATTTTAAAAATCAATAGTTTCCTAAATACGAGAAATAATTAGAAATAAAACCAAAAAATTATATTTACACCATCATTAGGAAAACAGAATGTTAGGCATAATCTTTACAAGACATTTGTGAAACCTCTACTTAAAAAAATACATGCACTTTATAAATGCACAGCAGTATGTAATCATTTTTAACCAATTTTTAAATCTATCTACTAGTTTACAGAAATATGGTTTTTTCAATTGAATATAAGGGTTAAAAATATCTAATTCCAATCCCAAAAGGATTTTCTTTGCAATTTGACAAAATAATTTCAAAGTTCGTCTGGAGAAAGGAATAGTTGAGATTAGGGGGAAAAAAGGAAGCAGAGTTGTGGACGCTCCCTGTGAAATACTACGTACGAAACAAAGTGTTCATAGAAAGCTGCACACACTCTAGAATTCACAGATAAACTGCTGAGCACAATGATCTTAAAATAGAAACATGAATTTAACATTTCATAGTGAAGCATCCTAAAGCCATGTAAGGGATAGGCTTTCTTACCAAAGAGTATGTGGAAAGTCATCTATTTCATTCAGGAAAGAAGTCTAATTGGAGACTTAACTCATACCATGTACTGGAATAAGTTGTCGTACATTAAACAGATAGATGTAAAAATAATATGAAACCACTCCAGAATTTTTTTAAGGCTGCTAAAATAAAAAGTAGGCAAACATAACCTAATCTTAGTTTGAAAAAATTTAAGAAAAAAGAAAGCATTGAATGAAACCACACAGGAAAAAAGAGAACTGACAATATAAAGCTGTCTATATGTACATATACATATAAAAATAGAGGAGATTAAAAACAACTGGAGAAAAATCTTATAATGTATTTCCTACATAACATGACATTTTACTAAGCAATTGAAATATAGCTTATTAAAAAGATAGGTAAAAGATACAAGGAGATATCCATAAAAGAAGACAAAAAGCTAATAAATGGCCGGGCACGGTGGCTCACACCTGTAATCCCAGCACTTTGGGAGGCCGAGGTGGGTGGATCACGAGGTCAGGAGATCGAGACCATCCTGGCTAACACAGTGAAACCCCGTCTCTACTAAAAATACAAAAAATTAGCCGGGCCAGGGCGACAGAGCAAGACTCCGTCTCAAAGAAACAACAACAACAAAAGAATCTGATGGATGCTTTTAGATGAATCTGAATAAAGCACCTCGGTAAGTGAGAGAGAAAGCAAATAACTTTTTATAGGGTCATAATAGGAGTTGAGTTGGGAAGGAGTTTGCTGGGCAGAGAACCAAGTTCATGATAATCTAAGAGGAAGAACCAGTGAGTAAATATTCAACTGTAGGAAAAAGCCCTGCCCTGTTTGAAATGGCTAACATTTAAGTTTAAACACTGGCAGAGGCATAGGTTGAGGCTAAAATTTTGACTGCGACTGGATTTTGAAGGGCAGTCGAGTTAATGCTGCTGAGTTTGGCCTTCCTCTTGTATGCAACAACAGGATAATAAAGATTTCTAGAGAGGAAACATGACCACATTTGATTTTTTGGAAGGTAATTGTTGCAAGCAATGTACAGAAAAGACTGGAGGGTGGAGAGAACAGTTTTAGGGAGATCAGCTAAGGGACAGTTGCACTTTTCCAGTAAGAAAAGTTGCAGCCTGAGGAAAGTAGGCTCTGCTAAAAGTACTGATACTAATGGAACAGCTGTGGCTCTTTCCACTGTCCTGGCTCAAAGTGAAGTTTTGAACTGTTTTGGTTTTTGTTTTTTGTTTTTCCAAAACCACCCAAGTTGATCTGCTGGTTCTCTCTGCACCACCCAGTCCCGTCCGGCGTCCACGGTTCTACCCTTTATTTTAGGGGCCTTAAAAAGTGCTGGGTTATTGAAAAATATTTATAGTAGAGTTGAGATGGACTGACTGAAACATCAGGATGTATATGGGTCACATTTCTCCTGGGTGCTCATGGAGTGAGGTGCAAGCAGCGATCAGAGGAAGGGGGCCAATGAAGGCAATGCTAGCAGTTCTCCTGGCAGGACAGGGAACAGCACTCCCCTGAACACTGGTGGACAGACTTCAGCGTGGCTTGGTTCCATCACCTGCCTGACTGCCCTTGGTTTGGCTGTATAGGTCTTCTTTAGGGCAGAAACTGAGTTCTTTCCAAGTATGATCTCTGCTCTTCTCTGCGTGATCCCTCCAAGCCATGCAGGTCACCCTGACCTCGTTCTTGTCAGGTTCTCTATCATCCTATTGACTCCCTGGAAAACCGCAACCTTAATTGTTTATTCTTAGGCTAATTTTATACCTTTATCTTTCAAATCTTTGCCTTTTGATTTTCAAAAAGTGTTCTCTCAAAAATCTTGGTTCTTATAAACTAACAGCTTTCCAAACTATCATCTTTTATGTGGACTTCAAAAAATTGACTCTCTTTGTTTTTCTTTACTTTTTTTTTTTTTTTTTGAGACGGAGTTTTGCTCTCGTTGCCCAGGCTGGAGTGCAATGGCAGGATCTCTGCTCACTGCAACCTCTGCCTCCCAGGTTCAAGAAATTCTCCTGCCTCAGCCTCTCAAGTAGCTGGGATTATAGGCATGAGCCACCATGCCAGCTAATTTTTGTATTTTTAGTAGAGATGGGGTTTCACTATGTTGGTCAGGCTGGTCTCGAACTTCTCACCTAGTGATCCACCCACCTCGGCCTCCCAAAGTGCTGGAATTACAGGCGTGAGCCACCGCACCCAGCCGACTCTCTTTTTCTTTGTTTAACTACATAAATTTTAAACCTCTGTTCTCACATTCCCCTTAAAAATATCTCTTAACAGTTTGCATTCTCTTTGTGTTTGAGCTAAATAAATTTTAAACTTCTGTTCTCTCATTTCCCTTAAATTAAAGATATCTCTAGCAGTTTGTATCCCTATATAGGGACATACATGATCAGACAGGTATGGAAAAGAAAAACATACTAAATTATTTTTTAAATATAATTTATTACAATAATTATTTTAAAAGCTAACTAAAATTATGATATCCTAGGAGGATAAAAATTACTAAAATGGACTCAAGAAGAAACAGAAAAAAGAAAAGGCTAATACAAAAAAAAGCTGAAAAAGATGTCAAAGTACTCAACTATTTCATAAGAGAGATGCCCAGTTTTATGCATGTAGCCTTTGAGGATTATATTTAATGCCTATGATTATTTTTTAAATTTCTCTGAAGCATTAGTTTTCAAAATATTGGCTGGGCATGGTGGCTCACTCCTGTAATCCCAGCATTTTGGAGGAGGCCAAGGTGGGCAGATTACTTGAGGTCAGGAGTTCGAGACCAACCTGGCCAACGTGGTGAAAACCCATCTCTACTAAAAATACAAAATTCAGCTGGGTGTGGTGGTGCACGTCTGTAGTCTTAGCTACTTGGGACGCTGAGGCACAAGAATTGCTTGAATCTGGAAAGTGGAGGTTGCAGTGAGCTGAAATTGTGCCACTGCACTCTAGCCTGGGCAACAAAAGAAGACTCTGTCTCAAATAAATAAATATATATCTGCACAATAATCACTTGGGGAGTTTATTAAACATATGAATTCCTTTCTCCTCTCTCCCCATCTTCTCTTTGGGACTTTGATACAGTAGTTATGGGATGGGATCTGGGAATCTGAATTTTAAACAAACAGATGCTTAGAGAACCATACTGTCCTTAGAGAAACCTGTTCTAAAGCCATACTCTTTTTAAATATGAAGTTTGCACAAAAAAATTCATTAGGATGGATTAAATAAATAGAACTTTAGTTATTTTTCCTAATAAAATAATAAATTTCAGTTTCACTTTAATAGCATTTAACTGCTTGAGCTGGCCCCCTCTCTGAGTTCTTATGTCAAATGGCCAATTCACATGCATGGTCCAACAGATATTCTTTTTTTTTTTATTATACTTTAAGTTTTAGGGTACATGTGCACAATGTGCAGGTTTGTTACATATGTATACATGTGCCATGTTGGTGTGCTGCACCCATTAACTCGTCATTTAACAGTAGGTATATCTCCTAATGCTATCCCTCCCCCCTCCCCCCACCCCGCAACAGGCCCTGGTGTGTGATGTTCCCCTTCCTGTGTCCATGTGTTCTCATTGTTCAATTCCCACCTATGAGTGAGAACATGCGGTGTTTGGTTTTTTGTCCTTGCAATAGTTTGCTGAGAATGATGGTTTCCAGCTTCATCCACGTCCCTACAAAGGACATGAACTCATCATTTTTTTATGGCTGCATAGTATTCCATGGTGTATATGTGCCACATTTTCTTAATCCGGTCTATCATTGTTGGACATTTGGGTTGGTTCCAAGTCTTTGCTATTGTGAATAGTGCCACAATAAACATACGTGTGCATGTGTCTTTATAGCAGCATGATATATAATCCTTTGGGTATATACCCAGTAATGGGATGGCTGGGTCAAATGGTATTTCTAGTTCTAGATCCCTGAGGAATTGCCACACTGACTTCCACAATGGTTGAACCAGTTTACAGTCCCACCAACAGTGTAAAAGTGTTCCTATTTCTCCACATCCTCTCCAGCACCTGTTGTTTCCTGACTTTTTAATGATCACCATTCTAACTGGTGTGAGATGCTATCTCATTGTGGTTTTGGTTTGCATTTCTCTGATGGCCAGTGATGATGAGCATTTTTTCGTGTGTCTTTTGGCTGCATAAATGTCTTCTTTTGAGAAGTGTCTGTTCATATCCTTCACCCACTTTTTGATGGGGCTGTTTTTTTCTTGTAAATTTGTTTGAGTTCATTGTAGATTCTGGATATTAGCCCTTTGTCAGATGAGTAGATTGCAAAAATTTTCTGCCATTCTGTGGGTTGCCTCCAACAGATACTGTTGAAAGAAAGTGTAGGTGCCACCTGGTCCCCTCACCAGTGTGTTTGCTCTTTAAACACTGCATGGCAATTTCCAATTATGTGGGTTATACCATATAGTTGTCACTAAAGGAATCCTCACAAAATGAACAAGTGGCATGATTATATTCCTGAAGAGAAGCCACAGATTGAAGACAGAGCACTACTAGATGATGCTTTTCCTATTTGTAGTTCAAGGAAAAGATTTCATCAATCACATTATGAGTCAAACACAAGGATGATCTAATCAGATATGAAAAGCATTGGCTCAGTAATTTTAAGTGATAGAAATGTTACTGGAAAATAGAGATCCATACACAGTATCAGCAATAGCAAACCTTATCTTAATTGGATATTGTACCTGTGAATTAACTAATAAAAGGATGAGGTCGGCCAGGCGCGGTGGCTCAGGCCTGTAATCCCAGCACTTTGGCAGGCTGAAGCAGGCGGATCACGAGGTCAGGAGATCGAGACCATCCTGGCTAACACAGTGAAACCCCGTCTCTACTGAAAATACAAAAAATTAGCCGGGCATGGTGGCAGGCACCTGTAGTCCCAGCTACTCGGAAGGCTGAGGCAGGAGAATGGCGTGAACCCGGGAGGCAGAGCTTGCAGTGAGTGGAGATCAGGCCACTGCACTCCAGCCTGGGCGACAGAGCGAGACGCAAGACTCCATCTCAAAAAAAAAAAAAAAAAAAAAAAAAAAAAAGATGAGGTCTTTAGGATGCTGAGCACTTAAAATCTAAGCATACAGAATATTATTAAAATAATTTTAATTAGAGATATGATTTGTAAATAAATGAAAATTCACATATTGTGGTAATATTTCAACAGCATTTTTTTTTTTTTTTTTTGCTGATAAATGTGCATCATTAAACATAGTAAGCGTCTTCTTCAAGCAGCACTATTCAAAGTGTGGTCCATGGGCTTCTGGTGGTCATGAACTATTTGTTACAAGTTCGTGATAAATATAGCAATGAGAGTCAGCATTTAGAGACTTTTACAGCAATTTGGTAGAGTAATTTAGTGTCTATTTGAATGTAATCATAAAGAAATTAAACTTTTATTTTGATTGTTTGTGGCTTCTTATTTTACTTTTCTACTAATTTCTTTTTGTTTTGTTTTAACCAAAATAGCAGTACATGATGGATGGGAAACTGCAAAAAAGGATTTCACACAGATAATTTGAAAAACATTGTTTTAAAGCATAGAAAACAATCCTAATTTATGTATAATGTATAATATCCTAATTTATTTTATAAATTAGCTTAGCCCTGAAATAAAAACCTGACAAATATCCCACAATAAAAAACCTACAATTACGTTATGAGTAAAATATTAGCAAATCCATCCAGTCTCAAATTAAAATACTAATATGCTATGACCAAGTTGAATTTTGTTTTTTTTTCTTTAACTTTTAAACTGCAGTGATGGATTAATTTTTAATAATGTGTTATTTATGTTATAGAATTGGCTTAAAAGAGACAATAATATAATTACACTGCTAAATATTCATGAAAAATTATTTCATCAACAAAACAGGATATTAAGCAGTAATGAGTACAACTTTTCATAATCATATATTTACTTAGTAGAAAAAAATCTGAAATATTATAAACTAAAACATTTACAGTGGCTGTTTTTGTTTTGATTTATATTTTCTTCTTTTGTTTATTGCTATGTTCTAAACTTTCAATAATGCCTTTTTTTTTTTTTTTGAGACGGAGTCTCACTCTGTCGCCAGGCTGGAGTGCAATGGTGTGATCTCGGCTCAGTGCAACCCTGCAACCTCCACTCCTAGGTTCAAGCGATTTTCCTGCCTCAGCCTCCCAAGTAGCTGGGACTACAGGTGTGTGTCACCATGCCCAGCTAATTTTTGTATTTTTAGTAGAAACGGGGTTTCACCATGTTGAAGAGGTCAAGAGATCATGAGGTCTCCCAAAGTGCTGGGATTACAGGCTTGAGCCATTGCGCCCAACCAGTACTTTTTTTTTTTTAAGAGATAGGATATTGCCCTGTCACCTAGGCTAAAGTACATGGCATGATTATAGCTAACTGCAACCTTGAAGTCCTGGGCTCAAGTGATCCTCTTATCTCAGCCTCCCAAGTAGCTGGGACTACAGGTGTGTACCACCACTCCTGGCTAATTTATTTATTTATTTTTTGTAGAGATAGGGTCTTGCTATGTTGCCAAGGCTGATCTCAAACTCACGGCCTTAAGCGATCCTCCTGCCTTGACCTCCTAAAGTGCTGGGACTAGAAGCGTGAACCACTGTGCCTGGACTATAACATATATAATTTTATGTAGTAAGTTAAAAAATGTATAGTCATTATCGGTATAAAACATTATTTGTGCCTGGAGTCTAAATTCCTATAAAACATGTAAGGATTTAATATTACTTACAGGTTTACACGTTTTCCACCAGCTTGTTTTGGAAGTAATTTACTCAATGGCTCATTTTAGTTTCATCTTCAGGAATAAGCAATTTGTAATTGACAAAGAAAAGCAATAAAAAAAAACCCATTAGCATCTCTCAAACTACTGTGCATTACATGTATTTCCATTAACAAAGACAGACTTTTTGTTCTCTGAAAAGTATCAAGTCTTTTTTACTCCTGGCCCTGTGGCCTTACTTATTTCCCAGGTAACAGGGTGGTAGGTCCAGTCTTCTTCCGTTGAAATTTCCCTCCCCCGATGGGTCTGCCTTCTAGATAGTTCCTTTCTTTGTTTATGTGATTACTCTGAACTTCCCACCCTTCTTTACTGCCTGTCGAATGCTTTTTCTAATAGTTCTAGTCATCGATAATCATCCTTGGGTTTGACTCACATTGTTATTGTTGAAATCTTTTTTTTGAACTACAAATAGGAAAAGCATCATCTTTTTTCTTTGAACACTTAAATCACATGATAGCATTATTTATTATAAAATCACTAATACTCTCTAAATGTCTTGCTGAAATAATTTAGTTCAGTAGTCCCTTTCCTTTCATGTGTATTTAGACTAGATTCCTTAAAGAAATCATAATTTCTTTTAGAAGAATACTTGTCACACACACCAAAAAACAACCCAAAGTGATTGTGTTGAGTGAAAAGAACAAGGTGAGAAATTGTGAATGTATTCAATAGCATTGCATCTTCATTCATTCTCTCAAAAGAATATTTGCTGAATATTTAATATGTGACAGTTACTGCTCTAGGAGCTGGTGATATGACAATGAACATACAAGATGGGATCTTTGCTATCAAGTTGCACACATGTATACGTACATGCATATGTGCATATGCATAGACATAGAATAAAACATCAGTCTGCAACAAAACAGATTAAGAGGACAGAGGGTGTATACTGGTTATTCTTCATCATCTGTCTAGATCTATCTCTGCCCTTTGCTGCCTGGCTCTTCGTGGCTCCTGTTTTCTGTTGCTCATGAAGAGCAAATGCCCTGTTCTTCAGGAATACATTGTTGGGCTTTTAGATGGTGGGCCAGGAAGGCAGATCCCATTCTCTGTTATGTGACATTTCATCAGAGGTGAGTGGAGACTTGGAACTAATGGGACTTTTGCAGATTACTGACAGTTCTGGGGACTCAACAAAGATGGCAGTGGTGTGGCATGGTCCACGTTCAGGAGAGGGGTGCCACCTTTTAAACAAAGGAAACAGTCAAGGGAAGCTGAGATTTATGTTCAGTACAGAAGGCTTTCTGAGGAGGTGCCATGTAAATTGAAGTCTGATTGAATTGAGAAAGTGAGTCATTCAAATATCTGAGTGAAGAGTGTTCCAGACAGAGAAAACCACAGGGCAAAGGAAAGTGAGGAGCAGCAAGAAAGCCAATGTGGCTGATGAAGTGACTGAGGGGGTAGTGATAGGAGCTGAGGGTGGAGAGGTAGCCAGAAGCTGGCTACATAGAGTTTTTTAGGCCATATTTTGAAGACTTAACAGAAAATGATGAGTGAGGTTGGAAGGCATTCAAAGGTTTCAACTTTGCGATTTGAAAGTGACAAACTATGACTTACATTTTAAAAAGATAACTGATGGCTGTGTGGCAAATAGACTGTCAAGGGCAGAAGTGAAAGCCAAGAGGCCTATGACACTAGAAGACTAGGTGACTCAGGACAGAAACTTGTACCGGGGTTGCAAGTGGTGAAGGTCGTGACTGGTCAGATTTAGGAAATATTTTGAAGGTAGAGCTTGCAGAATTTGGTGGATTGAATGTGGAATGTGAGAGAAAAGTGCAAAATTCAGGATGGCTATAATGATTTTGGCCTGAATAACTGGAAAAATGGAGTTGGTATTTATTGACATGGGGAAAACTATGGGAAGAATTTGGGTGGGAAATGAAAGTTCCATTTTGGACATATTAAGTTTGAGTGCACTTCATATATTCAGTGCACATGGAGAATAGACAGTTGAATATTTGTTAAAATGGAGAGATTGGTGTTGAAGGTAAGATGTGAAGCTTGTTCCTGAATGTGGCATCTAAAGCCAGTTGGGTTGGACGAGATCATTTATAGATGAGTACTGAGCAGGTGCTTTGCTGCATTCTGAGGATGGGAACAGGGCTTCATGGGCACAAGATCTTTGCAATCATGCAAAACCTCTTGCTTAGAAGGGCCCCATGCTTCGTTGAGTGCTCTGCTCTATCTTGAAAGTTTTAATAATTTTTGAATAAGAGCCCTGCATTTTCATTCTGCACTGCACCCTGCAAATTATGTAACAGGTTCTAGTTGGGAACATAAAGATCCAGCCAAAGAAAGAGCCAATGAAGTAGACTGAAAGCCAAGCAAATGTGAGGAGGTGTCATAAAAAAGCCAAGGGAGTAAATTGTGTGACAATGGACAGCATGACCCACAGACTCAAAAAGATGCTGCAAGGTCAAATTACCTCAGGACTGAACATCAATCATTGGATTTAGCAACTTGAGTGTGCTTGTTGCCCACGTTGGAGTGGGTTGAAGAGAGAAGAAAAGAAAAAATGTTGAATGTGAACAACTCTTTTTTTTTTCTTTTTTTTTTTTTACAATGGCCCTGCCTCCCACAGCTTTATTTCTTTCAGTTTTGGATGCAAAACAAAAAATTTTAAAGGAAAATGTGACTTCAAAGGAAAGGAACAAATTTCCAAAGATTTCGGGCAGTGAATGCAGAGCCTGGTGCGGATGGACGAGGTCTGCAGAGGGAAGGCAGAGGTGATGGAAGGGGCCAGGGACCTGCAGGCCTCCCCCTGGAAGTGGGACTGGTCTCGGTCTGCTGACGTCAAGGTCAGCTCCCCTGGAGCTGACTTCAACAGCCCACAGCTGTGGGGCTTCAGCAGCCACGCCAGCCCAGCCCAGCCCAGCTCTCGGTATGTTTGGTCTTTCATGCTGAAAAATAAATAATAAAGCCTGTCCCCTGTCTACTGCCTCCCCCAACTGCACAGATGCCAGCCTCTAGGCCTGACTGCCAGAGAGGTGGAAACACTGGCCACCAGCCTGGCAGCCCCTACAGGCCCCTCAGATGGGCTGCTTCAGTCCTCCTCTGAGAGCTGCAGATCCTCCAGGTCGTCCTCCAGCCCCTGGGCTAGCCGCTGCAGCTCCCCAGAGGCCAGCCCTGCCTCTGCGTCTGGGTCTCCATCCTCCGACTTGCTGCTGTCCTCCTCGCCCTCCTCCTCGTCCTCTTCATCCTCTTCCACCCCATGCCGAGTGCTCATGGGCCCCAGTATCCCTCTCTCCAAGAATCCCTCCGTGTCATCCTCTTCAGAGCTGTTCAGGTCAAAAAGGTCTTTAAATTGCTTCCTGTCCTCATCCTTCCTGTCAGCCACCTTCCTTCGTTTGACCTCACGGAAGTTCAGGTCTTCCAGCCGCTCTTTGCCACTGATCTCCAGCTGGATCTCCCGGTCATGCAGCTTGCGCCAGTGGCTGTAGTACAAGGTCAGGGGGGTCCCCTCTTCCCGGGTCAGCTTCTCCCAGGCTTCCACTGCCTGCTGGTCAGAGACGCCGAAGGAAACTCTCTGGCAGCGGCTGCAGATGTGTTCCGAGTTCTCCTGAACCTTCCCAAGCAGCTGCTGCACCTGCCGGCACTAGTTGACCACCTTGCACTCCCGGAGGAACGACTTCAGCTTCAGGACCACAGGCAGCGCCAGCTCCGGGAAACCGACGCAGTGTGCCTGGCTGTGCAGGTACTCCAGGGTGGGGTCGTACAGCTGCTCCACCAGGCCGTCCCGGTACGCCTTCTCCTGCAGGTTGACACTGGACAGCTTCAGGATCACGGAGAAGTTGATGGGCTTGGAGCTCATGTGCCCCGGCTTCCTGTTGAAGTCGACCTGCCGGAATATCTCCAGGATGAAAGGCAGCCTTGGGATGAAGGCCTCCGAGCTCCCCGAGAGCAGCGTCAGGGCACGGATGCAGTGCATTCGCAGTGGGTAGAAGCAGGCAGTGGGGATGAGCTTGATACAGCCAATGATGACCTGTGCAAGGGGGTAGACCAAGGGCTGGAGGGCTTCACTGGGGCCCGCAGTGCTCAGGACCCGGCACCACAGGAAGAGGCAGTGCACGTACTGCCAGTTGTACACAGACTGGTACATTTCCTTCTTGCAGGTGGTCATGGCGTTGCACAGGTGTATGGCGAGCTGGCGGATGTAGAAGAAGGCGTGCTGGTAGGCCACACCTGGCTCCAGGGCCAGCAGCTCTGTCAGGGTCCGCTGCATGAAACTGATGAAGGGGAGGGCACCAGGCGAGGTGAACTTGCAGATCCTCACATACATGATATACATTTGCTTGAGGACGGGGCCAAGGAAAAGTGTCCTTCTTGTGCCAGCAGACTCTGCTGAGGACCAGGAAAGCCAGCACCCGCAGGGACTCCTCCCCTGTGCTCCATACGACCACCATTCTCTTGAGCAGCATGCGGCACTGCTTGGGGAAGGTCAGGAAGCAAGGCACCAGCATGCTGACGTGCCTCAGCACGGCTGCCAACACCGTCGTCTCCGCCAGACAGGACACCAGCTGTATGACCGAGCCCAGGTACGCTTTGATGTCCACACGGAGCTTCCCCCAGAGTGGGCTGCTGGACGGCTGCAGCATCCTGCTGCTGTCCTTTGCCGCCTTTCCAAACAGCAGCTTCTGGAGACAGCCAATAAGGTCTCTGATGCAGAAGGTGACCAGAGCATTGAACACAGCATTGTCCATGACCTGGAATTTGTTGGCCTCAGCACTTTCCTGGTCCCCTTGGGTGGTGGCCACAGCTGCTTGGAACGCCTGTACCACTTCATGGAACAGCTTTGGAATGAAGCGTTGCTTTGCTGCCTGCTTCCATCTCTCAACCATGGCGAGGGTCACAGGAACACAATTCTTCTTCCCCTTCAGCCCTCTGGGGACTCTGTCCCCATCTTCCCCCTCCTCCGCTCCATCCTCCTCCTCACTGGCTTCCTCCAGCACATCTGGCAGGGAGTGGAACGGCTCCTCTTCCTCCTCAGAGCTGTCCGAGTCACTGAAGTTTAGCAGGCTCTGGTCATTCTCCTGCAGGAACTTGTAGAACTCGGGGTCTCTGTCCTTCAGCTGAGAGAGCTGATCTTTGTGCTCAGAAGCACGGCCTTTACGCCGGCTGGCCGAGGGGCTCCCGCCCGGCTCATCCGGACTCCAGGCAGCCTCGCGTGCCTCCCGCGTCTCCGCTTCTGGGGAGTTTTCGGACTCGGATTCGGACTCGGATTCAGACTCGGAGTCAAAGCCCGAAGCTAGGAACTCGTCCACCGTCAGCTCCACCAGGAGCCTCTTGCGGCTCCGCTCAGCTGCCATGATACCAGCCCCCAGCGTGCGCCCCACTTCCGGCCCCAGAATGCCGCGCGGCTGAGCCCTTTCACCGCCCAGGCCCCGCCCCGTTCCCCGCCCCGCCGCGCCACGCCCAGCCGAGTGGCTCTATGGTTCTCCGACCGCAGCGCCGGCGGCCCCCGGGCTGGAGGGCGTGTTCACGTGCTCGGTGCGGGCAACCCCGGTGGGAACCAGATGCGCCTCCCGCTCGGCGCCCGGCTCCGTAGGACGAGGCGACGCCGGTGTCCGCCCCGGGGAAGAGAGACCAGGAGTCCCGCCGCGCCCGCAGCCCACCCGGCGTTCCAAGGGCACGCACCTGCGAGGACGCCAGGCTGTGACGGCGGGGCCTCTATGCAAAGAGCTCCCACAAATCAACAATAAAAAGCAGAGCGTCCAGGAGAAAACGTGAGTGGTGGTGGGAACCGCACTGATGTCGCCAGCTCGACAAAAGACGGGCGACCTGAGGGCCAGGCTGGCTTCGCCTCCTACCGCGGAGACCGGGCCAGCGCCACGAACACCAGGCAGGGCGCTCCCCATCCACGGCCCTCTAGGTGCCCATGGCGGCTCTTCCGCGGCCCTTCCCGGGGACGCCGCACGGGGTGAAGGTGGTGGGGAGGCCGGCGCCTTCCTTCCCGCTACCAGCCTGACACCCGGGCCCCCGGGCCTGGACAGCCAAACCCCGCGACAGGGGCGCCCCGGGGCACAGGCGCGGATCCCCCAGACCTGGCGCTGAAGGGGCGCGTGAGGCGGATGCGAGGCAAGAGGCCTGGGGTCCCATTCGGCCTCTTGGTGCCGCGGGGCCCCGGGGCTCCCCGGAAGAGAGCAAGTTAGGGGGTTGGGGGAGCGGGGGTGCTTCCGGGGGAGGAGGAGGGAGAGGCCTGGGGGGGCTTCTCGGAGGAGGAGGAGGAGGGCGAGGCTTAGGGGGGCTTCCCGGGGGAGGAGGAGGGCGAGGCCTGGAGGGCTTCTCGGAGGAGGAAGAGGAGGGCGAGGCCTTGGGGGGGCTTCCTGGAGGAGGAGGAAGGCGAGGCCTGGGGGAGCTTCTCGGAGGAGGAGGGCAAGGCCTGGGGGGCTTCCCGGAGGAGGAGGAAGGCGAGGCCTAGTGGGGGCTTCCTGGAGGAGGAGGAGGGCTAGGCCGGGGCGGGGGGGGCGGGGGCGCTTCCCGGAGGAGGAGGACGGCGGGGCCTGGGGGGCTTCTTGGAGGCGGAGGCGGACCCGGGGCGCGGCGCTGGAAGGATCCACATCCAACGTCTAGTCCCCGAAACCTCTCGGGAGGCGGGGCGGGCGACGCAGAGCGAATGTGAACAACTCTTGCAAGCACTTTTCTTGGAAATGGGAAGCTTAAAATTGGGTAGGAGCTGAGAAAGATATAGGTTCAAGAGAGGGCTTTTTTAAGATGGAGGTATGTGTTATAAATAAGGGATTAAGTACCCCTTGTGGAGCCCTTAAGGAACATTCCAATAGGCTGTGGAGATGATATTGGGAAGGCATATGAATAAAGGATTTACTGTACTCACAGGTTCCAAAGAGGGAGGCACGACATACCTTGTGGGGATCACCTGGGCAGAGCACCAACAAAGCGGGCTCAGCCAAGCAGGTGGGGAGCCAAGGGCAAGCAGGTTCCTGTGGACAGTTGCCTTTATTGGACATCAGGGTGGGGTTCACCAGCAAAGGCAGGAGGGGATATCACGGGTGTGCTTAAATGTCCCTAGGCCATGGTCAGGGGAGAGCAAGAAGGGGGACTTGTGACAGGGACCAGCCTTGTCACATTGGTGTACCTGGTCATCTGGGAAAGGTGCCCACAGACTGTTTGTGGAGATATTGAGGAATCAGGAAAATGGGAAGTTTTTAGAAGTTGCAATTCAAGATGTTACAGTACATCATTTTTCTTGGCAAGGACTCATTAAAAAAGAAGAAAAACTAATGAGGCAGGAATGGAAATAATTCCAGGAGCAAAGTCCTTTAGGAGGAGTGGGGAACAGGATCCAGTGCAAAGTGGGGGGTTGGCCCTAGAAACCAGGGAAAGCCGAGTGCATGGAGACAGATGTCTGTGCCTGCTGCATTTTGTAGAATGATCCATTCTGATTTCACCTGTATCAAAATTGAAGCGTTCAGCTGAGAGTGAGAAGCAGAGAGGAAATGTTGAGGTTTGAAGAAGAGAAGAATATGGAACGGTCGTCCAGGAGGACGGGCAGGCAAGGAGACCAGAACTGGCAGGCAGCGCAAGGGCTGCTGAACAGCCTGAGCAGTGAAGTGGCTGAAATAGGAAAATCAGGTGTCTCTGGTGATTATTTCTTTTTTGTAGTTTTCTGATTTTCCAGATGTTCCCTAATAGGCATATCTTACTTCCACAGTTATCCTTTTTAGACTGTTATAGAGGGGTGAAAAATAGAACATATAATGTATGAGAGAGGACTTAGGATTTGGGGAGGTGAGTGGGGAATCAGAAAGAGATAGAAGACCTCATTCTGTTTGCCTATAAAAACAATGCCTGCAATAGATGAAGAGAAGTCCAGTTTTCTGCAGAAATGTACAAAATATTTTTGACCTTTTATTCAGGCCAACAGATTTACTCCATTTCTAGGTCTGAGCCACCAGTTGGGTTTCGTCGTTGAGTCTGAGTGTTTGATAGGCCAAGTGGTGGAAACTGTTCCCAAGTTCTGAAACTAGGGGAGCCTCCATTCTGGGCTCTGCAGTGGTGAGGTGCACTCTCATCCCTGCCACATTTTAATGGGAAGCCTGGTGAGGCTCATTCAGGGACTATGAAAACATCTCTTACACCAGAACCTCACTAATCTTGTAAAGTTTGCTTGTTAAAATGATTAAAAGTAAACATTAGAAGTTGAGGTCCTTGATATCTGTTTTCAGAGTGTCTTAACCACTCTCTATTTATTATGTCTTAACAGATTTGCCTGATTTTTTTTTTTTAATTTCAAATCAAGGTCACTGTTGTGAAAGGGAATTTCAGAGATAATACATTGTTATGAAGGGCCGGGCGCAGTGGCTTACACCTGTAATCCCAACACTTTGGGAGGCTGAGGTGGGTGGATCATGAGGTCAGGAGTTTGAGACCAGCCTTACCAACATAATGAAACCCCGTCTCTACTAAAAATACAAAATTTAGCTGGATGTGTTTATGCACACCTATAATCCCAGCTACTCGGGAGGCTGAGGCAGGAGAATCGCTTGAACCCCGGAGGTGGAGGTTGCAGTGAGCCGGGATCATGCCACAGCACTTCAGCCTGGGCGACAAAGCCAGACTGTGTCTCAAAATAAATAAATAAATAAGTTCCTCTGAGTTATTTACCCTCATCTTTCTGTTGAAATCTTTATTGGAATTATAAATCTCAGCTTTCAGAACAAGATGTGGGAATTAAATCCTATGACTGTTAAAACACCACATGGAGCTCAGCTGTGTGGACGCAGAGTAACTCTGCATGGGGTGTGAGGTAGGGTGTGTGTTTGGAACTGTAAGGGTGGCAAGTTGAAGATTTCAGAGACAAGGGCAGCTGCAGAAGTCCTGAGTTTTACACTAGGACAAAAGAGAATAGATTTTTCTCTTACGGTGGAAAGAACATTTAACCCAGCAATATGTATTTAGATGATGTCATACTTTCTTCTTGAAAAATACAAACCCTTTGATGAATTTCTTTCATCTTTAAACTCTCTCATAATGAATCTCTTAAATAATAAATCTTTCGAATACATTTTTCAGTCTTTGTATTCATACACTAATGTAAATTCTTTTTTTTTTTTTTTTTTGAGACAGAGTCTTGCTCTGTCACCCAGGCTGGAGTGCAGTGGCACGATCTCGGCTCACTGCAAGCTCCACCTCCGGGGTTCAAGCGATTCTCCTGCCTCAGCTTGCTGATTAGCTGGGACTACAGGTGCACGCCACCACACCTGGCTAATTTTTACTAGAGTCAGGGTTTCACCATGTTGGCCAGGATGGTCTCAATCTTCTGACCTTGTGATCCACCGACCTTGGCCTCCCAAAATGCTGGGATTACAGGCATGAGCCACCACACCCGGATGTAAATTCTTAAAAAGACAGCATATTTATTCTAAGTTCATGTGTTATTACTATTGGAAACAAAGACACAGTAGATAAGGAGTATTGCATGAACACTGGATCTGAGTTGAAAACTATGCTTGGAAGACACTAACAGAACTATCTTCAAGTCCATTGAAGGGAATTATTTGCAGCCAGGCATTTCTTTCCCTGAATTAATACCTATGACTTCTTAGTAGATGGTCTGAAGTGGCAAGGTAGGAACTTCAGTTATTGTAGGTGAAAACCTCAAGCTATGGCTGGGCACGGTGGCACATGCCTATAGCCTGTACTCAGGAGGCTGAGGTGGGAGGATCTCTTGAGTTGAGGAGTTTGACTCTGCAGTGCACTATGATCACTCCTGTGAATGGCCATGGCACTCCAGGCTGGGCAACATAGTGAGACTCCACCTCTAAAAAGAATTGAAAATTAAAAAAAGTTTCAGATATGCTTAGAAGCAGATTTTTCACATCACATAGGGAAGGGCTTAAAGAACAGTATGATCAGTAACCAGCTAAACAATGATTAAAGCATCGTCTTTAGAAGATGATGAACTAAAGGAATCTAAATCTTATTGCCTGAAACTCTTGGCAGTCAGGCAGCTTAATTGAGTGTCTTTGAGAAAATTATTGTCTCATTTATCATATTTGTGCAATGAAAATAATACCTACATTGTACACTTGTGGAATTTAAATAACATATATATATATATATCTACGTATCTCCTGGATATAGTACAAGCTTAAAATATTGTAGTTTATTATCAGTTTCCTGAGAGATGGCACCAATGGCAAAACGGTCACCAAAGCTATTCCTTTAGAATTAGAGGACAGTCCCCACTTTATGGACAACATGTGAGTCTAAGCACCCATAGCATCCATCAGCCTGTCCTTTCTCCTTTTTTAAAGAGCAAAACAGGAATTCTGTTGTGATTGAAGGATTTTCTATCCATCCCTGGAATCCTAGATGCTTTGAGAGACCTGTATAGAAGTTGCAGACTTTTTTCAAACACTGATGGAATAAAAACTGTCATTGCCTCTCTTTTTTCATGGCTAGCATGGAAGACTGATCTTTTGGGGGAGGATTGGGTGGGTGGCAACTTCATCCAAGGATGGGGCTACATAAGTCATAGAAGATGTTGCCAATCCAGGTAGGTTGTAACTTTAGGCTCTGTGTGGCTGGTCAGGGAGTCAGTCACTGGCTTGACTCTGACCTTCCAGGAGCCTGGCAGTTGAAGAGGATCTCAGGGTGATCAGATAGAGAACTGCAGAAGGTGAGAGTCAAATTAGCCTCTTCTAGACTTATTACAGTCCCCTAAAGCATTAATGACCTTTTTGCCTAAAGCTGATACATGGACATTTTTAGTTCATTGACCTTCAAATAATTACAGCTGTTTGGAAAGCTATTGGTCATAGAAACTGGTAGTACTTCCAGACTTTTCAGTGATGTTTATTATGTTTTTATTTTCTTTCTTTCTTTTTTTTTTTTTTTTAAATGGGGTTGTGCTCTTGTTGCCCAGGCTGGAGTGCAATGGCGCGATCTCGGCTCACCACAACCTCTGCCTCCTGGGTTCAAGCAATTCTCCTGCCTCAGCCTCTGGAGTAGCTGGGATAACAGGCATGCGCCACAATGCCCGGCTAATATTGTATTTTTAGTAGAGACGGGGTTTCTCCATGTTGGTCAGGTTGGTCTGGAACTCCCAACATCAGGTTATCCGTCTGCCTCAGCCTCCCAAAGTGCTGGGATTACAGGCGTGAGCCACCGTGCCTGGCTGATGTTTATCATCTTAATAGCATCTGTCCTTTAACCCTGCACACACACTCCAAAAAGTTAACTGAAAGAGACAATGATTAATTTTATATTCTGATGTTTTCTTATTAACACATTTGTGGCCACTTTAGTGTCCAGCAAAGCAATTCCTTGGCGAGTGATTTAAGGAGGGGTGGAAAGTGGAATGGAAGAAGTCTCGTGAAAGTCTTTAACACTGAGACGTATTTTCTCCCAGTTTGACTCCAAGGAGTTTCCACTCATGGAATCTGGCCTATTATAAAGGACTTTTTCCTTTTGTACTTGATTCAACTTAATAAATTATGTTAACCAGCTATGGTGAATGATGAGCATTCCTCAAACCACAGAACAATAGACTTCATCATTGAAGCTCTAAAAGAGCAGGAATCCATCTGTTCCAATTCTCTTCTGCTGGGCACCATCTTCTAGCTCTGCTGCAGTCTCTCGTTCATAATTCTTCCCCTAGACCAAGTTCTTCTTTTTTACTGACCTCTAGGACACCTGGCATGCATTCCTCTTCTGACTGCCTTTGTTGGCCTGAATGCTGAAATAACATCACTGAACTAACATCTCCTAAAGAAGACATTTGTCATCAGAGGCAAATCCTCAATGAGGATTAACCTGTCTTTAAAAGATCATGAGTAACTGGCATATGAGATGGCATGAGACTAAGAAGTGTTCCTTTGAGGCAGACCCACAATGGTCTGTGTGCTTGTCTCTCCGATCATATCACCAATTATCAAATCTTGGTGCACCATCGCATCCCATATTTCACACATCTGATTTTTCTTAAATAATTATACTGTTCCTTTGTGAGGATTAACCCGTCTTTAAAAGATCATGTGTAAATCAGCACAATCTGAAAGATTCAGAGCTTTTTTACCTTTCTCTTTGCTAGGCACAATGATTACCATCTCCAGCCTTGTTCTTCACAGCCACTCAATCGTGGTCCTTGCAGTTTTGCTTCACTCCACTACCATTTCATTTCCCTTCCCACAGTCACTTCCTCGAACAGATATATAGGGAGGCCCTGCTTTGATGCCAATGAGGGACCACAGAAATGACTGCAAACAGAAAATGGAACATGATCTCGTGCATCAAAGGGGAACATTCCGACTGTTCTGTGACTTTTAAAAATATTTTGTCGAAACGTTAAAAACTATTGTAGGGTATAAATGTACAGGAACATTTTCAAAAATGCTAAAACTAATATTTAGTATACTGTAATTTAAAACATCAGAAACATGAATCAATATTTTATTTCTTTGTAAAAATCTTACGGAGTATAGTTTGAATGATGCTGGCCCTCCTCTTCTCGTAGTACTTACAGTGCAGAGTGAGCTATACCTTGACAAACTGTCATTCTCCTGTCTAAGTTTGAATCAGCTTCCAACTATTTATTCTTTGTGCTTTCAATATCATGAAATACCTCTGATAATTCCTTTAATGTGAATTTTGTTTGTTTTGTTTTGTTTTGCCAGTGTCATTTTCCTGGGACATCTTTATCCTAAAATGAATGAACACATCTATTTTCATTTATGTTGTTAAGTCTGCCTTCCCTAAGTTCCTCTGGGATACCTTAAACAGTGGCAGATTACCTCCGATAGCTATTTCTTCCATAACTCCATTTACACTCAATTTGAATTTCACTTTCAGAGTATATTAGTCAGCATTCTCCAGAAAACAGTATACGCACACACACAGAGACATAAATATTTATTTTATCTTATATATATGAAGATTTACAAGATATATAAAGATTTATATAGGTATATATGAAGATTTATTTTATTATGGAAATTGGCTTACACAATTAGAGAGGCTGAGAAGTTCCAACATCTGCATTCTGGAGAACCAAGAAAACCAGTGGAATAATTCAGTCCAAAGTCCAAGTCCAAGGCTGGAGAACCACAGTGCCAGTGTCCAAGTGCTGGAGAAGATGGATGTCCCAGCTCAAACAGAGGGAGTACATTTGCCCTTCCTCCACCTTCTTGTTCTATCAGATGATGCCCACATTGGTGAGGGTGATCTGATCTTTACTCAGTCTACTCATTTACATGGTAATGTCTTTTGCAAACACCCTCACAGACACACCAGAACTAATGTTTTACCAGCTGTCTGGACATCCCTTAGCTTAGCCAAGTTGATGCGTAAAATTAACTAGCATTCAGAGTTCTCTATTTTTGTTTATTTGCTGTGCTTTTATCTTTGTGACATTTCACTGTTGGCCAATTTTTTTCTTTTGATTAGCCATTTTTGAAAATGTTATGCAGGTTTATCACTGGAAGAAAAGGAAAAAACACAGCTACATGGTTTGCTGCCAGTGTGTGAATTGAATTAAAGATGTGGGGCCGGGTGCGGTGGCTCACACCTGTAATGCCAGCACTTTGGGAGGCTGATGCAGGCGGATCACGAGGTCAAGAGATCGAGACCATCCTGGCCAACATGGTGAAACTCTGTCTCTACTAAAAATACAAAAATTAGCCGGGCATGGTGGCACCTGCCTGCAGTCCCAGCTACTCAGGAGGCTGAGGCAGGAGAATCACTTGAACCTGGGAGGCGGAGGTTGCAGTGAGCCGAGATCGCGCCACTGCACTCCAGCCTGGCGACAGAGCGAGACACAAGACTCTGTCTCAAAAAAAAAAAAAAAAAAAAAAAAAAAGATGTGTGGTGACCAATCACCAATAGATATTGAAAGAAGTGACATGATTGGTCACTGATTATAATGTGCCTCTGGTATACACGTAGCAATTTATGGGTTGAAGGTCTAGCAGTGAAGTTTCTCCTTTATGCAATTATTCATAGTTAATAGACCATAGCAACTAATATCAGAACTGTGTTGTTGGGGGACTGGTGTCATTGGACTAAACTGTGGTAACTGAAATCTGTGTAATATTGGAGCTGTGCTAAGCAAGGGTGGACTGATTATTACTAGGACAACTTTCTGGCTTCTCTTTTTATTTTTAGTGCATCTAATTCATCTGACATTTAATCGATCCAGATTTTCTTCCAGGATGACTAATACCTTAGTCATCTAACGACTCAAGGACCTCAGAATATCTTACATGTAGTTTTCACCTAAACTAGAGTATAACAATTATAACCATCTTCCTGGTCATCCTAAGCTTGTATACTGCAGTTACAGCCTAAGATTTCATCTCTATTAAGCTCCAGGGAGTAATAGGTGTTCTTTAGCCCTCTGCAGGATTAGAGAATTGAGGCTGCTTTGTTATGTTGTTGCTCACAATAAACTTCCATAGGAAGTGAGTTACAAAATACTCTAGACCTTTATTAATCCTGAACTTTCTGGGCATCTTGTCTGAGTGATATATCCTCAGTAAAGTGTATCCTAAGAGCTGTCCTTTCTGTTTCCTTGGCCTTCTTCCCAAGCCTGCTCTCCAAATATCCCCACATCTGGGAGACTGACTAGCTCCCAAGTTGGAACACAGAGCTCTCAAGCTTGTTGCTTTGTAGGTGACACCAACAGAGGAACTTCTGCCTGATGTTCTATCTGCTAACTCCCAAATCAGAGTCCGGAAAGAGTAATCTTGCCTTGCTTATTTAGTCAAGTATACCTCTCTTCTTGGCACTGCTATAGAGGGATGTAAATGCCTTTTCTTCACAGTTGACTTCGGTAGCTGGGAAATACGACAATATCTCTAAATTTTTATTTGTATGTAACACAAAACTCCTGCAAAAGAATAAGAGATAAACAGGCAGAGACTGTTCTGAGCCCCCAAAGAAAAACCTGTAGTGTCATGCTGGGTAGAATTTTGTAACTGTTTTGACCAATACAGTATAATGGAAGTAATGCCATGGTACCCTCCAAGCTAGATGGTAAGAACGCCTTGCATTTCTGCCTTGCCTACTTAGGACATTTGTTCTTAGAACCCATCTGCTATACATGCTGTGAGGAGGATAGAATAACCTGTGTGCAGAGGAAGTTTGGCCAGTTTCGCCAGTTTCCATCTGAAGTCCCGGCAAATAATCAGCATCAACTACCAGGCATGTGAATGAAGATACACCCAGGTGATTCCTGTTCCCAGCTGCTGTCACACCTAAACTTTGAGTCTTCCAAGCAAATGCCCCAGATGTGGCATAGCAGAAATATAAGCAGTCTGCCCTGTGTCCAGACTAAACTCCTGACCCATAAAATCTGGGAATACAAATGTTGTTATTTTAATACAATTGTATGGCACTGAGATTGGGGTGGTTTGTTATGCAGCAATTATAACTGGAACAAGAACACTTGACCCTGTAAGACACTTGAAATTATATGAGTTATGACATCAGTAAAGTATCTTTTCTTATCTATACTTTCTATCGTAACCACAATGCATATGGATAATTTGTGAAGTCAATAAGGACATGATGAAGGACTGATTCCATGTGGCTGGGAGAGGGAAGGGTGTGCTGCATAGATTTGATGTCCTTAGATGCTGGTGAGAAGAGGCTGTAACACACTAATCACTCACCTTCTCTCACTCATACAATGGTAGCACTGGTAGCACATTATCTTTTCTTGTGAAAGTGTTTCATTAAGAACTTTCTTTTGGAGTAGCCCCCAAACCGTAACAGGATGTGACGTGATAATTTCCCACCCTCTTCAAGTACTGCCAAGATGTAGAAGTCTCCTTATTCCTTGTAGACAAATGGTTGATCCTTGGAGGGGCCTATTTGAATTTTTGTTTTGTTTTGTTAGTCTTTTTTTTTTTTTTTTTTGAGACAGGGCCTCACTCTGTTGCCCAGGCTGTAGTGCAGTGATGCAACCACAGCTCACTGATGCCTCCACCTTCCAGGCTCAGATCCTCCCACCTCAGCCTCCTGGGTAGCTGGGAATACAGGCATGCACCACAAAGTCTGGCTAATTTTTTGTAGTTTTTCATAGAGATGAGGTTTCCCCATGTTGCCCAGGCTAGTCTCAAACTCCTGGGCTCAAGCTGTCCACCCACTTCAGCCTCCCAAAGTGAGCCACCTTTCATCTCCCCATCTAATCGTATGACTCTGTGCTTGAACTGGTGTATTTAAAGATTAAGGACCTTTCTGACCAAGTCAAATGAGCCATCCAGATGGTTCTGGCTCTCAGAAAATCAGAGGCAGTCTGAATAGCAAGTAAGGATCAAGTCAACCACCAGTTCACCAAACAAAGCCAAAACATTGGCGTCAAGGAAGAAGCCACTTGCTGACATAAATACCTGCTGTGCCAGAAGTTACTTGTTTCAACTATTTGAGTTCAGCACATCATTGCAATTCTAAATACTTAAGTTATCTTCAGCAAGTGAATGCAACTTATAACTTATTCTTCCATCCTCGGGTAGGTGGGGGAACCATTTGCCATTTTCAGAGTAAATTCATCTGAGTTAGAAGGAAGCCCCCATAATATCAACAGAAAGCAAATTCTATAGTCAAGTCTCTCAACCATTAAATTTTAGGATTATAGTCTAGTGGTAGTTCTTAGAAAAATAGAAGTAAAGTTTCACCTATGAGATAAATTAGACGACAAAGTGTTACTTCCTGTCTTCTTGCAATCTTGGCCGGGCCGGTGGCTCACGCCTGTAATCCCAGCACTTTGGGAGGCCGAGGCAGGCGGATCACGAGGTCAGGAGATTGACATCATCCTGGCTAACACGGTGAAACCTCGTTTCTACTAAAAATACAAAAAAATTAGCCGGGCGCGGTGGCGGGCGCCTGTAGTCCCAGCTACTCCGGAGGTTGAGGCAGGAGAAAGGCGTGAACTCAGGAGGCGGAGCTTGCAGTGAGCGGAGATCGCGCCACTGCACTCCAGCCTGGGTGATAGCGAGACTCCGTCTCAAAAAAAAATAAAAATAAAAATAATAAAAATAAAACAGTTGTCTTGACCATTTTGGGATGAAATAGCTGGAGATTAAAGGAAGAAATAGCCGCCGGGCACAGTGGCTCACGCCTGTAATCCCAGCACTTTGCGAGGCCGAGACGGACAGATCCCAAGGTCAGGAGATTGAGACCATCCTGGCCAACATGGTGAAACCCCGTCTCTACTAAAAACACAAAAATTAGCTGGGCATGGTGGCGTGTGCCTGTAATCCCAGCTACTCGGGAGGCTGAGGCAGGAGAATCGCTTGAACTAGGGAGTCAGAGGTTGCCCTGAGCCGAGATCACACTACTGCACTCCAGCCTCGTGACAGAGCGACACTCTATCTTAAAAAAAAAAAAAAAAAGCGGGGGCGGGGGAAGAAATGGCAAGGCTCTGGGAGGAATAAAAAGAAAAAAGCAAAACAAAAGAAAGAAAGTAACCAGAATTATATCTTTGTTAAACGAGGGGCCAAAACCAGAAAGCTTTATACAAGGTTTTGTGTCTTGGCAGCAAGCATTGCCCTTACAACATAGAATGTCATTGCAATCATATGCTATCAGTAACAAATGAATTACGGCCAGAACACCTAGGACCTGTTCTTCTAGACTTTAGATGTGAGTTCTCCTTCTCACAAATCTCAAATGCATGTTCATTCTGAACACTGGCTGGTTTTTTGACCCTTTTGCTGACCTGAAAGGGTTATATAGCTAGAGTAAGACTGAAACTATTGCCTGGAACATCCCTCAGAGTGGCCAAAATATTTCCTTTATGATCATAAAGCAATTCCAATTCACATTGCTTTCTGTAATAGAGCTTTCCTTTCCTTCCTTCCTTCCTTCCTTCCTTCCTTCCTTCCTTCCTTCCTTTCTTTCTTTGTTGACAGGGTCTCCCTCTGTTGACTAGGCTTGAGTACAGTGGTGCTATCTTGGCTTACTGCAACCTCCGTCTCCCGGGTTCAAGTGATTCTCCTGCCTCAGCCTCCCGGGTGACTGGGTTTACAGGCATATGCCACCATGCCCGGCTTGATTTTGGGGTTTTTAGTAGAGACGGGGTTTCACCATGTTGGTGGGCTGGTCTCGAACTCCCGACCTCAGATGATCCACCTGCCTCAGCCACCCAAAGTGCTGGGATTACAGGCATGAGCCAGGCATAAACCAGTGCCCAGCCTGTAATAGAGCTTTCTGGACCACTGAGTTCTACAGTATTTTCCTGTATGATTATTTTCAATTTCTGTCTCAAGACTTGTGTTAGGCTCTTTCAATAAGGCCTAAACACACTACCAATTAATAGCATTATGCTGAGCTTCTGATTTAAACTTTGGTCCCAGAACCCAGAAATGGGAGCCTGTGTCTATTATCTATCTCATTTTTAGTGGTCTTTGTGGTCTGCATGGTGAAGATGTAAAAGCTTTAACTAAGATGTAGGAATGGAGAAAAGAAAACCAGGAGAGGACTTGCTTACCTTCTAAAAGTGGTTTGTAGGGGAAGAGGAAGCAAAGCTGAGACTTCTGAGTAACTGGACTTACGCTAAGATGCCTAACTGAGGTGGGGGATGATTTAGTTTTGGATGGTTACATGCTAAACTAAAGAAAAAAAAGTATTGAAGTGAGACAAACATCTGAAAACTTTATAATATCTTAATTTGATTTTTTAAAAATTATACTTTAAGTTCTGGGATAAATGTGCAGAATGTGCAGGTTTGTTATATAGGTACACATGTGCCATGGTGGTTTGCTGCATCCATCAACCCATCATCTACATTCGGTATTTCTCCTACTGCTATCCCTCCCCTAGCCCCCCACCCCCTGACAGGCCCCAGTGTGTGATGTTCCCCTCCCTGTGTCCATGTGTTCTCACTGTTCAACTCCCAATTATGAGTGAGAACATGCGGTATTTGGTTTTCTGTTCCTGTGTTAGTTTGCTGAGTGATGGTTTCCAGCTTCATCCATGTCCCTGTAAAGGACATGAACTCATCATTTTTAATGGCTGCATAGTATTCCATGGTGTATATGTGCCACATTTTCTTTATCCAGTCTATCATTGATGGGCATTTGGGTTGGTTCCAAGTCTTTGCTACTGTGAACAGTGCTGCAATAAACAAACATGTGTATGTGTCTTTATAGTAGAATGATTTATAATCCTTTGGAAATTTAAATTCTTATAATCCCAGTAATGGGATTGCTGGGTCAAATGGTATTTCTTGTCCTAGATCCTTGAGGAATCGCCACACTGTCTTCTACAATGGTTGAACTAATTTATAGCCTCACCTACAGTGTAAAAGTGTTCCTATTTGTCCACATCCTCTCCAGCATCTGTTGTTTTCTGACTTTTTAATGATCGCCATTCTAACTCACGTGACTTGATATCTCATTGTAGTTTTGATTTTTTAAAGAATTCTACATTAAACATCTTGATGAATTACTAAAGGAATTTCTGTTGGTAAGAGAAAAAGCATGACTACTTTCACTGAGAGTATTCAGTACTGTTCTGGTTTTATTCCCAGTGCAATATGACAAGAAAAATAAAATATACATATTAGAATTAAACATCAAATACACAGCCACTGATATAATTTTCAGAAAATGAAATTAAAAATTAATAAAAACAATGAGTTAAGAGGACAGCTAAAAGATAAAATGAAACTCAAAAGAATTCTCATGAATCAAACTGAATCAAATTGAATTTGTACAAGCAAAAAGTTTCTATTCACATTGAAAACTCTAAAATATCTTGATATATGCTTAGAAAAAGTGAATATTCCCTATGCAGATAAATCTACAGAATGTTACTTGGTCTACAAGAGTTAATTAATGGAGAGTCATCATCTGACTAGATGAGAATATCCAGGATTATTTATATCTTGATTATCTCAGCCTCCTCCAAACTAAATATGTTTAATGAAATTTTAGTCAAATTATTGTTGCTTTTTTTTGGAATGTCAGTGCTTGACTTCAGATTTCTTTTGGAAGGAAAATGTATATGAATACCTTATATTCGATAAGAATGTGAAACGATTTGCTCTACTATGTATCAAAAAATGTAAAGCTAATCAAAACAAAAGTAAGGGAAAAGCTATATTATAAATATTGATTAAAATCATTATAAAAAGCTTCTGCAGTGTAATAGTAGGCAAAGCATTCCAACAGACAAGTCACAAAAAAAGACAGAAAAGTAGGATCTTCAAATGAAAAGCTGCTCAACTTTCTTCCCACAACAAAGATGTGAAAAAGATAATTAGGGTTTGATCATTGGTTCTTTTGTTTTGTTTTGTTGGTTTCTCTTTTACATATAAGAGGTTTAACAATTTGACACCCAGTGTCTTTAAGACAGCAATGTCACTTATGTCAGTGGTAATGTAATTTTGGAGGAACAAACATTGGGCTGTAACTATAAAGTGTTGTTAGTTTTTTTGTTTGTTTGCAATGGAGTTTCACTCGTGTTGTCCAGGCTGGAGTGCAATGGCACAATCTCGGCTCACTACAACCTCTGCCTCCCGGGTTCAAGAGATTCTCCTGCCTCAGCCTCCCCAGTAGCTGGGATTATAGGCATGCATCACCCTCACGCCTGGCTAATTTTTGTATTTTTAGTAGATATGGTTTTCACCATGTTGGCCAGGCTGGTCTCAAACTCCTGACCTCAAGGTGATCTGCCTGCCTCGGCCTCCCAAAGTGCTGGGATTACAGGCGTGAGCCACCATGCCTGGCCAAAAGTATTCTTAGTTTTTGACCTAGCAATTCCACCTGTAGAATTTTTTTTCTACATAATAGACATATAAAAAGATAAAAGATATGCTGGGCATGGTGGCTTATGCCTGTAATCCCAGCACTTTGGGAGGCTGAGGTGGGCAGATCACCTGAGGTCAGGAGTTTGAGACCAGCCTGACTAACATGGAGAAATCCCATCTCTACTAAAAGTACGAAAATACA
Organism: Pongo abelii; assembly: GCF_028885655.2. Classification (NCBI taxonomy): domain Eukaryota; kingdom Metazoa; phylum Chordata; class Mammalia; order Primates; family Hominidae; genus Pongo; species Pongo abelii. The sequence goes on along the minus strand of NC_072007.2, from coordinate 23,073,136 downwards.
AAATTAGCTGGGTGTGGTGGCGCATGCCTGCAATCCCAGCTACTTGGGAGGCTGAGGCAGGAGAATCACTTGAACCCAGGAGGCAGAGGTTGCGGTGAGCCGAGATTGTGCCATTGCACTCCAGCCTGGACAACAAGAGTGAAACTCCACAAAAAAAAAAAAAAAAAAAAAAAAAAAAAAAAAAAAAAAAAAAGCTATATTGCACAATGTTCACTGCTATATAGTGTACAATATCAAAAATTGGAAACTAACTTGTATGTTATAATTTATTTCAGTTACGAGTGGTAGAAAAACCATTGTAGCTCTTGTCAAAACCTGGATAGGCAGTTTAAGGTAAATACAACATTTGATTTTTATCAGGGCCCAGGTTCCTTCTGTCTTGTGGCCACTGTATGAGCCGCAACCCCAAGGTGGAAGATGGCAGTATGTGTTTATATGCAGCAATGAGGAAGGGAGATAGGAAAGCAAAGTGTGTCCCTTTAGGAAAGATCTTGGAATTTGCCATGCCATATTTCTACTACATCCTGTTACTAAGAACTTAGGAACACGATTGCACCTTTATTGGTAGTCTTTATTCTGGGCAGCCATCTGCCTAGCTTAAAATGTGGAGGGTCCATTACCATAGAGGAAACGGAGAATGAATTTTAGCAAACAACTAGTGGTTTCTGCCACATGACTAAATGACCAACAGGGAAACATATTACAAGACATCATACAATTAAACTCTATTCAGTTGTTACAGACTCAAGCAACTCTACATGAACTGGCATGTGAACTTCTTGCAAAACAGGGTGTTTATTAAACAGTTTTTAAAAAGTGTGCGAAAAGCCTTCATATGTCCACCGAAAGACATGTAAAAATGCTTATTCCTTTATTATTTGTAATATCCCAAATTTTGAAATGCCACAAATATTCACCAGAAGTACAATGGATAAGTAAAGTGTAGCATATTTATCTAGTAAAATACCATAGGTTATGGGAATGAACAAAGTGTTGCCAGATACAATAATGTGGATGACTCCTAATGTGCAGAAAAAGAAGACAGGCACAGAACATATAATTTACAATCCCACTTACATAAAGTTTAAAAACAAGTAAAATTAACCTACAGTGCTAGAAAGTGGAATAAAGTCAAGGAACACTAGTGTCAGGAAAGGAGAAGGCAGCCTTCTGAGGGGCTTCTGAGGGGCTGCTAATGTTCTATTTCTAAAACTGGGTGTTGGTTTTTTGGGGCATATTCACTTTGTAAAAATTCATCAAGTTACATGCTTGTGATTTGTGCAATTTGTTGTATGGACGTTAAACTTCAGTATGATTGCAGAAGCCTAGCTTATCTAACTGAGGTACTGACAGTAATTCTCAAAATGGAAGGTGGGCTCTCGTGCCTGGACAGATGTCCTCACTGCAAGCTGGCACGCAGGGACCAGGTGAGTGGCTTCTGGTCACCAAGGGCAGCTGTGTCACCTGGACACGAGGGCAGACCCCAGGTGAGAGCATCAGTAGGACAACGCTGTCTTACTTCCTGCAGTTCTGTGCTTGCAGCCACAGAAATTGATGCGGACACTTCCAGCTTCAGTGCTTGAGTTTCTTGCTCACTAGCTGAGCTGGTCTGTAATAACAAAGAAATAAATAGTGGGGTGAAGACATATTCCACAGGATTCAGACTCTACTTACAAGTTCTTTACTTAAAAAGTGCACTCTGGGCCGGGCTCAGTGGCTCACGCCTGTAATCCCAGCACTTTTGGAGGCTGAGGCAGGAGGATCACAAGGTCAGGAGATGGAGATCATCCTGGCTAACACGGTGAAACCCCGTCTCTATCAGAAATACAAAAAATTAGCTGAGCATGGTGGCACGTGCCTGTGGGCCTAGCTACTCGGGAAGCTGAGGAAGGAAAATCACTTGAACCTGGGAGGTAGAGTGAGCCAAGATAGCACCTCTGCACTCCAGCCTGGGCAACAGAGTGAGACTCTGTCTCAAAAAAAAAAAAAAAAAAAAAATGCACTCTGTCTGGCCCAGAGGTTCCCGTGGTTCTTACTCCTGGATCCTATCACCCGTCCTGTGTCTACACAGACCCCCACTCCACTCCCAGCTGGCCGCCTACCCAAGCACCACTGCCCTTGGCATCTGCATGGGCAGGTGGAATCTGACAAGTCACGGTGACCACCAGCAGTGGGAGGTCACTTGGCCTCACCTGTAATTCACAGCCCTGACCACACACCCTCTGGCATTTGAGTTTATCCACAAGGAACAAAGCTGAGATGAGACAATTTCACTACATAACTTGCTCATGTGGCATCCTGTGGTATGCTGGCATTATTAACACTGGAAGTTATTTTGAAGATTTTGAAAGTTTCATTGTCATGAGATTTTTCCAAACTAAGTTCATGATATGGATTTTTAAATTGTATCTCATTTAAGTGACATTTCAATTCAAATCTAAATCTAAAACTGATAGACCTGGTGATTTCAGGTAATTAATTCTTTTTTGTTTTGTTTGAGACGGAGTCTCGCTCTGTTGCCCAGGCTGGAGTGCAGTAGCACAATCTCGGCTCACTGCAACCTCCATCTCCCAGGTTCAAGCAATTCTGCTTCAGCCTCCCGAGTAGCTGGGATTACAGGCGCCCACCACCACGCCTGGTTAATTTTTGTATTTTTAATAGAGACGAGGTTTCACCATGTTGGCCCGGCTGGTCTCAAACTCCTGACCTCAGGTGATCCACCCGCCTCAGTCTCCCGAACTGCTGAGATTACAGGCGTCGGCCACCGCACCCGGCCTCAGGTAGTTCTTTATAGCAGTGCGAGAATGGACTAATGCACTTGGCTATCAAAATGAAAACAATCACGAAGGCAGGGTCCCTCCCCACCTCTCCACATCCCTGTCTTGTCTGGAACTGCCTTGGGTAATGCTCAGCCGGGACCAGCACATTACACAAGGCAATGTCCGTGTGCTGGGATCAGCAAGGATGAGCTTTCTGTCTCAGGGGTAAGAGTAGACTCTAACCCAGCACCACCTTGAGGGCTTCAGGCTCACTTTCTGTTTGCTTGAAGTCCGCAATGTGCTCATGAAGTCTGCACTCCTTTGAGGCCTCAGCAACAGTGTCCTTGAGCTGAGCTTCCAGCTACAAAACGAAGATGCACTTGTCATTAACACAAAGTAAGCACGGCCTTACCAGTTAGATCTTCCCCAAATGACTTGTAAGAGAACAAGACCTTAAAGGACCTTTGTATTTTTTCACCCTTTATCAAATCTTATCACAAATTAAAGTTTCAGAAATACACTGCTGGGCTCAGCTGAAGTGGTTGGTTAGTAATAAAACAAGTTTAAATTCGAATTTAAGTTGATATTTTGAGATGAGATTTCAAGAAAGGGTACTGATTTGTGAAAACAAGTACTGCTGATTTCTGTAGAACACTGATTCATTTTTTAAATGGACGATTTCAGACACACACAGAAGAACAGAAGAAGAGAGAGTAATGAACCTCCTGTGCCTGGCACCCAGCTTTGACAGGAGAGGACCTTTTTTTTTTTTTTTTTAGACAAGAGTCTTGCTCTGTCGCCCAGGCTGGAATGCAGTGGTGTGATCTCAGCTCACTGCAACCTCCACCTCCTGGGTTCAAGTGATTCTTATGCCTCAGCCTCCAGTTTAGCTGGGATTACAGGCACACACCACCTTGCCCGGCTAGTTTTTGTATTTTTTTTAGTAGAGATGGGGTTTCACTGTGTTGGCCAGGCTAATCTCAAACTCCATCTCAGGTGATCTGCCCACCTCAGCCTCCCAAAGTGCTGGGATTACAGGCAAGCCACCGTAGTCGGCTGACAGTGAGCACCTTGAGCTGAACTTGCTTCATCTCTGCCTACGTACAAACCATTTGAGAGCAAATCCCAGGCAACGTATCACTGCATCCGATGTGGAATGGTAATCCTTAGTTAGGGGTTTCATTAACTTGAGTTGTAACTGGCTGCAACTACAAATATATTTAGGTTGCAAAATAAACTAAGAAGAAAACAAACAGATATCTTGTGGCTAAACAGAAAAGAGCCCTGAACTTGAGCATATATGTGCTTTCAGACCTTCTCATTTGTGGGATTCATTAAGTAAATTTTAATAGAATTTTTTGAGACAGATTCTCACTCTGTCGCCCAGGCTGGAGTACAGTGGCACAATCTTGGCTCACTGCAACCTCCACCTCCCAGGCTCAAGTGATCCTCCCACTAAGCCTCCTGAGTACTTCATACTAGATGTGCATGCCACCACACCCAGCTAATTTTTTGTATTTTTGGTAGAGATGGGGTTTCACTATGTTGCCCAGACTGGTCTTGAACTCCTGAGCTCAATGGATCGGCCCACCTCAGCCTCCCAAAGAGCCAGGATTAGAGGTGTGAGCCACTGCCCCTGGCCTTTAATCAAATTTTAAAGTAAGCATTGCTTAAAACATGTCACTCATCAACAGCAGAACATTCAGAATACCTAGGGCAGCTGTTCTTAAATTGTGGGCTGCGAACATTGGGATCCTGAGACATTGTCAGAGAATAAACACCCTCTACTTACTGAAAAGGGAACTTTTAAAACTTAGTACCACAGGAACCTCTTTTAATAATTAATTAGCTATCTGTGGGAACCAGGAGTTCTTCATGTACTTCATCTGGAACAGTGTATCAAAACAGATTGAGTGCAGAAACAGACATGAGAACCCGAGCACGTTCTATTAAGCCAGATATTAAAGACACATTAAAAAATGTAAAAATGCGGCTGGATGCAGTGGCTCACGCCTGTAATCCCAGCACTTTGGGAGGCTGAGGAGGGCAGATCACCTGAGGTCGGGAGTTTGAGACCAGCCTGGCCAACATGGTGAAACCCCGTCTCTACTAAAAATACAAAAATTAGCCGCGTATGGTGGTGCATGTCTGTAATCCCAGCTGCTCAAGAGGCTGAGGCACGAGAATCACTTGAACTGGGGAGGTAGAGGCTGCAGTGAGCAGAGATTGCACCACTGCACTCCAGCCTGGGTGACAGAGCAAGACTCCATCTTTAAATGAAAAAAAAAAAAATGTAAAAATGCCATTCTTCTCACTAGATTTTTAAAGAAATAGTTACTTTTCATTACAAATGTTACGTTAACATGTAATGGGTTTTTGTTGTATTGAAAGAATTCTCAGTTTTGATTTCTGCCATGGTGCATATTGAGAGTTGTAATCTCATAAGTAGAAGCTCTTTGGGATCCCCAATAATTTGTAAGAGTGTAAAGGAGTGCTTAGGCCAAGACGCTTCAGAAGCACTGGTCTAAAGCAAGTGGCTTGAAGCGTCCTAGACTATGATTTGCCTTTCTACTGCCATTGGCCCTTTATGGACTGCAGGTGCTCTTATTCAATTAAGCTGGGCCATATCACAGCTCAGCATAAATACCCTCTACTTACTTAAAAGGGAATTTTAAAAACTTAGGAATAGGAACCTCTTTTAATAATTTCACAAATAGATATTGAGGGATGAGCATAAAATAAATGCTTGGCAGATCAACTTACTTGGGTTCACATAAAACTTAAGATGATTTTAAAGTAATATACATAATGCAGCCCAAGTTTTCAAAGATGTTTTATTAAGGTCATACAAAAGTCCAATCGATACCATCGCTGAAATATCTAAACAGCTTCCTCCATTTTTTTTTTTTTTTTGGAGACAGAGTTTTGCTCTTGTTGCCCAGGCTGGAGTGCAGTGGCATGATCTTGGCTCAGTGCAACCTCTGCCTCCCAGGTTCAAGCAATTCTCCTGCCTCAGCCTCCCTAGTAGCTAGGATTACAGGCGCCCACCACCACGCCTGGTTAATTTTTGCATTTTTAATAGAGATGGAGTTTCACCATGTTGGCCAGGCTGGTCTCAAACTCCTGACCTCAGGCCATTCACCTGCCTCGACCTCCAAAAGTGCTGGGATTATAGGCGTGAGCCACCACGCCTGGCTAAACAGCATCCTCTTTCTGGGCTTCTTGGATCTTCAGATCTCCTGCCACATCGTGTCAACTTTCTGCATGGCTACTTCCATCTCCTCCTCCTTGTCCCACACCTTCTGCTTCTGGGAGTAGAGCTCTGCCATGAGCTCACTGAGCTCCAAGAACTCCTGCAGGGCCAGCTTTTGCTGCTGATGGGCATCTCTCAGTTCTTTGGCTTGGGATTTCAATGTCTCTGACGCTTCAACCAATTGCTGAAAAAAAAATTATAGATGTTTTATGTTTGCTTAACAAAGGTCTGGAAGGCTGGACATTTAGTCTTACACTATATTAAAGAGTTAAAAGTGACAGCCAATGCTGGTTACAGATTAAAGCCACAGATGGGAGAAATCCCCTGCTTGGAAAAAGCCCTGTGCTCACCTCACCCCAGCCAAACATTCAGTGGGAAGACCACCTGGGCTCAGGTGCTGAGCAACAACCCCACACCAAGAAAGACCCTGCAACTGCATGGAGTAGCTTACAGCAGGACAGCTGGCTCTGTAACGCCAACCTCTGCCTGAGGTCTTCTACACAATTGCAAAGGTGAATAAAGCATTTGGACGCTCAATCTAGTTACTTAAACACAAGCAGAAGCAGAAAAAAATACATAGGCAAAGTGCTGAAGATTTAAATCAGGCCAGGCACTCATGCCTGTCATCCCAGCACTTTGGGAGGCTGAGGTGGGAGGATCACTTGAGCCCAGCAGTTCAAGACCAGCGCCTGGGCAAAATAGTGAGACCTCATCTCTTAAAAAACTAAAAAAGAAAGAAAAGAAAATTAAGAAGAAAGAGATTTAAATCAAAGACTCACTGGGTGGAGGGCCACAAGTAGGACTTACCACAAGTTCAGCTGCACTGACAACCCAACCTTACCACTGGCTGCACTGATGACCCTGACCTCCCTGCAGCTGATCTGGCCAACAACAACTAAACAACAGTGGCTGTTTAGTCACTGTCACACTTGCTGGACTAAGACTGGAAGTGACGAGACCTGGAGCAAGCTGGCAGGGCGGCTTCCACATGGGGAGGAAAGGCCTCCCCAGGCCTCTCTGGGTCCAGCTCAGAGTCACTGTGACTGTCAAGCAGTGAGACACCGCCCAGCCCACACTGCACTCCTGGACAAGCCATGCAGGGGATGATACCACAGATGATCTTAAGAAGCAATTTGGGTTTAAAATCTGCCCCATTTTAGAGGACAGATCATGAACTACAGGTCCAAGGACTTCAGTGTATAAATGAATGTATTTTAGAAAACAGAGCCTATACAGTGAGCTGAGATCACATGACTGCAGCCTGGTGACAGAGACAGACTCTGTCTCAAAAAAAAAAAAAAAAGAAAAAAAGAAAAGAAAAAAGAACCTAATTGTGTTATTACTATACTTAATGGCATTTGAATATAAAGTTCACATATCTTACTAAAAACCAAATTTATAAAGGAGTTATGGGGGAATCAGCCACATTTTAACATATGTCCTCTTTTGCAGTTCCCTGTCATTACTAAGATGCCCCTTCTAAGAGCAGGGGACATGGTGTAGAGAGAAGGGCGAGGTCACTGGTGTCAGGTGCAGCGTGTCACTGCAGATAACACAGTGCCCTCTGGACATCGTTCCTCATTCAGAATGGGCGGGGCTGGGGGAGTTGTTGCTTACTCTGCGGGGTTGAACTGGAGATGGCAGATGATGACTGTGAAGTGGGTGCCTGCTGCAGGCAGCACGCTGAAAGGCACCCATGGCAGGGAGCCAAGCCCAGCTAGCTGACATGGGCCGTGTAGAAACTGGGCACAGCAGGGGCCCTAGAACCAGGCTTGGCCCTGGTGTCCTGCGTGCAGCAGGGACAGTCCATGAGCGGGAGTCCCAAGGAGGTCTTTAAACATCTGTATGAACTGAACCTTACAAAACTCTGCAAAGCCTCTTAAGCCTTTCTCACCCAGAACCGAACTGCCTACCTTGTGCAGGTCCTCCTTCTGCCACACCATGCGGTGCTGCTTCTCTGGCCCCCGTAGCTGCTGTGTGAAATCTTGTCGAGGCGCCGCCTTGTCCTCAAGTTGTCACTCAAGCCTGTTTGAATGTGAGCAAAAGAGGAAATAATTTGTGTTCCTTTCTGTGTAGCAACTATATGTAAACGTTGTTAGCTGACTTATTGAAATGATTTAATAATTCACAGGACTCTTTTTTTAGTGCTGTATACTAAATAAAATACACAAGGCAGCAATACCTAGGGGCCAGAAACACTGTTCACTACAAGTCAGTTATGGAATCATAACTTACAGTAAAAATGGGCATGTCCAAGGCTCAATTTTTCTTTTGTCATTTACAGTAGAATAAATAGTTTGTTGCTAATTTTCTACACTCTCTACTGGGAATATGTGTTACCTTTATAATCAGAAAAATAAATATTGCAGTCATGTAGCATATAATGATGTTTCGGTCAACAACAGACAGCATATATATAACAGCAGTCCCATAAAGTTATAATACCGTATTTTTCCTGTAGCTTTTCTGTGTTTAGATACACAAATCCTTGCTGTACAGGTCTGCAGCCAAGGGGCAATATGCTATACCATGTGGCTTAGGTGTGCAGTAGGCTGCACCACCTTGGTTGGTCTAAGAACACTCTGTGATGTTCTCACATCAACGAAATTACCTGATGATGCATTGTCGAGAACGTATCCCAGCTGCTGAAGGATGCATGGCTGGACTGAAGAGCACCGTGTGATGTGGGCTGCAGCTGAGTTCTGTGCATGACGTGGTTGGAGCCCTGAGGAAGGGGGAGCTATGGACTGAATGGTGTCCCCCTCCGCCAATATTAGACGCTGAAGCTCTAATCACCAATGTGACTGTATTTGGGGACAGGGCCTATAAGGAGATGATGAAGGTTAAGTGAGGTCATAAAGGTGGGCCCTGATCCAACAGGATTCGTGTCCTTATAAGAGACCAGAGAGCTTGGGTGCTCCCTCCCCATGGGAGGACATGGTGAGAAGATGGCTGTGTGCAAACCAGGAAGAGAGGCCCCTGGGGCTTTTAGTCTCTAGAACTGTGAGAAAATAAAACCCTGTTGTTTAAGCCACTCAGGCAGTGGTATTTTTTTAGGGTGCCTAGGGCTAATACAGAAGGATTCACCCTCCTGGGGAGAAGAGGCAGGGGGCCAGTGGCCTCCTCTGATTTTCCTGGCTGTCCGCAGAACTCCGTCCCTGCCCCTCCGCCTGTTGCCAAAGCATCTTTCTAAGGGAAGACCTGATTGCACTGTTCAGAGGTCCCCAAAGGCCACAGAAAAGTCTCAACTCCTGGACCTCGTGAGTCCCATCCCACCGGGGGAGCTCCCTCTCTCTTCTCTGCTCTCCTCTCAGGAGGGAAAGTTAAGGGCCTGCTTGGCCACCCTCCAGGGAGATGCCATGATGGGATGCTGCATCCTGGTGATGAGCTGGGGATAAGCCAGCACGTCTCCTCCAGAGCTTTTCCCAGAACTGAATACACACTAAGATGATCTTTACGGATGGAAGAATCAAACTGGGAAGAATCACACACCTGTAGTCCCAGCCTACAAGGAAGGCTGAGGCTTGGGGATCACTTGAGCCTAGGAATTTGAGTCCAGCCTGGTTAGCATAGTGAGAACCAGTGTCAAAAAAATAAATAAATAAAAAGGAAGAATCAGGTGACTGTTCCAAACTCCTCCAAAATGGGTATTGGGTCCCCACTCTGCTCTTCCCGGGACAGGGGTGTGCCTTCCCATTTCCTGTTGGCCATAAACCCACTCCCTCTCACTAAAGAAATAAGAAAAGAAAAAGTGTTCACAGCACTTTGAGTTATGTGAGATGTGCAGAATTTATCAGGCCCAGAGAGACAGGAATATGGACTTCAGTCACACGCCTTGTACTCATGCCCTGGGGTGACTGTTTAAAGGCATTTTGTTCCTGACTAGCTCAACCCATTATCTTCCTGTTCCTGGAATTTGTGATATGAAAGACAATGTAGACAATGTAGAGACAATAAATAGCTTTTTTTTTTTTTTTTTTTTTTTGAGGCAGAGTCTCACTGTGTTGCCCAGGCTGGAGTGCAGTGGTGCTATCTCGGCTCACTGCAAGCTCCACCTCCCGGGTTCACGCCATCCTCCTGCCTCAGCATCCAGAGTAGCTGGGACTACAGACGCCCACCACCACGCCCGGCTAATTTTTTGTATTTTTAGTAGAGACGGGGTTTCACCGTGTTAGCCAGGATGGTCTCGATCTCCTGACCTCGTGATCCGCCTGTCTTGGCCTCCCAAAGTGCTGGGATTATAGATGTGAGCCACCGCGCCCGGTCTTCTTCTTTTTTTTTTTTTTTTTTTTTTTTTTTTTGAGATGGAGTTTCACCCTGTTCCCCAGGCTGGAGTGCAATGGCATGATCTTGGCTCACTGCAAACTCCGCCTCCCGGGTTCAAGTGATTATCCTACCTCAGCCTCCCAAGTAGCTGGGACTACAGGTGCTCACCACCATGCCTAGCTAATTTTTGTATTTTTAGTAGAGACAGAGTTTCATCATGTTGGCCAGGCTGGTCTCGAACTCCTGACCTCAAGTGATCCTCCCACCTTGGCCTCCCAAAGTGCTGGGATTACAGGTGTGAGCCACCACGCCTGGCCCAATAAATACCTTACGTTATTTTAATATAAATCCCTCAGGCTAGGCCAGCCGAGGTAGGAGGATCCCTTCAGGTCAGGAGTTCAAGACTAGCCTGGACAACACAGCAAGATTTCCTCTCTAATTTCAAAATTCTTGGTAAACAACTTAGGAACTGCCTCTTCTTTTCCTTTAAAAACCCACTTATAACTGCTGCTAATATATTAAGACAACTTGCATCTCCAGGGTTGCACTTCTCAAACTTGGCCCAAATAAACTCTATTTTTTTTTTCAAGATGGAGTTTCGCTGTCGCCCAGGCTTGAGTGCAGTGGCATGATCTCAGCTCACTGCAACCTCTGCCTCCCGGGTTCAAGGGATTCTCCTGCCTCAGCCTCCTGAGTAGCTGAGATTACAGGCGCGTGCCACCATGCCTTGCTAATTTTATTTTTTGTAGAAACGGGCAAGGTGGGACTCACCACGTTGCCCAGGCTGGTCTCGAACTCCTGACCTGAAGCAATCCTCCTGCCGTGGCATCCCAAAGCACTGGAATTACAGGCGTGAGTTGCTGTGCCTGGCCCAACCTCTCCACTTACGTTAATTTTGCCTCCTTTCTTCCTTTTTTTTTTTTTTTTTTTGAGACGGAGTCTGGCTCTGTTGCCCAGGCTGGAGTGTGCTGTGGCCCAATCTCGGCTCACTGCAACAACTGCCTCCCAGGTTCAAGCCATTCTCCTACCTCAGCCTCCCGTGTAGCTGGGATTACAGTGCCTACCACCAGCCCAGGTAATTTTTGTATTTTTAGTAGAGATGGGTTTTCACCATATTGGCCAGGCTGGTCTCGGGAACTGTTGACCTCAGGTGATCCGCCCGCCTCGGCCTCCCAAAGTGCTGGGATTTCAGGCATTAGCCATCACGCCCGGCCCGTTTTCTCCTTTTGGGTCACAAAAGTGATTGAATCCTGCCACTTCCCGGGTGCTGGGTGGCAACAGGGAAGAGGGGGATAATTGCTGTGCTGCTGTGACTTGGGTAGATGGCGGGAAGGCCTCTCAGAGGCGGCCTTGTTTGCAAAGATCGGAATTAGGCAGGGAGAGGAGCAGGCCTGGGGCAATCAGGGAGGGGGCAGTGGCACACTGGGAACAAGGCAATGTTCCGCGACCCACAGAGGCAGCGCAGTAGCTGTTCCAACCCTGGTCAGAAGACACCCCGCAAATGCCTCAGCACTCGCGCAGCCTTTAATGGCCCCACGCCTTCCCGCCAATCCTGCATCCAATCAGAGAGCATCCCCACTACACGTGTTGGGCAACGGCCAATCAGAACTGGGACCCGTCCCTCGGCCCACCTCCCAGGAACTCCAAGCCAATGGCGGCCTGCCACCAGCGGGCCAATCCCGTGCAGCGCGCGGGCAGGAGGTTGCAGTTGGGCGCTCAGCAGCTGTGGTAGCCGGTTGAGGTCTGGAAGTAGCGTTGGGCTGAAGCAGCGGAGTTCGCCATGGTAAGGCCCGGGTCACTCCCGCCCCGCAGATACCTAGGCAGACGAAGTTGGCCTCGGGTGGACAGAGGGACGTTGTTGCGGGCCTGGGCGCTGAGAGGAGGTCAGAGAAGGACGCAGGGTCTAGTGCGGGACAGGAGGACAGGGGATCGTCTCCTGGATCTGCGGGTTCCAGGGCAGGGACGGCGGCTTTTGTTTTAGATGAAGCTGCCGGCCTTTAGTGGACGGGGACCATTGACGGTGTCCCGTCCCCAAGAGAGCAAATAGTGGCGTCGCTTCCTGAAGACGGGAGGGCGCTGCTCCCGCTTCACATGTCTTTGTGCTGCTGGAAACAACTGAGGAGCCCCAGGAGCCTTCGCTGACGCGGCTGGGGCTGTGGACATTGGTCGGATGAGGAATTAAGGCTCAGACGCTGCTGCAACATTGCCTTGTCTACCTAAAGGCAACTGTCAGGCCAGGCGCGGCGGCTCACGCCTGGAATCCCAGCCCTTGGGGAGGTGGAGGCGGGCGGATCACCTGATGTCTGGAGTTCAAGATCAGCCCCACCAACATGGCGAAACCCAGTCTCATAAAAAAAATACAAAAATTACCCGGGCATGGTGATGCGGGTCTGTGGTTCCAGCTACTTGGGAGGCTGAGGTGGGAGGATCAGCCGAGCCTGGAACTTTGAGGCTGCAGTGAGTCGTGATGGCGCCACTGCACTCCAGCCTGGGCCACAGAGACCCTGCCTCAAAAAAACAAACAAAAAAAGCAGCCTATTAACACAGCAGATTCCCAAGTCCCAAGTCTGAATAGCTGTGGTTTGTCAGTTATCCTTTTTTTTGTTGTTGTTTTGTTTTTGTTTTTGTTTTTTTAACAGCACTCAACAAATGCTCTGTTGCCCAGGCTGGAGCACAGTTGGAGGATCGCGGCTCCCTGCAGCCTTGAACCCCTGGCTTCCAGCAGCCCTCCCGCCTCAGCCTTCCGAGTAGCTGGTACTACAGGTGTGTGCCACCACACCTGGCTAATTTGTAAATTTTTCATAGGGACAGGGACTCACTATGTTACCCAGGCTGGTCTCAAACTTGTCCCAAGCGATCCTCCCGCCTCAGCCTTCCAAAGTGCCGGGATTACAGGAATGAGCCACCACACCTGGCTTGGCAGGGTTTAAAGAAACCACCAAAGGACAGTGCAGTGTCCCAGCACTGATGATGTCTGGGAGCCATTACACCCGTAGGCTTCAAGGGGTAGAGAGAGGGAGTGGTTACAAGAAATTGAGAGGGTAGTTTTATGAAGAGGGCAGCCTGCCAAAAGTGTGGCCTTGAGAGGGATTCAGGTCACCCACAGCAGTTGAGCAGGAGGGTGCCAAGGAGGGAGTACCCTGGCACTGCTTTCCTCCAGCCCCCCAGTATCCCACTGCTGCCTGCCATTGACCAAACCAGCAAGAAGCCAGAGGGCGAGGAAGGCCTCTGATGCTGTTCTCAAGGGTCAGCCTCCGAGAGCACAGAGCAGGTGGTGAATGATGGAGTGGGTAGATCTAGGGGGCAGAGAGAGGACACACACTGAGCACCTGGGCTTGGACCATGGTGACCTGGGACCTACTCTGTATTTCCTTACCCAACCCAACTACCTTATCCTTTTATCAGGACATAATCAAAAACTGCTATATATTCTTCAGAGAATTACTGTGACTGGCTATAGTGTGGGGTTGATTATTGACATTACATGGCTTCCAAGTTTTAAAATAACCTAATTTTTGTGTAGTGGCAAACAGGTTCTAGGGCTACCTCTAGAACTTAGTAGCTAGTATGATTTACAGCAAGTTAGTTTTCACAGGGATAAAGGGATCAGTCACCTAACCCTCCTAGGAAATATCAATTGTGAAAGCGCCAGATACTGAAGCACTATATAAATATTAAATTAGAATATTTTGCATGCCATATAGTTTCAAGTTGCCTTGAAATGAATGGGTTCACATTTATGTTCCGGTTCACAGCGCGAGTGTATCTCTATCCACGTGGGGCAGGCGGGTGTCCAGATTGGCAATGCCTGCTGGGAACTGTACTGCCTTGAACATGGAATTCAGCCCGATGGTCAAATGCCAAGTGATAAAACCATTGGTGGCGGGGACGACTCTTTCAACACGTTCTTCAGTGAGACTGGAGCTGGCAAGCACGTGCCCAGAGCAGTGTTTGTGGACCTGGAGCCCACTGTGGTCGGTAGGTGCCTGGGCACTGGATGGCAGCTTTCCTGAGAGGGTGGGAGAGCATTGGTAAAGTCCTGTGTGGGCTCCTTTGAATCCTCCTGCTGAAAGGATGGGATAGACAGGCATATGCCCATGGCATTGTTAGGAGAGAAACTGAAAGTTTCGTGATGAAAGTGTCTGTGAGACTCGGCTCCTAATTTAGGAAAACCTGACCTACAGGGAAAAGCTGCTTTGCCAGCAGTAAGATGGGCTGTGAAGAGATTCCCTCGTGGCTGCCTCAGCCCTGGCCAGGTGGCCCTGCCTGCAGGGTGCAGTGGCATTGGTTCCCTCCTGAATGCTGTGCACTCTCTTATGGTGGTGCACGAGAGTCCTGACCTGCATCTTAGGCATAGAAGGTAAGTACAGAACAGTCATTTGCTTCCTTCAGATTAGCAGCCTGAGGTAGTTTCCAAGGAGAGCTACAAAGAGGCAGCACCTTTCAGTGGCCCCCCAGGAGATGACAGCATCACCTGAAAGCCTGTGGGACCCAGGTCATCCAGGGTGCCCTGATGGGACTGCCCTGCAGAAGTCACACTGACCTGGTGACTGCCCAGGTTGTAAGAGTTTTTAACTTACAGCCTTTGATGTAGCTACACGTAGGAAAGAATTATGTACCTGCGTAGGAGTGCAAGAGCTTATTTCCTTTCACTGGGAACTGGTTGTGCTGACATACCACAAGCTGAGTTTAACTTTGTAGAGTCATAAATTGCATATGCAGTTTTGTTATCACACAGAGACATTTTCTACCAGACACTGCCACTGTTGACCTATGACATGTAGGTCATGTACTTTGAACAGCATGTACTCTGTAGAAGTGAATAGTCCTGGAATGTGTCCATCTTGGTGAGTACAGGCCTTAAAAATTCACAGCATACACTGTCTCTTTTGTAGATGAAGTGCGCACAGGGACCTACAGGCAGCTCTTCCACCCGGAGCAGCTGATCACCGGGAAGGAAGATGCAGCCAATAATTATGCCAGGGGCCATTACACCATCGGTAAGGAGATTGTTGACCTAGTCCTGGACCGGATCCGCAAACTGGTAAGAAAAGAAGGTTTCATGTGGCCATTGTCTTGCATGGGAGGGTAGTTCTTGGAATGTGAAAGGGAGGTCATTTTATCAACACTTAGACCAGCATCTTGGCTGGGCGCCGTGGCTCACACGTGTAATCCCAGCATTTTGGGAGGCTAAAGCGGGTGGATTACCTGAGGTCAGGAGTTTGAGACCAGCCTGGCCTACATGGTGAAACTCTATGTCTACTAAAAATACAAAAATTAGCTGGGTGTGGTGGCACAAACCTGTACTCCCAGCTACTTGAGAGGCTGAGGCAGGAGAATTGCTTGAACCCAGAAGGCAGAGGTTGCAGTGAGCTGAGATTGCACCACTGCACTCTAGCCTGGGCAACAGAGCAAGATTCCGTCTCAAACAAACAAACAAAAACTTAGACCAGCATCTTGAGTCCTACTGAGTCTGCAATGGTGATTTGTCCGTAGATCTTTGCTTTTCTTTGCTTCAAAGTGTACTACGTGTTTATTATGGATGATTTGAATCCGTATCAA